>NC_140588.1:508363718-510763718 GCF_964204655.1 Triturus cristatus
GATCACAAGTGCAAAGGTATGATATGTCCCCACTGCCACGTGTCTTACAAGGCCGGCACCAACCACCAGTGTAATATGGTTAAAGGTCCACCGCAGACCAAGACCGAAGACTATATAGTATTTGATATAGAGTGCACACAAGAGCCGGGGGTACACCAGCCTAACTACATTTACGCACACCATCTAACCTCCGACGACAGTTGGGAGTTTGAGGGCCGAACGTGTGTTGGTGATTTCCTAAGCACTTTCATTCAAGCAAAATTCCAAGGATATACCATGCTCGCCCACAACTCGAAAGCCTATGACTCCTTCTTTATTCTACGCGACATGATTCGTGAAAAGATACAGGTGGAACTCATAACCCAGGGTTCTAAACTGATGCTGATGACGGTATGCCCTTTAAAAATACGGTTCATAGACACCCTGAATTTCCTCCCCATGAAATTGAGCATGCTGCCAAAGGCCTTTGGGTTCCCAGGCTGTAAAGGTTATTTTCCACACTTTAACACCTGGGCTAACCAAAATTATGTGGGACCTATGCCTCCTCCTGACAGCTACGGGGTTGAATACATGATGCCTGATGAGAAAGCGTGCTTTCTACAGTGGTACTCTGAAAACCGTGAAAAGGAGTTTCACTTTCAAACAGAGTTGAAAGCTTATTGTCAGGCTGATGTAATGATCCTCTGGCAAGCTTGTAACCTCTTCAGAGATGTTGTTGTGTCTATGACGAAAGAAGTCACAGTCTTGAAACCTAAGACAATGCCTAAGACAGTCAAGGCCTTGACATCCAAAACCCCTAAAATACAACAAGCGTTCGAATACATAGACCCATTTCAAAACGTCACTCTGGTATCCATGTGTATGTCCATCTACAAACACATGTTTTTAGTGCCGGAAATTATAGCTCTAGTACCGCCAGACCTCTATAACGGTAAACAGAAACGTTATTCAACCCCCTCTATCCAGTGGCTCATGCACATCTCTGAGAAGGAGGACATCCAGATTCAACATGCCTTACAGGGTGGTGAATACCGCTTGGGACCCTATTACCTGGACGGGTACTCTGTAATTAAGGGTGTGCCGACAGCCTTTGAATTCAACGGTTGTTTTTACCACGGCTGCCCCAAGTGTTACAAACCCCACGAGTATAACAAAATGCTGGGTGCCAAATTTGAACACTTATACAGACGTACTCTGACAAAGGCCCAGTATGTTGAAAATCAGGGCTTTGCTATGAGAGTTCTTTGGGAGCACGAGTGGTTAGACATGTTAAAAACTGACACAGACCTCTGCTCGTTTCTTAAGACTCATGATTTGCCCACACCTTTGGAGCCCCGAGATGCCTTATTTGGGGGGCGTACAAATGCCATACAACTGTACAAGGCCGTTGGTGAGGGTGAGAAAATACACTACTATGATTTCACCAGTCTGTACCCTTTTGTGAACAAAATGAAGTTGTACCCACTGGGTCATCCCACCATCATCTATAGAGATTATAAGCCCCTATCCGAATACTTTGGGCTTATCAAATGTGAAATCTATCCGCCCAAGCAGCTTTACTTCCCTGTGTTACCATGTAGAGTCGATGGTAAGCTGATGTTCCCCCTCTGTCGAACATGTGCGATGTTTAAAGAGGTTGCAGGGTGCAGACACACTGATGAACAAAGGATGCTCACAGGGACCTGGTGTAGCAACGAGGTACAAGCTGCCTTAGAGAAAGGGTACAGGTTAGGTAGAGTACACGAAGTGTGGCATTTTAAGAGCACTACAACACAACTCTTTGCCCCCTACATTAATTTGTTTCTCAGAGACAAACAGGAGGCCTCAGGGTATTAGGGTGTACTAGTCAGGGTGCAAAACAGAAATACATCGCCAACTACTACGCTCATGAGGGTATCCGTTTACGCCCCCACCTGATAGAGGTCAATCCTGCACACCGACAGTTAGCCAAACTCTGTCTCAACTCCTTATGGGGAAAATTTGCACAGCGCACAAACCTTTCAAATACTACCTTAATATCAGATCCTGATGAACTGTTCAAGTACCTGTTTGCCCCCTGCTACGATGTGTCCAGCTGCGATTTTATCGATGACGATACCGCGGCTTTGTGTTGGAAATATGCCCAAGAGTACCCCACATCGAGTAACAACAAACATTTTCATAGCCTGCTTCACGACAGCCCACGCTTGTCTAGAGCTGTATGGGGTTATGGATAAGCTCCAGGATCGCTGCTTGTATCACGATACAGATTCAGTGATTTTTCTGAGCAAGCCTGGGGATGAAGACCCTCCTCTAGGAGATTATCTGGGTAATCTAACCAGTGAGCTAGATAAGGATGAATATATAAAAGAATATACTTCCTCAGGGCCTAAAACATACAGTTACCGTACCAACAAGAACAAGGTGTGTATGAAGGTCAAAGGGATAACATTAGATGTCAGCAACACCCTTAAAATCAATTTTGATAGTCTGAAAAATCTGGTGCATGAATACGCTACAACAGACGATTCTGAGAATGCTAAAACCATAGTCGTGAACCAGCCCTGCATAGTCAGATCCAAAAAGAAGTGGGAAATCACAACCCAACCTCTACATAAAACATTGAGAGTTGTTTTTGATAAAAGAGTCCTGACCAGCGACTATAAAACACTGCCTTATGGTTATTAGACCCATTAGAGAGACAACTGCCACAGCATGGACACCAGGTTACAGCATCCGTTCTGCTGCGTTCTAGCAGGCCCCTCAAACTGCGGTAAAAGCTACTTTATAAAAAAGCTCTTAGAAAATGCCGACTCTGCTTTATCACAAACCCCTAACAATATTGTATGGCTTTATTCATGCTGGCAGCCTCTTTATACAGACTTGGGCCGTCGGTCCCCCCATATCAAATTTATAGAGGGTATACCGGATAACCTAAACGATGAGGAGCTTCTGCCCCCAACCCTTGTAAATATGATAATTGTTGATGATCTGATGCGTGAAGGGGGTGATCATCCCGAGTTAGAGAGAGCTTTTACTCAATATTCACATCATCACAATCTAAGCATCTGCTACATTGTGCAGAACTTGTTTTACAAAGGCAAGAACAGTAGGTCTATAGCTCTCAACGCTTCATACCTTGTTTTATTTAAAAACCCTCGTGACAAACAACAAATAGCCGTCATAACTAAACAGATGTACCCCGGAAACACACACTTCTTCATGGAGGCCTTTAGCGACACTACATCAAAACCCCACGGGTGCCTGCTGGTAGACTTAAAAAATGAAACTCTAGAAGACTATAGACTAAGGGCTGATATTTTTCCAGCAGAGCACCCTGTAGTTTACACCCCAAAGCCCAAGACTAGGCCCTATAAAAAGCAACGCTGATGTCTTTTAGAGCCATTTACAGTTCAGCCATTATAACGCTCAGTGGTGACCATGTCTGCCCCCCTACGTCGCAATCTAGCGCTCCTGAAAATGCTTGCTACAGCCAGCCCCCAACACAGAAAGGCCATCCTGGGCGCCGCTTCTGACGATTTAGTGTCTGCCATTTCAGAAATAGCCCTAAACACCCTAAAAGGCAACGTTCCTATATCAAAGCGTCAGTTACAGGTGTTGAAGAAGAAGAGGGGTCTTATCAGGAAGCTCAGTAATAAAAGGTCATCGCTCATCACAAAGAAGAAACTGGTGAAACAGTCTGGGGGTTTTATAGGTAACTTGTTGGGCATTGCTATACCTATAATTACAAGCCTCATCACGGGCCAGTGATGGAACATGCCACAAAAATGTATCTAGTGCCTAGGCAGCAAATGGAGCATCTGGGGTCTTCCTCGGACAACGCCTGGGATAGACGTAGAAATGAGACTCTACGCCTGGATACTGAAATTCAAGACATTTTGAGCAGGACCGATCTAAATCCCTACGACAAGGCTAACCTTTACACCGCCACTCTCAAAAAATTCTTAAATTCATACACCATGTGAGGTACCGAGAAAAACAAGCTGACTCTATATACCCCAGACTCTGAACAACCACCAGCTCCAGCCAACGCCCCGCAGCCCATACAGCCGCCTCCCGGTCTTGCAACAGCCTCAGATACCTTTGTTGGCGATCTCTTAAAAAATATAAGCCAGAGGCACAGAGGGGCCGCGCAGATGATAATGAGTAAACTCGCAGCTTCTAAAGACCTAACCTCCTGGAATGAGCGAGGTGAATTTCTCTATAAGGGACACCCGGTTGCAGGGTCGCACATGTACGATCTAGTCAAAGGTCTCACGCATCCCAAAATCCTAACACCTCAAAATGCGCCTCGTGGTTGGGATCAGTTTCTGCAAGCCGCTGCTGAACTCAATATACCCTCCACGCTCGTTGGGAATAATGAACACCGGCGCCTGGTAGAAAATTTGAAGGACCCCCTACTACCATCGCCTATAAGTTCTGAAGGGCTAAGGCTATCCCCGACATGGGCGACCCCTGCACCTGCAGTGCCACCACGCAAAAAGACAATGACCAAACCCCTCACGTGGATTACGCCTTGATGTTTCACAGACTTTTTGAATAATTGTGTATTATATGTATAAACGTTCCTGGCTTTTTCTACTTCATTTGTTTCTTCAATAAAGTTTGTGAAACTAACGACCCACCTACCAACCTGTTTGTAATAAACACATGTTATAACTTTTCAGTCCGTCTCAGTCGTCTTTTAAAACATTTAAGGTGTATGTATATTGAAATATGGAGTCTGAATACATGTTTTTTTTAAATATAATGTCTTTATTTTACATGTTCAACATTAAGCATGCGACTGTTATAAACCCTTACAGTTTTGACAAGCTACATATTCGGTTTTCACAGGTCTGACCGACGCCCTTGTGTTTTCTTTTACATATTTCACAACTATACTGTCATTGTTAACAAGATCCCGTGAATATAGATTTAAGAAATTTCTAAACGAAACACCCTCTGACATTTTACTGATAAAATAAATACAGTGTTCCCCGCATGTGATGGCCATGGAATCCTGCACCCTCAGCTTGTTATACTCCACCACCGCTGCAGCTTTTTTCACAAACTTGAATATGGGCCGTGTATGGATACTGTGTTCAGGGAACTCTGCTGTACTGTCAAACACTGTAACCTTGTCCCTAGCTATAAACAAGGCGGCCCAGCGTGTCCCACCCTTGTTGTGAGGGTCTGTGTTAAAGACTAGGGTGCACGATCTTTCTGACTCTATTTCGGTTGGTAACCCATCGCTAGGGAACACCCCTAAAAAGTATTTCCTAGCGTATTTATGCCTGTTTAAGAAGTTCCGTATCTGCACAGTGTCCATTTCACAAATGTTTTAAAGATAGTCGAACAAAATCTGTCTGGCGTGGTTGCTCTGTATGAGGCTGTCGAATACCGAGAATACGACCATGTTCACATTCGCACTCAGCGGTTCGGCGAAACGTATTTCAGCTTTTAGATTCCCGTTTTTTACCAGGTTGTAGTGATCACCATCTTCCATGTCGGGTGTCAGGTCGAATGTGAACAGCGTGTATCTGCTCCCATAACCTTCTCGTGACACGGCCACACCACAGTCCCTTTGATGCTTCCCGGTTATCGAAACCAACCCTTGATATTCCCTGACGTAGTTGGCGGTTGTAAAACTGGGTGTGTAGGGTTTTGCAGGAATCACGTTGCCCTCGTGGACCAGCGCCGCGTAGTTGATGTTGTAGTGTTTAAAATTGAAGGGGTTTGAGGCATAGGTGCCGCTAAAAGCTGTATTGTCCACAAAACCTATGATGATGAGTTTGGGTAGCTGTCCCAGAAATAAATTCTGCTGCTGTGTTAAGCGGGTTCCTGTAGGTATACTGAATACCTTCAGAGATACTCTTTCCACAGCGTACTTGGCGTTGGATATTTGTAAAGCTTCGGCGTGCGCTAACCTGACGCTCGGTGACACTTTCACTCGCTTTACAAACAGGCTCGCGGCCAGGATGCTCAGCTTGTAGTGTTCCACATCCCCGCTGATGAGGCAGAATGAGTCCTTGATGTGAGTGAGCTTGAGCTTAAGATCAATTCCATTGAGGAGCAGTTTATCTTGGAAGAGGTCTGAATGTATGCGACCTAGGAGGTCAAAGGTACGACTACTTGTCGCCTGCCCTGCTCTTTTTATAAAACCCTTATTGGCTCCATCCAGAGCTGTGATTTCAAACTGTCCGTATGTATCCCTGTGAAACAGACCCGCTGAAAGTTGTGTGTCAAGGGCATCGCTACTGTAATTTAGAATGCTCTCGATGTAGGCTCTGTAGGCGTACATGTTATCGTTCTGGGTGATGAGTCGATCACCCAAGGTGATGTCCACTTGGTTAAACAGGGTAGCTAGAGGGTAAGCGATCGTTGCCACTTTAGCGTCGTCTTCAATGTCGGTCCCATCGGCTTTGACGATTTTACACATAAGATGTAGCCACATGTTGTTGAGATCCAAATACATATCCGTGGACCCTGACACAAAAAACTCTATGGGGGCCATTGGCGTCAATGCTGCTAGAGGTGATACCTCCATGAAGAAGCTGTTTTCGATGCTTGTTTGCGTGAGTTTTAGAGTAAACAAGTCTAACTCTGATTTGTCGCACTCTCCTGATCCACAATGTACGAAGGCCATAGTGCTGTTTACGAGGCTTTAAAAAATATTTACTTTAGAGCCGTTTCGCTTCTTGGCAGCTCTCTTCCTTCTTGGGGCTCTTCTTTTCTGAGTGCGTTTTGAAGAGCTCCTCCTTTTTTTATAGGGGGCCGGCGGGCCCCTGCGTCTGGAAACACGACGTTTCCTTTTGACACTCGCGTGTGGCTTATACACCAGCCCAGCTCCTTCTTGCGGCTGTTTGTTCATGCGCTCTGCAACCGCCGATGTGACAGACCCCACCATATCCTGGGCAATGCTCGTGGCGGCCGTCTTACTCTTAACATGAGGTTTTGCAATTTCATAGCCTCTTCTCAGGAAAGGCATAGCTCTTCTAAACAGACTCCTAAAGAATCCCCCTAAGCCAGCCCCGTACATAACTGGTGAACCTTGAAAGTACGGGGGTCCCCCATAACCAGCTTGACTTCTGTATATTCCCTGTACATGGACGGGTCCCCGTATGTTTTCATAACCACCATTCCTGCTGCTTAATATACCCTGTCGTGTCTAGGCCTTAAATGAAGTTTGACAATAACTTTCCCGTATTTAAAGGCCACCGGCTCAGACTGATAATCGTAGATCATAATTGAAATAGTGTCAAAATGGTTTTTAGAAACTGCGACGTAGTCAGGTTTGTTAAATTGGATGTTGACCATGGTATTATCATCACCCTGTACATGAACACATCTTAACAGCGGCGAGTAACTATCCCCGATCCTCTGAGCCTCTACAATATCACCATACACATAGAGAGTGTAGAACCCCCCGTTAATATCGGGGCACGTGTGATCTTGTTCCACCGGACTTTTCACATGTTGTACTGTCCCTAAAACCCTTTTTAATTTACCAGAGCAGTTAAACAGGGTATTGCGATTTATGGATTTGAGAAACACCTTCCTTCTAAACGCTATCTAGCACCAGATGGATATTCAGCAGTGGTTCTATGGCAGCTATGGATTTGTGGATGGCTTCGACAACGCTTGAAACGCTTGGGTAGTAGCCGTGAGGGAAGGATACGTTTATGACCTTGGGGTCCTGTTCACGCTTGAATTGAAACTTGGTTTCGGCCGCTGTAAAGGTATTCCATGTTCTAGGGTACTGGATTTCTGTTAGGGCAACCTCCCAGTCCCCTTTCAGGTCCACAGGCTTAGCCAATTTGACGGTGTAATTAGAAATCTGATTGTTGGGGAACATGCCCTTAGAGGCGTTGGATGGTAAGGTTATATAAAAGGGTTTTGTCTCCATCGTATCAGCTGTTTTGAGCTCACACACCCTTCAGGGAACTGTCCAACACCCAACTGTTAAATTTCTCAGGCCATCCCCGCCATTTGACATATGCCTGGCTCTTAGCCCCGCTACCTTTCCTTTTCAGAACCTTTTCAACCCTGTACACCCTGTTCGGATCATCTTTTTGTAACTCTTCCTTGTAAAAAACCCCAGACACCGTTTCCCCATCGTAGTCTTTTAACCTGTAAATATACAGCCCTTCCTTAAGCTCCACACTTTCCACTATAAATATTTCATCGTTAAAAGTCTGCTGGTAACCCTTTGTGAAGACTCCTTTCAATTTTGAAATCCTTACGTGATCACCTTTTTTAAAAACAGGCTTCTTCACCTTTGTATCGAAATTACGACCATACACATTTCTCCAAACAGTTAACGAATTACTAGGCGTCACATCTTCGGGGGCCCTTTTGATGGTCCTATGATAACTGGCATTATATACAGCTAAGAAAGCCTGCAGGACATCCACGTATCTGTAGGTGTTGTGGGCCGTAAAATACCTCCACATCTTAGACTTTAAGGTTCTGTTAAACCGTTCTACAACAGCTGCTTTTACCTCCGTGTGTGTTACAAAATGTTGAACATTGTGTTGCTTTAATAATTTCTGAAATGCCTTGTTTAAGAATTCTTTTCCGGCGTCTGTTTGTAGTTTGAGGAATACGCCCCTTATCGAAGATGGCTTTAAAAGCGGCCGTGACGCTAGCCCCACTTTTATCACGCAGCGCCTCTGCGTAGGCGTACTTGGACAACACATCTATGACGGGTAATATATAATAAGATCCGTTATGTTTTGCTATATCTTGTAGACTTCTTATGTCCGCTTGCCATTGATAATCTATTTGCGCATTAACGATTGTTGGGCGTCTCATAAAATGTCTTCTGGCCGGTTTATGGAGTGAATACGCCTCCTCGCCTGATAACCAAGTCTTCACAGCTTCTCTGCTTACCGACTCCTTTTCATCCATAGCCCTTCTATATAGAGCTTCGGAGCTCCCCAAGCTTCCAACTCCCCTAGTATCGTAATAAAGTTTTCTTAACACGCCCCCCTGCATGTTATCAGCCGTTACACAATGCAATGAATGACGCTTGTTTTGTGTAACAACATTTTATTAAAAAATAAAGACTATTAGCAAAATCATAGACACTGGTTTCATATCTTTTCACATTCTGCATAGTACGACTTAACGCAGCGTCACCCTTTTGGGTTTAACATTCTACTAGTTTGTTCTAAATACACGCTATCATGTAACGTTACATAAGAACCTGTTTAAAACAGTCTTCGGGAGGCCAAAGACCCTGATTGTCTATTTGTTTTATACACATTACACATACGCCTTGCTATGAGTCTTTTTATCATCCTT
This sequence comes from Triturus cristatus, assembly GCF_964204655.1. NCBI lineage: Eukaryota > Metazoa > Chordata > Amphibia > Caudata > Salamandridae > Triturus > Triturus cristatus. Next base: position 508,373,007 of record NC_140588.1, read on the forward strand.
CTATTGAAAGCAGTTTCCATTACCTGCATAACGGTTAGTTTTGAGCTCGGGTCTAAGGCGTATCGGATCTCATTGAGTGCCCCTATCAAGATCATCAACATATCGGGGTGGACATATTTCTTTTCATTGTACAAACGATACACAACCCCTAGCAGTTTATATACCTTGTAAGGGTCTAGCAAAGTACAAATATAACGTATTGTTCTTGTTCTGTATGATTCACACAAGCATTCGTGCGCCGCCTGCTGAGGATCTTTGATTTGATGACCTTGACAAAGGCTGTAATAGTCCCGTTTGACACAATTTAGTACCACCGACGCGGCGAAAGCCTTAACTGCCTGTCGGTCGTCGTCGGTCAATCCTGGCTCTTCCTTTTCACACGCGTCAGAGCCGCATACACACTTATCGCAGCCCTCACGGTTTTGACATGTGGAACTTTCAGCTTGTTTTGAACACCACAGACAATTGAAAATTACATTGTTCGCTTTTGCAGGTCGCCACCCTGACACATGCCTCCACTCTGTAGCAGACCTTTTTGGGGTTTCTCTCTAGGTTCAAAAGCAGAGAGAATGACAATACGTTAGTTAAAGAAATAAAATACATCATTTTTGTAACTATCTGCTCATAACATTTTCCTACTAACCTCTGCATTTTCACAGCCCTGAAATCTTGCGAGTCGCTAATGTCCTGCGAGGTCCCATCATCTTCGACGCTTGTCCCAGGCTGTTGCAGACCTTCCTTCTCTGCAGCCGTATTTTCCTGAAGGTCCATGTCTTCATAGACTGGTGTGTTAGGGGGTTCTACAGCCTCTTTACCATAGTGCATTATGAAGTATGTGCATCCAGCGGGTTTTGCTCTCTAGGGGTCAAAAGAAGACAGAATGACAATACGTTAGTTGAAGAAATAAAATACATCATTTTTGTAACTACCTGTTCATAACATTTTCCTACTAACCTCTGCATTATCACAGCCCTCTGCTGCGGCTCTGAAATCTTGCGAGTCGTTAATGTCCTGCGAGGCCCCAACATCTTCAACGCTTGTCCCAGGCTGTTGCAGACCGTCCTTCTCAGCAGCCGTATTCTCCTGAAGGTCCATGTCTTCACAGGCGGATGTGTTAGGAGGTGCTACAACTTCTTCAACGTCCTCCATATCCACTGAACTGAGGCCAGCAAGCACACTGTCACTACACGAGCCCTCACTTTCGCTGCTGTCGCACTTAACCGGGACCATCCGGCATCCGTAATCCTTGAGCCCAAGTTCTTCCATAGGCCTACACAGGCCGGTGCCAAAACCAGTAACGTCGCAGCCCATATCCCTAGGTGTTTCTTGTTGAGCATTCTCGTCCATTACCAGAGGTGTTAAGCTGCGGTAATATCTATTGATAAGGGTCTGGGAGCCATCCACCCTGGCGCTTTTCACGAGCGGGTTGTATCTCTTCATTTTGGCTGTGGGTCCCTTTTCGTATTCAAACGTCTGCTTGCTGTACACGGCTCTTGCCACATGCTTATATGTATTCTAAGAAGTCACAACCCCTAAAAGAGGCGTACACCTCTACAACACAACACGGTCACGTGGCCTCAGGACTGCGCCGCAGCTGTTCACCGACCATCTGTCTGCAACCCCCAGTTTTAAAACATGCCCAGACATTTCCTACATGCACTCACTTTTCTGCGCAATTTTAAACATATACACAACTATCCATGTTTTGCAGCCAGACCTGCCACTTTTAGGACTACCCCTACATGTCGCCCCCTTTTAAAACCAGAGTTATTAAGGACAACAGTTTGCGGCCAGCCCTGTCAAATTTAAGGCCAGGTGTTTGCTGCCAGCCATATCCATTTTTGCTGTCAGGCCTGTCAAATTTAAGGCCAGAAGTTTAAGACTAGACCTGTCAAATTTAAGACTAGACCTGTCAAATTTAAGACCAGCGTTTGCGACCAGACCTGTCACTTTTGCGGCCAGGATAGTTTGATGGAAGCAATACCCTCTTACTACTTGTATGCTTTAAAACTGATCTGTACATATTTTCTGCAGCTTTGAAAAAGTCCAACAATTTAAACGTGTTGGCTACTTCGGTCTTTGTACTAATCAAGACATTGAAAAATTCAAGGAATTAAACCATTTATGAAGTAAGACGATTGTTATGGACCTTTCAATTTTATCTACCACTGTCTACTTGCTCTGATCTATCTTGACTTTACAGAATTCTTTTGTGTGCTTCGAAACATTTTTGCATTTAGCTTCTGCCAATGATTTTACCTCAGGAAAACATACACCCTTGGATGCAGGGTGGTTCGTACCACGATAGCACCTCAATTGTATATTATTTGGCATTCTGTTGTTACCATATCCATGATGTATGTGTATTGTTGTGCGACTGTGTGGGCATAGCCACCAAGCATTTATTTTGTGTCAAGTTCCTTTACAATGCTGGGTCAATTAGACAACAATTGTTAGCCCAACCTTAGTGAATGATGTGTGTGGGCACCACCTATCAACGTTTTTAACAAATGTTTTCCTCCGAATATATTATCTATGCTTGTAAAAACTGTTTTTTTTTTCCTATCTCTATTTATTATGATTAACTGCTGTGTTCTACAATGCACTTTGAGGTTTGTTGTATGTTTTGATGATGAAATTAGGTTTTCAAATGATTAATAGAAACTTGGAATTATATAGGATGATTTGATTAAATTTAACACTAATAGTGCACAATGGGCCCTATTCACAAAGCTAGGTATGAATGCAGAAATCTCTACACATACATATTTACCCCTAGATGCAGATCACCAAATGGAAGGAATCCACTATTTCCATGCAACGATCTGTGCCTAGATTTAGACTGATGATTTTCCACTCACTGAACTAAGGGTGCATCGACACTACTACCCTCGATTTTACCAACATAAAGTTACTTTTAATGACTCTGACTGTTTTTGAACATCTCTGCTACTAGGGTGGAGATCTCCCTCTATAAAGAAACTTTTTTGGAAAATTTATAAATAAAACAAAAAAACAAGCAAAGAAATATAAGGACCTATTTCCCTAACATGTATTCACAGAGGATTACCATGCTATCAAGGAACTATAGATCTGCACTAAAGTTAACATATCATTTTTTAACTTTAGTTTTTGCGAAGGATTCAATTGAATGTCTAGGCTCCCACTTCCACCTATATCATTTGTGTTCAATGTGAACAGGAAATTAGTTGTACATTTTAATTGTGATGTTTAATTTAAAAAAAAAAAAAATATTTGATTAAAGTGTTTTTTTTTATAAAATGTTTATATTAAACAATTATATATTGATAACATTTAAATAATGGTTTTATTTATTTTATATGCTTATGTGTTAGTGTTATTCCCTACCTCCTTTGATTTTTTTTATGAGTATGTTGCGGTACCTATGTTTGGAGAAGGCCACTGTAACTCATGGATCGTAGGTTTGCAAGAGCAGGGAAAGAGTAGCCTGCAAACAGACAATAACATGCAGGCAAAACACAAGGAGGAAGTATGGAGAAGGTAGATGATGGGTCTTTGAGGGCTGGGGCTAAGAAGTAGAGAATGACATAGTGGCCTAGTACTTCCAGGTGAATATAAGTAGTGGCAGCAAATTAGTCTGCAACTCATAACTTTCTGTATTGTATGGTTTCCACTCTGCTCAGTTTGTCACCGTTAGTGTTCCGATGCCTTTATTTTTTTCCCTGGTCTCCTGGTACTGTCCTAATTTGTCAGTAACCCACTAATGCAGCATGGGATATGTTGAATGTACTCGAAGGTTTATTCTGATTTATCACCTAATTGGCTTCTGTTCCCTTAATATTCCAACTATCTTTGGTGACCTGCATAGAGATTTTTCTTAAGACAGAGCTGCCGGAAACTAATCAACACGATGCTGCAATAGTGTTTATTCTCTCTGCCCTTACACCCCTCCCATCCCTTTTCCAGCTCCATGTCGCTTTTACGGACCTTCCCTCTCAGGGAGGAGATTGAGGGATTTTAGCCTTGACGTGTTTTTGGCAAAGTCTCGGCAACTGACCATGTTCTATACTTTACTTACTCAAAGACTGGGCTGGAACACATTTAAGCCTTTTTTATCAATGATACGGCAGAAGTAAATTTAGCGCCTGGGGGTTGTCTTCCTCATTTGCATGTGTTTGTTTTGGCATGTCCATCCCTGACCCATCTTTTCATTTCTTTGAACCCCACCCATTTCATAGAAAATATTCCCAGCCCCTCTCCCCTAGTCTTTTCCACATTTATTACCAATACCTATACCCATGTGTGCTTAGGTCTGACACGGAGGCAAAGATCTTCAATTACAGACATCAGGAGAGGCAGAGATCTTCAGGTGGATGTCTGTGAATGGGATTTTTTCGGGTTCATAAATTAGTGCTGTTTTATGTACTGCAAAATGGTGTTTGTGACTAGGGCTCTTTGTTGTTATAACAGTGACTACAGAAGTTATGTACTTATTTGGTTGCTTTGAATACCAGGCATTAATGACAGGTTTGTGTGCAATATAACAGGGCTTTTATCAGGATCTTCACACAACTAACAATGTTCATAATATGTAAAAAAAGATAAAAATACTTTCTCCATTCATTGATTACCATGTTTATCTACTCATTGATATCAAATGTAACACACTGAAAGGCACCAGACTCATAAAAACCCACCTTAACGACCGCCCTAGCCCACACCAAGTACCCAATGAGTTTATCATCTCACTCCTAGAGGTAGCCCTGACCAAAAACTACTTCCTATTTAATGACAAGTACAATTGGCAATGGAAGGGTACTTCAATGGGAGCAGTTTTTGCCCCAAACTTTGCCATTCTGTTTGTTGATGACATAGAACAAGCTTTTGTCCTAAACACGGTCAAACCCCACCGGCCCAAAATCAGAAGTTGGCACTATTACATTGACGATGTTTTCATGATATGGCAAGGCAATGTGACAGAATTACACAAATTTTGCACATGGATTAACAACTGCCAACCCGACCTTAAATTTACTTACAACTTCAGCAATGCTCAGATAGATTACCTTGACGTGACCGTTACACCATCTGAGGGGGGTCTATACACGACACCGTATAGGAAGCCCACCGAACAGAATACTCTACTCCATTACAAGAGTGCCCACCCATGAGAACTCCGGGATGGCCTCCCTTATAGTCAATTTCTGATAATACACAGAAATTGCAAACTCAAGGAAGAATTTTTTTACGGAAGCCGAAGTCTTTTGAAACAAACTAGCATGTAGGGGCTACCCAAGACATCTGATAAAGTGCTCCATGAAGTGCGCATGGTACTCCCACAGGGAGAACCTACTCGAACCCAAACCAAACCATGTCACACATTGCTTGCATCACCACATTTGGTCCACGAAGCAGAGGCAGCGATCCACAATCAATTCTCAACAGATTGGAATGTAAATGGATTATCAAATGTAGATCTATTGAACATGGACTGAACACACTTGAGGAATGGAATATGATTGTGCAAACACCAACCTTGTTGGCCAATGTCCTTGACACTGCATAAATAATGACCTGCAAGTAGAATGCACATTTTGGTTTTATTCCTTTTACCCTGTATTATCTTTCTCACACTGTCCTCATTATTTCCTTAATTCCTTCTGTTTCTTGTCGCTACAGTACTGGCACCATGGCCCACTGGTTGTACTGCCTCAAGCTGTCCTCTTATTCATATTGAGGTTTAGCAATGAGGGCCCCATTCGCACCCCTTCAAACATGGCTGCCACTATCTGGTCACGTCTCCAATGTACACGCGCACACCTCACCATGCAGTCTAGTCGACCACATCTTGCCAAGTGCTCCATTTAAGCTTGTGCACGCCTCTGCTTCATTTCCCCCTTGGAGACGACCGTGGAACCCCGCCCAGCTTCTCCCTCGGCCCGACATTAGCAGACCCATTAGTAAGTAACTCCACTAGGTTGAGGCCCTTTTAGTCCTCCCTCCGACATACCCCTGAGTGATACTTCATTTTTTTCAACAGATAGATTGTCCCCACACCCACATTCCTTGAGGTGTTTCTCATGGCTCTCTCTGAACTCCGGCTTCACTCCGCCGTTCCTGTTACACATAACCAGCCCCTCGTGGCCACCGGACTTAACCACGATAATCAAGTAAGTCGAGGTTTGCTTAACACTGCACCAGCCCACGTCCTTCCATCTTACCCCTGAGTGACAACTTTTTGTCACCCACCAGATTTTTACCACACACACGTTCCTCAGGGTGGTAGACTCGTCCTTCTCGGGACTCTGGCCTCTCCCCGCCATACATAACTGGCCCCCCGTGACCTCCAGACTTAAACCTCCTCATTTAAGCAAGTCCTAGTTCTTTCTTCACTGTACCTGCCCGCATCCTCACACCCACCTATACACTGTCTCCCTAACACCCGATTTTAATTTCAGGACTCCACATGACCCCCCCACACACCCCACGGCTCCCGGGGTGTTGGCCTTCCCGGTTCTGTGCCTCGCCTCTATTCCTGGGACTGAGATTTATGCCAATTGGCTCTACAGAATTTTGGCAAGTAAGTTTAGCGCCAGTTTGCTGCGATAGTGCCTGCCTGCGTCACCCTACCCCCTTGCTTCCCTTTTAGGGTTCCCACAGCCCACACGCTTTACTGGGGCTGGTTCGCTGATTCATTCACCCTCATCTCTCGCTTTCCTGATGCACATTACTCCAGACCGCTTCGGCTGCGTGTTCATTCCCAATTAGTGCACTCCCTGGCCCTCAGGTGTTGTCGTGATACCAAAAATAATGGTCCTTGACCAATTATTAATACATCTGAGCCAAATACTTCGCTTAGTTAAATAATTTTATGATCCTGAGCTCAAAAACCAAAACTCTTCTTAAAGGAAGGAGCTCACAATATTCAATATGCAATATGCAATTCAATCCAACGAAGAACAACATCCAAACCTATTGTAAATTATTATACATACGTTTGTTATTTTGGCATTTGGAAAAATTAATTAATAAAGCAGTACGAGGTTGCTCCAAAGGGAACGTGCATCAAAGAAGAGTGATTAAAGGGTGAATGAGTGAAACAAGGAATGGAGACATAGTAATAGAGACATTCATTTGGTTTCCAACAATACGGATCGGTTATAATTCACCGTCCAAAAAACCTGGTCACATTTATCAATCGCAGAAACGTATTCTTATATTTTAAAAACGACCCAATAGGTGGTCTAGCACGAAGGACTGTTATGTGTCCCAGGTAGTGAGGAGTAGGCGTCGACGTTTCGACCCGTCTTGATGGCCTTAGGAGATTTTAAGCCTTGGCCGTGCAGATCTTCATCAGGACCAGAGAGGGGCAACCTGACTGGGTGATGATATTGATCAAACACCTGATCGGATTAAGGAATTTAATTCAATTCAAAGGAGGTAGCCAGACTTCCAATGGATGGAGGACTGCTCAGGTGTTGTCAGCTAGCCCGCAGGGCTCACCTCCTCCTGCGCTACTGATCACTACATCAGTTCTTTGGCGCAGCAGTACTTTCCAGGACACAGCTCTATCCCTCTTCTCCCCGCATGATCTTAGCCGTCCTTTGACATTAACTGTACTTTTAGTTTCCATTATCAGCTTCTTCTGAGCTCCTAGCTCCTTTACGGTCCTTAAATCTTGATGCAATGGCATTTTTCTGGGACGTAGCTCTCTGGCTACTCTCCTCATGACCTTCATTGTCTGTGAAATTACCTGTACCTTTTGACACTTTTCTAATGGAGCCCATTCCATCCAGCTACCATTCAATTCTCAGTCTGGGAATTGGCTGTATATAATGTATTAATTTCTACTCAGGGCCACTGGTTTATATAATGTTTTCTCCTCTTCATGGATTCTTCTTGCTCACTCTTTTTCGTCCTGATGATGATCTCAAATTAATGAGATCGAAAACAGTCGACCCTTTACAACAAAAACGCCTTCATTGTACAAATTATTTTTTGAGTTTTGCCTACTGTTGTCAATGCGATGTAATTTTAAATGTCACCAGCACCCCTCACCTCACGCACCTTCACTATATTCTTTTGTGAGCACCAGAACTGTCACTTGAATTGCAATAATTGATTTTCCATTTATGCTGTTAATAAATGTTATGTCATTTCAACCGTGCATCCCTGCATATATTGCTTAACAAGATGCGCTTTAGCATGGCGATGATAGTGTCAGATCCCCGCAAGTAAATAGGAGCAATGACATTGCACCGGACAGAGAGACAGATGCTCTTCTGCTCCTATTTACTTGCGTGGATCTGACACTATCATCGCCAGGCTAAAGAGCATCTGCGAGCACATACGAAGTAAGAGCCGCTATCTGGCCTACTTGGTTTCTCCAAAATAAACCCCCCGCGTCCCGAGCACCATCGCACGCTCAATGGCTATAGCATATTGAACAGCACGATCTTTTATTACCACCGAGATCCATTCCGAGCCCCCCGTTTGACTGCCTTTCACCACCCTCACATGGGCTCCCGGCTGGATACCCTGTGAGTCTATTTCTTTCACTATTCACACGGTGTCACTTTTTCTATATATTAGGCAGCGCAAACAACCGTTCAGGTGTCCCGACATTCTAAGGTCCTGAAGAGACCCTTTAACCTAAATAGGGTCGAAACGCAGTCGACAGTAAACAAAGGCGAATCATCATTCAACACTTATAACCAAAAAGTGCCATGAATTGTATTGTTTTATTCCTTATGGTCGCCTTTGTTTGATAATTGAAACCTTGTACACATGTCACATGTCATGTTACTTTTAGCTTAGGTTTAATCACTTTTTTCACTGGGACACCTTTTATGACTGTTATTTCCTTGACTGTACTAATTTCCATTGTGTATTTTTACACTGCTTATTTGTTGCTTATCAAAAATACAAATATTATACATGAACTCTTCGATGTGTATAAACATTTTTCTTTCTGACTCCATTTTAAACCCTATATACTGCCATTGTGCTTTTCTCTACCATACAGTTGTTTATTATTTCGCAGAAGCCATTGTTTCCTAGTTAAATTTACTACCCGGCTCCGTGTGAGTAGGGTTTCCTTGTGTCTTTGTTCCAATCTTTATTTATAAGCAGTCGGACTCCGGCCATCAAAAAAAGCAAACATTAGGTATGCGAGGCGCTCCCTTGTTAAACACATATCCGTGTGCCTCAATTTCCTTAGCTGTCAACTTTGAAAGTATTTAGGAAAACGAGCATTTGCAATGCAATAGGTGTCACATTTGCGGGAGTTTGAGCTACTGGCATTGTAAATGGCAACGCCTTTTTTTTCTGTGTTTTGAAAAACTACAAGTGGTGCAAAAACACACACTTTGTACTTATAGTTGTTGCTTTTGAGAAGCAAGGCTGGCAGTAACTGTGCCTCTTTTACTGCCAACCTTGCTTAATTCAGCCAATGCCAAAGTCTGCACTACATATACACTAAACCAAGTCTTTTAATGCAAAAACCGCTAGGAAACTTCCTATCCGTGGGCTTTTCATCGAAGAAGATATTTTACCTTTGTGTGCAAATATATTGATTGGGGGGGGGGGGGGGGTCTGAGGGGCTCCGCTTCAAGAACTTGAAGTCCACTGCACTCTTAAGACAATAGAGGCAGGAAGTGGGTCAAGGCTGATCACGTGAGTAATCAGAAACTAGGATACATGAGCATAAGTCACAGACATACAAGCTGTGGGGGTGTGAGTACCCAGCCTTCAAACTGCCCCTGAAAACCAAGATATTTCGAATTAAGAGAGGCATTTTGGGGTGCGCGTGCAATGAGGAATGAACTTAAGATCCCAAGGCTTTTACTTAAAATGGAGTGCCCACACCTTAGAAGGGTGAGGGGAACTTTATTCATGGTCCAATTTATAATTAAAGTTACGTGTGTGTGGTATCAATATGTATGCACTCTACCACTTTTCATATCATTACTATAAGCACAGCTGCCACAGTACGAGTATGGAATAAAGTATGAGGGAGAGAAAACAAATACAATGTAGACAAACCCCAAGCGGTCATCGTCACTGCAAGAGAAAGAGATGCACAGGCAAGAAACAATTGCAACGCAGTGCACTTTACACTTGCTCGGTCCTCAACTCTGTGGGAGACAAGTCACTGTGATTTTAGGAAGGACAGCAGAAAACAATTGTTCCAACCTGCCAAGAGACCCCTAGAGTGACAGGTGCAACAAGGACACACGTCTGATGGCTCAGGGGACTAACATCAACAGCCCGACCTGCGTTTAATGCCACGACCCATTTAGCTGTTCATCTTCCTGAGGTCAGATAAGTTTCCACTTCATTTGAAAAAAATGTTTATGCAGTATCAAGAAACATTGGTGAAAGCGCGCTTTACAAATGCGTGTTGTGAGGCGTGGAGAAGTGGGCACTTGCAATGCCCCCTAACCTCCTGTTCATCCGGGTTGTGTAGTAAGAACGATTCCCTCCCCACCCGACATTTTATGCAGGTTTGAGGGTATATGCAAGCAGCAGGGGCCCTGCCAGGCTCCTACCAATTAAGCAGCAAGTCACCTCAATTCAGGGAGATATCCTTACAGCGACGGTAACCTTCACTTCCCCGCTGTAAAATATATTTTCAATGCTATACGTCTAGCATTTAAATGCGAGACCTATGGCATTGCAAACAAACTGCTGCCATTGCGCCGGCTGCTTCGAGAGTGAAAGCTTGCATGGAGCGCGGAATGTAAGCGAAGCACCTCGTCGTGGGCCTAATTTAGGAGAAGCTCAATAAAGTAAATAGTACAGGTCCAGTGTAACAACCAAGTAAAGGGGCCAGTAGCCAAGGGAGGATACAAATGACAACATGGCCGTACTAAGGAGGGACTAAGAAACCTATCAAGGAATCAGAAGCCAGCATTTATGAAGGACAAAGACACAAGCTAATGAAAAATATGGACGGGGAAGGGGTTGTGGCTTCTCTCCCGTACTTAACTACCACAGATCATCCCCAGAGCAGCGCTGGCTCAGGCTCGACCTCAACAGGGAGTACAGTATCAAGAACAATATTGAAAAAGTAAATTAGGATGCTCTCCGAAAACCCTCAGGGCAGACAAAATACTGTAAAACATTTTGCAGCAAGACTTTATATTTATAAAAAATATGCCCCTCGAGATAAATGTTTTTCACCTCACTGCTTGCTAAATGCTGCATCATTCTTTGAAAATCTAAACTTTCTAGGTATTAAATAACGATTTCACATCAATGTCAAAACATTGAATACACTGTAACGGATACATAGTAGGCAGGCTGCAGCTAAAAAAAAAAATAATGACTAGAGTTCGAACCATGCCATCTGAATGGTATCCAGTTAGCGGATTCGGGAGCATCTGTATATTATATACATATATATCCGCAGGCTGTAATAAGATGAATAAGACTGGACGTGTAAAATGTGATTGGGCAGAGGTGTTGGAAATATTCGCTTGAATTAAATGGTTGATTTGTACCATGGCTGAGACTACTCTTTGGAGCAGAAGAGCATACCACCCCTTGAAACATAATTAATGAAAACTGGGCAAAAATGTTCATATTTTGTGGCGACTGCCAAGTCTTCCCATTGCCCCAAATAACCTCATGAAATTAAACATTTCGATAGATGTAAAGTGAGGTGAAATATTTGTAAATCCGGTTTCCTCATGGCCTAACGAGCAAGAGGCAATACACTTCCTATATCCTGGGGGTCTAAGGTCAAACATGGCGCCTACTCTGAGTGGAGCAGAGCAAGAGGAAAAAAGACTGCGTGGTCTGCATCATATTAGTTTCAGGACGCTAAACATGGAAATTAAATGACAAACGTTATCTCTTAAAATGGTTATCCGAGGCAGACGCTCTCGGAACTGCTCTAAACTGCAAGCTGGGCTGGAGGTAGGACGCCGGATGACTCCGAATCACCGGGATAGGAGTGCCCCAGTGATGGAATTCATGTTCCAGAATGCGAAATTAATTGGATTCAGACCCATCAGTCTAGTTGGTTCCACTGAACCGAGTAAAGACTACAGCTCCCATAATGCACTTGCTTGTTAACTGGAAGCCCTTAATTTAAATCAAAGTCTTATAGCGAGGTACAGGCATTCAGCAAGTCAGGAAATTGGACCTTTAAAAAGTACTTTACACTCTAGTACATTCCCCTAGCCTGCAGGAACCCCAATTTGGCCACTGGTAGTCAAAAAACAAGACATTATCCTCGACACTTGTTGAAAAAAAGTGAGTGAACATAAGAAAGATATATTAAGAAGCATCGAAAAAAATTAAAAACTGCATGTTGACACGTAATTTATTTTGCGAAATTCATGGTAAAGTCCTTCTAGAACCCTCGCTTCACACAGACAACGACCTATCTGACGCTGTCAAGAAATTAAAACGTGGCCTAAAAAAAAAAAAAAAAAAAAAAACACAGGAAGAGGCTCCACTGACCAACAGCGAATATTGTTCAAGTCAATGCACTCAAACCGTTCTAATACTTGAAAAAAACCTCTAAAATTAACAAGCTTTTTGGTATGTTCAATACTTTCCCACTACTCTACATAACAAGAAAAGGCCAACAGCAAATTGTCCCAACAACCCCCATCCGCCACCCAAAGTTGAAAGAAACCCCCTCTGATTAGACTGCCTTTCTCCTCCTGACTGAGTTTTATACCCACGTACCAGTGATGCGCTACTTGGATTATCCCAATTAATTTCACAGTAAAGGGTAGTCTCAAACATCACTTAAATCAAAGCCAATTTGTATGAAAAACATAATATAGAAATCATATTGCATGTGTCCATAGTTGGTCTCGTCCTTTACAGCCTTTTAAAAACTTATAATAGTCAAAAGAAAACACATAGAAAGTGAAAATGGCCCCTCTGAGAGAAACAATTGGAATCTTCCACCTTTTTTTAAGGTGGCTTTAAAAGTCTCATTGGAGACAGGTGAATTCACCCCCCTTTTTTCCTGATGTTCCCCCCAACCCCCCCCTCTCCCCCTCTCCCCCTCTCCCCCTCTCCCCCTCTCCCCCTCTCCCCCTCTCCCCCTCTCCCCCTCCCTCTCTTTCTTTTTTCCCTCACCAAGATGAATAGAGTTGGCTTGTGTTGTGTTTTGCAGGGAGATATAGTGTTAAAGTCGTTAAAAGAAATGGTTTTAATCGATCATTTTAAACTCACTTAAAACGTAAAAAAATAACGGGTGCACATAAAAGCGAAATTTCAAATTAATTTTTAACCTAATATATACTGCTTAAGGCGCTCCGTTGTCCTACAACTAGGTTGGGGCGATATACATAAAAGAAATAAATAAAACAAGAAGATAAACTGAAAAAGAAAATAAGCGTGCGTTTCCCTTTGTTTAAATAAGACGCAGTTTTGACTTTCCTCATCACTATTCTTTCACTGTGGGCTTTTTTGATTTTTACGTCTGGTATTGCAGAGAATTGTGAACGCTTAAGTTGTATAATTTTCGTTTATTTGCATTAGATAAAAATAAGCACAATCGTATGTATCGGGGGTGGGGGATTTCGACAGACAACGACGTGGTCAAATTAAATAAATAATTTCCCCTCGTCTATGGAAATCCACCCCCGCCCCTTACGTGGACGGGCCGCGGCTGTTCTTTTATTTTAATTCTAGCCTTAGACTTGTATTCATTTGACGACCACACACAGTTGGATAGCAAACAAGAAAAGCAACTGAAAACAGAAAAAAAATGTAGAAATAGCAAAACAAAGTGGTACAACTGAGAGTACGAATAAATTGCCAGTCCTGACTTTAAAATCAGACACATTTTGCATTGTGGGTCTTGTAGTTTTCTTGTCTGAAATAAATATGGACTCCCTGCATGCCAAGAGAAAATGACTAAACTGGACTGTCACACTATCACCTATGCTGTGATGTAGCTTGGCATAAGTGAATGAATAAACAAACAATGAAAACCTGTCATCAGTGCTGCACGGAAAGTGTTGGTCCTTGGCAAGTGGCAATCGGTGTCATTTGTTCTGCTTTCCCTTCAAGTTTCCTATTACACGAGGGAGGAGTAGTGCTGTGATGTCTATTATTTCGAAGAGGGAGTTGCTTGGGGCATGCCTCGGCAAAGCAGAGTGTACCTGGGGCACCAGGATTATTCCCATTATGGAGCATGACCCTGACTGGAGTTGCTGATGCAAACCACCCATGAAGTAGTCGCTCTTTTGGGGGCCCCTCCATCTGCCTAGAGCAAGTGTTTTTTGTGCTAGCCAGTGGAGGCTAGTGCTCTTTGAATGAGGTGGGGCACAATACTTTTCACTAATTCTAGCAAGTGAGTAACCTGACTTCTAGGAGATTTCTGAGGCCTGGGTCCCACCTCCCTAAGAAAATAGGGTCAACTAGCGTATTTAAAGCACAATTTGCACATAAATGTTTTCAAAACAATCTCCACGGACAGTGCAATAAAATAATCAAGTACTTTAGTGGTGTGTCAAGGCAGTGAAGTCTGACGGGAGTTCACAGTGGTTGTCCCAGTATGATAATAATTAACTTCACTATACCTGGACCAGCGTTTTGCCATGAATGTCTCCTATTTGCTATGGGTGTCTCCTCATGCAAATAATTGCATAAAATATAGCAATTACACAATTTTGGAATTGATATTATCCACCTACAATATGACTCAAATGTCAAAAATACCTGTAGCATGTCACAGCCAGCATTTTGTCATGGATGCCTGCCCTCATCCACTCATTTACATTGTCACTCACTTATTCAAATAGTATCAGTCTCATGCTCTCATTCTCACTGAGTTACTCTTGCACTCACTTGAACTTATTCTCACTCACTCCCCTGGTCTCTGACTCGCTCTCTTTGAACAATACACTCACACGAGCACTCGCTCTCATATGCACATGCTTTTACACATACACACTCACCCAAAGATAGACAACATTTAAGATATGCATATATTTTTAACTTGGCTTCAGTAGTAATACGTTTATTGGATTCATCTAAAGATTAAAATAAAAGGCATAAAACATCATGATCAGTACATATATGGTTAGATGGGTAAAATACTTCTAAAAAAAACAGTGTTGTAAAATTAAGGCATAAAAAGCACACAATATCCTTGCAGATGAACTCGGATCATACAGTTCAGAGTATGGACTGAATATTTAAATCTCCGAGTTAATCATTTGTGCGTCTAATCTAAAAATGTAATTGCCATATTATTGCACTACTGTCCTTGAGACTATCAAAGTGGCAGGGGGAATAAATGGTAGATCTGGTTTTGCTCTCATAGAAATCCCTGGCAGAATCCCATTTCTCAAATACAAGTTTTATGGGAAATGTTCAAACAGCCAGAGACATATACTTTGCACTCAGTATATAAGAGCAGTTGTCGTGAATCTTGATACAAGCATAGTCAAGCAAAGTGGAGATATCCACTTGTTTGCCGAAGAGATGCTTTATACATCTCATTCAATAACATCACTAACCTTATTATTACACTATTGACCAGGGCACTTTCACAGACTCAAGCAGCCTCTTCCGTCGATCTTATTTGACCTGCTAGCTGACTTTTCTTAAATATGTCGATGTGGTAAAAATGTGCAAAATGTAATTTTGCCTTGTTGAACATGGGGCGTAAATGCTTTTTTCTTAAATGCCACAGTTTAGGTTAAATACATAAAATGTGCAGAAGGGAATTGGTTGCGTGCCAACAAAGTGGACAGACAGGTTTAGCTTGAAAAACTGGGTTCTATTCCCTTTGAATTCACGAATCGGGATAAAAAAACAATCTGAAAGGTAACAATTTCATTTTAACATAAACAGGCAAATTTGACTCGGCTGAGAGTAGGTATCAAATACTAAGTCCATATGGTTGTGGTGTTTGGTCAGAGTCCCTCTGCTTGAGAATAAAGGTACCACGGAGTAGGCCTTTCCGGGCTGGTTGATTCATTTGGCGTTCGATGTTTGTGCCACTGCTTGCTGCTGCTGCATGCTCTATGGACCCTTGGGCAGAAACACAACTCCTTGCCACCTTGAGTACTTCAGCAAGAAGCTGAAAGCTTAGGCCTTACATACTCTAACCCGATGCACTATGGGTGCTTGGGCGTTCAGCCTCTTGCTTCTCACCCCACCCCAGCTTGGCACAGGGTTGAGGGCAGACACTGGCCCTATGAGGAGAAGGGAGAGGTGACAGCCTGATGGGCGTGTAGCTCCAGCCCAATGAAGGGCTTATGGCTAAAGCACCTGGGGCTGCCTTTACAAAAGACTCTGCAGTGCATCACTAATGGTTGCAACCTTGGTGTGTCTGGATCCTGATGCCAGGTCTGGGTTCTCATCAGCCATGGAAAATCAGTCGGATGGCTTATGGTGGTGCCTCTGTGCCATCAGACAGGTTCACTCCGCCACCTGGTGCTTGCAGTGAGGATTGACATTTTTTATTATATCAATAGTGAAAAATAATAAATTAATGACTCTGGTATGATTACAAAAAAGGGTGAAACTTAAGGAGTGCGTCTCTAAGGCAAGTCACCACTGGTGATAGTCTTGGGTTTCCTTGTGCAAAGCCATGAAATGGGACAGAGCCACAAGGTCTGCTTCTGGCTTAGTTAATTGTGCATTCTGCCAGTAAATGGGGGCCTGTGGATTCACATGAGGGCTAGAACAGTCAGTGAGAACACCCAGTTTTTGCATGCACTGCTTTTGAAAATAAAACCCTCCCTTCTAAAGTCACGTGGTCTTTATGCATACAGTGATTGAGCAGTTTCCTTAATGCCAAAAATAGTATGTATCTGTATAGTGTGAACATAAACAAAAGATGCGCAGCACTGTACTGGATTAACAGTGTGCAAAGAATGATTCCAGTACTATTATCATAACATCTCCCCTATAGTAACACAGATAAAATAATATATTTCTATCTAAACCAACACTTTCCTTCAAGTTCTTTTCAGTAGCAAAACATGAGGGGATTCCATAGCCAGACACCAGCTACAGACCAGACAGGGGCAACTAATTTCCTATTGCCCAACCAAGGACCCAAATCACACAGCATTGCAGTCACTTGAGTTTACTTTTGGAGCACACACATTTTTTTTTGCTAACGTAAAATCCCAGGTCTGATATTCAGAATCAGCATTAGTGAAATTTTACATTCAGAATACCTATGTGTAAATGTAGCGATTTCAGCAGTCTGCTAAATTGCTGCACGTTTGGAGCAGGGCTGTGGGCGTTTCTGCATGGACCACCCTGCAAAAGAAGATAACCAATTACCAACTCACACATGGAAATATACACACATTTGTTCATGATATAGACAGAAGTAGGTACATTTCCACAGAAGAAATGGGCCAGGAAAGCCCTTCTAGCTGTTGGATTATGATCGGTTCAGCCACTTCTCGTCTCTCAGTAGTTCTTTTCCAATAACGTTTGGGAAATATAGTGTTTTGTTAGTTGTGGCTACTTTTAAAGATTTGGAAAGCATAATAATTGTCCCTCTAGCTTTGAAACAAACCGAGTCTTTTCTTTAAATGTCTACGGTGTCACGTGTTAAAGACTTTTTGAAGTTGTAGTCTTTGCAACCGCAAAATACATTTTCAGAAAACACAATCCTCTATTTTTGAGCCAGAAAAGGCTTTCTAACTCCTAAAAGGGGGGTTGGGTCCCTTTTCGAATAGAAAACAGATAGGGACATGAAAGGGTGATTTCCCTCTTCTTTGGGAGTTGCAGAACAAAGTGTAAGTGGTTTGTGGCATCATTTTTGGTCATAAACCACTCAGCAGTTACCACCTCTTAATTGTGGTGGTAACTGATTCAACAATGAGCAGGTGTGGGCCGTATCCTTTTTGGAAACTATATCAGGTATCATCAGTGGGAGTAGGCAGTGGTGCCAGAGCTTTTCCTCTGGTGTATTCCCATCAGCACCGGTCTTTTTAATGGATATGGGCTGCTCTAAAATGGTTCCAGCTTTTAAAACCAATAAACCAATGCAGGGATGGTAGTTTTCGGTCCCTTGCAGGCCACCATCACTGTATTCTCAGAAATTCACAAGTGGTCACAAAATGACTTGCCTAATTAATATTCATTAGTCAGGTACTTTGGCGACCACCTATGAATGGGAGCCCATACAATGCCTCCTCAAAGGCACTGCTGCTGCCCCTTAAATCGTTATGCTACTGTATCAAGGTCACTGCACTTCCATTCCTGCTAGTTCAACCTTCAAAGTGATTTCCAGTAAATATCTTCAGATCTTCTCACCCAGTGCCACAACACCATGTCAGTTATGTGTCAGTTATGTGTCTGTCAACACCTAAATCTGTTTGCCATTCTGCCTCTCTTTTATTTTGTTATTTTCATGTGTGATATTTAGCTTATTGTGTTTGAATGTTAATTTGCATTGCTATTTTCATTAAATGTGCAAAGCCACCTACCAATCTGGACCAGTAGGATTTGGTTTCTTTACATTACCCTTGATTGCTTTACATGGCTCATCATGAAGGGGTTAACTCAATCAGTCCTGCTTATAACATGATGTGCAATAGCTCTTAGTCTGTCTGTCAAGTTGTAGGGATATGCAAGTTGTGCCTTGAAATCATCATGCTCTTCATCGCATGCTACTCTGTTTGGGTTCCAATAAATGTTTCAGGGTTCAGAAACCAACACGTTTCTTGCATTCTTCAATTCTGTCGCGACAAATTAGTTTTTATCATTTTATTTTACTTATTTCTTCAGAGATGTCCTGTTTTTTACATCAACACTTTGTTGCCTTAACGGTGCATGTTATGATCCGTGTTTTCTAAATTAGTGGGCATGTTTTCTCATTTGAGGGTACCTGTACCTTAATTTGCTAATAATAGTGCTTATGTGTGATACAGTGGATTATTAGTTGGGGTGGTGGTAGGGTTGGTAGTCACCAAGTAAAAATGTCATTAATCTGTCAGCTCAAGTTAGGTTACTTTAATTCAAAGCTTAACTTGGTCCTTGGTATCAGTGGCACAGACCAGTCAGGCTTAATGAAAAAGAAACAATAAAAAAGGTCATCAGTGCCAAAACAGTTAATACGTTGAAAACACCCCATAAAAATCCCACTCCAATTTATAAAAGTAGTATATATTTTAATGAGCAAATAGACACCAAAGCAGGGGTATTAGAGTTTTCTAGCACCAAAACGTGCAAAGAGCCAATTGCACGTATCTAAGCATGTTAGAACAGGTCAAACTCAAGTTAAGGTTGACTGTGATGAAGCGCAGGGCAGCCACAGGGCCCAGGCTCATCCTGATAAAAAGTTTACCCTCTGACTTTGTCATTTTTCTGAAGGAATTTTCTCGTTGGCGGGTTGGGCTCCTGGCTGTATGCTACAGAATGATTCACAACAGCGGGGTGCTGCTCAGCGTTGGTTCCAATAAAATCCATTACATTGGGACTTAGAAAGTTTTCTTGAAGTCGAGTTGCTCTCAGTGGGAAAAACCATCAAGTTGAATCCAACTGGCAATGTGAAGGCGGCTGTCCTGTGGTAGCCTTTGACTCTTTTATGAAAAAGTTCACAAAATGTTTCTAAGTCTTCACTTTTGCAATCTTGAGAGTGAGAGAGCACACTCAAGCACTATTCAAGGGTCCAGGATCTTTTGGGCATAACTATGTTATTTAGGTCTCAATCACACAGAAACCGCCAGCAGGTTACAGGCCAAATCCAGTTGGAACCGGTCATCTTTGATGCAGGCTTCCAGCAGGTTTAGTGTTCTGTAGCTTAGCAGGAAGTGAACCAATTAGCCCTTGGAGTCCACTCTTTTGTTCCAGGTTCAAGTGGGAGCAGGTATTTATTTATTTATTTTTTATTTATTTAAACTTATAACTCGCAACAGCTACCCGCAATGGGTTTCCCGGCGCGAAGGGATAGACTCAAGAAGAAAACAGACCTCTCAAAAACAGCACAGTGAAACAACTAAGGCGGCATGCAAATCATTGGAAAAGTAAAGTTTTCAATTTTTTTCTAAAAGTGAAAAAATTGGTTTCCGTTTTCAAGGTGGTGGGTAACGCATTCCAATATTTGGGGGCTAGATGGGGAAAGGCCCGTCCTCCCATTCTTACAAGCTTGAATCGGGGAATAACAAAGTCGCAATTGGCAGAGGATCTAAGTGTGCGATTTGGCTTGTAAGGTTGGACCAGATTTTGCAAGTATTTTGGGGCCGAACCCTGCTTGATTTTAAAAAGATAGCACATAGCTTTGAAGTTGATGCGACTGGAGATCCTGAGCCAATGTAGATCGCGCAAAGCCTGAGTGGCCGATAGTCTCCTAGGGATATTACAGAGAAGACGGGCTGCTGAATTCTGAACAACCTGAAGTTTGTTTACAGTGGCCGCATCGGCACCAAGATAGAGGACATTTCCGTAGTCCAGGCGAGAGGTTACTAACGCCTGGACAATGGTTCTCCTGGTGGCAAGAGGCAGCATCCAAATAATTTTCTGGAGCCATCGCAGAATAGTAAAGCAAATGGCGACCACCTTTGTGGCCTG
The DNA here is from genome assembly GCF_964204655.1 of Triturus cristatus. NCBI lineage: Eukaryota > Metazoa > Chordata > Amphibia > Caudata > Salamandridae > Triturus > Triturus cristatus. The sequence goes on from NC_140588.1 coordinate 508,393,509, forward strand.
CTGTCTCATGGAGAGTTTGTCGTCAATGAGAAAACCGAGGTTGCGGACCACAGAAGATGGCTGAGGAAGAGGTCCCATCTCGCTAGGCCAGTGTTGCGGGCCCCATAGATCTTTATGCTTCCCAAAAATAAGAATTTCGGTTTTGTCACCGTTTAGCTTGAGGAGATGCCTTTGCATCCACTCGGCTATACGTGACAACCCAATTTTCAGAACCGATATATCATTGCTCTCACTGCTGGAAAGGGAGAAAACAATTTGAGTCCGTGGGTTTTTTCTTCACAGGTAAAACAGCAGACTCAGTACTTCCTCTAAATTTCAGTCCTTTGGTTTAATAGATGCAGTCGTTCTATTTTTCACCCACAGGTCCAGCAATGTTCTGAGGAGTGTAGCCAGGGGTGCCACTTTTACTCCTGGCACTAACATGTACTTAGAAGTGACTCCCTAACCAATAAGGAAAGAGTGCCCATGCACAACCCTATCACTTTGACATAATTCCCTGGAGTTTGCCCCTAAACAATCACACAGATCCCTGCTCTGTCAAAATCCAACATGGCATTCTTCCCTTGGTCAAAGCTTTGGGCACACTCCTGAAGTATGTCTAGGGAAATGAGAAATCCCTCTCAAAACCAGTTCTGGGACCGGCTTTCCCACCTCAGGGATTGGTACCACCTGGCTATGTAGACATTGGAAGGGGCTGCCCCTGTCAAGCATGTACATTTGGTGGTCACATCCCCCAGGCCATCGTGTCAGGAGGAGGTCACACCTTCCTCTAGGGATGGCCATTTTCTCCAAGTTCTGAGAGAAATTCACACCTCCCAGCAGACTGCTAGGTGACAGCTGGGATTATCTCAGAAACAGCCACTAGAGGCTTTAGGCAGGAAAATGGCAACTTTCTAAAAGTGGCATTTACAAAATAGTGATTTAAAATCTGACTTTCCTGTCAGGTTGGATTAGTGAAATTCTATTAATTTGAGTCGTTGAATTATGTGTCTAGCTATTCCCAAACAGATGTCATACATTATAAGGGGTTACAATACAACCCAGTGCTTTTCTATGGGAGAGCCAGCCCTGCCACAGTGATAAACAACTTTTTAGATTTTTCACTACCAGGACATTTAAATCTTAAGAACATATGACCAACGTTTTAAATGCCATGCACCCTGCACTCTGGGCATTGAGAGCCTACCTTAAGGGCGACTTATCAATATTGAAAAGTAAGTCTTAGGCCTGGCAAAAGGCTCATTTTGCAAGGTCAAATTAGCATTTTATTAACTTCACAGCTAGGCTGCAGTGGCAGGCCTGGGGTCATGTTTTGAAATGTCACTTTACTGGTGGCACAATAGTTGCTGATGCTGCATGAGTGACATTGAACTTACTGGCCTTGGGTACACAGAGTACCATATACTAGAGACCTATAGGTAAGGTAAATATGCCAATCGGGTATTATTCAACCGTCCATATACTTTAGGGGTCAGAGCACATACACTGGACCCTGGACGTCAAAGCCCCAGTGTTCAGAGTAAAAAAAACAGCACCAAATCTACATAAAGTGGGGATGAACCTGCTAAAAGTGCATTTCCTCACATTATGTAATGACTTTTCTTTTTAATTATTCAATTTAGATAGACCAAGTGTTCCCCCATAATGCTGGCAACATTTTGCAATGTCATTTTAAGTGGCATTAACTTGGCAGTTTCTTTGAAGTGATTTTGTCTGGATAATGATGATAGTGATACAAGAAAGTGTACCCTGACACTATGGGGGCTGAATAACTGAGGAACAATCACTTTAAAAGTATAGGAAGAAGAGAAAAGAACACTTTTAAGTTGCTTGTGTAACAGGAGGTGATTTGATTTAAGGACCAATGAAAGATAATTTCTGCCTCTTTAGCCAAGAACAGGAAACAATCTGTTTTCTATAAATTCTTTGAACCATTGGGAATGTGAAGGATAAATAAAGAAGAGAAAAGAGTGCTGGAAAGCACATAAGGAATATATTTGGAATAGAGGTTAAAGGGACCTGGATATGGATACCCTTGTGACAGAAACAGAGGCTTTTAAGCAAACAACACTTTTCAATAGGGAGTCAACAAAGTTGACATAGTCTATGGGGATGTGGGAAAGACAAGAAAACTTGAGAAAGCTCTAAGTACAGAGAGTTACATACTAAAATACGAAGAGTATGACGGCTTCTATAACATTCTTACAACAATGATCGAGGGAGATGGTTTTTAACCATTCTTAGATCAGAGAAACAGCTGGAACAGACTTTGTTAATCTGGACTGAGAAGGTAAACTGGTAGCCAAAACAGGTTCTCAGATTTTTTGTGGAGTGAGCGTGCATAGGAGGAGGGAAAATCTGGTTGGTTATCAATTTGAGGTCTGCAAATCAGAAGCGCCACCAATGATCAGGATTTCAGTTTTTTGTGTATTAAATTTTAAATGATTGCATTCACCCTATGAGCCACTTTGTGAAGTCAGTAATAATGACTGGACTGAATAACACAAGGCAATTTATCCAAACATATGATGATTTGTCTTTCATATGTATAGGACATTACAGACATCCCATAAGAAGCAACATAAATATTAAAAAGGATAGAACCAAAAGAGGACTCTTGAGGTAGGCTAAAGTGAAGATGAAGAAGGCTGCATTGAATAATACATGAAATGACATGACACATGACAATAGTGTAAAAGAAAATAATGTAACCACTGCAGACCATTGACTTCAGTACCATTGTCCACCAAATGCTTAATTAAGATGGAATGGTTTTGTTGAAGTCTGCTGACAAATCAAGGGCGAGGATGCTGGTATCACCCTGATCGTTTGTCATCCTAAAATTATCAGTAGACAGTAATACTGACTCAGTACCATGAGGGGGCTGGAACCTCATTCGACTAGAGTAAAGAAGAGTATTGGCTTTAAGATAGGTTGGTAGCGGCAAAAATTCACGTTTCCAAAAGTTTAGCAGGACGACGCTGTAATGAAACTGGACAAAATGTAGCTAACTCAGAAAAATTGACCAAAGTCTTTCTTAATCGGGGATCAACCAAGGCATTCTTCCTACAAATAGGAGCTCAGATAGCAGTATGGAAGCTTTACATACATTTGTGAGAGCTGGATCAATCTGGTCAACTGTGAGACTCATTATATTAGGAGAGCAAGAATGTAGTGGGAATCCAGAATGAGAAGAATAGAGCAACTCCGTGATTGAACCAAACTTTAGAGGTAAATAGATCAAAGAGTGAGAGAAATTAGAAGACTTTTCCAAATGTAAACATGTTAGATCAATAAAATGAAGAGGAAGGGAATGCAAACAAGGAATCTGAGATCTTATTTCAGCCACTGGGACTTCAGTACATAAAATGGTTGGGAATGAGGATAAGGGGAGGAGTGTTTTTAGTTCATGCCTTATTTGATTGGCGTATAGCTAAGTCATGTGATGCCCGGGGGTGGGTAAAACACCTAATATAGTAAGTACTGGGACGAGAAGAGGATTGAGGAGGTAATGTCAATTTTGGATGGAAAAAATTCAGACAACTTAGAATATAACGCCTTTACAAGAGAACTGGAACAGGAAGAGAATAGGAAGAGAAAATAACCCTTTAGCAACTTTAAAGACTTCTCTGATAGAGCTGGCAGCAGTAGAGATGGCCAAAACATAACATGATCCATGAACCATATTAATGGATTGTTTACATACCTTCAATGCAATCTTATAATTCACTTTACAAACAACATTGCTACTGACTCACCTTTACCTTTCTTAATCTTGATTTGCACAAAATCTTGGGTATACAAAGGGTGGGCAGATGATGAGGTCAAAGCCTATATGGGTGTAAGAGGGGCAATAGTTTTGAATGCTGTGGGAAACTCACTCATTGTAGTTAGCAGCAAAGGTTAAGATGTTGTTATACTTAGTGACAATTTAGTACTGAGGCCACGAAAAGGGATCTGGCTGTGAACTTAGCCCACTGTCAAGGAAAAAAGATATAATGGGACACAATGTAAGCCATTGTGCTGCCTAGTTGCTGACATGCATTGTCATTCACATTGGTTCTCCTCCTTCCTTACTAGTGCAGATCTCTCTAGAACAACGTAGGGTTTGCTTTAAAAGTCACAGGATTGCTGAGTGGAAGTTTTATATGTTACTGAGATGGCATGTCAACAGGGTCGGACTGAACAAAATAAGCCTTGGCAAGATTATTTAAAACAGCCCTGCTGCCCTTATCATCTCTCTTAAGCTTTCTTTCCATCCACCCAGTCTCTTTCCTCCATATCTCTCTTTCTTTACTCTCTTTTCTTCATGTCTATCTCTTTCTGTTTATGCCTCCGCCGTACCAGCGGCTATAAACTCTGCGTAGCTGAAGACAGTGACAGAGGTGATAGGCTGGCAGTGTGCCTACAAAAACCAAGTCTTATTTGTTTCCAGCCCCCGGGGAGATGCTGAATGACATAAGAAGAGAGTTGGTCCTGCATGTCAAGCAGGAGGAACGTGTCAATGCTTTACTCTTCAGCAACAAGTCGAACAATATTGAAGAACATAGTGTGCTTTTTATGCATCTTTTAAGTCAGTGATGTGACAAAATGGAGGTTGCATAATTCCGGGTTATGAGGCCAATGGATTTTTGTAATCGTTTTAGTTTGCCACTGTTATCACCTTTCACAAATCTCCTTTTTGGTTGATGTGGTAAATTGTGTTTTTTTAATCTGTATTAACAATGTTCAATTGTTCAGAGGGATCCATCTTTCATATTTTATGCAGTCCGTCAATGTGAATCATTTCTTATAGTTGGAAATTATTTTTTTTCAATTGGCCTTTAGTCCTCAACTTGGCTATAGTGCTTCTGTTCTTCCTGCTCCTGTTCTTACTGCTTGTGATGTCAGCACTCTCAAGGGGAAAATGTGGGGATCTAGCCTACTAAGCTGTTTGAAAGAAATTAGACTGATTTCCAGTGCACTTTTTCTAAATATAATGTTTGATAAGAACTAGATGTAAAAGCGCTTCGGAACCAGTGAATTAATTATTCCAGTATTTCAGAGTGCCAGGTAGCCATGAGTAGCATTCCATCCTTACCTGCAAGGTATGCATTTGCAAAACAAAATATGGCCAGTGTAGGAAAGTGAAATATGATTTGAGGTTGACAAGAATCCACCTCAAAGGGTAAAGGTCACCAACTGCTAGACATCACAAAAATTAAGTTAAATAAACTTGTGCACTATACTTGGTAATGTGACATGAAACAGTCAGACTTAAATCAAAGGAAATCAGAGAAGTATTTAACCAGTACAACTACAGTAAACCAATTGACAAAAAACACAAGAAAACTGCATAGCCAGTTTTAAAATGAAGATGAAAAATTGTATGAGTAAGATAAGTTTGCAAAAATCCAGTTTGAGGCTGATGATGATGGGGCCCTGTAGGGATGTAACAACCAGATTGGCCCTGTAAAAAGCCTGAGAGTCAAAATGTTTGTCGGGTGCAACAAAAAAGAGTCATCCAGCAGCCAGACAATGGGTACCCAAGAATTGTGTTCTTGGCCTGTTTGATCTATTTTGACTAAGTAAAGGTTTTACATGTGCCTCAGACAGACTTGTCAGGCAGGATCCAACTGACCTATTGTATAGCTCCTGGGAAGAATTTCACACCTGCCATACCTCATTCAGGCTAAGCACAAGTTACCCAGCTCTCAGAGGCTAATGCTAATTAGCTATCGGGAAACACAGCCAGGGAAAAGGTAACGTTCTAAATTTACTTTTCTTATATATTTATAAAAAATCTGACTTCACCATTGAATGGTATGTTTAATAACTTTTGGCATTGTGATTTATAGGTTTTTCTAGCTGGTCCCATTCCCAATATAGCAGTATCACTATTTTAATTGGCGCTTGGGTTTTCTCCATAGGACAGTTACGCATGCCACAGTGAAAATAGCTTTTGCGGCCTTGTCCCCCTAAGGGCATGGTAACACTAATTTTCTACACGTCCCACCTTTAAATACCATGCAACCTGCCTTGTGGACTACAAGGCCTAAATCAGGGCAACCTTTTACTATTTGAAAGGGAGGTCTTTATCTGCATTTGTAGAGTTTTCTACACACAGTAAACTTTTAAGAACAACAGGGGGTTCTGTTGTAGACTTTCTGGTGCATGCAATCAGTGTTTTAGATTTTGGAAATCTGGTAGTTTCCCTGTGATGTACTCAGGAATTTTTTGAGAGATAGTTTTTTTAATTGTTCCTGTATGTTCTTGAGAAATAGTACTTCCTTCCCCAAGATCTTGAAAATGTTTCTTACTTCTATGTCTACCACTTTGGTGGGTGATTATACTCTATAATGTTAACCACAACATAATTTATAGTATTAGTCCTCCCATAGCACACATTAGCATATTATTTTGTACATTTCCAATGTATATTTTCTGTGCTGGTGCTCTCTTAACTGTATGGAATGTCCCATATGTGACAGTAACAGTTTTCCTTTTTGGGAGGTGATGTAAGTGGCTCTTTCTGCCATTTCATCTGAAAATGTTAGGTTAATGTATGTGTTCTTCAAAACATTTGTTTTGTAATATGAATATATAAATGTGCTTTACAATGTTTTACATATTATACTTACATATTTTCTGTCATCTTAATTTGTATAGTTGTTACTTTGGGTTTTCTTTATTTTTGCTGAGGGGCAGGTGAATAATTTTTACCTGTGAAAAATATATTTTTTATTATTAAAGGCTTGAAAAACATTTTATTTAGTATTAGCGCTAGATTTATGTTACATTTATTGTTAACGCCAGCAGGGTTTTGGGTTGTTTCATATTTAATTACATAAACTTACCTTTTTAGGTTTCTTTGTGAATTTTTCACTTTGTGCCATTTTCTTGACTTTATGTATGGTAGTAAAATATTAATTTATGTTAAAGAAAACTAAAAATTCACTGAAAAAAACAAAGGTTAAAGTCAATCAATCAATCAGAACATTTGTAAAGCACACTACTTACCCGTGAGGGTCTCAAGGCGCTGGAGGAGGGGGATGCTGATACTGCTCGAATAGCCAGGTCTTGAGGAGTCTTCTGTAGGTTAGCAGGTCCTGTGTCTGCCTTAGGGGGATGGGGAGGGTGTTCCAGGTCTTGGGGGCGAGGTGGGAGAAAGATCGACCGCCGGAGGTCGTTCTTCGGATGCAGGGGACTGTGGTGAGGGCGAGGTCAGCGGATCGGAGCTGGCGGTTGGGGGTGTAGAAGCTGAGTCGCCTGTTGAGGTATGCTGGTCCGGTGTTGTGGAGTGCTGTTGTGTGTGTGGGTGAGGAGCTTGAAGGTGATCCTCTTGCTGACGGGGAGCCAGTGCAGGTCTCTCAGGTGGGGTGTGATGTTGCTGTGGCGAGGGATGTCGAGGATCAGGGGTGCGAAGGCATTTTGAATGCGTTGGAGTCGTTTCAGGAGTTTGGCTGAGGCTCCTGTGTAGAGGGCATTTCCATAGTCCAACCTGCTGCTGACGAGGGCCTGGGTGACCGTTCTTGTTTCTATGGGGATCCACCTGTAGATCTTGCGGAGCATGCGGAGGGTGTTTTAGCAAGAGGACGAGACGGCATTGACCTGTTTTGTCATGGAGAGAGTAGAGTCGAGGATGAACCCTAGGTTGCGTGCGTGGTCGGTGGGTGTTGGAGCTGTACCCAGTGCGGTCGGCCACCAGGAGTCGTCCCAGGCCGAGGGGTGGAGCCGAGGATGAGGACTTCCGTCTTGTCCGAGTTTAGCTTCAGTCGGCTGTTCTTCATCCACTCGGCGACGGCTTTCATTCCTTCGTGGAGCTTGGTTTTGGCTGTGAGGGGGTCCTTGGTGAGGGTAGGATCAGCTGGGTGTCGTCTGCGTAGGAGATGATGTTGAGATCATGGAGTCAGGCGACATGGGCGAGCGGTACCATGTAGATGTTGAACAATGTTGGGCTGAGGGAAGAGCTCTGGGGTTTGCCGCAGATGATTATGGTGGCTTCGGAGCAGATCTGGGTTCTGCCGTAGAATAAGGAGGTGGTCCAGTCCAGAGCCTTGCCTTGGATCCCAGCGTCTTGGAGGTGTGTGCATAGGGTGCGGTGGCAGACAGTGTCGAAGGCGGCTGACAGGTCCAGGAGGATGAGGGCCATGGTTTCTCCGTTGTCCAGCAGGGTCCTGATGTCAATGGTGGCTGCGATGAGGGCAGTTTCGGTGCTGTGGTTGCTGCAGAACCCGGACTGGGACAGGTCCAGGATGCTGTTCTCCTCGAGGTAGCCGGTCAGTTGTCTGTTGATGGTCTTCTCGATGACCTTCGCCGGGAACGGGAGCAGGGAGATGGGCCGGAAGTTCTTGAGGTCCTTGGGGTCAGCCTTGGGTTCTTTGAGTAAGCCGTTGATCTCGGCGTGCTCCATCTCTCCGGGAAGGTTACTGTCTCGAAGGAGATGTTTATGGCTTTCCGGAGATGGGGTGCGATGGTGGTGCCGGCTTTGTTGAAGATGTGGTGTGGGCATGGGTCTGACGGAGTACCTGAGTGGATGGTGTTCAAGATTATAGTTATGTGAGAATTTTAGTGGCAACATAACATTTCAAACATACAAGCCCACTAAAATCCACCAGTTATAGTTATCTCAAGTAACTATAACTCTGCCCTAAGGACATCTTCTATGACACCATTGATACTATCACTGCAACATTTGGAATTAAATTAGTGATGAGAAACCTGTTCATGGCGGCAACGAAAGATGTCTGCAACATCAATTTTGGTACTGTTATCCTCCCCAAATAGCACATCCTCATGTGTTTTCTTAGATATCGTTTTACTGGCACATTTTATTACCCATGAAGGGTATCCCTGCATCTTGAACCTCTTGGTCACCTCCACTAACACAGCTTCAAAGGCCTGGGTGGAACTACAGTTTCTCCTGGCTTGGAGCATTTCCCAATAGGGATGCTCCACTAAAGGGTTCAGGATGGCTACTGTACATAAAGAAATGTGGTCTGGTTTTACTAAAAACACAGATAAACTTCAGATTAAGTTTGTTATTATTAAGATTGGTGATTAACCTCATGCTGAGGATTCTGTTTATTGCCAAAGTACAAACAAACTGTCAATGTATCTTATCCATAAAATGACTTGTTCTATATTTTTCAAATGTTAAGGTGCCATGAAATCTGCTCCTCTCACCAGTCATAGTCAGAATTGAGCAACTGAGGGCAAAGCAGGTGCCCATCGCAGGCTTGCACAGTTGTTTGAACAGTGCCCCATTGAAGAGAAAGGTGTTGTTTTCAAGGCAGTGTCTTATCATAACAAGAATCATTTCAGCATGGACATAGAAAGACAGGGGTCTAGCGCTCAGGAAGTGCCTATTGTCTTCTGTTTCTGTTTCATGGTGAATGATTGTACACCAAGAGGCTACATCTAAGGTCATAAGGAGAGAGAATTAATCCCATTATATGCCCTCTGTCCTCCGTAGGAAGTCTTTGGTATCCTGTATGAAGAAAGGTAAAGCTGTAACAACTAGTCTTAAGAACAAATCCTCCGCAAAACAAGGAGAGACACCCCTCGATGCCAAAATGGACAGGGGAGGTATACTACTAGAAACAAACAAATCAAAGTCAAAAAAGTTATTGTTTCATAACAATCTTCTAAAGGACAATTATTTCCACATCATAAAATTATTTTAAAAGTCTACAGTGTTGCTATCGTTTCTGCTCTCAATATAAAGTGCATTAAATCTGTTAAAAACCGGTATGTGGATCATTATCTCATATCTGGAAGATTTAAAAACGGACATAATTGTCCAGTACCTATTAATAACGAATAAAACTTCTATTGTTATCATTTTAAATCCCGAAAAAAGTACATTAGTGCAGTTAAAAACCTGTCTGTTATTTGCTTTTCTAGCTAATGCTGCATCTACTTAGTTTTCCCAGGAAAAGGGTCTTAGCATTCGAATGTCCATAATCGTTATTTCATCAGTGAAGCTGAGGCACATTTTTCCTTGTTCTGTAATTACTTTTCATAAAATATCAGAAATGTCATCATCTTGCAGTTCAAATAGGGATGAACTGGGTCCAAGCCTTTAATTATTGCCGGTCTACAAGACTGGATCCCTCTATCATTAAAAGCTTTTTTCAATAACCACCCCTGTATTGCTTTTAAGGAGGGACATAAGCAGATGAGGTGAATATAATCTTGCTTTTGCTGCACCACATAGATTACATATCATGGGACCATTGTACTTCCATGCTGGCTGATCAGCTAAACTTGGTAAGACCCCCAAATCTAGTAGCCATGATTTTCTGTTTCAAATAAATTGAGTATGTTGTGTGTAGATATTTTTTTTTTAATAAAGATATTCTCACTGCATGTGATTTCGTATTGGGAGATTGTTAGACTAAACTTCGAGACTGATGCTGGTGGAGCTGTAGATAAGGCTACTGAGAATTGACAGCCGCATATTGCTTGTGCTAGTCTGCAGCACTGTCCAGTCTGCCCAGCCCCCACCTGCTTTTTCCCTCCTCTCTGGGCTTTCCGGTTTGAACTTGCAAATGGTCCAATATTGCAGAACTCGCCCGTGCCATGCACTGAACCTCGAAGCACCATTGCTTTCTGACTGTGCAAACCAGAGCAAGCACTGCTCATGGACATAGACAATGGGCAGCAGCCTCTTTGCCGGCAGTCTTCTAAAACTGGCACGAGGCATGGTCCAGACATTTCGGGGTGTAAATCGCCTCTTTGGGAGAAGGACCCATCTGCCTTTGACCCTTCTTCTCCAAGCAGTTCATGTATTACATCAGAGCATCTTATCCGCATACAGTACAGCCAACCCAAGTCGCAGCAATAACTAAGCATGACGAGGTCCACAGTATGAGTTTGAAGGGAAGATTTGTGGCTTGAAAATCGGCAGCTTAAGAAACATTCCCAGATCTTTAGTGCATGTCCCATCTCCCACACTTCAGTGGGCCAGGAAGATGGAGCATTTGTCTCCGCCATGACGCCAGTTGGTGTTTATTTATTTCAGAGGACTCTACTTGTATTTTCACAGCAGTATCCTGTATTTTTTATTTGTGATTTAAGAAATGTGAAGATTCCCTATTTCCTCACCTCCATCGCCATCCTTGCTAACAGTGTTTTTCATTACTTGTCCCCTAGAGCTAACCACTCTCTCAAGCTGTTTTGTAATGTCACTTTAGTGTAATTAATTGTAACATATTATTTTAAATAAATCGATATTCTGCTGGATGTGTTGTTGTATATGGACTGCAGGACCATCCATGCATGAGATCGCTTGGCAAATTTACTTTTGTCCTCTACCAATGAATTCAATTTAGTCATTTTGTTTATCACCCTACAGAAGTCAGAGACGGGGGGATTCTGCGACCAAAGATCTGTTGTCTTTGATTCCTCCAGGGCTATTTTCAGGAATTTGCCATAGCTTGAATGCGGATCTTCTTCCTGAGTCCGCCACAAAGCCTCATGTAGGTCATTCACTCGACTTCACCAGAGTTTTTTACCAGCTTTTAATAGTTGCATATCTTCTCCCAATCTCTTGTTGTCTAAGACCAAATTCCATTCTCACCTGTGCTGGTGATGCATTCTTTGGTAAATTGAAAACATTTTTGTACGATTTGTGTGTAGTTTGTCTAACAATTTTGCGTCTGTACTATTTAAAAGAATACTTGCATAAGCCGCTGCTGGAAATTCTTTGGCACTCAGTACAGCAAGCAGCTGCTTGAAAGATGGGCCCCTTAACTTTTTTGCAAGGACACAGAATGCATAAATTAGGCCATTTCCTTTTGTTTCGAGATATTGTTTGTGAAATTGAAAATTTAGTCGGTCATCTATGTACAGCCCTAGATATTTATAGTTATTGACTACCCCTAAAGCTGTTTCTCCCAGCTTAATAGGGTATTGGTGACCAAGCTGTTTCCCAATAGTCAAGGTTTTTGTTTTTTTAGTGTTGAGTTCCAAGGCATTGTCCTTGGCAAACGTAGATAACTCATTAAGCGATCTTTGTAAACCAACTCTTTTTAGACTGAGCAGGACTATGTAATCAGCATAGGAAAGATGCGTTATAGATAATGGGCCCAGGTGTGGTAACGGGTGAGAGGTCTACCATAAAGAGATTGATTAAATGTGGTGTTAATGCACAGCCTTGCTTTAGACCTATCTCTGTCTGCACTTCCATTGACAGTCTGGTACCATTTGCTATTTTTATACAGATCCAAGTTCCAGTGTACAGTTGTATTATGGCATGTAGTATTGATTCAGGAAGGCCTAAATTCTTTAATATACTCAACAGCAATCCTCGATCTATGTAGTCAAATGCTGCTTTAAAATCAATAAAACAAAGTTGTAACTTTCTCTGCAAACGTTTGCACCTTTCTGCGATCATGGGCAAGGCAAGTATGTTTGTTGTTGTTCCCAACCCTATTCAAAATCCTGTTTAATTAAAAGGGATCAACTTGATTTTATTACACAATTCCACCAGGTCCTCCAGGAACAGTGATGCATAATATTTGGCTTCAACATCCATAAGAGCTATAAGCCTGTAATTTGCCGGATCCAACTTATCACCACCCTTAAATATCGTTTTCATTATTGACCCTTTCTAACTCATAGGCAGACTCGGTATATAGCCCCAACAACGGATCGCCCAATAGTTCGGGTCATTCAAAAAGATGGCTTGGGGTATCCCATTTGGCCCCAACAAATACTAAAAACACCTATAAAAATAATATTTTATAACATGTTTTTGACAGAATATACATTTTGTGTCTAAGTGTTTTTAACACGTGTTTATGAGAAATGAACAATAATAGTGTGTTGTAAAAATTGGGTTACAACAAGAAGATCTTTTAATGAATTAACAAGTGATGTGGATTTTGTATTACATATAAATGTGTGTTACTATGTACAGTAATAACTTTTACATGAAAAAAGGATCTGTTTTAATTGATGGTAATAAATAAAAATTAGATGTATTTTATACATGCAGCAAAACCTGTTGTAATTCTTGAGAACTCTGTACTTAAGAACAAATTCACATAATTGGATATATTTTTCAAGAGACTTCCTAGGGAGGACAACATAGGTCAGCCAGGAGGATCCAGACCATATTTATGTATCGTTGGGAAAAGATAAAGTACAGGAAGGCAGGGGTAAACGCATTTTAAAAAGGAGAATTCTTCAAACTCAATGGTACCTTGACTCTTCTAGTTATTTAGCATTTCCCACTAAGCGATTAATATTTTCCATGTATCTCTCTTTCTTTATACATGAGTAGCTTTCTTTCTCTGATCATTGTCTAAAGGCCTAATCAATGTACATTTGTTTAGGGATTATGACAATATTGCCCCTTTGTCCACAAGGCTAGTAACAGTGTCTTTGTCCAACACCAAGTTATTGAGGGCTTTCATTTCACAGCATGACAAATTATTTTTCCCCCTTCACTCCTCAGATCTCAGTGTCTTTAAATAATGAATTCTGACCTGATGAAAGGTATCTACGCAATTATGCAGTTTGATGCATGAAATGGGATTTGGGTTTGATAGGATGTCCATTTATCAAATGTTATGACAAGGGTTTCTACAAGGGCTTCCATTTGGAGATGCTTGTTCTCCTCTACTTGTTCTAACTCATGTATAGTTCTAAAGAGATCCATGCCACTTATTTTAAGAATGTCTTGTAAATTTGAGGTATGTTTTTCTATCTCATTATAATTTGTATTTGCATAGAATCTTGTCTTTAAAACACTTTCTGCAGTTTCAATTTCCTAATAAGTTGAAATAGGTCTAGTCTAGTTTGTACTTAATTGAAACCACTTTGGGGGCAAGAAGACAAACCAAAATTCAAAACATCTACTTCATCCTTTGTTATAATTCTGTGAGACAGGTTAGTAAAATTCTGATTTACCCCAGCCAGTATTATGCTGTCATCTGATCCTTTCTTGTTTCCTTTGGGATTTTTGCTCGATGTGGCTTTTGCGTCTTTGCTGCTTGTGTTTTTTCTTCTTTATTTGGTTCCTTCATCACAACGTCTTCCCCTTCCTCTTCCTCAACCTCTCCCTTTTCCTTGTCCTCTCCCTTTTCCTTGTTGTGAGATTACCTCCACCCGTTTTGTAAGAGCTGGTATTCGTCTAAAAAGTCTGGGTCGTATTTTCAAGGTCTGATTTTGTAGCTTTGCTGATTTCAGATATATCACTGTTCACCAAAGTATTGGAGCCTTTTCCTGAGCTGGTGTCCTCATACTGTCTCTGAAGATATTCCTATTTCTCCTCTCTGTACATAGACTCAGTAGGGAGGAGGATATTTGAGATCACAGACAATTGTACATGTGATAGTATTCAGGCTTATGGGCTATAAGTATAACAATAGCACGTCACACTTGGTTGGAGAAATGCATCCATGTTTAGACAGACTTTTTGCTAATTTAAAACATAATTTGTAACTATTTATTTCATTTGTATTGAATGCATTGAACTCCATTCACTGTTTTATAGCATCTTCACCTGTTTGAAGATGGCACCCGCTGTAATCTCTCTTCTGCTAGTCCATCTTTTGTGTCGGCATACATGGTACCACTTAAATTCTGCTTACCACTGTTGTTATGTGAGCAAGGTCTCTTTCGGCCGAAACACGTTGTGGGGATCAAGGAGTACATTTTTGTTGCACCAGTATTCCCTAAGTGAACATTGTTTATAAAGGGTATGTGTTTAGAATTGGGACTTGATATATTTTTACATATATATGTATATGTACATACATATTTCATGAAGTGTATTTAAGTTTCTTTAATTAAATGTAATGTTTAATAATTCATATTGTAAACTTTTTTATTTGTTGGTTTATTGATTTTTAGCATTAGATCTGGCTTTAATTCTGTATATTTTTCATGTAGTTTCAACTTGATGTTATAACAATATGTATAAATATTTATATTGTGTTTTACGTTGAATAAAATATCATTTTAAGTTGTTAGTTATGTTATGTTATAGTAAGTTTGTATAGCGCACATTCACCAAAAGGTTTCTTGGCGCTGGGTTAAGGAACCATCATCTAGTCAGGTTATCGGCAGAATGCCTGTGTGAAAAGCCATGTTTTTAGCAGTCTTCTGAAGCACATGTAGTTTTCTGATCATCCTAATTACATTTGTTAGTGAATTCCAGAACTGGGGACCTAGCACAGAAAAACGTATCCCTCCCAGCCTCTTTTATCTAAATCTCAGAACCATTTCGGGGCTCATTTGGGCTGACCTCAGATTGCGCTTCCGGTGTAGCTCTGGATTCTTGCAGATATATACTTCCGACTTTTGTTGTGGAGTGATTTAAAGATGATACTGCCTGTTTTAAAGATGGTCTGTTGAGCTACCAGAAGCCAATGTAGCTTCTTCATCAGTAGCTTGATATGGAAATGCCTCGTTGTTGGAAGACAATTCTATCTGCTTGGTTTTGCGCCTTTTGAAGTCTGTGGTTGAGGCCTGTTGGGAGTCCCAGGTAGAGGTCATTTGCGTAGTCAATTCTTGATAGGACTAGCACAATGATGATTTGGATGGGTGCTTCAATTGAAAAGAATTTCCTGATTTTCCTGAGATAGAAAAAACAAGAAGACATTATGGCACCTATCTGAGATGTCATGGATAGATTTTCATCAATTTGAATGCCTAGACTTTTTACGGCTGTTTTTGGTGTAGGGGAAGAGCCCATCTCTGTTGGTTAATAGGTGGGATTCCAATGACTTAGCTTGTTGTTAGTTATGACAATCTCTGTCGTATCAGAGTTGAGCTCCAACTAATTACTGTTCATCCAGTCTCTGATATATAACATGGTGTTCTGGAAGGACTCCCTTGAGTCTGACGTGTAATCAGTGGTAAAGATCAGCTGCATATCAACAGCCTAATTGTAGATTGTCGCCTTCTTCTGCTGAAGGGTGTGTACCAGAGGGCGAATATAAAGATTAAAGAGATGGGTTAATAGAGATGATCCCTGAGGTACTCCACAATTCAAGTGTACTTTAGCTGAGCAGTAAGTAGGCGGTACTGTGTGCAGTCTTTAAGGGAGGATTTCATCTAGTCTAGGGCAGTCCCTTTTAAGCCTGCTGCTTGGATTTGGTCGGTCAGAATCCTATGATCCACCATGTCAAACACCGCGGATAGATCTGATAGAACCAGTGCCTGAGTCCTGTCTGTTTTCTGGCATTAGAACTCTGTGCCTGTTATCTTTTCTAAAAAAGAGTAAAGCTCCTGTGCTCCCTGTTTAAACATGGTTAAATTGGCTTATCCAAGATTGACATATTTAACTTGCCTACAGGTCTGTCAATATGATATAGGAAATGCACCCAGTGCTTGGAAATTAAATTTCACCTGTGAACTACAGCACCTATTGTGCCATCCACATGGCTTACCACGTGTAACCTAACTGCAGCAGCCTACAAGCCTGCTGTCAAACTAGTCAAAATAACAATTTCTGACAAGCAGGAAACTCTACCTCTAAATTTTAAGGTTAACATATCACCCCTGAGTAAACCATATTTCCTACGTGGTAGGGTGCCTGATATTTAAAAGTGGAACATGTGTGAAATTAAAGTTGGCATGATCCTCCAGTGATTAGCCCTCAAAAGGTGAAAAAGACTATAGTTGGATCCTAGCAAATGTACAGATTATAAACTTTAATCTTTAAAATTTGTCAAGCAATGTCTAGAATAGTCATTCAAAATCTATTTTATATATGTACTAAAAGTACAATTTATTAATGAAGTTAGCTTATAAATAAATGCGTATAAAAAAAAACTCTTAAAAGTTGCAGTTTTCTTGCCTGGAGATGTTAGAGGCTAATTTGCACTTGACTGCAGGCTACCAGCAGCCAGCTGCCCATCCAGTGCCTGACCTTGATAATGTGGAAAAACTGACCCTGAGGGAAAATAATGGCTTGGGCCTGGTGAAAGAATGGGTTGGGTTTGGGGCATGTGATATCTATCAGCTGGGAAAGCACAGTAGGTGTGAGCAAAGGAACTTCATTAACCTTAGGAAAAGAAAGCCTTTGTTCCCAGGCCCCAACTAGTCGGGCTGGCTCTGACACCAGCAGGAGGGAAGCTACCTCCAGAACCAGTTTGAGGTATACAAACCTTTGGGTGCACACAAGAGCTCTGCAGAATGGTGGAAGGATTCCCCTATATTGGAGTAACGTGAACTGTGGGATTGTTTGCAATAGGGCAAACAGGAACTTCTAAAAAAAGTGGCTAGAGTTACTCCTGGGCAATTTTTACCCCTCTGGTTAGGGACGGGCCAGGAATCACCACGACCCACTGGCTAGTGCAAGCCAGAAATGTGGCATCCCATGCAATCCTCCTCAGAACACTTTCTGGACATGTAGCACATCATAAGATGACTGGACCCTGCTTGCTGTAATCTGCGAGGAGCCTGAAAGACTGGCCCTGTTCCTCTTGTATGTTAGAAATTGGGTTACTGGTTGACTGGGGTGTAAGCCCTGGTCAAGCAGCAACCACAATCCTAGTCAGGGTAAGGCACACGCAAACCCTAAATCAACCTGCAAACCCTGGTAGCTTGGCAAGGACCAGTCAAGCTCAACTTAGAGGCACTGTGTAAAGTATTTGTGCAACTCATCAAACAGTAAAACAGTGAAAATACAATACAAAAAGATCCCACACAGGTTTAGAAAAATAAAGTAGTTTTAATAAATAAAACAAAATGACAAAATTCCAAGCAGTAAATCCGGAGCTATTCTTTTTTAAAGTTTTAAGGCAAAATAGTGCCAAAAAGCACAAATAGCCAAAAATGGATATCTGATCGCACCAGACCAGGACAAAGTCATAATTTCAGGCTGACTGCGATGAGCACGTACCAGTTACAGAGACCCAGTTAGGCCTGCTGAACACAGTGCCTTAAATCCTGGTTGCAGAGCATTGCATGGATCCGGGTCGAAGATGTGTAGCCCAGCCGAAGCAGTACGTCAGTTTCAAGATGAGGCAAGGCTGTAGATCGAGGTTCTGTTTCATCAAAGTCAAGGATCCCAATGACGGTGCTTGTGATGCAAAGTCTAGCTTCACGGATGCGGCGTGCAATAGGCAATGTGTCTGTTCCGAGGAGATACAAGTCTGCGATGCGGAATCTGGCGGCGTTGTTGAGGCTGCTCTTGACGAGAGCTGCAAGTAAGTGGGCTGAAGATGTACCATGCCATCGGCAAAGCATCGGTTCTGAAGACAGCGGGCGATGCAGGTCTTTGCGACTGGTCGAATCCATGCAACAGTGGCAATTTGTCCGGTAAGCTCGAAGATGCACTGCTGAGCCAAGGAGATGTATCGGTTCTGCTCAGCAATGTGCATCTCAGCAGAGAAGATGCGTTTGTTCTGCTGGCAAGCACCGTAGGCCACTTCTAGGGATCAGGACTGGTGTGGCACCACTGGGCAAGGTAGACTCACAAACGGGACAGTCCAGGTGAAGATGCAAGGTTGTTGGAAGCCTGTTATGTCCCTGAGGCTTTAGATGAGGAGGCCAGTCAATTTAACTTTGGAGTCAGCAAGTCCTTCTCACCCAGGCAAGAGGGCAGCAAGCATAAAATCAGCACAGCAAAGCAGGAGTCCACCATATTAGCAGACCAGCAGAGTGGCAGTCCTTCAGCAGCACAGCAGTCCTTCTTCCTGGTAGAGTATCCATGGGTCCAGAAGTGTACTGAAGTGATGGTGTCTGAGGTCCTTCTTAAATACACAGTCATGCATTAGAAGTAGGGAGAAGCTTCTAGAGGCATGCCTTTGAAGTGCACATATGACCTGCCTTCTCTGCCCTGCCTCCAGGCTAACTACAGGGTGTGTGCAGGCCTTTGTGTGGAGACAGCACAATATCTTTTCAGGAGTAAGTGAGGTTTGATCTGGCTCCTCTACCCCAATCTCTCATCATGTGTGGCTGTAGTGGCGGAATACACAAACCCAACTCCCAACTACACCCACTCATGTGACTACAGACATTCTGCAGCCACCAAATGGCTAAGGCAAGAAAATGTCAACTTTCTGAAAGTGCATTACAAAAACAGAAGTCCCTTCCAAAATAAATTGCTAGTATGTCGTAGAATTTACAATTAAAGACTACGTGTACGTACTACGAATGGAGACTTAAATAATTTGTTAGCAAACATAAATTCGGAACTAAAAGAAGTAATGTAAAAGAATTTGGGGGGCAAACATCATGGAAATCACAAAATTTCCAGGTCTCAGGCATTGTTCATTTGAGTGACTTAAAACACACTACAAATTCTGAGCCACAGTATATAAAAGTATCTTTGCTTTTAAGAAATATACATGTAGCAAATCAAGTCAAGACACTGAATTCGACGACGTTTCGATAGTAATAGTGCAAACGGCGCACAGTCTGTTCTATTGTACTAAAAGCATTTGAATGTTCCCTAAATATTTCATTTTAGAAATTTTGGAGCCGAATTGAGAAGGCATGTACAATTATGTAAACGGTAGAACAGGAGCACATCTTGCATACTTCAAATGCCTTTGTGAATAGGCCAATGTGTAAAGCTATAAAAAACAGAAACTGGTGACTTGCAGCTACTACCTCTTATAAATTAAATTCACAATAGAAATCGGAAAAAGATAGAATGATGTAGCAGATGCACCTAAAAGCAAAATCATTTGTGAAATAGAATCATGATCTGAGCGCTGCATGCAGCAAACCATTTCTGAAGATTGAAACCTGTGCTATCCCATGGTCTTCCTTAGTGATGGGGTGACAACTTCCCGCAGACTTACTGCATATCTACGCCTTGCGTTAGAAATAATCAGTGGTCAGGGAGGGAAGGGAAATCAATGAAATTCTGATGTTTGGTACATATTTCTAGTATTAGGATACACAGGAGCTTAACAAGGATCAGATGGGGCTTGGACAGATTCCATTCAGTTAAAATAAATCTCTCTTTCCGCCCATTGACTGGAGAGGTTTCATTTATTGGCTCTTGTTCAGTAGAGAAGGGAAAGAATTTTGCAAGGTTGTAGTTGTTTTATTGTTATCTTGTTTAGTCGTTCATGGTGGTTTCTGAATGTAAGTTCAGGGGAAAATGATATCTCTCACTTCCAAGTTAGAGGTGCGCACAATTATCCTTAGACCCGTTCAGGTCTAGTCACATTCAATCTGTTTAGTAAAGAATTCCATCCAATTCAATATAGTTTTGCTTTCATTTCATTTATTTCTCTTCTATTCTTCAAATTGTAATGTTTACTCATCTCTTTAGTAAAGAAACAAATTCTTTTTACATGTTCACACTACCCAATGCATTTCGGGTCAACAAAAAAGACCCTTCTTCAGGGGTCTGAAACAGAAAAAATAAAGGAAATATAATGAGCGATTCAGTCATCTAATCATACTCTTTCAGTATTAGACTCTGTCTGATGTACAACAATATAATCAATGAATCTCATTTATAGTAAAGTTTTCATTATTCTTATCGGTCGGTAAGGTCTAAAAAGTATTTACATATCTGTATCATGAAAACCCAGTGCCTGTATTGCCCTATCGATGTTTAAATAAAACACATGAAAAATGATCCAAATTAAGTAAAACATGTGCTCACTGAAATTCGTTAACATTTTACTCTCGTGAACAATTAATAGCAAAAATGTCTAAAAACGAAGACTAAGAGCTAACATGACTATTCTTTACAAGCCTTTAGGTTACTTACTTCCGTGTGCAACAAAGATTCCCGCCTCTCCCTCAATTCGAGTTCCGTTTACAAGTCAACCCTTATGTGTGGTATTTATTCGTGACTCAATTGGTTGAGAGCACGATGACGCATCGTGCCTACAGCCAATCACGTGTAATGGTTAGCGGAACCTAACAGTTACTCTTTTCCGTGTTGGTGATAATCCCGCCTAATCTTGACCTATCAGAATTCAATTACCAAATGCACAACAGTTGTTATAACTAGGTAGAAGCGCGCTCATTAGTCGCTCCTCTACAGACTTAAAAACAATTTTTATCTTGTTTATGGTGATTCTACACAACAAACAAATATTGTAAAAAACGAACCAATATTGTGAAATTAATTACGTGATCATCCAATGTCAAATCAAAGTTAAACAGTGTTCAAATGATAATTATCAATACAAGCTGGTGATACCTAGTTTTGTCAAACATCTTCAAAAGTGTTTTCTATGCAGGAAGACAAACAATAAATCCTCACGAGTTTTACAAAAAACAGGATAGTTCAATTCTATCATTAATTCCTTCCGGTTGCATGCTAGCCATTTTTCTGATCCAGAAATATTCTGCTCTTAATCTCTGTTTATGAGTGTCCATCGATGAGTTTGGTTTGATCACTTCTAATATCGTAAATTGTAGTTGTGCAATGTTGTGTCCAGCCTCTATCCAATGCATAGCCAATGTAGACTTGCGATTTTTATTTCTTATGTTGCTTTTATGTTCTGTAATCCTGATTTTTATTTTGCGTTCTGTCTGACCCACGTATAATTTACCACAGGGGCATTTTATTCCGTAAATAACTCCTTTTGTGTCGCAAGTGCTTGAATGTAGGAGAGGAATCATTTGTCCAGTCATCGGATGTCTAAATTGTTGACCAGTTATCACATTATTGCAATGTGTGCAGTTCTCGCATCTTTTCATACCTTTGTGAATCATCTTAACACCTTGATTTGGTTCTTTCTTGATTAATTCTTTTAAATTTTTTGATCTCTTGTATGCAAAAGTAATTTGATTGGCTACTAGAGGTTGCAAATCTGGTTCTTCTGTAATGAGTGACCAGTGTTTTCTCATGATAGTGGTGATCTGTTTGGATTGAACTGAGTATTTGAGTACGCATACTGTAAGTTTTTTCTCCAATTTTTCTTTTTGATTAAGTAGCAGTTCTCTGTCCATGGACTGAACTTTATTCTTGGTGTGTTGTAGTATTCTTTCAGGGTATCCTCGTTTTAAGTATTTCTTGATCTGATTGTCGATGGTGGAGGATAAGTCGTTCGGATCTGATGTTATTCTTTTAAATCGAATGAATTGAGATAATGGTAGGTGTGTCTTCAATGAGTAGTGATGAAAGCTGTCAAAATGTAAACTGCTGTTCCTGTCAGTTTCCTTTGTGTGAACATTGGTTGTTATTTTGCCATCTTTAATTGTTATCTTCACGTCCAGGAATGCCAATTCATTGGTGTTAATTTGATGAGTGAACTTAATCCTGTCGTGTATCTGATTCAGTACATGGATGTTTTCAATTAGTTGATCTTTTGTGCCCTTCCAGATTACAAAGATGTCATCTATGTAACGTTTAAAGATCATGATGCCTTCCTTCCATTGTGGATTATTCAGTATGTGGTCATGTTCAAATTTTGCCATGAAGGTGTTGGCGTAGGACGGTGCCCCCGCAAAACCCATAGAAGTTCCACTACATTGCTCATAAAAGTCATTCTCCCATTCTAGATAACTGTGGAATAACGCAAAATGTAATAATTCCATCAAAAAGATTTTTTCTGTTCCTACGATGTCATTTTCCAGTAGTCTCCATTCCATTGCTTCTAAACCCTCATGATGGGGGATAGAAGTGTAAAGTGCTGTAACATCAATAGAACATAACCATATTTGCTCATCTTTCGGGATTGTTACTTCATTTAGAAGGTTTAGAAAAGCAGTGGTGTCTTTAATGTAGGTACTCCAATTTTGAACCAATGGTTGTATGAACCAATCTAAGTATTGACCTAGTGGTTCTGAGATCGATCCACAAGCTGACACAATGGGTCTAAATGGTGGTGTGGTGGCATGTTTATGAATTTTTGGGAGCATGTAAAATTGAGGTCTCCGTGGATATTTGATGTTTAAAAAATGAAAAGTCTTTTCAGTTATCCACTTCAACTCTAGTGCTTTTTCCAAAATTGATTTCAATGTTTCTGCGAAAATATCAGTAGGATCTTGTTCAATTTTCCGATACGTGTTAGTATCTTGTAGATGTGTACGTACACTTTCCATGTAAAAATCAGTGTTCATCACTACTATAGCTCCACCTTTATCTGCTTTCTGTATTGTAATATTTGTCATCTCTTTTAAAGATCTCAATGTGTTCCAATCCTTTTTCGAGAAGTTACTTTTATTTCCACTCGAATAGTTTATTTTTTTCATTTCAGTGGTGATCACTCTTTCAAACGCATCAATAGTCTTGTGTGACGTAGGTGCACAAAATGTACTCTTGACTTTAAATTCTTTCATCTCGCTTTCAGGCTTGTCAATCGGTTGGAAATTTGAAAAGAAATTTTTTAATCGCAAATTACGTAAGAATTTGAAGATTGCAATTTCTGTTTCTTGGGCGTTTGATCTATAGTTAGGCACGTAAGTGAAACCTTTATTCAAAAGTTTGGTTTGAGCATCTGTTAATCGAATCCCTGAAATGTTTATGACAAGGTTGTCTTCTTTTTGGTCGATCGGAGTGCTCTTTCTGTCTCTGTCTCTTTTGTTTTTTCTTTTTCCCCTCCTTGTTTTTGGGATTCTCCCGTTGTTGTTGAACCCGAGGGAGCATTGTTGGCGGCCGGGCTGGTCTCTAAAAAAGTCACCTTGTTTTGTTGGTCTCTGCGAGTTGTTTGTGAATTACTTCCTAAAGGTTTCCTGTTTTGTGCTATCTCAGATTCTGAAATGACACTTTCTTGTGATGAACTCACTTCTGTTTGCGGTCTCTTCCAATTTCTTTGATGATAAACCTCTGCCCAACTATAGACTTCTTCCAGCTTATAATCTATAGTGTCTCTTTTATATTTTTTAATTTTCCTTTCTTCTATTTCTTTGGCATATTTCTCAAGTTTTGTATTGATGTCTTCCAATGTTTTTGTCAAATCTTCATGTGTATTTAATTCACGTTTAATTGTTTCCAATTCTTCTTCCAAAGCCTTTAACTCTTTTGACAATTCCTCCACGATCAATAGAATCAGATCTAAGCTGCATTTGTTCAGTATTTGATACCATTTATTGAGGAAAGTTTTATTGCTCCTGCATAGCATAGGTTTTAAGGCGATTCTTAGACCTCTGGGAATACGTTGATTTTTATGATAGTGAATTAAGGTTGTAGCATGTAAGCGCTGGTTGATCTCTCGTTTACTAACATATTCCAATTGTTTCAGTAATTGACTGACAGTGTTCAACTGTGGGCTGAATGCTCTTGTTTCCTTTATTAATCCATAAATTTGTTCAGCTTCCTCTGTGCTATAAGCCAATGTCTCTGCCTTGTTTTTTGTAATTTGCGCTATTTCTTCAAGATTCATTTTCGGTGGTGCTCCGATGGGGGGTAGACAAAAGTTGAATAATTCATTTATTTGTCCATCAGGCACTCTTGTCAACTCGTTTTATGATAATTTCGTTCTTTTTTATGGTGTGCTGCTCCCTCTTTTAGTGTTTTGTCTAAGAACACTCTCTATTAAACATGAGTTCAGGGGAAAATGATATCTCTCACTTCCAAGTTAGAGGTGCGCACAATTATCCTTAGACCCGTTCAGGTCTAGTCACATTCAATCTGTTTAGTAAAGAATTCCATCCAATTCAATATAGTTTTGCTTTCATTTCATTTATTTCTCTTCTATTCTTCAAATTGTAATGTTTACTCATCTCTTTAGTAAAGAAACAAATTCTTTTTACATGTTCACACTACCCAATGCATTTCGGGTCAACAAAAAAGACCCTTCTTCAGGGGTCTGAAACAGAAAAAATAAAGGAAATATAATGAGCGATTCAGTCATCTAATCATACTCTTTCAGTATTAGACTCTGTCTGATGTACAACAATATAATCAATGAATCTCATTTATAGTAAAGTTTTCATTATTCTTATCGGTCGGTAAGGTCTAAAAAGTATTTACATATCTGTATCATGAAAACCCAGTGCCTGTATTGCCCTATCGATGTTTAAATAAAACACATGAAAAATGATCCAAATTAAGTAAAACATGTGCTCACTGAAATTCGTTAACATTTTACTCTCGTGAACAATTAATAGCAAAAATGTCTAAAAACGAAGACTAAGAGCTAACATGACTATTCTTTACAAGCCTTTAGGTACTTACTTCCGTGTGCAACAAAGATTCCCGCCTCTCCCTCAATTCGAGTTCCGTTTACAAGTCAACCCTTATGTGTGGTATTTATTCGTGACTCAATTGGTTGAGAGCACGATGACGCATCGTGCCTACAGCCAATCACGTGTAATGGTTAGCGGAACCTAACAGTTACTCTTTTCCGTGTTGGTGATAATCCCGCCTAATCTTGACCTATCAGAATTCAATTACCAAATGCACAACAGTTGTTATAACTAGGTAGAAGCGCGCTCATTAGTCGCTCCTCTACAGACTTAAAAACAATTTTTATCTTGTTTATGGTGATTCTACACAACAAACAAATATTGTAAAAAACGAACCAATATTGTGAAATTAATTACGTGATCATCCAATGTCAAATCAAAGTTAAACAGTGTTCAAATGATAATTATCAATACAAGCTGGTGATACCTAGTTTTGTCAAACATCTTCAAAAGTGTTTTCTATGCAGGAAGACAAACAATAAATCCTCACGAGTTTTACAAAAAACAGGATAGTTCAATTCTATCATTAATTCCTTCCGGTTGCATGCTAGCCATTTTTCTGATCCAGAAATATTCTGCTCTTAATCTCTGTTTATGAGTGTCCATCGATGAGTTTGGTTTGATCACTTCTAATATGGTAAATTGTAGTTGTGCAATGTTGTGTCCAGCCTCTATCCAATGCATAGCCAATGTAGACTTGCGATTTTTATTTCTTATGTTGCTTTTATGTTCTGTAATCCTGATTTTTATTTTGCGTTCTGTCTGACCCACGTATAATTTACCACAGGGGCATTTTATTCCGTAAATAACTCCTTTTGTGTCGCAAGTGCTTGAATGTAGGAGAGGAATCATTTGTCCAGTCATCGGATGTCTAAATTGTTGACCAGTTATCACATTATTGCAATGTGTGCAGTTCTCGCATCTTTTCATACCTTTGTGAATCATCTTAACACCTTGATTTGGTTCTTTCTTGATTAATTCTTTTAAATTTTTTGATCTCTTGTATGCAAAAGTAATTTGATTGGCTACTAGAGGTTGCAAATCTGGTTCTTCTGTAATGAGTGACCAGTGTTTTCTCATGATAGTGGTGATCTGTTTGGATTGAACTGAGTATTTGAGTACGCATACTGTAAGTTTTTTCTCCAATTTTTCTTTTTGATTAAGTAGCAGTTCTCTGTCCATGGACTGAACTTTATTCTTGGTGTGTTGTAGTATTCTTTCAGGGTATCCTCGTTTTAAGTATTTCTTGATCTGATTGTCGATGGTGGAGGATAAGTCGTTCGGATCTGATGTTATTCTTTTAAATCGAATGAATTGAGATAATGGTAGGTGTGTCTTCAATGAGTAGTGATGAAAGCTGTCAAAATGTAAACTGCTGTTCCTGTCAGTTTCCTTTGTGTGAACATTGGTTGTTATTTTGCCATCTTTAATTGTTATCTTCACGTCCAGGAATGCCAATTCATTGGTGTTAATTTGATGAGTGAACTTAATCCTGTCGTGTATCTGATTCAGTACATGGATGTTTTCAATTAGTTGATCTTTTGTGCCCTTCCAGATTACAAAGATGTCATCTATGTAACGTTTAAAGATCATGATGCCTTCCTTCCATTGTGGATTATTCAGTATGTGGTCATGTTCAAATTTTGCCATGAAGGTGTTGGCGTAGGACGGTGCCCCCGCAAAACCCATAGAAGTTCCACTACATTGCTCATAAAAGTCATTCTCCCATTCTAGATAACTGTGGAATAACGCAAAATGTAATAATTCCATCAAAAAGATTTTTTCTGTTCCTACGATGTCATTTTCCAGTAGTCTCCATTCCATTGCTTCTAAACCCTCATGATGGGGGATAGAAGTGTAAAGTGCTGTAACATCAATAGAACATAACCATATTTGCTCATCTTTCGGGATTGTTACTTCATTTAGAAGGTTTAGAAAAGCAGTGGTGTCTTTAATGTAGGTTTTTAGACATTTTTGCTATTAATTGTTCACGAGAGTAAAATGTTAACGAATTTCAGTGAGCACATGTTTTACTTAATTTGGATCATTTTTCATGTGTTTTATTTAAACATCGATAGGGCAATACAGGCACTGGGTTTTCATGATACAGATATGTAAATACTTTTTAGACCTTACCGACCGATAAGAATAATGAAAACTTTACTATAAATGAGATTCATTGATTATATTGTTGTACATCAGACAGAGTCTAATACTGAAAGAGTATGATTAGATGACTGAATCGCTCATTATATTTCCTTTATTTTTTCTGTTTCAGACCCCTGAAGAAGGGTCTTTTTTGTTGACCCGAAATGCATTGGGTAGTGTGAACATGTAAAAAGAATTTGTTTCTTTACTAAAGAGATGAGTAAACATTACAATTTGAAGAATAGAAGAGAAATAAATGAAATGAAAGCAAAACTATATTGAATTGGATGGAATTCTTTACTAAACAGATTGAATGTGACTAGACCTGAACGGGTCTAAGGATAATTGTGCGCACCTCTAACTTGGAAGTGAGAGATATCATTTTCCCCTGAACTCATGTTTAATAGAGAGTGTTCTTAGACAAAACACTAAAAGAGGGAGCAGCACACCATAAAAAAGAACGAAATTATCATAAAACGAGTTGACAAGAGTGCCTGATGGACAAATAAATGAATTATTCAACGGTTTCTGAATGTACACATACTTCTAATACTAAGTACTAAAAACACAGCATCCGGGGAGTGCAGCATAGGTCCCCGCATACCCTAAAATGCTTTTATTAGTCCAGAAAAAAATAAATGTGTAATATTTGTCCAGATGAGGATATGGCAGACATTTTCACGCACAACTTTATAAAGAGTTGCATGATTTCGCTGTGGTCTCCTCCGGTGGAAGTCGATACCACGCTCCATAGAAGAGGGATTTCTGAAAGATATGCTTCCCCTGGCACATTGTGCTGGGCATAGTGCCCTCAGGTAGAACTGTCAGAAGCTGATATCTGAGTGGCACCGCATGAACAAATTTAACAAGTTACACTTCTCGCACACTGTCGTCTTTTCTGCTGGTCATTAGAGGGGAATGTGCAGACGTTCTGGCTCCTGGACTATGACCTAAAATCATTTGCTTCCAGACGGACTTAACCTCACAGGGAAAGGACAAGAGGGGTGATAAGTGACTGTCGTTTCTCAAAAGTGTAATCATTTAGGTGACTGAGTGCTGCCTATTTGATGTCTCTGCACCCAGTTCCCAAATAATCAGAAATTAACACCCCTAGGCCTAAACCAGAATTTAGGAGGAACAAAGTCAGATTTTTGGGGAATTCTCCCCAAAAAATTAAGAGATGCTGCAATTGTCATTTCCATGGGTTCTCAAATGGGTAAGTATTTACACTCGCAAGTATTAGGGATGTATTTGCAGATACATAAATATAGTGCTCAAATGCTTTTGAATGTACCATTTTCCAGTAGGGAAACCCCTTTGCCTACCCCACATCTACGGTGCTTTCCCCGTTCTTACCGTATTTAGGGACTTACTTCTTTTCCGTATTCACTGCCCAAATCGCAGGTTTGCATTTGTTCAGCTTTTTGGGCAGGCATCCCCGCCGTGCACCACCAACAATCCGTGAGCAGATTTTCTTGCACATAAATTTAGTATCAATTCATGATGTGAGTTTGAACATAAATTCACATTTTACGAACAGCGATGGTGGGCTTGCAATCGTTAACGGGGTAGTTGTGCACCTCACTACGCAAATACCTTTGTGAATTGGGCCTTCATGGGTAGTGTTACGCAACGGTATGCATTATTTCACCTAAACACACAGGACTCAAAATTGTTAAATCCTATGTCAATGCAATTGCACGCTATCTGCAAAGTGAAATCTCTAAATACGGGTGCAACAAGATTCCCAATTCACATCCTAACAGTAGGTGTGCCCAAAAACCCCAATCCAGTGTTCTCACGTGCATTGTTTACAAAATCATGTGTCTAGTGCAAGGGTTGGATCAGCTAAAGCATTCATGTTTATTTCTTGGACTGACATCGCGCCAAACCTTTTAACAAAACAGCCTATAAGACAAATCAGCATAAGGCCAGTGATGCAGGACACTGACATCTGGCCATCATTTCAGATGTTAAATGTTCTGATCCATGCATAGCTAAATGATCAATATCATAATTTAACCTGGTGACTGAAAGTGTCACCATCAGCGTGAGTGCTAAATGCCTAGGCAAACGGCTATTGTTCTCCAGTTCCTCCCGCCAAAGACAGGCCTTTTATCTGTAATTTTAGCAGAAACGATTTTCCATTTTGACCACTAATATGTTAATTTATTCATGCATTTTACAGGCTCATTAAAAATTGGAAACTTGCCATGGTGACAATAGCAATATATGTTTATGCACATATGCCAGTGTCACATCTGAAATACAGAACACATTCCTTTTACAAAGCACCATATGTGAACAGTTGGGTTTCATATAATTTACTAGGCCACTCTTATAAAACTGCCCTTCAAATCCCCCTGGTAGCCAGCTCTACTTTCCTACAGCACTTGAACAAAATGTTATAAACACTATTTGGGATGATTTATGGACAGCTATGCAGTTTTGTTTAAGTATCAGCAAGCAGAGGTTATCATAGGTGAAATGTCCTTATTAAATACATCGTCCTCGAAGTTCTTTAGCAGTGATATAAAGTGATTTCAGTATATACATTGTTTTAAGTTCCATATTATAGGGATGAAGTAACTTAACCCCCTCCCCCTAAAAATAATAAAATAAATAGCGAATGTGCAATGTGTGTACGAGTCGCCAAAGCGCATTTCAAGTGTCTGAAGGAAGTAAGGGCCAGCTAGATGTAGGCAGCTTTTGATTTGTGATTTCCAAAGAGTGAATTTTTGTGATTCGCTTTTAGGAAATCGCAAACAGCTATTTACAACAGTGTGTTTTTACACTGTTAGCAATTTCCAGTGGGTCGCAATTGACCTACCTCAGTAATATTCATGAGGTAGGTCGCAATTTACGACCCATAGGGAATCGCAAAAAACACAGGGATGGTGGCCGGCTTTAGACAGCAGAACACCATGTCTGTGTTTCCTTTTAAATAAAGCAACTTTTTTTTAATGCAGCTCTTTTCCTTATAGGAAAACTGAATATGTTTCAAACAAAAAATGAAAAGTTTTCTTTTCTTTTATTTAAGAGTAGGCACCTGCTCTTAAAAAACGTTTTCACAACCATTAAATAAGGTGAGGGGGGTCCTATAGGGACCCCTTCCCATTTATGAATGAGTTACCACCTATTTAAAGAAGGCGTATTAGAAATGGGGGTCTCTAGTTTGCAGGTTGTTACCCTGTCGAGGTAGGGACCCTTCTTCCTAGTCAGGGTATGGGGGATACACTTCTAAAATAACCCCTGCTCACCCCCTTGGTAGCTTGGCACAAGCAGTCAGGCTTATCTCAGAGGCAGTGTGTAAAGCATTTGCACATAACCAACAGTAAAACAGTGAAAACATTACATAAGGACACCACACAAGTGTTGAAAAAAAAATCCAATATTTTATCGGTGCAAACAAGAGCAAAAATGATAAAAATTCACCATACAGTTCTTAGAATTATCCATAAGCTAACTTTGGCTTAAAATACAGTTCCATGAGGTTGATAGCACAGCACGGGGATATCACAGCGCCGTGAACAACAGACCCAAACAGTTCTGGCTGACCGCGGCATCGTGGCCCAGCTACAGTGCCAGGAAGACCCGCAAAACAGTACGTTTAGAAATGCAGGGCATCAGGGACCTCGTGGTGAGCGCCGAAAAGCCGACGTCAGCAGGCATTGATGCAGGAAGTCCAGTGCAGGAGTCGTCGGGCCCGTGAAGTCACATGCGTTGCAGATCGGACTCTGTGCGGTTGAAGTGGGGAGCACTGGCTTCGAGGCTGTGGTGCGAAGTGCAGCTGTGCTGTGTGGGGGACCTTTCAGGTCGCGGTACAGGCAGCAGCTCAGTGACGGTAGTCTAGCGGCATCAGTGAGACCAGGGCTGTGGTGCGAAGTGGTGCTGTGCTTGTTGCGGGGCTGGCAGGTCATGGTGCAAGCAACGGTGGTGTCATTGCTGAAGCGCTGTCATCGGCTGACGAACTGGAGTCGATGTTGCCGGAGTCGGTGGGTGAAGGCTGCTGTATGGGATGGGGCGGTGCGTCGAGTAACCACTGCAGACCAAAACAGCAAAGGGGTAGTTCCTCCTCAAAGCTTCTCCAGCTCTTCTTCTTGGCAGGATCCTTGACCCTAAAGAGTTCTAAAATCCTGTGGTCAGGGTCAAATATTCATACCGCATTTACTATTTGTTCTCTTTGTGGCAAGTGTCTCTGAGCCCAGTCCAATCCAGTTCACCCCTCTCTGGCCCAGCTTCACTATAGGAGGTAAGGGCAGCATTGTGCAGAGGAGACGCTACCACTCTAAATGCAGACCAAGCCTATTCAGCCCAACTATGAGTCACCCAGGAAAGGCAGGACACACCTCAACCCCCTTGTGGCTATCTACAGTGAATGTACATCACCATCCCCTTTCACTCCAAAACCAGACAGTCAATACACAAACCATCAGAGGCACACAGAGTGATTAGGCAAGAAAATACCCACTTTCTGAAAGTGGTATTTTCAAACACATAATATAAAAATCAAGTTGTATTTTTAAATCCTGAGTTCAGGCATACTAAACTCTATTTCTCTATCTTGTCGCAATGTAAAGTTAGGTTTGTAAGATGTTACAAATCAACTCCCATGTTAGCCTATTCGACAGGTAACCTTTCAATAGTAAAAAAACAAAATTGGCAGTATTTCACTATCAGGATATGTCACACACACCAGGACATGTCCTACCTTTCACAAACACTGCAACCAGGCCATGGGGGTACCTTGGGCATACCTGACGGGTGCCTTACATGTAAGAAAAGGGAAGGTTTGGGCCTGGCTCATCGGTACACTTGCCAGGTCGACTTGGCAGTTAAAAACTGTGCGCGGGCCCTGCAGTTGTAGGTCTGAGAACCCCTTTGAAAGGCTACTAGTGTGGGTGGCACAATCAGTGCTGCAGACCCACTAGTAGCATTTGATCTACAAGCCCTGAGCAACCATGTGCACATTACTAGGGACCAATCCATAAACACAAGTTACATGGAGAGCATATGCACCTTAGCACTGAATAGCAGTGGTAAAGTGCCCAGAGTCCTAAAACCAACATAAACAGCGTCAAAAACAAGCAAGGGGTGTGTACCTGGAAACCCCTAGTGCTCAATTTAACAGTCCCACGCTCCAGTTATGTCACTAGACCAGCACTATACTCCTTCAAAAAAAGAACAAATTGGAACATAGCATCAGGATTTGAACATCAAGAATATTTTCAAGTCCTCAAGAAATTAAAACCTAGAAGAAACTTATAAACCTACACAGTATTGCTACACCAGAAGTGGCTGGTCAAACAAAACAGATCAATGAATAGAACTCAAGTGAAAATATCAATGACTACAGTTTCTGTTACCTGTGTAGTGATATTTATCTATTACATTAAATGATCTTTCAGCTCCCTAGAAGGTGCAGGATTTCTTATTAGTGCATATCTGGTGCGAGTTGTACTTCTACTTTGCTGTTTGTGTGGGCCGGTCCTAACACGCAGTTTACTGTCTTGTACATGGGAGGTCGAGTCATGAATACTGTCACTTGACACTAGTGGAGTGGAAAGCAGGCTTGCTGACTCTGACATTGTGTCATGCTCATCTGACTGAGGCTCAGTGCCAGTCATGCCCCCTGAAAAAGTAGCACTGTGATGAAACTTCTTGAATGCTGACACATTCCGAGTGACTTCTTCAGTCAAATGAAGAGCAGTAATTTTAGTGCCTATTACACAGATTATGGGCCATCGGAACAACTCAAAAGGTAGTCTAAAATTACTTCTGTGGAAACAATCTTTAATGAGGACTTAGTCTCCAACTGCAAAAGTGGAGAGTTTTGCACGCCTACATTGACTAGCTCTATCATTGGCCCTCTGTCTTTTTCTCATGTACTCGGCGGTCATCGATAGCGGCAGGTGTCCATTTATGGTGATGAGGGATGGTGTCTTCGATTACCCTACCTAATGAAAATGTCCAGTAGCTCACCCTGTGGTAGAGTGTGGAGCCTGTTGGCTGGCAGAGGCGATCTAAATTACCTTGTTTATTGTCCTTATGAATCTCTCCACCTCATCCTTGGCGTGAGGCCAACGGGGTGTAATTAGTTAGCTGGATATGTTCAGTGACCCTAGATAGGCTGCCACCTCTTGACCCTGGAACGGTGGACCGTTGTGAGTCTTTAGCACTTTTACCAACCTGTGTGTTACCATGATCTTCTCTCTCTTGGGTACTATTTCACTTGCTCTTAGAGATGAGAGTATTTCTACCTATGGATATTTTGAGTAGTCATCAATCATGACCATGGTGTTTCTTCCAACTGGGAGGCTCCCAAAATCAAAGCTCGCACTAAACCAAGGCTTTTGGGGTCCAACTTCCTTTATCACTGGAGCCGGCAGATTGACGACATCTGGCACTTGACACAGGGTGCATGACCTTATCTTTGCTTCGACTTTTGCTTCTATCAAGGGGAACCACATTTTAGTTCATAACCGACTCTTGGTCTTGACCATACCCTGGTGCCCAGCATGAGCGAGCTGAACAACTTGGTAACTTGGTCAGTTAGGCTAGTGGGAACGAATACGCAACGCCTTCTCCGGAGGAAGCCATCCGGGTCAGCATTTAGTTCCTGTTGAACATGGTAGAGACTTTCCATGATGTGGCTAGCTAGCATCAGGGGTGAGCTGAGTATAATGTTTTTTCAATGCAAACCACTGGTTAGTTTTTATGGTATTAAGTGATTTTTGGAGGCATTCATCTATGTTCTTAATTTGATGGATGACTTCTATGGAGAGTGGACGGGGGCGCTACCTTTCAGTTATGTATCTCACGTATTCAACAGTTTTGTTTGCCTCTTCTTCCTCTTGGAGCGTGGCATCACAACGGTGCCGCAAGAGGTAGTCTGCGGGGTTGTGGGAGCCAGGATGGCATTCTACTTTACAATTGTACTCTTGAAGTTGATACATCCACATTCGATCCGCGGAGGTGGCTTTGAGGCGGACCCATTAAATAGTGGTATGAAGGGTTTCTGGTCAGTTGTGACGGTAAATGGATTGCTATATACATATAGATGAAAGTGGCGATATCCCCAATGTATGGTGGGTGATCGTCTCCTTCTCAATCCGAGAATATCGCTTCTCTGTCATGGTGATTGATCGACTTGCAAATGCTACTGGAGTCCACTCTTCTCTTTCTTGTCGTTGCATCAGCACTGCACCTAGACCTTTTGGACCTGTGCCTACTGCTATTGTCTCCTTCTGAGTGTCGAAATAGATTAGTGTTGAGTCAGCTGACAAGGCTTCTTTAGTAGCTTGAAAAGCTTGTTCTTGTTCACAACCCTACGACCATGGGGTTGAATATTTGGTGAGGTCTCAGACCGATTTTGTGAGCATTGTAAGATCTTTGATCAAATGGCTGCAGTTATTTACCATACCTGACAAACTGCACAGTTCAGTCACTGTAGTTGGCGGGGAGGCTTCTTTGATAACTTGTATCTTGTCAGGGTCAGGAACTGCTCCTTCTGATGAGAACACATACCTGAAGAAATGCTACTTCTGTTTCAGGAATTCGCACTTGCTGCGGTGTAGGGGGAGTATAAAGAAAAGGTCCCAGAGCATAAATGCTTAAAAAGCAATAGCAAAACCAACATCAAAAATACATAAACAATTAAGCGATGACAAAGTGTTATTTAATCACACTTAGCAAAATGATCATTTTTTAAGAAGTAAATCGACACTAGTCAAGAATGAGAGGTGCCAAGGAGGGGGAGGGAAGTGAGCAGAGTGAGGTAATGGGGCAAGTGACATATAACGTTTTAACACTATCACAATTCAATTGTTGGGCATATTACTCTATGCCACACAGTCAAGATGAAATTCATTCATTGGATATACATTCGTTTTCAAAGCCATGTACATTTGATAAAACACAGTGCACATTGCACTATTGATGGTACTGGTAAAGTTGTATGTCGACGTTTCGACCCCTTAACCCAGGTAGGTTGATTGGGTCCTCATCAGGACAGAAGTGACGGTGTTAGGGCACCTACAGAAATATTAAATCAGTATTATAAATGGATATTGCATCGAGTCCCAAGAAAAGATTTTTTAACGGGACTAGGGAGGTTAAAAAAAATCACTATAATTACCGTATTGGAAGATTAAAGCATAGTAGATACTTGCTTAGCGTCGAAGGCGCGAGGGCTGGAAGGCTGCAAAGGAGGTGGGGGTGAAGGACACCTAAAATAATAAGGTGTCAATCTAAGGGTGATCCATAAATCAATTAACTGGATTCTCACAATTAAAATAAGATAAGTGCAATTTACTTAGTCCAGATCAATTATAGCACCATTCTGGAGGCATTTATTGGTACAGCATCGCTAGCCGTGGATAAACCATCGGTGGAAATGGTGAAATAAATCACAGAAGAGTTGGCCTCTATGGATATAAAAAACGGAAAGGAGCGGATGTAAAGAGGATTTTAAAAAAGGGGACCCACACTAAGGACATTCAGCACACAGGAGAAGGTACCGTAATCTACAGTCATCAGATTCAGCTTAAAATGAAGTAATCGACATAGTGAATATAGTAGGACCCATCGGTTACATGTGAGCCTATGTGCAAAAATCTTATAAGCAAATCAAGGAGGGAACCTCTTAAACAACACAGGGAAGGTCGTGTCCATGTCTCAAGGGGAAGAGAGCTTCAACAGGGACACACGGGATCACGTAAAACTATCCAAAAAGGACCCGGGGGTAGGCGAGTGTTCACCCTGTCATTAAGAAAAATATAATACATAAAGTGGCGTTGCCACAATCAAAGGCCCCTGGCAAGGAGGGTGGTCTAAATGGAAACGGATCGGAATGTAAAACCGTACCCGTATACGATTTAAACAGCACGGAACACAAATTGCCGGCAAAATGCTCCAAATGAGGGGGGCCGAGAAAGGGGCAGAGGAACATGTGCTTACCGTTACTCGCAACAGGTTGATATCCTCAGACTTGAATGAAAGAGCGCCGTGGCTGCATGGAACCTTCACTAATATAAAAACGCCCTAGGCCACATGACGTCCTGCGCGGCGCAGCCGCTGGATGCTAGCAGTAGTAGTGCATTAGAAGAAAGACACCGGAGTGGTGTTTTCATTGAGAATAATTTAAATTAGGAATAGCCAAGTTTTTACATATGTGCTGCACGTTAGAGGTGGCATTATTCAGGGAAAGAGAACAATCTTTATCAATTGGAGGTCGAAGAGCCTCAATTATTGCAATGGACATTATAGGTTTCAATAGTAGATAAGCACGGAAGCCAGAGCCCTGATAATCTTGACAAAGATCCACGATGATAACACATTTGTAAATAACGTCATCATTGAATGTAGTGGCACAACAGAATAAACAGCATGTATACGTGTACATTATCATACAGTCGCATGAACATCAGGATGTTAACCAAACGCATGATATCAAGCCATGAAATGGCTCGGGACTGTGACAATTATCATCTGGTTGAATATGTCAGCAATAACTACGGATGATAACACATTTGAATATAACGTCATCATTGAATGTAGTGGCACAACAGAATAAACAGCATGTATACGTGTACATTATGTATCTACCTAAATCATACAGGCGCATAAACATCAAGATGTTAACAAAACGCATGATATCAGGCCATAAAATGGCTCAGGACTGCGACAATTATCATCAGGTTGAATATGTCACCAATGTCAAGTACATGTCGATGACAGGGTCAAATGAATTGAATCTAGGTAAATATACACAATAATGCAACATCTGGTAAGGGTTCATATGGTAGAGAAATTGACTGAAAGTCACCATAACTCCCTAGTTGTTAAGACAGGCTAGTTGTGCATTGCTGGGATCTTGTTCGTTCAAACCATTATTGATAGTATCCAAACGGATCATCCATTTGGATTCCCTTATAGTAAGGATAGAGGATATATTACCTGCTCTTGGGCCCAGCTCAGTTTTTTCAATCACAAGCCATTGCATTTGGTCAGGGCCATGTCCCAGCTGGCTGTAATGCTCAACCAGAGGTGCTCCTGTAACAAGGCATCTGATCCTGCTTTGATGTTGTATTATCCTTGCTTTGATTTTCTGCGGTGTCTGGCCAATATATAAGTGACCACAAGGACAGATGATCCCATAAATCACGTTAGTAGAGTTACAGTTGGTATGGAAATGCAACATGACTGTGTGCTGTTTGTAGACCAACTTTTTGGTTTGTATCGTTGTTAGACATGCTTTACAGGACCCACATTTAAAGTGTCCTATGATAGGTGGTAGGTTCCAGAGTGACTGGATGGTTGAATCCACTGGGTCCTCCAGAAAGGAGTGTACCACGTGATCCTTGATACTCATGGCCTTTCTGAAGGAATGCATAGGTAAGCTAAGTTGATCAGTCTCAGTCGATACCAGGTTCCAATGGTTATTTATTATCTTTTTCACAGCGTTACTTCTGGTGGAAAAAGTCGTAACACAGATCATTTTTTTGGAAGCAGATTCATCAGGATCTTTGGCCATTAGTAAAATTTCCCTTGGGTTAAACCAGGCCCTCTTTTGGGCCCTTTTTACCAAACGTTTGGGGTAGCCCCTTGAGATCAATCTGGTACTCAGATCTTCAGACTCAGTCAGGTAGTCTGCTCGCTTTGTACAGTTTCTGCGAATACGTAGAAACTGTCCTACCGGAAGGTTGTCTCGCAGGCCATGTGGATGATAGCTGCTGTATCTCAGGAGGGAGTTACGTTCGGCAGGTTTCCTGTATAAAGTAGTAAATAGTTTGTTATCTTCACTGAAGATCTTTAAATCGAGGAACGGTATCTCCTGGGCATCGGACTGGATAGTAAACTGGATATCTTGATCACATCGATTCAGCCATTCATGGAACAAATTGAGTTGAACTATATCGCCATTCCAGATTAGTAATATATTGTCGATATATCGCTTCCATAAATCAACATGTTGAAAAAAAGGATTGTTATTGAGGACATAAAGTTTTTCAAAACTATCCATGTAAAGGATGGCTAGATCCGGGGCAAAGGCAGCCCCCATCGCTACACCCTTTGTCTGTACATAGTAGTTGCCCTGAAAGTAGAAGAAATTCTTCTTCATAGCAATAGTGAGAATAGCTATGATGAAATCAGTAGGCACCCTCATTGGAGCAGGTCTTGAATTCAAAACTTCTCGCATAACTCCCAGTGCTGGTTCTTGGGGAATGCTTGTATAGAGTGAAACAATGTCACAAGTGACAAGTAATTGCTCGTTAGAGTCAAAGGGTTTGTGGTCCACCAAGGTAATGACTTGCATGGTATCCCGCAAGTACGTTTCCGTCTTTTCAGCAATTGGTTTCAGAAAGAAGTCTATATACTTGCACAGTGGTTCCAATAGTGAGCCACAGCCAGAAACAATGGGGCGTCTAGGTGGATGGAGCATATCTTTATGTATCTTGGGTAGAGTGTAGATGGTAGGTAGTCGTGGGCATTTTTGATTCAGATAATCGAATTCCAATTTGCTCAGAAAACCCAACTCAAGTGCGTCAGAAGTGATTCGATGAATTTCATCAGTCAGATCCTTGGTGGGGTCAGATCTTAGCAAGGAATAGCTGACGCCTTCTTGTAGTTGTCTCATAATTTCAGATTTGTATGCACTCGTATCCTGTACCACTATTGCTCCTCCCTTGTCTGCGGACTTGATCACGATATCCTTGATGTTTTTAAGGCTCAGAAGGGCAGCTCTCTCAGATCTACTAGTGTTGGGTATGGTATGTTTATACGTCGATAGTAAAGTATTGACATCCTTCAGAACCATACTTTCATATGCCAAAATTCTATTACTCATTGCATTAGTGGGCAGAACAAACTTCGATGGAACCCGTAGCCCTGTGAGAGATTTAGAAGGATTATCTTCAGAATTCCTAAAGAAATACCTAAGACGGATCTTGCGGAAAAATCCATGCAATTCTGTCCTGAGATTGAATGAATTTGGATGAGCCGTTGGGACAAATGACAAACCTTTAGAGAGGACTTCTTGTTCATCTGTATTCAAGGTATATGAGGAGATATTGACCACTGGATTATTATTGTGCTCTACCATCTGTATACTTTGCGTCTTGTGGAGATCTCCCCATGGTTCTCCGGTTGGAAACGGACCTGCTTGGGGATCGCACCTCTGCCTCTGTCCCAATTCGTATTTGGTGGATTCTGCTGCCCTCGCGTTGGTCCTCTTGGCCAATTCCCACCTCGTCCTCGTGGGGGCCTCCATTGGCCTTCCCCTAAAAAAGGAAAGTAGCCTTGGGGAGGATACCAATTATCACGGTAGTTATACTCGTAACTCGGGCCTGGAGCCTCCTGATCACTGTCCGAGCTCACCGAGGAATCAGAGAAAGTAGTGAAATTCCTCCTTCCCCTATAGGCACCTCTGCCCCTACCTATGAAACGACCTGAATTGTCTTGTTTATAGTAGTCGTCGTTGAGGTAGGGATAGGTGTTCTTCTTCTCATAAAATCTAATATCCTTGGAAAGTTTGTCAAGCTTCTTGTTCTGGGTAGTGGTTTCAAAGTCTTTTAATGATTTGGTGAGATTTTCAAGAGCACTTTTCGCATTAATCAATGTAGAGTCCCCTTTCTTGTTTGAAATCACAGGGGACTCTACATTGATTAATGCGAAAAGTGCTCTTGAAAATCTCACCAAATCATTAAAAGACTTTGAAGCCACTAGTCCAGTTCTGAGAACCGGCAGACTCCACTGAGTTCCCCAATCAGATCATCTATTGTTGGCATTAGATGTCGCTCCCTCTTAATAGCGACATTGGGTCTGCGCATGTCTACTTATATCCGGACTTCACAGGGCTGTTTGGGCTTCTTACAAATGGAAACACCCATGGAGTGAGCCCTGTCACTTTCTCAATTATGCCGGCGGCTTCGAGTTTGTCTAGTTCTTTTTCCACTAGAATACTCAGATTAAAAGCAATCTGTCAGTGACGGAGTGCTTATGGCTGTACGGAGGTGTCTATGTGTAATTTTATTTTCTTGCCTTGCAGGCATCTGATGCCTTCAAACACAGTAGGGAATTTATCAAGGATGTGAGTTATGGCATCTTGGTGCACCACAAATGCAAAACTTACAAATCCTAGGACTCTTGCTGCTCTACATCC
Organism: Triturus cristatus; assembly: GCF_964204655.1. NCBI lineage: Eukaryota > Metazoa > Chordata > Amphibia > Caudata > Salamandridae > Triturus > Triturus cristatus. Next base: position 508,433,869 of record NC_140588.1, read on the forward strand.
TAGTAGCATGCTATGGCCTTCTTCAGCAACATATATTAGCATGTCTACAGATTGAGATCCATATGTGGTCGTCATCCAGAATTTCTCTTTTACGTCTAATGGCTTGTCTTGGCCGTAAGCAAATACTTTGACCACTGCTTGGTGTAAACGTGGGGGCGGTTGCATAGTGTGGTATGCTTCGGAGGACATGATGTTGATGGATGCCCCCGTGTCCACTACTGCTTATGTTGGAAGGTTCTCAATCAAGATTTACAACTGGGGAAGCTGGTGCTCGCCTTGAGATGATGTGCCTACTAGGCTTGGGCCAAAATTCCGTTCCGTTCGCGGAAATTGCGATAATTTGGCATTTTCGCGTTCCGCGGAAAGCGCGAAAATGTCAAACTTTCAGCATTCCGCAGCTTAGCGATAATTTGTTTCTTGCTCGCGCTGTAAATAAATACATTCTTGCTTGCGCACGATCGCCTTACCTGAATCCCCGCGTTCACTGACAAGTTTTCCCGACCCGGTCCCGTTCTCCACGAGATGTTGGATTGTTGGTAGCCATTTTGCGCTGTCTCGCAACAGTTTGCGCTTGCATTGTCACGCGATGACGTAATTTGTTGCGCGATCACGTCATTCTTCTCGCGCTCATGCACCGCACGAGTATGAGAAGATTAAAGATCTCGAACACGTCATTCGACACCGCGAGCGAGAGGATAAGTACGCGGGCACGTCTAATCGAACGCGAACAGGAGAAAGAGACCCCGAACACGTCATATCCAACGCGACAGGGACGAAGAGAACGCGATCATGTCATTTTCGACACGCCGGCAGAAGTAATGTGAAGCTCGAGAACTCGAACATGTAAAATTTTCAATTTGGAGAGGAATATCAGCTCTAGCAGCATGAAACCTTCTGCAAATGCTGATTTTGGATGAAAACAACTCCTCACATTGACATTTGGCTGTCCTTTTTTGTGCAAGGAGTCCTTTTTTAAAAAGGTGGGGAGAGGGAGGAAGTGACACAGAATCTCCAACTTCCTGTTCCTGTCCAGCAGGCTCCTCCCAGTGCTTTGTCCATCTCCTGCTCATTCTGCCTTTGGATTTGGAGCTGGAAAGATCACTCTTTTTGTCTGCTGCATCATTGCAATTGAATTTGAGGATTTTTGGAATAGGATATTTTACAAGTAAGTGGTTGTTGTGTCTGTTTGATTGTGGGCATTGCAGTTGTTGTAACTACAATTTATTTTTGATAACTATCATCATTCCTTTTTTTTTTTTAAATGTTGTGGGTAGTAGTAGTAGGCCCGAGCTAGCCATGGGCATGGCCTCATGGGTGTGTGCATGATGAAGCAACTGTTCCTTTTGGTGTTTTTTAAATGTATTTCATTTTCAAGCATCATTTAGGGCATGGATGGCATTGGATTGAGTTGGGGAAGTGTGTTTTTTTGGGGTGGCCTTTCTGATGTTGTTGGGCCTGGCCATGTGGCTGGTGGCCATTTTGAAGACTAGGCCTGCAAGCTTGCCTGGCCTTGTCTGCCAACAGGACAGTTTTCATCCACTAGGATCAGAGCAAGTAGCCACAGCTTTATTAATCAAGTGTTTTCTGTGTGGTCTGTTGAATTTAGACTTCATTTAGGGCATGGATGGCATTGGATTGAGTTGGGGAAGTGTGCTTTTTGGGGGTGGCCTTTCTGATGTTGTTGGGCCTGGCCATGTGGCTGGTGGCCATTTTGAAGCCTAGGCCTGCAAGCTTGCCTGGCCTTGTCTGCCATCAGGCCTGCTTTCATCCACTAGGATCAGAGCAGGTAGCCACAGCTTTATTAATCAAGTGTTTTCTGTGTGGTCTGTTGAATTTTGACTTCATTTAGGGCATGGATGGCATTGGATTGAGTTGGGGAAGTGTGCTTTTTGGGGGTGGCCTTTCTGATGTTGTTGGGCCTGGCCATGTGGATGGTGGCCATTGTGAAGCCTAGGCCTGCAAGCTTGCCTAGCCTTGTCTGCCAACAGGCCTGCTTTCATCCACTAGGATCAGAGCAGGTAGCCACAGCTTTATTAATCAAGTATTTTCTGTGTGGTCTGTTGAATTTAGACTTCATTTAGGGCATGGATGGCACTGGATTGAGTTGGGGAAGTGTGCTTTTTGGGGGTGGCCTTTCTGATGTCGTTAGGCCTGGCCATGTGGATGGTGGCCATTTTGAAGCCTAGGCCTGCAAGCTTGCCTGGCCTTGTCTGCCAACAGGCCTGCTTATATCCACTAGGATCAGAGCAGGTAGCCACAGCGTTATTAATCAAGTGTTTTCTGTGTGGTCTGTTGAATTTAGACTTCATTTAGGGCATGGATGGCATTGGATTGAGTTGGGGAAGTGTGCTTTTTTGGGGGTGGCCTTTCTGATGTTGTTGGGCCTGGCCATGTGGATGGTGGCCATTTTGAAGCCTAGGCCTGCAAGCTTGCCTGGCCTTGTCTGCCAACAGGCCTGCTTTCATCCACTAGGATCAGAGCAGGTAGCCACAGCTTTATTAATCAAGTGTTTTATGTGTGGTCTGTTGAATTTAGACTTCATTTAGGGCATGGATGGCATTGGATTGAGTTGGGGAAGTGTGCTTTTTGGGGGTGGCCTTTCTGATGTTGTTGGGCCTGGCCATGTGGATGGTGGCCATTTTGAAGCCTAGGCCTGCAAGCTTGCCTAGCCTTGTCTGCCAACAGGCCTGCTTTCATCCACTAGGAGCAGAGCAGGTAGCCACAGCTTTATTAATCAAGTGTTTTCTGTGTGGTCTGTTGAATTTAGACTTCATTTAGGGCATGGATGGCATTGGATTTAGTTGGGGAAGAGTGCTTTTTGGGGGTGGCCTTTCTGATGTTGTTGGGCCTGGCCATGTGCCTGGTGGCCATTTTGAAGCCTAGGCCTGCAAGCTTGCCTGGCCTTGTCTGCCAACAGGCCTGCTTTCATCCACTAGGATCAGAGCAGGTAGCCACTGCTTTATTAATCAAGTGTTTTCTGTGTGGTCTGTTGAATTTAGACTTCATTTAGGGCATGGATGGCATTGGATTGAGTTGGGGAAGTGTGCTTTTTGGGGGTGGCTTTTCTGATGTTGTTGGGCCTGGCCATGTGGCTGGTAGCCATTTTGAAGCCTAGGCCTGCAACTTTGCCTGGCCTTGTCTGCCAACAGGCCTGCTTTCATCCACAAGGATCAGAGCAGGTAGCCACAGCTTTATTAATCAAGTGTTTTCTGTGTGGTCTGTTTAATTTAGACTTCATTTAGGGCATGGATGGTATTGGATTGAGTTGGGGAAGTGTGCTTTTTGGGGGTGGCCTTTCTGATGTTGTTGGGCCTGGCCATGTGGATGGTGGCCATTGTGAAGCCTAGGCCTGCAAGCTTGCCTAGCCTTGTCTGCCAACAGGCCTGCTTTCATCCACTAGGATCAGAGCAGGTAGCCACAGCTTTATTAATCAAGTGTTTTCTGTGTGGTCTGTTGAATTTAGACTTCATTTAGGGCATGGATGGCACTGGATTGAGTTGGGGAAGTGTGCTTTTTGGGGGTGGCCTTTCTGATGTCATTAGGCCTGGCCACGTGGATGGTGGCCATTTTGAAGCCTAGGCCTGCAAGCTTGCCTGGCCTTGTCTGCCAACAGGCCTGCTTTCATCCACTAGGATCAGAGCAGGTAGCCACAGCTTTATTAATCAAGTGTTTTCTGTGTGGTCTGTTGAATTTAGACTTCATTTAGGGCAGAGATGGCATTGGATTGAGTTGGGGAAGTGTGCTTTTTGGGGGTGGCCTTTCTGATGTTGTTGGGCCTGGCCATGTGGATGGTGGCCATTTTGAAGCCTAGGCCTGCAAGCTTGCCTGGCCTTGTCTGCCAACAGGCCTGCTTTCATCCACTAGGATCAGAGCAGGTAGCCACATCTTTATTAATCAAGTGTTTTCTGTGTGGTCTGTTGAATTTAGACTTCATTTAGGGCATGGATGGCATTGGATTGAGTTGGGGAAGTGTGCTTTTTGGGGGTGGCCTTTCTGATGTTGTTGGGCCTGGCCATGTGGATGGTGGCCATTTTGAAGCCTAGGCCTGCAAGCTTGCCTGGCCTTGTCTGCCAACAGGCCTGCTTTCATCCACTAGGATCAGAGCAGGTAGCCACTGCTTTATTAATCAAGTGTTTTCTGTGTGGTCTGTTGAATTTAGACTTCATTTAGGGCATGGATGGCATTGGATTGAGTTGGGGAAGTGTGCTTTTTGGGGGTGGCTTTTCTGATGTTGTTGGGCCTGGCCATGTGGCTGGTAGCCATTTTGAAGCCTAGGCCTGCAACTTTGCCTGGCCTTGTCTGCCAACAGGCCTGCTTTCATCCACAAGGATCAGAGCAGGTAGCCACAGCTTTATTAATCAAGTGTTTTCTGTGTGGTCTGTTGAATTTAGACTTCATTTAGGGCATGGATGGTATTGGATTGAGTTGGGGAAGTGTGCTTTTTGGGGGTGGCCTTTCTGATGTTGTTGGGCCTGGCCATGTGGATGGTGGCCATTGTGAAGCCTAGGCCTGCAAGCTTGCCATGCCTTGTCTGCCAACAGGCCTGCTTTCATCCACTAGGATCAGAGCAGGTAGCCACAGCTTTATTAATCAAGTGTTTTCTGTGTGGTCTGTTGAATTTAGACTTCATTTAGGGCATGGATGGCACTGGATTGAGTTGGGGAAGTGTGCTTTTTGGGGGTGGCCTTTCTGATGTCATTAGGCCTGGCCACGTGGATGGTGGCCATTTTGAAGCCTAGGCCTGCAAGCTTGCCTGGCCTTGTCTGCCAACAGGCCTGCTTTCATCCACTAGGATCAGAGCAGGTAGCCACAGCTTTATTAATCAAGTGTTTTCTGTGTGGTCTGTTGAATTTAGACTTCATTTAGGGCATGGATGGCATTGGATTGAGTTGGGGAAGTGTGGTTTTTGGGGGTGGCCTTTCTGATGTTGTTGGGCCTGGCCATGTGGATGGTGGCCATTTTGAAGCCTAGGCCTGCAAGCTTGCCTGGCCTTGTCTGCCAACAGGCCTGCTTTCATCCACTAGGATCAGAGCAGGTAGCCACAGCTTTATTAATCAAGTGTTTTCTGTGTGGTCTGTTGAATTTAGACTTCATATAGGGCATGGATGGCATTGGATTGAGTTGGGGAAGTGGGCTTTTTGGGGGTGGCCTTTCTGATGTTGGTTGTCTTAAAGACATGCTTTTGTTGTATGGTCTGGTCACTGGTGTGTTGGTGTGCAATGCATGCACCCTGCAGACCTTTTTGGGGCCTGTGAATGTTCGTATGTACATTTTGTTGCATTAAAAAGGCAGAGCAGTGTGCTTTAGCATGCATCCTTTACCTGACTTTTATAGGCCTGTTGTCAGCTCAGGTTGTTTCCCAGGCCCCCGGCTTGTTTGTGATTTGTGAGTGTCCATGTGGGTGGTGGCCTTTTTTTGTGTTTGAACTGGGAGTTATTAGTGTCCTGCTTTTGCCATAGGCCTGCATGGTTTTCCTATTGGCTATTTGGCTTACTGCTTCCATCCATCCACCCCCTTTGCCAGCAGCAGCTCCATGGATGCTGAGATGCTCAAATAATTTATTGGCAAATAGGGTCCACCCCACTTCCATTACATTTTTATTTTGGTGGTTATTATTAACTTTCCTATCCTTCCTGAGAGTGTAGTGTGTGGCTGTACACAGTAGTATAACATAGCCCTAGTTAAAAAAAAAAGTCATAAATGGCTAGACTATCTTTTGTTTGCACTAGTACAGTACTAAGTAACTGAACCACAACAACAAATGCAACATTTCACTGATGTTCTTCTCCTGGCTTATTTGCTTTTAGGTGCACAAAAGACAGAGTAGGAGGTGTCATCAGCATCACCCGGCTACCTGTTGTACTGCCAGCCAGACAGAAGTCCTGCTGCGCATCACGTCCACGTGTGACCAGAACTTGTTGTGCATCTGCATCCTGCCTGACATCTGAAGAAGAGGGCCCCAAAGAAAGGTACCAGGTCCAGTACCAAGAAAGTTGCCGGTGAGAAGAAGGAACAGAAAAAGGAAGTGCCATTAACCACGACTGGTGGTGTGCCGGCCAATGTTTTTTTTGGCACCAAAAAAGTTACACCTGCAGCAGCGTTGTCCGGGAACCAAGCTGGGAGCAGCACAGTGGTCCAACCCCACCAACCTAGGCCCAAGGGCTTTAGTGTCGCAGAGGTAGCCAGTCTACTAACGAGCAGTGATGTTGAAGAAATGTCATTACCGCAAAGTAGTACACAACAATCAAGTTCAACGCAGGCGCAAACTCAGCAGATCAGTGTGCAGCCGCAACAAGAACAGCAGCAGCTGCCGCAACAAGAACAGCAGCAGCTGCCGCAACAAGAACAGCAGCAGCTGCCGCAACAAGAACAGCAGCAGCTGCCGCAACAAGAACAGCAGCAGCCGCCGCAACAAGAACAGCAGCAGCAGCTGCCGCAACAAGAACAGCAGCAGTCGCCGCAACAAGAACAGCAGCAGCAGTCGCCGCAACAAGAACAGCAGCAGCAGCCGCCGCAACAAGAACAGCAGCAGCAGCCGCCGCAACAAGAACAGCAGCAGCAGCCGCCGCAACAAGAACAGCAGCAGCAGCCGCCGCAACAAGAACAGCGGCAGCAGCCGCCGCAACAAGAACAGCAGCAGCCGCCTCAACAAGAACAGCAGCAGCCGCCGCAACAGCCAACCATAGTAGTTGTTGCTCCTGACGTAGGGGCATTTCAGGAAATCGAGCTTCCTGCAGACAAAGTGGAGCAAAGTGAAACCACTGTTTCAGAAGATCTATTGTCTTCCAGACCACCAGCAAGGAAAAGGAGTCTTAGTCCATCATCTTCTTCTTCAAGCCCCGCTTCTGATGATCGTGATGCCACTTGGCTCCCACCAGCTCAGTCTGAGAGTGATATACGCCACAAGACAATGCTTCTGAAAAGGAAGGTCCCAGAAAAACTTGGAGTTATGGAGGTAGATGTAGAAGAGGGGGATGATGATGTTGATGAAGACGAGCCAGTCATCACGCACATTACTCCCGCCCCAAAGGGATTGGAGACCAACATTCTCACCCTATCCAGAAAGGCTGCTACTGAGCGGGATGTAGCACGGATATCACCAACACAGGTTACACCACCACTACCTCCAGCTGCCATATTTTCCAAGGCCCGGCAGGGACCTACATTCAGCTCAACCATCTCAGTAGGTAGTGGTAGTAAAAGTCACAGTCTAGGTGCACAGGGTCACATTTCAAGCACCCCCTCCAGTTCATCTGGTGTTGGAAGTGGAACATCCAGCAGTGCCAGAAAGTTCTCCTCCCCAGTTTGGGACTTCATTTCTGTTAGCACCAAGGAGGAGAACGTTGCTATCTGCTCAATTTGTCGTCAAGGTGTCCGTCGTGGTAAGCTTGGTACAAACTATGGTACCGGAGGACAAGCAAGTCATCTCAGAATACACCACACTATCGTCTGGGAGAATCACCTACTTAAGTTAAAAGAAAGTAGAAAAACTCAACCCATTGAAGTTGGTCAGGATGAATCAGAGAGCGATATTCTTGCGGTGGCAGGTGAACAAGAGGGAGGCATTTCTAGCCCTGTCCCCAGTAGTGCAGTGGTAACGCCCACATCCTCCTCAGTAACATCAGAGTGGCACCGCAGTAAGAGCCATACTCAGAGTCAGAGTGAGACACCAAGGCGACCGAGTACCTCAATGAGACAATCTGTGTTGTTGAGCCTTAGTGGGTTAATGAAAACAGCACCACAAAGGAAAGTAATCCAGCCTAGCATTGAGAGCATGTTTAGGTTGGAGGGGCAGTTCCAACGCAACCACCCAACGGCACGATTGTACAATGCGAAGCTGGCTAAAATGTTAGCGCTGGACCTTCTTCCTTTTTCATTTGTGGAAGGGGTGGGTTTCCTTGAATTTGTGTCTGCCATCTGCCCTAAATGGAAGGTTCCCAGCCGGTCCTATTTTGCAAGAATTGCTTTTCCGGCACTACATCATGATGTGCTGGAATTGGTTGGACAAGCTTTGCAGCAGAGCGCTGTGCACAATATCCACCTGACAACAGACATGTGGACCAGTTGCCAAGCCACAGATTACATGTGCGTCACTGCACACTGGATCTCTTTTGTGGGGGTTAGAGATAAGCTATCTGCACGAGGTGTTGTTGACACAGCTGCGATTTTTGAAGGTACTCGGAAACATGCAACTGTAGCCATGTTCGCCATGGAGAAATCTCATACGGCTGAAAACATTTTACACGAGTTTCGCAGCAAGGTTTTGGAATGGCTGCGGCCCAGAGGGCTTGGTATTGGTTTTGTTGCCACAGACAATGGCAGTAATGTACTTAAGGCCATGGAACTTGGTTCCTATTTCAGGGTTCCGTGTTTGGTGCACTGCATAAACATTATAGTTCAAGACTTTCTGAACAAAGAACCCATAGTCAGCAATTTACTGGCCATCTGCCAAAGAATATGCACTCATTTCAGCCATTCTTTTAAAGCTCGGGAGCAGCTGAGGATCATCCAACGTGAACAAAGGATGCCAGTCAAGGCACTCATCCAGGAGGTGGCAACACGTTGGAACTCAACGTATTACATGCTTGATATTCTGTACGAACAGTACAGGTCACTCCATGAATATGTCTGGAAGAGAAGCAGGGATGCTAGTGTTAAAGGCATGAACCTTGAGAGGTATCAATGGACCCTAATTAAATGCCTGACTGAGATGCTGTGTCCTTTTGAGGTCTTCACACGTGAATTCAGAAAGGAGGACTGTACAATGGGCCAAGCTATCCCATTATTGCAAATGCTAGAGCATCAGCTGAATAATGTGTCTGAATCATACAAAGGTGTAGAGGACAGAAGGCAAGCCCATGACTTGGTGGAGAGCTTATCCCGGCGCTTAGCTGAAAATGTAAGGATACAAAATAAAATTTTGTCACAAGAACATTACATTTGTGCCACAATTCTGGATCCACGTGCAAAATGAGGACTACTGAAGACATTCTTTGCTTTTTCCGACATTGATGTTTCCCGCTACAAAAGTTGTATAGCTGAAGCAGCCAGTAAGTTGGAAAAAGAACAGCTGCTAATTAAAAGCCCGCAAGATCAACCCAGAAGAAGTACTGAAGCAGGCCATGCAGGATCAAGTGCAACTTCGTCGGCTGAGGGCAGTGCGTTTGGATCACAATCACAACACTCACCATCACTATTGACTACAGAAACAATGACTGGATCATTAGGCCGAGTACAATCATTATCATTACAGGATTGGTATGTAAAGGTAGGCCTTAATAAGCACAGTGCTGATGCACAGAAAAAACAGCACGAAAGCTTACCAGCAGCAACCCTGAACATTGAGCGGATGGTCCAGGCCTATCTGGACGACCCAACAGAGGTGTACGTTGATCAAAACCCATTGCAGTATTGGTATAGGAAAAGGTCTGAATGGCCACAGCTCAGCAGGCTGGTGATAAGCTATCTGGCATGCCCTGTCACAAGTGTCTCTTCCGAACGAGTTTTCAGTGCTGCTGGTTCCATTGTAACATTGAGAAGGACCAGTCTGTTGCCAAAAAACGTGGAGAGGTTAACAATGATCAAAATGAATCAGCACGTCATACCACCGAATTACACAATCCATGAAGCAATGGAGGAAGATGAGGACAGCGGCTCAGGTGACGGAAGTATTGTGTCAGATGATTACCTACTACTAGCTGAACCCCCAGAGTTTGAGGACGAGCTATACTTCCCTGACAATTAGGCTCGCACTTACTGTCTTCCTCCCTTTTTCGCCCTTTGTTTGTGTGTCTGTCGTTCCGGTTACAAACTTGTGAATCACAACAAATCCATTACCACCGTCTTCTACTCTTCTAATTTAATATACAAGTTTCAGTTGTCTGCAATTTGACAGTACAGTCCTCCGAATCCAGCTCCTCCGCTCCATCATACTGAATCTCCCGCCCAAATCCATTGCCCTCATGAATGATGATTGGATGAAATAGAAGAACAAATTCAAACTTTCCTTGTCCCGCCAAAAGAAGTGGAGCATGAATCAGATGACTACTATAGCTATCCTCCTTTCAGAGTAGAGAGAGACTGCCATTAACTGAAAATAATGGAACAGGTAATGATTGATGCCATGCATTGGACGCAGAGTCGCAGACTGAATGATTTAGATTTTGTTGTGTTTGTTGTGCATGAATTTATGTAATTGTGCACTGCCACTAATCAACTTTCTACAGAACACACTAAACTTAACTCAAGGTAAATTCAATTTTCCCCTTATTGCAAATATTAAATTTGTACTTCTCCTACAGCTAGGTGATACATTGCTTTTAATTCAATACAGGAAGGGGACTCACTCAATCTGCGCAATGAATATGATTGACACAACAGCACCGTCCATCATGATGATGGCGAAATAGACGGCCCGTTAACTTAAGATGAGAAGGAACAGGTAATGACAATTAATGGCATGCATTGGACACCTGACTCTGAGCGATTGGTCTTTGTGTTTTCGTTGTTTGTTTGTTGTGCTCAAAGTGAAGTCAAAGTGTACTAGTAATCTATCTTTCTGTACACACTAAAGAATGACTCAAGTCAGTAATATTTATATTTCTACTCTTGTTGTGTCATAAAAATTTTACTTATACTGCAGGCCGATCTTCACAGTCAGTCAGTAAGAGTATCGGAGATGATGATGAAGTCAGGAGGACGTTTCATGAGTGGCATAAAACGGAAAAGCCTAAAGATAAACACATCAAAAACAACCACAGCAGACCCAAATGTCTGTGTAGAAGTTGAATAGAGTGTAGCGGTGGGATGAGTGCAGTGCATTGATTTTACTAACTTAAACTGTAAAATGCTATGTTTGGAATGGATAATGTGCTTTGCGTTTGACCAACTCTTTGAGAGGAAAAAAAAGGAGTCTAAAGTGTTAACGTAGGATGTGCTACTGCTAAGCACTGTGGGCCTGCTCTCTCCTGTTACTGTTGAAGGTCAATGCTGGAAACAGACTAGAGTAGAGATGATGCATACATGCCACCTCAAAGTGTTCTTGTTGCACTACACCATAACTTGTGCATTTGTTTCAACTTTGTTTCTCAATATCCCCTTTGGTTTTCCCATCTACAATTACAGGCCGGGCCTTGCCCTATACTTTGGAAAACATTACAATGCATACTTACCTTACCAATAAATCAACATTTTTTTTCCAGCCGGGCAGTGGCGAGTGGCGAAGCGACACACCCAAGATTGATGGACGAGAGGAGCAAGAGGAATGCCGAGATGCAAATCCAGTCCACATTTTTTACCAGGATAACACAGTAACAGTATCCACTTTAATCTTCTTTTAAATAATTTGATTAATATTTTGTATGCAATCTTTACAACAGTGTGTTCTTTGAGTTGTTATTATCATCATTAGGTTTGCTCTGTGTTTACGATTCTTCCCTACCAATATTTAAAATTTCTATTTGCTATCTGTTAAAGTACTAAGGCCGGAACAACAAAACAAGAACTAGAAGTGTATGTAATCCGGGTCTCTCATCATCATGCATGCATTGCCTTTTTCTCCCTTAACATATGGATATGGTAGTCTTCAATGATTGTCGTTTGTTTGTCTATGTATGCATACTGTTTTTCTATGTCAAACCTTTCCCAAAAAACCCCTTCCCATCCATTCAACAAACCCTAACCCTCTTCCCCCGGGCTGTGTGACTTATTGTCGAGGTGTAACTAAATTAAATATACACCAATACTTAATCACACACTTGCTGGGGCGGATGTGGTGAAAGCAGCACTACTTCAATTTCAAGGCAGAGCGATGATCTGCTTCTGCTTGGCCACCCATGAGTAGGATATTTCAGAGGTTATTTTATTTAACAAAGGAACATATACCTCAGCATGAATTGCCGGCATTGATTGGATTTGTTTGTTGTCATTCCTCATATACAGCACTAACTGTTATGCTGTAGGCCTAGTCAAGTGACTCGACACAACTATAGTTTGTAACTCTGTCTAGTAGGCTATCCCAACCACCATTATGTTTTTTTGTCAAATATTTGAGCATATTATTGTTGCTCGGTAAGTTCTGTACTGTACTTCATTCTACTACTCCTCTAACAGTCTCTCAAAGGCGATTGACTGTCTCCTTTTCTTTTTTTGTAAATGCTGCCGCCCTGCCAGTGTCTACTACTACTACTATGCTACCACCACCACCACCACCACCCCAATCATGGCAGGTATGAAAAAGGAAACCATCTTCACCATGCAGCCAGTGCTGTGCCACAGTTGGACATAAACATCAAGCACCGGTAAGAGAGAAGTTTGGGGGAGGCAGAATTAATAATGGACATGTTGTCAATGATTTCATTTTCACACACCAGTCCAAAGAATGCATAGACTAGAGGACAGACTGAAAGTACTAGAAGGACAAGTCAATGAGTGAGGTGTGTCGCATCTATCTGTTTGTGTCTTATACAGTCAGCCAATTATTTAAATCAAACACAGGCTATGGGCGGCATGCACCAGCAAGGAAACAGTGTGATGTAAAACAGTTACCCCACCTACAAAACATTACCAACATTGCATGTAACATAGAAAAATATATTTAACTTACCCTAACAAAAATAAACTAAACCTACAAAAGCTGACCCACACCCCTCCCTAACCCCAACCAATGTCCATAGGAGAAAAAAGTCTGTAACGCCCAAACAAGTTCCCACCCACCCACCCAAACAAGAATTAAAAAAGGGGCAGAACAGGATGACAGGGACTAAGTGGTGGGGCGGGACTCAAAGAGGACACGCATCTGGCCCTCTAAACGGGCAACGCGGGGTCTAAGGGCGCGGCAGTTGCAGCCACAGTGGGGGGGGCACCAGAGATGGCACAACGGTGGCGGCGGGCAGCCGCCAGACGGTGGCGCCGTACCGCTGGAGGGCGGTGGTTGGGGCCCAGGGCACGGGAGGAGGCTTGAACAATTGCTGCCGCAGTCTCCTCCTCCTCCTCGGCTAGGACCACCAGCCGCCGGTATTCCCGCTGGATTGCCTCCAGCTTCCGGCGCCGTGCCTTGGCGGCCAACTCCTTGCGATTTTGTTGCGGAGTAGCTGTGTATCAAAAAGAAAAAAACAAGACAATTGTAAAATATACTCTTAGAAAAACAGTAAGACAAGTTAATTATTTATACACATAGTGGCATGGTAGAGTAGCACTATAAAGCACAGTAGTACATAACATTTTAAATCTCGCCCGTCCTTCTTCCTTCCACCCGTCTTTCACTTTTTAGTTGAACAGTGCACCAGGTGCTCTTCTCCATAAAACTTTCAAAGCGGAGTTGAAATCAGATAGATGAGGCCATTGGTTACTCAATACTCCCGCTCCTATGCCAATTAAAGGGAATTCTAGTCTTCTAGTTCACTCTTCAAACGTCCCCAACAACTCATACTTACTTACGACATCGGATAGCGGGCGGCCTTTGTCCGCCCGCCATCCTCACGCTAAAAAGGGTGGGGGTCCCGTGGGGACAATTAATTAGGGTGATGCGCCCGGACAGTGGCGGGTGCATCCTGTTTTTTTTACATTCTGGAAAGCAATGCTAAAAATACATGTTGTGCTGCTTTTCCAAGCCCAACATGACGGGCCCCGCACGGAGCCTGTCACGTTTTGCTTTGAAAGGCAGGGGGGTACCATAGCATAGGTAGGTACCCTCCATGGGGGACCCCAAGCATACTCTGCAATGTCTGCATGCCTTTCCGTGGCGGACGGCAATGCCGCCACGCAAAGGCATTCCAAAATGCAGATTATATGGCTGGCGGTGTGTTCAGAGAGACACCACCGCCATATTGAACCATTTTCCGCGTGGTCGACATGTGGGGGGTCTGAATATTTTCTACAGGGATGGCGGGAGGTTTGTCCCTGTGGTGTCGGCATTGAATTCCAGCCGGCCCGGCGGGGGCAATACGCCCACCATCCTAATGGGGCCCTAAGTCACAACTGTACAGTATACATATACATACAGTACACCCTTGCAGTGAGTGTACTGTCAAGTTCAACAATAGTTAAGGATTATGAATCTAACTTACCACCGCCTGCCACTGGTGCTGCCACTCCCCCTACCGCTCCGTTGCTATCTGCAGCAACTGCCGCATCCTCGCCCTCCGCGTCGCCTTCGCTGGCCCCGGCAATGGTGGTCGGTAGTGCACCTAGAAAACATTACACATTTATTAGGCGTCATATACACCTCCCCCCTATTGATCAGTAGCAAGGTTGAAAAATGAGTTAATACTAACATACATCACTAGTACAAATCAGGTAGTAGTAGAGTAGACACTAATAGTTATATATGATCATTGTAGCCTTTGCTTAATTAGCCCTAGCCATGCTACCATTTTACCTTTGTGTCTTTTATTTTTGCACATGTGACGTTACCTTGCAGCTTCTTGTATAAGACACCTTTGAGCCCACATGACCTGCCTCACACTGCTACTGTCTAGTCTACGTGCTGCGTACTAGCGGTCAACAAAAACATTAACAAGCCACTTTTTTAGGAAGTACTGGTGTACTACTGTTACTGTTAGTCCATATTGCTTATCCATAAATGCTACACTTTTTGGCACGGCTGAGAAATGCTTGCAAGTTGCAATATACTAACGCACACCATTTCATTTTTCGCATTACAGACGACAGATTCCCTTCTACGAACCAGAGCTTCTGAATGATGCAGCAACTACCAGTACTAGGTTCTTCTAAGGTGAGGGGTCCCTTCACTCAGATCTTCATTTATAAATTTATATAAGCTAAATTCCTAGGGGATGGTGGTGCTGCCTTCCACCACTGTTCAGTTATCATGATTTAATTCCCAACTGTATAAGTGTAACAATGTATATTGTTTTAATGTCATTGATTTTCCGGTTGGTGCTGCATTTTATAATAAAACAGTGTACAGAGCTTCTCAAATTGAAATAAACATTTTGAACTTACATAGACTTGGTGGTATTTGGTGTGGACTAACTTACACGAGTGAGCAAATTAAAGTAAGGGTGTGCATGTGCATTGCTTCCACGACTGAGAGGTTGGGTGTGTTATGTTCTGGATTGTCTACTTGTTGGGTATCTTGGGGGGAGGGTTCCGAGACCTAATAGTTATGACAAGACAGTACTATAGTCAAGCAGTGGAATTGTGGTGGGTGCGGAATTTCTGATTGAGGTGTGCGATTAAGGTCCAACCTACCATCACCAACATCCTATTTTCTGGTGCAAATGTCTGTGTATGTGCAAGATCCCTACAACAGTAGTAGTATGTCCTATAGGCTATCATATCAAAATACTAATAAATCTGGTAGGGCTGTTGTTGCTGTGAATTTTCAAAGCCTCAAGATTAACAAAGACTCAAGATCAATAAGAGTAAAAGTAGTACAAGACGACGACCCAAAGGATTGGACTCAATGGCTCGAGCTACTGGTGAATATGAGTTTTATATTACAACCTTTCACATAAAGAGTGGCACTGGCCAACTGGGCAAGACTAGCTACTACAGTACAGACAGACTGATAGTATGTAGTAGTAGTAGTACTGAGAGTCATCATAGCGGAGGCAGGGATAAGATTTTTGAAACCGTACAGATCGAAGGATAATTGGTGGTAAAAAAAATAGCATTTGGAAACAAACAATAGTTCGTGAAAAATATGGGGCAGTAAAAGTTATGGAATAAGAAATATTATTAAAAACAAGAAGACTTACTGGGGCCAGCAGAGGAGCCCTCAGCGGTGTCCTCCTGGTGGTGTTCTGACTGTCCCGCCGACTGCCCACTCCCTGTCTGTCTGCCCCTGGGTACTGATGAACAGGAAAGATATAAGAAAGAGACAAACATTGATGGATGGTGTCAAACAAATACAATATTTTTCAACGATGGTCAAAAAACACTTACACAACAATTACAATAACTAAATTGACCGATCTCATCTGATCAACAAGTAATATCGGGGGATTCGCAGTTCGACTACTTAAGTTACTATTTATCAACAGTAATCCAGTCTTCTATTCTGATTACAGAATACTAAGTTACAACTAAGCCTAAGTACAACGTACCACCCAACCTAGCCCACCTATTCCAGGCATGCCAATTGTACATTAAGTATGCATTTCCACTGTATTCCTCAACAATGCATATGGTCCAATCATGGAGGACACATGACTACATTTTTTGTATACACCAAATTTTTGGTTTGATTGATTGATGCTGATCTGCTAGTGCTAACTGCAAAGCCTACCACCACTCATTGAACAAACTAGAAAAGGTTCTAATAAAGACTGCCGTACTGGCAGCACGTGACGTCACGTAACTGAGTGAGTGGGGCATCACGCATACCACTAACAAATTAGAAGCTCATACAAAGTACCTAAACCTAAGTATCAATCCGCCCCTATCTATTAGTGACAGGACAAAGTAAGGCGTGGACTAGAGTCACTGTAGCATTACGTAACTTAATTTCTCTAAAATAAACTCGTAAAGAATCACGCTAAGTAAGCGCCAACGCAAAGCTGCAAACAAGTAAGATTAGTAGTAGCGCGGAAGCGCACCTGTGTCATAATCACAGAAGACTTTTAAACGTTATTAACCTGGAATGTATTGTAAGCAGCAACATTCTAGCTGGTTGGAAGGAAAAAAAGATATTTGCAATATATAACACAGAGCAGAAGAACAGACACAAAGTTGTAATAATTAAATAGGTACTCACCAAGCCCCGGGACCTCCACTCCTAGCAGGTCCAGCAGGTCCTGTTCACGGTCCAGGATGTTGGACCACCGGTGCGTGAGCTGCGCCTGGGTGCGCCGGACCCCAGAGAAGCGCGACACTGCCCGGCGCACCTTCCCCCACCGCTGCCGACGCTCCCGGACCCAGGCCTGCCACCTGCTGCCAGGGTTGAGGGGAGGTGGTGCTGCACAAAGAAAATTAGTGCAGCCAACTCCATCTCCCCAAATAAGGCCCGTGCCTGCACCCCTTGTGGGTGCTGCCTTCCACAAGGAAGGCGGTCGCGGCTCTGGCTGCGAGGGCGAATAGCCCTACCCTTAGACATGGTTCTGGGGACGGGGCGGGAAAGAAAAGGTAAAAAAAATAAAGGAGTAAAGGAAATAAATAGCAGGCAATAGAAAGAGAGAAAAAGTAGCTAAAAAACAAAACAAAAGTTGAGAAAAACCAAAAATATAGACGCAGGAACATAGTTAGAGAAATAATAAGTAAGAAAGATCCCAAAAAAGTGGTGATAAACAAAGGATTGAAAAGATTTTGGGAGGATTCAAAATCAGGCCCCAGAACCATGCAATAGAGTGAAAAACAAGATTGACCACGTGCGCAAGTTCGCGCGATATTTTCTCCCCGAGCAAGCAAAAACCAACGCGATCAAGTAAAAGCGGTTGCAAACAGGAAATAACTACCGCAAACGGGCGCGAACATGCAGTGAATTATTGATCACCATGTAGAGTAGACCTATAACGCAGCCACAGATTGATTGACAGTTGTTGCTGAAGAAGAATCTCCACCTTAAGAAACCATGCCTAGCTCAGTCAGTGGAGGCGGAGCGTCCTCTATATTCTCTGGAGTTGATGACATAGATTGGGAACAGGAGGCACTGAGGAAGTGCACAAATGAAGTCTTGAAAGGATATCTCTCCAAGTACAGAATTAAACAAAGCGGATTGACAACCAAGGATCAGTACATAAAGGCGCTGAGGGCCTGGTACGAATCAAAGTTCCCAGAGAATGCACGGGAGGCGATACCCCCAGAAGGTGTTTCTGAGCCTAGCAGAGGCCTGTCGCCAGAGGAGATAGCCGACAGGAGTGCTGCACGAGCACATGAAGTGGAGATGGCAAAACTACAGATGGAAATGGAAAGACAAAGGCTGGCCATGGAGCATGAGGTAAAAATGAGGGAGTTGGATATCAAGGCCAAGAGTTTAGACCACTCTCCCTCTGGTGGCAGCAATTTAACAGAGTCAAGGGTGCATATTCCTAAAGATGTGGTGAAAGAGTATTATAAGCAGGATGATATTGGGCAGTGGTTCAGGGCCTATGAAGTAGCCATGTCCTCCCACCGGGTCCCTGAGAAAAAGTGGGGAGCGGGGTTGTGGGAAAGGTTCCTGAGTGAGGGGCGGGACACATTGATAGATCTCCCCTCTGATGTCCACACATCCTATCCACACATGAAGGAAGCTCTGATGACAAGGTATGGGTTAACTCCTGAGTTGAACAGGCAGAGATTTAGGGATTGCACCAAGAAACCTGGTACCACTTATGTAGAATATGTGACTTTTTTTTCCAGAGCACTAGATGGTTGGGTGAAGGGTAGCAAAGTGAATAATTACCAAGGGCTGTTTGATTTAATTGCATGGGAGCACTTGTCTGATAATTGTTTTCCTGAGCTATGCCAGCACCTGATCGATAGCAAGCTGACTAACCCTAGGAAGCTTGCTGAGGAGGCGGACCGCTGGATCAGCACCAGGGTCCACAAGGGTCCCATGGGAGGCCCCGCCAAAGGTGTTCAGGGTCCCCAGCCGAAGAGTGGGGGGGACAAGGGTAAACAGAGGGAGTTCTACAGAGGGCCCCAAAGTAATTCCCAAGGGAACCAAGGGAAAGGTTCTCAGCCACCCCCACCCCCGAAGCAGACCGGGGCCCCGACAGGTAACCCTGTTCAAAGAGGGCCCCCCAGATGTTACAAGTGTAACAACCTGGGGCACTATTCCATGGATCCCAAGTGCCCCATGTATGGTAAACCAGCACCCTCTGGTGCTCCACCCCCCAAGCAGGTGAATAGTGTAGCCCTTGGGAGGGAGGTAGATGACCCTAGTCTCATTAGGAGACAGTGAGATGGTCCCCCAATACTCAAAAGTATGGGCAGTGGGTGACCATAAATGGCCGAAGGGTGGGGGCTCTTAGAGATACAGGAGCCAGTGTGACTGCTGTCAAGCAACACCTGGTGTCTCAAGAGCAGGTTGTCCCACACGCATTCTGCCGTGTTGTCAACGCCGACAACACAGAGTCAGTGTCCAATGGCTCAGTTTCCCTTTGAGTGGGGGGGGTCTCTGGTACTCTGCAAGTGGCTGTGAGAGAGGCCATGCCTGTTGATTGTCTCCTAGGTAACGATTTGGAGAGCTCCCCTTGGGAAAAGGTGGAGAAGACAACTCACCTGAGGATGGTGGGTTTACCTGATTGGGCATGCGTGACCACCCGGTCGATGGCAGCCAGTAGGGGTGTTGAAGGGACCCTGGAGCCTGAGGGAGAGGCCCAGGAACCGGCCTTAGGGAGAGGGCACAGGAGGCACGGGAATCCGGCTCCTGAAGTTCCCATGGCCCAGGAGGAAGCAGACCTTGAGGGGATGCCGTGGAGCCTACCGGGGAACAGATAGCCGAACTGGGGGACCTGCCTGAGCTGACCCATTGGCAGCAAGAAGGAGGCCCCTACCAGGGAGGAGTTCTGCAGGGAGCAGAAAGAGTGCCCCTCTCTAGTGGGTATGCGGCAGCAGGCTGCAGCCCAGGCCAATGGTGATCAGTCCGGTACTCACTTGATCTACTGGGAGAACGACCTCCTGTACTCAGAGCCTAAGGTTGCTGAACCTGGGTCAGCCCGTGCACTGGTGGTACCCCAGAAGTTCAGAGCCTTCCTACTGGGGCTGGCTCACGACGTTCCGTTAGCAGGGCATTTGGGGCAGGACAAGACCTTCGAAAGGCTTGTCACCCACTTTTATTGGCCTCAAATGCGCAGGAGTTCTGACACTCACTGAAGGACATGCCAGACTTGCCAGGCAAGTGGTAAGAGTGGAAGGAAGCTGCGAGCTCCACTCCAACCTTTCCCTGTGGTCAGTACCCCATTCCAGTGAGTGGGGATTGACATTGTGGGGCCACTGGACCCCAAGACAGCCATGGGCAACAGGTTTATCCTGGTCTTGGTGGACCATGCCACCCGGTACCCTGAAGCCATCTCTCTGAGGACAGTGACGGCCCCCGTGGTGGGACGAGCACTGATGGGAATTTTCTCACGAGTAGGATTCCCTCTAGAGGTGGTGTCTGACAGGGGGACCAATTTCATATCGAAATATATGAAATCCCTTTGGCAAGAGTGTGGTGTGACATACAAGTTCACCACCCCTTACCATCCCCAAGGAAACTGGTTGGTTGAGTGCTTCAACCGAACCCTAAAGGGCATGATTATGGGTCTTGAGGAACCCATGAGGCGTAAGTGGGACGTCCTCTTACCATGCCTTCTATTTGCGTACCGTGAGGTGCCACAAAAGTCTCTGGGGTTCAGACCCTTTGAGCTTTTGTGTGGTCACCCAGTACGAGGACCTCTTAGTCTGGTCAAGGAAGGCTGGGAGCAATCTCCCAGGAAACCTCCCCAGAATGTATACAGTTACATGCTGGCTCTCCGGAACCAGACTAGGCGTTTCAGGCAACTAGCTGAGGCAAACCTGGAAGCCAGCCAGGAGAAGATGAAGCGGTGGTATGACCAGAATGCCACTCTGGTTGAGCTTCAACCTGGCCAGAAGGTATGGGTACTGGCCCCTGTGGAGCCTTGTGCACTCCAGGACAAGTGGACAGGACCCTTTGAGATTGTGGAGCGCAAGAGTTCTGTCAACTACTTGGTGGACTTGCAGTCTCCGAGTAACCCCTTGAGGGTCCTCCATGTCAATCGATTGAAGCCCCACTTGGAGTGGTCCGAAGTGGGCATGCTCTTGGCCACAGATGATGGGACGGAGGAGTCTGAGCCTCTTCCTGACCTCCTGGTAGCCTCAGAGCGAGACGGGTCAGTGGATGAAGTTAACCTCTCACCCACCCTGACCCCTGAGCAACAGGATGACTGCCGCCACCTGCTGGGGCAGTTTCCTGACCTGTTCTCCCTGGTTCCTGGTATCACAGATTGGTGCGTCCATGATGTGGATACAGGAGACAACTTACCTGTGAAGCACAAGGCTTACAGGGTAACTGACAGGGTCAGAGCTTGCATCAAAGAGGAGGTCTCAAAGATGCTTGCTCTTGGGGTGGTTGAGTCCTCCAGCAGTCCTTGGGCCAGCCCAGTGGTCTTGGTCCCAAAGGCTGCCTCGCCGGGTGCCACACCCGAACTCCGGTTCTGTGTGGACTACAGAGGACTCAATTCGGTCACAAAGACTGACGCGCACCCCATCCCCAGAGCTGATGACCTCATCGATCGGTTAGGGGCTTCACGGTACCTCAGCACATTTGATCTAATGGCTGGGTACTGGCAGATCGCCTTGACTGATGGGGCCAAAGTGAGGTCCGCATTCTCCACCTCAGATGGGCATTTCCAGTTCCGGGTTATGCCCTTTGGGATGAAGAATGCCCCTGCCACCTTCCAGAGGTTGGTCAACCAGGTGTTGGCTGGGCTGTCCGAGTTCAGCGCAGCATACCTGGATGACATCGCAGTGTTCAGTGGCACATGGGAAGAACACCTGCGACATCTCTGGGAAGTGTTGATGGCACTGCGCAAGGCAGGCCTCACGATCAAGGCAAGCAAGTGTCAGATCGGGCAGGGTTCCGTGGTGTACTTGGGACACCAAGTAGGGAGCGGCCAGGTGGGGCCCCTACAACCCAAGATAGAAACCATCCTGGCTTGGGAGCCCCCAAGGACCCAGACGGAGGTGAGGGCCTTTTTAGGACTCACCGGGTACTACAGGAGGTTTGTCAAGGGATATGGCAGCATCGTCGCCCCTTGACAGAGCTGACTTCGAAAAAGCAGCCCAGAAAAGTGATATGGACTGACACCTGTCAGAAGGCCTTTGACACCCTGAAAACTGCCATGTGCACGGCGCCCGTGCTCTTGGCTCCTGACTTCTCCAAAGAGTTCCTTGTGCAGACAGATGCATCAGAGCATGGTGTAGGGGCTGTTCTCTCACAGATCACTGAGGAGGGCTTTGACCAACCCGTAGCCTTTATTAGTAGAAGGTTACTTCCCCGGGAACAAAAGTGGAGTGCGATTGAGCGAGAAGCCTTTGCGGTGGTCTGGGCATTGAAGAAGTTAAGACCCTACTTGTTTGGGTCTCACTTCCGGGTTCAAACAGACCACCGGCCCCTCAGATGGTTGATGCAGATGAGGGGTGAGAATCCTAAGTTGTTGAGGTGGTCCATTTCCCTACAGGGGATGGATTTCACGGTGGAACATCGCCCCGGTACAGACCACGCCAACGCTGATGGTCTTTCCAGATTTTTCCGCCTTAGTGATGAGAACTCCCTGGGGTAGGGTAGTTCTCCCCACATTTCAGCTGGAGGGGACACGTGTTAGACCTGGCACCGTTGGCGTGGGTCATCCTTCCATTTTTGTTTGTGCCTCAATGTATTTTTGTGCTGGTGTTAGCTGCTCAGGGCACTGTGCCACTGCCATCCAGTGCCACAGTGCAAGTGCTCCCTATGGTAAAATGTATTATGTGAATTGAATTCCATGTTTGGCTTATTTGGTTTACTATCAGTCCCTAGTAGAGTGCACCAGGGGTGCCAAGGACTTGTATATCCAAATGCTGCTAGTGGGCTTGCAGCACTGGTTGTGCCACCCACAGAAGCAGCGGGGTAAAATGTGTCTAAGGTCTGCCATTGCAGAACCTGCATGCAGTCTGGTACTGTCATGCTGACTGGGCAAGTGTCCCCACTTGCCAGTCCCTAAACCTTCCCTTACCTTCATATTAGTCACCCCTACGGTAGGCCCTAGGGCAGGGTGCATTGTAAGGATAAGGTAGGACATGCCCTGAGGTGTGTGGCATGTCCTAATAGTGAATTACAGCCATTTTCGTTTTTCACTATTGTAAGGCTACCTGCTCTCCATAGGCCAGAATGGGCTGCTAGATTATAACACTCTATAATCCTAGCAGGCTCAGGAAGGATGGTAGAAATTTGTGTTTAGTATGCCTGAACTCAGAATAATAAAATACATCTTTTAGTAAAGTTTATTTTAATATCCGGTGTTTGCAAATGCTACTTTTAGAAAGTTAGCATTTGCTTGCTTAACCATTTCAGTCCGCCTCTGGAGGGGAGGGCTATCTTCTTTGTGTGTAGCTTGAGTGACAGGGCTGGGAAGTTCCAGGAGACAGGCTGGGGCTGCCAGGTGGTGAATAGAAAGATTACACCAGGATGGGTGGGAGGAGTGCACCTTGACTCTGAATAGGACAGTGCTCTGCCTCCACAATGCTGGCTCCACCCCCTGGGGAGCGTCTGATGTCTCTGCCCTGCCTGCTGAAAGAAGAAGCCAGAGTCTCAACAACAAAGTGCTCCTCACTGAAAAGAACTGGACTGGGATTATGCAAAGGCCCCCCTGGCCTGCAAAGACAAAAGAAACTTGGTATAAATGTAGGAGCCCTGCTCCTAAGAAATCAGATCCTGATTGAACCACGAAGAAACTCTGCCTGACTAGAAGGACCTGGAAGAAGCTGAAGGAGGAGTAACTTTCCCTGACCTGGGGGATTGGCCTGCAGTTGGTGCCTTGCTGAGAAAGGAGAGGAAAAGACTGAAAGAGACTTTGTACTTTGTTTTTCATCTATCTCCAAGGGCTTGGAAGAGAGCTTGCCCCCTGAACTGAGTCCCAGGACCATTGGACTCACCTGCCTTCAAAAACTGAGTTGCCTGGACAATTCTTGCTTGTTTCCCGCTGGATTTGGCCCCAGTACGCCTCGTACTACATCCGCCGCGTAGCCGTGTCTTTGCCGCCCGGCACCGTGTGTCTACGCTGAACCCAAAAAGCGTTAGTACGCACCATATCCCTCCCGGCTGCATTGCACCTAACCTTCCCCGCCGATTCGAGATGTACATCCCTGGCTGCCGAACCCTGTACGCCGGACTCAAGCTTCGCTGTCCCGCAGGTTCGGTCCGTTCACTGCCAACGTACTGCACCGTGCCGTACTCAGAGCCGAAAAGCCGCAGTACGCTGATCCTCCCCGTATGCTGTACGGCGCCGAGAAGTGTCGCCGCTGATCCGCACCGAAGGTACGGCCCGAACGCCGGCGCCACGGACTCTGCAAGCTGATCCGGCTCATCCGCCCGTACCCCTGAAGGTCCCGTACCAACGCCGCGTCCCGACGCCGCGACCGGACCAGACAGAGTACGCTGCCGAACTACGACCCGGACCCATCAACTTGTCCCGCACTGTCCGTCACGGATCCCACGAACTTAAGGTACTTTGTTCAGTTCGCACCGCAGTGTGCACGTCCCGGACCCCGGAGTCCGCACCGATTGTTTGACTCGTACTTTCTTTGTTTTTAACGCGGACGAGTCGTACACCCAGGTCCGAACCGTACAAAGCCTGAAAAGAAGCAGAATTGAGTAAAAGAAGCATATTTTTGCATTTTAAGCCTTTTTGCAAGAACATTGAACTTTGAAATAATACTGTGGTCATTTCTAAACGTTATTCTGGTCTTGTGCTAAGCCTTATATAAAGAAACCTATTTTTGATACAACCTTGACTGGTGTCCATTTGTGGTGTGTCATTGCATTACTGTATGTGTTCACAAATGCTTAACCTATAGCGCCCTGAGAATAGTCTTGACTGCTTGCGCCACACTACCTAAAGGGTGAGCAGGGGATATTTGAAAGGGTGATTCCCTTACTCTGACTTAGAAGTAAGAGTCCCTGCTTGTCACAAGTGCATACCTGTGCCAACCAGAGATTCCCAATTCTAACAGTAACATACTCCACAAGCGCCACGTCCACACTGATAGCCGAACTGCGAAACTGTCGAGGGAGAAGAACAGATTCAAACACGTCCTGGCTGGAACCGAACGGGGCCAAGTGATAGCCCAGACTGGCAGGAGGCCATTGATGCGGCCTGGCCGGGGGCGGGCGACAGACTGAGGTAAAGCGAGACCCTCTAAACACGCTAACCTCCAGGATCACGTGTAACACGATTTAGAGGTATCGAAGCTCTCCCTGCCGATGCCGGACTGGAGGCCCATAAAGTACTATGACGAAACCTAAAGGTACCACAGCATCCGTCCAACTTAATAAGATGGACAAATATGCGGTCCCACCCAGCCTCCGACTGCGGATGGACAGAACGAAGAAGCTGCTCCTGCAGAGGAACCATCCCTTGAATCGATCATGGCGGCGATGCAATCAGTTGGCACCAATCTAGAGATAAAAATTGATAAAGTCACGATAGAGATGAACCTTATGAGAGCGGATATGCAGAAGATATCAGACAGGGTCATGGCTACGGAAGGGAATGTCGAAGAACTCCAGACTGCGACACGTAAATTGGAGGAAAAGGTCAAACAATTAGTCCACCAACATAGAGAAATGGCACTGCACCTGGATGATCAAGAGGGGCGAGCCCGCCGCAACAACATACGGGTGGTTTGAGTACCTGAAGGGATGGAGGGGCCAAGTGTGGACCTCTTCCTCGACTATATGATCTTGCATCATTTGAAGCCCAAGAGACTCTCCCCACTATTCTCTATTGAAAGGGCACATAGAGCCCCGATCCCAAAACCAAAGCCGGGGGCGCCCCCTCGCACCATTATAGCACGCATCTTGAACTTTCGAGACCAGGATGCGATCCTGCAAGCAGCGAGAGTGAATGGAGACCTTCATTACGACAATGTGACGATCAGGTTTTTCCCAGACTTCACGCTGAAGGTACAACGAGAAAGACGCTCCTTTGAAGGCATTAAACAAGCCCTTAGAGACAAGGGACTTACGTATATGATGTTCTTTCCAGCCAAGTTGAAAGTCGTAGACGGAGACAAATCCTGGTTCTTCACAATGCCAGAGGAAGCGTAACGTTGGTTGGAGGAGGATCCACCTGGGTCCCAACGCCGTAAGGAAGAGATGAATCCCCGGAACACCGAATATCACCCCAAGGACTCTTCACACAGGCGCAGAGAGGGCAGAGTTCGCCATCGAGATCTAGGGGTTCCCGCTCTGCTAGTCCTTGCAGCGACACTACCCATGCTGGAAGATGACGAACTTGATGATTGAAATGGTCGGTAATTATCTCCCTTATTGCTTCTAAGTGGGAGGGATGGAGATGGAGGTGGGGGATCCCCGCTCATAGGACTTTATCTGATCCCTCTTTGCAAGACTAAAGATGTACTGGGAACATGGTATTGAACTGTAGAACTTAACAAACTATAATTGTCCTCAATATTCCTTGAGGTTGACGTGGGCCTGGGAGAAAGGGACTGCTGGGCGCCAACACCACACGACCTCACGTTTAATGGGCTTGGTTTCAGGGATCTTAAGCACTCTGCTATTGGGGTAGTGGGTAGTTCTAAACCTACTGGGTAGGGATGCAGGGAGGGGGGTTGAGTTCTTCAGAGGAAAGGGGGGTGGGAGGGTAAGGACCTTAATTGACTTTATAGGGCTTGTTGCTGCATTTACCCCCAACCTAGACGTGAAATGCAATATTATGTGTATGAAGATGTCCAGACTGGGTGGGGGTGATGCGATGCAGGCTCAGGCTGCGAGAGATGATTGTTTGCAATGTGGGAATGTTTTCTTTGTTGATGTTTTCTTAGTAATCGATCTGCGACTATCGACGTACAGTTACTATGGTACATGGTTCACAATGCTCTTTACGGTCCGACATGCCAGGTGGATTCGTATCCCCAATGTCTTCATCTGATCCAATGACGCATCACACCATAGTACCGACATTACCACTCCTCTTCTGGAATGTTAACGGTCTGGGAGACAAGATAAAATGAGGATTAGTGCTCCAATATCTCAAGCGCATCTCCCCGGCGGTTGTCCTACTCCAAGAGACACACTTGATGGGCTCCATGTGTAAGGCCCTTGACCGGTGGCGGCTTCAATTAGTGGTCAATTTGGAATTCTTCACAGGGTCCCGGGTGGTGGGGATTTTAGTGTGAAAACGATTCCCCCTCATTGTCCACTGCACTTTTAAGGATGACCAAGGCCGCTTCGCGGCTATATCGCTCCAATGGGAAGGTCGAATGTTTAACCTAATTTCTGTTTATGTCCTGCCCGCCCTGCACTCCCTGGCCTTTCAGGACTTGGGTAAGTTCCTATTAACACTACCAGATGGAGACATACTAATAGGACGGGACTTTAGTATGACTGTAAATGATGCACCTGACCGCACACCCAGCCACCCGCAACACCGCGCCAGTTCCCCCTTAGCTGATTTTGTAGAGGCACATGGCCTACTGGACATCTGGAGACCTCACAACCCGACAGAGAGACAATATACATTCCACTCGGGAGCGCATAATAGCCTCTCCCGTATAGTCTACATACTCACGGCCATGGATGGACTAGGAAGTATGGGGGAGATCACACACTTGCCCAGAGGGATCTCTGATCACTGCCCGGTGAAGACAGAAATCAGAGCACACTGTACGGTGCAGGGACGCGTTTATCCCATCTATCCTGGATTCCTCATTAATTCTAAGATTAGGAAAACCTTAACCAAGGTAACCACACAATACTTCCTAGAAAATGAGGCGTCCGTTTCCTCCCCTCTAACGCTATGGGAAGCTTACAAACCGGTCATACGGGGTCAGGCTATTTCACTTATAGAGGGGCACAAACGGGAAAAAAGAAAAGAAATAGAGACCTTAGAGCAGGGGGTACTACACCTAGAATCCCAACATGCAGATGCACCCACTGACGAAACTACACATACATTGCGTGTGAAAACACAAGAATACAAAGAACACCTCTGGGCTGCAGCTCAGTCCCATTTGCAAGCGGTCCAACATCGGATTTATGAGTCCGGCGACAAAGCAGGGAAACTTCTGGCCTGGCTTGACAAGAAAGAACAAGCACGTAGGTGGATAGCATTTATTAGAACTGACAGCAATGTACTCACGACAGACCCACAACACATTGTCGACACGCAGGCACGACACTTTGAACAAGTATACACCTCCACAAATACTACCACTGTACGAGAAGCGCTTACATTCCTTCACGATATTCAAATGCCACGGCTCACGCCACAAGAAGCCAAAAGTCTAGAAGTCGACATCACGGTAGATGAGCTCAAAGTGGCCATTTCCAAAATACAATCGGGTAAAGCCAATGGTCCTAATGGAATCCCAATAGAATTGTACAAGCACACAGCAGAGAAGATAGTCCCATATTTGTTAAAAATGCTTGAAACTAGTCGTGATGTAGGGACACTCCCTAGAGATTAACAACTGGCAACGATTGTGGCCATCCATAAGCCTGGTAAATCGGCAGAGGAATGCACATCGTACCGTCCAATATCCTTAATAAATGCCGAAGGGAAAATCTTAACCAAAACACTTGCACTCAGACTCACTCCCCATCTTCACACATTGATCCACCCAGATCAATCCGGTTTCATGCCTGGCAGAAACACAGCCCTGAACCTTAGACGCCTTCATGGCGTATTAGGTTGAAAACAAACTATCCAGGAAGACGCTGCGATCCTCTCCCTGGACGCACGGATGGCCGTTGATTAGGTGGAATGGGTCTTTTTGTTCGCAGTCCTTCAACACTTAGAGTTCGGACCGAAGTTCTGTTCATGGGTACGTTTACTCTGCACGGACCGGTGGCACACGTAGTAGCTAGTGGTCACATATCTAGAGAATTCACCCTAGGCAAAGGAACGAGACAGGGCTGCCCATTATTGGCCTTATTGTTTGCATTAGTTCTCGAACCACTGGTGGCGTGGATACGATGGGACCCCATGGTTCGTGGCCTAAAATGGAGGGAGGACTGGGAAGATCATATCTCTCTATACACGGGCGATGTATTATTATATATCGCCTCGCTTACGAGATCACTGAATGTGATACTCAATATCTGCACGGTGTATGGCTCTGCCTCGGGATATACCATCAATTGGTATAAGTCAGTGTTATACATATTACATGGACTACCCCCACGTCTACCGAGAGGCTGCAAGGTCCAAATGGTCAAGGACAGTTTCAAGTACCTTGGCATATACATAACCTCCGATAGCGACACATTCCTAACACTCAATTTACAGGCCCCTCTGCAACAACTGAAACGTGACATTCAGCTTTGGAAGGCACTTCCACTCACCCTGCTAGGTAGAGCGGCCCTTTTTAAAATGATGGCTCTGCCCAGATTTTTAAATGCCCTGCATAACACTCCGTATCCAGTCCCTGACTCCTATTTTAAAGCAGTTAACTCAGAGGTGGCGGCTCTCCTATGGGACAGTAAACCGGCAAGAGTGGCAGCGACTAAACTGGTGAGGAGCTGGTATGACGGCGGGATCGCCCTCCCTGATATTAAAGCGTACTACTGGGCTTCGCTACTTACGGTCATTAATCAATGGCTTCACCTTCCGGACACGGACCCAGCCTACCACTTCGACAGAATGGCTCTTGGGAGAGGCATTGTTAATAGAGCACTCTACAACACTCAGAAAGCCCATAACCTTATAGACCCAGCATCGCACACCATCCGCATATGGCACACAGTGAGCAGACACTTGGGTTGGACAGACAAACTTACGAAACACACACCCTTATCAGACACATGCAAACTTGGGATACTGGGCAATAGTAAAGGGTTTCAAAAGTGGTATCTGATCGGTATATCCCGAGTGGGGGATCTTTGGCATAAAGGGAAAGCTATTAGCTTCACTCACCTGCAAGAACAGTATTCCATGGCTCCAGGAGAACGGTTCAGATATTTGCAAATTAAACACGCAATTGAAACAGCTCTCCCCACGGAGGCGACACTTCCGGAATCCTCCCCTTTAGAGGACCGATTACTTACCGACCACCTCCACAAAAAAGCGAAGTCACTGACATATAAAAAACTCATTAACAACCGGCCAGACCTACTCGCCCGACTCAGGGAACTTTGGCAGTCTGACATGGGAGACATGGACGACCCTGATTGGCGCGAGGCGCTTGTCTCACCAAAAGAAGTAGCAATCCCCTCCAGACTGCAACTGGTGCAGTTTAAAATAGTACACAGGACCTATTACACACGCACGGTATTACACAAGATGGGAAGGGCCACAGACCCAAGCTGTCTGCGTCTCTGTGGGGACATAGGTACCTACTATCACACCTTATGGAAATGCCCCAAACTGGCGCCATACTGGGAGGCGATGGTAAGAGAAATAGCAGAAGTCACCGAGAAACAGGTCCCACTTGAACCTCAGTGCTGTATCCTCAATGTATGGAGTCCGACGGATCTTACCCACGCCGAATGCCTTTGGGCTACAACCGGATAGACAATAGCTAAACGGAACATAGCACAAAAATGGGGAGTGGGGACAGTACCAACAATAAGGCAATGGAGCAGGGACATGGATATGGCCATGGTAGCAGAGAAGGCCACATTTAGGAATACGAAATGTCCCCGTAAATGGGCTAGGGTGTGGGGAAAGTGGAACGTGCACAGGGAACATCTGCTCCCCCCCCCAGAAGATGGTAGTGAATCGGGTGAAGACATGTAAAGTTGTGGAATTAAATATGCACCCAGACGGGAATGTTTAACGAATGACCAAATAGAAAAAGCATTGTAATTGTACAAATAATGCATGCAGATCTGTATTGTTGTATTAACAAATTTAATTAAAATACAAAACAAAAACAAAAAACTATACAATATAGATATATGTGCGTGTTAGTGTAATACACATCTTTCCAGCACCTAGAACAAAACTCATTCGAACTACATCAACGAATTAGAAATTGTCATATGACTTAAAAAGGGTAATCAACGTTTATGATGAAACTTTTTTCCCGCATGGAATCACAACACGGTCATTACAACGACCGCGTTGTGATTCCGCATACCATTACTCCGCAAGTCGGAAGAGCGACTTGCAGAGGGGGGGGGAGGGGTTGGATTTAAAATCCAACACCTTCCCTTGTGTCTGCACAGACTGGAGTTGGAATAGTAAATTATACTATTCCAACATCCAGCGCCCCCCCTCCGCAAGTCATTGTTCCAAAATGCGGAGTAATGGTATGCGGAATCACAACGCGGTCGTTGTAGCAACCTCGTTGTGACTCCATGCGGGAAAAAAGATTGCGGGACAAAGGCCTATATTCCTTAAAGAGGGGTTGATCAACCTATGCTTAGTAGGGAGATTTACCTAGAAATCTCTTCAGATTCATTGAGGACTCCCTGGACTGAGCCCAAAAAATTGATTTATTTGCATGCTCTAAGGTTCATGGTAGATGTCAAGGATCCACCCCTCGGATTGGTCTGAATCTTTTTAAGAACCCACCATTTTAGACTGCCATATGTGTGATGCATCTCTATAAAATGTTCAACCAAGGTGGCACCTTGCACATTGCAA
This sequence comes from Triturus cristatus, assembly GCF_964204655.1. Lineage (NCBI taxonomy): Eukaryota > Metazoa > Chordata > Amphibia > Caudata > Salamandridae > Triturus > Triturus cristatus. The sequence goes on from NC_140588.1 coordinate 508,465,122, forward strand.
CAAATTCGAGAACAATGTTGTAGTATTCTTGTTTTGATCTTTTGCTTGGTCTGCCCCACGTATACTTTTTTTTACATGGACATTTGATTATATAAATCACCTCTTTTGTATTGCAATTAGTATGATGATGTAAAATATACTGTTTGTCATTGTGTGTAAAGTCCTTCTGTTCTACAGTCAAATTGCAGGCTTTGCAGAAACCACATGTAAAGTGACCCTGTAGTGGAGATAGCATCAATAAAGCACGGGTGTCAGGTATTGGTTTGTCTCTTACATAAGAGCTGACCACACAATCTCTAATATTTCTTCCTCTTTTAAATGTAAAGAGTGGGGGGTCAGTAGTCCCTATTTCATCTGCTACAAGGGGCCAGTTGTGGTTTATGATTTGATTGATTTTGTTACTCCTGTTCTTGAATGTAGAGACACACACTATCCTATTGTTTTCAGTCTTCTTGTTTTGATTAGTCTGCAGTAGTATGTCTCTGTGACAATACCATGCTTGTTTTCTCGAGCTTTTCAAAAGACTACGTGGATAACCACGTTCGATTAATCTGGACAACAGTGAATCAGATTCTTTGAAAACATCTGACTTATGGGAACAGTTCGTGCGGAGTCTCAGAAACTGTCTGTAGGACAGATTGTCTCTCAGATTTCTGGGGGGATTGCTAGTATATCGCAGAAGTGTAGAACGTTTAAGGGGTTTCCTATATAAGGAGGTATATATAATCCTATCCTCAGTTTTTACAGTAAGATCAAGAAAATTGATCTGTTCTTCACTGTATGTCATTGTGAGCTGTATATCTCTTGATCCACTGTTGAGCCACCCACAAAATTCCTCAAGGGCCTCAGAATTAGCTGTCCAGATCATGAGAACATCATCGATGTACCTCTTCCACAGAGTGATATTCTCTGTGAAAGGGTTCTCGGAGTTTTAAATGTGTTTGTCCTCATAATGGTCCATGTATAGATTAGCTTGTCTGGGGCAAAGCCTGCCCCCATAGCTACTCCCTTAGTTTGGTAAAAGAACTCTTTCTGGAAAGTAAAGAAGTTCTTGGTCATTGCTACTTCTAATAGACTGATGATGCAATCTGTCAGTACCCAATGTGGTCTCTCTCTGCTTTCTAAGACTTCAAAGGCTATCTACAATGCTTCTATTTGCGGGATACTCGTGTATAGCAAGGCCACGTCAAGGGTTACCAGTAGCTGTTTATCGTTGTCAAATGGGAAACCTTCTATACAATTGATAACTTCCATTGTGTCACGGATGTAGGATCCGGTCTTAGGCACCGAAGGTTGTAAAAAAATGTCTACATAACGACACAGGGGCCACAAGACTGAGCCGCAGCCAGACACAATTGGTCTTCCTGGGGGGTTATCTCTATTTCTATGCACCTTAGGATGTTTATAAATAGTGGGAATGCGTGGTTCTTTTTGGTTAAGATAACCAAACTCTCGCACACTTAGAAATCCTTGCTCTAACCCTCTTGTAGTAAGTTGATGTATGAGTTTAGCGACTTCCTTAGTCGGTCTCTTGGTATTTTTCAGTAGTTTTCAGCCACTTGTAACTGTGTCTGTATCTCATTGACATAGTATTTTCTACTTTGAATGACAATAGAGCCCCCTTTTTCTGCTGGCTTAATCACTACTTCTTGATTTTGTTTCAGTTTCTCTAAACTCGATCTCTCTTCCTTGCTGATGTCATGTTTCATGTATTTGTTCTTCTCATTCAATTTCAGTACATCGCGCATCACCACTTGCTCAAATGCAAGGATTTTATTGGACATCATATTTGTGGGTGGTGAGAATGTGGAAGGTGTACGTAATGGTGTAGCTGGACATTTACTTTCATACATGGGATTTGGATTTTTATGAAAGAAGTGCCGTAAACGTACCTTCCTAAAAAAGCAATGCAGCTCTATCTTGGTGGTAAAGAAATTTGAGGGTGCAGTGGGTACATAACTTAAACTTTTTGCAAGAACTGACATTTCAGTAGATGATAGACAGCACTTAGAAAGATTTATAACAGGACTGGTGTGTGCTGTGTTCATATCTAGCACTACTGAATTATGAGTCTGACTCTATTCTCAGTGGATGGTTAGGTGTCTGATTGGGTTCAGATCTCACTATAGTTGAGATAGTAGCGTTGGATGTAGACTCAGACTGACCTACCAACAGTAGCTTTGGTGTCTTGTTTGTAGTTCCCCATGTGTTTGGGGTTAAAACTTCACACCTCTCCTGGTCCTGCCTCTGTTCTAACCCCTGCTCTGTCCTCTGTCTTCTGACCAACCCTGGGGAGGCCCTCCACCCCTGTGTGTTGTCCATCTGTTGCCCCTAAAAAAGGACCCAATGCTTATTCAGAATATTTAGACCCCTGATAGCTTGGGCCTGGGTGGGATTGTTGTCTGTTTTGATTGGAACCAGTACGTTCGTAGTAGCTGTCCGCACCACTGGAGAAGGACGATTCAGAAAAGGTCTTGTATTTACGACCTCCCTGTCTTCCTCTATTTACATATTGGCCCTGATTATCTTGTTCGTAATATTCATCCGATATATAAGGATACGTGTTTTTCTAGTCATAAATTCTTATATCTTTGGCCAGTTTGTCTAGCTTTCTATGAAGTGTGATGGTATTGATTTCTCCAATAGTCTTGTCTAATCTTTCAAGAGCTTCTTTGGCATTTGTTAGTGCTCTGTCATTTACGATCTCTTTTCTTAGTTCTTCAATTTCCTTGGTCAAATTTTTATGTATTCCAAAGCCGTCTCTACTCCAAGCACCATCCAGTGCCTGGAGCAGGTACTGGCCACGGAACTGAAGTTCTCTCAATTTAGGAAGATCTATATAAATTGCTGGCTTATTTTATATTTGCAATCCCACCGGGATTATATTCGCCTTCAAATATTTTGTCAGTTAATGGCTATGCAATCTAGTCCTAATCAGTTTCTTTTCCAATTTCTCAAGTCTATTTAACTTCTCTTTTAGTGTGTTATCAAAGGATGCAGCCGCTACTCCTAAACAGGATGTATATTCCTGTCCTTGTATTAGTCTTGCAATATATTCTTCGCTATATGAAAGCGTGTCAGACATGCCCAGACGTGGGTCCCTTGCTCACTGTGCCACTGGATTCAAGCTAGCCTGACTGAAGAAGGGTAACATACCCTGAAACCAGTCCCAGGATGATTATTTCTGGTCCAGGGAGGACCTGGTCTTGCAGTTCGGTCTGGACTGTTTCTATGGGGCACAGGGTCAAGACTGATTTGCATATGGCTGGGTCCAAACTGGGGTGGCATAGTGGGCAAAAGAACGATGGATTTAACCCAGATTTTTTGACTGGGGGAGAATGTTTGCATTGTCAGCATTCCATCCATAATTTGTTTGCTGTAACACTTTTCACCCTAAGTGGGATGGGTATGCCCAGACATGGGTCCCTTGCTCACTGTGCCATTGGATTCAAGCTAGCCTGGCTGAAGAAGGGTGACATACCCTGAAACCGGTCCCAGGATGCTTGTTTCCGTTCCAGGGAGGACCTGGCCTGGCAGTTCGGTCTGGACTGTTGCCATGGGGCACAGGGTCAAGCCTGATTTGCATATGGCTGGGTCCAAACTGGGGTGGCGTAGTGGGAAAAAGAACGATGGATTTAACCCAGATCTTTTGACTGGGGGAGAATGTTTGCATTGACAGCATTCCGTCCATCACTTGTTTGCTGTAACAAGTAAAGGAATTGAAGCACACACTGGTTACACAAAATGGTGGATACCAGTTCATCCACCACATGGCCACTTAAGAAAGAGGTACGAAAGACAAAGTCTAAATGGCCACCAAATGTTCACACTCTAACTGGCTCTAGAAAATGGTGGTCACCATATGGCCGGCAAAGAAGGAGGCATATAGAACAAAGAAAAAATGGCCACTGCCCCATGGCCCGCAAAGAGGAGGCATGGAGAAAAAGAACACATGGCAGCCGAAGGCAAATACGCACACAAGGGCTGCACAAAATGGCCAACACCACTTGGCCAGCAAAGAAAGAGGCCTGGAGAACAAAGAAGACAGTAGCCTTGTCATTCGGAGGGCACCTTCTCCTTCTCAGTAAAAAACACATCTTGCAGCGTTGCAGGGAAAGGATTGCAAACAGGCACATGCAGACGAAAAACAAGATCCTTCTTTTTGATTTAATCTCTGGTCATCTACAACCCTCTAAATGTTTTACAAAGCACACAGATCTACAAACACGACAAAACCCTGTCTGGTAACAGAATATGAACAATGTATCTAATGCAAGAGAGCAAAAAGTCACAATATAGCCTACAAAATCCCCACAAGTCCATAATTCAATATCTTTCCGGAATTAAATATATCAAATGTATTCATTTTTGTTGACTCAATAAAACACTATCATATATTCATTTTTATACAACATAGACAAAGGAAGGAATCAAGAATACAATATATACATTGATATATAAGGAAATCTCTGTGAACCCCCGTAAAAACAACAACCCCCAAATCAACTCAATCAGACTACCATTCACTGAGACAGGCATACCAAGTCAATCCCACACTACAGTCATTCTAACATAAATATCGCACATGCATAAAAACAACCAGGACTAGTTTTCTATAAACCAGGTAACAATCAGTTAGGCAGTAACGAATCCTTATTTCAAAATTTCAAATATTACACGGCCCAAAGTTCCTCCATCCAATGGTGCTCAAATTAGATAAATGTCCTGGTCTGGATGGTTGTTGAGATAGCGTCCACGTGTGTTTCGGTAATGACCTCTTTCCGAGGTCAACCTTCTTCAGGGTGCAAAAGAACTAATTAGAACTAGAGCCCACAGCGTGGAAAAGTTTCTAAGGGAGATAACCAGGGGGTTCCTAGGGGAATAAAAGAAAATAAATCATAAACACTGGGCTAGAAAAGCAACATACATACCCGGAATACATGACATACTGAAACAGCAAGTAAACTTCCTCCAAATTGACATCAAGGCGTGAAAAATAGATTCATGCAAGTTAGATCCCTTGTACCATACTAAAGTAGTAGAAGGAGAACAAGTGTGTATTTAAAGAGCTAACACCCTGATGAGTAAACATAGCAAGAGTGAATTCAAGCAGAGCGCAATTAGTAACAGTCTATTCAGTGTGTATCCTGAGAGGACTCCAGTGCCAATCCACTATTAGAGGGCCCTAAAATCAAGGTATTTATGTTTATACTTACAGTGGTAAGGGCCACTATCTGTCTGGCTCAAATCCAAGGGAGTTAAAGGCAGCAGCACGCCAGCTACGTTGGGTATATAAGAAAAATGAAGAATCTGTAAATAGAAGGGGTAAGAAAACAAACAATTAAATACTACCATTTCAAAGCCACAAGCCAGGCCTGTCTGATGGCATAAGGCATGTGTGTTTTACCATAATACCAAACAATGAGCCAATCTATAATGGACCTTGAAAAAAATCAGGTGAAAAATTTGTCTTCGAATTTTACTTGTTCACCAAGTTAAGGGAATGTGTCTATATGTAGGTCCTGAAAGGCGGAGACATACTCCACATGAGAGCATGGAAAAGACATGAAATTGGTACACAAATGTGCACCTGGAAATAAACATAATCGTAATTGTCCAAGAAACCCCTCGAGCCATTCGTATCTATGTTGGAAAAGCCCCTATCCATAAAGGACAATCCACTATGGGGAAAAGAAGGCTAATGAACCAAAACTGGGTCTGGCTAAGGGTTTAGCAGAAGGATTTTTTCATCAATCAAGCTGCTCACTGCCATACTTTCTTGGGGAAGGAAATACAATTTCTCTACACAATCGGCTAAAATTGGGGCATGACTAACCCTCTCAGGTGGAATATTATTCAAAAGTAGTGGCTTATCAAACCACATCTGCAATGACGAGTAACTAGCACGGCTCGAGGCTAGCCATCATTCAAAGACTATCCCGCTCCTGGTCTAAGTATGATGCCTAAAAGATAGGAGGGAATACGACTGCCGATTTAAGAGTTGCCAAGACCGGCTGCCAAGCATCAATAAAGAAGCTGCTAACGACCAGGAACATCCAAATACTGCCACTGCCCTTCTACTTATCTGTGCATACTGTCTGAAAGGCACAACTGAATGAGCCGATGGGTTTGTGTGCTGGCATCCTCAAAGGGATGAAGGTAAGCCCGATGTCCCAGAGAAAAGGATACAGGGCGTCTCTTCAATGACATAGGAGAAAGCCAGGCAGGAGAGATACGTGAGTAGAATAGAAATAGAAATGGGAACTAAATACAAAACAACTCAATGAAGAAAATAGCCAACATCTTTGAATGGATAGAGAGGAACAATTAGATGTATTCAGGGTAGGTAAAAACTAGAAATAAAACTAAACTCATACAGATGTTATAGAAGGAACAAACACCTTCCTCGAACAGATAAGTAGCATTGTTCTATCTTGCTGAGGGCACTGAACTACTGCGTTTTATGTATGGCATCCTAAGGAAAAAGGACAACTGAATTGGAATTAAAAAATCGAAAAAAGGACATACAAAAGGGGCATATAGGAACAAAAAGATAAGGGGAAGCCAAGGAGGAACAATCCTTCCCTCTAATGAATTAACGGCAGTAGAGCGCCAAAGGTGCTCATAGACAGTACTTAATGGACATATTGGAAGCTACTCTAACCATTAGCAACCCCAGACTAGTCCCATCTACTAATATGGAATGGTCTCATTGAGACCTCTTTTGTGGGAGTCCAAATAAAAAATCCAGGAAATGTCCCTCTTCTTCCGATAGGCTGTGCGATCCTTCCCTCTTAAAAAGCATACAGGACAGCAGCAGTCAGAATGTGAAACATACATAAAAAATATACCCAAGACCTAGTGCAGGGCAGCCTAGGACTCAAGCAGTAAAACAACATCACAGTAAAATGGCAAAAAAATCAGTCTAAAACTCAAAATACTCACAAAAGAAAATGGGATAAAAGTATATTTAATCCTAGGCCGCCACAATCAAAACAGTGCAAACATTTCTCCTTTAAAAAGATAATTAATCCCATTTAGACTTCCCCCCCCCCCCCCCCCCCCCCAACTACAGACCAAACTCTAGGCCAGCCACCAACAATGATCCAAAAACAGGAATATAAAATACTGGTGCATGCCCTCCCTAAAACCACAAACTTTTTTCCAAAGTCCTGCATTGAACTTTATTGAGTTCTCCCTCATATGTAAGATTTTAAACGTGTGGATACAGCAGGGATTGCAGACAAAGAAAGAGAGTGATGCTTTCCCTCACAAATCCAAATCAAAAGTGACCTAGGGCTGGACAAAGCAGTGGAATGAGTCCTCAGGACAGGAAGAAGAAGTTGATACTGTATGTACAGTAGCCTCCCAACCTCAAAGCACTTCTTTCCAGTTTAAAAAGACAAAATATTAAAAGTACATTTCACACTATTAAAATACCCAAGCAGTCTAAGTAAAATATCAATTCGAAAATGCATTTTGAATGATTTTTTGGCTCTTCCCTGGATACATATATGATGCTCCTTTATTTGCAAGAATGTCTTCTTTCTTTTCATCCCATCTGCCTTTCCAACGTTCCAATTCACCTCATCATCTCAATGTATTAATCAACTCCTTAATTTGCAGTCACTTTCCAGAAGGATCCAAACTCTCCAAATCTGTATCACTAAAATGCAATCTGTTTGTTTTTTTCAAAGCCTTTGATTTCTCTATATATCCACTCCATATGTTTGTGCAAGTTCAGCACACCTCTTATGAAGACTCTTTGCTCAGATTGTAATATTCTTGCACAAAAAGAACAATTCTTCTTCCTGATATTTACTCAATCTCTTTTGACTAATCGTACCTAGAATCATTTCCCCCAAATCCGCTTTTAATCTACTCTCATCCATGCTCATATCCACTTTATTGGACACCATCCCTCAAATCCATTTATCCAACACTTCCAGTGATGGTCCTATTGAACCTCCTGAAGTAGTTGCCACTTCTCTCACATTTTGCACTAATCTTCTAGGTTCCATCTGTACATTACGCTTTGGGGTTTCCACTGATCTTTCTGAGATGTCAATTTCAAAATATCAATCAAAGTGTTCATTCTATTATTATTAACAGGTACTGTCAAGGTATGTACTTGTGAAATATTCCGACCTTCACTATACAATGGAACTATGGGACCAATCATCACAGGAACTGATAAAGCTTCTGCATTCAGATTTAATTGAGTAAACTTTTGTGTCAAATCATCCTTTACCTGACTTGTTATATTTGTATTTCTCACTTGTGAAGACCGAGGAACCTCGACTTGAATCAATGGAGCATTGGGAGTAGTTCTCTCTTGCTCTTTCTAATATGGTAGAGGTTTGTTTAGTAAAAATTCATCTAATAACTCATCATCAACTTCATTTGGATCTGGATCTGTACATTCTATATTTTTATTTTTCTCTTTACCCTTTCCTCCAATCTTATCCTGTACTTCAACAACTGGATAAAGACAGCCACCTCCTGCAATCACATCTTTCCTCCAGCTGTTCATTTGGGCATCCCATTTTGCCTCTGAGTATCTATTCACAGTATTTTTATATTTATTCGCAGACCTGTCTCTGTGCTCTTATATGCTTCATGTTCCAATTCCTCAAGCGCTTCATACTGCATAGGTCTAGGATTTAGTCTCAATTGATTCATTTGATATCTCAGCTTCTCTAAAATCCTCACATTAAAAGTACCACTGCTCTAGAAAATCCATAATTCAATCTTCTTCTGTATATTTCACCCAATTCTCCAACCATGTACACGTATGATATCCTTGTTCTAAAGACATAAAAGAAGCAGGCGTACCATGAAGGTGGTGTCGGAATTCCCTCTCTAATAGGTATAGGCTCATCTTTTCTAAACAAGGTCTTCATCATTTTCAAGACATTCATTCTTCATTCACTCCATCAGCAAACCGCTGCTAGGACACTTCCAGCACAACAGGAACATCTAAATCAGCTCGGTGCAAACCCGCTGGCATGATGGCAACAGAGTACTGTTAGCCAGCAGAGAAGACCGCCACCCGCGGCAGTCTACTGTCTATTGCTGCAACATCTAAATACAGCAGGCGGACAGCCGTCAGCTTGAAAGAGTACTTGGAACCGCTGCTGCGGGCAGACAATTGTAGTCCCACCAAGATCTAAATAAGGCCCACAGCAAGTGAAATTTCAAAGAATTTGCAGTGGGATATGGGCAAAGTTGAGATGCCTAAATGCAAGATTTGGATTGGAGGTAAAGAGCTGACAGTACTAGTAGATTTGGGATCACCATACACCTTAATTTGGGATCACATTTAGGAAACTATTTTTGGCACTGAAGGAACTAAACTGATAGAGCCTGATATCAAACCTATTGGATTTGAGGGCATGGCCATTGACGTTATTGGGTTTGTTCCTATGTTGATCAACTTCAAAGGAAGAAAGAGATGGGGGAATATGTATGTTGCAAAAAAGGTGATTGTTTACTTGGTTGTAGACACCAAAGGGACTTAGGCATCACCTATAACCCCAATGTGCATCACTAAGTCATGCTAGTGAATGAGGTGTGTGGGAAATATGACATTCTGAAGTAATTTGCTGATGTTTTTCAGGAAAGGCTAGAATGGCTGAAGGGGTTTGAGCATTGAATTGTACTTAAGGATGGTACCAAGTAGGCCTGGGCAAAAATTTCGTTCCGTTCGCGGAAATTGCGATAATTTGACATTTTTGCGTTCCGCGGAGAGCGCGAAAATGTCAAAAATTCCGGTTTCCGCAGCTTGGCGATAATTTGTTTCTTGCTCGCGCTGTAAAATGATACATTCTCGCGCGCGCGCGATCGCCTTACCTGAATCCCTGCGTTCGCTGACAAGTTTTCTTGATCCGGTCGCGTTCTCCATGAGATGTTGTATTGTTTTTAGCCATTTGCGCTGTCTCGCGACAGTTCGCGCCCGCAGTGACGTCATGCGTCGCGCGATCACGTCTTTCTTCTCGCGATCATGCACCGCGAGAACAACTCAAAACAAGATGGCCGCGCCCGCAAGCAACCACATGGGTAAGTTGGCGACCCGCAACCATGCAGAAAATCTCGCGAACGTGCCGGAAAAAAACTTCCGCATCTTCGCGATATTTCTGCTTGTTTGCGATAATTTTAAACATTCTCGCGATAATTTGCGAAGGTTAATTCCGCAAATTCCGCCCACCCCTAGTACCAAGCCAGTGGTACACAAAGTGAGGATGGTACCGCATTTAATGTTGGACCCTTTGTAGAAGGAGCTGGGAGGTTGTTGGAGGCAGGGGTGATAGAAGAGATTGAGTCTTTAGAGTGGTTGGCTATGATAATGTTGGCACCAAAAGCCAATGGAAAGATTTTGAGGGTGTGAATTGATTTGAGAGACCCAAATAAAAATATTTGGGTTGACAGACAGCCTCTGTCATATATTTGGGCAAGAATTGTCTTGGTTGAAAGACGCACAGCTGTTCAGTGTAATGGATCTTTCGGCGACTTGTTACCAGTTGCCGTTGAGTATAGGGTCCAAACATTTGACCTCATTTGTCAAGGCTTTAGATGCTTACCTTTTAATCTGCAAGCCCTGTGGACTTGCATCAGCTGCTGCATGGTTCCAGAGAGTGATGATGAAGGTGCTGAAAGGTGTCAGTCTAGTTAAGGTGCTGAATGGATGATATACTGGTATATGGTCAAAATGAAGATGATCATTATAGGAGGTTGCTTGAGGTTCTTGAGAGATAGTGTGTGCCTTGCTTGACAGTTAAGAAAGAGAAGTGCAGATTCAGGGTGACTAAAATATCATATCTAGGGCACACCATTTCCAGTGATGAAATCAACCCTAAGGCTGAATAATCCATAGCTGATGCAGCGGCACCTACTAGTAAGGATAAGGTGCATTCCTTTCTCAGTCTAGCCAAATATTACAACACATTTATTAGTAATTTTGCATGTTTGGGGCATTTTGATGTTTTTAAGAAAACCATTCTGACTACTGATTTCAGTTTGAAAGGACTAGGGGCTGTATTTTTCTCAAATGGTGGATGAGGAGGAGAGAGTTGGTGGTTTTGCTTCCAGGGCTCTGAAAGGTGCAGAAGAGAATTATTTGGTTATCAAGAGGGAAGCCCTAGCAAGCACACGGGCATTTTGAGTTTAAAGGTTTATTTATGGGGCCTACCTTTTGTGATGAGGTCATAGACCATTGTCGATGTTGTTTACTTGTAAAGGTAGTGAGAGAGCTACATCTTTCATTAGAGATGGATGGGCTGATAGACTATTATTTTTAAGTGGAGTATTTAAAGGGGTCTCACAACAGAGCAGCAGATTGCTTGTCCTGTTTGCCAGGAGAGGATTGGGAATTTGACAGTGAGGAACCCAGTGTATTGATTATACAAGAAAAGGCAATGACCAGGATGGAGTGGAATAAAGCTGCAAATAAGGATGATGTTATGACCCTGGTAATGGGGTGTGTGATTAAAGGATGGCCTGAGAGGAGAGGTTTGACAGGTTGTGGGGATTGATTTTGAACCATGCGGAATGAACTATTGATTGAGGGTGATTTAATTGTAGAGGAGAGGGAGACTAATGCTGCCTGAAGGGTTGAGGGGCAAAAAATATAAATTTTACCCATGAAGGTCATTTTTGAAGGAATGCTACAAAGTTCAGGATGAGAGAGCGTTATTGTTGGCCTAAAATGGATTGCATGATTGAGTCAGTGATCAAGGATTTTGTGCAATGCACAAATTGTGACAAAAGTAAGTTAACAGGACTGCTCCCTTATCACTGGTGGAGGTGCCTGAGAAACCCTGGTGTAAATTGTGTTTGGATATTAATGGGCTTCTCAATTTACTATCTCTGGCTGAAAGATTTGTCATAATGCTGGTTGACTACAGATCTAAATGGGTCTAGGCAGGGTGCGTCGGGGATGACACCACCCAGATAGTGACTGAATTTAAAAAAAAATCATTTGCTAGAGAAGAAGTGCTGGAGTGCATTGTTACTGATAAGGGAGTGCAGTAGACTTCTGTTCAGTTGGTGGAACTTTAAAGGGATAAGGGCGTCAGATACTACAGGACGCCGTTTTATTCTCCACAAGCCAATTGACTTGTTGAGAGCATGAATAAGTTGGTTAAAACATTTAGTCAACAAGCTGTATATGGTGGAGGTTCTTTGAGAAATTTATTCAGAGAAAAACTGTGGTTGCACACAACCCTGCCCAATGCGGTAACAGCTTTTACTCCTTTTAGCTTATTGAGAGGAAGAACAGCTCCCACCAAGATGAATCCCCGGGGGTTGAAAGGTGGCATTGAGAAGCGCAAACTGTGGAAGGAAGAGGCGAATGAGAAGATTGATAAGCATCAGTTGAAGTACAAAGAGAGGTTTGACACCAAACATGGAGTAAAAACAAGGGAATGTTTCATGGGTGACAAGGTGTGGTTTAGAAAAACATGGCTCCATACTAAAGGAAAGAGTAGGTTTTTTTAAACTCTTTTTCGATCATGGAAATGAAGTTTAATGTGGTGCGGATGCACACTGGAGAATGGTGGCGTACGTCCAGGCTAGTGAGATGTGACAGGAGTGATGAGGTAAATGGCAATAAGCGTGCTATTTGTGAAGGTGTGTCTGTTCGTGTTCAAAGACTGATCTGTCTTCCTGTGATGATGAAGGATTACCATAGTAAATCAAAAAAATGCTATAGCATACATTTCACTGAATACAGTAACCCGCAGTAATTTTGCCACTGGTTCCTTTTCTTCTTGTTTTATGTCCTATATACTGCTTTCTAAAGCATTCCTTGGGGTAGTTTGGGGATTATCTTTAGGATTGTTGTCTTGTTCAACCCTTCAATTCCAGGTGTGTTTTATTGTGTGGAAGGGGGATGTGTTATGTTTTAATTGGTTGCATGTTTTTCTATAAGTTCTGTAATGCATTGTTCAGTTTGTCATTGAGGGGTAGAATGTTCTGGTGGTGTGTGGCAGTTTGTGAGGACTGAAGAGGAGTAAAGATCTGTGTGGCTTTGCTCTATCTTATGAAATCACATTTCTACTTCAACTGCGTTGGATTTTCTTTCATTCTGAGGAGAAAACAGCATCACTTAAGGTAAAACACGGGTGGGAATTAGCTCAAGCCATAACCACACCAATCATGATAGTTGAAACTGTTTTAGTGGGGTGTGTCATGCTTATTTACGCTCTAGATTATCTTGGAATAAGCAAAATGGGTTATTGAACTGTCTGCATGTGGAGGTGGATATGGGAAGTAATTACATCAGCACATCACTAATAGATCCGAGAAATAGTGCAGTAACCACAGTGAGAAGTGAATGCAGTTAATATATGACCCACTATCATTAAATTGTGGAAGAGAATGGAAACATTATTTTTGGAATCATTGTAGAAAAAAAGAGAGCTAATTCACAAGAGTAATATTATATGCACCTTGAAAATCATATAAAAGGCAATTTAAAAAAAATAATTTGAAAAATACATTATTTTTCAGCGATTCATCCTGTAAGTAACGATTGAAAAGGTTTTGAATAAATTGTTCCTCGTTATTGGTGTGTTATGAATTAATTTTTCTATGAAGTCACATACAAACGTCACTAACTTGTATACTTCAAGCTCCAGGGAACTTGGTATCTAACTTCTGATGGAAATGTGTGGGGCTCTATTAGGTGGGTAGCTTTAGGCTGGTGAAACCAGGATACTTGTGGACAACTGCACTGTTCTCAGGGGTGTAGGTTAGTCAGTGAGATTCGAGCCATGTGAATCTCACATTTCCTAACTTAAAAAGCAATGGGCTACAGGGTCAATGGGTGAGAGATCCAAGGTTCAGGATGGACTGTTCCCATGAGGAGCAGATTCAGAATTGATATGCATTCCATGGGCCACTAAGGCTGATTTAGAGTTTGGCAGACTGGTACTCCATTGCAATAGCAGCGAAGTACCTGTCCCTCAAATTCAAGTTCTGCCAGCCTGATTTTGAGTTGGGCACACATCGAGTTTTTACACAACTGGAGTAAAATATACTCTGTGAATGTAAAACTTCCTGCAGTAACCTGACAGATTAGGTGGCATCGGAAGTAAGCTATTCGATTATCTGCCCTATTTAGTATAGACAGCAGGATGGTTTTATTTTTTTTGCTGTCCCTCTCTACTAGGTATCTCCTGGCAGCGAGGAGCAGTTAAAGAAAGAAAACTAACCCCAACACTATGGTAGAAAACTCCCATGGTGTGAGGAAAATTATTTTTCTTCTTTAGAAAAGCTCCCATGTTTTGGAAACGTTTGAAAGTCAGCTGACATGTTTGATGGAGGCCTTGTCAAACATTTCCTACATTAACAGGAACCACCATGATGGCAGTTCCTGACAATGTGTAGAGATGTCCGCAGGCCGGCGGAAATCTCTACATTTGGTAGACATAAATTCCTCTGCTTTACTGTCTGCCTTTACTCCATCTGCTAAGCCCTAAATTAGGCCCTCTGTCCAGAGTAGTACAGTGGGTGAAAAATGATAGTATGGAATGCTACTCCAAGGAATTGCCAGTGGTTTGACTATTTGCAAGCATTCATCCTATCACCTTTTGGGGGCCTTGATTGCCAGTAGTATACCTGGCAACCTGAGACTAGTACAGCTTTGGATGCCTACTAATGCCAATGTTCGTGAATTCTAAAAAAGTATTCAATTTGTATCCATTTAGGATGAACTTCCATAGGCACAGAATTGCTACTTGTTTGGTAAACTGGTGTAAGAAATTGGGTTGCTTGTTCAGGGGGTGAAAACCTATTCAAGCAGTAACCACAACCCTTGTCAAGGTAAAGCACAAGCAAACCCCAAATTAACTTGTGCTCCACCCTCTGGTAGCTGGCACAGAGCAGTCAGGCCTAGCTTAGAGGCACTGTGTAAAGTATTTATGCAGCACTTCCAACAGTATTAATGTGAAAACACAAGAAAAATCGTACACCAATTTAGAAATATAGAGCAAAATGTAATATATAAAGCAAGACCAAAACAGCAATAATCCAATCAATAGAACTGCAGATATGCAAAAAGGTTTGAGTGGAAATAGCACAAAAAAACCCAAAGCACCACCTGTGGCAATCTGGTCATGCAGAACTGAGAGAAAGCCCCAAATCCAGGCCGATCGCAATAGAGCCCAGGTCAGGTACTGTGACCAGGTTAGTTCTGCTGAAAAGTTACCTTCTCAATCCAGCGCAAAGAGTCCTCTTTATGGTGGAGGGGGCCGCGAGGAGCAGGGAAGCATTGCAGGCAGTCAACAACGTAGTACAAAATGTAGGCCTGGTGTTGTGGATGTTCGTCGCTGTAGCATGAAGATCCTGTGGTTGTCATGGGCAGTTGAGCCAGAGCCTTGCGATGGTGCTCCCTCTAAGCTGTAGTGCAAAGAGTCTGGATGATGGGAAGTGCAAGCAACAAGGTTTTGGCACCAACATGCCCCTTTGCTGTTGCAAAGAGCTCAAAAACGTAATTTAGCACCACAAGGCCACAACAAGCATTCAGAACCCGAGGGGCACCACTTGGGGGTCATGGGCTTACTCCAGCTGGATCTCAGTGCTGGTTCAGGTGATTGGGACCTGTTATTTACCTGTGGCTCTGAACAGGAGGCCAGCATAGTAGCCCTTGATGTCACTCTGGGAGTCCTGGGTACAGGTGCAGGTCCAATCCCTCTGACTCAGGCAGGAGGCAGCAGCAGCAATCCAGCAAGGTAGCAGTCCAGCAAGGTAGCAGTCCAGCAGAGGTTGTCGTTTCAGCAGCACAGCAGTCCTTCTTCCGGGCAGAGGTCCAGAAGTATACTGAAGAGTTAGTGTCTGAGGTCCAATATTTATTCCAGGTGCCTCCTTTGAAGTGGGAGAAGTTTTTAGAGGTTTCCCTTTGAAGTGCACAGATTTCCTACCTCCCATACCCTGGCTGCTGACTAACTACAGGAGGTGTGCAGCCCTTTGAGTAGAGGCAGTGCACAGCCTATTTAAGTGTAAGTAGGCCTCTGCTTTGCTCTGACCTCTCATCCTGCCAGTGATGGCCCATCCAGTCACACCTAAGCCCTCTTTTGTGTGTGGCTGTCTAGGAGAAACACACAAAGGCCAAGTATCAGCTACACTCAGTCATGTGACCCAGAGACAAGTCTCTGGCACTAAATGGATAAGGAAGGAAAAGGGAAACTTACTAAATGGGGCATCATCTAAATTGTAACTCAAAATCTGATGTTACCATAAAGAAGATTTATGACTGACGCTCACGTTGGTCTCTAAAGTGTAATGACAAATAGCCCTTCCTAAATGGTTCCTTTAACCCCACAGTACCCGAACGTGATTAATTCTGAGTGAAGGCTTTAAACACGGGACTCCAACCGGCTGGTGGATGTCATGTGTTTCTGTGGCTCTGCCCACGCATAAGGTAGGTGCCTTTTTCCCCTCATCTAAAAACCATTTAAATGTTGCACAGAACTTTTTACATAGGACTTTATGATTCCAATACCCTCCTATTTCTGCTTCAGACTCCAACCGGCTGGTGGAGATATGCAGTCAATTCGAGTGGGGGTTTTGCAATTAGAAAGGTAAGTTTTCTCTTTAACTTCTATATCTTCAGGGTGCGTTCTTATCATTTTCCATTTAATGTAAATAAGGAATTGTGAAATATCTTTACCCGTGTATTGAATACAGTGATCAAAGCAATTGAATCACCCGACAGAACCAATTGTTTTCTATATTATCAATACCCAGGTTCTGAGGGACACCGGGTCGCCCCATTATCTTTAATGTTCTGAACAGGAGGCTAGCAGACTAGCCATTGGTGTTACTCTGGGAGTCTTGGGTACAGGTGCAGGTCCAATACCTCTGACTCAGGCAGGAGGCAGCAGCACCAAACCAGCAAGGTAGCAGTCCAGCAAGGTAACAGTCCAGCAAGGTAACAGTCCATCAGGGCAGCATTCCAGCAAAGGTTCAGTCCTTTCAGCAGTACAGCAGTCCTTCTTCCTGGCAGAGGTCCAGAAGTGTACTGAAGAGTTTGTGTCTGAGGTCCAATATATACTCCAGGTGCCTCCTTTGAAGTGGGAGAAGTTTTTAGAGGTTTCACTTTGAAGTGTACAGATTTCCTGCCTCCCGTGCCACGGCTGCTGACTAACTACAGGAGGTATGCAGCCCTTTCAGTAGAGGCAGTGCAGAGCCTATTTAATTGTAAGTAGGGCTTTGCTTGGCTGCGCCCTCTCATCCTGCCAGTGATGGCCCATCCAGTCACACCTAAGCCCTCTATTGTGTGTGGCTGTCTAGGAGGAACACACAAAGGCCGCTTATCAGCTACACTCAGTCATGTGACCCAGAGACAAGTCTCTGGCACTGAATGGCTAAGGAAGGAAAATGGCAACTTACTAATTGGGGCATCATTAAAATTGTAACTCAAAATCTGATGTTACCATAAAGAAGATTTGTCATTACAGTTCCAAAGACACTAAACATGAAGTAGTTACCAGTTCCCCTTTGGAAGTTACAGCTTATAAAGTATAAAGTGTAATAAGATAATTCAAATTTTATTCTGCGGGAGAGGTAGGCCTTGCAATAGTGAAAACTTAATTTAAGGGTTTTTCACTACCTGGACATGTAGAACTTAAAAATTGCATTTTCTTCTCTTTAAATACATTGCATCCTGCCCTGGGGGCTGTTTAAGGCTTACCTTAAGATGCAGTAAAAATCTACTCAATCTACTCAAGCTGTGGCAAATATTCTGGAGAAGCAGCCCTCTGAACGCAACCGCTCGCAACTGTCCGCATTAGAAAATTGTGCCAGGGGATGCTAAATCTCACTCAGATTTCTGAATGATTGCGGGGAAAAATCCCCCCACGCAGCGAATGGTGGAATTTGGCTGATCTCCACATTGCATCAGTAAAGCAGAGTTGCCAAATTCTGCCAATTCCTTGGGCGGAATAAACAGTCCCCCACCCCTACTAAAATGCAGTCCATCCTATCTTCAGAAAAGGAACACCTGGACATGGACTACAAAATAACTAGCTCTTTCCAAATAAAGTAAAGTTCTAATACCCTCCTCTATTCCATAAGGCTCCCAACTTCATTGATCTCTTACTTTCAGCTCAAGCATAGACATGTTGTGTGCTTTACCGACCCTCAAATTGATGGATTGTTGTAATCTAAAAGCTAAGTCAGGACTGTCACACTTGGGTGAAGCTGTGGCATCATCTGCCTTGTGTCAATGTTTTTTTATTACTCCTTGACATCAAGAGGGAGAACCTATACCTGGCTTTACTCACTGTGCTTTGACAGTCAGCTGTTTTTTCTGTTAGGTGCCATTCCCACACTCTACAAAGCCTCTTCACATGTAATCCAGTCCCACATTTTTGAATGAGCTCTATCACCTTATAATGCATGTCTAGCTTATCTGTTCCCTACCAGTAACTTTTAGCTGTTCCAATTGTTTCAAATAAAATATAATGTTTAACGGAATGGATTTAAGCAGTTTAGTGGTGTCCTGGTATGCCATTCTGAACAATATTCCATTGAAAGGCGGCCACGCCCTGTTTGCAGGTTGTTGATGTCAACGTAGCCCTACACCCCTTAAACATGTGCAAGGTTGCAAGGATTTGCATCGTTTGACAGATCACTCAAGAAGTGTATTTTTCACCCACAGACTTCGTTCATTGCATTCTTATCACTGAGGTAAGTTAGCATGATCACCAAAGCCCTTGTTTCTCGTGATCGGTACAAATACTTATCTTGACTACTTTAGGCTCTTATTACACCCATTTTTCTGTATCTTCTGTTCACCAAAGAGCCATGGAAAGCTTAAAAACTTTGTTGATGTTAAGATTGGCTGTTAGTTGATTGGTGAATTTACTGTTCATTCATGTACTCGTGGTTGAGTTCTCCAGTGTTCTGTTTGCCGTCACTTCATGAGAATTAAATGTCTGCCCTTGAGGGCATAACTAGTAATTTTCTGTAATAAACTGTCCCACCACCCTGTCCGCTGTAAACCCTGGCCACAGTCCCGTTAGATCACATCGTCATCACACGTGTTTACATGGTCTGCCACATTCCGGTTCAAGGGGAAACGCTGGTAGTTGTTGTTCAGAATCAGAGCCGCACCCTTGCTGTCACCAGAAGAAAATGCAAAATATCAGAAATGAATAATTTGCATACAGTATGCCTGTCTTGTCTCTCAGGAGAGCCACATTTCGGTTTATACAGTGCTTGGGTAAACGATTTCAAGCAGACATATGCCATTCCTGTCTACCCGTGTGACAGTCTCCAGTAGCCTCGTTTTGACTGTCTTCATCTTAAAATATTTCGAAGAAGCATGAATAATTTATGATCTGCTGTCAGAGTAAACATGAAGAACTCAGAACAAAGTAGAGTCAAAACTGTATACAAGAAAGCAACTAATCAGAAATCTTCGAGCGCTATAGGATTTTATTTCTCATTGGTTTTGAACAAACATTTTGTGTGAAGCACGTGTTTGTGCCTAATGTTGATATGATCTGGCTTCACGTGAACAATGCCAGATGGCATGATGAGATTGCGTAAAATTTTAAAGTTGGGTTCTCGTGGTAAAGTGGGCAGGTGTTTGTGCATTTTCTAAGCGAGCGTAATTTGGGTTTCTGTGTAATTTGGGTTCAGGTACTCACCAGTAAAATCTAAGCAAAGTAAGCACTTGTCAACAAAATCCTTACGATGTTCTAGCGTAAAAATGGTGTCAGAATATTTACGGGAAAAATGTAAGCAAACTATGCCCTTGCATGCAAAATTTTAACAAATTACTGGTATGGCACATTAATTTAAGACAAAGAAATGCACCAGTTACTTACCCCTAAACTTAATTACTCCGAGTATAGTCTTCCTTGCCACATGATTTACACAGTGAGCTTCAGTCCCCCAACAGAACCCTCCAAGCAATTTTACATTTTAGTCTTCCCATCCCTCCCCAACATGGCCGACCTCCTTTACCCTTGACCCAGTACAAGAGGCGGCACAACCCACCCCACTCCCTGTTCAACTACCAAGCCCAGTAATCAACAAAATGAAGCCAATAGCCAAACAGGAAGGGAGGGATGGGAACTCATGTGGCGAGGAAAACTATATTCGGAGCAATGAAGATTACTGGTAAGTAACCGGGTCATTACCTCCTCGTAAGTCTTCCTTGCCGCATGATTTACACAGTGAGCAAATACCAAAGCCAAGAGGCTTCACATTCACCAACAAGAAACCACAGACCAAAGTGTGAGGCAAACACCAGGTTTTTAATCCAAACAATAAAACAGAGGAAAAAAAACAAACAGACACCCAACAGGAGGGGCGCCATCAAGCTCAGGCAGAACCATCCTGTAGAACAACATCAGCAAAACCCTCAGCAGTAGGACCACCTAACACCACTCAATAGCGGTCCTTGAACATGTGAGGAGAGGCACACATAGCAGTCTTACAGATATCCTCAATTGAGACCCCCTTGAAAGAGGCCCAGGAGACAGAAATACCCCTAGTAGACCTACCCTGGACCAAGGCAGACACCTCCGATCCCTGGTAACCATAGGCTAAAAAGATCGCCTGTTTAATCCACCTACTCAGTGTGGAAAGAGAAGGCTTATTTATTCATTTATTTATTTATTTAAAGGTTTTATATAGCGCTGGCTAGACCCGGAGGTATCAGAGCGCTTTACATGAGTATCAGACAATAATTGTAGGTTACATCTTTACAAAGGTTACACAGTTATTAGAGCATGGCAACATAGTGACAAGTAAGGTTGAGACAAACAAAAAGGAACATATAGGTCAGGGAAAAAGCAGGCAAGGGGAGAGATTCTGGGGAGGGGGGGTTAAGAGCAGGGGAAGTAGACAGAGAATGGAGGAGGGAAAGAGGAGGGGAGGGTGAGAGACACAGCATGGCAAGAGGAGGGGGAGGGTGACGGGGACACAAACCGGTAGACGAGTCAAAGCTGCGCACAAAGTCCAGTAAGCTGTGATCCCAGGGGGAGTGGTATCATTTCCCCATCTCTGTTGCGAGAGGCTCCCTAAGCGCAGTGGACTCTCTCAGAGGGGTCTCAGACTCCAAGGCCTACTTACTGGATCCTTCCCCAAAAAGGGGAGAGGGAGTGCTTTGGCAAAGGGTGCCATACTATACCTCAGTTGTGAGTGGCTCCCTTGGCGCTGTGGACTCTCTCAGCGGGTACGCTGAGACTCCAGCGTATATATCTTGGATGTTTCCCCAACAAGGGGAGAAGGAGTGCTTAGTCAAAGGGCACAAAAGGACAGGGGGCTAGGAGGTGTAGTGGGCAAGGGGAAAGATTCAGGTGAGAAGGGATAGGAGCAAAGGAAGTAGACAAAGAACGAAAGAATGCTGAATGGGAACAGATAGATAGATAGGAGACAAGGAAAAAGCAGAGTAACAGAAATACGATGGGGGGGGAAGACAGGGAGACGGGGAGAAAAACTGTGCCCAAAGTCCGGCTGGGTAGGTGACGGTCAGGGGATGAACCAATGCCGATCTCCTCAATAGCTGAACAGAGCAGCTCCACCGGGCGTCGGACATAGTGCTCGGACTCCGCTGTCAGGATGGAGATCAGGAGTATGCTCAGAGATTGTCATTGTGCGTTGATTAGGTGGTGGTCGCTTCCATCCCTAGATGGAGGTCTGGTCAGGAGAGACGTAGGAGAGTTTGCCCAAAGACCGGCTGGGTAGGTGATGGTCAAGGAGGGAATCCATAGCCCATCTCCCCTTTAGCTCGCGAGGTAGCTCCACCGGACATCAGTCAAAATGGCTAGGTCTCAGCTGTCGAGGGAAAGATTTCAGGAAAAATGTCCTGGAGGGTGAGCAGGAACAAGGTCGGGTGAGGGCTGATCAGGATCCGGTCGATGACCCATGATTTTGGACCAGGAGAGAAAGAGCATCAGGGAGGGTCTCACTGGGGCAGCCATATTGAGGTCAGGCAAGGGGAATGAGACCTTGTAGTTCAAATTCAATCAGTCCCCATTAATCTCTATAGCCCAGATGGAAAAGTGGGTGTAAGCAAGGCAGTGGATCGGCAAGGGGACAGAGCCAGGGTCTGAATGTCATCCGGGCGGGCTAGTGATGTCGAGAATATCTGCCCGTAGAAGAGACAGCCGCCATTAGCGGGTCAGGCGGGGTGCCTCCAGTGTCTTTCTTGCCTTGAAATGGAAACCCTCCGCCCTCCAAGGTGCTTGCGTTGCTGTAGTCGGTGTTGGGCCCACTACGCTGCCCCTCGCTCTCACTTTTCTCTCTGGGTTCCTGCTCGAGTTCCTGCCCTGGCACTCAGTTCTCTGGGGATCGGGTGTACCTCGGGACCCCTACGTCTCACTGGGTCCCCGGTGCTCAACAGCTACCCACAGCCAAGTTCAGGGTCTCACCGCTCCTCATCGTAGTCTCCTGCAATCTTGATTATGCGGCTCCCGCTCTGTTTCTCAATTAGAGCGAGTCCGCGCCGGTTCAGGCGCCATTTTGAGGTGAGATTATTTGGCGAATTTTTGCCGATTACACAGCAACGGCGCAATTTAGTGGAGCGGCGTCCACATCGGAAAACGCTCCCAGTACTCCAATGTCGGGAGTAAGTTTCTCCTGTTGAATTTGGAGCAATAAAGCGCCGCACTAGGTTGTTGAGCGCAGGGCTTCCATGGAGCATTAGCTCCGAGCAGCCATGATGGAATTAGCTCCCAGGAGCTACCTCAGGAGCTAAAGGGGAGATGGGCTATGGATTCCCTCCTTGACCATCACGATCTCCCTGGGCCAAAATTGACAAACAGATTATCACACTGGCAAAAAGCCATGGTCCCCTCCAGATAAACCAACACCACCTGTCTGACATCCAGCATTGGGAGACCAGCATCCACCCCAGACCCAGGCACTGGGGAGAAGGTGAGCAGAACGACCTCGCTGGAACAATTGGCACCAGAGGGGACCAAAGGCAAGAACTTAGGGACGGGGGGGTAGGACAACACGATCCGGCAAGACACGCAGTACAAATGGAGACCGCAAAAAAAACAAAAACTTGCCAATCCGACCGGCTGACACAATGGGTACCAAACATACCACCTTCATGGTCAGGAACTTTACATCCACAGACCCCAAGGGCTCAAAAGGAGCCACCTGAAGGGCCTGTAACTCCAACAGGAGATCCCAGGCTTGGGTAGGACAAACCACCCCAGGACGCTGAAGAAAACAATTACGCATCAACCGGGCCACCAATGGAGCCAGCTCATCCAAATAAGGACTACAGCACACCCGCAAAGCTGCCCACTGAGCCCGAAGCATAGAAGGAGCCAGGTCCAATGCAAAACCATCTGACAGAAAATCCAGCAACCTGATTGGATCCACCAAACCATAGTCCAGACCCTTAGAAACACACCACCTAGAAAAGGACCCCCAATGCTGGGAATAAAACTGAAGAGTCGCCGGACGTCAGGAACCCTGAAGCAAGTCAACCACTTCCGCGTAGCAACCACGGGACAAGAGGCTCACCCTCTCAAGAGCCAGGCCTGAAGATGGAGCGACACAGAACCCCTGCAGGAAGATGTGAACCCCTCAGTGGATACGGAAGATCAGGATTCGCCCAACACTCCTGAATGGCCAGCTCCTTCAGAAGAGGCTACCGCGGGCGGTGAGCTCAGCCCAGTACCATCAACAGAACAAACACCTTTTCTAGGCGAATCTTGCACAGAACCGGGGCAATCAAAGGGATCAGAGGAAATGCGTAAAGTAGCGTGTCCGGTCACCTGAATGACATTGCATCCACTCACCATGCCTCCGAACAGGGAGTAATCATTCAGAATCAGGGCAGCTGAGCATTGTCCCTGGCCGCAAACAAGTCGACTGTCAGACACCCAAACTTTGTTTGCAACACACGGAACACCTCCTCGACATAGAATTCGAAGACATGGGAGGAAACCCTGCTCAGGTGGTCTAGTGCACAATGCCGTCGCCCCGGGAGATACACTGTTCGCAGACACAGCACAGCACCCTCCACCCAGTTCAGAATCTCCTGAGCCAGCAGCCCAAGCATCGAACCCTGCAGCCCCGCTGGTGATTGAGGTAACCCATCACAACCTGATTGACCGGCCGGACCAGAACATGATGCCCCTGAAAGTCTCATGCAAACTCCAGACAAGCCATCTGAACTGCCTTCAGCTTATGGAAGTTGGATGTGCAACCAGCCTGCAGGTGATCCCAGAGACCCTGCACAGACTAGGAATCCAATGTCACACCCCAGCCCAACCGGCTGGCATCCATCATCACCACCCCGGAGGGGGACACCTGAAATGGAAGACCCCTCGCCAGATTGGACTCCACTATCCACCAACCCAGGGCAAGCCAAATCAAAGAGATATCACCACCGGCAGAGCGTAAGCGGTGGAACAAGGGGACTAATGGAAAAAGAGATTGTTCACAAACGGTTATAGATGTAAATGAGCCCACGGCAGTACATTTGTTGCCACCGACATCAAATCCTGCAACCTCAACCACTGAAGCACGTGGGCAGAATCCAAGGTCAGCAGACAGCCCAGGTCCCTCCTCAAGGTTGCCCTCCGAACGACTAACCAAAACAACAGCCCCTTGACCAGTCCAGGAGACCCCTGATAAACACCAACTCCTGGGAGGGAACCAGATGTGACTTTTGTTGTTTATCAGGAAGCCGTGCCCCTCCAGAATCTCGCAGACCCTCTGGATGTGAAGAGTCCCCTTGGAAAAAGAAGATGCAGAAATCAGTCAGTCATTAAGGTACGGGAATACCCGAATACCCTCCCTATGGATGAGGACAACCAAGGGAGCCACAGCCTTAGTGAAGACCCTCATGGCAGAAGACCAACCAAATGGTAATACCTGGAACTGGAAATGCTTGGGCCCCCCACAAAAGCTGAGGAACTGCTGGTACGCAGGGTGAATGGGCACATGGAGTTAGGCATCAAGAGAACCAAGGAAGGCACCACGTCCCCCTGAACCAGTAAGGGAAGAATCTCCTGCAAAGATACCATCTTAAACTTAACATGAGGGACAAACGGGTTCACCCTTTTCAAATCGAGCACAGGATGGAATTCCCCGGAAACCTTCCTTACCAGAGTAGACCCCTTGACCCCTTTGACAGTCCGGAACAGGACAAATAGCCCCCTTGTCGAGAAGATCCTGAACACTCGTCAAAAGCGCCTCCCTCTTTGGTGCAGCTGATGGCAAGGGAGTGTAAACAAAACATTCTGGGACAGGGAGTCTATGACAATCGAGTAATTCTCCCTGACAATTCGCAGGACCCACTGGTCGGAGACCGACTTTTCACCAAGTCTCCACGAAAGTTAACAATTGACACCCCCACAGGGAGCCAACCCGCAGGGCCTCACGGGTTGTCAGGACTTAAAAGAGGGGACGGACTTTCCCCTAGAAGCAGAAGAAGGACCCTCTTGCTGCCAAAGAACCTTCCCCTAGAAAGACGGGTGGGAGCCAACAGCTTCCTATCCTCTGCCGATTTCTTCACCATCTCCTCCAGGGGAGTGCCAAGCACTTTAGCTTAATATTGCTATTACATCAATGAATTCTATCATTTCCCTCTTTCATTTCATTTTTGCAGAGTTTTGTTATTACCTCACTTTACCACTAGTAACATCATAATATATTGCCTTTTTGTACATAAACAAGTCATAACACTTTAACAGACGTTCTGTACACATATTGTACAACTACTCAGCAAGCTACAACTTACAACAAAAACAGCTTATTATTGATCACATAGGCAAAATCTAATCATTTACCAAGGCTTGTGTATTTTCTTTCTCTTGAGTCTGGATAACTGTCCTAGTAGAGACAGGTAAGTGATAGAGCAGAATGCCCACGCACAAACACACATTTCAACATTGGCTTCCTCAATGTACTGCTGTTTTTTGTATTTTATCCATTATTCACAAAGAGTAACAGAAAAGAAAAGGATGGCCATTCAAATGAATGTTACTCCACCAATAGCAGTTCTTTTGTTCACTAACAATTACGCACCTTTGTTTAGTGTTAAAAAGTGGTTACAAACAGAGATCCATACCTAATCGGCAACTGTGAACTGAACAGTCACATTTTTGCTTATTTCTGCTTATATATCCAAATCTGCTGGAAGAAAATTCACCAAAGTAAGAAAAAGCACAAATATTTTAAAGGGAGCGTGCTTATGATATGTGGTGGACTTTCCTTCAAGTGTTCCAGGTTAAACAGGAAGAAACTCTCCTGTGAGAAAAGCAATGTTAATTATGATAGTTACACATTTTTTGACTTCCTTCATAACATTTGATTCTTTTGAGCAATCCACACCTAATTTTGAATCCTCAAAGATCGCCCAAAGGTTGTTCCCTAGGGTGGTGCACATTTTTCGAGATTTACAACTTTGACATTGTTTGACTAATCTGCATGAAGGTTGGAACTGGCTATATATTTCTCTCTAAGTTTAGGCCAGTCAAGTTTCATGCAGCTCCATGAAAGGGGAAGAAGTGAAAGGTCAAAAAGGGAATGTTTTCTATTTTAACATTTTCTTGTTTACTTTCCATAGGAATTTTAACTTTCTGCTACAGCACAAACTGCTGAGTAGAATTATGTCAAAGTTGGCATGACACTGGTCCTTTATTAGCTGTTGAGTAGTTTTTACAATTTTTGCGTTAAAATAAGGGTTTGGGAAGACTAAACTAAAAGGAGATCCTGACAGTTGTAAAAAGGTTTTATTTACTCGTAACTTATGTGTGTTGGAATCTGCAGAGAAGAATTTGGCAGGGATTTTCCATGTTTAACTTACTTTTCGCATGTCACGTTTCATGCATATCCATGAAGGGAAGCTCAGTTAAGGCGAAGGGTAGGTAAAGTGCGCGTTGTACTAATAACCCTGAAGCCTTTTGTAATATATGCATGAAAAAGCATCCTAAGTTTCATCCAAATCCAATGATGGGGTGAGCGGTGTTAAAGTCTGGGTCAAAAATGTTTGATTTATTAATAAGCATTGAGCCATTTGATGGATTCGCATGAAACAAGAGATACCAGAAATTGAGTTAATGAGCTTTCCCCTCTTCCAAAGTTTGGGCAAATTCATCAAGGAAGTGCAAAGTTAAAGGGGTGGCCAGTCAAATTTTCTAATATGTTTTTGTGTAATGTGACATATCTCCATAAACTTAGGCAGATCGGTACCACTCTAAGAGCAGGGCAGTCATTTCAAGTTTCATGCAGATCCTTAAAGGGGGCAAAATTAAATTAAAGGGAGAGGTTAAAAAGCTTTGATTCCTTAATACGTTTGGTGCCATTTGATAGATCTACACAAAGTTTAAGATATCAAAACTGGGTTAGTATGCTAATAGTCTATCACAATTCATGCAGATTAATCAACTAGTTCCAAAGTTGTTAACAAATTTAAAAAAAAATTGACATTCTCTTTACGTTTCCCGAATGCAGGTCCTACTGCACGAAGTCTCCGCACATAGCCAAAGGTCTTGCACATTTTCTTTTGGTGAGATGGAGATTGGGTGCAGACCTGACTGTAGGCTAGGCGCTGCATCCCAATGACACAGCGTAGAGCCAAAGGCTGTTCCCTGTTGGTTTGGGTGGAATGATGGAGTTTGTTGTGCATGGCCAAGGCTCATGTGCAGGTTGTTTAGTGTTAGAGCGACCGGATGCACGGCCTGATGCCAGCATATCCTTGCTCCAGAGATCACTGACCGCTGTTTTGGGTGGAGTGGGCTTGGTGAGCCCCTCCATCTAGTGCCTGCAACGATATGCAGAATGGGCTGATGTATACGACTGTGGGGTAAAGTCTAGGACATTCTCCCTGTAGGGGGAATATGAAAAAAGTGTTTCATGTCCAATGTGCTGTGACAGATGTCTTCAGCTGAGATTGCTAAGGTTGGACAAGTGCATATGTCACATGAAGCAGCAGGGAACCAGTGGTCTCTACACTCCGGCGGTGTATTGAGAAATACATCATCCAAGGTCCATCCTGCCTTGTCACCCTTTAGGGGACCTGAGCTGCTGTACATGGTGAGGCTTTGCCCCACCTTTCAGATAGAAAAACTCTCTTCAGGTGCATCAACAGGAAGAAAGTGAGGATCTTTGCAGCAGAAAATACTTCCTGTACATGGCACCTGAGCTCTGTCTTCCCTTCCAGAAACTTTAGTGAGATCTGCAGGCCACTTGATTGAAGGATGGGGTGACCCTTCTCTGTTATGGAAGACATTCATGAGGGTGCAAGACCATTAGAATCCAAAGTCCAATCCAAAGCGGGCAGCCAGGCATTGTCCAAGGTCCATAAACAGCTCTGGGAGACGCCTGGTGGCTCTTTGATCCTTCCTGAAGCTTGAACTTGTCCTAGAAGTGCAGTTCGCCCAGATAGCTCTCCTGCATATGGTGTGCTCAAGCCTCCATGAAACAAGAACAGTGGTTACAAAATAAAGTCTTCATTAGCAAAGTGGAAGGATCGTTAGTCCCTCGCTGCCTGTCTGAAATTGTTGTGATTCTTTGGTGTGCTTCATCCCGTATTGTGTGTCCTAACATAGAGAAAAGAGGGTAGGAGGCAGTAAAATGGAATCACCTATCCGTATGACTTATAATAAAAATAAGGTTCAAATAACATATTTAGACATAAAAAGCAGACGATCAAAAATGTGAAGCAATCTGTTTTTGCAAATAAATATTTGATATAAGAACATCCAACCCAACAAACATTCAAACATCACTTATAAGATAACACCAATTTTCTCTTCATTCACTGTAATTTAAATTGGAAGGGAGTGGGGAAGCCCAAGGTCTAGAAGCGATCTATCTGATGAGAACAATAATATTGTGCCACATTCCTGCTCTCTTTATTATTGCTACTTAAGGATCACCAGAGCTGGGAATCTTTAATGCCAATACATTCCTGTGTTTCAATTCGAGGCTGCGGACTTGAATCCTGCCAATTTGGCTAGTTAGCCTCAAAACACCTGGGTATTCAGGACTTCATAATGTATCAATGAAGTGGGAGAAAAACAACATTCTCCTTTTGTAATTTCTACCTCGGTCATATTACTTCTTCAAATCCCCAAATTAGATTTTAAGATTCTTATCTTTTTGAAACACATGACCAGCATGATGGATCACGCTAACTATATTGGCGTATTTCTTTAGAAAAAAAGTGAAATCCTTCAAAACATATATTTTTTTAAAATAAATATTGCTTGTTGGGAACGTAATATATCTACGGCACTGCAAATGGCTCAACACCTCGATATCACTCTACATAGCCCTGGTGCTCATCGGGACCCACTATTTGCACAAGCTTGAAGGGAGGCAGTGAGGGAGGCAGAAGGATGGGCACACGTGTCTTTAAAGTTCTAATTTCAATCAATCAGTCAATCAATCAGGATTTACTAAGCATGTCTAATCATCCTATAGGGTATCCAGGCGCTTTCAGGTCCTGGAGGCTGATTTAATCACCACGTCTTGAGGGCATTTGGAATTCCAGAAGTGAGGTGATGGTCTGGAGGTGCGTGTGGAGGCTGTCCTATGTCTTTGCTGTGATGTGGGAGAAGGAGAGCCCTCCACTTCAGCCTCTGTAGATGCGACGAGTATGGGCAAGTGAAAGGGAGATGGAGCGTAGTCTTCTTGATGGTTGTTGGAAGTTCAGGCAGTGGTTAATGTAGACGGGTCCTTGGTTGTGTAGAGCCTTCTTTATGTGGGATAGCAGCTTGAATTGGCATCTCTTTTGTAAGGGGTGCCAGTGGAGTTGCCTGAGGTGGGGTGTGATTAAGCCTGGGCAAAGCACTACGCTACACTCGCGTAGTTTGCGAAGTTTGCGCTACTTCGCACTACACGAATTGCACGTAGCACAGTGCAAACACGCGTAGCGTAGTATAGCGTAGTGCAGGGGTAATTTTTTGCTTACTCGCGGTCCTCAATGTCAAGTTGGCGACTGCGAGCAAGCAAAATGACATCCCGGCGAGACTTTTTCCTCGTTCGCGATCAGCAAGATCAAGTTGGCGATCGCGAGCGTGGAAAATAAACCTCCCGGCGAGATTCTCAACGCGGGGAGGTCAGGTTTCTCATTGCGAGTGGTCGCGTATGTTCGCGACCGCTCGCGATGAGAAACTACCAGTCCGCATTGAGAAAGCTGCCGCTCGAGTAAAAATCTACTCGAGCGGCAGAAAACTACAGCTTGCACTGTGCAAGATGCCGTTTTCAATGATTGCACAGTGCCGGATGCTTGTCCGCACTGTGCAATCATTGAAAACGACATCTTGCACAGTGCGAACAGGGTACTACGCAGTTCGCGAAGTGCTACGCGTAGCTCGCGTAGTGTGAAGTGCACTTTGCGTAGCTATGCGTAGCGCTACTTAGCGAACTACGCCCATGGTTAGGTGTGATGTGGGTTCATCGGGATGAGTCTGGCTGTGCCATTCTGTATGGTCTGTAGGAGGTGTGTTGCGATTCCTATGTAGAGGGCGTTAATGTAGTCCAGTCAGCTGGTGATGAGAGCTTGTGTCACGGCGCATCTCGTGTGTAGGGGTAGTAACTTGAAGATCTTACGTAGCATGCGCAGAGTGAGGAAACAGGAAGAGGAGACAGTGTTGTTTGGTGATTTCATGGTGAGCTTGTTGTCAATGATGATTGCTAGGTTTCTGGAGTGGTTGGAGCAAGTGGATGCAGGTCCTAGGTCTGATGGCCACCAGGAGTTGTTCCATGTGTTGTTGCAGTTGCCAGAGATCACTCAATGCAATTTTTAATTCATCTTTCTCTGGATGAATGCCTTTGTGTCACAAAATGATTGCCTGTTGCTCTACTTTTGTGATGGAACCAATACATTTTTGTGCAATTCTGTTCACAAGCTAATACTGTGGAATTGCAAACAGAGGTAACGATTTTGGCGTTACAAACCGAGATGCCAACGTTGAAACTGACGAACAGGGTTAGAGTCTCGGCATCAGCTCAACATCCTGTGATTCTGGGCAAATCATTTCATCTCCCATGTCTACAAAAACAATGAATGTATCCTTGTGTAATGTCACTGGTGCTCATGTAAAGCACGCCAATATCTTTGGGTCGAGTACACGCTGTATAAATAAAGCTGCAAAAAAGAAGACTGCAGTCCTGACCAAGTGCCCCCTAAAAATAGAAGTGGGGTGCCTTTAGTGGCTCCCGGGCAGGAGCAAAGGTGGGAACTCATTCATCTGTTTGCCCTGAAAATGGTCAGCCCTAACGTTATCTGGAGGGCGCCCGAGGTGGCAGCATGTAAGGCATCACAAGGCAAAGGATCAGCTTCTTTTCTCTCCACCGCTAACCAAGGATCAAACAGATCCCAGTTTTTACACATCAGTGGACGCAACAAAGGTAAGCATGGTAGATGGAGGGGCACAATGGGGGGGACTACCATGAGCGTATCAGCAAGTACTTTGCAGTAATACATAGAATAGAGTAATAACTTTGTTGTCCACAAGTACGCCTCGGTGGTAAATTTCGTTCTTTAAAAATGCATTCTCGCGCGCGCGGTCGCGACTGCCTGGGTCCCTGCATTCGCCGACGAGTTTTCCTATCCGTTCGCGCGCGCCACAAGATGTTGGATTGTTGGTAGCCGGTCGCGCTATCCAGCGAGAGTTTGCGATCGCAAACACGTCATTGCGATCGCGAACAAGAAATAAGCATCGCGAGCAAGATGGCCGCGCCCATTAGCGACCGCATGGGAAAGTTGGAAATATATTTCCCCACGAGCACGCAAAAACAGATCGCGAACTGGCGGGAAAAACAATCTCCGCATCTTCGCAAAAGTTTCACATGCTCGTGGAGATTTTGCGCAATTTCGCGATAATTTGCGAAAGTCAATTTCGCAAATTCCGCCCATCCTTATCTACAAGGCAATTGGGAAGTGCACCAAACATTTATTGCACAATTTTTTCTCTGCCTTCTTTATGTCTGCACGTCCACTGGCATATCCAGAGGGTCGACCAGCCTGCGGCAGCAGCACTGAAATGCATGGCAAGATCTTTCGGGTGACCATCTTGGAGCCAGGAGACATGGTTTGTATGTGTTATACAAATTGGCTGTATTTTAGCTTTATTTTAGCAGGAGGACACTGGGGCAGAATCCCGTTGGGCGGTCTGCATCCCTTTAATTATCGAGATAGCCACGTTTTAGGGCTCGGAAGCAGGCCTCGGCTTAAGTCAGCCTCCTGGTGGACTCACTGATTGCAAAGGGTTCATACCACCTCAACATTTAATAAACATAGAAATGGTAGGGCATCTACCCAGGATATATCCCATTACGGTTGAGTTGCTGACTGTAGCCATGGGGAACCAGGTGCTAGAGGTATAGTGCAGTGGTTTGTGCTTTGCCTTTGAAATATTAACTTTGTGTGTGTTTGAATTCCAGCAGATGAGATTAATGTAAATGAATTGCCTTTTTATCATCAGCTCAACATAATGTGATTGTGAGCAAAATCCTAAAAAAACAGGGATTTCGTCACATCTCCAAGTTTACTCTGGCCTACTAAGGGCAGCCCTATAAACTTGAGTCAGGTCTTGCAACCACCCACTCCTCTTCAGCTGCCTTGCTATTTTGAACAATAAATTGGGACTGCTTGTTCGAGACTACATCCAGATTGCCCGCTGACACTTACCGAGGAAACAGTTCAACCAAACCACTTCAGGTAGCATGAAGCATCTGTCATCTGTCATCGGCCATCGGTCTCTTGACCTGTGAGGTCGGAGTTTGATCCCGGCCTCAGACTATTAGTTTTGGCTCATTGTGTTATTTGCTCACTGGTGGCATCTGTGGTGGAGCTTGTCAGGCACAGGTTTGAGATCTGTGTCTCTTTCCTTCTCTCTCTCTATTTTCTTTGGGTGAGTGGCTGAGATGGCACCCCACTGCTATTCTTCAGGGGGTGTATGGCCATAGTTCAGGCAGTTCTGTTTGCCTGCAGAATGACCTCTTCGCCCTGTGGTGGAATTTCTTGCAGCAGAAAAAGGGGGCTACCCAAAATTTGTACTGATTAACTGAAATTACACCTTGAAGGGGTGTTGATTTGGGCAGGCAGGAGGGGAGATTGATCTGCTGGAGGTCCTGAACCTTTCTGCCCTCCCCTGGGATGCCTGAGGTTGAACAAATTGGGGTGTGTGGCCTGGTGATAGGTACCCCAGCAGGGGCGGAATGCTATGCAGTGCCCTGGTGTATATGGAAGTACGGGTATTGCCCATCCCTTTGGGTGATGGAGGGGAAATTGCCACAAAGATATGCCCCGGGTACCCTTGGTTGAGGGCGTGACCATTTGATGTGGAAAAGGGGCCTACTGGCACTTTTGCATTCCAGAGGTTTGCCCTTTAATGGGTGGAGACAACATTTATTGCATGCACAATCTTTGAGCTGTTTTTCTGATCTTACGTCTTGCATTCTCACAACATTAATGTATGCTTAACTATGGTTATCATTCCCCACTGATGCGGTGTCTGTGTATAAAAGGATACACCCTTGGTTGAACCACAGTAATTACAGTTGTCTATCTCCTTGAGAGTCGTTTCAGTGGGGGGCAGCGAGCTGCACGTTGTGAGCGCACTACACCGCAGCCATCAAACCCTTTTTCTACCACAAAGGAAATCTTGTTCTCTTTACTAGGCCAGATGGAGGGAGACAGGGAGAGAGACAAGGAGATGGAGGAGAGAGAGACAGAGACCGGGTAAGAGAAGAGGAACTGGTTAAGAAAAGGACGAAGAGAGAAACAGAGACGACAGGAGAGAGTGCAAGATACAAAGAGTGTGTTAAAGAGAGAAAGAAACATCTCCCTTAAAGGACTACATAGAGGACGAGGCTAGTTAATACGTAGAGGAAATAAAAAGAAGGAACGTGCACTGCTTGAAATTGGAATGAGAACATTTTTGTATTTGCTTACCTGGTTCTTTAATAGGCACTAATTGGGGATGCGTTTACATGTATATAGGAAACCTTGCAAAATATTCACATATCAAACTGATGCATCTTCGAAGTTCATGCTCAAAACACTAGACAAAGTCAAACATGACTTTGGCCAGAGAGTTATTTCATGAAACACTTCATGGCTAACACAGGGGCGATATGGTACGTGTCTATGCGGTGTCTAAATGTCAATACTTTTTTTTCTTCTTTCCGGAGGTGTTTCTATGGGGATTGCGCAGTAAAGGGCACTGCTTTGTGATAGTGCCCCAGCAGCAGCCAATGGAAACATGGGACCGGCGTCTGTTCTGTGAAGTTTATAATTAGATATTCAGCGCCATATGGCTCTATGCCGAAACAGAATCCGATGCCGCCTCCTATGAAAGCTCACGCCTTTGCAAATGCAAAACCACAGTTTACAGATAGAGAAATTAAAAGGTCGAGCTTGGCAACACATTCTGAGCTTTTTTTCCTTTAGAAGCAGTTGTTCTATTAAAAAAATGCACTGGTATATTAAATATATAAAGACATACAGAACTCATCGATAAGCACAGTATTTTTCGTTTTTTTCCCCTCAATGTCAGTAAAGCAAATAAAGCCCATATAGCAAATACAAATTATTCATTTCAAAATACATTCCGAAGAAAACACATAAATCCCTAGATATAAAATCTCAGGTTTGTTGTTTAGTGATAAGTAAAAAGTTCTTACGGCAGGTTGGGCGCGCAGAAGGCTGACTTGAACCATACGAGCCGCATAGGCATTAAAAAGTAATAAAACTGAAAGAGTAAAATGCACTGAATTTCAGGACTGGGATGGAATACTTTGCTACTCCATGACAGCTGTCCGCTCCCCAGGCTCAGCCTCTGGTTTTGAATCCAAGATGGCGTCCTAATTCTGCGCCTTTTTTTGTGGCTGGACTTCTCCCCCTGGCTGGGTGGAACAGATGAGGAGGCATCTGGTCCTCTCTGCCCCATCATTGCTATTTGTGCATCCCCCAGTACAGCCACGAGCCTAAACCTTTCCTGTGAGGGCAGATATCAGAAGGAGCCTCGAATGGAGGGGGTGGTTTAAATATTAAATACTCTCTTTTGGAGTTCATTTGTAAAAGTGAACAGTTCTGGGTTGCGTATGCGTAAGGTGCAGGTGAGCACTGAACAAAAACTCATTTTAGGAGTTATGCATGTATTCTATAGAAGTGAATAATCGTCACTTGTTCAAATTGCTATCGAATTTCTTGTCCAGTAAGTGCAGGTTTGGAAGAAGGGCCGGTTTTCACACTCTTGACACTTTCCAAAGGAGCAGAGCAATGCGATTCAAGAAAAAAATCATTTGGCATATTGTGACCTCTCAAAAGCCATCAACATCCAGCTTTGATTGCGTAAAAATATTACACCAACCCTCTTAAAAACAAGAAGCAATTCGTTGACGGTGATTACACACAGAGATTTACCGTCCGCGCAGTGACCCATTCTCCCACCCTCCCAGGCCTTTCTACCTGGCGAGGCCCTTGACCGTCCAATGGAAATGTCCCTAGTGGGCAGTGGTAGTGTGATGTTCACCCATCCATCGACCTCAAACTGGCCTTATTCCTGTTTCCTCTGTTTTTTCGTTTGCATTTTAAAGAACGGGACGCTTGTTTATGTTCCCGTGCGTGCAGTAGGGGGGCGTCAAATCCTGTTTCTGTGGAAGACTGTTCCCTTGTAAGACTGATTAAAGACAACACCTCGTGACGCCAAGCTCATTTAATTCCAAATCTGCAACATATTCAGGAAATACCTTTTGTAAAAGAAAAAGGTCACCCTTCCATATGTACATCAACAAAACATTATCCCACGTTATATTACGAATGTGAAAAATACAAACAAAATCAACAGTCACAAATGTGTGTGCGTTCAATTGCCAGCCATGACATAAGCAGCACACTAGCAACGCATGTTGTCTGGTGCAGACTGCGAGATGTCAAGTATGAAAACCCCCTTTCACTTTGATGATCATGAGAATGACTTAGATGACGACCACGGCCAGTTATTGCACAATTTCTGATCACGCTTCTGCGTGGCTTCACAATATTCCAGTACATCATGAAAACCTAATTGGGTCCTTCTGTGTATCCCTGGTTTGACCATGGGAGACGTAAACTGAAAGTACACATGCAAAATGTATCTTTTCTGTGAGCAATAGCTATTGTGGTAGCACCTGCGGCCAGACCTCCAATGCAAGAAAAAAAAAATCTCCAATAGTTCCAAAACTTCCAATAGGGGACCTATTTCTGCACACAGTCCCATGCGACAGTCCTCTCAAGCAAGGCCTGTGACATAGAACAAATGGAGACTTGTCAAGACAGGCACTGTCAGTATAGTACCTGGAGTACACCACTATTGTGTGGACCAAGTGCACCTCTTTAAAAACATTTTTTGAAGACTGACAAATGGGCTACTCAACCATAGATCGGTCAAAACCAAAGAAACAACATCGTTCATGATAGAACTTTGAAAGAAGCTAGAACAATTAAGTAAATCAAACTGTCAGCCAGAGACCACACAAACACTGACGAGACTGCACTATGTACTGATCAGTGTGAGTCTCTCCCTACCTCAGAAGAATAAGATCATATGACATGAGAAGTCCTCTCTTAATATTAAGTAATACTAAGTACAACTGAAACATCAAAGTTTGACCACCCTGCTACCCTGATATTGTATTCATTTATGACACACACGTGCTCTCTCCATCATCAAAAACA
This sequence comes from Triturus cristatus, assembly GCF_964204655.1. Taxonomy (NCBI): domain Eukaryota; kingdom Metazoa; phylum Chordata; class Amphibia; order Caudata; family Salamandridae; genus Triturus; species Triturus cristatus. The sequence continues at coordinate 508,501,780 of NC_140588.1, forward strand.
TTGCCGTAAAAAGCCCTAATTCGGTTTCATTGCTGAAAAAAATGCTGGCTGTAAATAAACTGTGGTGATGTGATGTTGTCGTCTTTACATAAACGCTCTACTAAGAACACTGTTTCACTGAGTCGTGACCTAAGTGATAGAATGAGTGTATATTACCACTACTCAAAACCTTGGTGCAAGAGGTCAAAGGAACTCCTGGACCTGGAAGGGTGGAGAGATCCTTTCATATCTGAAAGGGTGGGGGATAGTACTCTCTACTACAAAAATGCAATAACCTCCGAGGTATCCCTCTGCTAAAAGTGGCAGCTCTCACAAGGAGGGAAAATAAACTCATGTAGACGCCACCACACTAAATGGTGGGAAAAAGGGAAAAGCATGTTTTTACATATAACCCTCATCCACACCAGTAGTGGCTGCTTCGTCATCGGGTTCACCCTGACTCCAGAAGGTCAGGGTGGGCTCAACCATGTTCCAGGGAGCTCTTTGAATATTTTTGTTTTAGAGTTTTTTGTACAACCACATACAATTCCCCATCCAATCCCAATGTATCCCATTGGGAAGGATGAGTTCTGCTGCCAAAATGTTAACAAGGAACACTAGATGTCTCTTTTTACCTGCTGAGAAGTGTAAAGGGAAGAAGCAACTCAAATTACGCAATTTACCTTCCAGTAGTAACTATGGCTCAAAAGATCACAGACTCAAACTTCAGTTTAGGGGGTTTATTGCAAAGCCAAAAACAACTGAATATACAAGCACCTCGAGGTAAGGTTGTAAAAATATGTTTATGTTTATAAGTTTCTAAAGCACTCGAATGCCGAGGCGTCTTGGCGCTGAGGTGTAGTAGCAGGGAACTTAAAGAGAATCACTCATATGGTTTCAAAAAGGCGAGTTTTTAATCCTTTCCTAAAGGCCTGGAGGTCGGGTTGCAGTCTCATGGCCTGGGGCAAGTTATTTCACAATCTGGCCGCACAATATGTGATCATCCGACCCCCCCAGCGTGACCTTCTGATTTTTGGGACTCTAACAAGACCCTGCATAGCTGATCTAAGGGGGCGTTCAGGGACATAGGGTACAAAAAAGTTCTCTAGATCCTCTGTGGCACCACCATACATTGCCTTGTGCACATAAGTAAGCGCCTTAAATTCTACACGTTGTTTTATGGGTAGCCAATGCAGAGATCGTAGTCCTGCTGAAGTTGGTTGTTCTCTATTAAGACCCAGCAGCAGCCTAGCCGCTGCATTCTGTAAGGATTGTAGCTTCAGCAGCTGACACTTATCGATCCCCAAAAATAGGGCATTGGAATAGTCCAACTTAGAAAGAAATAGGGCCACCATCACTGTTTTTTGGAGTTCTGATGGTATGAAAGGAAAAACCTTTCTCAAAGTTTTCAAGAGAAAAAAACAGGAAAACACAAGACTGTTCACCTGGGCCCCCAGATTAAGTTTGTTATCAAAGAGGACGCCCAGATTTCTAACCTTCTCTACTGGAGTCGGACATATTCCTGCCTCTGATGGCCACCATGATTTATTCCACAGGGGCGAACCTGGCCCGAACTCCATCACCTCTGTTTTATCCATGTTTATCTTTAGATAATTCTGACCCATCCAGGACATGATCTCTGTAAGGCAAGAGTGGAATCTGCCTACTATAGCTCCACGCTGATTGTTGGTGGCTAGGACAAGTTGTGAGTCATCAGCATATGAAACCAAGACAAAGCCATGTTTCCTGACGAGATCAGCCAAAGGTGTCACATATAGATTAAACAGAGTGGGAGACAGGGTTGACCCCTGTGGAACTCCACAGGGAAGGAAGAAGTCATCCGATGTCATACCTTCCCAAAACAGCTTCTGCTACGGAGAAAGGATACCAAAAGGGCCAGGGCTGTTCCTCCTATCCCAATTTCCCTCAGCCGCTGCGCAAGGGCCAAGTGGTTGACGGTATCAAAAGCAGCCGACAGGTCAAGGAGTACCAAAATTGCCTTTTCACCGCTATCTACTGCTCTACGGATCTCTTCAGCTGTCTTAACCAGAGCTGATTCTGTCGAATGTCGTGGCCGAAAGCCGTGTTGGGAAGAGTCTAACAACTGTTAGTATCTAAATAAGCTGTAAGCACTTTGTTTAGATATTTCTCCAAAACCTAAGCTGCAAAAGGGAGGTCGGCAATGGGGCGATAGTTATTAACATTGGCTGGGTCCAAACTAGGTTTTTTTAAAAGGGGAGTGATGGCCGCACGTTTCCAGATAGCGGGGTACTGTCCAGATGTTATAATTTGATTCAAAATCGGAGTAAGGTATTTGCAAATCAGATCAGCTGCTCGGTCCATGAAAGAAGGTGGACAGGGGTCAGTCTGGGTTCCGGATTTCAAAGAGAGCAAGATGTCATTGACCTCATCTTTGCTCATCGGCTGAAAACTACTCAGCCTACTCGAAAGCTGTGTGAGGGACATCGGCGTATCCTGAAATTGTGTTGTGTTAGAAAATTTATCGTAGATTCCCTTAACCTTCTCTTGAAAATGTTCCGCAAGAGCATTGCAGAGAGTCTGGTCTGGCTTAAAAGTATTAGTTTGCTGAGGTTTCATCAGTGAATTAACTGTTTTAAACAGTTCTCTGGAAGAGTTACCTGCCTCCTTAATTTTGGCTGAAAAAAAGTCTTTTTTGGCAGCCCCTATTGCCTCCTTGTATTCTTGAATGGAGAAATTGTATAGGATTTTCTTTGAATTATCGTAGTTAATCCTCCAGAGGCGCTCTGCCTTTCTGCAAATAATCTTTAAACTTTTAAGTTCAGGGGTATACCACGGGGAAGATGTCTTCCCTTTCTGTATTTTTACTAACTTTACTGGTGCAACCTTATCTGCTGCTCCCAGAATCCAATTATTAAACTGCTGTATTATAGTATTGTTATCGCAGTTTAATCCAGTAGGGCCTGGACCCAAAGCTGATTCAAAAACTCCCTCCTTTACTTTATCCCAGCATCTAATGGGAATTTTTGTCAGGCTTGCTTGTACTGTGAGCTGCCTTTTAAGACTTTTAAGTTTAAAATGAATGGCCTTGTGATCAGTCCATGGCAGCTCCACTAAATTGGAAAGGGAGATATCTACCTCATTAGTAGGAATCCCGTCCAGCGTATGACCGGCTATGTGCGTGGGACCCACTATTATCTGTGCTAGATTAAGGGCTGCCATGTTATCTAAGAGTCTCGCGGTTTCAGAATTATTATTTAACTCCAAATACATGGGAACTAATACAAAACCAAATCTACGAATAAGTCTGCTTTGATGAATCATGAAAAGAATAAACAGCTCCAAAAATAAAACACAAGCAAGGACTGCTCCAACATTTAAGTCGGACTTCATCTGTGGCTGAAAAGTGAAAAGCATTAGACAATCCCTACTCTATCTCTAAGGCGACATCGCTACTTAGCATTTCCCAGGCAAAGTCAGTTAAAGGCGTCGGCTCGTGAAGACTTTCTAAGAAGCACATTCACGACGTAAGTCAGGTAGCTTAAGCTACAGAGCTCATTCTAAGATACTCCTCCTAGATTCATCTTCTAACCCCTTCTCCTAACTCATCCTGTCTCCTTCTGCCTCTCCTCCCTTGGGGCACTTGCCCTAATACAAAATACAAAAATGTAAAACACACCCACAGAGCACCTCATGCTAATGGACACCTCTCCTTGGTAGTTTTCCACCGTCTTCTCCAAACGTAGTCTGGTGACCTTGGTTCCCAAGCCTCATCAGTGAGAAAGAACACCGGCTCCCAATTATTGACCTTCTATTTACTCTGTTTCACTTCATCTCCATGCCTAACTCCTAAAACAAAAGGCGTTAGTTCTAACTAACAAAGGCAGATTCTTCCACCTGCAACTGAAACGTGAGAACAGAACATCCTTGCGTGCACATGAAATTCGCTGACTACTTCTAAATGCGAGAGCTTACCAGGGAAATTACATTTCCAGGCCTACACAATTCGGCAAACATAAGAATAAACAAATAGGCCTTTCATAGCACAACGTGGACATTCATTTAGGTCTTTACACATCAGAATTTACACACATGTTAATAATGCTTCTTGTTGCAAACATCTACAATAATTACATGTTAAGCATAACTCATTATTTCGTAGTGCAGTTTTCAACATAGTGTACGTTTAAATCAGAAATGAATTTTACTACACATAAGCTTTCCGTTAGGCAGCTGCAACATACTAAGGTTACAAATTCAAATAACAACGTCATATCATTTATTTTCTGCATGACACAAAATACTTTTCTAATACTTCACTTGCACATTTTGTTATTATAATACAATTCTACTGATCAAAATGAATACAACACAAGAATATATGCGGATGCGGACTATCCATGATTATGATGCACCCCTACAATTTTAGAATATCATCGCGCTCCATCACCATTATTGACGGAGAGGATGGGAAAGATTAAAAACGATATGAGCGGCATTAAGGATATTGTGGTCCTATTACCCTGTTCAAAATAGGCCTGGGCGAAAATTTCCGTTCCGCTCGTGGAAGTTGCGAAGATTGGGCATTTCCGCGTTCCGTGGAGAACATGAAGATGTCTAAACTTCTGCGATCCGCTGCAAAAGCGGAAGTATTTTCATGTTTGCGCTTTAAAAATGCGTTCTCGTGTGCGCGGTAGCAACTTACTGGATCCCCGCTTTTGCCGACAAGTTTCCCTATCCGTTAGTGTGCGCCATGAGATGTTGGATTGTTGGTAGCCGGTCGCGCTATCCCCCAAGAGTTTGCGATCGCGAACATGTCATTCGACCCGGAACAGGAAATAAGCATCACAAGGAAGATGGCCGCGCCCATTAGCGACCGCATGGGCAAGTTAGAGATATATTTCCCCGCGAGCACGCAAAAACACATCACGAACGGGCGGGAAAAGCAATCTCTGCGTCTTCGCGAAAGTTTTGCAAGCTCCTGGAGATTCAGAGCAATTTTGCGATAATTTGCGTAGGGCAACTACGCTAATTCCGCCCACCCCTAGTTTAAAATGACAACATGTTTCTCTCCTACACTACTGGCCTCAAAAGGTCATGGTCATTCATCAGGCGGAAATATATTATTGCTCCCCCAGTGACGAACTATTGTGTCTTATGCAGATCATACGTGGCATGCATACATAATTATTTGTATGCAATGAATGTGGTGTAGTTGCCTTCTTGGAAGTACCTGAAAAAAAAAAAAACATACAGCTTGGAGAGTTAGTACCACAAGTGTGTGCTTATTAAGGCACTGTCGGACCTGGCCATTTTTGCATGGTTATCCCCCAACTTTTTGCCTTCTTCCTCCTATTTTTTCTGACCTGTTTTTGTTGGTTTAGGACTATGGGCACTTTACCACTGCTAGCAAGTGCCAGCGCTCAAGTGCATATGCTGTTTGTCTAAATTGTATTGATGGTTGGTTTTTCCATGATTGACATATTTTATTCACTAGTGAGCATAGTGCCCTCTAAACTGCGCGCCTGCGCGGGCGCGCACACCTTGGCTTCCCTCCGTGCAGAGATGTACAATCAGCGCACATTACAAAGGATTCCACGGCATTCATGAAACGCTTTACTAGAGCCTTTGAAGTGCGCTGATAGTTATGAAGCTGCGCTGCTGAATGCTTTTAAAAAAAATTCTTTTTGTCTTTCTAAATGTTAATAGCAGGCATATAAATATCTGCAGGGCGCCCTGAAGCAGTAGGACAGCATTTTAAAGCTTTCCCTGCAGCCTTAGTCCAGTCTGCACGTCCCTCTGGCCACCCTCCGAGAACAACAAGGTGAAATGAGGCTGTTTCATCCTCAGCTCAGATTCTTTATGTAACGCCTCCCTGGGGCCCGGTCCGCTGGATGCTTTCTTCTCGGACTCTGCAGGGTGTTTAAGGTCCAAGTTTGGGACAATACAGCAGAGCCTTACAAGCTACTTATAAATTAGTTTCCACATTCTCCTCTGTGTCACAATCAATAAAGTGAGGCAGAAGTTTTCTGAGTTTCTAATTTGACAAGGCTGAGCACAGCTGTTGTGTCTGTGCTGCTTGGGCATCCAGGTAATTTCATGTTGCTGATTACCCTCTCCCGCAGCTGGTACTTCTAGTGATGGTGACTGATTGCATTTTAGGCAACATGTCCAGGATCTCAGTCTTTGAAAGGTCATCAACCGTTCAGGGGCATTCAGAGAGTGATTGCACAATTGTACTTATCTCATTATAAAAACCAAGACTGCACATACTATGTAAGGTTAGTGAGCCAGAAAGCAAGGGTTCACGGAGGTCGTCCCAATCACAGGTCCTTACACACAAGCCAGGTTCCTGAGGACTCACACCCCACTCCAGACAGCTCCAGAGAGCCACCCTGGAAACCTGAAGGGCATGCCAGACGAGCAAGCCTGTGTGCCCTCTCCCAGTTCACTCTAGACAACAGACATTGTCATCTCCTGGGGCCTTTCAGATGAGCCTCAGTGGGATCAAATAGTTGTTCTAGAAAGCAGACGCACCACAGTGTGTTCTGCCAGGTGGCTGCAGAGTCCCCACCCTCTTACCACCTTCTCAGGCAAGTCTAAAATGGAGATTAGGAGCTAAAGAGAGAGACAAACTGTATTCGTCCTTTGCAAATTAAAATAATTCAAATAATCATAACTTTATGCAGTAACTTGATTTGAATGAATGGATTAGTGATTATGCAAGTAAACAGTGAGTGAGTTGGCCTAACGGCTAGGGCGGTCGACCTCAAATCTGGGGAACTGGGTTCGAGTCTCGGCAACAACGCTGAACATCCTGTGATTCTGGGCAAATCACTTAATCTCCCCGTGCCTCACAAAAAAAAGAATGTGTCCTCATGTAATGCAACTGGTGCTATGTAAAGCGCTCAGAAACCCGATTCGGGTCAAGTTCGCGCTATATAAAACTCCGTAAAATAAAAATAAAAGAAAGAGGAATGAATGAATGAGTGAATGGGCAAGTAACTTTGTGGGTTTTTGAATGAGTATGTGACTGTCCAAGCAAGTAGGAGAATGAACAAGTTAGTAGATAAGTGAAACAGTGGGTGAGTGAGTCAATGAGTGCAGTGAATGTCCAAGTTATTGTACAAGTGAGTGAGTGAGCAGTTTAATGTGGGAATGAGTGCATATGTGAATGAATCAGTAAGTGTTTGGATGGCAAGTGTGCAAATTAGTGAATGAATAAGTAAGGGAAAAATCAGTGAGAGTGAGCAGCAAGTGTGTGAGATGAGTGAAGAAGTGTACAAATGAATGAGTGACTAAGCACATGATAGTGACTTTGTGAGTGTGAGTTTACAAGTCAGTGAATGAGCAAGTGAGTGAGTGAGCCATGAAGTGACTGAATGAACAAATGACGACCAAGAGTTTGAAGCTTCTGTTGAATTTAGACAGAAAAAAATGAGTGTGACAGCGAGCAAGCTAAGTGAGTTAGTGCAGAAGTTTTTGAGTGATTAATATAATCAGTGAGTGAAAATAAAAGCATTCTGCTGAAGAGAGCCTAAGCGGTGTAACACAGTCTGTTAGCCACACTGCCTTTACCTCTCCTCCTAACACAAAATCTGGCGTAGCATATTCTTCAGAGAAGAATACAAAATATATGTCTGAAACACTATCCCTTTACTCATTATTTGACTCCATGTGTTGGATTGGGGACTTTTGGTTAATTCATTCTGCTGCAAATTCCCCAGCCACCCCAAAAACGAACTACAAAAACATGGCATACTAAAACATAATTCAATAAAAGAATAAGATTTAGGGCTGTAGAGAATTCATTGTGCGCCCCAAAATTTGGGAAAAATTATGCAAAGCTAATGCATATTTATGTAAAATGCAATCCGATAGTTTTTTAGAGAACTATAATTTTGTACGTTTGTCATTTTATTGCAGGATACCTCATGGTCCCCTTGTAGGAAGGCTTATTCTCAATACATTTGGCCTGACTGGACTACAGTGACAGGCCAATGACAAAAGCTATACACCTGATTGGTTCACTGGGAAGGTTATTTCTAATGCAATATTTTGGATCTGTCTCATATGAAAAGTTCAGACAAAAGCAATAGACCTGATTTATTCACTATGAAACATCTGTTAAAGCCAATAGACATTTATAGATGGATCCTTACGGGACCCTCTTGAAGCCGGCAGATGTATTTGGTTACATGGAATCCCACAGATTATAGTTTTTAGGCAAGGAGTTTGGTGTTGAATACTCTCTTCAACAAACCTTAGGGTTTGCAAAATTCAGACTGTAATAATTCTTGCTAGAATCTCTATAGAAGGCCTGACAGGTTTATTTGTATACCAGGATCTTGTAAAAAAAAAAAGAAAAACCTTAAAAGAAACATACATATACATCGTGAACAAGGCAGCGTGAGTCTGCTGAAACGCGTAGATGTTATCTTGTTTAGCTAAATAAAAGAAACAGAGTGCCCAGATTTTACCTTGGAGTGCTGGATGTTTATTTCTAAGAAGAAATGCACCTATAATTGGACATATACATCCATATAGATACAGAGGAGGCTTATGGTCAGCCATCTTCTGCCACTGGTCTGTATGGGTGTCATTTACACTTTCCTTCTGTCATTGACATCATAGAGCATAAGGAAATCGGTCAGTCCACTTCAGTTCTTTGTTCTCATACCTGTAAGTGACATTTGTCTGATCACATGTGCACATCCATCTGAAAATGAGTGCCCTCAGTGTCAAAGCTAGTAGGCCAGTCTTTTAGTTTTCCCTTTTCTGGTTACAAGTCTTATTTTTATTTTCATTTTTAAAGCATGCTACAGTTCCAAAGATGGAGCATATTGACTACTTGCTTGACGCTTACTTCATCTGTAGTGCACTGCAACCTGCCCAACTCCTGCCTCTAAACTAGCTGACTACCATGCAATGATATTATCCACACTGCATCATTGTTTTACAATTGCAAGATGGTCTACAGAATTGTAACGTGGCAGTTAGCTGTAACTATACACAATGTACAATACCACTGCAAGATGTCCACCACTATTTACAATACCATTGTAAGATGTCCATCTGCTGCTTTGCTTAATTTTGTTATTGCAAGCATACATCTGCCATTTTTAGCCAATAACCTGTTTTGTACTTTTATCTTGTATATGTGGCAGAATCTGTGTATGTGTTGTATTGTGGTTGTGTAAGTGGGTAAATGCAAGAATAAATAAGTGATTAATGGATGCACAAGTACAAGGATGAGTGACCGAGTGCATGTATAATGACCAATCAGTGTCTAAGGAGTAACTTTAATGCTTGTTTTCAACATTTAAGTGGTAGCTGGTCAATTTGTCTAGTTGCACAGCTCATCACTCAGTTGCGCACACTAACAAGAAAAGTGTGCACACAAACATTCTATTGCCGCACACAAGGAAGATTAATTAGAGGGATCATTGCTAGTGAGTCCTAGTAAAGTGCAACAGGTGTGCCCAGGGCCTGTAAATCAAATGCAGTGGACCTGCACCTGTCAGAATGGGAAGTGATATTGTTGTGGTAGTAGGGGGCTGGTATCAAATAACGTGTTGAGAATATATGTACCCCAATACCATAAATCTTGGGCTAATTTATAGCCAGATGCACCAATTGTTCGCATCTGTGATTGTCATTTATGACTTATTATTTTCTGAACCTTTTGTTTAACCACTCTGCTCCTACAGATCTACTTTAATGTGATTTAATGCACCTCTCACATAACATGTGATAAAGAAAAGACATGGCATGTGTAAGAGATTTTTTCACTCAGTTCAATGTTTTTACTACAGGCACCACCCGTAATGCATTCAGTTTTGTGCAATAAACAAATAATACACATTTATAGGGATTGTTACATAAACTTCACAGTAAACAAAATGTGTACACAACATACATTGTTACATAGTAACATTACATGTTTAAGTGTACAACACATGTAATCACAGTTAGTGCTTGTTGTGAAAAAGTGTCCCACAATGTAAACAAATTAAGGTTACATGTTTCAATAAGCTGGGGACATATTGTAGTCTTCAGAAATGTGGTCCATAAGGTACCAAGAGGCCCTTAGTGGTCGAAGGTCATTCTAATGGTCATAGTGGTATCAATGCTCTCTTTGCCTTTTCATATATATAACTTCTTTCCTTATTAAGGAATGGTTGTCTCCTGACCACTTTAATGTGTACGCGGACTCATTTCGACCTTTTTGTGGGGCCTGGTTGTTTTTAGTGAAGGTCTTCTTCAGGGCAGGATCTGTGTGTATACGGGACACTGTGAAATGAAAAGCAACCGGTAGATAGTCATGCCAGTCCGCTTGAATTGCTTATGTTAAAAACATATTTATCATAGCACACCTAATTCCTGGTAGCACAAAATGATCTAGAGCAGAGGTCTTCAAACTTTTTGATGCCGAGACACCCCAGTCAATATTTTATAGGCATAAGGACCCCCTCCTGACAAATATTTCTGGAACTTGGTACTCTTCATCCACGGCAACCATCAACGTCCCCAATTCCCACAGCAAATCATTTTTATGGTGGAGAAACAATATTAAACAGTTTTTAGCAAACAAAAATGTTGTGGGTGACTGTGGATTGGTATCAGAGGCTTATTACACAGTTCAAAAAGAATTACCCCAAAATTCACAATGGTACTTTTTCACAAATAAAACATATTTTGGAAAAACTTCTTTGGATGATAACACCTTGCTGAACTAAAGTGATGAGTGTGCTTGTTTTTCTCCAGAGAGACGGGAAATCTATGATTGCACCTTATAAATACCAGTTTAACACCCAAATATAGCAATAAGCAACAAAACAGTGACCAGTCCTGTTTTGCCAAGAGCCCTTAGTGCGCAGCAACACGTGTCCCTGATGTTTAGTAACTAGGGAACCGGTAGAGATATAAACACATTTTTTTTGTTAAAATCAGCAGCTTATGTGGCAGATAATTGACTATATGGCAAATCTATAATTATGTGAAAATCACTGCAGTTGCACAATCGCATAATCCCTGTGCCCCTGTGTATAATGGCTGTGATGCATGGGCAGCAACTTTAGTGCAAGGCATCCGAGGAGAACCATACTATAGTTCATGAGATGCTGGTGGATTGGCTTTTACAGCTGCATGGCCTGTAGGTTGCTGAACATTATTCATCAATATTGAAACATACTATCTACAGTCATTAATGATGAACTGTAAGGTCCAGGTAGGATGCTTTCTTTAATCAGGTGGAGAAAGTGGTCCCTTAAGCTTCTTTCACACTGTTTTTCTAAAAAGGTTTTATTCTTAACCTTATGAAAACAAACACTTCTATTTTAGCAAAAACGGACTCCTGGTTATATTAGTTTGCTGCTGTTGTTGATTTCAGTCATGTTTGGGGGGCGTTTGGAGGGCCTTCAGAGTGTGAGCACTTGGATCTGATAAAGGTTTGTCTAAAAACAAAATATTCTGTACGTTTTTCAGGTTCTTCACCATCAGGTAAATACATATAAATTAAGGGTCAGCTTAAATTAAAAATAAATAAAAAAGTGCTACTCAGTGGGTAATGCAATATAGTACATTATTAAACCTCTAGTAGTTAATCCACCTTAATAAACGGTCTGTATGTAACTAGAAAGCCACAAAAATAAATCTTGGTTGGTGCAGTGGAGAATAGTGACTTGGGTATTTGAACCTCTGCTTCCCTCCCCAGCTGGTTGCTAGCAGGACACGCTGTGCCCTTGTGGTTTCAGACGTCCCATTAACACCATCAGCAGTGCAGTTTTGTGGTTTAAGTCACTTGGGCTTTGGTTTTTAATATGCAGGAGGTTGTAAATTTGTAGGCAGCTCAGAGAGACCTACGTTTACAGTGTGCATACGATGTTAATCTGTGCTCGTGCACTGTGCGTCGCTCACTGGTGTTGCAGGTGTTTACAAGCCAGTATTGTGAAGGTTTGCTTGTTTTGTAAAAAAGTGTTCACTGATTCAGTGTTGTAGCAGTAGCACATGGTCCCTTAATCTGCCTCATATTTTAGGAAGCAGGCCTCGTATTTATACAGACTATAAATGCTGCTTTAACGAGAGCAACACGAACAGCCTCACTGCACAGATCTGCGGAGCCCTACGCAAAATTACATTTTCCCGTTTGAGTGCTCATTTTTCCCTGACAAGGGTTTTGAGGACACTATTGTTATATGGCCCCCTTTTAGGGTCATTTGTTTATGCAGGCCGTAAGGCAGCTTTTTTCAGTGGCCTTAGTCAGGGCCACTGGAATTATGCAGCAGGGGAGGCCCAAATTATGCAGCAGGCTTGGATAAATTAAGTGGCAAGCAAAGGCAAATTATGCAGCACATTTTGGGAAAGTATCGCTTCATTATTTTGACATTTCTAAACTTGTTAACAATGTCTGGGTATTAGTTGCAACTCATTAGTACCACTTTAACACCCAAACACAGCTATAAGTTACAGAATTATGACCAGTCAACCTTTAGAAAGGATCTTCCATTGCGCAGCAACACCTGTTGCTTTGTTTTTAATACCTTTTGAACCGTTTGAGCTTGAAACTATTTTGTTAAAATCTGCATATTATGCAGATGATGATGGATTATGTGGCAAAAGTATAATCATATGAAAATTGCTGTAGCCGCATAATCACATAATTCCAGTGGCCCTGGCCTTAGTGTTGCACTAGCTCTGAGCACAACTTCACTGCCAGGCATCCCTGCTACTGACACATATGGTAGTGCTACCCCCATGTGTGACGTCTGACACGACACGATGCTATGCTCCATGTTGAGCAGAGCAGAGCAGATGGGTGACGCACTGGAGGACATGCAAGACACCACGCATCTCTTTCCTAAGCCTAGACGGCAGACTTCAAAACACCCAAAGCTCTGGCCACCCACCCTGATTTCAGAAATACTGGGAGTACTTTTATTTATTTTAATTATGTGGTATTTCAAACTCGAAGAACTGCTACAGTTGGTAAGTAATATACTCGAGGAAAATTCCTTGACAGAAATGTGCTTGAGAATAAACTGGCCACAATGATTTACAATAGATTTGCAATGCAATAGGTCTTGCATTTAAGCGAGTTTAAGCTATTGGATTGTAAATGACAATGCCTTTTTATTTAAGTTTTAAAAACCAAAACATAAATAAAAGGCATTTTTATTTACAATGCCAATAGCTCAAACTTGCGTAATTGCCAGACTTATTGCATTGCAAATGCTTGTTTTTCTTGCTCTTTACTGGCCTTGAACACCTTCTCCGGGATAGTAATCGCTATGTAAATATATTTCCAATTAGAAGCGCGCACTTCACAGCTCATCACAAAGCTTTCAGTGATTTGATCAATGAAAGCCAGTACCGGCTCCCAAGTATTCTTTACAGCTGCAAATTGCCCTTTACATTTTCAGATTAACTCGTACCGCATTTTCAATTCTTTTCAGGCAAGCAAGTATCCTGGAAGGAAACCTTGTTTAGCTGTCTGATCAGCTCCGGTATCACATCACAAGAAAACACTTGCTGAATGGCATTGCAACTTTTAGTATTTTAATTTCATAGTGAACTGTCTGGGAACATTCTTTTTTTCCAGAGTTCAGGCAGAAGTGAGGCCCGGAAATGCACGACCCCCTTCCCATGACTCCACGACTCCTGTGGGGGTCGCACCCCACAGATTGAAGACCTCTGATCTAGCTAAATCTTTCTCTAAATGAAGGCCACATAAAAGAGGAATTCGAGGGAATTGTAGCATGAACATACCATTAAAAAAGAGTGTTGCATTGAGGGATGAGTTATGTGTAGTTACTGCAGCATACATAAGTACTTTATTGGCATGTCACTGAACATCTACATGCCTCTGTCTCTCTCTTACAGGCTAGGTGAGTAAACTTGCTTTTCTACATATGATTATAGCTAGTAGTATGGGTGAAACACTGCATATTTAACTGTGCCTAGGGTTTTCAAAGTATACATGATTGAGTATGACTTAAAAGGGCATGTCTCACCATCTAAGCACATACAAGCCTGCCCTATGACTTACCAACATCCTACCTAAAGGGCATCTAGTAGATAGCTGCCAAGATTCACAGGTTCATGAATGATGTGCTGCTCCAGTCCAGGTTTTTTCCTTTGAATTCCGGGACTTGTAGTCTCCATTTATAATGGAATAAAGAAGACTACAAGTCCCAGAATTCAACGAACAACATTGGTCTGGAGAACAAACATCACAAATGAATCTGTGAAACTTTGCAGGGCTGCTAGTACATAGTTAAATAATAGTTTAAAGCTTAGGAGGCACTTTTTTTATGCCAACTAGACCATGCCGTAAAACAACACATATATAGTCTACAGTTCCAGGTCAACACATTGTTAAGCAACTTGTCACACAGCTACTCTCTCCCTCAGACACACAGTCACATACTCAGACACATAGAAAGAGTTACTCACATATATATATATATGACAAAGGCTGTCTACAGCTGAAACACGTCAGGACGGACATTGTGCCCTGACCAAAAAACTGTGCCTGCATTTTGCTCTTCTTTGAGGGGGCTACTGTATATATATATATATTCACTGAAAAAACCATAGGTTTCACACATGTTATAGTTAGCGGAAATTTTACTGATAAAAAACCAAGGAAATTCCCCCGTTATAGTTAGTGCAGGCAACTATAACTCACGCGACCGCAATCCTCTGCTGATGCTAATACTGTATTTAGACACTTATTTGCCCATGTCTTCTTCCATACATTTTTAGCTATACATATATTACAAATATTTTTTTTTCATAAAGACACATATGTCATCAGCAGAAGATTGCGGTCGCGTGAGTTATAGTTGCCTGCACTAACTATAACGGGGGAATTTCCTTGGTTTTTTATCAGTAAAATTTCCGCTAACTATAACATGTGTGAAACCTATGGTTTTTTCAGTGAATTTGCAAGGTTTTTTAAATGCTAATTCCTAACTATAACGTGTGTGAAACCTATGGTTTTTTCAGTGAATTTGTACGGTTTTTTAAATGCTAAGTTACTTTACGCCATTCGTGGCGTGCGCGCCCACTTAACGCAGTTCGTTCCGTGCGCACACGGTGAGCACGCGGTGCGCATTGCGCACCGCGCGCCCACTTTACGCAGTTAGTGCCGTGCACGCACGGTGGGCACGCGGTGCGCTACGCGCACCGCGTGCCCACGTTACGCTAGATGGGCCATGTACGCACGATGCACTTCGCGCACCGTGCGCACATGGAGGACATATGATGCACTTCGTTTTGAAAAGTAATATTTTAATTTTTCGTATATTTTATAAGCCATGCACAAATGGTGCCCTTCGGGCACCATTTGCACACGGGGTGGAGAGAGTGTGGATAATTTTTTTTTGTATTATTTTTTTTTTAAATATTGTAGTTTATCTCTAAACTAATAAGCCATGCACAATTGGTGCCCTGCGCACCAATTGCACACGGGGTGGAGAGAGTGTGGATAATTTTTGTTTTTTTTTAATTTTTTACCGTACGCGTACGGTAAGCGTAATCGGCGAAATTACCGAAAAAATTAAAATTCCGTTTTTGGCCTTGGGGGATCTTTGGGGACTCCCTCAACATGGCTATGTGTGTGGGAGCTGTCTAAACAGCCCCTTTACATGTTTTTGGGCTTTATATTTTAGAAATCACTCTCAGTGCGAGAGAGAAAATGGCGGCCGCCGCTTCCTGGTTTCGGCCGATTCGAATGTTTACTAAGATCTAAGAGCCAATCAGAATCGCGCTCGCGCACGCCACCGTACGCGTACGGTAAGCGTACCGTAAGCGCACCGTAAGCTGGCTCAGATCTATATATTGATTTAAAGGCTATTTTCTCAGAATCTACTGAACAGATTTACACCAAACCTACAAAAGGCACTTCCTTGACCTGAGGACTACCTCTCTGCCAAATTTCTAGTAATTCTGTTCAGCCGTTCGGGCTGTAGCCCTGTCTAAAGGTCCTATGGAAAAATGCATGGGAAAAACGCGTTTTGGGACCCCCCTTTTATCTCAGCCCCCGCTTGACGAATCCCCCCGAGACTTTCAGGGTAGGAGCGGAGCGTAGCGCCCTACCTATTTTGAAAAATTCGCGAGGATTCGTCGACCGAGCCAAAGTTATTCAAAATAGAATGTTGCGGATACAAAGAGAAGAAAATAAAATATTAAAACAGGAGATCATAACATTTAAAACAGGAGCCTCAGTTCCAGGTACAAGTCAAGGTACCACACCCTTTGGAACCCAGAACCTCAACCCAAGCACTTCGACCATTGCCCCCACACAAGTCATCCACTCCTTGTCCCCAGTAATTCCTCTAGCCCCTCCAGAGAGATTTAATGGCGACCCACAAAAGGCCCATATTTTTTTAACACAATGTTCACTCCATTTTATGTGTCGCCCCATGATTTTCCCCGATGCTCAGTCCAGAGTGGCATTCATCCTATCCTACCTTAGCGGAGACGCCGCCTCATGGTCCATGCCATTGGTGACCAAGGATGATCCAATATTATATAGCTTGGACGACTTCAAGAAAGAATTTCTTCGAATTTTTGACCGAAGAACGGCCTCTCAAGCATCTGACAATGAATTGTTAGAGTTGAAACAGGGAAATGGAGACCTTGTGGCTTACCTAGCCCAATTTAACAAATTAGTAGTGGAAACCAATTGGCCCGAAGACAAAAAAGCAGCAGTATTTTATAGGGGATTGCGAGAAGAGCTGAAGGACGCTCTATCACAAATTCCAAATCGTCCCACCGACATTTCTGCATTGGTAGATTTAACCCTAGAGATTGATTATAGGCAACATGAGCGGAAAGGTGAACGAAGAAGGGAGTTCAGACCAAGTGTACCTCGTTTCGACCGAGTCAAAACTGAAGCTACACGAACCACAGAGAGTACCTCAGGAATTGAGCCAATGCAGATCGGAGTAGTCAGAGGACCACTTTCTAAGGAAGAAAAAGAAAAACGAAGATTAAATAAGCTGTGTTTATATTGTGGTGGAAGTGGGCATTTCGTTAAGAGCTGTTTAAAAAGACCAAAGTTGCCGACTAAGGAGAAGGAAAACTAGAGGCACCACAGGTAGGCGGAGTTGGACCTGTGGTTGCGAATGGAACAACGACTCCACTAAGCCATCAAATAGCAAACACACTACAAATTTCGTCACCCCATTTGATAATGACTGTAAAGTTAATGTTCAGGGATACAATTTTAAATGGAGTAAATGTCATGATTGATTCTGGGGCTACAGGAAATTTTTGCGACCACAAATTCGCAGACCAAATAGGATTGCAAGCTGTCCAAAAAGAGAAAAGCGAAAAAGTCCGTGCAGTGGATGGCACAGAGTTAACTTCAGGACCTATTACCAGTCACACTGAGTTAGCACTTATGACTACAAATGAAGGACACCAAGAGAAGTTACAGTTTGACTTAATAGACGCACCTCAATTTCAGCTAATCTTAGGTCTTCCATGGCTGACTGAACACAACCCATTGATTGATTGGGGAGCCCGAACTATTCACTTAAATTCAGAATATTGTGCTGGTCATTGTTTCAAAGAAGTGATTGACCCTACAGTACCCAGCGCGGTTACACAGTTATGCTCTACTGGCAGTTCTGTATGTGTGATTCAACTGACTGAAATACCTGAACCTTATCAAGACTTCGCAGATGTCTTCGATGAAATCAAGGCCGAGACCCTACCACCCCATAGGCCTTATGACTGCAAAATCGACCTGGAGCCGGGAGCGAACTTACCCTGCAGCAGAATTTACGCCTTAACCGAGAAGGAAAACGTCCACTTGAAGGAATACCTAACTAAAAATCTGGAGAATGGATTTATTAGACCGTCTCAGTCCCCAGTCTCTTCCCCCCTTTTTTTTGTTCCGAAGAAGGGGGGGGATCTCAGGACTTGCATTGACTTTAGGGCTATCAACAGGATAACCGTAAAAAAACGATACCCATTACCTCTCATTTCAGTTCTGATTGATCAAGTAAAGGAAGCAAAGATCTACACTCGTTTAGATCTACGAGGGGCGTACCATCTCATTAGACTCAGAGAAGGTGACGAATGGAAGACCGCGTTCAGAACTAAATTCGGGCTGTACGAGTATTTGGTAATGCCGTATGGTCTTTGTAATGCACCTGCAGCCTTCCAGTATTTCATCAACGATGTTTTAAGCGACTTCATCGATCAATGTGTTATCGTATACATTGACGACATTCTGATTTATTCAAACTCAACAGAAGAACACCATGATCAGGTCAGAGCAGTTTTACAACGTCTTCGAGAGAACTCTCTATACGTAAAATTGGAGAAATGCCTGTTCAACACCGATACAGTGGAATTTCTGGGCTTTGTGTTGTCACCTCACGGCGTTCAAATGGATGCGCAGAAGGTGAAGGCAATTACTGACTGGAAATCTCCTACTTGTATCAAGGAAGTTCAAAGTTTTATCGGCTTTTCCAATTTTTATAGACGATTCATTCATGGTTTCTCTTCCAAGATTTTACCTCTGACTCGTCTTCTGAAGAAAGGCGTTTCTTTCCAGTGGTCCGAAGAGGCTGAACAAGCATTCCAGTTGATGAAGAACAGCTTCGTTACAGCACCAGTATTGCTTCATGCTGATCCCTCAGAGCCCTTCTATTTGGAAACCGACGCTTCAGACCTAGCCATCGGTGGCATACTCTCTCAGAGGCATAAAGACACGGGACAGTTGCATCCGGTAGCTTATCGGTCTCGCAAACTCAGTCCTGCGGAATGCAACTATACCATCACAGAAAAGGAACTCCTGGCAATTAAGGATGCCTTCAAGGATTGGAGACACTACTTAATGGGAGCTAAACACACTGTAACGGTGTTCACAGACCATCGCATCCTAAAATTCTTGCGATCTGCCCGTACACTCACGCCGCGCCAGTTACGTTGGTCTCTGTACTTTGCGGATTTTGACTTTGTTATCACTTTTCGTCCAGGATCTAAAAACGGGAAAGCTGATGTCCTTTCTAGACTGGATACAGAAAATCAACTCCCTATCATTGAAAATCACCAAATTATACCTGACGACAAATTCATCGGAACAATTTCATTGGAACCCTTTGAGCAGCATGTTCGAAATTCCATGTCGAACCTGGAAATGAAGACTTGGGCCTCTGAAGATCCGCAACGTCTCATCCGTAATGGCCTTCCCTACCAAGGTTCCACCCTGTATTTACCCACCAAAGCACTTCAGTTGAAAGCAATGCAGGAATGTCATGACAACCCTCTGGCTGGTCACAAGGGAATCCTTAAAACCGAAGATTTACTCAAGCGAAGCTTTTGGTGGCCATTTATGTGCCGGGAAGCTCGCCACTATGTTTTGAGTTGTGAACTTTGTGCACGGGGAAAATCAGATAGGCAACCCCCAAAAGGTCTATTGCAACCCATGCCTACCCCTCCTCATCCTTGGCACACGGTTTCACTTGATTTGATCATTGATTTACCTTCCTCCCATGGTTATGACACCATTCTTGTAGTTGTTGACACCTTTAGTAAAATGGCACACTTCGTTCCCTTTAAGGGTACACCTACTGCCAAACAACTATCCCAACTTTTTAATCAACACATCATCCGCCTTCATGGGATCCCAAAGGTCCTCATTTCCGACAGGGGCTCCCAGTTTCTTTCACGTTTCTGGAAGGCTTATGTCACTGGTCTCAATATTGATCATCGTTACTCCACTAGTTTTCACCCAGAAACTGATGGTCAGACGGAACGCATTAACCAAGAACTAGAACAACATCTCAGGCTATATTTGTTAGATGAGGAAGGGGATTGGCCTGACCATTTATGGACTGCAGAGTACGCCTATAATAACGCCCTTAATGTATCTACAGGTTTCTCCCCTTTCTTTATAAATTCAGGCAGACATCCTAATTCTTATGCGAATTTTGATGATATTAACATCCCTGCTGTTCAAGATATTGCCCGTCAGATCTCTAAAATCCATCACTCTGTGACTCAGAATTTGTCACTCGCGAAGGCTCGTTATAAACACTTTGCTGACCGAAAACGTAGACAACACCCTAGACTTCATGTAGGGGATTTAGTGTGGTTATGCACTAAAAACCTCAAACTTAAGGGCCCTCGTAAATTCCAACCCCGTTTCATGGGTCCATATCCAATTGAGAAGATAATCAACCCAGTCACCTATCGACTCTCTCTTCCCGGTTCTGCCAAAATCCATCCTGCCTTTCATGTATCCCTCCTAAAACCTATTCACCCGGGGTTGCGTACCATTTCTCCTCCTGATCCCCTGACCCTTCATGGCGACACAGAGTACGAAGTTAAACGAATCCTAGATTCTAAACTCCTTCACAATGAACTGTTCTACCTCATTGATTGGAAGGGTTATGGTCCTGATGAACGTTCTTGGGAAAAGAGTTCTGATGTTCATGCCCCTCGATTAATCAAAGCTTTCCATGCCAAATTCCCTACCAAACCCAGTCTGGAGGAAACCCCTTTGGGAGGGGGTACTGTCAGGAATCACGGGAGGTTTCCTCCCTCTACTTCCTCTGTGGCTACGATTTTCTCACTGCAAAGGCACCCAAGGGCAAGCAATCCCCTTAGCTGGAGTGCTTGTTGGCACCGCAGGAATTCCAACATGGCTGCCAAACTTCCTGACCCTGCTACAGCACACCGCTGTTTAGCAGTCTAGTCTTCCAAACATATACTGCCTAAGAAGTGTGCTTCAACATTCCACTGCGCACTTCACCAAAGAATTCACTAGAAGAGCACCTGTCACCCAAGCGTCGTGGAAGTTAGTCAGGGTAGTCGCGAAATAACGGGGTTAGTTTCGCCGGTCTACTTACATTCAAAGAACCAGGTTAGCACATTTATTTTGTATTATTTGAAGAGATAAAATTCTGAGTGAAACGTTTTTTCTGAAAGGAAGACTGTTAATTCCTAGTAGAGAAATACAAAAGAGTTATTAACATCATTTCCGCTAAGTTTTAGGCGTTCCTCTAACCGAAGGAAAATAATTAAAGGAAGCCTTTTCAGAACTTGACAGAAAGTGCGTGTACATTTTACACGCAGCTCTGTAACGAAGTATTGTAAGGCAATTCATTGTCTCCTCAGTCATTTGAGCCTTCTGTTAACTCAAGTAAAGTATTTTCAGAAAAGCTCGAGCGCGTTTGCCAGAACCTCCGTTTTCGTGCTCGAAACATAATTGGAAGCCTTGGGGAGAATTATTCTGACTTAGCACAGACCTTCTCTCTGAAGCATTAAATACGAGTTTCTTGGGCTGAATAACTAGGCATTCTTGGAATCACTTTGAAGTTCTGGAAGCGTCCTCATTGAGATAAAAAGTGAGACGCTTTCAGTTGGCATGCCTCAATAATTGACTATTAAATTGCAGAATAATACTGTGAGA
Source organism: Triturus cristatus (assembly GCF_964204655.1). Taxonomy (NCBI): domain Eukaryota; kingdom Metazoa; phylum Chordata; class Amphibia; order Caudata; family Salamandridae; genus Triturus; species Triturus cristatus. The sequence goes on from NC_140588.1 coordinate 508,523,174, forward strand.
TTTGAACCAAAATAGAACAGCTAAATGTCGAAGGTTCACGGAACCAAGTTCTAAAAATAAATCCCCATTATTAGAGAAGGAATAGCAGCACATGCAATTAGCGCCCTCTGCTGCCCGTTTGTTTAACACCAACTATAGATTCCAAAATCACAATAAGAAGAAACAGTTTTAGTGACACAAATCCAGTCAAAGTCACGGAGGAACTGAACGATTCTTGTCACCCAATATCAGACTCACCCTAGCTCTTCACAGTGAGTAGAATAGGTAAAAGGGAAAGAAAACAACACACACTTAATAAGACATAGGAATTATACTCACCAAGTTTCTCTCTTTCACTATAGTGCAGAATCCGGAGCAGAAAAAACCTAAAAAGAAAATAAAGACTGCAGTGAGCTGAGTGAAGGCTTCTCTACACACACATATGATATATTAGAGAAGTAAGAAGAGGGGCAAGCTCCAAATACCTCCCTGGTAAGATAAGTAATCCTTAGTTTAAAATAGAAGGTATTAAAGTATTGACGCCAATTGATAAATGTATATGTATTAGCCTTGACCGTGTGAAGAAGAAGAAGACGAAGCAGAGCAGGCGGAGTTTGGAGCTGTCTCTTCTCTGTCCCTACCCCTTTCCCCCCCTTAGAACTTACCTGCGACGGAATTCTAAGATAACCTAGCAGGGAGAGTTCTGAGAAGGGCACTGGAACTTAGCGTCATTCTGCTCCTGTGTGGAAACATTCTAATTGAGGCTCGGATCTGACAATAGGGCTCTGTTCCGAGGAACGGTATCAGATGTAGAGAAGGTTGTTGATGAAATTCAGTTTTGTTACTTTGGTCCTGAACAAAACAGTGCAGAGAAGGACACAGTAAATGAGGAAGAAGTGGAAGAGAATGTAGAACCCTCTGTAAGTAACACATTTAATGATCACATAACAAAATTTGCAATAGTCTCTAATGAAAGACCAAATTTTACTTGTATTTGTTGCCGCAGAACTCATTATAGAAAACAAACTAGGAATGTTGATCTCTACAGAAAGAGTGAAAATGAAGATAATTATAAGTGGAAGGATTTTGCCACATATATATTTCTAGAAAATTGTTTTGAATTGGGTGAAGATCAGCGTATTTGTAAATACTGTTACAACAAGTTAGAGGAAAATAGAATGCCGACCAGAGCTGTACATAATAATTTAGAATTGGATGCTATTCCTGCTGAACTTTCTGAATTAAATACATATGAGTCTATACTCATTCAATGTGTTCATCCGTTCCAGACCATAGTACGTATGGAGCCCAAAACTGGTAAATTACCTCCTTCAGATTTACTGAGAGGTTTAAAAGGTAGAGTGGTGTATTTGCCCTTGGATTTGAAAAAAAATATGGAAACTATTGATGCGGATACTTTGGAAACTGAACCATTAATTATTCTGGTTAATGGTGTACCTACAAAGAATAAGAAGATTTGGCAGGAGCTGGTAGATGTACGGAAAGTACAAAAAGCAAATTTGTATTTGAAAAGGAATAACAAATGGTATGAATCAATTTATATAGAAGAAGAAGAAGAAGAAGATTTACAAGAAGACACAGAAACACCAACTGGACAAATTGAAAAAGTGGACAAGTCAAAGGAAGAAGAAATTTATGAACATTTTAGCATACATCCTCTTCATTCAAAAGAAGTTATGGGAGACAATATTGATCTCTTTCAGATGAAGAAAGCAAAAGGAACTCCCGTGAGTGTATGGGAGGAGAGCTTGGAAGCTCGATGTTTTCCCCAGCTGTTTCCTAAAGGAAAAGGAGGACGATACGATGAACGTCCAGAACAGATTCCAGCTTCTGAGTATCGGACTACAAGACTATATGCTGAAGATCCCAGATTTCGACAAAGTATTCCTTATTTGTTCCATCTTTTATTTGAAAGCGACTTGTCTGCACTGTCTTATGCAGTAAATCACATTTTAAAAAGTGGAGTACATTTACAAAATGTGTCTGCTAAGGATTTTATGGAGAAAGTGCAGCACCGAGATGATCATTTGGAAACACAACTGATCAATCTGATGGCTTGTCAGCGTGGGACAAATGAATATTGGTACCGACGCCATGGTGAACTAAAATGCATGTTACGGAATTTAGGAACACCAACATGGTTCCTTACCCTAAGCTGTGCCGAGTACGCTTGGGATGATTTACTGGATTTTCTACGAGAGGCCAATTCAAACATTAAAAACATCGAATACAAGACAGCAGGAGAACTGTGCTCATTGGATCCGGTTAATGTTTGCAGATATTTCAATCATAGATTTGAGGCTATGATGTCCTTCATCTGCAATAAAAAAAATCCACCTCTTGGAGAAGTAGTGGATTTCTTTTGGAGAAAAGAGTACCAGGCAAGAGGTGCTCCTCATATTCATATGCTGTTGTGGATCAAGGATGCCCCAAAGTTTGGAACAGATACTGATGAAGCAGTGTTATCTTACATTGAAGAATATGCAACATGTGCTATACCAAAAAGCACAGAAGAGAACAAGTTAAAGGAGCAAGTTTTACGTTTCCAAAGTCATCGGTGTGGAAAATACTGTCGACGGAAATACAAGAGCAAAGAAAAATACTACACTAAATGTCGATTTGGATTTCCTAGACCTGTTCTTTCAAATGGAAGAGTAAACAGTTTTATGTCAGCTGTGAGACATACTATCACAAGAAAATCACCTAAGAATACCTACAACCTTAAAAGAAAAGAAGAATCAAAAAATATAAATGACTACAACCCAGTCATTTTATCCATGTGGAACGCTAACATGGATATACAGTATGTTGCTGACAATTCCATTGCTGTTGCTCGATATGTAACGTCTTACATTACAAAATCAGAAAAAACAGAATTGAAGGAAATGTGGGAAGAGATTTCTCACGAGAAGACTGTCAGTAAGAAGCTTTACAGTTTCAGTTTGAAGATGTTATCGCATCGAGAAATTGGATCCTACGAATGTTCAGATAGGTTATCTTCTGCAAGTCTCTACTCGAAGTCAAGAAGAATAATTTGGGCAAGTTTAGGCCTTGCAGCAATGAGAAATCGGGTACTGAAATCTGTAGGAGAAATTGAATATTTGGCCGAGAATGACCCAGAAAGTACAGATATTTTGAAATCAAACATGTTGGACACTTATTATCCCAAGAGAAGTCATCATCTGGAGAACATGTGTCTCTATGAAGTGTTGCAGAACTACATTTATTCACGGAAAGCTGCAGAAGACATCAACAATGGAAAATATAAAGTCGTTGGTGAAGAAGGATGTTTGGTGAAGCAAACAAAAGGAAGTTTGATAAATCACCGGAAGCTGAGTTGTGACACTACTGACAAGAAGGAATTTTACTACTTGGCTCTTTTACAGTTGTTTAAACCATGGCGTACAGAGGATGAACTACTGGGAGAATTTCAAAGCTATGAAGATTCTTTTAATGCTTGCAAAGACAGCATACAATGCAGTACATTCTCAACTTATCTGCAAATGTTAAATGAAGAAATTGAACAGGAAACTACAATTGCAGCAGAAATAGCTAGAGACAGTTCTCAGGACAGCCAAAGTTCAGGAACACTCAGTCAAGATCCCCTAGGACAACCAATCGTTGAAAATGAAGCATCAATAGCCATGAATGAAGTGGAAACGGCTATGAATCAAGCTCAAGAAGAATTTATAGACTTAGAAAATTTGGAAAGACAACTGAATCAAGAGCAGCAACAAATTTATGAAGAGATCAAAAACAAAATTGATCACGGATTTCTACATGAAAAAAAAGAGTGCTCATGCACATCATTTCATCCAATCAGGATGTATGTAAGCGGACAAGCTGGAACTGGAAAAAGTTTCCTAATAAAAGTCATCAGAAGCTACCTAAAGCAAAAAACGGATTCTACTTTGTCTTGTGTGGTTACTGCTCCAACTGGGTTAGCAGCATATAACATAAAAGGAATCACTTTACATCGTTTGCTAATGTTACCAGTGGAGCATGAGAACAAAATACAATTCAACAAGCTAACTGGAGAAGCATCCTTGGAAGTTTCAAGAGTATTGAAGAAGATGCAAGTTCTCATTATTGATGAGGTGAGCATGGTATCAAACTTAATGCTTGCCTTTGTGCATTTAAGAATGCAGCAAATTTTGAAGACAGACTATGACATGTTATTTGGTGGAAAACACGTCATAGTTTTTGGAGATCTTTTGCAACTTACTCCAGTTAAAGGACAACCAGTATTTAATACTGTCACACATGAAGACACAAAGAAGTCATTGGGAAGCATCGGAAATCCAAATATTTGGTCCTTCTTTGAGTACAAGGAACTTACTACTAATATGAGGCAAGCAAGCGATGAAGAATATGGAAGTATTCTGAAGGATATCAGAATTGGACTACTCACAGAAGTTGGCAAAAAAGCATTACAGAGTCGGCTGCTACATAATTTATTTCCAAAGGAAGAAATAGTTGCAGAGAAGATATACAAGAACATTGCAGAAAACAAAAGTGTCATCTGCTTAATGCCAACTCTACGTGAATGCTCAATATTCAATGAGGAGCTTTTGAAATTGGAAAAGGAAGAGATCAGGAAATTGGAAGCAGTGGACAAAATTGAGGATGGAAGAATTACTGTCACAGTAACAGGCAAAATGAAAAATAAATTGGACTCACTAGAGAAGAACATCTCCAAAACAGCTGGATTAGAAAAAAATCTATATGTTTGCATGAACTGTAGAGTATTTTTAAGAAGAAATTTGGATGTTGAAAAAGGTTTAGTTAATGGAGCTATGGGAAGAGTTGTGGGTTTTATTAATTATCAGAAAAAAGAAGGAATTGAATGTTTAAAAATAAAATTTGATCAGATAGAAGAAGTTAAAGATATTTGTCGTTGTACAGTTTGTTTCATGCTTGTGAAAGAATTATATGTACGTAGGAAGCAGTTTCCGTTTTCTCTAGCATATGCTGTAACTATTCACAAGTCTCAAGGATTGACTGTAGATTGTGCATTTGTGAACATTGGTTCAACTGTGTTCAAAGAAGGTATGGCATATGTTGCTTTGTCACGAGTGAAAACATTATCAGGTTTATTCATGATAGACTTTGATGACTCAAAAGTTAGTGCTGATACAAACTGTGTAAAGGAGTATAATAGATTAAGAAGAAGCTATGCTCCTCATTTAGGTCAGTATCCTGTGTTAGAGAAACGTGTAGTTTCTCGTAAAAGAAAAAATGACAATATCTGTAATGAAGATGTAGAGAAGAGGAAAAAAAAGAGGAGTGATGTAATTGCAAGCAAAAAGAAAAAGGAAAATGAAGAACAGGTTGTAGGATGTCATTTTGAAAATAGCTCTGGTGTCAACTGCTACGCAAATGTAGTGCTGAATGTTGCATTTTATCTGGAAAGTTTGCAAGAGCAGATAATAGTAAATCAGGGAAAAAGATTCTGTTCAGAGCTGAGTCTCCTTTTTCAAAAGCTGAGTAAAGATAAAACTCAAATAGAAAGTGCTACTGAAATTAGAAAACTTTTAGATGTATGTTCAGGACGAACACAGTTTTCTCAAAATGTACAGCAAGACGCACAGGAATTTTTGATGTATTTTCTTCAGGTAGTGGAAGAAGAAGGAGTTCCCATTGACATTTTTTTTGGTCTCTCTTATAAATGGGAACATAGTTGTGATAATTGTTATAATATATGTGGCTCTAATGTTGATAATGAAAGGTTTATTTATTTGACATTGCCAGAAAGTAAAACAGTTACTTTTACAAAATTAGTTAAAGATGCTAATCATAGCATGAAATGTGGTGAGTGTAAATCTGACATGTTTTCAACATTAATTTTAAAGGAATACGGACAGTATGTAATTTTAATGATGCAACGATGTAGAGCTGATGGTTCAAAATTGGATACTTTAATAAAGAAGTTTACAGGACAGCAATTATCAATTTCAGGAAAAACTTTTGTAACTGTTGCAATAATTTTCCATGATGGACCTACTGTTACTTCTGGACATTACACAGTTTATCTTAAATGTGAAAAAGGTTGGACACTGTGTAATGATTCCCAATTGATTTTCAAACAACGTTTGCCTTTTGATTTAGCAAATTCCTATCTAATCTTCCTGAAACCTAAATTTTAGACAGATTTGGCAAGATCTGGACAAAATAATTTTACCATTTTACTGGATTACCATTGCAATTTTGTAGAAAAAAGATTTTTTAAATTATCATTTGGCCTAATGGAAAGATAACCAATTGTAATGTGGACTTTTTTAATTTTTAATGAACCTTTGAAAAACCAATAATTTAGAGATAATCGGTAACATCTGCACAATTTAAATTTTGGAATGTTATTGGACTGCCATTGGAAATTTTTTCAAAAATGATTTAAAAAATTACTATTTGGCCATGCGGAAAAGTAACCAATTCTATTGTGGACTTAATAAATTATTCCAAAAATTTTCGTGAACCAAAATGTAACAGAGAATCGGTGAGATCTGGACAAATTAAACTTTAGAATTTTATTTGATTACTGTTGGAAATTTATTCCCAAAAAAATTTTAAAATTACTATTTGGCCTAAATGAAATGGAATCAGATGTATTGTGGAGTTATTTGAGATATAATATTGTGATTATACTTCTGAAACAAACATATCAGACGGTATTTTAAAGAAATAACTATTGGTATTAGATGATATTTTTTTAGAATATTATGCATTTCTATAATGTTAAGTTTAAGTAAAAAGAGATTCTGGGCTTTTTTATTACAATCTTTGTGATTGTTATTTTTTTTTGCCCGCTGTAAAATGATGAATGCAATTGCTTTCACAATTTATAGTGAAATGCAATATATTCTGAAAACAGCAAAAATAAGGCAAAAATATTTTTTGGAAAAAAATGTAAATATGTGTACTGTATTATAAAATGTTTTAAAAATATTAATACTTTTTTCTTTTTTTTCAGATTCATATAGAAAATTTTCGAAAACTAGAACCATTTTTAAAGCTATTTTTAAAAAAAACAAATGAATAAATATTTTTTTGAGTGAGTATGGTAAGTCAATAATAATAATTGTAGTCTCTCAAGGACCTTGTAATGTGATAATTGATTTTTAGTGTTTTTTTTAAAAAATAAAAAAAAAGTACGCGCACTGTACGCGTACGGTAAAAAAAAAAAAAAAGTTTTTAAAAACATATGTAAAAAAAAGATGAAAGATAAGGTTGGCTCTTAAAAGAACCGTTGTGTTCATGCAGGGACAGAGGAAAGAAAGCATGGGAAAATTATTCAAAGCGACAAATGTGCTGATCTATTTTGTTGTTCACTAGGGAAACACTGGTCTCCCTATGGCAAATTAGATCTTGACAAAAGGCGCATCGAATATCAACCCTTCGAAATCGAGGGTTCATTTCCAGAGGGCCAGCAAAAGGAGATTCTCCCCCCACAGATGAAGGGCTCACCTGACCTGCAGAAGAAGGAGTCAGCTCTGCAGATGATGGTCCAGGCTGAGCTGCTGTGGATGTACTTGCTTGTCTTTCTGAAGAGTTACCTCCAAAAAGATGACCATGTGTCCTTTTGTGTACATCCTTGAGGTGTCTCTTCATGGTGTGATTCCCAAAGGAATACTTCCTGTCAGGATTACCTCTAGAAAGTACACGCTGACACAGCCTGCAAGTTACTAAGGGTGCATTCACCTTTTGCTGGCCTTCAGGAAAAGTAAAATAATCCCATACATAAGAGGGCTTTTGTTTCCTCGATCTCTGCCTCAAGACAGTGCTGCTAGTGCTAGCCTCACTCTCAGAAGAGCTCTGCTGTTCTGCCATCGTATCCCAAAGACAAACCAGCTCCTTCTCCTAAGGGATCACAAGCAGAAATGAGGGGAATGGGTGTGGTGTAGGAGAGTTCTAGAACTGAAAGTAGTTTCAACCAATCAAAAGTTGTGTTTCATGATCACATGACCTACCGTACGCTTACGGTACGCTTACGGCAAAAGTGCGCATGCGCGTAAGAAAGACACGCGCTTGCGCGCATGCGCATAACAGTCACTCCCCGGCACTTCCGCGTAACGTGCGCGTGTAGCGTACACGCGTACGCGTCCCACGCGGAGTACGCGCGGCTACGCAAATTGCGTAACTATACGCAAGCAGCGTGGATAAATTACGGACGTAGCGTAAACCGTACGCTTACCGTGAGCTTACGGTACGCGTACTAAAAAAATAATAAAAAAAATAGAAAAAAAGTACTGCAAATAAATTTTACATGTTTATTTTAAAAAATATATTAAAAAAAACATATTAAAGAATTTTAAAAATTTAATCATAGTCTTTATAAAAGGTAAGAAAATTAAAATAAAAATATGTTAGAAAAAATAGAAGAAAAAAAAAAAATTAGTATTTAAAAAACCTTGCAAATTCACTGAAAAAACCATGGGTTTCACACACGTTATAGTTAGGAATTAGCATTTAAAAAACCTTAGAAATTCAGTGAAAAAACCATAGGTTTCACACACGTTATAGTTAGGAATTAGCATTTAAAAAACCTTAGAAATTCAGTGAAAAAACCATAGGTTTCACACACGTTATAGTTAGGAATTAGCATTTAAAAAACCTTAGAAATTCAGTGAAAAAAACCATAGGTTTCACACATGTCATAGTTAGCTGGACATTTTACTCGTAAAAAACCATTGAAATTGCCACGTTATAGTTAGTTCAGCTACTCAAAAAACCAACTAATAACCTATATAGACACCCATGTAGCTACTCACCAACCCATGCAGCCACTTATACACAAAGTGAGAGACTGATACAGATATTTACATATTTAAACACTAAGCCATGTATTCACTATGATACACTTAATCAGTCAGTTACACAATCAATTTTTCAAAAACAAATCATCCTTTTAGACACTTATATACCCATTTATTCTTCCATCGACCTTGAGATATACATATATAAAACATATTTAATTTTCAGAAAAACACACATTCACTGGATGATGTCATCAGTGATGTCATCAGTGATGTCATTTGAGATGTCATCAGTGATGTCATGAGTGATGTCACTGACCATGTCATGAGTGATGTAATATGTGACATCATCAGCAGTGCATTGCGGGCGCGCGAGTTATAGTTAGCTGAACTAACTATAACGGGGCAATTTCAATGGTTTTTTACGAGTAAAATGTCCAGCTAACTATAACATGTGTGAAACCTATGGTTTTTTTCACTGAATTTCTAAGGTTTTTTAAATGCTAATTCCTAACTATAACGTGTGTGAAACCTATGGTTTTTTCACTGAATTTCTAAGGTTTTTTAAATGCTAATTCCTAACTATAATGTGTGTGAAACCCATGGTTTTTTCAGTGAATATATATATATATATATATATATATATATATATATATATATATATTGCCGCTCAAAATTACCCAAGGAAGACAGCACTTGTGGGGGCAGGTTCCAAAGTTTATTTAGCAAACCACAGGCACAGACGCGTTTCGGCAACAGTCTTTGTTCATGTTAGCCGGAAAACGCCAAAAGCACCATCTTTAAACATCATTGGCCTCACCTATCCAGGTGACAACATAAACAAAGGACTATCCACATAGGACTGGGTGAAAAATAACACCTCTAAAAGTCCCGCCATCTTGGTCCTATTTCCTAGTCCACAGCCACTTGTTGTGTCAGGCCCATAGGTATATCCATAACACTTCCCTCTTCCGTCCTCAAGTGCTCCAGAATTTCAAGTGTTCTAGGATCTTTCCCAGTGAGGACGTCTGTTACCCTTTGGGCGTGACTCGCTCTCTTAGGTTTTGTAGTGGCCGGTTTCATTTTTAAAATACTTATGGAAATTAAGTTTACAGGTGAACTTGAAGAGATCTATGCAGGTTTGTGTGTGAGATGAAGTGTGTTGGTTCAAATATGACCGTTGAAATAAGCGGCATATTTTTTAATGCACACGTTTGATTTCACAGGCGATTGAAAGCATAATAATATATAATGTGCTCAATATGAGGGAGAATGTATATGAATTAATGATTTCATTTTTCCCAGAACCTGACAAAGCCTGTTTTTGAACATTATTTGGTAACCAACCCATACAAGGTAGGATCATTCTTTACCAGGGATTTGTTTCATAACGTTTGCACTGCTGACACTGGACTAGGAAATAGGACCAAGATAGAGGGACTTTCAGCAGGGTTATATTTCACCCGGTCCCATGTGGATAGTCCTTTGTTTATGTTGCCACCTGGATATGTGAGGCCAATGATGTTTAAAGATGGTGGTTTTGGTGTTTTCTGGCTAACATCAACAAAGGCTGTTGCCGAAACGCGTCTGTGCCTGTGGTTCACTAAATAAACTTTGGAACCTGCCCTCACGAGTGCTGTCTTCCTTGGGTAATTTCGGGAGGAACTTGAAGCGGCAATTGAGATGCGGAAGCACCCCCGCATTACCAGCACCCGTCCGTGAGTGCATCGTGCCGGTGCTTGTGTAGCTGTGATATATATATATATATATATATATTGATAAATATAGATATATCCACCACACATCCAGTGACAAGCGAAAACACCGGAACCGTGGCCTCAGTATAGAAACGTGTTTATTCGGCAACTTCTAGGTCCCGACGTGTTTCGGAGTTAAATGTCACTCCTTGTTCACGGGCAAAGGTTAGTGCATTTTCTTTTTCTTTTAAAGACACAAGTGCTCCACGTGCTAGTACAATAGATATAAACAACATACTTCTGTTGGTACAAGTTGATAAATGAAGTTTTGTTGAAACACGGCAACAGTCTACCTATACCATTTCATATTGCAATATTCAAATTGCCTTCAGCGTGGGTGAAAATTCTGTGATTATAAACGACTGATACGATAAAAACGGTCATATTTAAACATTAGCATTATAACAGAGAGACATCAATGAAATAATACATTTGTAAGTCAAACATGCCAATAAAATTGTGCACACGTCCCAAATGAATGCAAACTTCACAAAAGCCCGATTGGGCAAACACATATACAATGTCAGAGGAACACAAATTACATGCATCTCTTTCAGTCAGAGCATGACATTTCCGTAATACAAGCTTCTGCAATAAATGCCAGCTTCCCTAAGATCACAGTGGGAAAACATCTATATGTGAAATAAATCCTCCGTCAAAATGCCTACAGTAGGATACTGCTACTCTGTTTCTCTGTGTAGTGTACTAAGTCTTGCTCCAGTGAGCGCAGAGTTCCCCACACCTGGTTTTGTGAAAAGTGCTTAGTTTCCTGTGTCGATCATGATTAAGCAGTTCAGCCAATCATCTTGATATCTGTAATAGACCAGACAGAGAATACTTTTGTTAAAACTTGGATACTAACGTGCACAAAAGTAAATAAAACAACTAAAAACCTTAAACACCAAGAGGAAACATGAGGACTAGATACAACCGCTAAGTCTGACCTAAGTGTACTGACATCTCTTCATCAAGGTTCAAACCTCTGGGAGCTAAGGTTTTATACTTGATGATCATTTTAGACTCACGTCTCCTGAGTTCCAAGATTCTATTGCCCCCTCTCTCTCTCAGGGGAAAACAGTCAAGAACACAAAATCTAAGCAAATTTGCATTTTGATTTTGTGCAGTGTTAAAATGGCGTGCTACAGGGTATTGTTTATCATTTTTCTTGATCGCACGGAGGTGCTCCAGTACCCTCTTTTTGCCCTTATGTATCGTACTCCCAATGTATGTCTTGTCGTAGGCACATTTTAATGCATAAATTGCAAATTCAGTGTGCAAGATGCATGTTTTTGATGACATAAGGAGGTTTATCATCGCAAAGTTTAATCGACTTGCAATTGGCACTGAATTTACATGCCTTGCATTGTTTACTTGTGAAGAAGCCTTGGATATGGGTCTTCTTCCTGGTTTGGTTGACCAGACTTTTACTAAGGGATTCTCTCAGGGATTGAGGTCTTCTAAAAGTCAAAGACGGGTATTCTCCCACAACTTCTCTTAGATCCTCATCACTCCTCAACACTTCCCAGAATTTCTTCAAACTTTTTCTGACTTCCCACACCTGGTTACTGTATTTCGTGATAAATCTCAAGACTTCTTTCTGAGTGTTCACTTCTTTACCCTTGGTGATTAACAGTTCCTGTCTTTTAACTTTGTCAAGTTTAATAGTGGCTTTTCTGATGGTACTGCTACTGTAACCCCTAGCTCTGAACCTCTGGGTCATGGTATCTCTTTCTTTTTGATAGCTCTCCTCAGTGCTACAATTCCTCTTGGCTCTGAGCAGTTCCCCAAACGGAATGCTGTTGACTAGGCTCTTGGGATGACAACTGTTCACGTGTAGCAAACTGTTGCCAGCAGTGGATTTTCTAAAAAGTTTGCTAGTGATTTTGTCATTTTGGATTTCAAGTTTAAGATCCAAAAACTTAATCGTGAAAGTGTTCATTTCACTGGTGAACTGAAGGTTGAGAGTGTTGGTATTCAGGTCATTGACAAACTTTTGTGCCTGGATTTCAGTTCCTCTCCAGATGCAAAAGATGTTGTCTATATATCTCACCCAGAGGACGATGTGGTCAACAAAGTGTCTGGTGTTGTAGACGACCTGCTTCTCCCACCAGCCAAGGTAAATACCTGCAACGCTGGGGGCGAAGCAGGTTCCCATCACCATTCCCTGGGTTTGTTTGTACATGTTCTTATCAAATAAGAAATAGTTGTTTTTAAGACACATCTGGATCATCTCCAAAACCATTTCTGTATGGAGAAAAAATAACAGTGATCGATCTTTCATGAAAATTCTGCATGCCTCAACCCCTAAATCCTGGGGGATGCAGGTATACAGACTGCACACATCCATACTCATTAATAAGTAGTCACTCTGCCAGGTGATCTCATTGATAATTCTGAGAAAATCACGCGTATCTTTCACGAATGAAGGAAGGGATTGCATAAACGGTTGCAGAAAGTGATCCACGTATTTGGACGTATTTTCTAGTGCGCTATTCTTTGAGGATACAATTGGTCTGCATGGGGGAATGTTAGTATTTTTATGTATCTTTGGGAGAAGATATAAGACCGGGATTTTAGGGTTTTTGCAGACTAAAAACCTATACATGTCCTAATTAATCATAGCCTTGTCACTCCAATCTACCAGTCTACTGCTAACTTCTCTGTTGGCTGCCTCATACTCGGCTTTTGATGTGAGACAGTATCTTTTGGTATCCGACAGTTGTTTATAATCTCCCTCAAGGTACATGTCCGGGGGCCAGACTACTACATTTCCCCCCTTGTCTGATTTTTTCAATCACAAGGTCCTGGCATTCTTCCAATTCTCTTATGGCTATTCTATGTGTTTTCTTGAGATTAGGTGTGGTGCACACTCTGCGTGACTCTAATTTTTGTAGCACTCTTATCATACCTTTCTTAAAACAATTAATAGCATCATTGTTAATTTGTGGGATAAACACTGATTTAGGTTTAAAGCCTGTAAACCCCCAATCCTACATCCATGCCAGTGTTCAAAAGGTTAATAAAAGGATCCCCATCCAGTCCTTCTACCTCCGCCAATTCATGCACAGTATGCAAAAGTGATATATCACCAATGTTAAGTGTAGAGGGATTCTCTTGCACCAAAGATACCTGTTATAATCTCTCTTTCTTTCCCCTGGTTCTCACCTCCGTGGGGTCTGTCCTTTTTTCCTTCTCCAGTGGTAGCTTCCAGTCTCTCCCCCGCACCCTCCTCCCTCTTGGAACGTTCCTCCAGAGTTCACTTTGGAATGTTGACAGTGCTGTCAATTACGGAGAGTGGATGACAAGAATAAAGACGCTTGAACTTACCTGCTTAAGTTTCTTCTTCATTATAACACTGGCGACGATCTGGCGAAGGGGGCCACTCCTGTCATCTCCCCTTTCTGTACTCTCTCCTTTCTGCATGCCGAATGGGAAATTCTTCAGTTCAATGCCAGTGAAGAGGCAGAGTGGTGCATTTTCCTGAAATTGATGGAGTTCACGGGAGTTTCCTGACTGGATTCCAGACCTGTGGGGATCCCTCATATCCGGCTTGGAGGTATTTTCAGTTCCCTCTTCTCCGTCTACAGCTCCGATTGCCGAGTACTACAGTGCTCCAGTCACCATTTTTCGCCTCACGAGTGTCTGCAGTTATTTCCTGACAATCTCTGTACAGAGTTCTGTTCGATTTGACTGGTTTCCACTTTTATTTCAGCACCTTGTGTAATAGTGAGCGCTTCCCTATGTGGTGCTGCTGTTGGGAGTATAGGCTGAAGTCTGTGGGCCGGCGCCATACGGGAGGATTCTTCCTGGTTGACTGTGTATGGATCGTCTTCGAGCCTGTGCATTTGGGTGCTTACGGGGTGCAAATCTTCAGTGAGGACATGCTGACACAAGCGCCGTATGGGGACATAATTCATATTTTCACCCACAGTGAGCCAGCGCTGCAGTAGCTCTTCAAAAATAAGCCTGTCAGCTGTAGCGAGGCAGGCGCTGGGTCAAGACACTTTTCCTGTCAGTGTCCGCTCCTCGAGCCTGCGCAGTTGAGTTTTCGAGGCGTAAGGTTCCTCAAGAGAAGACGCTTTGAGGGAGCGCCGTGTGGAGACTCTTGTGATATTTGCACCTTGTTGATCCTGTGCCCCAGCAGCTCTTCACAGTAAATCCTGTCAGCAGCAGCGTTCAGGCAAGTGCGGTGTAAAGTGCAATTCTTTCAGCTTTCCTCAAGGAGGGCGCTGTCACAAGCGCCGTGTGGGGACACTACTCGCATGTTCATCCTCAGTGAGTCTGCGCTGCAGCAGCTCGTCACGAAATTTCCTGTCAGCTGCAGCGGTTGGCGGGCGCGGTGTTCAAGTGTGCCATAGTGTTCTCTCAGTGCGCAGCAAGTCATTTCTGGCAAAGTTATTCAGCAATTCGTCCATAGCAGCCATATTCTAATATTTCCTTGTGTGTTTCCTGCGGTGATACACACACCTACTTTGTTATGCATATCCAATATTTATGATCCACGTCTGAGGCACTTAAGAGTATTGCTCCTTACAGTTTCGTTTTCCATAAGGGGATCCATCACAGCTAAGGGTGGACTTCTGGTCCGTACAACTCTGCCCTACATACCCTGTACACCCCAGTCTAAGCACAGTGTGTGAACCTCTATACGGTGACACGCACACCTTCACCCTTGGACCTCCAGTCGTCTATAATGTCAGGCATGCGGTTTCACCTAGAGTGATCAATTGTGAAAATACTGCCAGGTGTGTGATGAGCCTCTGAGGGCGTACTGTGCTCTCTGGGTACTGCGAATATAGCGTGTGTCCCATAATGCTTCTTGGTCTAGAGTATGAACAAAGTTTTACTTACTGAGTACCTTCTATTGAATATAGCGTGTGTCCCATATTGCTTCGTGGTCTAGAGTATGAACAAAGTTTTACTTACTGAGTACCTCCTACAAGCCAAGTGTCCATGCATGTTTCAGGTTAAAGTGTATGAGAGTATTTAGGGTACCCATATAGTCTTTCTGTATTCGCTCAGATCGTGGTCCTTACTTGCTTTGGTTTGCGTTGAGACACCCTCACAAATTCTTTCCGTGTCCTGGTGTAGGTTCCCTGCTTTCCTCCCCTGTCACATCCAGTATAGGTGCCTCCTTCCGTCCAGTGGCTATTCTGGCTCAGCCGCGGTGTTAGCTTACTCCTCCCACCATGGCAGGACAAGCTATGAGCCAACCTCCTCCGTTCCTCAATGAAATCGGGGAGCCAAAAATTCACTGGAAGGAATGGATAAATTTATTTGCCTCATACCTCATTGCAATAGGCGGTGAGAGGTATTCTTCGGTTTGCAAACAACACATTTTGTTGCATAACCTAGGTGTACAAGGAAGGAAGATTTATGATACTTTACCTGATCCAGAACTAGAAGAGGATGAGGAGGACACGGATGAGTTTAAGGTCACACTGTTGAAGTTGGAAACACATTTTGGGGGTAGAGTAAACGTAGTTTTAGAGCGACATAAGTTCTTTAGTCGCATCCAAGGTAAGCAGGAATCGGTCATCAATTATATAGCAGCACTTAGAGGTTTGACTCAATTATGGGATTTTGGGGAGTTGAGTGATTCACTCATCAGGGACCAACTTGTCAGGTGCACAAACAATAGTCGGATCCAAGAAAAGCTACTAGCAAAAAACCCCACTTTAAAAGATGCGGTTAGTATAGCAGTCTCTGTGGACACACTGCTAAGTGTATCAAGGAGATGAAGACTCCAAATGACATGGTTGCCAATGTTAGCAATATCAGTGATGCATGCACAAATTCACGTGAGAAAGAAGTATTCAAAGTTAGACCTGGTGAGGTCATAGATAACCATTCTGTAAGTGAAAAGGGGAGATTGAAATGCTACAGATGTGGCAGCAGCAATCACCTTGCAAATGACGTACGTTGTACTGCCCGGAATGTCACGTGTGTAAAATGTAACAAGAAGGGACACCTGGGTAGAGTGTGCAACAACAGTGGAAACCCTCAAGTAAAAGTAGTACACAGTGTAGAGGACAGTGTTCCCAAGTATGTTTTCCAAGTAAAAGCTAGGGAATGTCAAGCCTCCCCAGGTTATCAAGAGCATTTCAGTAACTACAGGCCCATTAAACATCCCAAATGTACTGTACTTGTGAATGATAAGCCTATAGAGGTGTTGGCCGATTCGTGTGCCCCGGTTACCTTATTCAATATAAATGTCATAAATGGCATTTTTGATACCTCTTGTCACAAAATGATGGAACCTGACATTTCAGCAGTAGGGTACGCTGATGAGAATATTCCTTTAATAGGGATGATGAGTGTTTGGATTAAATTCAAAGGAAGAGCGACAAGGGGCAAATTATACATGGTAAGCAAAGGGTCTAATCTGTTGGGTTGGCAGCACCAAAGGGAGCTGGGGATTATACTTGACCCGAATAGTAAAGACCAGGTTCTAGTAGCTGAGGAGGTGGGTGGAACTAGCAAGGATGCATACAATTCCTCTGAGGTGTTCATGATAACAGGCCAAAGTGAAAATGGCATGGCCTGCGATGTACCGCCCACGGGAGTCTATAACATGTGTAAACAAGGTGCCAAAACCCATGGAGAAGGAGGGGTGCCAGAGTTAGTTCAAGAGGTATCAGGAACAGATGTGGTAAAAAGTTTGCCTGCAGAGATTCCAAAAACTCCATGGACAAAGTTGGCTTTGGAGATAATTTGTCCCATGGGACAATCGGGAGTCGGAAAGAGATTTTTGATTGTTCTCATGGATTTCACATCGCACTGGATTAGATACAAGTGTGTCTCATGGGTATCGACAAAAGTACTTCTCGATTTTTTGAGAGACTCATTCGCGTGCGAAGGAGTACCAGTTTGCATAGTCACAAACAACCAAATCAAATTCTCATCCCATGAAATGAAGACATTTCTTTGTGAGTATGGCATCAAGAATGAGGAATCTACGGGATATACCCATGGAGACAATGTACCCATTCGGTGGGCAATGCGTTGGATCAAAAATCTCACTCATCAAGCCTGTACTAACAAGATGGATGTAGAAAAGGTCTTAAGAGATAGCATTTGGGCATATCACACCTCTTATGAATTGAGAACGGGGGTTACTCCTTTTGAGTCCATCAGGGGAAGAGATCCGATTGCCAACTATATAACTCCTGATTGGTCCTTCAAGTAATTGTTCTGAAAATAACTCCTGATTGGTCCTCCAAGTAATTGGTTCTTAAAATGTATTGGTGGTTTTCTCCTTCCTTTTACAGCTGTAACCCTTCCCCCGGATTTTGTTCTCAATCCTTGATTGGTAAGTTGTATCCTTACAGGTCTCCCCTTTGGTTTCCTTTTCTCTCTCTCCCAGCTGTGTCCTGGTTTTCCCCTCCCTCCTTAGGGAGATGTGTTATAATCTCTCTTTCTTTCCCCTGGTTCTCACCTCCGTGGGGTCTGTCCTTTTTTCCTTCTCCAGTGGTAGCTTCCACTCTCTCCTCCGCACCCTCCTCCCTCTTGGAGCGTTCCTCCAGAGTTCACTTTGGAATGTTGACAGTGCTGTCAATTACGGAGAGTGGATGACAAGAATAAAGACGCTTGAACTTACCTGCTTAAGTTTCTTCTTCATTATAACAGTACCCTTTTGGGTTTGTTGAGGGAAAACCATTTTTTCAATTTCAACTTTCTAATAAAAGAAAATAAATCAATACGTGTTTCAGTGTAGTCAAAATTAGAAGTGGGGCAAAATGATAATCCCAATGACAATACTTCTAATTGGCGTTTGGTTAATGATCGTTTGGAAAGATTTACCACTGTCTTGTTATCCATCATTTCTTCGCATAGCGGCTCCTTGTACGTGCTCCCACTGGGCTGTCTGTATCGTTGTTGCTTGTGAATTTTGGTTTGTTTCCTCCTTTTGCGCCGCGCCGATGACCTTTTGCCGGGCTTTTGCTGTGTGGCTTCATACTCTCTCTTTCTTTGGCCATTAGTCGGAATTTGTTTAAAATGCTGTCTTTTGCTGCAGTTGGCTCGGTTTGAGTAGAAAGATCACTTTCGTCCCTATCCAATGCTTCAATGGATGTCTCCTTTTGTTCATTTGCACAGTGGATGGTCCCTTTTGAGGTAGATGGTTGGTCCTCTTCTCTACGTTCAGTATTCATTTTTCTTAGTTGTTCACATTTTTTCTCACAAATGAGTATTTGTCCTTTGCTGCAATCAATTTTATCTCTGCAGAACTTGCTTTGATTTCATCCTCTCATTTTTCCAGTCTTTTGTCCATTTTGGCCATCTCGTTTTCCAAGTCCTCTTTTGAGTACAGTTCTTGAGTTTAGTGATGATTCCCTCACTCTCATTCATCAGTTTGATGCATACTTTTTCCGCATATTTAATTAGTATTTTAAACATATTCATAGAACAGTCGTGATTGTTTTTCATCCATTCTTCGATCATGTCAGGATCCGGTTTTTGAAAAGTAAGAGTCACAAAGATACGCAGACCTCGCGGTATTCTACCACATTCCACATTTTTTTCCAGTGCTGTGGCCTCCCACCACTTCGACTGTTCTTTTTTGAGTATTTTCCAGAGCTTATCCCAGAGTTTCTTTTTGTCCTACATGATTGTATTACTTGTTGACTGTTCCTCAACATTGCTTAGCGGTGCTGTTGATTTAATGAACAGCTTACTTGCTGCCTCACGCCTCTTGGTGTCTCTAGTTGTTGCGATAATGTTGGCTAGCCTGCGTCCTGGCTAACCACTCGCAGTAATAATCTCTGCTGGCCACACATACACCTAATACTCACCTGGGCCCAAACCACATTCATACAATAAGCTAGTAAACCCCGCTGGTATCAATTTTGAGTAATATACCTGTAATTTTGTTGTTCACCTTTACCAAGTCTTACCACCTTG
Source organism: Triturus cristatus (assembly GCF_964204655.1). Lineage (NCBI taxonomy): Eukaryota > Metazoa > Chordata > Amphibia > Caudata > Salamandridae > Triturus > Triturus cristatus. The sequence goes on from NC_140588.1 coordinate 508,542,585, forward strand.
ATAAATAATTTCTTGTCCTCGATGAATCAGGTTGCTAAGTCAGTTTAAGGTAGAATGACATTTATCCCTTTTTTAAATAACCACAGACTCAAGAAGTTTTGAAAACCTTTATCTAAATAAATTTGTGAGTCAAAATTCAATTACAGTAACCACCTTCATATCAAGAGGCAACACAATTTCAATCATAGCAAATTATCAAGAAACAGTTAATAAAGACGGTACCTGAAAAGGAAAGGAAGAGAGAACAGCAGGCATAAGGACAGATAATATATTTACCTATGGTCAGAAATGAACCTAGCTCTGTAGATAGGGGCCAGATAGAATCTCCAAGACAGGCTACAGGTAGAAGATCAGGCAGATTCAGAACTGGAAAGGCGTCGCACCCCTCTCTGACACTCCTCTCCTCGAGTATCCCAGTTCCGCGACCCCTCTAGGTGATCAGATTGATAGATCTCTCTAACTCTCGGACAGAGTTTCTAACAGCAGCAAGTCTGAGACAGCGTCTCGAACAGAATCTGGAGCAGCATACGCGTTGGGTCAGTGACGAGTCGAAATAACAGTTCTGACAAGTCGGACAAAGACACTAGCTAGCTTACCTCAATTATACTATTCTCTGGGTTCGTGTACCACCCCCAAATGTTGCATTATGTGTTTTCCCCCTGTTCTAATTGGTCAGGATGAGAAGGTGAGTTCATCGCACCACCTAAAGTACAGATTTCATCTATGAACGATTGTCTTATGTGCCCGCCCCTTTATTTCCTTTCCCATAGATTAATTCCGCCCAAAGTTCACATTATTCATTAAGTTAAACATTTTATTCAAGATTGTTTCTCTTGTAAGGGTCCTCAGTGTACGTTCCCAGGCTTCTTTACTCAAGATGTCCTTGGCTGAGTGACACGGGAGCCATCTTTGTTTCTGGACAGTCTTCATGTGCATGCGCACTTTTTCTTGCAGGTAGAGATTCCAATCACCCTCCGAGGCCCAAATAAGAACTAATAACAAAGTCAGAAAAAGACACATTAGAACACGGAAACAAATGACTTCACTGTATACCACTTATTTCTACTCTATCCCCATTTACTTTCTTTAAATCTTTTGCATTAATGTTTTATAAGCTTACAGGTTTTGGTATAACAGTAGCAGGTGCATTAGCATCTTAGTTTGAAGCGGCCATTTTAAGTTCCATTGTACAGCTGCAAAAGTTTCCCACCAAAAGCGACAGTGTCATACTACGTAGATGCAGTAGACGCATGCGCAATAGAAATCCCGCGTTTTGTCAGCCATTTTAAGACAATTGAATTATTTGTTAGTAAAGCACATAGAAAAGCTTCCCCTAGATAAAATGGTGTCATGTTTATGTGGTTTTTAGTACTTACAACACAGATTGGTTACGTAATTATATGTTATTTGAGAGGATTGAGTCCAAGCAAGTTTCTTTCTCGAATCCTTGCTCCATCAACCTGTAGCTTCGTACTTCCCACATATCTTAGGCCACAGGTGCACGTCAGAACATAAACTGCAAACTCAGTTGTACAGTTAAAACTACCCCTAATTAAATCTTCCTGTGGGCTAAAAGGAGTCAAATATGAGGTAGTGCTTTCCCCAAACCTACATGCTCTGCAAGAGGAGCACTTAGTGAACCCTTGTTTAGGCTGTAGCCACATCTTAGCAGCCACTAATTAGTTTTAACAATTTGTGTTGTCATGGATGGGCCTTTTCTGTACGTAATTGTTGGTTGTGGACGAAGGTTAGGAGCTAATACCCCATCAGTAATAATTATTGGCCAGTTACGCCTAATAATTGACCTGATTTTTCTTTCCTGCTTATTAAATGAGGTTATGAGTCTCGGGACATTCTCCACCGTTTCCAGATTTATAATTTTACTTGAGTTAGAAAAAGGGGAGTCCCTAGGCTTAGTACTGATTTTATTAACTGCTTCAATTAAGATGGACTCACTATAGCCTCTCGCTCTGAATCTATCAAGAGCCTGTTGTTTGCATATTGTGAAGTCCTCATCTGTACTGCAGATCCTCTTTAGGCGTAACAACCCCCCAAACAGAATACTTTTTATCAAATGTTTGGGGTGTGCGCTACAGGCATGGAGTGTCATATTTCCAGCCGTGACTTTTCTATGTAGCGTTGTTGCTATGCTTCCATTTTTAAAATAGATTTTAACGTCTAGAAAATCCACATATTGTTTGCTGATCTGCGATGTAAATTTAAGATTGGCTGTATTATTGTTGATCTTCTTAATAAAATCAATAGCACTCCTTTCATCACCTCTCCACGCAATAAAAACATCATCTATATAACTCAACCAGTGTTGTACATGGTTGATGTAATCAGCAAGGAATGTACGCTTAAGAACCTGCTGCTCCCACCAGCCGATATGCAAACATGCATAGCTGGGGGAGAAGCTGACCCCCATCACGACACCCCTCTTTTGCAGGTAAACATCATTGCCAAACATAAAATAGTTATTAAAAAGACACCAAGAAGCCAACTCTAAAAGCATTTTGTTATGAGTATAACAATCTAGAGGTCTTAACCAGAGAAAGTGTTTCAAGGCATTTAGTCCTGTTGCATGTTCTATGCTAGTGTAGAGAGATTCGATGTCTAAAGTAATAAACATCAAATCCTCTGCCCACTCTACATTCTGCAATTTCTCAAGGAAGTCCCCTGTATCTTTTATATATGTAGGCAGTTGTTTAACCAAGTCCTGTAAAAAATAGTCCACATATTGTGTCACATATACTCCTACACTCCCATTGGGTGCTATAATTGGTCTGCCAGGGATAGGGGAGTTTTTTTTGTGGACTTTGGGCATCAGATACAGTCTCGGCAATGTTGGATGTTTCACATGAAGGAAACGGTATTCTTCAGAAGAAATACCTCGTTTTCAAGTTATCTGTTGCTGTATTATATTTTTTCATATTAGTTTTTTCATAACAGGACTGGTGTTCAATATGCCTACCTACGCGCTTCTAATATGTAGTCTTTTTGAGGCCAGATGAAAATGTTGCCTCCCTTGTCAGATTTTGTAATTACTATTTCATGATTGTCGCTTAGTTTTTTCATTTGCTTGGTATGTTGCAATTCGTGATTACTTTTGTGACGCTTCCTGTGTTTGATTTGGTGATGGAGTTTTTTAATATTCGTGAAAAATGTCAATGGCACCTTTGGGCATTGACGGGATAAAATGAGATTTAGGTTTAAATGGACTCATGCCACCTCCACGTTGTTTGATGCTTGCATTGGACATCCTTTCGTGTGTTGGCTGCATGTCCATAGAACTTTGATCATTCTCATTATTGCCTTCACTGAGGTGATGCATAACCAATAATGTAGAAACATCCGATGCCTGGAGTTCCCTGCTAGGTTCAAAGATATTATCCTTATTGAGTTGTACTTCTTTTAGTCCTTGTTTGATTGAGAAAAACTTCTTCAACTGCAATTTCTGGATAAAAAAAAAATGTAAACTCTGGTGCGTGTATAGATAAAATCACTAACCGGGCAGTAGGACAGCCCTATTGCTAATAGTTGTTTTTCTGCCTCTGTAAGTGTGATGGTGGATAAGTTAACAATGGTATTTTCATCCAGGGCTACTTTCTGCGCCAGTATGTTTTTTTCGTTGCTCTTGCATTTCCGCCTTTTGCGCCTTTCCCTTCTTATTGTGTTTTTTCTACTTCTACTTTCTTCTTTGGATGTCTTGGCCCTAGGGTCTGGTGCTAAAAAATCCACTTCTTCTCCTAAGTCTAACACTCTACCATATACCTGATCTCCATGGCTACTTATGCTTCCTCCATCAGATGAAACCTCACTTGTAAGTGAGTCTACATTCGTTGTGCTTGGCATTTCATTCTCCTCCGTATTAGAATTCTGTCCCATGCCATGTGTCATCTTTCTCCCTTTGTTATTGAATGTAACTTTTTTTGCGGTCTCGTATTTTCGTATAAAAGTAAAGATCCGACCTTGCTCATAGTCGGATCTATATATATATATATTTTTTTTTTCCAATCCTGGCATCTGCAAATGACAGGCGCTGACTCCGTGGGGATATGACACAAAAAGTTTTATTCCATTAGAAGACCTAGACACATTTCGACAGCGAACCTCCTTGATCAATACATCTGGCACCATTGGATTTTCACAATATATAAGTTGGTTGTCATAGCAACCATTCTAATTGATGGACATAGAAGTTTCTACATACCACAACAAACATGACTGTGCATTAAATCATTAACTTGTTATCGTTTTTATAGGCAGAGACTATATCAGCATGACAATAATTTGAACACAGTGATTCTTAATACTAAATTATAACAATTTAAAAACACTGCGGAAAAAATACTCAGTTATATTGTTGCATGCTTGGGCTTAGTTGGAACAAGACATGAGAAGAGACTCAATTTTTTCTCACTCAATTCAGTCCTCATGGATACCGCATTGACTAACTACACATTTATATTAGTGATACATAATATTGTATACATTATATGGAAGTCTATCTCATAACAGATCATATTGCTTGTATATGATGCACTTAGCCCTCAAACACGAACTGTAGGAGTTTATCGCAACTCAGAAGTGAAAAATGTGTAAAGAAAACAATGTGACGTGAAAAAATTTACCTAACGCTACGGAATAAGGTCTGGAGAGGGACAAGCGGACAAAATGTTACAGATATACATTTAACGCCTCATCTGCATTCATCCCATTTGGGATTTTAGAATTGAGGAGGATTATGTACCTCGGTTCTAGTCTCCTTAGTCTCCTTAGTCTCCTTAGTGTCAACTGCCTATTCCTAACCCTAAGGTTTTTGGGGACTGTGTTGATTACAAAGAAGGAGAGATCTTGTGCATTTCCTCAGTGACATGAGTTTATATGTCTGGTGACTGGGTAAGTAGGGTCATAATTGGCGATGATCCTGAGGTGCTGCAGTATACTGACATGAACTGGGTGAATATATAACCCACGAGTCTCCTGAGGCGGAAGCCGGGAGTGTGCTTTTACCTATCTTTTAACTATTGGTGTGATACTGTGTAAAACCTCTTCTTTTAAAACTTATTCTGTTTCTAGAACAGCGTGTTGTCACGCTGCAACGTTCCCCTGTCTTCGCAACCACCGAGGGCGACGCGCGTCATCGGACACGCCCACCTCAGCTGGTCACGCCCCCCTCTGAACTATAAAAGAGCGCGCAGCTCAAAGCGCGACTCCCACAACCCACGAGTCTCCTGAGGCGGAAGCCGGGAGTGTGCTTTCACCTATCTTTTAACTATTGGTGTGATACTGTGTAAAACCTCTTCTTTTAAAACTTATTCTGTTTCTAGAACAGCGTGTTGTCACGCTGCAACGTTCCCCTGTCTTCGCAACCACCGAGGGCGACGCGCGTCATCGGACACGCCCACCTCAGCTGGTCACGCCCCCTTGACGCCCTCCCTCTCAGCCACAAATTATGTGCCTCGCCAGGAAGCGCAGCGGACGAGCGCAGCGGGAGCGCCGTTTGCGCGCCGAAGGCGCGCCTAAGGCAAGCCCGTCTGCGCCCGTCCGCGCCAGTACACGCCAGGAGCCAGACAAGAGGCCTGAGGTAAGAACTACCTATTCAGGTGATGCCCTTCGCAATCTCAACAAACCTGTTCAATCTCCATGCTCCCAAATACTAATGGGAGACTCTTGCCTCAATCACTGTCCTCACTGTCTTTTTAAATACACCCCCTCTATCTCCAACGCCCCCACGCTGAAGACCATAAACATGGCAATGATTAACTGCAGATCACTACCTAAACACGCCCTCGAAATAAATATGCTTATTGAAGACCGTAGTCTTGATATACTGTTTCTGACAGAAACATGGCTGGCACCCAACTCGGACGCCGATATAGTCCTAGCACTCCCCCCAGGATTTAGTATCCTACATCTTGACCGGCCCAAAGGTAGAGGTGGTGGCATTGCTGTCATCTCCAAGGACTCAATACCTTGCCGTTTCCTTGACAGTCCTCTGGAAGACTGCGAAAACGTTCAATTCACCTTGCAGATCTCCCCTTGTTCCTCTCTCTCCGGACTCCTCATTTACCGCCCCCCTGGTGCTATGGGAAAATTCCTTGACTCCATCCTAGAATGCTCCTTGGCCAGATCTAGCACCCGGACCAACTTCCTCATCCTAGGGGACTTTAATGTCCATTTTGAGGACAGCAAAGACAAGACGGCGTCTGAACTGATTCAAGACTTGGCGACTCACCAACTGCACTTACAGAACTCCCTTCCCACCCATAATCGGGGACACTTGCTCGACCCCATATTCTGTAATTTTCAGGACCTTGTGTCCAGGCCCCCTACCCCTGTGCCATGGTCCGACCATTTTCTGATTCCTTTCAGCTGGCACTTTTACTCTAAACCGCCGCAAAATCAAGCCCCCGGCAGACCATCCAGACCCTGGGCAAAATTAGATGTGTCAAGATGGAAACAAGCCCTCGAGGATACAGTCCCCACCCTCAGTTCATCGATCGACCTTGCAGACAGAGAATTTTCATCCTGGATTACCAACTCTTTAGACCTAGCCCTCCCAAAAAAACCTCATCATAAACCAAGGACAAAAGCCACCTCTCCATGGTTTACCCAAGAAATACGCCTTCTTAAGAAAGCGTGCAAGAGAGCAGAAAGAGTTTGGAGAAAAGACTTCAATCATACTAATAAAAACAACTATCGACTTATGATTCTCAACTATAAAAAAGCCCTGAAAAACGCACAAATCTCCTTTTACAGCGAGAAAATCAGCCAGGCAGCAAACTCGTCAAGGGAGACGTTTCTTACTTTGAAAAAACTTCTAAAACCCCCCACTCCCTCAGCTGCTCGAGACCCCACATTAGAACACTGTAATGAATTAGCCAACTTTTTCGACTCCAAAATCCAAACTATACTCAAACACCTTCCACCTCTCTCTCCCTTAGGCCCATCCCCCCTTCCCATCTCCCCACACCAGAGCAATGGTATCGAACTTAGTACTTTCCAACCCATCAATGCGGAAACTCTGACCCCTATACTACAAGATCTTAAAAGCGGATCGCCCCATGACCCAGCCCCGATAAGACATCTCAAGCAGGTAGCCCCGACCATCCTGCCTCTTATAACCAACCTACTTAATACCTCTTTCGGATCCGGTATAGTGCCCACAAATTGGAAAAAAGCTGTGGTGAAGGCACTCTTAAAAAAACCTAACCTTGACCCGGACAATCTGGCCAATTTCAGACCTATATCTCTACTTCCAGGCATCAGTAAACTGGCGGAAAAACACATAAACTCCCAGCTTTCACACTATCTGGAATCCAACGAGCTGCTAAAAGTCTCTCAAACTGGCTTCCGCCCAGGCCAAGGGACAGAAACAGCAATGGTGGCGGTAGTCGAAGAATCCAGGAAAGTCATCGATGCAGGAGGATCAGTGGCAGTGATCCTCCTGGACCTCAGTGCAGCATTCGACACCGTCAACCACAACATTCTTGCCCAACGCCTAGGAAACCTTGCCATCACCGGGACAGCCCTTAAGTGGCTAAAATCCTTTCTCCACAACCGCTCCTTTCAGGTAGCAGACGGAGATTGTATTTCTAGGGAAACCCCGATACGTTGTGGAGTGCCCCAGGGCTCCTCTCTGAGCCCGACACTCTTCAACGTATACATGGCACCCCTAGAACAAATCGTCGTCCCCTACGGCATTAAACTCCTGACCTACGCGGACGACACACAGCTGGTCGTTTCTCTGAGCCAGTCAGAACCCCCTTCCATCGATCTGTATTCCTGCCTGGAGAACATAGTCAGCTGGATGAGCAACTCCCATTTAAAGCTCAACGGGGAAAAAACGGAGCTTATGGTACTAGGCAACCAGTCCCTTTTCCGCTCGGAATCTCTATGGCCGCCCAGTATGGGCCCACCACCAACCCCCAAAACTGAGATTAAAAGTCTGGGGATTTGGTTAGACGATAAACTCACTCTCAGTACCCAGGCCGAAAAAACCGCAGGAACTTGCTGTGGCTTGCTCCGATCCATTCGCAAAATTCTTCCACTCCTTCCATTCCAGTCCAGGAAACTGGTCATCCAGGGCCTTGTACTGTCCAGACTGGACTACGGCAATGCCTTATATCTAGGATCCCCAAAGAAAGTCATCTCTAAACTTCAGGTGGTGCAAAATGCGGCTGCCAGAATCCTCACTGGCACCAAAAAACGCTGCTCTGCTAAGCCTGCACTTAAAGAACTGCATTGGCTCCCGGTGGAACAGAGGGTGCATTTCAAGGCCATGTGCCTAACTCATAAAATTCTGCACGGAAAAGCACCCCCGGTCCTCAAAAATCTCGTATCCCCCCACACGACAACCAGAACACTACGCTCTACCAATGCCCACCTGACCAAGATACCCAAGTTCCAAAGATCTCGTTCCGGAGGTCGACAATTCTCAGTCCAGGCATCCAAGCTGTGGAACACTCTTCCACCGGCCCTCCGGGCTCAACCTAATCTTTTAACGTTCCGCAAATCCCTGAAGACATGGCTGTTCCCTTGATCCCTCGCTCCCTCCGGCCCCTTCTTGGAGATCTTGGTGGACTCTGTCAGCGCTGGGACGCTCTCGGGCAGCCATGCGCTCTACAAATCTCCTAAATAAATAAAATAAATAAATAAATATATATATATACACAAAACACTCACAGATCCTCTCATAAAGTTACAATACTTTTGTATATATCATACTCTTTTTTTATCAACCTCACATACACATATACCTTCTCAATCACATTTTATGTTAAAGTTCAATCTAATTCACATACCTGAAAATTGAGTTTGTTGGTCATTTTTATTGTTGTTCTAATTAGATAGTCAACTCTCAGTAAATGTGAAAACTAAGCATAAGAATGGCACACAACTCTCACTCAAAGCAACCATTAATGGCAATCTTTTCAACTTTGCACTCTCTGATACTGCTGAAGGCAGCAAATTAAAAAACATGCCCTTTCATATTTTGCTTTTGTTACTCCACTTCTCAATGGTTAGTGTGTGTTAAACTTTTCTTGCATTTCCGTGAAGAAGCCCAATATGGTTGGGTATTTGTGCATATTCGCTAATTCGTCGCAACCCTCAGCTAGCCCCCCCATGTAAAATTGCAACAAATTTGTGAATAAGTATGGGGTCTTGAAACATAATTAGCTTAGTAGTTTTATTACTTTAAAACTACACTACACTTTATAAGAAAGTCCTTACTAGGAAAAAACCCTCATTGTTTAAGAATGACTCTAAACAACTCTAATTTGAAAAAAACAGACTACACTCTGTTTAATACCCTTCCCCCACCACTCTCTCAGCAGAGTTTCCATAGCTACCCACTAGAACCAGTAGGTCAGAATTTCACAAAAAATTCTTGAAACTGCACATTACTCTTCAACTCATCATCATCATTAATCTTTATTCGGCAAGAATCCTTAAAAGTACATAAAAATCACCACATTTCTAGGTACATATAATCGATAAAATAGAATAAATTAATAAATAATATCCTGATAGAGCCATTACAACAATACAATATGCTAAAATACAGCAGCAAAGTTAGATAACAAGGAGAAATACAAAATCTGGCAGAGAGCAGAAGCAGGATCGCCAAACTGCTGGTTTTTTAAGTCTTAGTCTCCACAGGCATAACAGAAATTGACACTGAGAGCGCTATAGATTGTCTCGTGTCGCTTCTCAAAATCCTGATCACTGCTCTACAATGTTGTATGCCTAATAACCGACAAATTGGGATAATCCATTTTCTACATTATTTCATATAAACTGGGCTATAAAACAATACATGCTCAATAGTCTCAATAATCCCTGTGCAAAAGGGGCAAAATACTTCCCTTGTTAGGTGCTGCCATTTAGAAGTAAAAGAACATAGTTACAGAGCTCCAAAATGGCATTTCAAATATAGTGTCTTAGCCAAGGGCGTCTTAACCTCATCAAGAAAGGGTTTCTGTTGGACATGGCCCTGCTTGCAGGGTCATCCCGAACCTTTTCGCCTTCCCCCGAGCGTTTTTGCTGTTGTGGAATGAGTGGTTGTAGGACGTTGGACACTTTAGCACTGATTAGCAGTGCCAAATGTGTATGCTTCCTGCCTTACATAGATATATTAGGACCACCCCCCCCTTTAGGGGACATCTCCCCCATGGTAGGAAATGTATATGCCATGTGTGGTGTGAGAGGAAAATAATACATGCTGCGCAATGGCGTGCACAGATTTATTTGTACTGTTGTAAAGCCATGTTACTTTTAAAATGGACGCCATTTCTGTCTGCTTGTGCTGCCTGCCTGAGGGGGTTACCAGTCTAGTCATTTGTTTCCGAGCACCCCCAGCTTTTGGAGGGAAGCCTGGCACCCAGGGCGCTCTACACCTCCCCCACAGTGACAGTTGGGAACTGCCAGGAGCCTTCTAGAAGGTTCTAGCCCTTTCTGGTAGGTGGGAGGAGGGGTGAATATGTAGAGGAGCTGTGCCTCCATGTGCTCAGACTGAACGTGGACTTGATTGAGAGGGGACAGTCTGCCAGGAGGTACCGCCGCAAGGGCCTGTGTGCTGGCCCCTGAGACCATCTGTACCCCTCTGCTGTCCACAGGGCCAGTGAGAGCCTTTGCTGGAGTGAAGACTACTATGTCAGGAGGAGTGCCACTTTATGGGAGATGACTGCTTCTAGGACCTGCTGTCCTGTACTGATAAGTGCCCACTGTCTGCTGATCTTGCCCAGCCTGGCCTGCCTGCTCTGCTGCCCTAGCGCCTTGTGAGCGCTATACTTTGACTGCCTGTATTCCCAGGAGGTGAGGAGTGTGGGCACTACTTCCTTGTGTGGGACTCTGGATCCTCGCCAGCTCCCTAGTGCCTGGGAGGCCCTACTTTCCTGATTGCAAGAGGAGGAGATGACGCCTGCAGCGCGGTGCTGTCATAGCGCTATATCTCCATCCCCAAAGAGAGGAGGAGCGTGGATCCTGCAGCTGACGTCTGGTGAGGGAGTCCCCCTGTCTGTTCCCCTAGCACCTCATGGGTGCTATATTTGGAGTGACTGGGCTCTTCCTGCTGCCTAGCGCCTTGTGAGGGCTGCAGCGCTATCCAAGTCCTGCCGCCTAGCTCCTTGTGAGCGCTATCTTCTGGTTGCCTGCACTCCATCGAGGTGAGGAGCGTGGGCGCTACTCCCTCGGGTGGGACCCTGGGACTGTGAGCCATCTAGCACCTCGTGAGCGCTGCCTCCAGCCCCTGCCCAGGAGAAGAAGGTGCGTGGGTCCTGCAGCGCTGTGCTGCCAGAGTGCTATATTCGCATTCACTGTGCTCTGCTTGCTGTCTAGCGCCTCGTGAAGTGCTACAACTGTTTTCCAGCCCCCAGGACTCTTAGTCCTGCATTCCTGGATTTAGCACTGCAACTTTACTCCTGCATGAGGAGAGCACTTTATCTATACTGCCCACCTGAGAGACAGATACTCCCAGGGAGTGGTGACAATCTTTGCAACGTGTGTGCATGTATGAGGTTCGCCCTTCTGACCTTAGGCCTAATGAATTTCCACGCTTAGAGTATTCCTGCAGTGATGGTTTCATCGGATGCCTGATCTAATGTGTTTTCCTACCTACGAATGGTGCTTGACCTCATGTGATTATACCTAGTGAGCTTATACTACTGCGAATGCACAATATGTTTTCGTGCCTCATGTCATGCGACGATGTTTTACCCTATGCCTAGCCTGACAAAGGCCTTGGTTTATGTTAAGGGGGTATTCTCTATGCTTTGCCTACCAAGGTGAGCCCTATAATGCTGGTGTACTTTATGCATGCTTACTGCTATGATTTTTTTCAGACCTGATGTTCTCACTCCAGGCCTCCTGCAAACGTGATTCATGCTAAGGAATGGTATGCCTAATGTGTGCATATGCTTTTAAGCTACTAAGGATGCCTCTAGGTTCACAGGTCTATACCTCCTCTGATTTGTGCCCACGTAATGATGCAGGATGTTCATGCTCTTATGCTAATGAGGAACGCCCTAATGATGTCTAATTCCATGATGTATGCCTAACGTGTCTTTACACTAATGATATTTCACTTATGCTTCATCTGTTTTACTGCATAAGGTGGCTGCAGGCTAATGTGTCATGCTGATGTGATTTATGCCCACAGGGTTGTGCCTAATGATAATGCTTTTATGTTTATGGCAATGATGCCAATGCTAACATGTTTAGGCCTAATGCTCTTATGCTAACGGGATGTTTCTAAGTTCAGGATTTCGCCAGGACTACTGGCCGTCAAACCTTTCTTGCTGATGGACTTCACCTGTATTTCTGGTATTTTGCGATTGTTCTGGCAGCGGCCTGATTGGCCCTGCCTTGTAAATAGTCCCCTTTGTAAATGGCTACCTGGTGCCAGTTGGCGCTGTGTTCACAATTGTGATTGCATCCTAGTGTGTTTTTCATAATACACAAGTTATTTTTCACCTAATTTTGTGTGGAGCCTCTTTTTGTAGTGTGCCTGGTGTGTCGCCTGTGTGTGCTGCGCTGATGGTTTACCCAATGCCCTGGAGTTTAGCCTACCCGCTCCGCAGCACGCCACCCCCTTTCTAACAGTTTCAAATTTAAATCTACATTCAAATAAAAAACAAAGCAGCAACTATGGAGACTTCCCCTGGTTGCCCAATGAATAAGGATAGCCTGCACTGCTGAAACAGACCCTTTAAAGTATTATTAGGTACCCCACTAAAATCTGAGGGAGTAGCACAAAGGTTCTTGTATCCTATCTGGGTAAAGGATTGTTTAATATATTTAACCCATGGTATTTTGAAGCACCAGGTATCCTAAGAACATTCTCCAATCCCTGCCAAAGGGGAGAAACTCTTGGGACGCCTAAGGTCTGTACCAATACATGAGTGGTCTGAGACCTATTTATGCACTGATCTCTCTTAGCCCTAGATCTAAGCGAAGGGGTATGAGTGGGGTACTAAAAGGGAAACTGGTCAACGAATGCATAAAGCGATTTTCTACTTTCTCCAACAAGCTACAATCTTTGTGGCCCCAATTTTCAGTGCCACCCAATGTGGCCCCCACGGCTTGTATGTTGTACATCTGAAGAGCTGGAGAAATGGGGTGAAGTTGAGAACTCCTTTAAGACCTTGTAATGTTCCCGGAATACTGTTCAAGCTTTAGCCTGCACTTTCAAAATTTGGAGCCCAATCAAAATGTTCAGTGAGTGTAACCCCTAAATAACAAAAAGTTGGAACTCACTCCAAACATACTCCATAGAGTTCAGAATTGGTCCTAGATGATGAACAAGGATTAAAAACCCTATGCTGGGTCTTTCTAATGTTGACCTCTAAGCCCACCGTTTGCTGAAGCACCCACACTGATCCAGAAGCTTTTGAAGCTCCATTGGAGATTGATAGATTAGGAGGGTATCGTCCACAAATAGAAGGGTCAAGATTCTAACATCAGCAAGGCTCGGTGCATCATTCTCGCAATTCTCTAAAAATGCCACCAAACTATTGATAAATAACAAAAATTAGGTTGATGTAAGAACGCACCCCTGTCGGACTCCCCAATTAACAGGGATAGCATCTGTGAGCTCGCCCTGGGAACCACACTGAACTTGTGCAGTTTCCAGTGTGTAACCTAATCATTTACTTAAGAGTATATATAGCGCTAGCTAGACCCAGAGGTATCAGAGTGCTTTACAACACATATTGTTAAGAAAATATTTATACAGTGCTACGATAGACAGCATTGTCTTGTGACAAATCTTGTTCCGGCAGTATTGGGAACGAGGCTAAAAGGGAAGGGGAACATGCGAGGAAAGTCTTCTTGTTGAGGAGTATAGGTTCTGTGCTTAGCAGGATTCCTTTGTTGAAGGGGCTCAGTCACATTGTGCGTCATCTCTCACTTCGGGTGTGCTCTGTTGAGGAAGAGGTCTTTGAGCTGTCATTTGAAGTTTATGAAGGAGGAGTTGGTCCTGATGTGAACTGGTATGGAGTTCCAGATTTTGGGTGCATTTCCCGAGAAGGAGCGAGACAGGGTTTTTTGTTTGCGGGCTTTCAGTGGAATGAGAAGAAGGGTATTGGTGCTCCTTAGGTTCCTCATTTGTCCTGCCTTTTTGAGTTTGGAGACCAGGTAGGCTGGTTTTACGGTGTGAATAAGGACATCCGAGAGAAACTTAGGGATGCTCATTTCCTCCAACACATTCCGGAGGGCATTCCTAGAAACTAGGACGAAGGCCGACCGGAGGTCAACAAACGTCACATATAGATGACTGCCCTAAGTGTAATGTATTTCCAATACAATAACTGGAGATGGCACACTTGTTCAATGGTATTTAAACCATCCCTGAAGCCAGTTTCCAATGGTGCCAGTATGGCAGTCTCCATGAGCCAGTCACGTAACCTCACCAGAAAAACCCTACTGAAGATTTTCTGCATGCTATTGATCAGGTTTATGGGCCTGTGTTTGGAGGGAAGGGACCTTGAACACCTCTTGAAAATTGGGATTTTTTTCAGCCCCTGCCCAGGTAGGTGGCATTGGTGCGCCTTTCAAGATAGCATTAGAAAACAGGACTGAGTATGGGCACCAAATGTCCTTTTCAGCCTTAAAAAGATCTCTTGGGACTTTATCCAAAGCTGGGGCATTATTTGGAACAATCCAATCCAGGCCAGTCCTGAAATCTGAAATAGTGATAAGGTTGATGGCAGAATTGGAAAGGTCTGGTTGGTGATGAATTGGCTCAACACTCGCCGTACCACACCTGGCTAAGGAGCTCTTGAGGAAATTGATAACAGAAGCAGTGGCATAGTAAGGAAGGGCTGTCTGCCCCAAACGGCACAGGTTTTGAGGGTGGCAGCCTCTCCCCAGCTCTTACCTACCGTCTCAGGGCAGCAATCACCCTCCCTTCAGTACATCTGTCGTGCAGCGGCAACAACATTCCAGGAAATTGCCAGAACCCCCTTGTACACCCTGATCTTCACTGTGGCCACCGTGGGGCAGAAAACGCAGGTACCACCCCGAGCGGTCTAAGGTCTAGCTAGGTCACTGAACAGGAGAATAATGCTCAGAAAAACGAACAACCCAATCTGCTGCCAAGATGTTGTTCTCCATGGGGGAAGAGTGTCTAATCCTTCGTTGGCTAAAATGTGCCAAACGGAACGATTATCACTTACCTTATTGGCATGAAGCATGGATGCCCAGCTATCATAAACCCAGTCTCTCTTGGCACGAGCTACAGTAGTCTTGTAAGCCATCCTGCATTTGGCTTTAAATAGCAAGCGTCTGACTACTCTATACAACCTATGATACCATAAATTCCAAGAATTTTTCTTCACATGTGATATCCACTCCACAAAGACAATATTCCTCAAGGATGAAAATATAGCTTTATGGATAGAGCAAATGGATTCTGCTTTAGACAAT
The DNA here is from genome assembly GCF_964204655.1 of Triturus cristatus. Classification (NCBI taxonomy): domain Eukaryota; kingdom Metazoa; phylum Chordata; class Amphibia; order Caudata; family Salamandridae; genus Triturus; species Triturus cristatus. The sequence goes on from NC_140588.1 coordinate 508,558,017, forward strand.
TCATCCTGAGGTTGTGCCAGAGATTGCATGGCCTCAAATCCTTCAGCCACTATGCAATAAAACTACTTGATCACTGCAGGGGAACCAGCAATTAAGCTCCATTTAGTGTACACCTGTTATTAGAGAGGCTAAGTAACCTATCCAAAAGTTCAGTATGAATAATGACCAGGGCAATCCCTGATGGGCTTAATGTCAGATCTAGTGCATTGTTGTCGCTATCCTGCTGGGAGGCAACACATATGTCAACCATTTTAGGCCAGAGTCTTATATCAAGCAATATATAGTCAATTAAGCTGGTTTGATATGAGCAATTGAATGTGTGCCTTTCTTCTTTGTCAGAGGGAGCTCTCCCGTTACAGGCTCGAAGGCCTTGGTTTAAGGTAAATGCATTTAATTGAACTGCAATTGCTGACCACCTCATAACAGGAGAGAGAGTTAGCAGAGGGAGTGACCAGCCCTGGTCTTCTTCACATACAAAATCCTCCTTGGTTAGTGCTCAATGGCTCAAATCGACAATTCAAGTCACTAGCACCGATTTTATCACATCTGGGGGAAGGGCTGTCAGTGGATATTCACAAAAAAACAATGGATGGGCAGAATGTTGACAATGTCAAACATTCACCCCATTACAGAGATCTGGGCCTAAATCCATAGTTGTTTCGCTCCCCATGCCATTCCATTTTAAACCCAGCCACATGCATATCAGTCTTAACCCTGCTCCCCATGGGAACAGTCCAGCCCGAACTGCCAGGCAAGGTCCTCCCAGTCCCACGAGGAGCAGGGGCAAGATTAATTTGCATATGGCTGGGTCCAAACTGGGGTGGCATGGTGAGCAAGAGAACAATGGATTAAAACTAGATCTTTGTGACTGGGGGTGAATGTTAACATTGTTCAGCATTCTGTCCATCATTTGTTCCTTTTGCGTCAGGTGAGTATACAGCATGTCAATAATGGGTGACTCTAAGCCACTACCCCCTGGCCTGCGATATACGTTATAAACATAATAAGTCGCTATGGCAGAAAACTGCAAACTAACACATAAAATGTCAGGCGATCCCACCTCAACTACAACAACACCTCAATTACAACAACAGAACAGGGTGAGATATTGTTTACCTAGGTAGTCAGCCCACCAGAGGGATGGCCTTTCCCCATATAAGTAGCAGCCCGGAAAAAATGTAACATAACCAGGACAAAGCAAGGAGGATAAGGTCCAAGTCTCTTAGAAGAGGCAGATGTCAAATCTTTCAATAAATTTGCACCAGTCAGTACACAGGAGGCTAACCCTGCAATATTCCAAGAGAGGAGCTTATTAGAGGGCATGAGTGGCTCTTCAACAATGGGAGAGCAAGGATGGATTGTGCTTACTGCCACTGGCTGCTGGTAACAATGGTTTAGTGAATATAGTTGTCCCCCTGAAACCATTGCTCTGCTACGCTGGGGTCCAAGGAATCCCCAGATAAGATGTGGCGTCAATCAACATTCGACAAATCGTACAGAGGGAGGAAGCGATTAGAGATATTCACAGCAGTACTGAGCAACTCAACAGGTCTAGACAAAACGGGCCTTTACCCCAGCCCCTCACAGGTTGTAAGTGCTGATAAAAATAGCCCAGCTGGACAATATTGTTTGTACCACCCAGCAAATTCTTTGTAGCATCATATTGTATTAGATGATGGGCTAGGCTAGGATAGTTACAGTTAATTACAGCACAGTCCCCTTTTAGTTGTTTTCTAGCAGGACCAACCCGACCAACCCTCCCAACTAGCAAGATGTTATTAGTCTCATTCAGTTTAAAATCAGAGTTGCAAGACAGCCAGTGACAAACTTTGTTTGCAAGTTCAGAAGTATGTTCCTTCCCGGCGGATTGCAAATGCAAAATGCCAGTTAGCACAGCTACATTCGGGCAACATTTGGGAATTAGAAGTTAGATTAAGCCAGGGCTTGGTAGGAAATTAATTATTAATTGAAACAACCCCTCTTGGTTGAGAATCAACCCAAGCTTTAGACCGATGACATACCCACGTACAGGTGATGTCTGCAGGCAAGACTGCCATATTAATTGCTGGAGAGGACTGAGCATCAATAGCAGATGAAGCTCCTTGTGTGGTGATATGTCCTCGGACAGGACATTGCTAGGTCTTTTGCACATATCTGCACAGAAGTCGACTGAGCAAAATACTTGATCTGAGATGGGTATAGTTGAGAAATAGCGTCTTCCAAGTTCTGTAATCTGACCATTACAGGGGAAATACAGTTGGCCACTGTAGTTTTTCTGAGATCCAGCAACACAGTCCAATCGATAATGGTACCAGCAGTATCAAGAGTGGAAGTCCCTGTTGAATAAATTGGCCCCCCCCTCTGGTGTAATATACTCTGATGGCTTGGAGAGGCTCCCTTGTGCTCTATCAGATTTTGTTGGAACCCTATGTTTGATGTTGCATTTCCTTTTGAAGAGGGGACCACTCACAGGGTAACCATTGACAATGTTTCTTAAAGGAACAGGGTTGGACAATATGACAGACCCATGAGCTGGCGCTTGGAAAACCGGAATATTTGGCCATTGATCTCATACCATGGACTCAGAAAAACCATCTTGTTCCACTACCAGATGACGGTCCAGCTGATTCACAGCAAGAACAAGGGAGGGACTAAGAGCTTCTCCCAAATTGAGGGAGAGATGCCACTCTGCTAAGTTGATTTCTTTGGCTAGAATACCCGCTGACCGTGTTAAGAAGTAGTCGAGAGTTGTAACAGTACCACCAACTTGATTAGCATTATCATCCACCCACTCTCGATCCGGGAAGCTTGCGCTTTGTCATGATTCTGCTAATGGGCACAATAGTGAGCGCATACCATGTGGCTTTGGCACTCTGTGGTCTCTACTACACAACAGGACTCATCGTAACACTGGGGGACTGCAAAATAGAAAAACCAAGGGAGTTGTCCCAGCCTCCTCCGGTTACCACGGGCGGGCCACTGATTAGATACAGCTGACTTGGTGACAGGGGATTATGGGGAATATAGTCCCCCAGCAGTGGTGCTCAGACCTGTAGCGGGTCACCCTAGGCACTGGAGTTGTGGCTAGAGACCTCCTCAGGAACAAGATTGCCAGGTGCAGGGTGGAGGACTCCTTATCTTTTCACCCACCGGTGCAGGCACAGGCCCCAACCTGCAAGACTGCACAGCACCTTTTAAAGTGCCACTGATTAGTTGTAGCTGACTTGGTGGCAGGGGATTATGGGGCATGTAGTCCCGCAGCGCTGGTGGTCTGACCCCCAGCAGCTCTCCCCAACCACGCCCAATCACAGATGTACTGTCCAATGAAATCTATCATATTAAACAACTTCTGTCCTCCATTTTAACTGGGTTTTATTTTTAAAGTTATCTCCTTCTGCTCCAGCCTTCTCCTGTGTACTATTCCTTCTTGCCTTCAAAATGGTTTGAGTGTGGATTGAGGGTCACAGTTTTGTGTTTTGGGCCAGAGAGTATGCTAGAAAGAGTGGCATTCACAGGGAACTGGGTTAGCCAAATGTGGACATTACTTGGATTGGCCAGAGAGGATTAAAGTGGCATCAATTGCTTCCTTTGGTTGAACGCATTACAGATTGCCTATCCCCTGACCTCATGATTGTGCATTGTGGTGGCAATGACCTGGGCACACTTACTGCGGTAGGATTGGAAATCCTAATCAAAGATACCTTTGCTCAATTAATGGTACTTTTCCCTCAGACTGCCTTAGTGTTCTCCAACATATGCCATTAGCAGAAATGGAAATGGGCTACAGGTAGACAAAGCCAGGAAACATGTTAAGAAAGCTGTTCCTGCATTCCTCAGAGACCATAACCTGGGCTCTATCTACAACAACAACTTGTGCTTTGACAAGGATGGAATCTATAGAAGGGATGGAGTTCACTTCATAGGCAAATGCAGCAAGATGTTTCTCAGCAACTTGAAACACTGCATCCAGTTTTATGTGTAGTTATAACATGCACACACTAAACACAAAGGCTCTTCCCAGAGCCAACCTATTTCCCAAAATCTTGTCAATTTCCTTTTAAAATGTCTTCTTTAAGTTATTTTTAAAATTTGTGAATATGCCATGATTACGCAAATCAAAAGCAGACATTCAAAAAACACTATAGAAGTGATTCTGTGCATCACACTGGGTGCGTCACTATATGAATGAGTCTATGAGGGCATGAGTCTCTGAGTGGGTCTATAAGAGAGTTTGCAAGTGCCTTAGTGGTCCTTTGAGTGCGAGTGGGAGTGGCTGTGCATGTGTGGGTGTGTGAGTGTTTGAGTGGGTCTGTGATTGGGTATGTGAGTGTCTGAGAGCATCTATGAGAGGGTGTTTGACTGTCTGAGTGGGTTCATGAGTGGTTCACATGTGTCTGAGTGGGTCTGTGAGTGGGTGTACGAGTGTTTAAGTGGGTTTGTGAGTGTCTGTGTGACTCTTAATGGGTGTCAAGTGGGTGTGTGACTATCTGAGTGGAATTGTGAGTGTGTGCATGAATGTCTCAGTGAGTCTGTGAGTGGCTGAATAATTGCCTGAGAGGGTCTGTGAGTGGATGGATAAGTCTCTGACTAGGTGAGTGACTGGGGGCATGTGTACCTGTTTGAATCTCTGCATGTGGATGCATACGTCTCTGAGTGTATTAGTTAATGGGTCTGAGCCTTTGAGTGAGTGAGAGAGTGGGTGCATGTGTGTCTCAGTGGGTCTGTGAGTGGGTGCATAATTGTCTGAGAGGATCTGTCAGTGTATGTGTGAATATCTCAGCCGGCCACTGAGTAGCTGCATGACTAAGTGGGCCTGTGAGTTGGTGCACTAGAGTCTGAGTGGGACTGTGAGTGGGTCTATCAGTGTATGACTAGGCCTGTGACTGGGTGCATGACTGTCAGAGTGAATCTGTGAGTATGTTAATGACTGTCTGAGTGCCTTAATGAGTGCATCTGTAGGGCTCTGAGTCTTCCTGTAAGTGGGTGCATGAATCTCTCAGTGGATCTGTCAATGTCTCCATTAGTGTTTGAGTGGGTGTGAGTGGGTCTGTGACTGGGTCCATGTATGTCTGGGTGAGTGTCTGAGTAGATGTGTAAGTGTTTGAGAGGGTTTTTGAGTGGGTGCATCAGTTTCTGAGTGGGTGTGCAAGTGGATGTGTGAGTCTCTGAGTAGGTCTGTAAGTGAGTGTGTGACTCTGAGTGTGTGTGTGAGTGGGTATAACAGTGGGAGTGGGTCTTTGAGTGGGTACAGAAGTGTCTGACTAAGTCTCGGAGTGGGTGCATGATTGTGTGAGTCAATGAGTAAATGGGTGTATAACTTTCTAACTGAGTGAGTCAGTGAGTCTGTGAGTGGGTGTGTGAGTGTGTGTGAAAGTCTCTGAATATTTCTGTGAGTGGGTGCATGAGTTTCTGATTGGGTCTGTGAGTGGTTAAATGAGTGCCTGAGTGGGTCTGTGAGTGAGTGTGTGGGTGCCTGAGTAGTTCTGTGAGTGGGTGAATGAGTGTTTGAGTGGGTCAGTGAATGTGTGCATGAGTCTCTGAGTGGGTGTGTGGGTGTCTGATTGGGTCTGAGTGGGTGTGTGGGTGTCTAATTGAGTCTCTGTGTGGGTCTGTGAATGTGTGCATGAGTCTCTGAGTTGGTCTGTGGGTAGGTACATGAGTGTCTGAGTGGGTCAGTGATTGTATGCTGGAGTCTCTGAATGGGTCTCTGAGTGGGTGCATGAGTGTCTGACTGGGTCTGTGAGTCGATGCATGAGTGTCTGAGTGGGTCTGTGAGTGGGTGTGACAGTGTCTGAGTGGGTCTGTGAGGTGTGTGGAAGTTGCACAAAGACCCCAATATTCTAGCAATGGGGTCAGGGTACCTCCACCCTGACCCCTTATGCCATTTTAGTTCTTTATTTTTAGCTCCAGGGACCATGTTCCATTACTTTAAATGGTGGCTGAAACTTCCTGCTCAGGTTGCGACCAGCCAATCATGGCATTCCTGTTGGCGCATGTATTTAGGCTTTGTTGCGAATTAGCTGCAACCCTAGATATGCCAATTTGAATTTCCTTTAATAGCTCAAAAACTAGTGAACACATTTACACCAAATAACAAAAAGTGTGCTTTCTGGACCAAGAGCTACCTTTTTGACAAATGTGGTGTAATTCAGTTCAGCAGTTTGGGCTGTACTTGTGTTCAAAATTCCTATGGGAATTAACATGGGAAAAGCATTTTTTTTTTAACCTTTTTTTGACCTTCTCCATTTTTCTCGACCTCCGCTTCATGGATCTCCCTGAAACTTTCAATTTAACAGAAGGCCCTAGAGGACAATTTTTTGGGAACATTTCATGAAGATTTGTCAAACTGCGCTAAAGATGTAGCCAAGTCAAAAAAGCTTTTCCTATAGAAACTAGGTCCTAACTATAACTACTCACTGGTGACTGCCTGCCGGTAGGTAATATATACATACTTATTGGGTAATTTAATATACTTGTGTCGGTTTTGGTGCTTTGCATGTTACTAACATTTAAATATGTTGTCACTGCTAGCATCATTGTAGTATGTGCTTCTATGGCTAATACTCCTGTGTGAGTACATACATGTGTAATGTGATGGTAATGGCAAAAACATAACAGGATGATTTTGTTAAATTAAATAAAAGATTTGTTTTTCTCAAGAACATTGAAACAGTAGAACAACAGTTTAAATGTACTGAATTTTTTTTCAAGACTAACTCCATATTATGATTAAGGTGGGATAAGAAGACAAGGAAATATTTTTAAGGGTCCAGCCACAATTATTTAGAGAACATGTACAAAATACAAATTATTCTAAGAAGGCAAATGTGTTGTAAGAATTATCCCAAGTGTTACTGTTTCATAGGAGGAAATTACTTGCGCGTCTTGCAGGTGATTTCGATGGGATCCTCTCCCATTGGCCCTTATCGTTAGTCCCTCCTCAGGGTGACTTTGTCTCTACATTTGCAGGATTAGAGGGGATGGCAGGTGGGTCCTGCTAATAGATAATACTCAGATGTTTTGGGTGCACAGAAAGATGTTGTGGCATGACTAATGACCCTACGTATGTCCCTAAACCCATCATGCCCCTACCCAGACAGGGAGCACACAACAAATATCTGCCTTTCACCAGAAAAACCCTACTGAAGATTTTCTGCATGCTATTGATCAGGTTTATGGGCCTGTGTTTGGAGGGAAGGGACCTTGAACACCTCTTGAAAATTGGGATTTTTTTCAGCCCTTGCCCAGGTAGGTGGCATTGGTGCGCCTTTCAAGATAGCATTAGAAAACAGGACTGAGTATGGGCACCAAATGTCCTTTTCAGCCTTAAAAAGATCTCTTGGGACTTTATCAAAAGCTGGGGCATTATTTGGAACAATCCAATCCAGGCCAGTCCTGAAATCTGAAATAGTGATAAGGTTGATGGCAGAATTGGAAAGGTCTGGTTGGTGATGAATTGGCTCAACACTCGCCGTACCACACCTGGCTAAGGAGCTCTTGAGAAAATTGATAACAGAAGCAGTGGCATAGTAAGGAAGGGCTGTCTGCCCCAGACGGCACAGGTTTTGAGGGTGGCAGCCTCTCCCCAGCTCTTACCTACCGTCTCAGGGCAGCAATCACCCTCCCTTCAGTACATCTGTCGTGCAGCGGCAACAACATTCCAGGAAATTGCCAGAACCCCCTTGTACACCCTGATCTTCACTGTGGCCACCGTGGGGCAGAAAACGCAGGTACCACCCTGAGCGGTCTAAGGTCTAGCTAGTTCACTGAACAGGAGAATAATGCTCAGAAAAATGAACAACCCAATCTGCTGCCAAGATGTTGTTATCCATGGGGGAAGAGTGTCTAATCCTTCGTTGGCTAAAATGTGCCAAACGGAACGATTATCACTTACCTTATTGGCATGAAGCATGGATGCCCAGCTATCATAAACCCAGTCTCTCTTGGCACGAGCTACTTTAAATAGCAAGCGTCTGACTACTCTATACAATCTATGATACCATAAATTCCAAGAATTTTTCTTCACATGTGATATCCACTCCACAAAGACAATATTCCTCAAGGATGAAAATATAGCTTTATGGATAGAGCAAATGGATTCTGCTTTAGACAATTCATCCTGAGGTTGTGCCAGAGATTGCATGGCCTCAAATCCTTCAGCCACTATGCAATAAAACTACTTGATCACTGCAGGGGAACCAGCAATTAAGCTCCATTTAGTATACACCTGTTATTAGAGAGGCTAAGTAACCTATCCAAAAGTTCAGTATGAATAATGACCAGGGCAATCCCTGATGGGCTTAATGTCAGATCTAGTGCATTGTTGTCGCTATCCTGCTGGGAGGCAACACATATGTCAACCATTTTAGGCCAGAGTCTTATATCAAGCAATATATAGTCAATTAAGCTGGTTTGATATGAGCAATTGAATGTGTGCCTTTCTTCTTTGTCAGAGGGAGCTCTCCCGTTACAGGCTCGAAGGCCTTGGTTTAAGGTAAATGCATTTAATTGAACTGCAATTGCTGACCACCTCATAACAGGAGAGAGAGTTAGCAGAGGGAGTGACCAGCCCTGGTCTTCTTCACATACAAAATCCTCCTTGGTTAGTGCTCAATGGCTCAAATCGACAATTCAAGTCACTAGCACCGATTTTATACACATCTGGGGGAAGGGCTGTCAGTGGATATTCACAAAAAAACAATGGATGGGCAGAATGTTGACAATGTCAAACATTCACCCCATTACAGAGATCTGGGCCTAAATCCATAGTTGTTTCGCTCCCCATGCCATTCCATTTTAAACCCAGCCACATGCATATCAGTCTTAACCCTGCTCCCCATGGGAACAGTCCAGCCCGAACTGCCAGGCAAGGTCCTCCCAGTCCCACGAGGAGCAGGGGCAAGATTAATTTGCATATGGCTGGGTCCAAACTGGGGTGGCATGGTGAGCAAGAGAACAATGGATTAAAACTAGATCTTTGTGACTGGGGGTGAATGTTAACATTGTTCAGCATTCTGTCCATCATTTGTTCCTTTTGCGTCAGGTGAGTATACAGCATGTCAATAATGGTTGACTCTAAGCCACTACCCCCTGGCCTGCGATATACGTTATAAACATAATAAGTCGCTATGGCAGAAAACTGCAAACTAACACATAAAATGTCAGGCGATCCCACCTCAACTACAACAACACTTCAATTACAACAACAGAACAGGGTGAGATATTGTTTACCTAGGTAGTCAGCCCACCAGAGGGATGGCCTTTCCCCATAGTAGTAGCAGCCCGGAAAAAATGTAACATAACCAGGACAAAGCAAGGAGGATAAGGTCCAAGTCTCTTAGAAGAGGCAGATGTCAAATCTTTCAATAAATTTGCACCAGTCAGTACACAGGAGGCTAACCCTGCAATATTCCAAGAGAGGAGCTTATTAGAGGGCATGAGTGGCTCTTCAACAATGGGAGAGCAAGGATGGATTGTGCTTACTGCCACTGGCTGCTGGTAACAATGGTTTAGTGAATATAGTTGTCCCCCTGAAACCATTGCTCTGCTACGCTGGGGTCCAAGGAATCCCCAGATAAGATGTGGCGTCAATCAACATTCGACAAATCGTACAGAGGGAGGAAGCGATTAGAGATATTCACAGCAGTACTGAGCAACTCAACAGGTCTAGACAAAACGGGCCTTTACCCCAGCCCCTCACAGGTTGTAAGTGCTGATAAAAATAGCCCAGCTGGACAATATTGTTTGTACCACCCAGCAAATTCTTTGTAGCATCATATTGTATTAGATGATGGGCTAGGCTAGGATAGTTACAGTTAATTACAGCACAGTCCCCTTTTAGTTGTTTTCTAGCAGGACCAACCCGACCAACCCTCCCAACTAGCAAGATGTTATTAGTCTCATTCAGTTTAAAATCAGAGTTGCAAGACAGCCAGTGACAAACTTTGTTTGCAAGTTCAGAAGTATGTTCCTTCCCGGCGGATTGCAAATGCAAAATGCCAGTTAGCACAGCTACATTCGGGCAACATTTGGGAATTAGAAGTTAGATTAAGCCAGGGCTTGGTAGGAAATTAATTATTAATTGAAACAACTCCTCTTGGTTGAGAATCAACCCAAGCTTTAGACCGATGACATACCCACGTACAGGTGATGTCTGCAGGCAAGACTGCCACATTAATTGCTGGAGAGGACTGAGCATCAATAGCAGATGAAGCTCCTTGTGTGGTGATATGTCCTCGGACAGGACATTGCTAGGTCTTTTGCACATATCTGCACAGAAGTCGACTGAGCAAAATACTTGATCTGAGATGGGTATAGTTGAGAAATAGCGTCTTCCAAGTTCTGTAATCTGACCATTACAGGGGAAATACAGTTGGCCACTGTAGTTTTTCTGAGATCCAGCAACACAGTCCAATCGATAATGGTACCAGCAGTATCAAGAGTGGAAGTCCCTGTTGAATAAATTGCCCCCCCCCTCTGGTGTAATATACTCTGATGGCTTGGAGAGGCTCCCTTGTCCTCTATCAGATTTTGTTGGAACCCTATGTTTGATGTTGCATTTCCTTTTGAAGAGGGGACCACTCACAGGGTAACCATTGACAATGTTTCTTAAAGGAACAGGGTTGGATAATATGACAGACCCATGAGCTGGCGCTTGGAAAACCGGAATATTTGGCCATTGATCTCATACCATGGACTCAGAACAACAATCTTGTTCCACTACCAGATGACGGTCCAGCTGATTCACAGCAAGAGCAAGGGAGGGACTATAAGCTTCTCCCAAATTGAGGGAGAGATGCCACTCTGCTAAGTTGATTTCTTTGGCTAGAATACCCGCTGACCGTGTTAAGAAGTAGTCGAGAGTTGTAACAGTACCACCAACTTGATTAGCATTATCATCCACCCACTCTCGATCCGGGAAGCTTGCGCTTTGTCATGATTCTGCTAATGGGCACAATAGTGAGCGCATACCATGTGGCTTTGGCACTCTGTGGTCTCTACTACACAACAGGACTCATCGTACAACTGGGGGACTGCAAAATAGAAAAACCAAGGGAGTTGTCCCAGCCTCCTCCGGTTACCACAGGCGTGCCACTGATTAGATACAGCTGACTTGGTGACAGGGGATTATGGGGAATATAGTCCCCCAGCAGTGGTGCTCAGACCTGTAGCGGGTCACCCTAGGCACTGGAGTTGTGGCTAGAGACCTCCTCAGGAACAAGATTGCCAGGTGCAGGGTGGAGGACTCCTTATCTTTTCACCCACCGGTGCAGGCACAGGCCCCAACCTGCAAGACTGCACAGCACCTTTTAAAGTGCCACTGATTAGTTGTAGCTGACTTGGTGGCAGGGGATTATGGGGCATGTAGTCCCCCAGCGCTGGTGGTCTGACCCCCAGCAGCTCTCCCCAACCACGCCCAATCACAGATGTACTTACTTCTTAAAAATCTCTACCTAATTTTAAGTATGTGTTTATTTATTCTGTCCAATGAAATCTATCATATTAAACAACTTCTGTCCTCCATTTTAACTGGGTTTTATTTTTTAAGTTATCTCCTTCTGCTCCAGCCTTCTCCTGTGTACTATTCCTTCTTGCCTTCAAAATGGTTTGAGTGTGGATTGCGAGTCACAGTTTTGTGTTTTGGGCCAGAGAGTATGCTAAAAAGAGTGGCATTCACAGGGAACTGGGTTAGCCAAATGTGGACATTACTTGGATTGGCCAGAGAGGATTAAAGTGGCATCAATTGCTTCCTTTGGCTGAACGCATTACAGATTGCCTATCCCCTGACCTCATGATTGTGCATTGTGGTGGCAATGACCTGGGCACACTTACTGCGGTAGGATTGGAAATCCTAATCAAAGATACCTTTGCTCAATTAATGGTACTTTTCCCTCAGACTGCCTTAGTGTTCTCCAACATATGCCATAAGCAGAAATGGAAATGGGCTACAGGTAGACAAAGCCAGGAAACATGTTAAGAAAGCTGTTCCTGCATTCCTCAGAGACCATAACCTGGGCTCTATCTACAACAACAACTTGTGCTTTGACAAGGATGGAATCTATAGAAGTGATGGAGTTCACTTCATAGGCAAATGCAGCAAGATGTTTCTCAGCAACTTGAAACACTGCATCCAGTTTTATGTGTAGTTATAACATGCACACACTAAACACAAAGGCTCTTCCCAGAGCCAACCTATTTCCCAAAATCTTGTCAATTTCCTTTTAAAATGTCTTCTTTAAGTTATTTTTAAAATTTGTGAATATGCCATGATTACGCAAATCAAAAGCAGACATTCAAAAAACACTATAGAAGTGATTCTGTGCATCACACTTGGTGTGTCACTATCTGAATGAGTCTATGAGGGCATGAGTCTCTGAGTGGGTCTATAAGTGAGTTTGCAAGTGCCTAAGTGGGCCTTTGAGTGGGAGTGGGAGTGGCTGTGCATGTGTGGGTGTGTGAGTGTTTGAGTGGGTCTGTGATTGGGTATGTGAGTGTCTGAGAGCATCTATGAGAGGGTGTTTGTCTGAGTGGGTTCATGAGTGGTTCACATGTGTCTGAGTGGGTCTGTGAGTGGGTGTACGAGTGTTTAAGTGGGTTTGTGAGTGTCTGTGTGACTCTTAATGGGTGTCAAGTGGGTGTGTGACTATCTGAGTGGAATTGTGAGTGTGTGCATGAATGTCTCAGTGGGTCTGTGAGTGGGTGAATAATTGTCTGAGAGGGTCTGTGAGTGGATGGATAAGTCTCTGACTGGGTGAGTGACTGGGGGCATGTGTACCTGTTTGAATCTCTGCATGTGGATGCATACGTCTTTGAGTGTATTAGTTAGTGGGTCTGAGCCTTTGAGTGAGTGAGAGAGTGGGTGCATGTGTGTCTCAGTGGGTCTGTGAGTGGGTGCATAATTGTCTGAGAGGATCTGTCAGTGTATGTGTGAATATCTAAGCAGGCCACTGAGTAGCTGCATGACTAAGTGGGCCTGTGAGTTGGTGCACTAGAGTCTGAGTGGGACTGTGAGTGGGTCTATCAGTGTATGACTAGGCCTGTGACTGGGTGCATGACTGTCAGAGTGAATCTGTGAGTATGTTAATGACTGTCTGAGTGCCTTAATGAGTGCATCTGTAGGGCTCTGAGTCTTCCTGTAAGTGGGTGCATGAATCTCTCAGTGGATCTGTCAATGTCTCCATTAGTGTTTGAGTGGGTGTGAGTGGGTCTGTGACTGGGTCCATGTATGTCTGGGTGAGTGTCTGAGTAGATGTGTAAGTGTTTGAGAGGGTTTTTGAGTGGGTGCATCAGTTTCTGAGTGGGTGTGCAAGTGGATGTGTGAGTCTCTGAGTAGGTCTGTAAGTGAGTGTGTGACTCTGAGTGTGTGTGTGAGTGGGTATAACAGTGGGAGTGGGTCTTTGAGTGGGTACAGAAGTGTCTGACTAAGTCTCGGAGTGGGTGCATGATTGTCTGAGTCAATGAGTAAATGGGTGTATAACTTTCTAACTGAGTGAGTCTGTGAGTGGGTGTGTGAGTGTGTGTGAAAGTCTCTGAACATTTCTGTGAGTGGGTGCATGAGTTTCTGATTGGGTCTGTGAGTGGTTGCATGAGTGCCTGAGTGGGTCTGTGAGTGAGTGTGTGGGTGCCTGAGTAGTTCTGTGAGTGGGTGAATGAGTGTTTGAGTGGGTCAGTGAATGTGTGCATGAGTCTCTGAGTGGGTGTGTGGGTGTCTGATTGGGTCTGAGTGGGTGTGTGGGTATCTAATTGAGTCTCTGTGTGGGTCTGTGAATGTGTGCATGAGTCTCTAAGTGGGTCTGTGGGTAGGTACATGAGTGTCTGAGTGGGTCAGTGATTGTATGCTGGAGTCTCTGAATGGGTCTCTGAGTGGGTGCATGAGTGTCTGACTGGGTCTGTGAGTAGATGTATGAGTGTCTGAGTGGGTCTGTGAGTGGGTGTGACAGTGTCTGAGTGGGTCTGTGAGGTGTGTGGAAGTTGCACAAAGACCCCAATATTCTAGCAATGGGGTCAGGGTACCTCCACCCTGACCCCTTATGCCATTTTAGTTCTTTATTTTTAGCTCCAGGGACCATGTTCCATTACTTTAAATGGTGGCTGAAACTTCCTGCTCAGGTTGCGACCAGCCAATCATGGCATTCCTGTTGGCGCATGTATTTATGCTTTGTTGCGAATTAGCTGCAACCCTAGATATGCCAATTTGAATTTCCTTTAATAGCTCAAAAACTAGTGAACACATTTACACCAAATAACAAAAAGTGTGCTTTCTGGACCAAGAGCTACCTTTTTGACAAATGTGATGTAATTCAGTTCAGCAGTTTGGGCTGTACTTGTGTTCAAAATTCCTATGGGAATTAACATGGGAAAAGCATTTTTTTTTTTAACCTTTTTTTGACCTTCTCCATTTTTCTCGACCTCCGCTTCATGGAGCTCCCTGAAACTTTCAATTTAGAAGAAGGCCCTAGAGGACAATTTTTTGGGAACATTTCATGAAGATTTGTCAAACTGCGCTAAAGATGTAGCCAAGTCAAAAAAGCTTTTCCTATAGAAACTAGGTCCTAACTATAACTACTCACTGGTGACTGCCTGCCGGTAGGTAATATATACATACTTATTGGGTAATTTAATATACTTGTGTCGGTTTTGGTGCTTTGCATGTTACTAACATTTAAATATGTTGTCACTGCTAGCATCATTGTAGTATATGGTTCTATGGCTAATACTCCTGTGTGAGTACATACATGTGTAATGTGATGGTAATGGCAAAAACATAACAGGATGATTTTGTTAAATTAAATAAAAGATTTGTTTTTCTCAAGAACATTGAAACAGTAGAACAACATTTTAAATGTACTGAATTTTTTTTCAAGACTAACTCCTATTATGATTAAGGTGGGATAAGAAGACAAGGAAATATTTTTAAGGGTCCAGCCACAATTATTTAGAGAACATGTACAAAATACAAATTATTCTAAGAAGGCAAATGTGTTGTAAGAATTATCCCAATTGTTACTGTTTCATAGGAGGAAATTACTTGTGCGTCTTGCAGGTGATTTCGGTGGGATCCTCTCCCATTGGCCCTGATCATTAGTCCCTCCTCAGGGTGACTTTGTCTCTACAGTTGCAGGATTAGAGGGGATGGCAGGTGGGTCCTGCTAATAGATAATACTCAGATGTTTTGGGTGCACAGAAAGATGTTGTGGCATGACTAATGACCGTACGTATGTCCCTAAACCCATCATGCCCCTACCCAGACAGGGAGCACACAACAGATATCTGCCTCTCAGAGAGGTCATTGTGCTCCCTCTGTAACTGTTAGATGTCAATCATGAGCTCTTGTTGTGCCTGCGGAGCTATATTACCTGGCCTATCTGTTCTTCATTCCGGGAGGCTGCTCCAAAGATGGTCTTGCCCATGGTTTCCCTAAAACTTTGGGCAAAGTGGTCTCGCTCTGCTGTCGAAATGCCAATCCCTATCCACACTACCCTGTGGCCTTTGCAGAGTTGCCAACATCGCATTGGGTCCTGACTCACCTGCAGATGTTGCTGGTGTTGTAGCCACTAATACATGAGCCAGGACTGGGGTGCACACTACAGATGTTGTTTGTATGTTGTGTCTCAGGGAGCAGTGATAACTACTGCCTGTTAATGAGGGGGTGACACAGCATGGGTGGTATAACTTGTGGTAGGCAGAGTGAGGCTCACCCTAGCAGCCTGCCCAGACTGACTTGATGTATAATGCTGCTCCTTACCTGGATCAGGACCAGAAGGAGTTGTGCCCTCACTAAAGGCTTCATATTGAAACAGTGGTCCTTAAACAAAACAGTATGGATACAATTAATATAGACTCAAATCAGTGCAATATTGAGAGTGTCCAGCCGGACAACCAATTTAATAAATCAATAAAGGCAAAAACAAAATAGGAGCACATCAATACAGTGGGACACAGTCCTGCATCCTACACAAACACATGACAAATATATTTAGACAGAAACATTTCAGGTAAGACAAAAGTAGCTTGTGGGATTTTAAGGATAATTGTAGCAAGCTTAAAAAAAACAGTTCATGCACTTCTTTTATCACATTGGATTAATGTGCATACGGTTTACACTAGTCGACGACGTTTGGATCCTTTTAAAACAATAATAGGATCATCATCAGGACAGGTAGATTACAAGCCTGAATTATATAGTGCCTGTGGAAAATGGAGAATAGGGGAAAAGAGATAAGAAGGCGCCTAATATGAAGGATACAACCTAGTACAGACTGCTGGGCATGCTGGGATCAACCCTACTGTCAGGCAAGTGCACAGTAATGGGGGAAGGAATTTCGATAAGCGAAGGTACAACAATTGGTCCATACGTGGCTAAGGATTAAACCGGCAAGTGAATTAATCTGCCAATGGAGCTTAAATATTGCAAGGAGGCAACATATAAGCCTATCAGCAGACAAGTTGTGAATACTCAGAAAGTGTTCCTTGTGAGTCGGATTAAAAGTGTTTGCTGTGACCGACTCCAAAAGCAGAATACTATGTGTGTGGCCTAGTGTGTACCTGGGCAGATTTAAAATGATAGATGGTGGGAACGTGAGCGGGGTATGCCGGTGGCCGAAATTTAGTGAGGCGCGTTGTGTAATCCAATCATGCCTGCGATAAGGGTGTGTATCTGTGTTTAACAATTGTAATCATGAAGTCAATACAAAGGTGAACCGGATGGCGGCGAGGACGAGTGAGTGCTAGTAGTGCACGATGCTGGAAAGGTTGTCGCTAACCTTATTAAATACATGCGGGCTCACAAGGGGCGCATGCAGGCTCGGAATGAGTTAAGCAACCGCAGCAATGGATGGATCAACAAAAGAAAATTCCAAGGGGTGAGTGGCTATGGTCACTGTAGTTTAAGTGATGCGCCGAACGCATGGGAGAGGAGCCGCTCACCTTAAACAATAGTAAGGAGGATCTGATTTTGGATGTCGAAAAGGATAAGGAAAACTTTTTACTCTGGGCAAGGTGGCGATGCACTGTAAGAAAAGGAAGGGATTGATAGTGAGGGCAAATGATTGCGGACAAGCTCGAGGTGAAGTGAGACTAAGGGCAATTGCGCTTACCGTACTGCCTTGGATCCGAGACTCGATGGCTGGGATACCTTGGGACCAATGGCAGCCAAGTGTTTATAGTGCTGCCAAGGACACATGACGTGATGTCACGGCGGCCATATTGGGTGAGGGGTCTGATATGTAGACATGAAGGGAGGCCTAATTTACGGCTGGAGTGCCATAAAAAGGAAGGAAGAAATGAAAAAGTGTAAATCTTAGGAGCTGATAAATTACATAATATACACAGTGGGTGTACGTTATACAATGGGGATTAAAAACAGGATGCAGTTACAGGGAGGCGCATGTAGCAATCAAAGGGAGCATTTACCAGAATTGCAGTGTGAGCATGAGGAGACAGATAAGTGCTTAAGGGTGGTGACATAGTGAAACCTAGGAGCTCATAAAATTCATAATATACATAATGAGTATACGTCATACAATGGAGATTAAAGGTAAGTGTCAAACATTTGACACTCAAAGCATATTTAACAATTCTGAAAGTTGAACACAAAATGGATACATATGCAAATACATTGGAAGTTAATGGAGAGGAGACTTTGAATATAGCATAAATGTAGACTTCTTCAGTCAGATGTAGATTCATAAACATTACCTAGCTATCATCTAGTATTATGACCAGTATTTCTATCACATCACACTTGTAAGTCATCTTCCTAGAGTGACATCCAGTCCTTTACCAAGTTGACTTTCCTTATTCAAACAGATATTGTCATTGGCATTTTATATTTGATACCTACATTATATTAATTTCACATTTATATGAAATGAGACATAAGTGGTAAAGGGAAACAACCACATGAAAATACTTCAGCTTGTAAAATACACAATAGCCCACATGGAACACATCAAAATACATAGGTTACACATAGTAAGTGAGACACCAAAGACACAAGTAACACTGCTTAAACTATGTATGTTTGAAAAAGTGTGAACATGGATTATTTGAAGAATATGACACTTCAATAGCAGTCTTATAGGTCCGACATATGGTATGATAAGAGCGGTACATCACGTAAACCAACAATATGTATTTGAAAGTAATATGGCAGCTGTTGTCATTAACCACTAACAGGGTAGCAGCTGTTGTGTACCGCACTGAAGAATGATCCTTGTATGTTATGTAATTACTTAGCAACTTTCTTACACATAAAATAGCAATTGTTATGATTTTGAACACTAATAATTTGGACAAGAGCCATACAAATAAAATAAAATTCATTTTCATTCTTTATATGTATGTATAGGAAAAAAACACACACACAATGGTTACTTGTTAACTTAAACTAACAAATTTGTGCATGAACAAAATATATATTGTTGTTTTGATAACATTCTGCAAAGGAAATTAGGTTAATAGACGCTGAGACATTATAGTTTAGAAAGAAAGGTGGTATCCACAAGCATTCAGCAGAACATTTGCCATACATTTATACAAAACCAGATGTTAAAAACACATTTTTGGCATTATAAGACACTATTCCATCTACTGTACTGCAAATAAAAAGTTCATAGCTGCTGTCTAAGATACTGTGTATCCACTCCAGCTAGGACTCCTGATAAATCTTCAATGCGTAGAATCACATATACTTTTTTCTCCCAAGGCAAGAGGTTCATAGGCCTGGGAGAACCACCGCCAGGTTGCTGGGCCAGGAGGTAAGCCAAGGATCATGCCTTTCCCTGTAGATCATACCAGCACTTGTGAACTTTCTCCTGTGAACACCTGCAGTTAGATACAGCATTCACTCTTGAGACAATTCTCTCCCACATTTGCCTTTTCTGAGTAATAGTAGTACTTTGGACAAGGGTCCAAACAAGTGTGGCTCTACCCTAATGATCACAACCACTATGACTGTCAACTCTGTGTCTGTGAATCTGGAGTTTCCTTTGTCTGCCATGATTTGAAACTAGTAATTAAGTAAAAGTGGAAAAAAAATAACTGTAGGGAAAATGAAAAACTAAACACAGGGAAAGCAACTTAGAATTAGTAAAAACTTCTAGCTGCTGCTGGTTGCTTGTGAGAAAGGTAAATATCATAGTCTGGCATGGAGTGTGTTTTGTAGTGTGCTCTGCAGGTTTGTTTACTTAGCACATTACAGACAGGAGCATCACTTTGGTGACTGTTTTTAAGAAGCAAGGCTATACAACACCAAAACGGGTCTGCAACATATTGACCTCGACAGAACACTGCTATGAGCCCGCCCCTATACTCGTTACGATTCTTTCGTTTCGTCTCTGGGGAACTCTGTACAGAACAATATGCAGCCTGGAAATACCCATTAAAACTCATCCAGACTCCCTCTCTGACTCCTGCCTGCTTCCTATTTCAATACTGCATTCAATTAAAAACCTACATTTGCTTTCACAGACTTCAGGTGCCACAATGCACTTACCAAGTATTAAATAAGACCTGGAATCTGCTGTCCATTGCTTTGTATAGGAGTACTCCTGTTGTTCCTCAGCACTGGAGTTTCTCCTACAGGACTTGTGGCAGACTGGTATTGCACACACCTGTGAACAGTCTTGAGCAGCTGAGTCATGTGACTCCACCCTGGGCTTGTTGCTTATAAGATGCCAATTGCTGAAGTTTGTTCCTCTGTATACCGGACCTCTTATTGCTTGTTTTCCAGCCCAGTTCCTGCCTTCCTTCAGCCAAAGCCTGTGTCATGTTCCTGTGCATCCTGCTACAGATTTTCCCCTGCTCTGACTTGCTTTTTCTTTACTCCCCTTTCTACTATTTGTCTACACTTTGGTGCAGCCCCAGAGCTGCTCCCTGTCTAATTGTTCCTAGTTTGTTCTTTCTGTTTCAGCTTTTATTTTCCCTTTACTTTTTTCTTTTGCTTCTACCATAGCTCTTGCATTTTCTCCTCAGTTTCCTAGATTTTGCCCATTGTTTATGTTCCCTTTCTCAGTGATTCTTCTATAGTCAGTTGTTCCCTTGAAGGTCCAGTCTATTGCTTTTTATAGTTCCTAGAATCCTTGTGCTTGACTTGCCTGCTTGCTCTCCAGTTTTTTCTTGAATATCCTGCTCCTGACTATTTGCAACAGCTCTAGGGTTCCTTTCTAGTCCTTGCTCTGTAGTTTCCTCTTGGGCTTTTGTGTCTGGTAAGTGTACTATTTGGTCCTCAACTGTGTATGAGTCTATTCCTTCGTACAGGGGTTGGCCCCCGGTTTCCACAAGGCAATTTCTGCCCCATTCTTTGTCTTGTGTTGTATGTAGTCTTAAGTGCCTTATCTGTGAAAGTGTACTATTTCTATTTTTCCTAGGAAGTGCCACTGTGTCTCCAGCTGGACCCATAAGGGCTTTTCTTGTGTATGTAAGTACAATGCTTGATTGTTCCCTAGGATCCAAAGACAAAATCATTTCTGCTGCCCCTTTTCTATGGGGGTTGTAGGTTTACTATCTGTAAGAGTAAACTATACAGAGGCATTGACAATAACTGTTGCTGTGGGAAGTTCTGAGTCTTACCTGTGTACAACCCTACTGATAGCCTATAGAGTTTGTCCATTATTGATCCATTCTGTGTTATTCTCTCTAAGGTTGCTTGCCTTCTCTATCCCATTCCTCTGCTTTACACTGTTTGTATTTGTTCTTTCCTGGTGTATGCCTTTGCCTGCTTCTTCGCTTCGGTACACTACATCCATAGGAAGATATTTCTAGACTTTGAGGGGTGCTCTGTCCTGAGTTCCTGAGAATGAAGGACATATACAAATTTGGCAGGCAGCATACCACCACGCCAATACTGAAAGAGTGCGGTATGAGGACAGAAGCTTGATTGCCATCTACGTGGTAGAATCACTAGTAGGATGAATCTACCTCTGCCAAGACAGACGGCAGTTCCTGCGTATGGAAGTTACTCTACCAGGCCAATGGACGGATTTACAAGTCCATCGCAATGGGCAAACAGCGGGACTACCAAGATAAAAATCAGGCCTTTAGCCACTTTATTGGTTCTCAAAACCCTTCAGCATGACAAGGCTAAAAGATGTAGCCATGCACGGCTCCACAAGTTTGAATACCTTTACCACAACATCCTGCTCAACCTGTTAACAAGGTGGCAAAAGCTCAGAGTAGGATGAACCTGGTGTTCTTGCTAACCATGGGTGTAACTTCCCTGGGCAGGCTTCAGCACCTCATCCAGACCCTTGGGGTGGATAAAATGACTAAATCTCACTGTTCTCCAACTGCTGGGAACGTTCTTTCTAGTTTGGTCTTTAGCCTGTAACTTCTCAGGGCAGGTTTCTGAACACAAGGTATCGCCCCAGCCATTTCTCCAGTAGGGTACAGTCTTCGGTGGTCAGCTGAGCCCTTTCAGAACCAGGGGTCCTTCTGCTATTTGTGTCCCTAAAGCAGGCAAGCAGGATGCCAACCACTTCACACTTGAAGAACAGTTCCAGCCTCTGGGTGCCAGAAAAAGTCATGAGTCTCTGAGTGACTTTTCCTTTGTAAGCATGAGTCAGAGTCAACTTACTTCAGGGCATTCTTCTTTTTCAGTTTGAGTCTTCCAATAATATTGTGGGGAGATGATCAAGTGCCAGATTTATCATTTGCGCTAGCCATTGATTGGAAACTTTCCGTACCAAATCCCAGCTACTTTCTTGCCCTCTACCTACCACCTTTTGCAGAACTAAGGCTTACTGTAACCCAGGAGCACTTTTTTTCAAAATGGCAGAAGCATTCTGTCACCAGGCTGGCTTCTCTTCTGTTTTCTAGCCACTGCCCTAATTAAAAGAGCTCTTCTCATAACTAACAGAGTTCAAACTAGTTCTCTCTTCCACTGTAACCAGAGCTTAGCTGTCTATATGGGGCCTGGAGATAGATAGGAGAAGGAATCTTTGAGATTTCTGGCTGAAAATATGCAGCGTCTTAGAATTATTTAATTAAATCCATGACTCCCATTATCAATATTAATTAATCCTTCAAATAAAAATACACGTTTACCAAAATCACTGCAAGAAATGATATTCTTATTCTAAACATTGCTAAAAAATTGAGCCCCAATATTTTATTCAGGTTTTATGCATGAGTATTATTTAAAAATTATACTTTCATTAATAAAATATATAATTTCATATTAACTAACATAACTATAAATTCAAATACTATCCACCAAATCCCACAACCCATAAAACATTAAAAAATGAACACCTTTGTAAAATAATTAAAACATATTTTATAAAAAGCTATACCAAACATACACATAATGGAAAAATTGTATTAAATTCCTTTATATTTTAGTATGCTGTAATTTTTATATTGATATTACTAATATTGATGTTATTAACAAAGTTAAAGAAAATGATACACCTTCCTTAGATAATGTGCCCCACAAAATGTTGAACTGCACAATATTTTGACCACCAAATATTTTTCTCAAACAATATTTTACAATCCATATTCTGGTACTATACCCTTGCCATAATTGCTCACTGGTCAACCCAGTTACACTTAACTCATTAGGACAATAATGCAGTTGAATCAGTGACAGATTCTCCTTGGAATCACCTTGAGTGGAATTTTGCTTTACTAAACTGTATGCAGAACACTGATGATTAGAATCACTCTTGCCCTGACCGCAACAATGAGGCGAATCCTATTTGAGGGTTTTAAATCTTTTATTTGCCCATGCTCTAGTTGCACATGAGCTATTTGCCCATGCAAATATTGCATACACTGAGTTATTTGCTTTCATGTTTCATATTTTGGCAGGTACATCAAATCAAGAATCTTGTTGCAAAATTCCGACTTGCACAAACTGGAGCATGTTTCAGGATGTGCAAATCAAAATTGTACAACCTGAGCAACTTTCAAGTGTTTACAAATCATAAAGTCATGCTTCCAGGCAACACAATCCTTGGCAGACTTTAACTCCTGACTTGAAATTCTGTTTTGGGGGTAAAGAGAGGTTTGCACCCAAAACAGATTTAGCCATGTACCTGTATTAAGCACCTTAGGCCCTGATTATGAGCTGCTTTGTTAATTGAGATATGTGCAGTAACATCTGTTACCACACATATCACAATTATGGGATTGTGTGACCATGCATGCCATTACAACACATGCCTTAATAACGCAGTCATTACAATGCATTCCTTTGCAACAAACGTATTTACCATGCATATGCCTTCACCACGCATGCCTTTACAATGAAAAAGTAAGTATCTTCACTCAGATACATGCAAAAGTACGCTTTACTTCCAACAAGGTGCATTTAGGCCATCTCTGTGGCCTTGACCATATGTACAAGTTAGACGTATTACTGTGCCTATAATTCATGGTGGTGAAAACAAACAGTGGACTGTGCGCAAAGCCATAAAAGAAAACAATGTAACAACAACCAATTGCAAAATACACAAAACGTCTACCCCGTAAAATGCATCAATTAATATATCAGTATGACACTATGTACACAGTAAATCAAAATGCCCTAATACTCATAGTGCAGTAATGTAACATGCGCTGTTGCTCTGTTGTCATCAGCAGTCTAGGGGTGGGAGCAGTCATAATGTGCAAATGCTGTTTGCAAAAAGCAAAATGGCGTATATGAGCTGTCCGGAGTGATCAGTTTCACAGTAAGAAAAGTATCAACCCAGCGCAAGGTGTGTTGTAAGGGGAAAATGAGACAGAATCAGTCCCATATGTGCTTAAGTGAGCAAATACTGTGCGAGTATGGCATGTACTGAAAACGATACAGATGCGAGGAGATGAAAGGAAAACATGAGCTAGGGTCCCCAGGGAGATAGGATCTTGGGCGGGTCATGTGCCGTGGTGTGATTAAAGGCATGAAAAAGTAAAGGGGTGTAGACAAAAGGGCATACTGTGAACCCTCCGCACGACCCCAAGTAGACAGACCGTGATGTCCAAAAGGTCCCCAGTGTGAATCCGGTAATCAGGGAGCTGATAGTAAGCAACCATTTTTACAAACTTCCAATGTAAAAATCCATGAGCATGTGCTCAGAGGCTTGAAGCCTAAAACTTGTGCACAGTTCTCAACATGTCAAAAATTGGCAAATACTGCACTATGGATGAGGCATACCAAGCAGAACATGGCATCATGATTGGCAGGTTCAGGGAAAGAGAGTACTGAGAATGGGTGTTGAAGAAAGCTAGTACACTTGTCAGTCCAGTCAAGAGAGAACGGCATATTTGGACGATACCATCCCTGAAGCTAAAAACCCTACTATCAGACTCATACTGAACTATAGCATTAGTTCCGAGAGGGTTATGTCCAAAAACGGGCCCTGTAATTGACCATGTTGTTGGACAGTATCCCAATATCACTTTCAGCAAAGGAAATTCTTTGAGGAACACAC
The DNA here is from genome assembly GCF_964204655.1 of Triturus cristatus. NCBI lineage: Eukaryota > Metazoa > Chordata > Amphibia > Caudata > Salamandridae > Triturus > Triturus cristatus. Next base: position 508,582,433 of record NC_140588.1, read on the forward strand.
TGGTCAGGAGTGACATCACTCTCACCAAGGGTATCAGCCTAGACAACCTTAAAGGCTTTTATCCATGCAGTCAGTGTAAGGCATGTAAATGGAGCAACATCACCAAGACGTGCACCACAGTCTTGGTGCACGCAGTGGCCAATTTTTGACATGCAGCACCAGCCACGTGATTTATGCCTTGATGTGTGTATGGCTTGAGATGCGTTGGCAGCACTGCTTTTGCAGCAAAACAAGAGAATTCAGGAAGACCTGAGGGCCATTGAGCACAAAGATCAAAAATACCCAGTGGTTAGACTTTCCAAAAGGAACACTGTGGAGACCGTAATTTGCTGAACTTTTTCATCATTGAACAGATTCCACTATACCCTGGATGGGGACTGTGTTCTGAGAATGAGAAAGAGGAAGTCAAAGTTGATTATTGATTTACACACTTCATCCTGTTGGGCTTAACCAGGATAAGGAATTGAATGTCCATTTGAATGATGACTGATGGTATGCTAAGCTATGGTCCTCATTATGATGTTGGGGGAACAGCCACCGATAGGCTGTCGGTGGCGGTCTGCCCAACATCCAGGCCATCGGTCCAACCGCCGGATTACCATCTCAGCGGTCAGAGCGCAAAGGTCGGGGGGAAAGACTGCCACCTCCGACAGACTCTAGGGGCCCATCAGGGTTGTGGTTGGAATCCTATCCCTACAATGGAGGCAGTGCCTGTGAAAGCACTGCCATAGGATTAAGATGTCCCTTTCCGACTGCCATTTCATCGCGGTCCAACTTCCATGAAAACGCACACATAAACGGACTTTGAGGGCCCCTCTACCCCATGAGCCACTGCTGAGTGGCCTGGGGGGCACATGTGGTGGCCCCCGACATATCCATGTACCGTGTGCCAGGCACTACATTGTGCCTAGCACACGGTGCATGGATGTGCAAAAAGTGATTTTTTGTACGGCGGCTTGTGCTATGGGCCATTTCCTGGTCCACAGCACAAGCTGCAGAACAAAACAGCACTCTCCAACTGCCGTGTTGGCGGTCATATTGCAATAAGGCAAGTGGGAGCACCGACTTCTTGTCGGACGGTCTTCTGCCCGATACGATGGCAGTCAGCGGTCTGACCAACTGCCATGGTAATGAGGGACTATGTCTTTAATGTTACATCTTTTCGAAGTAAATGTCCAGTATGCATTCAACACAACAGCTGCATAATGGACCACGAGGAAATGTCACCAGTGACCTTGTATGATATTTGGCAATGTGATTGTTCCTTGTGCGTCTTCATCCAGATTTGATAACATGAATATTCCTATAGAGGAGACTACAAAGAGGTAAACCTCCACCAAACAAGGGTCTTTCTTAACTATACGAAGTACGTGCTTCTTTGTTTGGTGGAGATGGTTTCATATTCCTTGGCTTCAAGAACGCCTCACCAAAATCGGCACGAAAAATGCTGGGGTCCTCTTGTTAACCTGTCTAAAGGGAGCTGGCTCTGGGAAGTGGCGGTCCTCAGTGCCATTATTGGCTCCAGGAGGGGGGGCCAAACGGCCCCCTCCTTTGTTCTTGTAGGACCCCCCCCAGGAAGGTGGTGGTCCCTAAGGCTGAATATAGTCCCAGAGGGTGGGCCACTAGCCTCCCTCACCCTTTATTTGGATTTCTGGCCCCGGGGAGGAGGTTGTTCCTGGGGCACTACAGGGCCAAGGAAGGTGGTCCGCCCGGACCCCCTCCAATTTATATTTAAAACCCCGGGGAGGTGGTAGTCCCAGGGGCTCTTGAAAGCCAGCAGGAGGGGGGCCACATGCAGGTCACAGGTCAAAACGCCATTGACAAAGCCCAGCAGAACTACGGCATCCTTGGCCCTTAACATGTTTCTAACTAATCTTTGACCACAGTGTTCATGTTATGTACCAATTTTAAACTGTAGTGTTTTTGCTGTTTTTTCACCATACCACATGCCTAACCTTGCGCTGTTCATATTGCCACGAGCACTTTGTGTGCACTCATGTTTTGGATTACACTTGCATATACTGAAACGTAATACTGCTGTCTGAAATTAATGCTTTCTTTGTACACTCTAATACAAACCGCATCATTCAACCTTGGTGTTTCCCTGTTCTAATACTTTCCTTTAAAACATTACCTACAGAAAGAAAGAAGCATTTATTAAGCACGTAGCTACCCAGGGGCATCGCAGCGCTGACAGTGGTCAAACAGTAGACACCACAACCATACTAAGGAAAGAGACAAGTTTTTAGCAATTTACGAAAGTCCAAATAATTGGCCTCCTTACGTAAGTGAAGTGTATTCCACATCCTAGCAGCATTGTAAGAAAACAGGCGGCCTCTACTTCTAGCCTTATTAATTCTGGGAACTACGGCAAGACGCAGGTCGTCCGAACACAGGCGTCTATTCGCAAGGTAAGGCCGGACAATGGAGCGGTTGATGGACGATCCCTTCCCTGCTAGCATCTTGTGGACAATACACATGGCCTTAAAATTAACTGCATGGGGAGCCAGTGAAGAGATATCAGGTCTGGTTTTGGAGACTTACGGTTCAGGATCCCAAGAAGTATCCTCGCTGCGCAGTTTTGCACCATGTGGAGTTTTGAGATAGTCGCACATGAGACTCCTAAATAAAGACCATTCCCATAGTCCAGGTGAGAAAGAATGAGCACCTGGACCATAAGCCTTCTTGCCTGAAGGGGAAGAAGTGGGAGGACTTTGCGAAGCAGCCTTAGGATGCCATAGCAGGAAGCCGCTACATTCTGCGCCTGTACCTTAAAGCTCAGATCTTGATCAAGCTAGATGCCTAGACTTTTCATCTGGGTCTTGGGAGCAGGAACAGAGCCCAGACAGGCTGGTCACATTACTTATACTTTAAAAAGGTAAGAATTCCCTAGGAGCATCATCTCTGTCTTTTCTCCATTCATCTTCAAATATGAATGGTTCATCCACTTGGCTACATCTTCCAAACAGGGACGGAGGCCAAGAGAGGAATTGTCAGAATGGTTGAATGCCACAACAAGTTGAGTGTTGTCAGCGTAGGTCACTATATGCACCCCAAAAGGAAGCACAATCTCCGCTAGCGGGCTCATATAAACATTGAATAGGGTGGGACTCAGGGACGATCCCTGAGGAACTCCACAGCGGAGAGGCATTAGTTTTGAGGCGACATTACCTTCGTAGACTAGGAAGGATCTATCTTCCAAGAATGATGGCAGCCATGCTATGGCTTTCCCGGTCACCCCCAAACTTATGAGTCTAGGGACCAAAATGTGGTGGTTAACCGTGTCGAAGGCTGCACTGAGGTCCAAGAGGATAACAACAGTGGTGCCTCCGGCGTCCACAATCTTCTTAGACTCTTCAACTACTGCTAGAAGGGCAGTTTCTGTTCCCTGAAGGGGTTGAAAGCCGGTCTGTGAAGGGTGGAGAAGATTATGGGACTCCAGGAATGCAGAAAGTACTGAATTAACATGTTTTTCCACCATTTTACTGATCCCTGGGAGAAGTGAGATGGGGCGATATTTTCCCAGGAGATCAGGGTCAAGGCTAGGCTTTTTTAATAATGCCTTCACCATCGCTCTTTTCCACAGAGGGGGAACCTCTCCAGTGGAAATGGAGGCATTAATCAGCTCGAATATAATAGGGAGACAGTTCCGGACGCTTGCTTCAAAAAATTAGGTGGAGCTGGGTTCCAGGGCGACACACACTTCACGAGTGCCGAGATGGTTTTGAATGACTCAGAGTCCATCAAGGGTATCACCTCCAATTAGTGTTCCCTGCTGTGAGGACTAATATCCAATGTTTGGTGGTTGTTATGGCTATCTGCAAAGGGAAAATGACGTATAAATGGCTTGAATTTTGTCATAAAACAAATCTGCGTGATTGTTCCAACGTAAGCCGGTAGAGTCAAATGTAGCTGGGGTTAGAGGGGCTCTGAGCAGTTTTTTCGCAATGTGAAAAATTTCGCAAGAGGAATTGGCTGCCAAGGAAATGTTTTCTTCATAATATGAGGCCTGGTCCAGTATACATTTTAATGGCCTCCCTATATTCCAATTTCTTAGTTGAGGATAAATCCTTTCTCCAAATTCTTTCAAGTTTCTTGCGCGTTTGTTTTAGCTCCCGATAGCACCTATCTATCATTTAATTCAAGCTCAGCACAATGTAGGGTGTCAGAACACTTTACATCACATTTATATTATACAGAGACATTGAATTATACAAGTGTGTAAATTAGTGTATGGAGTATGTCACTTAAGACAATGAAGGCTACAAAGTGTAGGAGTCACATATCATCCATACTGGTAGGTATATTTTAAGAGTGCTTGGGCTGGAGAAACATAACGCAGTGTTTCGGGTTGTCTGCACTAATACAATTTAATTATTACACAAAGGAACCCTTTTTAACAACCTTAGAATAATGACAGATTAAGAAAAAAACAATAAGAGTTTAAACCTAAGCCTTGCAGTTTGCATGTAGCTCTTCAAAGCCGATTCACAGCTCACTGTACTTCATTAGGATCATAAATTATGATCTGCAAGTATCATAAGGATCTCTGTAACAAAAGCAGCAACACACAGAGCTATTTGAGTCTGATTGATTTTATATGATTGTTGCATTTGTAAAGCGCAAACTGTCACTCCGAAAGGAGCATCCTGGCGCTAGTTGGAGGAAGGGTGACGTGAAGCCTCGGTACCCTAAATGAGGGAAAGGCAGAATTCATCTGAGGATCCAAAGATCCAAGTTTTCAGTGCCTTCCTAATCTGTGTCTCTGTTTTTAAGATTCTCAGATAAGTTGGCAACATTTTCCAGGCTTTAGTTCCCATGGCGGCTACTGTTTTTCCTCCCTTTGTTTTATATCTAAAACAGTGGGGTTTGAGGAAGTTTGCTGACGAGGACCTAAGGGTCCTGGTTGTGATGTATGGGGTGAATCTGGCTGAGAGGTACGTTGGTCCCAGGTTAAGTGAGGCTCTGAAAGTGATTAAGAGAATCTTAAATAGTATTCTCTTGTCCAATGGAAGCCAATGAAGGGTTTTTAATGCTGAGGATGCGGAGGATCTACGTGGTAGTTTAAGGACTAAGCGGGCCGCAGCATTTTGGACAACTTGCAGTCATTTTAGTGTTTGTTTATTGGCTCTTGCCAGGAGGCTGTTGCAGTAGTCCAGGCGCGAGAGGATCAGTGCCACCGCAACTGATTTCCTTGCATTGAGCGGGATAAGATCCCCCAAAAACGTTTATTACTTGATAGGGTTAAAGCAGGTCCCTTCACAGTGGTGAGAGGTGGTGTCGCACCCTCCGGCCACCACTCACTCGGCTGAAACAGATTGTTTTTTCCTATCGGTAGGATATCGGTTTTGTCTGTATTACACCTGAGGTGGTTGTCCTTCATCCACTGGATGACCTTGGCTAGGCATCGTTTAAAATTGAGTTTGGCGTTGGTGGAATCGTTGTCCAAGGATAGAATCAATTGAGTGTCATCTGTGTAGTCTGGGCTTTGCATATTACCCATTGTGCCATTTGACCTTTTCTACTACTTAAGGATAAGTCAAAACTGTAATTAGAAAAAACACAGGTCTTTCCAGCAAGTACATTAATCACCACAGTTATCTTGGTATTAATATTTTATCTACACAAAGATCTCTGCAGCAAGTGCTTTAATCTCAGTAAAATATCTGAATATATAGCACTCGCTGAGCTTGGCGACTCATGCAGGTGCACAGATTACATCATCTTAAAGCCGACATTGGCTACAGCCACAGTCGATGCAGGTAACAGCGGTGGGGTGGTGGGGCCAGGTAAGGGTGTATTTCGAGGGAAGATGCAGATGGAAAATTAAATAAATAATAAATTTTCTCTCTGCTTCATCCCTCGAAATCCCCCCTTACCCGGCCCCACTGCCCCACCGCTGTTACCTGCACGGACTGCGGCTACTGTATTTAACTGAACACAATTGGGAAAAATGGTCTTACACTATACCTGCAGTGACTCTCCAATTCTGTCTGGGAGAACACAGATTTTATAAGTATCATTACAAGTGAAATTTGAATTGTGTTCTCTCTGAATTGTATTTTTAATTAAGAGATTTAGAAGATATCCTCTGCGTGTTTTTAAAGGCCATGATTTGACAGGGCATAACAAGGCAGGTTAAATTCAGAGCAGCTTGATGGGTTAAGCAAACAGTACAATAGGCAGAATAATAATGCGCCAATCTGAGCCTCATGTCATTCCTCCGGGTCCATTCCATTCAATCATTTTCAGCTCATCTGTGCTATTACAGGCAGTGAGTACCTAGATAGAGATTTATACAGAAAACCTAGCTCATGCCTCAAAAGTGATAGTCCATCACAAACTCCCTTTAAATGTGCCCACCTGAATGCCAACACAGACTACACCAGACATGTTTCAATTTTGGTATATCAAGGTGACCAGTCTTAGAGCCCCGGCATAAGTTGTAGGGTCATATTATGCACATATTAATGACCTATATCCAACTGCACATCCAAAAGACTTGCAAATGAGACATATGCACAGTAGTCTTCCAGTGGCTCCTCTGTACAATAATGTACAGTGTGCTGGCATATGTCAGGCAATAAACACTCAGTTGCCAGTATCTCTCTGCAGAGATGTGCTTGTGCACACGTGAGAAAACCATACTTGCATTCAAGAGTTGTAGGAAGGGACGTAGCTTGGTCACGCTATTTAAAATACATTATACGAGAAGCAGGGCAAGAGTTGCTCTTACGGAGCAGTAAGAAGGGAGAGGAGTGAGGATTGTGAGAGGTACTTATAACTGAATATTTTGGAAAATACCCTTTTTTAAGACCTTTAAAGCAAAGGCAATAGTGAGTGTGTATTTTTCTCTGGCATGTGTATGTAAAAGTTCCAAGTGAAATCCGACAAACACCACACCATACTCGGCTTAAAGCAACAGCACCCAACTATGTACTACAGAATACATTTATTAGGGGGTTGTAACACTCCAACACGCCCCCCCTAAGCTACAACGCCATCTGTGAAGCTTGAATGGTATGTTTTTTGACGTACCACCTTTATATCAGACTCAACATTCCCCCTCGAGAATACTGTTGATGATGCTGCCATCTACTTGGCTGACTAAGTAAGCACCCTTTGCGCCAAACAGTACAGATGAGGCAGCACTTATCTGGGGCAAACAGTGTTTTTTAGTAGAGTCAATCAACTGTAACAATTATCAGCGTCCTACCTTGACATGGGGAGTTGATTTCTTTTTCAGATATTTTGAAGAGAGATGAAACACACCCCTAAAGAACAAAATAACATAACAGGTGCATCTGTGACAGTTTTACCCAAAGAAGGCCTCTTGGTACTATTGACAGGCAACTTGTGTTTATTGATACCCAACTCAATGGTAGTCTTTTTATCGATTCAAGAAGGATGAAAGGCTCAGTGAAGGCTTAAACACACATCCCTGCAGTCAGCGTATTAGCGCATTTACCCATCAGACCAATACTCTTAGGAGCCTAATGCTGGAATCAAGCTTGTACCCCACCAAAGAAGGTGTCTACTGAATGTGCACCCAACCCATAGACTATTCTTTTCTTGTTCCCCTCTAATACATTGATCATCACCTCCTGTGAAAAGGCCCCCTATTTCTCCTTATTCACTGGTATGTGGTTATTGACTGTACCTGGTACAGCTCAGGCGGGATGGTGTCTCCAAGAACGGCTGACTACATAATAGTGTGTATAAGGCCGCTTTGCTGAAACAGGTGCACAGAATCGCAATAACCCAAACACCTGGCTCTACGCCAAACATACTAATCAGGAACATGGGCCTCACTATACATTTAATTAACTATCCACAAACCCTTCCCCCCAAGAAACCCTTCCAAACAAAATCTGATCACTCCCTCATAAATCCCTGCATTCATACGTAGTGCATATACCACTATTGTCCTCTCATTCAATTCACAGACTTCCTCCCCCCCCCAAAGAGTAACTGGGTCTCAACATGACCAATGCTTTCTTCAATAAACCTTTAAACTTGTGTACAAACCGCCACTCACCTGCTGATAAAAAGTGACACACCAAATTTGCTTCCTAGTCCCTGTGCACCAAACTCATCAAAGCAAAGATTTAGGTGAGGGTGGGTGGCAAAAAGCTATCACTGACCCTGCTGACCAGGGTGTACCCACTAAAAATGGCACCCACTACTGGTATAGATTGCTCAAACCTTCTATAAGCCCTGCCCCCGCACCCCATGGGTCAATCACTGCACCCCTCGCCCTTGGACCGTACCACCAGCCTGAAAATTCCAGAAGGGTAAGCCCTCCTGCATACCCCTCTAAAACCATCATCAGGTGGAATGGGATCTCCAAGAGCGACTGACTACATGATAGCGTGTAAAAGGCCGCTTTGATGAAACAGGTGGACAGAAGGGCAATAATCAAAAAACCTGGCTCTATGCCATACATACTAATCATGAACATGGGCCTCACTATATATTTAATTATCTATCCACAAACCTCCTCCCTCTTCCCTAAGCAACACTTCCAAACCAAACAAACCAAAATCCAATCACACCCTCATTACTCCTAAATCCCCACATCCATATATTGTGCATACGCCACTGTTGTCCTCTCATTCCTTTCATAAACTCCCCCTCCCCTCCAAAGCTCAACTGGGTCACAACATGACCAATGCTTTCTTTAGTAAACCTTTAAACTTGTGTATGAACAGCCACCAGCTGAAATCCCCGGAGGACCCCCCCAAACTAGGACCCACCTACATCCCCACTGGCAAATGCAGCATCTAGGCTAATAATTTCCTTACTTGCATCAAGTACAATTCCCCTCATAAATCGATAAGTGAACCCCATCATCATGAAAACATTCCACTGCCTCATCCTTCATGTCATTATGCTCCAAGAAGACAAACACCTCCAATCCACAACATTTCTAAATCTCCCTGTTTTCCTTGCTCCTCACTTTGTCGATGGCTCCTGGTTTGTTGGCCTCCCTCCATACTCTCCTTGGCATAAGCTCAGTAAATGCCACCTTTGTGCCTGACCATGCTGCATTGATCTTCAATAAGTCCTGCTTGACAGCTTTTACTAATTCCAGTCCATTCAACTGTACTAAGTCGTTTTCTCCTATGTGCACGAGTAAAATGTCCAGGCAAGGGGACCCTTTTATCAATGCATTCAATTTTGCCAACAGCTCATGACATCACATGCCTCCGTTGCCAAACCATCTTAACTGCACTACCATTTCAGGCAGTCCCAGCTGTCTTCCTTCTCGCCTGGATGCAGCATGCCTGCTGTCCACTTCACAAAAGAGTGCCCACAGATCCAAACCTCAATATGACCTCTTCATGGGCCCGCAATGCAACCTAAGAGAAAACAGACTCATATTATTGATGGTTTTGCAAAACCCATCCCAGACACAAATAGCTTTTCAATTGAGCCAGCATGAAGACAGTTATTTTACCCTGAGCTACTTCTTGGAGCTCCTCCACTGGAATTAACTTCCCATCCAGCATTAACTGCCCCCAAAACTGTAGCTCTGTCCTGCTAAGAGATGTTGCCAGCTCATCTTTCAAACATTCAGGGGGGCCTGGGGAGTTCCAAATTTGTGCGTATCTGCAGAAATATGATAACTGTCATTTTCCTTATTTGTGCCCTCAAGTGAAAAATTAAGTAAAATTAAGTTCTGCCAGTCTTGCTATATAGAGTGATTCTTATCCCTAGATATTTAATCTCCCTCTTGGCCTCTTTGTATCCCCCTACTTTTTTCCAAGCCATAATCTCCGTCTTGGAAGAGTTCACAGAGTACCCTGATACCTTGCCAAAATCCCTTACTACTTGTTCTACTGCTGGTCACGCAGATTGTAAATCTGCTGTGTATACTTTGAGATCATCCGAGTACAGCAAAATCTTTTTTCCCAATCGTCAAATTTGAATGGTATTAGGTTCCTCTCTCCCCTCAGCTTCCTTACCAATGGCTTGATATATAAATTAAAAGGCAATGGGGAGATTGGACAACTCTATCTGGCCCCTCTCAAGATTTCAAATTCAGAGGTTAATCTACCATTTATAAGGACCTGGGCCAAGGGGCTGGAATAAACCTGCTGAAAGACATTTCAGGAATTCTCTCCTATATTATTAAGCTTCAGCACAGCATGCAGGTAAAGCCAGTTTACCCTGTCATATACCTTGGTGGCGTTGAGTGTAAACAGCCCTAACAGGGATCTGGCCTAGAGGCCAGGTCGATCGCACATACCAACTCATGGGTTAACTCACGAAGATATCTACCCATCATGAAGCCCTTCTCGTCTCCATGCACCAGAGTTCCCGCCACCTGGCACAACCTCCTGGCTAAAATATTAGTAAAAAATGTTTAATCCGAATTTAAGAGAGATATAGGTCTGTATGGTTCACAATTCTTGAGATTATTCCCTGGCTTCAGGATTAGGGAGACTACTGGATGATCCGAGGATTTAGGGTGTGGCACCCCATTTTCAAGTATCCCATAAAACAACCTGGTCAAATTGGGGATTATGGTTTTGCCCAAAGCCTTATCGAAATCATAAGGAAGACCATCTGGACCAGCGACCTTCGCCCTCGTCCCAGGATTAATGTTATGTTATGTTAGGGACACTTCTAAAGCGCACGACTCACCCTGGGGCATCTCGGCGCTGTACCTAGTAGTCTGCTGAGGGGGGGTATGAAAGGAAAACACGACAGCAGAAACAGAACCCTAAGTGATCAGAACAAAAAGGTTTTCAGTTGTTTCCTGAAGGTAGTGAGGGAGGGGCAAGTACGTATGGAAATAGGAAGCATTTTCCAATAGCGTGGCGCAAGATATGAGAAGTCCCTCCCCCCAGAGCGGGTGAGGCGAATTCGGGGGATCTTCAGGAGCTCAAGAGAATTAGACCTTAGGTTGAGAGTGCTGGTCTGTTTAGTGAGTCTATTTGCTAGATATTTGGGACCTTTACCGTTTAAGGCCTTATAAGTAAGGCAACAGGTCTTAAAGTGTGCTCGTTTCGAAACCGGGAACCAATGAAGGTCTAGAAGCAGAGGGGCTGAAGGAGAGCCTGCTGGATGATTTAGGATCATTCACGCAGCGGTATTTTGGATGACCTGTAGCTTCTTTAGCAGTGTCGGGCCAAGTTCTGCCAGCAGAGCGTTGCCGTAATCGAGGCGACAGATCACCATGGCCTGGACTAGCGTTCTGCGGTGCTTGATGGGCAGATAGGGGAGGATCTTCCGTAGAAGCCGAAGGCTAAAATAGCAGGAGCTGGAGATTGCTGCTACATGTTCCTTCATAGAGAGTGCTTGGTCAAGTTTAAACCCCAAGTTTTTCACTACTTGTTTAGGAGCAGGTGCGGTACCCAGCTCTCGCGGCCACCACTCCTGGGACCAAAAAAGAGGAGCTTTCCCAATTAACAGGATTTCCGTTTTACTTGGGTTCAATTGGAGATAATTCTCGGTCATCCAATTGGAAATGGTAAGCATTCCAGCTGCGAAGCGTAGATGTTCTGAGGTTGCTTTTGGGTTAATTTTGAAGATAAGCTGGGTGTCATCCGCGTATGAGATTATCTCAAACCCGCATGACTCTGCTATTTTAGCTAAAGGGGACATGTACAGATTAAACAAGGTGGGGCTGAGACATGAGCCCTGGGGAACGCCTTTGTCCAAACAGCATTTGTCTGAGCGATACGGTCCCAGCATGATTGTTTGGTTTCTGTCAGACAGAAAATTTTGTAACCATTTTAGGGCTTGATTTTGAATGCCGCAGGAACGCAATCTCTCCGACAGCTTAGAGTGGGCAATAGTGTCAAATGCTGCGGGGAGATCCAGGAGAACCAGAATAGCTGATCCTCCAGCGTCCATTTCTTGCCTCAGTGAGTCGGTCACTGCCAGGATTGCAGTTTCGGTACTGAATCCTGGACGAAAACCCGATTGCGAGGGGTCTAAAAAATTGTTGGATTCAAGGTAGTGACTCAGCTGTCTATTTATGGCTGATTCGAGTAATTTGCCCAACAAGGGCAGTAGCGATATGGGGCGGTAATTACCGAGCACTTGGGGATCCGCCGTCAGTTTTTTCAGGATGGGGCGGACAAAAGCTTCCTTCCAGATGGAGGGAATTATGCCCGAACTGATGGAACTGTTGAAGATTCCTTGGATTTCCGGAGCGCAACATGAGGCTATGCGGGCCATAGTTCTAGGGGGGCACATGTCACTAGGGGAACCAGATTTAGCCGAGGAGAGCAAAGTATTGACTTCCGTTATAGAGAGGGGTTCAAATTGTTTGAGATTACCAAGGGTCTTCTGGTTAGTTACTGCGGAACTCGTGAGGGAGGTTGTGATCTGGGCTAATGGGGGGGGGGAAATTAGCATATATCAAGTAAATTTTATCCTGAAAGTGGGTCGCAAGGAAATTACAGAGTTCCTTTGACATTTGAGGCAATCTACAGGCTTGGGGGGGAAACAAAGTCTTTGACTATGTTGAATAGAGTTTTCAAAGAGTTAGGGGCTTGATCAATTTGTTTTACAATAAAAGATTTCCTTGCTATTTTTATGTTTAGATGATATTTAGATAAAGATTGTTTATAGGTGTGTCTGTCCATAGGGGTTTTACTGGTTCTCCAGCGTCCCTCCAAGACTTTACACCTGGATTTCTCCGCACTAAGCTCCCCTGTAAACTAGGGGTGTGCGGAATTTGCGGAATTGCGTTACGCAAATCTCCGCGAAACGGTAAAAAATCCCCACGAACACGCAGAAATTCAGCGAACACGTGGAATTGCTTGTTCGCGATGCTTTTTTCCTGTTCACAATTGCTGTTTGCGTGCTCGGGGAGAAATATCTCGCGAACACGCATTTTGAGAACGTGAACAAGCAAAAATTTTGCGAAATCGCGGAAAGCAGACTTTTGAGCAATTTTGCGTTCTCCGCGGAACGCGAAATTCCGCAAATTCCGCGATCGGAACGGACTTTTCCGCCCAGGCCTACTGTAAACCAGGGGGCTGATTGTCGCTGTTTGGAGGGACGGAATTTTTTCGTGGGTATTAGGGAATCAAAAAACGAAGTTAGTCTGGTGGTAAAATTCTTCAGCCGTCCCGAGACATTTAAGTCTGCCAATGTAACTGCTTGTGGCTGTGAGTTGTAGGCAGCCTCGAAGGCTTCTAAGGATAGGTTGTTCCAAGGTCTGCGTAACAGCCTATCGGACCTCTTCTTGGCCTATCACTTGATCTAAACATGCTCTCTGGTCTTCTGATAATTTGTTAACGAGTACCACTCTGCAGTCACTCCCCCACTTCCTTCTCTGTGACTTGTAAGTCGTCTGCATATAGGTCTGTAAAGAAGTTAATAAAGGCCTTCTCAATATCTTGAGTGCTGGAGAATGTTAACACTGTTGACTCATCCCTTATTTCCTGCACTAAGTTTCTAACCGATCCATTTGGATTTTACAGGCTAGTAGCTTCTAAGCTCTTTCCACATATTCAAAATGGACCAATTTGCTTGCCTTCCACCTCGCTTTAACTCTCGTTTCCAGTATGGCTGTTAATTTCTCTCTCATCTCCAACCGTATTTTTTTTACTGTGGAAGGTATAGCCTCTATCCTCCCCAGATCTTACCCTCCATATATTACACAGACCTAATCAGGTCACTGTATTTCTCAGGAACACCTGCATTTTTTATGCGCTTTAGCTCCAATGCTGTCTGATTTGTCCAAAGAGCGATTCAAGATGATATTGAAATCCCCATCATAATGATTTGGCAGGGAAGGATAGTACCTTCTGAAAGACCGCCTTAAGAGGCTCCACATTTTCCACCTTGGGCCCATAGTATCCCACCCGAGTATATTTGTTACCACACACTTGAAGGCTGGGGATATCCCACCTGCCAGATGTATCAACCTCTGCAGCTAGTATAACAGCTTCCAATTGTTGTCTAACTAAAATAGCCATCCCTTTCACATTGCAGCTTCGTTCTGCGCATGCCACTTGTTGCACCCACTTTTGCTTGCCACACAACACAAGACATTTTACCTGGGTGAGTTGAGTCTCTTGTAAGATTGTAATTTGGGCTGCTGAATCCTTAAGGAATTGTAACAGTCTAGCACTCCTCACTCCATTCCTGAGGCCATTAATATTCCAAGAAAAGATCTAAAATATTCCTGCCATCATCTCAGTGTTGGGGACTGCATGTGGTTAACTTCGCATTCAGGCTAGGCTGCATAAATAAACTGTATTGGAAAAGTGTTCCTTAGGACTTTTATTATGTCTGTGTCTTTTACCCTGCATGCTCCCCACCCAGTGCACCCTGTCTTCCTACCCAATATTTTCAGTGCACCCCCACCCCTCCCATGGAGAACCATCCCCTGCTTCCTCGTGGGTTATATAAGCCCTTTGAGTGTTTGCTTTGGGGGCTCAATAAAGAAAAACTTCTTTATAACATATTAAGAGTGAAAGAGAGAAAAAGAAAGAGAAAAAGGGGATAAACAGAGGAAAACAGAGAAAGATATCAGGTAGTAAACTCTACTCAAATCTTCCTGATGCATGTTTTCCCTCATATCCTGGTGATCAATTCATCTGCCTCATTGTAGTCCCTCAAATTGTGCATCCTATTATTATACATCATTTTCAAGGTGGCAGGGAATCGCAGCTTTTTTTAACTCATTAAGGCATTTCCCTAGCTCCCATTGCCTTTTTAAAGTAGCACGTGACATGTCTGGCTTGATCTGAAAATCAAGCCCACACCTTCCAGGGACCTAAGTCTCAACGTCTTGGTCGGGATCTGCTCCTTTATGGAATACTTTTGAAAATTGACAAAGATCCTTCTTGGCTTACTTTTACTAGGGCGTCTCCTGAATGGGTTCCTTTGTACCCGGTGGATCTCTTCTGCGAGAGCATCTTCTGATATTTCTGACAAGCCGGCTGATTTCAGTAGGGCTACATTAAACCTTTTGATATTCTCCCCTTCTATGCCGTCTGGGACTCCCAGGACCCTTATGTTGTTCCTCCTTGCCTATTTCAAGGGATTCCATCTTGTCACATAGCTCCCTCTCACTGCGTTTTATTTCCCTGATCTCCTCCCTGTCCTTTGTGGCTGTTTTTAGCTCTGCTACAGTACCTTCCAAAACGTGAGTTCTCAGAACCAGAGATTCAAGTTTATCTGCCAAGCCCTCACACATACACCAAATCTCCCTCTGATTTGCTGCGGACGTGGCACCTACTACTGATATCGATTTCTCAAAACATATAAAAGCCCCGCCCCTGCACCCCCTGGGCCAATCACTGTGCCCCTCGCCCTCAGACCCTACCACTCGCCCGAAAATTCTGAGAGGGTAGGGCCTTCTGCCCACCCCCTCAAACCATCAATATCAAAGCAAGGTTCGCACTTCAAATACACTCATACAAAATCACATAAAATTAGCATATATATGAACAGGCCCGGTTCCAGGGGGTGAGCCAGGTGGGCCAGGCCCACCCAAGGAATACCCTGGCCCAACCAAGGCCATTCAGAACTGAAAAAAATAATTTTTCACCTTAATGTTTAACAGGGACGTGCAGCTGCGTGGGCTCTCTCTTATCGTTTATTTTAATGATTAACACTGTTGACCAAAGCTACTTGCAGGCCTGGGGAGAGGTGTCAATTTAGCAGAGTAGCTGCTAAGATGCACAAATGACCAGCACGGATATCCTGACAAATGAATTTATTATTCTGGACTTTTTGCATCATATTTTTAAACTTCAATGCTTTGCAAAGTAAAAAAGCTGCAAAGTTTTTGTAAACCATGAAAAGCCTTAAAGTGGTCATTTTTGCCAGCAGAAACATTTCTGCTGATGCACATGACCAGACGCATTCTTCCGTCCTAAAGTTCTGCATCTTAAAGTTCTGACAAGCGGAGCCCCTCCTCTTCCCTAAAGCTGGAAGGACATCAAAGAAAGCAGAGTACATAGCTCCTTGGGCACTTAAATGTCAAAAGCGAACAGATGCCAGTACCTAAAATATCAGATCGATTGGCTACTAGTTGTGTTTTTGGCCAGTACTCAGTCATCTTCATAGCCCACCCATGCTTCTTTACGGCCCTCTCAAAGGAAAAAGCCTAGAGCGGGGCCTGTGCATGAAGCATGTACAGCCTGTTTGCAATGCTAGCGTTATTCTAAATGATGCTCCTTAAAATCATTTTGAAGCAAAAAGAAGATTTGTTTTCTCTTCCTTGAAAACGCTGCAAAACATCAGAGTTTGCAACTTGCTTCCTGCTGCATCACGTATCACCTCTGTGAAGAGCTGACACCCCACCACAAATAGCTTCAGTCTAGGCTTCATTTACAAAAATATCACCTACGCGTTCTTTGCCAAGTAAACCCACTTCTGGTGCCAATTCGACCCATCTGAAAATAACATCCCATCTGCATAGCAGACACCCAGGCTTACAGTGGCGCATGATGGAGTTCAGGAATACGAGAGAGGTTGCACCAGTGTCAAAAGTGAGATCGGTAATGTAAGGTTTCATAGATACCGTGACGTAAAGTGACACAGCATAACACAACAGAACCCACCTCTTGTTCCAATTAGACCCATCTGAAAATACCATTCCATCCGCATACCTGACACTTCCAGTTTACAGCAGGGCATAATGGAGCTCAGGAATGAAAGGTTGCACCAGAGGCAACAGTGATACGTGTAAAGTAACGTCACCTAATATAGATAACGTAACGTAACGCAGCATACCATAACAACTGAAGACACAGGGTTTGAAACCGGAGTCATGTCCATATAACACTGCTGCTGTTTGTTGGACATAAAATCGCGGCTCGAGTTTTATGCTGATTAAAAGACCCACATCTTAGCATATGTAGTAGACAGAACAGCTGCCCCTGACAATGCCGAGAAAAGACCTTATTCATTACTGCGAATGTCTGAAAACACTGGAGGGAGCTGTTAAACAGAAGCTGGCATCGCCATTGTTTTCTGCTGATACAGCTCACCCGCACAATCAGTTAATTGTTATAAATCTAAGTGACGCGCAATTAATTATTTGCCCCCTAAGGCAGTTCTAACAACAAAAGGTTCAATGCCCTGAGAACAATAAGGACCCGATGTTGTTAGTGTGTGGAAAACGGTGTTTGTCTGTTAATCTATCAACCGGTCTCCATGTGGAGTCTGTGAGAGCTATTCAGGAAACGTCACAACGGCATCAGCGACACGACAGAGCAGATAGTAAATGTGTACATTTAGGCAAACAAATGTTGAGTAGCCTATCACGGGCTGAAACCCCTACGGGGAGGGTGCACAAAGGGGGCGTCTCCAGAAGACATTACTAGATAGATCGTGTTCACTGAATCTGTCACTTTTCCTTCTTCTAATCCGGAAGGTCTTCACGAATCATCCAATTCGATAGGTTTTTTTGCCAGTCCGGATTGGATACCGTCTTGGCATGGAACCCCAGACGTCGAAGCTTTAGTGAAAACGATGTACGAATATCATGCAATGTAACCAACCCCCAACGAAGGGCAATGCCAGTGCACGAAATGCACGGAGCATAGAGGTGGGCACAGCATGTACCAGAGAGCTGATAAGCATGCAAACATGGAAACGTATTTAAGAGAGAGTTTTAAAATGTATCATGCATTGTAAATGAAGGAATACTTTTGTACATAAGAAGGCAAATGCGTTATATATTATTTGATAAATGTACTCAATATTTATTATACGATCTTCTAGTGCATTGCAAGATACCATCCAACGCTGTGCACAGGGAGACGCGGACCAGGGCATGGGAGTGCACGAGCAGCTCCCTCTGTTTCTGGCACTCTGACAGAACAGCCGTCTACGGTGGTCACCGCGACACCAACTCAAAGGGGCCACAATTCAGAGACGCCATTTACACGAAGGAGACCTGCATGTGGAGGGACTGCCAAGTGGGAAGCAAGAGACATTATTTGACTACAGTTAATCACATTTTCAAGATTCTCTCTGCCTCTTTACAGTAGTTGACATAATAAACAATGTGGGGATATGGTTTTAATTCCACTGTCTCCCTTGTCTGATGCCCAATTAATGGCAGTGTGCTTGAGAACACCTCCTATGTTGGTTATGAAGACTTAGCTTGAAATTTGTAAACACCCATATGGCGGAAGAGGGCTGCAAGCAGAGATATGAGGAGAAGTGTAAGGAGTAATAAGGTCACCAGTAAATAATTAAATTATTGAATCATTTGTTAACAGTTCTGTCTGTAATACAGCAGCTAGAAGTCACTGTGGCCTTATAGCCCACCATAGGGGGCTAGACCGGCTATTAAAGGCCAGCTACAGCGTTAAAGCCTTTAACAAGGGAGCGGGACTTTAATTGCCGGTATGGCCCAGCTTTGAAGGGCTATAAGGCTATTAGAACCTTCTGCCACTAGAGGGCAGAATGTTCTAACAAATTAAACAAAGGCTTCTCGGAGTCAAGGGGATTGAAATCCCCTAGGGGTCCGAGAGGCCTTTATTTAAACATTGGAATGTTGCTCTGCAGGCTTTTACCGGCCCGTAGAAGCACGAAGCACGGAGCACTCCATTGTTTGCAATGGAGTGCTTCACATTCCAATGTACTTATAATGATTAAAACGTCATAAGAAGGATCTTGAACAGCACAAGAAAAACTTGATATGTAAAATAGAAGCAAGAACATTCAGTCCAAATACCTCCAATCTATACTGGAAGACAAAGGTACATGAGGTGGTCCATGTAGTTTCCATGGAAAAATCTTACAGTGATGCACCTTGGTACTCTTCCCAGGAATCATCCTTGCCCTTGTGAATCAACCACAAAAACAATCTGAACCATCCAGTTACGACAACTTAGTCTTAGTGCTAGCCATCCTATTCCAACTACTCTGATAGACATAGATATTTTCAGGTCATTCATGAAAGCAGTGGCGGCCACCACATACAAAAAAGTGCTAGGGGGGAACGGGGCAGAGCACGGGAGGGAGCGCAGGAGGGGACGTGGGGAGAACCATAATATTAATAAAACATTTTAAAAAAAAGTAAAACTTACTTGCTGCCGGCCGCCTCCCGCGTCGCGACTAGGTGCTGGGACTCCCTTGTCCCAGCATACACTGTGACTATGTCACAGACTCCCTGTCCAAGCCCCGCACTGCAGGGCAGCATAGGGATTGGCCTGATCGGTCTGGAAAGAGTCTCGGCTCAGGGCAGGGAGTCTGTGGAGTTTCTCTAACCCAGCTGTTTAATACAGCCTGGTTAGAGAAACCTAAGTGCGCATATGAGTTTTGGTCGGCCTGAGTCGGCAGGCCAAACATACATGAGCATTTAGGGAGTGCACTAGCACTTCTCTTCACCCCTCCCATGCCTCAGCCCCACTCCTCCCTGCACATGCGGGCAGAGCCAGCAGCTTAAAAATAAAACAATACTGAAATATCGTTTTATTTTTTTGTTGCTGGCTCTGAGCCAGTGGGGCAACGCTCCTCCACCATTGCGGAGGAGCCACCCCTGCATGAAAGGGCAGTGAATAAACAAGCTGTTGTGAAAGATCTCCATCTGATCCTGATTCCGCCACTGTTGTACGTACACGCAAGGAGTGAATGGAGAGGTCTCCCAGGTCTATAAATCACCATTCAGATTACAATAGAAATGAGTGCTTACTGCAAAAATCATTTGGATTTTAATATCTAGTGTAAATTATGGCATTTATTTAACCTACATTTTCCTACTCTATCAGAAGCATTGCCAATGCCAATAGGTCTGGCTTTAAAGGAATGTGTGAAGAATTACAAGTACATAGCATGGAAATGAATGTGTATTTGTGTTGAAGCAAAGAGTTGTGGAATAATATTGGTTCAGGGTAAAAGATCAGGTGACAACTGCACTGTCAAGCCTTACCTAAAAATCCATGCATGTTAATTACTGCCCTCCTCCCATCTCTGCTGCTACCAGAAACTTTTCCAGTTATTTAAAACACTTCAATAGCTTTACAATGTCATGTGTGTGCCCCTGAAGTACGAACTCAGGGAGCTGGATAAATAAATAAAGGGATTTATTTTATTTATTTATTTTATTTGAAGAGTTTTATATAGCGCTGGCTAGACCCGAAGGTATCAGAGCGCTTTACATGAGGAATCGTAGCAGTACAAGTTACAAAATTACATCCGTTACCAGAGCATAGTAAAACATCGGCAAAACAACAATGTTACAGTAATTCGCCGAAGGGAGGGGAAGGAAGGAGACAGGGCGGGGAGACGGGGAGAACAGTGCCCAATGTCCGGCTGGGTAGGTGACGGCCGAGGTGGTGAGCCAGGGCGGATCTCCTCTATAGCTGTCTAGCAGCTCCACCGGGCATCGGCCATGTTTCTCAGGCCTCAGTGGTCAGGGAAAACAAGGTCACATTAGTTACGGTTGCATAGACGAGACAGGGAGAACTGTGCCCGATGTCCGGCTGGGTAGGTGACAGCCGAGGTGGTGAGCCAGGGCGGATCTCCTCTATAGCTGTCTAGCAGCTCTACCGGGCATCAGCCATGTTGCTCAGGTCTCAGCGGTCATGGAAAAACAAGGTTACAATAGTTACAGTTGCATAGTGAAACACAGAAGAAACAAGTCCCCAATAGAGGAATAGAGGGAATGTTGGGGGTCGGTGGTAACAGGGGGTGGAGAAGCAGAACAGTTCTGGCAGATCGGCAGTGGGAGAGGAATACATCGTGGGGGCCCAGGAAGTAAGAGTAAACAGGCCCATAGCTCAGATGGGGTCGCATAGTCATTAAGTCCAGTGTCAAGATTAAGCCACCGCGTTAGGTCATCTCGGCAATAGGGGGTACTGTGCAGCATCGCGTTCCATGCCTACGTCTGTAGTATCTGTACTCCAGAGCGAACCATCCATGCAATTGGGAGGTGTTTAGCAGGCTTCTGCACTATCGGTTCAGAAGTGCATGGATGCAGAGTGTACAGTCACAAATGATGTGGAATGTCACTAGGCTGGCGCCATCTTATATTCATAGAGATCAGAGTCAATGATGATGTGCGTTATTGTACCCAGATTGAGAAAATTCGATTTTTGATCGTGATCGAATCGACCCGCCATTTTGTGCTCCGCCGCCATTTTGTGCTCCGCCGCCATTTTGTGTTGCCCTCACTCAGGCAGCACGGCGAACAAAGTCTATTCTGCTTTTCCTGCAGCTTCGTGTCAAAATAAACCTTCTGCCTCTATTTACAAAGCTGGTGTTAGGACTGGCCGAGTACACTGATCCCTGTCTGGTTTTCCTAATCCCCGTCTCAACTATCTGTTGGTTCACACTATTCTCTTCTGACTTAATCTTATCGTCTGGCCTTCGCTGTCCTCTGCTAGCATTCTCTCGTTTCACAACTGTCCTCCAAAACACACAAACGTATCTCGCCTCCTGCAAGTTGGTTACAGATCTGTTAATGAATTAGTTCGTGGGAGCGGTGACAAAAAGGAGGAGAGGCTTCTTCGAGTTATCTGATACTTTATTTTCCAACTTTTCTTATTGGCTCTTTCTTATATGTTTTGGGTGTGTATTTAGTTAATGTATATTTCACATATGTACTATATAAGATTATGCGCCACGGAGTGAAGTGGCAGTCTCCTGAGAACCTACCTCGTGTACTTCTGGGATATCTGTACTAGCTGCAGCTAATAAATCCGATCTTCTAACGCCTAACAGAGTGTCCCGTGTCTCTGTGTAGCTGAGCAGGAGAACCCCGGAGATTAAGGCGTACCCTGCGCCGCCAGGCCCAAAAAGGTTCTGGTTCTTCAACTGGCGCCCAACGTGGGGCGGCTTCAGTGGTACCGGTTCTGCCTGAAGGTCGTGAGGAACCCCGCAAGAAAATTCTGGAGGATTCGCGAGCCACGTCAAGCGACCCCTGTATGTCGAAAGTGGTCTGAAGGTCTTTTTCAGCGTGGTTACTCCTTCCTGACGGCTACTGACGACTGCTGCTCTGACTGCCGCCCTGCCTTGGCCCTTCCTTTGGTGATGTATGGTAAGACGAGACAATAGACGGGCCTCTGTTGGCATGAGAAGACATCCTTAGTTAAGTATTTGGTGGGTCGCTCCCACAATCTTGGTCCTTTGTTCCTTTGTTCCTTTGTTTCTTTGGTCCTTAGATTCGACTATTGTAATAGCCGAAGCCGAAGGGGAAAGTGCATTTGTGCTGCGTAAACTGAGTTTTACCCCCTTGAAGTTTGTGAACAGTCCGGTGAAATCACGAGATGCCTGGTCAGACTAAGTTTGGAAAACTTTGTTGCTTTGGTTGTAATAGGGATTCCCGGCTTGTGGACTCTTGTCCGATTCCTTCGGTTGGAACTCCCACATACGAGCTCTATTCAAAACATGGTATTGGCCCCATCGCCTTTAACGAGGCATGGACCCGATACACGAAGAAAGATGGTGTTTTAAAATGGCCAGAAAATTGTAGTTTTGAGCCTGATGTGCTAGATAATTAGAAGCAGTTTCATTCAAAAGAAAAGCCCGGCCGGCAATGTTTGACTCTTTCCGCCTTTGGCGTAAGGAAGCCAAACAGAAAGAAATTAAGCAAACAAAACGAGATAGGAAAGCACAGGGTATGACAATTATACAGGCTGCCCAACGATTTAAAGATGATGAAATGGATAATGCGACGGAAATTTCAGAGAGACAGCATCGTATGGCGATAGATAAATGCTATCCGGTGTTGCCTGTTTCCCCTTCCGATAACAAGAAAGATTTAGAAGAAGATCCCCTAATGTCTCATTTATTGAGATTGCCTCCGCCCTATGCACATGGTGCCAATGCACCCCAGTTGTTACAGCCTGTTCAGCCGCCAGCAGTACCTCCACCTGTTCCGGCTCTTCCGCATTTGCCCCCTCCAGTATTACCGCCTCTGCCAGTTTTACCATTAACTTCGACTTCTTTGCCCTCATCTCCTGATCTTCGATCTCCTTTGCCTTCTGCACCTCCTGCAATTACCGGTTCTCCTTCTATTAGTTCGCCTAATACCTTGTCCCCTATCCTCATGTCCAATTCTCCGTCTGTGCGTAGACGACACACGGACACTGTCTCTGGTATTCTATCTCCTTTCTTTGAAGCTTTTAATGTATGTCCGGCTTTTTCTCGAAGACAATCTCGTAGTCAATTCCCAGCTGCCGAAGAACGAGAAAATTTGGAATCTCTCGCACGTAAATGGATCAAAAAGGGTCCCCAATACAGTGTGCTCGATATTATGCCTACCTTCTCACAATGGAATGCGTCTACGCAAAGATATGTTTTCGATGTAATGTGTGACACTCTCATAAAAGAATGGGAGGATGTGAATTTGAATTCGGTTCCACAGGGTCTGTTAGATGTTCAGGCTGAGTTTGATAAAGGACTTATTGTGGGTTCCAAAGTTGAAAACGCTGTAAGGACACTTATTTCTTTTAGAAACTTATTGTCCTCTCAGACTTTCCTTGATTCCGATCCGTCGGTTAGACTGACACTGAAAAATTATCCCATGAGAGAGGTTCCTCCAGTATGGAAGGAAGAGGTTGCAGCTCAAGGTAAAAATCCAGTTATTCCCGCTCATTTTCAACGTATATGGGTACATGTCCCCTGGAAGAGAGCTGAAGTTTTAGCCCTTAAACAGACTCTACCGGATCCTCGTAAAAACCCTGCGGGTTATTATAAAGAATTATCACAGACAGTTGATGCTTGCATCATGAATCTAGCTGATATCGATATGTTGATGGGAAATGTAGTCCCACAGACATTATGGGCTAGGATTCATAAGGAGAATCACGCACAGGAATTAGGTGCTGATTGGGATACTATAACTGCCGCAGATAGAGACCAAGTGGGTGGTGCGAAGCCTGATGCTTTGATTTCAGAACTCCCTGGTAGGATTATTACATTAATGAAAACGATGATGCCTGCATTGAGAGTTAATTGGGATAAATTAGCG
Organism: Triturus cristatus; assembly: GCF_964204655.1. Taxonomy (NCBI): domain Eukaryota; kingdom Metazoa; phylum Chordata; class Amphibia; order Caudata; family Salamandridae; genus Triturus; species Triturus cristatus. The sequence continues at coordinate 508,606,341 of NC_140588.1, forward strand.
GCATGCAAACAAAAGAAAGATGAAAGTGTCTCTGATTTCTTTACTCGTTTCAAGGAGACATTTATTGATCACAGTGGTCAAGATATGGCTACAGAGGGTGGACAGCGAATATTTGTGGACAAATTTGTATTTAATTTACTTCCCGAGCGGTCATATAAATTGAAAGATTCTGAAAGTTCATGGGCTGTTTCTACTTCTGCCCAGATATTGGCTACTGCACAATATTATGAAAACAGAGATAAAGAAGAAAAAGAAAAGCAAGAGAAAAAGACGAAAGAATTAAAAACAAAGGTTCTCTTGCAACAAGCTTATCCTCCTCGCTATGCTCAGCCTCAGTTTCAACAGCCTCCGCAGTTTCAGAGGTTGTATCAAAAACCTGAGCCATATATTCCGCGACCTTTGTTAGGACCTAATCAATGTGCCTATTGTAGAGAAGAAGGTCATTTAAAGAATAGTTGTCCGGTTTTATTGCAGCGCAGTGGAGCATTATCTGCTCCACGAGGTCATGGTGGCCTCCAGTCAGTAAATAGAGGTAGAGGTCGAGGTGTGTTGACTCAAAAACAGCGAGCCCTTCCTCCTTCTAATTCCATGAATTACTTTGATCAGCAAAACGCTCGATCTACACAGTACTACAATGAGGATTGTTATATTGAAAGCGAGAATGAAAGTCTTCATGTTAACTAGGACAGCCATGGACAAAGTAAGGGAGTTGTGTCGGTTCCAGTAGATCAGAATGGACCTTATGTTAATGTCACTACAATGGGTGTTTTAGAGCCATTTTTTCTAGATACTGGGGCGATGAGAAGTTCTATCATTCATTCTAAACTCCCTGGGGCACCTTTGTCTGGCTTAACGAATGTATCTGTAGGATTTTCTGGCACCCCTGTTCGTAATCCGGTTTCTTGCCCTTTGCCTATTTCAATTGGCCCTTATGATTTGGAAGCTCCACTTCTTTTGACGAATGGTTGCGGGGAGAATCTGTTGGGTTTGGACTTATTGAAAAGAATGCATGCTACGATATATTGTTCTCCTTCTGGTGTACATCTTACTTTAGGACAGAAACTGATTTCTCCAATGTATTTGTCCAAAGATCAATTTCCACCTGAATTGCTTTCTCTTCCGGCAACGCTTTGGGCCATGGGTCCGAACGATGTAGGTTGTCTTGAGATTCCACCTTATGTTGTCACTCTCAAGCCTAATGTTGTATTGCCACGTATTCCGCAGTATAGAATTTCCACTGAAGGTGAAAAAGCGCTTTTGGAAATCATTCATGATTTGATTCAGAAGGGTGTGGTTGAAGAAACGAGAGGAAACATATGCAATAGTCCTATTCTTCCTGTTCTTAAATGCACTGATCCTTCTCAGCCACCTGTATATCGTTTCGTAATTGATCTTCGGGAGGTAAATAAAATTGTTGTACCACAATTTCCTGTTGTCCCAGATATCACTGCTCTGTTGACAATGATACCTTCCACAGCGACTTGGTTTTCTGTTATCGATCTAAAGAATGCCTTCTTTAGTATTCCCATTGCAGAAGAGAGTAGGGATATTTTTGGCTTCTCTCTTGGAGGCCGAAGATTCCGGTTCAAGCGCGCACCTCAGGGCTATTGTGAAAGTCCCTCTATTTACAGCCAAGCCTTAAAATGTCATCTTGATACTTTTCATTTGCCGTCTGGTGCTGCTCTTATTCAGTACATGGACGACTTGTTAATCGCTGCTGATTCAGAAGATATTTGCAAAAATGTGACTGATGCATTGTTACGCTATTTGTTTAATCTGAATCATAAGGTTTCACCTTCCAAACCACAATATGTCCGTCGAGAGGTTACCTATTTGGGTCATCTCCTATCAAAGGAGAGACGACGATTAACCCCAGAACGAATTCAGGAGATTGCGCAAATGTCTGTGCCATCCACACAAAGGGAGGTACGTGCCTTTCTAGGTATTACTTCCTATTGCAGGCAGTGGATCCCTAACTTCTCTCTGTTGGCCAAGCCTTTGTTGGTACTCACTTTGAAAGATACACCTCAGCCCCTTCCTTGGACTGACGAGTGCCAAAGGAGTTTTACTGATTTACGTACTGCTCTGTGTTCCGCTCCTGTACTAGGTACTCCTGATTACAGTAAGCCTTTTACGCTTTATGTCCATGAGAGAGAGGGTTGTGCGTTGTCAGTTTTAACACAGCAATTTGGAGACAAACAGCGGCCATGTGCCTATTTTTCGGCTACACTAGATCCCGTAGCTAAAGCATTGCCTAGTTGTCTTAAAGCAACAGCAGCAGCAGCAATTTCTATTCGACAGTCTGCTGGAGTGGTGCTAGATAATAATCTCATTGTTATGGTGCCACATACAGTGGATACTTTGCTAAACAGAACGAAAACGCAGCATCTTACGAGTGCTCGTTTAACTGGATACGAGCTGACGCTTTTGGCTAGTCACGTACACATCAAACGATGTAATACCCTAAATCCGGCTACTCTGTTGCCCCTTCCAGAGGAGAAAGGTGTTGGGGAGCAACATGATTGTTTCCCCCGTACTGAGGAAGAGACAAAAGGAAGAATTGACTTGAAAGATACGCCGCTAGAGAATCCGGATGGAATTCTATGGGTAGATGGTTCTTGTTTTAAGATGCCGAAGGGAGATACAGTTTCAGCCTATGCTGTTACTACTTTACATACAGTTGTGGAAACAGCACGCATCAGACACAACTCAGCTCAAGCAGCGGAATTGATAGCTTTAACAAGAGCATGTGTGTTGTCAAAAGGAAAAAGAGTGAAAGTGTACACCGACAGTCAATACGCGTTTGGTGTAGCGTTCAATTTTGGGCGTCTTTGGAGAGAGAGGGGATGCCTTACTTCACATGGCACTAAAATACAACATGGTCAGTTGGTGACTGATCTTCTTGAGTCACTTGCTTTGCCCACCCAAATAGCAATTGTGAAGTGTAGTGCACACAAAAAGATTACGGATGATGTTGGTCAAGGAAATGCATTTGCAGATGAAATAGCGCAAAAAGACAGCGAGAGACACTACAAGTCGAATGTATGTGGTGGGTCCTGCAAATTGGGTCAGAGAAAGAGGAATGTATGAGGATACAGTAGAAAGTGTAAAGTCGATTCAGAAAGAGGCTACAGAGAAAGAATTGAGTAAGTGGAAAGAAAGTACGGGAATGTTAGATGAGATCAATCAATCAATCAATCAAGACATTTTGTAAAGCGCGCTACTCACCCGGAGGGTCTCAAGGCGCTAGGGGGAGGGGGGTCCGCTACTGCTTGAACGGCCAGGTCTTGAGTTGCTTCCTGAAGGAGAGGTGGTCTTGGGTCAGGCGGAGGTGGATGGGGAGGGAGTTCCAAGTATTGGCTGCCAGGTAGGAGAAGGATCTTCCTCCCATGGTGGCTCTTCGGATGCGTGGAACGGCGGCGAGGGCGTGGCTGGTCGATCGTAGCTGGCGGGTGGGAGTGTAGAAGGTCAGGCGGTTTTTGAGGTATCTGGGGCCCAGGTCGTGGAGGGCCTTGTGTGCGTGGGTGAGGAGTCGGAACGTGATTCTCTTGCTGACGGGGAGCCAGTGCAGGTCTCCCAGGTGTCCGGAGATGTGGCTGTGTCGGGGGATGTCAAGGATGAGTCGTGCGGAGGCGTTCTGGATGCGTTGGAGTCTTTTCTGTAGTTTGGCTGTGGTTCCAGTGTAGAGGGTGTTTCCGTAGTCCAGTCGGCTGGTGACAAGAGCCTGGGTGACCGTCTTTCTGGTTTCGGTGGGGATCCATCAGAAGATCTTTCGGAGCATGCGTAGGATGTTGAAGCATGATAATGAGACGGCATTGACTTGTCTGGTCATCGAGAGGGAGGAGTCCAGGATGAAGCCCAGGTTGCGTGCGTGGTCCGTAGGTTTGGGTGCGCTGCCCAGGGCGGGGGGCCACCAGGAGTCGTCCCAGGCGGAGGGTGATGATCCCAGGATGAGGACTTCCGTCTTGTCTGAGTTCAGTTTCAGGCGGCTGTTCATCATCCACTCGGCTACGTCTTTCATCCCTTCGTGTAGGTTGGTTCTGGCGGTGGCTGGGTGGTTGGTGAGGGAGAGGATCAGCTGAGTGTCGTCGGTGTAGGAGATGATGTTGAGGTTGTGTTGGTGTGCGATTGCTGCGAGGGGGCTGATGTAGACGTTGAAGAGGGTGGGGCTGAGTGATGATCCTTGCGGGACGCCGCAGATGACTTCGGTGGCCTCGGATCTGAACGGGGGAGGCGGACTCTCTGGGTTCTTCCGGCGAGGAACGAGAGATCCAATTTAGTGCCTTCTCTTGGATTCCGATGTTGCTGAGGCGCTGTACTAGGGTGCGGTGGCAGACAGTATCGAACGCTGCGGAGAGGTCCAGGAGGATGAGGGCCGCTGTTTCCCCATTGTCGAGCAGGGCTTGGATGTCGTCAGTGGCTGCGATGAGGGCGGTCTCGGTGCTGTGGTTGGCTCGGAAGCCGGACTGCGAGTGTTCGAGGGATCCGTTTGTCTCGAGGAAGGCGGCAAGCTGTCTGTTGACGGTCTTCTTGATGACTTTGGCAGGAAAAGGCAGGAGCGAGATGGGGCGGTAGTTCTTGAGGTCAGAGGGGTCTGCTGATGGCTTCTTCAGGAGGGCGCTGAGTTCGGCGTGCTTCCAGCTCTCCGGGAAGGTGGCGGTGTTAAAGGAGCAGTTGATGATGTCCCGGAGTTGGGGTGCGGTGACGGAGTCAGCCTTGTTGAAGACTTGGTGGGGGCATGGGTCGGTTGGTGATCCGGAGTGGATGGTGTTCATCGTGTGGATGGTGTCTTCGGTGCTGACCGGGGTCCAGGCACAGAGGGTGGTGGAGGGGGTCGTCGGTTCGGTGGTTGGGTGCGTGGTCTGTGCGCCGAAGCTGTTGTGTATCTCGGCGATCTTGCGGTGAAAGAACGAGGCGAGTGAGTCGCAGAGGTCTTGTGAGGGAGTGATGTCGTTGTTTCTGGCGCTGGGGTTGGAGAGCTCTTTGACGATGCTGAAGAGTTCCTTGCTGTTGTGTGCGTTGTTGTCTAGTCGTTCCTTGAATGCTGTCCTCTTGGTGGTGTGGATCAGCTGGTGGTGTTTGTGGGAGGCGTGCTTGAGGGCGGTCATGTTGTCTGTAGTCGGGTTTTTTCGCCAGGCTTTCTCGAAGGTACGGCAGTTCTTCTTGGAGTTCTTGAGGTCGTCGTTGAACCAGGAGGCTTTCTTGCTGCCGGGCCTGCTGGGGTGGTTTTTCAGAGGTGCGAGGTCGTCAGCGCAGTTGGTGATCCACTGTGTGAGGTTGTTGGCTGCTTGGTTGGGGTCCATTGAGCTGGCGGGAGGCTTCTGGCTCAGTGATGTGGTGAGCTGGTCGGTGGTGATCTTGTTCCAGCTCCTGCGGGGAGCCTGTTGCAGGTAGTGGTGAGTCGTGGTTCTTCTGAAGCTGAAGTGGACGCAGCTGTGGTCTGTCCAGTGGAGTCCGGTGGCGTGGCTGAAAGAGATGTACTTGCTGGAGGAGAAGACTGGATCAAGCGTGTGTCCGGCGTAGTGGGTGGGGGAGTTCACCAGTTGCTTGAGTCCGAGGTTGGCGAGGTTGTCCAGCAGGGTGGTGGTGTTGTTGTCGTTGTTGTTCTCCAGGTGGAAGTTGAGGTCCCCTAGGAGGATGTAGTCAGCGGAGGGGAGGGCGTGTGGGCTGATGAAGTCTGCAATGTCTTCGCTGAATTGAGTGCGGGGTCCTGGGGGTCTGTAGATGAGGGTGCCTCTGAGTGTGGTCTTGGGGTCGGTGTGTATCTGGAAGTGAAGGTGTTTGGCAGCTGTGAGGGTGTCGTCGGAGTTGGTCATGATGCGGATGGTGTTCTTGTGGACGATGGCGATGCCTCCTCCTGTCTGGTTGATGCGGTCCCTCCGGGTGATCTTGTATCCATCCGGGATGGCAATGGCGATGTCGGGTGGAATTGTCTGAGCACCAACGTTGGCTGTTACCAGATGCCTATGTACTCCCAGTAGTTACTCTGGCGCATGGTCCAGCCCACTTAAGTGCGAAAGGTATATGCAAGCTTCTGGCTCCAGTGTGGCAAAATTAAGGAATTCCAAAATGTGCAGACAATGTAGTGAAACATTGTATTGTTTTTTGATGTACAATCCGGGAAAGGGAACCCCAACTCCAGCGGGTCACTTTGCTCCTCCGACGTATCCAGTTGAGGTGTTGCAGATCGATTACATTCACATGGAACGATGCAACAATCTCAAATATGTTCTGGTGGTAGTATGCGCCTTTTCTAGGTGGATAGAAGCATACCCTCTAAAAGATAATACAGCCTTATCCACAGCCAAAATTCTACTAAAAGAATTTTTCCCCAGGTTTGGTTTGCCGCGCATTGTCTGGAGTGACAATGGGAGCGAATTTATGGGCCAAGTCATGCAAAAAGTTTGTGCGGGTCTTGGTATCAAGCAAAAGTTCCATGCGGCAAACCATTTACAGTCAGCGGGTTTAGTGGAATGCTACAACGGAACTTTAAAATTCAAATTAGCGAAAGTGCAGGCTAGTACAGGACTTAATTGGCCCGATGCTTTACCACTGGCTCTCCTGTCCACCAGAACTGCTGTGCACTCTCGTTTGGGACTTAGCCCTTACGAAGTGGTCTTTGGGCGCCCAGCTAATATATGGGGAGTCCCTCGCCCTAAGAAATACTCAGACTTGCCATATCCAATGTTGATTGACTACTTACATGAACTTACAACTAAATTGCGTGTTCTCTATCAACAGGTTCAGAGTGCTTTGCCGGAGGCTTCCACAGACCCAGGTCATTCCATCCGACCAGGTGACTGGGTGTGCATAAAAAATTTCCAAAGGACGAAAAATTTGGAGCCCAGGTGGAGGGAGCCTTGTTTGGTACTTTTGGTCACGAGAACAGCAGTCAAAGTCGAAGGAAAGAAAAATTGGATTCACGGCGTGCATTGTAAGAAAGTGCCTTTACCTCTACCCTTCGATCAATGGGTGCGTAGGGGCATTGGTGACTCTGAGAGTGAGAAGGTTCCACGATTCGTACCTTTTAGCGATGCACGCCTGAATGGAACATTGTCTGAGAAAGAGGACGACGACATTCTTCAGGAAGCGATAACACCACATCGTCGCTTGAATACGACAAATCCGCGAACATTGTTCCGAGACCAAACTGTACCTGATAAAGAACACTATAATCTGAGACCTAGACCAAAGAACACTTAAGATTTTTCTCTCTCCTATGTAGTATTCTATCCCGGTTGCAGGGTCATGGTAGGAGTCTTGGTTGTGACCTGAGTAGTGGCAATAGGCTTGCAGGACTTGCAGTGTCATAGGACGGCAGATAATCATAATTAAGTGATTGAGGAAGATTGCCGAGAGCATCCATTTAGAAAGATGGAAACTACACTAGGCAAAAGAGAGAGAAAGGATGAAATGAAAAAAGAATCCTATAGATTAATGTACAGTCGTTTTAGTATAACCTTATGTATTATTATATTATTGTGTATCCTTTTGGCGTTTATAAGTTGGATTACTTATGCTCTGCAGCAAAAAGTTGTCTCTCCTTCTACCTCTTCATCTTCTTCTACTGTCTCTCCACATCTATTTCATACCCTTCCTCAACATGAACTCATTAGAACTGAATATTATAACAATTCCTTTGTCCAGTTATTTCATCAACACCAATTAGTGATCAACACAATTGACTGTTGGGTGTGTGGACTTATGCCACATACCACAGAAAAAGGAATGCCATATTTAGTTCTTCCGTTTTCTTATGGGGGTTCTGCTTGGGCTTATTTCGTTATCTTTTCCAATGCCTATCAAAGCAAATTCAGACGATCCGTTAGTTCACATATTGGTGGTCCGGATTTTAGTCATAGTTCTTTGATAAAGGGAATGGTAGCTATGGCTAAAATCATGGAAAATAGTAAGATTTCCGTTGACGAAGAAAAGCGTACACAAACTGGAACGTCACCCATTATGTCACTAGCCTTAGTGATAAGGTTAAACAAGGAAAATCTCCACCGATTTGGACTATTCCTCATCAGGGAAATTTCTGTCTGCAAATAAATAGTCAGTCTTCTGACACCATACAAAGAAACAACTGTTCCCACACATACGTCTACTCCTCTCAGAACTCGCCGGCTCTAGTGCCATCTCAAGGCGCGTATTTTATCTGCCACAATAGGGCTTACACGTGGTTGCCAACAGGTTTTTCTGGTACCTGTTATATAGCTTTCCTTCTTCCCCCTACATACACCGCTTCTGCAAACTATCATCGAAACAGACATGGCAGAGGGATTATTGATTCTAAAGACACAGCAGGACAAGAGGGAGGAGATTTCCTCAAAGGATTTCTTCCTTTTTGGGGTCCAATGGCCAACAGCAGAAATATAAGGCAACTGGTTTGTGTCGTAGAAACCACTATAGACATCACTGTAGGAGTCTTAAGTAATATCACGGCAGAACTACAGGCGGATCGTCTTATGACCTTACAAAACCGAGTTGCCTTAGATTTTGTTCTTGCGGATCGTGGTGGGGTGTGCAAATTGATCGGGTCAAGTTGCTGTATTTTCATACCTGATGACGCTCCGACAGTATACCAAGCTATCTCTAAGTTACATATAATCTCTGAGTCGATTCATCAGGACGAAGGAGATTGGTCAATATTGGAGTGGTTTTGGGGACTACTGTCCAAATGGGGTTGGAAGGCATTAACATTCCTTGGAGTAGTTTTGACCATCATTTTCTCTTGTTGCCTTTGTATGCACTGTGGTCCCGCCATCTGCGACTTTTGTGCTACTATGTGCATCCCTAAACCCAAATCACAAAGAACAGAGAATATTAGAATGATGCTACAGCAACAGCTCGATGACCTCCTGGCCATCGACATTGACTCAGATTAACGCGAGTCTATGTATCTTGCCTGAGTTCTGGCAAAAGGAGGGTCTGAGAAAATTCGATTTTCGATCGTGATCGAATCGACCCGCCATTTTGTGCTCTGCCGCCATTTTGTGTTGCCCTCACTCAGGCAGCACGGCAAACAAAGTCTATTCTGCTTTTCCTGCAGCTTCGTGTCGAAATAAACCTTCTGCCTCTATTTACAAAGCTGGTGTTAGGACTGGCCGAGTACACTAATCCCTGTCTGGTTTTCCTAATCCCCGTCTCAACTATCTGTTGGTTCACACTATTCTCTTCTGACTTAATCTTATCGTCTGGCCTTCGCTGTCCTCTGCTAGCATTCTCTCGTTTCACAACTGTCCTCCAAAACACACAAACGTATCTCGCCACCTGCAAGTTGGTTACAGATCTGTTAATGAATTAGTTTGTGGGAGGGGTGACAAACACAGTCGGAGGAGAGGCTTCTTCGAGTTATCTTGGAGTCAGGCAGCTGGATCGCCCGTTCCTCAGGTGTGATCCTTCCTTCAGGAGAGCAAGGCGGTAAATATTGCAGTGCTCGAGAGGTGCAGGTTTGGAGTCTCTCACCAGACAGCAGAGAGGAGAGCCGGCTCCCGACCCGCGTCTCCATCGCAAGGAGCCGCCATATTTGAGTCAGGCAGCCGGTATCACCCGTTTCCTAATCTTGCCGCCTTTCGTGGTCGGTGCTATGAAAACCTGGTGAGTAGTATCTGCTTTCCACTTTCCCAGAGCGAAGGTGCGGCAGGCCGCAGCAGGGGTCTTCACGCCACTGTGAACCCTGAGGACTCGGGGGTTCTCCTGGGCAAAATGGCTGTCCGTCTCTCATCACCCTCGCCATTCAGGGGTCTTAGTCCGCTCCGGCTGCTGCAGTTACGGCCCGTAACAGGTCCTCAGCTCTGACATTGAACCTCGGATGGCCCGGGAAGCCTCGGAGATAATTGCAGATGACCCGCAGGGGTAGAAAGCCCTCGGAGATAATTGCAGATGACCCGAGCTGGCTACTACCGAGCGTCGGCCATCCTAGCTGGGATGTTTGGAGGACAAGCACTTTTTTGTGGAAGAGCACTTGCTGATCAGTCAAACATCTACTCCTGGCTCTCAACCTGTGGGTGGAGCCAAAGCACCTCTCTTTGGTTCTCACATAATTGTCTGGTGTCAGCTGCGCTCTCAAGCCCGACTATCCAAATGAACCCGAGATTCTTTGAATACGATGAAAGGTGACTGCTGCATCATACCAGTGAAAAATCTCAAACCCCTACTGCAAAAGGTGTATCATTCAAAGGGTCATACAGGCACAAGGAGAAACCCACTCTCCATGACACCAGCTGTGACTGAATGAGGCTTATTTGGGGTGGTACAAATTTGGTCTCAAACCTTGTAGGATGCCTGAACTGAGCAGGTAAACGCTGCATAGAGCCCCTGATAGTGAAGGTCTATCCTCTTAATTTTGATGTCTGATCAGCTTTATCAGCATCGACGTTCAGCATGTCTCCAAAGTGAATGGTGCATTTGGTCGAAATCAGTAAAGCTAACTGCATTTTCTAATGTGTCCAACTTGGGTCATTTATTTCTCAAACCACTAGCGTTGACAAAGGGGTTCCACAGGGCTCGGTTTTGAGCCCCACCTTGTTTAACATATACGTGGCTCCCCTGGCTTCAATCATTAGAAACTGTGGGTTTGAAACCATATCTTATGCTGATGACACCCAGGTGATAGTCCCTATTGAGAACAGTCCTGCGGTCACCAGACTTAAATTTAGACATTGTATGACCAGCATAGCGAGGTGGATGAAGAAGAACTTTCTCCAGCTCAACTCCTCAAAGACCGAGATTGTCCTATATGGCAAAGCGAAGGAGATGTGTACCCCTGATTGGTGGCCATCTGAGCTAGGAGACGCGCCCGCCCCCAGAGGATGGGCCAAGAATCTGGGCATAAAAATTGATAACAACCTATCAATGGATGAGCAGGTAAAATCAGTGGCAGGCACCTGCTTCGGAACCATGCGAATGCTTAGAAGGATCTTTCCGTGGATTCCGTTTATGACCAGACAGACCCTTATCCAGTCGCTTCTGGTTAGTCGACTTGATTATGGTAATTCACTGCTGGTTGGGATGAGGGGGGACCTGGCCGCCAAATTACAGGTGGTTCAAAATACGGCGGCCCGTCTTGTCCTTAACAAGCCAGCACGGACTCCCTCGCTACCCCTCCTGCGCCAACTACACTGGCTTCCCATCAAAAAGAGGTCCACTTTTAAACTGTTATGTCTAGTTCATAAATCCCTTCATGGGTCGGGCCCTGCCTACCTGACGAAGAAGCTCGAATGGTATCAACCCACACGATTGCTGAGATCCAGCAGCCATAATCTGATCTGTGTTCACAGAGTCAGGAAGGCTAGGATGGGTGGCCGGGCATTCTCGTACTTGGCCCCCACTCAGTGGAATACCCTGCCGGACGAGATTCGTGCCTGTACCAATTTCTGCCATTTTAAAAAGCTGCTTAAGACCTGGCTATTCTAATGTTTCCTCCTCATAATGGTGCTCCTCGCTCATGCGCCGAGAGATCCCCCTGGGGATGATTCGCTGCGCAATACAAATGAGTAAATAAATAAATAAATAAATAATACCTGATGAGCACACGTGAGGCTCGACATCAGGAGCTCTTGTGCTCGGATTTGGGGAAATTTCCTGTTCTCTAGTTAGATGATGCAATGCCTGTGTTTCATGAGATGCTTCCCCAAATGTCTAACAACACAAAGCAACACTCTGACATTTCCACTCTACCAGCCTAGCGGGGTCCAGACTCCAGAAGAGGGACTCTGGATGATACTGTGTGCAATCACCACAACAGCTTCTGAGGACTCTGGAGAGAGGTGTCTTCTTCATCTCTAATCTGTTGACAATCTCTGCAAGCCTACACAGAGAAGGCACAACTACCACATCAATTATGCCTGAACCATTAAATTGCTTGAGGACCTTCAGCAGCATAAAGCAAACAATCCTTTTGAGCATATCAGAGAAATCTGTAGCTAAAAAAAGTTGGGAAAATGAGTAATGGCCATTCAGTTGCCAACTGGGGGTAAGCATTTTGGACATGCTAAAACTACTTAATCAGATGCTGGGGAGACACAAAACATTCAAATAATATAAGCAGGGAGACAAAAAAGAGCCTACAGGCAATGCTCTGCTGCATTCTCTTCAGCAGGGGCATTAAATTATGAGGGATCCTGAGCTGATGGGGTAGGATTTAGCAACTAACTCTGTTTACTTGTAACATGTTGGAGACTCATTCTGCTGAATTCCCAGTTTCAGCAAAAACAACAAGATGATGGACGAAGTGCTGAAACTTTTCAACCACTTACCCCCAGTCAAGAGATCTGGGTTTAATCCATCGTTCTTATGCTCACTATCCCCCCCAGTTTGGACCCAGCCATATGAAAATCAGTCTTGACCCGGCTCCTCATTGGAACAGTCCAGCCCGAATTGTCAGACCAGGTCCTCCCTGGACTAGAAACAAGCATCCTGGGACTAGTTTTGGGGTAGAACCCCTCATCTGCCAGGCTAGCTTGAATCCAGTGGCGCAGCAAGCAAGGTACTCGCATCTGGGCATTCTCTTGGTCACTTAGGGCAAACATAGCAAAGAGAACAAGATGATGGACATATTCCACAGTGATCTGGCCAATTCTCAAGAGTTCAATTTGGATCGTCACCCGACTCAAAAAAATAAATAATTTTCTGCTGAATTTGATATTGTTTGCCTGTGTTCCAGAAATCACATAAATAAAACATAGAAGAAGACTGAGGGGTGGGGTCAAGTTAAAAAAATCTCAAAAACCACAATTAATTAAGCTATCGACCATACAACCACATTAACCAACACTTTTATTGTGCCTCCCATTAGAGACAACAGTTTTTTAATAAATTAAAAATTTATGTTGGTCCAGGGGGAGTCTGTCTTGAGAGGTGTATCAGCATTGGAAAGGAAATGTAAAGGCTAGGACATGGAGGGAGATGAGGTCATGACCTTGGCGTGCTTGGGAATTCATCTTCACCAAGTACGACCTGGCCCTATTGAATGCCTAACTATGGTGTTAAGCAATGCTAGCGCATACATCTATGCATTAGGGATGTTCTTCAACATGTTCTGTACCACAAAAATACGTTATATATTACTGTCAATGTATGACTGTTAATGCCACTAGCATGAATAACAGATTGCAAATGTGACTATTTACTCAATGAGGCGGCAGCAGTAGGTAACAAACGTTGTTTTCTACTGATTTTACATGATTAAAGATCCCCAGGCTGCTCTGACAGGACTTTCAAAGAACCTGTGTATGAAGCATTGGCTCTCTGCTCTGATGGAAAGAAGAGAGCACAGATTTGGGTGGGGAGGTAGTGAGAAGGCACAGAGGGTGGTGTGGGGTTCGCTGGAATATATATATATATATATATATATATATATATATATATATATATATATATATATATATATATATAAGGCAGCTCATAATTCTTTTCCTATTAGGAAATCACGGGCGCAGACCACTTGTTATACCAACAGTTTGCGTTTATTTCCCTTTCACGATGTCAAGACGCGTTTCGGCCCTCCAAGCGGCCTTGATCACCTGACCACGCGCTATAGCAGACCCAGTATTTAAAGTGCAAGTGCTAATTTAGAATTTCAATAGACATGGAAAACATACTAGAAGGCAATCAAATGCAGTAATCTCACAATGTAAATCATTTGCATTGATTCGTATTCATTTTAGTTAATGCTTGAACAAAATCGGATTGTATATACATTTGAATATAGAGGCTTCAATGCACATATCTATACAATTAGTATTTCTAAAATTTCTCCATACTAGTCATTTTAAATAACAGTTAACAATTCATTCCACATCTTTAAAAAAAATTCCAGTTTGTGCTCACCTACCCGTGTTAAAAAAAGAGGGGAATTTCTATAACAAAAAAGATAATTGGTTTAATTATCTACACCCCACCAAAAGTCCAACACTATACTATGAATAATTACTCTATTAAAGTGCATAAGTGCAACAGTACACAGTGGACATAAAGTGACTGATGCTTGAAAGTGCAAAATGAGACAAACATAAAAAGCTGAGGCATAAGACAACAATAGTCGAGGAAGACAACTGATGAATTAGACATTACTGACCAGATTAATTACTTGATATAAAACTACTCAAAATCCTACTAGAAATGCATATGTAAACTGAATACGCCAGGATTATAAAGTGCAGCAAAATACCTTCAAAGATAAAACACAATAAACGACATAAAACTTGTGACATATTTAAAATGATCAATAAAAAAGACAACTAGGTATATTAAAAATATATACTACCCTACAGTATCCTTAAAACCAATCATTAAAATCATAATAGGCTGTCCCAAGTTAAAATATAATCGTCTTATGTTCTTAGAGAGGAATAAACCTGAAGACAGATCATAGAAAGGTGTAAAGATCTTCTGTGGCATTAAGACCCCCTGGCCATTTGGAATCAAACTCCAAAATATACTGTGTTTCCAAACCGCGTAGTATGGCCTCTCTATTTCCCCCTCTTCTATTGCAAAATATATGAGGCATTTGGGGTTACTGTTGTGTACTTTCTCGAAATGTCTGGCTACAGGGTAGTTCTGATCTTTGTTGTTGATAGCTCTTATGTGCTGCAGAATACGCTTGTGCACTGCCAGCTTGGTACTTCCAATGTATTTTAGAGGACAGTCACATTCTAAGACATACACGCAGTGATCCATTTTGCACGTAAGATGTTGGTTAATTTCCCTTTGTTTATCTGAAAATGCTGTGCAGTATGTCTTAGTATTTGTACCAAACTGGCAGGCCTTGCAGCTTGAGCATTTAAAAAAACCTTTCCTTGTTGGTAACCATGTTTGCTTTTTCAAACTCTCTTGGCTGTTGTCAGTTAAAATATTACCCATACTTCTTGATTTGCGAAAGGTAATTGTTGGATTTGAGGGCATAAGGCCACCTATCACTGAATCTTCCCGTATAAAGTGCCAGTTTCTTCTCATAATGCTCCTCAATTCCCTTTCCTGTTTGGAAAAAGTTAGGATAAGACGTACAGGTTCACTATTGGAATCTAGGACTTTTTTCTTTCTATATTCCAAAAGTTCCTCCCTAGGTTTTAACTGGGACTTTTTCATCGCAGCTTCCACTACTTCATAGCTATACCCTCTGGCTAGAAACCTCATCATGCTTTCCTTTTGTTTTTGTTCCGCATCCTCAGAGTTACTACAAATGCGCCGAATACGGAGCATTTCCCCATAGGGTATACTCCTTATTAGATGCGGGGGATGCGAACTGGTGGCATGGAGTAGTGTATTACCTGCCGTGGGTTTTATAAAAAGGGTAGTTGTTAAAATGTTATTGACTACTAAAACCTGTACATCTAAGAATGTCACTGAATCCTCACTAATATTAGAAGTAAAAGAGAGATTAAGATCATTACAATTAATTTCATCAACAAAATTCAACACAGTTTCTTTTGATCCCTTCCAAATGATAAAAAGATCGTCGATATAGCGGAACCAAGAGACCACATTCTGGGTAAAGGCACATGCATATTCTCGCCTGACTACCAGCTCCTCCCACCAGCCCATAAATAAACAGGCATAGCTGGGGGAGAAGCTGGCACCCATCGCTACTCCTCGCATCTGTTGATAAAACTGTCCATTAAACAAAAAAAAGTTATTATCCAGACAGAAGGATAGCATATTCAAAAGCATTCTTGTGTGGTCTGCATATTCCAATTGTCTAGTACTCAGGTAAAATTCAACTGCTCTAATTCCATCTTGGTGTTTTATGCAGGTATATAGAGAACAAACGTCTAGAGTAACTAGCAAGTAATCTTCACTCCAGGTTAGGTTATCAATTTTTTTAAGGAAATCTCCTGTATCCTGGATGTAAGAATTTAACTTTTTCATGTGTTCCTGCAAAAAAAGTCAATATACCGCAACATGTTCTCAAGAGGACCATCACAGGCTGCAATTATTGGTCGGCCTGGGGGGGCAGTCAAATTTTTATGGACTTTAGGGATAAAGTATATATAGGGAACCAATGGATGTTCTTTTTTGATAAATTTAAATTCTTCCAAACTTAGAAGTCCCAAGCTTTTCCATGCCAATAATTTATTGAATAATGTCTCTTGTGCATGTTTGTATCTTAAGGGCGTGCTTTTACTATAGCACACTGCATCATCTAGCTGCCTGTAGGCCTCTTTGAGATACTCTGCTGTGGGCCAAAGAACAATGTTCCCTCCTTTATCCGAGTTACGAATTATTAGGTCCGCTTTTTGTAATTTTGAGATCAGCTGTTTGAATTTCTCTTGTTGATTAAAATATCTTCTCTTTGTTACTGCATTGCTGGCATATGTTAGTTTCTTCAGTTGGGCTACCACATGTTCACTGAAAGTATCTAGGCCGTCATGAGAGGAGATGGGGATAAATTTGGATTTTGGTTTAAAGGGTGTTTTGGGTTTTTTCTGATTGGACAAAGCGGCCAATTCCACATTATCACCTCCTGATTCCAATTGGTACAAATCTTTATACAATGCCAAGTCAGATACTTGCAGGCCGGTTGGATTAGTTGTGCCTTCTGACCTATTATCCTTTTCCATTGTTGGTTTTTACATGTGAAGTTTTTTAAGTTTCAATTTCCTAATGAATAGGTACACATCCGCTCTTGTTCGTGTATATTGAAAGTTCGATTCACGGCAATAACTGAGACCCAGGCTTAATAGTTGATTCTCTGCTTTAGTCAACTGTGTGTGCCCTAGATTGATAATAGATTTGACCTCCTGGGCTTTGTATTTATTAATCTCCGTTTCTAATATCTCCGGGAGCGCCCTCGACCTCTTTTCCTTGGCTCGCCGCTGTTTATTCGCCCGGCGTCTTGCCCGTCTCCTTTGGCATTTTGTTGTGTCATTGTACTCTGTGGTCTTGGCCTCAGTGTTTCCCTTCGTCCTTGCTTTAAAACATCCAACTCTTCCCCCACCGTCAGCTTAATTCCCATGGCATTTCTTACACCTTCATTGTCTGATTCGCTCTCCAGCGCCGAGCTAGACGGTGAGGAAAGTTCAACTCGTTCCCTCTGAGTCCCTTTGTTCCCATCATGTCTTTTGTTGGCAGTTGCTACTCTCAGAGAGTCATAGCGACGCGAGAATGTAAAAATCTGGCCATTCGCATAATCATCACGGTCTCTTTTGAACTTCCATATTTTTCTTGCCTTTATTTTTTCTTCTTCTTTGTCAAGCCTACTGTTCATTTCTTCCCTCAACTTGGTTTCCTGTTGAGGGACATTTCCTTGCTGCTTAATGTATGCTTCCTGGGCATCTATTTTTACTTGTAGGTCTTCCCCATCTATTTCTGCATACTTTACAAGGATCTGGACCAGGCGCCTGGAGGATTCCAAGTTGCATTCACCCCATTCGACCATCATCAAGGGATTGGGTGCCTCATAGCTCGGGGCTAGCATAATGCGTAGCCCCCTTGGAATCCTGCCTACGTCCAGGTATCTTTTTAAGGAACGAGCCTCCCACCAATTCGCTGTTTCTTGTCTTTTCAACTTCTCCAATATTTTGAATTGTTCCTTTAGGCTAGTAGGCTCCTTACTAGTCTCCTTCTGTGCCTCCGCTCGTTTAGTTGCCTCACTTTTAAGAGCATCAGAGAACATTTCATCGGCAGCAAGCTCACGGGCTCTGCGTGCGTCAGTCGACATCTTAGATAACGGGATTAAATTACCAAACTGTTAAATACACACTGGGGATCTTGTCATGCGTGCGGAAAAAGCCTTTCCCGCATCTGCTACTGCTTCCCTCAGTGTGGGTATACCTCCTACTCAATAACCCAAATACCAATAGATAGCGTTGGGTGGGGAAGTAGTGAGAAGGCACAGAGGGTGGTGTGGGGTTCACTGGAATATATATATATATATATATATATATATATATATATATATATATATATATATATACATACATATATATATATATATATATATATATATATATATATATATATATATATATATAATGCTCAATTGCCATACCCCAAAATTCAGCTGCACTCGAATGCTGGACTTAAGGTGGCAAGCCTTTAATAAACAGTACAGGCAAAATGCTGCTGGTGGATAAGATTTGACAGCTGCAGACGCGATACGCCTAGTGCATTTCGAAGGCAAAATCCTTCTTCTTCAGAGGCAGTCGCGTTCACATGTTTGGAAAAAAAAATTCTTCCTTTTTAACAATCAGATTTACCATCAAATCGGGGGAGTCGCAATGGGGGCCGGCTTCACCCCCAGCTATGCCTGTTTGCATATGGGGCTGTGGGAGGAGCAGGTCCTGATGGGGCCACACAAAGTGATCATGGAACAACATGCAATTGTATATTTGAGATACATTGATGATTTGTTTTTAATTTGGAGAGTTACGGAGCATAGTGCGGAAGAATTTGTAGAGACGTTTAATTGCCTCAATTTACACTTCACATCAACTATCAATGCGAGGACTGTTTGTTTTTTAGATGTAGAAGTTTATGTAGACAATAATTCCCTGGCTACAAGGCTGTACAGAAAGCCAACTGCAGGTAACACAGTCGTGCATGCGACCAGTCACCATCCACATCGCTAAGTAGAGAAATCAGCCTGCTCAAAGTTGCATCATTTTCACTCCTTTATAAATTGCCACCAGTCAAGTAAATAATGACTGGATTGTCATTCTGTCTGCAAAATTACTTCAAATTGTAAACCAAGTCCAGAAGCTTGAGAACTGGGCGTGTAGGAGAAGGGTGAGTTCTCAACATAGCAACAAAGAATGACCTTCACGACTTTAGTAACAACCTTATTGACTCCAATAACAATTCCCTCCATCCTAATATTACATCCACCAGTAAGAAAAAAATGTAGACACCTCTGCTTCATTTCTATACGGGTAAGGATTCCAAAATAATGTCAATGGTAAGGATATGCATATTTTAAGGTGGATATATTGAGGAAGGTCTCTGCTGAGCTAGTTTGTAGAGTTAAACGTTCTCAGAACCTTGAACAAATATCCCTTAAAGGTTGCGAGACCCATCCTCAGTCTCCCCACTCAGTAAGTGTTTGACAAGTCCCTGGATTAAGAAATCTGTTACATGCAGTAATTGGAGCTTTTTGTTGCAGCAGTTCTCCTCTTAATGACGCCTGCTTAATCACCAGAGACCTAATTAACTTTTCACATGCATGTACCAGATATTTGTTAAATATTTTATTTCCATGTTCTTGGGTTAATATTACATGGTAATTGGCACACTTTGTTGCATCTTGGCTTCCCTTTTGTATGACCGTGAAGAGAAAATTCTGCAACCATTGAATGAAGCTGCAGTTAACAATATTAAAATAGAGACTTGTTTTGGTAAAGGTGCAAATTCCTCAATATGCCTATGCAATGCATTTGAAAAAAGACATAAATTCGGGCACGTTTCTGCACACACAATACTGTAGGACTGGTACTATTTTGGATGCTCTCGTTCACATTTCCTTCTCCAGAAATACTCTGTGGCCTGCGAAGATCAAAATGACTTGTGTGTTGTCAGTGCTTTCTATGGAGGAAAACAAGTGCTGGTATTCACTATCCTGAAAACCTGTTTTTTCTCAATAAGTGCTGGTACTCTCCTATTAAATGTTTTCGAGCTTTGCTGAGAAGTGCCGGCACTCCCACTTTCAAATTAAAGAAGTAGAGTTACTTAATACCAGGCGGTACCTGCCCATTTAAAACACTATGTGTTGTCAATTCATTATTTTTGTGTGCAGTAATTTTTTATTGATTGAAAGAAAGGCATACAACATGAACACCTTATGAGATCAAAGCATAGAAGTACTGAATAATGCAATGCAATGTAATACAGTTCACTAAAGAGGGGGCAAGGGGGTATGGAAGTAGTCAAAGTTCAAGTGAAACTGATATCCAGGAACAACGCACCACCCCAGTGCTGGCCTGCCCTTCAGGAGGCACATGTGTTGAGGGGCCATTAGGCCAAGACCCCTCGAAGGGGGTTGTAGAGGAGGGGGTGACGTAGGTAAATCCCGGCAGCGTGACCATCCTCACTGCTTGCACCCTGCCCCACATGGAGAACCACAGCTGGGACCACTTCTTGCAGTCCTGTTTCATCTGGGCCAGCAATGTCCGAGACCATCCCCTCCAAGCCCCTGTTGACCAGGATCCCTAGGTATTTGAGACGTGAGGGCTGTCTGCTAAAAGGGTAGCTGTGGGTGGACGCCTTCATGGTACCAGCCAAGAGTGAGAGGGCCTCACTTTTGTCCCAGTTCACCTTGTAATCAGACAGGGCCGCAAAGCCAATGATGATTTCCAGCAGGGCCGGAAGGGAGCAGTTGAGGTCCGCAGGACATCATCCGCATAAAGATAGATTTTGGAAGAGCTGTCCACGAGGGGGTTCTATGGCCAGGAGGAACATGGGAAGGGGGAGAAGACATTCCTGGCGGGTGCCCCTTCGAATCAGAAAAGGGTCAGAGAGGAACCCCCTGCAATTAACTTGGGCTGTTAGGACAGTCATACAGCAGTCGAACCTTGACAATGAATTGGTCTCCCAGGCCAAATCATTCCATGGTGGCAAAGAGGTAGTCCCATTCGATGCAGACCAATGCCTTTTCGGCATCTACGGAGAGGGCTATTGTGTCAATTGTAAGGCCCTTGGCCATCCAAAGGATGTGGGCCAGGGAGCGGAGGTGGTTTCTGGAGGAGCACCCCAACACGAAGCCAACCTGCATGTGGTGAAACAGGGAGGGGATGACCTTGCCAAGGCAAGTAGCCAAGAAGCTGGCCATGCCTTTAATGTCGCAATTTAGCAAAGAGATGGGACTGTAGCTTCCACACAGGAGAGGGTCTCTCCCAGGTGTAGGTAGAACCGGGATCACCGACTTGTTGGAGAGGGATCCCAGGGAAGTAGTCTGCTCCCCTTCCGAAAGGCGGTCTTGAGGTTGTCAACCACCTCTTCGCCTGACCACCAGTAGAATTCCGCAGGGAAGCAACCCTCACCCGGGGCCACAGGAGATCCCTGCCATTGTCCGACAGGCAGGGGAGGTCCACTCCCCCCAAAAAGACAGCCACACAGTCAGCGCCAGCCGGTTCCCCTGGAGTGTACAGCTTCTTGTTAAACAAGGTAAACTCATTTACAATGTCCTGGGGGTGAGTTAGAACCTCCCCGCTTGCCGAGTGTATGGCAGGAATGGCCATGGCGGCATCTCATTGCCGCAGTTGGCCCGCCAGCCATCAGCCTGCCTTTTCCCCCTGTTTGTAGTGTCATCCCTTCAGGCGTTGCAGCACATACTCTGCCTTGGATGTGAGAAGGCTGTTAAGGGCCATATGAGCCTGTGCCAGACATCAGCGATGGGGCAAAGTGGGATCAGTGGAGTAGAGGCAGGTAAGGGAAGCTATTTCCCTCTCCAGCTCCGTCTGGCAAGTGGCTGCCTGCTTATTGGCCACAGCAGTGTCTCTCATAAGTTGCCTTCGCTTAGGCCCAGAGTGCTCTGCGAAAGTCTACTAAGGCTAAGCCGAGACATGAGATTTCATTTGGGATTTGCCCTGAGGGGTGTGGTATCATTGTATATTCATGCACTATGGTTTGAGGCCAGTGGAGGCCAAGCCTGTATCGAGTGACAGTATGACAAGGGAGTGATCGGATAATGCCGCCTCAAGGATCCGAGACTCTGACGA
Source organism: Triturus cristatus (assembly GCF_964204655.1). Taxonomy (NCBI): domain Eukaryota; kingdom Metazoa; phylum Chordata; class Amphibia; order Caudata; family Salamandridae; genus Triturus; species Triturus cristatus. The sequence continues at coordinate 508,627,994 of NC_140588.1, forward strand.
GCACCATGGTTCTCTGGGAGATAAGGAAGTAATCTAATATGTAGATCGTGCCATGGACCATGGAAACAAAAGTATATTCTGTATCCAATGGGTGGCTGAGGTGCCAGTGATCTACCAATCCATGATTCAAAGCCACATCACCCAGCAGGGACCTGTACGCATCTTTGCCTTTATCCAGGGTGCCTGTTCTGTCCAGAGTCTCCATCTATAACGTACTGCGAAGCCCCTATCTCTAAGAGCAAACAGTTCAAATGAAGGATGAAGGAGTGTTTTGCCACAGTCGGTGCGTATATGTGGTTCCATGCAAAGGGAACTGTCCTCTAGGCGCAGTTTGGTGAACGCGTACCTGCCATCAGGGTCGGACCATGTTTTTGTAACAGTGATGGGCAATGATTTCAGAATAAGTATCTCGGTTCAGCATTTCCCGGAGAACCCGTCGTCAGTGGTCGGCACTGCCGCTACGCTGCTGTGTAACACCCTCCCCACCCAATCTCGGCGCAGCTTGTCTGATTCCAGGACATCCAGGTGGGTGTTTTGTAACAGAGCCACATCTGCCCTTCTTGTCTAGAGATAAAAGAGTACGTTTTTCAGTTATAGTGCGTGAGGCCAAGAGAGGATGCGTAGTGGATGGGACAAGCGCGGATAGCCCAGGGTCCCATATCCGTGTAGGGCTGCAGGGAGGGGACTGAATAGCCAGATGTGGAAAGGTACAAAGAAAAAGGGAAAGATGTTGCTAGGGCGCGTGTGGGCCCGGGAGAGTAGGGGGCGCAGTGAGGTGGCCCTAACAGCAGTGAGGCTAAGGTGGTCTGGATAAGAGGATGGGTGAAGGACTAAGGCAGGTGAGAGCAACAGGAAACAGAGAGGAGAGGGATGGGGGAGAGAGGGTGGGGTGCTGGACAGGTAGGTAGAGGGGAAGAAAAGAAAAAAGTGGGGTAGGCGAGAAGAGAAGGGGAAAGGGTGGGAATTTCACCGGACACGCAGGGAAGGACACCCTAGAACACCAGTCGGTGTGGGAGGAAAGATGTCTGCTGACCCCTAATATACAAGTAGTAAGAGGATGAAACTGCTACTGGGAAGCGCAGCACAGGAAACACTGATCTGTGTACTGCAAGTCTAAGCTTGCGGAGACGGCACATAGAGAGGGCCCCATCGGGGAGGCAGGGCATTATAGATGATGAACAAGCAGGGGTAAGTATGGATGGACTGAGGTATAGGGTGTCCACGGAGGTCGTAGAGGGAGAAGAGTGGAAGAGATGGGATCCTGGGCATCATCTAATGGGGGCAGACAGCTAAGGGTCTAGGTGTGGACAGGCAAGCTGGTCCCCAGCCCCCCATAGCCACGGAAGCCCAGAAACAGAGGATCAAGAGTGGAGGTCCAGCCTATAGTAGGCATCAGCAAGGTGTCAAGGTGGCACAGAGTGCAGTCAGTTAGAGGTGGGCTGAACATGCGGGGGTGTCGGGCAGTCAGGAATAGCAGCAGAATAACAGTCAAAGCACTCAAATATGCAAATGTTCAAGACAGGCATAGTGATACTCAGCCCTCAGGTGGTCATTGATCTCTATAATCCCGCAGCAACAGGTCCAGCAATGTCGGGTGCAAGGCAGCACCACATCCCCCAGTGTGGTCACTCCATGGCAGTGGCAGGTTTCAGGGGAGATCATGATTTGTCTCTGCCCTGTTCTTTGGTGAGGACTGCCACTGCTTGAAGAACCTGTACTCTGTCACCATGTTAGTGCCTTGCCCAATCGGGTCTCTGCCCCAGTGACAGGATCCACTGTCAGTTCACCAGCATCTGCCAGAAGTGGTGAGGGAGGGTGCAGGGGGATGGGTCATTTCGGCTGAGGAGGAGGAAGAATCCATGTCCTGTGTGGAAAGTCTATCCAAGAAAAGGCTCAGGTCTTCTGGGTCAAAGAATTCCTTCAAGGTGCCATCCTTGGTGATCCGGAATCGAGCAGGTTCAAAGAGGCCATACTTAATGTCCACTTTGCAAAGGAGGGGCCAGAGGAAGAGAAAAACCTTATGGCGATCATTGGTTTTCCTGGAGAAGTCCGCTGCTATTCATATTTCATGGCCCCCATGTGTGAATGGATCACGTGAGCAAGCTGCAGAGAGCAGTTGTCTTGCTTGCTCATGATGCAAGAAACAAGCGATGAGGGGCCGGAGACATGTCAAGGGGTCCCAGTGTGGAGGGCCGATACAATGGGCACGTTGCATCTTCAGTGGTGGGTCAAAAACGAGACCCGTGAGCTTGGGTGTGGTGTCCCTAAGGAAGGATATAGCATCAGGGCCCGCCGCTGATTCTAGAAAGCCAAAACACGAACATTGTCCCACCTGCTGCAATCCTCCAGGTCAATCAGCTTGCTAGGGAGGAATAGGAGTTCCTGGTCCCTTTCCTGCAGAGCATTTAGACGGCCCTCTATTACCGTGACCCTCTGATGGAGCCCGTCCATGCAGGTCTGTAATTCCGCAATATCAAGCTGGATCAATGTGATCTCCGCTGCCAGGGCAGATATGTTCGCATCCATGTCAACGGCCCACAGCTGAATTTTCCTGCAAGATATGCTCCATGGTGGTGTCCTGCGCCATGATCCCTGGATTTATCCCTGGAGGCTGGGGCAGGACAGTCTCCGGAGGTGTTGCCCCTTTGGGGTGGCCTTGGTGTGGGACTGGTTAAGGGCTTCAGTGAGGAGGAGGTGACATACAGGTTTGCCCGTGGTCTTGCCAGGAGACATTTGTTCACAGTCGCTGTGCACAACCCAGTGTACCCATAGGTCAGGTCTAGCCGAGGCAAGAGGTTAAGATTTGGAGTGGTGGCTGCTGCTCTGCACCGCCTGTCACTGGGCGGCAGACCAGTGGCACAAGTTGACCCACGAAGTCTGACCCGCGGCAGCCGTGCATACCCAATGGGGGAGAGCACCGCAGGAAGGCCTGCTGACTGAGGAAGGCAGGGCCGGACTGGCCGTAGCGGGCACTGGGCAATCCCCCGGTGGGCCGCACTGGTTGGGGCCGGTTTTGGGCCCCTGGGGGCTTTGTTTGTTACAGGACCGTTTTTGCAGCATAGCTACAAAATCGGCCCTGTAATAAAATCGGCCGAAATCCGGCCCTGGCAAAGTGATTGGCGGCACTCCCAACATCCTGCGGGGGCCGGCCGAGCACTTTGCCAGGGCCAGTTTTGGTTCCCAGTCCGGCCCTAGAGGAAAGTCAGGTACATGTGGATCTCAGGCCGCTAGGAGGTCGTGACTGCCCCAGGGGGAATTCCAGAGAGGGCGCTATGGCTCAAAGGAGACGGTGTGGTTGGGTAGAGTACAACCTGTGGGCCCCGTCCCGGGCCAGACGAGGCCAAGGTGATTTGCCCAGGTCCCGTCACAGTGCAAGAGGCCCAGGAGCAGCCAAAAGGGCCAGGTCAGTGCCCACCACCGTGCATGCAGATAGTACGGCTTGGGTACTGAAGGCTTTGCCAGAGCTTTGGAGAGAGCGAGCTGGATTTGCGTTGGCAGGCCATGATGGCGATGGGTCTGTTCACCATCAGTTGACCGTGACCAAGGTCCCAGAGGCCAGTGTGGCATTATGATCCTTTCCTGCAGGGGAGCATACCGGGTAAAGCCGTGGAAGATACAATTATCTCAGAAACCCTCAGGCCTGATGCATTGCCCTCAGTGGCGGCTCCCCCATTGGGGTATGGGGGCGTCGCCCCACTGCTTTCCCGCGGTGCGAGAAGGCAGAAACATAAACAGTAAAAACTACCATTTATGTTTCTGCCTTCTCGCATTGCGAGAAAGCAGCAGTGCCTCTGTGCGTGGTTGGGGGCGGGCGGATGGGTGGTCCTGCTCGAGGGCAGGGGGGAGTGCCTTGCCCACTGTTGTGGGTATTGACTGTTTGGTCGGCCCTGGAGCTGACCAAACAGTCAATACCCACAACAGTGGGCAAGCCACTCCCCCCCTGCCCTCGAGCAGGACCTCCCACTCTCCCGTTTTCTCTATGCAGAGAAAATGTCCCAGCTGGGGCGCTCTCCTGCTGCGCCTACCAGCCTTGTGAGTGGATTGCGCTGCGTGGGGGAGGGTAGCTGCCTGCTGGCTGCTTCCTGCAGGCAGGAACACCTTGACCCACCAGTGCAGCGTGACAGGCCTGGCGGCCTGCCTGGATCGGATGCGGTGCAGTACCACTACCCCCGCACTCTAGTACGTTTCATTTTCATTGTATTATTAACCCCCCCGCGACACCTCCCCCCTCTCCCTCGAGCATGCCGAGCGCCGCTGACTATGTAATTGGGGTTGTCGTTGTGACTATTGAGTCCGAATACTAACTCCGCCGATGGATCATGGAGTTGAATAGATTGCCTGGCTGCTTAAACCAAACCCTGCTTTTATTATCAGCACAACACCAAGACCCCATAACACATTTGGCAGCAGGCGCTCACAAGCGCCTGGCAGCTACCGTTCTGAATATGTCTGCCCTGTCCTCCTTCCCAGAGCAGGGTTACACAGACTGCGCACTGCACTGGGGTATTCAATCTTTCACAAACAAGTTTCAGATTTGTGTTTAATTCCCATGTTTTTACGCGGAGTCTACCTTCCCTCGTGACAGCGCTTTTGATGGCGGCTTCTGTACACTTGTGACAACGCGCTTTTCCAGAAGGCAGCACATTATCATATTACTGTTGTGTCGATTGTCAATCCAGTTTGTTGCAGAAGCTTTTGTTCATGTAGACTGGAGGAAGTGTAATTCCTTTTGAATCCCGTGAGAACAGAGAATCATTTTGAGGAATTCTGCCACGTTCGATTATTATCCATATTAAGTTTTTCACAGTCGATGCCCACTGCAAGTTTGGAGCCAGAGTGTAAAGTGTTTGTGGATACACGTGCCTAAAAGAATGTTTTAAATGTGCCTTACCAATCCATATGTAAAATGGATAGAAGAGCCGGCAGCGATTTAATAAAAAATCATAAATATGCTTCCTGCAGGCCTGCATTTGAGTCTGCTATTTATTGTTCCTGCCCGTGCTCTGACTCATGCAGCACTTAGAGGCCTTCTTGGCCAGACAGCCGCAGCGAGAAGTTTGGCGTGACGCAGCAAGTTTACTGCCTACATCAAACTCTGTGAAAAGGACCGGGCGGGAAACAATGTTCTGAATTTTAATCGAGAATAAGCGGCAGAGCTTTGGTCCATACTGTGGAAATCTGTTGCGATTATATCGCGAGGGTGAGGGTCGATGCATCAGCAATCGGTTGACCAGATGAGTGATGCCAAAAAAGGTCATTCTCATGACCGAGTAATCATATTTGCACGTGGATGTTTAACACTGGAATTATGTGTTAGTGTTTTAAAGTAGAGTCACTAGAGTGCTTGTAGTGTATTTATTTAAACAATCGTGCTTCCTTAATTATTAAGTCTTTTTCTTGTTACTCTGTGTGCGTGTGTGCGTATGTGTTTTTTGCAGGTTTTTAAATAGCGCGAACTCTTGGAGCGCTTTACACAAGCACATTGCTTGCACGAACTCCAGTTACATTACACAGGTCGGATGATTGTGCTGTTTTTATGGGTTTTTCTTCCTGGTATGAAGATTTTGGCTTCCCCAAATTGCATTGTGCATGATGATGACGTACTACCTGGCTATCACTCAGCTGTCACGAGTGGCCTGCTGGCAAGGGGAGGGGCGGGGGCAGTGATATGATCTGGGACTACCGAACTTCCCCCTCCCCCACCCTGCGCATAACCACATTTACTAATGATGGACATGAGAAGGGAGTTTCTTTGGAGGCGGGGGTCGTACAACCCCCGGCCGTATTTATTAAAATATGAAAACAAAATTAAAATTGAAATAAACAATATTTACACAATTTACGCAGAAACATAACACGACATTTGATTACAATTCATATGCACAGATATCAGATGGCTAACCTTAACATATTTCTAATACACAGTTTTCCTATCCGAATCTAACATCTGTATCATAATCATACGATAATTACTTTCTGCGTATCCTATTTGGGCCTACGGCAAGGTCACTAACCGGTGTCAGATCCTTATCAATTAGCCATGCCCTCCCGTAAGAGTTGCGCATGCGCAGAGGGCCCGCTTACCGAGAGGGTACTTTCCCCCCCAGTTACCCCCATACGTTCCCTGAACTCCATTAAATTTGGGGGCTCTTGCACTCTGTGCCATTTAGTGACATCCATGCCAGTGCGGGGTGGCCAACCAGCCTAAAGAAAGCGTGTCTCCCCCCTTTCCCCGCACCCACCCAGCCAACCGGATGTACCGCCCCTGGAGTTATAGGAGAGACCCCTTGTCCCTCCCCCTGGGCGACCCCATCCGAGAATGGCGCCGCCCCCTAAGTACCTTAAATTTACAGCTCACCAGTCATGACCTTACCGCCTGACCAAGGAATAGCAATAAATACGACGATTGATGACCTGTAAACGGGAAAACGCATAAGGAACAAAACCATACCGTCAACTTCATTGCACAATGACCATATTGCTACAGGGGATGGTGGGCGGGCAAACAAAAGTTAGCAGCCTCCTAGAGGCTGCGTGCAGTATGCCTGAGATCGCGGGACAAAGAGTCCGAGTACCGTGCTCCCCGGCCTTTTATTATTACTACTGGGGGCAGGCCAGTTCTAACCGGCCTGCTCCCCCTCGACCCGGAAGCGTCTTAATCGCTTCCGGGCCGAGGGATCTCCCCCGCCAGCCAATCCCCGCCGCGGCGCGCCCACCGCGTCATACTGATGCGGTGGAACGCACTGGGCCGGGCGAGCAGGCGAGGGGGGGAGGGGGTCGGTGCCCACCATATCTGCGGCAGCGTCAATACCGGCCCCGCCTTTCCCTATGGTCTGGGACTACCAAACTGCCCCCTCCCCCGCCCTGCGCATAACCACATTTACTAATGATGGACATGAGAAGGGAGTTTCTTTAGAGGCGGGGGTCGTACAACCCCCGGCCGTATTTATTAAAATATGAAAACAAAATTAAAATTGAAATAAACAATATTTACACAATTTACGCAGAAACATAACACAACATTTGATTACAATTCATATGCACAGATATCAGATGGCTAACCTTAACATATTTCTAATACATAGTTTTCCTATCCGAATCTAACATCTGGATCATAATCATACAATAATTACTTTCTGCGTATCCTATTTGGGCCTACGGCAAGGTCGCTAACCGGTGTCAGATCCTTATCAATTAGCCACGCCCTCCCGTAAGAGTTGCGCATGCGCAGAGGGCCCGCTTACCGAGAGGGTACTTCCCCCCCGGTTACCCCCATGCATTCCCTGAACTCCATTAAATTTGGGGGCTCTTGCACTCTGCGCCATTTAGTGACGTCCATGCCAGTGCGGGGTGGCCAACCAGCCTAAAGAAAGCGTGACTCACCCCTTTCCCCGCACCCATCCAGCCAACCAGATGTACCGCCCCTGGAGTTATAGGAGAGACCCCTTGTCCCTCCCTCTGGGCGACCCCATCCGAGAATGGCGCCGCCCCCTAAGGACCTTAAATTTACTGCTCACCAGTCATGACCTTACCGCCACAGGCCAGCGTAGTTGCCCGTCTATCTGGCCCCCCTCCTGCCACCCTGAAAGGTCATGCCCCGCCCTTACACTCCCTAGCCAAGCTATGAAATTTTCTAACATTATTTCATTACCTAACCTAGTCAAGTGGACCCCATTTTTTAAGAAGCACGGTTCTCCCCTGACACACCCATGTGCAATGTTCTGTAATTGAGGGGATCTGAACAGTTTCCCTATTTTATTGTTGACCCTCCTTACCAAGTGATTCAACGCTTTCACAGAATTCCCCCCCCTCCATTTAAATCTGGGTATCATCTGCTACCAAACTATGGTGCAGCCCTGGCACGCCTTAGCTAACCAGCCGACTTCGGAGATTATGTCCTCCATCAAGACCCTTCTGCCTAATGTTACCAAGTCATTCCCACCCAAATGCAAAATAACTATTGTGGGCGTAGAACTGAGTCTATTCAGAAGACCCGTCATAAAACCCCTAAACTGACTAAGGCAAAGGCCCCCTTTTCCATGGAAAGATACTTTGAAACCATCATGCTCAGCTCTTTGTCTGTAATTACCTGAAAGGAAAACAGATTTCATACGCCGTATATAAGAATGACCCACGACCCACAAATTCCGTGTTCCTTTGCCCTGTAGTTCTGACCGCCGTTGAGAAGAGTCTTGCTGTTGTGGTGACGGCAGTTTCCCCCCAGGTTCGAGAAACTGAAAGCAAACAAACAAACAAGACAGGCATCAGTCCACAATTGTATTGTGTATTCACAACATGTGCAGCCGCACATAACGCTTATAACTATTGGAAGCCCATCGTCCAATCCTCTTTACACTACTGCAATGCAACCCCCTAGCCGTTGCCTCAGTGGCAGCCCCTATCCTGAATTAATGCGTCCCAAAATCCTTTGGATTCAGACCTGCTTTGCTGATCGCCATTGCCAATACCTTTTTAAACTGGAACATGGTAAGTGGGGTACCGTCCACGTGTAGTAACAATGTTCCACCTAGCGCACTGCTCCTCTGTCTGAGGTAAGTTTCCAGGTGCATCACCGGGCAACATGGATTATTTTGTGCCCTGTGAAGTACCACCCCCTCCCCCCGAGCTTCCTGATCAGTTTTTGATTTTCTAATGGTTAGTAGCAAAGCGTCACCCTGTATCTTCACGTGCTCGAGTAGGAGCCCACCCTGCACATCCAACTTGTTGCGTGCTACCAATTCCCCTACCCTGAATGCCCCATAGAAAGCTAATGCAAAGGCAGCTCTGAATAGTAATGTCTCCCCAATTGAACTGCAGATGACGGCCAATGCCGTCAGCAAAGCACTCAGCCGCTCCAACCCTATCGGCTGCCTGGTGTCAGGAGCCGCCCCCTGGATGCGTCGCCACCCCTTCAATGCCTTCCTTACAATGAAACTGTTCGTGGGGTCTTTTGTATCCCTGATCTGTGCAAAGAAAGATACTGCTGCTACGTGTCGCCTGGCTGCCGCCGCAGAGCACCCCTCCCTATGCAAGTTGTCTAAAAACAAGAGGAATGCACTCGACGTATGCCAGCTATCCTCCCAGTACTGCCCCAAAAAAGTGCAGTAAGACCAAAACGCCCCTTCGTAAGCTTTCCTAGTCCTGGGTGCTAGGCTAGCAGCCACGAGGTTCTGTAGTTGGGGGCACCTTCTGGGAAGTATGCTGGTGCTGTCTCTGCAGATGGTAGATGTTCCCTGAAAACCTGCATCTTGAAGTGAGAGAGTGCGTCCTCAGCATTATTCAGCACCCCCGGGACATGTTTAGCCTTAAACTGTATGTTTAGCTTCATACATAACAGCACTATCTCTTTCAACAGGCGAGAATCATTTTACACCTTGCCGCCTGTTGATTGATGGATTCGACCACTGTCATGTTATCCGACCAGAAAATTACTGACTGATTCTGCAGATGATGGGGCCAAACCGTCAATGCCACCCAAATGGGGAACAGTTCCAAAAAACCTATGTTGGCTGTTAAACCACTCTCGACCCACCAAGCCGGCCACTGTTGGGCCACCCACTGGTTCCCGAGTATGGCACCAAATCCCACAATGCCCGCTGCCTCAGTCCAAAAACCTAACTCAGCAGAAGTAGTGGGGGGACCGGGCCACACTACCCTGCCATTGAAACCCTCCAGAAATGTGATCCAAATCCGCATGTCCTGGCGAACCTCAGATGACAGTCTTGTGTGATGATGTTTTTCGTGCAGGCCTGTCATGGCCTGTGAGATGGAACGTGAGAATGGTCATGCCATAGGTATTACCCGTAGCGCAAAGTTCAACTGTCCCACTGCCTGCTGCAGCTGATGTAAGGTTACTTTATCCTTTGACAGACACGTTTGCAAAGCTGCACGAAATTTCATTATTTTTTGTTCAGGTAACCTAAAACACCCTTGTACTGAATCCAATTCAATGCCTAAAAATTCAATTGTGGTTGCTGGCCCTACTGTCTTCCCTGGTGCCAGGGGGACCCCAAATGTACGCATGAGCACACAAAATTCCTCCAATGCCCCATGCACATTCCCGGGAGCCCGCCAACCCCAGAAAGAGAAAGTCATCAAGATAATGCATGACAAATTGGTATCCAGTCACCTGCCTGAAAACCCATTCCAAAAATGAACTAAATTTTTCAAAGTAAGCACAGGAAACAGAACAACCCATGGGCATGCACCTATCCATGTAGAATTTCCCTTGAAATGAAAAACCTAGCAGGTGATGATCTAAAGGATGAACCGGCAGCAGCCGGAATGCAGATTCAACATCTGATTTGGCCAGCAAGGCCCCTGGTCCCAAAACCCTTAACATCTCCACCGCCTGATCAAAGGAAGCATATTTCACACCGCAGAGTTCCTCAGTGATGGCGTCATTCAATGAATTGCCTCTAGGGGCTGATAGATTATGAATCAACCTGAACTCCCCCTCTTCCTTCTTTGGGACCACCCCCAGAGGGGAGCAGACAAAGTTTGGCACAGGGACGAAGTCAAATGGACCCGCTATTCTACCCAAGCGCAATTCCTTATTAATTTTTTGTGCTGTCACCCCTGGGTTTGATCTTACCGACAGCTGATTTTTGCACTCTGGTGTCCCTGTGTAATTCCCAACTGGGATCCTGAAACCATACAAAAACCCCTCCTGTAACATCCTAGCTGTGGCATGATCTGGGTATTTAACCAGGGAGTCATAGCAAATACGTCAATGGGTGAATGCGTTACCTTTTCTCCTTTTTCTTTATTCTTGCTTCTTCCTCCCTCTATTTCCTGAAAAGGCATTCCCTTTTTTAAGGCATTTTGACTCTGGGTGAGAGGGGTGGTTACATATGGAGCATGCATGCCTGAATTTACAGGTGCCTTGGGCTCTGGTGCATGACTTTCTATTGAAATCCCAGCATACTCCTTTTCGCCCTTCCCCATTCCCTGTACCCGGGGCCGAACCCCCGGTTTGCGTTGGCCGAAAGGACTGAGGTGGCTGAGAAGTGTGACCCTTGCCCCAATTTGGGCCTGCCTTGCCCAGCTGTCCTGGGCCAAACTGGTCAAACCATGAGATAGAGTCCACCCGGTCCCATGTGAGTGAAGGATCAAATTCTTTTGCCTTCCTGAAATTCGTTTCGTATTCTTTCCAACCTACGCCACCATATTTATGATGTGTCATCGTTATCCTACTCTGATAACACGCCATTTCTGCTTGCAGATTAGGTGAACGTTCAGCTATTATGGGCATAAACACTGAAAAAGCCCTTATCCAGTTGGTCAATGTCTCCTCTACCCTGAATCTTGACATTTCTACCTGCCACTCACTGGGAAGCATCCAATCTTTCTGCCTCTTAGCATACTCCATTTCCCTGTTGTCAACCAGTAAAGAAAACATGTTGACATACGCACCAGACCAAATCAATTCCCTCACTTCGCGTGTTACATGCCATGCTAAAGTTTCCCCCCTGGAGTGTAAGACCCCCGCGCCCAAGAATGGCAAAGCCAGCTCCTTACCTATTGCCCCAACTCCCGTTGGCTCCGCCGTCTTGTCTTTTCCACTGTCGCTCTCCTGCAGCGCTGGTTGGGGTTGACTGGCCTTATTCGCGCCTGGGCTCGGCTCCCCGCTCGGGCAGCCATAATCCTTGCCACCATTCGTTGTGCCTCTGCCAGTGGGTCCTCCTCTACTTCTTTGGCGCCCACGGACAGTGGTAACATCCCCCCTTACCTAACCAAGGAAGGACTGCCGCTATCTGTGAAGTTAATTCGAGCAGGACTTGCCCACCCCCTGCTGGCGCTAAAACCGGGACCGGGGCAACAGGGTTCAGGACCGGGACACTTGGGCATGATGTGGGCAACACTGGTATGACAATTGGTACCACCGGGTCAGCTGCTGGAGGCACCGGAATTGGTGCTGGTACTGGCATAGGGGTCACTGGGACATTTGGCGCTATATCAGGAATTACTATAGGGCTCTCAGGTGTAACCAGAAGACCGGCGGGAACGCCCCCATCAGGTGTCTCTAAAGGTTGCCCTGTTTTTGGGTCCTGATTCTTCCCTTTCTTGCTTCTAACCCGCTTGGGGAGTGCTTCTAATTCCCCCCTGGGCTTTGGGGGCTCTATTGTCCGCTTGGGCCTGCTCCTCCACTTTCTGCCTGAGCTCCGCTAAGCTGTGCCCCATTTGTTCTACCTTTCCCCATCTCCTATCCATTGTCACCATCCTGCGCATCATGGCCTCCAGCATATGCTCCATGCGAGAACGCTTGGCCCCCCGTTTACCAGACATGTTTTTTTTGAGCCCCAAAATGTCCGATAACCCATCACACTGATCGATAAATACCCTGCAAGTACAATGCTATTCATCACTTTACCGGGACCCAACAGGCCCTTACATCACGTTGGGAGTACACAGACTGGCCACAAGCACCACGCAACCGGGACCACACCACACCAGCTAACCTGGGCGGTATGGCGAGCGAACTCTTAGCCCCGCGGCCCACAGAAGCAGTGAAGTGCAGGCCTACCTGTGTACCCTCACTGCGACGCCATCCGTCACACCTCCTTGTCTGGCGTGATGCGTACCCCTCAGTATTCCTACAGTGAAAATCAAGTTAGCATATGTCTTTGTCTCAAGTATTAAACCACAGTTTTAACTTTAATACCCTCTATTCTCTTTGGCGTCGCGAATAACTTACACTGCCCCCCAGGACTAAAGGTGCTGCTGGCCACAGAGGGACAAGAACTCTGAATCCCCACACTTTATATATTATTCCCAAGTGAGGATTTTTTGCACACCTTAAAAGAGATCACACTGAACAGAATCAATAAATTGAACCTGTGACCTTGCCAATAAGAGTCTCACACATTAATCCTAATGCTACAATGACTCTCTTTTATGTATACAAATCCCCGTGCTCTTGCTGAATTTCACATGCACCCTCTTCAGAAACGATCTCCTGAACAGTATCAAGGGGAATTGAACCGGTAAGCTTGCGAATCAGAGCCTCAGACCTTTACCATTAGGCCACAACGACTCTCTATTGAATCACCAAAACACTTCTTTACAGTTGCTAAACCTCCAGCGCTCTAGCTGAATCAGAATCAATGAGAATTGAACAGGTAACCCTGAGAGTTAGAGTCTCAGACCTTAAGCTTTAGGAGTGACTCGATACATGCCCCGGGCCTCTCCTCATCAAATACCTTATTGGCGCGTGTGCGCACCCTATACCAAAACCTCCGGGGCTCCCTGGCCGGCGATCCGCTCAATTGCTCCTCCGCGCCGCTCGCTCACGATTCTCCTCACGCAGTCGCTGCCCACGCCGCCAGGAAAACGCCTCCCAGCCGTCTAGCTCAGTCCTCGTCCGAGTCGGGTGTCCGCGACGCCGCCCACAAATCCGGAACCGTCGACAACACGAAGACCTGTAAAATAAAGCAAACAAAAGTTAGCGGCCTCCTAGAGGCTGCGTGCAGTATGCCTGAAAGCGCGGGACAAAGAGTCCGAGTCCCGCGCTCCCCGGCCTTTTATTATTACTACTGGGGGCAGGCCAGTTCTAACCGGCCTGCCCCCTGCCCCCCTCTCAACACGGAAGCGCCTTAATCGCTTCCGGGCCGAGGGATCGCCCCCACCAGCCAATCCCCGCCGCGGCGCGCCCACCGCGTCATACTGATGCGGTGGAACGCGCCGGGCCGGGCGAGCAGGCGAGGGGGGGGATTTGGGAGGTGCCCCGCCATATCTGCGGCAGGGCCGATACCGGCCCGCCTTTCCCTAAATAGCTTATGTTGGATGCGAAATGGCTTGCATTTTACTACTTGCTTTCGGAAGTGATAAACACACTGGTTTGTGCTGAAAGCAGCTGCTTCCAAATGCTAGCAGTAAAATTCAAGCTAGTAATCAGGGTATAAACTAAAACTAGCAAAACATACCTTGCAACAAATTCCAATCCATGGATGGCACAGCGTGTAATTGTGTTATGCGTCATCATCTTTATACAAGGCATAAACTGAATTACAGTGAGCTAAGAAAAGCTTCATCTTTACATGCAATAATTGTAAGGCGAATCCACCTGGGACTCTCTTGTCTCTATGCATCTACTATGCTCCTACATAGCCTCCTCCCTTATCACCCCATAGCCCCTTTCTCACATGCATTTCTTTTGTTTTATAGTGTATTGTAGGGTTTCAGAGCCATTTACATCTCATACACACCCCCATTATACAGAGACAATGGCATACGTGTGTAAATCATTGCATAGGGGATGTTACATAAAACAAACGTGGACTACATGGTGCAGGTGTCACATGTAATCCATAATGGTAGGTACTAGTATAGTTTAAGACTGACTGTTTGGTATGGAGCAGCACAAACGTATAATTTAAAACCAGTTGTAACACCATGGTTGTGTTGACTACACAAATAAGAATTAATTTCTAGCTAAATGGACCCTTTTTCTTAACATTAGGATAATTACTGACTGGAGAAAAAAATCATAACGCTCTAACCTATGCCTTGCAATTTGTATGCAGCTCTCTGATGACAGTTACTAGCTCTATCCACTAACTTAGGCTTGTAACTTTTAAACTGCAAGTAACAAAAGCATGACTTTAACAAAAGCAGTAACCCACTGAACTATTTACATTATATGACCTTTTTGTGATCTGCATGCTATATGTTCTTTGCAGTAGGCATATTATCTATCTGAGCATTACTACCATTGCCTTGGGGTCAGTTCCAGAATGTGGAAGTGCAATGTACTAACTACACTTTCACAATTGCTTTATTAACCTTCTTGCTTTCTCAAATTTGCTTGAAATTGTACCATTTGCCCAATCATTTAAAAACAATTTCTCAGGGGAGATCCTCCCCGAACCCCCCTTATGTCGCTCAGGCTTGCTCTCTGCGCTCGCTGGCTGTGGTGCACTCAGGCGTCACTTTTACGCCGCGTCACTTTTACGCCTCACCACTTTCAAATGTCACCAGCCGCCACTGATTACCCTCCTTGCAAGCAGGCCGTAAGGAGGGATAGCAAAAGCTCAGAGGAGTAGCAGGGGTCAGGAGAAGAAGACCAGGAGGCTTGCTCACATCAATCAGGGTGGCAAAGACCGAAGTGGGCACCAGATGATGCCACAGTGAAGGCTTCCCGCATAGGCACGCAGGTCGGGATCACCGCAGCTCTGCAGTCCAGGGCTGTGCTGTCACTTGCCGGCCTGACATATGGTGTGGCTGGCAGTCACAGGGGGCTGGGCGGGCTCCAATGTCAGCTGGTGTGGCTGGTACCCGGCCCGGGCAGCTCGCGCCAAAGGGGCCACAACATTGTGGGCCCAGGCTCCTCTTCAGCCCCTAGGTTTTTCAGCCCCTCGCTGTTCGGGGCCTGGCATGGGTTGTAGTGAGTGGGGCAGGGGGGCTGTTTATTAGGCCCCCAAACATCACTGCCGCTGTCCAAGGCAGTTCTGGACCAGGGTGACGCATTCCAAAGGGCCCGCAACGTTGTGGCTCAAGCTCTTTTTCAGCCCCTAGGTTCATCAGGCCTCGCTGGTCGGGGCCCTGCCTGGGTTGTAGTGAATGGGGCAAGGGGCTGATTGTTAGGCCCCCGCATTGCCGCAACACCGTCACCGCTATCCATGGCCGTGCATGACTGGGGCGTTGTTGGCACATAGGCCGTAGTGGTGTGGCTGGTTCTGGGCCAGACAGGCCGCCTCCTCCTCCTCCTACGCGCAGCGGACCACCGGTGGAGCACAGCTGCTGATGTCGCCGCCATCCACGGTGGTGGAGGCCTGGGGTGTGTTGTGGTCCCAAGGGCCGAAGCGCTGCAGCGGGCTCTAGGCCCAGCAGTGCACCTCTGGCGTGGGTAGGGGCCTCCGGTGGGGAAGAGTTGCCGGCAGCAATGAGCCGCTCCAGCAGGAGAGGCGGGCTGCAGTGCTGGGGGCCGAGGCTTCATTCCTGCCTCTAGGCCTAGCAGCCCACACGGAGCTGGCAGGAACAGGAGAGGCTGGTTGCGGCAACAGCTGCCGGGAAGCCGGGGCTGGCCGTCGGGTTCTGTGGACGTGGCGGGGAGACAGGCTAGTGAGCCCCTGCCATGTTGCAGATGCTGCTGTCGCTATCCCGGGCCCATCTCTCAGCAGAGCTCCGGAGTTAAACGGCAAGTCATTCTTTTTGATTGACCTTGAATATTAATGGTTCTTAATATAACAACCGCCATAAGGTAATAGAGTCATATTTGCTATCTTCATTTATTCAGTGAATCACATGTTTGGGATGTAGTCTTTCAGCATTTCACTCCACTCTATATTTCTGCTGGAGTCTAAAAATAATAAATACGATTTTCCCTATGGTTTTGAGTTAATTCAATAGATTATTCTCTTTCTCTTAACGGACTTTTCAAAGTTTCCAATTGAGGTTATGAAAACTCACCTTCAACAGGTGTGCTTACCCCCATGCTTTTTAGTTGACTTAGCTTTAGAAAGTTTTATCTTGATTGCCAATGACAGTAGAAAAGTTGTAGGAAAAAATGCTTAAGGTTAAGAACCTTAAAGGATTCCCTCCGTGGCCATCAGGTAGCCCCTGCTTCTAAATGGTCATCACTAGTTTGTCCCAAGTAGCTCGGATTTACAGAGACAAACCAAACATCCACAGTCCAGGGTTCAATTCATCCATTTAAATATCAAATATTCAATCTTAATACAGTTAGTGAACACCTAGCACATCAAATAAGCATCCTGCCTGGTGCTGAATGACTTACAGTGGGACTTAGAAAGCAAAACTGGATCCCTTTCACCCTCTTGACGAGAATCCATTGCTCTCTTGCATCATATTCCTAGATGCTGTGTCACCTTGAAGCCAGTGAACCTCAACTCGCAACCTTAGCTGGCAAAGACTATCAAGATCCCCCGTGGGGGGCAGTGCATCACACCCACACTCAGCAACACCTTACTAAGACCAAGAAGTACAAGACGAACATATGACAAAAATGTATTGCTATGCATTCAGAATCTGCAATTCCATCTTAACACAGACCCATCAAGGTTCAAGACGTATGTCTTCAAGGAACGTCACTACATTTAACCCACACATGGATTGTGTATGGAGATTGACCCCTCTTGACAAGTTTATAGTTGCATCTCACTTTTTTGTCACTGTATTCCTGTTTCTTTACATCTAGGCTGACAGTGACTAGGTATTAACATTTACTTAATGTATTGTTTTTGTCAAGGTTTTTGTGTAGTCTGAATGTGCCATGAGTAAGCCTCTGCTGAGAAAGATGAAACTTTTGTCTACGGAGTTTATGCCTCTTAGCCTGCAATTTTTTCTTCAGCCTTTCTTTACGTTTTGTCACTTAGCATAAAATAGCAAACCCTCCTGGAACAGTGGGAGATGATGTCATATTGAAAGGAAAGCACACATTTAATGTGCATGGTCTGAAATATATGTTTTGCCGGTCTGGACTAAAGAGGTGTGTATAGCCAACGGCTTATCTGTTAATAATGAGTCTATTCTTGTCTTGATAACTACATGTTCATGTTTGCACAGAAAGTATACCCGGTCTCCAAAAACTAGACTAATTACAAGGTATAGACCTACCTTGCTCACCTTTAAAATCTTTAGTCCTAGTTTTTTTAATCTCTAATTGTATTCATTTATGAATTTGAGATATGTATTGACACAATCTTAGATGTGAGAAGCAGCAGATCGCAAAAGAGGTTTTATAACAACTCAAAAAAGTGTATCAGTACTTCAGTTAGCCCGTGGAAACAATTACAAGATCATTATGGAAAAGACAACAGCAGAACACCCTCACAAGCAAGGAGACTACCGTTTTCAAGGTCCTGGTCATTTTTCAATGCAGAATTGATAGGAACATTTGCAAAGGTGGTTCATGAATATATGGCCTTGAATTATTTTTTTCTGAATGGCGAAACAAAGGTTCCAATATTAATTGGGGATGGCATCTCCTTTGTGTGTTTGCGTAGGGAGCAAATGCTTGCCTCCTGATTACCTCAAAACTCCAATTTTGTTACTATCAGCTGGAGATTGATTGGTTTCTAATGTTGCAAATCCACAAGAGAGCTCCAGTTTCTTTAGCATGTAGATCAGTGTTTGTCTTTCTTTAATATTAGGTAATACAGAATTATTTGTAGGTGATAAAGGTTTGTAGAATGAGCCGATATCATTCAATCAGGTTTCAGGAGGCATGATCTAACTTACATTGCACTTTTTAGAGGCAAACAGTTTTTTTGAGCTGTCCGGGTCCAAGCAGATGTGGCAACCATTTCTAGAAATCATCTTTGTGACATTCATAGCAAAGATCAAAGTTCACCAGTGAATTACATTTTAAATAACTAACAGAATTCCACAGAGATGGATTTTTTCTTATTTTCATATCCGAGTTGGGTAATATGACATTTACACTTCAAGGAGGCTAGCACAAATGAGAGAGGCTACTTCAGGCTGTGCAGCAAGAAACCAGTTGTGAGGTCTGCTACTGCAGGACAATGTATTTGGCATATGTCATTTCTAATTATTAACCCTCCAGGACCCATTTGCATCCAAATCACAATTCATAGGTGAAGTAATGTTTGTTGTATATTTGCTTGCTGCAGCTGTTGGCCTACAGTAGCTCAGGGCTGTAGTGTTAGTCCTGATGTAATGTTTCAAAATATGCATTGTAAGTGCCACACTGAAGCCCACGTGTGATATCTAGGATTTGTGTCGCATGTGCAGTTTTTACTAGGCATGGGCAGAGTTTGCAGGGTGACCAAAAAACTCTGCCGCACCACACTGTTTTCCGCACGTGGAAGAGTGTGTTAGGTGACGCCGTTCGCACTGATTTTTAGCACTGGGTGTTTGTCCCGCACTGCAAAATCAACGTGAATGCCAACAATTTACTGTGTCTACTGCAAAAATTCATGAGATGTCAAGGACTCACCTGACATCAAGAGCCAATCCAATTTGACTGTCTGCTCTCCTTCCATGTAATAGACGGAAATATGGGCAATCTCCAGATCAGGGCATCAGATTTCCAACCAACCTAGAGAACTACTCTGGCCAGTGGTGGCCGACACAGATCAGGGGTGGTGAGCGGAGGGCGAAGTACGGGGGTGGGGCGGGTGGGGTTTAAGGGGGTGAAGAGAAAAAACTTACCTCATTGTCCATCGTCATCGTCCCTTCGCTCCAGGCGGAATAGGAAGTATCCAGTCTCCCCTAAGCCAATCACAATACTGCAATGCAGTGTTGTGATTGGTCTGAGCGCCGTGGTTCGGCACTCAGCAAGGGAATGGCAGCCTGGGCATGTTCTCAATCCAGGCTGTAATACAAAGTGCACATGACTGCTTGGCCGGCCTGAGACTGCTGGCCAAACCTTCATGCGCACTTTACAGAGTGCCCACCACTCCTTCCTCTGCTCTGTGAGCAGAGCAGCCCCACCCCGCCTGCAAAGCTGCTGCAGCCAGAACAAATAAACTGATAATAACAAGTTATTATCATTTTATTTTTCCTTTATTTCCACTGCTGAAAGCAGTGGGGCAACACTCATCTGCCTTAGCAGAGGAACCTCCACTGACTCTAGTAACATTTGCAACCAGCTTGGATAACCCAGAGGCTGCCCCAGAGAACATACTCTCCATTTACAGGTACCTGGTCTGTCTTCTGACCTCCTCCTGGCCACTGCAATAACCACGGTATATGCTAATCTGGTGGGTGCATCAGCCAGTAGCCCCATAAATTATGTCACAAAATATGTGGAAATAACATTACATTTTTAAATATGGAGTAAATGATGCAGGCACAAAATTGCATAAATCCACCGGCACGCGGCATAGTCCATTGTTTATTCAAATCTTTACACATTAAAGATAAATCAAACTTAATCATACGCATTCCGCTCAGTGCCCATTGCTTTTCTTTCTGTAAATTTCAGATAACTATACTGCATAATTTTGTGCTCCCTCCTTTACTGCATAATCCAAGTAGTCCTGACAATGGTTAAGTTTGGTAAAGTGGTTTAAGGGCTATCATTATGATAATGAAATCCATATTTCACAGGGAATTGTGAAATAGTTTCCATATTACACAGTTCCCTTAAATTATGGGTTTTTATGCAACTCCATTTTCTGCAATAAAAGCACCTTCACATGTAAAACATATATATTAAATGTGGCATGTAAAAATAAATTGTGAGGCAAGGTTATCTAAATTATGTGGCAATTAATGCAAATTATGTAGCACTGTCTTTGGAGGTTTTATTGTTATCCATGTGTGCTAGACTCAGCATTTTTTGTGAAATCCGAAAATAAATTGCCAACATATATGCAAATGCAATAAATCCATAATTATGTGATGAACGCTGCAGTGAGAGAATCACATAAATCCACCAGCCCTCACCATCGTCTATTGTTTGATCAAAAGTTTATTTGTGTAAAGTGAGCTAAACCTAAACATTTGAATTCCAGTCAGTACCCATTAAAAGCTGCACTTTGAAGAAAACAGCTTTTCAAGCTACTACCCCAAAATGAACATATAATATAAAAGGCACCAGGTAGGTAACATATGTAGAACGATCCTGTAATGCCTTCTAAGGGTTCAGGTGATGTACTTTGCCGACAATATTGCCAGAATAGTTAGGTCAGTTTCCAAAGCAAAGGCATCTTAATAACTTTAGTGTCATTCAATGAATCTACTTAAAACGTTCTAAAAAAAGTTCATCCACTTTGGCTCCTTCATGGAAAGTGTTTGGTACTGATCCATCAAGTGGGGGCCAAGAAAGAGGACAGTCTCAAAACATTAGATTACTATGTTTCATTCACTCCTTCATTCCTTAATTCCCATAGGAAAGTTTGCTCTCTGATACACCAAAAACAGCTGAATGCATTCACACCAATATTTGGCACAAAGTTAGCACTTTAATTGGTAAGTGTGCTTTTTGTTGTAAATCCGCTCAGTAGATTGAATTTAAAGAGATGCTTGGATGGGCATGAATGGTTTAACTTCCCAAAAATGTTAATGATATCCGGACTGTTGATGTCCAGAAATGCTTCGACTGGCCAATTTAAAGAGGATTAGTCAATCCTTATTGGCTTGCCACAGCATGAACAATATGTTGTAGCTGCCATTACAGGTCTTAAGGCCATAATCCCTGTATCCTGAAAATGACTTAAACATACAAGAGGGAGAGGTGAGCACACCTTGTCCCCAAAGGCCTTATGGGTGGGGGATTGCAAAGGCCCCTCCTTGATTGGCTCCCCACAACATGAAAAACATGTTGTGGCAGACATTGTCTCCATTGAAATACATTGCAATGAACCCTGTTTTTGAGGGGCACAAAATGGAACACCTATGGAGGGCGATAGCAGATTTCAGTCAAAATATAAATTGTCTGTTTGCGATGCCGTACTAATTTTGGGAATTGTGGTGTGTTTTAAGGTGATTTTACTCTGTGAAAAATACTAATTCTCTGCTGGGATTTGATGAACCATGTTTCGGAAAGAACATTTTATTTCATAATTATTCTATAGAGGTTATGTAGGGTGCTCCAGAAGATAAAATTAGAACACATTTCATATAAGTTCACAATATCTTCCTAATCAATATCAGAAAAAAAGTCTGACATGCTGAGTAAAACATATGCTTTCAACAAGAACAGCAGTGTGTCAGTTAAATCCCCAGTATTCTACTGCACCTTCACCTTCACCACAGTGGTCTAATTAACAGCTAGAGTGCTAACGTTCTGTATTCTGACAAAGATGTGGCAACCTGAATGCCATCTTGATGGACTCCAAGCTGTTAAACTGAAAGTATTTCCTTTAGAAATGAACAAAAGGAGGGGGCTCTTTTGTCAAAGAAATTATGGTTAGTGCTCTAGAAAGCTAAAATTAAGAAACATTTTCTAAAATTCTCAAATATCTTCCTCGTCAATGTCAGGGGAAAAAAAGGCTGGTATGCTGAGGAAAAAATATAGTTCCAACACCAGCAGCAGTCCTTCATTTGATTACTCAGTCTTCTCCTGCAGCTTCAGCAGTGTTAATAAAAAACTAGGGAACTATACTTCTGTGTTTATGACAAAAGTGTGGGACACCTGAATACTATCTTGATGGAGTCAAAGCAGTAAAACGGAAAGTATTTCATGCAGAGAATACTTCATTAAATAAACAGTATGAGGGTCTTTTAGTCATAAAAATCATGCTTAGTTCTCCAGAAAGCTGAAATGAGGACACATTGTCTATGAGTTCCTGATTATCTTCCTCATCCATATGAGTAAGACATTATGACATTAGAGTGAAACATGTACTTCTAACACCAGCAAGAGTCTGCCAGTTAACTCTCAAGTGATCAACTACAGCATCATCACAGCGTTCTAAAGAACAGCTGGAGCATTTTGCATTCAAGACAGAAGCAAGGCACTACTGAACGCCATTTTATTGTAATAGAAAGAGTTTATTTAACCCCTTCTGTGCCCATGACGAGCTGGACTCGTCATGGGCCGCGGTTGCGCTGTGCCCATGACGAGTCCAGCTCGTCATGAACCCCGCCCGCTAATGCAACGGCCGGCACAGGGCGGGGAAAGGGCGTGGCACACAAGGGGTTAAAGCCTTCTGTGAGGAGCAGGTTGAAGTTAATGAGCATTCAGATATTAATAAAGGTTTGATAAGGGATGGTTAAAATGTGAGGGAGGTATGGGTTTTTAGTATTTGAGGCACAATGCGTTCTTAAGGGGCTAAAAATGGTGAACGAAAGACAAGTCAGCATACATGCAGCATAACCTTTTAACATCTGTTTACTCATCCAACCCATCTTCTTAGTCACTTAACTGCTCCCTAATTTTAAAATAGTTACATTTTGATTGACAAACTTTGTGTGCTGCAGGGTTGGGCGCTGGACCAATCTAGAATATGATCAAACTCCCATAAATTCACTGAAAAAAGCAAAGGTTATAGTGACATTATAATTAGGGGGCTTATTCCGATGTCAGTGGGCCCTCTACCGACAGGCCGTCGGTGGTGGACCCAATGACATCTACAGGAGCGGTCTGACCATCAGATTCTCATCTAGCGGTCAGAGGCATTGTGCGGAGCGACCAACCCCTGCTTTTCTGACAGGCTCTAGGAGCCTGTCGGTGCAGCAGATGGACAGTAATCCCTACAATAGGTGCAGTGCCTGCTCAGGCACCACCATAGGAATTACAATGCCCGCTTCCCTCTGCCTTTTCATGGCAGTCCAACCACCATGAAATGGATGATGGAAAGGGACTTTTGGGGCCCCTAGCAGGGCCCCCGTCCTCCCTGGGCCTACGCTATGGGGCCAGGGGGGCACATGTGGTGCCCTCTCCACACATCCCTGCACAGTGAGCCAAGCACCACATGGTGCCTGGCACAAGGTGCATGGATCTGTAAAATATGCCTTTTTCAATTGCAGCTTGTGCTACGGCCCTTTCTCAGGTCATGGTAGGAGCTAAAAATGGAAAAGGCATATTTCCGACCACCGTGGTGGTGGTCGCATTGGAATACCGGGAGTGGAGCCACCAACTATTAGTAGGGCGGTTCCACTTCCACTGCGATGTCGGTCGAACGCTTGTCCAACCAACATTGGAATGAGGCCCTAGGTGTTGAAATGAAACAAGAACTAGCATTAAAAAAAAAAGTACTGGAAACAGCAGATAAAGTGTAACAAACTAACTATAATTTGCTCCTCTATCATGCACTTCTTATGGCTTCACATATTACGTCACTTGTGGCATGTCAACTGACACCATTGATGACACCAGTCATTATAGTTAAGGAACAACATTTTTTAAATTACTAATTAGTTCTATGGACCTCCAAAAAATTGTAAAGAAAGAATGATGGGTGTAGGGAATGAGCGCACATGGAAGGTTGGGTCCCTATGTCACGAGTTATGTAATATGTAATGTCATAGGCAGTGCATGAAGAGGGAGCAACTTATAGCAAGTTAGTTATATTTCATAAAACTATAGCTGGTCTATTTTTGTGGGATTTTGGGGGTTTTTTTTACACTTTTTTGCAACACACACATGCACGCACACAAACACACACCTCAGGTTATAACACCTTCACAAATGTATACAAAAACGAATACATTCACTTTACGAAAACTCAAAATGTATCACAATTGAAATACAGTTATCGGTAAATTTTAAAAAAACACTTACATTTGCAGATTATGATGATAAACTCCCCAGCTCACACAACAACCATACAAACCATAACTCGCACTGCAAAGGCATTGCTTATTATTTTATACTTAATGTGACAGCTTCTAATACAAATGTCATAAATACTCTTAGAAATGAACTATGATATTAGTTTGCCATTAATGCTACGAATGAGTACTATGAATAAAGTATTATTTATTGGTTTGAATATATATTTTTACTTAAAAATTAACTGTTGGGTGTTGATACATATGGATATAAATATGTGAGGTCATCGTACCATTACGTTCTTTGATCATATATAAAATCCATTTTCTATGAAGGATATGATGCTTTTAGGCAGCCAAATGAAGGCTGGCTTACTTTTTTTTTTTTTAATGAACAAAGACTCTATTTTTAATTTGTGAACCCACACAATTTTGTTGGCCCATGAATTCCAGCAAAGGCTCACAAAGCTGCCGGGGTTCCCAGACCCTACACCAGTGATCTTAGACCTGTGCTGGTATCCACTTTCCCTGTTTGGAGATCTATAAATCTATGAATGCTGTGGCAAAATGTTGTCTATGTCCCCGGGGGCTCTAATGGCAGCAGCAACATTTCACTTCAAGCTGCAGCCAGCCAATCAGAGGCCTTGAGTAGGCAATTGCAAAAAGGACGAGAACATTCATTCTCCCTCATCCAATCAGATTTTTTATTTCAATTTGTGGATGCTGCACAAACTCAAATTCCTTGTTTATGAATGCGTACAACAGCGAGATAATTTTTAAAATCATTCGACATACTAGTCAAGTAGTTGATATTCTCTTTAAAGTTTTTGCAAGATGTCGAGCTTTGCTTGAGAAAAAATAACTACTCAAACTAAATTTATACGAAACTGAAATCCTGGCCCGGTCATTTTTACATTATTCCATTTTGAAGAAGTGTCTTATTGGCCTCCTAATTTGAGAGAAAAGGCAACATATATGCTCCGTGTTAAAATGTGCGACTCAAATGTAATGCCCAACTCACTATGCCTTGGCCAATAAAAGCGATGGTAGTTGTTGTTTCCAACTACCGCTACGCACGTTAAGGAGACTTATTTATCTTTTCTCTTTCTGTTAAAAAGCCTGCATTCTCGTTAAATCTTCTTTCTTTCACCCTTTCAATTTTGAAGAATTTGTGTCACTGTCTCATATTCCCAAGAAATTCTCCCTTCCTATTCTTAAAAACTCTCGGAAAATGTTTTCTCCTCTTTTCCTGGACGGATTAGATGATCGCTCTCGTTTTTTGCAGTCTTCCTTGTGGTATAATCCCCTTATTAAAATAAGAAATAGGATGCTTTTTTGGAAGGACTGGAAGGATCTTGGTCTTAGTTGGACTCACCAACTTTTTCACGAGGGTACTTGTGTTTCCTTTTCTATTCTTCAATCCCGTTTTTCTTTACCAACTTCCTTTGAATTTAAATATAATTTACTGAGTACAGCTGCACAAACTAGTTATGATTCCCTTTCTGATTCCATCACTCATACCAATTCCTCTCCTCTTCTTCTCCCTTATTTACTAGCTTCTCCTTCTGCTTCCCAAATTTAAAAGAAGTTACGGGATACTTCTAGCACCCGTGATAAATCTAAAGTAGAAAATGACTGGGAATCAGATTTAGAGGACTCTTTTTCTGTTCCCACATGGCAAAAAATTTGGATTAAGATAAGGAAGTCGTCTAGAGCAGCCAATACAACTCAAACTTTATTTTTTATATACAATAGACTTTTGATTACTCCTGCTAAACTACATATGATTGACCCCTCTATTCCCTCCACTTGCTGGTCTTGTTCAGCTTCAATGGCAGATCTTAAACATATGTTATTAACATGTCCCGTGATTTATAAATTTTGGAATGATGTGTGGCAACAGATTAACAAAATTTTTTCTACACATTTTCCCTTTAATTTTTCACATATTTTCTTAGGCAGTATCTCAGACATATGGTCCTCTTCCACTTCTAACACTTCCATTATTGATCTTCTTATAGCTGTAGCGTTTCAACAAATCACTAAATCTTGGAAGGAGGCCTCAAAAGTCTCGTTTCAGGCTTGGTGGTACGGGGTCTGTTATCATCATAGGCTAGACAGGGCCTATGTTTACCCCATTACACTGGCTATTAAGCGTGACTTACTTCGGGTGCCAATCACACATTTTTTAAATGTAGTTGCACGATCTATACCCTCCCATACTCCTACTGCGGAAGAGGTTCCCAAACCTCCGTGAAGTACCCTTGATGGTTTCAAGTATATATGCATATAGAGTGTTTTATATTTATTTATTTATGCATTGTTATTGGAGAAGTTCTTGTACCTTTATTATATCTGTATACTCTTTTTCCATATTTCTATATACCAATGATTATGTTCTTATCATATATATTTTGCTCTGTTAATTGACCATCCTTACTCCCTTCCTTTTCTTTCTCTTTCCTTCTTTATTTATTATTTTCTTCCCCTTGCTTATGATAATAATAGCATTTTAGTTTGTTTTCTGCATATGTTTGTTTTATCATAATTCTGCTGTATTTAAATTTCAATAAACTTTTTTAAAACTTTAAAAAGCCTGCATTCTGAATGCTCTTCTTTCATTGCACCCAGGTTGGACTACTGTACTTCGGTGAGGCTTGGCCTTCCAGCCAATCATATCAAAAGGCTTCGGCTGGTGCAAACTGAAGCAGCTCGGTTGATTTGCAATGTGAGATGCTGTGACTCGATGACACCCGCCTTATTAGCGCTGCACTGGCCGCCAGTAGGACAGAGAATCATCTTCAAGTCTTCGCCTCTTATGCATGCTACTCGTTTCAAAATGATTCAACAGTAACATCTCTTACTTATAATAATTGAAACTTAAGGACAAGCAGGCTGTTTAAAACTGAACATAGATGGACTCGGTTTTCCTTAGTTTGACCCACTGTCTCTGCTCCTCCAAACACTCTGGCCGTTATCCCCGCCTTCTACTTCTCTTGTTTCCTGTTCAGTTATCCACTCCTCACTCACGTCCCAGCGCCGCCTCCTCTCTGTGTGCTGAATTCCTTTCTGCTGTTTTTATAACTTTACACAGACATCGCAAGCGCAGTGTGTGTGTCAGTCGCTTTATTTGTTAGGCACAAAAACCGTGCAGGGCATTCTGTGGTTGCACACTCTGGGTTGTGACAATGCTTGTTTTAACGGCTGCTCTTTGCTGCTAGGCATTACCCAGGGGTTTAAGGGGGATGAAAAACTGTGTGTGGGGGAGGGGTCTTTGAAAGGGGCGTGGTCGATGTAAATAAAGGCGTTGATTAAACACTTAATCTAAATATCTGTGCTTGGCATAGTGTGCCGCCCAACTGGTATTTTGCTGCTTCTTTCATTAGATCCAGATATATAATACAAAACGAAGCATTACACCTACAACAAGCCAGGAGGATTGGCTTTGTCAGTGGTTATTAGTTGTATAAGATAAATATTAATAATAATACTTTATTCGGAATAAAAAAATACCATAAAAGTGCAGATCAAATACATGATAATATAAAAACAAAACAATCAACAGCTTAAAATAATACATATTCGATCCTTCCATAAGTGGGAACCCCTTATCACATGAAATTCATATTAAAGACCAATGAGAGGCTAACATCACGGGCCACAAAGGTACAAATAAAAAACATCAAAATTAAGAGAGGAACATAATAGTTTGACAGCTTAGAAGTGATATATATTCGCTCCCATCACAATTTGTTCATCTGGTACCTCTTGTGTTTCTGAGTCTGACGGCTGCCCTTAAAAGGTTTACAGTGCAGAACAGGGTCAGTGTGTCTGTAGACAATTTTTAAAATAACAGGGCCACCTTTGAAATGTTTAAATCTAGAAGTCTTTAGAATACTTTTCAAAAACAAACTCCTAGGTAGTGAAAAAAAAGGGCATAATAAAACAAAGTGAAGGGTATCCTGAGGAGACCGATGGTCGCAGCCACACGGACCCTTCAACTCTATGGACGTTGTGTATCCTGCCGGATCAGCTAGTATGTGGTGCAATAGATTGAGCCTAAACCGTGTCATTATAAATCTATCATGGGCATTATGGAAATAAGATAAATAGGGCTTGATACTCAAACATGATTTAGTCAGGAGGTGTTCTCTAACTGACTGTTTAACCAGTTCCCTATCTTCCCTGCATGATATAACATGCTTCTGGAACCGGGCTTGCACCAAGATCTTGTCATGCACTGACATTTTAGTGGGGTTATCAAAAAGATCTGCGCATCCTATGGCTTCTAAAGTCTCCTTTACATACTTAAGCCATGGGATGTTCAGCCCCCGGTCGCGGGCAAGGCAGTCTGTTATAATCTTCTTACTAAATGAGGCCTCTGTATTTGCCCATATTTTGGCCCAACAGGTTAGGGGTTTGGCTTTCAGCCTATCTCTGACATAACTGACACCCAGTTCTTCGTGAATGATGTGGGACGGTGTGCTCTGAGGCACTTTCAGTAGGCGCCGAAGGTACTTGTTTTCCTCGGTCTGGAGATGCTGCGTGTCAATAAAACCCCATACCTCGCTTCCATAAAGAATTTTGGCACAACATTTAGAGCTATATAATCTCAGTATTTGCTCCGGGGACCAACGGCCCAACCTTCGTGCAAAGTTCATAAGATAAATAAGCAACGACCATGGCTTCGTAGTATATCATATTGAAAATGCTTCAGTTCTGAAATGATGAGGCTGTGAAGGAACTATAACTAGTCTCTTTGTAGTTGCATCACATGCAGTGGAGTGTGGCACTGCTGCAGAGCTAAGATTTTTGTTTTCCACCCTGAGGGTGAGGGCAAAAATGGAGAGCCCAATAGAGACCCTGCTGGTGCTGGGCACTGCCAGGACCCAGCTCACTTAAAGCCCTGGCATTACCCCTTTCATCGGACACTTAAAAAGGACAAACCCCTATGTTGCCCAGTAGGAACAGGATTTGGGAGTTTTCGAGTTGCTGAATAGTCCATGGGATTTTCGGGAAATTCTGAAAAGATTTGCGGGTCAAATCATAGTGACTCATTTAAGGCTGATTTTTAGGATGAATGTGCACACGTGATACAAATGTACTCATTTCTCCCATTGATCTTTCTCCGATATGAACTGCGCCTATTAATGTAGCGGCATGCGTGTTTCATCATTTGCGCATGCGCGATTTAATTTGTGCCTCGCCAGCGTTTTTAGGAAATCTATACCATACTTGTCACATTTCAGACTTTTCAATCACGGTGGTTCATGACATATAAGACAAGTCTAATGTGCTTTTCTGCGTGAAGTGCACAAAGCCTTGAATTCATCCCAACACTCGCTTCATTAGCAGTGATATACACGGTACTTGTCCCCTTGCTAAATATAACACGTGCGCTCTGCAGGTGAGAAGTGGGCTCTCCTTCCTTCACGAGAGAGACTGTTAATGAAATCACAAAGCTGAAGACATTTACAACAGCTTATTCCTGCAAAGGCTCTATTATTATCCGTTAACATGTTGTTTAACTCCTTTATTGGAACCCAGGCAGATAAAATAGAAAGGTGCCGCATTCAAATAGTTTGTAGACTGAATATATGTACCTTTTTATCAATAATTCAATGTCTGTAATTTTTACAATTTCTTCGGTGAAGGTTTCATAGTAGATTCATGAAACCAATCAAAGGTACTGTTTATAGTTACGTATGTTCATTGACAAGAAAGAGAAAAAACAATTACCTACGTGATACAAAGTTATAAATATCAAATAATAATAATACGAAGAAGAAGAAAGAAAAATGTCAAAACAAACGAGAGTTCGTTGTATTTCATAGCTTCTCAAATGATTTCCATGCATTCCGTTGATAAAGAAATTGGAGTATTAGTTGAGAGAGGAGAATCCTCCTCAAATGATAAGTACAATGCTTGTCGGTGGAAACCACTAAAGTCACTGAATAAACCTGTGCTTAAACCTCAGCTAGCTTTGCACAAAACAGGCAGGCTTAAATTAGAGGCAATATATAAAGTATTAATGCAGCACTCAAACTGCAACAAAGTTAAAACACAACACAAGAAAAATCGCAAACCATTTGAGAATAATAGAGTTAATTTTTATAACTAAAATGATACAAAACAATAAAAATCCAATAGGTAGTACTAGAGATATGGATTTTTAAAGTTTGGATTTGAAACAGCGCCAAACAACACAAAGCACTAAGTCAAATGCTGAGGCCAACCTCAATGGAGGGCGGGTCAAGTTCAAGGACCAGGCTTGCCCCAGTACAAAGTTTGCCTTCAGACTTACAAACTTTTATAGAACGAAAGTGGTCATCAGCGAGTCGACTGGGAAAGCTGCAATCTGAAGTTGGGCTTGACCATAGCATGTTGCTCACGAGCAATCTCCCAGTGCAGTTATCTATAAAGGCGGGAAAGATTCAAGGGGATGAAGTCTGAAGTTTATGCCCAAGTAAGCTTCAATGTGGACAGGTAGCTGCTCGTTGTTGTTACCGGTGACTTAGAAACTTTTCTTCAGCAGGGGAAACCAGCAAGCTGAGGCTGACTAGCAAAGCCGCAATCTTAGATGGCGATCCTGATCTCTGTCAGTCCCCTAGGAAGAAAGTTGGCAAAAAGTTTTTAAATCCCAGCTTTTGCAGTGTAAGCAGGAGGAGTGCAATCTAACACCAGCCATGTTTCCAGGACCTGGGGGAACCTAGGGCTAACTCTGGCAGAGGCCATCAACGACAAGTCCAGTTGGTACTAGTCAGCTGGGCAATTGCAAGAAAAGAGCCTCTTGAAGCTTGTTGTGTTCCTGTAACTAAAACAGAAGGCCAACCAATTGACCCTTGGAGTCACTTTTGTGGTACTGGGATCAAGACAAGCAGGTCCAGTCTTCCTTCAGGTCCTTCAGACAGCAGGGCAGTCCTTCTTCTCATTTTCACACAGACACAGGAGGCTTCTGTGGGGTGTATGCCCACTGGCAGCCTGAAAGTGCAGGGCAAGCCTTTGTTCACCCCCTAAACCAGTTCTTGTAAGTTCCTTCAATAGCACTGGATTTGGTGCCAGCCCGGCTAGAGAGACAAGAGGGAGGCAGTCCAAGGGTGTGAGCTCAACATGCCAATAACAAGGTAAACATCCTTTGAATATCAGGAATGGACTGGCACCAGCCTCCAGGCCATCCTATCAAAGGAGGAGTTTCACTCCCACTCCTAGGGCCCTTGTTCCACTGTCTGGGAGCAATACACATCTCACCACCGGGGGATCAGATGACAACCGGGCACTGCCAGGAAAGCCTTCTGGTTTTAGGCAGGAAAATGACAAATTTCTAAAAGTGTA
The DNA here is from genome assembly GCF_964204655.1 of Triturus cristatus. Lineage (NCBI taxonomy): Eukaryota > Metazoa > Chordata > Amphibia > Caudata > Salamandridae > Triturus > Triturus cristatus. Next base: position 508,659,473 of record NC_140588.1, read on the forward strand.
GTCTCCAAAATAGTAATATAACATCCAAGTTGACCATTAGGTTCGATTTTACTATTAAAATGATTCATAGAACACATTTTCACTGCTTCCAAACTGGCTTTGATACTTATTTAAGGTAATAGTGTAAACCAGTGTTTTTTAAATTCTTTATTCGGTTTTGGCAGCGTAAATCATAAAAGACAACAATAATAAATTAAATACATCCATCACATAGTAAAAATGTCCTAAGTCGGTCAGCTCTTGATAAAAAACAAGTCAAATAAAAACAGGTATGTACATCCAGCAGTAACTATAAATGAAATAAAGCAAGTCAAACCTGTTTAATCCCTTCGCCGTGGGGCAAATTCCGCCGCGGTGCGAGAGGGGGCGGGGCTGGGCGTGGCGCTCTTGTACTCAGGACGGCCCCCGGCCATCATAAATCACGGAGGGCGTGTACTCATGATGGCCGGGAGCCATCCGAACTCCGCCCACTGATTAATTCTCTCGCACAGGCGGGGAATTAATACCGCGTGGGCAGAGCGGCAATGTTTGGACGGCTCCCGGCCATCATGAGCACACGCCCACCGTGACTCATGACGGCCGGGAGCCACCATGAGCACTCAAGGAGTTAAAATGCTTGCCAATCAACAAAGGTAAATTAAAAGACATGGAAAGTTTTTTTTATAAATGTGACAAAACATGATAAAATGCCGGGTGTCCTGGCTGGACACACAGTCACATCTAAATGGAACATATGTGGAATCAAATGATCTCTCTTTCAGGGATAGCCAAATGGTGATGAAATAAACTATGTTTAAAATGAGGCAAAATAACTCAATGGTGATTTGACATATAAGAGTTAAATAACGCTCCATTGCTAAAGTGGTTTGTAATGGAACATAGGCTCTGATGGACAGCTTATCCATTTCAATTAGGGCTCTCTCTTTTGCATTCCAAGCCTTAAATGACGCCTTGGCCCATACCACACAACAAGTAACTATAGAATCTGGATAGTTAAACATTTCAGGCCTTCCCAATTTGCTAAAGCACACTTTAACATAGTTTAGTCAAACTGTATAGATACTTGATCAAGGGACACACAATCCTTCATTATAAGCTGAATAAGGCTCTTCTCATGTCTCAGCCATACAGATAGTCAAAGTAACAAAGGTCGCATTTGCAGGATATCAGTCAAAAGTCCTAACCAAAGTTCATCATAAATAATATAGTATGAGGAGCTTTGAGGGAGACATAAAAGTCTTCTTAGAAATGTGTTCTCAATAATGTTTAACACTGAAAGGTTGACAATGCCCCATATTGCTCCCAAAAGCAGGGATAGCAACACATTTTGCTTTGTAGATTTCCAACATGACCTTAGTAGGTTTAACCCAACGTGGTAGAAAAATCAGAAAACTGAGACAATGCTCCTGGCAAGCACATTACATCTGGCAGCAACCACAAAAACCTGTGTCTAACCCTGGGAGAGCCACCCTTACCACAGTGAAAAACAACTTTGCAAATTATTCTTTTTTTATGCCAAGAATTGTAAAACATGAAGTATACATATCATACTTTTGAAATATGATGTACCTTGCCCTATAGGCATTTAAGGTCTACCTTAGGGGTGACTTATGAGTATTCCAAAAAGAAGGTTTAGACCTGGCAAAAGGTTTATTTGTCAAGTCAAAATGGCAGTTTAAAACTGCAAACCCAGGCTGCATTGGCAGGCCTGGAGACATGTTTTACAGGTCTACTTTAGTGGGTGACAAAATGAGGGTGGCAGGTCACTAATAACATTTAAATTACATATAGTACCATATAATAGGGACTTATAAGTAAATTAAATGTGCCAGTTAGATATACACCAATTGTTACTATGATTAGAAGGGGGAGAACAAGCACGTTAGCACTGGTCAGCAGGAGTTAAGTGAGCAGAGTCCTATGGCCACGGCAAAATCTGGGGCAATGGCACTGAAAAGATGGTCATGTCCACACTCTCTAGAAAGTCAATGCTGCAAAGCACACCTTTCTGATATCTGCAGGTGCTAGATTATGGAATCTGGAAAAAATGCCCTCTGAAATAATATATACTGCAATGTGTGTAGATTCAAAGTGCGGAATGGGGCATACGGCCTCTTCTGTCATAATAGAAGGGTATTTATTCATTTGCTTGGGTTGTTCCTCATTTAAATGAGTGAATCATTACATTACATGTGCCAGCCCTCAATGAAACTATAGCATATTCACCAAGCACCACGTGGTAAACGTTTCACATGCCCACCAATGGCTGGTCATTGAGACAGGCCATTGAGAACACCAAAGGTCTTCTGGGTCACATGGTCCTCGTGTCATAGGGATGCAGTTACAGACTGCCTTGTCATGAGTTGGGAGGGTATGGATCATATTCCATAGGTGAACTGATCCACTTAGTTGTAATGCTCATGTCAGTGGCATGTTCACTTTAATCCATTGTCCTTGAGATGATTCCCCAGGCCTACCTTAAGCATGGCTGTCTGCATTGGCTGTGTACAAGTAAACTCAGATGATAAATGAAGAGTTAAACAACTCCTGTGTGAAATGAAGCAATGTCAGATAGACACCAACATGAGCTAGAGTAAATATCACACCTACTGATTTGCATTGAGATGATGACATTATAGAGACAGGATAAATAAAATGAAACTTCGCAGACTCAGATATTGATGCCAAAATGTACAGAGATTGTATTTTCTTCATTAGTATAAGGAAAAAAAAGGGGAATTATTTGGTAGACCGCATTCACCAATGAGCAAATTGTTTGTAAACATATTCAACATCTAAATGGAGATGACTTTAAAACAAGTGAGCCAGAGAGATCGGACCTGTCCAGTATTTATTATGTGAAGCAAAGAGATCCGACCTTTCCAGTCTTCACACTCTGTAACACCAAAAAGCATCTCATTTTCTGTAGTAAAAAAACTTGCAGCACTGCGGTTAACAGGCACACTAATCTTTGACTCTGCTTAGTCTTCTAGATAAACAAGGAACAAAAGTAAAATAGTAAGATTACATCTGAAAATCAATTGTGTTTCTGGTTGAGGGGGTGAAACCCTACTTAAGCAGCAACCACAATCCTTGTCAGGGTGAAGTTGCAAGCAAACCTCAAATTGACCTGTGCCTAACCCTCTGGCAGCTTGGCACATAGCAGTCAAGCTTAACTTAGAGGCAATGTGTAAAGTATTTATGCAGCACTTCAATCTGTAAAAAATTGAAACACTGCTAAAGAAAAATCCCACACCAATTAAAAAAAATTGGGTACATGTCAATAAATAAATCAAGACCAAAATTACAAAAGTCCAATCAGTAGAACTGGAGACAGGCAAGTTTAAAGATTTCAGTGAGCATAGAGCAAAAAAGCAATTGCGCTACTGTGGTTATCTGGTTGTGCTTGCCCAGGGCAAAGTCACAAGTTGAGGAAGACCATGGTGGTGCGCATGCTTTCCACAAGGAACCACTTAGGCCCACTGTGCAGGAGTACCTTAAATCCTGGTTACAGAGAGCTTCAAGGTCCTGAGTCAAATATGCGTCCCGCAGCAGAGGCGAAGCGAGGTCCTGGTCGGATATGCGTCGTGCAGTATTAGTTCTGAAGAAGCTGCTAGGCTGCTATGTCTTACGTTGTCATCGAGGAGCCCTTCGCTGAAGGGTGCTTGCGATATGAAGTCCCATGTCAAGGCTGGTTCCAAAGATATTGCGGGCATGCGATGCAGAGTCCTGCTTCGCCATCAAGGTTATCATCGACAAGTGGCTTACAATGCGAGGTCCTGCGCTGAGAAGCAGCGTTTCCGATGAGGCTGCAGGGGCAATGCAAAGTCCTCGCAACTGTAAAATCTACGCAGCAGAGACAATGTGTTAGTTACTATTGAGGTTGTGCTGCACAGCATAGGAGATGCATCAATTCTGTTGGGTCCACAGATGGGCTGGCAGAGCAACTTTAGGCCCACTTCCAAGGATCCAGAACTGGGGTGACTCCACTTGAAAGGGTAACATTCAGTCGCAGAGTTCAGGTGCTGGTTACAAAAGACTATTCCTTGGAGTCACTTTGGTGGTCCTGGGTACAGGTTGCAGGTCTAGTTCTGCTCACCCTGGCAAGGGGGCTAGAGGTCAGCAGGTCAGCACAACAGGACAACAGTCCAGCAGAGTGGTAGTCCTGTCAGCAGCACTGTAGTCATTCTTCCTGGTAAAGTCTTCCACAGGTCCAGAAGTGCACTGAAGAGTTGGTGTCTGAGGTCCAATATTTATACCTGGTGCCTTTTTTGAAGTGGGAGAAACATCTAGAGTATTTCCTTTGAAGTGCTCACATTTCCTGCCTCCGCTGCTCTGGCTCCAGACATCTACAAGAGGTATGCTATCCCTTTGTATAAAGGCAGAGTAAAATCTATTCTGGTATAAATGGGGCTATACGCAGCTCTGTCCTCCCATCCTGCCAGTTATGGCCCATCCAGGCACACCTAAGCTCTCTATTGTATGTGGGTGTCTGGTAAGAATACACAAAGACAAATGACTATCTACACTGTTGGATCTTTCCCTTTTTGCATCGTTAACCCCATATCTTTTTCCCTTCTGCCTCCTATTTTTCTGACCTGTTTGTTTGACCTTAGGACTCTGGGCACTTTACCACTGCTAACCAGGGCTAAAGTCCATATGCTCGCTGTCTAAATTGTATTGGTTTATCCATGACTGACATATTTGATTTACTTGTAAGTCCCTCGTAAAGTGCACCATGTGTGCATAGGGCCTGTAATGAAAATTTTCCTAGCTATCGTAACGGAAAGTTTCAATTCTATTAAGGACTCGGAGGCGAGGATTATGCCTTCTTTCTTCACTTTATTTGTACAGCAGCACAGAAAGAAGTAAATAAAGACTACGTTTCCCATGAACCATAGGGAAAAAAGTAGTCATTTACACTGTGATAACAACCAATTAAACAAAAGCAACAACGTCCAATCAGGGCCTCTCCAGCTCCCTATAGTCCTTTGTCAGTGTCCTGATCTTCTCTTTCGGAGCGCGAAGACAGCCAAACCCTCAACTTCAGGAGTCCTGTTTGTGGGTATCCGAGCCTGCAACAAACAAGGCAGTATTACCAGGGGAAAAAACCGCCCTAGGTATTAAGTAGCGAGGGAAAGAAACAGAGCTAATACACCATTTTAACCGTACAGTGGAAAAAATCCAGCATAACATTTTGCACCACAGATTCCAAAGGAAAATTATACTTACTCCAGTACGGGGAGGGATGTCCTCTGAGAGCACAGGGCGGGATAATCCTCGCCTCCGAGTCCTTAATAGAATTGAAACTTTCCGTTACGATAGCTAGGAAAATTTTCATTCTATGTCAGGACTGGAGGCGAGGATTATGCTTGTTTAAAGCTTGCCCACAACCAGCTGAGCCATATTCAGAATAGGCTTGAAGTAAAACCGCTTGAAGGTGGAATCTGAGGACCAGTCCGCCGCATTGAGGATATCCTCCAAGCGGGCACCCAGGCCAAACGCCTTAGACGCCATGGCCCCTCTTGCAGAGTGGGCCCCAAAGAGCCTGAGGCTAATGCCTGCTTCTTGCATCACCCAACGAACCCATCTCGCGATGGTGGGTGAGGAAACCGCCTTAAAGGGCTTCCTGAGCGCGATGAGAAGCTGACGCTCACCCGGAGGACGGTAGTCACCCGTCATTTCCTCGTATGCCTTGAGGCAACGGACCACACAAAGTTTTGGGGAATCTGAGAATTCCGGGTACGAGATGACTCTTGTGTGACATTTTGTACGCCGCGAAAGGGTAAATGTCACTCCATCCGGGGTGAACATCCGGCCCGAGATATCAAGAGCGCGCACATCCGACACTCGACGGCAAGACACCAGGCATAGAAGCATTGCAAGTTTTGCTGACAGCTCCTTACGAGATAGAAACCTATTAGGTTGCCAAGACAAAAAAAGATTCAAGACTTGATTAACGTCCCATAACACCGAATACCGAGGCTCCGGCGGCAAGGAGAGTCGAATACCCCTTAAGAGTCTGCAAATCAAAGGATGCTCACCCACTGCCGAGCCACCAACCGGGACATGACCCGAAGAAATGGCGGATCTGAAAGTGTTAATAGAGCGATAGGCCAGGCCATCGGACGCCAAATGCGCCAGAAAGTTCACAACGTGGACCACATCTGCGACCACGGGATCGAGATCCCGTCGCAGACACCAACGGGACCATCTGCACCAAGCAGATTTGTATCTTTTAACGGTGCTATCCGCCCAGGCTTTGGAGATGAGGTCCTCAGCTGTTCGCGAAAGGCCTGGGGCTTGCCATCTGCCCCGGAAATCCTCCACGCCATGAGCCACAGTGAGTTCGTGGACACTAGAGGGTGCGGAGCGCCGTACGGATCCTTGAGAAGATCTGGAATCCGGGGGAGTAGGATTGGAAAATCCCAGGAAAGTTCCAGTAGAACCGGAAACCACACTTGAGACCTCCACAGAGGGGTGACCAGAACCAGGTCTGCTAGCTGTCTGCGGACTTGGGCCGTTGTCCGGGTAATCATCGCAAAGGGAGGAAACGCATAGCCGCGAACCTTGCTCCAATCTTGGAGAAACGCATCCGTGGCTGCCGCCCGAGGATCGGGCCTCCAGCTGAAGAATCGTGGAAGCTGGTGATCCAAGCGGGACGCAAACAGGTCCACCGTGAAGGGACCCCAAAGCTCGCTGAGCGAGAGAAAAAGCGAACGATCCAACTTCCAAAGACTGGAGTCCCGGAAGTGGCGCGACTGGAAATCCGCCTCCACATTGTCCCGACCGGGCAGATACTCCGCCATGACCGACACCTGAGCGTCTAGGCAATACTGCCAGAAGCTCGCTGCTAGATCCGAGAGGGCTTTCGACTTGGTGCCTCCAAGATGGTTGATATAGCGGACGGCCGACACGTTGTCCATTTTCAAAAGTACACATGACTGTACGGAGTCTTTCGTCCAACACTTTACGGCAAACGAGCCGGCCAGAAGCTCGAGACAATTTATATGTAACTTCTGTTCGTCGGGAGACCACAAGCCCCCCGTGGAAAGATCTCCGCAGCGGGCGCCCCAACCCAGCCTGCTGGCGTCCGACTCGATAATCAAATCTGGCACGGAACCGAAGATTGCTCTTCCGTTCCAAGCCTCCATGTGCGTCAGCCACCATTGGATCTCGCTCCGAGCCTCGTCAGATAGGCGGATCTTGTGGGAGTACGAAAACCCCTTCCGGAGAAAGTACGCCTTGAGGCGCTGCAGGGCCCTGTAGTGGAGAGGGCCCGGAAAAATTGCCTGAATCGAAGCGGAGAGAAGCCCCACTACTCGGGCCAGCTGGCGAAGCGACACCTTCTGATGCGCCAGAACTCGACGCAACTCGTGGCGAATTTTTGCAAGTTTTTTGGCTGGCAGACTTAGAGTGGAGGCAATGGAGTCGATGACGAACCCCAGAAAGGCAACGGACTGCGCCGGCTGAAGAAGGGACTTTTCCTCGTTGATTACAAACCCAAGATCTTGGAGGAGTGTCACTGTCATCTGGAGATGATCCGATAACAAACGGGGACACGGAGCCATCAAAAGGAGATCGTCGAGATACACAATCAACCTGACCCCACGAGCTCTCAGGAATTCCACCACTGGCTTGAGCACCTTGGTGAAGCACCAAGGCGCGGAAGAGAGCCCGAAAGGGAGAGACGTGAACTCGTAGATCCAATGGCGCCAAGCGAACTGAAGAAACCGGCGATGGGGCCGGAAAATTGGGACCACCAGATACGCGTCCTTCAGATCTAGACGAACCATCCAGTCGTGAGGGCGGAGGACATCGCGAAGGAGGTGGATACCCTCCATTTTGAAATGGCGATAGACCAACCATCCGTTGAACTCGCTTAGATTGATGACCGGGCGCTTGCCCCCGTCGGATTTGTCGACCAAAAAGAGATTGCTGAGGAAACCCCGCGGGTGGAGCGTGGTGGGAGAGATGGCGCGTTTCCGAAGAAGGGAGGCCACCTCCTCGTCCACCAGACGTGCGTCCTGAAGCGAAAACTGAATGGGTCGTGGCGGAACACGTTGCACTGGGTTTCCAAAATACTCTATGCGGAACCCCCTCACCGTCTGAAGCACCCAGGCATCGCGGGTGATAGATAGCCATGCCCCGTAGCAACTTGCCAGACGCCCCCCTATGTTTAGTGGGGAAAAAGGGAGAACACTCACCAGAGCCTGTGTTAGACGTTCCTCCCCTGTGTCCTCTGCCTTTGCCGCAGCGTCCTCTCGTGGGGTAGAAATTTCCAAACTTCGACTGGTCTTGGTACTGACCGGAGCCTCTCTGGGTGTTTTGATGATTTTGTCGACCGGTCGAGCGGCCCCTGCCTCGACCGGCCCCTCGAAAAACCCGAGGGAACACTTTCTTAATGGTGGATTGTGCCCTGTCCAGTGACGTGAAGGTATTCACGAATTTCCCTAACTCCTTGATGAAGGGCTCCCCAAAGAGACCCCCCTGGGCAATGGCCCCCGCCTCCGAATCTGCCAAGTCGCCAAGTTTGGGGTCAATCTTAATAAGGAGGGACCTCCGCCGCTCGGTGGAGAGAGCGCAGTTAGCGTTACCTAAAAATATCACCACCCGTTGTGCCCAGCCTGACAACGTCTCGGGTGAAATCATAGACCCTGAAGCCTTGGCCTCTTCAGCCATATCCAAAATTTTTGTGGCGGGCCCCAGGACGTCCAAGAGCTTGTCTTGGTACGCCCTCCAAGACCGGTCAATGCCCTTTTTTGGGTCCCTAATAAACTTCTGAAGGAACGTCGACATTCTGGGGTCGATCTCCGGGGTCAGGGCAACCTTGCCCTCAAGGGAAGAGCGGGGGCATTCCGCCCGGAGACAACTGCGAGCCTCCTTCTCAAGCGGGCGTCTTATATGTTCCGCAACATACGTCGCGACTTTCTCGGCTGGGACCCAGTCGGAGGAGCGTGGGTGGACAATGTCGTTGGGGTCCAACATGTCTGAAGGAGTGGGGGGTGGTTGTAAGTCAGAGGACCCTGAAGGAGTCTGAGGAACTTGCGAGGGCCGGGACGGGAGCCAGGACCTGGACGGGCTGGCGTCAGGATCCTCAGTGGGCAACCCTGGGGGGAGAGCGGGAGAATCCATAGAACTCTTACTAGGATGGCTATCAATGAAGGCTTGTTTGAGGCGCTCAAAAGCGTCCACATCTACCCCTTGAGCACAGGGACGTTTAGGAGGCGGTGGGCCCGGGAGTTCTTGGGAAGTAGAAGGGAGAGCTGATCTACGCTCCAGACGCAAGAACGCTTGTTCTATTTTCTGCGTCAGCCTATCCTCCAAAGGGGAAATGGCTTGATCCACTGCTCTATAAATAGAGGTATCCATAGCGTCATAAAATGCGTCACCCCATGGCATATCCGCCAGAGGGTCTTCCTCCTCCTCGTGGTAATCCTCATAATACTCCATCATAGGAGAGGGGAGTGCAAGTGGAACTTTTGCGCTGCAATTCGCAAAAAATATTTAAACAAAGCTGGGTGTCAGCTTAGAATATATACCCGTGGCACAAACCACTAACTTTGTTGGGTGACTGGCCCTGAGGGGACAAAGCTGGCCAAGTATATATATCGAGTAATTGCAGTTATCTGGGCTGGGACTGTCCCCAAAAGAAGGCCACAAGGCCGATACAGACCTCCCCAGGAGGCGTCAGCGCTCTTTTCACGAGCAACACAGACTCGAATCCCTGAATGCCAATGTGAGGGGAAACGAGCATCAAATTACACCAAAAAAAACCGGCCCGCGAGCGGACCCAATACAGACCGTAAAAACGGCGTTACACCTCAGCCCAGAGCTCCGTGTTGAAAAACGCGCGCGTCTCTGGAAAAAACTTTGACAAAAACCAGAGACGCGACGCGTCATGCCACAGCCTCACACGCCCCCATGCGGCGGGAGGAACGGAGCGCGCCAGCAGCGACCACGTAGGAGCGAGAGGGAAACCTCTCGGTCCCGCGGTCAGGAAGAACCAATTCACATGGAAAAACAACAACGCCGCAACGAAAAATAATTAAACAACGCGGCGACCGCGCGAATAACACGCGCTAAATCCCAAATAGATGACAAACACCAAGGAAAATGTCACATAAGCATATCTGCCATAAACATTGCGCATAAAAAGCGATTCAGAAGCAAATGAACCTTAAAGGCACAGCATAAATACAATAAAAGCCCCCCCAAACAGGAAAAGACTCTGAGGAGACTTAACTGGCTGCGCAGCAGCGAAGAAAGAGAAGATCAGGACACTGACAAAGGACTATAGGGAGCTGGAGAGGCCCTGATTGGACGTTGTTGCTTTTGTTTAATTGGTTGTTATCACAGTGTAAATGACTACTTTTTTCCCTATGGTTCATGGGAAACGTAGTCTTTATTTACTTCTTTCTGTGCTGCTGTACAAATAAAGTGAAGAAAGAAGGCATAATCCTCGCCTCCAGTCCTGACATAGAAATCAAATGCTACTTGTGGGCCTGCAGCACTGATTGTGACACCCATACGAGTAGCCCTGCAAACATGTCTCAGACCTGCCACTGCAGTGTCTTAGAGGGAAGTTTCAAACTGCCATTTCGACCTCACAAGTAAACCCACTTGTCTGGCACAAACCTTTACTTTTATAACATGTACGTCACCTTAAGGTAGGCCCAAGGCAGCCCCATGGGCAGGGTGCAGTCGATTTAAAAAGCAGGACTTGTAATGGTGTGCTTTACATGTGCTAATAGTGAAATACTGCTATTTTAATTTTTCACTTTTGCAAGGACTACCTCTCCCACAAGGTAAAATGGGGATTGCCTTGAAATATCTTTTAAGTGTAATTTCCCATTGGGAGCAGATAGAGGTTTGGAGTTTGGGATCTCTGAACTCATATTTTAAAAACATATCTTTTGGCAAAGTTGGTTTTTAAATTGCATGTTTGAAAATGAAACTTTTTAGAAATTGGGCATTTTTTTGCTTAACCATTTTTTGCCTCTGCCTGTCTGTAGGCAGAGGCAAATGGTTTGGCTTTTGTACATTCACTCTAGACAGTCACACAAAGAGAGATTAGGTGTGCCTTGCATCTCGTGATTGGCCATCACCAGGCTGATAGGCCTTCCTGAGCCAGAGTGGTGGGAGGAGTTGTCACTGACACTGGAATAGGGTTGTGTCTGTCCTTTCACAATGCAGTGACCAAGCCCCTGTAGTGTGCCTGGAGCCAGGTCAGGGAAAGTCACTGTCTTGCGCACTACAAAGACTTTCCTTTAAAGTTTGCCTACTTCAAAGGCAAAAAGAAGTATAAGTATTGGACCTCTGACACCCCAAAATTAGAACACTTCTGGACTGAGGACATTCTGCCAGGAAGAAGAGCTGGATGCTGTAGGAAGGACTGCCACCCTCTCTATTGCTTTGCTGTGGTCGCTTGCTGTTTGCTGCTTCTTTCCTGTAAGTGGAGTAAAAGGACTGGACTTTGCTTTCTATATTGCATTACCCCTAGACGCCAACTCTTCATCGACACCGTACCACAGTAAGGAACGAAGGTGGCATGTTCGGAAACCAATGCATCACCTCCCCTGCCAAGTAAGGAACTGAACACGGCACCTCCCTTGCAAGTAAGGAACCAACATATCACCTCCCCTGCCTAGCAGTAAGGAACTGATGCATCACATCCCCTGCGTAGTAAGAAACGGGCACACCAATTTGCTTTTCTGGCACCTCGCTTCCCCTGCGCCTTGCACCATCTTTGATTTTTGAAGCATCTAAGGTACTTTGTGCTAAAAACTAATGCATCCATTGATTATTTTTTTTAAAGTAAATTAATATTTAATTAATAGCAGGAGACCATGAAATACGTTTCCCAAAGTGGATAGGTGAGATGAATAAGGTATAAGTAATTTAAACAAATACGATAGTATAGGGAAAAAAAGAGATAGTACTTATGTTGTGAGCAGCAGCAACAAAGATGGGAGAAGGCTGCGTGCGGGGGGACTTCATACTTGTTAGAATGTTCTTGAAGATCCAGATTTAATTGTTGCTGCTGTGAGCTGGCAATAAAGGAGATTTGCATACTGCTAGTATGTGTCATGCCATATATCCAGGACTACGCATACATTATCAGCTTTTTTCAGATGAGATGAGCAGTAGGAGGTAACTGTACAACCTTAGACCAAAGAGAATTGCAACAGTCACACAAATCTATACACACACACGATCAAACACATGCAGATTTAACTTAGCTTTGGTTGGTGAACCTCTTTTTTAGTTGTCTGAATGGAGACAACATGTTTTCTCTTTTTCTATGGGAAAATGCCACTTTTAGAAAGTTGAAATTTTCTTGTCCCAACCATTTTGTTCCTGCAGCTTGTTTCCTGGTTCACATGACTAAGTGCAGTTGGCAGTTGGCTTTTGTTGGCAGGATGGGCGATCTCTAGCAGGATGGGGGACCGGAGCTCTCACATACCACACTTGAACTTCCAAGGCACTGGCACAGCTCACACAAAAAGGACTTCACACTAGCCTATTGTGCACCCAGACAGAACCGGATCAGGGTAGGTGGGAAGGAAACTCCATACACCGCTTCAGGTAGAATCCCCAGAAACTTCTCCCACTCAAAGTGGGCACCAGGTCTAAAATGGGAACCATTTGAGCCACTCTACAGATCACTTATGGACCTATGGACTCTACAGAAGAAGGACTGTTCCGCTGTGTGAAATCTGCCCTACTGACAAAGAACTACTCTGCTTCTCCAGTACTCTTCTGCTGCTGTGGACTACCCTGCTGTGGCCAGCCTGTCTGTTTGGATCCAGAACCTCCAGTGTGTCTCCAAGTGTCAGTCACTGATCTCCTGTTCTAAGCTACAGGGACACAACAAGCTTCTCTTCTGCAATGCAATTTGGTGTATCTCGATGCATGGCCATGCATTGCAGCTTCTGTACAGTGACTTTGCAAGCACTGACCCAGCACGAAGAATCTCAATACTGACAATGGCCCTGCTCGACACACTTCGACCCAAGTCCTCTCAGCTCCAACAGCTTCATCGAGCTCATCGCAATGTGACACATCTTGATGCCTGCATTGCAGCCCCTGTTCGGCGGCTTTAACAGAAATGACTGGTTCACATTTCGACACAAGCTCTTGCACCTCATCTCTTGTCAATGGCTCCACAACGCCAGAACAGCACAGTCCAACACAAGACTTCCCATGTCAACACCCAGGACACAAGGTACTTTTAACAATGGACTGAGCTCAGTGCTGCATCTGGCACATGCTCCATTGTGGGCGGCCTGAGCTTGTGAGTTGACCCAGTCCACAGCAACCAGATAACTGCAATTGCAGATGTTTGTTTGTAAGCTTTTCTTTTTTTTTTTACAAAACCCTTAAAACTGCATTTCTCTGGTTCCATTGATTGGATTTTTGTCATTCGGTGTCAAATTATTTATTAAAGTGTACTTTATTTTTTGAAATTGGTGTGGAGTTTTCCTTGTGTTGTGCTTTCTCTTTATTATGTTATGTTATGTTATGTTATGAAGATTTCTAAAGCGCACTGTTACCCTGAGGTGTCCTGGCGCTATGCACTTACTACCCAAACAGCTGAATAGAACACCGAGAGAGTTTAAGAGAAAAGCCAGGTCTTTAGCCCCTTTCTGAAGGCAAGAAGTTCCGAGGAATTCCTAAGATGAAGGGGAAGGCCATTCCAGGCCTTGATGGCACAGTGAGAGAAACTTCTATCACCCCAGCTAAGTTTGCGGAAGCGAGGAAGGATGGCAAGTTTAGACTGTGTTGATCGCAGAGTTCTACCAGGCACATACCATTGAATGGATTGTTTTAGGAAGTCTGGGCTAGTGCCATTAAGGGCTTTAAAGACCAGACATAGTGCCTTGAACTGGATTCGTGCAGCTACCGGGAGCCAGTGTAGAGTTCTAATACCATCCTTTACGGAGGTAAATCTGGGGATACCGGTAAGGAGTCTGGCCGCAGCATTTTGCACAGTCTGAAGTCTGGACAGGAGTCTTTTTTGTATGTTGATGAAAAGACTGTTACAATAATCCAGCCGTGAGAGGATAAGTGCCGTCACTGCGATTCTTAGGCAGTCTTCTGGGAGATAAGATCTAATTTTCCACAGAAGTTTAAGAGTGAAAGAGCAAGAAGAGACAGTTCTACTAACCTGTTCTTCAAAGGACAGCTTTGCGTCTACAATCACCCTGAGGTTTTTAGCCTTAGTAACTGGGACAGGAAGCTTTCCCATGGACGTCGGCCACCAATCAGTAGTCCAAAGATTAGCGGTGTTCCCGAAGAGTACAACCTCGGTCTTTTCCGCATTAAGCTTAAGACAGTTGGCTTTCATCCAGGAAGCAATAGCCTGGATACAATTATGGCATTTGGAGGCTATTTCAGCCTCTGCCCCTTTTTTGATGGACAACACAATTTGTGTGTCGTCAGCATACGATGACAATTGGAAATCAAAAGATTTAACCAAAGTGGCCAATGGGGTGACATAAAGATTAAACAGAGTAGGACTAAGTGAGGACCCCTGAGGGACCCCACAAGGAAGGGCAAAAGGCCTAGAACTATATCTGTCTAGGTCCACCGTTTGTGATCTGTCAGTCAAAAAGGATTTTAGGAGATCCCATGCCTTACCTCGAACCCCTACCTCTGCCAGACGGTCCATCAAAACTTGATGATGGACCGTATGAAATGCGGCCGACAGATCCAGAAGAATAAGAATGGCAGCTCCACCATGATCCAGGGCCTCTCTGATCTCATCAGTGGACTTCAGCAATGCGAGTTCAGTGCTATGATCAGCACGGAATCCAAACTGCGTGGGATCCAGAGATGAACTCATTTGCAAAAACTGACTTAATTGAGTGTTCATATTTTTCTCAATCATCTTGCCTGGAAAGGGAAGACGAGAAATGGGCCTATAGCTGCTCGGGTCTTTTGGATCCAGATTGGGTTTTTTTAGTAGGGGAAGAACAGAAGCGGTTTTCCAAAGAGTGGGGAAACAGCCAGATTGAAAAATAAACCGAAATAATGGGGTTAAGGCCTCTCCGATGATATCGGGAGCCAGTCTCAGAACCGATGCAGGGCAGGGATCAAGTGGAGATCCAGAGCGAATCTCAGAAAGAAGTTTAATAACTGCAGGCTGTTCAGGAGGGATGAAGTGGTCAAAGTTAGGACATGATCCGTTATACTCCTGGTAACTCAACTGCTCATCTTGGTCAAATAGTGTAGGTAAAAATGTAAAAGACGAGAAAATGTTTTCGACCTTTTGTAGGAAGAAAGTAGTCAAAGATTCGCAAAGTTCAGTGGTACTTTCAATTTTAGGACAGGCAGGAGTCGTAAGTTGAGATATGGTTTTAAAAAGCTCTTTAGAGGAGGAGCTGGCGCTTCTAATCTGTTCCCCATAGTAATGTTTTTTGGTTTCGTGTAGTAATTTCTTGTAATTGGCCAAAACTTTCTTATACGCCTCCCTGCTGGTATTTGTGTATTCCTTCCTCCAGAGTCGTTCTAATTTTTGACATTCCAACTTTTGTTTCTTTAAACTCTCTGAGTACCAAGGTGCTGTAGGATGCTCCCGTTTAGTAATGCAAAGTGTGTCAGGCACTAATTTCCTGCAAGCCAAATCCACCCAGTCTGTGTAACTGGTAGCTGCCTCATCAGTATCAGATAAGGGAGCGGGAAAAGAGTTTTGGAGAATATTGTTAAGAGCAATGGGATCAATATTTTTCCAACATCTAGATTTAAGAGTAACTCTATCAAGCGGTTTACGATTTTTAGGACAAGAGATTTTAAGTTCAAATATAATGGCTGTATGATCTGTCCAGGTAAGAGGTAATGATTTAATATAACCTAGATTGGGATTATTATTGAAGTGCTGCATAAATACTTTACACATAATGTAAGTCTGACTGCTTTTATACCAATCTCCCAGAGGGTCTAGCACAGGTTAATTTAGTGACTATTTGTGGTTGTTGTTTAAGTAGGGTTTCAAGTGGACCTGTTAACAAGTTCAAAAATTTTGAGAGCTCTCTGAAATAAGAACTTTCACTTTCTCTGCTTTATAGCAGCTTTAAACTGTATTTAAGGGCTCTGTTCTGACCTCTCTGAGCCAATATCCACTTTGTTTACTGTACAATTTAGAGAATCAAACCATCTCTCTACGTAGGTAGTGTTTGTTGACAAATCACTCCGTAATAATTTTTTTTATTGAATTTAGGTTGGCTTTACCTAACGGAAAGCAATATTTAACAAATGCTGTGTCTAACATACAGGTAATTCAGCTCCAACTTTACTTGACTTTTGGAACATGCTCTGGGTATCTCAATTATGTATTTAAGAACATTGCTAAAAGCTTATCTAAACCTTTGTAGATACTGTTAACAGAAGGCAATGCGTCATATAAAAGTGTGGGCACCAACAACTTTGCCTTAAAAACTTTCATGATGGATAACATGATGGGGCTATGTAGATTTAAACGAGCTTACTTAGGATGTATTGTAGACTTTTCATTTTTATCATCTGCACTCAACTTTTTAGGTCTGCTCTCCTTTCCTGCCAAACGCGAAAATAGTTATAAGTGTCTACTAACTCCATTTTGGCTGTGCCCAACTTACACATGTATGGGACAGTACCTTTCCCATATGAGTTTATTTTTGTTTTAGCTAAATCCACTTTTAGGTTAATTCCATTTATTTAAAATTGTATTGCTTCTTTTTTATGTTTAAAAGCTTTATTTGGATAAAAACAGGAAATACAGAAGGTCAGCAGTACAAAGAAGAGCAAATTGAAATAAATATATAGACTATAAAATGGCTAGCACAAGACCAAAAGAGAAAGCTGTTTACATTTTATGAGGAAGTAAGGGAAGGGAAGGGGGAAGGGAAGACAAGGGGCAGTGGGGGAACTCTTACAGTTGAATAATATATGAGGTATTGCATATCTACAAATGAATGAGAACGATAATCATGTTATAGTTCAGAAATACAATAAGCCAACAAGTTTTAGAGCAAAAAGAGCAGAGAAAAAAAATAATTATGGGCGTTTGAAATTTTCCGAATTTAAACGAGAATTATTTGTTAATGCCATTTTGTCTAAATAGGTAGTGAGTGGCAGCCAAAAAAGATCTCTATTAACCACTGGATTGCAAGAGGAGGCAAAAGCAATATCAAGTCGATGAAGATGACAGAGACTATTCCATCAGTGTTGGACAGAATGTTTTGTAAGAGTTTTCCAATTAGAAGTTATGTGTTGAAAAGCTTAAGTATCTCACAAAAAGTAATGGGATGCTAGTAACCAGATATGGTCACAACTATGTCTATCAGCAGGAAACAATAAAGAGAAAAAGTCATCATTTATAAAGACGAGAACCCTCACTCACCCAAGGGTGACATTGGGTCCCCTCTTACACACTGCAACCGCAAGGTATACAGTGTGGGCCACAACTCTCCAAAAAAAGGAATGAGAGGAGCGTGAGGTGTTTTGCAAGGTTACCAATTTAGGCAATGGGAGTGAGGGGCAGAGTGCAAAATACGAAACAGAAAAGGTGCATTAAAATTAGCTCCTGGGTGGCACAAGAAGTTTAATGATTGTCCCCATGGGCTAAGATTAAAAAGCAAGTGATAAAGGACTGAAATAATGTCCTATTTGTCAATGGTCAACATGTTTCTGCCAATTGATTATAAATTCACAGCATTCATCAGGACCTCCAACGTTGTCACTCTGCCAAAAAATTAAGTAAAATGTAAAAGGAGAACCATACTTAGTTTGATATGGTAGTTTAAGGACAGTGGCACCAGCTGCAGTCCGGTCCAGTGTCTCAGGGGTAATATTAATTTACCTCCACCTTTGAGGGAGTATTGCCTCAGATCACAGTCTTCTGCCAAATCCTGTGAAATCCCAAATGTAGTAAATAACAGGAAGAGTGGACTCATACCCGTGTTTGTACGGGTGTGCACCTCACCTCACCTGGCATCCACTCAGGGAATGAGGCCCTGCTCTGTCTGTCGGTTCCTCGATCTGGATTGAGCCGGAAGGAGAGGAAAAGCTTAAGCCAACATAAGGTCAAAAAGACCATGTTTGTGAGAGGGGAGCTCTAAAGATGCAAACAGACTCCCAGAGAAAAGATTAGGCATAGAAGAAAGAATGAGAATGTTGAATAAATGAGAGATATGGGACCAAATTTGCCCCCAAAAAAGAGAAACAGAAGGGCAAATAAAAAGAAGGTGCATAAGATCAGCATTAGGAGATCCACAGGTCCAGCAGTTTGTGTCAGTAGAATGGGGGAATTTAGCTATAGAAGTAGGGGTGAAATAGAGTCTATGGTAAAGCAAAAACATAGATTGAGTGAGAGAAGCAGATCTAGAAATTTTAAGAGAACGGGACCAGAGTTTGTCCCAAAAGTTGACAGTCCATTCACATCCCAGGTCTAACTCCCAATCACGCTCAAATTTACTTTTAGGACGATCTGGATCAGGAGCTAAGGAGTATTTGAAAATGAGAGAGGCCTTAGGTAGAGAGTTTTAGAAGAGAATTTTGTTCAGAGAGAAGAGGAGCAGAGGTAAAAGAGTAAAAGATATCAAGAATAACTGCTATTAAGGTAGAGAATTTCTGTAGTAAAGAACGGGGACAGTGAAAGCTAGCCTGACATTTTGGAAAGGAACAGGGAGATAAACCATCAAATAGGTTCTTGACCCAAATTATTCCCCTTAATCGCCAAGATGTCCAAAAGATAGTGCTATTGTTAATGGTAATAAGGGAGTTGTGCCAAATTGGAGATTCCAAAAAGGACTCCCTGAAACAGATTTTGGTTGGATTAAAGGTTTCAACAGGAGGCGAGTGTGTTTAAACAAGGGGAGAGAAGCTTGAGGTGTCCTGGCAGAAAAGGCCAGAACTTCCTTTAAAGAGAAGGGTAAAAGCAAAGCACATTCAATAGAACACCATAGGTGGGTAAAAGGGGAGGATTCGGAAAGGAGCCATTGTGAGGCCTGACGGATGCAGAAGGAAGTATGATAAAAACGAAAATCAGGAAAATTCACCCCCCATTAGATTTTTCCTTGCTAAGAAAAGATAGGGATATTCTTGCTTTTTTATTTTTCCAAAGGAAATTAGAGACGCGAGAATCAATCTTTTTAAAGTAACAAGCAGGAATATGGACAAGGAGCATGGAAAGAGCATCATTTTAATTGAGTCCAACCGACCCTACCACGATAGAAAAAGAGGATTCCAGGATAAGAATAGTTTGTCAATCCGAGATAAGGCCTCAGTCATATTTAGTTTAACAGAATAGGAGATGGATTTGCAGAACCACATACCCAGGTATTTGATTTTAGAGCTATTCCATGCAAAACCAGTCGAAGAGAAGGAATGTTGAAAGCAACATTTTGTGAGAGGGAGAATCTCTGTTTTGTCTGAATTGATTTTGTAACCAGAGACAAGGGAAAAAGAAGAGAATTCATGTAATAAAGGAGGAATAGAAATTCAGGGTCATAAATAAAGAAAAGAATGGCATCTGCATATGCGGAAAGCTTTAAATGTTGCTCACCATAAGAGAAACCAGACATAGATACATTATTACGAATTGATGATAAAAGGGGTTCAAGAGCTAAGATAAAGAGAAGGGGGAGAGAGGGCAGCCTTGACGAACTCCACGTTGAAGGGGAAAGTAGGAAGATACGCAGCCATTGACTAACACCAAGGCACTAGGGGCAGAATACAGTAAAGAGATAAGCAAAATCAACTTGGGACCAAAACCATGCCACTTCAAAGATTCAAATAAAAAGCACCAGTCAACTCTATCAAATGCTTTTTCTGCATCGACAGAAATGGCCGCTAAGGATGTGGAGAGGGAAGGAATTTTGTTCAAGACGTTAAGAAAAAGACGAAAGTTGTCCAAAGTTAATCTGCCCTTGACAAAACCACATTGCTCCTTACCAACCAAATGAGGCATCAGAGGGTCTAGGCATAAAGTAAGTGTTTTGGTGAATAATTGATAGTCTTCATTGACCAAGCAAATCGGGTGATAATTTTTACAAAACTTGGGCTTCCGACCGTCTTTATGAATCAAGCAAATCGTGGCTTCTTGAAAGTTGCGATTTGTCTTACCAGAGAGAAAAAATGAATGAAAAAGTTGTAAGAGTTTAGGAAGTAATAAGTTAGAAAAATGTAAATAAAATTAAACTGAAAAACCATCCGGATCGGGGGTTTTCCCTTTCTTTAAAACATTTAAAGCATTGGATAATTCATTAAGGGAAAGGTCTGTTTCAAGGTTAGAAAAGTTAAGGTGATCATTAGACGCGGTCGGAAGTTTGTTAAGATAAGATTGAATGAGAGAAGATCGAATGAGAGCAGTGGAAGGAGGAGATTGTGGGGCATAAAGGTCTTTATAAAGTAACATAAATTCATTGACAATGTCCTGGTCCTTATGAATGGGCTTGCCATCTGAAGAATAAATAGATTCAATTAAAGTACGGACTTTACAAGATTTGAGATAATTTGCCAACAGTTTACCAACTTTATTGCGTACTCCGTAATATCGGGCACTACTAGGGAGAAGTATGGAAGATGCATTATCAGTCTTAGTTTTATTAAAGGCTAATTTGGCATGGACAAGGTCTTGTAAAACCGAGTCTGTCGGTGAAGTATAGAAGGCCTCAATATTTGCTAGAGTAGCTTTGTGTTGTTGAAGGAAATGTTTCTTCTTTTGTGAGACAAAGTCCATGATAAAACCCCTTGCTGTAGCTTTAAAGGAGTCCCATAGTATATGGGGGGGGAGAGTTAGGATCATTATTTAGTTTTAAAAAATTGTTAGCAAAAGTGGTGAAAGAAGAAGAAAAAAGTGGGTCAAGAAGAAGAGAATTGTTAAAACGCCAGGAGGACCTGGGATGTGAAGGGAGCAGATCAAAGTCAACCACAATCGGTGCATGTTTGGAAATGACAATGGGTTCGATCGATGAAGATAAAAGATTTTGACATAAAGACTGAGAGAGAAAAATATAGTCTAAACAGGAAAGGGAGTTGTGAGGAGGAGAGAAGAAAGACAAGTCAAGAGAATCTGGGTGAGAGAGTCTCCAAGCATCTACCAGATGTGTTTGAGAAACAGTGTCAAGAAATTGTTTATGGGCTTTATGAGGAATGAAGCGTACCTGAGATTGATGGGATCAACAACTTGATTGCAGTCACCTTCTAAGATAAAGAGATCAATTTTAAACTGAATACATTTCTGTGTGATCTGAGGCCAAAAGGAACAGTCAGGTTGAGTAGGGCCATAAACATTGAATACAGTAAAAGAAACATTATTAATTAACAATTTAGCAAGTAACCATCTCCCATCAGTATCAATTTCTTGCAATATAACTTTACAATTCAATTTCTTGTGACATAAAATTATAACACCATTTTTCTTAGTGGAAGCAGCAGAGAATAAAACCGAACCAACCCATCCTTTTTTTCATTTTAATGCCTCGGGTTCTGTAAGGTGAGTCTCTTGTAAGAGAACCAAATCAAGATTGTAAGAGGCAAGATGTGATAATATTCTCTGTCTTTTTTACTGAAACCTTTCACATTCCAGGAAATAACTCTGAATGCAAAACCATTGATGATAAATAAAGAACAATATATATGCAACAATGAAATAATGAAGTAAGAGATAGAGGGAGAGAAAACAGAGAAGAGTCAAGGAGAAAGGAAGAAATGTAAAGAAGAGGGAAGTTAAGAAGTCATATGAAGAAAGAAACATATAAGAAAAAGGATGCAAAACAACCAAGAAAAGAAAGGGGAAAGATACAAAAAAAAGAGGAAAGAATGGGAGGGGAGAAAGAATAAGAGAAGACAGTACATATCAAAAATGACGACTGTGGTATGTACCTTGAGGCGAAAAAAGGGAAGGATGAGGGGCGACAACGGACAATGAAAACAGCACACCCAACAAAGGGCAACACACCACACCAGGACATCAATTAAACATGAACAGGAGCGGGAATATGGAAAGGAACACAGTAAACGTCAATGAACCTGTAAAAGGAAAGAAAGAATTATGCAGATGAGAGAAAGAATAATAGAATCAAATAACATAAAAGTATAACAACAGAATCAATGAAGTAGCATAACAAAAGAAGCACTACAGTCAAGTTCCAGAAGGAGGAGCAACAATCTCCATCGGAGTAGAAGAGTGAGACTGAATAAACCTTTTGAGATCAGCCATATCTTCAAAAGTGGAAGTCTTGTTTAAGAAGGTGACCTTCAACAGGCATGGTTGGAGCAAACCATATCTTGCACCCAAGGAGTGAAGCGCCGGGCGAAGATCCAGGAATTCTTTTCGTTGTTTGACTGTGGATGAAGAAACATCCTGAGAAATAAATGCTTTTGTACTATGCCAAGACAGTTGTTTTTTGGATTTAACGGCACCCACCACCTGCAAAAGGTCTGTGAATTGTAGAAATAAAAGAATTATTCCCCGAGATTTAGAAGCGACTGAGGAGGATAAACGTGGACCCAGTCTGTGCTCGTTGTATATTCAATTTGGTCGAGGAAGGGAGACCCAAGAACTGTGGCAGAAAGGAAGTAAAAGACGCAACAGGGTCATCTCCTTCAAGGCCTTCAGGAAGCCCCGTAAATGCGTAAGTTATTGTGACGATTTCTATTTTCCTCAGTCGATCTTCTCAGTTGCAGGGCCTCTTTCTCCAAAGAGGAAATTCTAGAAGATGAATCCTGTACCTCGTTAAGATGTTGCTCCACCACTGTGACTTGAACTCCATAGATGACCATTTGCTATCCAAGGTCTGTAGGCGAGAGTTAGTTTCCTCAATGAAGGGTCGGAGGACGCGGATTTTCTCCAAAACAATATCCAAAGAAACCGGAGAAACAGACTTAGGCGGGGAGGGGGGATCTTGTTTGAGTCTCATAATGGTAGCTGAAGGTAATTGTGATTTAGATGCCATGGTCGTGAGACCCACTGTGTTGTTAGAACAAGCCTCTTGTGTCAGAACCTCAAGTGGGTGTGAGGAATTGTTTGGAGCACTATTGTTGGTACAACAGGCTGCAGGAGCATTGGGCTTTTGTCTCTTAGTATGATGGAGTAAGTATTTGCTTCTACCCATGAAACGTGGTTTGAAAAAATAAGGAAGAGGTTATGCAGCTAGGCATCATAGACGAAAGCGGGCAAAATGACCTCACAAATTACAGCAGTACCGATAAATAATTAGATCCTCAATTGACCAAAATTGCTCAGACAAAGAAATGTGCACAAATTAAAGAAAACGTCGAAAAATTGTCCTCCAGAGCGCCATGTGAGGAGATGTGAAGAGAAAGGCTGAAGGAAGAATAACTAAATGGCGGCCGCTAGGAAGCAAAAAGATTCACCTTCAATTTCTGTAATGACTCCATGGAAATAAGGGATGTAGAAGGCAGCATCCTGTAGGGCAAGCAGTCCGATTCAGGAATATGCCCACATGTTAGCAGGAGAGACGCTGGAACCGCTGAAAAGGAACCGCGAAGTCCGGCGCGATGCGGAGCTCCGACGTTAGCCGGCCATCTTGGGTCACGGTTTACGCGACCTCCAAAATTGTATTGCTGCTAAAGCCCTTTTTCTTCCAATTGGTGTAAAATCCACAATTACTGCATTGACTAATTACTGGCCCTATGGTATGTGCTGGCCTCCCGTCTTAGGAGGAACATGTCTTACCCCTTCCAAAAACGAATCCATATCTACTGTGTATAAATGATATAACTGGGTTTAAACTACTACCCATTCTTCCTACATTCCATGACATGATTGTTAATGATCGAATCATGCTTTTCACAGGGTCGTCAGTTCTTCTCTGTCCAATAATACTCAAACTTCTCTTCTCTAGGTAGGACATCTTTCTGGATTCTGATTTGAACATAGATGCTACCCAGGCCCATGACCAAAAGTAAAATCCTCCTCAAAATGGAAGCAAAATAGACAGCCCAGTGATTTGACTCGACCTAGTAGATAGTGCCAAAAAGCTGACTACCTCACAAGATGGCAGAATGAGATAATTTTCTCAAAGGTGGTAACATTAGTAAATTAAACACGAGATGCAATAAAAAATATTCTATAACAAAAAGATCAAAACTACTAATTAATAACAACACTGTTGAAGCAGATTTAGATATCGAAAGGCTAAATCCCAATAGCCAAGAAAAGAATCTACGACAAATCAGGATCTCCCATCAAGCCTTCAGTGCAGCATTTTAACACCAAGAAGATCATGGGTTTGGAACTTGCAAACACCAATGGTAACTATTTTTAAATATACACATTCATTGGATGACTCCAACATGCTGCAATAGATGAACTTCATTGTTTGTTTTTTCCCATGGAAAAGTGTGCATATGGCAAAAAACAATTCCATATATCCGTCAGAAGAGCTGTAAAGAATTTGGTGATTTTTTTTAGCTTACTGTAAGGGGCAATGGTTCAGCCCATTTGAGACACTGGCTAACTTCAATGTGAGTGAAAACATTCTACCTATTCCAAAGGGGCATATACAATTAAACTGCAGTCTCCCTAGGTGCAAGAGAGTGCATTGACAATATGTGATATTTGAGAACAAATATTTTTGCTTTAAAGGCAATAATTTCGTTTTGTTTTTTATACGGGGTAAACAAGGTAAGGCCAGCAGATCTACCAACATTAAAGTTACACAAAAAGCATTGTAAAAAATGTGATTATTAGTTGAGAGGGATAAAAGCCCCACTTACAATCATTGTGAAGGTGAACCACATAAGCCAATAAATAAACCGGTGTTTAACCCTACGGTAGCTTAGCAAAAAAGCAGTCAGGCTTAACTTAGAGGTATTGTGTAAAGTATTTTATGCAGTACTCAAACAGTAATAAAGTGAAAACACAACACAAGAAAAAAATCCCAAACTAATTAAAAAAAGGGTAACATATAACAAATAAAATTACACCAAAATGAAAAAAATCCAATCAATAGAACCGGAGATATGAAGGTTTACAGTTTTAGGTGAAAATAGTGCCAAAAAGCACAAAGCGCCATTTGTGGTTATCTGGTCGTGGTAGACTGATGGGGAGTCACATCTCACACTGACTGCAGGGGAATGCCAATAAAACACGGGGGCCAGGTTCTTCCCTCTGAAGAGTTACCTTATCAAATCTGCACAAAGACAGGGTTGGCTCCTCCACTAAGGCAGAGGAGCATCGCCCCACTGCTTCAACTTCAAGCTCAATACAAAAAAATGTAATAATAACTTTCCATTATCATTTTATTTTTTGTATTGAGCTTGCAGTTGAAGACAGGTTGTTGGGGCTGAGCTCCCCATGTCACAGGGAGGAGGAGTTGTGGCTGCACCTAAGTGCACTTGGCGGTTTGGCTGGCCGTCTCTGGCCTGCCAAACCGTCATGCGCACTGTGCATGTTCTCCACAGGCTGTATTGTACAGCCTTGTTGGTGAACATGCCCAGCCTCCCAGTCCCTCTCAGTGCGCCAAACTACGGCACTCAAACCAATCACAATGCTGCTGTAAGGCAGCATTGTGATTGGTCAGGGGATTCTGTGAGGCTGTGCTCTTTATGCTGCAGAGAGGACAGAGGAGAGGTGGCGGCAGGCGGTATTCAGGTGTTTATTTTTTATTTTATTTCCACTTCCGTTTTCCCCCTCCGTCTCACCACCCCTCTTCGGTAGCGGTCCCTACTGCATAAAGCCCTGCCATTCACATTAGCGGGGGCCATGAGGAGGCCGTTGATGGTGTGGGAACCAGGCCATGATTCAGCTGGTGTCACTGTTATACCACAAAGAGGCATTCATTTCTGGAAATGCATGTTGGCGGACATCACAGACAGTTGCTGTTGTTGCGAAGAGAAAGGTCCCCCTAAAGCTTTGTGTTGGTGGCCGTCAAGGGTGATCGACCCTCAGAGCGAAGAAGACACTTTACTCTTGCAAGGAGCCCAAAATGCCTGTATCTTCACCTTTCCTTCAGGAGGAATACACTCTGATGCCAGCCAAGGATTCAGGACCTGGGGGGGCATCCCGAAACGATCCGGAGTCTTTTCAGCTGAGGCCAGCATCAAGACTGAGGCAGGTCCAGTTGGTGCTGGTCAGCTGGTCAGTTGCATGGAGGCTTCTGGAAGCTTGTTTTGTTTCTGTAGCTCAAACAAAAGGTCAGCCGACTGACCCTTGGAGCCACTTATGGGGAGATTAAGTTCAAGGCATGCAGTTCCAGTTTTCCTTCCTCAGATTGTAGGGCAGTCTGAATCTTCCACTGGTTCAGGAGTATTCTATTGAGAGGTTTTGAATTTGCCACTTTTATACTTGGTGCCAGCCCTTGTGTGGGAGATTCCCTGGCTTACTTTCTAAACTGGTTCTGGTCAGTTCTGCCCCTTCCTTGCTCCTGGCTCCAAACTGTCTATGGTGAGAAGGCATGGGTCCTTTGTGTGTACTGCAGGCAGGGCCCTTTGAAGTGAAGTAAGGGCAGGGTACAGCTCCTCCGTCATGTAACACTGGACACTGGTAGAAGGACATAGTTGGTTTGGACCAAAAAATGCCAACTTTCTAAAAATGCCATTTTCAGAATAGTAACTTAAAATCCAATTTTACCATTAAAGAGGATTTTAAATTGCAATTCATTTGGGTGTGAAGAGCATTTCTGTGTCTGGGCCCAAACTGAAGATATCACTTATTAAGTGAAATAAGGGAACCCAGTGTTAGCCTACGGGACAGATAGCTTTACAGTAGTGAAAAACAAGAGTTTTTACCTGCCAGGAGCTATAAAACTGAAACCCACATGTCTTATGTTTTAAATACCATGCTCATGCCCTGTGAGAGGTTTGGGCCTACCTTAGGGGTGGCTCATAAATACGGCTCCCGGTTTTATGGTATTTATTTTTTCTATATTTCCGTCTGCATTAATCAATTTTTATTTTTGGGTGTCCCATTGCTTTTTATCCATATTTATTTTGTGTTTTGTAAATAAATAGAGATGTAAAAGGGTATATTTACATGTTTATTTAACTTTTGGACATGCACTCATAAATGGATTCCTGTCATGTTTTAGCAAATTAAGCAGCCACGTAGAACAAAAGACTACACTCACAGGTACATATTAGCGTTATACTACAAATACATGTTAGCATATGCCTGTATTTAAGGAAATCTCATCCTGTTTTTTAACTCTCCATGCTGTCTATCTGCTCAGCTGTTGTCTGGAATTCATGTAAAACAGCATGGAGAGTCTCTCAAAAGAAGCAAAATATTCAGATTTTTCTTCTTCTCAAAATAAAAAACGACAGGAAACACATAGTTTTCTGTCTGTATTTATCTGTAAAAATGGAAAACAGGAAGCCATACTAATAAGTATTAAAAAAATGGAAGGTGTAGACCTGGCAAATGGGTTATTTTGCCGGGTTGAAATAGCAATTTGAAGCTGCACTACAGGCTGCGGTGGCAGATCTGAGACATGTTTTATAAGACTACTTTGGTGAGTGGCACAATGAGTGCTACAGCCCACTAGTAGCATTTAATTTGCAGGTGCTGGGTACATGCAGTACCATTTGCTAGGGACTTATAAGTAAATTAAATCTGCCAATTAAGTGGAGGCTGATTTTACCATGTTTTAGAGAGAAAGCACAAGTACTTTACCCTGTTTAGCTAGGGTAAAGTGCACAGAGTCTTAATGCCAATAAAAAAGGGTTCAATAAACAAAGTCAGAGGAAAGCAAAAACATGGAGTGACCCTGCAGAGAGGTCAGGTCCAACAGAAGCATACACCAGTGCTCATTCTATCACTATACTCAGGGTGAAGTATACGTTATACTTTTTCTCATTCACAACACTAAGACTGCAAGACATGGAAGACTCCTTGAATCAAGCTGTTGATAAACTGAAAGGATCACAATCCACACTTTACTTGTACATTCTAATTTTGGCATTTCTTTTTTGTTAAATGTTCTCCAAATTTCCATTGGTGCAGGTAAATGTTTGCTTCCGGTGGGGAGAAGGGAGAGAAGGGTCCTATGGACCAGGAGATAAAAAAAGAGGGCAATGCTCTAGAACAGCTGTTCTTTAACATTTGACTTCTGTGGGCTGCCACTTAATCATTACGGGAACCCTTGGGCCCCGACTAAAACATTATTGGAATCCAGGGACTCTCACTAAGTCATTAGTGAAATTAAGCATATGATCATGATTTGAACCACAAAACAATGCACACAAATACATAAACAATCTTTCATCAAATACATGCACACATGATGAAGAAAACAAATGCTTTAAAACTCTAAATTTAAATTTTATTAGGAAGGTGGGAGCTTATCTAAATTCAGTTGGGCCACTTCTTCTCCATACTGTATTCTGCTTGGCACACTTGTACTGCTCCCACCAATTAATCAGAGGACACTAATTAAATCTTTCCCTTCACATTTACAGAGCGTCTTAAAAATTTAAATTGTACATTTTGCTTCTTTATTTATATATACATTTTTAAAAATCTCTGAACAATATTTAATTTTCTAAGCAGTCCTCTGACAACAGGTTAAGAACCACTGCTCTAGAATCCCTTCCTAAACGAATGCCTATTGACACTGTCATAAAAGATCAGATGGTGTAAACATGGCTGACTTGAAACTTATCTCCTTAAACGTGAATATCATTGAAAATTATGTCAAGCACATGAATTCCCTCACTATATTAAATCTCTGCACTCCGATATTACACACATACAGGAGTCAAGAAACAGCTGGTGAAGCTTGAATGTGGAGGCAATGTAAATGCTTGCCCCAAATTGCACGGAATAGGGTAAGAGATAACCTTCATTGTGGTCCTGGGAAGCTCCTCACCTACAATATTTCACATAAACTTGGCGAAATGGTGAATTTTACAGCATTCATTTCACATACACAGGTTAAAAGCATTAGATTTCAAAGGGGTACTCACTGCAGTTGTGATATAATTAAACATTTTCATGGGGTACCCATTATGAGGGCGTTGGGTCTGCACTTTCCGCATGAACATGTTACATGAATGGTGGCAAAATAGTGTATTTGTAGAATAGCTTGACTAAAAGTTGCCTAACGTTGCATTGTTATTACAGCACTTTCAAACATATTGGTAAGTAATTTCCCGTTTCCTAACAAATTTCAAAATCCACAAAGATTCATTAAGTAAATTGCATCTTGAATCTCTTCTAAAATGAACTGCAATTTATATGTCTATCCCTGTCCCTTCCAAGCTGCTTCTCAGTCTGACTGAGAATCTACTGGAAGTAGCATGGTGACTGAACTGACAGTTGCAATTATCTCACAATTTCAAGCCATAAACAGCTGAATTAGAAATATTCTGCAGATTAAGTTAGCTGAACTATTGCTCGGGTTAAAGAGAATTTACAGACTCGGAAAACCAACTACCAACATTCCCAGTACAGGTCTCAAACAGCACTAATGATAAATAATGGGTAAAAATCTTTACTAATACAGATGATGAAATGTTTCCATGTGGGCCATGCAATTACAATAATAATAGTGACTTCTCTCTGGCATAAAGGAGGCAAAATCAGTATTTCTGGAAATACAGTCATTTTATCACCAAAACACTGTTTCAGTTTCTGAAAACATGCAAAAATGTTTGCAGAATGCATTTTCCATTTTGGGCAAATGCATTTTATTCCATTAAACACAATATTCTTATTTTAATTAAAATGCTATTTTCCATCCAATAACAGGTTTTTATTGAGGTAAATAATAATTTGGTTCCCAACCATCACTTTACCATTATCATCAATTATTAACATGTACAACTGCCACACATCTATAGATTCTGAATGCTTATATATTCATCAATCACCACTATTGTCAGATATGCCTACTATAAGCCAGGGATTTCGACCATCGTGCCAGGGACAGCTGCAACTAACTCAATGTTGCCAATAATGGTCCAGGGATGGGCACTATTATGCCAGGGCTATTGGGTTCCTTAATGTCAATGATCTACAAAAATGTCCAAAATATGGTTTAGTAACTGCGTTTCATTTCTTCCTCAGTGGTCTTAAAAACTCTTTGCAGAGAGACTGAGCAAAAAATCTGTTTTTGTTTAATGATTTTGGTTTGGAATTCCCCGTTTTTTTACTCAAGTTCAGCTTCACTTCCATATGTTCAATGCAATTCTGTATTATCAAATGAACACAAACAGAAAATAGTAGAACTGAAAGGTACTGCCTCCAGTTTTCTTCAGTTGGAAAAAACATTTGTGGAAGAGGGCATGGTGTGTGTATGTGTATATATATGTATATATATATGTATATATATATATATATATATATCACCAACAAATTCCTTTCCAGGAAAATTGGAACGCACTCACAGATCCTTCATTAGTATTCAAAATCTTCTTTATTAAGCCATCAGTTCCCAACCGTTACCGGGAAACAACCAACGCGTTTAGCTATCAGCCGATAGCTTGTTCACTGACCGTGAACAAGCTATCGGCTGATAGCGAAACGCGTTGGTTGTTTCCCAGTAACGGTTGGGAACTGATGGCTTAATAAAGAAGATTTTGAGTACTAATGAAGGATCTGTGAGTGCGGTCCAATTTTCCTGGAAAGGAATGTGTTGGTGAAATTGTGACGGCTTTGGCTCTGCTGGGGATGGCACCGAATACAGAAGCGCCAGGGGTCCACAGAATGGAGCTGATTTCGAGTGGACATATATATATATATATATATATATATATATATATATATATATATTTATAGCGAAGCTCCCCAATGCAGTCGTGCACAAGCAGGGACACAGACTCAGTATATAGCTGGTGCCAGATTTATTTATTGCAGTGAATACAAACGGTGCTGTTTCTGACGTGTTTCGGACACAAAACGGTGTCCTTGATCATATATTTTTATATTTATATATATATATATATATATATATATATATATATATTCAGTGAAAAAACCATAGGTTTCACACATGTTATAGTTAGCTGGACATTTCACTCGTAAAAAACCAATGAAATTCCCCCGTTATAGTTAGTGCAGGCAACTATAACTCACGTGACCGCAATCCTCTGCTGATGCTAATACTGTATTTAGACACTTATTTGCCCATGTCTTCTTCCATTAAATTTTAGCTATACATATATTACAAATATTTTTTTTTCATAAAGACACATATGTCATCAGCAGAGGATTGCGGTCACGTGAGTTATAGTTGCCTGCACTAACTATAACAGGGGAATTTCATTGGTTTTTTACGAGTGAAATGTCCAGCTAACTATAACATGTGTGAAACCTATGGTTTTTTCACTGAATTTGCAAGGTTTTTTAAATGCTAATTCCTAACTATAACGTGTGTGAAACCTATGGTTTTTTCAGTGAATTTGTACGGTTTTTTAAATGCTAAGTTACTTTACACCATTCGTGGCGTGCACGGCCACTTAACGCAGTTCGTTCAGTGCGCGCACGGTGCGCTTCGCGCACCGTGCGCGCACAGTGAGCACGCGGTGCGCTTCGTGCACCGCGCGCCCACTTTACGCAGTTAGTGCCGTGGATGTGCCATGTACGCGCGATGCGCTTCGCGCACCGTGCGCACATGGAGGACATATTATGCGCTTCGCTGTGAAAGGTAAGCTTTTACATTTTCTACAAATATGATATGCCATGCACAAATGGTGACCTTCGGGCACCATTTGCACACGGGGTGGCGCCCACTTAACGCAGTTCGTTCCGTGCGCGCACAGTGAGCACGCAGTTAGTGCCGTGGATGGGCCATTTACGCACGATGCGCTTCGCGCACCGTGCGCACATGGAGGACATAATATGCGCTTCGCTGTTAAAGGTAAGCTTTTACATTTTCAAATTGATACATATGCCATGCACAAATGATGCTCTGCGGGCATCATTTGCACACGGGGAGGGGAGAGTGGGGATAATATTTTTTTTTTTTCTTTTTTTTACTGTAAGCGTAATCGCCGAATTTTTGAAAAAAAAAAAAAAAAGATTTTTGCCCATGGGGGAACTGTGGGGACCCATTAATCAAGGCTAGGTGGTAAGGAGTTGTCTAAACACTCCAGTTTCATGTTTTTTGCCTTTGTTTTTCCTCATCCATTAAGAGTGCGAGAGAGAAAATGGCGGCCGCCGCTTCCTGGTTTCGAACGGTTCGAATGTTTACTAAGATCTAACAGCCAATCAGAATCGCGCTCGCGCACGTCACCGTACGCGTACGGTAAGCTTACCGTAAGCGCACCGTAAGCTGGCTCAGATATATATATTGATTTAAAGGCTATTTTCTCAGAATCGACTGAACAGATTTACACCAAACCTACAAAAGGCACTTCCTTGACCTGTAGACTACCTCTCTGCCAAATTTCAAGGAACTCTGTTCAGCCGTTCGGGCTGTAGCTGTGTCTAAAGGTCCTATGGAAAAATGCATGTGTAAAAATGCGTTTTGGGACCCCCCTTTTATCTCAGCCCCCGCTTGACAAATCCCCTCGAGACTTTCAGGGAAGGAGCGGAGCGTAGCGCCCCATTAGTTTTGAAAAATTCGCGAGGATTCGTCGACCGGCGCCAAAGTTATTCAAAATAGAATGTTGCGGTTTTCCTATTGAAACAGGGTCCTAACTATAACTACCTACTGGCGACCGCCAGTAGGTAATATATATATATATATATTCGCTGAAAAAACCATAGGTTTCAGGGACATTATAGTTAGTTGGACATTTCACTCGTACAAAATTGGCCGTTATAGTTAGCTGAGCTAACTATAACTCGCGCTCCATACGCGGAATACGTGAATTCCGCAACTTCGCTCCGTTGGACTCCCAATCAATAAAACAGAAACCTCATATACTTTTAGTAAAATAACAAGTATCTTTGTCTTTACATGCTGAAATGCATATAGTCATTTCACATAAGTGGTAATGAAAATTTAGCAAGCAGTAAGAGAGATGATGATTTGGGGATCCTCCCTAACCTAGGGAGAGAAACAAGCAGATGCCTTTAAAACAAAGAACACGATTCGGTGGTGGTCCCATCCTCTTAGGACCACCCCAAGCACAGTTATGGGCAAAAATACAATCCCAACCAAAGGCCCTGCAAAGCATCATGGGATGAGATTAGCAGTGGGCAGTGAAAATTATAGTATCCAATATCAAAATAATTCTACAGAGCTGCAGTTCAACTAGTCGTTACTAGGCGTCCCTCACGAGTCAAATGCAAAATCATTGAAATCCTTTCATGAAGCTGCAGTTCCACTATTCGTTACTAGGTGTCCCTCATGAGATATTTTCATTTTCAAAGTTCACTTTTGTGAATTGGTTATATGCTTTTTAGCATGTAAAGTTGCTTTATCAAAGCATTTGTATGTGCAGTTTAGTAGGTGACTGCATTTTTGCCTGAATTCCATGTTTTTAATGGAGTGTGTAGTTAACAAATCTCCACAAACTCCGGCAGTGGAGCAGAGTTCATTGCCCAGGGCTAGTCCAGAGGACCTCATCGTCCCACCAGTAGTGTGCCAAGAGGCATGTTTGCAGATTAGTGTAAAAAGGGGCATGGCCTCGGACCACTTCTCTGCAATCAAGCTGTGTGGCGCTTAGTGGAGGTACCTGGTGGGCTAGTTGGCCCCCAGGAACCCTCATTATTCAAGGGGACTAAATTCCACAACTTAGAACGCTCCAGGGGGCACCCTTGTAGACTGCATCAGGGAGGGGGCGCGGCCTCCGGTGAGATGGCAGCTTTTTTTTGTATATATTTTTAGAAGGGGGGCTGTGAGGCCCCCCTTCTTTTAATATTTTTGGGGCCCTGAGGACCCCATCCCCCAGGGCCTGACCTTTAAAAAAAAAAATAATAAGAAAAAACAGGAAGGGACCATGTAGCCCCCATCCCGAGGCCAATTTCGCCCCCAGGAACCCCATCCCCCAGGGAATGGCCTCTTCTTTTTTTTAAATATTTTCAGGGAAGGGGGCTGCGTGGCCCCCCTTCCCTGGGCCACTATATACCCCAGGGACCCCATTCCCTGGGGCTTGGCCATTATTTTAAATATTTGTTTTTGAGGAGGGGGGCCGTGTGGCCCCCCTTCTCAGGCCGATTTTGGCCCTGGGAACCCCATCCCCCAGGACCCGTCAATTCTTTTTTTTAACTAAAGGGAGGGGAGCCGCGGGGCCTCCCTCCCGGGCCACTTCTGGCCCTGAGGACCCCATCCCGGGGCCTACCCTTAGCATTGAGGACCGTGGGGGGAGCCCCAATGTCCCCACGGTCCCAGCCCGCTCTCCGCCTCCTACGGGACCTGGCATGGCTTTTGCACAAGAGGAGCTGTTGACATGCAGCTCCCCTTGTGCAAAAGCAATCTGCTTTGGTTTTTGGAAGCGAGAGCAGGTTTCCTGCTCTCGCGTCCAAAAACAAAAGCAATTTTTGCTATGACAGGGCGAGAGCCGTGCTCCCGCCCTGCCATAGCAAACAGCAATGTTCCGGGGGTGGGCATCCTAGGACATTGCAGGAGCCGGCCCTGGGGGTGGCGGTCCCTAGGGTAATCAAGCGCTCATGGAGGGGGCCGCATCGCCCCCTCCTATAATTTGTAAAGCCCCGGGGAGGTGGTGGTCCCCGGGGCCCCGTAACAGACCCCCGCATTTGAATATTTAATGTCCCAGGGAGGTGGTGGTCCCAGGGGCAGTGTGGGGGGTTTGAGCCCCCCACACTAATTATTAGTTTTAGCCCTGTGGAGGAGGCAGTCCCCAGGGCTTGGGGAGGCCTGCGAGGCCCCCAACCAATGTTCACAAAGCCCCGGGGCTGCAGGGGGGCCTTGTGCCACTGTGCATAAATTATGAAGCCCAGGGGAGGGGGCGGTCCCTGGGGCTGTGGGGGGCCCCCACAGCTTAAATTAGAATTGCCCCAAGACCTGGTCCATCCGGGGACTGTTTAACAAATGAAGCGCGGGAGACTACGCTTTGTTTTTCAAAAAATAATTTCAGCCGTATTTGTGCTCTCAGTGCGAATTCGGCTGAACTTATTTTTAAAAAAAGCTTGTTTTGGGCTTGGGGTCCTTGTGGGACCCCCTGAGCAGGCCTAGGGGTTCAGGGTGTTTATACCCTGCCCCCTTTTCTTGTTTTTTACCTTGTTTTTTTACCTTTTTCTTGTGACTCAGTTACTGAGTCACAAGATGGCTGCGAACACATTCTGGTTTGGAGTGTTGGCAGCCAATCAGAATTGAGCTTTTGCTTGGGAGGGTTTGCGAATCCTCCTCGGTGCTCAGATATCGATACTTTTATTTTCAGAATTTCTCAGCAACTACTTAATGGAATTGCACCATTTAAAAAAAAGAGTGCTTTCTGAACCAAGAGCTATCTTTTTGCCAAATTTGTTGTAATTCTGTTCAGCAGTTTGGGCTGTTGACGTGTCTAAAGTATCTGTGGAAATTAACATGGGGAATACATGTTTTGGGTAGGCCTGGGCGGTAAATTCCGTTCCGCTCGCGGAATTTCGGTAATTTCGCGTTTCGCGGAGAACGCGAAATTGCCCAAAATGCTGCTTTCCGCGACTTCGCGAAATTTTTTCTTGTTCGCGTTCTCAAAATGCGTGTTCGCAAGATATTTCTCCCCAAGCACGCAAACAGCAACTGTGAACAGGAAAAAAGCATCGCGAACAAGCAATTCCGCGTGTTCGCGGAATTTCTGCGTGTTCGCGGAGATTTTTTACCGTTTCGCGGAGATTTGCGTAACGCGATTACGCAAATTCCACCCACCCCTAGTTTTGGGATCCCCATTTTTTCTCAGACCCCGCTTGACGAATCACCCCGAAACTTTCAGGATATGAGCTGACCTGGGTGAACCATTAGTTTTGAAAATTCCCCGAAGATTCGGCAAACGGCGCCAAAGATATTGTCAAAAGAAAAAACGCTTTTTGAATAGAAACAAGGTCCTAACTATAACTACCTACTTGCAACCTCCAGTAGGTAAAATGGATATATATATATCCTTGAATTGTTTATGCACTTGCATGCTGTCACCTGACTGACGGGTGCGTCGTCGATGGGATCTTTGCAGCAAAATCCAATCAATTGAAAAAGTCCTTGAAAAATGGAGACGACGCCATGTGCGATTAAACTTATATATTTTGTCAAGCCGCCATCGGACGCGTTTCGGCTGATCCCAGCCTTGTTCACCAATAGCGAGGCAGTATTTCCGTCATGTTTTTAACTGGCACCACTTTCAAACTACAAGTGTATTGACGCAAACAACAGACCCGTAGTTTTACAAGTACATTGTCTTTTTCAGATCGTAGAACTACAATACCATGGACATAAACAATAGATTTGTAGTTTTTTGAGGAAATTAATCGTTTAAATCCGCAAATACCCAGCTAATTTTGGATAAATGCTGTTTGGCTTATTTTATATTAAAGCCTCACATACCCTGCTCACCCTGCAAACATGCCGGAAAACTGCCTCGCGTTTCGGCTGATCCCAGCCTTGTTCATCAATAGGTGAACAAGGCTGGGATCAGCCGAAACGTGTCCAATGGCGGCTTGACGAAATAAATAAGTTTAATTGCACATGGTGTTGTCTCCCTTTTTCAAGGACTTTTTATATATATATATATATATATATATATATATATATATATATATATATATTTTTTTTTTTTTTTCACCAACAGCTCAAAGAACAACGCTGCGCACTCAGGCTCCTTTGTATTTTCAAAGATTTATTTTTACATGATCCTCGGAAAAAAGAGAAACTGACAAATGCGTTTCAGCCAACTGGCCTTCGTCTGTGTCAGTGACAGCCCCCAGCATTGGGCCTTATAACAACATTCAATTTCATTGGATCTCACTGGCTATCATAACAATCAACATAATGTTAGGACAAAAATTCAACAATACATGCAAAATAAATATCGGCCATCTTGGAGTGCCTGTGATGTGGATTATTCTTATTTACAGATGAACTAAATTAGAAACATCAATATGTGTCGGTATATTTACACTAAAAACGGTATAAGATAATCATAACATATTTCACTATTATCTTTTCTTTACTAATATTAACCGGTTGTGGAACTCTGTGGATTTATTTCTATGTATGTTTTCCACCAAAGAAAAATATCGCCTGAATTGACCCAACACTGCACGCGGGTAATACTATTCATATTAAGTCATATACCATTTTTTTGTTCAACTTTTTAATTAATCCATTTAAAAAATCACGCCCTGTATGGGCAATTTAATCATCTAGACATGACCCATGATGAATTCAAAGCATGTAAATTTCTGAAAAAATATAGAAATAGAAAAAGGAAAGAGGATTGACAATTATCCTACATAGGACCATAATTCTTCCTCTGTATTGAGGCCCAAAGGTGTGCGGGTTCTTAATTCAACTATATACCTCGATTCTAACTGTCTCAAGAGCTTCCCTCTGTCACCTCCTCTCTCTGTTAATATAATCTGATGTAAGCAGAAGTAGCGTAATTTATCACTTCTCGAATTGTGAAATTCAGAGACATGTCTAGCTACAGGGTACGTGATATCTTTGTTGGTAATTGCCCATGGGTGCTCCAGCACATGCTTTTTAGCGGGATGGATGGTGCTGCCAATGTGCTGGAGAACACACGGACAAACCAAACAATACACAACAAAACTAGAATTACAGTTGAGTAATTTGCTGATACATCGCTTGGCTTTCTTTCCCGGGACTGAATAGTCCTTCACTTTGGTGCTGTTCTTACAAGCCTTGCACTTATTACAAGGAAAAAATCCTGTGATTGGCATTCTTTTGTTAACAGGATCTTCTATGTAATGACTATGAACTAAAATATCTTTTAGTGAGGTGTTAGACCCGGCCTCGTAGCATGGCTCTTCCTGTCCTCGCACTACCTAACCTGGTACCTGGGACCCCAAGCACACGGCCCAGCCGATCCTTCCCACCAGAACACACACACGCGACCCGGGCATCCCCGTCCATGGCCTTTCTCCTTTCGGCCACCCCGGGCACGCGTGCCCACTTCATGCACCAAGATGGCCGCCCGGCCCCAGCACAACCCGGGCCTAGAGGC
Source organism: Triturus cristatus (assembly GCF_964204655.1). Lineage (NCBI taxonomy): Eukaryota > Metazoa > Chordata > Amphibia > Caudata > Salamandridae > Triturus > Triturus cristatus. The sequence goes on from NC_140588.1 coordinate 508,697,489, forward strand.
GCCACTCCGGCTGGAGGACATCACGCTTCCAGGGGATGAGAGAGGGAGGAGCCGTTTCTATCGCACCTCTGAACTCCCCTGGGACGATGGGTTTCGATCGGCCCTCCGGCCTCCCTGAGGGCTGGCTCCACGCCTGCTGGGTGTCTGGGACTCCTCCCGACCCGGCCCTGAAAGGATCAAAAAACAATGGCAGGAAACCCCGACAAGCAACCCCCAGGTGACAAGACCCCTGCCTGCACAGACTCCGGACATCAAAGAGGGGTCAACCTATAACAAGGGGTGCTCTGGGACTGTCCGGCAGATTCGCCTTGGAACATCTGAGCCCTGCTGAGTGACTCGCGGCTCCCTGAAGATCGTAAGACCTCCGAACTTGTGCTTGAGCCCTGCTGAGTGACTCGCGGCTCCCTGAAGATCGTAAGACCTCCGAACTTGTGCTTGAGCCCTGCTGAGTGACTCGCGGCTCCCTGAAGATCGTAAGACCTCCGAACTTGTGCTTGAGCCCTGCTGAGTGACTCGCGGCTCCCTGAAGATTGTAAGACCTCCGAACTTGTGCTTGAGCCCTGCTGAGTGACTCGCGGCTCCCTGAAGATCGTAAGACCTCCGAACTTGTGCTTGAGCCTGCTGAGTGACTTGCGGCTCCCCCAGACTCTCTTTGGTCCCGCCGGACCCCACGACGACACGCGTATCCCCCAGCTCGAGGATTGTGAGCTGTGCGCCGGGTACGCTCCTGCATTTGATCCATATCCCCCAAAGACTGTCCCGCTACCTCCTACCCCCGCCAAGACTCTGTGAGCCCACGCTCTGCTTGTAAATATCTGCCTTGCTGATCATAAAGATCCTACCACTTTGATTTGATAAAGCTTGAATCCTAAGAACCCTCGGTGTGGTGTCTCTTTGTCGTGTGGTGCCGAGTGTACGATCCTAGATACGAGATTCCTCCCCTGCGGAGTCTCCTGCCAGTGCCCAGCTACGATACTTTGAGGGTAGGTCTCAGGACAGTCAGGGCCCCCTCCGGGCCCCTCTGAGGTCGCCTTCAAACATTGGTGGCAAGCGACGGGATTCGGGCCCATAACCTAGAGATCGTACCGCGAACGACTGACGCACTACCGACAAAAATGGCAGAAGGAAGCGCCATGAGCCCTGCAGAAACCAACGCCAACAGGGTGTTCCAGGTGGAACAACTAGAAGAATACACGCACAAAGAACTGAAGCAATTCTGCAAAGAACTTAAAATCGCTACCACCGGTCTCAACACCAAAGAAGATTTGCAGAAAGCACTGAAAGCTTGGGTGGATGCCGGGGCCTCCCGCCCAGAAGGCATGGGGGAGCGACACGACGAAGCAGAACCCCCCCAAGGCGAAAGCAGCAGCAATCAGGTGCGAGGCTTCGTGCCAGACGGGGGCCTTTCCCCGGAAGAACTCGCAGACAGAGAGAGAAGTCGCAATCACGAACTCGAGTTAGCCAAACTCAAAATCGAAGGCGAATTGAAATTAGCGGAAAAAAAGCTAGCAGTAGAGCAAATGCGCGTACAAGGCGAATTGGAAGAGAAGAAGCTCCAATGGGAGCACGAAGGAAGGAAGCTCCAACTAGAGCACGAACGCAGCTTGAAGGAGATCGAGCTCAAAGCCAGAAACGAGGAAGGGAGGCTCCCGGGGAACCGAGAGGCGGCCTCCCCGGCGGAACAGAAGGTCCACATCCCCAAGGACGTGGTCAAAGAATATTATAAAAATGATGACATTCAACAATGGTTCAGGGCCTACGAGGTCGCCATGACCTCTCATCGGGTCCCGCAGAAGGACTGGGGGGCAGGGCTGTGGGGACGGTTTCTGAGCGAAGGAAGGGACACCCTGCTCGACCTACCCATCTCCCTGCAGACCTCCTACAGCCACATGAAAGAGGCTCGCCTCACCCCAGAGATGTACCGTCAGCGATTCCGGGACTGCAGGAAGATCCCGGGCACCACCTGGGTGGAGTATGTAAACTTTTTCAGTCGGGCCTTCGATGGGTGGATCAAGGGCAGCAAGGTCACCACCCTCGAGGAACTCACCGACCTCCTGTTGTGGGAACACCTGGCTGCGAACTGCTTTGTGGAACTACGCCAGCATCTGCTCGACAGCAAACTCACCGATCCCAGGAAGCTGGCTGTGGAAGCAGACCGCTGGACCAACACCCGGGTCCCCCGGAGCATTGTAGGAGAATACCCCCGAGCCAGTCAGGGACCACCCCGCCAGAGAGGGGGAGGGAACCAGGGAGGGCAGAGAGAGTCCCAGTCGAGTCCCTTGAAGACCTAACCTCCACCTTTCCCGGCGCCCCCCCACCAGTCTCCGGACCCCCCGGGAGACGGGGGCACCGGGTAACCATCACTTGTTTCCGTTGTCAGAAGCCCGGGCACTACGCCAATGACCCGGAGTGCCCCATGGCCCCCCAGGTCCCCCCTGCTGCAAACCCTGCTAGACAGATAGCCAACGTAGCCCTGGGGGAGGAGGTTGAGGACACCGGGGAGTGGGAACCCGCAGCTATGGCCCTAGTATCCCTGGGAGATAGAGAGATGGTCCCTGGTAGCCTCCTGCCCTCCAACACGAAGAAATACGGGCAGCTCGTCAAGATCAATGGCCACCAAATAGAAGCCCTGCGAGACACCGGGGCCAGCATCACCGGTGTCCTCAGGCACTTAGTCCCCGAGGAGCAGATCCTACCCAACGTCTTTTGCCCCGTAATTTCCGCAGATAATAGAGAGAGTATGTGTCAGGTAGCCCTGGTGCCGTTTGAGTGGGGAGGGGTGATAGGTAAACTGAGGGTTGCCGTAAGAACCTCCCAGCCGGTCGACTGCCTCTTAGGGAACGACCTGGAGAGTTCTCCCTGGAAGTACGTCGAGCGCAAGGCCCACCTAGGAATGATGGGACTCCCCGAGTGGGTGTGCGCCACCACCCGATCTATGTCCGCCCGACTCACCCCCCTGGGGGAAGTCGAGGACACCCCGACCGAGGGAGTCAGAGCAGTCCCCGCCGAGGGTCCTCCCGTCCCCCCATCGGGAGGGTCAGTCGCCAGCGACGAACCCTCACCGTCCGACACCACCCCGGTCCCCGAGTTAGGCGATCTGCCCGAATTGGCCCCGTGGCGCCACGAGGGCGGGCGCCACGAGGGCGGGCCCACCCGGGAGGAGTTCTGCCGGGAGCAAGCCACCTGTCCTTCCCTGGTCGGACTGCGGCACCAGGCCGAGGGCCAAGCCGCAGGCGACCAAACCGGAACGCACCGAGTTTATTGGGAGAATAACCTCTTGTACAGTGAGCAGAAGTCGGTGGAGCTAGGATCCGGCCGGGTGCTGGTGGTACCCCTACGCTTCCGAGACTTCCTCCTGGGCTTGGCCCACGACGTCCCCCTCGCCGGCCACCTGGGTCAGGACAAGACCTACAGCCGTCTCGTGACTCACTTTTACTGGCCTAGAATGAAAGCAGTTGTAGAAGCCCACTGCAAGTCCTGTCCCACGTGCCAGGCTAGTGGGAAGAGTGGGGGGGGGGAAAGCGCAAGGCTCCCCTCCAACCCTTCCCGGTCGTCAGTACCCCATTCAAACGAGTCGGGATCGACATCGTGGGGCCCCTGGATCCCCCCACCTCCCAAGGTCACCGTTTCATCCTGGTCCTAGTGGATCACGCCACCCGATACCCTGAGGCTATCCCCCTACGCACCGTCACGGCTCCCGTGGTGGGCCGAGCCCTGATGGGGATCTTTTCCCGGGTGGGTTTTCCCTGCGAGCTTGTGAGCGATCGCGGCACTAATTTTATCTCAAAATACATGACGTCCCTGTGGCAACAATGTGGAGTGTCCTATAAGTTCACCACCCCGTACCATCCCCAAGGGAACGGCCTAGTAGAAAGGTTTAACCGGACTCTGAAAGGGATGATCAATGGCCTAGAAGAACCCCTCCGGCGTAAGTGGGACGTCCTGCTCCCCCGTCTCCTGTTCGCTTACCGGGAAGTCCCACAGAAGTCCTTGGGGTTCAGCCCGTTTGAATTACTCTATGGACACCCCGTCCGAGGTCCCCTCAGCTTGGTTAAGGAAGGGTGGGAGGCAGCACCCCAGACCACCCCACGAGATGTGTTCCAATACGTTCTGGCCCTCCGGAACCAGACCAGGAAGTTCCGAGAGCTGGCCGAGGCCAACCTGGAGGCAAGCCAAGAAGAGATGAAGCGCTGGTACGACCAGAATGCCACTCTGGTCGAGTTCCAGCCGGGCCAGCAGGTATGGGTCATGGCCCCCGTGAAGCCTGGCACCCTCCAGGACAAGTGGACCGGGCCCTTCAAAGTGATTGAGCGGAAGAGTCCAGTCACGTACTTGGTGGACGTCCAGTCGCCCCGGGATCCCCTGCGGGTCCTACACGTGAACCGCCTCAAGCCTCACTTCGTGCGGACAGAACTGAGCCTCCTGCTGGCCACCGATGACGGGGCTGAAGATGAGTCCGATCCCCTCCCGGACCTCCTGTGTGTCAAGGAGAAGGATGGCTCCGTGGAAGGAGTGAACCTCTCCCCATCCCTCACTGACCAGCAACAAGCGGACTGTCGCCAGCTCCTAGGACAATTCTCCGACCTCTTCTCCCTGATCCCCCGAGTCACCGACTGGTGTGTCCATGACGTTGACACCGGGGACAGCCCGCCAGTAAGACACCGAGCCTACCGAGTCCCTGACCGGGTCCGGTCCTGCATTCAAGCTGAAGTCTCGAAGATGTTGACCCTGGGGGTGATCGAGCCATCCGATAGTCCCTGGGCCAGCCCCGTGGTCCTAGTTCCGAAGGCAGCGGCCCCTGGTGTCGCCCCCGAGCTCCGATTCTGCGTGGACTACCGGGGGCTCAATGACGTCACCCGGGCCGATGCCCACCCCATTCCCCGAGCCGACGAGCTCATTGACCGACTCGGGGCGGCCCGGTTCCTCAGCACATTCGACCTCACCTGCGGATACTGGCAGATTGCGCTCACAGAGGAAGCCAAGGAGCGGTCCGCCTTCTCCACCCCAGATGGGCATTATCGCTTCCGCGTAATGCTCTTCGGAATGAAAAATGCCCCGGCCACCTTCCAGCGACTGGTGAATAGGGTCCTGGCCGGGATGGAACAGTTCAGTGCGGCCTATCTAGACGACATCGCCGTTTTCAGTTCCGGATGGAGTGAGCACCTCCAGCACCTCCGGAGAGTGCTAACCGCCCTGCGCCAGGCAGGCCTCACAGTAAAAGCCAGCAAGTGCCAGATTGGGCAAGGATCAGTAGTCTACCTGGGGCACCAGGTCGGGAGCGGTCAGGTCGCCCCTCTACAGCCGAAGATCGACGCCATCCTAGCCTGGGAACCACCCACCACCCAAACGGAGGTCCGAGCCTTCCTGGGCCTCACTGGCTACTACCGAAGATTCATCCGGGGGTATGGCAGCCTGGTTGGGCCCCTCACCGAACTCACATCCAAAAAACAGCCCAAGAGGGTGCAGTGGACGACTGCCTGCCAGGAAGCGTTCGATGCCCTAAAGAAGGCCATGTGCACGGCCCCCGTCCTCCAGGCTCCCGACTACTCCAAGGAGTTTGTAGTCCAAACCGATGCCTCCGAGCATGGCATTGGAGCCGTCCTGTCCCAGGTGAATGACCCAGGCCTAGACCAGCCCATCGCCTTCCTCAGCCGGCGGCTGTTGCCCAGAGAACAGAGGTGGAGCACCATTGAGCGCGAAGCATTTGCCGTAGTCTGGGCCCTCAAGAAGCTGCGCCCTTACCTGTTTGGCACCCATTTCGAAGTCCAAACCGACCATCGGCCCTCGCGATGGCTCATGCAGATGCGAGGAGAAAACCCCAAGCTACTGCGGTGGTCAATCTCCCTCCAGGGGATGGATTTCACCGTAGAACATCGCCCTGGTACGGACCACGCCAACGCTGACAGCCTCTCCCGGTTCTTCCGCCTCAGCGAAGAGAACCCCCCAAGATGATGGGTAGTTCTCTCCGGCTTTCAGCTGGGGGGGGACGCGTGTTAGACCCGGCCTCGTAGCATGGCTCTTCCTGTCCTCGCACTACCTAACCTGGTACCTGGGACCCCAAGCACACGGCCCAGCCGATCCTTCCCACCAGAACACACACACGCGACCCGGGCATCCCCGTCCATGGCCTCTCTCCTTTCGGCCACCCCGGGCACGCGTGCCCACTTCATGCACCAAGATGGCCGCCCGGCCCCAGCACAACCCGGGCCTAGAGGCGCCACTGTGAGGCTGGAGGACATCACGCTTCCAGGGGATGAGAGAGGGAGGAGCCGTTTCTATCGCACCTCTGAACTCCCCTGGGACAATGGGTTTGGATCGGCCCTCCGGCCTCCCTGAGGGCTGGCTCCACGCCTGCTGGGTGTCTGGGACTCCTCCCGACCCGGCCCTGAAAGGATCAAAAAACAATGGCAGGAAACCCCGACAAGCGACCCCCAGGTGACAAGACCCATGCCTGCACAGACTCCGGACATCAAAGAGGGGTCGACCTATAACAAGGGGTGCTCTGGGACTGTCCGGCAGATTCGCCTTGGAACATCTGAGCCCTGCTGAGTGACTCGCGGCTCCCTGAAGATCGTAAGACCTCCGAACTTGTGCTTGAGCCCTGCTGAGTGACTCGCGGCTCCCTGAAGATCGTAAGACCTCCGAACTTGTGCTTGAGCCCTGCTGAGTGACTCGCGGCTCCCTGAAGATCATAAGACCTCCGAACTTGTGCTTGAGCCCTGCTGAGTGACTCGCGGCTCCCTGAAGATCGTAAGACCTCCGAACTTGTGCTTGAGCCCTGCTGAGTGACTCGCGGCTCCCTGAAGATCGTAAGACCTCCGAACTTGTGCTTGAGCCTGCTGAGTGACTCGCGGCTCCCCCAGACTCTCTTTGGTCCCGCCGGACCCCACGACGACATGCGTATCCCCCAGCTCGAGGATTGTGAGCTGTGCGCCGGGTACGCTCCTGCATTTGATCCATATCCCCCAAAGACTGTCCCGCTACCTCCTACCCCCGCCAAGACTCTGTGAGCCCACGCTCTGCTTGTAAATATCTGCCTTGCTGATCATAAAGATCCTACCACTTCGATTTGATAAAGCTTGAATCCTAAGAACCCTCGGTGTGGTGTCTCTTTGTCGTGTGGTGCCGAGTGTACGATCCTAGATACGAGATTCCTCCCCTGCGGAGTCTCCCGCCAGTGCACGGCTACGATACTTTGAGGGTAGGTCTCAGGACAGTCAGGGCCCCCTCTGGGCCCCTCTGAGGTCGCCTTCTAACATGAGGCATTTTTCTTGTATGTTATATTGGGCCTATCAGATACTAGGCGTCTGATTATGCTATCTGTTTGTAGAAGCCCCCAGTTTTTTTAGACCAGATCCCTGACCTTCAGTGATTCTGCTGAAAAAGCAAGAATTAACCTTACTGTTGTAGGATTCTCCTCTGCCTCTAACTTATTAGCAGGTCTCTTGGTTATTAGTTCTTGTCTGTCTTTTGAAAGGACCTTGTCTATAGCACTTTTCAAGACTTTCTGTTTATATCCCCTGGCTCTGAATCTTACAATTGACTCCTTTTCGGCCTCTGCATACTCCCCAGGGAGTAAACAGTTTCATTTCAACCTCAATAGTTCACCATAGGGGATGCTGTTGATTAGACTGCATAGGTGCTGACTGGGTGAATCTAAAACTGTGTTACCAGAAGTTGGTTTTCGGTAGAGTTTGGTACAGAGTTTATCCTCAGACTTAAAAACCAACAAATCTAAGAAGGCAATCTCCTCCTTATTGATATTACTAGCAAATTTCAGATTAAATTCATTATTATTCAAATGTCTGATGTATTCTTCTGCTTCGTCTGATGTTCCTCTCCATATAATAAAGAGATCATCGATATATATCTCGCCCAAAGCTCTATCTTCTCTACCCATTTTTCACACTCATCCGCCCAGGCCACATGCTTCTCCTACCAGCCACAAAGATATTTGCGTAGCTGGGGGTGAAGCACGTGCCCATAGCGATACCCTGTACCTGCCGGAATAGCTGGCCAGCAAACAGAAAGATGTTGTTATTTAAATTTGGAGTATCTTTTTACTGTGCATTTGTAATTTCAGAGGTCTCATTTTTAAGAATGATTCAAGTGCGAACAGACCTTGAGAATGAGCAATACAAGTATAAAGACTTGTGATGTCGAGTGATCAAAAGGAAGTCATCCTCCGAGCGGATGTTTTGTATTAGCGTTATAAAATCTGTGGAATCTTGGATGAAGGAACTTAAATGCTAGACGTATAAAACACAGATATATCTCTATTTGTGTGTTTCTTTTATATATGGCAGTACTAGTAAAAGGTACAGATACATGCATTCAGGAATATGGTGATATTTATAACAGAATCATGTATAAGTTTGATGCTTTATATTTAGGTAAGTCCAACACCCTGAGTAGTTACAGACTGGTGAAGCTGTAGTAAATAGGTGTACACCATGTCATAATTTTCACTTTTGTGCTGCAATTTCACTATTCTGTGACTATTCAGGATGTCGGGCCTAGTCAAATATAAAGCAGTAACCCATCACATGTCTCAGCTGTAAGTCTCCAATCACCCAGGCACTATCCATGCACTGAGGCACTATGTATGCACTCATTCAATCAGCCACATACTACCCCTGCACTCATGAAATCACCCAGGCACTACCCATGTACTCCTCCAATCACCCAGCCACTACCCATGTAGTTATAAAAATCACCTAGGCACTACCTATGCACTCCTCGAATCACCCATGCACTACTCCTGCACTCATGCAATTAACCAGGCACTACCTATGTATGCATGTAATAACCCAGGCACTACCCTTGCACTCCTCCAATCCCCCAGGCACTATCCATGCACTCCTCCAATCCCCCCACCACTACCCATGCACTTATAAAATCACCTAGGCACTACCCATGAACTCCTCCAATCACCCAGGCAATACCCATGCTCTCATACATGCACTCGGGCACTACCCCTGCCTTCATGCAATCACCCAGGCACTACCCATGCAGTACTCCAATCATCCAGGCACTACCTTTGCACTCATGCAATCACCCAGGTACTACTCATGCACTCCTCCAATCACCCAGGCACTACCCATGCACTCCTCCATGCACCCAGGCACTACCTATGCACTCCTCCAATAACCCAAACATTACCCCTCAAGTCGTGCAATCACCCAGGTACTACCCATGTATTCCTCCAATCACCCAGGCACTACCCAAGCACTCCTCCAATTACCCAGGCACTACCCAAGCACTCCTCCAATCGCCCAGGCATTACCCCTGCACTCATACAATCACCCAGGCATTATCCATGCACTCCTTCAATCACTCAGGCAGTACCCAGGCACTCCTCCAATCACCCAGGCACTACCCCTGCACTCATCCATGCACTCAGTCACTGCTCCCACACTCATTCCATTTACCCATGCACTCATAAAATCACCCAGGCACTACCTATGCACTCAATCATGCAATCAGCCAGTCACTATCCAGCCTCTCCTCCAATTACCCAGCCACTACCCTTGCTGTCATACAATCACCCAGGCACTACTGTTGCACTTATCTTTTCACGTAGGCACTACTCATGCACTCATCTATGCATTCAGGGACAATTCATGCAGTTATCCATGCACTCAAGCTCTACCTCTGCACTCATGAAATCAGCCAATCACTATCCATTCCTTAATACAATTACCCACAAACTATCCTTGCACTCATACAATCACCCAGGCACTACTTATGCAGTCATGCAATTACTCAGACACACCCATCACATGTCTCAGCTATAAGTCTCACCATATTCCTGAAATCATGTACACATATGTCTGAACCTTTTGCTAGCAACATCATATATAAAAGTAATATACAAATACATGTATACCTGTGTTTTAATTGTCTATCAACTTCACATGCATGACACATATCAAAATGCATGTGCAAGTAGAGATATACCTCAGTCACAAGACTATAAAGGCTTTAAAACTTGACAGACTGCACTTCACATTTCAAACACTCACCTAGATTTATGTGGCATACTTCAAGTGAACTTTTCCACAGACTCTTACAAAATATAAAAATCACGAATTTCTCACCCAACTTATCTTAAATATCACTTTTCTGCTGCTGCTTCACTATTCTACAACTAATCAGGTATTGATCATAGCTAAGAGCAAAGCAGCAACCCTTCACATGTCTCTGTTGTGAGTCTCCCCATATTTCTAAAAGAAAGCATGCATGTGTCTGCACCTTTTGCTAGTGACACTAGATATAAAAGAAGCATAGAAATGGATGTATATCTGAGTTTTGCATGTCTAGGGTCTTCAGATGGATAACACTTTTCAGAATACATGTGTAAACAGAGATATACTTCAGTCAGAACACCATGGAGACCTTAAAATGTGAGAGACTGCATCTCATATTTCAAACAGACAACTACATTTATGCTGTGTACTTTAAGTGTACTTTTCCACACACTCATAAAACTAGCCTAATCACTAATCTGTTTCTGAACATGTCTTTAACCTCATTTTTGTGCTGGAGCTTTATCATTCTGCGACAACGTACAGTGTTGGGCCTAGCCAAATATAAAGGAGCAAGGTATCACATGTCTCAGCTGTAAGCATGCATGCATGCATATGTCTGTACCTTTAGCTAGCAGCATCATATATAAAAGAAATATCCAAATAGATGTATACTTGTGTTTTATACATCTAGCATCTTCAGATGCATAATACGTATCAGAGTACATGTGCAAGTAGGAGACATACCTTAGTCACAAAACCATGCAGACTTTAAAACTTGACAAACTGCACTTCACATTTGAAGCAGATAATGAAAATTATGTGGTATATTTGAAGTGTAGCTTTCCACAGACTCATACAAAGTAGAGTAATAACTAATTCATCTTCTAACATGCCTAAAGCCTCACTTTTGTGCTGCTGCTTCACCATTCTACGATTACATAGGGTGTTGGGCCTAGCCAAATATAAAGCAGCAATCCTTCACATGTCTCTGCTGTAAGCCTCATCATCTTCCTGAAAGCATACATGCATATATCTGTACCTTTTATTAGCATCATATATCAAAGAAACATACACATAGATGTATAACTGTGTTTTATATGTCTAGCATCTTCAGATAAATCAGACATATCACAATACATGTGCAAGTACATACATACCTCAAGCAGAAGACCATGAAGACCTTAAAACATGAGAGACTGCACTTCATATTTCAAAGAGACACCTACATTTATTCGGCGCACTTCAAGTGAACATTTCCGGAGACTCTTACAAAGTACCATAATCACTAATTACTCACCCAAAATATCTTAAACATTACCTTTCTGGTGCTGCTGCTTTACCATTCTACTACTAGTTAGGTATTGAGCATAGCCAAAAACAAAGCAGCAACCCTTCACATGTCTCTGCTGTAAGTCTCATCATGTTAATGATGTTAATGTTAATGAGACTTGTTGAGCGCACAAATACCCAGAGGTGTCTTGGCGCTATGACTGCAGTATTCACCCCCAGGAAATCAGTTCGGGAAACCCATGTTTTTAACTTTTTCTAAAAATGGTGAGGGAGGCAGCTCCTCTGAGCTCGTCCGGTAGCGTATTTCACAGATTTTCGGTACCGTAAGATAAACTTCGGCCGCCCCAACCTTTGGGGCCTATTCTTGGCACTTTCATCAGTCTTGCACATGAGGACCGCAACTGTCTGGACGGTTGGTACCAGACAAAAAGATTTTGTGTTGTTCAGAGCTTTATATGCTAAACAGAGAGCTTTAAACTCAATTCGCTTTGCCACCGGAAGACATCCAGTGGTCATCTTCCTGAAACCATGCATGCATGTGTCTGTACCTTTTGCTAGTGCACCACATATAAAAGAAGCATACAGATAGATGTATACTTGTGTTTTATGTGTAAAGCATCTTCAAATGCATGACACATGTGAGAATACATGTGCAAGTAGAGACATACCTCAATAACAAGACCATGCAAACCATAAACGTGACAGACTGCACTTTACATTTAATTTGGAAAGTTGTAGAGAAATCCTTTAGTTCTGCTCTGTCATTCTGTTGCGGAGGTTGTGATGTCTTCTAAATGAAGGAATTGTGCAGTGTCTGACATAGGTTTGCAATGCAATTAAAAGTATTTCTTGATTTATAGATGAGAAGTTTTGGATATAAATATTTTAATATTTTAAAATTATTTTTAGAAACTATTTAAAGTTTTTTTTTCCGATATTCACCAAAATTAGTAAAAGATTGAATGTGGCATGAAAAGATCAAAAGAAAAGACAAGAAACAAACAGGACTATCGAAAGCAAGAGAAAAGCAGAAATTAGATGAAGTACAACATGTGACATTGAAGAAAAAGACTTCTGGTAAGAGAACTAAAGAATTTACTAAAAGAATTTTAAAGAACTTAATGAATTTTCAAAATGTGGAAAAGAGAAAGAAAAGTTGTACAACCAATCAGAAGGAAACAAAAAAGAACATTTTAATGGGAAATTAAGTTTTGGGAAAACACTCCATGTTGAAAGATGGATGAAAGAATATAAAGACATTAGGAAGAGAATGTATAAAAGTAGCGTACTACAAAATTTATTGAAAGATTGTAAAAAAGATATTAGAAGATCAGTAGCTTACAAGAAAAAACAACAGATTGAAAGTGTAGTAGAAAAAGCTTTTGAATTGAGAAGAACATTATTTATATTGGTATTGAAGAGAATGAAAACATTGAATACAACAATGCACTTTATGAAGGAGAAAAGCAAAAATAAAAGACTGGTTAATAGAAGTAACTTTTGCAAAAAACATCTGGTGAATGGAAGCACACTTCTAGTACTGAGCCTTTTTTTAACGAAGAAAGCTATTTTCAACAAAATACATTAATTGATGCAGTTGATACCAGTGGTCGTTGTTATGAGATAAAAGATGGTTGTCCAATTGAAAAAGAAAAGATGGTTCCTAGAAATGTGGAAGAAGTAATAGCTGAAGAAGTTCAAGGGAGATGGACACAAGCCCCAGTGTATAAGTGGGATTATAGTAGTATTTGTAGTATTCAACAGGAATCTATTGATATATTATGAATTTTCTTACGAGATTATGCAAAAAAAAGTGTTAAACAGAAGATTAAGATGTTGCAAGGACTAGATCTTTGTAAAATGAGAAAATATACTAAGTTGCAGGGTCATTCTCCAGCTTGTCATTCTAGAAAAGTGTGTCAAAGTACGTTTTATCATTTAAGAATGTTAAAAGTACATCATTCAGAAATGCGGACATTAGTAAGAAGATTGTACTACGTAAAAAGTCCTGCATTATCTTTAAGTGAAAAGAACACAGCTCTTTTGCATGATTCAGTATCGGATGTAAAAAAAGTTTCTGATGGTATACAGTTTCATTTCTTTGGCTCACAAGAGGAGTGTAGAGAAAGTGAGAGCTTGATATGTGTAGGTGTTGATGAACAGGTGGAAGATATTACTACTGAGAAGTTTGCAGAAGAAATCACAAAGTTTAAGATACTTTCATGTGAAAAACCAAACTATGTTTATATTTGTTGTTGACATACTCACTATAGAAGTCAATCTAGGAACGTTGATCTATATTTAAAAAGAGAAAAGGAAAAAAACAATGATAAGTGGGAGCAATGTGGTGTCTCTTTGTTGGTGCAAGGTCATTTTGAGTTGGGTACTGATCAACGTATTTGTAAATATTGTTACAACAAATTAGAAGAGAAGAAAATGCCAGCTACAGCAGTACATAACAATGTAGAGTTAGTAGCTATTCCTCTGGAACTGGCAGATTTTAATACATATGAGTCCATTCTTATTCAATCTGTGCACCCGTTTCAGGCTATAGTTCGTATGGAGCCTAAAACTGCCTTCAACAGATTTACAAAGAGGTCTGAAAGGAAGAGTTGTGTATTTACCTTTAGATTTTAAGACAAATATTGAAACTGTTGGTATAGAGAGAGAGGAAAGTGAACCTGTAGTTATTCTAGTTAATGTTGTACCAACAAAGAGTGGGAAAATATGGTAAGAGTTAATAGATGTCACCAAATTTCAAAAGGCTACATTATATCTTATACAAAACAATATTTATTATAAAACTGTAAATGTGGAAGAACAGTAAATATGTTTAGAAGGTGAAATAGAAATTTGAACTGGCTAAATAGAAAAAGTGGACAACTCCAGGAGTGAAGAAATGTATGAATATTACAGTATACATCCTCTACATTCAAAAGAAGTGATAGGAAACACTATTGAATTATTTCAAATGAAGAAAGTGTAGGGAACTCCCATGAGTGTATGGGAGAAATGTTTAGAAGCTTTTTGTTTTCCACAGCTCTTCCCCACTGGAAAAGGTGGATGATATGATGAACGACCCGTACAGATTCCAGCTTCAGAATACCGTTCGACAAGATTGTAATTAAAAGATGATTGAAGATTTTGACAGTGTATTCCATATATATTTCATCTTCTGTTTGAAAGTGATTTGTCTGGACTTTCATAGTCAGTGAACCACATATTAAAAACAGGTGTCCATCTTACAGATGTTTCTGCAAAGGAATTCTTGGACAAAGTTCAACAAAGAGACTATCATTTAGAATCTCAGTTAATTAATTTGATGGCGTGTCAACCTGGTACTAATGAGTATTGGTATCATCGTCTCAGAGAATTTAAATGTATATTAAGAAACTTAGGTACCCCTACGTGGTTTGTTACGCTAAGCTGTGCTGAATTTGCGTGGGACGATTTACTTGAATTTCTACAACAAGAAAATTCAAATCTAAAAAACATTGAATTGAAGACAGCTGGAGAACCGTGTTCCTTGGATCCTGTAAATGTGTGCATATATTTTAATCAAAGGTTTCAAGCTATGGTGTCTTATATCTGCAATCAAAATAATCCACCTCTTGGCGAAGTTACCGATTTTTGGGGGAGAAAAAAGTACCAAGCCAGAGGTGCTCCTCATATACACATGCTAATTTGGATCAAGAATGCACCTAAATTTGAAACCGATTCTGATGAAACTGTTTTGTCTTTCATGGAAGAGAATGTTACTTGTGCCATTCCAAAAAAAAGGACGAGAAAACAGCTTGAGACAGCAAGTTTTATGGTTTCAAATCCATAGATGTGGAAGATATTGTAGAGGAAAATACAGGTCAAAGGGAACATTTTATACAAAATGTTGTTTTGGATTCCCACGTCCACTAATTTCGTAAGGAAGAATCCATAGTTTTATGTCAGCAGTAAGGCATAGTATAACTCGAAAATCTCCGAAGAATACATACACATAAAAAGAACTGAAGATTCAAAGTATATTAATGACTATAACCCAGTGATTTTGACAATGTGGAATGCAAACATGGATATCCAGTATGTTGCAGATAATTCAATTGTTGTTGCTCGCTATGTTATGTCATATATAACCAAATCTGAAAAGACAGAGTTGAAAGAAGTGTGGGAAGAAATTTCACAAGAGAAGAGTCTTAGTAACATATTGTACAGCTTTAGTTTGAAAATGCTTTCCCATCGAGAGATTGTATCCTATGAATGTTCGGATCGGTTGAGCTCCGCCAGTTTATATTCAAAGTCAAGAAGAATCATTTGGGTAAGTCTAGGTCTTGCTGCAACATGAAATAGAGTATTGCAATCTCTACAAGAAATTGAATACTGAGCATTGAATGAACCAGAAAGTACAGATATTGCTAAAACTATTATGTTGGATACGTTCTATCCCAAAAGGAGTCCACATCTGGAAAACCTATGTCTCTATGAAGTACTGCAACATTACAGCTTTAAGAGAAATGTTACAGAAAATATAAATGAAAAAAAATATGCAGTAATTGGATGTGATAGATGTTTGGTAAAACACGCCAAAGGAAATCTTATTAACCACAGAAAACTCAGTTGCGCTACTCCAGCTAAAAGTGAATTTTTCTATTTAGCACTTCTGCAACTCTTCAAGCCTTGGCGTAGTGAAATGGAATTACTTGGAGATTTTGACTGCTATGAAGATTCCTTTGATGCATATAAAGATAACATTCAATGCACAATTTTCTCTACTTATCTACAAATGTTAAATGAAGAGATTGAACTAGAAACTATTATTGCGGCTGAAATAGCTATAGACAGTTCTCAAGATAGTCAAAGTTCTATTCCACTAAGTCAAGATCCACTAGGACAACCAATTATTAAAAATGAAGCATCAATAGCCATGAATGAAGTAGAAACGGCAATGCAACAAACACAACAGGATATTATTGAGTTGGGAAACTTGGAAGAAGAACTAAATATTGAACAAAAAGAAATATATCAACAAGTGACACAACAGATACAGCATGGTTAGCTGCATGAAAAAAAAGAATGCCAATGCACATCATTTAAATCTATTCAAATGTACATCAGTGGTCAAGCTGGAACAGGAAAAGGTTTCTTAATTAAAGTTTGGACCAGTTATCTACACAAAACTGCTTAGCTTTTAGCTTGTTTTGTAACAGCTCCAACTGGATTAGCAGCACACAAAATTAAAGGGATTACTTTATATCGATTAATCATGCTACCAGTTGAACATGAAAATAAATTGGACTATCACAAGCTATCTGGAGAAGCTTGTTTTGAAGTTTCAAGAGTACCTAGGAAAATGAAACTTCTAATCATTGATGAGGTGAGCATGGTCTCAAACTTAATGCTTGCCTTTGTACATGTAAGAATGCAACAGCTTTTAAAAACAGATTATGATGTTCTTTTTAGAGGAAAAGATGTAATTGTATTTGGCGATCTACTACAACTTACTCCTGTAAAAGGGCAACCAGTTTTTGAAACACTTGTCCATGAAGACACTAGGAAATCTTTGGAAATTATTGGAAATGTGAATATTTGGTTACATTTTGAATATAAAGAATTTATTAAGAATATGCAACAAGCAAGTGATGAAGATTATGGAAATATTCTTACAGATATAAGAATTGGTGTTTTGACAAAACATGGTAAACAAGCTTTACACAAAGTCGGCTAAGGAATTTGTTTACAAATGAAAACATACCACCTGAAATAATGTACAAAAAAGTTGAAGAAAAGAAGTCTATAGTTTGCCTAATGCATACACTGCAAGAGTGTTCTATATTCAGTCAAGAACTTTTGAAATTGGAAAAACGACCAATAGTGAAAATGGAAGCTATTGATAAAATGGAACACAAAAGAGTTACTATTCATCTCTCGGAGATATTACAGTCAAATTTGAATCTTTGAAAAAGTCTATATCTAAAACTGCAGGTTTAGAAAAGACTTTATATGTATGTGTAAACTGTCGGGTAATTTTATGGTGTAGTTTGAATGTAGAAGAAGGTTTAGTAAATGGAGCAATGGGAAAAGTTGTTGATGTTTTAATTATCAGAACAGAGCTGCAATTGAATTTCTGAAGATTAAATTTGATCAGATTGAAGAGGTAAAATAGATTGGACGTTGCGCTGTTCATTTTTTTTTGCTTGTAAAAGACTTGTATGTTCGTAGAAAACAGTTTCCTTTTTTCTTTAGCACATGCAGTAACCATTCATAAATCTCAAAGATTAAGTGTAGACAGTGCTTTGGTAAATATTGGAAGTACGGGGCCCGATTCACAGAACAAACTTAAGACTAAATCCTAAACTTAGTACCATTCTGGTATTCACAGAATGCACCTAGTACTTCTGCTATTCACAGAATGAACTTACTACTTTTGCTATTCACAGAATGAACTTAGTACTTTTGCTATTCACAGAATGGATTTACGACTACTAAACTTACGTCCGCACTCGGGCCGGAAATTCCGGCCCGGAGGCGGAGCTTCCGACCCGGAGGCGGGGCTTCCGGCCCGGAGGCGGAGCTTCCGACCCGGAGGCGGAGCTTCCGGCCCGGAGGTGGGGATTCCGACCGATTTAGCTATGGCCGAAATCTCCGCCTCCGGCCCGGAAGCTCCGCCTCCGGCCCTGAAGCCCCGCCTCCGGGCCGGAAGCTCCGCCTCCGGACCGGAAGCTCCGCCTCCGGGCTGGAAGCTCCGCCTCCGGACCGGAATTTCCGGCCCGAGTGCGGACATAAGTTTAGGAGTCGTAAATCCATTCTGTGAATAGCAAAATTACTAAGTTCATTCTGTGAATAGCAAAAGTAGTAAGTTCATTCTGTGAATACCAGAAGTACTAGGTGCATTCTGTGAATACCAGAATGGTACTAAGTTTAGGATTTAGTCTTAAGTTTGTTCTGTGAATCGGGCCCACAGTGTTTAAAGAGGACATGACTAACATTGCATTGTCTTGAGTAAGAACATTATCTGGTTTGTTTTTGATTGATTTTGATGAGAAAAAAATTAGTGCTGATGCAAATTGTGTAAGAGAGTACAATCAGTGAAGAAGACTTTATGCTCCTAACTTGGGTGAATATCCCGTATATGAGAAACGTGTAGTGTGTCCAAAATGGAAATATGACAAATGTTCTACTGAGATACAAAAAAAGAAAACAATTGAAGAGAATTATGAAGGTGCAAAGAAAAAGAAAATGGATACTGTTGATGATATTGTAGGATACCAGTTAGAAAATAGTTCAGGTATCAACTGCTATGCTAATGTAATTGTGAATGTTGTGTTTTATCTAGAAGATATTCGTCATGAAATTATGAAAATTTGAGAAAAAAGATTCTGTTCTTTACTCAATTATTTTTTTCAAAAGCTGGTAACTGACAGAAGTAAAATCCATACTGCTTCTGCCATTCGTCATCTTTTGGCTATATGTACTGTTTTTTTTTAAATTTACACTCCATATACAACAAGTTGCACAAGAATTTCTGATCCTTATGCTTGGTGTATTGGAAGATGAAGGAATAGCAATTGAAAATGTATTTAGACTAAGTTACAGATGGGATCAAAAATGTGAAGAGTATTCATTTTCTTCTACCACTGAAATAGATACTGAAACATTCATATACTTGATGATACCAGATTTCAAATCAGTATCTTTTAACAAATTAATAAAAACAGCTAATCAAGATATGAAATGTTCTAATTTTAAATCAGAAATGTTGTTAACATTATATATAGAAAGATTTGGAAAATATGTTATTTTAATGTTACAACGTTGTAGAGCAAATGGAAGAAAATTGGAAACCAAAGTTAAAAATTTGTGGCAAGTCAAGTATCAATTTCAGGAATAACTTTTAAAGCAGTGGCTATTAATTTCCGTGATTGACCTACTACAACATCTGGACACTATACTGTGTATTTAAAGTACAAAAAAGGATGGACACATTGCAATGATGCCCATTTGGAATTCAAATGTAGGTTGTCTTATGAATTACCAAATTCATAGCTGATATTTTTGATGCCAAAGTTTTTAAAACATCATTCGGCCTATTGGGAAGATGTGAACACAAATTAACGAATTTATTTGGGATATTTTCAATGCAAAAGTTTTGGAAACATTATTCGGCCTATTGGGAAGATGTGAACAATTAGTGTATGGATTATTGTTTGCATTAATTCATATTGCAGTTGGAAAATTTGATATATTTGTTGTCTATATCATACAAGATGTAAAAGAGAGTGTACATTTTACAAAATGTACTTGAGAGAAATAAAAGACGTAATGTAGTTGAAGAATGTAATTAAGAAACTGTAGATAGGTAAACACATAGTTACACATGTTCTAAATAATGCTGAATGCTGATTTTTTTTTTTTTTACAATCTCGTTGATTGTATTTCCCCCCTGCTGTTTTATGATGACACTACATTGAATTCACTGTGTATGGTGAAACTCAGTAGAATCTGAGAACAGCAAAAAAGTGAAACTGAAAATGTTATGTAATTCTAAAATTATGTTGTGTTCTTAAAAGATTAATATTATATTCAATAACAGTTTTTCTTCTTTTTTTTACAGAAGGTAATGGTGAAGTTTGAAAAGATTTTAAATTCAGTTTACAACAAAACTACTGTAAAAAGACTATCATTTAGAATCGCAGTTAATTAATTTGATGGCGTGTCAACCTGGTACTAATGAGTATTGGTATCATCGTCTCAGAGAATTTAAATGTATATTAAGAAACTTAGGTACCCCTACGTGGTTTGTTACGCTAAGCTGTGCTGAATTTGCGTGGGACGATTTACTTGAATTTCTACAACAAGAAAATTCAAATCTAAAAAACATTGAATTGAAGACAGCTGGAGAACCGTGTTCCTTGGATCCTGTAAATGTGTGCATATATTTTAATCAAAGGTTTCAAGCTATGGTGTCTTATATCTGCAATCAAAATAATCCACCTCTTGGCGAAGTTACCGATTTTTGGGGGAGAAAAAAGTACCAAGCCAGAGTTGCTCCTCATATACACATGCTAATTTGGATCAAGAATGCACCTAAATTTGGAACCGATTCTGATGAAACTGTTTTGTCTTTCATGGAAGAGAATGTTACTTGTGCCATTCCAAAAAAAAGGACGAGAAAACAGCTTGAGACAGCAAGTTTTATGGTTTCAAATCCATAGATGTGGAAGATATTGTAGAGGAAAATACAGGTCAAAGGGAACATTTTATACAAAATGTTGTTTTGGATTCCCACGTCCACTAATTTCGTAAGGAAGAATCCATAGTTTTATGTCAGCAGTAAGGCATAGTATAACTCGAAAATCTCCGAAGAATACATACACATAAAAAGAACTGAAGATTCAAAGTATATTAATGACTATAACCCAGTGATTTTGACAATGTGGAATGCAAACATGGATATCCAGTATGTTGCAGATAATTCAATTGTTGTTGCTCGCTATGTTATGTCATATATAACCAAATCTGAAAAGACAGAGTTGAAAGAAGTGTGGGAAGAAATTTCACAAGAGAAGAGTCTTAGTAACATATTGTACAGCTTTAGTTTGAAAATGCTTTCCCATCGAGAGATTGTATCCTATGAATGTTCGGATCGGTTGAGCTCCGCCAGTTTATATTCAAAGTCAAGACGAATCATTTGGGTAAGTCTAGGTCTTGCTGCAAAATGAAATAGAGTATTGCAATCTCTACAAGAAATTGAATACTGAGCATTGAATGAACCAGAAAGTACAGATATTGCTAAAACTATTATGTTGGATACGTTCTATCCCAAAAGGAGTCCACATCTGGAAAACCTATGTCTCTATGAAGTACTGCAACATTACAGCTTTAAGAGAAATGTTACAGAAAATATAAATGAAAAAAAATATGCAGTAATTGGATGTGATAGATGTTTGGTAAAACACGCCAAAGGAAATCCTATTAACCACAGAAAACTCAGTTGCGCTACTCCAGCTAAAAGTGAATTTTTCTATTTAGCACTTCTGCAACTCTTCAAGCCTTGGCGTAGTGAAATGGAATTACTTGGAGATTTTGACTGCTATGAAGATTCCTTTGATGCATATAAAGATAACATTCAATGCACAATTTTCTCTACTTATCTACAAATGTTAAATGAAGAGATTGAACTAGAAACTATTATTGCGGCTGAAATAGCTATAGACAGTTCTCAAGATAGTCAAAGTTCTATTCCACTAAGTCAAGATCCACTAGGACAACCAATTATTAAAAATGAAGCATCAATAGCCATGAATGAAGTAGAAACGGCAATGCAACAAACACAACAGGATATTATTGAGTTGGGAAACTTGGAAGAAGAACTAAATATTGAACAAAAAGAAATATATCAACAAGTGACACAACAGATACAGCATGGTTAGCTGCATGAAAAAAAAGAATGCCAATGCACATCATTTAAATCTATTCAAATGTACATCAGTGGTCAAGCTGGAACAGGAAAAGGTTTCTTAATTAAAGTTTGGACCAGTTATCTACACAAAACTGCTGAATTACATTTAGCTTGTTTTGTAACAGCTCCAACTGGATTAGCAGCACACAAAATTAAAGGGATTACTTTATATCGATTAATCATGCTACCAGTTGAACATGAAAATAAATTGGACTATCACAAGCTATCTGGAGAAGCTTGTTTTGAAGTTTCAAGAGTACCTAGGAAAATGAAACTTCTAATCATTGATGAGGTGAGCATGGTCTCAAACTTAATGCTTGCCTTTGTACATGTAAGAATGCAACAGCTTTTAAAAACAGATTATGATGTTCTTTTTAGAGGAAAAGATGTAATTGTATTTGGCGATCTACTACAACTTACTCCTGTAAAAGGGCAACCAGTTTTTGAAACACTTGTCCATGAAGACACTAGGAAATCTTTGGAAATTATTGGAAATGTGAATATTTGGTTACATTTTGAATATAAAGAATTTATTAAGAATATGCAACAAGCAAGTGATGAAGATTATGGAAATATTCTTACAGATATAAGAATTGGTGTTTTGACAAAACATGGTAAACAAGCTTTACACAAAGTCGGCTAAGGAATTTGTTTACAAATGAAAACATACCACCTGAAATAATGTACAAAAAAGTTGAAGAAAAGAAGTCTATAGTTTGCCTAATGCATACACTGCAAGAGTGTTCTACATTCAGTCAAGAACTTTTGAAATTGGAAAAACGACCAATAGTGAAAATGGAAGCTATTGATAAAATGGAACACAAAAGAGTTACTATTCATCTCTCGGAGATATTACAGTCAAATTTGAATCTTTGAAAAAGTCTATATCTAAAACTGCAGGTTTAGAAAAGACTTTATATGTATGTGTAAACTGTCGGGTAATTTTATGGTGTAGTTTGAATGTAGAAGAAGGTTTAGTAAATGGAGCAATGGGAAAAGTTGTTGATGTTTTAATTATCAGAACAGAGCTGCAATTGAATTTCTGAAGATTAAATTTGATCAGATTGAAGAGGTAAAATAGATTGGACGTTGCGCTGTTCATTTTTTTTTGCTTGTAAAAGACTTGTATGTTCGTAGAAAACAGTTTCCTTTTTTCTTTAGCACATGCAGTAACCATTCATAAATCTCAAAGATTAAGTGTAGACAGTGCTTTGGTAAATATTGGAAGTACGGGGCCCGATTCACAGAACAAACTTAAGACTAAATCCTAAACTTAGTACCATTCTGGTATTCACAGAATGCACCTAGTACTTCTGCTATTCACAGAATGAACTTACTACTTTTGCTATTCACAGAATGAACTTAGTACTTTTGCTATTCACAGAATGGATTTACGACTACTAAACTTACGTCCGCACTCGGGCCGGAAATTCCGGCCCGGAGGCGGAGCTTCCGGCCCGGAGGCGGGGCTTCCGGCCCGGAGGCGGAGCTTCCGGGCCGGATGCGGAGCTTCCGGCCCGGAGGTGGAGATTCCGGCCGATTTAGCTATGGCCGAAATCTCCGCCTCCGGCCCGGAAGCTCCGCCTCCGGCCCGGAAGCCCCGCCTCCGGGCCGGAAGCTCCGCCTCCGGACCGGAATTTCCGGCCCGAGTGCGGACGTAAGTTTAGGAGTCGTAAATCCATTCTGTGAATAGCAAAATTACTAAGTTCATTCTGTGAATAGCAAAAGTAGTAAGTTCATTCTGTGAATACCAGAAGTACTAGGTGCATTCTGTGAATACCAGAATGGTACTAAGTTTAGGATTTAGTCTTAAGTTTGTTCTGTGAATCGGGCCCACAGTGTTTAAAGAGGACATGACTAACATTGCATTGTCTTGAGTAAGAACATTATCTGGTTTGTTTTTGATTGATTTTGATGAGAAAAAAATTAGTGCTGATGCAAATTGTGTAAGAGAGTACAATCAGTGAAGAAGACTTTATGCTCCTAACTTGGGTGAATATCCCGTATATGAGAAACGTGTAGTGTGTCCAAAATGGAAATATGACAAATGTTCTACTGAGATACAAAAAAAGAAAACAATTGAAGAGAATTATGAAGGTGCAAAGAAAAAGAAAATGGATACTGTTGATGATATTGTAGGATACCAGTTAGAAAATAGTTCAGGTATCAACTGCTATGCTAATGTAATTGTGAATGTTGTGTTTTATCTAGAAGATATTCGTCATGAAATTATGAAAATTTGAGAAAAAAGATTCTGTTCTTTACTCAATTATTTTTTTCAAAAGCTGGTAACTGACAGAAGTAAAATCCATACTGCTTCTGCCATTCGTCATCTTTTGGCTATATGTACTGTTTTTTTTAAAATTTACACTCCATATACAACAAGTTGCACAAGAATTTCTGATCCTTATGCTTGGTGTATTGGAAGATGAAGGAATAGCAATTGAAAATGTATTTAGACTAAGTTACAGATGGGATCAAAAATGTGAAGAGTATTCATTTTCTTCTACCACTGAAATAGATACTGAAACATTCATATACTTGATGATACCAGATTTCAAATCAGTATCTTTTAACAAATTAATAAAAACAGCTAATCAAGATATGAAATGTTCTAATTGTAAATCAGAAATGTTGTTAACATTATATATAGAAAGATTTGGAAAATATGTTATTTTAATGTTACAACGTTGTAGAGCAAATGGAAGAAAATTGGAAACCAAAGTTAAAAAATTGTGGCAAGTCAAGTATCAATTTCAGGAATAACTTTTAAAGCAGTGGCTATTAATTTCCGTGATTGACCTACTACAACATCTGGACACTATACTGTGTATTTAAAGTACAAGAAAGGATGGACACATTGCAATGATGCCCATTTGGAATTCAAATGTAGGTTGTCTTATGAATTACCAAATTCATAGCTGATATTTTTGATGCCAAAGTTTTTAAAACATCATTCGGCCTATTGGGAAGATGTGAACACAAATTAACGAATTTATTTGGGATATTTTCAATGCAAAAGTTTTGGAAACATTATTCGGCCTATTGGGAAGATGTGAACAATTAGTGTATGGATTATTGTTTGCATTAATTCATATTGCAGTTGGAAAATGTGATATATTTGTTGTCTATATCATACAAGATGTAAAAGAGAGTGTACATTTTACAAAATGTACTTGAGAGAAATAAAAGACGTAATGTAGTTGAAGAATGTAATTAAGAAACTGTAGATAGGTAAACACATAGTTACACATGTTCTAAATAATGCTGAATGCTGATTTTTTTTTTTTTTACAATCTCGTTGATTGTATTTCCCCCCTGCTGTTTTATGATGACACTACATTGAATTCACTGTGTATGGTGAAACTCAGTAGAATCTGAGAACAGCAAAAAAGTGAAACTGAAAATGTTATGTAATTCTAAAATTATGTTGTGTTCTTAAAAGATTAATATTATATTCAATAACAGTTTTTCTTCTTTTTTTTACAGAAGGTAATGGTGAAGTTTGAAAAGATTTTAAATTCAGTTTACAACAAAACTACTGTAAAATAGTTCTGCTGAGTTTTGTATCTACATTAGTAAAAAAGGTAAGAATAAATAATGTAATATGCATGATAATGTGAAATAATCTTTAGAGCCACTTTTAATGCACTCCTCTGTTCCCTCAAACACTACCCATGCACTCATCTATGAACTTGGGCACTATTCCCACACTCATTTAATTTACCCAGGCACTACCCATGTACTGGTACAATCACCCAGGCTCTACTCATGCAATCACTCACACACTATCCATGCACTCAGGTACTACCTCTGTACTCATGCAATCACCCAGGCACTACCCATACACTCATCCATGCACTCAGACACTACCCTTGCATTCTTGCATTTACTCAGACTTACAACATGCACTCCTCCAATAAGCCAGGCAGTAGTTATGCACTCACACAATCACTTAGGCACTACCCATGCACTCATCCATTCTGTCAATTTCTACCCATGTACTCATGCATGCCCTCAGGTGCTACCCCTGTACTCATGCAATCACACAGGCACTACCCATGCACTCCTTCAATTTCCCAAGCACTAGCCATGCAGTCATGAAATCACCCAGGCACTACCCATGGAGTCATGCAATCACCCATGCATTCATCCGTGCACTAAGGCACTATCCTTGCACTTTTGCATTCACTCAGGCAGTACACATACACTCCTCCAATCACCCAGGCAGTAGTCATGCACTCATACAATCACCCAGGCACTACCCATTCTCTTATCGATTCTGTCAAATACTACCCAGGCACTCATCCATGTCCTCAGGTGCTACCCCTCCACTAATATAATCACACAAGCACTACCTATGCACTCTTTCAATTGCCCAAGCAATAGCCATGCAGTCATGCAATCACCCAGGCACCACCCATGCACTCATCCATGCACTCAGGCACTACCCTTGCACTCTTGTATTTACTCAGGCAGTACACATGCACTCCCCCAAACACTAAGGCATTACCCCTGCACTCATGCAATCACCCAGGCACTACCCTTGCACTTATCCATTCTGTCAAATACTACCAATGAACTCAAGCATGCCCTCAGGTGCTAGCCCTGTGTTCATGCAATCACACAGGCAATAGCCATGCAGTCTTTCAATCCCCCAGGCACTACCCATGCACTCATGCAATCACCCATGCACTTCCCATGCACTCATCCGTGCACTCAGGCACTACCCTTGCACTCTTGTATTTACTCAGGCAGTATACATGCACTCCCCCAATCACTAACGCATTACGCCTGCACTCATGCAATCACCCTGGCACTACCCCTGTACTCATCCATTCTGTCAAATACTAACAATGCCCTCAAGCATGCCCTCAGGTGCTAGCCCTGTGCTCATGCAATCACACAGGCACTAGCCATGCACTCTTTCAATCACCCAGGCACTACCCATACTCTCATGCAATCACCCAGGTACTACCCATGCACTCATCCGTGCACTCAGGCACTACCCTTGCAATCTTGCATTTACTCAGGCAGTACACATGCACTCATACAATCACCCAGGCACTACTTGTGCACTTATCCATTCTGTCAAATACTACCCAGGCACTCATCCATGCCCTCAGGTGCTCCCTCCACTCATATAATCACACAGGCACTACCCATGCACTCTTTCAATTGCCCAAGCAATAGCCATGCAGTCATGCAATCAGCCAGGCACTACCCGTGCACTCATCCATGTACTCAGGCACTACCCTTGCACTCTTGTATTCACTCAGGCAGTACACATACACTCCTCCAATCACCCAGGCAGTAGTCATGCACTCATACAATCACCCAGGCACTACCCATGCTCTCATCCATTCTGTCAAATACTACCCAGGCACTCATCCATGCCCTCAGGTGCCACCCCTCCACTCATATAATCACACAGGCACTACCCATGCACTCTTTCAATTGCCCAAGCAATAGCCATGCAGTCATGCAATCACCCAAGCACCACCCATGCACTCATCCATGCACTCAGGCACTACCCTTGCACTCTTGCATTTACTCAGGCAGTACACATGCACTCATACAATCACCCAGGCACTACTTATGCACTTATCCATTCTGTCAAATACTACTCATGCACTGAGCCATGCCCTAAGGTACTACTTCTGCAAACATTCAATCACCCAGACACTACCCATGCACTCCTCCAATCATCCAAGCACTACCTGTGCATTCATGAAATCACTTAGGCACTACCTATGCACTAATACATGCACTCAGGCACTGTCCCTGCACTCATGCAATCATCCAGGCAGGACTCATGCAGTTTTCCCATCACCCAGACACTACCCATGCACTCATGCAATCACCCAGGCAGTACCCATGCACTCATCTGTGCACTAAGGCACTATGTATGCACTCATGCAATCTCACAGGCACTACCCATGCACTCATCCAATCACTCAGGCAGTAGACATGCAGTCCTCCAATGACCAAAGTTCTAACCATGCAGTGATAAAATCACTGAGGCACGTCTCATGCACTCCTCCAATCAACCAGGCACTACCCATGTACTCATGCAAACAGACACACACTACCTATGCACTCATCCATGCACTCAGGCACTGCCCCTGCACGCTTGTAATCACTCAGGCAGTACACATGCACTCATCCATTCTCTCAAACACTACCAATTCACTCATCCATGCCCTCAAGTGTTACCCCTGCACTCATGCAATCACACATGCACTACCCATGAACTCCTTCAATCACCCAGGCCCTATCTATGAATTGATCCATGCACTCAGGCACTAACCCTGCACTCTTGCAATTAGTCAGACAATACACAGGCATTCCTCCAATAACCCAGGCAGTACCCCTGCTCTCATGCAATCACCCAGGCACTGCCTATGCACTCCTCCAATCACCCAGGCACTACCCCTGCTCTCATGCAATCACACAGGCACTGCCTATGCACTCCTCCAATTACCCAGGCCGTTGCCATGCACTCGTGCAATCACCCAGGCACTACCGATGCACTCATCCATTCTCTCAAACACTACTAATGCACTTATCTATGCCCTCAGGTGCTACCCCTGCACTCATGCAATCACACATGCACTACCCATGCACTCCTCCAATCACTCAGACACTACCCTTGCATTCTTGCATTTACTCATACTTACAACATGCACTACTCCAATAACCCAGGCAGTAGTTATGCACTCACACAATCACCTAGGCTCTACCCATGCACTCATCCATTCTGTCAACTTCTAACCATGTACTCATGCATGCCCTCAGGTGCTACCCCTGTACTCATGCAATCACACAGGCACTACCCATGCACTCCTTCAATTTCCCAAGCACTAGCCATGCAGTCATGAAATCACCCAGGCACTAACCATGGAGTCATGCAATCACCCAGGTACTACACATGCACTCATCTGTGCACTCAGGCACTATCCTTGCACTTTTGCATTCACTCAGGCAGTACACATACACTCCTCCAATCACCCAGGCAGTAGTCATGCACTCATACAATCACCCAGGCACTACCCATTCTCTCATCGATTCTGTCAAATACTACCAAGGCACTCATCCATGTCCTCAGGTGCTACCCCTCCACTAATATAATCACACAATCACTACCTATGCACTCTTTCAATTGCCCAAGCAATAGCCATGCAGTCATGCAATCACCCAGGTACCACCCATGCACTCATCCATGCACTCAGGCACTACCCTTGCACTCTTGTATTTACTCAGGCAGTACACATGCACTCCCCCAAACACTAAGGCATTACCCCTGCACTCATGCAATCACCCAGGCACTACCCTTGCACTTATCCATTCTGTCAAATACTACCAATGAACTCAAGCATGCCCTCAGGTGCTAGCCCTGTGCTCATGCAATCACACAGGCACTAGCCATGCAGTCTTTCAATCACCCAGGCACTACCCATGCACTCATGCAATCACCCATGCACTTCCCATGCACTCATCCGTGCACTCAGGCACTACCCTTGCACTCTTGTATTTACTCAGGCAGTATACATGCACTCCTCCAATCACTAACGCATTACCCCTGCACTCATGCAATCACCCCGGCACTACCCCTGTACTCATCCATTCTGTCAAATACTAACAATGCACTCAAGCATGCCCTCAGGCGCTAGCCCTGTGCTCATGCAATCACACAGGAACTAGCCATGCACTCTTTCAATCACCCAGGCACTACCCATGCACTCATTCAATCACCCAGGTACTACCCATGCACTCATCCGTGTACTCAGGCACTACCCTTGCAATCTTGCATTTACTCAGGCAGTACACATGCACTCATACAATCACCCAGGCACTACTTGTGCACTTATCCATTCTGTCAAATACTACCCAGGCACTCATCCATGCCCTCAGGTGCTCCCTCCACTCATATCATGACACAGGCACTATCCATGCACTCTTTCAATTGCCCAAGCAATAGCCATGCAGTCATGCAATCAGCCAGGCACTATCCATGCACTCATCCATGTACTCAGGCACTACCCTTGCACTCTTGTATTCACTCAGGCAGTACACATACACTCCTCCAATCACCCAGTCAGTAGTCATGCACTCATACAATCACCCAGGCACTACCCATGCTCTCATCCATTCTGTCAAATACTACCCAGGCACTCAACCATGCCCTCAGGTGCCACCCCTCCACTCATATAATCACACAGGCACTACCCATGCACTCTTTCAATTGCCCAAGCAATAGCCATGCAGTCATGCAATCACCCAAGCACCACCCATGCACTCAGGCACTACCCTTGCACTCTTGCATTTACCCAGGCAGTACACATGCACTCATACAATCACCCAGGCACTACTTATGCACTTATCCATTCTGTCAAATACTACTCATGCACTGAGCCATTCCCTAAGGTACTACTTCTGCAATCATTCAATCACCCAGACACTACCCATGCACTCCTCCAATCATCCAAGCACTACCTGTGCATTCATGAAATCACTTAGGCACTACCTATGCACTAATACATGCACTCAGGCACTGTCCCTGCACTCATGCAATCATCCAGGCAGGACTCATGCAGTCTTCCAATCACCCAGACACTACCCATGCACTCATGCAATCACCCAGGCAGTACCCATGCACTCATCTGTGCACTAAGGCACTATGTATGCACTCATGCAATCTCACAGGCACTACCCATGCACTCATCCAATCACTCAGGCAGTAGACATGCAGTCCTCCAATGACCAAAGTTCTAACCATGCAGTGATAAAATCACTGAGGCACTTCTCATGCACTCCTCCAATCAACCAGGCACTACCCATGTACTCATGCAAACAGACACACACTACCTATGCACTCATCCATGCACTCAGGCACTGCCCCTGCACTCTTGTAATCACTCAGGCAGTACACATGCACTCATCCATTCTCTCAAACACTACTAATTCACTCATCCATGCCCTCAAGTGTTACCCCTGCACTCATGCAATCACACATGCACTACCCATGAACTCCTTCAATCACCCAGGCCCTATCTATGAATTGATCCATGCACTCAGGCACTACCCCTGCACTCTTGCAATTAGTCAGACAATACACATGCACTCCTCCAATCACCCAGGCACTATCCATGCTCTCATGCAATCACCCAGGCACTGCCTATGCACTCCTCCAATCACTCAGGCACTACCCCTGCTCTCATGGAATCACCCAGGCACTGCCTATGCACTCCTCCAATTACCCAGGCAGTTGCCATGCACTCGTGCAATCACCCAGGCACTACCGATGCACTCATCCATTCTCTCAAACACTACTAATGCACTTATCCATGCCCTCAGGTGCTACCCCTGCACTCATGCAATCACACATGCACTACCCATGCACTCCTCCAATCACCCAGGCACTACCCCTGCACTCTTGCAATCAGTCAGACAATACACATGCACTCCTCCAATCACCCAGACACTACCCCTGTACTCATGCAATCACCCAGGCACTACCCTTGCACTCCTCCAATCACTCAAGCAGTTTTTTTGCAGTCATGCAATCACTCAAGCAGTACTGTTACACTCATCCATTCACACAGGAAGCACCTATGCACTCCAATAACCCAGGTACTACCCATGCACTCATGCAATAGCCCAGGCACTACCCTTGCACTCCTCCAATCACCCATTCATGCACTGAGGCAGTATGTTTGCTCTCCTTCGATCAGCCAGGCACTACCCTTCAACTCATGCAATCACTCAGGCACTACCCATGCACTCATCTATGCACTCAGGCACTACCGCTGTACTCATGCAATCACTTGGGAAGTATACACGCACTCCTCCAATCACCCAAGTACTACCCATGCACTCCTCTAATCACCCAGGCAGTGCCCATACACTCCTCCAATCACCCAGGCACTACCCATGCACTCATACAATCTGCCAAGCACTACCCATGCATTCCTCTAATAACCCAGACAGTACCCATGCACTCCTCCAATCACCCAGGCACTACACATGCACTCCTCCAATCACCCAGACACTACACATGCACTCCTCCAATCACCCAGACACTACCCATGCACTTCTCCATTCACCCAGGCACTACCCATGTACTTTTCCATTCAACCAGGCACTACCCATACAGTCATGCAACCACTCAAGCACTACCCATGCACTCAAGCAGTACCCCTGCAGTCATGCAATCACTTGGACAGTACACATGCACTCCTTAAATCACTCAGACACTACTTATACAATCATCCATGAACTCAGGCACTACCCTTGCACTCATCCATGCATTCAGGCAGTACGCCTGCACTCATGCAATCACGAATGCATTATCCATGCAGTCCTCCATCATGCAGGCACTACCCCTGCACTCATGCAATCATCCACGTACTACCCATGCTCTCCTCCAATCACTCAGGCACTACCCATGCACTCAGGCACTACCCCTGCACTCATTCAATCACTTGGGCAGTACACATGCACTCCTCTGATCACCCAGGTATTACCCATGCACTCCTCTAATCACCCAGGAAACACCCATGCACTCCTCCAATCACACAGGCAATTTATATGTACTTATACAATCACTCAGGCACTACCCATGCACTTCTCCATGCATTCAGGTACTACCCATGCACTTGGGCAGTCCACATGCACTCATGCAATCACTTGGACAGTACACATGTACTCCTCCAATCACCCAAACACTACCGATGCACTCATGCAATCACCCAGGCACTACCCATGAACTAATCCATGCACTCAGGCACGATCTTTGCACTCTTGCAATCACCCAAACACCACCTTTGCACTCCTCCAATCACCTAGACACTACCTATGCACTCATGCAATTACTCAGGCACAACCCATGCAGTCATCTAATCACCCAGGCACTACCCATGCACTCTTCCAATCACCCAGGCACTACCCATGCACTCTTTCAATCACCCAGGCATTATCCATGCACTCATGCAATCACTCAGGTACTGTCCATGCACTCATACAATCACTCAGGCATTATCCATGTACTAACCCATTCACTCAGGCACTTTCCCTGCACTCATGCAATCACCCAGGCAGTACACATGTACTCCTCCAATCACCCAGGCACTACCCATGCACTCATGCAATCACTGATGCACTACCCATGCACTTCTCCATATATTACACTTTCCGCAATTCACACAACACATAGAAGTTTGTCTATTCTAAACCAAATAGGCAGTTCTAACAAGAACCATGTTTTTTCTTCTTTTACATTTTTTTGTATGTTTTTTAACTCTTTTTTGTATTTTTGGGGTGTTTTTTGAAAATGAAAAAATAAACAGAATGAAGTGTGAAAACTTTTCAAAACTTTTGCAATTAGGAACTCATTGCAAAAGCAAACAATTTTGTTTTTTTAATCTGTGTTTTTTTGCAACAAACAAGATAGCATCCACCGATTGCTCTCCGTAACAAAGAACTTTTTTGCATTTAATGAACTGCTGTTCAAGTCCAGCTAACTCAGGTTTGATTTGGGTTGTTTGAGTTGTTGAAGAACCTGATGAGGTGGTAGGCCCTGCAACTTGATAGTCTTGTGAAGATTGTTTTTGAAGCTCACGTTGATGTTGCTCTCATGCAAGATGACGTGGATGGATTGTCTGCAGGTGTTTAAGCATAGATGATGTGCCACACAAGTATTTTTTTTCAGATCCACGTGAGAGGACCTATTCGCAGATAGAGCATGTCACCTTACGTGCGTTGACCTTCTTTTCACCTGCTGGTATTCGGGAAAAAAGCCCATACGACGCTTTCATATCCTTGCTTCACAGGTTCTTCCAAATCTTCTTCTCCAAGAATTTGTTGAGGTGGAATTGAAGAAGCCATTTTTAGTGAAATAAAAAAAGCACCCAAAAAATGTTAAAGGAAGAGCAGAAAACACAAGAGCTGTTTCTCTGAAGATGTTCTTGGAAGAATTAAACATTTGGGTGGGGTCCTGCAAGTTCTAGAATAAAAAGCTTCTTAACCAATGAAATGCTTTCTTTTGAAGTCTTATGGGATTCATGCACCGGACGGGCAACCGGCTCGCACCTGATGGTTTTCCCAATAAGTATATTTAACAATAATATATCTTTATTCCAGTTACAATTGTACGATTTTTACAATTGTATATATTAATCTCTTGGTATAATATATATAATAAAGTTATATACATGTACTTTTAAAACTAAATAACTTGCGGTAGATTCACATACCTGACTTAACCCCGGATATAAATATGTGATGTTGCGTGGTACCGTCGCGGCTCCCGTAACTTCATTATAAGACGTTTAACATCCATATTATGTATGTAAATATTACTTTTATAACTCCTACAATAAAGCATATACAATTGATTTAATAAATTTATAGCATATATCATGTGTTGGACCCGGCCCTCGTAACATAGTCAGACCTGACCCCTGCACCTCACACCAGCCCCGAGCCCCTGGCCTAGCCGATCCTTCCCACCAGAACACACGCACCCGACCCGGACTTCCCCCGTCCATAGGCCTTCCTCCTTCGGCCACCCCGGGCCCGCGTGCCCACTGGATGCACCAAGATGGCCGCCCGGCCCCAGCGCGACCCTAGCCTACAGGCGCCACTCCGGCTGGAGGACATCGCGCCCCCCTTGGGATGAGAGAGGGAGGAGCAGTTTCCATCACACCTCTGCGCTTCCCTGGGACGGTGGGTTTCGATCGACCTGCCGGCCTCCCTGAGGGCTGGCTCCACGCCTGCTGGGTGTCTGGGGCTCCTCCCGACCCGGCCCTGAAAGGATCAAAGGACAATGGCAGGAAACCCCCAACAAGCGACCCCCAGGTGACAAGACCCCTGCCTGCACAGACTCCGGACATCAAAGAGGAGTCTCCCTATAACAAGGGGTGCTCTGGGACTGTCCGGCAGATTCGCCTTGGAACCACCTGAGCCCTGCTGAGTGACTCGCGGCTCCCTGAAAGATCGTAAGACCTCCGAACTTGTGCTTGAGCCCTGCTGAGTGACTCGCGGCTCCCTGAAGATCGTAAGACCTCCGAACTCATGCTTGAGCCCTGCTGAGTGACTTGCGGCTCCCTGAAGATCGTAAGACCTCCGAACTTGTGCTTGAGCCCTGCTGACTGACTCGCGGCTCCCTGAAGATCGTAAGACCTCCGAACTTGTGCTTGAGCCCTGCTGAGTGACTCGCGGCTCCCTGAAGATCGTAAGACCTCCGAACTTGTACTCGAGCCTGCTGAGTATCTCGCAGTGCCCACAGACTCCCTTGGTCCCGCCGGACCCCACGACGACAAGCGTATCCCCCAGCTCGAGGATTGTGAGCTGTGCGCCGGATACGCCCCTGCATTTGATCCATTCCCCCCAAAGACTGTCCCGCTACCTCCTAACCCCCCTCCAAGACTTTGTGAGCCCGTGCTCCACTTGTATATATATTGCCTTGCGGATCATAAAGATCGTACCACTCCGATCTGATAAAGATTTGCTCTTAAGAACTCTCGGTGTTGTGTCTCTATGGGGCATATGCATCAACCAAACGAATACCGATTCCTTAATAGCGAAAAATAAGGAATCGCCATTAAGGAATCGGTAAATGGCATGCATCAACAGATTCGGTAAAATTTAGCGATTCCTTAAAAATCGCTAAATTTACCGATTCCTACATAGCGGGGCACGCAAACTCCCCCTAGCAAATAGCGAGTTCGGTAATACCGAATTAGCTAATAGCGAGTTCGGTAATACCGAGTTAGCTATTACCGAATCGGTATTAGCGAAATCGCAATTTGCCGCGTCGCTCCGGGAACGTGCAGATGACATCACCAACCAGGAAATACTGCTGCCCCACCCACATTACCTCGACAGAGGAGCAGACAGGAGCTGGGAAGGAGGACTGCCTGTGCAGAGTGAGGCCACACCGACTCTGCAAAGTCACACACATCATGGCGCAGGAAGTGCCATCCAGCGCAGAGTCTGCACGCAAACGAAAGCGTAAATTTTCAGACAGGGAGCTCGAGTACCTAATCAAGGGAGTCTCCAGCAAACACGACCGCCTCTTTGGCAAGCTGTCCCTCAAGGTGCCTGAGCAGGAGAAGCGGCGCATATGGCTGCGCATCCGTGAGAGGGTGAATGCAGTTGGCGTCACAACCCGCAGCATCGACGACCTCAAAAAAAGGTGGTACGACCTGCGGAAGCGTGCCAAAGAGAGGATTGCGGAGAGGCTCCGGGAGGCGAGCAGGACTGGAGGCGGAGCATCCACAGCACCAGCCAACACAGCCCTGGAGGACCTTGTGGAAGGGACGATAGAGCGGGAAGCCGTCGTGGGGGTGACCCAGATGGACAAGTCCGGCGCAGCCACAATTGCCCAAGGTAAGATGCATGCCTGTGCCCACACCCAGCATTGCGTAAATCCATTTCCATGCCCCCAGCCCGATCTCAGTGTGTCTGCAGCTCTGGCACAGACAGCTTAACACATGACACCAGTGCATCTTGGGAGTTGTAGTCTAGTCAGCCCAGTGTGCATGTACAGGCGTAAATCCAATGACCATACACCACATCAGTTGAACATGGATGGAGACTGTTTCACACACAGATGCATCACCTGGGGATTCGGACGACAGCAGCCAGCTGATCATATCGGAAACACCCGTCGAGTCAGACCAGGAGACAGCGCAGGACGCGCATGCATCGCCAACACCTGCCACCCCAACAGCACCACCTCCACCAGCGCCACTAGCTACGGCACCTCCACCAGCGCCACAAGCTACGGCACCAGCACCAGCGCCACAAGCAACGGCATCAGCCAAACAGGCTGCAGCTACTACAGCCACAATAGCGCAGAGGCGCAGGTCCCAAGTTGCGCCCTTGCAGGAGATGGAAACACCCACCTCGCAATTGGCACCCAGGCAGAGCACATACACACCACCTGATGCACCACCTGGAGGTGCTAGACGCGCACGGCGGCACAGGGCTCGTCGCAGTTCCGTCTCCTCAGCCGAACAGGATGTCCCAACAACCTCTGCAATTGAGGAGAGGATGCTGCGTACACAGCGCATGCAGGGGCGACATGTGGCTAACATTAGCTGCAATATTGTGCGCCTTGCTAGGGAGATGCGCGCCATGACTGCAGCAGTCACGGACATGAGCAAGGCGGTCAGGGACATGACCACAGCGGTTGCAGAGGGCAATGCTCAGCTCAGGGAGGAGGTACATGAGCTCACCCGTGCCACGAGGGAGGGCCATGAGTGCCATAAGAGGAGTCACCAGCAGCAAATGTTGCGTACCGCCGCCGCTACCAAGGCCATCACACGGCACAGCAACAGCACCGCTGTGTTGGCACGCCGCTCAGTCGCCCTGCAGGTGGACCTTGGGCACTTCTGCGGGGATGTGGCAAAGTCACTAGGACACATCACCACTGCTGTGGAACACCTTCAGAGCAGCACATGCAGTGCTGCTGCATTGGGAGGGGATGACACAAGTGAGGCTGCCTCCAGTGTCAGCAGCGTGTCACTGGCAGAGGCCAGCACCAGGCGCCGCAGTTCGCGTGCCTCCGCGGGGACAGGCCGTGGTGAGGCATTGGATACACCTGAGCGGAGGCTTGGGGTACGTGGGAAGCGCCACTAGACAGTTGGACATGCATGCAGGACCATGGTGGGGCAACCATGGCCATCCAATCACTGTGTATGCACAGGCGTGACTTTAAGGCACCTTTTATTTACAATGATGCAATTGGAGCATGATTTACAATGCTAGTTTTGTTGCACAATCCTCAGTGCTACTGTGCATTAAACAGTTGCACCCCAAACCAACTTGTAATGTCTCATTTCCCCATGTTTCAAAAATTATGTTGCATAATGTATGTCCGCCTCCTATGGCCCTCTGCTGTGTTTGGGATGTGTGCCTGTCGTTGTTGGGCGGGTGGTTGGTCAGCCCGGTGGTCGTCATCCCTGTCCACCTCTATGGGTATCCCCCTTCTGGTGGCAATGTTGTGCAGCATTGCACATACAGCAATTATCCGACAGCATGTTTCTGGTTGGTATAACATGGCGCCGCCAGTCTTGTGGAGGATACGGAAGCGGCTCTTGAGAATCCCAAAAGTCCTCTCTATCACATTCCTCGTGCTGATGTGTGCAGCGTTGTAGCGATGTTCCTGCGGGGTTGCTGGATTTAAGTATGGGGTGAGTAAGTATTCCCGCAGGGCGTAGGCACTGTCACCTAGAAGATAGAAGCATAGACTTAGCATTGGTGATGTACATACATGTGTGGTGTTGGTGTGGGGAAGCGTATTTCTACGTACCTAGCAGGAGTCCCTCTCCAAATTCTCTGTTGATTAGTCGCCTGTGCATTCCACTGTTGCGGAAGATGTATGAGTCGTGTGTGCTCCCCGGGAATTGTGCCACTAGGTCCGTTATGATGTTATTGGCATCGCACACAACCTGCACGTTGATCGAGTGGTATGACTTGCGGTTCCGGAATATGTACTCATTTGCAGCCGGAGGGCATATGGGGATATGCGTGCAGTCGATGCATCCAATCACATGTGGGAATTGTGCCACCTGGTAGAAAGCCTGTTTGGTGCGGTCCAACTGCTGTGGGGTTGTGGGGAAGCTGATGTGTGTGTGGAGCATTGTCAGCATGGCATCTAGGAATTTCTTGAAGAAGCGTGACAGTGCGCTTTGCGAAACACCTCCGGCCACCGCAATTACACCCTGGAAACTCCCTGAGGCCAGTAGGTGCAGGCTGCATAGGACCTGAACGTGCGCAGGGATTGCATTTGTCCGGTGTGTCTGATGCTGCAGTAATGGTTCCAGGTCTGCAATCAGGCGCATGATCATAGCGCGATTGAGGCGATACTTCTGGTACACCTCGTCCTCATTCTGCCCGAGCAAGGTTATGCGCAGTCTGAAAACTCGCTCCTGGACCCTTCTCCTGCGCTGTCCTGCTGCATTGATCCGCATCCTCCTTGCAAGCACGTAGAGGGCAGCCATTTTGTGGGAGCCAACAGGGTCTCCTGGGCCACCTTTAAGGGATTAGTGATTGCCTCAATCATTTGCACATGTAGGAAAAAATTTTGAATTGTCTTTTTTTTTTTTTTGTAACTTTACCTCCAGGTTTTGATTCCCCTTATTTAGCTCTTGCAAAATAGCGATTTTTGGGATTTTCGTTATTAGCGAGTTTTGTTGCATTGGGGTGCGATTCGTTATTTGCTATTGGCACTTTCCGGGAGCTAATAGTGATTTCGGTAACTGCTAATTCGGTATTTAGCGATTCGGTAACTTAGCATTTTTGGTATTACCGATTCGGTATGTTAGCGGATATTTATTTAGCGATTCGTTATTTGCTCACGTTTTGGGTTGATGCATTGGGATTGGGTATTTGGGACTCGCTACCGGGAGCTAATAAGGAATCGGTATTTTACCGACTGGATTTTGGCTTGATGCATGAGGCTGCAAGTCGTGTGGTGCTGAGTGTACGATCCTAGATACGAGATTCCTCCCCTGAGGAGTCTCCCGCCAGTGCCCGGCTACGATACTTCGAGGGTTGGTCTCAGGCCAGTCAGGGCCCCCTCCGGGCCCCTCTGAGGTCGCCTTCTAACATCATGTTTTAAAAATTATTAAAAAAAGAAAAATTAGAACCGTGCACATTTTGCATACCGTACGTGTATCGTGTACGACTTAAGCAATATGGCTGCAAAATTCTTGGATTTGCGCACCCAACATGACCGGTACACGATTGGAATGCGAATCTCACTTAAAAATATAAATAATTAAATGCATATTTTAAAAAGAATAAAACATCACATTATTTTTATAAAAGCTTAAAAATTTAGAAAAAGCATTTTTGGGACATTATAGTTAGGAATTAGCATTTATAAAACCTTTGAAATTCACTGAAAAAA
Source organism: Triturus cristatus (assembly GCF_964204655.1). Taxonomy (NCBI): domain Eukaryota; kingdom Metazoa; phylum Chordata; class Amphibia; order Caudata; family Salamandridae; genus Triturus; species Triturus cristatus. The sequence goes on from NC_140588.1 coordinate 508,737,180, forward strand.
ACACAGGTTTCAGGGATATTATAGTTAGAAATTAGCATATAATAAACCTTTGAAATTCACTGAAAAAACATACCAGTTACTACATACCCACTCACTGATTCCTAGGACTACACACATATCAACTCATTCAGCCATACAACTCATTAAGCCATACAGTCACTCATACATGCAGTCACTCATCAATACAGCACTATCATATGTACTCATACACCTATACAGACACTCACACACCACCACTCACCAATAGAGTTGCTCACACACATTGTCAGTCATGTAAAGAATCAATCACAGTCCCATTTACTCACCTCCACAGTTATACACACACCACCTAATTTATTCATACAGATACTAACACATACTTACTCTCTTATACAATCACTGACACAAGCACATCCTCATCCATACAGCCAATCTCACAATCACTCACTCTTACATAGGCATTTATATAGTCCAACACTCACATATACTGCATTTCACATATGTAGTTACTCACACATGTACCACTGAGACGTCCACTCACTCACCAACACACCTATACCCACACTCACCCACCCATACACACACTCACCCATCCATACAGCCCTTCACAGATACACTGTTGAACACATACACCCAGTGAAGCACCCACTCACACATCTATGCACAGAGTCACACCTCCCACCCACACAGACACTCAGGCACCCATACAGATACACAGACAACCAATTAATAACCCATATAGACAGTCATGTAGCTACTCACTAACCCATGCAGCCGCTTACACACCAACTGACAGACTGATACAGACATTCACACAGTTTAGTCACTAACCCCTACATTCAGTAAGACAGGTTTAATCACTCACTTCTTCAGGCAGTCATGGACCTACTAAATCATCCATACAGACACTCATGCACCCACTCATTCTTCAATATAGCTTGGTATATTATCTACTGGCGGTCGCCAGTAGATAGTTATAGTTAGGAAATCCGCAACATTCTATTTGGAATAACTTTGGCGCCGGTTGACGAATCCTCGCCAAATTTTCAAAATAGGTGGGGCGCTCCGCTCCGCTCCTACCCTGAAAGTCTCGGGGGGATTCGTCAAGCGGGGGCTGAGCAAAAAGGGGGGTCCCAAAACGCGTTTTCCCCATGCAATTTTCCATAGGGACCTTTAGTCCAAGGTACAGCCCGAACGGCTGAACAGAATTACTTGAAATTTGGCCGAGAGGTAGTCCTCAGGTCAGGGAAGTGCCTTTGCAGGTCTGGTGTCAATCTGTTCAGTAGTTCCTGAGAAAATCAAAAGTAAAATCATATATATATATGTGGGCGGAGCCTAACCACACATCTCATCCTGAGATCTGATTGGCTGTCAGCACTTCATCCAAGAAGTGTTGGCAGCCACCTTGAGTCCAATATACATTGCAGTTAATAGAAGGTTTTAAGACTTTAGTTACATTATAAATCATTTGTTGATTGTACCATACTCATTTTAGGAATTGTGGTATGTTCTAAGGTGATTTCACCATGTGAAAAAGCCTTCTGCTGGGATATCATGATTGAGAGAAAAATATTTTCTCATGCTTTTCCCACAGAGGTTTGGAAGGTGATCTATAAGCTAAACTGAGAGCTTATTTTCTGTAAATTCACATTATCTTTCTCAGTCATGTGAGAATGAAGTCTGACATTCTCAGTAAAACATGTACATCCAACAAGGGCAGAGACTGTCAGTTGATTCCTTTGTGTTCTACTGCAGCTTCCCAGAGTGTTCCAAAGAACAACTAGAGCGCTAACAGTCCTACTTATGATAAACATATGGCACACCTGAAGCCATCTTGCTTGGATTAAAGTGGTAACTCTTAAAACATTTAATTTAAAAAGGAACAAAATGAGGGGGTTCATTTTTCCATAAAAAGTATGATTAGTGCTGCAGAAAGAAAAATTAGGGCACATTTTGAGTGACTTCTCAAATCCTCTTATATTTCATAAAAAAATTCTGACATGCAGACTGAAACATGCACTTTCAATACCAGCAGCAGTTTTTCCTGGTGAGCAGTAGCTTTACTACAGTGATCTAATGAGCAAAAAGAGTGCTAACATTCTAAATTTATGGCAAATGTGTGACACATCTGAATGCCTTCTTGATGGAATCAAAGTAAAAAACTGAAAGTATTTCCTACTGAGGAGACTGCAGTAAATGAGGAAATTAGGAAACTTCATAACAAATAAATCTCCCAAGATGGCCACCGGAGACAAAAGAGCCCAAATGTAGCCCAAAATCACCCAGATGTAGCCCAAATATAGCCCAATGACAGAAGTGTGCAAAACACGTATTATTTTATGTTTTTGCAGTGTTATATAGTGCAGACTTGTCAGGTATTGGAGTGCTTTACATGATCATTGGTTACATCACACAAGAACAAATTCATTTTGGTTATAGACATGGGGAGACTAAGTGATTTGACCAGAATCACAGAATGTCGAGCTGAAGCAGAAACTCCAACCTGGTTCCCCAGTTGCAAAGTCTGCAGTTCTGGAAGTAACACTACATCCTCTCCCCTAAGTGCAACATTTAATCAAGTGGTCAACTGGATAAAAAAACATAAAGATAAATAATTTAAAAGTGCTTTGTCGCTATTTGAAAACTCAGAAAATATGTCCTTATTTTAGTCCTTTAGAGCACTAACCATAATTTTGATGCCAATAAGACCCTCTCAAATATGTAATTTCTAAAGGAAATGCTCTAGGTATTACAGTTTTGATTACATCAAGATGACGTCAGGCGTTCCACACTTTTGTAATAAATATAGAATGTTAGCAATCTAGTTGTTCATTAGGAAACTGTTGAGAGGCAGAGGCCAGGGACACGGACTCTGAAAAATGAAGGCAGGTAGGAGGGTGCAAAGGCAACAATTTAACCACACTGAGCAGGCAGGAAGGGCCGTGGCAGCACAACAGACTATGGAGGGCAGTGGAAAGGGGGGCAGGGGCAACAAACCAACAATACAGGACTTGCAAGAGAGGCTGTGGCAATGTAATAGACCATTGTGGGCAGAAGGAAGAGGCAATGGTAGTACAACCATACATGCCAACAGACCCGATTCAGCCAGGAAACGTCCAATGTTTTTAAGCTCAAATGGGCTTTATTTGATCTGTCTCCTGTCTACAATCTCCTCTTTTTCAATGTAATTTAAAGGGGAAAATCAATACCCCAGTTTTTTTTCAAAATCTCCCTCTTACCAAGTTCAAAATGTTCGCAAGTATGGTACATTGGATCATGGAAGGACATGGGGTAGGGACATGGACTTGGATAACAGAGGACAGGAGGGACATGGAGAGGTGCACCAAACTGACCCTGCAGGGCAGGCATCAGGGTTTGCAGCAGCACAATACACCACACAGGGCATGCGGGACGGGAGTGCAGCACAACAATCCATAGAAAGCAAGAGGGAGGGGACAGGACCATGCACATAGACAACAGAGAACAGAGGGGCAAGAGGCAATGGTAGCTAGCTGACGATAATGGACAGACAGGAGAGAAAGCTGCAGCATAACAGACCATAAAGGGCAGGGGGGACGGATCAGGGGCATTACAATGGAACAGACAAGCCAGGAGGGAGGGAGTAGGGGTCTGCACATGTAAACAGAGGGCTGGGGGCAAGGGGGCAGGGCAGGAGCAGCAAGATAGCCATGGAGGTCAGGCAGGATGGGCACTAGAAGCAAGACACACCATGAAGAGCAACACTGAGACTGTGATGGCATACACACAGACCATGGAGGGAAGGTGGGAGGGGGTCAGGGGCAGCTAACTGACCACACAGGGAAGGTGGGAGGGGCCATGGCAGCACAGAAGACCATGCATGGCAAGTGGGAGGGTTAGTGGCAGCACAATGGCTATGATGGGCAAGAAGAAGGGTGCAGGGGCATGCACAAAGGACGATGGAGGATAGAAGGGAGGGTCAGGACCTGTGCACAGACAAGAAAGTTCAGGGGAAGGGGCCTCACAACAGACCGCATGGGGCAGGCAGGAGGAGCAGTTGCAGCACAACAGACCAGGGAGGGCAGAAGGGTGTGGCAGTACAATGGACCATGTAGGACAGGAGGAAGAGGATAGGGGCATGGCATGTGGACAGGCAGGGTGGAGGTGGCAGGGACAGGTTACAGTCATCTGACAATGCTAGGCAGGTGGGAGGGGAGTGGCAGCTCAACAGAACACTCAGAGTAGATAGGAGTGGCAGGTCCATGGAACATGGTGGGCAAAAAGGATGGAGGAGGGGCATGCACAAAGACATCGGAGGGCAGGGGGAAGGAGAATAGGGGCAGCAAGCTAAGCACAGAGTTTAAGCAGGAGGTCAATGATGGGGCATAGAATTGGGCAATGGAGGGCAGGGGGAGTGGACTGGTACATCATACTAAATTGAGGGCAGTGGCAGCACATCAGACCATGCATGGCAGGAGGGAGGAGGCTAGTCCATGGATTCACACAACAGAGGATAGGGAGGAGGGGGATGGGGCAGCAAGCTAACTGTTCAGAGAAGGCGGGTATTAGGAACTTTATTGTTTTTAAAATGTGTGTCTGTGCGAACTACTTAAAATATGAACAAGTATGCAGCATAATCTCACTTTTATTCAGGAAGAAGAGGACCTTTGTGACTGTGACTCCGGGCTCACTTGGCAGAAACACCCCCTGACCCTCCACCCCCTATCGCAAAATGTAATGCTCGTGAAAAGGGTAGGTGAACACAGTGTTATATAGAACATAGTCCTGAGAGCACGATTGAAAATGAAAACTAGATATAGTGTATGGTATAAACTATGCACCAAAAAGTGTGATATAAGATGAACCGGGCGTGAAATATAATATGCAATACATTGTGCGCAATGACAGATTCATTGGAGAGCGCGAGATAGCACAGGCACTAGCGCGTGCTATGCGATATGCGCCTTGGAGTGTAATATGCACAGGGCAGTGTTGTGTAACCTAACTAGTCTCTAAAGTTGTAATATAAAATATGTGCTGGGGAGTGTAACGTTGCATTTGCACTGTGACAAAGATATGGATCCCAGATTGTAATATGTATGGCATAGCACTGTGCGTTATAACATAGGCATCGAGGAAGGCACATTAGATGGGGCAATATAACCCGTGCGAAGACAATTGTGGCATGACATATTCACGGGGTGGTGTTACAGTGAACATGGGCTAGAGAGTGTCAAAGCATATGCACTAGCTAGTGGAATACAACACAGAGGTGTGTGGCACTCAGCAGGCAATGGTGGGTGTAACACAGCATTGGGCTCTGCCAGGAGCGCGCTGTGACTCTCGTGATGTTCGTCCCCTTTCCAGAGAGTAAAATAAAAAGTATTACACATCCGGCAGTGTATGTGTGTTTTATTAACCGTGAGGGGGGTTTCTTGCATAGTTTTGGTCGAATTTTTGTCGAATCCCCTTTGAATGGCTTGGTGTGCATGTGTATTAAATGTGCCCGTCAATAGCTACCCATGTTTGTATAAATAAACGACAAGGGTGTCTACCGGGATTAGGCACGGTAGGGCATCAGACATGTCAGAGCTTCAATACATTACATACATTTGAGATGTCATCAGTGATGTCATGAGTGATGTCACTGACCATGTCATGAGTGATGTAATATGTGCCGTCATCAGCAGTGCATTGCGGGCGCGCGAGTTATAGTTAGCTGAACTAACTATAACGAGGGAATTTCATTGGTTTTGTACAAGTGAAAAGTCCAGCTAACTATAACACCCCTGAAACCTATGGTTTTTTCAGTGAATTTATATATATATATGTCAGTAGATAATACATATATATATATATATATATATATATATATATATATGTATTATCTACTGACGGTCGCCAGTAGATAGTTATAGTTAGGACCTATTTTCCCTAGGAAATCCGCAACATTCTATTTGGAATATCGTTGGCGCCGTTTGACGAATCCTCGTGAAATTTTCCAAACTTTTGGCCAGCTCCGCTCCGCAACTACCCTGAAAGTTTTGCGATGATCCGTCAAGGGGGGGCCGAGAAACAAGGGGGGGTCCCAAAACACGTTTTCCCCATGCAATTTCCCAACGGATTTGTTGTCGCAGCTACAGGCCGAACCGCTGAACGGAATGACACCAAATTTGGCAAAGAGGTAGTCCTCAGTTCGGACTCGTGCCTTTTGCATATATGGTGTGAATCTGTTCAGTAGTTCCTGAGAAAAATAGGGTAAAAATCTTAGTGATAGCTATGGCCGCGGAGGATCCGCGGACCGTACCCGCACCATAAGCACACCCTCCCCGAACCGAGCGCGCACCCTACCGATCGCGTGCTGAATGCTAATTGGCTGTCGAGTGTCTCTCTACATTCGAAACCAGGAACTGTTGGTTGCCATTTTCTGCCTCGGTAGAAGCGAGGCTGAAGATGCAAGGGGAATAAATATGTAAAACATATAAAGGGGGCAGAGTGGAAATACCCTGACCCTCTAGAGGTGCTTAGGGGGTCCCAGAAGGACCCCATGGGGCCCCCTTTAAAAAAACAAAAACAATGGGGAAATGCGCGTATCCTATCGCGTTGGATGCACGGATTCTCTCACGGTGGGTGCGTGGATCCACGGCAACGTTTTTTGAAAAACGTCAAGAAATCATTGGTTATATGACAACTTTCTACACTGAAAGGTAGGGTGTATATTTCTGTTTTTTAAAGGTATGATTGTTATTGGTTAACAAAACCAGATTGTAAGGAATATTATATATGATAAGCTGATACGTTGAAAAGTCAAGCACACTTCCTGTCTTGTGTAGGAACATTGTGTGCTGAACTTGTGACCTGTGAGCTCAGTGCAGTGTTCCATGACCTGTTTCTATGGTAACAGGCAGAAGGCAGACTGGGGGAAGGGTTGAAATGTATTTCAGTTGGAAAGGGTTGAAATGTTTAACCAATAGAAATGTGTGTTTGTTTTTGAGTTTATGTGCGAAGGATTGTGATTTGATGTTTACATGTATATGTGTGGAAAATGAAAGGGAAACTTTTCCATTCTTTGCTTTTGCTGAGAGGTGCACAGTGCAGAGATTCTGTAAAAGAAAATATGGTGAGTGATTGATATACTTCTTAATCTACAAAAGAACTTGAAAGATGAGTTATTTAATTGTGAGGGGATGTATGTAGACTATTTTGATTTTAATCAGACTAATGTATTTCTCTTGCTAAAGTGTAGGGAGTACTTTTTTTCTCTACAATGTGTGTGCATGTAGAACCCATTCTGTGATAAGCATTTGTGTTTTTCATGTGTTTGTAGACAGATAACTGTGCTGTTTTTATATTTTGGTAGAATTAGAAACCAGTCATTGTTTATGAATTTGTGAAATGAGTTATGTTATGTTTCTATACTAAAATGTAGTACTACTTCTAGATGAAGAAATGTGTTTTGGTATAGTGCAAGGGATAGTGTTGTTTGTCTAGAATCACACAGTGAGTCTGTGTGCATTTGGGAACCACTGTGAGAGAAGCATTTGGTAACATTGTGTATTTGCTGACAGATAACTGTTTTAAAACCAGTCATGTTGTCAAGTTTTAGTAGCATTAGAAGACAGTTATGGCTTATGCTTTCATTAAATGAGTCAGGCATTGACAGTAAATTGCAGTCGTGAAATATGTAGATTGTGTGCAGTTCCCTTACCACTTGCACTGCAGTGAATGAGTTTTGGTAAACTCATAGGGATAGTGGTGGTTGTCTAGAATCACACTGTGAGTTAGTGTGTATTTGGGATCAGTGTGAGAGAATCATTTGGTAACATCATGTATTTGCTGACAGATAACTGTTTTAAAACCTGTCATGTTGTGAAGTTTTAGTAGCATTAGAATCCAGTCTTTGCTTATATGTTGATTAAATGAGTCATGCTTTGACACTGATGTGCTGTACTTAAATATGTAGATTGTGTGCAGTCCCCTTACCCCTTCCACAGTAGTGAATGAGTTTTGGTAAAGTCCTAGGATAGTGTTGATTGTCTAAAATCACACTGTGAGTCTGTGTGCATTTGGGTAAGGATTGTGAGAGAAGCATTTGGTAACATCGTGTATTTACTGACAGATAACTGTTTTAAAAGCTGTCATGTTGTCAAGTTTTAGTAGCATTAGAAGCCAGTCTTTGCTTATGCGCTGATTATATTAGTCCGGCATTGACATTAAAGTGTAGTCGTGAAATATGTAGATTGTGTGCAGTTCCTTTACCACTTCCACTGTAGTGAATGAGTTTTGGTAAACTCCTAGGGATAGTGTTGTTTGTCTAGAATCACACTGTGAGTCTGTGTGCATTTGGGAACCACTGTGAGAGAAGTGTTTGGTAACATCGTGTATTTGCTGACAGATAACTAATTTAAAACCTCTCATGTTGCTAAGTTTTAGTAGCATTAGAAGCTAGTCTTTGCTTATGCATTGATAAAATGTGTCAGGGTTTGACACTAAGGTGCTGTACCATGTACTATTCTGTTCACTGTGGCAGAACTGAAAATTTAAAAGTTTTACCCAAGCACTGTCCTAGAAGTAGTCTGATTATTTAGTCAGTTTCTAAGTACCAAATAGATTGCTTCAAATGTCTATGCAGTATGCATGTAGTGTTCTAACATACTATACACTTGTCTTTTACACCTTCAATTCCCTAGTCAGTATCCATACACTTCCAGGAAACATCCTGTCACTTCCTTTGCAGTTCTCTAGAGACCCATTCAACAGCATGTACTAATTCATTCACTGTGCTAAAAGCCAAACACTTATAAATTCACCAAGACACTCTCTTTCCAGTACTCTAATGATTTAGTCACTGCCTAAGTATTCATGCACTGAGCCAGGTCTTAGCACATGGACTTCTTCAACCCCTATCCACTATGCATGCAGTCCTCTAACCATCTACACACTTGTCTTTCACACCTTCAATTAACCAGTCAGTATCCGTTCACTTCCAGCAAACACCCTGTCACTCCCCTTGCACTCCTCTAGTGACCCATTCAGCATCATGTACTAATCCATACACTGCGCCAAACCCTAATAAATTCACCCAGGCACTCTCCTTGCAGTACTCTAATCATTCAGTCAGTACCCAAGTACTCATCCAGTGACCCAGGCCTTAGTATATGGACTGCTTCAAACCCTTATCCACTATGCATGCAGTCCTCTAACCACCTACACAATTGTCTTTCTCACCTTCAATTCCCTAGTCAGTATCCATACACTTCCACGAAATACCCTGTCACTCCGTTTGCAGTCCTCTAGTGACCCATTCAGCACCATGTACTAATCCATTCACTGTGCTAAAACCCAAACACTTATAAATTCACCAAGATACTATCTTTGCAGTACTCTAATCATTCAGTCAGTGTCTAAGTATTCATACACTGAGCCAGGCCTTAGCACATGGACTGCTTCAAACCCCTATGCACTATGCATGCAGTCTTCTAACCACCTAGACACTTGTCTTTCACACTTTCAATTTCCTATTCAGTATCCATACAGTCCAGCACTTGTCACTGCCTTTGCACTCCTCTAGTGACCCATTCAGTACCAAGTACTAATCCATTCCCTGTGCGAAAAGCCTAGCACTTATAAATTCACCTAGGCACTCTCCTTGCTGTACTCTAATCATTCAGTCAGTATTCAAGTAGTCATGCAGTGAGCCAGGCCTTAGCACATGGACTGCTTTAAATGCCTATGCAGTATGGATGCAGTCCTCTAATCACCTACACAGTTGTGTTTCACACCTTCAATTCCCTAGTTAGTATTCATACTCTTCTAGAAAACACCCTGTCACTCACCCAGTGTGTCTCCTTATAGTACTGTAATCATTTAGTCAGTTAGCATGTAGAGTTTTAGTGAGGTAGGCTTTAGGGCATGAACTGCTTCAAAGTAGTATGCACTATGCATGTAGTGTTTTAATGATCGTCACACTTGTGGTTCAGGGCTATAGTTTCTTAGTCAGTTTTGATATAAAATGTGTTTGTACAGTAACGGAATAGTATAAATTTGAAAGTTATTAATATACATTTATTTGTGATTCTTTTTTACAGATACAGAACAGGAGCGTTTCTCATCTGTTTGCACTCTTCTCGTGCAAGATTGTTTGGATGAAGGGTCCTTAGGTGTTTCATCATACTTGCTGTGTCGCACAAGTATTTTTTGTTAGGATCCCCTCGTAACAGAACTCTTTGGCAAATCTTGCGAATGAAGAAGGTGGCGTTGGTCTTTGTTTGCCCCTTGGAAAAAGTAAAAAATTTCTTCACCACTGAAGAAAAACGTTGTGTGCGTGGTGCCTTCTGCAAAAAAAATTCCTCAGATTCGGTAAATATTTTAAAGCGGCAACATTTACAGTTTTTGTAAGTTAAAGTTATAAAATTTTGTTCGCTGTATACATTTTATATATCTGTGATTTGTTTCTTGTGGTATTTTGTTGAGAATACCATGTTGGTTTTTTTTTAACAATCTTTCTGATTTTCCAGGTCTGTCGTCCACATCCGTGGTTCCCACAGGAGTGTTCCGCCTTGTTGTTTTGTATTATTGTTGTTACATTTTGTTTATTATTTTATTGTTTATATTTATGTTAATAAAAAAATTAAGTTTGAAAATATTTTATCGTTTATATATTTATTATTATAAAAAATAAAGTTTGAAAAAAAAATTAATAATGTTTTTGGTTGTTCTCTTAACTGCTGTGTGACTCTTTCTTGTTCTTATTACTGTTATTTGATGGAGTCCACCATGGTGTTAAATTTTGGGGCACTTATCGCTGGAATACTGGTGATATCTTCAGTTTGCACCAACTTTGTTAGATTTATCTCAACTTTACTTCCGTTAAAGTGCTGATAATGAAATGGAGACTAGCCGTTCCCGTGCAAAAAGACACGAGGTGCACCTTTCCGATTTATTCTAAATACTAAAATCCTGTATTGAATTGCACTGAGGTATTGGCTGCACTTACAGTGTACACACAAAATCTATTAAGAAATCTCATTGTATTTATATTGATTGGGAATAGTGCGTCAGGTGCTGGATCTTGACGAGATACACTGCTCAGTTCGTATATTGTTCTGCACACGAAAAAAATCACATCACAACTTTCACACTAATTGCAATGCGAAACAAATTCCGGCGATAAGACACGTTAGCACCAGGGATTTTACACCTGCTTTCTGCTGGTGTTAAGCAGGACAACTACCTGCACCATGAAAGGGAACACAGCCAAGAGCCACACCAGAACACCCACAGGTGCCATAGAGTTAATGAGCATGATACAGGGATACCCATGAGGGCCAGAAGACTTATCTCAACAACTCCAGGACTGCCAATGCCCCCCAAACCCACATCTTAGTAAGTATGTCCCTGTGGTCATTGTCTTAGCATGATAGGCACGAGCCCTGCAACATCACAGTGTGCTGTCACCTCAGCGTTGGCAGTGAGCCTGGATGTGTAGCTACGCACGCATCCTCCTGCATGCACAACTGGCGTGTGCTGGTCTGGGGTTCACAGGTCAGTGGAGGGGTGTGCCTATCCGGCAAGGGGAACGGGGTGTCTCGGACATGTCCGTGTACAGGAAGTGCGGTAAGTGTGTCTCTGTGTTCTGGTGTGGCCTGTTTCAAGAGCCGCAGCAGTCTATGTTGTAAAGTGGCATGCACCACCTCCAAACGGCACTGTGATGTTGTAGTTGGAATGTAGCAGGACATGCGCAAATAGGCATTACAATTGTGTGCCGTACGAGATGTTGGCGGGTTGTGTGACTTGTGCTCCTTGTTAGTGTGTTTCATTTTGGCCATTGTTTGTCGATACTTGTGCTGCACTTAATTTTGCATGTGTGCCATTCTGCCCATCTCCCCCCGTCCCCCCACTCTCTGCTTCTTCCTCTTCCTAGTGCTGTTGTGTCTATAATTTTGTTGCTGCACACATAAATACATGTAAAGAATAAATTAGAATAGTTCATTGATTCTTTTAGGTTTCAAAACTTCTCTATTGGTTTCTTTTTAATTTTTCATATGAACCGTTTTTTTAAATATTCAACAACACATAGAAGTCAGAAGCGCAACGTATTCTATCAACACACTTTCTGGAACATTCTACAATACGTACAGGTTAAAAGTTCATCAATTTTTTAAAACTTAACGATATTTTTTTGTAACATTTTCTTGAACATTTAACGACACGTGCAGGTTAAAAGTTGACTATTGTTTTAAGTTCGAACAGTGCCTTCCAAATGCAAGTAGCAGGTGTTGTTGAGCGGAGCAAATTTTATCCTATGATATGTACTCCACGTTAAAACTGCTTTTTCTTAACCAATCACAAAGATGCTTTTCCACAAAACTAATGTGCACCCTACTTTTAAAAAAGAATGCTTTTCATGATATCTTTAGAGATAAGTTATAGATAGGAATTAGCATTTAAAAAACCTTTGAAATTCACTGAAAAAACCATAGGTTTCATGCACGTTATAGTTAGGAATTGGCATTTAAAAAACCTTTGAAATTCACTGAAAAAACCAAAGGTTTCAGGGGCATTATAGTTAGGAATTGGCATTTAAAAAACCTTAGAAATTCACTGAAAAAAACATAGGTTTCAGGGGTGTTATAGTTAGCTGGACATTTCCCTCGTACAAAACCCTAGAATAGTTAGTTCAGCTAACTATAACTCGCACCCCCGCAATGCACTGCTGATGACGTCACATATTACATCACTCATGACATGGTCAGTGACATCACTGATGACATCACTGATGACATCTCAAATGACATCACTGATGACATCACTGATGACGTCATCCATGTGATAAATTAGTGCATCTTCTCACACCCTAATATAAACTTTGATACACCGTCTCAAAATTTCAGATGGCCATTTTGCCAACCATAGATACTCCAATACCAATAACTACTCACCCACTCATTGACTTTTAGGTCTACATACATCTCCACTCACTCACCTGTACAGTCACTCATACTTACAGTCAATCTGTGCATTTATACACCTATAAAGACACTCACACACTGCCAATCATCCATTGAGATACTGACACATCTAGTCAGTCATGCAAATAATTAATCACAGTAAAATTTACTCACCTATACAGTTAAAAACACTCAAGTTCACTTACTCATAAAAATACTAACAAATTCTGTGTCTTCCTGCAGAAAAACAAACAGCACATGACACAGATATCCTTGCACTATGGCGCATACAGCCACTCCCAAAATCACACACTCTCACATATAGATAGTTATATACTCTAACACACATATACACTGCGTTTCACATATGTAGTTACTGACACATGTACAACTGAGATATACATTCAATCACTAACACACCCATATATACACTCACCCAACCATACAGTCCATCACAGATGCACTCTTAAATCATGCACCCACTGAATCACCCACTCGCACATCTAGTCACAGAGTCACACACACCCTACCCACACAAACACTCAGGCTTCCATACAGATACTCAGACAACCAATCAATAACCCATATAGACACTCATATAGCTATTCACAAAACCATGCAGCCACTTATACACCAACACAGACACATACAGACATTCACACAGTTTAGTCACTAGTCTGCAGTAAGATACATTTAATGACTCACTTATAGACTCAGTTACGCACCTAGAAAATCATCCATTCACACACTTGTACACCCACTTATTTTTCAACAGGCCTTTCCCTATATATATTAAACATATTAAAACTGTTCAGAAACACATACTCAATGGATGATGTCATCAGTGATGTCATCAGTGATGTCATTTGAGATGTCATCAGTGATGTCATCAGTGAGGTCACTGACCATGTCATGAGTGATGTAATATGTGACGTCATCAGCAGTGCATTGCGAGGGCGCGAGTTATAGTTAGCTGAACTAACTATAACAGGGGAATTTCTAGGGTTTTGTACAAAAGGAAATGTCCAGCTAACTATAACACCCCTGAAACCTATGGTTTTTTCAGTGAATATATATATATATATATATTCACTTAAAAAACCATAGGTTTCACACATGTTATAGTTAGGTGGACATTTCACTCGTAAAAAACCAATGAAATTCCACCGGTATAGTTAGTTCAGATAACTATAACTGGCGCGCCCGCAATCCAGTGCTCATGACGTCACATATTTCATCACTCATGACATGGTCAGTGGCATCACTCATGACATCACTGATGACATCATCCTTGTGATAGAGTGGCGGTCGCGCGAGTTATAGTTATCTGAACTAACTATAACGGTGGAATTTCATTGGTTTTTTACGAGTGAAATGTCCACCTAACTATAACATGTGTGAAACCTATGGTTCTTTAAGTGAATTTGCAAGGTTTTTTTAAATGCTAATTCCTAACTATAACGTGTGTGAAACCTATGGTTTTTTAAGTGAATTTGTACGGTTTTTAAACGCAAATTTTTTTATTTTTTTTATGGTTTATCACCATGCGCGCACCCCGCGATTTAAAAAAAAAAAAATTACAATGTTTTTTCACCCTTCGGGGTTCTTTAGGGACCCCCTGACAAAGGCAAGGGGGTCAGGAACTCTCTACCCTGCCCCCTTTTCACGTTCGCCACCTCTCTTTTTCACTCTCGCACCCACAACAAACAAAATGGCGGCCGACACTTCCTGATTTCAACCGATTTGAACGTTGACTGACATGTAACCACCAATCAGAATTACGCTTGCGCACGTTAGGGTGCGCGCACGGTGCGCGGCTATAGATATTTATGTGCTTTAACTGCAATTTTCTCAGGAACTACTGAACAGATTGACTCCATATATGCAAAAGGCACTTCCCTGTCCTGAGGACTACCTCTCTCCCAAATTTCAAGTAATTCTGTTCAGCTGTTCGGGCTTCGACTAAAGGTCCTACGGAAAAATGCATGGGGAAAACGCATTTTGGGACCCCCCTTTTTTCTCGGCCCCCGCTTGACGAACCACCCCGGTAGGAGCTGAACGGAGCGCCCCATTAGTTTTGAAAATTTCGTGAGGATTCGTCAACCGGCGCCAAAGTTATGCAAAATAGAATTTTCAGATTTCATATGGAAACACGGTCCTAACTATAACTATCTACTGGAGACCGGCACTAACTGCGTAAAGTTGGCGCGCGGTGCGCAAAGCGCACCGCGTGCTCATTGTGCGCGCACGGTGCGCGAAGCGCACCGTGCGCGCACGGAACGAACTGCGTTAAGTGGGCGCGCACGCCACGAACGGCGTAAAGTAACTTAGCATTTAAAAAACCGTACAAATTCACTGAAAAAACCATAGGTTTCACACACGTTATAGTTAGGAATTAGCATTTAAAAAACCTTGCAAATTCAGTGAAAAAACCATAGGTTTCACACATGCTATAGTTAGCTGGAGATTTTACTCATAAAAAACGAATGAAATTCCCCCGTTATAGTTAGTGCAGGCAACTATAACTGACGCGACCGCAATCCTCTGCTGATGACATATGTGTCTTTATGAAAAAAAAATATTTGTAATATATGTATAGCTAAAATTTAATGGAAGAAGACATGGGCAAATAAGTGTCTAAATACAGTATTAGCATCAGCAGAGGATTGCGGTCGCGTGAGTTATAGTTGCCTGCACTAACTATAACGGGGGAATTTCATTGGTTTTTTATGAGTAAAATCTCCAGCTAACTATAGCATGTGTGAAACCTATGGTTTTTTCACTGAATTTGCAAGGTTTTTTAAATGCTAATTCCTAACTATAACGTGTGTGAAACTTATGGTTTTTTCAGTGAATATATATATATATATATATATATATTTTTAATCTATTGTGGATTATGAATAACCTATGTATGTGGTATTTGTTTTACGTAAATGTATTAGACTAAATGGCCCTTTAATTATATGTGCACTGTGTCCGTATTAACCAATTAGAACAGCAGTAACATGTGCCTGTTTTGTTTTTCACTATATATTTGCACTGATAGGTCCTGCGCGTCATGTGATCAAGACTGCCGTGGGGCAGTCGAAACGCGTCAGGCTGGGCACTTGCTTGTAACAGCAACGTTTTTATCTGCAAACAATAAATGGAAAAGCCTTTTCTCTCAGTGTGTGGTCCATACCTGTCTTCGCGCCCGTAACTGGGATTGTTTCAGGATTGTGGATCTCTTATAATTCAACGAAGTATGGCTGTCTTCGTTTTACGGACCCTCCCTCCACGCTGCGGCTGGTAAACTAACGGCTGATATCACGGAAGTGATTGGTGTTGAAATCCGCAAAGGATACTCGTAGCCAGCCCCCCGCAAAGTGATGCCGGAAATCAGAGTGGTGTCTCACCGATTAGATTGAAGTGTGAAGGTCCTGAAGAGTCGGAGGACGCTTAAGGCTACCGGAGCCAATATCTTTGGAGGTGAGCAACTCGGAAGGTTAAAGCATTAACTATAGCGGATAGGAGGGGTAGAGAGACATTGTAACTGCACGGAACAGGATATTACGTCTGTGAGTATTGTTAAGAAACGCAGAGCTATATAACGCCATGCTATCAACAGCTAACGCGCTGAAGGACCGGGAAGCAGCTGCAGACACCCTATTTTCGAGTATTGTACAAGTCGAGATATCACAAAATGTTGATACTACATCTACTACCAACAACGATGCCAAAACTCTTCTAAAAAAGCTAGAAAAACTCCATCGAACAGAAATGACTAAATGGTGGGAAAAGAAATCTTTAGAAAAGTATAAAGAAGTTGGTAGAGTGCCACGAGGACTAAGGGTGATGATTGCCCCTTCCTTTGAAAACCCAAACCCTATGATGTTAAAGGAGTGGGCCACTAATAACCTGGATGCCTCAATGAATATGGTGTCAATTTTGATCAAATATGCTGAAATTGATCGAGTGGGAATTCTCAAAGAAATCGAAGATGTGAATGCTATGTTGGAAAGAAATCAACATAAAGAACAAATCAAAAAAGGAAGGGAGGAAATTACAGCAAAACTGAAAAAACATGAGGAAACAATAAAAGAAAGGAAGATTTACAAATTTGCACGCGATAAAAGAGATTATGAGACTGGGCGTGTTTTTACTGTTTCAAAAAAATTCGACAATATCAAGCGCCGAGCGCTTGCAAATGGAGGCAATAAAAATACTGCAAGTATAGCAAGCACTTCGGTCGCACAGAGTGATGGAAACGTTTCCTCAGTAGACTCCAGCAGCATAGAGAGCAGCAACTTTGATTCTGAAGAGGAACAGCAACAAAATGTATTACAAGTACCAACTAATCTGGCTCCAGGAGAAGAGCTCTCTTTTTTAGTGGAGGACCGCCGGCAAACTCTCAGACCACGCAACCAGGTATTGAAACCAGGTCAAGAAGAAACCAACGGAGAAAACAGAGGCGGAAAATCAAACTTCAGAGGCAGAGGAAGAGACAGGAGGAATTTCAACAGAAACAAATAAATCAGGTATCAAATGATGTAAATGACAACACAGTGATTAATTTGTCGGACATCACTTTAACTGTGGCAGAACAACAATTATTGTCTTTAGGTTTGTCATATTGTCCTATGAGTTGCTTTAAATATACTCAAACGCGAGTAGATGTTTTTAAATTCATCCGTAAATTAAAGCTTAGAAAACATTTTCAACTTAAACAAGCGGTGAATAAGGCATCTCAGAGCAAAGATACTCATAGTTTGTGTTCCAATCTTCAAGTGGCAGATGTGGGTACTCTGATTGTAGCACAGGATCTGGCAGATCTTAACAACACACAGGGAATTTCAACACAAGAAAAACTTTTGGAAGCTGGCATAGTATGCAATACACCTATTACCAGTCCATTTAGACCTCCATCGTCCTTTATACCACTGATGCCAAGGGATGCAATCGATGTATTCAGTGACTGCATGATAGAGGACTTAAAGAAGTTGAATCGGGAGGTCATGCAACAAAATAGACAACGTAACCAAGCTGAAATGCAATATACTAAACTCATTCAAAAATTACAAAAACATACAGAGGTCATTATAAACAAAGCAGATAAAGGTGGAAATATTGTTTTATGGCCAAGAGCTATGTATATGGAAGAATCAGAGTTGCACCTTAAAGACATTCATTGTTATCGAAAAGCCAGCTTCTAAGATTTAAGACTAAATAAGGAATATGTCTTCAGTGAATTGGCACGATGGAAACGTTCAGGGTTACTATCTAAAAACGAGTACAGCTGTCTGAAAAATGAACATCCTATGACTCCCTTTTTATATTTTATTCCAAAGATACATAAAAATGTGGTTCCAGTTCCAGGCAGGCCAATTATTTCTGCTCAGAAAAGTTTATTGGAGGCAATCTCGAAATATGTTAATCATTTTTTGCACGAATTTGTTGAAAATTTGCCATCTTTCATCAAAGACACTGGTCACTTTCTATGTAAATTGAAAACGGTTAAATGGGATGAGGAGTGTTTATTAATTGTGATGGACATTAGCTCATTGTACACCAGTATTCATCATAGTGATGGTATCAATGCAATACGTTAATATTTGGATAAAAGAAGCATACACATGTATGAACATAACAAAATGTTAATTGAAATGATTGAGATCTGCCTGACCCGCAATTACTTCCTTTTCAATAAGGACATTTTTCAACAACTGCGTGGCGTGGCGATGGGAGCATGCTTCTCCCCTAGCTACGCGTGTTTACACGTGGGCTGGTGGGAGGAGCATGTACTGAGAGGTACCCATAAAAAGAATTTTGATCAACGCGTGCTTCACTGGTGGAGATTTATAGATGATGTCTGTCTAATTTGGAAAGGTTCTATAGAAACAGCGGAAAATGTTGTCAAAGACCTGAATGAAAATACACTTAATTTGAAATTCACATCGGATATTAGCAAAGAAAAAGTGCAATTTTTGGATGTGGAAATCTATATAAAAGAAAACAAAATTCAGACGAGACTTCACAGAAAACTAACGGCAGGGAATTCCATACTCCATGCCAATAGTGCACATCCTAGACACCTTATACGAAGCATTCCCTACGGTGAATTTTTAAGAATTAAACGTATTTGTAGCCATGATGATGACCTAAAAGATTGCCAGGCAGAAACCTTCAAGAGATTTTTAAATAGAGGATACAATGTGGGGGAGTTGACCAAAGCACAAGATAAAGCCAATAAAACCGGTCACCCTTCTGAAATTTGTGAGATCCCAACTACTGTGATGCAAATTGTGGTTGATGCGGATATGATCACTATGGAGCCAGTTAACAAGATAAGATTGATAACCAACTTTTGCAGACAAGAGAGAAAGGTCCGCAAAATCTTATATAAAAATTGGCCAATTGTTAGATCTGACATTACTATGTCATGGATCTTGCCAGAACTCCCTAATCTTACTTTTAGAAGAGCACCCTCTATGAGGGATGCACTTGTAAAAAATAGCCCTGAGGTTATAATCTCTGACACTTGGCTTTCAGCTAGATCCGGATTTTTCAAATGTAGTTCATGTCGCGCATGCAAATTTGGCAAAAATACTTCAGAATATATTACAGCTTTTAACTCTGAACCGGTTACAATACAAGGACATTACACCTGCAGAACAGATTATGCAATATATGTTTTAGAATGTACATGCCATTTACTGTATGCAGGAAGTACTAAATTGCAGGTGTTTAACCGGATATTACAACATCTCAGAGCAGTGGTCAATTCAGGTCCTAACTATCCAGTAGAGAGACACTTGAAACTGGTTCATAATAATGAGCTAAATGATCTGAAGTACTTTGTTATTAGTTCAGTGCCCAAAAACTTTAGGGGAGGCAATAGAGAAAAAAGATTACGACAAGTAGAATCCGAATTTATTATGCTACTTGATTCAAAAATGCCAAATGGACTTAATAACAGCGATGATTTGCACAATTTCTTATAGGATGATAACATCTAACAATTTGGATCTCTATTAGGCTTCTTTAATTGATCTTAAAATGGGTCTTATCATTGGTTAGTGGCCGGTAATTTTAGTCTAGTTTTATCTGGATTTTTTCTGGTCAGGCTGGGAATATTGCCGAATTTTAATCTGGTGATTTTTTGGCACTACTGCAATAATTGTTTTTAAGATCAATAGCTACTATATTTATTTATTTTAATATTTAAATATATCCTAGAAAATGTCATGGATCTTTCGGTGTTATGCCCATTTTACTTAGTTTTATCTGGATTTCGGATCTTATTGAGTTTTATGGGATTTTGTTACCGGCAGATTTTATCTTATTTTTAGATTAACTATTTAAATCAATTATTGTGCCAGTTGGATTATAGGATAAAACTATTTTGTCTTATCTTATTAAGTTTTATACCATGATATCCTCCTGTTTTTCTTCATCAGATTTATCTGACGACTTATTATTGGACCAAAATGGAACACGACAATATAAGAATGCTAAAATTTGTGACTTGAAACGAAAGAAAAAGACTTTGAAGGGCGTCTTACAAAAATGCTGTTTCCTTTTGTATTTATATTGATATTTTGTGTGTGAATATTTGTCGATTTTTTTTGCACTTGCACAAGAGCACTTTAGTGGTAAATTATTTGGCACTTAAGAATGTACTGACGGAACCTAAATATGAGTAAATATTTTCTCAGCACCAGTGCTTAGTTTTTATCGCGGCCAAATACCACAATGTATAATATCTTGTACATACATAGGAGATTTTAGTGAATGAAGATAACATTCAGAACACTATTTTTGCAAAGGAGCACTATGCAATGATTTTTTTATCTATTGTGGATTATGAATAACCTATGTATGTGGTATTTGTTTTACGTAAATGTATTAGAGTAAATGATCCTTTAATTATATGTGCACTGTGTCCGTATTAACCAATTAGAACAGCAGTAACATGTGCCTGTTTTGTTTTTCACTATATATTTGCACTGATAGGTCCTGCGCGTCATGTGATCAAGACTGCCGTTGGGCAGTCAAAACGCGTCAGGCTGGGCACTTGCTTGTAACAGCAACTTTTATCTGCGAACAATAAATGGAAAAGCCTTTTCTCTCAGTGTGTGGTCCATACCTGTCTTCGCGCCCGTAACTGGGATTGTTTCAGGATTGTGGATCTCATATATATATATATAGCCTCCTGCTTGGTTACTTTTGCTTAGTCTACTGCTATCTCAACTGTCGCCCATATTCTTGCTGGAACCGATGTTTGTAACATCTTCAATGGAAAATACACCCAATGTGGCCTCTACAAAGTCCATAAGCCATCATATGTCTGGGAACGTCGCGACTGAAGAAATTCATATCATGATTTTGGTGCAAACGCCCATTAAACTAATCCCTACAATTTGAAATTAGACTTTGATTTTGGACTTATTTGATGTTCAGGCCGGGACATTCCAAGAATCTCCATTGCTAAACACATAATGGTTCCTTTCTCGTGTTCTCCTATCCTGTTACTTTGTCACATTTTGCACTTGTTTTAAAAAAAATTAAGATTCACATGAACGATATATTGTCATTAGGCTTTGAATTTTTATTCTTGCTTGTCAATTATTGAATCTTGTACCCATGATCATTTGTAAATTAGGTTGAGAGTTTTTTCTTTGCTGATCAATGTGGATATAATCATTGCTTATTTTGCACAAAAACATCTTGATATTGTTTTATAAGCGATTAAATTCGAGGGTTTTTATTAAATGTATTTTATACTTTTAAATAGTTTTATAGCTATCCCCTATTTATAATCAAATATCCTATGCAACTATTTGCAGTTTACACTTTGCAGCATGTTTTGCACATAATTTGCAATTTGCACTTCAACCTATGCACTTTGAACAGCTAGTATTTGCACCTTATTACTGATCATGTATTTGTACACCCCCACTATGCTATATAATGACAAACAAATTACGAGTATTTCTTCCATATCGTTCAACACCAATCATCACGTGACTTTAAAATGCTGTATATAAGGATGTTCAGTATGGTTGTTACTTTATGTGATCAAGGCCACCTGGTGGCCGAAACGCGTAATGACATGCCACGCCGTTACTAACCTTGAATAAACCTTTATGAAGCACGTCTGGTGTCCGTGTGCTTTTCCTCCTCGCCCGCTGGGAAGTGGAAGGATGCGCTTGATATTCATATATATATATATATATATATATATATATATATATATATATATATATATATTGCTCCCAAGGTGCCAACGTGGCAATAAAGCACTCCAGAACCAGCGATGCCTCTCGATGCCCCAGCATGTAGTGCGGCACAAAATAACACCCTGAATGGGTGCCGAAAGATTAGGATCCCTTATGCACGCCCTGGATGGGCTGAACCCTCTGTAAACATCTTCTCTGCGCTGGTTCCCTCGAGAAACTGGGGAGATCCCCAGCTGACGACCCGTTTGTATTTGTGCAGTGGTGGTCTCCTCGCGGCTGGACCTGCCACGTGTAAATTGTTGCTCCCAAGGTGCCCACGTGGCCAGAAAGCACTCCAGAACCAGCAATGCCTCTCGATGCCCCAGCAGAGGAAAATGTGGCCAGAAGCGTTTCGAGTTCGTATCTCTTTTGTCAATAAAAAACCCCAGTGGGCTGATAAAAGTAAAAAACATGAGATGCACTGTCTTCATACGTCCTCCGCAGTATCAGAGGGTAACCTTCTTTGTTGGCCGTTCTTACTGGGACACCTTTTTTGTGGATATAATAGCGGCCTGCTCGGTCACAAGAACGGCCCGCCGCCGGAGGCGCATCTGCGGTGCCTGGAAACCTGGGTGCCGGCTCAGAACTGTAAGGCTCAAGCTGCAGGATGTATGAAGACAGTGCATCTCATGTTTTTTACTTTCATCAGCCCACTGGGGTTTTTTATTGACATTATCTGGGGCCAACAGCAGCATCCACTTGGAATGTTATTTTGGAGCACTACATAGACCATCATGCATTGTGCCTAATCAGGCATGGTACACGCCCACTAGGGCAGGCCTACAATAAATTCATACGTGCTCCAAACAGCAGCTGTTGTCTCTTTGTCCATTGGCTCGTGAACAAGAACGGCAGTTCGAAACGCGTTGAGCCGCGAAAAGAGATGGAAGTGTGAAACTGCCTGCACTGTCCTCCGCAGCATCAGAGGGTAACCTTCTTTGTTGGCCGTTCTTACTGGGGCACCTTTTTTGTGGATATATATATATAGACTTCCCGTCCAAAGTTTAAGCCAACAGTTTTCGCAGTAATTCATGTTATACCTAGTTTGAGATCCAATAGGTACTGAAACAGGATTCAATCTTGTTAACAGTACACTGTCCTCGTGCCCTCTCTGGCATTCTCTTTATGGTGCTGGCAGATTACAAGCAGCTCAACTGAGTTTATTAGTCTGTTTCAGTTGTTTCGTAATAATTCTGCAAACAAAATATTAACACTAATTACGATTCATGCGTACAATTAAAAGTAATTTAAGGAGTACATTTACAAGAATGGATTCTCTACACCACACACAATTTACTTTGATGCTTATTTAAAAAGCATATTAAAGCTAATTTAATTTACTTTCACATTAGTTCAATATTTAAAAAGATGTTGCTAAAATGTTTCTTGTATTCACAGAGGAAAATAATCATGAAAGTGTAATATTGTAAAACAGGTAATTTCTCTCACCTTTCTTTGAGAGTGCTAGTGTTGGCGGCTGCTTGGATTCTCTATAACTGAAGCAAACATTCCTTAAGCTCAACCTCTCAGCTGCATATTAAGGCATTCTAAATAGATTATTGTACAATAATTCAAGTGGAGCTATACAGAAACTATTGTTACTGCTCAGTGACAAAATTCTCATCCATCCTCACCAATTATGTGAAAGATATTGAAAATTATTTATTTAACATTTTACTTAACCTTAGCATTTATATAAAATGAATGTCAATAAAAGCAGGTGTCAATCAACACCCTGTCAATCTTTGTTGAACCATAATTGCAAAATGATTTCTATTTGTGCTTGGTAACCTGCAACCATAATATTGTTAATGATAAGCTGTCTATATAATAACTCTCTATCTTTTGCGCAACACTGCGTATTTGACTACACGGACCGGCCGTTTTGTCAAGGTAGGAGTAACAACACGAGCCCTACTGGGGAACCGACACTAGAAATCAGTGTCAACAATGACCGGTACTGAGATGGCCCGCTATTGACCTAAGCAGGGTTGATGCTTAATAAGCTTTGTTGGAAACTAAGGTACCACCACATTTTTTAGGGTGCTGTAAGGGTGGACACGTTTCACTTTTTAGTGTGAGGTGACCACCACCAAAAAATGTGTAGGTAGTATTTGATAAGGTCCTGAGGAATTGCCATCTAATTGATACTAAGGCAAGAAACATGTCGACCACATTTTATTAGCGTAGGAATTCACAACATTGAGTGATCAGACGTGCCATATTTCTTTTTAACTAGTGGAGAAGCCAAATTCATTAAAATTGTTTTGATTGGACTACCCTCCCTATTTTAAACTTCATTTCACATTCACCTACACAACACGAGGACCCTCACTTGCACAACTCCCATCAGCCTTGGAAAAAAGATCTCCGTAAAGTAGGCCCCATTACGGGCGCCTGATCGGGCATTGCAGCGCCGGCCCGCGTAGGAGCAGGCCTGATGATGAAGCAAGACACCTACTTGTTGGGTGTGTGAGGGCCTTTTTCCAACAACGAGAGCCCTCTCCTGTACTTGAATACATTTCATTCCGCAGTTACAATCTGTCTCTCTCCTTTTTCACAGGAACTGCATACTAGTTTTGTTTATATATAATAACTCTGTCAAAGACCATAGCTAGTGGGACAGCATCGCTGAGGTTTAATATTCTGACGTTTTTTGAACATGTAGTGTTTTTCCATTACTGCCGGTGAATGCACACCAGCACTCCTCATCTTTCATTTTTATAGGCGACACAGAAAATTTTGCGAAAAACCCTATCCTAAATGACTGGCAGACTCATTCATTGTGTACTGCGCTAACCTTTGTAAATTAACATCTTCACCGTTAAGGGTTCATATCATTTTCAAAGGAAGAAAAAGAGAATGAGTTGATGCATGTGCATATGTGGCTAATTTATACCCAATCAATTATGTTCATGACTTTCAGACTCGAATAGCTATCGTCAATAAATTAGGTCTTTTCATTGTGATAATATTTTTTCATCTGCAGAGATACAACACAAATTGGTATGATTGTGCAGGTTGATCTGGTTGCAAAACGAGCTGCAAAGGTAGCACATAATAACCATAATGGATTCCATCTTGTATCGAAAGAGAAGAATGAAAAGATGGACATGTTTAGCCAAAAAAAGTAATTTGTTCACAATCTTAACTAAGTTACATCAATGAAACTGTAGCTTTTTTTAAAAATAGACACGCATTTTAAACACGCACTGAGTTCAGTCCGTTTAAAAAAGATATCCAATGAGCTTACTATGCAAACATTCTATTGCTATCATTTAAGGGTTCCAACCAATTGAATGATATTTCTGGTGAACACATTGTGTGGTTTGTTACATCTAAACAAGTTGAGTTTCAGTGATTAATGGGGCAAAGATTATGCTGGCTAATTTCAACTCTATCTTAATGATTATTCATCTTACAAACAGGTAAAAGGTTGGCAGAACAATAAATGAAGTCAAGAAAGGGTTTGGCAGGCGCAAACCTGACAACTCCTGTAAATATATATAGACTCCTTGAAGGCAGTAATTTGGTCGAATGAAATAATGCAAACATTGATGTGAAATGTATGACATGTGGCTGAGTGAGGCACAATCCCAGAGGAGGGACTGTGCAGAGGTGCTGGAACAAATTTCAGAGTGGGAGTGTTTCCATAAAAGTAGCCCGTATAACCACAGGAGCCACCCTTAGACCCAAGAGGAAAAGGGTATAAAACATTAAGGTGCAACAATGTCCTACTAGATTTCATTATAGATAAAATATCATGATGTATGCAGTACCAAAAGTGTGTTGTATGGCACCACAAATCAACAATGAAGATATGACCAAATCATCTTTTTCAAAATTCTCATATCATATTTATGTCTATGCAGCATTCATTTACATTAAAATCAGTGAAATTAGTGCTCAGTGTTGTGTGAACATATAGGGCCTAATTATGAGTCTGGGGGTCCTCTGACCACCAGACTCGTGGGGCCATGGCGGATAATTATTTCTCTGCCGCAGCTGCCAGGGCACCACTGTTCCCTGGTGGTGTTGCGGTGGTCAGGAGGCCGCAGTATGCTTGGCCGGACAAGCATATTACGAGTTTCCTCTCTGCCACAGTTTTCATTGCATTTCCTCCTCCATTTAAACAGTGGCATAGAGGAAACAAATGGGGGCCTACACGACCCCCATGTGCCTCTGCACCATGGGGTGCATCCAGCGTGGCACAACATGTGCCCCCCTGTGTGCATGCACCCATGTTCCTGCATGGCATGTAATTTACAGTTCATGCCATGCAGGAACTGTTATTGGTGTTTCCAGTGCGGTGCCCATTTTTTGGGCACCTTCATGGGAACGTCAAAAAAACCTGACTAGACACACAAAATACTTGTAATCTGGCAGTGTTTGGCAGTGCGGCAGGGGGGCGGAGACGGTACGTCACCACGAAACTCATAATCAGGCCCGCAACTCTCAAGATTTAGTGTAAGTGGCAAGTGTCACATTTTTTGCACCGTGAGGAGAGGGTATGAGTTTTATTATCTTTAGGTCAGAAGATATTATTACTAGAGATTACTATAACTGGTACAGTTCAGTGTTTTTTTAGTTTAAAATACTATGTTACCACAGAAATTTTCACCTAACTATATTATTATTTTAACCTTTAGTGCTTTCAGTGAATTTTAAAGTTTTTTTTATAATGCAAAGTAAGATATTATTACAATTCCTAACTATGGTGTCCATGCAACCTTTGTGTTTTTCAATTATTTTTCTAGTTTTTTTTAGCGTAAAGCAATGCTTTATCACCATACATAAAGTCAACCTCATGCTCTGCATGGCTGCCTATGGCAAGGCCCTTCATCCATCCCCTCATAAGCAACCAACCCCACACCATGCATGGCCTTCTGGATTGCGCAGCATGCGGATGGTCTTGCAGGTCCTGGCTACATTCAGGTAGACTTACTGACTTAAGAGTCATAACACCAATATATAAAAAGTAGGCATGTCAGTATATATAAATCAAATCTATCATCTTTCTCCAAAAATCACCAATAATTGTAATAAATGTATATTTCAGTACTTCACACAACGCAATGTTTAATAAAAGTGTTTGTTCTACAAATGTTCAATAAAACTTAAATGAAAAACATCCTACATGTCTGTGAGTCTTTCTTTTGACATTGTATTTATGAATGCATTTTGTAGGCTGAAAAATGTTAAGACAAAGACTCATAGTCATGTTTTTGTTTCTTAAATAAAACCATGTCTCTAAGTCTTTCTCTTAACATTTGTCAACCCACAACATTCAATCATAAAAACAGCCACAAGATGGCCTTGCAATCCAGGTGAAGAGCATAGAGCTCTAGCTCGGAGTGCTTTAAAAAATATGGTAACTTCTTCTGGGGTCATAAATTTAATGAGCTGGGAAATCTACTTCTTTTTAATATTGTTTGAGGAGTTGCTGTACTCCCTGCAGCCCCACACCATTACAGAAATACTTGGTGGTGCCCTTGCCTCTTCTATATGAAAATATGGTATGTTAAAAGGCCTTAGGCCATTATGGGCCGTTCCTTCTTTGGAGCAGTGAATAATACATGAGCATTGATAATTCGTTCTTTTAAATGTATTTTGCCCACACAGGGAAGTTGTTTTTAAAGTGAATATTAAATTAGTGGCTGCAGCCACTCATTTTTTAATTCACTGCTCCTTTGAATGAGCACCCCATACAGCCATGAAAGGACTTCATTAATAAAAAATATATTTCAGCTTAGTGGTGCCCCTAGGATGGAGAGGGGCTCCTCCAAGCCTTTTTAATGTTGTAAGGGGCAGTAGGGAGCCCAGCATTCCCCCAGAACAATTTAAAAAATATGTTTTCTGGGTCATCAGATCCAAGGCCCTCTTGAGGTTGTTCTTATGATTGTATGTTCTGTGCAGAAAAATGTTAAAAGAAATACTCAGAGGCATGTTTGTTTTATTTAAAAAACAATATGTTTCTTACTAATTTTATTTAATTTTTCAACTACAAAATGTAATAAAAAAATTATATAAAAAGAATTTTTTTATCATCAATATTAATAAATACCATACTAAATAGAATATTGGTGATTTTTGGAGACAGATCACAGATTTGCTTTTATATATATTGATTTCTCACCCCTTCATAAAGCCAATAGGCTCACTTGTATATTTTGTTGCTGTAGAAGACCATGCTTGGTGTAAGGTTGGCTGACTGTGGGAGGGTGGCCACAGGCCAGGCCCTGTATTCAACCCCCCTGCGCAAGGGATTGGTTTTCTGTATGTTAAAAAAATATAACTTAACTTTTTTTTAAACTGAGAAATTCACTGATAAAAAACAAAGGTCAAAGTGACGTTATAGTTAGCTGAAAATTCCAGTCACAACGTAATGTTGTAAAATACTGAAATTCACCAGGTATGGTTATCTCTAGTAACCATAACTCATTGCCTGAGGTAATTATAACTGGCGCCTTTGCCATGCACAGCAAAATACCCCACATATTACATCACCCATGACATGCTCTATACCACCATTGAGAACATCACTGCAACATTTGAAATGACAACACCTGTGTGTTGGGGAAGCAAGCTATAGTTACTTTAGGGCATAAGTTATAGTTACTTGAGATAACTATAATTTGTAGGTTTCAGTGGTTTTGTTTATTTAGAATGGTAGGTTTTAATGTATATTTTGACTTGACTATAACGTCACCTAAATTGTCACTTTAATCCCTTTGCTGCTAGGCCTTCCCCCCCCCCCCCCCCCCCCGTGCTAAGCCTTTTTTTTGGCTATTTGGGATAGTTTGCGCTTAGGCCCCCGTAACCTTTTGACCACATAAGGTATCCACGCCAAATTTGCGTGCTTTTCTTCCAACATCATGGGGATTCTAAAGGTACCTAGGGTTTGTGGATTTCCCTGGAGGGGACCCAGAAATTTGCCAAAATACAGCTACATTTTAGTTTGTTTGGGACAAATGGGAAAAAGGGCTACAGTTGAAACCGTCTGGTTTTTTCCCTGCAAATGGTATCAACAAAGGGGTTGTGGTGCTAAAATCACCATTTTCCCAGCTTTCAGGGACAAGCAGACTTTTGTCAACTTTTACACAGTTTTGGCATTTTTCTGGGACATAACCTATTTTTGCTATTTTTTGTGCTTTCAACCTTCTTCCAGTTAATGGTAGGAATGGGTATGCAAGCAATAATAGATCTTGGAAAGCTATACATTTTAGAAAAGTAGACAAAATTATGAATTCAGCAATGGGTCATGTGTGTAGATCCCTCAAGGTTTCTTTATAGAAACTAACAGTTAAATACAGGAAAAATTGAAAATTGGTGTCAACATTTTCACCTGTAACTTCTTCTAATTATGACAGCTGTTTGAAAGCAATATACAGTTACATCCTCTGGACCTTTCTGGTTGTGGGAAAATATAGGACTTGTAGGTTCCCCAAGAACCCGACTAACCCAGAGCCAATAACTGAGCAGCGTCTTGCAATGTTTTTTTATTATGTACAGGGTATATAGCAATTATTTTGGGAAAAAGTATGCATGAAAAAATCGGTATGAAAGACACCTATGTATTTCTGAAATGGCAACAAAATATAGTGTTTTGAAACAGTAGATATTTGCACATTTCCGAAATTGGGAGTACCCATACTAGCATGAGAATTATAGGTCATTTTTCAAAATGTCTTCTTTTTTACATATTTTCTTTTATTTAGAAGGCAGAAATGTATCGAAAGTCAATAGGTAATAACAATTGCTCTGCAATTCTGTGTTACCCTACGTCTCACGATAAAAATGGTACCTCACTTGTGTGGGTAGGCCTAGTGACCTTGACAAGAAACGGCTCAAAACGCAACGTGGACTCACCACATTTTCCCAATGAAAAATAACCCTTTTTTTGCAAAGTGCCTAGCAGTTGTTTTAGCACAGTAGCTCTACCGGCACCTAGGAAAACCTAGCAAACCTATACATTATTTAAAACTAGACACCCAGTTGAATCCAGGATGGGGTGACTTGACTGCCTCTCACCAGGTTCTGTTATACAGAATCCCTTGCAAACCTAAAAAATGTGTCCTAAAAAAACATATTTTCTTCACACTTATGTGGTGGAAAGTTCTGGAACATGTGTGGATCCACAAAATTCCACACAGCCCGCATTCCCCAAAGTCTTCCGAGAGAAATGGTACCTCCCTTGTGTGGGTAGGCCTAGTCCCCACGACAGTAAACGGCCCAAAACGCAACATGGACACACCACATTTTCACACTGAAAAATTACCCTTTCTTTGCAAAGTGTCTAGCTTTGTTTTTTTTTTTGCCATAGCACTACCGGCACCTAAGGAAAGCTAGCAAACCTATACATTTTTTAAAACTAGACACCCAGGGGAATACAGTATGGATGACTTGACTGGCTCTTACCAGCTTCTGTTACCCAGAATCCCTTGCAAACCTAAAAATGTGTCCAAAATACACATTTTCCTAACATTTCTGTGGTGGAAAGTTCTGGAATCTGCGTGGATCCACAAAATTCCACCCACCCCACGTTCCCCAAAGTCTTTTGAGAAAAATGGTGCCTCACTTGTGTGGGTAGGCCTTGTGCCCGCGACAGGAAACGGCCAAAACGCAACGTGGACACACCACATTTTCATAGTGAAAATGGACCCTTTTTTTGCAAAGTGCCTAGCTGTAGTGTTTTAACCCTAGCTCTGCCGACACCTAGGGAAACCTAGCAAACCTATACATTTTTGAAAACTAGACACCCAGGCATTCTGGGTAGGAAAACGTTGGGGGATCCACGCAAGCCATACCTCATTGGACTCCCCCGGGTGTCTAGTTTTCAGAAATGTTTGGGTTTGGTAGTTTCCCAAGATGGCCACTGACCCCGGGGTCGAGACCCCAGGTCCCCCCCCACAACCAGGTAATTTTGTTGTAGGTAATTTTGAAGTCTCCACAGTACGATTTGGGCCATTTCCTGTTGCAGCCAGTATGCATACCCACATAAGTGAGGTACCATTTTTATTGGGAGACCTGGAGGAATGCTGGGTGGGAGAAAATTTGTGGATCCACGCAGATTCCAGAACTTTCCCACACAGAAATTTGAGAAAAAAGTAATTTTCTCAGCAAAATTTGAGGTTTGCAGGGGATTCTGGGTAGGAGAATGTTGGGGGACCCATGCAAGCCATACCTCGCTAGACTACCTCGAGTGTCTAGTTTCCAGAAATGTGTGGGTTCGATAGGTTTCCCTAGATGGCTGCCGAGCCCAGGGCCAAAATCTCATGGGACCCCCCCTTGCAAAACCAGGTTGGTTTGTGATAGGTAATTTTGATGTCACCTCAATAGGTTTTGGGCCCTTGCCTGTTGCGGGTCCTTGACTCACCCACGCGAGTGAGGTACCATTTTTATCAAGAGACCTGGGGAAACGCTGGGTGGGAGGAAATTTGTGGATCCACGCAGATTCCAGAACTTTCCCACACAGAAATTTGAGAAAAAAGTGAGTTTTTCAGCTACATTTGAGGTTTGCAGGGGATTCTGATTAGTAGAATGTTGGGGGACCCACGCAAACCATACCTCGCTGGACTCCCCCGGGTGTCTAGTTTCCAGAAATGTGTGGGTTTGGTAGGTTTCCCTAGATGGCCGCCGAGCCCTGGGGCCAAAAACTCATGGGACCCCCCTTCGCAAAACCAGGTTGGTTTGTGATAGGTAATTTTGATGTCGCCTCAATAGGTTTTGGGCCCTTGCCTGTTGCTTGTCCTTGACCCACCCATGCGAATGAGGTACCATTTTTATTGGGATACCTGGGGGAACGCTGAGTGGGAGAAAATTTGTGGATCCATGCAGATTCCAGAACTTTCCCACACAGAAATTTGAGAAAAAAGTTATTTTTTCAGCAAAATTTGAGGTTTGCAGGGGATTCTGGGTAGGAGAATGTTGGGGGACCCATGCAAGCCATACCTCGCTAGACTCCCTCGAGTGTCTAGTTTCCATAAATGTTTGGGTTTGATAGGTTTCCCTAGATGGCTGCCGAGCCCAGGGCCAAAAACTCATGGGACCCCCCCTTGCAAAACATGGTTGGTTTGTGATAGGTAATTTTTATGTCACCTCAATAGGTTTTGGGCCCTTGCCTGTTGTGGGTCCTTGACCCACCCACGCGAGTGAGGTACCATTTTTATCGAGAGACCTGGGGAAACGCTGGGTGGGAGGACATTTGTGGATCTACGCATATTCCAGAACTTTCCCACACAGAAATTTGAGAAAAAAGTGAGTTTTTCACCAACATTTGAGGTGTGCAGGGGATTCTGAGTAGTAGAATGTTGGGGGACCCACGCAAGCCATACCTCGCTGGACTCCCCCGGGTGTCTAGATTCCAGAAATGTGTGGGTTTGGTAGGTTTCCCTAGATGGCCGCAGAGCCCGGGGCCAAAAACTCATGGGATCCCCTTGCAAAACCAGATAATTTTGATGTCACCTCAATAGGTTTTGGGCCCTTCCCTGCCGCGGGTACTTGGCCCACCCACACAAGTGAGGTACCATTTTATTGGAATACTTGGAGAAATGCTGGGGGGTTGGAAATTTGTTGTTACTTTTATGCAACATGAACATTTTGGCACAATAATGCAAGGGAAATATGAGAGTTGCATTTTG
Source organism: Triturus cristatus (assembly GCF_964204655.1). Lineage (NCBI taxonomy): Eukaryota > Metazoa > Chordata > Amphibia > Caudata > Salamandridae > Triturus > Triturus cristatus. The sequence goes on from NC_140588.1 coordinate 508,769,988, forward strand.
AGGTTTGCAGGACATTGTGGGTAAGATAATTTGCTGGGATCCACAAGAGAGACATCACCATGTACTCCTATGGGTGTTTAATTTACGACAATATCTACAGTTGGTAGGTTTTTCTTAGGTGAAATGTACACCTTGGCAGAGAGACAAAAAGACAAACATTTCTGCACAACCACCTATTCCTCCAGCACATATACATACTGGTTGGATTTGGCACGAGGGTGAGTGATGCTTCAGTATATACAGTTGTATTAACCAGAGATTTCACAAAAATGAAATGCACTGTTAATAGTTGAAAGGAAGATAAACTGAACCATTGGCTCACAGCTCCTGAGATGTAAAGCCATGATAAGGCACCAACCTCTTTACAGGCCTATCATACACCTTTCATACGTGCGACATATACAAAACTATTCACACTGTCAGACGTGGGCCCAGCACATTACAACACTCACATCAGCAGACAGCGCCATTCCAGGGCCCATCACTTTCATACGCCCACATTCCTGACACAGCAACCACACCAGCTCACGGATTGCGTGGAGTGGTGTTTGGCTCGCAGTGTGTGTAGTGACCAGCAGCAAGTCACTACTCACACATTGCCAGCCAAGCGCCAGTCCACGCACACCGCCAGCCAAGTGCCAGCCTACACACACTGTCATCACATTTAGGATTTTTTTAGACAAAAAAGAAAACACAAACAAATTGCAAATAGATACAAATCTACTAACACAAAATCTGAAATGAAATACATTGCACAAATGCCAACCTTGAAACTGAACAAAATATATAAAACAATAGAGACCAGGCAGTTCACTTTACCACTCATGGATGCACCCAAAAATTATTTTGCGTGTCGTACATTCTAAAACAAGCAGGCACACATGGGGCAGGGTTAGAAGGACACTTGGCGCAGTACATACGAGTCTCCTTCCACGTACCTCTTTGCCAACAGACTCTACATCTCCTACTGGGAAAGTCTTTTGAGGGTGTGGGAGGAATGTGATCAGGAAAGTGGTGGTCTTTCAATCTAGCCATATCCTCCACCACTCCAGCTCTAGGAACACTTGCCTGTTCCACTACAACAAGGCTGCCTATTACAGACTCCTGAAACTTAACAAAAGTCATCTTTGACTCAGGACAAGAATCCTTGAATACAACAAAAGCATTAAAGGTTGCCAAGTGGAAAAGATGGATAGCCAACTTCTTATACCAAATGTAAGCCTTACAAAGAGCAGTGTAAGGTTCCAACCTCTGATCTACTTTATCAACACAACCAATGTGCCTATTATATTCTAAAATGCACTCATGTTTGCGCGCTTCAGCAACCTGACCCTAAACAGTCACAGGTGAAGTGCTTCATCATGGATGGTAGTCAGCATGTAGACATCTCTCTCCTGTCTGAAAACTTCACAGCTAGAAGTTCCTTGCAACGCAACGCACTGCACTGTCCCCGCACAAGCCTTTGACAAACAAGTTATTTTGGGAAATCTTTATGGTTAGAGGGGATTGTGCCACAAGCAACAGTGTCCACTGTGGGCAATTCCCTGAACAACCACACACCAGTGTAGAAGTTATCTACATATAAATGGTGACCTTTGTTAAAAAGTCCTCTACCAAGTTCCCACACAATTTTCGCAGTCACTCCAAAAGTGGACGGACAACCAGGGGGGTTAATCCTGGATTCCTTACCAGTGTACACCCTGAAATTAGAGACATATCTAGTTTTACTGTCACACAGCATATACAGCTTAATTCCATAGTCTGCCCTCTTACTAGGAATTTATTGCCTAAAAACCAAGCGGCCCTTGAACAAGACCAAAGACTCATCCACTGGTATTTCTTTCCCTGGAGCATAGATCTCAGAAAATCGATCTACAAACTGATCAATGACAGACCGAATCCTAAAAAGATGGTCACAATCAGGGTGATCTCATGGCAACGCTAAACCATTTTCAACAAAATGCAGCATCTGAAGCAGAAGCACATATCCATCACAACTGATGACTGCCGGAAATATAGCCGTTGCCATCAAGGGACGAACATGAAGACATTAATGGCTTCCTTTGCAAACCCATCAAAAAAGTTAAACCCAAAAACTCTTTCATCTCTTCCAGATTTGTGGGAGTCCACAGGGTAGCTCTAGAGTGGGGCCTATGTCTGACACTGTTGTCCCTCAAAAACTGTTCGGCATACAAATTAATCTGCTCAAAAATCTCTGCCAAAAATACATCGTCTATAAACAAATTTTATCGGCAACGCATTTTCTATATTCACTGTACACCCTGGAACACCAATAAAGTCTGGCAATGCCGGCTGCACCATGCCTGGGGCAACCCAGAGGTCATCACTTCCAACTGGAAGCCTGGCAGCCCCAGGCTGAAGCCCAGATGCCTCTTGCTGCACTATCTGCACATCAATGTCCTCCTCTAAAACAGGCACTTCATCGCACTAAGAGTAGCTTCATCCTCACTGAGATTAGCTTCATCATCGGATGATTCCATGTGGAGAGAAAACTCACTGCCTGAATCTTCCACTCCCTCCTCTGCCTCAGATGCAGAGTCAGTCTCTGAACCATGGTCAGAGGAAGACTCAACGAGCATACCAACAACCTGCTGAGCAGTAATCCTGTGGCTTGCCATTATCCTTACTAAGAAAGGAGACTGCACAAACAAGTCAACAACAACCAACAATGTGCAAAATAAGTAAAGAAATGTGTGCCTTTATCACAAAGATCTATATACTCAAAAACTTTACAATTTACTTGCAAGAGACAGCTACACTTACCAGCACCTACTCTGCAGAGACAGCAGAAACCAACGATATCCCACTAAAAAGAAAAAAAACAAAACCAATTACTCTCAAGACAACAGAATACACATTGTTGGAAAGGCGTCCGCCGGAAGGGGGTTCGAACACGTCTTGCCCACCCCTTTGACCCACCTCTCCCAAGTAAGCCGAACCAGGCGCGCACACCCTGAGCTGCACTGTGAACAGAGGGACACCACACGTATTCTTTGTAGGACGATAAGTTCTTTTATCGATGATTTCAGGGATCTTTATGACCCAAAAGGCAAATAGTACAGCAGTGGCACAACGCACCACAATTCAGTCGTGGGGAATGGGGGTAGCGGGACAGTCTTTCAAGATAGTGTCTCTGTGAAATACCCTGCGGAAGCCCACAATCCTCGAGCTGGAGGGTGTCGTGTCTCTGGCCGATCTCTTATCGAGTCGTCCTCAAGGGGAGCGCCGCGAGTCTCTCAGCAGGCACAGGTGGTTGGGGTTCAGGAGCCGCGATTCCGTCAGCAGGCTCAGATGGTTCAATGCTGGGGGCCGCGAGTCGCTCAGCAGGCCTAGATGGTTCAATGCTGGGGGCCGTGAGTCGCTCAGCAGGCCTAGGTGGTTTCAGCGTTCAGGAGCCGCGACCTCGTCCGCCGGGTTCAGATGGTTCAATAGCGAGAGGCCGCGAGTCACTCAGCAGGCCCAGGTGACTTCAGCGTTCAGGAGCCGCGACAGCGTCAGCAGGCTCAGGTGGTTCCAGGTCTTCTCCCCCCTTGTTCCTCCGGCACCCCTTGTTATACTCCGCTGGTTCTTTGAAGTCCGGAGTGCTCGCAGAGGGGGGGACTGGGGTGACGGAGGGGGTTCGGCGGGATTTCCTGCCGCTCACTTCTTGGTCTTTTCAGGTGGGTCTGGGAGGGACCCCAGACGCTCGGTAGGGGAGGCGCCTGCTGCCCAGGGGCCTGGTGGCCGATTGAGTCCTCCCGGGGAAGGCGACCCGAGGTGTGACTGGACTGGCGCCTCTGGGTCTGGCCCGAGGGTTCCCGCTCCCTCGGTTGGGCATGCGTGGTAGGGTGTTGAGTCTGTCAGGTCTCTGGCTGGCCCGTGGATCGGGGGTGGCTGGGGCGGCCGGAGTCGGGGATGTCGGGTCTTGAGGGTGGTTGCAGGCTGGCGGGATGATGGAGAGGGCCACGCCGTGAGGCCGGTCTCACACGCGTCCCCCCCAGCTGAAAGGCGTGGAGAACTACCCATCCACTGGGGGGTTCTCCTCGCCGAAGCGGAAGAACCGGGACAGGCCGTCGGCGTTGGCATGATCCGTCCCGGGGCGATGTTCGACAGTGAAGTCCATCCCTTGGAGAGAGATGGACCATCGTAGTAGCTTGGGGTTCTCCCCCCTCATCCGCATTAGCCACTGCAAGGGCCGGTGGTCCGTCTGTACTCGAAAATGGGTTCCGAACAAGTAGGGCCGCAGTTTCTTGAGGGCCCAGACTACGGCAAAGGCCTCTCGCTCTATAGTGCTCCAACGCTGCTCTCTCGGCAGCAGCCTTCGGCTGATGAAGGCTATGGGCTGATCAATGCCCTTGTCGTCAAACTGCGAGAGCACGGCCCCGATGCCATGTTCGGATGCATCGGTCTGGACCACGAACTCTCGGGAGTAGTCGGGGGCCTTGAGTACGGGAGCGGTGCACATGGCGGTTTTCCAGGCGTCGAACGCCTGCTGGCACTGGGGGGTCCACTGCACCTTCTGCGGAAGTTTTTTGGAGGTCAACTCTGTGAGGGGCCCTGCGATACTACCATAATTTTTAATGAACCTCCGGTAGTACCCCGTAAGGCCCAGGAAGGCCCGAACCTCTGTCTGCGTGGTGGGGGGCTCCCAGGACTTGATGGCATCGATCTTCTGCTGGAGAGGGGCGACCTGGCTGCTGCCCACCTGATGCCCCAGGTAGACCACGGAGCCTTGTCCGAGCTGGCATTTGCTGGCTTTCACTGTCAGGCCCGCTTGGCGCAGGGCCATAAGTACTTGTCGGAGGTGCTGGAGATGCTCGTGCCATTGAGAGCTGAATACGGCGATGTCGTCAAGGTACGCTGCGCTGAACTCCTCGAGTCCGGCCAGGACCTTGTTCACCAACCGCTGGAACGTGGCTGGGGCGTTTTTCATCCCGAACGGCATGACCCTGAAGCGGTAGTGGCCATCTGGCGTGGAGAAGGCAGAGCGCTCTAGTACCCGCAGGTCAGGTCGAAAGGGCTGAGGAACTGGGCGGCCCCCAGGCGGTCGATGAGCTCGTCGGCTCGGGGAATAGGGTGAGCGTCTGCGCGGGTGACCGCATTGAGCCCCCGATAGTCTACACAGAATCTTAGTTCGGGGGCGACCCCTGGGGAGGCAGCCTTCGGGACCAGAACCACCGGGCTGGCCCAGGGGCTGTCGGAGGGCTCGATGACCCCCAGGTTGAGCATTTTCTGTACCTCGGTCTTGATGCAGGTGCGGACCCGGTCAGGCACCCGGTAGGCTCTGTGTCTCACAGGCGGGCAGTCGCCGGTGTCTACGTCGTGGACACACCAGTCGGTCACCCTTGGAATGAGGGAGAAAAGGTCTGCGAATTGTCCGAGCAGCTGGCGGCAGTCGTCGGCCTGCTGGGGAGTGAGGGCGTCCGACAGTTTCACACCCTCCACGGAACCGTCCAGTTCTTTTGTGTACAGGAGATCGGGCAGGGGTTCAGTGTCCTCTTCTGCCCCCTCATCGGTGGCCAGTAGCAAACTCAGTTCTGTCCTTACGAAGTGGGGCTTGAGACGGTTTACGTGGAGGACCCGGAGGGGGTTCCGTGGGGATTGTACGTCGACCAGATACGTGACCTGGCTCTTCCGTTCGACCACCTTGAATGGGCCAGTCCACTTGTCTTGTAGGGCGCAGGGTCTCACCGGAGCCATGACCCAAACCTGCTGGCCCGGCTGGAACTCGACCAAGGTTGCGTTCTGGTCATACCAGCGTTTCATTTCTTCCTGGCTGGCCTCGAGGTTGCGGGTGGCATGGTCCACCAGGACGAGGATGAATCTGTGGCCCTGGGCGGTCTTCGGATCCAGGGGTCCCACGATGTCGATGCCGACCCGCTCGAACGGGGTACTTACAACGGGGAACGGTTGTAAGGGAGCTTTGCGTTTCCCGCCACTCTTCCCACTGCCCTGGCACGTGAGGCAGGACTTGCAGAGTGTTTCTACATTCGCTCGCATCTTGGGCCAATAGAAGTGGGTCACCAATCGCTGGTAGGTCTTGTCTTGGCCTAAGTGTCCTGCCAAGGGTACATCGTGGGCCAGGCCCAGGAGGAGGCTCCGGAACCGCAGGGGTACCACCAGTACTCGTGCTGCGCCTAGCTCGGCGGACTTTTGCTCGCTGTAGAGGAGGTCATTGTCCCAATAGACCCAATGGGTTCCGGTTTGATCACCGGCGACCTGGGCTTCGGCTTGTTGTCTAAGTCCCTCGAGGGAGGGGCAAGTGGTCTGTTCCTGGCAGAACTCTTCGCGGGAGGGCCCCCCTTCGCAGTGCCACTGGGCCAACTCTGGCAGTTCTTTGGGTTCCATCGGGGCCTCTGGGGCGGAAGGTTCCGGTCCTTCCCCTGGGTTAGTGTCTCCTACTTTCTCGGAAGGAGGGTTGTCTGCTTCTGGTAGGGGGTCCCTGTTCTCGGGGAAAGTGTTCGGTAAGAGGGCTTCACCGCCCTGGGAGGGGGCCATTCGTGCGGTCATGGAGCGCGTGGTGGCGCAGACCCACTCCGGTAGGCCCATCATCTGTAGGTGGGCTCTTCGTTCCACCTGCCCCCACGGGGAATTTTCCAGGTCGTTGCCCAGGAGGCAGTCTACGGGCTGCGAGGTCCGGACCGCTACCTTTAGTTCTCCGGAGACCCCTCCCCACTCGAAGGGCACCAGGGCCATCTGGCAGAGGCTCTCAGAATTGTCGGAGGATACGACCGGACAGAGGGCCCCGGCTAGGATCTGGTCTTCGGCAATTAGGCTGCGGTGGACCGCGGTGACACTCGCCCCGGTGTCGCGAAGGCCCTCGACTCGGTGGCCGTTGATAGTCACCTGCTGTCGGTATTTCTCTGTGTTGGCGGGCAAGGGTGTCCCGGGGACCATTTCTCGATCCCCAAGGGAGACCAGGGCCATGGCCGCCGGTTCCCATTCCTCGGAGTCTTCCATTTCTTCCCCCAGAGCCACGGAGGCCATCTGCCGGGTCGTGGGGTTGGTCATTGTGGTTCGCTGATACTGGGGACACTGGGGGTCATTGGCGAAGTGTCCGGGTTGCTGGCAGCGGAAGCAGGTGATCCTAGCTCGTGGACCTGGTCGTCCTGGGGCTCCGGTGCTGGCTGGAGACTGGGCCGAACCCGCCGTTGGTGGGCTGCTGGGGGGGCTGGTGGAGGACCCCCCGGCAAAGTCTCTTGGTCGGCCGTGGTTCCCTCCGCCCCTCTGGCGGGGGGGACCCTGACTGTTGCGGCCGTAGTCCCCCACGGGGCCCCGGGTGGCCCGGGTGTTCACCCAACGATCAGCCTCAGCGGCCAGCTTCCGAGGGCCGGTGAGTTTACTGTCCAGGAGATGCTGGCGCAGTTCTATAAAGCAATTGGCCGCTAAATGTTCCCAGGCGATCAGATCGAACAGTTCTTCGAAGGTGGAGACCTTGCTGCCCTTGATCCACCCGTCCAGAGCTCGGCTGTAAAAGTTCACGTATTCGACCCACGTGGTGCCCGGTATCTTTTTGCAATCTCGGAACCGTTGTCGGTACATTTCGGGGGTGAGTCCGTACCGGCCCACGAGGGCTTCCTTCATGTGGCTGTAGGAGTTCATGACCGCGGAGGGCAGATCGAGCAGAGTGTCTCTTCCTTCGCTTAAGAACCGGCCCCATAGGCCAGCCCCCCAATCCTTCTGCGGGACTCGGTGAGAGGTCATGGCGACTTCGTAGGCTTTAAACCACTGCTGGATATCATCGTTCTTATAATACTCCTTGACCACATCCTTGGGGATGTGGACTTTGGTTTCCCCGGCGGGAGCGGGCTGGGGATTCCCGGGCGGCTGTGACTTTTCGTGTCTAGCCCGCCACTCAATTTCCTTCAGGCCGCGTTCATGTTCTAGCTGGAGTTTCTTTTCGTCGTGCTCCCTTTGGAGTCTCTTCTCTTCGAGTTCCCCTTGTAGCCGTAACTGCTCGACGGCTAACTTCTTCTCTGCCAGTTTTATCTCTCCCTCGATTTTTAGTTTTGCCAGTTCCAGTTCGTGGTTGCGGCTTCTCTCTCGGTCCGCTAGTTCCTCGGCGGACAGGTTCCCCTCTGGCCCGTTGTTTCTCGCCGGGGTGCTTGTTTGTTCATGGGTAGAGTCTCCTTCCGTTTGGGTCGGGGGCGCCCCCGTCTCGACCCAGGCTTTCAGTACTTTCTGGTAGTCTTCCTTTGTGCTCAGTCCGGTGGTAGCGATGCCAAGGTCTTTGCAAAACTGTTTCAGTTCTCTATGTGTGTAATAGTCCAATTGATCTTCTCGGAACGGTGAGCTTATTTCGGTACCTGTGGCACCCAGGGAGGTTTCTCCTTCCATTTCTGTTCGGTAGTGCGTCAGTCGTTTTACTGCACGCTCTCCTTCGGTGTCGGCTCGGATCCCGTCGTCTGCCACCAAATGTTGGAAAGGCGTCCGCCGGAAGGGGGTTCGAACACGTCTTGCCCACCCCTTTGACCCACCTCTCCCAAGTAAGCCGAACCAGGCGCGCACACCCTGAGCTGCACTGTGAACAGAGGGACACCACACGTATTCTTTGTAGGACGATAAGTTCTTTTATCGATGATTTCAGGGATCTTTATGACCCAAAAGGCAAATAGTACAGCAGTGGCACAACGCACCACAATTCAGTCGTGGGGAATGGGGGTAGCGGGACAGTCTTTCAAGATAGTGTCTCTGTGAAATACCCTGCGGAAGCCCACAATCCTCGAGCTGGAGGGTGTCGTGTCTCTGGCCGATCTCTTATCGAGTCGTCCTCAAGGGGAGCGCCGCGAGTCTCTCAGCAGGCACAGGTGGTCGGAGTTCAGGAGCCGCGATTCCGTCAGCAGGCTCAGATGGTTCAATGCTGGGGGCCGCGAGTCGCTCAGCAGGCCTAGATGGTTCAATGCTGGGGGCCGCGAGTCGCTCAGCAGGCCTAGGTGGTTTCAGCGTTCAGGAGCCGCGACCTCGTCCGCCGGGCTCAGATGGTTCAATAGCGAGAGGCCGCGAGTCACTCAGCAGGCCCAGGTGACTTCAGCGTTCAGGAGCCGCGACAGCGTCAGCAGGCTCAGGTGGTTCCAGGTCTTCTCCCCCCTTGTTCCTCCGGCACCCCTTGTTATACTCCGCTGGTTCTTTGAAGTCCGGAGTGCTCGCAGAGGGGGGGACTGGGGTGACGGAGGGGGTTCGGCGGGATTTCCTGCCGCTCACTTCTTGGTCTTTTCAGGTGGGTCTGGGAGGGACCCCAGACGCTCGGTAGGGGAGGCGCCTGCTCCCCAGGGGCCTGGTGGCCGATTGAGTCCTCCCGGGGAAGGCGACCCGAGGTGTGACTGGGCTGGCGCCTCTGGGTCTGGCCCGAGGGTTCCCGCTCCCTCGGTTGGGCATGCGTGGTAGGGTGTTGAGTCTGTCAGGTCTCTGGCCGGCCCGTGGATCGGGGGTGGCTGGGGCGGCCGGAGTCGGGGATGTCGGGTCTTGAGGGTGGTTGCAGGCTGGCGGGATGATGGAGAGGGCCACGCCGTGAGGCCGGTCTCACACACATCGAGTACAAATGCAAAAAGCTTTTGACACTCAAAAAACAGATATATTATAAAGAAACAAGTGAACTCAAGTAAGGTCTGCCAGGGACCCTGGGCATTAAGCTATTTTTAAGAATAGTGGTCCCTAGAGAAACAACAGTAAAAAGGGGGGGGGAATGATTATAGACCCAGTCAGTACTATATTTGTATAACTTGTTCAGCCGGACATAGGTCAGATATTTAATATTTTAAATTCGAATAGGGACAATACAGACAAGACAATTTGTAAGTGGGACACAAGCCTGCATTCAACTAACCCAAGAGGGACAAACAATGAAGAACACAAAAGGCTCAGGCAAAGCTGTAAGTTTGTTAAACACACAATGTTCAATGTAACAAACAAATTGCAAGAGAACACCTTTACACATTAAATGGCAATTTATAGCAGTGTATAAGGTGTATCGGGTGTCGACAGCGTTTCGATCCATATATACAATAAATGGATCATCATCAGGACATTTAGAATAAGCATGTCTGTGTGCAATTGCCTGTAATAAATGTTGGCAACTCCCACATTGATAGTAAGAAATATGGAACTGAGGGCACGAATGGTGAACAGCCAGACCAAGAAAAATACAATCAGTGGATTGGAAGGGGAAGGCGCGATGGATTGAGTATCCCAATGGGGGAGGGAGACAGTAAATGCCGTCTTCCGAGATGCGGGGAAACTGTTTTCTGTCTGCAATGCAGGAACACGGACGTAGCACAACCCTATATCTGGAATTAAGAGCACGCAGCTGCAGGTCCTTTCCCCATTGGGATACTCAAGCCATCGTGCCTTCCCCTTCCCATCACTGGATGGGTCTCACTAATACTGCGACATTACCTTTGACGCTCTAAGCGGTCCGGTTCCCCTACACCTCTGATTGTATGTTTCTTGGTCTGGCTGTTCACCATTTGGGCCCTCAGTTCCATATAGTACTGACTGGGTCTATATTAATTTCCCCCCCCCCCCTTTTTACTGTTCTTTCTCTAGGGACACCTGTTCTTAAAAATAACTCAAAAAACAGAAGCCAAACATACTCCTATTATTACACCATTTGCAAAAAACACATTCATGCAGAGAAATGAAACTCATTTACAATGTACAAAAAAAAGTCTCTTACCAAACACATGCAACTACACAAACAGCAGAACCACCAGTAACTAAACCACAACCTGAAACAGTCTAAAGAGCAAAAGCCTTGAACTAGAACAAAAAGGGAGAAATAAAGCATTGCAATTGCAATTCACAAGAAATAAAACAATTAACAATAGAACACACTATGTCACTACCCAAATGATCAATCTGCCAGATGGGCCTTCAAATAGGGCTGAGAAAAATGGAGGGTGATCTTGCTCAAGGGATCGGGTGAGGTTGTCTGCCAGGCCGATCTGTCCCCCAGGTGGGACAGAAAACAGCAGACAGAAATGTTCCCCCCCTTGCAAAAGAAATACATTCCTGGTGCATAGTAGGGTTTTCTGCCTCCCCCTCCCACCTAGGACAGAAAGGCCAAAAAAGGGGCAGATCTGTCCCCAGGAGGGGCAGAAAAAACATTAACAAAATGTTACCCCCTTTGGAAGCAACCATGTCGCTTCCATTACATGCAAAACAAAATCCCTGGTTCCTAGTGGGTGTTCTGCCTCTCCCCCGTGGGCAGAAAGGCCAAAATAACGGGCATACACACATAAAAGAAATCTGCCCCTTGGAAGCGACCCTTGCCTGACCCCCTAGGCCTGCTCAGGGAGTCCCACAAGAACTCCCAGAAAAAACAAACCGGCTGAATCCGAACGGAGAAAAAAACAAAAAACAAAGCGGGGGCTCCCACGCTTCGTTTGTTTTAAGCCCACGGGGGGGCCAGGTCTCGGGGGCAATTTAAAATTGTGGTATGGGGCACCACCACCTCCCCAGGGCTTTCCTCAATGTGCGGGGGCACGCGGCCCCTGCAGCCCCGGGGACTGCCACCTCCCTGGGGCTTTTTCAGAAAAAATGTGTGTGGGGCTCTTGCTCCCCCCACACTGCCCCAGGGACCATCACCTCCCCAGAGATTTGTTTTAATAGGGGTGGGGGGCCTCATGGGCCCCCCAAGCCCCGGGAACCGCCACCTCCAATTAAATTGGAGAAGTGTGGGGAGGGGCTTCTGCCCTTCTCCACACTGCCCCAGGAACCACCACCTCCCCGGGGCACACATTATGTTAATATGGGGGACCGTTATGGACCCCCGGCAACGGGGACCACCACCTCCCCGGGGCTATGTTAAATGTTGGGAGTGGGCCGCGTGCCCCCCCTCCTGGAGCCCTCGATGGCCCTGGGGACCTAGGGCTGGCTCCTGCAAAGTCCTGGGTTGCCCACCACTGGGACATTGCCGTTTGCTATGGCAAGGCAGGAGCACTGCTCTCACCCTGCCCTAGCAAACACTGCTTTGCTTTTTGGAAGCGAGAGCAGGAAACCTGCTCTCACTTCCAAGAAGCAAAGCAGAATTGCTTTTGGGCAAGGGGAGCTGCATGTTAGCAGCTCCCCTTGTCCAAAAGCAATGCCGGCTCCCGCAGGAGGTGGGGAGCTGACAGGGACCATGGGGGCATTAGGGCTCCCCCCATTGTCCCCAACATGAGACCAGGCCCCAGGGGATGGGGTCCCCAGGGCCAGAAGGAGCCAGGGAAGGGGGGCCATGCAACCCCCTTCCTAATTAAAAATAAAATATATATTTTTTAAGTGTTTGAGGCACAGCCCTGGGGGATGTGGTCCCGGGGTCATAATTGGCCTCTGAGGGTCAGCTAGGTCACCAGGTACCTCCAGTAATCCCCACACAGTGGGATTGCTGAGAGGTGGTCCTAGGCCATGCCCCTTTTTACACCACTCTACAAATGCACCTCTTGGCGCATTGCTGGTGGGGCGATGAGGTCCTCTTGTGCCCTGAGGACCTCAGGACACAAGTGGACTTCATCCCCTGAGCAGCAGTGTGCCAGGAGGCGCATTTGCTGAGTGGTGTAAAAAGGGGCGTAGCCTTGGACCACTCTCTGCAATCCAGCTGTATGGGGCTTACTGGAGGTAACAGGAGGGCTAGTTGCCCCCCAGGGACTCTCAGGAAGAAAGGGGACTTCATCCCCCAGCCAAGAGTGCGCCAGGAAGTGCGTTCACAGAGTGGTGAAGAAAGGAGGCATGGCCTGTGTCCACTTCTAAGCAACTGTGTGGGGCTTACTGGAGGTAAGACGTAGGCTAGTTGGCCCCTAAAGGACCCCCAGCAGCGAAAAGGACCTCAATCCCCATCCAAGAGCACGCCAAGGAGTGCGTTTGCAGAACGGTGGGCAAAAGGCATGGCCTGCTATGAGAACTTAGCAATCCTGCTGTGTGGGACTTACTAGAGGTAATAGGAGGGGTAGTTGGCCCCCAAGGATGTCCTTGGGGGCCAACTACCTCTCTTGTTACCTCCAGTAAGTGGGTTTGCTAAGACATCTTTGGAGGCCGTACCCCCCTTTCTCCACCACTCTGCAAACGCACCTCCTGGCAGACTACGGGATGGGGCATGAAGTCCAATTTACTCCTGAGGGACTTTAGGGGCCAAGAAGCCCTACTGGTACCTACTGTAAGTCCTACGCAACTGAATTCCTGAGCGCTGGTCGGAGGCCCAGTACCCTTTCTCCACCACTCTGCAAACGTGACCACTACTTAAAGAAGTGTTTGCAATATAATAGGTTTCGCATTGGCAAGAGTTAGAGATATTGGCATTGTAAATGTAAAAGTTTTTTTACTAATGTTTTTGGGAGTGGTGTGGACCTACGTTGTTTGCAGTGGAGTTATGTGGTATGTTGTGCAGTGAAATTATGTGGATAGAAGGTATGTGGTATTTAGTTTATAGGAGTTATGTAGAGTGGGATTATGTTTTATGGAGAGTAATTATGTGGTATGATAGTCTGTGTTCTGGAGGGGTAACCTCCGGTTTAGTCTTCCTCGTTGCCATAGAAGCTCAACTATGAAGTCAGTGAGACAAAAAGAGAAGGAATCACATAGGAGCACTTGTGGACCTCGTCAGATGTAAGAGCAGGTCCACTGGAATTATGCGACTGTTTGGCTGCCCCGACTTTCGCACAGTCATATATTTTCTGCTTTAGCCACATAATTCATCATCTTCTCCCTAATGTGCAGATTTGAACAAAAAAAGCCTTGTTTTTAGCTCAAACTGCTCAAGCATTACCAAAAATGCAGCGGAAAGTGTTACAGCATGGTGGAAGGCCCTTTGGAAACCTAGAATTGTCACCTGTTACTTATTGCTAAATGCGGGTGTTAAATTGATGCTAATGGTGTGCAAGCCACTCTTGCTTCTGCGCCTCTCTTGCCTCTCTTGCCTCTTTCTGCATTTCTATTGCTTCTTTCTGCACATTTCTTTCTTTTTCTGCACTTCTCTTGCCTCTTTTTGCAAATCTCTTCTACTTTCTGCAACTCTCTTCCCTCTTTCTGCACGCCTGTTGCCTCTTTCTGTACCTCATTTGCTTCTTTCTGTACCCCTCTTGCATCTTTCTGCACCCTTCTTCCCTCTTTCTGCACCTCTCTTGCCTTTTTCTATACCCCTCTTATGTCTTTCTGCACCCTTTTTGTCTCTTTCTGCACCTCTGTTCCTTCTTTCTGCACTTCTTTTGTTTCTTTCTGTACCTGTCTGGCTTCTTTCTGCACCCCTCATGCCTCTCTTTCTACCGCTCTTCCCTCTTTCTGCACTTCTATTGCTTCTTTCTGTACCTTACTTGCTTTTTCTGCACCTCACTTGCCTCTTTCTGCACCTCTATTGCTTCTTTCTGTAGTTCTCTTCTTCTTTCTGCATTCCTCCTGCCTCTTTCTGTACTCCTCTTGCCTGTTTGTACACCTCTCCTATCCCTTTCTGCACCCCTCTTGCCTCTTTTTCAACCTCTGTTGGTTGTTTCTGTACCTCTTTTGCTTCGTTCTGTACTTCACTTGCCTTTTTCTGTAACCCTCTTGCCTCTTTCTGCACCTCTGTTGGTTCTTTCTGCACTGCTCTGGCTTCTTCCTGCACCCCTGTTCTAAATTACTGCATTCCTCTTGCCTTTTTCTGCACCCCTCTTCCTTCTTTCTACACCTCTCTTGCCTTAGTCTGCCACCTGTGCCCTCTTTCTACACCCCTTTTGCCTGTTTCTGCAACTCTCTGCAGTTTTCTTGACTCCTTCTGCACCTCACTTGCCTCTTCTTGCACCTCTGTTGGTTCTTTTGCACTGCTCTTGCTTCTTTCTGCACCTCTCTTGCAAATTTCTGCACCCCTCTTGCCTCTTTCTGCAACCCTTTTACCTGACTCTGTACCTCTCTTGCCTCTGTCTGCACCTCTGTTCCCTCTTTCTGTACCTCTTTTGCCTGTTTCTGCAACTCTCTTACCTCTTTCTGCAGTTCTCTTGCCTCCTTCTGCACCCCTGTTGCTTCATTCTGCACTTTCCATGCTTCTTTCTGCACCCCTGTTGTCTCTTTCTACACTGGTCTTCCCTCTTTCTGTACTTTTCTTGCGTGTCTCTGCCTCTCACTTGCCTCTTTCTGCACTTTTCTTGCTTCTTTCTACACCTCTGTTGCTTCTTTCAGCAATTCCCTTGCCTCTTTCTGTACTTCTCGCCTGTTTCTGCACCTCACTTGCCTCTTTCTGTGCCTCTCTTGCCTCTTTCTGCACCTCACTTGCTTCTTTCTGCACTTCTCTTGGCTCTTTCTGCACCCCTGTTGCTTCATTCTGCACTTTTCATGCTTCTTTCTGCACCTGTCTTGCTTCTTTCTGCACCCCTGTTGTCTCTTTATGTACCGCTGTTGCCTGTTTCTGCAACTCTCTTGCCTCTTTCTCCAGTTCTCTTGCCTTCTTCTGCACCTCTGTTGCTTCTTTCTGCACTTCGCTTGCCTCTTTCTGCACCCCTGTTGCTTCATTCTGCACTTTCTATGCTTCTTTCTGCATCTGTCTTGCTTCTTTCTGCACCCCTGTTGTCTCTTTATGCACTCGTCTTCCATCTTTCTGCAACGTTCTTGCCCGTTTCTACATCTCACTTGCCTCTTTCTGCACTTTTCTTGCTTCTTTCTATACCTCTGTTGCTTCTTTCAGCAATGCTCTTGCCTCTTTCTGCACTTATCTTCCTTCTTTCTGCAGCCCTTCTGCCCATTTCTGTACTTATCTTGCCTCTTTGTGCACCCCTCCTACCTTTTTCTGCACCCCTCTTGCCTCTTTTTTGCACCTCTGTTGGTTCTTTCTGCACTGCTCTTGCTTCGCTCTGCATCTCACTTGCCTCTTTTTGCACTTCTCTTGGTTCTTTCTAAACCTCTGTTGCTTCTTTCATCAATTCTCTTGTCTCTCTCTGCACTTCTCTTGATTGTTTCTGTACCTCTCTTGCATCTTTCTGCCCCTTTGTTGCCTCTTTCTGCACTTCACTTGCTTTTTTCTGCACTTCTCTTGCCTCTTTCGGCACCTCTGTTGCTTCTTTCTGCACCCCTCCTGCCTTTTTCTGCACCCCTCTTCCATCTTCGTGCAACTCTCTTGCCTCTTTCTACACCTCTCTTCCATTTTCTACACCACTCTTGCCTCTTTCTGTACCTCTGTTGCTTCTTTCTGCACTTCTCTTGCTCTGCTGTACCTTTCACGCCTCTTTGAGAACCTCTGCTGGTTCTTTCTGCACTGCTCTTGCTTTTTTTCTGTACTTCACTTGACTCTTTGAGCACCTCTTTTGCTTCTTTCTGCACTTCTCCTTTTTCTGCACCATCTTGCCTCTTTCTGCACCTCTGTTGCTTCTTTCTGTACTTCTCTTGCTTCTTTCTGCACGTCACTTGCCTCTTTTAGCACATCTGTTGCTTTTTCCTGTAGATCTCTTGCTTCTTTCTGCACCTCACTTGCCTCTTTCAGCACCTCTGTTGCTTTTTACTACAGATTTCTTGCCTCTTTCTGCACCCCTGTTTCTGTACTTTTCCTGCCTGTTTCTGCACGTCTCTTGCCTCCTTCTGTACCTCTGTTGCCTCTTTCTGCATTACTTTTGCTCTTTCTGCACCCTTCAAGCCTCTTTCAGCACAGCTGTTGGTTCTTTCTGCACTGCTCTTGCTTTTCTCTGCACCTCGCTTGCCTCTTTCTGTACTTCTCTTGCTTCTTTATACACCTGTGATGCTTCTTTCAGCAATTCTCTTGCACTTCCCTTCCTTCTTTCTGCACCCTCCTGCCTCTTTCTGTACCTCTCTTGCCTATTTGTGCACCTCTCCTCTCTTTTCTGTACCCTTCTTGCCTCTTTCAGCGGCTCTGTTGGTTCTTTCTGCACTGCTCTTTTTCTGCAACACCTCACTTGCTTCTTTCTACATTTGTCCTGCTTCTTTCTACACATCTGTTGCTTCTTTCAGCAATTCTTCTGCCTTTTTCTGTACTTCACTTGCTTCTTTCTGCACCTCTCTTGCCTCTTTCGGCACCTCTGTTGCTTCTTTCTGCACTTCTCTTGCCTTTCTCTGCACCTCTGAGTTAGAGGTAGTTTTAATCCCTCTGCCCTATTATGTACTAGGGCCTTACAGGGGAGGTGATGCCAATTACAGGGGTATCCCCACCCATAGTGTACCCTAGTGTATGTATGTGCTTTCACTGTATTCTAAGTGCCTTTCAGCATAGCACTGGCTCCGTTCCTGGTTAGTCAGTGTCAGTTACCCCAGTACCAGTCAGCAAAAAGTTGGGGGCACAGGATGACTTTGCAACAAGACCTCTTTCTGCACCTCTGTTGGTTCTTTCTGCACTTTTCTTTGTCTTTCTGGACTTCTGTTGCCTCTTTCTGCATTTCTCCTGCTTCTTTCTGCACCTTTCTTCCTCTTTCTGCACATGTCCTACCTCTGTAGGCATAGTTAGAAATTAGCATTTAAAAAAACCTTTGAAATTCACTGAAAAAACCATAGGTTTCAGGGACGTTATAGTTAGAAATTAGCATTTAAAAAACTTTTGAAATTCACTGAAAAAAACATAGGTTTCAGGGACTTTATAGTTAGAAATTAGTATTTAAAAAATCCTTTGAAATTCATTGGAAAAAAACATAGGTTTCAGGGACGTTATAGTTAGAAATTAGCATTTAAAAAACCTTTGAAATTCACTGAAGAAACCATAGGTTTCAGGGACGTTATAGTTAGAAATTAGCATTTAAAAAACCTTTGAAATTCATTGAAAAAAACCATAGGTTTCAGGGATGTTATTGTTAGAAATTAGCATTTAAAAAACCTCAGAAATTCACTGAAAAAAACACAGGTTTCAGGGACGTTATAGTTAGTTGGACATTTCACTCGTACAAAACCAGAGAAATTCCGCCATTATAGTTAGTTGAGCTGAGTATAACTCATGCCCCTGCAGTGCACTGCTGATGACATCACATATTACATCACTCATGGTGTGGTCAGTGACATCACTGATGACATCAATGGTGACATCTCAAATGACATCATCCACGTGATCCTCTGATCCACCTCCTCACAGCCCAATATAACCGTTGATACACCCACTCTAAAACACAGACTGCCATTCTCGAAACCACAGACACATCAATACCAGTTACTACATACTCACTCACTGATTCCTAGATCTATACATACATCCACTCACTCACCCATACAGTCAATCATACATGCAGTCACTCATCAATACAGCCACTATCATATGCACTCATATACCTATACAGACACTCACACACCACCACTCACCCATAGAGTTACTTACACAGCTAGTTAGTCATGCAAAGAATCAATCACACTCCAATTTACTCACCTATACAGCTATACACACACTACCTCACTTATTCACACAGATACTAACACATACTTACTCCCTTATACAATCACTGACACAAGCACACACTCATCCACACAGCTACTCTCACAATTACGCACTCTCACATATAGTCATTTATATACTCCAACACTCACATATACTGCCTTTCACATATGTACTTACTCATATATGTACCACTGAGACATCCATTCACTTACCAACACAGCCATACACACACTCACCCACCCATACAGCCCCTCACAGATGCACTCTTGGACCCATACACCCAGTGAATCATCCACTCACACATCCATGCAATGAATCACATACCCCACCCACCCACATAGACACTCAGGCACCCATACAGATACTCAGAGAAGCAATCGGTAACCCATATAGACACTCATGTAGCTACTCACCAACCCATGCAACCGCTTACACCAACAGACAGACAGATACAGACATTCACACAGTTTAGTCACTAACCCATGCATTCAGTAAGACACGTTTAATCACTTACTTGTACAGTCAGTCACCCACCTACTAAATCATCCATTCAGACAGTCATAACCCACTCATCCTTCAATACACCTTGGCCTATATATGTATAAAACATATTTAAACTTTACAGAAATACACAGTCACAGGATGATTTCATCAGTGATGTCACCAGTGATGTCATTTGAGATGTCGTCAGTGATGTCACTGACCATGTCATGAGTGATGTAATATGTGATGTCATCAGCATTTTTTTGTGGGGGCGCGAGTTATACTTAGCTCAACTAACTATAACCGCCGAATTTCTCTGGTTATGTACGAGTGAATTGTCCTACTAACTATAACATCCCTGAAACCAGTGCTTTTTTTTGTAAATTTCTATAGTTTTTTAAATGCTAACTTCTAAGTACAACGTCCATGAAACCTATGGTTTTTTCGTGAATTTCAAAGGGTTTTTAAATGCTAATTTCTAACTATAACATCCCTGCTACCTATGTTTTTTTCAGTGAATAGGTATTTATATATATACATATATAGATATATCACTTCAGAGCCTCTCTTACCAAAAAGGAGGCAGCAGCACTCCGTAACATTTTATTCCTTTAATCCAGCAGCTCAACAGTCCTAATATATTTCGGTCATTATTGACCTTCCTCAGAGGTGAGCCGGTAACATTGCATGAGGGGCAGAGATGAAACAACAAGGTAACTTATCACCGGTTTTTATAGTGATTGCCCCCTGGTGGGCGCCCAGATGGGATGGAATAATGCATCTTGGTACTTGCTGTTTTCTGTCCCTCTGTATTGCGGTTCTTCAGTGAATGATGTCAGATTTTAGTTTTGATTTAAGGTAAAATTACGTCTTCAACAAGCCCACTTTCAAGGCAAGTAAGAACCATGCCGAAGCCAGTCTTCGGCGGCGCCGTTACCCTTCCGCTTTCACGAGCTACAAACAAGGTTCCTTTTCGGGTAAGTTTGGCGCTCTTGCTGGCGGTGCTTGTTGGCGGCTGAACCACGCCGTGAAATATCACTTCAGAGCCTCTCTTACCCAAAAGGAGGCAGCAGCACTCCGTAACATTTTATTCCTTTAATCCAGCAGCTCAACAGTCCTCATATATTTCGGTCATCATTGACCTTCCTCAGAGGTGAGCCGGTAACATCGCATGAGGGGCAGAGATGAAACAACAAGTTAAATTATCACCGGTTTTTATAGTGATTGCCCCCTGGTGGGCGCCCAGATGGGATGGAATAATGCATCTTGGTACTTGCTGTTTCCTGTCCCTCTGTATTGCGGTTCTTCAGTGAATGATGTCAGATTTTAGTTTTGATTTCTGGTAAAGTTACATCTTCAACAAGCCCACTTTCAAGGCAAGCAAGAACCATGCCGAAGCCAGTCTTCGGCTGCACCGTTACCCTTCCGCTTTCACGAGCTACAAACAAGGTTCCTTTTCGGGTACTTTGGCACTTTTGCTGGCGGTGCTTGCTGATGGCTGAACCACGCTGTGAAACATCACTTCAGAGCCTCTCTAACCAAAAAGGAGGCAGCAGCACTCCATAACATTTTATTCCTTTAATCCAGTAGCTCAACAGTCCTAATATATTTCGGTCATCATTGACCTTCCTCAGAGGTGAGCCGGTAACATCGCATGAGGGGCAGAGATGAAACAACAAGTTAATTTATCACCGGTTTTTATAGTGATTGCCCCCTGGTGGGCGCCCAGATGGGATGGAATAATGCATCTTGGTACTTGCTGTTTTCTGTCCCTCTGTATTGCGGTTCTTCAGTGAATGATGTCAGATTTTAGTTTTGATTTCATGTAAAATTACGTCTTCAACAAACCCACTTTCAAGGCAAGTAAGAACCATGCCGAAGCCAGTCTTCGGCGGCGCCGTAACCCTTCCGCTTTCACATGCTACAAACAAGGTTCCTTTTCGGGTAAGTTTGGCGCTCTTGCTGGCGGTGCTTGCTGATGGCTGAACCACACCGTTAAACATCACTTCAGAGCCTCTCTTACCAAAAAGGAGGCAGCAGCACTCCGTAACATTTTATTCCTTTAATCCAGCAGCTCAACAGTCCTCATATATTTCGGTCATCATTGACCTTCCTCAGAGGTGAGCCGGTAACATAGCATGAGGGCCAGAGATGAAACAACAAGTTAATTTATCACCGGTTTTTATAGTGATTGCCCCCTGGTGAGCAAACAGATGGGATGGAATAATGCATCTTGGTACTTGCTGTTTTCTGTCCCTCTGTATTGCGGTTCTTCAGTGAATGATGTCAGATTTTAGTTTTGATTTCAGGTAAAATTAAGTCTTCAACAAGCTCATTTTCAAGGCAAGTAAGAACCATGGTGAAGCCAGTCTTCGGCAGTGGCGTTACCCTTCCGCTTTCATGAGCTACAAACAAGGTTCCTTTTCGGGTACTTTGGCACTTTTGCTGGCGGTGCTTGCTGACGGCTGAACCACGCCGTGAAACATCACTTATATATATATGCGAAAGCTTCACTGAACACCAACTCAGTGCACTCTCGGACGGGTGCCACGCTTGTGGGGGTGTGCCCGCATAAAAGATTGTTGCTTTAAATCTCCTTGAAAATTTGCCAAGAAAGATAGCACTTGCGGGGGCTGGTTCCACAGTTTTTATTTTAGAACCACAGGCATAGGCACAGACGCGATGTGTGCCAGAAAGCAGCCAAAGATAGTATGCCCCGCTTTAGTGTGAGAGGCTACAGCTGGACTGTCCTAGATAGAGCCCTTAAACGAGCCAATGCCCTAAGTAGGGGTTGGCGGAATTTGCGGAGTTGCCCTTCGCAAAATTCCGCAAAACAGCAAGAAATCTCCGCAAGCACGCGGAATTTCGCTTGCTCGCGGAGATTTTGCTGCGCCCGTTGTAATCTATGCAGGGTCACTATGCACCATGAGACAAGGAAATTAGGTACAAATGGGGGTTGTTTGGAACAATGAGACTCAGAGCATACAAACATTCGGTCACTGTTGGATATGACTGCAAAGCCCAGGCCCAGTCCCCTTTGCAAGACAGAGCTTCCACCATTACGGACCTGCACCACTATGCCAGAGAAAGAAATTACTGCGCAAGCCTTCTGCAACCGAGAGGCGCACAGAAAGGGCTGTGCTGCTCCAACAGCTACAGCATCATGATAGTGCCATGGAAGCAGAAAGCGACTCCTGAGGACTGTGCAGGCTGTACTCTATTCCACTGATAAGTCGCTGGCTGGCTTGTCTCCCTTCCTCTGGAGGGCCTGGTCCTTTCCGCTCCTGGTTAAAGGTTTCCACACCCGAGGCAGCTTCTCCCCTGCTTTTGTCTTCGTAGCTGAGCAATGGCTGTGGAGTTCCATGTATGTTTTGAATTGGAGCTCGAAGACTCACAAAACTGATTACATGGATCCTCATTTGTTCATTCTTCATGTTCCCAGGCGGGGAACTACATTGTTGACATGTTCATTGTTTTTCTTCCCACCTCTCACCCTGACACTAAACCTATAGGTCCCATACTTCAGACAACACATAGCAGCGATCCTTATCCAGTGTCTGTGCCTCACCCCCTCCCCCATAGCTATTTGTAAAGCAGGTGACGGTAAGATGGTGTCCACGTTCACCCACCCACACACCTCTTGGAGTCAGAAAGGTTACACACCTACGTCACGGGGGCGGTGGGGTCGTCCATCTCAGTCAGCAAGTTTACACCCGTTGTAGGTGGCGGTGCCCATACACCTACTTCTTTCACACATCATTTGGGATAAACACCCATCCTTTTCAGAGAGGGGATGCGCGCGTCAGTCTAGGTGGCACGTCCCTCCATCCAAGCTCATTAGCACGCACGCTTGTCGCACAGGCCAGGCCTGTGTCTGGGTGATGCTTGCTGCAGTTTAACCTGTCTCTAAGAAATGCTTCTAGAGTGACCCTCACCCCCAGGTCTCCTAGCACCAGAATGAATTAGAAAACAGCTGCATCCAAGAATGTACAGTGCTTCAGTCAGGTCTTACTCAGGCTAGCGCAAAGGGTGAGCTTTAGGCACCAGGCTAGGCTTCCCCTAACACTGAAGGGCCTCTCTATGAGGTGCTGCCACAGGGCATACGCTGGACACCCCCACAGAAGTGCCAAGGTGCCAACTTCGAGGAGCTGGGAGGGACACCCACTCCTCCAAGAACAGCTGGCAGCCGAACCTACAGCTGGATAAGAAGGACGCATTAGATGGAAGTTGAGGGGAGGGGGTATCTTTTTTTTTAAAAGGGTAGGAGGGGTGTCTCCAGGCGCGTGCTGATGTCAGACATTGACACAGCGGGCAAATTAGCTGCGGACCGGGCTCTATTTCTCTGTATGTCACACTCAGAGTAGCGAACAAAGCAGGCCGGTTACTAGGTGCTTAGGCTGTGCACTACAGAGTGAATGAACTGACGGTTTCTGATGGCACCCCAAAGTACCAGGTTGAAGTGATTACCCAAGAATTTAAATGATTCCATGCCACTCTCTACTCGGCTGATGATTTTGACGCTGCCAACATTGACACCTATCTACCTCAAGCCCCCCTGACTTGCATCCTGCTGCTGCCACACACTGGCTAGTCTAACTTTCACCAGTGCCTGGCCTTTAAATGGCCGAGCCCAGGTAATGATGCCTTGGACAATAGCCCGAGGAGCGTGCCCTTATCTCATTGCATTCAGGTGTTTGTCACATCCGACTAATCCCTGAATTCAGAAGTTAACAAGTGCCGGTGTTTCAAACTGGAACAAAGTTCACCAGCTTCTACTCAGGTTCCTGCTTTATTTCTAATCTGTAAGTGCTCCCTGGTGAGGTTTAATTAATACCTCATGCCCCCGAATTCCGTTCCGCCGTGGATCGCGGAAGTTTTGACATTTCCGCGTTCCGCGCGGAATCCGGAAATGACGAAATTTTGCAAGTTCCGCGAGCGGAACGGAATTTGCCACCCACCCTTATCCCTTAGTAGGGAGAAGCTGCTAGAAGAGAATACAGTTCATGCTGGGAGGCTCTCTAAGAAAATCCAGGGACATTTGAATAAATTCACACTCATAACCACCTATTCCGCAAATACTTGTGAACTTAGAAAAATTTTGAAGAAAAACTGGCACACTCTCTTATCAGACAATTTGATAGGAGAGGATCTTCCTACCAATCCTCTTGTAACCTTTAAGAAAGCCAGATCTTTGAGAAATACCATAGTGCAGAGCCATCAAAATACAAGGATTAACAAATCTATCCTTTGCCCTCTCAATGGGTTTTTCCCTTGTGGGAAATGTAAGGCCTGCAAAGCCAGCAAAAGGGTACTCACATATACAACACCAGCCATGGATGGTCCTAAAAAGATAAGGAGGTTCCTCACATGCACCACTCCCTACACTGTGTATTGCCTAACATGTCCTTGCGGCCTTAAATATATAGGCAGCACTAGCCATCCTACCACAATAAGGATTTTAGAACACATGAGGGCGATCAGTAATGGGGAAGAGGCATACCCAGTGGCACATCATTTTGATGTGCACCATCAATTTGAGATGTTATCAGTGATGTCATGAGTGATGTCACTGACCATGTCATGAGTGATGTAATATGTGACGTCATCAGCAGTACATTTTGGGCGCGCAAGTTATAGTTAGCTGAACTAACTATAACAGGGGAATTTCTATGGTTTTGTACGAGTGAAATGTCCAACTAACTATAACGCCCCTGAAACCTATGGTTTTTCAGTGAATTTCTAAGGTTTTTTAAATGCTAATTTCTAACTATAACGTGCCTGAAACCAATGGTTTTTTCAGTGAATATATATATATTTATTATACTATCTATACATGTGAAAATGTCTCGGTCCGCCTATTTGCCTCGGTGGCACAGAAAAAATGGGTGGAACTGACGTCAGCACGCCGACGAGGTTCTCTTATGGCTCAGATGACGTCATACGGTGTCGCGAGCAACATGGGAGAGCTAGGAAAGAATTTCCGTGGAATGCTGGTGCAGGGGATATTCACCTAAGTGTTCAGGCTAGTTGTTTGGGAGCAACTGTTTATGTTGCCACTGCAGAAACTGAACCCAGTGATCCGAGGGCAGAGGCCCTGTAGATGGCACATGAGGTGGGGTGCCCAGTCGTGTGCACCAGCGGGGCAGCGAAGTGACAAGCACCACAACCCACAAAAAAGGTAACAAGGGCACTGAATAACACAGGATCTTCTCTTTGTATCTGGCAGGAACAACAAAGTTAAAATGCCCTAGTACCAAAATGTAGAATTAGTGCTACAACGGTCTTCAAGAGGACCTGCGATGCCGTTTCTGCCTCCCGTACCCTGGAGGCGGCACATGGGTCACTTGGTACGGTCATACTGCGGTGGGACGCACACTTGTTGACCTCTCATGGCCCTGCTCCACACTTCAGGGAGGACGCTTTCCATTAGCTATGCTTTCTGATGCCGTGTCGCGCCGGCCCCATCCAACAACAGAACTCCTTTAGATCCAAAGAGACTCTTCCACTTTCTCACCGGAAGTGAAACCAGGCCACATGGACACTTTCACAATACAGCTGGGAATGCACTTTTCGGTAAAAAAAAACACATTCCTTCCTCCTAAGTAATCAAATAAATGTCTCACTGAAGAACAGGGGCCAGCTTCGATCGGTAAACAGCTGTGACAATGTTACGATACCATTACAACGCATGCATTACCACGCATGCGTTGTACATCGCAAAGTCATTACTACACATTTTTTTAGAACGCATGGTCATTTACCACGCATGCCTTTACAACAAATTTTGTTGTAAAGGTATGTATGGTAAATGACCATGCATTCTAAAAAACATGTAGATGATCCACTTTGTTGTAAGGAAACAGAGGCTGTTCCGTTTCCTCACAACAACGTGCACCGCCCCTCAGAGACGACGTGAAGCAGGAACCACGAGGAGAGAGGACCCACGAGGAGTGAGAGGTAAGGGGATTGGCCATGGGGTGTTTTGTTTTTCCTAGTGTAGTGCAGTGGTGTTTGGGTAGTGTAGGGGGTCATGCTTGGGGTAGTGTTTTAGGGTTTAAGGTAGTGCAGTGGTGTTTGGGTAGTGTTGGGGGTCGTGCTGGGGTAGTGTTTTAGGGTTTAGGGTATTGCAGTAGTGTAGGGTGTCGTGCTGGGGGTAGTGTTTTAGGGTTTAAGGTAGTGCAGTGGTGTATGGGTAGTGTAGGGGGTCGTGCTTGGGTAGTGTTTTAGGGTTTAGGGTAGTGCAGTGGTGTTTGAGTAGTATAGGGGATCATGCTGGTGGTAGTGTTTTAGCGTTTAGGGTAGTGCAGTGGTATTTATGTTAATGTTATTAGAACTTATATAGCGCACAGCTACCCGAGGGTGTCCCGGCGCTTGCTGAAGTTCTCCCAACACTTGCTACGAAAGAATCAAAACAACCAAGTTTTGAGCGCTTTCCTAAAGGAAAGAAGATCCTTGGAATTCCTCAACTCAAAAGGAAGCTGATTCCAGGCCCTGGCCGCTCCTGCCACAAAACTTCTCCCACCCCATCTAGCTCTCCTTATGATGGGTAGGATGATAAGCTTTGCTCCCTGAGAGCGCAATGATCTTGCTGGAACATACCAGCGAAATTGCTGTCTTAGATGTAGAGAGACTGAATCCTGCAAAGCGCGGAAAACTAAACAAAGAGCTTTGAATAGAATGCGCTTTTTTACCGGTAGCCAATGAAATTTCCTTATGGCATCAGAAATAGAGGTAGACCTTGACGTTTCACGTAAGCAGCCTTGCTGCTGAGTTCTGGAGCAACTGGAGTTTATAAAGGTTACCTTCCTGCGTATTCAGATAGAGACTATTGCAATAGTCAAGGCGAGACAGAATCAGTGCTGTGACTACGTTAGATTTACACTCTATAGGTAAAAGCGGAAGCACTTTCCTCAG
This sequence comes from Triturus cristatus, assembly GCF_964204655.1. NCBI lineage: Eukaryota > Metazoa > Chordata > Amphibia > Caudata > Salamandridae > Triturus > Triturus cristatus. Next base: position 508,796,683 of record NC_140588.1, read on the forward strand.
GTTCCTAAGAATGTACGAGGTGGAGGAGACTACCGCATTCACCTGAGCTTGCATGGAAAGGCATTCGTCCAAAACTACACCCAGATTTTTTACTTTTCTCGAGGGGACTGGAAGAGTACCCATGGATTCCGGCCACCAACTAGGGGTCCAGATATTGGCATTGGTGCCAAAAAGCATCACTTCCATCTTGCTTGCATTAAGCTTTAGACAATTTTGTGACATCCACTCACCCACCGCCCCCAAACATTCATGTAGTCTTTCCCCTGATGCCCTCTCCTGGCCTGGTAGCATGGAGATTACGATTTGAGTGTCGTCGGCATAGGATGTCAGACAGAAGCCGAACGATTCAATCAAAGGGGCCAGAGGGGATACATAAACGTTAAAAAGGGTAGGGCTAAGGGAAGAACCTTGTGGGACCCCATAGGGGAGTGTGAAGGGGTTCGAGACAAACTCACCCAGAGCCACTGACTGACGTCTCTCGGAGAGAAAGGACTCTAAAAGAGACCAGGCTTTCTTCCGTATTCCGCAAGCCGACAACCGGCCCATCAGAACTCCATGATGGACCGTGTCGAAGGCCGCGGAAAGGTCAAGCAGGATCAGTACGGCCTTCCCACCTTGATCCAAGCCTGTCCTGATTTCATCCGTTGTTTTGAGAAGCGCAGTCTCGGTACTGTGTCCTTCTCTAAAACCAAACTGGGTGGGATCCGGGGCATTAGTATCGCGCAAGAAGGTACTCAATTTGCTATTCAAGTGTTTTTCCACCAGTTTAGCCGGAAGGGGAAGACGCGAAATGGGGCGAAAATTGTTTGGGTCATTCATATCCAAATTAGGTTTCTTCAGCAAAGGAAGCACCGAGGCTGTCTTCCAGCGTTTAGGAAACTGGCCAAGAGTAGTCATAGCATTGTAGATGTTAGTCAGTATCAAGGCTATGGGTTCAGGAGCCAATTTAGTTATTGCCACAGGGCAAGGGTCATAGGGAGACCCAGATTTAGCAGTAACCAGAAGCTTTTGGGTCTCAGCGTGAGTTATAGGAGGAAAAATGTCCAAGGTGGATTTGAGCTCTAGACAAGCCGTCGAGCCTGGGTTGGTATTAACCGGGTTTTTAAAGGTTTCGAAAATTTTAGCCACTTTATTCTGAAAAAAAATGGCAATTTCCTCACAGAAACCTCTAGTCGGCGTAGTGTAGTGGGTCGTGCTGGTGGTAGTGTTTTAGGGTTTAGGGTAGTGCAGTGGTGTTTGTTTAGTGTAGGGGTTGTGCTGGGGGTAGTGTTTTAGGGTTTATGGTAGTGCAGTGGTGGTTGGGTAGTGTAGGGGGTAGTGTTGTAGGGTTTAGGGTAGTGCAGTGGTGTGTGTGTACTGTAGGGGGTCGTGCTGGGTTCTAGTGTTTTAGGGTTTAGGGTAGTGCAGTGGTGTTTGTATAGTGTAGGGGGTCGTGTTTTAGGGTTTAGGGTCGTGCAGTGGTGTTTAGGTAGTGAAGGGGGTCGTGCTGGGTGTAATGTTTTAGGGTTTAGGGTAGTGCAGTTGTGTTTAGGTCATGAAGGGGTCGTGCTGGGGGTAGTGTTTTAGGGTTTAGGGTAGTACAGTGGTGTTTGTGTAGTGTAGGGGGTCATGCTGGGGGTAGATTTAGTGTTTAGGGTAGTGCAGTGGTGTTTGTGTAGTGAAGGGGTTCGTGCTGGGGGTAGTGTTTAGGGTTTAGGGCAGTGCAGTGGTGTTTGTGTACTGTGGGGGGGTTGTGCTGGGGGTGGGTTTAGGGTAGTGCAGTGGTGTTTGGGTAGTGTAGGGAGTCGTGCTGGTGGTAGTGTTTTAGGGTTTAGGGTAGTGCAGTTATGTTTGGGTAGTGTAGGGTGTCGTCCTGGGGGTAGTGTTTTAGGGTTTAGGGTAGTACAGTGGTGTTTGGGTAGTGGAGGGGGTAGTGTTTTAGGGTTTAGGGTAGTGCACCCAACCAGCCAAAATATCCGTGGACAAAGGGGATCCTGACTCTTTTGAACGCTCTGCCAATTGAATAATTTGGGTCAAGGGCCCTACCACATCCAAGATCTTTCAATTCCTTTCTTGGGATCCCTCATATACTTGGAGAAAAAGGTACATAGTTTCTCATTAATTTCAGGCGTGTGTGCCACCTTCCCCTTCAGTGAGGGCCTGGGGCATTCTCCCCTCATCCTATTCCTGACCTCCCTTTCAAGGGGTTGATGGATTTTCCCCACCACATACTCTGCCACTTTGGTGTCAGGGGTCCACTCCGCCTACCTAGGATGGTAAATTTGGGTAGGCTCGAACATGTCCGAGTGGACCCCTTCCCCAACCCGGGACTGAGAGGAGTGGATGCAAGGGACGCCCCGAGTCCTTATCCTCATCGGAGGAGAAATCGTCCCCTGATACACCCTCTCCCTCTAAGGGAAACCCTCCGTCGGGGTCTACATTAGTGGTGACAGCGTCGCAATTTTCTCCAGACTCCTCCTCCTCCTGGCAGGGTGCATGTTTTAGCGTTTGCACACTCTTGAGGAAGGTCTACGTAAGTTTATCAAATCCTTCCAAGTGCCCCGCGTTATGCTTAATGGCCCTTTTATTCCCCATCTGGGAGCTACTGGGACCCTCTATCATCTGATCTGGGTCACTGAACACCCCAGGGATGCTTTTCGCCAGCTTATCAACCTGATCCCTAAGAGGAGCCAGTGCCCTAGAAATAGCCAGACAGGGGGCTTGGTCCACTGCTGGAGGGAGAAGTTGGGGGGCCATTCCTCCTCCACTTCCTGGTAGGAGGAGTAAAAATGGTCTTCTGGAGAAGACAGGATAGCAGAGAGTGTCAGCACAGAACAAATGGCCTTAAAATTCTTAAGGCAGCCCCCTCGCCAGTGCTCCAACAGCTGGGCTTTCCCTGAAGCTGTTATAAGAATAGACTGAGGCGCAATACCAATTACCACCACCAGGTGGCGCTGGTCACTAACGTGGCCGTGTGGGGAAATCACTGCATAGCGGTGTCAAAATTAGGCGAGGGTTGGTCGGGAATCAAGTGGACTCTAAAGGAGTGACCGGATTCCCAAACGCGCTTAAAGACCAGCGGGAGCGCTCGACGGAGCTGCCTCGCTCAGACCAGACGCGCCTGACAGGATCTCACCGCGTGCAAAGCGCACAGCGGGAGAAACTGCGAGGGGGAGAATGCTCTCGGGCAAGAGCCTGCTGCACAGGGAATATGAAACAATACCAAGGCAATAATGCTAATAACATGGACAAGAAACCGCTATACAAACAGCAACAACGTCAGATTAAGCCAAGAATGTAAATGCACTTAACTGACGAGCAGTGAAGAAAGAGGAAGCGGAAGGGACGTCACGATATTATATACGATGGACTGTGATATAATTGGACTATAGTTGTCTTGGAGACTACTCTCCTAATGGTTCATGGGTTGTGTAGTCTTTTGTTTAATGATTGTTGTGTTACGTTTTCTACTAGCTGCTATGCAAATAAAGTGAGGAAAGATATGCATAATCCTCGCGTTCGTCCTGCCATAGAATTCATTAAACTTTATTCGATCTGATTTAGAAACATAGATCATAAAAGTGTACATAAAACAGTAAATCCTCTTTCCTAATACAATACAGTGAGAATTTTTTTAAACCAGTAGGTAAAAATGGGTGTTACAAAGCCCGGTTCAGAGCAACTTCAGGTTAACAGAATCGTAAAGTTCAATGTTTTGCAAGATCAATCTCATGTACTTCGTGCAAAATACGCAATAAGGGGTCCAAGTAAGATGTAATGCTACAATACCTGACCAGTCTGCACTATATAAAACTGCAGAAAAACTAAAAATAAAAAGTGTTTTGCACACTTCTGTCATTGGGCCATATGTGGGCTACATCTGGGTGATATTTGTGCTACATTTGGGCTCTTTTTTCTCTGGTGGCCATCTTGGGAGACTTATTTGTTATGAAGTTTCCTAATTTCCTCATTTACTGCAGTCTCCTCAGTAGGAAATGCTTTCAGTTTTTTACTTTGATTCTATCAAGAAGGCATTCAGATGTGTCACACATTTGCCATGAATTCAGAATGTTAGCACTCTAGTTGTTCATTAGATCACTGTAGTAAAGCTACTGCTCACCAGGGAGTTAACTGGAAGTCTACTGCTGGTATTGAAAGTGATTGTTTCAGTCTGCATGTCAGAATTTTCTAATGAAATAGAAGAGGATTTGAGATCTCACTTAAAACATGCCCACATTTTCTTTTTGCAGCACTAACCATAATTTCTATGGCAAAATGAACCTCCTAATTTTGTTCCTTTTTAAATTAAATGTTTTAAGTGTTACCAGTCTATTCCAATCAAGATGGCTTCACATGTGCCATAATTTTGTCATAAGTAAGACTGTTAGCTCTCTAGTTGTTCTTTAGAACACTCTGGGAAGCCGCAGTAGAACACAAAGGCATTAATTGACAGGCTGCTCCTGTTGAAATATAACCGGAAGATATTTGAGATCTCACTTAAAACATGTCCAAATTTTTCTTTCTACAGCACTAACCATAATTTCTATGACAAAATGAACCCCCTTATTTTGTTCCTTTTTAAATTAAATGTTTTAAGAGTTACCAGTTTATTTCAATTAAGATGGCTTCAGGTGTGCCATAAATTTGTCATAAGTAAGACTGTTAGCGCTCTAGTTGTTCTTTAGAACACTCTGGGAAGCTGCAGTAGAACACAAAGGCTTCAACTGACAGGCTGCTCCTGTTGAAATATAAGAGGAAGATATTTGAGATCTCACTTAAAACATATCCTAATTTTTCCTTCTCCAGCACTAACCATAATGTCCATGACAAAATGAACCCCCTCATGTTGGTCCTTTTTAAATTAAATGTTTTAAGAGTTACCAGTTTATTCCAATCAAGATGGCTTCAGGTGTGCCATACTTTTGTCATATGTAAGGCTGTTAGCACTCTAGTTGTTCTTTAGAACACTCTGGGAAGCTGCAGTAGAACACAAAGGCATCAACTGACAGGCTGCTCCTGTTGAAATATAACAGGAAGATATTTGAGATCACACTTGAAACATGTCCTAATTTTTCTTTCTACAGTACTAACCATAATTTCTATGACAAAATGAACCCCATCATTTTGTTCCTTTTTAAATTAAATGTTTTAAGTGTTACCAGTTTATTCCAATCAAGATGGCTTCAGGTGTGCCATACTTTTGTCATAAGTAAGGCTGTTAGCGCTCTAGTTGTTCTTTAGAACACTCTGGGAAGCTGCAGTAGAACACAAAGGCATCAACTGATAGGCTGCTCCTGTTGAAATATAACAGGAAGATATTTGAGATCACACTTGAAACATGTCCTATTTTTTCTTTCTACAGCACTAACCATAATTTCTATGACAAAATAAACCCCATCATTTTGTTACTTTTTAAATTAAATGTTTTAAGTGTTTCCAGTTTATTCCAATCAAGATGGCTTCAGGTGTGCCAACTTTTGTCATAAGTAAGGCTGTTAGCACTCTAGTTGTTCTTTAGAACACTCTGGGAAGCTGCAGTAGAACACAAAGGCATCAACTGACAGGCTGCTCCTGTTGAAATATATCAGGGAGATATTTGAGATCACACTTGAAACATGTCCTAATTTTTCTTTCTACAGCACTAACCATAATTTCTATGACAAAATGAACCCCATCATTTTGTTCCTTTTTAAATTAAATGTTTTAAGTGTTTCCAGTTCATTCCAATCAAGATGGCTTCAGGTGTGCCAACTTTTGTCATAAGTAAGGCTGTTAGCGCTCTAGTTGTTCTTTAGAACACTCTGGGAAGCTGCAGTAGAACACCAAGGACTCAACTGACAGTCTCTGCCCTTGTTGGATGTACATGATTTACTGAGAATGACAGACTTCATTCTCACATGACTGAGAAAGATAATGTGCATTTACAGAAAATATGCTCTCATTTTAGCTTCAGTTTTCTGTCAAACATGATATCCCAGCAGAAGGTTTTTCATAGGGTAAAATCACCTTAGAACACACCACAATTCCTGAAATTAGTATGGTACCATCAACAAATCAATTCTAATGTAACTAAAGTCTGTTATCACCCTTTATAGTTCTCCTTTTGGTAGCCCTCAAAATCTTCGATTCACTACAATGTATTTCAATGGGTTACTATCATGTATATTGGTCCCAAGATGGCTGCCAGCAATTCCAGGATGAAGTGCTGACAGCCAATCAGATCTCACGATATGTGTCGTTAGGCTCTTGAAACTTTTTCTTTTTCTAATTTCTCATGAACTACTGAACAGATTTACACCATTTAACAAAAAGGGATCTTTCTGAGCCAAGGGCTACCTTTTCACCAAATTTGGTGTAATTCTATTCAGCAGTTCGGGCTGTAGCCGTGTCTAAAGTTTCCTATAGGAATTAACATGGAGAAAACACGTTTTGGGACCCCCCTTTTTTCTCAGCCCCCGCTTGCCGAATCACCCTGAAACTTTTAAGATGGAAGCTGACCGGAGCGCCCCACAAGTTTTGAAAATTTCACGAAGATTCGGCAACCGATGCCAAAGTTATTCGGAAAATAATGTTACGATTTTCCTATCGATAATAGGTCCTAACTATAACTACCTACTGGTGACCGCCATATATATGTATCCCGTGGTTAAGCCTTCAGGAAAGGCGAAACGCATTGGGTATGGCAGCGTTCTTGAAATAAAGCCGCATTGAACTTTAATCACACGAGTGAGTGCGTCCTTAATAATAATTCAAGCTGTCGCGAGGCAGTAGAATTATACTTGATGTAATATATATATATATATATATATATATATATATATATATATATATATATATATTCTCCAAACTTTAGAAAAGCAATCGACGCCGTGTCTGTGTAGAAAGTTCTTTATTGCCAGCTGAAAAAGCTAGACGCGTTTCGCCTGACCTGCAGGCTTGTTCACTAGCGGTTTGGTAAAGTTTTCATGGCAATTTAAAACAGTGAATGACGATCAAGTCACATGATGGACTACAAGTACTAAAATAAACAACAGACTCGTAGTTCAACAAACTGCGGTAATATACATATGAGTTCCAGGCAAGTGCCACAAGGTATACAAAACAATTCATTGCGGTCGATGGAACATTATTAAACTCAATACATCTGAAATTTAAATAACATTCAGCGTTATTAACGAAATGATATGACCATAATGGTACTATCTTATTAATCGTGTTAAACCAAGTAAGTATATGGTTGACAAAGGTGGCAGAGTGCATTAATGATTTGATCGAGTGATCAGATGCTCTGAATGTAATTTGGCCGATAAGCCAAAATAATAAATAAACAATCAGATAAAACTACGTACACTTAGCAGTATTCCTAGTTCAGAATTAGACCCGGATGCAGAGGAGGGGCCAAGTAATCCGATGGGAGCAGCTATTCCATCTGTTGTGGATGAATTTGATTTTTTAAGGGAGGAGAGACGCTTCAATTTATGCCCAAGACCCCCTGCAAACAGCAGAACACAAAGAGCAAGAGGCAGAGGCGGAAGAGGCGCAAAGGCTCCAAACTTTGCCAACGACAAAGAGAAGCCCAAATTCAATCTGAAGAAATAAATGCAATCAATGAAGCCACAATTGTAAATCTTACTGACATTGTGCTCTCAGAAGAAGAAAAGAACATACTTAAACTTGGCCTCTCATACTGTCCTCAAATCGATATGGACTATGTGACAACAAGGGTGGACCTTTTTTAATTCATTAGGTCCTTAAAGTTAAAAAAAAAATTTGCAGTAACCCCGAACAAACCAGTGCCTCCTGTCCATACGTCCTTACAAACACAATTTGACAACTTGGGTGTAGAAGATATGAACCTTATGCTCGAGTTGCAACAACTGGTTAATCAAGAAGATGTCGGTGCAATCCCGGCTGGAACATTTGAAACCACCAGTTCAAGTGAATTGATGACATCCCTGGCCTATAAGGAAGGAATCGACATGAACATCGATAAATTGACCGATTTCAAGCCTCGTTCAAAATTTACGCCCGTCACAGCAAGAGACTCTGTAGACTTATTTAATGATTTGGTTACCAATGAAATTAAAAATGTATGTACATCATTAAATAGAAAGAAAATTGCATTCAACCAACAGTCTAAAGACTATTACAATTTGGTCGACAAACTGAACAACAATAATGATTGCATTGTCCGCAACGCAGATAAAGGGGGTAACGTGGTCCTTTGGAGTAAACAGCAGTATTTGACGCGTATAAGCAACTTAATAACAGGTTGAATTACATCAAGGTGAATAACAATGTTATGGAAGAATGTCATTTGTCCTTTAACAGTTCCTTAGTCGATTGGGTCCGGCTAGGTGTGTTGAGCAAAGATGAAATGTCCTTTCTCAAAATTGATTGCCCCACTATTCCAGTTCTATACCTGTTCTGCTCGATTTTCCCGGCCTTCTTGTGAGGCACAATGATTGAATGTGACTTCAGTCTCTTACCATTCAAGCCTAAGGGTTAGAGTAGTGAATGGAGCCTATTTACTAGGCACTTCGACATGATTCTGTGCTCTTCCCCATAGATCAGGGCTCGCACACATAGCCTAGGGGATAGATTCGTTAGTATTAGGGATAACCTGTCCTGTAGTGAGGGTATTTCATGGAGCTGTGCTGAATTCAGGCCTGGTAGGCCTCAAACGGGAGAGACTCCATCTTTCTTTCTGCTCCGGCAGCTTGGGATGCTTCTAGGTCAAATGTGATGTTTTAGTTATGAGGTGTTATTCGCTTGGAGAGAACCGGTTCAGGCCGGCCCTTATCGAAGGATTGTATTTTTCTTCATGCCGAAGACACTACATCAGGCCGGCCGGCTGGGAACGTGTCCTTGGTACAGGGAGGTACAAGAATTTGGTGGGCGGCAGGTTACAGGCCGGAATTTTCCATGAGGAAACGCACCTCTATATTAGTGAAAGTCTGAGGCAGTTACATGTTCAGTCCGTAGGCGGCATCTAGCCGTTAGCAGTAAAGCTACTACTTATTCCAGGGAAGACAGACGCCATCTTGAAGGCGGAGAAGAACCGAGAGACAGATGCTTTCCTAGCAGAATAGCCAGAGAGGAGAGAGTAGCCGATAAGGAAGAGGTCCCAGTGACTCGGAGAAGGGTGATTCCAGGCGAGCCGAGGCACAGACGAGAAGGGAACCTAGATGACCACTGAGTGCAGGCTACATACTACTAAGGTGATGTCGACCCTTTCTTATTAGAGTGTACAACTTAATCTTTCACTTTTCTTTGCAGGTTATGTGTTATATCGTAATGTTATGTGATTGTGTATGTAATGAGTAATAAAGTATCCAGTTTGTAGTGAACCGACATGTGCTGTGTGTTCTTGTATAAGAGGTTAGCCTATTCTTCTAGTCAGCTGCGGCTACATGAACAGATGTTAACCCTGATCAGGTAAGTGGTAACTGAATAAGGGAAAGAGGAGCCCCTCGAACCTGAGAACAGGCTATGCTCGAACTGGCAATCCTTGTGTGATCTGATGAATAGTGAGACTGATTCCCTTTTTGTATGTTATGGTGATCATAGGATGAACTGTCGTATGAGACTGCCGTCTAGGTAGAGAGGTCTGGATTCGTAGGGGATCGCGAGGCCGCCACTTGTGATACTGTCGTATGGGCAGAGAGGTCTGGATCCGTATGGGATCGCGAGGCCGCCGATTGTGCTGAGACTGCCGTCTGGGTAGAGAGGTCTGGGTTCGTATGGGACCGCGAGGCCGCCACTTGTGATACTGTCGTATGGGCAGAGAGGTCTGGATCCGTATGGGATCGCGAGGCCGCTGATTGTAAGATAAGAGGTCTTGGTATGTATAGTAGGAATTCCCTGTCCTTAGGTGATAGATATATGTGGTTGCACTATTGTGAATAGGTTCTAGGGAGGGGGTAACGTTCTGGCTGGGTTAGTGAGGCTCTGATGAGCGGGTTCTATCTGATCCGAAAACCCAAGCAGAACATTTGGCGTCACGAACCGTTTACGAAACCTGTGTGCGTTGTGGTTGTATCGTGTTTGCCTTCGGCGCGTGTGTGGTTTTGTTTGTGTATTGTTTGTATATACCTGCGTGTAGTTTTCTTTTCTCTTTCTTCTTTTTCTTTTTCTTTTTTTTTTTTCTCTTTCTTTTCAAAGATGTTTTCTAGAAAGTCGAAATCTACTTTTAAGTTACCCGTTGATATTCCCGGTTGGGATTCGACGCCTTATGAAGCCTTAGCCCGTGAGTGGGCTGATTCTACTGGTTTGAGTGAGAATTGGAATTCTTTTTTGGAGCTGGCGGAGCCGGCTAATGTGATTACTTGTTTACAGAAGGCGCCGGTATCTAAGGGTGATGAGCTTCCCGTTTTGGGGCGCAGAGGTTGGATTGTTCTGTCTGCGTACAGAATTCTGCATGAGAGGTTGTTGAAGTTACAGAACTTGCATAAGGATTTGGAAACGAACTTTGTTGAGATTCAGAATGCTCATACTTTGTTGCGGTGTCAAAATAAGTTGCTTGCTGACAAACTTGAGACGTACCAAACTATTGCCGAAAGGGCGGCTGTGCGAATTGCTCGTTATAAATACAAGAATCGTCGTGGTCGGGTTTCGACGCGAAAGGTGCGTCTGGTCGTGGCGAAAGCCGGACTGGATTGGAATCCTGATGAATGGGATGGTAATATCTGGAACTCGAGTGATTCTCCTTCCTCGGGTGAGGAGTCGGCCAAGCGCGAGTCTTCTCGCTCCAGCCGTGCTTGTAAATCTGCTTCTTGCGCCTCTAATGGTTCACCCCGTGATTGCGCTCGTCCTTCGAGCGGGGTCGATGCTTCTTCCACTGATTGTTCCTCTACGTGTACTGGTCGAGCTCCTTGTGATGCTCGTCCCGCGGTCTCGGTGCATCCAGTTTTTCGGCGGAAGGTGCAGCAGGCTCCCGGTGCTCCGAATGGTATTGCTTTAGACTCTTTGGAGGATTTTACTCAACAAGAAATTAGTGATATTTTGCAGCGATTTCGGCAGCGAACTGGTGAGACCTTACTCACATGGATGGTGCGCCTTTATGAACTGGGCGCTGCTGGCATTATGTTGGATGCTGGCGATTGTTTGAAGTTTTGTTCCTTGAGTTCGGATTCTACTGTACAGGATCATTTTCGTAACTTTAATGGTGGTGGTCAAATTTCTTTGCTTCAATTGGCGACTGAGGGTTGTAATCAAAAATATCCTACTGAGTCTGACTGGCCTATGAATGACAAACCGTGGTATAATTTGCGCGATGCTGCACAGCGTCTCAAAGAGGAGTTGATGAAAACGGCAATTATTCTGAATACTGCTGACAGGTTGCTTGATGGTTTCTTGACATCTTCTGTGCGGAATCGTATTATTCGTTCTTCCCCTGTTGCTTATAAGCAGGTCATGATGACTTTATTGATTAATCAGACTGGTAACATGTTATCTGTGGTGCTGGAATCGGTACGCCAACTCGGTGAGTTGGGTGAGTGGTTTAAACCTGAACGGCAGTCCCGGCCTGACACTCGTACTCCTGGTGATAATAAACTTACTAGACGTGATATGTTTTTTGGTCTTATGGCCGATGGTGTGCGGAAGGAGGACATTGATGGTGAGACTACTTCTCGTTTGTGGGAAATGTTTCGCAAACGTGGCTTGGATCGAAAGGAGGGTGCCCGGCGTGTTCGGACAACTGAGTGTGATCGTGGTTTTTCTGACTGTAGCGGTGATGACGACCGCCGTGGGCGCTCTGATCGTCGTGATGATCGACGTTATGTACGTGATTTGTCCCCCCGTCGTGAGAGAGACAGGGAGAGAGAGGGGGAAAAGAGAGAGGGGGAGAGATGATTATGTTAACAGCAGACGTAGAGATGATAGGGATCAATCCCCTGAGTTGAGAAGGAGAGAGGATCGACACATATTGGCCGATCGAAACCCGCAGTACAATGCAGAGAACAGTAATCCATTTCGTAATGGAGATGGATATGAACAGGAGGTATCGATACCTAGGAAACGTGAGAGTCTTTATCCTGATTTATCCTGGTACACAGAACACAGTAAAAAGGACTAGGAAATAGGTCAAGCTCCAGTACACAGATGGGCTCACAGAGATAATAGACCCTATGTAGATATTGATATTTATGGGAGACATCGTAATATCCAAAGGGCCCGGGCATTGGTAGATACAGGAGCGGAGGCCACTCTTATTCATGGAAAATCAAAGAAGTTTAAAGGTCAGCCTTTTACAATTACCGGATTAGGTGGAAAGGAAACTCCCGCAGTTCAAACCTTACTTGAAATGAGAATAGGTAGAATTCCTAGAAAAGAATACTCTGTATTAGTGGTGCCACTCTTAGAATTCATAATTGGAATTGATATTTTGAAAGGAATGACTTTGCACTTAGATGATGGATGTTACCAATTTGGAACTAAACATTATATATCGTCCAGGCCTGTACGGGTTGGTCGTTTAAGAATGCCCCCCATAAAAGTTCCCCAGGCGACAAAAGTGGTTCGTCAGAAGCAGTATCGTATTCCAGGTGGTCATGAAGAGATTAGTACCACTATTCAGGAGTTGGTGGATGCAGGAGTTATAACCCCAGTTACTTCTGCTTGGAATAATCCTGTTTGGCCTGTACGTAAGAGTGATAATTCTTGGCGCATGACTGTTGATTATTGAGAATTGAATAGACACACACCCTCTTTGACTGTTGCAGTACCGGATGTTATTACCCTAATTGAAAGAATCCAAAAACATCCAGGTACATGGTATGCGTCCATTGATATTGCTAATGCTTTCTTTTCGATTCCGATTGCCCCTGAGTGTCAGGAACAATTCAGTTTTACGTGGAACGGGCGTCAGATGACGTTTAGAAGTCTTCCCCAGGGCTATGTGCATAGTCCTACGATATGTCACCGGCTGGTGGCAGAGCATCTGGCTGAGGTACCGGTTCATCCGCAAATTCAGATATGTCACTATATTGATGATATTTTGATCCAAGGCGAATCACAAGAGGAAGTTCAGACCCAATTGGATAGAGTCATTGAGTGCTTGCGTGAGAAAGGTTGGGAAATCAACCCGGATAAATTACAAGGTCCGTCCCAGGCTGTGAAATTTTTGGGTATTAATTGGCATGAAGGGCACCGAGAAGTGATCCCTCAGGTTAAACAGAAAATTCATGATTTTGCAGTTCCGAGAAATAGGAAAGAAGCCCAAAGCTTCATTGGTTTGTTTGGTTTTTGGCGCCAGCATATTCCTCATTTGAGTCAAATATTGGCCCCTTTGTACCAGGTCACTCGTAAAAAGAATGCATTTGAATGGGGTAAAACACAGCAAGATGCGTTCAGTCTGGCAAAAGAAGCAATTCAGCATGCTCTGGATTTATGGCCTGTATGTGATGGTGATGTGGATTTGAATGTGTCTGTACAAGGCCTTTATGCGAATTGGAGTTTGTGGCAGAAACAAGGCAAGAGTAGAGTACCGTTAGGTTTCTGGACCAAAAAGTTACCTGATGCTGGTGAGCGTTATACACCTTTTGAGAAATAGTTACTTGCATGTTATTGGGCTCTGGTGGATACCGAGCAATTGACTTTGGGACATGATATAGTTTTGCGACCTGAAATTCCTATCATGCAGTGGGTTATGAGTTCGCCGAAAACTCACCGAATTGGACACGCTCAAGAGGCGAGTGTGATTAAATGGAAATGGTATATACAAGACAGGGCACGTGTGGGACAAAAAGGAGTTGCGTCTTTGCATGAGCAGGTGGCACGGGCGCCATCAACTGAGACTGAGAGTGAATGTTCCGTACCTTTAGTACAGGAGTCTCCTGTTAAGTGGGGTAAACCTTTTGATGATTTGTCCGCAGAGGACAGAAACCATGTCTGGTTTACGGATGGTTCAGCAAGGTTCATAGGGACGAAACGACATTGGAAGGCAGTGTCCTATAATCCGATCACACAAAAATTGCTGAGTACAACTGGTGAGGGTAAGAGCAGTCAATTTGCTGAACTCTATGCTGTTTATCAAGTTCTGAAACAAGAGTTACCTGGCACATGTCATATTTTTACCGATTCTTGGTCTACTGCCAATGGACTGGCAGTTTGGTTACCGACTTGGCATTCCCATAGTTGGAAAATCCATTCAAAAGAACTGTGGGGAAAAGAATTATGGCAGGAGATTTGGGAAATGCTCCCACAGAGTACTGTTACAATCTTCCATGTGGATGCTCATACCCCGATAGACTCTCTTGACAAATTCTTTCATAATATTGCAGATGAGAAATCTAAAATTGCTGAGGCAGTGGTGGACACGCAAGATTCTGATATTGCGGGATTGGCGAAATGGGCCCACCAGAAAGCAGGACACTTTGGAGAGAAAGCCACTAGCAGGTGGGCTGCTGATCGAGGAATTTATATTCCCCTAGATGTAATCAAAAATGTTATTCTACATTGTCCCATTTGTCAGCATATCAGGCAGCGCAAAGTGCCCCAAATTGTTAAAGGTCATTTACATCGCGGGAAATTGCCCGCTCAAATTTGGCAGATTGATTACATTGGTCCACTTCCTATGAGTAGGAATTGTCAATATGTTTGCACCATTGTTGATACATACAGTGGTCTGTTGGTGGCCCTTCCCTGTAAGCAAGCTACCCAATTGAATACTATTAAAACATTGGAATTGATTATGATGTATTATGGTGTGCCATTCCAAATTCAATCTGATAATGCATCCCATTTTCGTGGAAGATTGGTACAGGAATTCTGTGTGGAAAACAATATTGAATGGGTGTTTCATATACCATATTATCCACAGGCCTCGGGTCTTGTGGAGAGGTTGAATGGCCTACTGAAAGACCAATTGTGCAAATTAACAGATGACAAGTATAAGAATTGGCGAGACTTTTTGCCTCAAGCGTTATTGATTTTAAATAACCGTCCTTTTCTAAATGCTGAATCCCCACTTATGCGTTTGTTTCCTCCGAATGTTGATGCTAAGCCCAATGAAATCAGAGAGACTGTGATGTACTGGGAGATTACTCCCGGAGCTTTGGCTCCATGTAGAGCGACCCCAGGGTCGGCAGGTTTAGACTTGCATGCCATGGATGACACCATTATAAAAAGTAAAGATCGAGTCATCATTGAAACCGGTGTTGGTGTTCATATACCAACTGGAAATTTCGGATTAATCGCCCCTAGATCGGGGCTGGCTGTAAAGGGCATTCAGGTGCTTGGAGGAATAATTGATAGTGATTATCAGGGAGAGATTAAGGTGCTCCTGCTGAATAGCAGTGAGGTTGACTTACTGATACATCAAACTGACCGAGTGGCTCAATTGCTAATAATGCCTGTCTTCAGTGGTGAGATGACAAAAGGCACTGCCCCAACGTTGCTAACTGTACGAGGCCAGAAAGGTTTTGGCTCCACAGATAATCCTGGGGCCAGAGTTTGGGTGCAGTCGCCTAAGAATCCCCCTGAACAAGCAGAAGTCATTGCAACCGGTCAAGACAACACCATTTTAGTTATGAGACCAGGGAAAGATAGCTGGGAAGCAGTCCCGGCTGACAAATGTTACTTACGAGAATGAATAATGCCTGTATTTGATTCTCTTTCAGATCATTCTTTGGACTGTTGCTGCAGGATGTGTCGGCGTTGGACTCCTTTTGGGCTGGTACGACGAGAGAGGAGGGATCCCATCAACCCGGGCTGAGTTGAGAACCCGAGTGTCGCGTTCCTTCGCTGCGTGGGATTCGTCGCCGAACTTTTGGATTACATTGGCCAAGCAAGTGACTAAGGCCCCTCATTTCTGCTTGACACCGATGAGATCGGTGACAGATATACTGGCAACTTGTTTGGTTGCTGTCCCTGCTTCATTGGAGACTTTGACTCATATTTTTAATATATCAAATGCTCGCCCCAATGTTCTTCTGGGCGATTTTGCTGCCCATGAGTATTGCCCCTTGTGTACTGTACTGTCAGACCCGATACCGCCCGTCCAGTCCCAAATAGTTACCTATAATATCACACAAGGTGATTTATGTTTTTTCCTTACTTGTGATCCTAGTGCGATTTCTGAATGTATGCGTTTAAAATTGAAAGGTGCCACTTCATTCACCGCTCATGAACGAACTTTGTGCCTTCAAAGGACACCGAAAACATGTACTTCTGTTCAGAATAACATGACTTGCAAGAGCATGGTAGTTACCCCCAGTCACTATCGCACGATGTTACTGCCTGCCGGATGGCTTTTCTCATGTGGTAATACTTCCTGGCCATATATACCCGCAAATATTTCTGGAGGCCCTTGTGCCATTACTAGACTGAGCTTGCTCATGTTTTCCTCACATCCGAATGCCAACTCTCGTGTGATTCGAGATACAGTGAGGTTACAGGAGGATTGTGACTCATCTTTGCATTTATATTCCAAGTCTGAATACCTTAGCCTGGCTGTTTCAATTGTTGGTGTTCCTGCTTTGGCAGTTTATAATGCCAAATCTATTGGGAAAATGGCCTGCTGGATGGTAAAATCCATCAATCATACTTCTACAGTCCTGTCTGACATGCTATTAGACGCCCAGGGTGAACGTAGGGCTATCTTGCAAAATAGAGCGGCCATTGATTATCTTTTGCTTAAACATGGACACGGTTGTTCTGATTTTGAGGGTCTTTGTTGTTTTAACTTGTCGGATCATACAAAATCCATTCAAGCTCACATTGATA
This sequence comes from Triturus cristatus, assembly GCF_964204655.1. Taxonomy (NCBI): domain Eukaryota; kingdom Metazoa; phylum Chordata; class Amphibia; order Caudata; family Salamandridae; genus Triturus; species Triturus cristatus. Next base: position 508,813,390 of record NC_140588.1, read on the forward strand.
AATTACATGACTTGACAGAAGAAGTTAGAAAACACATTGACCAGGGCTGGTTTGACTGGCTCTTTAATTGGTTACCTGATTTACATATGTTGCGTCAAATATTAGGAGGTATTCTGATTACTATCGGCATTTTGATTTCTATCTTTTGCTTTATTCAGTGTATTCCTTCACTACTTCAATTCTGCACACCTGGTACTAGACATAGATCAGTTAGTCTTGTTTCATATTATTCTTCCACAGATATTAGTTCTGTTTAATGAATGTATAATAGACTGAAGTCAAGGGTGAAATGTTCTGCTCGATTTTCCCGGCCTTCTTGTGAGGCACAATGATTGAATGTGACTTCAGTCTCTTACCATTCAAGCCTAAGGGTTAGAGTAGTGAATGGAGCCTATTTACTAGGCACTTCGACATGATTCTGTGCTCTTCCCCATAGATCAGGGCTCGCACACATAGCCTAGGGGATAGATTCGTTAGTATTAGGGATAACCTGTCCTGTAGTGAGGGTATTTCATGGAGCTGTGCTGAATTCAGGCCTGGTAGGCCTCAAACGGGAGAGACTCCATCTTTCTTTCTGCTCCGGCAGCTTGGGATGCTTCTAGGTCAAATGTGATGTTTTAGTTATGAGGTGTTATTCGCTTGGAGAGAACCGGTTCAGGCCGGCCCTTATCGAAGGATTGGATTTTTCTTCATGCCGAAGACACTACATCAGGCCGGCCGGCTGGGAACGTGTCCTTGGTACGGGGAGGTACAAGAATTTGGTGGGCGGCAGGTTACAGGCCGGAATTTTCCATGAGGAAACGCACCTCTATATTAGTGAAAGTCTGAGGCAGTTACATGTTCAGTCCGTAGGCGGCATCTAGCCGTTAGCAGTAAAGCTACTACTTATTCCAGGGAAGACAGACGCCATCTTGAAGGCGGAGAAGAACCGAGAGACAGATGCTTTCCTAGCAGAATAGCCAGAGAGGAGAGAGTAGCCGATAAGGAAGAGGTCCCAGTGACTCGGAGAAGGGTGATTCCAGGCGAGCCGAGGCACAGACGAGAAGGGAACCTAGATGACCACTGAGTGCAGGCTACATACTACTAAGGTGATGTCGACCCTTTCTTATTAGAGTGTACAACTTAATCTTTCACTTTTCTTTGCAGGTTATGTGTTATATCGTAATGTTATGTGATTGTGTATGTAATGAGTAATAAAGTATCCAGTTTGTAGTGAACCGACATGTGCTGTGTGTTCTTGTATAAGAGGGTAGCCTATTCTTCTAGTCAGCTGCGGCTACATGAACAGATGTTAACCCTGATCAGGTAAGTGGTAACTGAATAAGGGAAAGAGGAGCCCCTCGAACCTGAGAACAGGCTATGCTCGAACTGGCAATCCTTGTGTGATCTGATGAATAGTGAGACTGATTCCCTTTTTGTATGTTATGGTGATCATAGGATGAACTGTCGTATGAAACTGCCGTCTAGGTAGAGAGGTCTGGATTCGTAGGGGATCGCGAGGCCGCCACTTGTGATACTGTCGTCTGGGCAGAGAGGTCTGGGTTCGTATGGGACCGCGAGGCCGCCACTTGTGATACTGTCGTATGGGCAGAGAGGTCTGGATTCGTAGGGGATCGCGAGGCCGCCGATTGTGCTGAGACTGCCGTCTGGGTAGAGAGGTCTGGGTTCGTATGGGACCGCGAGGCCGCCACTTGTGATACTGTCGTATGGGCAGAGAGGTCTGGATCCGTATGGGATCGCGAGGCCGCCGATTGTGCTGAGACTGCCGTCTGGGTAGAGAGGTCTGGGTTCGTATGGGACCGCGAGGCCGCCACTTGTGATACTGTCGTATGGGCAGAGAGGTCTGGATCCGTATGGGATCGCGAGGCCGCCGATTGTGCTGAGACTGCCGTCTGGGTAGAGAGGTCTGGGTTCGTATGGGACCGCGAGGCCGCCACTTGTGATACTGTCGTATGGGCAGAGAGGTCTGGATCCGTATGGGATCGTGAGGCCGCCGATTGTAAGATAAGAGGTCTTGGTATGTATAGTAGGAATTCCCTGTCCTTAGGTGATAGATATATGTGGTTGCACTATTGTGAATAGGTTCTAGGGAGGGGGTAACGTTCTGGCTGGGTTAGTGAGGCTCTGATGAGCGGGTTCTATCTGATCCGAAAACCCAAGCAGAACAATACCTTATACCTAAGGTCCATAAAGATATGACTAATCCCCCTGGTCGTCCCATTATCTCGGCTATAGGGAGTGCTTTCGAAAACACCTCTAAATTTGTTGACTCTTTTTTATGTCCTCTTGTCCAAGCTCTTCCATCTTTTATCCTGGACACGAGTGATTTTTTACGCAAAGTGTATGACATCCCTTGGGAATCAGTCTTCCTATTGCTTACTATAGACGCAACCACGTTATGCACCAGTATTCGCCACAAAGATGGCATTAATGCATGTAAACATTTCCTGGGTACCCGTCCAGCTAAATTCTGGCACCACACTCAAATGCTACTTCAAATGATTACTATTTGTCTTGAAAGTAATTTCTTTCTGTTTAATGGAGAACTATACCAACAAATCTGTGGGACGGCGATGGGCACCTGCTTCGCCCCCAGCTATGCTAATTTGTATATGGGCTGGTGGGAGGAGCAGGTGGTCCAGACGCGCTGGCATGCCGAATGGCAGAACAATGTAATGCACTGGAGTCGTTACATTGACGACCTTTTTATTATTTGGAAAGGCACCATGAAAAGTGTGCAAGATTTTGTTAAAGAGCTGCAATGTAACAATCTGAATCTGAAACTCACCAGTACTATCAGTGATTCTGAAATTAATTTTTTAGATTTAACACTTTATGTGAGTGAGGGCAAATTACACACTAAATTGTTCCGCAAGCCCACGGATGGGAATACATTATTACACGCAACTAGTTTCCATCCGGTTAAACTAGTCAACAGTATCCCCTATGGGGAATGTCTTAGAGCTAGGCGCAACTGCAGCAATCAGCATGATCTTAATAAAGAACTTGCATGCTTGAAATCTCGTTTTCGAGCCAGAGGCTATTCGGAAACTTGTCTCAATCAAGCCGTCACAAAAATTGAAAAAACTAACAGAGAACTAATACTTTTCAATAAAGACACCAAATCAGCCAAAAATTCGCTAAAAGACACCAATCAATGTAGGTTTATCACTACTTATAACAAGCAACATAATAAACTGAGAACGATTTTTAATAAGCATTGGCACATCATTCGGAGCGATCCGGTGTTGGGCAAATTTGTTCAAAGGAGACCACAATTCACATTTAGAAGGGCCAGATCCCTGCACCAAGCACTAGTCAGCAATGTGTTACCCAGCAATCAAAAGAAATCATTAGGCTCTTGGCTTAATAGAAAGGATGGTTTTATCAAATGCCATAAATGTAAGGCTTGCATGTATGGAAAAAACATTACTTGTTTTCCAGCGGGCTTTTCTCACAAGCCTACGCAACAAATCAAGGGCCAATACACATGTAAGACTGACCATGCGGTCTACATACTACAGTGCCCTTGTGGCCTTAAGTATGTGGGCTCGACCATTTTGCCTGTGCACAAAAGGGTGTTACAGCACCTACGTGCCATTAAAAATGGGGACAAAACCTACACCGTGGCGCGGCATTTTGACAAATGTCACAATAAAGATCCTGATGGTCTTTTCTATTATGTCATTGATGCTGTCCCAGTTGGCAGCCGGGGTGGAAACCGGGAAAAGAAACTGCGCAAACTAGAATCTTGCTACATCATTAGACTTAACACCAAAACACCATATGGTCTTAATATGGAAGAAGATCTACACACGCATTTATAGGATCCTCTCGCTCTTCTTCTATTTGGTTTTAGCTGTATTTTGTTTATTGTTTGATTTCGTCACTATTTTGGACCATGAATATCTAGTATTAGACTGTTGTAGACTCTCTGTTGATGCTCATTATAGCCCACTTGGGCAGTAATAACTGTACGTAGTTTTATCTGATTGTTTATTTATTATTTTGGCTTATCGGCCAAATTACATTCAGAGCATCTGATCACTCGATCAAATCATTAATGCACTCTGCCACCTTTGTCAACCATATACTTACTTGGTTTAACACGATTAATAAGATAGTACCATTATGGTCATATCATTTCGTTAATAACGCTGAATGTTATTTAAATTTCAGATCTATTGAGTTTAATAATGTTCCATCGACCGCAATGAATTGTTTTGTATACCTTGTGGCACTTGCCTGGAACTCATATGTATATTACCGCAGTTTGTTGAACTACGAGTCTGTTGTTTATTTTAGTACTTGTAGTCCATCATGTGACTTGATCGTCATTCACTGTTTTAAATTGCCATGAAAACTTTACCAAACCGCTAGTGAACAAGCCTGCAGGTCAGGCGAAACGCGTCTAGCTTTTTCAGCTGGCAATAAAGAACTTTCTGCACAGACACGGCGTCGATTGCTTTTCTAAAGTTTGGAGAATATTTGTGACTGCGTTTGGGAGGTCTCTTCTTCGACGCGCCCTTTGGTCTGGAGGCAAAGGGTGTTCCCATCCACTTGTGGATCATATATATATATGGCTGCTACATCGCTGTAAGAAGGAACAATAAAAACACCTTACCGCCAATTTGCTGTGGTCTACGCTCCTTTTTCTGCTCAAAGAGACGAGAAGAGTTACGAGGAGTTTGCTCATATATATATATATATATATATATATATATATATATATATATATATATATATATATATAAACAAGGGCCAATCTCATAAATTCAAACAGATCAGCAACCTATACACAGCATGCCTGCTTCAAAGATTCATTTATTGGAAACGCGTTTCAACCGAACCGGGTCTTCTTCACGGCCTCATACAACACATTGTGCACAACTCGCATTAAATGGCCAAAAAGTGCTAAACATGGAAAAATACCGTCAGTGAAAAAATACATATGAACGCCATACTAAAGGTAAGGTTTTACGTGGTTCACACATTTCCTCAAATCTTACAGAAGGAAGTGGGGGAATTTTTTATTAGATAATGGTAATATCCATTTTAAACATTCCATATTCATCCTTTTTTAAAATAACAGAGTGCCATGCATATATAAAAAAACAATAATGGAGGAACACATTAATGTCACAACAACATAAATAATGTTAGAATATTAAATCTGCATGATCACCAGATGAAGAAATACCATGTAGCTTAATAAAATAAGCAGTTGGGTTAAAGAAAACAAATAAATTCTTACCATGTGGCTGAGTCAATTTAGAGCAACCGACAATTCACAAAACAAGTTTCCTTCCCCCAAATACCACCTATCCTCGCAATCACAGCCAAGTGGCTGCAGTGACTACCAAATAGGTTAAGCCAATCTCACATTAAGCCATACTCCATTTAGTCACACCTAAAAGATGCAAAGCCAAAAATAGTTACAATTGCAATGCTTCTCACTGAATGTGAGAAGCATGTGACTTCCCCAATGTAATTAAAAACTTATCTCAACAAAAAATGGCACAATAACTTGTTCCACTCCAAGCTCAGGAGACAAGGGCATCAGCACGCTGTGGGAATTCTACATGCACAAACCATCAGCTTTTTATAAACCAGTGGCCACAACCCATACGGTGGAACCTCAATGCAAAGAAAAGAAAAGGAGTGAAGACAGAGAGAAATTGGCAGATAAAACAGAGATATCATCACATCAGCAGATGTGAATATGGAGTTCTTCGCTCTCATTCAGTCCTCCTTAGTTCCAAGCAAGATACTGTATTCTGACTCTCTCTGCCTCAACAACCTCTCCCTGTCTCCATCTCTGGTTCTCTTCTCAATCCTGTCAATGCCAAAAAGCACAAGTCAGTTAGCATCTTGTCCATGTTCCTTGGCCCAATGTCTAGCACAGGTTTAGGCAACATTCAGGTTCTTTATCACCCTATAATGCTCCAGTATCCTCTTTTTAACTGGAGCTATAGTGCTGCTCATATCTCTAAGTCCATACGGGCACACCAGAACATAGACACAGAAGTCACTGCTACATGTCATAAACTTGTTAATCCTTCGTTTGTTACCATGGCAATCTGGTAAGTTTTGACATTCTTGCTCTTTCTGCAGGTTTTACATCTCCCACATTTATAGAAACCCCTTTGCTCCTGCAACCAAGCACCCTTCTTCTCAGGTGTTCCAGTGTGACTGTGTACCAAAGAGTCTCGCAAAGATTTAGGTTTATGGTATGTGATTTGCCGAGACATGAGCATCTCTTTACCAATGATAGTATCACTCCTCAACAGGTATCAATGTTTGGCAAACATCCTCCTTACAACGTAGCTTTCATTGTTAAATGTGGTGATCAGTCATGCAACATTCTCCTTTTTCTCACTTTTTTGTTAAAAGTGAGTCGCTTTTAGTGCTCTCAGCTTTTTTACTAGCTGTCTCTAAGGCCTTTCTGGGATACCCTCTTGCCCTGAATCTCTCAAGCATATTGTCTCTCTCTCTCTCACATACATCTCACATACATCTCCTCTGTGCTGCAGTTACGCTTTACTCGGAGCAGCTCCCCATATTGGATGCTCCACTTCAGATTATGTGGATGGTGACTTCCTGCAATCTCTTTACGATGCAAACTGGTAATGATTATGTTACCCTTAATTGTAACTTTCACATATAAGAACTACCTTTTCAATTTCATGTACTTTAGAACTTAATGACAGATTCAGATCATTCTTGGAGATATGTGATAGGAACTCTTCTAAGACCTTTCTGGGCCATTCCCAAACGACAAACAGGTCATCTATGTACCTAGTCCAAAGGCAATATGCCTGGTCTACATTTCATTCTCATCAATCCACACATGATTCACCTCCAACCATCCCAAGTAGATCCCTGCATAACTCAGTGCGAAGCAACTTCCAATCACTGTCCCTGATAGCTGATAAAACCAAATGTCATTGAATAAAAATAAATTATTGTTAAGACAAAGTGCAACATCTCAAGCAACATATTGGAATGATCATACTGGTTTAGAGGTTTGTCCCTGAAGAAGTAACTGCCCGCCTGGATATCCAAATCATGGTGAATGTACGTGTACAACGCAACCACATCTAATGTAACAGGAAGATAGTGGCCCTGCCAAGGTTAATCCTGTATCTCAGTCAGGAAGTCAGTGCTGTCTCTACAATATGAAGGTAGCTCCAAAACATATGGTAAAAGAAAAAAATCCAGGAACATAGATGTTGGTTCAAGGAAACTACCGTTAATAGAGACAATTGGTCTCCCCAGTCCTTAAGAATTTTGGGGGGCATGTAAAAGACCGGTGCCACTGGTTATTTAACCCAAAGGAATAAGAATTCTTCTGCAGTGATCAGCCCTTGTCCCTCCAAGCTGGTAAAAGTGCCTGATATTTTAATATGCAAAAAGAACAATTGATGGACAGAATGCAGAGCAATATCATACATTCACCCCAGTACAGAGATCTGGGCCTAAAATCATAATTTGTTTGCTCCCCATGCCATTCCAGTTTGAACTCAGCCATATTCAAATCAGTCTTGACCCTGCGCCCAATGGGAACAGTCCAGCCCGAATTGCCTGTTCAAGTCCTTCCTGGACTGGAAACATGAATCCTAGGACCGGTTTCGGGGTTTCACCCCTCATCAGACAGGATGGCTTAACTCCAGTGACATGGAAAGCATGGGACCCGCGTCTGGGCATACCCGTCCCACTCGGATAACAAATGCAAAAAGAACAATTGATGGATAGAATGCAGAACAGTATCATACATTCACCCCAATACAGACATCTGGCCATAAATCCATCGCTTTTTTCTCACTATGTCATTCCAGCTTGAACCCAGCCATATGCAAATCAGTCTTGACCCTGCGCCTAATGGGAACAGTCCAGTCCGAACTGCCAGGCCATGTCCTCCCTGGACTGGAAACAAGCATCCTAGAATGGGTTGCGGAGTTTCACCCCTCATGAGCCACGATAGCTTGACTCCAGTGGCATAAAGAGCACAGGACCCACATCTAGGCATACCAGTACCACTCGAGGTGACAAAGGCAAAAAGAACAATTGATGGACAGAATGTAAATGTAAATGTAAATGTAGTTGAGCTTATATAGCGCACAGCTACCCGCAGTGGGTTTCCCGGCGCTTGCTTAGGGAACCCGTCCTGGTATTCCCCTGTGAGATAGCAGGGTATCCACAAGGTGAAAGTCAGGCATCCCGCCACGAGGGGCCGTTGTGGAGATTAAGCAAGCTATTGCCCAGAGTCGCAGAGTGTGAACCCGTGAGTCGAGGAGGCACCGGGGGGGAGAATTATCAAGTCCGTGGAATTTTTAGCCCAAGACCCGCCGAGCCGGGGAATTGAACCCTGGTCCAGGACCGATCTCAGCTTCCGGGTCTGCCGCCTCTAACCCCTGAGCCACACTTCTCCAGAATGCACAACAATGTCATACATTCACCCCTGTACAGAGATCTGGGTCTAAATCCATTGTTTCTTTTGCTCCCCATGCCATTTCAGTTTGAACCCAGCCATATGCAAATCAGTCTTGACCCTGCGCCCAATGGGAACAGTCCAGCCTGAACTGCCAGGCCAGATCCTCCCTGGTCTGGTAACATGCATCCTAAGACTGGTTTCGGGGTTTCACCACTCATCAGCCAGGATAGCTTGACTCCAGTGGCATGGAGAGCATAGGACTCACGTCTGGGCATACCCCTACCACTCGGGGTGACATGTGCAAAAAGAACAATTGATGTGCAGAATGCAGAACAATGGCATACATTCACCCCAGTACAGAGATCCGGACCTAAATCGATCATTTTTTTGCTCCCCATGCCATTCTAGTTTGAACCCAGCCATATGCAAATCAGTCTTGACCCTGCACCCAATGGAAACAGTCCAGCCTGAACTGCCAGGCCAGGTGGTCCCTGGACTAGAAACAAGCATCCTAGGACAGGTTTTGGGGTTTCACCCCTCATCAGCCAGGATAACTTGTCTCCAGTGGCTTGGAGAGCAGGGGATCCACATCTGGGCACACCCGTCCCACTCGGGGTGACTAATGCAAAAAGAACAATTGATGAACAGAATGCAGAACAAGTCATACATTCACCCCAATACAGAGATCTGTGACTGGGGGTGAGTATCTGAAAAATGTCATCGCTACGTCCATCATCTCCATGTGTTTGCTTTGTTTGCCCTATATTGGCAGGGTATGCCCAGATGTGGGACCCTTGCTCACTTTGCCACTGGATTCAAGCTAGCCTGGCTGAGGAGGGGTCTTACTCCAAAACTTGTCCCAGGATGCTTGTTTCTGGTTCAGGGAAGACCTGGCTTGCCAGTTCAGGCTGAACTGTTCCCATGAGGCACATTTTCAAGACTGATTTGCATATAGGTGGGTCTGAACTGAGGTGTTGAAGTAAGGTAAAGAACGATTATGGATTTAACCCGGATCTGTGACTGGGGGTGAGTGCCTGAAAAGTTTCAATGCTCCGTCCATTATCTCCTTATGTTTGCTTTGTTCGCCCTAAGTTGGCAGGGTATGCCCAGATGTGGGTCCCTTGCTCACTTTGCTACTGGATTCAAACTAGCCTGGCTGATGAGGGCTGTTAGCCCGAAACCGATCCCAGGATGCTTGTTTTTGGTCCAGGGAAGACATGGCTTGGCAGTTCCGGCTGGACTGTTCCCATGAGGCACAGGGTCAAGACTGATTTGAATATAGCTGTGTCTGAACTGGGGTCGTGAAGTGAGCTAAAGAACGATGATGGATTCAATCCAGATCTGTGACTGGGGGTGAGTGTCTGAAAAGTTTCAGCACTCCGTCCATCATCTCCTTGTGTTTGGTTTGTTCGTCCTACGTTGGCAGGGTATGCCCAGACGTGGGTCCCTTGCTCACTTTGCCACTGGATTCAAACTAGCCTGGCTGATTAGGGCTGTTAGCCCAAAATCGGTCCCAGGATGCTTGTTTTCGGTCCAGGGAAGACATGGCTTGGCAGTCCGGGCTGTACTGTTCCCATGAGGCACAGGGTCAAGACTGATTAGCATATGGCTGGGTCTGAACTGAGAGGGCGAAGTGAGCTAGAGAACGATGATGGATTCAATCTAGATCTGTGACTGGGGGTGAGTGTCAAAAACGTTTCAGTGCTCCTTCTATCATCTCCTTGTGTTTGCTGTGATATTTTAATATGGCCTGATGATACGACTCTGAGGAAGTTATTTCATATTTTGCTTGAGTGTCAAGCTGTCTCACAGCTGCCTTGCAATAGTTGTTTATGTCACATAGAACAACATTACCCACTGTATCTGAAGGTTTAATTACCACTGTGTGGTCCTCCTTGAGTGTACTAATGGCCCTTTTCTTGCTTTTACTTAGATTAGTGGCATAGCTGCCTGTGGTGTTGCACCAAATTTCTGGGAGATCCCTAATGACACCCTCATTGAAGTTGTCAATAATGCCTTGTGGTGTAATGGGATTACAATGTGATTTAGCTCTAAATGGGGTGTAGTGGTGCCATTCAGATCAAGATCTAGGGATTCCACAAAATCCCTCTCAGTGGCCCAGTGACCTTCATCTCCTTCCAATTCCGCCAGGGTAGATAAACCTCTAATGTCTCCTAGGAACAAATCTTCTGATATGGTGTTGTGCGTAAGTGCTAAAGCAGAACTGTCTATGTTTCTCATCCTTATCAAATTCTGAAGAAATATATTTTTCAATTTTTAGCTTTTGAATAAGAAGGAAAACATCAATCCTAGTTCTAAAATAGTCTAAATCAGCCATCAGGCAGAATGTTAGTCCCAGTTCTAAGACAGATCTTTCAGGTGGGGTAAGAATATTGGATGAAAGATTTACACAGTCAAAGTGTTCTCACCCCTCATCTTCGTTTCATTTGCATCGTCGTTCTCCCTTAAGGCATTGTGTCATGTGTGGTGTCAGCACCTTCTCCTTGTCCTTTTCCTTTTTCTCTGTACTCTCCTTTTCCTCCCTTTCCTCTTGGTGGTCTGCTCTTCATTGTCTGATTTCTTTGTAAAAAATGGTATTCCAGAGATGTGAAAGAACATGATATCCCTCTGTGTTGAAAGATTATTTTCATCAAAGTCGCACAAGTAGTTGTCAGAGTTCGAATGTGGGCAATTCCTGGTGTTGCAGTGCTCCCACTTGTTTGTATTGGCTAATGGCATCATCAGATCTGTGCCCAAATGTGAGTATTTTTCCCTGTGCATAATCCTGTTCGATGCGCCAGAAATTTTCTCTTGTTTGTTAGTTTAATCTCATCTTCGTATTTACTAAGTCTGGTATCCATCTGTGTAATGAACTCCTTAATCATCTCTTGTTCAGGAGGTTTATCCAATATAGGTTTTAATTTGGATATCTCCTCCACTACCTGTGCCAATTCCATGGCTGCATACTTTGATAGCAGCCCCATCATAATTTTGCAGGTTGCCGCCATAAGTGCTGAACATTCTTCTAGGAGCTTGGGGTTAATATTCTGGTATGTGGGAGTAATCAGAATTCTAAGCCCACGATATATATATATATATATATCAACTTTCACCTTTTCAGAAAACCGGGACACTTCCTGCGTCGGTGCAATTACGGGTCCGAAGCAGCCCAATTAATACACCATTTTCACTAAGTACCAAAGTACTATTGCACTCTCGTCAGGACACAATAACCGCTATGAGTCCATCCGTCAATGAAAGATTGTGTTTATTTCACAGCATAGAGCATCCGCCCACTCAAGTGTCCCACATGTGGTCTTCACCAATTGTACATAAACAATTGTATTTTAACACATACCTAATGTATCTATCACCGGCATAAAGAATACTTCCACTTCCTTCAAAGGCTGATAACAAGCTTGTTATCAGCCTTTGAAGGAAGTGGAAGTATTCTTTATGCCGGTGATAGATACATTAGGTATGTGTTAAAATACAATTGTTTATGAATTACGGCATACAAAACCACTGGGGAGTGGAGATAATGAATTTCACATGCAAATGGGTTGTACAATTGGTGAAGACGACATGTGGGACACTTGAGTGGGTGGGGAAACCCGGTGCGCACTAAAATGTCATTGTGATTATAATTTTTTTCAATTACAACTTTATGTATTGAATTTTGGGTTACGATGAAAATAAGACTGTTCCAAAATGGCCGCCACGTTTATGTCACAGATTGATGTGTAAGTCTGTTGTCTATGTTTATGTATCTGACGTCGTGTGTAACATGAAGTCTTAAATTTGTGTTTTTGAAGACTTTCACTTACCCGTGACCAAGGCGAGTTTCGCCGAAACGCGTTGGGTAAATTTCTGGCGGATGCTCTATGCTGAGAAATAAACACGATCTTTCATTGACGGATGGACTCATAGCGGTTATTGTGTCCTGACGAGAGTGCAATAGTACTTTGGTACTTAGTGAAAATGGTATATATATATATATATATATATATATATATATATATATATACACATATATATATATATATATCCCACACATGAGTTTGCCTGTAATGAGAGGGCCCACGCAGGTAAGTAAAAGTACACCAACTTTAATGGAAGAATACAATGTTCACAGCTGCCCAAGTGCCGCTCTGCAATACACCGCCTTGCCCGACGCGTTTCGTTCAATAAAGCACTTCCTCATGGGCTGCGGGCATCTTAACAAAAAGAGAGGTCACAGGTGGTTTTTCAAGGCATCAGTTTAAAGTATTTTCCCCACCCCAATATATATATACCACAGTTGCTATCACCTCTATGAATTTATAGTTAGATCCAGGTTTTCTTATGAAATAGATTTTTGGGTTTGGTTATAACTTTGTCACTGTTTGACAAATCTTCACAAAACTTTTTGTTTTAAAAGATTCATCCACCTCAGCTCCTTCCTTGAAAGTTTCATTCAGATTAATTTAGTGGAGACCAAGAAAAATAGGGGGGGTCTTAAAACACGTTTTTGTCATACCATTTTCCATGGCAAACTTAGACACAGATACAGCCAAAATGACTGGATGGAGTTACACCAAATTTAGAAGAAAGCTAGGTCTTTACCCAGAAAGTGCACTTTTTGTGACTTGGTGTAAATCTATTCAGCATTTTGTGAGAAATTAAGGTTCAGAATATATAGATATCTAGAGATGTTGTAGTGCTTCTGGACCATCAAATCAAAAGATAAGATCTAATTGACTGCCTCACACAACAAAGATGTTTGACAGCCATTTTAAGACTCGAGGACTGATACTCCATGTTCCGAAAAAAACACATACTGGGGGCAGTGTAGGAATACCCTCACTGCCAAGACATTGTGACAATAGTCCTAGAGGAAGGGGGCCAAACTATATATATTTTTTTATGGTACTACTGGAAATAGTTTAAAAAACATAGGGCAGGATGCCTTTTTTCATCTTAACCATCTACGGGGTGGGCTAAGGTCCAGTGTTTGGAGAGCAGGTGTGCATGGGTCTACCTTCCAATGTTTTAACTGTTCCAGGGGACCAATCTCCCCGGGACCATTGGTGTTAGAAATTATCTTGGGGCCCAACCTCTGGAAACCTAAGCACATATTAATTAAATTCAGGGGGTTGAGTTGGATTTCTCCCTCAAAATGTTTCCTACCCCAGGGAGATCCTAGTGCACCATCCACAGGAACCTAAATGACAGCAAAGGGGGTGCACCTCTATGTACTCCCCGACTTGGGGTGTGCCCTCCCACTCCCTGGGATTGGGAGAGGGGCGCACATAGTAAATGCACACTCACACCCACATGGAGTGGGCAGGGAGCAGGATGCTGTAGGCTCCCGCTGCCAGCACTGAGTGTGCTGAATTTGTGTGAAAACAAGCATCCTGGGACCTGTTTCGGGGTATCACCCCTTGTGGTAAATAATTTAATTACCGGGACTTAATTTGATACAGAATCTTAATAAAATAGCTCAGTAAAATAAGAGGCAGAATCCGTGGTATAAGAGGTTCAGAATGGGCTTTATTCCAATGGACGATTCGAATCGTGGCCTCCAAGTTCCATCACCACGGGGGTTCAGGAAGTGAAGTACAATACTTTATTGACAAGTAATCATTTTTATAGAACAGACATTACAATGAAACAAATGCAGGAGGCGTAACAATTGATAAGGAAGATAACATTATACATGCGTAATGAAAATGGGCGTGATTGGGCGTAACAAAGGAACGTCATTGGTTGTGATGTCACACAGGGTGGATCTATGAAATAATTTCGCAATGTCAGCAGAAATACTTGGCAGAGATGCGCGCGCAGCAGCATGACGTGTAATTGACGTGCAACTAGGGGGTGAAGGGGACTTGACATTTAGCTCTAGATGTGGAGACAAGAAGTCTGGGGGGTCAAGTCAACCTAATCCCAAATCATATCTAACATCCTATGTTTAAAGAACTATGTTATCCACAAAGGAAGGACTCTTGGACAAAATCTATTCTATACTGACTGTGTGTGCGTGCACAAGCGTCTAAGTGTCTACATGAGATGCAAGGGGCAGAAACCTTCCATGGTAACGGGGCTATGAATTACTTGCATGAGGACAGAGAAGCCGGGCCCTTTGCTCAGTAGCTGAAGGAAATGTTTACTTAAACTACTAGACAGGAATGCATCGGCTGAGGAACGGAGCAGATAATCTTTGAAGGTGAAATACAGTTTTTGGCAGGCAGGCAGACCGGCCGAGGCAGGCACCGTTAGCCGCACAGGGAGTAGGACAAAGTTCATGGATACAGATGCGAGCTCAGACTGGAGCTGTCAGAGGTAGAAAGCAGGGAAAGGCTTGATGGCAGAATCAGGGCCTACTCGCCTGAACTGCAAAAATGGAGTAACTAAGCCATATAAAGTCGGTGGCCTTTCGTACTTAGGAATCGAATATCCAGCCCATTCATGGCGGATCTGAAAGAGGACATGTTGACGGTGGACGCACATGTATTTGCGTCTTCATAACTGGAACTGGAGGGAACATACATGTACTTGGAACATGCACATAGAACCGTTGGGGTCCAAGATAGGGGACATAACTGATCATAAAAATCCATATTTCCACATTCCCTCCTTGTCCCCTACTTGCCCTTCAAGAGATATCAATCTTCATTAATCCATTGATCTGTTCATATAGCATCATTTGTTCTTCTTTCTTCTTTCGGGATCTTGGAAGAAAACCTTGATGTGGAATACACGATGTGGCACACAGACCACAAATCGCTGGTCCACATTGCAAGCATAAGCAGCAACTGAATAGTATAAGAAGGCCAATACCTAGGAAGGATAGAACTCTCCATCCCCAGGCTGATAACACGCTCCAAAACCACCCGGACCAAGTCCAAGTGCCTGGATTCTGGTGTATCTGGCTCACAATCTTATGAAGGCGGGTTATAGCTTTATATACAGATGGCGAATTTTCTGGTATGAATACGCAGCAGCTTGATCCGATGACCCTACAAGCTCCGCCCCTATCGGCCAGGATGACGTCAAGGACAAGACGATTTTGAAGGACAACAATCCTCATCGCAGACTGCTCCTCTGTCAAGTTGCCTAGGGCGGAAATAGTTTCATTCACTACAGCTTCAAGAGTCCTAGTTAATCTACGTATTAGCTTACTATTGGTAACTGTACCTATATAGGGAAAGAGGCCTTTATTAAAATCTACATACTTTTCCCATGCCGTCTCAGTGTAATCGACAATTGGGAGATCTCTCCGTTCTCTATTGTGTACTAAATGAATATTTCTGTGGTAATCAGGAGGAGCTAGGAAAACAGGTGGCAAAAGGAATGCAATGTAACAGGTACCATCCCAATCTAGAGGCAGACGCATATATGCAGTCTGACCACATATGAAGTAGGAGTGGCGAGAAGCTCTAAACGAAGACTTGCCTTTATCACTGAATTCTATTACAGTAGTGCATTTACTATGGCCCATATGTATGGAACCATTCTTTCTTACACACAATTCACCCTTAGCTGGGAACACTGACATGGCAGGCAAAATTGGTGCAACTTCGGATTCGACATTCAGGATCATGAGATTAAGTGTAAAATTACCTAATCCATATACTTCATTTTCTAGATCAGTTCCTGTTCTCTTGGGACGACCCTCCTTGTCAGGGTAGCAGACTTTGAGTAAAACTAAGTTCAGATTTCCCCATACCCAATTGTCTTGATAAACTGCTGTGTTTGAATCTAAGGAATTGATTAAACTAAACCATGCTCCACAGGAGCCATTGTGTGTAAACGGATATGGAAAGAGGGGCAGAACTCCCTTATAATTCTGATAGGGAGGGAGTCGACCACATATCCAACAATTGGTAGCATTACTAGTCTGATGGGAATGATGTAACATACTAATGAAAGTTTTATTGCGCAGCGCAAATCTATAGGACAATTCATGCGGGGGTAGGTCACTAAAAGAATGTTCAGCAGTAACATTATAGACATGTTTAGAAATAGGATAATATATGTGCAACAATATACTTGCAGTGATTATTATAAGACTCAAGAAAAACAAAATTAATAACGTCACTATACAATGACTACGCAGTGATTTACAGTACGCATGTCGTTTCAACATTTTTCGGGTTTTTCCTCTATTCAGGTCTAAGGGATACATGTCAGAGACAAATTCAACCGCTTCACCTTGGAGAGGACTTAAACAATCAAATTGTCTGACTTATTAGACCTGAGTTTTAATTTATATTGTTCCGGGCTACTGAGTTCAACCAAAGGGAGCTTTGAGTCAATGGGCGAAGACACACGAGGTGTGGCATTTACATCCGATGGTAGTCCATGAAATTTCTTGATATGACTTGAATGTACCCAGCCTTTTCTGCCCTCGATCTTCACGGCTGTCCTTGTGGTGAGCAGGACCAATTGCGGCGACTTCCACCTAGGATCCAGCTGAGTCTTCCGATCAAAGTTCCTCACTAAAACTAGATCCCCCGGAACTACGTCATGGGGTTTCACCTCAGTGTTGTCAGGAAAGGCTGCAGCTACCTGTGAACGACAAGATTGTAGTGCAGACATCAAGGAAGCCAAGTAATCTGTCAGCATATTACAGTCAACATCAGTTATTTTACGGGGTATAGGCGTCCCCCACATATTCGGTGGTCTTCCAAAGATCACCTCATAAGGGGATAGCCCTGTTCGAGAGTGTGCTACCATTCTCATGTAAAAGAGTGCAACTGGTAAAGCTACTACCCAATCGACACCCTTCTCTCTACATATTTTGGACAATCTGATTTTCAAAGTTTGATTATGTCGTTCCACGAGACCTGCTGCCTCGGGGTGTCGGACACAATGAAACTTCCACTGATATCCTAGCAGAAGTGAAACATGTTTCATCAGTTCGGATGAGAACGGCTGGCCGTTATCTGAATAGACAACACGTGGTAAACCGTACCGTGGGAAGAATTCTCGAACTAGCTGCTTGGCAGTGGTCGGGGCAGTGTAATCTGATACTGGATAAGCTTCGGTCCAGCGGGAAAGAGCGCAGACAACTACGAGAACATATTTGAATCCTCGACATCGTTCCATCTGGATATAATCCATCTGGAGGACTTCAAAAGGGTGATCAGGAGGCTGAAATCCACCCTGCTCTACGGGGATGCTTTTACCTGGGTTAAACTGGCAACATATCATACAGGTACGGACTTTGTGCTTCGCTGCTGCTCGTAAATGTTTGTTGAACCAAATGTGTTGAATGCTGTCTAGCATAGCTTTCTCTCCTAGATGCGCTGGACTGTGTATTGTATTTATGATAGCTTGGACCATAGAGTCAGGAAGAAACCATACAGATTTCTCCTTCGTCATCCATCCCTGGTCCGTTTGGATCCCTCCTAATTCCGTCCATTTCTTTATTTCGTCTGGTGTAGCATGTGTCTGTATGTCAATTACATCAAGAGCGGGATCCTTAATCGTCATACAATGTGTTGGTGTCTGGACTATTGTCTTTGTCATGTCGGATGCGCGAGTTTGCGCAGTCTGTTTAGCTGTTCTGTCAGCTAAATCATTGCCTTGAGAAATGATATCAGTGACTTTCGTATGAGCTTTGCATTTCATAATCGATATTGCAGTGGGTAAATGTATTGCATCTAACAGAGCATGAATGAGGGATCCGTGCTGAATGTGGGCACCGTGAGAAGTTAAATAACCTCTCTCTCGCCACAGCACGCCGAAGTCATGTACAACTCCGAATGCATAACGTGAGTCAGTGTATATGTTGACTTTCTTATTTGTGGCTTGGATACAGGCTTGTGTCAGAGCAATAAGCTCTGCTGCTTGAGCTGACAAGGTATTTATACAGTTTGTTTCAATGACTTCAGTGTCTGTGGTGACTGCATATGCGGCCACTAAATCTCCTGTACTTGTTCTCATACATGAACCATCTACATACAACGTCAGGTCTGGATCTAACAATGGAACATCTGTCAAATCTTGTCTGGGTTTCGTCGTTATTGTAATAACTTCAACACAATCATGAGCTAGTGGGTCTGTTCCGATTACAGGTAAAAGTGTGGCCGGATTCAATGTATTACAGCGTCTGATTTCTATGTGTGGCTGAAACAATGTTAATTCATAACCGGTAAGTCTTGCTATAGTCAAGTGTTGTGTTTGCGTTCGGTTCACAAGAACCTCTACTGCATGCGGTACTTGTACTGTCAATGGATGTCCTAACACTATGGCATCGCTTTGTCTTATTGCTAAAGCTGTTGCTGCCACTGATTTCAGGCACGCAGGCAAAGCCTGGGCTACGGGATCTAATGTACTAGAGAAATAGGCACATGGTTTGCGTGATCCTGCTTGTTCCTGAGTGAGTACGGACAAGGCAGTACCTTCTCGTTCTGTAACAAAGAGTGTAAAATGTTTTCTGTAACATGGTGTTGCTAAAACAGGTGCTTGACATAGAGCTTTCTTTAAGCTTTCAAAAGCTAGTGTGTGTTCCTGAGTCCAAGGGAGGACGGTCGATGTGGCCGCCTCCTGTGTTGTCAACTGAATGAGTGGTTTTGCTAAAAATGCATACTGAGGGATCCACTGCCTACAATATGAAGTGAGGCCTATAAAAGCCCGCACCTCCTTTTGTGTCTTGGGTATTGGCATGTTAGCAATTAACTGAATGCGATCGGGTGTAAGCTGCCTTCCCTCCTTGGACAGCGAGTGTCCAAGGTAAACAACTCGCTGGACACAGAATTGCAGCTTAGAAGGGGACACCTTGTGCCCCTTTTCGGCTAGAAATTGTAAAACCATCAGAGATGCCTTCTCACATTCAGGTTCGCTTCGGGCGGTGATCAGCAGATCATCGACATATTGAAGTAGTGCAGTGTTGACTGGCATGTGGATACTGTCAAGTTCTCGTTTCAGTGCTTGGCTATAGATGCTGGGGCTTTCTGTAAATCCTTGAGGTGCGCGTGTGAATTTAAAACTTCGTCCATTTAAACTAAATCCGAACAAGTATTGGCTCTCCGGATCTATTGGGACGCTGAAAAAGGCATTCTTGAGATCAATTACAGTAAAGAATGTTGCGTTCGAATCAATGGCTGTCAGTAATGACGAGATATCGGGGACCACAGGGAATTGTGGCACAATGCATTTGTTTAATTCGCGCAGATCAATAACCAATCGATATACTGGCGGGGCCTTTGGATCGGTTCGTTTAAGAATCGGAATTATCGGGGAATTACATACATTGGAGTCGGTTTCCACAACCACTCCTTGGGCAATGAGCTCGTCAATGATTTGCAGTAAAGCCACTACAGCATCTGGTGGTAACTTGTATTGTCGTATTCGTGGTAGTACCACTCCTGCCTTTAGTGTGACTCGATATGGTGTAATGTTCATGCAACCAACATCTGTAGGGCCTTGTGCCCATAAATGTGTGGGTAAAGTCTGCAGTCGGTGATCCATGTCTCGGGATACATAGTGACCTTTAAAATCACGCAAAAACAATCTTACTCCTTCCGGAGAACAACATATTATCGCTCCTAGAGCTTTCAATGTTTTTATACCTAACAAGTTTTCTGGACATGATTTAGTAAGCAATAAATCTGTAGTTCGTGTCAAGGGTCCGATCGTAAGTGGAAGAGGCTGTGATACTTCATTAACAATAGGTTTTCCTGAAAAACCAAGGGAAATATTCTGTGAGCCTGAGAGGGGTGCCCCTGGAACTTCACTACGTTTTATTGTTGTTCGACTTGCCCCTGTATCAAGTAAAAATTTTCTATCTTGACCCAATAATTCACTGTGCACATAAGGTCCTTCTTGATCTACAGGGACCTCGATAAGGGGTAAGTCAACTTCCCTCTCTAGGCTTGTTCATGCGTATCGTTGATACTCAGGATATTCATACTGTGCGGTCTGATACATTTGTCGTGTCGTGGTTTGTGTGGCAGCAACAGGCAGCGCTGGTGCCGCTGGCACAAACTGTATAGACTGTTGCGGAGCTGGCATGGACTGTGCATGCTGCGTAGCTCCTTGTTCATTCTGATCCTGTCTGAGTGGCCGTGGCCTTTCCTTTGCAATACCTACGGCGATATTACGTTTCAGGACTGGACAATCGTGTACATAATGACCTGGCTGTTTACAATAATTGCATGTCCCTTTTACAGGAACTGCTGAATCTCCAGAATGTGTCACACCCTTTTTGTGACCGTCAGTTGGAACTGTCTGGGAGACTAACATTTTCATTTTTGTGTCTTTCATACGTCTTTGTTCATGTTCTTGTTCTTCTCTAATTCTATTGTGATGATACTGTAACATTTGTAACATTTGTGACGGGGTATTACCTTGCCAGGTACTTTCGAATTTCAATACTCTATTCTTCACTTGGGGCAAGGAATTTTCAACTAATTTTGTCACAAACAGATGTGGATATGACTCACTACTTGCTTTTATGCCACTATTTATACCAAAACATTTCTCGAATCGGGCATAGAAATCACTAGTGTCTTCATCTTGCTTTTGTTTACAGGCTGAGATTGCACCCCAGTCTTCTTTTTTAGTAGTTAATAAACGTGGCAGTACCTGTTCTAGTAAACCTGGTAGTGCTTTAACTTTATCCCCGAGCCCTGAACCTGCAGTTCGGGCCTTTTCTTCTGCTTCTAATGCTGTCCAGTCTATCTTTTGGTCTCCCACTTCCCACTCTTTTTCCTTAAGTTTTTCATAAATGCCAGCAGGCATTAATACCTTTAATATTGTCATAATGTCAGGATAGGTATATTCTCCCATGAGTAACATGTCTTTAATTTCTCGGTGAAAACCCGCTGGGTCTTTGTCATGACTGGGTACTACTTTCTTCATTTCTAACAATTCTATTTTAGATATGGGCGTATATACAAATACGCGTTTAAACTGATTGTCCTCGCCTTTTATCGGGTGTACTTCTCGCAAGGGATTCTGTCTATCTATGTAATACGGCGTTCTTTCCTTGATGGGCAGTGAGACATGTTCTGGGCATACAAAAAGAATGTACTGCTTTCTGGATTCTAGTATTTCTCTAATTAACTTAGTACCTGAACCTCTCCATCTATTCGTGAGTAATTCAGTCAATATTTCAGGTAAGGGACCAGGATCGGAATGTTGGTTCTTATATAATATAAGAAGTTGTTGAATCATATAAATTCCAGCTAAACGCTGTTCATCTGGGCTGAGGTTCAAAAACGTGTGTGCTACTGTATCATCACCATATTTTCCGGGACTGTCAATCCAGTGAACGGCTGATCTGGCTAATTCTTGTTCATCCATAGAATCGAGTAGGTGATAACCCCTTCGTTCTCGGAGTACTTTGTCAGCGGCTTGGAACGAATGTTCGGGAGACCTCATATTTATTATAGGCGTTGGATAAGTCCTGTTATTATCTGGACATATCGGACGTATCGGATCAGTAAAACATCTAGTATTATTACAAGATCTTCCTCTACCTACATAGTCTATAGTTTCTGACTGTCTTGCGGGAAATTCTAATTCTCCCTCTTCGTTTTGTTCAAACTCGTCTACCTCCAATCTCTCTTCATGTATTCGTTCTATTTCTTTTCTGATCTTTCGGCACATGGCTACTATACATGCTTGCCTATCATGTTTCCCGTCTGATATATTCTGGCTCCATCTCGTAAGAATTTGCATTACTTCCGGGTTTACCCCCGGTCGGTCTTGATTTCTGATCACACAATTTATGAGGAAACGTAACAGTTCCCCCTGTATTTCCACTTTCTGGTATTCCATAGCTCTGTTAATACATTCAGAATCTCGCCCTGTTTGGACAAAATGATATATATTATCTAGATGCATAGTCATTCCTGGTAGTTTCCCTAAGAACATCGCAGCTCGTCTGATACGTAATGATGCCAGGACCATTTCGTCCTCTTTGCCGGGCACAGGGTCATATCTACAATCTACTAGAAGTTCCTTAAGTGTGCGGGTATTTATAAGTTTGGGCGTGCGTGGGTGTGCTGATTCTTGAAAGGTGAGCTTATTTATTCTGGGTGGCGTAGAAAAATCGTTGATAGCACCTCCGGTAGCCCCATCTGGGGTACTGGGCGCGAAAGGATTCGTTGAACGTGCTACAGCAACTATAGGTGTGGACACAGCTGTAGAACCGGCCGTGGGAACAGATGTAGAGACAGATGCGCTTGCCGGAACTTGTGTCGGAGTTTGTTGTTGCAAAGGTACAGACACATGGTCTTGACGTTGAACCCCCCCAGCAGACGGTCTATGTGGTGCAGGGTTAGCATACTCGGGAGCTGCGTCATCTAAATATGAGGAAAGAAAAACATCTTCTGCGGTTCTGGGATGTCCTTTGGGATGTACCTTTATCGGAAACAATGGGGGTGGCAAGTCTTTCGGTATCTCCGGCGTAGCCTTAGGTAATCCTTCGGCCACGAGAGGATACATACCATTCATAAGGGCATTTCTTTGTCTATCTACTTGTTCTGATTTTACTCGTGTACCTTCTTCAATTAACAGATTTTCTCGAACTTTATTTGAATTTTCCTTACTTTTCTCTTCCTGTCTACGTGCTTTTTCTGTACGTCTATACGATTCTTTACGCCATAATTCAACGGCGTCTTTCTGTGACTGTCTAGCTTTCCTTTTCCATAACTCTTCCTCTACTTTCATGATGCACTCTGCATCCCAGGTCCCAGCTGCGGGCCACCTCTGACTTTCTGGTAATTCCTTGGTGTAGTCCACCCATAAATCAAGAAATAATATGGCGTCTAAGCCATGTTTGTGATACATAAAGTGCCCTGGAGTGTCCCTAGGAGGAATAGGAACAGCTTCTTCGAGTACCCCTTTTCTAGTTGTGATCTGTCTTAATTTCGAAAAGAGCGGCATACTGACAACTGATCTGATACTTATTCTTAAACACACTTAATACAAAAGCACAATAATGAACAGTCATTCATACCACAATATGCAGGACGTATTTAAAACATTTAACATTTAATGAACAACAATGATGGCCGTTCACTAAGCATAATACTCGATACTAACTAGATAATTCTGACTTCATATACTAGACATACTCGATATACTGCTAAACAGTACATATACACTGCTGAAACAGTGCAGACCGGATTTGTGTACCCAAATCCGTCTTGACCGGCACAACCTATGTGCACGTCAGAACGCCTCCCCAGCAATGGTACTCACCGGGTAGCTCGGAACGGAAGGCCTCGGAACGGAACTGAACTGAACTGGACTCGACTCGAAAACTTCGGAACTTCGGAACATCGGAAACTTCGGGACTTCGGAACTTGGTGGGCCTCTGTATACCTCGGATCTTGCTCTCTCAGCTAGGCTCTGGTCGGGATACTTCGCACTTCTCACCGCCTCGTCTGGGTGTTGATCGCAGCCTCAGTCGCCCCCGCTTGACCGGAGGGAGATACAGGAAATCCTGCTGGTACGCGTTGTTGTCCGTCCAGCTGTGGCAGGAGACCGGGCCTGCAACGCACCACCGGCGCGTGAGATGAGAAAGTGTCCCTGTTCGGGCGCCATTCATGTGGTAAATAATTTAATTACCGGGACTTAATTTGATACAGAATCTTAATAAAATAGCTCAGTAAAATAAGAGGCAGAATCCGTGGTATAAGAGGTTCAGAATGGGCTTTATTCCAATGGACGATTCGAATCGTGGCCTCCAAGTTCCATCACCACGGGGGTTCAGGAAGTGAAGTACAATACTTTATTGACAAGTAATCATTTTTATAGAACAGACATTACAATGAAACAAATGCAGGAGGCGTAACAATTGATAAGGAAGATAACATTATACATGCGTAATGAAAATGGGCGTGATTGGGCGTAACAAAGGAACGTCATTGGTTGTGATGTCACACAGGGTGGATCTATGAAATAATTTCGCAATGTCAGCAGAAATACTTGGCAGAGATGCGCGCGCAGCAGCATGACGTGTAATTGACGTGCAACTAGGGGTGAAGGGGACTTGACATTTAGCTCTAGATGTGGAGACAAGAAGTCTGGGGGGTCAAGTCAACCTAATCCCAAATCATATCTAACATCCTATGTTTAAAGAACTATGTTATCCACAAAGGAAGGACTCTTGGACAAAATCTATTCTATACTGACTGTGTGTGCGTGCACAAGCGTCTAAGTGTCTACATGAGATGCAAGGGGCAGAAACCTTCCATGGTAACGGGGCTATGAATTACTTGCATGAGGACAGAGAAGCCGGGCCCTTTGCTCAGTAGCTGAAGGAAATGTTTACTTAAACTACTAGACAGGAATGCATCGGCTGAGGAACGGAGCAGATAATCTTTGAAGGTGAAATACAGTTTTTGGCAGGCAGGCAGACCGGCCGAGGCAGGCACCGTTAGCCGCACAGGGAGTAGGACAAAGTTCATGGATACAGATGCGAGCTCAGACTGGAGCTGTCAGAGGTAGAAAGCAGGGAAAGGCTTGATGGCAGAATCAGGGCCTACTCGCCTGAACTGCAAAAATGGAGTAACTAAGCCATATAAAGTCGGTGGCCTTTCGTACTTAGGAATCGAATATCCAGCCCATTCATGGCGGATCTGAAAGAGGACATGTTGACGGTGGACGCACATGTATTTGCGTCTTCATAACTGGAACTGGAGGGAACATACATGTACTTGGAACATGCACATAGAACCGTTGGGGTCCAAGATAGGGGACATAACTGATCATAAAAATCCATATTTCCACACCCTCATCAGCCAGGTTAGCTTGAATCCAGTGGCACAGCAAACAAGGGACCTACATCTGGGCATACACTGGGCCACTTAGGGCAAACATGGCAAATACAACAGGATGCTTGTTTCCAGGCCAGGGAGGTCCTGGCTTGACAGTTCAAGCTGGACTGTTACATGAGGAGTAGGTTCAAGTCTGATTAGCGTATGGCTGGATCCAAGCTGGAGTTAGTAAAAGAATGATGCGTTCAACCCAGATCTCTTAAACGGGGTGAGTGGTTAAAATTCTTCAGTACACCGTCCATCATCTTGTTGTGTTTGCTATGTACACCCTAAGGGGCCAAGGGTATACCTCGACATGCATCATTGGCTGATGAGGGGTGAAACTCCCAAACCGTTCCCAGGAGGCTTGTTCTGGTCCAGGGAGGACCTGGCTTGGCAGTTGAGGCTGGACTGTTCCCATGATGAGTAGGGTCAAGATTGATTTGCTTATGGCTGGGTCCAAACTGGTGTGGCATAGTGAGCAAAAGAACAATGGATTCAACCCAGATCTTTTAACTGGGGGTGAGTGGTTGAAACATTTCAGTACTCTGTCCATCATCTTGTTGTGTTTGCCAATTTCTCCTACACCAGGGAATATAAAAAATTCTTTATAAGGATCCGCCTTATAGCTACATGACCCGCCACCCCTGGGACACCTACGGGAGACTATAGGGTTCCTTGACTATCAAACATAAAGTATATTCTCACTCCACAGACCTCCTAGCACAGAGAATCGATTTTGGAAAGCACTTTACTACAATAGGGGAACCGCAGTGTGTTTTACTTCTCTATCCCCAGGGCATATAAAACCTTTTATAAGGGTTCTCCTTATAAGTACCTGACTCTCCCACCCCTGGGACAAATAGGGTACATAATATGCCAAAATATTTTAGCTTATCATTTTTTAAGTTCCCCTGCCACCAAATTCAAGTTTGGGCACAATTTACATTTAAAAGCAGTGCTGCAACACAGGGCTGTTTTTAAAATGACCTCAGGCTGTGCAAAAAGGGCTGCTGACTTCTAAATGGCCATGCTCTATTATATACTGGGGACTTGAAGGTAGTTTTAATCCCCCTACCCTGTTATGTACTAGGAACTTAAAGGGTAAGTCATAAGTGTAGCCTAACATATAGTGTACCCTCATGAATGAGTGTGTTTTCAACATAGCACTGGCCCTGGGTCTGCTCAGCAGAGCTTAGGCCACGTTAAGAATCAGAATACCAGCATCTAGTGGTCTAAAATGGGGCAAAATGTGTGAGGGGGACTCTACAAACAGGTCTGGATTTACAACAGGGTGCCACAGGTAGGACCAGGACACTCAAAATATAAAAGAATTAAAGAAACAAAAATAGATGCAGCATTTCACTGCTTCAAAAAGCTGTGAGGCCTCTCATTGGATAATCACGGTCTAGGAGTGCCCCATAATACCCTGTGTGGGCTGTATTTTCAATATTAAAGTTCTTGTGGTTCCACACAGAGAAATAGGGGCACCACTAACTACCAATATAATGTTGTGAGGCCTGCAGGGAACATAGCAGTCCCCCAAGAATGTCAATAAAATACAATAATTGTCTCAGGGTCAATAAATGCATGACCCCAGGACAGCTTACCAATAATTTTCAAAGCCCTTCGTGCTGGAGCTGTGTGCTCTTCACCTGGAGTCTAGGGACCCCTTGTGTTTGGTCTTATGGATGCATTTTGTGACCTGAAGAGTGTTAAAATGAGACTCATATTGGATAGCCCATCAGACAGTCTAGTGACTAAACTGACTGAATCATTGGCTAGTGTGGATCTCTCTACTACCGTAAAGTGACCCACACACAAAGCAGGCCACACAGTGGATGACATATTTTCCAATACCCCACTACACCTATACATACATGCCAAAAGTAGTCCCCTTGTGGCCACCAAACGTACATTAAAAGGTGACATTCTGTCAGACGAAGTCAATGTGAACTTCTGGCTCATAAAAGCCGCCTCTATAGCAACCCCTATAGCTAGCAACAAGACACTTAGACCTAAGCCGTCCACCCCCTGGTTTACAAGGGAACTAACAGAAGATAGAACACAATGTAAAAACCTTGAACGTGCATGGCAAAAACAATATAAATAAACTGACAAAAACCAATACAAAATGGCACTTAGCACACCAACCTGAAACTGGCACGCCACACTTTTTAATGCAATATAATTGAAAAACCAAATTATTAAACAAATTACATTTTTAAATTGTATCTGACTTCACAGACCCTAAAAGCACAGCACCCCTCTTTGAATTGAAACTAGCACCACCCTATGTATTCAACTGAGCACTATTTATTAAATCATAATGCAAAAAATCCAGAACAATCTTGCAAAAATGCAAGCTAATGAGTCCTCAGGCGTTATATGCCATTCAATGCCCAGAGCTTAGAACAAACCTATTCAGTTTACCCCTCCAACTGTCAGAAGACGTGGACAATTTCATCACCAAAAGTAAATCAGGCCCCTCACAGATCCTTTTCTCCCACAAGTTATGATCTTTATAGCGGACTGTCTAGGCCTCATTTTCCATGATCTTTTTACTACTTCCTTATGCTTAGGGATAGTACCCACTGCCTGGAAAAAGGCAAATGTCATCCTCCTTTTAAATAAAACTAATGCGGACCCTGATATTCTCTTGAACTTTAGACCCATCTCCCTGCTCCCAGGGGTTTCTAAGAGCATCAACAAAGTTGTTAACACTCAGTTAATGCAATTTCTGGTACCATGTAATCTCCTACACCCTTCACAATCAGGTTTTTAGGGTCCTCCACAGCATGGAGGCGGCACTGATGGAAATTACTGATGGCAGGAAATTCACATTGGATGCTGGTCATAATGCAGCACTAATTATATTAGGCCTCTCAGTGGCATTAGACGCGATTTTGAATGAGATCCTATTACACTGGCTTACCCATATTGGGGAGGAGGGAAAGACCTTATCCTGGTTGAGTTCCTTTTTAGAGGACAGGAAACAGGCAGTTTAGCTCAAACCTTATTTTTTTTAAAGCCAAAACACTCAAGAATGGTGTGCCCCAGGGCTCTGCCCCTAGTGTCACACTTTTAAATATATATATATTACATCACTGGCATACCTGATCATCTGCTTTGGTATCCAGGTGGTCCTCTATGCAGCTGATACACAACTTCTGCTGACCTATGACAACAAAGATTCAGAGGCCAAAGTTAAATTTGCATCCTGTATGATAGTTGTGATGGGATGGTTGAAGGCCAATTCCCTACAATGCAACCCTGAAAAAAATAGAGATCCTGCTGTTTGGCAACAATCCCCTGCCCGCCTGGTCTTGGGCCTGGCTAACCATTTGCACTGCACCTCCTCCCTCGGCCGAGGTTGCAAGAAACTTAGGAGTTCTTATTGACACAAATATATCCCTTAAACCCCAGATTTCAGCCATAGTCAAAACCGCACGCTAGATTCTGAGGATGTTTTGGAACCTCCTCAAATTCCTGCCATGGGAAGCCCAGAAAACTGTGATGCAAGCTTTGATCCGATCCAGGTGCAGCTATGTCTCTATCTTTTACCTAGGAATCCCAGATAACCTTAGTCAGAGATTACAAAAGGTACAAAACAAGGCTGTCTGCCTCTTTTTTATTCTTCCTAAACATGCCTTGATCTCCCGGTACTGAAGCCAGCTACACAGCATCCCAGTGAAGAAAAGGGTCATTTTTAAAGCATTGACTGTGGCTCACTCAGCCTTCTACAAGACAAGTCCAATATACCTACTGGATAAGATGTCCCCATAGTGACCTAAAAGACCCTTAAGGTCACAGTCAGCCCATCTGTTGTATATCCCTTTTACCAAATGAAAGACATGGGGCCAATCTGCCTGCTTGGTATTGGCAGCGTAACGCTGTAATGAACTCTTCCTGCCCCTCATATGCATTCTGGATAAAAGGTTCTTCTGCAAACGACTGAAAACTTACCTGCTCAAGGGTTAAGGTGGTTTGTTCCTCTCATTAGCTATATGCATTAGTGAGGGGACACTCTTGCAATAGCTGAGTGCTTTATAAATCCCATCCTTCATTCATTCATACATGTTGTTTGTAATTATCTTTAATAATTGTGCATTATTTAAAAATTGCTAACGCAATCTTTTGGTATCTTTTTCCACTAATGAATATACAAAACACATCATCATACACTTTGTGCAAAACTTACACCTTCAAGAACGCTTCTTGTGCGTTAGAAATGTGTAATGCCATAATTTGTTGCTATAACAAAAAATGTTTTTTAACATGATAAATTCAAAAAAGAACTTACCACCTTGATTCTGCTGGTGGGATCACAGCTGCTCATCAAGTTAGGGATAGGCCACTGGAAGCACTTGGTCCATAGGAGGGTCAGTGTTCTGCGCACACGCTTCCCATGTTGGAAGGACTGGCCGAGTTGTACTTCGGCTGACTTTTTGGTCCAACATCGTAGGTCCTATTTCTTTCTGCAAGGGAGGTTTCACTGCTTATGGACCCCCAGGGTCTGCACCTTCTTTGCGATGGCCTTCCAGATGGGCTTTGACCTGTATAAATTAAAAAAAACAGAAAGAAAACATATTTTCTACTTTTTGTTCGTTTGTATTGATACAATTTTGAGAAATGAATCACAAGCTGTGTTAAAAAAGTTAAAACAGCATTTTTATGTTTTTATTTTAATAAAATAAAATAAATTGTGTTAACCTATTGAGTACCCTTATCTCTTGTCATCTCCTCATTTTACTGATCCAGGCCAGTGACATCATCTAAGCCAGAGCTCTCCAACATTTTCTGTAGTGAGAGCTACTTCTGATCAGTGAAAATCATTGTGAGCTACTGAAGGCTAAACAACTTGTGCATTGTTACCAGACACCCCATGCCCAGCTTCATTGACTTTAAGCATAATGTCCACAAAGCCAGATACTATGGTCTGAACAAAATACTAAGACTAAGTGCACTATGAAAGGGCTTCCATGTGTGTCAGTGAGAGCGCGGTCCTTGGGGATGTATGAACATGTGTGTGTATGAATGGGAAATATTTGCATGGGTGAATGAGAGCCCGTGTCATATGTACTTGCAGCACGGGACATACCTTTTGTCATATGTAGCACCTGTACATATATAACAGAAACCTAAATTTTTAGTTTTTTTGTTTAATGGGAGGCATTTAAAGTGCTGAAAAATTATTTGCAAACAAGTTAAATTTTATGGAACACTTGTTGGCACTTTAAATTTCTCTCATTTAAAACAAATGGCTGCATTTTTTGTTATAATTATGGCACAGTGCTTACTGGCGACTGGGAGTAAGTGTCTGTTGGGAAATGAAGAGTTAACTTAATCATTAAGTTAACTTTCCATTTAAATGTTTTCCCATTTAAAAGGATTCAGAAACAAATCTTCTTCCGAGCTCCAATGTTGAGTTGACAAGGACTTTTATTTAAGAGTTAAATACCTCAGTTCTCCAGTTGTTCACCTCTGTGACCCAGCCCCAGCCTGGGGCATACATCTGACTGATCACTGCTCATTATCAGGCCCTGCTATCTGCAGCAGAATGATAATAATGTAAAATTAACACAGCCTTCCCTTAACTTTGAGAGGAAAATATGACCTTGTGCTAATTTAAAAAGAAGCTCAAGGCTATGAGCTACTCTAAAGGTGCCTGGGAGCTACTGGTAGCTCGTAATCAACTGCTTGGGAACACCTGTTCTGGACTGAGTAATTTGTGGGATAATGCAAATAGCATAAATCCATTTTACTTGGAATGTAAAAAATATATATATATGTACATTTGTATTGATAATATAAGGTGTTTTCTAAATTAACATATTGTAAATATTTTGAGATTTATTGTGAAATTGTTGAATAAACATATATATAGTAATACACACCAAATAAAATATAGGGCGTAAAACACACATCACATACTAATGTTGTGGTGTTGTCTGATTATATTGTGTGAATCGCAATTGTTCTATTTAATTAAAAAAGAGCTGAAACTTCACTTCAATCCCTACACTTCACTCAGGAACTATAAGGGACATTCTGGCCTGTGTTTAGAAAAAAATCAAGTGAGTCAGAATAACATTTTCATTTTAGACATGCACCTGTTCCTCTAGTGAGCTATACAGCTGGCTGTACAGGGATAGGACCTCCCTAGCCAGCAACTCCAGCTCCTCTGGTGAGAAGGCTGTGCCTGTTGCCTGCATTTCTGGGCATCATGGCTCCCAAAGATCAGAAACAGCAGCAAAAGTTGCGGATGTGGTTTTGGCTGCAATGTTAAGAGGCAGGTGAGCTTTTTTTTAAATGCTGCATACATGTGCATGACATACCCGATTGTCATCTGAGATGGACACATCGCTAATCATCTTCAGGAAACAGCTGAAAGCTTTTTTGTTCCAAATATGACACCTCTTTTGAGATCAGACTTTTCTAGCCTCAGTATATTCTCCCAGTTAGCGCCTAGATGCCCCATGGTGAGTTGTGCGCTTTATAAAAACCATTTAACATAACATAATGTTAGAAGGCGACCTCAGAGGGGCCCGGAAGGGGCCCTGACTGCCCTGAGACCCACCCTCGAGGTATCATAGCCGGGCACTGGCGGGAGACTCCTCAGGGGAGGAACCTCGTATCTAGGATCGTACACTCGGCACCACACGACAGAGAGACAGTACACGAGAAGTTCTTAAGAGCAAATCTTTATCAGATCGGAGTTTTAGGATCTTTATGATCAGCAAGGCAAAATATATACAAGTAGAGCGCGGGCTCACAAAGTCTTGGAGGGGGGTTAGGAGGTAACGGGACAGTCTTTGGGGGATAAGAATCAAATGCAGGAGCGTACCCGGCGCACAGCTCACAATCCTCGAGCTGGAGGATACGCTTGTCGTCGTGGGGTCCGGCGGAACCAAGAGAGTCTGTGGGAGCTGCGAGTCACTCAGCAGGCTCGAGTATAAGTTCGGAGGTCTTACGATCTTCAGGGAGCCGCGAGTCACCCAGCAGGGCTCAAGCACAGGTTCGGAGGTCTTACGATCTTCAGGGGAGCTGCGAGTCACTCAGCAGGGCTCAGGTGTTCCAAGGCGAATCTGCCGGACGGTCCCAGAGCACCCCTTGTTATAGGGCGACTCCTCTTTGATGTCCGGAGTCTGTGCAGGCAGGGGTCTTGTCACCTGGGGGTCGCTTGTTGGGGGTTTCCTGCCATTGTCCTTTGATCCTTTCAGGGCCGGGTCGGGAGGAGCCCCAGACACCCAGCAGGCGTGGAGCCAGCCCTCGGGGAGGCCGGCGGGTCGATCGAAACCCACCTTCCCAGGGAAGCGCAGAGGTGTGATGGAAACTGCTCCTCCCTTTCTCATCCCAAGGGGAGCGCGATGTCCTCCAGCCGGAGTGGCGCCTCTAGGCCAGGGTCGCGCTGGGGCCGGGCGGCCATCTTGGTGCATGAAGTGGGCACACGGGCCCGGGTGGGCCGAAGGAGGTAGGCCACGGACGGGGGAAGTCCGGTTCGGGTGTGTGTGTTCTGGTGGGAAGGATCGGCTAGGCCGTGGGCTCGGGGCTGGTGTGAGGTGCAGGGGTCAGGTCTGACTATGTTACGAGGGCCGGGTCTAACACGCGTCCCCCCCAGCTGAAAGCCGGAGAGAACTACCCATCTTCTTGGGGGTTCTCTTCGCTGAGGCGGAAGAATCAGGAGAGGCCATCGGCATTGGCGTGGTCCGTACCAGGGCGATGTTCCACGGTGAAATCCATCCCCTGGAGGGAGATTGACCACCGCAGAAGCTTGGGGTTTTCTCCTCGCATCTGCATGAGCCATCGCAAGGGGTGATGATCTATTTGGACCCTGAAATGGGTGCCGAACAGGTAAGGGCGTAGTTTCTTGAGGGCCCAGACTACGGCGAACGCCTCGCGCTCGATGGTACTCCATCTCTGTTCCCGGGGCAACAGCCTTCGGCTGAGGAAGGCCACGGGCTGGTCTAGACCCTGGTCATTTACCTGGGAGAGGACTGCCCCGATGCCATGCTCGGAGGCATCAGTTTGTACCACAAACTCTTTGGAGTAGTCGGGGGCCTGGAGGACGGGGGCCGTACACATGGCCGTTTTCAGGGCATTGAACGCTTCTTGGCAGGCAGGGGACCACTGTACCTTCTTGGGCTGTTTTTTGGACGTAAGTCCCGTGAGGGGACTGACCAGGCTGCCGTAATTCCGGATGAATCTCCGGTAGTAGCCCGTGAGGCCCAGAAAGGCTCGGACCTCTGTTTGGGTAGTGGGGGGTTCCCAGGCTAGGATGGCGTCGATTTTGGGCTGTAGAGGGGCGACCTGCCCGCTTCCGACCTGGTGCCCCAGGTAGGTTACCAAACCTTGCCCAATCTGGCATTTGCTGGCTTTCACGGTGAGGCCCACCTGGCGTAGGGCGGTTAGCACCCTCCGGAGGTGCTGGAGGTGCTCACTCCATTCAGAACTAAACACTGCAATATCGTCGAGATATGCAGCGCCGAATTTTTCCAGCCCGGCCAGGACTCTATTTACCAGTCGCTGGAAGGTGGCCGGGGCATTTTTCATCCCGAAAGGCATCACGCGAAAGCGATAGTGCCCATCCGGGGTGGAGAAGGCTCCCTCTGTGAGCGCAATTTGCCAGTAGCCGCAGGTGAGATCGAAGGTGCTGAGGAACCGAGCAGCCCCGAGCCGGTCAATGAGCTCGTCGGCTCGGGGAATGGGGTGGGCATTGGCTCGGGTGACTTCATTGAGTCCCCGGTAGTCCACGCAGAAGCGGAGTTCTGGGGCGACCCCGGGGGCAGCTGCTTTTGGGACCAGGACCACGGGGCTGGCCCAGGGGCTGTCTGAGGGTTCGATCACGCCTAGGGTCAACATTTTTGAGACTTCGGCTTGGATACAGGACCGGACCCGATCAGGGACTCGGTAGGCTCGGAGTCTTACTGGCGGGCTGTCCCCGGTATCCACATCATAAACACACCAGTCGGTGACCTTGGGGAACAAGGAGAAAAAGTCCGGAAACTGCCCTAGGAGCTGGCGGCAATCCTCACGTTGCTGGGGAGTGAGAGACGGGGAGAGGTTTACTCCCTCTACGGAGCCGTCCTTCTCCCTGGTGCACAGAAGATCAGGGAGAGGATCTGACTCTTCTTCGGACCCATCGTCAGTGGCCAGTAGGAGGCTCAGCTCCGTCCGCACAAAGTGGGGCTTGAGGCGGTTCACGTGGAGGACCCGGAGGGGGTCCCGGGGTGACTGGACGTCTACCAAGTACGTGACCGGGCTCTTCCGCTCAACTACTTTGAAGGGCCCAGTCCATTTATCCTGGAGAGCGCAGGGTTTCACGGGGGCCATGACCCACACCAGCTGGCCTGGCTGAAACTCGACTAGCGCGGCGTTCTGGTCGTACCAGCGCTTCATCTCCTCCTGACTCGCCTCCAGGTTGGCCTCTGCCATCTCCCGGAACCTCCTAGTCTGATTTCGGAGGGTCAGGACGTAACGGAACACGTCTCGGGGGGGGCCTCGGGGCGCCGCCTCCCACTCTTCCTTGACCAGGCTGAGGGGCCCCCTGACGGGGTGCCCGTAGAGTAACTCAAATGGGTTGAAACCCAAGGATTTCTGGGGAACCTCTCGGTATGCGAATAGGAGGCAGGGGAGCAGGAGGTCCCACTTACACCGGAGGGGCTCTTCCAGGCCCGCGATCATCCCCTTCAGAGTCCGGTTAAACCGCTCTACCAGGCCGTTTCCTTGGGGGTGGTACGGGGTGGTGAACTTGTAGGACACCCCGCACTGTTGCCATAAGGACCTCATGTATCGGGAGATAAAGTTGGTACCGCGATCGCTCACGACCTCGCGGGGAAAACCCATGCGGGAGAAGATTCCCATCAACGCCCGGCCCACCACGGGGGCCATGACGGTACGCAGGGGGATGGCCTCAGGGTAACGGGTGGCATGGTCCACCAGGACGAGGATGAACCGGTGCCCCTGGGAAGTTGGGGGTCCAGAGGTCCTACAATGTCGATCCCGACCCGCTCAAAAGGGGTACTGACGACAGGGAAGGGTTGGAGGGGAGCCTTATAAAAAAATGTTTACATTATCTTCTTAGCAGACATATGAACCCAGGGAGTGTGAGGAGACGACAGTCTCAACATTTTCAACCATTTCCAGACCTTGCCACTATGGAAGAACAGGACATTATTTAAAAATTCAGATTGAATAGGCAAACAGTTATTGTTTTATGCCATCAGCTGGACCTGAATCTTTTGGCTCACATTCTGAATAGCACAGCAATAACACCAATAGGCAAAATCAAGGCAGTACTTCATTTTTGGCCACAATATTATTCCTATACACTGTGGCAGTATCTGGTGGAATGTCACAGCCAACATTCAGTGGCGTGCTACAAGAAATTCATTCATCAATAATGAAACACATCAACAGCTTCATTTAGTTTCCGCGAAATGAGGATTTTGCCAATAGGAAGGGAGATTTTTATGCTTTGGGTCGCCTACCACATGTGGCTGGAGCAAATAAAGGCACACATATTGCCTTAGTGCCACCACACGCCAGAGAGCAATTCTTCCGCAATCAAAAGAACTTCAATTCAATCAATATGCAGGTTGTTTTGTGTACCAGATTTGTACATCTCAAGCATGTGTGCATTTTACCCATGATTCCTTTGTACTACAGAACAGCCCCATACCCCAACAAATGTCACAACTTGGTCCTGAGAGGGCCTGGCGTGTTGGTATGTCCAATCTGTCATTATATTGTTTGGTTAATTTCAAGTTAAATCACCTAAAATAGAGTTACATTTTTTCACTATACGAGACTCAGCTTTTTCTAACTGACCATGGTTGTTAGCAGCGCTGAGTTCCTGAAGGCCAGATTTCAATGTCTGGACAAGACTGTTAGAACCCTCCTTTACTCATCCTATAAAGTGTGCAAAATCACCATGACCTTCTGCATGTTATACAACATAGCCCTGCAATGTAACATCCCATACATTGCAGAGTAAGAAGACCACGATGAGCCACCGGGTGAGGATGTTGAGAGGCCAAATGAAGATGATAGTGGTGAAGAGGAAGGAATTGACTCATGTCAAGATGTTATTCACAACTTCTTCACATGAGTGTAAGTGTGTATTCAGATGTTCTTACATTACATTTGAAACAAGCTTTTAATCTAAACAGAATAACATTCTTTGCTATACATTCTTTAGAACGGGCAAGTTAAAGTAAATCCAGGGCAAAGATGTTGATCTACAATTTGATACATGGACTACTGTATTTATTTACTTTGTTTATCTTTGATTGATTTTTATAAAATATGTCTCCAAAAGTTGTCACTTGTAATGTATCTATTTTGTAATGTCACACAAAATATATATATTTTTTATTTTAGTCTGTTTTAGGTTCCTTTACCATTTAATCTATATTTGGACATTTCTACATTGTGACATTAGCGTTTATTTTCTGATGCTGCATTGTACAAAGGGAACATGGGTTGATCCTGTGAAAGACAAACACACTTTGGATGTACTAAGTTTATACAAAGTCAACCTGTGCAATGATTGAATTGTATTTGTAAAAATTGCATAAGACTTGTTTTCTGTTGATTGTTGCCACTAAGGCAATATGTGTTGCTTAAATATATCTGACCAAATGTGGTATCCCATCCAAAGCATACAAATCTCCCTTCAGATAGGCAAAGTTTTCAATTTGTGTTAGCTATCTGAAGCTGTTGATGTGTCCCATCATTGAAGAATGAACGTTTTGTAGCACACTTAAAGTTGGTTGTGACACTCCACAAGATACTACAACAGTGTATTGGAATGATCCTGTGGCCACCAAAGGGAGTACTGCCATTATTTTCATTTTAGATGTTATTAATGTGTGTTTCCTGTTGTGAGGCAGAAGACCTGGCTACAGCTGATGACATCCATCAACAAGAGTTTGGCTAATTAATCTAAATGTTTGGATTATGTCCCATTCCTCCATGGTAGCAAGGTCTGAAACTGTCAATAAAAATATTGCATGATAATTTTGGAATATGCATGGATTTTAATGTATTTAGGAGAATATGAGTAACATTTCTCTATTCCAGTCAAAACATATCCACGTTTCTGATTTGTGTTTTTTTTTTTCGTTTCCTCATATGACCTCCGTAGCAACTGCCGCCTCTCGACCTGTCCCACCATTGGCGCAGATGACTATTTGGTGGTACTTAGTCTCAGCTGAAGTATTCCAAACAAGGGTATACCCGTTTATACTCAACTTGAGCTGACCTAGAGGTTTTAATCATTGGAAATGATCCTATACAGAGAACAGACCTTAGGTGACCCAGAAACAACTCAAGAGGGGTCATCCAACCAATTCCAAAACAACCCAATGTCATGCCTTGCCCTGAAAACATTAACCCTCTGATCTACAGCTTGGTAATACTTAACAGAATTCCACCAAGCATTCCAACTGGGAGAGGTTTCCTGACGCCACAACAAGCAAATCTCTCTCCTGGCCAACAAAATCAGATAGAATATCAATTTGTGGTGGGGTCCTAGGTGATCTCGTACCCCACCCAGCTTAGGCACAAAACCAAAGAGAATAAGAGTTGGGCGTACCTCGACCTCCGCACCCTTGACCCTGGTGATAGTCTTACCCACGTCCAACCAAAATTCTTATATCTTGGGGCAAGACGCAAATATGTGGACATCATCTGCATTCTGGAATCCGCACCTCCAGCATTTAGCTTCTCCTCCACCCTTCAATTTGGACATTTTAAAAGGGGTCCAGTATATCCTATGGAGTGTGAAGAAATGATTTCTTCTGAGTGCAGCAGAGTTAACCACCGAATAAAGCAGATCATTAGATACTTGCCATAACTCTTTCCAATACTCGCTGGGCAAGTAGTTCTCCTAGACCTGGTAAGGCTTTTCCATCCCTCGTTCTACTGCAGCCAGAAGATGATTGTACCATAAGGTGACTTCTTTCTTCCTTGGGATCTGATTTGACAGGTCACTTTCCATGGAGTTATCCTCACAACACAACCAGTTTTGAGATCTACACCATGAGGAGAGCTGATAATATTTCAATCTGGACAAGGTTCCATTTGCAATATGGTTCCAGACATCCCAACGATTACATATACTGTCCACTACCAAGTCCCCTCAGTGATGGACTCCTGCCGCTATAAAAGGCTGAGCTAGGGCGTCCAAAAGGCACTCTAGAGTTCCAGGTGAGTCCCACACCGGCGCCCATTCACTGTAATAAGAGAGCCCCAAGCAGTTTTGACAATCTGACCAAAGCTTGGCCGCCATACCCAGCATCTTCAGACGGACCTTTTTATAAAATTTCGGAGAGCTGAATGTATACAGAAAACCATGCTCCCCTAGACCCACCAGCATGGCTTTGAACATATTACCAATTAATGAACTATCCGGTGTATGCAATAGCATCCTGACATTTTTCAGCTGATAGGCCCAACAATAGAGCTGAAAGTCTGGTAAACCCATACCACCCTGTGTTAGTTTGCACCTGAGTTTTTAACAGGACAGCCTAATCCCTTTTCCTGCCCAAAAAAATTAGAAATCCTGCCCTGAATTTTAAGAATCTCAGCTCTTGGGAATTCTGAAGGTATATTATTAAAAAGGTAAGTATACTTCGGGAGGATACACATTTTGACCAGATTGACCCGACCGTAGTGAGACATAGGAATATTCTGCCATCTTTTTAAAAGAGACTCAACTTCCTTTGAAACTCTATCTAAATTAACCTTTGGGATTTTCCTGGGATCTTGAGTTATTGTAATTCCGAGGTATCTAAGTTCTGTTGCATATGGCTGAACCTGATTAACAATATTCCAGGCCATAACCTCAGTCTTATCTGTATAAGTTCATGTAAGGGACTGTCCACATTAGATGAAAACACAACTAAATCATCGGCATATAGGGCTAATTTCCTAATATACCCACCAAATTCGAAAGGAACAATTCTTTTATTTGATCTTAAGCTTTGAACCAAAGGCTCCATATAAATGTCAAATAAAATAGGGGACAGAGGGAAGCCTTGCCTAGTGCCACGTTCTATGTTAACATTGGGAGAAAGATTTCCATTGACTAAAATCAGAGCCCGAGGAGTACTATACATTTTTTTTAATAACATCTCTAAAGCTGGGAATAAAACCCATAACATTCAAGGTTCTATCTAAAAAGTGCCAATTCACACTATCGAAGGCTTTAGCCGCGTCGACCGTGATAATTGACAAAGGAAGACCCCTGGATGAAGCCAGATCCACTGTACCAAATAAAGTGTATACCAAGTATGACATTTGTCTACCCGGAAGGAAACCCTTTTGATCTACGTGGATTATTTGGGCTGCGGTTTTACAAAGTCGTTTATTCAATATTCCTGCAAAAACCTTATAGTCAACATTTAATGAGGAAATTGGACGGTACGATTGACACTGAAAGGGGTCCTTACCAGGCTTCAAAATCAGGGTAATAACCGCATCAGACCATGAATCCGGCTTAGGAGATGTACCCTTTAATATTTCGTTAAACAATTTTAACCAGACTGGAATAATTTCATCCTTCAGCGTGGAATACACCTCCATCGGGATCGCATCGGGCCTGCAGCTTTCCCCTTTTTTGCCGCATCAAGCACTTCCAGTATCTCAACTTCTGTTATGACTAGCCTCAGTTAACCTAGGAAGCTGTTTTTGTTCTACCCAACTATCAATAGACTTCTCCGCCTCCTGGAGATCTTCATGGTAAAGATCTTGAAAGAACACAGTAAAAGCCTGTTATATTTTATCTTTCTCTTCAATAAGTTGTGTACCCACTTTAATCTTGCTAATATACATACTAGCTCTATCGATCCGTGACTTAATGGCAAGGAGCTTACCACAATTCTCCCCTTGGTCAAACTTGCGCATTTTACTTATCTCCCACTTTTGGTATAAGATTTCTTCTGTCTTAAGTTTAAATTTTAACTGCCGCTCCTCCACTCTCTTGACCAAATATTCTTTCTCTGGATCGTCATAAGGTCTGGCTTTCAGATCAGCTTCAGCCCCCACTATCTGTTGTTCCAAATTAACCAATTCTTCCCTCTCTGACCTCTCCCACCCAGTTACCGCCCCTTTTAAAATCCCCCTCAACCAGGCCTTAAAGGCTTCCCAGATATGTTGGGGGGCAGACCCTAAGTTATTGTGGAAAAGGTGTCAGTTTCAGACTTCAAAATGCCCGGAGTAGAAGATAGCAGGGGAAACCTTCTATTTAATGTCCATCTCCTTAAAGAATGATCCGGAGGAAAATCTAATTTAAAAACCATAGCTCCATGGTCCGATAAATGAATGGGCAAATATTCAATTAAGCTCACCTTATGAGATTCCGCATAATCCATAAATACATAGTCTATCCTGGAATAGTGGGAGTACTTTTTACTATAAAAGGAATACTCCCTAAGTTCACCATGGTTTTTTCTCCATAGATCACATAAATTAAAATATTTCAAAATATTCAACAAATGAGCTGTAACACGAGGGGCTGCAATGTGAGTTTGGGGAGAAGACCTATCAAGCTTATTGTCTAAAAGTACGTTGAAGTCACCAGCCAAGATCAAAGGGGCATCAAAGTGTGCAAGGGCCAAGCAAAGATTGTACAAGGGGGAAATATCATCTTCGTTTGGCCCATAGTAACTTACTAAAGTGTACTTAACCCCTTTAAATTTGATTTCGACGATAACCCATCATCCTCTATTATCTAGCTGAGACTTAATAAAGTCGACTCCTGAGTTCGTTTTTAATATTATCGCAACCTCCTTAGAGCAACATTGCTGATCTGAAGCAATGATTTTATCCACCCATTTTTGTTTCCCAAATAATGCCTTGAATTCTGCAAGCAAAAGATGGGTCTTCTGGATCAGGAACAGTTTAGCTGAACTATTTCTTAAATATTGAAGAATCAGGCGTTGCCTTCTTCTAACTCTCAAACCATTAACATTTCAGCTAAGACACTCAAGATATTGATTCCCATCACAAGCAGACCTATCCCCCATCATAGCACATGTTCCACCCTCTGCAGTTGCTACTAGAAGTTGTAATGTCACATGAATTTAATATATATATATTTTGTTTTTTCCCAATGCTCCCCACCAAACTCTGTGAAAACCCCCATTGACCCCACCACTGCCCAACTACCCCACCCCCCCGCGGGAACCCTCCCAAACTACCAGCGCAGTGGGAACATGGCGACCAGCTAGGAAGCCGGTCGCGAGTTTAGCGCCCTAGCTAGCTTCTACAGTCCAGATGGTGCTGATATTCAGCTGCGCTATAATGGAAAATACACTGCAGAGCATACGATGCGTATAATACATTCTGGATTCATCTGATCTGACTTGATCTTTCGGTGCCTTGTGGATCGGGCGGACTGCTGCCGGAAGGATCCACGGGCCTCCCCGATGGTGTCTGCTGTCTGACTCCTGGTTTTATGGCTTTTTTTGGTGTTCGGTTCTGGCGGCCGCTTGAGGGGGTCGGCTATGGCTTGCCTGTTTGCTGGTTTTGCCATTTTACTGTTTGGGGGGGGTACTCTGTGCTGTTCTAGTGGTTTTCCTTCATTTCCCAGAGTTTTTCTTTGTTTCTCGTTTTCCCATTTTCCCCTCCTGTTTGATCCCCTTCGGCCTCTGTGGCGGAGTGCTGATCGGGAGAGGAGGGGGGAGGGAGGAGACGCTGGAGGTGAAGCCGAGGCAGGTTGCAGGTTGCTGACAGGATTCTTCCGTGAACGCTTGGAAGGAGAAGAGAAGAAGGAGAGAACGGATCTGTATAAATATATCTATAAATATCTAGAAGCACCTCAGAATTTATAGCCTAAAATAAGCGAGACCTGGGCACCAAAGGCAAAATAATTAAGGTTTAGTTGCCCTAGTACGGTACTGTCCCCTCTGTTTTCTGTGTTTTTTTGTGTTTTTTTTTTAACCTAGATGCATGACTTTCCTGGCGTTATTTTTTTCATGGCAGCTGGCGCACTTGCGGAGCATCGTAGTGCTCGGCGCAATATCAATAGTATGAAAAATAAGAACTTAGTTCCTATAAAGGTAGCCCCCTCACTTCAGTCCTACTTCATGGCTAATTTACAGGGCAGTATAGACTCCGTACAGTCTGAGCCTACAGTCTCTGTGGAGGAAAACAGTGATGTGGACCCCTCTATTATACTCTCTAATCGTTTTGCCCCTCTGAGAGTTATGCCTGTGTCATCTGGGGTGGACAGACAAGAAGAGCTTGAAGAGGTGGGCTCTACGCCAGTGGAGGAGGCTGCTCAAAGTGCTGAAACAGTACAGGGGCTGTTAAAACAGCTGACTCTAGAAATTGGGGGTCGCTTTTCTACTTCAGAATTGAATCAGTAAAAAATACAAGATACCTGCACTAGTTTAGAAGAAAACTTTTTGGCACTCACCCACAGGATGGAAGATCTAGAACTAAAAGTAGGGGAGTTGAGCCAGGAGGTAAAGGGCAATGCTCAAGAGGTATTAAG
The DNA here is from genome assembly GCF_964204655.1 of Triturus cristatus. NCBI lineage: Eukaryota > Metazoa > Chordata > Amphibia > Caudata > Salamandridae > Triturus > Triturus cristatus. The sequence goes on from NC_140588.1 coordinate 508,856,087, forward strand.
CCTTAAAGCAAAAGAGCGGGAAATGGCAGAGAGATTGGAGAGACTGGAAAATATGTCAAGAAGGAACAACATTCAGATTTTAGATTTAAAGGAAGGGTTGGAAGGAGATAATCTAAAACCCTACATTACTGATATTCTGACCAAAGCTTTCCCCCAGATTGCATTGGCTTTGGTTTGCGAAGCTGAAATTCAACGGATTCACAGAGACCCCTTTAGGTTAAATCCGCTCGGAAAAAACCTAGAGAGATCCTGGTCTATATACAGTCCTATTCTCTAAAGGAGCATTTATTGGGGGCGGCACTCAAACTTAAAACCATTCAGGTTCAAGATGCTTCCTTTAGAATCCATTCCGATATTTCCTGGGTTACGGAGGACAGGAGATGGGAACTGGGAAAGCGTATGGACGCCTTAAGGGATCTAGGAGCACAGGTGCAGCTGCGGTTTCCTGCCTTTTTGAAAGTGGTCCTTGCGAATAAAATGCATAATTTTAGGTTCCCGGAGGAGGTTGACAGCTTTCTTGCACAATGTAGCACCACAGTGTAAGATTCTTAAATCAGCATCTAAGTTTTCTTTTTTTATTAATATCTCACTTATAAGAAGCTAGGCCAGTGGCCCTCGGCTCAAAAGGCAATATTTATTGATTTGTGTTTTTGTTGAATTTTGTCATATCTTTAAAAATGTGAAAGACATTACCTATATGGAATATTAACAAAAAACTAAACAAAAAACATAATAATTCAATCATGGTGAGTGAAACTAATATTGAAGCGCCTAAATTGCTTTGAATCCAATGTCCTAAACACATCTGGCATGAAAACATGTAAATGTGTCCAGATCCAGAAATTAGTCCACAGAGTGAATGGTAGTCTCACACTTGAGGAAATTAGATTCTACGTCTCTTGCTGGTAGAGGCCTTGCCATCTTCTTTTGCTAGTGAGGCTGAATGTCCCCTCCTGAGGGGGGCTAGTGGATCAACAGTTGCGGGGACTGAGGTGGGTGCAGTTGTTTCCTCTTGTCGCAGAGCCTCCCTTTCAGAGGCAGATGTTGTTGGCCCAGATGATGTTGGACAATAGAAACGAGAATATGTTGCTGGAAAAGCCTTGCATATATGGGTAAAAATATCATGCAGCACACAGTCAGAGAGTCCAAATTGGAGCTCAGATTCCACTTCTGTACATCGTGCTCCCTCTGCAACTGTTTTATGTCCCAGAGCTCTGTTATAACTGGCCCATCATATATTGGGACTGATGGAGGGATCCCAAGACTTGGTCAGTGGTGACCTGGATGACAAGGAAACCAGTGGCCTCACTTTGCTGTCCCACACATTCCCTCTCACAGCCCCTATACCCACTACCCTGTGCCCTTTACCCAGTGTGCACCATCCCACTGGTTCATTGCTGAAAAATAGAGGTGGTGATAGTGTTGATTTGGCCCCAGAAAATAGAGATATCCAAAGGCTGAGGTGTGATAACAGCTGGGGTTGGAGGTGTAGGTGTGGGCTGAGTGAGACTCACTGGAGCACTCTGCACAGGCAGACCAGATGGATCAGACAGCACCTTCTCAAACAAACTTGCAGGAGTGGAGTACTCACTGAAGGCTTATTCCTGGTCTGTAGTGGAGGTATCCTCAGTGATAGATGTTTGTCTACACAGAGGTTGTTGGACCTATTATGAATTTAAAAAACATTATATAGTTAAAGTATAGATTATACATCAAATGAGTTTAAAGCTAAAAAAGAAGCAATCTGAAAGGGAAACTGAAATTACTATATTTATTGTACTTTTCTGTGGGATTATAATAAATAACACTACAATTCAAATTTCACACAGAACTACTTCAAAACAGCACCTATAAAGATGTCCTGAAATTAACAAAAAATGTAGAAAGTATACATGAAACATACCAAAGATTCAGCAAAGCACAGTAGAGAGGAACATTTTAAAAGAAAACATTCCCCGGCCTAGCAGGCTAAAACTCTGACAATTACACAACTTAGAAGGATATATTGCATTAGTCATCATATACACATTGCAGAGTAATTCTTTCAACAAAATAAACTTATATTCAGCATACAAACTTACATACCTTAATATTTTAAAGTCATCAAACTTTGATTTGTGATGCAAATAACATCAATTCAATGAAATAATAAGGCTAGGACTACATACAAAAATTAAGCACATAAGCATTTCAAAAGATGGCATGAAATAGAGATTGATAAATACATAACACTTTAAGGTGTGAAAATTAAGATAGAAAAGAGGAAATGAACAACATGACATTGCAATATTATTTTCACAAACCTAAAACAAGGCATCATGGTAGTTGTAGTCATTTCAATTAAACATTAACCCCTTCAATGCTAGGCCTTTCCCCCCCCCCCCCCCCCCCCCCCCCCCCCCCTGTACTAAGCCTTTTTTGGCTATTTGGGATAGTTTGTGCTTAGGCCCCTGTAACTTTTTGACCACATAAGGTATCCATGCCAAATTTGCATCCTTTTTTTCCAACATCATGAAGATTCTAAAGGTGAAAAAGGCGTTGTGGTGCTGAAATCACCATCTTCCCAGCTCTCAGGGACAACCAGACTTTTGTCAGAAAACCACGATTGTTTACAAAGTTTTGGCATTTTTCTGGGACATTGCCTATTTTTGCTATTTTTTGTGCTTTCAACCTTCTTCCAGTTAATTATAGAAATGGTTATGAAAGCAATAATGGATCCAGGACAGCTATACATTTCAGAAAAGTAGACAAAATTTTGAATTCAGCAAGGGGTAATTTGAGTAGATCCTTCAAGGTTTCTTTATAGAAACTAACAGTTAAATAGAGGAAACATTGAAAATTAGTTGAACAAACAGCCATTTGTGTCAACATTTTCACATGTAACTTCTAATTATAACAACTCTTTGAAAGCAATATACCGTTACATTTGCTCCACCTTCCTGGTTGTGGGCATATATAGGACTTGTAGGTTCACCAAGAACCAACGAACCCAGAGCCAAAAACTGAGCAGCGACTTGCAATGGTTTTTTATTATGTACCGGGTATATAGCAATTATTCTGGGAAAATGTATACATGGAAAAATTGGTATGAAAGACACCTATGTATTTCTAAAATGGGAATAAAATATAGAGTTTAGAAACAGTAGATGTTTGCAAATTCCGAAATTGGGAATACTCATAGTAGCATGAGAATTATCGATCATTTTTCAAAATTACTTCTTTTTCACACATTGTCTTTCATTTGGAAGGCAGAAATGCATCAAAAGTCAATAGGTAATAACAGTTGCATTACAAATCTGAATTACCCTAAGTCTCCCGATAAAAATGGTACCTCACTTGTGTGGGTAGGCTTAGTGCCCACGACAGGAAACGGCTCACAACGCAACGTGAACACACCACATTTTCACAATGAAAAATTACCCTTTTTTTGCAAAGTGCCTAGCTGTAGTTTTTTAACCCTAGCTCTGCCGGCACCTAGGGAAACCTAACAAACCTATACATTTTTGAAAACTAGACACCCAGGGGAATCCAGGATGGGGTGACTTGAATGCTTCTCACCAGGTTCTGTTTTTCCCAGAATCCCTTGCAAACCTAAAAAATTGTCCAAAAAATCAACTTTTCCTCACATTTCTGTGGTGGAAAGTTCTGGAATCTGCGTGGATCCACAAATTTCCACCCACCCCACGTTCCCCAAAGCCTTCCAAGAAAAACGGTACCTCACTTGTGTGGGTAGGCCTAGTGCCTGCAACAGGAAACAGCGCAAAACGCAACGTGGACACACCACAATTTCACAGCAAAAAATGACACTTTTTTGGCAAAGTACCTAGCTGTAGTTTTTGAACCATGGCTCTGCTGGCACCTAGGGAAACCTAGCAAACCTATACATTTTTGTAAACTAGACACCTAGGGGAATCCAAGATGGGGTGACTTGACTGGCTCACTCCAGGTTCTGTTACCCAGAATCGCTTGCAAACCTAAAAAATTGTCCAAAAAAACAAATTTTCCTCACATTTCTGTGGTGGAAAATTCTTGAAGCTGCGTGGATCCACTAATTTCCACCCACCCCGCTTTCTGCAAAGTCTTCATAGAAAAGCGGTACCTCACTTGTGTGGGTAGGCCTAGTGCCCGCGACATGAAAGGGCGCAAAACGCAACGTGGACACACCACAATTTCACAGTGAAAAAATGACCCTTTTTTGGCAAAGCACCTAGCTGTAGTTTTTTAACCCTAGCTCAGCCGACACCTAGGGAAACCTAGCAAACCTATACATTTCTGAAAACTAGACACCGAGGGGAATCCAGGATAGGGTATCTTGACTGGCTTACACTAGGTTCTGTTAACCAGAATCCCTTGCAAACCTAAAACATTGTCAAAAAAACACATTTTCCTCACATTTCTGTGGTGAAACATTCTGGAATCTGCGTGGATCCACAAATTTCCACTACCCGCGCGTTTCCCGAAGTCTTCCGAGAAAAATGATACCTCACTTGTGTGGGTAGGCCTAGTGCCCGTGACAGGAAACGGCACAAAACGCAACGTGGACACACCACAATTTCACAGCGAAAAATGACCCTTTTTTGGCAAAGTACCTAGCTGTAGATTCTGAACCCTAGCTCTACTGGCACCTAGGGAAACCTAGCAAACCTATACATTTTTTTAAACTAGACACCCAGGGGAATCCAAGATGGGGTGACTTGACTGGCTCACACCAGGTTCTGTTACCCAGAATCGCTTGCAAACCTAAAATGGTACAAAAAAACCAATTTTCCTCACATTTCTGTGGTGGAAAGTTCTGGAATCTGCATGGATCCACACATTTCCACCCATCCCGCGTTCCCCAAAGTCTTCCGAGAAAAATGGTACCTCACTTGTGTGGGTAGGCCTAGTGTCCGCGACAGGAAACGGCGCAAAATGCAACGTGGACACACCACTATTTCACAGCGAAAAATGACCCTTTTTTGTCAAAGTAACTAGCTGTAGTTTTTTAACCCTAGCTGTGCCGGCACCTAGGGAAACCTAGCAAACCTATACAATTTTGAAAACTAGACACCTAGGGAAATCAAGGATGGGGTGACTTGACTGGCTCACACCAGGTTCTGTTACCCAGAATCCCCTGCAAACCTATAAAAATGGCCAAAAAAACACATTTTCCTCACATTTCTGTGGTGGAAAGTTCTGGAATCTGCATGGATCCATAAAATTCAACCCACCCCATGTTCCCCAAAGTCTTCTGAGAAAAATGGTACCTCACTTGCATGGGTGGGTCAAGGACCCGTGACAGGCAAGGGCCCAAAACCTATTGAGGCAACATCAAAATTACCTATCACAAACCAACCTGGTTTTGCGAAGGGGGGTCCCATGAGTTTTTGGCCCCAGGGCTCGGCGGCCATCTAGGGAAACCTACCAAACCCACACATTTCTGAAAACTAGGCACCCAGGGGAGTCCAGCGAGGTATGGCTTGCGTGGGTCCCCTAACGTTTTCCTACCCAGAATTCCCTGCAAACCTCAAATTTAGCTGAAATAAACACTTTTTTCTCAAATTTCTGTGTGGGAAAGTTCTGGAATCTACGTGGATCCACAAATTTTCCCCCACCCAGTGTTCCCCCAGGTCTCTCGATAAAAATGATACCTCACTAGCGTGGGTGGGTCAAGTACCCATGACAGGCAAGGACCCAAAACCTATTGAGGCGACATCAAAATTACCTATCACAATTTTTTAGGTTTGCAAGGGATTCTGGGTAACAGATCCTGGTGAGAGCCAGTCAAGTCACCCCATCCTGGATTCCTATGGGTGTCTAGTTTTCAAGAATGTACAGGTTTGCTAGGTTTCCCTATGTGCCGGCTGCTCTAGGCCCCAAAATCCACAGGTTGGCACATTGCTAAAAACAAGTCCGTGCCTAGTCAGCTTTCTGCTGCCCTGTGGGGGTATCGGGGTGGGGGTGCCCCAATATGCCCCAAGGGGGGCAGAAACACTGGACATTGGTTTGGACATTCTGGGCAGCCCCCACGCATAAACAAAGCCAGGGTAATCATTGACGTCTAGTGGGCTTTTTGCCCCCGGTGGGGCAGATTGGGGGCTACTGCCCCATATGCCCCCAGGGGGGGCAGAAAGGCTGTAATTTTTGCCGGGGAGTGGGTAGGAGCATGGGCATGCCTGTTTTGGGCAGCCCCCACCCTCGTTCAAATTTGCCCAAAAAAATCACTTGCATCTAGTGGGCTTTTTGCCCCCCCGGTGGGAGATAGATTGGGGGCTACTGCCCCATCTGCACCCCATGGGGGGCAGAAAGGCTGTAATTTTTGCGGGGGAGGGGGCAGGGGCATGGGCATGCCTGTTTTGGGAAGCCCGCACCCTCATTCAAATTTGCCCCCCAAAAATCCCTGGCGGGGGGCAATCCCCAGGGGAGCAAAAAGCCTACTAGTCACCATGGAGTTTTTTGGGCAAATTTTAATTAGGGTGGGGACTGCCAAGAACGGGCATGCCAATGCCCCCACCCTAATTAAAATTTGCCCAAAAAAATCCCTGGCTTCTAGTGGGCTTTTTGCCCCCCCGTGGGGGCAGATTGGGAGCTAAAGACACTTGTTAAAATGGAGGTTACACATACCCAGTGTAAATATGCAGTACAAATAGAACAGCCATTTACAATCTATAACACATATTTGAAATATGTTATTTGGTGCCCATTTCTGCTGCGTTCGTCTCTTGTGCTCACTGTGTGCCCATTTCTGCTGCATTCGTCTCTTGTGCTCACTGTGTGCTCATTCTGTTGCATTTGTTTTTTGGACTCTGTACCTGTGCCCTTCCGTTTTTGGTGTTCTGTTATTTTTTTAGATTTCCTCTGTTTCCCTCCACCGCCTCTGCCCCCGTGACCTCTCCCCCCTGACCGCCCCTGCTCCTGCCTCCCAGCTGCACCTCCCTTCCCCCTACTTAAGGCAGTCGCTGCGTGGTCACGCCGCTTGCGTGCCTAAGGCAGGCCCGTCTTCGCCAATCTGCGACCCGTCCATGGCCAGCGCCAGGAACCCTGGAATACGAGCCCCCACCACTACAACTCCGCCGCTCTCCATGCACTCAACCCTGGAAGAAACACCGACTGCCAAAGTGCTACACTGAACACCACCCATGGCCAGTTCTCCTGCCAACACTGCCGACAAATCTTCACCATCGACTTCGCCCCCACGACCACCGAACCCTCACTGGACACCCGCACTCCTGAAGAACTGACATGCATCCTCTTCAACGCGTGCTCCCTACACCGACACACCGTAGAGATCTGGGATATGCTTGACACTCTCTTGCCTGACATCGCCTTCTTCACAGAAACCTGGAGCAACGCCACCTCCGCACCTGACATCACCACCGCCCTCCCAGACAGATACAAGATCCAGAGAAAGGAATGCCCCCAACGCCCAGGAGGATGACTCGCCATGGTACACAAGAGCTCCCTCCAACTATCCACCTCCAGCACGAGCAACCCCCTCTCCAACCCAGAACACCTCCACTTCCAGACCAGCCCCAGGACCACACTGTGCAGCACTGTCACCTACAGACCCCCCAGGCCTCGCGCCCTCTCCGCAACCACCTTTGCCGACCTCGTCGCACGCCAAGCCATCACCTCAACGGACTACATCCTCATCGGAGACCTGAATTTCCACTTCGACAACCGCAGCCACCCCGACTCCACCGCCCTCCTTGACAACCTCACCAACCTCGGACTGAAGCAGCTCGTCACCACCCCCACCCACAGAGCCCGACACACCCTCGACCCCATCTTCGCAGGAGGGACAAACATCCACTTCAGCCACACCACACAACCCCTCTGGACAGACCACCACTGTGTACACTTCACCTTCAACACCTCCACCGCACCCAAACCTGCCCCGCGCCCACCTCGAAGGAACTGGAGCAAAATCACAGAGGAACACCTCAACGCCACCCTCCTCCAAGACCCCCCCCCTCTGCCATGACCGACGCCAACTCTGCAGCCAAAGAACTGCACCGCTGGATCTCCGACTGCACCAACAAGCTCGCACCCCTCCACCACCGCACCAAACAACACCCCCTGAAGGCCGCCTGGTTCACCATGGATCTCCAAGAAGCCAGGCACTCCTGCAGATGCCGTGAGAAAATCTGGCAAAACAGGAAAACCACCGAAGACCAGAACAACTAAAGGAACGCCATGAACGAATAGCACCAGCGTATAAAAGCCACCAAGAGGACCTTTTTCAAGAACAAAATACACTCCAACGCAAGTAACACCAAATAACTCTTCCACATCATTCAGCAGTTCACCAAACCCCCCAGCGAAGCCACGGATGTCACACCATCCCAGAACCTCTGCAACAAGCTCAGCTCCTACTTCCACTTGAAAATCAAGGCCCTCTACGACAACTTCAGCAAACAGACTCCAGACACCAGCCCTCCCCACCACCGACAACCAGACGACCATCACAACCTGGAATCCTGTTACCACTGAAGACACCACAATGACCATGAAGAACACCCACTCAGGAGCCCCCCATGGCCCCCTGCCCGCCACACATCTACCACAGAGCCGCTGCCACCATAGCACCCAAACTAGGCCGGACCATCAACGCCTCCTTCAAATCCGGCTTCTTCCCTGATGACTGGAAGCAGGCAGAGGTCAGACCCCTCCTCCAGAAGCCCTCAGCAGACCCAACAGACCTGAAAAACTACCGGCCCATCTCTCTCCTCCCCTTCGCGGCCAAAGTCACCGAGAGATTCATAAATGCCCAGCTGACCACCTTCATCGAAGAGAATGCCATCCTAGTCCGGATTCCACAGCAACCACAAAACCTAGACCGCCCTCCTCGCCGCCACCGATGGCATCCGCATGCTACTTGACCAGGGCCACACTGCGGCACTCATCCTACTAGACCTCTCTGCAGCCTTCGACACCTTCCCACATCGCACTCTCGCAGCCAGACTCCATGACACCGGTATACAAGGAACCTCCCTCAACTGGAAATGGTCCTTTCTCTCTGGTAAAACCCAGAGGACCAGACTCCCACCCTTCCTCTCCGAACCCACAGAGATCAACTGCGGAGTACCCCAAGGATCCTCACTGAGCCCCACACTTTCCAACATCTACATGGCCCTTCTCTCTGCCATCGTCAGACAGTTTGGGCTCAGCATAGTATCATACGCCGATGACACCCAGCTCATCCTCTCACTCATGAAAAACCCCGATGACACCAGACTCTGCTTCCAGGAAGGAATGAAGGATGTCGCAGCCTGGATGAACAGCTGCCTGAAGATCAACTCGGAGAAGACAGAGGTCCTCGTCATCGGACCCTCCACCACTGCTTAGGACAACACCTGCTGGCCCTTTGCCCTGAGGAGCTTACCCACCCCATCAGACCACACACGGAACCTCAGCATCATCCTTGACCCCTCCCTCAGCATGACCCGCCAGATCAACTCCGTCGCCTATACCAGCATCAACTGCCTCCGCATCCTCCACAAGAACTTCAAATGGATCCCCCCGAATGCAGGAAGACCATCACCCACGCGCTCATAACCAGCAGACTGGACTACAACAATGCTTTCTTTTTATTTTTTTTAAATAAATGTTATTGTCAAGGAGAAGGCATCAAATACATACAAATAAAATACTCATTGTTAGATATAAACAAACATCCATCTGATATGAACACAAGAAAAAAGAAAATGATGAAGGGGAACATTTGACTGTTACATACATTATCAATCAAAAATACATCCATTAGAGATAGAAATTAAAGACATTGGCTGGATCATTTCATTTTTCTATTGCAGTACATTTAATCATAGAGCGAGCCCCTCTCGTCCCAGCCAATGTAAATTCTATATCATATATCTGCCTTACTAGCAGCCACCAGTCCATCACAGTTGGGGGTTTTGGCGATATCCACACCCTGGCTATAGTTAATCTTGCTGCAGCTAGTAGGATAGTAAACAAGCTATTACAGTTTAAATTTTTAGAGCTATATCCCATCATAACTTCAGTGGTCGACAGAGGTATTTCCGTCCCTAGCTTTTGATGCAGAACATCCCCAACCTTCTGTCAAAATATTGTTAGTTCTGGGCATGTTAAAAACATATGCTTGAAGTCAGCCGCATATAGATTACATCTTGGACATTTTGTCCGCTCGCTGTTTATATTATCAGCCGATGACCATTTTACAATTCTATCCGGAGTATAGTATAGAAGACATATCATGCGATGTTGCTGCAATCTTAAATTAGTAGCATGTACGGCCTTATCTATAATACTTAAAGCCTGTGATATAGTACCAGCCACTACCAGCGTCCCCAACACCCCACTCTAGCATTCTGCCAGTTTCCCGCAGTCGTCAGGTCTACCACTATTAAACCATTTGTAAACTCTACTTATCAGAGATTTTGATTCAGCTGTATTGAGAAAACCCCATATCTCAGAATCATTTATATTTTCCAGTTTTAAGTTTTTCAAAAAGAAATCTCGGATCTGGTAGTACTTAAGAATCATGGACCCTGGTAGCTTGTGTTTTTTCTGTAAGCTCCCAAATTAGACAAAGCCATTGTAGTCATATACATCTCCAATACATTTAATGCCGCATCTAGCCGATTTCGTACCAGCAAGATCATGGAATATCTCCGGGAATCCTGGATTCTGCCAGAGCGGTAACTCATTATGATAGCAGGAGATATTCTTGCTTAACAAAATTGAGTGCCAAATATATACATCATCCCGTAACCCTTTTAAAATAGTTAGGGTCGTTAAGTCTATACAAAAACATATGACTCTCAGCCCACAATATAAACTTGTGGCTAAAAATAGTGTTGGCCGGATTCAAAAGGCTACGTAGCCAGGTGAAGCAAGCTGACCAAAAGAATGTTTTGAAATCTAGGAACTCTAAACCGCCTTGACTAAAAGAAAGTTTCAACCGATCTATTGCTCATCTTGCCTTCCTATATCCCCATATGAAGCTACCTAATATTCCATCCAGCTTTTAAAAAAATGAATTTGGGACACGTAACGGTATAGAACGATAAAGATAAAGAAATGTAGGCAAAATCTTCATTTTAATAATATTAACTCTACCAATAATCCCAATAGGTAGCTTATGCCATTTTTTTAAAGACTTATTCGTCTCTTTTATTAATGCGACATAACTTAGCGACAATAAACTGTCTATTTGCGCTGCTATCCTAACCCCTAAGTAGATAACAGTTGGACAGACTCCAGGTACTGGTATCAAAGGTTTATGGTTGAGATGGACTTGCGTCTTATTAGCGTTTAATTTATAGCCTGAAATTAGTCCAAACTGACCCGCTACCTCTGTTATAGTTTTCAGCGCTTCTCCTGGTTCTGTTGAGAAAACCGCTATGTCATCTGCGTAAGCGATGACCTTCAGAGAACTCGCCCCTGACTTAAAATCACTTATTCGCAGATCATTTTGCAGAACAGAAATAAATGTCTCTATATAAAGAGCAAATAATAAAGGTGAAAGAGGGCATCCCTGGCGATTGCCGCACAATACTGGGAAGGTGGATGACTGCAGGCCTGAGTATGTCAGTTTAGCACACTGTTTATCATATAGAGCTTGTATCTGCTTCATAAATTGACCTTTGATCCCAGATGCTGAGATCGTAACCCTCAAAAATTCCCACCCCACTCAAATGCCTTTTCTGGGTCTAATAAAATCATACCGAGTGAGGTGGGTCTGGTGTTTGCAAGATCAAAAGCAGTTACTGCCATGTTTACGTGAGCGGTGGTGTCTCTCCCTTGAATAAACCCATGTTGATGAGGAGAGACCAGATTGGGCATTATTGGGGCCAAGCGATTAGCTAAAATTTTAGCATAAATTTTTGCATCTGCATTTATAAGTGAAATTGGTCTGTATGACCCAAAATCCTCAGCTGGTTTATTTTTCTTCAGAAAGAAAACTATCTTCATCATATGCCATGAGTCAGGAGTTCTACCCCCTGATTCTGATTTCCTCTATTACCTGACTAAATGGTACCAGCATAACATCGTTAAAATTTTTATAAACTCCTAGGGGAATGGAATCTTCTCCCGCTGCCTTCCCTGATGGTAGAGCGCCCATTGCAAGTTCTATCTCATTAATTGAGATACCTTCATCAAGAGAATCGGATTCCTCACTCCCCATCTTTTTTAAAGAGCTATTCTGAATATAACTACAGATATCCTCGTGCGTTGGCTGTATCGTTGGAGTATATAATGTTTTATAATAAAGTGCAAACTGTTCTAATGTCTGTTGTGGTTGCTCATATATTTTGTCATCTAGCCCCTTTATTACTTTTATATGAGCCCTAGCCCGGTTGTCTGCCACCTTAAAAGCAAGTACTTTGCCTATTCTCTCCCCAAATTCGTACTGCGACAGGCGATATTTGTTATATCTTGCCACACTTTTCTCTCTAAATATGTTCTTCAGGGCTGAGCATAAGTCGATTAAAATAAAACCCCGTCGTTCCACATCCTCCGTACCTTTCATAATAGCCTCTGCATGCTGATCTTAAACCTCCCGAATCTCTATTATGGTTGCTTTGGTTGCACTTGTTCGCTCCTTATTTTGCCGCCAGATGTATTGCTGGGTGTAACCTCTCATAACTGACTTACATGTGTCCCACACTACTTTAACGGAAGCTGTTCCTACATTTTCATTAAAAAAAGTCTCCAGTTGGCCCCTGATCTTAACCACATACTCATGGTCATTCAACAGATATCTAGGAAATGAAAAAGGTCTGGCTACCTTATTCGAATCTGGAATTTTAAATGTAAGGAGTATAGGGTTGTGGTCAGAAGTCACTTTTGGACAAATTTCCATTTCCGTGGACCATACTATAGAACCTGTAGCCCAGGCCATATCTATCTGGGAATATAATTTGTGTGGAGCTGAATAATAAGTATAACCTGGTATATTAGGGTATAGAGTTCTCCACACATCCCTGACAGCCTGTAGACGCCCTAGTTCCCTTATTGCGGCTCTTGTCCTCCTCATTCTTTGAATTGAGCCCCATCACGTTGTATCGATGCTATAGTCCATGATGCAGTTCAAATCGCCCATCACAACCCTTTTCCCCTCCCAGTTCAACATTTCTATATTTATCACATCAAAAATTGTAGGGTCATCCGAGTTCGGGCCGTACACTGCACAAAATACATAATTCCTTCCTTTTATCATTATCTGTGCCATAGCCCACCTGCCACCTTCATCTGCCATTGTGTTCCCAATTACCCCCTCAACCCGTTTGTGTTTTAATATAGCGACCCCCCGTATAGAGGCACTTTGCGTAGTACACACTATCATTTTGTAGCCCAACTGCTTTAGCAACCCGCGATCTTTATACGAAAGATGTGTTTCCATCAACATAACCATTTGGGGATCATTCATTTTTAATTCCTCTGCTACCAATTGCATCTTAATCTTACTGTTCAATCCGGCCACATTCCATGCTAAACACTTAAACTGATCCATAAAAAAAAATAACGCTATCGACCATACCCTCCATTTTTATTGATTTAATACTGTATTCAACTATTTTATTAACCTTTTGGTTCCTTATTGTCCTTCCCTTGATTTTTCCCCATTTCTGCCCTCTCACGTTCCCCTCACCATCCCTGCCCCCAATAAGGAGAGCCCCACCCCCCTGCACCTAGAAGGAGCAATCATCCTCTTCTTTAGCTACAGCAATGCCTTCTATGCCGGAATCAACAGAACTCTCCTACACAAGCTCCAAACCATCCAGAACACGGCAGCCAGACTCATCCTCGGAACCCCACGACACGAGCACATGACCCAACACCTACGAGACCTTCATTGGCTCCCCGTCAAGAAGAGAGTAACCTTCAAACTCCTCACCTACGCCTACAAATCCCTACACAACATCGGGCCCAAATACCTCAACGAGAGAGTCTCCAATTTGCTGGATAATCTGGCAAGTTATGGCCTGAAACAACTTGTAGAAGAGCCTACACATATAGCCGGACACATATTGGACGGCATTTTTACCAATAATGAGCAGCTCCAAGTCGAGAGTGTTCTACCCACTCTGTGGTCTGACCACTCCACAATACATTTTAGTATAAAGTTCCCGTCATTAACGAGAGGCCGTAGTCGTAGGTTAGAGGTATCAAAGTCTCGTTCCTGGAAAGCAATTAAGAAGAATGAGTTGTTAACTATCTTGGAGACTGAGCCACCCAAGGTGACTTCTGATATCAACATCTCAGCCTCTAACTTTGAAGAATAGCTTAGATCAGCTGTTAATCTGCATGCCCCGGAAGTCACTAAATCCTTTCACAATAAAAGGGTTACTTCACTCTGGTACACGTTGGAGCTGCCGCAAATAAAAACAATGTGCAGACGTAAGGAGCGAATCTGGAGGTCTGATTACAGTACCGAGCATAAGAAAGGGTATAATAGTATACTTGAAGACTATAAGGCAGCGATAAAACGGGCTAAATCGGTCTGTTTCACCACAAAGATTATGGAGGCTACTAGCTCCTCTAAGGAGCAATTCAAAACAGTAGCAGAGCTAGCTAAAGGTCCGGGCGATGAGAGGTTTCAGCCGGATCAAAGTTTCGTGGAACAACTGCCTTTGTTTTTCCAGAATAAAGTATGGATGGTATACAACACACTTCTGACTACCGCAGGGGTTCAACAACACAACACTGTGGCATCCCCGAATCACCAGGATACCCCACATAGGCTGTCCTGCTTTTCGACCTTGGAAGAGGACCAAGTGGCCAATCTGTTGCTCCATACTCCATACATATTACATCTACTACCCCACAAGATTAGCTCTTTCCTGACACCCCTTATGAACGCCGTCATTGCTTCTGGGGTTTTTCCCACGCCGTGGAAAAAAGCTTGTATTAGGCCTATTTTGAAGAAACCCTCTCTAGATCCTTTGGACGGAAAACATTATCGTCCAATTTCTTGTCTTCCATTACCATCTAAGATCTTGGAAAAAGCTGTGAATTTACAACTAACGGATTATTTGGATAGGAATCATTTGTTGGACTCCACACAGCATGGTTTCCGCTTGTCTCATTCCACTGAATCCGCATTACTCATGGCCACTGAACAGATACGGAAGGTGATGGATGGGGGAGGCAGAGCCACACTTATCTTATTAGATCTGACCGCGGCCTTCGATACCGTGAACCATTCGGTGTTGGTGCAGTGGCTGAAGGATGCGGGTATTGTAGATATCGCCTTGACCCTACTCACCTCCTTTTTAACATCTCGTGAGCAACAGATTCACTGGAATGGCCAACAATCTGGATTATTCCATCTTCCGTGTGGAGTCCCACAGGGCTCCGCATTGTCTCCTACTCTTTTTAATTTGTATGTCAGACCTCTGGCACAGGTAATCACTGAACATGGCTTAATGCTGGTGTCTTATGCCGACGACACTCAATTAGTGGTCTCCCTGTCTCAAAGTGTCGGGCGTACAGCCGAGAGGTTCCGTAACTGTCTTACTGATGTAATGGCGTGGATGACTAGGAAATTCCTGAAGATAAATACGGACAAGACCGAAGTTATTGAGTTTGGCCAACTCCCTTCCATCTGGAGCCAAACTTGGTGGCCCCCAGAGGCAGGCTCCTGTCCAGTCCCTGTAACTAGGGCGAGGAACATGGGAGTGGTGTTTGATAAAGATCTTAAATACGCCTCTCAAGTTAATCAAGTCATCTCAGCCTGTTTCTTTACATTGAAAATCTTACGGAAGATTTTACCTTTTATCCCGCTGTCTCTCCGGAAAACTGTAGTTGGAGCTCTTGTCCTTTCTAACATTGATTATTGCAATGCACTCTATCTTGGTATAGGTAAGGGACAGATTAAAAACTCCAATCCCTCCAGAATGTGGCAGCGCGAATACTCTATGATCTGCCCAAACATCATCCGACCTCGGCAGTAATTAAAGAACTATACTGGCTTCCAGTGTGCCAGAGATTATATTTCAAAGCTCTCTGCTTGGTGCACAAGGCAATCTACAGAGGTGGAGCTTTGGATATTCAATCGCTGTTTCACGTGTACCAACCCTTACGTACACTTAGGTCTACTAACACAGGGCTGGTTTGTGTCCCCAGAATTAAAAGAGCTAGATGGGGAGGAGCTGGTTTTTCTTATCAAGCTTCTATTTTGTGGAACTCTCTTCCGGAGACAGTCAGGCTGGAACCCAACAGACCTGGCTTTTTCCAAGACCCTAGGATTTCTCGTTGTTTGTTTTAATTCCCCCAGCGCCAAGACGCCACGGCATAAGTGTGCTTTATAAATGTTTCAGTCAGTCAGCCAGTCCTTTCACATACCCAAAAGAAACCTCCACTCCGCCGACCTCACCCTGGCAGAAACCCCACGCATCCACAGGAACAGAGCAGGTGGAAGAACCTTCTCCTACGTCACAGCCAAGGCCTGGAACGATCTCCCAATCAACATCAGACTCTCCCCTACCCTGCACACCTTCAGGAAGAACCTCAAAACCTTGCTCTTCAACTGAACCGGAGCTGCACCCCCCCCCCCCCCAGTGCCTTGAGACTCTCTTGGTTGAGTAGCGCGCTTTATAAATCCCTGATTGATTGATTGATTGAAGAACCATTACATCATGTGAATTGTAATGGAGATTGGAACCTGTGATCCCAAATCCAAGAAAATACATTCAAACAAACAAGTCAAAAAAATGATAGAAATATATACAGGTTTCCGTGTTTCCAAAAGGTGCCAAACACATTAGCAACAGCTAAATGAAAGCAAAAATGGGACATTTAGGTTTAGTGACACATTCAAAAGTCTAACTTACCTGTCTCCACTCTACCAGGGATTCCTGTCAAGCCTTCAGTATGTAGGATCTGCAGGAACTTCTCCTCCCAGGAAAAGTTGTAAGAGGTGGCTGGGAGAACCACCACCAGTCCTCTGGGCCTCCAGGTGACACTTGGAGGCCAGGGAATGCACTATTCCCACATATACTTCCACCTTTTCCTAATTTCCTCCTGTGTGTGCAGGTTATCTGTAACAGCATTCACTCTGTCAACTATTCTCGTTCCCATTTGCTTTTTCTGGACTATGGCAGTATTTTGAACTTGGACTCCAAACAATTGTGGCTCTACTCTAATACTTTCATCCACCATGACTGACAATTCTCCCTCTGTAAAACAGGGATTTCTCCTCCTTGCCATTCTCCAAACAAAAAATGAAAGAAATGTTATGACCCACAAGAAAATAAATGATATACGAAAAAAGGGACAAGAAACAGAGAACGCCAAAAAAAACTGACTTCACCGTCAAAAGTTTTGCTTGACAATGTTGTGCTGCAGTGCAATGGTAAAGGATCCTGGTATGAAATGGAGTGTGTTTTATAGGGTGGTATGCAGGTGAACATAATTAGGCAAAACACATTAGGTGTCTGATACTAGCATCCATCCACAAGCCATGAGAAAAGTACAATGTTGACGCATCCTGCGACGGAATCCCTCCATCAGAAATCCGCTGCTAGAACAACTCCAGCACAACTGTGAAATCTAGATATGCTCATTGCAGTCTGACCACCATGACGGCGACGGAGTAATGTTAGCCAGCAGAAGAGTCACCTGTGTCAGCTGTTGTGAGCCTCTTACATGACGATAAACAGTCTGTTGATACACGGACAGAGATTCAGCCTGCAAATATCTAAATGCGACATGCAGGATGCTGTGAGCTTCGGGGAATACTTGTAAACTCTACCACAGAGGGACGATGAGAGTCCCGCCAAGATCTAAATTGGACCCAAAGTTTTCAGAAATACATTCTTCAAGCTACTATTATTCAGTTATACACATCAAACATAACTTAACACTTAGGTGCCTAGGTAGACCATACACCCACACAACTAACTAATATCTAAGATGTATAGCTCATAATGCTACCACATGGTAGGGGAGTGTCTGATACTGAATGAATATTGCATGGATGTCACAAACACTATCTTACTATCTACAATCATGATACATGCTAACTGGGATTGTTGACTTTGTCCAAACAAAATTAACTCAACCTGAAAATTAAGCCATGCTTCATATGTCATTCTAAGCTCTAAGTCCCTACATTCTTTATGTATGAAGTACAGAAAAACACACTGAAGTTGAAACCTCTTTGATCGCAATACTACAAAGAAATATAAGTAGAGCATTCCTCAAGTAGCAGGAGGGAAACCTCTGTAACATTGTATCACTCAATTCTGCTGGATTGAGCTGCACAATGTGGTGACAAACAACCTAGGAAGGCTCCACGTTCCAAGGTTCGGGACTGTTTGACCCTAAATGGTCAGATGAGTTAGTATGGAAAAACATCATAGATGACCACACAATACGATTGGGCTTAAGAGTAATCTGTTAAAAAATATGTTATGGAAACCTCTTGCTGTGGATCTTCTAAGAGTATATTAACAGCTGATATTCATGAACATAATGTTATTAGAGTAGTGAACTGAATGGTAATGAAACATATTATGTAATATTTTGGTTAGTTCTATACACAAAGTGTTCCTTCGTAAAAGTGATTAGATTATAAATTACATCACTGATGTGCACACATTTTTACTTCTGTTTGACAATGAAAATGCTTTGAAAATGTTATTAAAATAAAAAAGTACATGTTAGGTCGAGCAGGTAAAGGTGAAGATGGATGAGACCAAAAATGAATAGGGACTAATTCATTGATGGCAGGATTAAGATGAATCAATCAGGTGTTTGTTGAGCGCGACTACTCACCCGTAAGGGTCTCAAGGCGCTGGGGGAGCTGTGGGGGTGCAGGTTCCAGTCCATCAAGGAGGGGGTCTGTCGAAGAGCCAGGTTTTGAGGTTTCTCGCGAAGATGGGGAGCGACGTTGTCTGTCTGTGGTAGAGCGGAAGGGCGTTTCAGGCTCTAGCCACGAGGAAGGAGCGGCCTCCCGATCTGGTCTATAATTTCCAGTTGGTTGTTCTTCAGTTTGAAATGAGTTTGTGAACAAGTTTAGAAGTGAATATGTTTTTTTTTAGCTGTCAATATTTTTCTTCACACTATGTTCATTTGTGCAAATGTATATGGCTGCTTTATTGGGATATATGGGGAAGGATCACATAAAGCGAGTACTAGAAGTGCATGGTCGCTGGCTAGATTTAGGCTGGCTTGTTTTAAGTACTTTAAAAGCTGTAGCAGTAGAATATAAGCACCTTAGAAAGTGATAAATGTTTTTTGTCAAGGCACTTTAAAGGAGTGTGATGCATTTGGCTAGAACTCTAGCAACATTTGTTGACATATAGAAAGTAACTACAGAGCCCAGCGCGATACAATAACATAACACAAAGCAAAATAACTGCACAACAAACTCAAAAAGGAACACAACAAAATGAAACAGAAGCACAACACAGCACAATAACACTACATTAGGACACAAAAACAGCACAATCTAAAGCTATAGAATTGAAAGTGTGTGATGTTTTTTCGTGTTGGTGCATCATTGAATTGTGTGGTGTGCTGAGTTAGTGTGTTGTGTTTCATTGTTTTGTTAAGTTGTGTTTTTGTGCTGTTATTGTGTTGTATTTTATTGTGTTATGTTGTATATATTTGATAATATTTGATTTTTGAATTTTTGTGTTTTTTCTTTTATTGCTGTTATTGTAGTTTGTTATTGTAATATGGTGTTGTGGTATTGCACAGAAGTGGGGAGAAAGTCGCATGGATTCAGCAGGACATAAGCCTTCAGTAATATCTCAGTAATTCCTGGTAATAAATTACGGCATACAAGCTCATTTTAGCTAAAGAGCTCTGTAAAATCTCTAGTTGCTATAGTATATCTTTAGTACTGGTATAGAAGTCTCAGATATTCTCCTTTTGCAGTGCTGTGTTGAAAAGATAATCAGGAAAAATACTGAGATCACCCAGATTGTGGGGATGACTAGACTTATTTTCCATTTCCCAAAGTTCAATGGTTTCCAGAGTTTCCACACAGGATTGCAGCACATGTGATGCAGAATGGAGCTACTGTCAGGACAACTACCACTACCACCAGCTCAAAGCTAGCAAATGCACTGCCACACTGCCAGGCTGCCACCATCCAGCCTCACTACTTGCCCCTGTTGGAACTAAGTGCCTTCCTACATGGTGAGAGATTTGTTGACTGGATTGAGGGATCGATCCTGCCTTATAATTAGCAGAATCTCCATCCATATCCGCATGGACTGCACCAACCTTGCTACAATTTAGGAAACAACTGCAGATGCACTCCTTTCAAAAACACTACATCATGATGAACTAACTGTCTATTTTCGCTCAGAAACCAACCACCACTCCAATCATACATTGACAGTATATTTACCTTTGACCCTGTACAGCCCTCTGCTGCCTTTTGGCTAGATTCACTATATATAAGTACCATATACATGCATACGTCATGTAAGTTCAAGCCTGGGAGCATATGCCAGGACATTGGTAGAGGAAGGATCCTGCTGGCCAGTACAAACATTTGAAATAAAAACTTGATAATATTTAACTGCAAAGATCTACTCATACATTAATTATTTCTATACGTTTTGTAGATGAAATCTATTGTGACTCTCCAGTCTCTTCCTTAAAGGGTTATGGCTTGAAGTGGGGCACCCAGCAAATTATTATCATATACCGATTTTGTAGACCGTGCTTAGTGTTTCACAATGCATCAAAACACAAACTGTCTTCAAAGGCTGTTTGCAACAGATTTGCCACACATTGAACCTAGTATGAAAATGTTATTATTTTGAGTTGCCCACCCTGCAAACTATTCATATTTACTGTTTTTTTCTTACAATGTTTAATTAGCTAAAGTCAGCTCAAACATTAACCATTTGCCAATAAACTGTGCACAACGCATTTTCTCACCCTGTACACCTGTGCTGAATTCGCCAAGGCTTTCAGTGGTCCAGACTACAAATTATTCATATTAAGCATTGTTTCCAGAGCGCCTAATGATACTTAATATGTACAACTATGCCAAAATTTAAATCAGTTGACCTCAAGTGTTGTAGGCTACAAGTCACACTTTCTTATTGTGGGATATTTTTGGGGAACTGCCGCTCTTTAAAGTTGAAAGCCACACAAAAGCATGTCTCATTTTGAAAATCCCCCCAAACCATCCTGTTCTCACAAATCTATCAAAATCTAAACGTCCGTGTCCTCTGGGTATACACAGTCCTGCCCGCCTAAGTCAGTGGGCCATCTGAGTGGTAAGGTAAGCATGCAATTCGATTAAAAATGCATTCGCATAAAATGTTTGCAACTCCATAAACGCAAGTTGTAATATACGTGGAATTTGACAACTTAATAAACACATTATTGCAATTAAGTATTTTTAAAAGAACCTGCTTGTTGTTTAATGTGAGTCAATATGATGGATGCCAAATTGGGCTTGCCAGAGGTAGCATGAGTTACCAATTGCTTGACCTTTCAATCTTACCCCGAGCATTGTCCATGTACAACTAGGCTTGGGGGTCATGAAAACAGTATCAGAAACAGAAAGAGGCGTGTTTACTTTCTGTAATCTCCACTCTTTGCCCTTCCCTCAGCCCCTCAAAAGCAAATAGAAGTTTGTTATTGAGCTAAGGGTGACAAAAGGTGTCAACTCGGGAATGTAATCAGTGATCCACTTAAATTCATCTCAGCTGCTGGAAATTACCTGGGCCACATTCCATTCCTTCGTTTTTTGCTCACTATACTACTACAGACAGGGATCAATTGTTCGCAAGTCAAGCTCGTTTCTGGTTGAATGAGAACAGTCCATGCTGTGTCCCTCTAAACAGACAAAAGGAACCCCAAAGTAGTGTTTCCTTTGTGGGGGTATGACACGTTTAAAAAACAATATTCATTGACACTACATTTCCAAACATAAACCTGTTGTTTCCATACATTGCCTCCAAGAAGGTAAAGCATTCTTAAGGACTTGGGGGCCATGGACGAAACGTATTTTGGGGATCCCTGTTTGGATTAGGTTTGAATTTATGAACCAATTTCCAGTCGCAGTCTGTGCTGGTAACGGCGGGGGAGGGTAAGGGGGATTTCGAGGGACGATGCTGAGGGGAAATTAATTATTTATTTAAATTTTCCCTTTGCATCGTCATTCGAAATCACCCCTTACAGGGCCCCACTGCTGTTACCTGCACAGACTGCGGCTGCCAATTTCACCACTCTCGGGCCGTCTCTGGCCAGGTCACCGACAGTGCACAGTCGCACTCGTCCACATTTTAAATTTATTTACATCTAATATTCAGGGATAGTGATGTTTTCAATATTCTAACACAACAGAAGCTCACTAATATTACTGCAAGTAATATCTGTGAAATATAATCTAGTGGCTTCCTCCGATTTCTCATAATGTGAGGTCCTGTTTTGATCTCAAAGAAACGTGTTTTATGGATGTTGCATGAAAAATAAATACATTTCTCTGAAAATTGTCTGCAGTAATCACTCAAATATCACCCACATTAAAAATAAATTAAATACAACGGTATTGTAAACAATCTAAGAATTATCAAAGGTCATCAGGGTTAGACTCTGCAGAACCGAGCTGGCTCTATCAGGGGGCCACGTAAAAGCCTGGGGCCCTGGGCCCACTTCGCTCATGCCTTGGTTAAAACGTCTCTAGTCTGAACGCATTGTGCTCAGACCATGGCAGTTGGTTGCAAGTTGTTCACGTTAAGATTATGTTTAATATTATTAATATTATGTAATGCGTCAAAATAGGCTCAGATGTTAACAGCTATGAAGCTGTATGACAAGGATCTTTACACGGCCATTGAACCTATACCGAACTTTACACTTTTTTCTTACTGAATTTCGTTACAGCGTAAAAATGGTCGCAAATGTTTATCAGTGGCCTTTAAGCCTTATCTCCCACAACCATTCCACTGCCAAACAAGAACACTTCTGTGGCTCTTCGTTGTCCAACCTTCTAATTATTCAAAAATTCACTTTGCGGTGCTAAACTTGACTTCAAATAAAACATAACTGCTCCTTCAATAGCCTTTTTTCCCCAAGAAACTTTGCAGATGATAAGATTTTTGCATCAAAAGACTTTTGGTGGTCCAAGTAGATAATAAATGACATTAATGACGTCATAGCTGAACATATGGTAAACGTCCCATGGCATTCAATTCCTAACCTTTAAAACAATTCACATCCTGCTCTGATTGTGGCACTCCTCGTTTCTTAGTTTCAGTGCCAACATCGTGCATGTTTTCTAACATTATCATTTGCCAAGAAACTTTGCATAGGACCCTTTTCCTCAATCCATGCAACTGTTTTGGATTTAATACGGTTTTTAGTGGCCCAACCCTTTCAAAAGAAACACACCACATGTTTCTCACTGTCAGTGTCCACACTGAGAGTTATTATTTTGCATAGTCCACCTAGCAAATCTTTCTTAATAAACATTTACTTCAAAGTAATTAATGTTGCCCAAAAATGTACCAAACCATAACAAATCCTGAAAATGTAATGACTTTAATTTGACCTCTCATAACCCAATAAGCACTTCTTCTGGGCACGAGCCCCTATCGCCACAGGCACGTCACTTTTAGTGACGTTCCAGTGGCGATGGACCCTTCACCTTATTAACAAGGCAGCGTTATGCCACTCAACGCGGCTTAACGCCGCCTTGTAAATAAGGACTCCTTTCCCACTGCACTTAGCGTGAAAGGGGAGTGCATTGGGTGTTGTGTTGAGCATTTTGCCACAATACCCATTGATTTTGATGCTGCCCCCTATTTACAAGGATGGCACAAATAGGAGGCAGCACCAAAATTAAGACCAGGGAAAACCTGGTCTTAACTAACCCCGGGCGGAGACCTCCGCTCCACCCGCGGAGTGTGCGCAGATTTGCCTCCTCCGTGTTCCGCAGAGAACACGGAGAAGGCAAATCTCCACACACTCCACAGTGGAGTGGAGTTGGTCAGCCCCCGCCTCCACCCCCCCATATTAACAATTAATTTACATGACTTAAAATTACATTAAAAACACTTACCTGGCTTGAGGCGTCCCCGGGCTATCCTCCTCCTCTTCCTCGCCATCTGGGTAATTCTTTGAGAAAACAAGTAAACTCCATTTTCAGAGGCACCCATAAGTCTATTGTGGCTCCCCCGACATCTGATGAATTCTGCCACTAGGCTAATTTCAACAGCTATTAAATGTTATCTTGTGACCACAGTGTTTTGTGACTTAAATTGGCTCTCAGTTGAAGCCAGAAATAAATTCAAACTTCCTGTGCTCACAAGCAAAACCAAGCCTTCTTGTCAACTGCCTTCAAAATCTCTGGGTGTTCTAAAAACCTTATGAGCAGATAGGTTTTCAAACTGAAATCCAGAAATTCACATTATACTCAGTTGCTTCCTATTTTCTAGAACTCCCAGCAGCTGAAGACCTTTGGCATTGTAAAGACCTTTTACAATACTGCAAAAAATTAGAAACCAACCTGTCAAAACTGTGAATCCACGAACCTTGTCATGGTGAAGTCACAAACAAACTCTTAAATTAACCTGCGCTTAACCCTCTGGTAGCTTGGCATAGAGCAGTCAGGCTTAACTTAGAGGTAATATATAAAGCAGTTGTGCAACACTTCAAACAGTAACAAAATGAAAGCACCACACACAAAAAATCCACTCCAATTTATAAAAATAGAGTACATTATAATAAATAAAACATGATAAAAATGACAAAAATCCAAACAGTACAACCAGAGATTTAAAGATTTCATTGAATGTAGTGCCAAAAAGCACAAAATGCCAACTATGGATATCTAGTCATGCCAGACCAGGGAAAAGTCACAATTTCAGGATGACCCTGATGGAGAGTGGGCCAGCAACAGGGACCCAGTTAGGCCCGCTACACTTGGTTGCAGAGTGTTGCAAAGTTCCACTACGAGGATGCGTCATGCAACTGAGGGGATGCGAGGTTGAGTTGCATCACACAGCATCAGTTCTGAGGACCTATGAATCTGTAATGCGGTGCCTTCATTGTTGTCGAGAAGGTTGTTGATGAGCAGGGCTTGCAATGCGAAGTCTTGTGCCGAAGATGCGTCGCGCACCAGCTGGTTTGTGGGAGAGGGCCTGTGTCAGGGATGCATCGCATAATGGTGGTTCCAATGAGGCTGCATGCTGCAAGGTTGTTGTGAAGTCATTGCGCTAGAAGAGTCCTTTGAACAGAAGCAATGCATTGGTTCTGCTCAGGGTTGTGCCGTGTAGCAGAGGAGATGTGTCATTTTGCTGGATTCATAGGTGGGCTTGCAGACCACCTTCAGGTCCACTTCCAAGAGTCCAAGACTGTGGTGCCACCACTTGACAGGGTAGAACTCACAGTTGCAGAGTCCAGGTGCTGGATTCAACAGACTAGCACTTGGATTCACTCTCGTGGTCCTTAGTACAGGTCCAGCCTTTCTCACCCAAGCAACGTGGCAGCAAATCAGCACAGCACGGCAGCCAGGCTTCAGGACAGCAGTGCAGAAGAGTGGCAGTCCTTCAGCAGCACAGCAGTCTTTCTTCCTGGCAGAGTCTTCCAGAGGTCCAGAAGTGTACTGAAGAGTTGGTTTCAAAGGTCCAGGATTTATATCTGGTGCCTTCTTTGGAGTGGGAGAAACTTCTAGAGGATTACATTTGAAGTGCTTAGGTTTCTTGCCTACCCTGCCCTGGCTACCCACTAACTACGTGGGTTATGTAATCCTTTGTTCGAAGGCAGGCCACAGCCTATTCAAGTGTAAATTTGGCTATACCTAGTTCTGCCCTACAATCCAACCAGTTATGGCCGTACTAAGAACGCCTAAGCTTTCTGTTGTGTGTGGTTGCATGAGGGTGAATACACAAAGACCATCTGTCAACTATGCCTAGTCATGTGACCCAAAGGCAAGCACTAAATGGCTGAAGCAGGATAATGCCAACTTTCTAAAAGTGTCATTTAAAAAAAATTCATTAAAAATCTGACTTCACCATAAAAGAGGATTTTTCATTACAATTCATGAGACACAAAACATGAACTATTTACCTGCTCCCATTTGAAAGATATCCTTATGAATTGTAATAAGGTAACTTCAATGTTATCATTTAGGAGAGGTGGTCCTTGCAATTGTGCTTTTATATTCCGTATAGGTACCTTATTTAGGCGCAGGTAGCATTGCAATCTTTCACCTATATTCCTTCCTACATTACATACATAAAGGTTCTTAGGGACTGACCTTTAACCTAGATACGACACTGCATTCAGAACGTGGGTTTTTCCCTAGTTCGAATCTCATACATTATGAATGAAGTTTCTTGGAAACACAGCAGGACTACCATCTCCTGTATAATATCTCTGTATAAAGTTAGCCCGACGTCATCCTTTAGGCCGACACAGTAACACAGCAAGATCGGACCCCTGGGGATACCTATGGGCATATATACATCATGTCTTGCTTAGAAAGACAGAGGAGACCATGACTTCCCGGCTGACACACTGACAAGAGACGCTGTGGTTCCTGCATGCAGACACTCCAGCTTGCAGTAGTCTAACATCCCTCACGGGGTGTCCAACTCAAGACCAGGACGGGGTTCTATATTCTCTCATTCTCAGGTAATGAGGTTGACTAGATCCTAGAGGGATTCTTGGCATAACACCTACACAGATGCTAGGTACATTTAGGTACATCTAGTTAGGGAGGCATCGTAGGAGTATGCACTTTTTATCATATATTTTATGTACTTGTATATATTCATGATTACTGCAAAATGGAAGAAAATAGTTGAAAACCTATCATGCCTACTTTGAACAAATGCGGCGCGGGGGACGACGAGCAGCTGGCGCCATGTGTGACTGAGTGAAGCCCGGACCTAGCCTTTCTGACCTTCCCTGCCCCCAAAAAATTAGCACTGCAGGACGGAAGGCAGCGACACACAGGGGAGACAGAACGAGGTCGGCGAGAAGGACCAAGGTATTCGGTAAGAGATTCCGGGGATTACAGAGTGTGGCCCTCCTCCCGCTTGTGGCTGCCCTCCAGCGTCTGGGGTGCTGAACAGACCTGAAGCACCCGGCATCGAAGGCAACGCTGTGAGTACCTCAGAAGGGGGGTGCGAACAGACTGCTCACCGGGTCCTGGGTCCAGCGGCATCTAGAGCACTGATCTCAGGGGCGGTGACGTGGGGAGCAGGCAAACACGGTTGCCTTACCTTAAGATGGCGGCCCCCCAGGGACAGCAATGAAGACGAACCACTTTGTTTTCACACACGGCGGGAGTGGATTAGAGGCACAAGTGAGCTGCAGGGCCTGATTTTGTAGTGCAGCGCAGGACAATGAATCTGAGAAGTGATGGAGAGCGCTCCTGCGTGTTGGGAGGACCAAGCCAGGCTTTTGTTGTTTAGCTGCTGAATGGATAGCTATGCTCATACTCCATTGTTAGATTTCACCCATATGTTTCAGGGAGCACTGCTGTACCACAACTTATGAAGAAATGGCGCCTATAGCTAAGTAATCCGTTTAAGGACCAGCTCTCTACATTGCTAACAGATAGCAGCATGAGTGAAGTGCAAGATCTTAGTATCTACTATTGCTGTATGCTGTTGTAGCTCCCTTCCAAACTTTATGCCTAAAAAAAAAAAAATTAAGTAAACAGAGTCTCAAACTACTTTACACCACCTAATACGAGGGGAGTAGCCCCCGTGGGAAGCTCAGACAACAATATGGCGCTTACCAGGGAAGATCTCTTGATGTCCTTAACTGACTTTAAACGCAAACTGTGGGAAGATTTTAAGACATCAGAAGTTGAGATATCACGCACACCAGTTCTTTCTCTGAATGTTATTAAATCTTAACAGGTAGTGGCGTGCTGCAAGAGGAGCGACCCCTAAACCAAGGTCGGTAAGTAATGATAGTTGCACTGCCCCATCCGGGGTGGTGTCCCTCTATGCGCACAGCGCTGTGGGGTAACGAAGTTACCAAGTCTTCTCAAACGAAAATTGAATCAAAGTTCATTTATTCATGATAGAAAATACTTGTGCTGTATTACAGATTTCACATGTTGTGTCAACAACGGTACCAACGGATATCCTCAATGCATTTCGGGTTGGAACCCTTCATCAGGAGGAATCCTATAACAAAAATAGGAGATAATGTAGCATGTCCCCTCAGGGGATTCCATAATTCAACAAATAATAAACAAAAGAGAACCACAGTATTTGACCTAAAACCATATACAAATGAATATGTGACATATTCCATCCGGGATACCAAACACTGAGAAAGTACGCAATAGAACGTGAAGGAACGCAATTGTGAAGAATCACCAAACGTGTGAACATTATATCCAAACTAACCGCTGTATTCAGTTTAACGCGTGTAGATAGTGCGCCGAAGTAAAACACGGTAACGGCAACACAGAGAAAGTGCGCAATAGAAAGTAAAGAAACGCAATTGTGAAGAATCACCAAACGTGTGAAGTTATACCCAAACTAACCGCTGTATTTAGTTTGACGCGTGTAGAGAGTGCGCCGTGATAGAACACGATAACGGCAATAATGAGTGAAATAAAACCAAGCACCAAGGTCGGAAAGGTTGATTAATTGGGGAAGTTACCTCGGCTCGTTACTTAGACGGGCATCTCCAAAATGCTCCGATCCGGAAGGATGTTTACTGTGCGTGTAGCCGTGTTAAGTATAGAAAGCAAATAGTCAACAGAAAAAGAGGACTCGAAGTATAGCGGCCATCTTAAAGAAGGAAAATGGGCTTAGAGTTATGACGGTGTCAAACCGTAAGTGTAATGAACATTGGTAAAAGATAAATCAAAGGAAAAACATGTGTGTTTGCAGATAACGTGAGATTAGTTAGGTGCAAAGTAACTACAAACTGAATGTGAATTCAGCTTATGGTATCAAGTATTAGTTGGAAGGAAGTTGTGTCAGGAACAATAAAGCTATAGAAAGTCAGAAAAAATCAACAAAAGGTCCAGAGATACATTGAGGAAGAAATGACTAACGTATAAAGAGGAATAGGTTGAAAGAACAAGAATGGGTTGAAAAAACAAGAAAATATAAGAGAAAATAAGAAAGAATAAAAGTGCTTGACATTGAAAATATTAACAAATTAAAAAATTGAGTGTCTTTCAAATAAAGCATGAAATGTTTAAACATTTGTACATTCTCGCAGGCATCAATACAAAGTCAAATAAAGCAACTGAGTTCGAGGCGGTCATTCAGTCCAAGGGGTACCATGGAGTTCATTTTGTATATCCAAGAGATTTCTCTTTGGATCAGAAATTTTCTGTTGTCACATCCTTCTCTTAATGGAACTGTCTCACACACTAGGAAGCGTAATTGACTGACATTGTGTTTGTGTTCATTGAAGTGTACAGCTACTGTGGATTTGGGGTTGTTATTGCGAATATTACTTTTGTGTTCATTTAGTCGAGTTTTCATCTTTCTTTCAGTTTTACCGATATACGGCTGCCTCGAACTCAGTTGCTTTATTTGACTTTGTATTGATGCCTGCGAGAATGTACAAATGTACAAATGTTTAAACATTTCATGCTTTATTTGAAAGACACTCAATTTTTTAATTTGTTAATGTTTTCAATGTCAAGCACTTTTATTCTTTCTTATTTTCTCTTATATTTTCTTGTTTTTTCAACCCATTCTTGTTCTTTCAACCTATTCCTCTTTATACGTTAGTCATTTCTTCCTCAATGTATCTCTGGACCTTTTGTTGATTTTTTCTGACTTTCTATAGCTTTATTGTTCCTGACACAACTTCCTTCCAACTAATACTTGATACCATAAGCTGAATTCACATTCAGTTTGTAGTTACTTTGCACCTAACTAATCTCACGTTATCTGCAAACACACATGTTTTTCCTTTGATTTATCTTTTACCGATGTTCATTACACTTACGGTTTGACACCGTCATAACTCTAAGCCCATTTTCCTTCTTTAAGATGGCCGCTATACTTCGAGTCCTCTTTTTCTGTTGACTATTTGCTTTCTATACTTAACACGGCTACACGCACAGTAAACATCCTTCCGGATCGGAGCATTTTGGAGATGCCCGTCTAACTAACGAGCCGAGGTAACTTCCCCAATTAATCAACCTTTCCGACCTTGGTGCTTGGTTTTATTTCACTCATTATTGCCGTTACCGTGTTCTATCACGGCGCACTCTCTACACGCGTCAAACTAAATACAGCGGTTAGTTTGGGTATAACTTCACACGTTTGGTGATTCTTCACAATTGCGTTTCTTTACTTTCTATTGCGCACTTTCTCTGTGTTGCCGTTACCGTGTTTTACTTCGGCGCACTATCTACACGCGTTAAACTGAATACAGCGGTTAGTTTGGATATAATGTTCACACGTTTGGTGATTTTTCACAATTGCGTTCCTTCACGTTCTATTGCGTACTTTCTCAGGGTTTGGTATCCCGGATGGAATATGTCACATATTCATTTGTATATGATTTTAGGTCAAATACTGTGGTTCTCTTTTGTTTATTATTTGTTGAATTATGGAATCCCCTGAGGGGACATGCTACATTATCTCCTATTTTTGTTATAGGATTCCTCCTGATGAAGGGTTCCAACCCGAAATGCATTGAGGATATCCGTTGGTACCGTTGTTGACACAACATGTGAAATCTGTAATACAGCACAAGTATTTTCTATCATGAATAAATGAACTTTGATTCAATTTTCGTTTGAGAAGACTTGGTAACTTCGTTACCCCACAGCGCTGTGCGCATAGACGGACACCACCCCGGATGGGGCAGTGCAACTATCAAGATTTTAAGACAGACATGAACGCATCACTGGAAAATCTGCGTGCAGACCTACAAAGCAAACTTACATCCCTCCAACAAGATGTAGACTATGTGGGTACTTGTACTATGGACCTTGAAACTAACACGCAAGACCTAAAACAACCTCTCCGCAAGGTAGAGGCAACGGCACAACATTTCCGGATGCAACTTCAGACGGCACTTCTGAAATCGGAATATGCCTTGATGTTTGTACTATGCTCATAGCTTCCCAGTAACACCGGAACTGGTGCTGCCGATAGAACTATGACGGTGCCCCACGGGCAGAAACCATGAATGTTATACTTACCGCGGAGACCGAGCAACATGGACGATGCCCGGTGGAGCTGTTTAGGCAGCTATAGAGGAGTTTGGCTCTGGTTCACCCTATCAGCCGTCACCTACCCAGCTGGACATTGGATATAGTTTTTTCCTCGTCTCCCCGTTGTTTTTTCTTTCCCTCCCCCGCCTCCTCCCTTTGTGATCCTTGCCATCGCTGCGTGTTTTGAATCGTTGGACCCCAGCCGGTTTGTCTGTCTCTCATTTTGACTGCTTTGTCCCTCTGAAGTACTTTCCCCCTTGCCAGTCTGCCTGACACAACCTGCATTCATTACCACTTTTACCATTCCACTCTACCTTCCATTCCACATTTGACGTGTGTCTTGGCTAGGCTATGCATTAATATCTCTTGTTATTGTGTAATCACTGTTTTTCTCCTATGTTTACTCTTGGCTCCTGTAACTGATGTAATTTTTGTAACCTGTAACTCGCTGATCCTCATGTAAAGCACTCTGATACCTACGGGTCTAGCCAGTGCTGTATAAAACTCTGCAAATAAATAAATAGAACTGTACCATCCCTTTACTTTCGTATTACTGCTAATCATATATCTCTGCTACTGTCTAATGGTTGTTACAGCTCATCTATTCTAGGCTAGAATAACAACTGTTCAATAAATTCTTATTGACAAATGCCCAGTATGTTTATTCTGTGTATCTCTGAGACCAACTAAGTGAGCACGAGTGACTGATCGAAAGGTAGTATATTGTTTCCACGTTTCTGAGGGATCAGGGTTGTCATGTTCTGAGGTTGCCAGAATCTATTCTCTCCTTGGTAAGAGGAGATTATAGTGGCACTCTGAGCTAGCTGATACAGACAGGCTAACATAACCAGTGGGGGTGCACGGAACCAGTCTGCCAACAATCCGACAGTTTATGTTATCCAAACGCGCAGATCCTGTATAGGGTATATAGGAACTACACAACAGTGCAAAATGATTTTAAGAGTTTTCCCTATCAGGGCATTTAAAACTTAAAAGTACATGTTCTACTTTTTGAAAGTCTATCACTGTTTAGTGCCTACAGTAAAGGATGACTTAAGTGTATTAAAAAGGAAGGTTTAGGCCTGGACAAAAGTGTATTTTGCCAAGTTGAAATGGAAGTTTAAAACTACACACATACAGGCTGCAATGTCAGGCCTGAGAAAGGTTTGCAAGGCTACTTAAGTGGATGATACTACATGTGCTGCAGGCCCACTAGTAGCATTTAATGTACAGGCCCTGGGTGCATGTAGTATCACATTAATGGGGACTTATAAGTAAATTAAATATGCCTATTGAGGGATAAGCCAATGTTATCATGGTTTAAGGAATGATCACACACACTTTAGCACTGGTTTGCAGTGCTAAAGTGCACAGATTCCCAAGGCCAATAAAAATAGGGCCAGAAAATTACGGAGAAGTAAGGCAAAGTATTTGTGGGAAGACCACCCTAAAGCTAACAGGTCTACCAGCACCCTCCTAATAATTAACTCTTCCCAAGCTGCACCTCCTTTTCCCTTATGTTCTTTGCTCGGCCCTTCATCATCTTTCTTGCTTCTCTCTCTTTCCCTATCACTCAACAAACCATGTATTTGTTTTCACTCCTCCTATGATACTGAATTTAGTATCATTCTATATTATTGTTTTGTCTCTCATGATATTGATATTAAAAAGAGTTTTAGATCAGCACTTGTGTACATTTCCCTCATGTAGAGTGCACATATGGCCATCTTACGTAGAGTTGGGCAGTACAAACGTGAAGAAAAATTTTAAGATATCAATATTTAAATAAATAAATGAATGAGCTGTAAAAAACAATCAAGAATGTTGATGAGTGTGGGTTTTCACTACATTTCAAGTGGCCATCTCATGTTCCTTCTTTGAGAACGTTCCCATTCCTAATCCTCAACTTCATGCTGTGGAAAATTCACCATATGTGTAGATTTTCTATTGTTGTAAGTTCCCTTTGCAGGTCCTGTCTTGGAAAAAATGATCCATTGTTGCACCCACTGATGAAATCTTGTGAACATAAATGTTTAGGAAATATGCTACTACTCAAATGGTACTCATACTGTTACATATCCTGAAACATTGTTTTTTTTGATAGACTGAACTGAGATGAATCCCATGAATATTATTTTAGAGCTCTAGAAGTTGCTCAAGGTGCCTAATATTAAGCCAAGACACTGCACAGGACACTGTCCTCACTCTCTAAACCTGTACTCAAAATTCTAAGGATATGATCAATGTTAGAAATAAGGGTCTCTAGTTGGCAGTGGTAACATCCTGTCCAAGTAGGGGCCCTTCCTTTTAGTCAGGATAAGAGAGTCACACAACCAAGATAACCCCGGTTCACCCCCTGGTAGCTTGGCACAAGCAGTCAGGCTTATCTAAGGGGCAATGTGTAAAGTATTTTGTACATAATACACATAGTAGCACAGTACAAACACTACAAATGGACACCAAGCCAGTTTAGAAGACTAAACAATCTTTATCTGAACCAAACAAGACCAAAATGACAAAACTCCAACATACAGAACTCAAAATATGAATTTTTAAAGGTTTCAAGCAATTATGTCTATAGAACTCTATGGATGCAGTGACTTTACACAAAGCACCTTAAATGCGTTAAAATACAGAATGAAAAACAGCCACAGAAGAGGGAAGCAGCGGAAAACACAGTGATGTGATATTCCTGAGTCACTGGGGAGGCGATGCGTCAGTTCTGCTGCACACAGGAGAAGTGGTGTGCCGAATCCAGACTGTAAGGGGAAGCGCTGCATCGAAATCCAAGACAGTTCTGGTCTGTAGGTGATGCAGTGGAAAACTTTGTGCACAGGTGCGATCCGTTGAAATCTGGATGCGCTGGAGAGTCATAGAATGATACAGACATTCACACAGATTAGTCAATAACCCATGCATTCAGTAAGACATTTTTAATCACTCACTTATACAGTCAGTCAAGCACCTACTACTACTTGATCATCCATTCAGACACTCATACATTCACTCATTCTTCAAAACACCTTGAAGGTATATATATATAAAACATACTTAAACTTTTCAGAAACACACAGTCACTGGAAAATGTGCCTCAGGGATGTCATTTGAGATGTCATCAGTGATGTCACCTACCATGTAATGAGTGATTAATGTAATATGTGACTTCATCAGCAGTGCATTGCGGGGGCAGAAGTTATCGTTAACTTAGCTAACTATAACGGCCGAATTTCTCTGCTTTTGTACGAGTGAAATGTCAGCCTATCTATAATGTCCCTGAAACCTGTGTTTTTTTCAGTGAATTTCAAAGGTTTTTAAAATGCTAATTCCTAACTATACTGTCCCTGAAACTTCTGGGTTTTTCAGTGAATTTCTAAGGTTTTTCAAATACTAATTACTAACTATATCGTTCCTGAAACTTGTGGGTTTTTCAGTGAATTTCTATGTTTTTTTTAACTAGCAATCATGTTTGCAGAGAGGTGGAGAAAGGGGTCTGGGCCCCAACCAGCGCTCAGCATTCCATTGCGTAGGACTTACAGGAGGTACCAGGAGGGCTTCTTAGCCCCCAAAGTCCCTCAGGGGTAAAGTGGACTCCATCTCCCAACCTGTAGTGTGCCAGGAGGTGTGTTTGCAGAGTGGTGGAGAAAGTGGGCCGTGGCCTCCGAAGGCCTCTCAGCAATATCACTGTGTGGGACTTACTGGAGGCTACAGGAGGGGTAGTTGGCCCCCAGGACAACCTTGGGGGCCAACTACACCACCTATTACCTCCAGTAAGTCCAACAAAGCAGCATTGGTAAGTTCTCAAAGCAGACCACACCCCTTTGCCCACCACTCTGCAAACGTGCTCCCTGGCATGCTCTTGGATGGGGATTAAAGTCCCCTTTGGTGTTGGGGGTCGTTAGGGGCTGACTAGCCTACCTGGCAGCTTCAGTAAGCACCAGCTAGTGGGATTGCTGAGACGTGAACACAGGCCACACCCCCTTTCTCCACTACTCTGCAAACGCACCACCTTCTGCACTCTTGTTTGGGGGATGAAGTCCCACTGCCTCCTGAGGGTTCCTGGGGGCTAACTAGTCCTCCTGTTATCCTAGTAAGCCCCACACAGCTGGATTGCTGAGAGTGGTCCGAGGCCATGCCCCTTTTTACACCACACTGCAAACGCACCTCCTGGCATACTGCTGCTCGGGGGATGAAGTCCACTTTAGTCCTGAGGTCCTCAGGACACAAGAGGACCTCATTGCCCCACCAGCAATGCGCCAAGAGGCGAGTTTGCAGAGTGGTGTAAAAAGTGGTGTGGTCTTGGACCACCTCACTGGAGGTACCTGGTGGGCTAGTTGGCCCCTAAGGACCCGTAGGATTCAAGGGGACTCAATCACTCAACACAGAACGTGCCAGGAGGCATGTTTGCAGAGTGGTGCAGGAAGGGGGCGGGTCCTCTGATGGGATACCAGCTTCTCTGTTCTTTTTCTTTTTTTAAGAAGTGGGGCTGTGTGGCCTCCCTTCTCTTAATTTTGTTTGGGCCCTGGGGACCCCCATCCCCCAGGGCATGAGCCATTTATTTATTTATTTATACAGGAAGGGGCCCATGCAGCCCGCCTCCCGAGGCTGATTTCGGCCCCAGGGACCCCATTCCCCAGGGCATGGCCAATTTTAAAATAAAAAATAACTACATTTAAAGGAGGGGGGCTGCGTGGCCCCCCTCCTGAGGCCTTTTTCGGCTTGGGGACCCTATTCCCTGGAGTTTTGCCTCCTATTTTCTTTTTACTTTAAGGGAGGGGGGTTGCATGGGGGAGAGGGTGGAAGGGGGCATAACAAAAAAGAAGGAAAAAACCCCAATTACCTGTAACGGCCTGCCGCTGCCTCGCCTCCGACCTCCGTCATCTTCCTTTTTCCTGGAGTCCCTGCAGGCAGCAGGAAGCACCCGGGCTCCCAAGCTCCCCTGAGCCAATTACAACACTGTAATGCAGCATTGTGGTTGGTCTGAGCACCATGGTTAAGTGCTCAGACGGGGAATGGGAGGCTGGGCATTTTCCTCAACAGGCTGCGTAATGCAGGTTGGTGGAGAAGATGCAAAGTGTGCAGGATTGTTTGACCTGCCCAAGAGGACCAGCCAAGCAGTCCTGTGCACTTAGAGAGTGTAAACCACTCCTCCCCCTGTAAGAGCCGCCACTGGCTAAAATCACAACTAAAATTGACATAGCAGTACAGCCAATTCCCCCACTTTTTCACTAAATCAAAACAATAAGACATTGATTTTTTTAAATGTGGCAGGCCACAAACTTTATCCTTTAAATAATCTTAGGATAACAATCACCCATTAAAAGAAGCATGAAATATGCACTTGGCATATTTGGCAGAAGGTTTCACAAAACACCTATTGTTTGAGCCAAAACTGTATTCCATGCGTATAGTAGGTAACAATCTGTTGTGCTGAGAGCTTATTGTAGAGATGAATCGACGGTTCACATTATCAGTTTGAGGAAGAACTCCTTTAGTGTCCTTGTGTTATCCACACTTTTATCTTCAAGCAAATTACTCAGAATAAGACATTGAACCCACACAGTTCCCAGTTTGATGCCCAAGTCCACAGTGCAACATGAAAACAGGCCTGATGGGTGAAGCTTTCCCTATACATCAAAGAGAGAGAAGCAAATACAGGGCACTTGACAGTATAAGATGAAAGTGATTTTTCAAAATCTCATTCGTATCCTGAAGAAGTGATTTTTTTTGATCATGGAAGCTAGCAAAATGACATT
The DNA here is from genome assembly GCF_964204655.1 of Triturus cristatus. NCBI lineage: Eukaryota > Metazoa > Chordata > Amphibia > Caudata > Salamandridae > Triturus > Triturus cristatus. The sequence continues at coordinate 508,892,948 of NC_140588.1, forward strand.
TCTAAGCAACATTAATGTTTTGATTGGTTATTAATTGCAGATAATTACTATTTATATCACACTCGGCTAACATGCTGCAAACAAACCGATGTCATTCACAGATGACATTCATGTCAATACCAATAAAAGGCAACACATTTTTTGCACTTTTAAGTAAAAAACTAAAATTGTGGGTGACAGACTGGAGAAATGAGTTACCCCATGTACCATTAAGAATGTTAGGGATCTCGAATCATGAATTAGAACCATTTGGTTATTTCAAATCAAGAACGAGAACCAGTTTGGTGCAGCTGCTCACCTTCAAGCATATGGCCAGCTTGTGGTGGAAACTCTCATGCTCGACAGTAACAAAGCCACTGAGAGGCCATGTAGACCAAGACGACATATCTTTTTTAAAACTTTACGGGAGGGGGGCCACAAGGCCCCCCTTCCGTTGGCCACTTTTGGTCCCAGGGACCCTATCCCCCGGGGCTTGGCCTCATGTTGGGGACCGCGGGCGGAGACCCAATGCCCTGATGGTCCCAGCCGGCACCCTGCCTCCAGCGGGAGCTGGCATTGCTTTTGGACAAGGGGAGCTGCAAACATGCAGCTCCCTTTGTCCAAAAGCAATTCTGCTTCGCTTCATGGAAGCGAGAGCAGTTTTCTTGCTCTCGCTTCCATGGAGCAAAGCAGGAGTTTGCAATGACCTGGGGGTAGGCACCCCGGGACATTGCTGGAGCCGGCCCTGGGGGGTGGCGGTCCCCAGAGCTATTGAAGTCTCCACGAGGGGGGCCACACATCCCCCTCCCAACTGGAACATAGCCCCAGGGAGGTGGTGGTCCCCGTGGGTCCGTTGGACCCCCGTATTTGAATAATTAGTGCCCCGGGGAGGTGGTGGTATCTGTGGCAGTGTGTGGGGGGCTCGAGCCCCCCCACACTTTGGGGTTCATTATGATGGCAGAAGGCCCGCCACCGCCAGCTTTGCAGTGGTGGGCCTTTCGCCATCGAACCATGATTTTTCCCTGCCACATTACGATGGCGGGGGGATCCAGACTGCGACTGTGGCGGATGCAAAGACAGTCCGCCACGGAACCACCACAGGCAATCGTTACGATTGCCTGCCAGATGGTCCAGACAGGCTAAAATGGTAGCAGGCACGGTCTAAATCAATGTGACCCGAATTTACGCATCACTCAGTGCACTGCCTGGACTGAGACAGTTATTCTCACAATAAACCACAGTTTTGTCCTGTATTCATCATTTACATTTCCTGTCATACTTAACATTATCATTATTAAACCTCAAGCATACTGATTAAAAAAAAGACATCATGAAATTGTGTGGACAAAACTAAAAAAACCCAGCCTTTACATTACTCACTCTATCAATATTGTAATGTTGCTTCCCGTCTCATTAACTTAATAAACACTAGAGTGTGCACCCAGTGCCCAAAACCTACGCTCCTCCACCTCTGCCTGTATTGCTAATGTTCTCAACAAAACCCATTTAACCAAACATTCACCTTCTCCACGTTGTTTCCAATTGCCATTACTACTCGCATCCTCTCCTCTTCAGCCTGTGCATCAACCATCTCGTTAAAAGCGTAACTTAAACCCCGTGACCCAGTCACATGCACAATTTAAAGAAATACGTACCCTAGCATTCTCAAATGTTATACTCCCTAGACAGAGTTAGATAACAGGAATAATTCACACAATTGTAATTCACCGACAGTACCTACCCAACCAATCGACCATGTGCAAACGTAACCAGAGCATGTGCCACTGTAAAATATAACCTAAAACAAACTACGTACACCAATGCAATCAACATTTTTTCATGCATAACAGTAACTCCAAAATGTCCCTCGCAAAATATATCACTGTTCCACAAAATCAAAGTCCCATGTAAACTTTCTCCTAGAATCCGAGATTGTCATGTTCCACAAAATCAAGTTCCCATGTGACCTTTCTCCTGGAATCCGGTATTTTGATGTTGCCTTTAAAGTGAAATTCAATTTGTTTCCTGTATTTTTGTTTTCCGTTCTCCAATCTTAATGATCCGGCATTGAAAAATGATTCAGCAGGTTTGCATTCTACCATCTTTTGCAATAGCAGGCACCGTCTGCCAAATTAGGATGCTGGCTACAGCCAGACTTTCCGTGGCGGCGAAACCACCATGGAAAGGCTGGTGGGTATTTGTTTCGGGGGCCTGTTGTGGGCCCCACTTGTGTTGGCATGGTACCCCCCTACATTTCACAGCACTAAGTGGCAGGCACTGGGTGGTGCCTGCCACGTAGTGCAGTAAAATGCACACCCTGCTTTTTCAGCATTGCGGCAGGTACTGCAGTCAGCAGCACCTGCCCCAATGTTATAAATGGCAAGATGCGACCGCCATGGGGGCGGTCACATCCTAATTTGTAGTGCGGGACCACCCACCATGCATACGGCGGTCTCAGGTCCGCCCGCCATCATAATGACTCCCTTTGTTTTTAAATTAAGCCCTCTGGAGGTGGCAGACCCTGGGGCTTAGGGGCCTGCGAGGCCCCCCACCCTACTTAAGTAAAGCCCGGGGAGGTAGCGGTCCCCGGGGCGGCATAGGGGGGGCAGGAGTCCCCATGCATTTTTTTTTAAAAGCCCCAGCGAGGTGGCGGTCCCCGGGGATGCGTGCTGGCCGCATGCCCCCCGCATACTATCAATTATGCTCTGGGGAGTTGGCGGTCCCTGGTAGATAATTCTTTTTAAAAAACAGAGCGCGGGCTCTTGCCCTTCATTTTAATAAGCCTTCGGGTGGGCCAGATACTGGGGGCAATGAGGAAAATATACACTGGGGCCCACTGGAACCCGGCAGCCCCAGGGACCGCCAACTCCCTGGGGCTGCCGGGTCCCAGCGGGCCTCAGTGTATATTTTCCTCATTGCCCCCAGTACCTGGCCCACCCGAAGGCTTATTAAAACGAAGGGCAAGAGCCCGCGCTCTGTTTTGAAAAAAAAATTATCTGCAGGATTCGCAGATCCTATGCGAATGCCGCCGAAAAAATATATAAGAAAAATGCTTTTTTGGCCCTGGGGTAGGCCTAGGGGGTGTTTCTACCCTGCCCCCTTTTCTTCATTTGTAACCTTTGTTTGTGACTCGGTTCAACCCAGTCACAAGATGGCTGCCAATACTTCCTGCTTTGTAGTGTTGGCAGCCAATTAGAATCAAGCTCGCGCTCGGGAGGGTTCGCGGATCCACCGCGGTCACCAAATATTGATATTTTTTTATTTTTGAATTTCTCAGAAAGTACTGAACAGATTTACATCATTTAACAAAAAAGAACGCCTTTTGAACCAAGAGATACCTTTTTGCCAAATTTGGGGAAATTCCGTTCAGCAGTTCGGTGCTGTAGCCTTCTCCAAAACTTCTTATGGAAATTAGAATGGAGAAAATGCATTTTGGAAACCCCCTTTTCTCACGGCCCCCGCTTGATGAATCACCCCGAAACTTTCAAGACAGGAGCTGACAGGAGTGCCCCATTAGTTTTGAAACTTTCATGAAGATTCATCAACCGGCGCCAAGGATGTTGGTACATCAAAAACGCTTTTCCTATGGAAATGAGGTCCTCACTATAACTACATACTGGCCACTGCCTGTAGGTAATATATACGTGTGTGTGTGTATAGATATATATTATTTTCATAATCTATTTAGTAAATGTCTTTTTATATTTAATTAATTTCGTAATTTTTTGTTTTTCAGTTGGTATCTTATTATGTTTTATATGTTGCACTTATATATAATATAATCACAGATATATATATATGTCATGTGAACAAGGCTCTGTCGAGCTGAAACGCGTCATGGCGACTAAAGGAGTGAAATAAAATCACCATAGCGCTCACGTTGGGTCCGTGTCCATCTGTTCGGTGTGGACTGCTACCGGATATGGAGAAGAAAGTGATATATACTACTATAAAAGGCATATCTTTATATATATGTATATCAGTAAATTTAAACAAATAACACAAAAAATATAATATAATGTAAAATATATATTTTTCATAATAGTTTCTCATATATATGTATATATAAACATACACATGGCACAATGAGTACTGAAGCTGACTTTTAGCTTTTCATTTACAGGCCCTACCTACATGCAGTACCATATACTAGGGACTTATAAGTAAATTACATGTGCCAATTAGGTGTATGTCAATGTTAAAACGGAATGCATAAGCACTTTGCCACTGTGTAGCAGCGGTAAAAACGTGCTGAGTCCTATGGCCATCAAAAACAGGTTCAGTCAAAGAAGGCAAAAATCTGGAGGAATACCACACAAAGAATGGTAATTTCAAGCACTATCTTTGAAAGAAGAACAGTGATAAGTGGTTCCTCTTGAGTGATCCATTATAATAACCTTTTGTTCTGTCCTTAACGCACCTAGACTTGTCTAATTTAATCTCATTCTCTCACTGATCCATAATTATATACCTATCTTCACACACAACCCATGTCTCTGATAAAAGAATTAAAAGTCGCCAGGTGGCCCCTGAAAAAACTTCATATGGACGATTGCTGTAAATTAGACATCACCGCAAAAGCTGATGTAGGTTTGAACCCTCAGCATTCAAGGCCTATCAACGAAACCAAATGGAGGATGAGGACACTTGAATCAATATGGAAAAACTGACAGCGTCCAGCTGATCTGTCCAGCTCCAGAGCCCAAGGAAAGAAGTAACACACACTACTCCAGATGAGAGATCTCTACCGCGACTAACTGCTCATGTTTGATATTTGTTATGGTCAATACTCCTCCATCGCTCCACGGAGGCAGTCATCAACATTTTGGAAAAAAAGCCAACTTCAAATCTCACCTCACAGAAGTAAATGATGGCACTCACACACAATTCTTTATTGTCCGATTAATTAAATCATTACAATAAAACAACACAATTCATGAAACAGGACAATTTCTTACGTTCCTTAAAGATAATGAGGAAGTGTTAATGAGATAACTCAAATTCGTATTCTATCTCCTCGCATCATACCTGTGCCATCCTTTTTTGCAGAAATGTTAAACCTCACCTTACTAGAAGTTATGGCAGCTGTCAAACAATCCTCATTGCTGATGATGCTAATCCTGATAAACAAGCACAGTGTATGCTTGATTCAGCCTCTGAATTAGCCTACAAGTTAACAATGAAACTCTTTCATAGGCTCAGTTGCCATTTCATGTTAAGATAGTGCAAGTTTCATCTCTATTGCAAAAATCTCAACCTATTCACAGAAAAATAAAGGCCAACCTAGCAACATAATTAATATTCAACTCCAAGAGTACAACAACAAATACAATTTCCTCTGAAGCTACAATTTTGGATTCCGGCCAATAAGTTGTACAACAGCTGTTGCTTTGCAGGTATTTGCTGTGTGCTCCTGATGGTAGCAACATATGTCTGCTTGGTCTACGTGGCCTCTCAGTGGCTTGGATACTGTCGAGCATGAGCGTTTCCTCCACAAGCTGGCCATCTGCATGAAGATGAGCAGCTGCACCGAACTGGTGCTCGTTCTTGAATTGAAATAACCAAATGGTTCTAATTCACTGATCGAGATCTCTAACATTCTTAATGACACATGGGGTAACTCGTGTCTCCGGTCTGTCACCCATAATTTTATTTTTTACTTGGAAGTGCTAAGAGTGTGTAGCCTTTTATCAGCATATCATGCTCTGGTATTGCCATGAATGTCATCTGTGAATGACATCGGTTTATGTGCATCATGTTAGCTGAGTGTGATTTAAATAGTAATTATCTGCAATTAATAGCCAATCAAAACATTAATGTTGCTTAGAAATGTCGTTTTGCAAGCTTCCATGGTTAGAAAATCACTTCTTCAGGTTGGGAAAGAGAATTTGAAAAATCACTTTCAACTTATACTGTCAAGTGGTTCTCTCTCTTTGATTTATAGGGAAAGCTTCACCCATCAGGCCTGTTTTAATGTTGCACTGTGGAGTTGGGCATCAAACTGTGAACTGTGTGCGTTCAATGTCTTATTCTGAGTAATTTGCTTGAAGATAAAAGCGTGGATGACACAAGGACACTGAAGGAGCTCTTCCTCAAGCTGATCATGTGACCCGTCGATTCATCTCTACAACAAGCTCTCAGCACAACAGAATGTTACCTAGGGAATACAGTTTTGGCTCAAACAATGGGTGTTTTGTGCAACCTTCTGCCAAACGCTTGGACTTCACCATCAATTCTACAAGTAAATAATAAATTGCATAGTTAAAAAATCAGCAAACAACCTCATACCAACGATAGTTGCTAGCTGTTATGAACATTTAAGTCTTGATTTAATTTCTTTTAACTTTTTAACTTTTGGAGTAAAAGTTCTCTTTAGGGACCTTCCCGAAGGCACGAATACATCCCCATTGTTTATTGCAAGTCTAGAACCAGGAAGAAGCAATTTGGTTAAGAAATATGCTGTGATGTGAACGGCTATCTGCATTCCGTGCAAAGCTGTAAATCCGCGTCAGTGGGATGGCAATACAGGAGTCAATTACCAAGAAGCAGCGGTAAACTTTGACCCTTTACATCAATGACCTCTTTTTATCCGATGTCCCAGTTATTTTACTGAGCCTCAAAAGGACCCTTTCAAGAGCTTTGTGATGGGGGGATGGTTATCACAAGATTAATTAAAGTATAAAGTGTGTGGCCAGCTGCATGTAAAACAAGCATTTGCAATGCAATAGGACTTGCATTCATGCAATTTTGAGCTATTGCCATTGTAAATGACAATGCCTTTTATTTATGTTTTGGGTTTTAAAACATAAATAAAAGGCATTGTCATTTACAATACTAATAGATTAAACTCTCGCAAATGCTAGACTTATTGCATTGCAATAAAAGGCCTTTTTGATCGCTTGTTAGATTGTAAATATTAGAGGAAGAGACCGGCCTGCGGCATCTCCAAAGTAGTGATAAATAGTGCAGTGAAGAAGATGTGTAAATGTTGTAAAGTACACGGACACAAAGTGTGAAGTGAGAGTTACATATGATCCGAGCTACAAACACTAACAATGCGCTCCAACACCTTTCGTTCTGTGATTACACTGTTGCGGCTCAGGAGGAACAGTGGGGGGGCTATTTCCTGCCCTCTCCGTGATTTGAGTATGCAGTGTGGCTTTGTGTAATGTCCAGCTGTAGTAGGACCCTGGCTTCACCTCCTGGTGCAGGGTGTGCTGTGCTTTATGGCAGGCATGGAGGGAGGGATGGTCTTGGCTGCATCTCCATCCTCGTACAGTGCCCCTTCTATTACTAGTGAGCGAGAGGTGCTGAGGTGGTGGTATTGGTATTGGTGGTGATGGTATTGGTATTGTTGGTATTGGTGCTGCTGGCATTGGTGGTGGTGGAATTAGTCGTGGTGGTGGCATTGGTGATATTGGTGGCTTTGGTGGTATTGGTATTGGTGGTGGCAGTATTGGTATTGGTGCTGCTGGCATTGGTGGTGGTGGTATTAGTCGTGGTGGTGGCATTGGTGATATTGGTGGCTTTGGTGTTATTGGTGGTACTGGTATTGGTGGTGGTGGTATTTGTATTGGTGGTGGTGGGATTGGTAGGGGCAGTATTGGTGGTGGTATTGGTATTGGTATTGGTGGTGGTGGTATTGGTGGTGGTATTGGTATTGGTGGTGGTGGTATTGGTAGTGAGGTATTGGTGGTGGTGGTGGTATTGGTGGTGGTATTGGTACTGGTGGTATTGGTGGTGGTATTGGTGGCGGTTTGGTGGTGGTGATATTGGTGGTAGTATTGGTGGTGGTGGTGGTATTGGTGGTGATGGTGGTATTGGTGGTGATGGTGGTATTGAGGGTGGTGGTATTGGTGGTGGTGGTATTGGTGGTGGTATTAGTGATGGTTTTGGTATTAGTGGTGGTGGTGGTATTGGCATTGGTGGTGGTGGTATTGGTAGTGGTATTGGTTTCAGTGGTGTTGGTATTGGATTGGTGGTATTGGTATCGGTGGTGGTGGTATTGGATTGGTGGTGGTGGTGGAATTGGTGGTGGGATTGGTGGTGGTGGTGGTATTGGTGGTGGTGGAGGTGGTGGTATTGATGGTGGTGGTTTTGGTATTGGTGGTGGTATTGGAGGTGGTGGCCCTGGTGGTGGTATTGGTAGTGGTGGTATTTGTGGTGGTGGTAGTGGTATTGGTGGTGGTGGTATTGCTGTTGGTGGTGGTATTGGTAGTGGCAGTATTGGTATTGGTGGTAGTGGTTTTGGTGGTGGTATTGGTGGTGGTGGTATTGGTGGTGGTGGTATTGGTGATGGTGGTATTGGTATTGGTGGTGGTATTGGTATTGATGGTGATATTGGTACTGGTGGTGGTGGTAATGGTGGTGGTGATATTGGTGGTGGTATTGTTGGTGGCGGTATTGGTTGCGGTACTACTGGTGGTGGTATTGGTGGTGATGGTGGTATTGGGGGTGGTGGTATTGGGGGTGGTGGTATTGGTGGTGGTGGTATTGGTGGTGGTATTAGTGGTGGTATTGGCATTGGTGGTGGTGATATTGGTGGGGTGGTATTGGTATCGGTGGTGGGATTGGTGATAGTGGTGGTTTTGGTGGGGGTGTTGGTGGTTGTGGTATTGGTGGTGATGGAGGTTGTGGTATTGATGGTGGTGGTGGTATTGGTGTTGGTGGTGGTATTGGTGGTGGTTGTATTTGTGGTGGTGGTATTGCTGGTGGTCGTAGTATTGATGGTGGTGGTAGTGGTATTGGTGGTGGTGGTATTGCTGTTGGTGGTGGTATTGGTGGTGGTGGTATGGTGGTGGTATTGGTGGTGGTGTTGGTAGTGGTGGTGGTAGTGGTATTGATGGTGGTGGTATTGGTGGTGGTGGTATTGGTATTGGTGGTGGTGGTGATGTTGTTAATAAAACAGGCTTTTGAAAACAACCCGTCAGGTGGCTTTATTTCTTTATTTATAAGATTTTATATAGCGCGAATGTGACCCACGAGGGTATCAGAGCTCTTTACAGTATATAGTTATAAAGACATACGAAATGAGGTAGTATACACGCATTTGTTATTCATCATTACTTACAAAAGAGGTAAATAGTATAAGATAACATAGGTGCCCAGTAGACAAAATATAAAGATCCCAGAGGGCGACAGATCATTATATTATATACAGTTATTGAGCTTTAGGTCAGTATTGAGGAAATAAACAAACATATAATGTTCTCTTTCAATCCACAAGAGTTAGCCAGTGATATGAGGATCGTATCTGTGACTCGATGTCAGCATAGAGTCAAGACTTAGGACATGAATTTGTTCATTTGGAGTATTTTTACCTCTTTTTTGAAGGTGGTAAAGGAAGAGATTCACTGTACCCCTGGAGGTAAGGAGTTCCAAATCTTTGGAGCGATCCATGAAAAGGCCCTGCAGCCAGTTCTCCTTTTATGAAAGGATTGTGGTTTCAGAAGTAAAGAACTCGTGCTTCGTAGTTGTCTGCATCCTCCGGATCATTCTAGTTTTAGAGCTAGGTAACTGGGTGTATTGTTAGGTAGTGCTTTATGGGTCATGCAGGCAACCTTTAGTTGTATTCTATTTCTAGCCTCATAGGGCAGCCAGTTCAGCGCTTTCAGGGTCAGAGAAATGTGGCTGTTTCTTTTAGATCCTGATATCAGTCTTGCCGCAGCATTAAGGGATGCCCTCAGTGGAGCCAGCTTGTATTTGGGGAGACCGCAAAGAGTGGTGCTTCCATAGTCTAATCTTGGTAGCACTAAGGCTTGCACTGCAATTTTTAGGTCGGCCTGAGGGAGGAAGGGTTTAAGTTTCCTTAGTAGACTCATCTGGTGATTGGCTCCCTTGGTGGTATTAGTGATGTGCGACTGCATATTCAGGTGTTTGTCTATGGTGACTCCCAGGGATTTCGCAGAGTCAATGATGAGGGGAGAACAGTCAATGGAGGTCAGGTGTTTCAACCATTGCTCTATCTTTGGTGTGTGAGTGGGTGGGGAGATGAGAATGAATTCAGGTTTTTTTGTGTTTAGCATGAGGTGGTTGTTCGTGAGCCAGCTTTGCGTGTTCTGTAGAATAGCGTTGAGGGAAATGATGTCTTCTGGAGTGGAGATTTTCAAATACAGCTGTGTGTCGTCCACATACAGGTGATATAGGATATTCGCGGATTTCAATGCGTTCGCTAAGGGTTCCATTAGTATGTTGAAAAGAATAGGTGATAGGGCTGAGCCTTGGGGAACGCCTATGTTGACCACAGATGGCTGAGAGAGAGAATTCTTCATCTTGATTCTTTGTGTTCTGTTTTTAAGGAAGGAGGAGAACCAATGTAACACTGGTCCCGAGAGGCCCATCCTTCCCTCCAATAGGGACAGTAGGTTGTCATGTTTAACCGTGTCGAAGGCGGAGGATAAGTCAAGCAGTATCATTAGGCACGATTCGTTGCGGTCAAGCATTTTTAGTATGTTATCCAATATGTGGGTGAGTGCAGATTCTGTGCTGTGCCCTTGGTGGAAACCAGATTGGTGATTGTCTAAGAGGTTGTAATTTTCAATATGATTGCATAATTGTATTTGTACACATTTCTCCAGCAGTTTCGCCAAAGTGGGGATGTTGGATATCGGGCGGTATTTGTTGAGCTCTGATGGTATGGCGTCGGATTTCTTTAGTATAGGTGTAACCTGCCCTATTTTAAGACAGTCAGGTATGGAGCCTTGTCTCAGAGAGGCATTTACAATTTTTGCTCATGATGGTAGGATGGATGTTTTATCATTTTGAATAGGGCCAGAGGAAGGGGGTCAGAGAAGTGATTGGAGGGATTGAGTACTAGAAGAGTGTTATAGATTTTTTGTTCAGAGATTGGCACAAAGGTGTTCCAGGAGGCATTGTTTTTGTGACTTGCCCTGGAGAGCTGAAAAGGACCTTGAGTTGTGAATAACCGTTAGCATCAATGGCCACCAATTGTGGGAGGGTTTTCTTAGATTGGATGTTGAGCTCGATGATCTTTATCTTTTCACGGAAGAAGTTGGCAAGCTCATCACAGGAAGGTGTATCCAAGTCGTTTAGATCCGTGGAATTCGCCGCGTTGCGAGCTTGTTGCTTGACGATTTCGAAGAGTTTTTTTGGACGGTTGATTGCTTGGTTCAGCTGAGTTCTGAAAAAGTCTGCCTTGGCCTTGAGAATCTTCCTGTTGTATGAGTTCCTTAATGTTCTAAGGTGCTGTAGGTGAACGTTGGAGGGTGCAGATTTCCATAATCGTTCAGCAGCTCCTAGCTTGCGTCGCTCCGAGTTTAGGGAGTCATTGAACCAAGTTTTGGAAATTTTGGAGGACACATTTTTTTCTAGGAGGGGTGCTGTGGAGTCCAAGATTTCAAGCATCGTGGAATTGTAAAAGGCTGTGAGGTCATGGGCATCCTCCATGTCAGTTGTGGGGGTCAGGGTGGAGTTGCAATGGTTTACCAAGGTGATGGGGTTGAGGTTCTGTAAGTTCCTTTTCCATTGTTATGTTTTTTGATGGTTGACTCCTTTTTGGAGTAACCTCGATATTGATGGAGAAGAGGATGCTGTGATGGTCAGTCCAGTCGCAAGGAGTGATGGATTCTAATGAGATGATGCTCGGTACTATGATGAGGTCCAGTGTCTCTCCCTTGTGGTGAGTTGGGCTGTCACCGAATTGGAATAAGTCCTGGTCTGCCAGAAAAGCTTGAAGACATCGTACACCATGGTCGTTTGCATTGTTCCAGTGTAGATTGAAGTCACCCAGGAACATTTGTGGTACTTGTGAGTTGACTTTGGATGAAATGACTTCCATTAGCTCGTCGATGAAAGTCAAGTTATCCCTCGGGGGTGGTAGAATAAGTGGAGCTTGCTGGTGAGGTGCTTATCATCAGAGATATTGATACAGAGATATTCGCAGGAGGATGGAGCGATGGAGTCTATTTGCTTGACTGAGATTGTGTTACGATCGATGCAGGCTAACCAACCTCCCGGCGCCACATTTCTATCTAGGCGGACTAGGTCGTGACTAGGAGGAACCAATAGATCAAGGATGGGGGAGGAGGAGCTGTTTAACCATGTTTCGGTGAGGACGATAATGTCTAGATCATTCTCTAGGATTAGGTCGAAAATGTCAGGTGCATGTTTGCTAGCTGATCTGCAATTAATGAGTGCACACTTTATCTTGTTAATAGAATGGGTTAGTGTAGTCTGCTCTATGTTGATATTTGTGAGATTATCTCTATTTGTGGATCTGTTATTGTGTGTGGGTTCTCTGAAGGGGTTGGTTTGAATGGATTGGATAGTGCCACATTGTGACGTACATTTATCTGTTGCTAAGGCATATGTAATGAGGATGTCGTCTATGTCGCTGTCGGATAGTTCGACGTTTGTCTTTCTAGGCCAGGAGGTGGAAGGTAAGTTAATCTGAATTCTATTGTCATGGCGTGAGATCTTGGGGATGTCTCTACTAATTTGTGGACTGATTTGGTTACTCTGACTAGTTTTCTCGTGGTGAGAAATCTTGGGGAAGTAGCTACTAGTTTGGAGATTGATTTGGTTCACGGTGGCGTTGGTGGCTCTGTGTACGTTTAGAGGTGCTTTGGTGATGGTTGATAGGTTATGCATCTCGGCCTTGAGATGGGCTAGGCCTGAAGCTAACTCATTGAATCGTTCAAACCAAATGGAGTTGGGAAGGTTAGCAGTATGTGTAGGTGTATGTTCTTTCATAGAGGGTGATCTGCAGGTGGGGTCTGTATGTGTGAACGCATTCTCCGGTTACATGGGGATGTCCTCATTAGGGATTGGAGTGGTAAGTTGAAGGAGGTTTGTTGTGGGGTCCAAGTCGGTGTGTGGACTGGTCGTTGTGTGTTGTATTCTGATGGGTGGAATGAGTATTGCGAGTATTAGTGTCCCATCAGGTGTCGTGGTAGACAATAGCTCCGGGGGAACTGTGTAATCTAAATTAGATGAGAGTGGAGATAGAAGTGAGACGTGAGTGGAGTCCTGGTTGGTGGCTTCAATCATGGTTGATAGGGATAACAGTGATGCCTCAGCATTGCAGCGATCGGTAGCTAAGAATAACCCTGTCCCGGCTGGGTCGGGGGATCCAGGTGTGGAAGCAGTCGATGGGACGGGAGGTAGGAATCAATGGGTGTGTCTGCAATGAAGTGATAGTTAACTACGTGCAACCCAATCCCTCCTGGTCCAGGGGACCCGAGTGTGGTTGTGACCGCAGTGGCTGGGCGGTAAGGCTCATGGGGGTTCGGGTGAATTTGTTATGGAATTTTGTCGTGGAGTTGGGGTGGCATCTAGATACTGAGGATGATAAGATGCGGGGGGGTGCTATTCTTGCTGTTTACTGCTTTCTTGAGAGTAGGAAAGATCCTGTCTATGATATCTAAATTAGCATCGGAGGCTTGTATAAGGATATTACCGTTGTTGTAGATTGTGATGGTGGCATTCGCAGGGCAAAAGTCCGAAGCTGTTACTGACAATTGGAAGCCGTGCTGTTTTTTTGTAACATTGGAAATTCGGAGCAAAGAGTGAAAGATATTTCTCCACTGGGCACGTTTCTTTGTGTGGAAGATAAGGTCATTGGATAATATGCCTTTGCTAATGCAGAAGTATGGGTCAAGAGTCTCAGGGTGGGTTACCATTAGCCTGTGCTTGAATTTCTTTGCTGCATTTTTGGAAAGATCAGGCGGGTAGAGAATGGTGAAGGCATGATGGCCTGAAGGTTCAAGGTTTTTATCCATTTTATTATTTTCTGTCTCCTTCTTAGTTTCTATCTTTCCTTAACTTGTTGTTTTTTTGTTTTTATTTTTTTCTTTTCCTTCTTTTTTTTTCTTTTTGCTTGCCCCTTCAGAGTGTATTAATCATATCCAGTATTCAGTAATCGATATCAGTTCAAGATGGCCGCTCTGTATCCTTCATCGACCTGTTCCTGCGATGTTGTACTTTTTTCCTTTCCCTTAAATGTTTTCTTCCTAGACCTGCTAAGTAGTCCACTTTCACTCTCTGTTGAATCGACCTCCGTGGTGTGGTCCTGTTTCTCTGTTTATAGCATCATTGAGGGGAGGACCTTTCTTGGCTATAAAGATAGTGCTTAACTTTAATTGAATCCACAATTAATAATCTGAGAGAGGCATCCTCACAGTTATCAACCATGCATGAACCGTGACCTAGCCTGTCACTGTTTTGAATATGATTTGCTCCATATCAGGCATGAGTGCCGGCACTGCAAAATGCACAGATTCCGGTGATCAGCCCAGCACACCGCCCACGACTGCCCGCACCTTCAATCGCCGCTGCGGTCCAACTGAACTGGCCATTCACAGCGCGCTGCGGCCATCACCTCTGAAGGGTACCGCGGTGTTGGCATACGCCGGGATCGGCGTATATGCAGAGGACGGTTAGGACCATCCGTGCTGTGGGCTGGTAACGTACTTAGCCTGGAGGATTCTAGTGACTATAACTTTTGTTTATTCTTTGTATTATGTTTGCCTTCATTAAAATAACTAACCCTTCACAAGTGGTTGCGTCCTCATTATCGTGTCTGTTAAACGATCCTGAGACGTTCAGGGCGTTACAAAATATCCGACCTTAATAACACTGTCTCCCGGTCGATAACAGACATGGCAACACTTGATGATGTGCTGGCTGCTTTGGCGACCGTGCAAGTTGAAGTGGCTGCCTCTAGGCAAGAAACAGCCGATGTAAAAGCCAGATTGGACGCTATCCAATTGGACCCGCTCACGCCCAGCACCTCCCTCACGAACCAGACCCCTGCCGTAGTAGTGGAAATGCCGGTAGCCATCCCCTTGGCAACACCAGAGAGGTACAGTGGGGATCCTAACACAGTGCAGGTATTCCTCACACAAGTGGCGCTACATTTATCGTGCAAACCAAAGGCGTTCCCCACGAGTCAGGCTCGTGTGGCTTTCCTTATTTCCTATTTGGCTGGAAACGCGGCACAATGGGCCGTACCTCTGGTGAGCAGGGACGACCCCATCTTATGTGATTGGGGTGCTTTTCGCGAGGAATTCCTGAAGGTATTCGACAGAAGGGCTGACTCGTACACGGCGGACCGTGAAATGCTGGAGTTGAGACAGGGATCCAACGACCTGGTGCAGTATCTCAACGCGTTCCGAAGGCTGGTTGCGGAAACCAAGTGGCCTGTTGCTAAACAGACGGCGCTCTTCCATCAAGGGCTGTGCGATGAGCTCAAGGACGCCGTGGCTCATATTGACCCTCAACCCAAGACATGTGAGGGCCTTATCAACCTGGTATTACGGCTGGAACATAGGCTAAGTGAAAGAAAGGGGGATCATGGGAGAAAAGGAAAATCCCTTCCATCCTATGTGACGGTGGGAAGTCCTGAAACTTCCACCGCATCCAAGGGAGAACCCATGGACATCGGCGCAATACGAGCGAGCCTCACAGCCACGGAGAAAGAGTCACGCCGTAAACAAGGATTGTGCCTATATTGTGGCAAAAAGGCCACTTCGTACGTGAATGCCCTGCCAAACCGAAGACGTAACGTTATCGGGCCAACCGGTCAGTAACAGCCGTGGTGGACATACCGGCGGAAAACTAGAGGACTCCCAGACCAAAGAAGGGGCATCTCGGAGTCACTCATCCATCCCTTCACTTTCCAACTCGGTCACTAAGGGACAACGACACCTGTTTCTCACGGTGCACGTGGGAGTGCATGACCAGTGGATACCCGTTGTGGCCATGGTGGATTCAGGGGCCACTGGCATGTTTATGGACCACAACGAGGCATGCAGGCTAGGGCTAGTGCTTCTTCCCAAAGCTGTACCCAAAGACGTCTATGCTGTAGACGGAAGGCGATTGGTGACGGGGCCCATCGGGCAGCACACGGGGGTCCTTCCGATGAGATATGGGAGGAACCATTTGGAACAAATCGATTTTAACATCATCCGAGCGCCCCAATATGGCGTCATATTGGGATTGCCGTGGCTACAGAAACACAACCCCTCTGTGGATTGGCCAACACATCGCATCGAAATGACGTCACCGTATTGCATCCTGCATTGTGGAATAAGAACGGAATCCCTTGACGCAGATGAGAGCGGGAGTCAGACGGTGGCTACAGCGGCAGAAAAAGATGTGGCTCTCCCCCAGGCTTATCACAGTTTTGAGGATGTATTTGATGAGGTGAAGGCGGAAGTGCTACCACCACATAGACAGTTTGACTGCCAGATCGACCTGGTGCCAGGGGCCAGCGTTCCCAGCGGCAGGCTGTATGCCCTGACGGAGCCTGAAAACGTGCATCTCCGGGGGTACCTGGATAAACTCCTCAAGCTAGGATTCATCCGCCCGTCCAAGTCTCCGGCCGCCTCGCCACTCTTCTTCATCCCGAAGGCTAATGGGGAGCTGAGAGCCTGTGTGGACTTTAGGGCATTGAATGCGATAACCATAAAAAATCGGTACCCCTTGCCTCTCATCAGTGTACTTCTGGAACAGGTCAAGAAAGCTCGTATCTACACCAAGTTGGATTTGAAAGGGGCATACCATCTGGTGCGCATGAGGGACGGAGACGAGTGGAAGACCGCCTTTAAGACCAGGTTCGGCCTTTTTGAGTACCTCGTCATGCCGTTCGGTCTGTGCAACGCCCCGGCAGCCTTTCAGTACTTTTTGAATGAGGTATTCAGAGAGGAGTTGGATATCTACGTGGTCGTATATATCGACGACATCCTCATCTATTCGTCCAGTGTGGAGGAGCACGTACACCACGTCAAAGCTGTGCTCCAAAAGCTGAGGGAAAACATGCTGTTTTGTAAACTCAGCAAGTGTGACTTCCACGTCACATCCGTGGAATTCCTCGGAGTGATGCTGAGTCCAGAGGGACAGGAGATGGCAGAACGAAAGATCAAGGCGGTGAAAGAATGGCCGGTGCCCCAAAGCGTGAAGGACGTCCAAAGTTTCATTGGCTTCGCCAACTTTTACAGGCGGTTTATAGATGGATTTTCAGGATTGGTGGCCCCAATCACACAGCTACTGAGGAAGTCCAAGGAGTTTGTCTGGTCCCCTGAAGCGAACAAAGCCTTTGAGGCCCTGAAAAGCGCCTTTGGTAAGGCGCCGGTGTTGGCTCACCCCGATCCGGATCTCCCCTACGTGGTGGAAGCGGACGCATCGGATGTGGCGCTGGGGGCTATCTTGTCCCAACGCAACCACGACACAGGGGTGCTTCATCCCGTTGCGTACATGTCCCGCAAACTCAACGACGCCGAACGCAACTACCATATTGCGGAGAAGGAGCTTCTCGCAATCAAGGACGCCTTCCCCGAATGGAGGCATTGGTTGATGGGGGCAAGACATGTGGTATCGGTGTACACGGACCATCGGAACCTACAGTTCATGACGGCCACAAGACACCTTTCTCCCAGGCAGCTGCGGTGGATGATCTTCTTTGCGGGGTTCAACTTCCGCATCACATATCGGCCGGGGACGGAAAACCGGAAGGCGGACGCCCTGTCCCGTCAATCTGCAGTTAAGGAACCATTGCCTGCGACCGAGCGTTCCATCATTTCCCCTAGGATGGTATTGGGGGTTATCCAACCGGATACTTTCCTGAGGGGAATAAAGAGAGGGATCATGTCATTCGCATGGCGGAGGTGGCTCCTCAGTCACAGAGAATGGCAGCTGAAGGACGGGATACCCCTGAAGGGCAGGTGCCTATTGATACCCACGCCTAGGCTAAGGAAACAAGCATTCATCTGGTGCCATGACTCTCCATGCGCAGGTCATTTGGGCTTTGAAAAAACGGTGGCTAGCATGGGACGGCATTTCTGGTGGCCAACCATGAGAGTGGATGTCAGGAGGTGGGGACAGGAGTGTCCTACGTGTGCTACCATGAAGGCCGACCATGGCCGAATCCAAGGGCTCTTACATCCACTTCCGACCCCGGATAGACCATGGGATAGCATATCACTGGACTTCGTGGTGGGCCTACCGGTAGACCAGGGGATGACGGCAATACTGGTGGTGGTGGATTACTTGACGAAAATGGGGCACTTCATCCCCTGCAAGAGAGTCCCTACGGCCGGGGAATTGGCGTCACTACTCCTAAAGAATGTGGTACGACTGCATGGATTACCTGGGGTGATCGTGTCGGACTGGGGGTCGCAGTTTACTGCGCAATTCTGGAAGACTTGGTGCACTGCGCTGCATGTTAAGACCGCCCTGTCCACCAGCTACGACCCTCAAACAGACAGCCAAACCGAGCGCCTGAACCAAACGCTCAAACAGTATCTGCGATGTTTTGTGGACCAGGGCAGGGAAGAATGGGTCGACTTGCTATGGGTTGCAGAGATAGCCTATAACAACGCCACTCACAGCTCCACACAGTCATCTCCGTTCTATAGCAACTATGGCCAACATCCCAGGTTCTTGCCATTTCTACATCCGTTCAGAGAGGACAGGATTCCCGCCACAGCGGACAGGGTGGCACACATAAAAGACACGTTGATGCGCTCAAGGGCTGTCCTAATAGAGGCCAAGAGAAGATACAAGGCTGCGGCAGACAGGAAGAGAAGGCCCGGGCCACTGTACCGCACTGGAGACTACGTCTGGATATCCACAAGAAACATGAGGTTTCGAAAGAACAGTGTGTTCCATCCCAAGTACATGGGCCCCTATCGATTTACCAAATGTATGGGTCCCGTGAACGTGAAGGTGTGCTTGCCCCAGTCGTTGCGGATACACCCTGTCTTTCATGTATCATTGCTCAAACCAGCACCCTCCAAGCCGTCTGGGACACCTAGGCCGGTATGCGTGGAGTCGGAGGTGGAGTATGAAGTGTCGGGCATACGGGCGTCCAAATGGCACAGGGGGAAGCTGTGGTACCTGGTTGCGTAGAAAGGCTATGGCCCGGAGGAGCAATCATGGGAACCGGCTGAAGGGGTTCATGCTCCGCGCTTGGTCTCCTTGTTCCATCGGCATTTTCCTGCCAGCGCTGGACCCGTGGGGAGCCGCTGAGAGGGAGAATGTACTGTCAAGTATTCCTGTCATGCGAGGGGAGGAAAACGGTAACCAGCGAAAACGGACTACATCTCCCAGGATGCTTAGCGGTTGAGAGGTTATGTAAACAGGAGAGCTGTTACATAACTCAAGGAAAACACGCCCTTATGTAAACAGGAGAGCTGTTACATAACTCAAGGAAAACACGCCCTTATGTAAACAGGAGAGCTGTTACATAACTCAAGGAAAACACGCCCTATAAAGGGAGGAACCGGGAGGTACAACGCGGTCGGATATTGTGTTTACACCGACGTACCTGCTTCGTGAAGAGCAGTGTTCCGGAGTGGTGCTCCAGTAAGGCAAGAACGGAGGTAGGTCGAGTCGTTACTCCCTGGGCCGTGTCTTGCCCCATCGTCACCTGTGAAGGACCCGGAAGCTCTGCCGGTCAACCATTGAGCTTCGCTTTTTGACTCGGCTGAGTCAAAGCGCAGTGGCGCTTTTGCTGGTTGGAGTCTGTTCTGCTTGGGTTGTCGGATCAGATAGAACCCGCTCAACAGAGCCTCTCTAACCCAGCCAGAACGTTACCCCCTCCCTAGGGCCTATTCACAATAAGTAACCACATATATATATATATATACCACCTAAGGACAGGGAATTCCTACTATATATACCAAGACCTCTTATAATACAAGTGGCAGCCTCGCGATCCCAAACGGACCCAGGACTTCCTACCCAGACGGCAGCCTTAGCCTCGCGGTCCCAAACGGACCCAGGGCTTCCTACCCAGACGGCAGCCTTAGCCTCGCGGTCCCAAACGGACCCAGGACTTCCTGCCCAGACGGCAGCCTTAGCCTCGCGGTCCCAAACGGACCCAGGACTTCCTACCCAGACGGCAGCCTTAGCCTCGCGGTCCCAAACGGACCCAGGACTTCCTGCCCAGACGGCAGCCTTAGCCTCGCGGTCCCAAACGGACCCAGGACTTCCTACCCAGACGGCAGCCTTAGCCTCGCGGTCCCAAACGGACCCAGGACTTCCTACCCAGACGGCAGCCTTAGCCTCGCGGTCCCAAACGGACCCAGGACTTCCTACCCAGACGGCAGTCTTAGCCTCGCGGTCCCAAACGGACCCAGGACTTCCTACCCAGACGGCAGCCTCAGCCTCGCGGTCCTAACTGGACCCAGGACTTCCTACCCAGACGGCAGCCTCAGCCTCGCGGTCCTAGATGGACCCAGGACTTCCTACCCAGACGGCAGCCTCAGCCTCGCGGTCCTAGATGGACCCAGGACTTCCCACCCAGACGGCAGCCTTAGCACGAGTTCATCCTATGATCACCCTAACATACAACAAAGGAATCAGCGGTACTATTTATCAGATCACACAAGAACCGCCAGTTTGAGCACAACCTGTTCTCTAGTTCGAGGGGCTCCTCTCTCCCTTATTCAGTTACCACTTACCTGATCAGGGTTAACATCTGTTCATGTCAAGTCACAGCTGACTAGAAGAATAGGCTACCCTCTTATACAAGAACACGCAGCACATGTTGATTCACTACAAACTGACTTTATTATATATCATATACGCAAGCACATAACATTACAGTGTGACACATAACCTGTAAAGAAAAGTGAAAGATTAGGTTGTACACTCTAATAAGAAAGGGGTCGAAATCACCTTAGTCGTGTGTAGCCTGCACTCAATGGTCATCTAGGTTCCCTTCTCGTCTGTGCCTCGGCTCGCCTGGAGATCACACCTCCGTAGCTCCCTTCTCCGAGTCACTGGGACCTCTTCCTCATCGGCTACTCTCTCCTCTCTGGCAATTCTGCTAGAAGAGTATCTGTCTCTTGGTCTTTCTCCGCCATCAAGTTTGTCATCTGTCTTCCCTGGAATAAGTAGTAGCTTTTCTGCTAACGGCTAGGTGCCGCCTATAGATTGAAAGAATAAGTGCCAGTATCTGCCTCAGACTTTCACTAATATAGAGGTGCATTTTCTCATGGAAAATTCCAGCCCGTAACCTGCCGCCCACCAAATTCTTGTACCTCCCCGTGCCAAGGACACTTTCCCAGCCGGCCGGCCTGATGTAGCGTCTTCGGCATGAAGAAAAATACAATCCTTCGATAAGGGCCGGTCTGAACCGGTTCTCTCCAAGCGAATAACACCTCATAACTAAAACATCCCCTTTAACCTAGAAGCATCTCAAGCTGCTGGAGCAGAAAGAAAGATGGAGTCTCCCCTGTTTGAGGCCTACCAGGCCTGAATTCAGCACGGCTCCATGAAATACCCTCACTACAGGGCAGGCTATCCCTAAGACTAACGAATCTATCCCCTAGGATATGTGTGCAAGCCCTGATCTATGGGGAAGGACACAGGATCATGTCGAAGTGCCTAGAAAATAGACTTCATTCACTACTCTAACCCTTAGGCTTGAATGGTAGAGAGACTGAAGTCACCCTAATCACCCATCAACACAATAGGGCCGGGAAAATCGAGCAGTACATTTCACCCTTGACTTCAGTCTATTATACATTCATTAAACAGAACTAACATCTGTGGAGGAATAATATGAAACAAAGCTAACTGATCTATGTCTAGTACCAAATGTGCAAAATTGAAGTAATGAAGGAATACACTGAATAAAGCAACAAATAGAAATCAAAACAGCGATGGTAATTAAAATACCTCCTAATATTCGACGTAACAGATACAGGTTAGGTAACCAATTAAAGAGCCAGTCAAACCAGCCCTGGTCAATGTGTTTTCTAACTTCCTCCGTCAAATCATGTAACCTGTCAATGTGGGCGCGAATAGATTGTGTATGATCAGACAAGTTAAAACAACAAAGACCCTCAAAATCAGAGCAGTCATGTCCATGCTTAAGCAAAAGATAATCAATGGCCGCTCTATTTTGCAAGATGGCTCTACGTTCACCCTGGGCGTCTAACAGCATGTCAGATAGGACTGTAGAGGTATGATTAATGGATTTCACCATCCAGCAGGCCATTTTCCCAATAGATTTGGCATTATAAACTGCCAAAGCAGGAACACCAATAATTGAAATAGCTAGGCTAAGGTATTCAGACTTGGAATATAAATGTAAAGATGAGTCACAATCCTCCTGTAACATCACAGTATCTCGAATCACACGAGAGTTGGCATTCGGATGTGACGAGAACATTAGTAAACTTAGTCTCGTAATGGCACAATATTTGCAGGGACATATGGCCAGGAAGTATTACCACATGAGAAAAGCCATCCGGCAGGTAGTAACATCGTGCGATAATGACTGGGGGTAACTACCAAACTATTGCAAGTCATATTGTTCTGAACTGAAACACATGTGGTCGGTGTCCTTTGAAAGCACAAAGTCCGTTCATGAGCTGTAAATGAAGTGGCACCTTTCAGTTTGAGGCGTAGACATTCAGAGATCGCACTAGGATTACACGTAAGGAAGAAACATAAGTCACCTTGTGTGATATTATAAGTAACTATTTGGGACTGGATGGGGGGTTGCTCGTCCGGCATTTCAGTACATAAGGGGCAATACACATGGGTAGCGAAATCACCCAGGAGAACATTGGGGCGAGCCTTTGAAACATTGAAAATGTGAATTAGAGTTTCCAGTGAAGCAGGGACAGCAACCAGGCAGGTCGCCAAGATGTCATGTACAGATCTCATCGGTGTCAAACAGAAGTGAGGGGCATCAGTCACCCTCTTAGCTAGTGATGTCCAAAAGTTCGATGATGAATCCCACGCAGCGAAGGAACGTAACACTCGGGTTCTCAGTTCATCCCGGGTTGACGGGATCCCTTCTCTCTTGTCGAACCATCCCAAAAGGAGTCCAGCGCCGACACATCCTGCAGCAACAGTCCAAAGAATGATCTGAAAGAGAATCAAATACAGGCATTAATCATTCTCGTAAATAACATTTGTCAGCCGGGACCGCTTCCCAGCTATCTTTCCCTGGTCTCATAACCAAAATGGTATTGTCCTGACCGGTGGCAATGACCTCTGCTTGTTCAGGGGGATTCTTAGGCGACTGCACCCAAACCCTAGCCCCAGGGTTATCCGTAGAGCCAAAACCTTTCTGGCCTCGTACAGTTAGCAAAGTTGGGGCAGCGCCTTTCATTAATGAACCACTGAAAACAGGCATAATGAGTAATTGAGCCACTCGGTCAGTGCGGTGTATCAGTAAGTCAACCTCACTGCTATTCAGCAGGAGCACCTTAATCTCTCCCTGATAATCACTGTCAATTATTCCTCCAAGCACCTGAATGCCTTTTACTGCCAGCCCCGATCTAGGGGCGATCAATCCGAAATTCCCAGGTGGTATATGAACACCAACACCGGTAGCAATGATGACCCGATCCTTACTTTTTATAACGGTGTCATCCATGGCATGCAAGTCTAAACCTGCCGACCCTGGGGTCGCTCTACATGGGGCCAAAGCTCCGGGAGTAACTTCCCAGTACATCACAGTCTCTCTGATTTCATTAGGCTGAGCCTTAACATTCGGGGGAAACAAACGCATAAGTGGAGATTCAGCATTTAGAAAAGGACGATTATTCAAAATCAATATTGCTTGGGGCAAAAAGTCTCGCCAAATTTTTATACTTGTCATCTGTTAATTTACGCAGTTGATCCTTTAGCAGGCCATTCAACCTTTCCACAAGACCCGAGGCCTGTGGATAATAGGGTATATGGAATATCCATTCAATATTGTTTTCCACACAGAATTCCTGTACCAATCTTCCACGAAAATGGGATGCATTGTCAGATTGAATTTGGAATGGCACACCATAATACATGATAATCAATTCCAATGTTTTAATGGTATTCAATTGGGTAGCTTGCTTACAGGGAAGGGCTACCAACAAGCCACTGTATGTATCAACAATAGTGCAAACATATTGACAATTCCTGCTCATGGGAAGTGGACCAATGTAATCAATTTGCCAAATTTGAGCGGGCAGTTTCCCGCGATGTAAATGACCTTTAACAATTTGGGGCACTTTGTGCTGTCTGATATGCTGACAAATGGGACAATGTAAAATAACATTCTTGATCAAATCTAAGGGAATATAAATTCCTCGATCAGCAGCCCACCTGCTAGTGGCTTTCTCTCCAAAATGTCCTGCCTTCTGGTGGGCCCATTTCGCCAATCCTGCCATATCAGAATCTTGCCTGTCCACCACTGCCTCAGCAATTTTAGATTTCTCATCTGCAATGTTATGAAAAAATTTGTCAAGAGAATCTATAGGGGTGTGAGCATCCACATGGAAGATTGTAACAGTACTCTGTGGGAGCATCTCCCAAATCTCTTGCCATAACTCTTTTCCCCACAACTGTTTTGAATGCAATTCCCAATTATGGGAATGCCAAGTCGGTAACCAAACTGCCAGTCCATTGGCAGTAGACCAAGAGTCGGTGAAAATATGACATGTGCCGGGTAATTCTTGTTTCAGGACTTGATAAATAGCATACAATTCAGCGAATTGGCTGCTCTTACCTTCACCAGTTGTGCTCAGCAGTTTCTGCGTGATCGGATTATAGGACACCGCTTTCCAGTGCCGTTTCGGCCCTATGAACCTTGCTGAACCATCCGTAAACCAGACATGGTTCCTGTCCTCCGCGGACAAATCATCAAAGGGTCTACCCCACTTGACAGGAGACTCCTGTACTAAAGGTACGGAACATACACTCTCAGTCTCAGTCGATGGCGCTCGCGCCACCTGCTCATGTAAAGATGCAACTCCTTTCTGTCCCACACGTGCCCTGTCTTGTATATACCATTTCCATTTAATCACACTCGCCTCTTGAGCGTGTCCAATGCGGTGAGTTTTTGGCGAACTCATAACCCACTGCATAATAGGAATCTCAGGTCGCAAAACTATATCATGTCCCAAAGTCAATTGCTCGGTATCCACCAGAGCCCAATAACATGCAAGTAACTGTTTCTCAAAGGGTGTATAACGCTCACTAGCATCAGGTAACTTTTTAGTCCAGAAACCCAACGGCACTCTACTCCTGCCTTGCTTCTGCCACAAACTCCAATTCGCATAAAGGCCCTGTACAGACACATTTAAATCTACCTCCCCATCACGTACGGGCCATAAATCCAAAGCATGTTGAATTGCCTCTTTTGCTAGGTCGAACGCATCTTGCTGTGGTGTATCCCAATCAAACGCATTCTTTTTACGGGTGACAGGGTACAAGGGGGCCAATATTTGACTCAAATGAGGAATATGCTGACGCCAAAAACCAAATAATCCAATGAAGCTTTGGGCTTCTTTCCTATTCCTTGGAACTGCAAAATCAAGAATTTTCTGTTTAACCTGAGGGATCACTTCACGGTGCCCTTCATGCCAATTAATACCCAAAAATTTCACAGCCTGGGACTAGCCTTGTAGTTTATCTGGATTGATTTCCCAACCTTTCTCACGCAGGCACCCAATGACTCTGTCCAATTGGGTCTGAACTTCCTCTTGTGTTTCGCCTTGGATCAAAACATCATCAATATAATGACACATCTGAACCTGTGGATGAACCGGTACCTCAGCCAAATGCTCTGCCACCAGCCGGTGACATATAGTAGGGCTATGCACATAGCCCTGAGGAAGACTCCTAAACGTCATTTGACGCCCATTCCACGTAAAACTGAACTGTTCCTGACACTCAGGGGCAATCGGAATCGAAAAGAAAGCATTAGCAATATCAATTGACGCATACCATGTACCCGGATGTTTTTGGATTCTTTCAATTAGGGTAATAACGTCCGGTACCGCAACGGTCAAAGAGGGTGTGTGTTTGTTCAATTCTCGATAATCAACAGTCATACGCCAAGAATTATCACTTTTACGTACAGGCCAAACAGGCTTATTCCAAGCAGAAGTAACTGGGGCTATAACACCTGCATCCACCAACTCCTGAATAGTGGTACTAATCTCCTCATGACCACCCGGAATACGATACTGCTTCTGACAAACCACTTTTGTCGCCTGAGGAACTGTTATGGGGGGCATTCGTAAACGACCAACCCGTATAGGCCTGGACGATATATAATGCGTAGTTCCAAATTGGTAACATCCATCATCTAAATGCAAAGTCATTCCTTTCAAAATATCTATTCCAATTATGAATTCCAAGAGAGGCACCACTAGTACGGAGTATTCTTTTCTAGGAATTCTACCTATTCTCATTTCAAGTAATGTTTGAATTGCGGGAGTTTCCTTTCCACCTAATCCGGTAATTGTAAAAGGCTGACCTTTAAACTTCTTTGATTTACCATGAATAAGAGTGGCCTCCGCTCCTGTATCTACCAATGCTCGGGCCCTTTGGATATTACGATGTCTCCAATAAATTTCAATATCTACATAGGGTCTATTATCTCTGTGAGCCCATCTGTGTACTGGAGCTTGACCTATTTCCTAGTCATGTTTACTGCATTCTGTGTACCAGGATAAATCAGGATAAAGACTCTCACGCTTCTTAGGTATCGGTACCTCCTGTTCAAATCCATTCCCAGTACGAAATGGATTCGTGTCTTCTGCAGTACAGTGCTGGTTTCGATCGGCCAGATTATGACGATCCTCTCTCCTCCTCAACTCAGGGGATTGATCCCTATCATCTCTACGTCTGCTGTAAATATAATCATTTTTTCCCCTCTCTCTTTCCTCTTCTCTCTCTCTGTCTCTCTCTCGACGGGGGGACATATCACGTACATAACGTCGGTCATCACGACGAACAGAGCGCCCACGGCGGTCGTCATCACCGCTACCGTCAGAACCACCGCGATCACACTCAGACATCCGAACACGCCGGGCACCCTCCTTCCGATCCAATCCACGTTTGCGAAACAACTCCCACAAACGAGCAGTTGTCTCACCGTCAATGTCCTCCCTCCGCACACCATCGGCCAGAAGACCAGAAAAGATATCACGTCTAGTAAGTTTATTGTCACCAGGAGTACGAGTGTCAGGCCGGGACTGACGTTCAGGTTTAAACCACTCGCCTAACTCACCGAGTTGGCGTACCGATTCCAGTACTGTAGATAACACGTTACCAGTTTGATTAATCAATAAAGTCATCATGACCTGCTTATAAGCAACAGGGGAAGAACGAATAATACGATTCCGCACAGAAGATGTCAACGAACCATCAAGCAACCTGTCAGCAGTACCTAGAAAAATCGCCGTTTTCATCACCTCTTCTTTGAGACGTTGTGCAGCGTCGCGCAAAGTATACCACTGTTTGTCATTCACAGGCCAATCAGACTCAGTAGGGTACTTTATATTACAACCCTCAGTCGCCAATTGAAGTAAAGAAATTTGACCACCACCATTATAGTTACGAAAATGATCCTGTACAGTAGAATCCGAGCTCAAGGAACAAAACTTCAAACAATCACCATTATCCAACATAATGCCAGCAGCGCCCAGTTCATAAAGGCGCACCATCCATGTGAGTAATGTCTCACCAGCTCGCTGCCGAAATCGCTGCAAAATATCACTAATTTCCTGTTGAGTAAAGTCCTCTAAAGAGTCTAAAGAAATACCCTGCGGAGCAGCAGGAGACTGCTGCAATTTCCGCCGAAAAACTGGATGCACCGAGACCGCGGGGTGAGCATCACAAGGAGCTCGACCAGTACACGTAGAGGAACAACCAGTGGAAGAAGCATCAACCCCACTCGAAGGACGAGCGCAATCACGGGGTGCACCATCAGGGGTGCGAGAAGCAGGCTTACAATCATGGCGGGAGCGGGAGGACTCGCACTTAACAGATTCCTCACCCGAGGAACAAGAATCACTCGAATTCCAGATATTACCATCCCATTCATCAGGATTCCAATCCAGTCCGGCTTTCGCCACGACCAGACGCACCTTTCGCGTCGAAACCCGGCCGCGCCGATTTTTGTATTTATAACGGGCAATTCGCACAGCCGCCCTCTCGGCAATAGTCTGGTAAGTCTCAAGTTTGTCAGCAAGCAACTTATTTTGACACCGCAACAAAGTGTGAGAATTCTGAATCTCAACAAAGTGCGCTTCAACATCCTTAAGAGAGATCTGTAGCTTCAACAACCTCTCATGCAGAATCCTGTACGCAGACAGAACAATCCAACCTCTGCGCCCCAAAACGGGAATCTCCTCACCCTTCGATACGGGTGCCTTCTGTAAACAAGTAATCACATTAGCCGGCTCCGCCAGCTCCAAAGAAGAATTCCAATTCTCACTCAAACCAGTAGAATCAGCCCACTCACGGGCTAAGGCTTCATAAGGCGTTGAATCCCATCCGGGAATATCAACGGGCAACTTAAAAGTAGATTTAGATTTTCTAGAAAACATCGTGAAAAAGAAAGAAGAAAAGAAAGAAAAAGAAAAGAAAGAAGAAGAAAAGCTAGACACACAAGTATACCACAAATAATATACAAACAAAACCACGCACACGCCGAAAGCAAACACGAGACAACACGACGCACACAGGTTTCGAAAACGGTTCGTGACGCCAAATGTTCTGCTTGGGTTGTCGGATCAGATAGAACCCGCTCAACAGAGCCTCTCTAACCCAGCCAGAACGTTACCCCCTCCCTAGGGCCTATTCACAATAAGTAACCACATATATATATATATATACCACCTAAGGACAGGGAATTCCTACTATATATACCAAGACCTCTTATAATACAAGTGGCGGCCTCGCGATCCCAAACGGACCCAGGACTTCCTACCCAGACGGCAGCCTTAGCCTCGCGGTCCCAAACGGACCCAGGGCTTCCTACCCAGACGGCAGCCTTAGCCTCGCGGTCCCAAACGGACCCAGGACTTCCTGCCCAGACGGCAGCCTTAGCCTCGCGGTCCCAAACGGACCCAGGACTTCCTACCCAGACGGCAGCCTTAGCCTCGCGGTCCCAAACGGACCCAGGACTTCCTGCCCAGACGGCAGCCTTAGCCTCGCGGTCCCAAACGGACCCAGGACTTCCTACCCAGACGGCAGCCTTAGCCTCGCGGTCCCAAACGGACCCAGGACTTCCTACCCAGACGGCAGCCTTAGCCTCGCGGTCCCAAACGGACCCAGGACTTCCTACCCAGACGGCAGTCTTAGCCTCGCAGTCCCAAACGGACCCAGGACTTCCTACCCAGACGGCAGCCTCAGCCTCGCGGTCCTAACTGGACCCAGGACTTCCTACCCAGACGGCAGCCTCAGCCTCGCGGTCCTATATGGACCCAGGACTTCCTACCCAGACGGCAGCCTCAGCCTCGCGGTCCTAGATGGACCCAGGACTTCCCACCCAGACGGCAGCCTTAGCACGAGTTCATCCTATGATCACCCTAACATACAACAAAGGAATCAGCGTTACTATTTATCAGATCACACAAGAACCGCCAGTTTGAGCACAACCTGTTCTCTAGTTCGAGGGGCTCCTCTCTCCCTTATTCAGTTACCACTTACCTGATCAGGGTTAACATCTGTTCATGTCAAGTCACAGCTGACTAGAAGAATAGGCTACCCTCTTATACAAGAACACGCAGCACATGTTGATTCACTACAAACTGACTTTATTATATATCATATACGCAAGCACATAACATTACAGTGTGACACATAACCTGTAAAGAAAAGTGAAAGATTAGGTTGTACACTCTAATAAGAAAGGGGTCGACATCACCTTAGTCGTGTGTAGCCTGCACTCAATGGTCATCTAGGTTCCCTTCTCGTCTGTGCCTCGGCTCGCCTGGAGATCACACCTCCGTAGCTCCCTTCTCCGAGTCACTGGGACCTCTTCCTCATCGGCTACTCTCTCCTCTCTGGCAATTCTGCTAGAAGAGTATCTGTCTCTTGGTCTTTCTCCGCCCTCAAGTTTGTCATCTGTCTTCCCTGGAATAAGTAGTAGCTTTTCTGCTAACGGCTAGGTGCCGCCTATAGATTGAAAGAATAAGTGCCAGTATCTGCCTCAGACTTTCACTAATATAGAGGTGCATTTTCTCATGGAAAATTCCAGCCCGTAACCTGCCGCCCACCAAATTCTTGTACCTCCCCGTGCCAAGGACACTTTCCCAGCCGGCCGGCCTGATGTAGCGTCTTCGGCATGAAGAAAAATACAATCCTTCGATAAGGGCCGGTCTGAACCGGTTCTCTCCAAGCGAATAACACCTCATAACTAAAACATCCCCTTTAACCTAGAAGCATCTCAAGCTGCTGGAGCAGAAAGAAAGATGGAGTCTCCCCTGTTTGAGGCCTACCAGGCCTGAATTCAGCACGGCTCCATGAAATACCCTCACTACAGGGCAGGCTATCCCTAAGACTAACGAATCTATCCCCTAGGATATGTGTGCAAGCCCTGATCTATGGGGAAGAACACAGGATCATGTCGAAGTGCCTAGAAAATAGACTTCATTCACTACTCTAACCCTTAGGCTTGAATGGTAGAGAGACTGAAGTCACCCTAATCACCCATCAACACAATAGGGCCGGGAAAATCGAGCAGTACAGAGTCGTAACTCCCAGCCTGACCAGAGATACAGGGACTGCCAGCTGTAACGCACACCAGGAGGTGTTTGCCGCGTTACAGACTCGGAAGTCCACAGGATCGATCGAGCGGCTGCTCTCGGTTCAGTCTTCTTGCTTTTTGATTGGGGTATCGGTGACGCACCACCAGGAGGTGACTCCGCGTCCCGGTGCAGTCTGAGGAAGAGGTTGAGCGGCTGCTCCCTTCAGGTAGAGACCCCGGCTGGGTGTTTCCCTGACTCCTCGATTCTCCCCAACACGCTTCGTGCCCCTCACAGCCTACCGATTGGCATTGTCGGCCATTTCATTTCTGCCCTCTGTTGGCATACGCCGGGATCGGCGTATATGCAGAGGACGGTTAGGACCATCCGTGCTGTGGGCTGGTAACGTACTTAGCCTGGAGGATTCCAGTGACTATAACTTTTGTTTATTCTTTGTATTATTTTTGCCTTCATTAAAATAACTAACCCTTCACAAGTGGTTGCGTCCTCATTATCGTGTCTGTTAAACGATCCTGAGACGTTCAGGGCGTTACACGCGGACAGAGCGGCTCGGGCGGAGGAAACCAACTGATCTGGCCGCTCACAGCGCGCCACGAACAACACCTCTACCTCGGAAGGGCAGCGCGGTCGGAGCGGCTCGGGCTGAGGAAACCAGCTGTAGCGGGACGTGAGCTCCAGTACATTCAGAGCCCAGACGCTCCTGTAGGCAGCACTTACAAGGCCAGTGGAGGGTCACCGCACCAACTTCAAGTCATCGCAGCTTGTGACAGGCAAGGCTCGGTCCCCCGCTGAGCACCGACACAGCACTCCACCCCGGTTCAACGGGCGAGCTACAGTCCGACCCATGATGTCGAGAATTGCCGGGGAGCGACGCGGAGCAGCAGCACTCACCGCCAGGGACGTCCAGCGAGGGATTCCGTGTGGTAGCCGCTCGGGGTACAGATACCACAGGCAAGAGGTGAAGGATGTTGAGGCTCGCCAAAATCCTGCAGGTCATACCAATCAACACGACGCCTTATTCTCGCATCTCAGCCATCGGAGCAGGGAGGGGGGGGGGTTGCAGGACTATGAATCCATGATTCCCCAGGCTTATACCGGTCACGAGGCTCGCCGTACCTCGCAGCACTCGACCAGAAATCCCCAGTGCCGGTAAGTCGTAATCGGTCTGTGCGATCCAGGGGTGCGTGGCATACGGTGAAGGGGGGAGAGGAGGGCAGATGGTGGGGTTAACTAGGGATATACACCAAACTGTGATCCCCAACCCAGGAGCTCCTACAGGGGGCTCTTACTCGGCAGCCATCTTGCTTGACTTGTAACACAGATGACATGTAACACAGCTGTGCTGTTTTCAGCTTCAGCCCATTAGCACAGGATTATGTGCTACCTGGAATTCACATGACTTAATTTTGCTAATCATTTCTAAATCTGTTTTACTTTAGGGGTTGAAACAGACACTGGATAATGCTGGGTTAAAATGATTGAAAGTAGGTGCCCCTGTCACTGGGGCGGCTATGCTCCTTGAAAAAACACAAGAGGTTTACAGACTAAATAACAGGTCCCGTATAACAACTGAAGTAAAAGGGCCAGTCGTCATGGGAGGGTACAAATAAAGACAAGGCCGTACTAAGACGGGACTAACAAGGCTATTAATGAATCCGAAGGCAGCATTTACGAAAGACAATGACACAAGCCGATGAACAATATGGGAGGAGAGTGGGCGGCGCTTCTCTCCCATTTTCTACTACAGCAGTCTCGCAGAGTGAGCAGCGCATGCACGCTACAGCTAGGCTCGACCTAAAAATCTAGTGTCTCATTGTTTTGATGTAGTGGAAAAATGAATAATCAAAAAACACTTTTGAAATGGGTCAGGCTATTTGCTGCATTATTCCCTCCCACAAACATGCTGCCATTCCATCATTGATTGCCTAGTGGGTGAATAAGCTGTACTGTTATGCCAATTTTAGCTGTGATTTTAACTGCAACCCACTGATCCCAATGAAGGCATTAGGTATTTACAAGCATTCTGTGCAGTACACCAAAGCTTCAGGTAATAAATAAGACATTTCTGTACCTAGGGACGGCCCGGGACCAGGGTTCAATTCCCGACGCGGCAGGGTCGTGGACCAGGGTCAGCGGACTTGATAATTCTCGCCTCGGTGCCCACTCTAACCAGGGATCACACTCGGCAACTCTGGGCATTAGCTTGCCTCATCTCCACAACGGCCCCCCACATTCGCCGGGGATGCCTGGTTTCACCTTGGAGATACCCAGGAGGGACCATCTCACAGGGATAGCCAGGACGGGTTCCCCAGCAGTCTACAGCGCCACGACGCCTCGGCAGCCGTGCGCTTTAAAAAAACACATACATTTACATTTACAAAAACACATACATTGGAATTGGAATCTCTCCAACATGGCCTTGGAGAGTGTGCAACCCTGTGATAAGTTACCCAAATAGCAAGTGTTAGGTTTATATTTTAAGTTTGGTCTCAGGTACACACGGCAATCAATAGATATGCTGAGGGCTCACTGTGACGAGGATTGCAACTCAAATCTGGGCTCTGTGCCTTGGAGGGGCACACCATGTACACCCCGCCGCTACTGAGCGTGGCTACCACCAGCTCGCCACGCATTCAGGACTGACTGTGGTGACAGGGACTGATATTTATAGCTGAACAGGTTTATTTACCTGAGTCTGCACAGGGAGTGTCTTACTGGCTTCTCCTGCCTAAAATGGGCTGCCAGTCACCTGCAAATAGGTCCCTTACTCCATCCCTTTGTAAATGGATATCATATGCATATTTACATGGTATTGTTGTAATAGGATAAGCATGGAGTAAGTGCTGTGAGTGACTGTTGGTACACCGGAATCCAATTTGGATCGCCTGTGTGGTGATGGTGTACAGGATGGAGGGTGGTGAGAGTCTATCAGACAGCAATGTACATTGAAAGGCTTCTCCACGCCACCCCAATGTCTTTGTGGTGAACCAGAATCCAGGGCATGTGAGGATAGGAGAAAAAGGGGTAGGGGGCTGTTCTGCTTGGGTTTTTCCTCCTGATAGAACCTGCTCCACAGAGCCTTTTTAACCCAAACCAGAACGTTACCCCCTCCCTAGGGCCTTTTTACACCTAAATAACCACATATATGCGTACCACCTAAGGACAGGGAATTCCTATTATAATTATATATGGAGGCCTCACAGCCTCGCAATCTCAGACCCAAAATCTCCTACCCATTCGGCAGTGACACCCACAGTCTCGCGGCCCTTGTTAGACCCAGAACCTCCTACCCATTCGGCAGCGACACTCAAAGTCTCGCGGCCTTTGTTAGACCCAGAATCTCCTACCCATTCGGCAGCGACACTCAAAGTCTCGCGGCCTGTGTTAGACCCAGAACCTCCTACCCATTCGGCAGCGACACTCAAAGTCTCGCGGCCTGTGTTAGACCCAGAACCTCCTACCCATTCGGCAGCGACACTCAAAGTCTCGCGGCCTTTGTTAGACCCAGAATCTCCTACCCATTCGGCAGCGACACTCAAAGTCTCGCGGCCTGTGTTAGACCCAGAACCTCCTACCCATTCGGCAGCGACACTCAAAGTCTCGCGGCCTTTGTTAGACCCAGAACCTCCTACCCATTCGGCAGCGACACTCAAAGTCTCGCGGCCTTTGTTAGACCCAGAACCTCCTACCCATTCGGCAGCGACACTCAAAGTCTCGCGGCCTTTGTTAGACCCAGAATCTCCTACCCATTCGGCAGCGACACTCAAAGTCCTCGCGGTCCCAGACGGACCCAGATACTCCTACCTCAGCGGCAGCTCCAAAGTCCTCGCGGTCCCAGACGGACCCAGGTACTCCTGCCTAGACAGCAGCCTCACACGTGCTCATCCTATGGTTACCACGACATGCAACAGGGGAATCGGTACCACTATGTATCAGATCACACAAGGACTGTTAGTTGAGCACAACCTGTTCTCCAGTTTGAGGAGCTCCCTTCTCCCTTGTTCAGTTACCACTTACCTGTCCAGGATCGTCCTCTGTACAGATCAAACTACAACTGACTAGAAGAATAGGCCATCCTCTCATACAAGAACACGCAGCACATGTTGGTTCATTACAATCGGGACACTTTATTAGTCATTACATACGCAGTCACATAACATTGCATCATAGCACACGACCTACAAAGAAAAGTAAAAGGTCAAGTTGTATACTCTAATAGTAATACATTATATATATAGACAACCTGCAAGGAAAGTAAAAGGTCAAGTTGTATACTCTAATAGTAAAGGGTTAACGTCACCTGGTTATATACTCAAAGGTCATCTAGGTTCCCTTTCCGTCTGCGCCTTGGCTTCGCCTGGAAGTCACACCTCTGCAGTCACAGATTTACTCCCTTCTCTTTTTCCTCCGAGTCACTGGAACCTCCTCCTCATCAGCTGATCTCTCCTCTTTAGATTCAGGTTCATCATCTGTCTTCCCTGGAATAAGTAGTAGCTTTACTGCTAACGGCCAGATGCCGCCTATGGTCTAGAAGCAAGTGCCAGTCTCTGCCTCAGACTTTCACTAATATAGATGTGCATTCTCTCATGGAAATTTCCAGCTCGAAACCTGCCGCCCACCAAATTCCTGTACCTCCCCGTGCCAAGGACACGTTCCCAGCCGGCCGGCCTGTTGTAGTGTCTTCAGCATGAAGGAGAATACAATCCTTCGATAAGGGCCGGCCTGAACCGGTTCTCTCCAAGCGAATAACACCTCCTAACTAAAACACTGCCTATGACCTAGAAACTTCCCAAGCTGCTAGAGCAGGAGGAAAGATGGAGTCTCTCCCATTTAAGGCCTACCAGGCCTGAATGCAGCACAGCTCCATTAGATACCCTTACTACAGAACATATTACCCCTAATGCTAACAAATCTATCCCCTAGGATATGTATGCAAACCCTGATCTATGGGGAAGAACACAGGGTCATGTTGAAGTGCCTAATAAATAGGCTCTATACACTACTCTAACCCTTAGACTTGAATGGAAAGAGACTGAAGTCACATAGACTGCCCTGCAACACCGGAAGGCCGGGAAAATCGAGCAGTACATTCCACCCTTGACTTCAGTCTATTATACATTCAATAAACATGCTTTCCCGTTTAAGGCCTACCAGGCCTGAATTCAACACAGCTCTATGAAATACCCTCACTATAGGGCAAGTTATCCTCAAGGCTACCGAATCTATCCCCTAGGATATGTATGCAAACCCTGATCTATGGGGAAGAACACAGGATCATGTTGAAGTGCCTAATAAATAGGCTCTATACACTACTCTAACCCTTAGACTTGAATGGAAAGAGACTGAAGTCACATAGACTGCCCTGCAACACCGGAAGGCCGGGAAAATCGAGCAGTACATTCCACCCTTGACTTCAGTCTATTATACATTCAATAAACATGCTTTCCCGTTTAAGGCCTACCAGGCCTGAATTCAACACAGCTCTATGAAATACCCTCACTATAGGGCAAGTTATCCTCAAGGCTACCGAATCTATCCCCTAGGCTATGTGTGTAGGCCCTGAGCTATGGGTAGGAGCACGGGATTGTGTCACAAATGTCTAATAGCTAGGCCCTATTCACTACTCCAGTCCTTAGACTCGGATGGAAAGAGACTGAAGTCATATGGATTGCCCTGCAACACCGGAAGGCCGGGAAAATCAAGCAGTACATTCCACCCTTGACTTCAGTCTATTATAAAAAAAAACGAACTGATCTATGTCTAGTACCAAGTGTGCAGAATTGAAGCATTGAAGGAATACACGTGAATAAAGCAACAGATAGAAATCAAAATGCCGATAATAATCAGAATACCTAACAATCGTGTCCATGTTTAAGCAAAAGATAATCAATGGCTGCTCTATTTTGCAAAATGGCCCTACATTCACCCTGGGCGTCTAATAGTAAGTCGGATAAGACTGTAGAAGTATGATTAATAGATTTGACCATCCAGCAGGCCATTTTCTAAATAGATTTGGCATTATAGACTGCCAAAGCAGAAACACCAATAATTCTCATCCACACAACTTTACACCCACAGAGAAATTTGAAGCAAGGTAGAGTCAAAAGGCAGAATCACATTAGACCACGGCAAAGCCAATAGGTCGAAATCATAATTCACCTAACCTAAATAACATTATACGCTAAATCCCTCAGTATACATCATTGAGCACATGTGTGCACCACCACCCACAAGACTGCACCTCAACATACCATACCTTCTATTCTTGGAAAAACTATTTCACTAAAAGGCAGAACACACTTAGGTCAGTACAGAATGGTGGTGGTTGAGGGTCACCATAGAGTGTCAGACCACAAGAGGCTGATTCACTACTTTGCACCCCATGACCCTTGATCATCACCATTCGCATATGTCAAAAACAAAATCTAGCAAATAGCAACTGTATTACATAAGTGAAAAGAAAAATGATCATGAAAGTACTGCATATCGCAGTTGAAAGCAACTAAATTAAAAGTCACAACTACTAAAAAGCACATGTCGAAACAGCAACTCATATTGTGAAGCTGCTACACAAAAATACATAACTCAACACAAAGCATGACTTAAAAAGCAGCAAAAAAACTCATCAAAGGTATGTGATAATCACTGTAGAGCAAATAAAGTTCGCATTCTCCAAACACATGTAGTAGCCACAACTACAGGAGCAGCTAGAAATAGCTCATAGACATCCGGATACACGTGGAATGGATACAGAAAATAAATCAAGCAAGCTATTGAACGCTCCCAATGCTTCTAATGATTAAACTGGAAACTCCACTGTCAAACTCAAATATAGTAGCAAGAGCCACAAGTTATCACCGTTCACTAACCCAAAAAAAAGTATCTACTCAGAGTGCTGCAGAGCGTCTCTATTCATGTCCATCCCTAAAAAAAAAAAAACAGTCCTGCAGTATGAAAAAAAAAAACACACCGCCTTCATGCAAACAACGTTGGCCGCACGTGAAGGAAAAAGTTCCATACTTCGACGATCCCATGTCGCTTGGAAAGAAGCAGGCCATCATGCTCTCCGGTACACATCTGCAGCCGTATCTTCTTGATAAGGGAGGACCCCATGCAGTCTGGATAGCCACCGGTATCAGCCGCCACCGTCTCGTATTACTCCAGGCTTGGGGGGGGGGAGGGAAGGGAAGGGGGGAGGGGAGGGGAGAGGGAGGGCCCCACTCACACGGGAGAAGGGAGTCCCACTCACACGCGGAGAACTGGGCGAATCTGGAAAAGAAACAAGAATCACTTTTCTTGCAAAGAACATTTTCAAAAGTACAATATTTTAATTTCTGTCTATATAGGTCTCCTCCAGCTCTGGGGAATCGTGTAATAATACCACTAACACGTTAGCCTCTAAAGTCTTGAGAAAATCCCTCTGTTTCAATACACAGCAAGAAGGGCTGGGGCAGTCTCCTTCTCTGACTTCTCTCAGTGCACCCCTCACAGGTTCAGCCCCCCTTCACAAATCTCCGCGGACTCTAAATGGCCTCTTGCCAAAGATAACAAGCAGGGACTACTCCGCCTTCAAGGTTGGAGAGAACTGCACGCCTGCCAACTCACTTGGACTGTCTGCGACTCTGCTCATGGGGGGGGGGGGGCCTGCGCCAGTGCAAGCCTCCCAGACAGTTATGCCCAGGAAGCTGTCTCTACCCACGGAGAAGAGGAGCTGAGATGAGATGACCCCTCCCGTAGGAATTCCTTCCCGTCTTCACAGAGAGCCTGAGCTTTGTCCAGCGTTGCTGGACGACCTCAATGCAAGCCTCCCAAACAGCAATCCGAAAGACGCTGTCAAATGACCCACTGCCAGAACAGCTATTTTACAGGTCTGAGAGGAAAAATAGCTGCAACTACTGCCTACCTCAAGCAAGCTCAATCTGAAAATGCTCTCCCATAGGTAAATCACATAGCCTCTAACCCAGCTTTATTCAGTATTTGTTGGGGCGCAAAAGCACAATATGTGCCCAGCATCTGAAATAAAAGGGACCTATTAATTCCCTGCACTTTCCTGTGACTAAAAAGGGCACATTGCTCTAGAAGCACCTTAGGAAATAAATGTACATGTTAATGAAGAGACCACATATCAGACTTATTGTACAGAATCAGCTGTGCACATCCAAAATCACATTGTTGCAATCATCTTTTAAAGCAAAATATATCATACAGAGTCAAGTGTAATTTATGTCCGCAACCGGTGATCGAGAAGCTTACAACATTAGTCTGTTTACTTTTATGCACATTCCATGCAGGCTGAGAAAACTCCCTAGAGGAATTAATTAAAACCGCCTGCGTAGCTCATAGCCTGCCAGCATTCTTTGTTACACTAATCAAACCTGAATCATTCTGGCATGGAAAAGTGAACAACTTCACAGCCTGGTACACGTTTAATTTTGACGTCAAAGATATATTAGCAAACTGGGCATCAACCAGCTCTGTGTTCAACTTACTACGTTCTCATTGCAAATGCCCACATGTGTAATGCATGGTAACCAACACATGAAAATAACACCGCTGTCTCTCTCCAAGATGCCATCAATCACCTGCTGAATAACACCCTGCCTTGCAACTACGGAGACTGGAATTTCAAGGGAGTCCCACGTTTCAGAGCCACGGTTTGAGATCTTACATGCACTTTACAACTGAAAACAGTAGATATGCATTCCTTAACTAACACTGGAAAGGGATCCAGCCCTCTCTGCCTCACGTAGCAAGCTATTTACAAGCACCCTTCAGAAGACACGCTGAAATATACACATACCAATTCTAAAGCAGCACAATGAGCTCACTGCACGAGCCAGCACATCATACCGTCTGCCCCCATTCAAATAAATCAAGTGATGTTCAAAAGTCTGTCTCCAATTACTCAGCCCACTCCCGGGCTAGGGCTTCACAAGGCATTGTATCCCAGCCGGGAATATCAATGGGCAACTTAAAAGCATATGTACAATGTTAAGAACAGATTGCAAAAAAGAGAGAGAAGAAGAGAAAGAAAAGAAAGAAGAAGAAAGGCTAGACACAGCAGTATATCACAAAGAACATACAAACAAAGTCACGCACACACTAGAAGCAAACACGGGACCACACAACGCACACAGAATACGTAAACTGTTCACAACGCCAAATGTTCTGCTTGGGTTTTTCCTCCTGATAGAACCTGCTCCACAGAGCCTTTTTAACCCAAACCAGAACGTTACCCCCTCCCTAGGGCCTTTTTACACCTAAATAACCACATATATGCGTACCACCTAAGGACAGGGAATTCCTATTATAATTATATATGGAGGCCTCACAGCCTCGCAATCTCAGACCCAAAATCTCCTACCCATTCGGCAGTGACACCCACAGTCTCGCGGCCCTTGTTAGACCCAGAACCTCCTACCCATTCGGCAGCGACACTCAAAGTCTCGCGGCCTTTGTTAGACCCAGAATCTCCTACCCATTCGGCAGCGACACTCAAAGTCTCGCGGCCTGTGTTAGACCCAGAACCTCCTACCCATTCGGCAGCGACACTCAAAGTCTCGCGGCCTGTGTTAGACCCAGAACCTCCTACCCATTCGGCAGCGACACTCAAAGTCTCGCGGCCTTTGTTAGACCCAGAATCTCCTACCCATTCGGCAGCGACACTCAAAGTCTCGCGGCCTGTGTTAGACCCAGAACCTCCTACCCATTCGGCAGCGACACTCAAAGTCTCGCGGCCTTTGTTAGACCCAGAACCTCCTACCCATTCGGCAGCGACACTCAAAGTCTCGCGGCCTTTGTTAGACCCAGAACCTCCTACCCATTCGGCAGCGACACTCAAAGTCTCGCGGCCTTTGTTAGACCCAGAATCTCCTACCCATTCGGCAGCGACACTCAAAGTCCTCGCGGTCCCAGACGGACCCAGATACTCCTACCTCAGCGGCAGCTCCAAAGTCCTCGCGGTCCCAGACGGACCCAGGTACTCCTGCCTAGACAGCAGCCTCACACGTGCTCATCCTATGGTTACCACGACATGCAACAGGGGAATCGGTACCACTATGTATCAGATCACACAAGGACTGTTAGTTGAGCACAACCTGTTCTCCAGTTTGAGGAGCTCCCTTCTCCCTTGTTCAGTTACCACTTACCTGTCCAGGATCGTCCTCTGTACAGATCAAACTACAACTGACTAGAAGAATAGGCCATCCTCTCATACAAGAACACGCAGCACATGTTGGTTCATTACAATCGGGACACTTTATTAGTCATTACATACGCAGTCACATAACATTGCATCATAGCACACGACCTACAAAGAAAAGTAAAAGGTCAAGTTGTATACTCTAATAGTAATACATTATATATATAGACAACCTGCAAGGAAAGTAAAAGGTCAAGTTGTATACTCTAATAGTAAAGGGTTAACGTCACCTGGTTATATACTCAAAGGTCATCTAGGTTCCCTTTCCGTCTGCGCCTTGGCTTCGCCTGGAAGTCACACCTCTGCAGTCACAGATTTACTCCCTTCTCTTTTTCCTCCGAGTCACTGGAACCTCCTCCTCATCAGCTGATCTCTCCTCTTTAGATTCAGGTTCATCATCTGTCTTCCCTGGAATAAGTAGTAGCTTTACTGCTAACGGCCAGATGCCGCCTATGGTCTAGAAGCAAGTGCCAGTCTCTGCCTCAGACTTTCACTAATATAGATGTGCATTCTCTCATGGAAATTTCCAGCTCGAAACCTGCCGCCCACCAAATTCCTGTACCTCCCCGTGCCAAGGACACGTTCCCAGCCGGCCGGCCTGTTGTAGTGTCTTCAGCATGAAGGAGAATACAATCCTTCGATAAGGGCCGGCCTGAACCGGTTCTCTCCAAGCGAATAACACCTCCTAACTAAAACACTGCCTATGACCTAGAAACTTCCCAAGCTGCTAGAGCAGGAGGAAAGATGGAGTCTCTCCCATTTAAGGCCTACCAGGCCTGAATGCAGCACAGCTCCATTAGATACCCTTACTACAGAACATATTACCCCTAATGCTAACAAATCTATCCCCTAGGATATGTATGCAAACCCTGATCTATGGGGAAGAACACAGGGTCATGTTGAAGTGCCTAATAAATAGGCTCTATACACTACTCTAACCCTTAGACTTGAATGGAAAGAGACTGAAGTCACATAGACTGCCCTGCAACACCGGAAGGCCGGGAAAATCGAGCAGTACATTCCACCCTTGACTTCAGTCTATTATACATTCAATAAACATGCTTTCCCGTTTAAGGCCTACCAGGCCTGAATTCAACACAGCTCTATGAAATACCCTCACTATAGGGCAAGTTATCCTCAAGGCTACCGAATCTATCCCCTAGGATATGTATGCAAACCCTGATCTATGGGGAAGAACACAGGATCATGTTGAAGTGCCTAATAAATAGGCTCTATACACTACTCTAACCCTTAGACTTGAATGGAAAGAGACTGAAGTCACATAGACTGCCCTGCAACACCGGAAGGCCGGGAAAATCGAGCAGTACAGGGGCTCTTTTGAAGTGGAAGGTTAGTCTCTCCCCTGCCCTGATAATTTATTCTCCATTCGTGTTGTTCAAAACAGGTTAAGATGTAGATAAGTGGAGAGGTCTTACTGCTTTGTGGGTTTGTTTTGGCTTCTCTGGCTCCCAGTAACACCCCCTCATTTTGGATGACTCTAAAGGAAAAAGACTGTGGCTTGGCCATTTTTTGGGAAATACTCAAAATGTCAGGAAATGCTTGAAAGTAGCCTCAGAGCTTTGGTATCTGCAAGCTCTGTCTGCAGAACCAGTATGGGACTGAGACCCCAAGTCAGTTTCCAAGGGATTCTTACAGACCTGTGGCCACGCGACACCACGCATGGAGTTGGGGAAGATTTCTGTGATCCAACGCTAGTGTTTGCACTAATATTTTAGGTAACATAAGCTGGAGTCCATGAAATCCTACTGGAGCTGAGGCCCTGTCCCAAGGAAAGCTGCTTGCGCTTGCTGCTGGAAAGAGAAGGGCCACACAAGTGGCAGAAGCATGCAAGAAAAATACTACTAATTAGGCCTGGGTGGTAAATTCCGTTCCGCTTGCGGAATTTGGGTAATTTCGCGTTCCGCGGAGAACGCGGAATTGCCCAAAATTCCGTGGCTTTGCTAAATTTTTTGCTTGTTCGCCTGAAATGCGTGTTCGCAGATATTTCCCCCCGAGCACGCAAACAATGATCGCGAACAGGAAAAAAGCATCGCGAACGGGCGGAGCAAGCAATTCTGCGTATTCGTGGAACTCTGCGTGGTCGTTTAGATTTTTTACCGTTTCGCGGAGCTTTGCGTAGCGCGACTACGCAAATTCTACCTACTCAGTACTAATAAAAATAACTTTCATTATTATTCTTGTGTTTTAAAGGGTTGAAGTTGATGCTACTCTGCAACCTGCTGCTTGCTCATCAGCCAGGAAAATACAAATACGGTGGAGCGGTAGATTGCCCTTTCCTCTGTCACTGACTGATTGTTTCTCCCTATTTGTAAAAAAAGGGGGGATAAAAAAAAGGGAGTGGAGGAATTATAGGACGGTTCCTGGCATTTTCATTTGAATTAATCAACTTTTCAGCTATGCACTTCAGTACTAAAAGTATGTCTGCGGAAATAAACTGCCTAAAGAAGATGTATAAAAATGTTACAAACTTCCAATGTTATTTGAACACCAAAAGCCAATGTAATGTGCAAAATATCATTAACAAAAATATCGCATGACATAAATATCCTTTACAAGCATATCTCTACGTTTGGTGTAATTTGTACCACACCCTTCTAGTGTGCACGATATACATCGTTAACAGTATCATATTGTTTTTTTTTACTAAAAGGTCTGCTATTGGTGGCCACACTGTATGAGGTGGGCAGCAGTCCCCACTTCATAAAACAGTTTTTGATGATATATTAGCAGAATTGCAATACAAGGTAAGAGAATACACCTTTTAATGCACTGCAACTCTGGGACCTTGTTATTGCGTGATTGGAGCAAATACATCATTTTACTCTTCTGGCTGGAAGCAGCCACTGGTTCATTCTAAATGGGAGCTGCTAGTGATAGGAGAGTGATGTAAGCTTTAGCCTGGGGGGCATGAATAGTAGAATCAAAATTATGACTGACCGTAGAATATGGACCATCATCACAATAAGATTCTGAGTTCTATTAGGAGTTGTGTTACTACATACGGAAGGAATCAAAAGATGTATGAGAAGAGGCCCAGTCCTTGGTCCAATATGACATATGGCATGGAGAATGGGGTTGAGTCAACAGGATCAGCGAGTAAAGCATGTAGAGTTCAAATATGGCACTGACCATCATGAGAAGAATACTGGTTGAATTTATAGTTGCCCATTTTGACATACAGAGCCTGGCAATTCTGTGTCAGCACATAGGACTGGCTACAAAAAATACCTGTATCAGAGTTCATATTATTGTGATGGATAAAGGCCAATTTAAGCTGTTGGTGATGTGCAGCGTGCATCTGTAGTTACTTTAATTTCCAGGCAATGGAAGCACCAAAGTGGTAATCGTGTTCTGAAGGCCAATTCGTCTTTGATGTTCCAAATGCACATCTGTACTTGGTACCATATTTTCGTGGTTTATGCAAGTGGAATTTAAGAATATGCAAGTTGGTACACCTATCACCATCAAAAAATAGAAAGGGAATGGGAGGTTGTTATCGGTGCATCACATATCCTCCCAAAACTATACCATTTACCAAAAGATGTGACATTTTGTAAACTTTTCTAACCTAGATTGACAACAAGCAAAGAAGTATTTCTTATAGTTTCTGTTGTACAGTGATCACCAGAGATGTCTTTTTCAGGATGCAAGTACCCTCATCCTC
Organism: Triturus cristatus; assembly: GCF_964204655.1. Lineage (NCBI taxonomy): Eukaryota > Metazoa > Chordata > Amphibia > Caudata > Salamandridae > Triturus > Triturus cristatus. Next base: position 508,937,280 of record NC_140588.1, read on the forward strand.
CTATGTGGCATGCTTCATCATTGGGCCCTGCTCTACATGGGGCAGGCAGCGAAATGCCCATTGGGCCCATCGACCAGCGGCTCTTTGGTAGAGATCTGTTTCTTGCCCATGATGGATAGTAGTGGCTCTGTGGTGATAGTGGGGAGTGAGTTCAGTGAGGAATAGTACAATTGCCTGTAGAAAGCCAATATGCACCCTTATATTCTTTGTTGGTAATCTTTGGCAAGATTAAAAACTGGTGGAGACCAACTGACCCTTCTGTCTGGTCTACATGTTTCATGCCTTGCTGCTCCTCTGGGTAAAATAGCGTTTCATGAGGAACAACAAATATGTAACCACATCTTTCTACGTAGCCTATGGTATTTTTTTAAAATGTGTTTGAGTAAAAACCCTGAAGAGTGTCCAAAATGAAGGCAACTCAAGTGCTACAGAACCGATGAACCTGCAAAAATTAAAACAAGACAACATGTATATCTACAAGGACAAACACATATGTCAATAATGGCATTGCCATGTGTTCATTCATTCAAATCCTCTGTACCACAACCAAAGGTGTTGATTCACTCGGTGTTGGAATTTTTACTATGGGTGAGTCTCACTACGTGTCTCACCCACAGTACTCTCGCTGCAAATAGTCTGCACATGTATTCCACCAGTACCGACCTTTTAAAACATGGCCACTGTGATGACCCTGGGATAAGGGGCACTCAGCTAGTTACATGTGAACATGTGTGTGCTGCGCATGTGAGACTACCATCATGTGCAGCCTGGTAACTATGCAAAGGTAGGTATAGAGGGGACTCTCCAGCATTAAATATTGACCTGGGGTAGGCCTTATATTGTTTGTGTACACAAATAGGGAAAGTCAGTGTGATTTACTGTTTTGTCTGTAGCGACATTTTATTATACATGTTAGACCTGGCACCATTGGCGTGGGTCTCCCTTCCATTTTTTGCTGTTCCCGCTTTGTTTTTGCTATGTTTCTGCTGGTCTAGATGCTTTGAGTACTTTGCCAATGCTTTTCAGTTCCAAAGTGCAAGTGCTCCCTATTGTAAATTGTTGTATGGATTAGTAATTCCGAGATTGGTTATTTGATTTACTTGTCAGTCCCTAGTACAGTGCACCATGTGTGGCCAGGGCCTGTAAATCGAATGCTGCTGGTGGGCTTGCAGCACTGATTGTGTCACCCACGGAAACAGCTTGTAAAATGTGTCTCAGGCCTGCCATTGCAGAGCCTGTGTGTAGTCTGGGACTGCCATATCGACTAGGCAAGTGCACACAATTGCCGGTCCCTAAACCTTCCCTTTTCGGCATGTTAGTCACCCCTAAGGTAGGCCCAAGGTACCCCTGTGGGCAGGGTGCACTGTATGTGAAAGGTAGGACATGCCCTGATGTGAGTGGCATGTCCTGATAGTGAATTACAGGCAATTTAGTTTTTCACTATTGCAAGGCTATTTGTTTCCATAGGCCAGAATGGGCAGTTTGATTATAACGTCTTATAAACATAAGCTACCCAGGGAACAAGATAGGAAAATAAAGTTTAGTATGCCTGAACTCAGAATGTTAAAGTGCATCTTTTAGTGTGGGTGATTTTAACATTCTGTGTTTGAAAATGACACTTTTAGAAAGTAGGTATTTTCTTGCCTAACCATTCAGTATGCCTCTGCTAGGTTTGTGTATTGCATGTATGGTTTCTGAGTGATAGGGGGCTGGAGAGGGCTGTGGCTCTAGCAGTCTGATGGGTTAGGGCTGATCTGAATAGACCTAGGTTGAGAGTAGGGGGAGGATATTTTCTTTCACTTGCCTGGGCCTTCATTGAATAGAGAGTAGCGGGAGGAGATTTGTTTTCAGCTACCCGGGCCAGGTCTGCTTTCAACAATGCTATCTCCACCTCCTGCCAGGAAGCTTCACCAGGGAGGACAGAACTGGTTTTGACTAGGTACAGACAATCTCTGGCTTCAGAGGAGCATTTAGTAGTATAAATATTGGGGCCCAGACCCCAGAACTTTAGATCACTTCTGGGAATCAAGACAAACCTTTTCCACGGAGAGAAACCAAGAAAGCTGAAGGAAAAAACTGCCCCTGTGCTGTTTGCTGTTTGGGGTTGGCCTGTAGTGGTTACCTATTACCGAGGAATGGAGAAAATGAACTTTGTGTGTACTTTATCATCTTGAGGAAAATCTCCAAGTGCTTGAAGCTGAGCGTGCCTCCTGTTCTGAAGTCTCAGGGACACAAAGACTTCACCACCAGCTCCCCGGAATTTCCTTGCTGGGAATTCTACCTGCAGAGAGGTGCCTGCTGCTGTTTTTAGGACCTCCAGACTGCGTGTCGCTGGGAGCTGGAAGCGCGGCGCAATGAGGAAGAAGCATGTTGCCACCACAGCTGGAGCCATCGCATCACTGAACAAGCGTGCTGCAACTGCAACTGCTTGCCGACGCATCGCTGGAGAGACGTGTCGCATCACTGGGGAAGCGTGTTGCAGCCACAGAGGTTGCCATCACATCACCAGAGAAGCGCGTCGCATGGCCTGTCGCGGCTCAAGAAACCACCGATTTCACCATACGGCCATCGGGTGTGCACGCATCATATCCAAGTTGCCGAATCACACCGGATTGTCGCATCGCATCGAGGCACCATCTTGTCGCATCATAACCGGGACACAGTAAGAAACAAGCACATCCCCTCCTCTCCGGTAAGGAACTGACGCATCGCCTCCCCCGGAGCAAGGAACTGATGCATCGCCTTCCCTGCGCCCCTTTTGTTTATATTGAGTTACACATCCAAGGTACTTTGAGAGTAAAGTGTCGCATTTACAATCTACATTGAACTAAGCTATTTCTACCATTTGACAGTCACATATTTGAATACTTGTTGGACTTGGCCCTTTTTCCCAGAAATTTTTCGCTTTTCTGGGAAACTAAATGTGTAAATGCAAGGATTGAATGTGTGCAGACTGAGTTTCCCCATTTTAAAAATATAACTTAAAATGGATGCCAAAGCTGTGTGGTTGCGCCGTTTGACTGAGCTGGGTTGACAGTCTAGGCGTTATTTCCCAGCAGCCCCAGCTTTTGGAGGGAAGCCTGGCACCCAGGGTGCTCTACCCCTCCCCCTAGGCCAGTTAGAGCCAGTTTCCCCAGACGCTTCTAGAAGCTTCTGGCACTGTCTGGAAGGTGGGGTGAGGGGCGTCTAAAGGGAGGAGCTGGGTTGCCATGCAGTCAGTCAGAGGGTGGGCCTGGGAGAGAGGGGACCTGCTGCCAGGGGTTACCGCCACATAGGCCTGTGTGCTGGGCCCTGAGCCTACCTACCCCCCCCTACTGTCCACAGGGCAAGGGAAAGAGATAGTGGTGGCAATTCAGACCTGGAAAAGCCTTCGCAGGAGTTTAGGCGGTAGGATTAGTCAGGGACCTATGCCTCTGAAGGTGACATCGTTTAGGCGCTGCCCTTTAAGTGAGTGAGGGATCCTGAACTACCCACTGATCTGGCCCGGCGAGAAGAGAATCCAGGGACGACAGGCAGAGACTAGTTAGTCCGCCTTCAACCACCAACGCAATTTCCCCCCCCCTCAAGAGACCCTCAAACAAGGGGCAGGGACCAGAGAGCGCTATTTACAAGCTGCCTGCAAAGAGAGAGCGCTATTTATAAGCTGCCTGCAGGGAGAGAGCGCTTTATTCAAGCTGCCCGAGGAAGGAGAGCGCTATATCCGGTGAGCGCTACATCTGAAGTGACTGTGTTCTGCTGGGGGGCGCTGTCTGTCCACTCCCCTGTGATGTCGCCATATTATTGGTAAAGCGACGCCAGTGGGAGCCCACACCGCGTGATACCGCCGTGGGCGCGAGTGCCAACTGCCTCGGCGCTTATTTACATCACCGGGAGCCCACCCCGTGTGTGTGCCGCCACGCGGTGTTGGTGACTTATACCAGCGGGAGCCCACCCCGTGGTTTGTATGCTAAATCCACGGGAGCCTACCCCGTATTGCCCCCGCGAAGAGAAACTGACTAAAATCACCGCCGCGACCCGAGGTAGCGTTGGAGGCCGCCGCGCTGCCTGCAGCGACCCGGAAGGTTTGTGGATCGCCGGGCGGGGGAGGAGCCGAAGCCGGAAGTGATCGCCCGGTCGAGCGGGGCTCCCGGGAAGCTGGGAGAGCCCCGCGGTTGTGAGGAGAAGTGTGCGGAGGCCTAGGGTGAAGTCCGGTGAGGATCTGGCATCGGCGGGGGCTCCCGGGAGCGGAGGAGAGCCCCGCGTGAAGCCTGCCCTGCACTTAGCCTCGCAGGCTCCAGAACGAAGTCCCGGGTCCCAGGAGGGGGGGCCCGGGCGAAGTCGGAGGACGCGCTGCCATGGTCGGGGGCTCCCCAGGAGCTGGGGGAGAGCCCTGTGCGTGGACCAGTCCGGAGAGCCTGGGCCGGGCGGGAGCCTACCCCGCCTGCGTGTGGCGGTGCCTGCAGCCGGAGAGAGTGACAGCCTGCTGCCGGGAGGCCGCCGAGACGCCTGCAGCCCTTCAGTGAGCTGGTGAGTGGGGCTCAGCGTGTGGAAGGTTGGGGGGGGTGTAGCGGGGCACATTGTCGGTGCCCGCCCCCTGCGTCGTGTGGGACTGGTAGTGGAGGAGGGGGGGGCAACGGGGTACATTGCCGGTGCCCGCCCCTGGTGCCAGGAGCCTGCACAGCTGCCCCACCTGACAGCGGGCAGCTGCAACGAGCCGGCTTCAGTGTTTGGGAGCCCTTTCTGGAGCGAAGGCTCCCCCCACAGACAGGGCCTTTCTAGGAGCGGGGGATTGAGAGGGCGACGGGGCACATTGTCGGTGCCCGCCCCCCCCCCCTTTTTGCACCAGTGTGACTGTCTAACGGCGGGACATAAGGAGAAGGGACCCGGGGGAATACCCCCCAAGGAAGGCTCCCAGCCCGAACAGGAGGTAGCGCTTTCATCCTTGATATTGGGAAGCGCTCCAGGAGCCGGCTATGGTCAATGCTCCAGTGAGCTGCTAGGTAGGGCTTCAAGGACCAGCCCTGGTAAAGGTGCCTATGCTCGAGTGCCCTGTTAGAAGCGCTATTAGATGGGTAGGCGCAGCACTACGTGTAGAGGCCAGTTTGGGAGCGCTAATATTTGGCTATGTTTATGTGCCATGTTCTGAGCGCTATTGCCCTGTACAGCGTTATGTTCTTAGGCCTGATGTAAAGTGCTAGTCATGTGTTATGTGCAGCGCTATGTTGAAGGTTATGATCTAAAGTGCTATTCAAATGCCCTGTGCAGCGCTATGTTCCCAGGCCTGATTTAAAGTGCTAGTCATTTGTTCTGGGCAGCGCTAGTTTCAGATGCCAGGGTTTGATGTATTGATGCTCTGCCTAACCTAATTTCCTGCCTCAGGGGATGCCCAGGACGGTCATGTATATTGTGATGCTGTGAGGTTTCCGTTACAGGTGTTCCGGCCTAATGTCTCACGTCATGCCCTGATGTATTTTTATTGCAGGATTAATGTGGATGGACTTTACCGTTATTCCTCTCACGTACATTTATTTTATCGGTGCTTCGCAATGGTTCTGGCAGCGGCCCGATTGGCCCTGCCATGTATATAATTCCCCCCTTGTAAATTTGACCCAGCGCCAGTTGGCGCAGTGTAGAGATTACCTGACACCTTGTGGTTTTGGACAATACAAAAGTTCTTTTTACCTAAACAGGTGTAGTCTCTTTTTGTAGTGTGCCTTGTGTGTCGCCTGTGTGTACTGCGTGGATGCTTTGCACATTTCCTCCGGAGTTTGGCCCGCCCGCTCTGCACCACGCTACCCGTTTCCAACAATACTGTATTGTGGATTTTTGTCATTTGGTCTTGTGTTAAATCTAGATTAAGATTACTTATTTATCTAAACTGGTGTGGTGTCCATTTGTAGTGTTTTCACTGTATTACTGTATGTCCACAAATGCTTTACACACTACCTCTGAGATAAGCCTGTCTGCTTGTGCCAAGCTACCAAGGGGGTGAGTGGGGATTACTTTAGGAGTGTATCCCCCTTTCCCTGACTAGAAGCAAGGGTCCCTATTTGGACAAAGGTGCAAACCATTGCCAACTAGAGATCCCCATTTCTAACATTGGTGGTCAGCGGGGAGGATTTGGACTTTCTTTTGTGACTCATATACAGTGATTTGTGTACACTACTAGTGAGCAGAGCATAACACAACCACGTACATTTTTGGTAGAATTTTCCTTGGAACTTCTATTTTTGCTAAGAACTGCCAATTCTTGTTACCATGAGCAAAGTAGCATCCATTGCATCTATAGACATTGATTTTGAAGAAGAGAGGATTGAGACTTTATACCCAGCGCTAACGCGTAGTCTGATGCCGCTGCTTTTGTTTTATGCATTTTTAATATTGTAATTCGCGCTGCTATCTCTGGCGCTTTGTGCTTTTTGTGCTTTTAGGGGCCTAATATTGGAGGGGATAGCCAGGTCATACCTGCACTTTAAAAGTTGACAACTCACCTGCACTTTGCGGGATTAGGTAGACTCGGGGGGACCGCTTAGGACACGATCGCGGCGTTCCGGCTGCCATCTTAGGTGAGGCTAACTGGATCAGGCTGCCTCCGGGTGCCATCTTTGGTGGGGCGAGAGGTGTGTCCTCGCAGGACTCCCGCGCGGATTACCGTCACAGCATATAAGGGATGTGTGTACCAGCGCGCAGCGAGCGCGACGGCGGCGCGCCGGAGGTGCGCCAGAGGTAAGCCCGTTTGCGCCCGTTCGCGCACAGGTCGTGCAGGGAGCCGGGGACTCTGTCTCATTGCCCGGTGCTCGGTTAACATATACTAGGGATATGTTGTTACAACTCAATCCAGGTACGGGTATGCACCAGCAGCCTCATGCCACTGAGCGGGGTGCGCAGCCCTTGCTGTGCGGTCTGTTGAACGTGCGATCACTGAGCAAACATCATATGGAAATTGCATTACTCATAGAGTCTGATAAGTTAGACGTTCTGTTTATGACAGAAACGTGGACCAGAGCGGACTGTATGGTGGAGTTAGGGTTAGCCTGTCCTCCTGGCTATAAGATCAGACACAATCCGCGGGAGGGAGCTAGAGGAGGTGGTGTGGACCTTATATATAGGGAATCGCTCGACGTCTCAATGCTTGACACTAAGAGTATTTTGGGCGTTGAGACTTTGGCCTTTTCTTTGAAAGGGCACGGAGGTACTCTCTATTCTGGACTGCTGTGCTATCGACCCCCTGCCAGTACTTTGTCAGCAGTGTCCGAGTTAATTGATACTATCTTCGAGCTTTTTAACACCCATGCTAGGACCATGATTCTGGGAGATTTTAATCTTTGTTCGGATGGCCCTACAAGGTCTGCCCTCTCGGATCTGGTTCAGGCTTGTAGTGATATTCATCTGCAGCAGCTGGTACACTCACAGACCCACACTAAGGGCCATACTCTCGACCTGATCTTTGCTGACACCAGACAGGTGGTAGTTCGAGATATCCTCCCTCAGTGTTGGACGGACCATGCCCTGGTCCTTTTTTCCGTTGCACTCCCTTTGGTAACAATCGGGAGCGGAAGTATCGGCACTAGGACTAAGATGGGTAGGCAGTGGTCAAGGCTACTCAAACAACCCTGCCTGCCATCCCTGTTGGGTGGTGAAATCTCTCTAGGAGATAGTGTGGATGCAAGCTATGAGTGCCTCAGCCGGAAAATCGTTAAATCCCTTGAGGTGATGGCCCCTCTGCGCAAAATCAGGGATAGATCTAAGACCGCTATGCCTTGGTTTACCACTGAGCTACTACAACTGAAGCTTTGCTGTAGACGTGCGGAGCGGGCCTGGAGAAAACCCTATCTAGACTCTGAGAAAGCCCTCTTTAAACAGGCCTTGTTGGTTTATAAAACACAGATTAAAGGTGCTAAAGCACGATGCCTAGAGGAGTCGCTCTTAAATGCATCGAATAAAACGCAGGCCTTGTTTAAGATTGTTGGGGATCTTTCTCGACCTGCATCTGCGGCTAATGATATCCCTGCCTCCCAAGCTCTGTGTACCTCTCTGGCACAGGCCTTTGAAGATAAGATTGCTTTGATCCTAGGCAAGCTTGCTTCAACGACTACATCTGTTATTCAGCCTGCACAGGGTTCTGCACTAGTGGCTGCCAAGGAGAGAAAAAAGGGTAGCTGGTAGGCGGGCACAGTTGGATAGTTTTCCCCTTCCATCCCTTGAGGAGTTTTGCCTGTTGGCTAATAGTGTATCCTCTGGTTCCCCGCTGGATCCACTGCCACACAAGTACTGGAAAGTATTCCAGGCGGAGCTTTTTCCTCCGCTGCATGCCATCTGTTGCCAGTCTCTTTCTTTGGCACGTGTCCCGGAGTGTTGGAAATTAGCAGTGGTCTCACCTTTATTAAAGAAGGAAACTTTGGACCCTACCTGTCCAGCGAATTATAGACCTATATCGCTGCTTCCTTTTCCCATTAAGATTCTGGAGAAACTGGTTACCAAACATCTGTCCAGTTTTATGGAGACCAATTTCTGCCTGGACACGTCTCAATTTGGCTTCAGACCAGCACACGGCACGGAGTCTGCCCTGGTGACCGTTTTGGACGACCTTCGTTCGCGTGCCGACACTGGGCGAGCAGCCTTTTTAGTGCTGCTCGACATGTCGGCCGCTTTCGACATGGTCAACCACGACATCTTGGTCAGAAGACTTGAGGATGTAGGGGTGAAGGGCTTGGCTCGTGACTGGCTGATCTCCTACCTGGGTGATAGGCACCAGGGAGTGGCCTTGCCACCTTTTCAGTCGGAGATTAAAGCGGTTAAACAGGGTGTCCCGCAAGGGTCTGCCATTAGCCCCATCTTGTTCAATCTCTATCTTCGCCCTCCGGTGAGTCTAATTAAATCATTCGGCATCTCGGTTATTAACTATGCCGATGATACACAGCTCATCTTTTCCATCGAGGGCAAGGATGCGGTGCCTCTGGAAACCTTTCATCAGTGTATGGCATCAACTGCAGAATGGTTGAGGCAGAACTCTCTGCAGTTCAATGGCTCCAAAACAGAGGTGTTATATTGCTTGCTGGATCGTGTCCCTCGGTCAATGCCCCTTGATTTTTGGCCCACCTCTTTTCAGGACGCTCCCGTGGCAGCGGTTTCTGCCAGAAACTTGGGCGTAATGCTTGGGCCTAACCTTCAACTGGACCTTTTCGTAAATAAAACTGTGGCCACTTGTATGATGCTACTCCGTATGCTGTGCAAGATTCTTCTGCTGCTGCCGGCTCATGTTCGGCCAGAAGTAGTGCGTGGCACCATACTGAGCAGATTGGACTACTGCAACGCACTACTGCTGGGAGCCCCAATTAATTTGGTGGCTAAGCTGCAACGTGTGCAGAACATGGCAGCCAAGCTGGCTCTGTCCCGACGCCGTTCCGATTCCTCCTCTATGGCGCTAGTCGATCTTCATTGGCTACCTGTCCGGCAACGAGTTATCTTTAAATCACTTTGTTTAGTGTTTAAAGGACTTCATGGGCAAGGACCTGTTCCGCTGCAGGAACTGTTTCAGTGGTATATTCCCACTCGCTCCCTTCGGTCTTTGTCAGCACATCTCGTGGCAATCCCAAAGGTAATAAGGGCTCGGATGGGCGGGCGGGCTTTTGGATTTGTGGCAGCTAAACATTGGAATACTCTTCCCCTGTCGCTGAGAAGCTCCAGGGATTTCCTCTCTTTTAGGAAGGAATTAAAAACATTTCTCTTCCCTAGGTTTGGCTAATTCTTCTTGACTGTTTGTGTGGTGTTGGTATAATTGTCTGAAGCGCCAGGATACCCTTCGGGTGACAGTTTTGCGCTATACAAGTACGCCATACATACATACATACATACATACATTGATACCTACACTGTGCCACACCTCAAAGGTGTTTGCAAGAAATTAAAAAACTCTGTGAGAGGCCTCACCAAGAAGTTTGCAGCGCCAGCGCTACACTTTTACCAGCGCTATACTCGCACTAGAATTACTACAAACAACTTATAGCATTTTATTGATCTCTTAGGATTTTAAAACATTTTCGAGCGTGATTTATTGATTGTGTGCTTTAAATGTAATACTGTGTTTTAGAAAACTTTTGCTCTGCCCATACTTGCAGTTTGCTCGCTACTCCCCGGTCCACCACAGCTTCTGTGCTGATTGTCGTGGAGGGAGCTTTGGAGCGTCATCACTTCCTGGTTCCTGGCTGTTCCATCCTGGTCAGCCATCTTGGAGAGGTCGGCGGACTAGTCTCCACCCTCACCTAACCTATAAGACCCCTCACAGACTAGCGCAGCGGTGACGCGCAGCGGTAGCGCCGAATACGCGCCGAAGAGGCGCCAAAGAGTAGCCAGTCTGCGCCAGTCCGCGGCACGGAGGCGGACGGTGCCGGACGGTCTACGTATATACCCTCTATTTGTGCCAGTGGCACTATGTGTCGCTGTATACTCAGGTATTCCAGCCTCAAGCTACGCTCCTTCCGCCCCCCGTGGGTCACTGCCATCATGTTTTCCCGGGAGGGCGGGCTTTGAAGACAGGGTGTAGTACTTGTGGCTGGCGCCTTCCTGCTCGGAATTCTTTTACACAGGTCAGCCCACCTATTCTGCATAAATGTTTACTACTGAATACTAGATCTCTACCCGGCCACGCTCTAGACATTTGGAATATGTTACAGGATTCTAAGATATCCTGTCTGTTCCTTACGGAAACTTGGCTGTCCGAATCTTCCTCACCTGATTTGGCAAATGCCGTACCTTCTGCCTATAACATTTATAGGAAAGATAGGTCATCTGGTAGAGGTGGTGGAGTGGCTATTATAGTTAATAAGAATATTGTATGCCATACTTTCTCAGTAGATAATATACAGGGCTGCGAAGCATTAGGCTTTACTCTCCAGCTCTCATCTTCCCAGGCCTGTACTGGTATCCTGGTCTATAGATCACCAGGTTCGGTGGGGCTGTTTTTGGAAGAACTACAGGCAGCCCTATCAATACCATGCCTTAGGTCCAATCATTGCTTTTTATTAGGTGACTTAAATATCCATATGGATAATAGCTCGGATCCGGACACTCTAAAACTGTTAGATATTACTTCCGTGTTTGGCCTATCTCCTTATGTGGCAGGACCGTCTCATAATAAAGGCCACACGCTCGACCAGATTTTTTCTACTTCTCCTATCTGTGTTGACCCTCCCATGCCAGTTTTGTGGTCAGATCATTTTCTCATCACTTTTTCCATCTCTGTCATGGTTCCATCACGGTCTAAACCAGTAGGGTCGCTAAAGCATCTCTCTAAATCTTTCCATCTTCTTACTACAGAGATGCTATCAAATGTTCTAACTAACTTCCCGTGTCCCACCTCTGACAATGTAGAGGAGTACAGCGATCTCTTCCATAATTGGTTCACAGACCGTCTAGAGAGCTTGGTTCCGGCCATGAAACAAAACTCTGCAGATAAGAGAACATCTGCCCCTTGGTTTACCCCTCATCTAAAAAAAGCACGACAAGATCTTAAGAAAGCAGAAAGAGCATGGAGGCGATCCTATGATCTTTCTGAGAGGCAAAAATTTAAGACGCTGACTCGAGCCTACCATAAATTAATTTGGGATGGTAAAAAATCCTATCTGGAATCTAGAATAAATGAAGCGGAGCATTCTTGCAAGGAAATTTTCAGGGTGGTTAAAGATTTCACCTCCCCCTCTGCTTATACTCCGATCCATGCTCACTCCGAAATTTGGTTGAAGGAATTAGCTGTCTATTTTGTACAGAAAACCACCTCTATTCAATCATCTCTCCAGGCCACTTTCCAGCAGCATACGACAAGTCTGGGGTGTCCCTTGCCAGATCATGGCCCCTTTCTGTCCAATTTTCCCCTATTAGATCATGAGAGCTCTCTTGCTATTCTGACAAGTCTCAAATCCGGATCTCCACAGGATCCTTGCCCTGCCAAGTGTCTAGCAAATATGGCACCTGTTCTTAATGATTTGATTAATCCCATTTTGAATCTGTCACTCTCTTCCGGGGTAGTTCCCAAAGCTTGGAAGAGTGCCATGATCTTGCCACTTATAAAAAAACCTGCGCTCGACCCTGCAGTCTATGCAAATTACAGACCCATCTCCTTACTCCCTGCTCTGGCGAAAGTGACTGAAAGGTTTGCTCACAGATCTATTTCCAATTTTATTGAGGAAAGGGGTCTGTTGCATAATACTCAATCTGGTTTCCGTGCAAATTTCAGCACGGAGACCGCGCTCCTTGAAGTCACAGATGCCATCAGGGAGGAGTTGGATGTTGGTAAAAAAGTGGTACTGATTATGCTGGACCTGTCGGCGGCGTTCGACACCGTTCCCCACGCACTTCTTCTCTCCAGACTCTGGGACTTTGGTCTGCGGGGAACGGTGTGGAATTGGCTTAAATCCTTCTTAGCCGACCGCCGGCAGACAATCTGGGCGCCACCCTTCTCTGCTGAAATGTCACCGCTTGAAGTGGGGGTCCCTCAAGGTTCCATCTTGAGCCCCCTCCTGTTCAACATCTTTATGGCCCCCCTGGCGGTGACAGCGGAGGCTTTTGGCGCCCGGATTGTCAGCTATGCTGACGATACCCAGCTCCTCTTTGTAAGTAACAGGGATGGTCAGTTTGATAGTGTCCAGGTCAACGGATGTTTGAGTGCTGTCTTTGAGTGGTTTGGACGCCATGGGCTGAAGTGCAACGCCGACAAGTCGGAGCTGCTCTTCTTTGGCTGTACATCTGAACCCGATTGGAAAACCTGGTGGCCGAAAGATATGTCTCCTCCCACTAGCTCGTCTGTGAAAGCCAAAAATTTGGGAGTGGTGATTGACAACAAGCTATCTTTCGGACCACATATTTCATCTCTTACTGGGAAATGTTTCGGCATCCTGCGGATGCTTCGCAAATTTCTCCCTCTAGTCTCTATCCAGCACAGAAAAATTATTGTCCAGGCACTGATCTGCTCCAGGCTGGATTATGCAAACATTCTGTTTCTGGGACTTCCCAAATATTTGGTCAGGCGTCTGCAAATCGCCCAGAATTCTGCAGCCCGAGCCATTTTTGGTCTTCCAAGGAAAGTCAGAGCCACGGATCTTCTTGCCACATTGCATTGGCTCCCAGTTGCAAAAAGGATTCTATTTAAAACTCTGACCACGACTTTCAAGGCCTTGCATGGCATAGGCCCCAAATATATCTCCAAACGACTGTCTTGGTATACCCCTCCCAGATCTCTTAGATCCTCGTCCTTATCAAAGATGAGTGTTCCCACTATCAAACGAGCAAGAGCAGGAGGACGGTCTTTTCGTCACTTAGCCCCTCATGCCTGGAATGATCTTCCAATCTCTCTAAGACAGACTTCTAGTCTTCTGTCTTTCCGCAAGGCTCTTAAGACTTTGCTCTTCCCGTAATCTTGATGCTGTTTCTGTGTTTGTATGCCCTTTCGGTGTTATGTTTTTCCCCATCTTCGGTTGGGAGTCTTCGTTAAAGCGCCGGGATACTCCAGTGGAGTGGCCGTGCGCTATAGAAGTGTACAAATAACATAACATAACATAACATAACAAGGAGGAGTTCCAAAAGGCATTGAGGGCCTGTTTGGAATCTAGAATGCTACTGAGCATCCTGAAGAGTCTAGGGAGGAGGCAGAGAATACAGATGGGCAGCTGGACGGGTCATTGGGCTTGACCAGGAAGAAAGTACCTTCCAGAGCAGGCAGCAGTGTTTATTCAAAGGGCCTGTCCCCAGGAGAGCTGGAGGACAGGGAGAGGGATACAATGCATAAGATGGAGCTAGCCAAGCTCAAAATGGGTGGTCAGATGGAATTAGAAAATAAGAAATTAGCCTTGGAAGAAAAGAGAATGCATTTAGAGCATGAAAGAATGTTGAGGGAGTGCCTGTAGAAGCAAGAGTATATATCCCCAAAGATGTAATTAAGGAGTTCTACAAGCATGAGTTGTGGGGGCGCTTTCTCAGTGATGGGCGGGACACCTTGCTAGACTTGCCCTCTGAGGACCAGAATTCCTATGTCCACATGAAGGAATCCTTAATGACCAGGTATGGGTTGACCCCAGAGCTTTATAGACAAAGGTTTAGAAATTGTAAGAAACTGGAGTCAAGTACGTGTGTGGAATATGTGTCTTTGTTTTGCAGAGCATTGGATGGTTGGGTGAAGGGTAGCAGAGTGAATGATTTTGAGGAGCTCTATGATTTGATTACATGGGAGCACTTGTCCAGTAATTGTTTTCCAGAGCTACGCCAGCACCTGATTGATAGTAAGCTGACTAACCCTAGGAAGCTTGCTGAGGAGGCGGACCGCTGGGTTAGTACCCGGGTCCACAAGGGTCATGTGGGAGACTTCGCCAAAGGTGGGCAGGGTCCACAGCAGAGGAGTAGGGGGGACAAGGGTAAACAGAGGGAGTTCCAGAAAGGGCCCCAAAGTAATCCCCAGGGGAACCAAGGGAAGGGTTCCCAGCCTCCTCCTGAGAAGAAGCCAGGGGCCTGACAGATAAGCCTGTTCAGAAGGGGTCTAGCAAATGTTATAATTGTGGTCAGGTGGGCCACTGCTTCTAGGATCCTAAGTGCCCTATGAAAGTGAATGCAGCACCCACTGTTGCACCGCCCTGTCAGATGGCTAGTGTAGCCCTGGGGAAGGAGTTGGGTGCCCAAGTTGGGTGGGGTCCCACTGAGATGTCCCTAGTCTCTTTAGGAGACAGTGAGATGGTCCCTAGGACCCAGCTGCCTGATATCACTAAGAAGTACAGGCAGTGGGTGACCATCAATGGCCATAGGGTGGAGGCTCTGAGAAACCGGAGCCAGTGTGACAGCTGTCAGTTGGCGGCTGGTGTCTGAAGAGCAAGTGATCCCTCATGCATTTTACCCTGTAGTTGCCCGCTGACATCTCAGAGAGCCACTGTAAGGTGGCCCAGGTTCCCTTCGAGTGGGGGGGTCTCAGGTACCTTTAAAGTAGCTGTGAGGCTAGCCATGCTTGCTGACTGTCTGCCAGGCAATGATTTGGAAAGCTCCCCTTGGGCTAAGGTGGAGAGAAGGTCTCAATTGGAGATGTTGGGTCTGCCAGACTGGGTGTGTGTGACCACTCGGTCAATAGCAGTCAGAAAGGGTGTTCAAGAGGACCTGGAACCTGAGATAGTGGCCCAGGTGCCTACCTTAAGGAGAAGAGGCAGGGGGTGCGGGAAACCAGCCCCTGAAGTTCCCACAGACCAGGAGGAGGCAGACCTTGAGGGGGATGCCCTGGAGCCTACAGGGGACCAAGTAGCTGAACTGGGGGACCTGCCTGAGCTGACCCATTGGCAGCAGGAAGGAGGGCTCTCCAGGGAATAGTTCTGCGAGGAGCAGAAGAAGTGCCCTTCTCTTGTGGGTTTGTAGCAACAGGCCACAAACCAGGCAGCAGGTGATCAGTCTGGATCACACTGGATCTACTGGGAGAATGGTCTCCTGTATAGTGAGCGTAAGGGTGCTGAGCCTGGGTCAGCCCGTGTGCTGGTGGTACCCCAGCGCTTCAGAGCCTTCCTACTGGGTCTGGCTCATGATGTGCCTTTAGCAGGACATTTGGGGAAAGACAAGCCATTTAAACAGCTTGTCAGCCACTTTTATTGGCCCCAAATGCGCAAGAGTTCATATACTCATTGCAGGACCTGTCAGACTTGCCAGGCAAGTGGTAAGAGTGGGAGGAAGCACAAGACTCCTCTCCAACTTCCCTGTAGACAGCACTGCCTTTGAAAGGGTGGGCATTGACATTGTGGGTCATCTGGATCCCAAGACAGCCATGGGCAACAGGTTCATTCTGGTCTTGGTGGACCATGTCACCCGGTACCCGGAAGCCATCCCTCTCCGGACTGTGACAGCCCCTGTGGTGGAACGTGCATTTATGGGGATTTTCTCCCGTGTGGGGTTCCCCAGAGAGGTGGTGTCAGACCGTGATACCAACTTCATATCTAAGTATATGAAGTCCCTGTGGCAGGAATACAGTGTAACCTACAAGTTCACCACTCTTACCACCACCAAGGTAATGGGCTTTTGAGAGATTCAACTGGACCATAAAGGGCATGATTATGGGTCTTGAGGAACCTATAAGGCGTAAGTGGGACGCCCTCTTGCCATGCCTTCTGTGTGCTTACAGAGAGGTGCCACAGAAGTCTTTAGGGTGCAGTCCCTTTGAACTGCTGTATGGTCACCCTATAAGAGGACCTCTTAGTTTGGTAAAGGAAGGCTGGGAGAAAGCTCTCAGTAAACCTCCCCAGGATGTATATAGCTACATGCTGGCCTTCAGAAACCAAACTAGGTATTTCAGACAACTCGCTCATGCAAATCTAGAAGCCAGCCAGGAGGAAATGAAACGGTTTTCTGATCAGAATGCCACTCTGATCGAGTTCCAGCCTGGACAGAAAGTGTGGGTCATGGCCCCGTGGAGCCTTTTGCGCTCCAGGATAAATGGACAGGAACATTTGAGGTGGTGGAGCGCAAGAGTAATGTCACCTACTTGGTGGACTTGCGGTCTCCTAGGAGCCCTTTGCGGGTCCTGCATGTAAACTTCCTGAAGCCACACTTGGAGAGGTCCGAAGTGGGCATGCTCCTAGCGACAGATGATGGAATGGAGGAGGAGACTGAGCCTCTTCCTGACCTCCTGTCTGCAAAAGAGCAAGATGGGTCAGTGGACGGTGTGAACCTCTCGCCCGCCCTGACCCCTGAGCAGCAGGGTGACTCTCGCGCCTGGTGCCACACCCGAACTCTGGTTCTGTATGGTCTACTGAGGACTCAATTCAGTCACCAGGACTGACGCGCACCCCATCCCCAGAGCTGATGTTATGTTATGTTATGTTAAGTACTCTTATAACGCGCAACAGCTACTCCAAAGAGTGTCCCGGCGTGGATCCAAGAGGAGTCACTGAACTATACCATCATCATTTACGGGAACAGATGAGTTTTTAAAAGTTTCTTGAAGGCTAATGGGTCTTGAGTATTGCGTAATGGAAACTGATGGGCATATGCCTGCGCAGCCTTAACAGCCAGGGAGCAGCCGCCCAGCTTGTGGCAGATGAAGCGGAGCACCCTAGCTAGGAGAAGAGGTGAAGAGCGCAGTTGTCTCAACGGAACATAAAAGGAGAACCGCTTAGGTGGGCCCACGACCATAGAGGGCTCGATGGGTCATGACCAGGGATTTCAATTTGACCTCATCCACTACGGGAAGCCAGTGGAGTACGCAGAGATGTTCACTCATGCTGCTCCTCCTAGCAATTCCCAGGAGCAGCCTAGCGCCCGCATTCTGAATGACCTGGAGTCTATTCAGAGAGTAACCAGGAATGTCAATGTACAACGCATTAGTGTAGTTCAATCGAGAAAGGATCAAGGCACGGATAATTGTCTCTTTGGCAGGCTTAGGGAGGAGAGGTAAGAAACTCTTTAGTGTTTTAAGAAGGCGAAGGCAGCTGCCTGAGAGCTTTTTCACCTGGGCAGAAAAGGAGCAGTTATCCTCGAACCACAATCCTAGTTTTTTAGCGGATTTTCTATTAGAGGTTGGTAGAGGGAACCCAGGAGGCCAGATCATGTCTCTGAAGCCTGGAGGGAAATTACCGTAGAGTAGGATCTCTGACTTGTCTTCGTTACATTTGAGTTCGGCCGCCGCAAGCCACTCAAAAACCGAAGACAAGCAGTGCTGAACAAAGGATACAGAGTCCTCATCCTTTTCCCAGGTAAAGAGAAGCTGGGTGTCGTCAGCGTAGGCTATCACCTCAGCACCCAAGTCCTCGGCTAAATAGACCAGAGGCGTAACATAGATATTAAAAAGAAGGGGGCTAAGGGAAGACCCCTGTGGGACACCAGTGGCGACCAGCTGCGGAGTTGAAGCAGCTGGCGGCAGCCAAACCTGTTGAACCTGCCCTTCAAGGAAGGACCTCAGCCAGCCCCAGGCAGTGCCAGAGACACCAATCTCATTGAGTCGGGCGAGCAGCAGGGAGTGCGGGACCATATCGAATGCTGCCGACAGGTTGAGCATTACCAAAGCTGCTCTCCCAATGGCATCTAAACAGTTGCGAATGGCTTCGGAAATCTTCACCAGCGGTGTCTCTGTGCTGTAGGAGGAGTGAAACCCAGACTGAGCTGGGTGCAGAACATCAGACCCTTCAACAAACTCCGTAAGTTGTCTAGTCACCACCTTCTCACAGACTTTAGCTAAGCTGGGCAGGAGTGAAATAGGGCGGTAGTTCCCTGGGGTCAGGGGATAAAGAGTGGGCCTTTTCAAAAGGGGAAGGATTTTTGCCTGTTTCCAGGCCTCCGGTACTCGAGCCTCACGAAGGGAGGCATTTATGATTAAATTAACTTCAGGGTTAATAATCTCCGCGACTGCAGCAAGCAATCTCGCCGCACAGGGGTCCATGGGCAAACCCGATTTCAAGCCCTTCAGGATTTTAAGAGAGCTAGACAGATCCACAGGAGAAAAGACTCGCAGAGCGTGCCTGGGGACACAAGGCAGAATGGCAGTAGGCACAGGGACAGAAGGAGAACCGGGGCAGGACGTGAAGGCCGCCTGAATCGTGCGGATTTTATTCATGAAGAAATTGGATAAGGTGTTACACCAGCCCTCTGTGGCTGGAAGAGAGCATGCTTGTGCTGCAGGGGATGTAAAACTCTGAACTATAGAGAAAATCTTCTTGGAGTTTTTATGTGCCCGCTCAATACGGGCTGTAAAATACTGCTTCTTAGCCTGTGTTATTGCAGTGTAGTAGATTTTTTGCCTGCCCCTGAGATTGCCTTAGCCAGGGGACCGTACTCACTGAGGCGCCAGGCATGTTCAAGTTTTTTACACTCCTGCTTAAGCACGGACAGGTCCGGGGTAAACCAGGGTTTAGAAGGAGATTCCCTGATGAATATGGACGAAGTCAGTGTGGCAAGCATGTTCATGGAATTGGATAACAAATTAGAGGAGCCCGCAAGACTCCCATCAAGATCCGGAAGTAAGTGTGGGTCTAGAAGCCACCAGAACTGTGTCAAATTTGGAAGGTTTGATTTTTTTGAAGGCTGGTTTCCAGTAGCAGGGGCCCAAAGGGCAGGCCGAGACTAGCTCCCAAGAAAAGTAGGTGAGAGAGTGGTCTGACCAAGCGACGGGCAGAGGATCTTCAGCCGAGATAGCAAAATTGGAACAGATAGGGTCGAGAATATGACCTCCTTGATGTGTAGGGCAGGTGACCCATTGAGACAGTTGGGCAAGCTGGACGATGTCCCCAAAAGCGAGTCATTCGAGTCGACCTGGTCAAGGTGAATATTCAATTCCCCCAATACCAAATATTGTGGAAATCAAAGAGCCCTGGAGGTCACTGCATCGCCCCATGATTGCAAAAAGGACCTAGCACGGCCCGAGGGATGATAGATCAGAGAACCTCCCAGCGAAGAGTGGGGGGAAACCTGATGCTGAAATCCAGAGCTTCGCAGTCACCCCAGGCGTGAATGTCGCCCCTAGTAAGGTCCCAATTGTCCCTATACATGATCGCTACTCCTCTCCTCCTCCCCTCCAGGTGATCTGCCCTGGCGAATTTAAAGCCCTTAGGGGTGGTCAGAGCAACAAATGGGTCAGATGTGTTATCCAGTCACGTTTCTGTAATAAACAGTAAGTCAACTGGTCTGTCAGAGAGGAGCTCGAACACATCTGAATGGTGCTTTTTTAAGGAGCGTACATTAATCAGAGCCACTGAGATAGACCGCGGTCTGGAGGGCCTAGCCAAAGAAGCAGAGGATTGCAAAGATAGAAGAGAGTCTAAACGTAAACTGAAGCCACATACAGCACAGGTATTGTCCTGGGCAGACCGCAAGTCAAACTGAGAATGAGGGTGACATGCTGGTAAACGAAGAGCCCATAATGCTTTCCTAGAATAGTACACCCTCTCCAAGTTGCCGGTAGGCCAACGGGCAGAGTAACATGCATATTTATGGGCCGGCAGCCAGGAAAAACTAGAGAGCGCACTGCCTAAAAATTGCGTCTCTCAGTGGCTGACCAGCAAAGCAGGAAGTGAGGAAAGCCCCCCACGTAATAAAATCAATTCCCCACAGTATAAAAGCACACAATGGTTTCAACAATCAGTTAAAAAGTGGCGTACATTAAAATAACAGAGTGTAAAGTTAAAAAGAGAGCAGCTAAGAGTATGTGAAAAATCGGCAAATTACAGTGCAAAAGAGCGAGCGTTTGTTCAAAGAACCCCTCAAGGCACCTGCGTCCGCGCAGCATGCATATTTATGGGCCGGCAGCCAGGGAAAACTAGAGAGCGCACTGCCTAAAAATAGCGGCTCTCAGTGGCTGACCAGCAAAGCAGTAAGTGAGGAAAGCCCCCCTCGTAATCGAATCAATTCGCCACAGTATAATAACACAGGATGGTTTCAACAATCAGTTAAAATGCGGCGTGCATTCAAATAACAGAGTGTAAAGTTAAAAAGAGAGCAGCTAAGAGTATGTGCAAAATCAACAAATTACAGTGCAAAAGAGCGAGCATTTGTTCAGAAAACCCCTCAAGGCCTGATGAGCTCATTGATCGGTTGGGGGCTGCCCGGTAACTCAGTACGTTCGACTTAACGTCTAGTTACTGGCAGATCGCCTTAACTGATGGGGCAAGAGAGAGGTCTGCATTCTCCACACCAGATGGGCACTATCAATTCCGGGTTATGCCCTTTGGGATGAAGAATGCCCCTGCCACCTTTCAGAGGTTGGTCAACCAGGTGTTGGCTGGACTGGAAGATTCAGTGCCACGTACCTTGATGACATCGCAGTGTTCAGCGCCAGTTGAGAAGAACATCTGCGCCACCTCTGGGAAGTGTTGATGGTGCTGCGGAGAGCAGGCCTCACGATGAAGACGAGTAAGTGCCAGATCGGGCAGGGTTCCGTGGTGTACTTGGGACACCAGGTTGGGAGCGGCCAGGTGGCACCCCTACAGCCCAAGATTGAGACTATCCTTGGCTTGGGAATCCCCTAAGACCCAGACAGAAGTGAGAGACTATTTAGGATTCACAGGGATCTACAGGAGGTTTGTCAAGGGGTATGGCAGCATTATTGCACCCTTGACAGAGCTGACTTCCAGGAAGCAGTCCACGAAAGTGAACTGGACTGACACCTGTCAGAAAGCTTTTGATGCCCTGAAGACAGCCATGTGCATGGCGCCCGTGCTTCAGGCACCCTACTTCTCAAAGGAATTCATTGTGCAGACAGACGCTTCAGAGCATGGTGTGGGGGATGTACTTTCGCAGATGAATGAGGAGGGCCTAGACCAACCTGTAGCCTTCATTATAAGAGGTTACTTCCATGGGAACAGAGGTGGAGTTCAATTAAGCATGAGACATTTGTTGTGGTCCGGACACTGAAGAAGTTGAGACCATACTTGTTTGGGACTCACTTCTGGGTTCAGACCGACCACAGGCCTCTCAGATGGCTGATGCAGATGAGGGCTGAGAATCCAAAGCTGTTGAGGTGGTCCATTTCCCTACAGGGGATGGACTTCACGGTGGAACACCGCCCTGGTACAGAACACGCCAATGCTGATGGTCTGTCCAGATTTTTCCGCCTTAGTGAAGAGAACTCCCAAGAGGGTGGGTAGTTCTCCCCACAATTCAGCTGGAGGGGACACGTGTTAGCCCCGGCACCATTGGCATGGGTCTCCCTTCCATTTCTTGCTGTTGCCTCCTGTGTTTTTGCTATGTTTTTGCTGGTCTAGATGCGTTGGGCACTTTGTGACTGCTATTCAGTGCCAAAGTGTAAGTGCTCTCTATTGTAAATTGTTGTATGGATTAGTGATTCCATGAGTGGTTATTTGATTTACTTGTCAGTCCCTAGTACAGTGCACCATGTGTGCCCAGGGCCTATAAATCGAATGCTGCTGGTGGGCTTACAGAACCGATTGTGCCACCCACAGAAGCAGCTTGTAAAATGTGCCTCAGGCCTGTCATTGTAGAGCCTGTGTGCTGTCTGGGACTGCCATGTCGACTAGGCAAGTACACACACTTACCAGTCCCTAACCCTTCCTTTTTCTGCATGTTAGTCACCCCTAAGGTAGGTCCAAGGTATCTTTGTGGGCAAGGTGCATTGTATGTGAAAGGACATGCCCTTATGTGTGTGGCAAGTCCTGATAGTGAATTACAGCCAATTTGGTTTTTCACTATTGCATGGCTATCTGTTCCCATAGGCCAGAATGGGCAGTTTGATTATAACATCTTATAAACACAACTGACCCAGGGAACAAGATTGGAAAATAAAGTTTAGTATGCCTAAACTCAGAATGTTAAAGTGCATCTTTTAGTGTGGGTGATTTTAACATTCTGTGTTTGAAAATACCACTTTTAGAAAGTAGGTATTGAGTTGCCTAACCACCCAGTATACCTCTGCAAGGTTTCTGTATTGCATGTCTGGTTTCTGAGTGACAGGGGGCTGGGGAGGGCTGTGTCTCCAGCAGTCTGATGGGTCAGGGCTGGGCTGAATAGACCTGGGTTGAATAGAGATTAGGGGGAGGAGATTTCCATTCACTTGCCTGAGCCTACATTGAATAGAGAGTAGGGGGAGGAGATTTCCTTTCAGCTACCTGGGCCAGGTCTTCTGTCAACAATGCTGTCTCTACCTCCTGCCAGGAAGCTGCACCAGGGAGGACAGAACTAGTTTTGACATGGTACAGACACTATCTGCCTTCAGAGAACAAAGGATTTAGTTGTATAAATATTGGGGCCCAGGCCTGCACTGGTTACTTATTGCCAAGGAAAGAAGAAAAGGAATTTTGTGTGTACTTTATCATCTTGAGGAAGATCTCCAAGGGCTTGAAGCTGAGCTTGCCTCCTGTTCTAAAGTCTCAGAGACACAAACACTTCAGCACCAGAACCCCTGAATTTCCTTGTTGGGAATTCAACCTGCTGAGAGGTGCCTGGTGCTGTTTTTAGGATCTCTAGAGACTTCGTGTCCCTGGGAGCTGGAAGCGCGATGCAATGAGGAAGAAGTGTGCCGCTGCCGCAGCTCTTTACGACGCATCGCTGGAGAAATATGTTGCATCGCCGGAGAAGCGTGTCGCCGCCGCAGAGGTTGCCGTCGCATCACCTGAGAAGTGCCTTGCATGACCTGTTGCGGCACAAGAAACCACTGATTTTGCCGCACGGCCGTTGGGCGTGCATGCATCGTATCCAAGTTGTTACATTGCATCAAAGACACTATCTTGTCACATCGCACCGATTTGTCGCATCGCATCGAGGCGCCATCTTGTCGCATCGTAACCGGGACACATCGCATCCCCCGGAGCAAGGAGCTGACGGATCGCCTTCCCTGCATCCCTTTAGTTTATATTGCGTTACGCAGCCAAGGTACTTTGAGAGTAAAGTGTCGCATTTACCATCTACATTGAACTAAGATATTTCTACCATTTGAAAGTCATATTTTTGAATACTGTATTGTGGATTTTTGTTGTTTGGTCTTGTGTTAAATCTAGATAAAGATTACTTATTTTTCTAAACTGGTGTGGTGTCCATTTGTAGTGTTTTCACTGTATTACTGTATGTGTTCACAAATGCTTTACACACTGCCTCTGAGATAAGGCTGTCTGCTAGTGCCAAGCTACCAAGGGGGTGAGCAGGGTTTATTTTAGGAGTGTGTCATCCTTTCCCTCATTAGAGGCAAGGGTCTCTATTTGGACAAAGGTGCAACCCATTGCCAACTAGAGACCCCCATTTCTCACAATACACATTGGGGAAAACTGCCTTAGAGTACAGTTTCATTTCCCTTCATTCTACAGAAACCAGTGACATTCACAATTTGGTGTAACCTGTGCACGAAAATCAAATCCAGAAGTTCCAAAAAGATATTTGTACAATTTATGGGTCATTCAGCATTGTTATATTTCTCTTGCTCAACTTAGGATCTGTTCTCAGACCTTTTTGTCCCCATGCTGTGCCAAGTTAATTACATTTCTCTCCAGCAGCAGGAACAAAGGCCTCCCAAACAAAGGGAGCAATTAACAGTGTTCACTCATGTCCAGAGGAGGGAAGGGGTGGGTGGAAGGATATGCATCAACCAATCAGCTGTCACACTGCACCGGAGATTGGCCTGCCCAAGCCAACTGAACAAAGGAGGGAGCCCAGACCTCTGGAGCCAAGACAAGAGGGTGCTCTCCTTTGAAGATTTGGTGAGAAAGGCCCTGGCATTAATGTCAGTGAGGGAAGGAGCTGCGGCCGCCAGAGGACATGTGACTAGTGGCTCCTGAATGATGCCATCTTGAAGTGTGCTGTGCAGGAGGGTTGGGACAGGGGTGGAGAGGTGATGTGGCACCCTAGGGTTAGCCAGGTGTGGCCGGCTTCTGGAACCTTCCACTCACATTGAAAAACTGCTGCACAAGGAGGAGACTCCCTCTTTGTTGATGTTTTTGTGCTCTGCACTGCTGGACACTGGAGTTGCCATGGAAAACTGGAAAAATGAACCCTCAATGCCCAGAAAGGACTAAGGACTCTGCCCAGTTACCCCAGCACCAGTGGGTCTCCCCAAGGGGAGGCTGGCACCCTTACTCACCCTGAGGACCAGTTGGAGAAAGCCCTAGACTTCTGTTCCCACAGACAAAGACACTGATGGTGCAGGGAGCCAGGAGAACCAGCTCCCTGTAGATTACCTCACTTTGGAGATGGGGAGGTCTGCTGACACTGCTCCTGGTGGCTAGAGCTTGCCACCAAGAGTATAATGAGCCCAAGATTTCCCAAATTGGACCAACAAAGCTCATGGACCTCTGCTACATTTCCTACAGATACCCCTGGTGAGGACCAGGACCCAGGGGTCAGCACAGGATTTATTTATTTCATTATCTTAGGGACGGGGCAAGCATGCCCCCCCCACATTTCCACTTTCACCCTCGGACACCCCCATTTCCCCAGGGGCCAACATAAATGACGGTGGAGCACTGTCGCGCTCTCCCAGAAGGAGGAGGAAGGGCCTGGAATCCCAATTCTGGGCCCCAGCACCGACAGTTGTGAGCCCGACCACCTCTCTGCGAGGAAATGGGTGGCCACCAGAGGTGAGATCTCTGACTGCCAGCACTCGGTGGCAGTAAGGAATACTGTATCTCACAAAGAGTGATGAAATGCTAATGTCTTAAAGAAA
Source organism: Triturus cristatus (assembly GCF_964204655.1). Taxonomy (NCBI): domain Eukaryota; kingdom Metazoa; phylum Chordata; class Amphibia; order Caudata; family Salamandridae; genus Triturus; species Triturus cristatus. Next base: position 508,962,367 of record NC_140588.1, read on the forward strand.
ATATGTGTGTGTAAGGAAGGGAGGCAAAGAAAATATTTCTTTTAAAGACGAGAACCCTCACTCACCCGAGGGTGACATGCTTCATCATTGGGTCCCCTCTTGCACACTGTAACCGCAAGGTATACAGTGTGGGCTACAACTCTCAAAAAGGGGACAAGAGAGGAGCGTGAGGTGTTTTAATGGGGATATCCAAGGTGACAGGGGGAGTAAGGGGCAGAGTGTGAAATTAAACAGTGTGTAGGTAAATAAAACTAGCTACAGGGTAACAAAGTCAAATTTAATAATAGTTCCCATCAGCTAGAGTTAAAATGAGGTGATCTAGGATTGACAAAATATCCTAGTTATTGGTGGTCGACATGTTTCTGCCAGATGACTTAATTGTTCGCGGCATTCATCAGGACCTCTCAATATATCACTCTGCTCGTGTAATCAAAATAAAAGAATTACAGACCATACTCGTTGGTAGGTTGTAAATGACAAAAGGACCAGCTGCAGTCCGGTACAGTGTCTCTGAAAAAAGATTGTTGATCAATTCAGTATCATTTATACCAACTTTAAAGGTCAACCTCCACATACCAAAATAAACACCACACACGTGATATGTGTTGCACACGTGATAAAAAGGGGGGAAAAAAACACACATCATTCTGGTAAGTGAGTATATTCTAGGAACTCACCTAAGGGTAATGTTAATTTACCTCTACCTTGCGACGAATGATGCTAAAGAGCACAGATTACTAGAAAGATAAAAGACCGGTTCAGTATGGTTCTCACATGTTGCACAATTATAACATATAGACTAATAGATTAGTGTTGCTGTCATTCGATATAGTTATGACAAGCACAATCTATAATTTACACAAACAGCAGTATTTAGAATAAAAACTTAATTAATCTCATGTTCCAAAAAAAGGGGGGGGGGGTGGGGTGTGACTCGCAGTCACTTCATCGCCATGTGTAGCTTGTTGGTGTATGAGACGGACTGCATGCCAAATCAATTGAAGTCGTCCGTATGTAGTATAACACCCATAAACCCAATATTCCCAAAGAAACGAGTGGGTCCAGAGCGTCACACGCAAGCTACCAGCCCTTAGGATCATGGAATTGAGATAGATAATAATGGTTAAGTCAGTGAGAAGACTGCACAAACCCGATCGAAAAACACTCAATATCAACAACACCCAAAACATCACCGGCTACCCACACTCACTCCCTTAAGTACCTTCCGTTAATCCGTCTCGTCCTAATAGAGCACCAACCCGCTGGGGAGAAACTGCGCGTCTCGCAGTGGTTTTAAAACTCCCATGCACCTTCGTTAATGCGTATGCCCGGAAGTGAAACAAGTAGCTTCCGGGTAACGCAGAATCATGGGAAATGTAGTTTAATGCGGGGAGATGGCGCTAAGCACGATCGGGATGCAGCATTGTACGCCGTATTGAAACTATCGTAATTGCCACAACCAGTTTGGACATTCAAAAGATGCTATGTGTCCACAGTACAGTATCCTGATTGGTAAATTAAGATCAGGAAAGCGGGGTCATGACATGACAAGATGTAATAAAACACGGGAGATATGGTAATGGTCATAGGGGAATACGTTGCAGGGGATCAGGGGGCAACAGTCGGGAGACAGGACACCCCGCATTCTCGTAAAATCTCAAGACATATATACAGATACTCAAGGTGACTAGTGTGCCCACCATGTAATATGCAATTAAGTCAGTAATAAAGGGGCTCTACACCAGAAAAAAGCTATATCACCACAACCTAACACATCCAGATTAGGTGGCTAAATTGATGGAAGCACTCCATATATATAGTTTCCATACGTGGAGCCAGATGCCAAATCAAAAACACATAATATTTGTAATTAAGTACATAATGCACATACAAGGCTGTCTATCCCATAGGAAATCAGACCAGCATTCCAATGTTCGTGTGTGGTGTTATGCGGCATCTAAAAATTGGGATAAAAGTGATGAGGGAGACCTGGAAAGGTTAAACAGAGCACCAGGGAATATCTTCATTCAGACCTCTCAGGTGGCTTTTAAGACGGAACACCCACCGTTGTTCACGGCGGAATAGAACTTGTTCCAAAGGTCCCATATTCACATCATAATGAGGTTTGTCAATGATGACCCATTGAAGGTCGTTTTCTGAGTGGCCCTTCTCCAGGTAATGCCTTGTCATGCGTGTATTCGATTTTTTGCATCGGATGGTACTACGATGCTCAGTGATTCTTTGTCGTACTTTGCGACAAGTCATTCCAATATAAATCAATGAGCAAGGGCACTTGATCATATATATAACCCCACTGGTGTTGCAGTTTGTGTGGTTATTCAATTTCCATGGTCTTCCCGGTAGAATATCCAGCTCCGTCATGTGACTGGTAAAGGGACAGCAAGAACAGCATCCGCATGGAAAATGACCAACCACAGGATTAGTGTTCCATAGTGTTGACTGGCTGTTGTGATGTACAACAGTTCTTGGTCGTGTGTGTACCATGAGGTCCTGCAAATTACTGCTTCGTTTCAATGCAAACAGGGGTGAGTCCAGTGTCAGCTTGCCTGTGTTAAGTATGTGCCAATTCTTGTTGATGGCCCTTTTTACATTTGTGGTTAAGTTGCTGAAAGTTGTCACACATACCAATCTGTCTGATTTTGGTTTGGTGTATGTTTCCAGGAGTGCCCCCCTGTCATTGTTGCGGGCTCTTTTTGCCGCTCTTTTTACCAATTGTATTGGATAATGTCTGGCAGCTAGTTCATCAGTCAGCTTTTTGGCATGTTTGTAATACTGAACCAATTCTGAACAATTTCTCCTGAGTCTAAGAAATTGACCGACTGGAAGGTTGGTAAGTAATGCCCTTGGGTGGAAGCTATGAAAGCTCAATAAGGAGTTACGGGCCATCGGTTTCTGATATAGCTCAGTATGGATCCTCCCATCTTTAGGGTATAGTCGGAGGTCCAAGAAGGGAATGGAGAAGTTGTTGTTCTCACCAGTAAACCTCAAGTTAGTATCCCATGTGTTAAGCCATATAGAGAAGTCTTCAAGAGACTCCTGGTCACCTTCCCAGATGACCAGGATATCGTCTATATAGCGTTTCCACAGTTTCAGTTGATCATGGAAAGGATTATGTAGAGGATAGATGTGTTGAGTCTCAAAATTATGCATGTACAGGTTGGCCATACTAGGTGCACAGGTACTCCCCATGGAAGTACCAGTTGTTTGCCAATACAGTTGTCCTTCAAAACTGAAAAAGTTTTCCTTAAGTGCCAGTGTCGCACATTGCATAACAAAGTCATTGGGTGTTTGGTCATCACGTGGATTACTTTCTAATAGATCCCGTATTGTCTCTAAAGTGGCATCCTGCGGTATGTTCGTATACAACGCTTCCACATCGTATGTGGCCATCAGCTGACAATTGGGATAAAAGAGAGGGATTCAAGATGTTGCAAGACGTGTTTAGTATCCTGTAGATACGATGGCATTAAGGATACAAATGGTCGAAGAAAATGGTCCACGAATTTCGATAAAGGCTCTAGAAGGGACCCAATTCCAGATACTATCGGCCTCCCAGGAGGAGGTCGCTGATTCTTGTGGATTTTTGGGAGAGCATAAAAGGCTGGTATTTTGGGCTCCACGTATGGAAACTATATATATGGAGTGCTTCCATCAATTTAGCCACCTAATCTGGATGTGTTAGGTTGTGGTGATATAGCTTTTTTCTGGTGTAGAGCCCCTTTATTACTGACTTAATTGCATATTACATGGTGGGCACACTAGTCACCTTGAGTATCTGTATATATGTCTTGAGATTTTACGAGAATGCGGGGTGTCCTGTCTCCCGACTGTTGCCCCCTGATCCCCTGCAACGTATTCCCCTATGACCATTACCATATCTCCCGTGTTTTATTACATCTTGTCATGTCATGACCCCGCTTTCCTGATCTTAATTTACCAATCAGGATACTGTACTGTGGACACATAGCATCTTTTGAATGTCCAAACTGGTTGTGGCAATTACGATAGTTTCAATACGGCGTACAATGCTGCATCCCGATCGTGCTTAGCGCCATCTCCCCGCATTAAACTACATTTCCCATGATTCTGCGTTACCCGGAAGCTACTTGTTTCACTTCCGGGCATACGCATTAACGAAGGTGCATGGGAGTTTTAAAACCACTGCGAGACGCGCAGTTTCTCCCCAGCGGGTTGGTGCTCTATTAGGACGAGACAGATTAACGGAAGGTACTTAAGGGAGTGAGTGTGGGTAGCCGGTGATGTTTTGGGTGTTGTTGATATTGAGTGTTTTTCGATCGGGTTTGTGCAGTCTTCTCACTGACTTAACCATTATTATCTATCTCAATTCCATGATCCTAAGGGCTGGTAGCTTGCGTGTGACGCTCTGGACCCACTCGTTTCTTTGGGAATATTGGGTTTATGGGTGTTATACTACATACGGACGACTTCAATTGATTTGGCATGCAGTCCGTCTCATACACCAACAAGCTACACATGGCGATGAAGTGACTGCGAGTCACACCCCACCCCCCCCCCTTTTTTTGGAACATGAGATTAATTAAGTTTTTATTCTAAATACTGCTGTTTGTGTAAATTATAGATTGTGCTTGTCATAACTATATCGAATGACAGCAACACTAATCTATTAGTCTATATGTTATAATTGTGCAACATGTGAGAACCATACTGAACCGGTCTTTTATCTTTCTAATAATCTGTGCTCTTTAGCATCATTCGTCGCAAGGTAGAGGTAAATTAACATTACCCTTAGGTGAGTTCCTAGAATATACTCACTTACCAGAATGATGTGTGTTTTTTTCCCCCCTTTTTATCACGTGTGCAACACATATCACGTGTGTGGTGTTTATTTTGGTATGTGGAGGTTGACCTTTAAAGTTGGTATAAATGATACTGAATTGATCAACAATCTTTTTTCAGAGACACTGTACCGGACTGCAGCTGGTCCTTTTGTCATTTACAACCTACCAACGAGTATGGTCTGTAATTCTTTTATTTTGATTACACGAGCAGAGTGATATATTGAGAGGTCCTGATGAATGCCGCGAACAATTAAGTCATCTGGCAGAAACATGTCGACCACCAATAACTAGGATATTTTGTCAATCCTAGATCACCTCATTTTAACTCTAGCTGATGGGAACTATTATTAAATTTGACTTTGTTACCCTGTAGCTAGTTTTATTTACCTACACACTGTTTAATTTCACACTCTGCCCCTTACTCCCCCTGTCACCTTGGATATCCCCATTAAAACACCTCACGCTCCTCTCTTGTCCCCTTTTTGAGAGTTGTAGCCCACACTGTATACCTTGCGGTTACAGTGTGCAAGAGGGGACCCAATGATGAAGCATGTCACCCTCGGGTGAGTGAGGGTTCTCGTCTTTAAAAGAAATATTTTCTTTGCCTCCCTTCCTTACACACACATATTTTTCTTTAAGACATTAGCATTTCATCACTCTTTGTGAGATACATTCATTTGGAGTCAGTGATGCCTGATGCTTTGTTTTACTCCATCATTCGTACCCTTTAGTGTGATATATAGTAAGGAATACTGCCCATAAGGGGAGCCAGCAGGAGCAGCCAGGGTGGGCTCCCTGAGCTGCAACAGCAGAGCGGGCATGCAGGGTGACCAGGTGGGACTGGGCATCCCATGGATAGAACAAAAGCATAGGAAATAATGATGCATGGGCTCCTAGCACAGCAGGAGATCTCCCAGCATAATATTCACTGTTTTCTTAGAGGAGTGCCTCATAATGCCCCAGGAGAAGCTCCTCTGTATGTTTGTTTTCTTTTTGTGGGATCCCAGTAGAAGCTCCTCTGTATGTTTGTTTTCTTTTTGTGGTGGCCCCAGGAGGACCACAAATGAATATCAGAAGTGTTGAGGGGGAACTAAGAGTTACAGCAGCCCCTCAGCAGCCATCTTACAGGTACTGACACTATGTTTGTGGGGTCAAGAAATCCTTGCCCCTCTGAAATGTTCCTCATAGTTTTTAAAGCATTCCCAAGACTGGAGCTTCTGCTCTACAACTGGGAGTGCAGTGCCCTCTAGGGGCTTGGTCTGTGACTGCAATTTATTATGGGCTGAAGAGGTTAAAAGAAGGCACCTGTTGTGCAGCCTCCTCTAGGGGCTAAGTCTATGATTGTATGTAATGTGATCAGTAAGTGATGCTCTCTAGGGATTGTGTTTATGGATGCTTCTATATGGCTGAAAGTATACAAAAAGCACACAGACACATGTTTGCACATTTCAAAATGCTTTATTGTTATAATAATGTTGACAGTGATTATTGATCAAAGTGAATATGCATTATTAACATAAATAAGTGCATTTAAACATGGTTATTGTGGATTATTTCATTTACACACCAACCAATGGTGTTTTTTTTAAATGTGGCTTGTCGATCTTTAACCTTTGAACAAGCCAATAGACTTACCTTATATGTCTGTATGACCCTTTAAGGGTCAAAGGTGATTCTGCATTGTCATCTACGGTATTTGTAATCTACCTAATGTATTTACTTGTATATTAATGCATAGTATTTAGTAGTTTGTGCAGTAAAAGTACTTTTCTTTTTCCTAAAGAAAAAGCACAGGCTGGATAATCATTTATTGAGTGTTATTATTGTGCGCCAGTTAATGGTGATTACTAACATAAACTATTTTCCCTGAGTAGGCCTAGGACCGCTCTGCTTCACTACCCTGAAAGAGTCATGTGTTATAATGGGGTGCTTGGCTCCCAGTGAATGGGAATTGTGGCCTATTACTTGTGCAGGCCACACAACCAATAACCCAATTTCCTACAGTCAGTTTTCAAAATAAGCAATGTAGTCTCTGGTTTATCTGATACATCTGTGTTTTTTTCATATAGACGGGGTCTTACCCCATCTTAGTTTGGCAGGGCACCCCCTCTGTACATTCACCTAGTGCAGTAGAAGGAATGTCCTCCACTCCACTCCTGAATGATCTCAAGTGGACAGGAGCAGTCATATTGATGTAGCCCCACTAATTGGATGATAGCGGTCTGACTATTCCACCAATTTCTCATCACAGTGGGAGGATGGATCCGCATTCACATGACTTGCGATACGGTATCTCGATATTACTTGACTGCCATCTTAGAAAGAATGATTTATATATGATGGCAGATACATCGGCCTGTTTCTCATTGATGTGGAACATGGTGGATTTGATAATCCTTGATCGCTATCCTAGAGTGGTAAAATATATATTGAATGATTTTAGTGGACAACTACATCGGCCTGTTTCTTATTACTATGGCTGTGTGGGACCCTAGTCACGTGACAAGTGACATGATAACTTTAAATTTTCTTGGTCGCAATCTTAGAGTGGTAAATTATTGTGTGGAGATGCTCAAGATGCGGCTTAATTAAGGGACTGGACTATTGTGTAATGTTTGGTGCCATATGTAAGGAAAAGAACAGAAGAATCCTACTAAAAGCCTCTAGGAGGCTGCAAATGAGAAAAAAAGTTTATCCTTTAAGGAATATTCTGAATGTATGTCCCTTATGAGCTTGTTTACTATTAAGCCCGGGGTTAGATGTAGGATTTCAACACAAACAATATGAGTAATTATCCTGGTCACATGATACAAGGGAACCAGAGGTAACTTAAGATTCCCTTTCTTCACCTTGTTTAATAGTTAAAAAGGTGTGAATCTTTAGATATTCTCTCTGCCAGGTAAAGTAGCAATTTTTAACATAGAATATGCTGTCATCAGTAGTCTCTGACTTGAAATTCCACCAAACTAATTGTGTTTGTATGTTTATGAAGGATTTTTCAAATACATTTTTGTGTTCCATGGGTCCTTTGTGATCACAATCTGAGGAGAAAATCTTTTCTTGGTTACAAAAAACCTGGACGTATCGTGTAAATGATATTGTAATTCTTTTTGTGTTCAGTTCAGCGGCGGCTCCTCCATTAGGGCGGAAGAGCTCCACCCCACTGCTTTCTCGCAGTGCGAGAAGAGCAGAAAATAAAATAGTATTTTAAATACCATTTTATTTTCTGCGTCTCGCGCTGCAAGAAAGCAGAAGGCAGGGGTATGCCTGGTTGGGGCAGGCGGGAGGATATGCCTGGTTTTCAGAGAGGAGTGGCTTGCACCACTCTGAGTACCATGACTGTTTGGTCGACCCTGGGGCCGACCAAAGCAGTCATACACACTCTCATTTTCTCTATTTAGGCTGCATGCAGACTACATAGAGAAAATGTCCTCCCTACCTGGTGCCCGGCTGGGCGCTGTCCGGGACTCTGCACCAATCACAACACTGCCATTGCAGCGTTGTGATTTGCTTACAGGAGGGGAGGGAGGATGCCTGTTCCTGTTCAGGAGCAGAGGCGGCGCGAGACCCGGCTCAGGAGCAGAGGCGGGGCAGGATCCGGTCAGGTAAGGTTTCTTTTTATTTTACCCCCCTCGCAGTAACTGCCACGCGTCCCCCCCACCTGCGAGAATTACGAGCTGCGACTGGTTTAGTTATGGAGTAAATGGAGCATAACATGGGACATATTGTATCTTTTCAGATGTCACCAAGGTATGTCATCATTTTGACCGAGGTGGAAGTATGCAACTTGAAGACCCACCATTGTTTCTTTTGAAAAGTGTGTGTGTTCACATTATAGCCAGTGGACATTATTTACATTACCATCTACCTCCTGTCATTTGGTGTATGGCTTAGTTCCAGAAAGTGCACAGTTGTAGTGTGTTTGCACAAGATGGCACTTTTATGTTCATTGTTGCGTACTTGCACCGGTCTGGTGGTCATGCCAACATAACGTAACCCACAGTGACAGATGATTAAATATATGCAGTTATGTATGTTGCAGTTTTGTATATCCCCATAACACTCATGGTTTGCTAAGGCCCAGATCCAGTTCTTTAGCATGCATTGTCAAAAGACATATATTGCAATTTCTACATTGGAAATGCCCAATTATCTGTGGTAAACTCCAGTTTCTATTCACAGACTCTGAACGTGTTTTTTATCGGCAGTCTGCTGAGGATACGCTGCACTCTAAGGTTCTGTGATCTTATAAAGGCAAATAATGGTTTAAATAGGGTTAATTATCCAGAGTTTAATATTTATCTATTTTTTCATTTGATATTGACGTGAATGTAGTCACAGAGGTTAACCTTTCCTAGATTGTTCAATTTGTGGGTTCTATACAGTTGTTGTTTCTTGCTCCCTTCTTGGCCTTTTGTATGATCTTGTCAGGGCATTCTCTTGCTCATAGTTTGATTGCTAAATCACCCGCTTCTTCTTTGAAGTCAGTTATTTTGGTACTGCAATTTCTTCATAAGAGAAGAAATTGTCCATGTAAAAAGTTTTCCCAGAGGACACAGGATGGGGGCTATCAAATGAAACAAACTATTGATATCTGTGAGTTTCCTATGGGTTTTAGTAATCATCCTGCCATTTGCAATGTTGATTTGAAAGTCTAAAAATGAAATGCGTTCTTCTAAGGCTGTCCATGTAAACGAAAGGTAAGGGTCAAGGTCATTAATCCATGTCACAAATGTGGGTACCATCTCTATTGATCTGGCCATATTATCAGGATGTTTTCTTTGTACCTTCACCAGAGTGTTATATAGTCTTTAAAGTGATTGTGTTCTGCATACATATGTTTGGTTTAAAATTGATCAATGTAAAGTCCTGCAAATCTTGGAGCAAAGTACTTCCTCTGGAAGTACTTTAAGTTTGGAGATACAGGTTATATTAAAAAGTGAAAAATAATTTCTTCAGAGCCAAGGTGGCACATGATATAACAAATCTAATTAGCGTGATATGATCTCAACTAGTGTTCCTTAGGAGTTAGAAGACTATTCTTAGTGTTTCGTCTTGCAGGATGCTAGTATATAGCACCTCCACATCAAGTGTGATAATCATTTTGGTGTTCTTCTTATTAAGTTTTTTATAACATTGAGGAAGTCTTTAGTGTCCTTCAGAAAGGAGGGCATGGTCTCAACTAGTGGTTTCAGGAAGCAAGTTATAGTTGTTCCAAATGCATACCTTTATTGAGTTCCATGATTTTGAGGCTTATGCAATTGGAATTTAGAAATATGTAAGTTGGTACACCTAAAATGTCTTCTGCAGGAAGAGATGGCTGATTTTGTTGATGGTTCTGTGCATGATAAAGGGCTTTACATGACATTTCATCTACCAACTGGGAGCCAATGAAGTCAAAATGATATGTTTCCATGGTCTTAATTGCAATCGCAGTCTTGCTAAAGAGTTCTGCATCTGTTGGAGTTTGCACACATGGTGACCTGGTGCCCCTAGATGCAGCCCACTGGTCCAATTGAGTCTTTATAACACATGCATAATGGTTGTCTGTCGTCATCCAAGGAATCCGAAGTAAGTGATTGATGTCTGATTTTTTTCACAGTCTTACAATGATTTAGGTGTTACTGGTGTAGTTGTAGTAAGTAAACCAAAAAGAATCGGCTAGCTTTTATATAGTCCTGACGTAAACCATTAACAGCAGTAGAGCTTTGAGGAACACATATCTGAAAGTGCATAGGTTAAGAGGAGTACAGTGAATAGGAGACTATCTGAACCGCCTCAAAAGAAGATAACTAATCTATTATAGAGTCTTCCCTGGTGTTAAAGGTATACCAAATAGTGCAAAATTTCACAAACATTTGTGAAATTTATTAAGTAGTATCTCGTGAAAATTGAGTGATATGACATGCCTCAGTTTTGCAGTGGAGACATCTGCAGAATTTTGTAAACTTCACATAATGTGAAATCTGCTGACGTAAAGGACGTAAAAAAAATGTTGCGCAGGCCTACCTCGCTTACTCTTTTTATTCAGTCTGCAGGTAAGGGTGGGGTGGTATACAATGTAGAATCTGCTGAGACACCTAATTTTATGAATGCAGCGACCCAGTTCTTCTTAATGGTTGGTGGGGTTCCTCCTTATTCCGGTGTTTACAGGGGAGCTTGCTTTAGTTGGTAAAAGTAGAACGAACAGGACTGCAGTGCAAACATAATTTAAAAAAACAAAAAAAAACACCGTGCTTTGTAGCAGATACAATTTCCCTGAATATCAACACGCCACAAAATGATTGTGCTGCCTTCTGTTAACAGTTTCTCTACAGAATCTCTGACAAACAGCAGCTGTAAGTGTGCAAGATTGCAGACTAAAATTCACATAGCCTAAGAGGGGCCAAGAAGATCTAAGATTAACATACTTTAAAAGTAGCACGACTTGAAACACGATTCGGCAAACAAAAGATACATGTCTGTCATACTGCTCAGCAGTCCTCAGTGCAACGTTCCCCCAAAGGTGCTGATAAGTATCTTGTAGATGGCATGCATCCAGGCTAATAAAGGGAAAGGTGGGGTTAGGGGGGCAAAGGGGAGTCATACAACTCCACCAGTTGACAAGTTAAAATAGAGAGAAACATGAACTCTAATGCTTCCTTCCAAGTCAAGAAAATTTATCTTTTCAACTCAATCCATAAGCATTCAGATTTTTTTCTAATGTGATGTCAGTGGAATATAGATGTAAACATTTGACCAGGAAACAGAGTAAAATATAAGGAAATCAGATAATTGTTTCAACAAAAAGTGTATCATGTTTTTAAGTTCTCTTACTTTGATTGTGATATTGTACAAACCTCCCTCGAATCTCAGGGTGAAAAATCGTGTCTGCGGGCTTCCCGTCCGAGCCAACACGGCGCTGAGACAAGCACTAGACTTCCTGCCCACACAGCACATGCTGCGCTTCTCATTCGGGCCGAATTCGGTTCCTTGGTTTGGTTTCAACTCTCACATGATATGGGTGTGCAGATAGGGAATTAGCCGAGGCAAATATATTTAATGTACACTGTCACAATAGGAAAACTCTTCAGAAAAGGAATAATATAAAAATCATCCAGTATGCACATACATAGATAGAGGGCCTTCGGGTCGCCCCTCTCCATCCACTGGTCTCTTCAGCTGCCATTCACTTTTTGATATGACCCACCTCAGCATCCAAAATGGAGCATAGGATAGGCCTAATTCTTCTATTGCACTGTGTTTTTTTTCACGATCACCTGCACTTCTGCCCATAAACAGGTGCACTTCACTGCCAGGAGTGGTGGGCCAATACTTTGTTTTGCCAATGCTTTTTCTTTTCATTATTAACTGCAATTGCTGCCAATATTTTTGTGACCAGTAGAGATTTTTAAGAACTGCTCTGAATCGCAGTTGGTTGCAATTTGGCCATGAATATTAATGCGGTAGGTTGCAAATTTCAACTCACTACGATTGACGGCCATCACAGGAATATGGAATGCAGGCACCAGCAGAGCACCATGTCTGTGATTGTTTTGAACTAAAACAGTGTTAGAAAAAGTGCAAAAAACAGGACTGTGTTTAAAAAAAAGGTTTCTTTCTTTAAAGTTTAGCAGAAAGTAGTGGCCCCTGGACTTTTTTTTATATTCACAAATGGAAAGAGGTCACAAGGGGGCCCCCTTTTCATTTTCAGGTTGGTTAATACCTACTTAGAGGTGTCTGTAAACTAGCAATATTTTGCAACCACATTTCGGCCACAAAACAAGACTCTGTATTTAGAAGGGACACTTACAACACGCCCCATCCAGATACCGAATTGGTATCCATTTGGAATTGCATTTTAGGAATCAAAACTCCTAAAAAGGGATTAGTGAGAAAAAACATGTAATGGTCACAAACATTGAATTAGAGCACTTGTGCCTGTAAAAGTAAAAAAGGTTTCTATAGCTGTTCTAAGAACAGTTAATTGCTAGGAAGCGCACAAACACCACTAATATAATGATAGGCAATGACTGGCTGAGCTCTAAAAAGAATGTTACATTTCTATTGGAACTATTTGGCTCCCATGTTTAGGAGGTAGCATGATTTCTTCGTTACTCTTTTTCCATTTTTTTTGTATATGCTTGAAATTTAAAAAAGTACGCCAAGCCAGACCTAGTGGTTTTATCAATGCGTATGCCTTATGATGTCAAACTTTAAATACCGCATATAGAAATACTTGCTTAGTTCATGCCAGGCAGCTAATTGTTGGTACAGCTAATTGTGGACCTGGGGCACAGTGGGAAAGCAGCTGTACTTCATACAAAAACTAGTTAAGTTATTAAATTAACAAATTGAGCAATGATATTCTCTATGGTGAAAAGTGCACCAGGGCAAACTTCCCTTTTAGTTCTGGAGATGACACTGGTCACAGACTGAATGGGGGTGTTTTTCGAAACCTTTGTTGTAAAATCCATTGGGCAAATTATCAAACGTGCAGTTGTTGTCCCTTTTGTCCTGTAGTGGGTATGGTCTTCTGTTCACCTTGATGGGATTGCCCCCTTAAAAACATCTCATGAATTTAATTCTAAATGTTGACAGGTAAACATTTGCTACTGTAAAGACACCCTCTGTCATGACCTGTGGACAATGACTTATGGTTTAGTAAAATACACTACACACATTTCTGAGATGGGCATAATGGTATTGAGCCTTACAGCCATGCTTACACCAGAAGTAGACAAACCACTTCTAAGTGGGACATCCCTTCTTTCTACATTATTCAATAATCATCAATGCCCCAGAATCTTTAGTGAAGTTCTGGAAATAGACATGCACAGCTTATAGAATGTGTATTACCATAGTATTACAACTATTCAATGTGGGCACCTTACTAAAAATCCACTGAGAGATAATTCTTTCTCAGCAGCAGTTTTGGCCTTTCTCAGAGATGTTCTTAGAACAAGTTTTGGCTTTAAGCCACATCCTACTTTCAGACATAGCTCTACAACCCACAGCAGGTGGTATGCTCAGCCTCTTCCTTGTTTAACATGGAGTACTTCTTTCCCCCCAAACTTTAGTAATTTTTAAACGGTGCATCATGTAAGTTTTAAAATGCATAATGACACTTGTCAAACCCACAAAAGATGATGGGAGGAATGCTTGCATTATGTCTAACCAACAACAATAACTTGGGGTAGCATTCCAACCAATCATTCTTTTGCTCACCATTCCACCTCAGTTTGGAGCAAGCCGTATGCACATCAATCTCCACCCAGTTTAATTCCAGACCAGCCAAAACTGCAAGGAAAGGACCTCCCTTGACTGGAACACAAGCAACCCAAGACTGGGTTCGCCATGACTGGTGCTCTTCCGTTGGGTGTAGCTTGGTTCCAGTGGAACAGTGACCAAGAAGCCCTTTCCTTGGACACTTAATGCATCACATCAATCACATAAAAGGTGCTGGGAGGGATGCTTGAAATAAGTGTAGCAATCACTTGGGATAGCCTTCGAACTCACAGTTTTTTTGCTCACCATTCCACCTCAGTTTGGACCCAGACAGGCGTAAATTAGTATCGACCCTGCTCCAATTGGAACAGTCCAGCACGAACTGCCTGACTAGGTCCTCCCTAAACCAGAAAACAAGCAACTCAGGACTGGTTTCACCCTGTTTGGGGCTCTACGTCATTTTATGCCCATGCCATCTGGCATATGTGAGAGAAACGGGAAGAGAATGCAGAACCCGCATTGGTGAACACAAATCGAACATCAGGTTGCTCAAATACACTGCCCCCTAGTTTACCACTGGGCAACAGCAGGACACTCTGAAGGAGACCTACGCTGGTCCATATTGGAAAAGGTTTGTCACACTCCAGGTATGGACACGAATGAATGAATGAATGAAATAAAATTTATAATGCGCAGAAACTTAGCCCAAAGGGCATCAAGGCGCCTAAATACCTCCGCGATATGCAGAAAACGCGAACTATTTTGGATGTTTTCTCTCAACACTAAAGACAAGGAACTAAATGAGAGCCTCCAATGGGAAAATGCCATTTTGTGACCTTTTCATCATCACCTTCCCACCTGGAATGCTTGCTGAATATTTATCCCCTGTTATCTTTTGGCTATCTATTTTAGGTACCCGATTTTCCCGATCCAGACCCTGTATTTTTGTTCATTTGTTCTTTGTTGTTTGTTACATCGTATCTTTACACTTGCATCACGTGATGGTACCATCTCGCTGTGTTTTTTAATTTTTGTTATGCCACGATTATCATTATTGATATTTATCAGAGACTCCTTGCCCCTTTTTCCTATTTTCTTCCTTTGATATTCTCTGTTTTTATCCCTCACGTGTCTCATCAACCCATTCTTTCTTCTCTCGCCGCCCGACAGGATGAGACTCACTCTCCTGCTCTGTTTTCATTTGATCATTACATCACCTGACTACTCCGCTTAGTCAGATGTTGTCGGAACGGGGCAGTGGCTGGCGGCACCAGCCGCCCACTCGTATTTAAATCGGCCCATTTTCTGTTGCTCCCTGTTCGTGTGTAGCTCCGACATCGGTTCGACCATTATGCCGCCATTACAAACATGATATCCGACTACTTGGTAAGATTTGCGGCGCTCTGCTGCGCATTTTCCCCTTCTGCGATCCATCATATTCACCTGATGGTTTACTTTCCCCTTTGTTTATTCTTTCCGTTGCAGAACACGGAGCTGGCCACATGCATTCCAGCTCCTTCCGTAGCATCACCGACGGGGCGAGCTGCCCTTTACCTAGATTGAAACTCTGCTCGGATTCCCTTTTTGGACTGCGGTAGGACGTTGATTGCAATGCCCATTTTTAACTGTACACATGTCCCGACTCCGGGACAGCTAGACCGGCGCGCCACTATTCGGGTTTCCAAGCGCCAGCGGTTTGTTTTTATTCTATTCACCCCCTCCCCTCCCCCCCCTCCCTCCCCCCCCAGGGTTTCAGCCGATCACCTCATCAGGGACCCTCTCTATTTTGAATCATCGATTTCAACTTGTGAGTTGGTGACCACTTTACCCCACTAACTGCATACGGCTGCAGCCCCAGCCGCCCTGCTACGCTTTCTACTTTTCTTCATTGGCGCCTACCGCGGACCCGACTTTAGAAGTATCCATCTAAACGCCCACATCTGACAATTGGTGAGCCCACTTATCTTTTGTTCATTTTGTTCGCTATATTCCCTTACCCATTATCTATTATGCGGTCTGCTTGTTCTGCATTCCTTATCGTGTTGTATGTCACATTAATTTCTCGCATCTTTACAGATTTAGCGTCTGTACATCTCGACCAGCATCTCTTCTCCATCCACTTAGCGCTCGTCTGTTGTCAAGGTAAAAAGTGAGGGTGCAATGATCCTTAACTGATCACCTCCATTGGTCGCCTTTTGCCTTATTTGGTGTTTGTTTTCTCCATTTCTCGCACCGCTACAGGCCCAGCGTTTGTACACCTCGACCAGCTTTCCTTCTTTTTAGGTCTCGCCTGACCCAGCGCATGCGCTGGTCTGGCGAGACTTATTGAGAGGGCTCCAAAAAGTGCTACCAAGCTAGCCTAGAGCCACAGTGCATGTGCGCGGGCGCGCGCGCCGCGTTTTACCGCGATTACTTTCACTTTCGGCCGCTTTGATGTTTGATCGCGATCACTTTCACTTTCCCAGCCGCAAGGCTGCTTGGCATAGCCAATAGGTCTCGCTTTTGGGACCTTATAAGTATTTAGTTATGCAACTGTTGCATGGCTAAACACTTATAAGGTTCCAAAGGCGAGACCTATTGGCTATGCCAATGCTTGTTTACTTTCTTAGTGCTCGCCTTCTTGCCAAGGTAAACAGCGAGGGTACCATGATGGCTTTCCTGCTGTACCCCTCATTTCTTTTCCCACTTCAGCCTTCCCCCTTATCATGCAGTCTATTTTGATCTTATCACTCAAAATCATTTGTGGTTTGGGTCTGTCCTTCCCCTTTTATCTCCCTTTTTTTTATTGATTTTTATTGATTTCTTTCTGATTTCTTTGTTTGTTTTTACTGTGGGATCACCACTCCAGAATATCCCCGGAGATGTCTGTTCATCCGTTGTGTTTTCTTCATCTGTGCACAAGTTCTTACTATTTTTCTTAGCCGATTGATCACCCAGTGCTTTGTGAACCACACTTGGTAATATGTGAACTCATCCCCAATCAAGTGAAATGTCTGTTTGCTTTTCATCCCCTAATGAACACACTTAAACATGTTTGTTGGATTTATGTATGTATAGTAATATCAATTTCTATTCTAGGCACATCCCACTGTTTTTGTCTAGTTGACTCTTGCGCCCTGAGGAAGGTGATGCCCACATCGGGGTTCAACACCGAAACGCGCATCGGCACTGGATTCCACTTTTGGAATATTTTGTGACAGAAAAAATCCCCCCATTTGTTCTTCAAGAATGTTCAATAATTTATGAAAATGTGTTCTTTATCCAATTGTATTATTGATTGTTATTGATCTGTCTATTTTGATTTATTTCTTTTTGAGGCACGTTTGTATTTCTTTGCTAGGCCTCACGTGCAACCTTGGATTCCTATGGGGGGTTCATCATCTATTTACATATTGATTATATTTGAGTGAATGTCTGATACTGTGAAGTATATGTGAAGGTATGTTTGAGGTTTGAGTGAATGCGTTGTGGGATGTGTCTGGGTTTTTACACCGAAATAATGCTCATGTATCATACTATAAAATTTAAATAAAAGCTCTTTTTGATATCTTCTTCCTCCCCTGGTGGTTTCACTATTAACCCTTGTTATGCACTGGTTATGTCTTTATAATCTGTGACTTTTTGCACTTATAGAGTTAAACAGGTAGAGAAACCCTTCTTTGGAGTAAATTGGGGCCCTTCAATCAGATGTAGCTTGGTTCCAGTGACACAGTGAGCAGGGCCAAACCAGTGATTGAAGAATAAAGGTGATTTTACATACAATCCATTCTGATGTTGGGTTATTACAAGGGACATTTGATTTTTCACAAATCACTGAGTGACACTGCACAATCAAAAGTTCTGAATCCTACCAGTGACCACTAATTTAAGAAGCAGGGTTATTAGTTGAGAGGGGTAGAAGCCCCACTCTGATAACAAGCACAATCCTTGTCAGGGTAAACTAAAAAACATACTAAATAAGCTTGTCCTTAACCCTCTGGTAGCTTGGCACAAAAGCCTTTAGACTAACATTACAAGCAATGTGTACAGTATTTCTGCAGTACTCAAAGTGTAATAAAGTGAAAACACAACACAAGAACATTTTCAAACCAATTAGGAAAAATAGAATTCATTTTAATGAATAAAATGACATACAAATGACGAAATTCCAATCAATAGAGCCTGCGTTATGATTCTTTAAAGATCTAGTTTGAAAATAGCACCAAAAAGCACTAAGCGCAACTCAGGGTACCTATTCACACTTGAACAAGTCAAGACCACAATCACAATGGAGCATGGGTCATATACAGGGACCATGTTTGCGGCAGTAGAAGTTTTACCTTCTCAGAGTCCAAGATTTTGCGGACGGCCATTTCTTGGTGCGAAGAGTCCACTTTGCAATAGAACAACAACAACAAGGTTATGAATGCTTGAATTAATCTCAGCCACAGGCCATCGCTCAGGATGCATCGCAATCCATAATTTTTTTCACCCACGATGATACTTCCGTTTGGACCTAGCTGCATGCAAATCTGTCTTGACACTGCCCCAATAGGAATAGTTCAGCCTGAACAATCGCTTGGGCTGCATCCCAATCTTTCGTCCATCGGTCCTAGTTGCTTGCATACTGGTTCAGGGAAGGCCTGGCTTGGCAGTTCAGGCTCAACTGGAGCAGGACCAAGACTGGCTGGGTCAAAACTGAGGTGGCATGATGGGTGAAAAATGATGAATCAGGATGTTGTAGCCATCCAATTGTCCTCGGGGTCGCACGATGCTGTAAGGGGTCCACCTCCCGATAGCCCCTTGGTCTGGTATATATATATATATGACAGACACAGAAGGGTGATCAGGCGAGGGAAGGTAAGGAAGGGGACTGCAGGGAGGGAGACCTGAAAGAGAAATAAACAGTATGTTGTGGTTAGAACAACCCCTAGGTCCCTTGTCACATTGTTTTCCCCTAACTTCCCTGCTGTACCTGGAAAAGAAATAAAGAACTCCTGAACTGGGAGACCTGGATAACCGGGGATCAGGGCATTCGTGAATCCTACAGAAAAGACACTGATTAGCCTACGTTTTAACACCCTCTATAATCCCACACTCGTATTAGCTCCCTCGGCTAACGTACATACCACAAATCCTGGGTTTCTGTCTGTACAGGGGGGGAGGACGTATGCCAGCAGTCACCTCTCCGCCCCTGTAGGAAGTACAAATGAACAAATGATGTGTAGCGGGGCTTTAGAACATTGTAGTTCCCAATACCCCTGTGACGGATTCAGAACGAACCCCTTTGCACTGATCCAATGCGTCTTGGGCAGTGCTAACGAAGAAACTGATACGAGCCCAAAATGTCACGGTGAAGCCTCTATATCACACTGTTTGGGTTGCAAACAACAAGGCCTCTTGAAGACCTCACTCGGACTTTATCGAACAAGACTCGCCCTGTAAGCGTAGTTTAGCTGGCTCGAGCTAACGTATTTACATCAGGAAACAGTCACACTGGACTTGCGACCCCGCAACGCCTAGGAAGGCTTCCAACGGGATCACATAAGTACCGCTACCTACAAACATTTCATGGCATAGGTTTTTAGCCAGACCGGAGACTCAAAGAAGACAGTACAAATGAAGTCAGCGAGGAATATAAGTTGGTGCTGAGCACCCCTACCAGAACGCCGCACTCCTTCGCACACGGACCTGGAAATCAAAATAACTGGCACCCGATTGATGCCGGATGTTCCTTTTCTTCGTCGTTGCGCCGGGCGCGCTGACGTCCTGAGCGTCTGCCCGCATTGCGCCCTTGGAACTGTAGTTCCCTTTACTTCCGTCTACCGCGGGTGTGTAGCACTTTGACAGACAGTGCTCTTCTGCGCCTTCTGTGGGCCACAACAGATGTAGCCTGGGCGAATACCAATGCTGAGATTAATTTAAGTATTCCATTCATCATCTTGTTCAACTTTCTGAAAGTGGCATTTTCAACAGACCAACTTAAAATCGGACCTTACCGTTAAAGAGAATTTTAAATTCTCATTCAAATGTGTGTGAGAGGAAGAAGTATTTCTCTATTTGTTCCCAAATTGAAGTTATCACTTATTAAGTGTAACAAGATAACCAGTGTTAATCTATTGGAGAGATAGCCTTGCTACATTGAAATATGACTTTAAGAGTTTTTGCCTGTCAGAACATGTAAAACTTAAACCCAGATGTCTTGCTTTTTAAATATCTAGCACCCTGCCCTATCAATGGTTATGGCCCACCTTAGGGGTGACTTATAAATATTAAAAAGGAAGGTTAAGGCCTGGCAAAAGCTATTTTGCCACGTCAGAATGGCAGGTAAAGATGCATTATAGGATGCAGTGGCAGACCAGATGCATGTTTTATAGTGCTAGTTTAGGGGGTGGCACAAAAAGTGCTGCAACCCACTAGTATCTTTTAATTTACAGGCCCTTGGTACAGGTGGTACTATTTACTAGGTACTTATAAGTAAATTAAATGTGCCAATTAGGAATATATCAATTTACCGTATTACCGTATTTAAGAGAGCACAAGCTCTTTACTCCTGGTTAGCAGAGGTAAACAGCACAGAGTACTAATGCACAGTTCAGCAAATACAGGGAAGCGAAGGCAAACTGTCTGGGAGAATACCACACCAGCGATGTCAGGTCTAATAGTCCCCAAAAATCAGTACAGGTGAGCCCCACATGCAACCACCGGCTCAAAGTAAGTACTGGTGGCAGCCACACAATTTTATTAAAGGTGTCACTCTATAGCTGGAGACAAGCATCTGACTGCAGCACAATTTAGCAGAATGAAAGTCACAACCCTGTTACTGGCATCAATAACGGACCATTGACCAGTTCTCTTGAGCACTTTGTGAAAGCACGCTACCAATTGTCTTTATTCTCGCAAGGTGCCCTAATTAATGAGGAATGGATGGGTTCTTGCTTCAACTGTTTCCCTAAAATGCGAAAAGAAAATGAGAAACCACCCCTTCTTCAAAGTACAAAATAAGTCCCAGGATCAGTTAGAAATATTTTTTAGTACCCACCTTGAAAATGTGCCTAGCTCTTTTCGTCGTTTTGAGGGTACTCTTCATCTAGTCAAAAGGGACTTGCAAGAAAGACACACTGCAAACTTACATATTATGGCCCCTCTGCATGTGCCACCAAACGAATTAAACTGCCTTGGTGCTATGCCAATTCTTAGATGCCAAGGTACAACTTCTAGGTTAACGATGAAGATATTTCAAACATGGATACACTTGGATGGCAACAGTAGGTTCCCATATGTGCCCACTGATCTGTGGTTAGCGATATGCAGTACTGCCTGAGGCAAAAAAGACTTTTAATTCGCAAAGTCAGTGTAACTTTAATATTGCAAAATCTCAATTTGCAGTGCATTGCTGGTGGTTCATAACGAACATTAATTATTGTGATGTAAGCATTGCAAACCATTGTGATTGGCAATAGAAAGATGAAGGACAAAGCCCCACTTATGTTTTGCAATAAAATGCAAAAATGCTGAGCAACCAGTTTTTGCAGTCGCAAAGCTTGAAACACTTACTGGCACATGGATCAAGGAGGACTTTTGCGACTCCTTAATTGTGATTATTAAGGAATTTCAATTAAGGAATCGCAAAAGCTTATGCATATCGCTATAAAAATAGCCATTCTTTAACATTCCTTAATTGCGACTCTCAAATTGCGACTCGCAATTAAGGAATGGCTTTCCATTCATTCCTTTGGGCCTACAGACCCATAGGAATGAATGGAAATTGCATGCGCATACATACCCATTAGGTACTCGCAAATTGCGCATGCAATTTAAAGGTTGCAAGGGTGTCAAAAGGTCACCCCTGAAATTGTAATGTGTGTGTGTAACCTGTAACTTTGAAAAATGCACTTTAGTGCATTTTTGAAAGTTTTCGCAAATTACCGACCTGTTTTATTTTTCGGTAATTTGAAAGCCCTAAAAGCGAAATGGCTATTTTAACTTGCTTCTAGCATTGCATTTAAGGAATCACAATTTGCGATTCCTTAAATGCAATAGCAATTTCAAACTTTTGCATTTGAGGAAATGCATCCCAAATGCAAAAATACCGGTCGCAAAGGGGCAGATTCCGAGAATCTGCCCGTTTGAGACAGGTTTTTTGTTTGATGCATGGGGCCCTTAGATTGCTAAATCACACTGTATTGGTACAATAGCAAACATTGAGAGATGCATGCAGTGGTCTCATGCACCACTGCATGTCATTGTTGAAATCACTTTGCGTGCTGAGATGTAGGTATGCTCACCCACGCAGTCCAGCATTCACTAGTTTTCAAAATAATTTGCAGTGTGATTTCTGCCTCATAACTATTCAGGAGGGAGGCTGGTTGCAAAGTATTGCAAATAGGCCCTTTGCACTGCAATTATAGAAACGGATTAAAGCCCAGTGCAAAATAAATTATTTTGAGCAGTTCACGAGGCCAATGCTTACTCCTCAACTGTTCAGGTAAGTGTTAGTAAAATTGCAGTTGGGTAGAGAAGGCACTGAAATACATCATGATCCACCGCGAAGGCACAGAAGAAGCTGCTTATTTTTGTGGGAACCTGAGTGATCTCGCTGGGAGTACCAATGATGCTGTAGTGGAAATACCAATAAATGATGGACCTTGCACAGAACCAATGTCAAAGGGCCCCTCTTTCACCTTGATTTGCTTCTTCTTGAGTTAGCACTTTCCGATGTAATGTCAACAGGTTGAAAAAGGAAAGAAAGAGAATAATAGGAAGGCAAAAATGCTGCACTGGGTACAATGAGGTCCTCAATTAAATTTCCTGCGAATTCTCTAGGTACGTCTCGATACTCATGTTCTCATGGCTGTTTCGGAGGTTATAAGCAAAAAAACCTAAATAAACCCTGGATACCATGATGAAAAGATGTGACATTCTCAAAATGACTTAATTTGAAAGGGCTGTGCCTACATAGCAGCTTATAATATCACAAATGCTAAATAAATCCCTATGCAAATGTAACAGTGTAATAGGAACATTTCTAAAGGAAAGATTACAATGATCATAACATCTATGCATTAATGATATGCATTAATGTTGTGGTGTGCCATCCAACAGCATTAAAAAAACATGGTAAGTTCCTGGGTCAATAAATCCATAACCCCAGGAGAATTTACCATATGTTTAAATCACTTCGAGCTGGAGCTCTATGTTCTTCAGCTAGAGTGCAAGGACCTCTTGTGTTTGTTCCTATGGTTGCATGCTGTGGGCTGAAAAACGTTAAAAGAAAGATTCTGAGACATGTCGGATTTATTTATTTTTTTAATGAAGAAAAAAACATGTCTGAGTCATTCTTTTAACATTTTCAGCCCACAAAATGCAACCATAAAAACAATATTAAAAAAAGACTCACAGACTTGTTGATTCCTTTTTTTATTAAAACTTTATTAAAAATGGTCATAGTAATCACTATTATTAAACATTGCATTGTGTGAATTACTGAAATATACATTTGATTAAAAAAAGTGTGTTTTTGGGAGAAAGATGATAGATGTTGTGTTTTAAATATATTGATATGCTCACCCCTTGATAAAGCAAATAGGCCCATGTTTTATGTTTTGCTGTTGTTACCCACTGACAAAGTCAGTTAATGTGCTTGAGTGAGGCCAGGACCTGCCAGACCAAATGCATCCTACACATTTCAGAAGACCATGCGCGGCGTGGGATTAGTTGCCCCCAGGGGGGCTGGATACAGGGCCTGGCCGCAGACAAACTTCACACCAGGTACGACCAAAGGCTGTGAGTGGTGCGGAGTTGGCTGCCTGCGTACAACCCCACGCAGTGCAAGGCCTAAGCCCATGGATTAACCCCTTCCATGCCGAGAACGTAATGGTTACGCCCTCGGCAACGGTGGAGCTGTGCCGAGGATGTAACCATTACGTCCTGGCACTGGCCCGTGGGGGAAGCCCTGGCGCTCACCCGTGGGCTGCCCCCCTACATATCCCCACTGGGGAAGGCAGTGGAAGTATTTCTGCTACCTCCCCCAACCCCTCCCTCGGCAATCCGATGATGTCCGGCACGGTCACGGCACACCGACGTCATCATAGGGTGCCGGGGATGCGCTGGAAGCCATTTGTTTCCAGCGCGTCTAGAAAGAGGACGTTTAAAGGTAAGTCCTTCTCTTGGGGGGGGGGGGGATTTGGAGGGGAAACGGACACAGGGGGAAAGGAAAGAGTTTTTCCTTTCCCCCGTGTCTGTTTCTAATGGATTCCTGCTTCACGATCGTGGGTGAGGCCCGTGATCGTGGAGCAGGAATCCATCCATTTGGCCGATCAGCATCCCTGGGGGGGGGGCGCAAAACCCACTAGGAACCAGGAACTTTTGAATTTGCACATTTTGGGGGTGACCCCTTGGTCAAGGGTCGCTCCCATGGGGATGATATTTCTTTATCCATGTTTCCCCCCCTGTGGGCTGATTCAGCTGTTTTTAGGCCAATCAGCCCCCCGGGGGGGGGGGGGGCAGAAACCCACTAGGCACCAGGGAATTTATTTGTGTGCATTTTGGGAATGACCCATTGGGCAAGGGTCATTCCTATGGGGGTGGTCTTTTTACCTCCAATGTTTCGGCCCCCCCTGGGGCTAGATCAGTCATTTTCCCTGTTGATCTAGCCCCCGGGGGGGGTTGAAACCCACTAGATGCCAGGGATTCAATTTTAGTAATTATGGGGAGCGGTCCCTTGGGCAAGGATTGCTCCCCTTTTGGCATGAATGTTTTGGTCATTTTTGCCACCCCTGGGGGCCGATTGGCTTTCTATTTTTTGGCTCATCTGCAACCAAGGTGGGTAGAAGCCTCCAGACTACCAGGATTTTTTTAATGTACGTATATACATATGTTTTGGGGAGTGGCCCCTTAGGCAAGGGTCAGCCCCTTTTGAGGATGACTGTTTTGGCCTTTTCTACCCCCTTGGGGGCAGATCAGCCATATATTTTTAGGGCCCAAAGGGGGCAAAAGCTGCTAGACACCAGGGATTTTATTGTGTATGGTTCAAAATGTTTTGTGGAGTGACCCCTTTTGGGGGTCAATATTCTGGCTGTTTATGCCCCCAAAGGCCTTGTATTTTTAAGCCCATGTGCCCCCGGGGACATTTTGTGTGTTCGGCTGATGGTTTGTGTGTCATTATTTGTGATCATAACATTTTGTTTTCTCCTTTTCATTTTAGGGCAAAGCTTTGTTTTAAGTTGTACTTGCGGTTTCTGCACTAGTTGAGCTGCAGTTAAGTTGCAAGTGTTTGGTAAGGAAACGTTTTTTTATATTGTTTACTACAAATGTGACCTTCACAAATGTGTTTTTTTGGAAATTTTGTAATATTAGAAGCCTATTAACTTTTGTTTGAATGTCTGTGCCATTTGCCTTGTATTTGTGCACAATGTACAATGTGTTGCTTTTTGTGTAATATATTTTGTGTTTTCTTTTTAGTGGGATATTGGTGCTTGCTGTGTCTGTGCAGAGTAGGTGCTGGTGAGTCTAGCTGCCTCTGGCAAGTGATTGGTATTGTTTTACAGTATATAGGTCTTTGTGTGCTTTGTATTGATAGACTTTGCCTTGCTACTGCTATATGCTTGTAATTTTTCTTTTAGTTTTATAAATCCACACTTTGTTTATACACTTTGGGTACTGTTGACTTATTTGTCAAGTTACTTGTATAACTAAGGATTATGGCTAGCCGCAGGATGACCACTCAGAAGGTTGCTGGGATTATTTTCGAGTCTTCTTCTGACCATGATTATGAGACTGACTCTGCATCTGAGACAGAGGAGGGAGGGGAAGATTCAGGCAGTGAGATTTCTCTCCACATGGAATCATCTGATGATGAAGCTACTCTCAGTGCAGATGAAGCTACTCTCAGTGCGGATGAAGTGCCTGTTTTAGAGGAGGACACTGATGTGCCGATAGTGCAGCAAGAGGCATCTGGATTGCAGCCTGAGTCTGCGAGGCTTCCCATTGGAAGTGCTGGACTATGGGTTGACCCAAACAGGGTGCAGCTGGTGCTGCCTGTCTTTAATGGTGTTGCAGGGTGTAGAGTGAATTGTGAAAATATTTTGCCTATAAATTTCTTTCAGTTATTTTTGGGCGATGTATTTTTGGCTGAGGTTGTTCAGCAGACTAATTTGTATGAGGAACAGTATTTGAGGGACAACAGTGCCAGGCTTAGGCCCCACTCTAGAGCTACCCGGTGGACTCCCACAAATCAGGATGAGCTGAAGAAATTCTTGGGTTTAACTTTTTTGATGGGCCTGATTAGGATGCCATTTCTGTCTTCATATTGGTCTACTAATCCCTTGATGGCAACAGCTATATTTCCTGCAACAATGAGTCGTAATCGGTATTTGCTTCTTCGTCGGATGTTGCATTTTGTTGATAATGCTTTTGCGTTCCCCCGCGATCACCCTGAGTGTGACTGTCTTTTTAAGGTTCGGCCTGTCCTTGATCACTTAGTTGATCAATTTTCAGAGATCTATGTGCCCGGGAAAGAAATAGCTGTAGATGATTCTTTGGTCCTGTTCAAGGGTTGATTGGTTTTTAGGCAGTACATTCCTAGCAAGAGGGCACGCTATGGAATTAAGATGTATATGCTGTCTAAGAGTAGTACTGGATATGTCTATAATTTCTGGGTCTACACTGGTAGGGATTCCAGTATTGACACCCCTGGTTGTCCGTCCACTTTTGGAGTTGCAGAGAAAATTGTGTGGGAACTGAGCAGAGGATTTTTTAACAAAGTTCACCATTTATATGTAGATGACGTTTACACTGCTGTGTCATTGTTCAAAGTGGACACTGTTGCTTGTGGTACAATCATCTCTAACCGTAAAGGTTACCCAAAAGAGCTGGTTTGTAAAAAACTTGTAAAGGGACAGTGCAGTGCCTTGCGTAGTGATGAGCTTCTAGCTCTGAAATTTTCTGACAGGAGAGATGTCTATATGCTGACTACCATCCATGATGAAAGTACTTCACCTGTTTGGGGTCAGGTTGCTGAAGTGCGCAAACCTGTTTGCATTTTAGACTACAATAAGCACATGGGTGGTGTAGATCGATTAGGTTGGAACCTTACACTGCTGTTCGAAAGGCGTACGTTGTGTATAAGAAGTTGGCTATCCATTTATTCCATTTAGCAAGCTACAATGCCTTTGTTGTATTTAAGGATTGCTCTCCAGAGTCAAAGATGACGTTTGTTCAGTTTCAGCAGTCTTTAATAGGGAGCCTTGTTTTAGTGGAACAGGCAGGAGTTCTGTAGCAGTGGTGGAGGATGTGGCTAGATTGAAAGATCGCCACTTTCCTGATCACCTTCCTCCAACGACTAAAAAAGACTTTCCCGCTAAAAATTGTAGAGTGTGTGCGCGAAGAGGTGTGCGGAAGGAGAGTCGTATGTACTGTCCCTATTGCCCTTCTAATCCTGGGCTGTGTGTGCCCACATTTTTTACATTGTACCACACACAACAGAGTTTTCGGTTACAACCGTGAGCATAAAAGTAAAGTGACAGGTCTGTATTGTTTTATACTTTTGTTCAGATTTCATGGTTGTCAAAAATGTGATGTATTCAGTTAGAGCTGTTGTGCTTGTAGTTAAAGGTTTGTATCTATTGCCAATTGGTTTTTTGTTTTTTTTGTTGCATAAAATGTGATGGCGGTGTGTGTGGACTGGCGCTTGGCTGGCGGTGTGTGTGGACTGGCGCTTGGCTGGCGGTGTGCGTGGACTGGCATTTGGGTGGCGGTGTGCGTTGACTGGCGTTTGGCTGGCTGTGTGAGTGGACTGGCGCTTGGCTGGCAGTGTGTGTGGACTGGCGCTTGGCTGGCGGTGTGCGTGGACTGTTACTTGGCTGGCGGTGTGCATAGACTGGCGCTTGGCTGGCGGTGTGCGTTAACTGGTGCTTGGCTGGCTGTGTGCGTGGACATCAACATTGCCTAGCACAAAAAGACCTGGTTCTGCAAGGGGGGTAACCTGGGTTTTTGGCCCTGTGCTCGTTGGGCAGCTAGGGGAACCTACCAAACCCACACATTTCTGAAGACTAAACATGCATGAAATTACAGGAAGGTATGGCTTGCGTGGATCCCCCAACATTTTCTTACCCAGAGTCCCCTGCAAACCTCAAATTTAGCTGACAAAATCACTTTTTCCACACATTTTTTTGTGGGAAAGTTGTGGGATCACCGGGCTGACACAAATTTCCTACCACCCAGCGTTCCCCCAGGTCTCCCGATAAAAATGGTGCCTCCCTCGTGTGGGAGGCCCAAGTACCCGCGACAGGCAAGGTGAAATG
The DNA here is from genome assembly GCF_964204655.1 of Triturus cristatus. NCBI lineage: Eukaryota > Metazoa > Chordata > Amphibia > Caudata > Salamandridae > Triturus > Triturus cristatus. The sequence continues at coordinate 508,990,697 of NC_140588.1, forward strand.
TGTGGGTTTGTTAGGTTTCCCTAGATGGCCGCCGAACACGGGGCCAAAGACCCAAGTGACCCCCTTGCAAAACCCGGTCGTTTTGTGATAGGCAATTTTGATGTTGCCTCAATACTGTCGCGGGTACAAAAATGTGTGAAAAAAGTGATTTTTTCAGCAAAATGTGAAGTTTGCAGGGGATTCTGGGTAAGAAAACATTGGGGAATCCACGCAAGCCATACCTGCATGGCATCTCCCGGGTTTCTACTTTAAAAAAATGTATAGGTTTGCTAGGTTTCCCTAGGTGCCAGCAGAGCTAGGGTTTCAAAAACTACTGCTAGGCACTTTGCAAAAAAGTTGTCATATTTCACTGTGAAAATGTGGTGTGTCCACCTTGCGTTTTGGGACGTTTCCTGCTGCGGGCACTAGGCCTACCCACACAAGTGAGGTACCATTTTTCTCCGAAGGCTTTGGGGAATGTGGGGTGGGTGGAATTTTGTGGATCCATGCAGATTCCAGAACTTTCCACCAAAGAAAAGTGAGGCAAATGTGTTTTGTTTTGACAATTTTTTAGGTTTGCAAGTAACTCTGGGTAATGGAACCTGGTGACAGCCAGTCAAGTCACGACATCCTAGATTGCCCTGGGTGTCAAGTTTTCAAAAATGTATAGGTATGCTAGGTTTCCCTAGGTGTCGGCAGAGCTAGGGTTCAAAAACTACAGCTAGGCACTTTGCAAAAAAAAGGTCATTTTTCACTGTGAAAATGTGGTGTGTCCACCTCGTATTTTAGGCCCAGATCTCTGTACTGGGGTGAATGTATGACAACGTTCTGCATTCTGTCCATCAACTATTGTTTTTTTGCATTTGTCACCCCAAGTGGGACGGGTATGCCCAGACGTGGGTCCCGTGCTCTCCATGCCACTGGAATCAAGCTATTCTGGCTGAAGAGGGGTGAAACCCCGAAACCGGTCCTAGGATGCTTGTTTCCAGTCCAGGGAGGACCTGGCTTGGCAGTTCAGGCTGGACTGTTCCCATAAGGCACAGGGTCAAGACTGATTTGCATATGGCTGGGTTCAAACTGGAATGGCGAGCAAAAAAACGATGGATTTAGGCCCAGATCTCTGTACTGGGGTGAATGTATGACATTGTTCTGCATTCTGTCCATCAACTATTGTTTTTGCATTTGTCACCCCGAGTGGGACGTGTATGCCCAGACGTGGGTCCCGTGCTCTCCATGCCACTGGAATCAAGCTATCCTGGCTGAAGAGGGGTGAAACCCCGAAACCAGTCCTAGGATGATTGTTTCAAGTCCAGGGAGGACCTGGCTTGGCAGTTCAGGCTGGACTGTTCCCATGAGGCACAGGGTCAAGACTGATTTGCATATGGCTGGGTTCAAACTGGAATGGCATGGTGAGCAAAAAATCGATGGATTTAGGCCCGGATCTCTGTACTGGGGTGAATATATGACATTGTTCTGCATTCTGTCCATCAACTATTGTTTTTGCACCTTGTATTTTGGGCCATTTCCTGTCGCTGTCACTAGGCCTACCCACACAAGTGAGGTACCCTTTTTCTCAGAAGACTTTGGGGAACGCGGGGTGGGTCGAATTTTATTGATCCACGCTGATTCCAGAACTTTCCACCACAGAAATGTGAGGGAAATTTGTTTTTTTTTTGACAATTCTTTAGGTTTGCAGGTGATTCTGGGAAACAGAACCTGGTGACAGACAGTCAAGTCACCCCCTTCTAGATTTCTCTGGGTGTCTAGTTTTAAAAAATGTATAGGTTTGCTAGGTTTTCCTAGTTGCCGGCAGAGCTAGGGTTAAAAAACTACAGCTAGGCACTTTGAAAATCAAGGGTCATTTTTCACTGTGAAAATGTGTTGTGTCTACCTTGCATTTTGGGCCGTTTCCTGTTGCTGGCACTAGGCCTACCACACACAAGTGAGGTACAATTTTTCTTGGTAGACTTTGGGGAACGCGGGGTGGGTGGAATTTTGTGGATCCACACAGATCCCAGAACATTCCACTGCAAAAAAGTGAGGAAAATGTGTATTTCTTGACAATTTTTTAGGTTTGCAAGGGATTCTGGATAACAGAACCTGGTGAGAGCCAGTCAAGTCACCCCATCCTGGATTACCCTGGGTGTCTAGTTATCAAAAATTTATAGATAGGTTTGCTAGGTTTCCCTAGGTGCGGGCAGAGCTAGAGTTCAAAAACTACAGCTAGGCACTTTGCAAAAAAAAGGGTCATTTTTCACTGTGAAAATGTGGTGTGTCCACTTTGCGTTTTGAGCCGTTTCCTGTCGTGGGCACAAGGCCTACCCACACAAGTGAGGCAACATTTTTATTGGGAGACTTAGGGTAATAAATAATTGTAGAGCAGCTGTTATTACCTATTGACTTTCAATGCATTTCTGCCTTCCAAATGAAAGACAATGTGTAAAAAAGAAGTCATTTTGAAAAATGACCTATGATTCTCATGCTAGTATGGGTACTCCCAATTTCGGAAATGTGCAAATATCTACTGTTTCTAAACTCTATATTTTGCTCCCATTTTAGAAATACATAGGTATCTTTCAGACCGATTTTTCCAGGTATATATTTTCCCAAAATAATTGCTATATACCCGGTACATAATAAAAAACCATTGCAAGACGCTGCTCAGTTATTGGCTTTGTGTTCCTCGGGTTCTTTATGAATCTACAAGTCCTATATATACCCACAACCAGGATCCAGCGGATGTAATTATATATTTGTTTTAAACATCTGTTATACTTAGTAGAAGTTACAGGTGAAAACCTTGGCACAAATTGCTGGTTTTTTTAACTCATTTTAAATTTGTTCTTTTTTCATCTGTTAGTTTCTATACAAAAACCTTGAAGGATCTACACAAATGACCCCTTGCTGAATTCAAAATGTTGTCTTCTTTTCAGAAATGTATAGCTTTTCAGGATCCATCATTGCTTTCATATCCTTTCTTACCACTAACTGGAAGGAGGTTGAAAGCACAAAAAATAGCAAAAATAGGCTATGTTCCAGAAAATTGCCAAAACTGTGTAAAATTCTTTGATTGATTTCTGACTAAAGTCTGCTTGTCCCTGAAAGCAGTGATGGTGGTGATTTCAGCCCCACAGCCCCTTTGTTGATACCATTTGCATGGGAAAAAACAGACGCTTTAATCTGTAGCCCTTTTTTCCCATTTTCCCCCCAAAAAACAAAGTTTACTGTATTTTGGATTATTTCTGGGTCCCCTCCAGGGGAATCCACAAACCCTGGGTACCGTTAGAATTCCTGTGATGTTGGAATAAAAGGACGCAAATTTGACATTGATACCTTAAGTGGTCCAAAAGTTACAGGGGCCTAAGCGCGAACTACCTCAAATAGCCAAAAAAAGGCATGGCAGCGAAGGGGTTAAAGAGTTTATTGTACGTACGGTAATAAAATATTACTTTACATTAAAAAAAACAAGGAATTCACAGAAAAAAACAACGGTTAATGTGACTTTATAGTTAGACATTGTAATTATATCTTGCTTTACATTAAAAAAACTTACAAATTCACTGAAAGAAACATAGATTAAAGTAATGTTATAGTTAGGTGAAACAAACAAAACCAATGAAATTCAATAATTAATATCTCAAGTAACTTTAGCTCATGGCCTAAGGTAACTATAACTTGTGCCCTCTCCTTGCACTGCTAATTTCCCCCCATATTACATCATTGATAGCATGACTGTGCATGGTGGGGGCGTGAGTCACATTTACTTTAGGGCACAAAATGCTCCAGGCTCTTGGGTCCCGGGTTAAAATTGTCTTGAGAAGGGGGCCCCGTCGGCCCTCCAGTCAGCACTCATTGTGTGCGCTGGCAGGAACTAGACATTTCACTTTTCTATGGGAGGCCTGATGCCCAGCCAGGACACCCACACTTTTTTATGTTGGGGGCCATAGAGGGAGCCCCATGGCCCCTGTGCCCCTGCCGTCTCCCCAGCCAGCATCCATCATGGGTGCAACAGTATGCAGCTCTATTCTATTGCTCCTGACTGGACGGGAGTGATTTGTGCTCCATGCCAGTGGGAGTGTGGGCTGGAATAATGTTTACATTCTCTCCCAGCACCTACCTGGGTAGGGAAGGGAGCAGAGTACTCGGAACAATGCACCACTCATTGGGCCCCTAGGGATGAGGCCCTCAGTGCTTGTCTATGGCTTGGGGATTACAAATCGGCAAGCGGGTGATGGGGTCTCCGGGCCCTCTCTAAGGCTGTGGGAGGGGGCCATATCCTTCTCCACTAAATTAAAAAATATACCACAGGGTATGTGGTCCCCGACACCTCCCTGAAGCTCGGGGAGGGAAGCCACATAACCCCATTCCTGAACTGATCATTGAATCGACCCTTGGCCCTAGTCTACCCCAGAGGACTTATTTATCAGAAAGGGATGGGGCAGGCCTTTTTTTTGTCAAGCCCTCACATCTGCATATCTTCTGTGGAGCTGCAGTCCTTTAAAAGAAATATGTTTTTTACCCCAGGGAAGGGAGGTCAACCTGGTCTGGGGACAGGGGCAGAGTATCCCAACCCTGCTCCCTCTATGGTTTTTTACTGAATCCCTGAGTCCTAAAATATCTGCCACCACATGTTTGTTGATGTGTTAGTAGCCAGTCAGATATTCTCTTTAGAGCTGTCAGGTACACGGATCCCCCATGATGTGAAATGAACATTAATTTTGAACTTTAGTTTCTCAAAAACTAATAAAATAATTTACAGCAAATCACAAAAAGCATGCTTTCTGGAACACTATTTAGCTTTCTGAAAATTTGGTGCAATTCCATTGAGCCATTTGTTAGGTAACCCTGTTCGATTTGCATTGGAAAAACATGTTTTGGGACACCTCTTTTTCTCAGTTTCTGCTTGACAGATCACCCAGAAACTTTCCACGAAGGAGCAGAGGTGGATGTTATGTTATGTAAATTATGTTTCTAAAGCACTCGATTACCAAAAGGTGTCTTGGCTCTCATTAAATTGGCAAAGAGGACCTGAAAGCCAGAAGCTGGGCATGGCTTCGATGTCTAGAGAAAGAGCATTCCATGCTTTTGTTGCTCCCAGTACTAAGTATCTGCCTCCCCAAGCTATGCATTTGAATCTGGGCACTGCCACCGATTTGGCAGAGGCAGATCGTAAGAACCTGCCTGAAATGTACCAAGTAATACTTTTCTTCAGGAAATCGGGACCTAGGTCACGTAGTGCTTTATAGGCAATGCAGAGTACATTAAAATAACCCTCTGCCTAATGGGGAGCTAGTGAAGTGATTGATTTGGAAACAGAATGATATCAATAGACTTTTAGCAGCACAATAGCTGCCCAGTTTTGTAAGGTTTGCAGTTTGTTGAGTACATGCTGAGAAGTGTTGAGATAGAGCCGATTACAGTAGTTCATCTTGGATAACACCAAGGATGTGACTACCGTTTTCTGAAGATTAGGTGGAATAAAAGGTGAGACCCTCTTTATCATCCTGAGACTATGGAAGGCAGCAGGGGTAATAGCATTTACCTGATCCAAATAGGTCAATTTATCATTGATTAGGACTCCCAAATTCATGTTTTTCTTGGTTTTCATGTTTTTCCTAATTGGTGTTGTGAGTAACCCTAAATCTGGCAGCCACCAAATCTGGAAGCCACTAAGCAGAAGACCAGAAGGAAGACTGGGAACTGAAAAGCAAAACCTTAGTCTTTCCCGAATTAGGTTTCAGGCAGTTCTTGGACATCCATAAACTGACCGCCTGCATACAGTCACAGAATCTCACCCCTATACCAGTGTCACCATTGGCCAAAGAGACAACAATTTGTGTGTCATCAGTATAGGCTATCAGGGAAAAACTGAAACCGTTTATTAGCTCGGCCTAAGTCATGACAAAAACATTAAAAAGCATTGGACTAAGCGAGGACCCCTGGGGGACCCGCAAGGTAGAGAGTAGGAATGTAAAATACATTTGCACAATTGAATAGACAGTTCTCAACTGAGGAGAAAGGAATCAAGCAAATCCCAAGATGTTCCAATCACCCCAATCCAGCCCAGTTGCTCCATCAATAGCCTATGATTAGCAGTATCAAAGGCCACTGAAAGATCGAGCAGGATAAGGGCGGCTCTTCCTTTTCGGTCGAGAGACAGCCTGATCCCCTTACTAGCTTTGATTAATCCTGTCTCTGTGCTGTGACCACCATGGAAGCTGAACTGAGTGGCGTCCAGAAGATTGTTAACTTGGATATGCTCGACTAGTTGTTTATTTATTACTTTTTTAATGAGCTTCGCTGGCAAGGTTAAACAAGAAATGGGGCAGTAACTATTTGGATTCCGTGGATCGAGAGACCATTTCTTAATCCGAGGTAATACTGAGACCTTCTTTCAGACTCAGGGAATGAGCCAGACTTGTACATTAAATGAAAAATGTCTGTCAGCTTGAGTACAATGGTCTCAGCTGCTAGAATAGTAACCCTGGTCAGACATGGGTTCCATACAGAACCCGATGTTGTTAAATTAATGAACTTAATGACCTCCTCTCTAGATGGTGAGATAAACTCAGTAAGAGTACTGTACACAACTAAAGGGTTAGGAGTGGGCAAATAACAGGTAGACACAGACAGCAGAGTGGAGAACTTGTTGTAAACATCTTTGACTTTATGAAGGAAAGCATCTGCCAAGGTATTACAAAAGTCCTTGAATATGTTAGAAGTATCAGTGTCACTTTTTTGACTGTGGAAAACAATTCTTTAGTAGAATTTGCAGCTGCTTCAATCCAATTAGTAAAATAAGCATTTTTTTCTTGTAAGATCCTATACCCAGATATACATTTGTTGTATTTAGCCTTTTCTTCTTCATAATCTTGGATGCAATTTTTTTTAAAGTTTGTAAAGATTCATAAAATGGTGCCAAAGATAATAGCATTTCACAAAATCTATATATATTATACATATATTCGCTGAAAAAAACATAGGTTTCAGGCACGTTATAGTTAAAAATTAGCATTTACAAAACCTTTGAAATTCACTGAAAAAACCATAGGTTTCAGGCATGTTATAGTTAGAAATGAGCATTTACAAAACCTTAGAAATTCACTGAAAAAGCCATAGGTTTCAGGCATGTTATAGTTAGAAATGAGCATTTACAAAACCTTAGAAATTCACTGAAAAAAACCATTGGTTTCAGGGACGTTATAGTTAGTTGGACAATTCACTCATACAAAACCATAGAAATTCCACCGTTATAGTTAGTTCAGCGAACTATAACTCGCGCCCCCGCAATGCACTGCTGATGACGTCACATATTACATCATTCATGACATGGTCAGCGACATCACAGATGGCATCTCAAATGACATCACTGATGACATCACTGATGACATCATCCAGTGAATGGGGTTTTCTTTAAAATTTAAATATGTATTATAGATATACCAAGCGGTATTGAAGAATGAATGGATGTATAAGTGTCTGGATGGAGGATTTAGTAGGTGTGTGACTGTCTGTTTAAGTGAATGATTAAATGTATCTTACAGAATACATGGGTTAGTTTTTAAAGTGTGTGAATGTATGTATCACTCTGTTGTTGTGTAAGCAGCTGCATTGGTTGGTCAGTAGCTACATGAATGTCTATATGGGTTATTGATTAATTGGCTGCGTATTTGTATAGGAGACTGAGTGTGTGTGTGGTTGGGTGGGGGGGTGTGACTGTGCATAGATGTGTGAGTGGTTGATTGACAGGGTGTATGAGTTTGAGAGTGCATGTGGAAACAGTTGTATGGGTGGGTAAGTGTGTGTATGGGCATCTTGGTGAGTGAATCGATGTCTCAGTGCACATGACCAGCTAAGTACATATATAAAAGGCATTGTATGTGAGAGTTGGTGTATAGAAATGACTATACGTGAGAGTCGGTGATTGTGAGTGGCTGTATGTATTAGTGTATACTTGTATTAGTGATTATACAAGAGACTAACTATGTGTTACTATCTGTATGAATAAATGAGGTGGTGTGTGTGTATAACTGTGTAGGTGAGTAAATGGAACTGTGATTGATTCTTTGCATGAGTGACTAGGATGAGTACGTAACGGACTAGCATGAGTGCTGGTGTGTCAATGTCTATATAGGTGTATGAGTGCATTTCATAGTGTTCTATTGATCAGTGACTGCATGTATGAGGGATTGTATGGGTGAATGGGTAGATGTGTGTTTAGACCTAGGAATCACTGAGTAGGTATGTAGTAACTGGTATTAGTGTGTCAATGGTATCAAAAATGGTAGTCTGTGTTTTACAGTGAGTGTATCAAAGGTTATATTAGTGTGTGAGGAGATGCATCAGATTGTCACATGGATGATGTCATCAGTGATGTCATTTGAGATGTCATCAGTGATGTCACTGACCATGTCATGAATGATGTAATATGTGACGTCATCAGCAGTGCATTGCGGGGGCGCGTGTTATAGTTAGCTGAACTAACTATAACGGTGGAATTTCTATGGTTTTGTATGAGTGAAAAGTCCAACTAACTATAACATCCCTGAAACCTATGTTTTTTTCAGTGAATTTCTTAGGTTTTTAAATGCTAATTTCTAACTATAACGTGCCTGAACCCTATGGTTTTTTTCAGTGAATTTCAAAGGTTTTTAAATGCTAATTTCTAACTATAACATGCCTGAAACCTATGGTTTTTCCAGTGAATTTCAAAGGTTTTTTAAATGCTAATTTCTAACTATAACATGCCTGAAACCTATGGGTTTTTTCAGTGAATTTCAAAGGTATTTTAAATGCTAATTTCTATCTATAACGTGCCTGAAACCTATGGTTTTTTCAGTGAATTTCAATGTTTTTTTAATGCTAACTTCTAATTATAATGTTCATTTAACCTATAGTTTATTCCGACACCCAAGAAGAACACAATACCCACTGTCACAACCCTCAGGACCTCCCCCATACCACCCCTCTCCCTACTACCACCAAGGCAGCGCAGAACAGGACAGCGAACCCTCCAAAAACGGCATGGTCCCTCAGCCATATAATAGCTTGATGTTGGGAAATGTGGCAATCGTTTTTTCTGTAAATTTGAATTTTTTTTTAAATACTAATTTCTGACTTTAATGTTCCTGAGACCTATGTTTTTTTGTGAATTTCAAAGGTTATTTAAATACTAATTTCTAATTATAATGTTCATAAAACCTATGTTTTTCTCAGTAATTTTGAAAAAAAAATTGATATTTTGTAACTTTAATATGCTAAAAAAAGTTTTTGTAATTTTTTGTATTTGTTATTTAAACTATATAATGTCTTCTTGTTTTTTTAAATCTTAAACAACTGCATACATTATGAAAGGGAGCCCAGCCCAGAGCCACATCTGAAGACCAACACATGTCATACACTTACTATTGAAGCACCTCCGACACCAAAGAACACCACAACACCCACCACCACCCCTAGGACCCCCACTCTACCACTGAGGCAGCGCAGAACAAGACAGCAAACTTTCTGAAAATGGCATGGCCCCTCAAGCACACCATAGCTGAACATTGGGACAGGTGTGAAGAAACTATGGTGCCGATCACGATCCGGTAAAAAAATTCCCCGTACGACTCGTATCCGGTCTTTTTACCGTACGAATCGTACAAGTGCCGTACAAACTGCCAATTACGATTCGCATGGGAAAAAGTCCATACGAATCGCATTGGGAATTATTCCCCACACTTCCTCGGGTCGGAAAATGTGTCCGACACGTCCACAGACGATTTACCTTACAAATGTGAAAAGTGAAGTCCAACCGCGGAATTACGATCCATCCCGTGCGTCCGATGTTACAACCGTATGGAAAAAACACCGTACGCACCGAACTCCCATAGCAACCATGGAGACATGTGCCCGCATACGGGCCGAACAACCCCCCCAGCCCCCGTATGTACGCGCCGACCCCCCCAGCCCCCGTACGTTCGAGTAGAACCCCCCACCCAGCCCCCGTACGTTCGAGTCGAACCCCCGTGTATGTACACCCGTGTACGTGTCGAACCCCCCCGTGTATGTACACCCGTGTACGTGTCGAACCCCCCGTGTATGTACACCCGTGTACGTGTCGAACCCCCACCCGTGTATGTACACCCGTGTATGTGTCGTACCCCCACCCGTGTATGTACACCCGTGTACATTCGAGTCATCACCCCCCGTGTATGTACACCCCTGTACGTGTCGAACCCCCCATGTATGTACACCTGTGTACGTGTCGAACCCCCCGTGTATGTACACCCGTGTACGTGTCGTACCACCACCCGTGTATGTACACCCGTGTACGTGTCGTACCCCCGTGTATGTACACCCCTGTACATGTCGAACCCCCCGTGTATGTACACCCGTGTACGTGTCGAACCCCCACCCGTGTATTTACACCCGTGTACGTGTCGTACCCCCACCCGTGTATGTACACCCGTGTACGTTCGAGTCGTCACCCCCGTGTATGTACACCCCTGTACGTGTCGAACCCCCGTGTATGTACACCCGTGTACGTGTCGAACCCCCCGTGTACGTACACCCGTGTACGTGTCGAACCCCCGTGTATGTACACCCGTGTACGTGTCGTCCCACCACCCGTGTATGTACACCCGTGTACGTGTCGTACCCCCGTGTATGTACACCCCTGTACGTGTCGAAACCCCCGTGTACGTGTCGTACCCCCACCCGTGTATGTACACCCGTGTATGTGTCGTACCCCCACCCGTGTATGTACACCCGTGTACGTGTCGTACCCCCACCCGTGTATGTACACCCGTGTACATGTCGTACCACCACCCGTGTATGTACACCCGTGTACGTTCGAGTCATACCCCCACCCGTGTACGTGTCATACCCCCGTGTATGTACGAACCGTACCCTCACCCGCAGACGTATGGAGCGTACCCCAGGCCCCAACACCAGCACCTTCACCCAACATCGCGCATGTACGAGTCGTACCAAGCCAGACACAAGGACAGCACTGTACAACCAAATGGCCGAAGTACACACCGTACACACGTTAAAAACGCACGTACACAACCAGGACAAAGCAAAACAACACAAGAATACACCATTCGAATGGCACAAAGCCACTAAACATGTCCAACAAGCTCAAAAACAACACAATCACTGACCTGCAACTGCCAAAATCCCAAACAGAGGCCCAAAACACAACCACTCCTTATAACACACCCACCCAAACTTCAAACACAGCCACACCCACCAATGGACCAATAAAAAGGGCCCACACACACAAACCATGAGCCTTTGCAACAGACTCACTGCTGCCAGACCCCACAGACAACCTACAGCACCATACTAGAAGCTTGACCACACCTTACACTTGCACACCTTCACACACACACCTTCACAAACACCCCCACATCACATTCACACACACACCTGCACAACCACACCCACACACCCACAACCATCCACACCCCCCCACCATCCACACCCCTCACCATGCCCACTAACAAGAATCCAAAGTTCACTAGCCGAGAGTTGGAGGTCCTTGTCGATGAAATCCTCAGAGTTGAGCCACTCCTCTTTGGAACATTGGTCAGACAGACCAGCATTTCAGAAAAAACATCCATGTGGCAGACCATCGTCGATGCTGTGAATGCTGTTGCGGACACCAGAAGGACCAGGCATGAATGCCAAGCCAGGTGGTACGATCTGCGGAGGAGGGTCCGAGCCAAAATGACTGACGAACACAACCAGGCCAACATCACTGGAGGAGGGCCGCCCCGCAGACGCGTAGAATACCATCCCTGGGAGGAGAGGGTGATGGCCATACTGCCGGTGGTGGCAGTGGACGGATTAGACGGACTCCGAGACCCGGGTGAGTACACAAACAACTCACCTCACATGGGGGGAAGAGGGAGGGAGACATAGGGAGACGGACAGAGGGAGGAGGCTGACACAGGGAGGGAGGGAGAGGGGGACAGAGAGGGAGTGAGAAAGGGACACACAGGGAGACCAATTCTGCCTTGTGGGGTGTGGGAATGTCTGCTCGTCAGCAGGTGGACTGCGTGCATGTAGACAAGGGTGGCCAGTGCCTCAATCCCCCTCTCTTCTCCATGGCAAAACACAGGGCCATGTCTCAACCTGTGCACGAGCACAACGACAGCTACCTGCATTAGATAAGTGTGTGGAACAACTCCATGTGCCCACGTACAGTGCAACACGGAAGGTGCCAATGCATGGCTCGCCACACCTGCCTACTCCACTGCTGACTGCAGTCACAATTGACAAAGCAAGTAAGACTGTGCCACACATAGGTAAAGTCGCAAAAGCTGTGGCCAAGGGACATACCCATGCACAAGTGCATTGTGAGTGGAATGCAAGACATATCCAAATTCCCAGAGGAAATGTGCCAACTTTGAAATGAATGAAACATGGATGTTGCATGGAAAATAAATAACATTGTCTCTCTCACACACAGGTCAACGTCGTGGATCACCCCCCAACACTGGGGGGTAAGACTCACAGGACCTGGCTCTGCGGGATGCCGATCCCACCGGCAGCGACGACTCTCACCACTCTGTGGATGACCCCGACCAACCTGGCCCCTCTGGTGTCCAACCACCTGCAGCACCTGCGTCAGGTACAACTGGGCCAACCACCACCCCCACTCCTGCCACATCCCAGGAGACACCCAGGATCCCTGCCCCACCACCACAATGCAGCCAGGCTCACCAGGAGGGACACGGTGTACCGGGCACCCAGGAGGAGGCAGGCGACAACGCTAATGCCACCCCTCAGGGGTCCCGGAGACCCGATGTGCCCACAAGGGCAGGCCAGGTGCAAGTGGGCAGGGGTGGTGGGAGTGGAGGACAGCGGAGGCGCGAGCCTGACCAGTTGGCTGCGGAACCGGTATATGCCCATGTCAGAAACATCCTGGACACATACCGGCAGGACACCACGGGCATGGCCCAGGTTGTGTCCATCCTCGAGGAGATCAAGACCCAGCAGGCCCAGCAACATGCGGAGCAACATGCCTGTCTACTGCGACACCAAGGGCGGATGGAGGACAGACAGGCTGAGCTTGTGACGGTGTTCAGGGGAATTCACAGTACACTCCGTCGGATAGCCGACAACATGGGCAACCCTCCCTGTGCCGCCAGGCGTAGAACATCACCACCCACAGGGAGGGATCAGGAGGAGGAGGGGACATCCGACGGAGCATCCCAAACATCGTCACGGCCTGCTTCTGAGGGTTCCCGCAGGAGGGCGGGTCGTCCACGGAAAAGACCGTGAGGGTCGGCGCAACAGCACCATCTCCCAGGACACCTGGCCTGGCACCTGGCCCACTGGACCAACAGCAGCTCATCAGCAAAAGACATTCTCTGCCACATGGACTTGCTGGTCACTGTCTGACCAATGTTGACAAAGACTGTGGCATGGACTCTGAGGATTTCCAATGGCAAGGACACCAACTCCCCTAGTGAACTTTGGATTCCACACATCCGGAAAGCCCCTCATGTCATTCCCCCCCCCACGTACCCCAACAAAAATAAAAGTTACACGATAAAGAGATGATGCCTACATTTTGCATTATTACCTTACATGTGTCTTGTTAAGTCTAACCATGCCAGAGTTCTCATATGACTCCAACCATCCACACCCTGGGGCCTGAGTCTGGCACAGGACACACATGGGTAACAATGTATTAGGCAAGACACACATGGAGCACCATACACACCCGTGATGGGCCCAACCAGCTGAGGGGGTGGCCGCACAACCGTGCTGACAGACATATTGAGTACAGCGACAGCCATGCGCAGAGGTCAGGGATCATGTGGAGTGTCCTGGGGGGCACCCAGGTACATGTGGACAGGTGGCAGAACCATGTCCTGCAAGCTTGAGTCAGGTGGATGCAGAGAATGGTGGCCTGGCCAACGTTGGATGCATGGGGATGGCACATGTCACAATACCCACACAGTCATGGACATCGTGCACAATACACAGTCTAATCCCACACAAACAGCTTGCATCTTGCTACTCGACACATAGACACATAGCCACTATCAAGGAAAACCATGCCAGACATGCTGTATGCACCGTGGCAACACACCAGCATTGACTGAGAATAGGCACCTTGGAGGCATAGGGACACCTTTATTATTCATGTATTCGGGAATGCAGAGGCAACTCGGAGTACACATAAACAGGTCATGTGGAGTAACATGTGGGTCCAACACTGGAACCCCCCTTCTGCTGCACAAATGCGTGATAACCATGGAACTGGCACACAAGTGTCGGCCAACAGCTAAACACCCCCTGCTGCTCACGGAGAGTCTGCCATACACCATTGATCCTCTGATGTGGAAGTCCCACACCATGTCAAGCCAATGCAAACCGTATGTGTCCGAGGGCAGTGTTACACACATTGATGCCATCATCACAATCCACTATCCCATCACAGATGACTGTCAACAAGTCTGACCATCTATTCAGGTGTACCCAGCTACATGTCATGTGTACCATGGTGATGCGACATGTCTGCAGAGGAACCAAACATCGACAGGGGCAGTGTGCACACATCAGAAACAACAGCCACACCCAATACACCCCTGATGCATCCCTTACCCTAAGGAGACTTCCAAACTTGTCTGTGCGTGTAACGCAGAGTCAGCACACGATGACGTGTCCATGAGGAATAGCAGTGCCACAACAATGCAACCAGCAGACGGCATGCGCAAGTACCTGGGGATATGAGAGACACAAGAAGTCAGCCACAAAAAGCACAGCCACTTGCATGTGCATGTACTCGACACATGTAAGGATGACAACATGCCAGGTCACAATTATGACTGGGGAAATACACATCACTGCCACCATCACTCCAGTGACACACACACCTCTGACTCACGTGCCATACATGCAGATGGACACACACATCGCAACACATGCCACACGGGGACCAATGCATGCACACACAGACACTGGTACTCACCACTAAGCAAAGAAGTCGCGTATGAGCCGAGTCGGGATGTCCTCTTGTGGAACCACGTCCTCCACATCACTAGCCCCATTGCCAAGCCCTTCGTCCTCCACGGGTGGATGGTCCTGATCATCTTGATCCAGGATGAGTGGCACAGCTTTCTCAACTGCCATGTTGTGCAGCATGCAGCAGACCATGAAGATTTTGCAGACCTTCGCCGGGGCATATGGGAGGGCGCCGCCGGTCTTGTGGAGGCATTGGAATCGGCTCTTCAGGAGGCCAAACGTCCTCTCTATCACTCGCCTTGTCCGGCCATGGGCGGTGTTGTAGCAGAGCTGAGCCGGCGTGATGGGGTTGCGGAGAGGTGTGATCAGCCATGGCATGTTGGGATAGCCAGCGTCCCCTACATGGAAACCACATGGACATAAGTAGGACAGGAGAAGCGGTCGTGCTGGAAGTCTACGCAAGATACAGGACAGACAGACTGTACCCACCAACAACACATGCTCGTTCGTTGCGCAGCTGCGTCATCATTTCAGGCATCTTGCTACGCCTCATGATGTAGGCATCGTGTGCTGATCCTGGAAAACGAGCACATACATGTGAAATCACCATGTTGGACAGACACACCACAAGGGCATTGATGGAGTGGTAGTGCTTGCGATTCCTGTACGCTACCTCCTGTGCCTGTGGTGGTACCAAAGCCACATGTGTCCCATCTATGGACCCAATGACATGGGGCATCCCTCCCAGGGCATAGAATCCACGCTTGACCCCAGTCAACATTGCAGGGGTTGGGAAATGGATGAAGTCATCCAGGTGAATCAACATGGCCTCTAAGAAATCATGCAGCACACGGCAGAACATGCTCTGGGACATGCCACCAACATGAGCTATGGTATTTTGAAAGGTACCCGTGGCAAGAAAATGTAGGGCTGCCATTACCTTCAGCTTGGGTGTCAGTGCCGTAGGATACCTGTGCAGCGGTTGCAGGTGTGGTGCCAGTCTCGCCGTCAACTCCAGAATCAACCGTTGGGGGAAGCGGTAGCACCGGATACAGTCATTCTCCCGCATGTCAGCCAAGTCCGGAATTGGTCGGTGAAGAGGCGGCGCTCTGCAGTAATTTGGAAGTGACAAGGAAGAGTGAGTGCACCACAACAACAATTTATTTGTACTGAGCACATGTCAATCTGTCAATACACATATGCTACATACGGAGTCAGGTATGTGCCACATGCCCTGGACACATATGGCTGCCAGGTGACACCCCTACCAAGACCAAGCTACACACGGAGATTGTGAACCTCCACATGCCATGGTATGGGATTAGCTGTGTCCCAGTGTAAGTGAACAGCCAGACGCAAGACAGGAGTGACATACATCCACACATCAGCAGAAGTAGGATGTCGATTGCAGAGACTGGTAGCGGAACACTAGAGCCACAGGTCACATGACATTACACTAGGACAGCCCACACACCTTGCCATGAAGGTGTGCATGTGATGACTCACCACACATTCATAGAGAGGATGCAGACATGTCCTTGTTACGCTACTCCGTGTCCCATGCATACATACGCACCTCACATCCAATACCACATGTGCTATGGTGTGCGGAACAGTGTGCCATGTCAATCTACACACAGACACATGGGGGTTGCTGCAACAGCTGCTGCTTTTGAGGGAGCTCCAACATCAACCTAATGGGAACCCCCCACACATACATGACATAGTCACATCGTGCACCGTGGGTAGTGACATGTCAGGTGTGGTAACCCCTGTACCGGGCCTCAGGGGACACTTGCGTGTGTTGTTGTCAGTGCCATGACAGTGACGCTCATCCCAAGTGTGCAGTACGACATGCACACATGTCAAAGGAGTCAAGGGCATGCCTGGCACACATTGCACCGTCACACATTACATGTGTACACATCTCATCATACATCTGGTGCCTTCCCCACTGTTGGACCCGGCCTCGTGGCGTGGTCCTTACCCCCGTGGATTGTGCCCGTTCCCCGCCCCGGCCTTCACGGGCCACCCTTCTGAACTGCACCAAGGCCCTTCATCCTGAGCTGCACGAGGTCGCATACCCCTTGTGGCTCTGCCATCTTGTTGGCACCCACGTGACTCTGTGCACCAGCCAGCGCGACCCCGCTCAACCCGGCCTCGACCCCAGCGAAGCCCCGACATCGAGGCACCACGAACTGGCCAGGGGGTGCCGCAGGAACCATTCATCGCCCCCGGCGGACGACAGTATCGATGGGACCCCCAACTGTCCTCCCCTCTCGAGGTGTGATCGCCCTGCAACTCCCCTGGGCCTGGCACCTCTCCTGCTGGGCGTCTGGCCACCTCCACCCGGCCTCTCCGCCCCCACCGGGCGCCTGGGTCCGGACATCAAAGGGCTCCAGACCTATATCTGGGGCAACCCCGCCACAGATCGGCAGTTGTATCCCGGAGTCGAGAGCCCTGCTGATTGAATCGCGGCTGACCCTACGGAGAAGAACTCTTGTCGGAACCATCACGAGCCCTGCTGACTGCGTCGCGGCTCCTTCTTGTGAACACTTTGAAGCCACCTGGAACATCGGAGCCCTGCTGACGCTGTCGCAGCCCAACCTCGCTGAAACCTCCCTCGGAGCCCTGCTGACGACGTCGCGGCTCGAGCTGAGCAGAAACCATCTGGAGAGCCCTGCTGATTGGATCGCGGCTCTCCCCGAACTGTACGCCAGAGCCCTGCTGACGCCGTCGCGGCTCGACCCCTCCGAGATCCGGAGGTCCTCCAGCTGAGGATAAGAACTGGGCCCCAGGTACCCTCGTACCGCACTCCTGCCAAAGACTGTCCCGCTACCCCTACCCTTCCAAAGAGACACTGAGACTTTTGGTGGATCCCTCGATCCCTTCGTGTAAATATTGACCTCGTAACCTTTTTATTGCTGATAAAGAATTGCTTGTCTTGAGACAACCTCCTTGAGTCCTGTGTGGTGGTGTTACTGTGCTAGTACGTGATAGGAGAAGGATCTCTCAGGAGACTTCTCGGCAGCGCTCGGCTACTTCGTACAGTGTGAGGGCCCCCCTTGGTGGTCTCGCCGACTCCTCGGGGTCCACCTTCCAACATTTGGTGGCCAGCGACGGGATCCGAGCCGAACGCAGTACGTACCAGCCAGTACCCACTAGCTACCCATCCAAACGGACAGTAATCATGAGCAGCCAGGAAAACAACGCGACAATGGAGTTCCAGCCCGAACGGCTGGAAGAATATACGCACAAAGAGTTAAAACAGTTCTGCAAAGACAAAGGCATTGCAACCACCGGCCTAGGTACCAAAGAGGACATGCAGAAAGCTCTGAGGACATGGCTGGAGGCCGGGGCAGGCCCCTCCCAGGAGGAAGGTCCCTTGCCCCTGACTGAGACCACATCAACCGCACTGACTCCGGCAACCGGAGGAAGAAAGAGCCTAGAAACCGTCCTCTCCGAAGAAGAAATACGAGAACGGGAGAAGGTCCGGAACCACGAGCTAGAGCTCGCACGACTGCGGCTGGACGGCGAACTCCAGCTGGCGGAAAAGAAACTGGCCCTAGAGCGGCTACGACTTCAAGAGGAGATAGAGGAGAAGAGGCGACACCAGGAGTTGGAGGAAAAGAAACTGACCCTTGAGCACGAGCGCAGCCTCAAGGAGCTCGAAATCAAGGCCAAGAACGGAGGGACCAACGCCCCCAGTACTAGAGACACTCTACCGCCTGCCGAGACCAAGGTACATATCCCGAAAGAGGTCGTCAAGGAGTACTACAAGAATGACGACATCATACAATGGTTCAAGGCCTACGAGGTGGCCATGACCTCTCATCGGGTGCCCCGAAAAGAGTGGGGCGCGGGCCTGTGGGGGCGGTTCCTGAGTGAGGGTCGAGACACACTGCTCCAGCTGCCGGAGGAGGTGATGACCTCCTACGATCACATGAAGGAGGCTCTGCTCACCCGCTACGGGCTAACCGCAGAAATGTACCGCCAGCGGTTCAGAGACTGCAAGAAAATCCCGGGCACCACCTGGGTGGAATATGTGGACTTTTTCAGTCGGGCCCTGGAAGGGTGGATCAGAGGTAGCAAGGTAACCACCTACGGGCAGCTGGTCGACCTCATCGTGTGGGAACATCTCTCCAACAATTGCTTCGTGGAACTGAGACAGCACCTCCTCGACAGCAAAATGACCGACCCGCGAAAACTCGCCGGCGAGGCCGATCGATGGGTCAACTCCCGGGTCCCCCGGAACTCAATGGGGGAGTACCAGAGGAACCCCACCGGACCCCCCCGCCAACGCGGTGGAGGGGGAGGGCCGAACAGGAACCGAGACCCTCCCGCTGGGGCCCCCAGGAGCCCCCCTCGAGGGCCACCGCAGCAACAACTCTCCCCGAGCCTAGCCCGAAGCGGGGCGCCCCCGGCCAGACCCGGACCACGGCCACCAGTAACGTGCTACGGCTGCCAACAAACCGGACACTATGCCAGCGATCCGGTCTGCCCCCTGAACCGAAGAAACGGGGCCGGCGGGCCCCCGCCCCGACAGCTGGCGGCCGCCGCCCTGGGAGAAGGAGAAGAGGAAGAGGAGACCCATGTCCCTGGTCTGCCTGGGTAGCCGAGAAATGGTACCCTGCACCCCCATCCCAAGCAACACCCAGAAGTACCGGCAGCAGGTCACGGTCAATGGACAACGGGCCGAAGCCCTTCGTGACACCGGCGCTAGTGTCACCGCTGTCCGCTGCCACCTGGTGACCCCCGAACAGATCCTACCGAATGTGCTGTGTCCCGTCCGGACGACCGACAACAGCGAAAGCCTGTGCCAGATGGCCCTCGTCCCCTTCGAGTGGGGAGGGGTGACGGGCCTGCTGAAGGTGACGGTACGCGACGACGTCCCCGTCGACTGCCTCCTGGGGAACGACTTGGAGAGTTCCCCCTGGGCTCAAGTAGACCGACGAGAGCACCTCCGAATGCTGGGACTATCTGACTGGGCCTGTGCCATCACCCGGTCCATGACCACCCGGGCCCCCCGCTCATCCTCGGCCTCCGGTACCGCCCAGCCCGAGGGGCTCGCACCACCTCCCGCCAGCAGCGAGGGGGAGGCGGACACCGACCCTGGACCTAGTGAATCCTCCCCCGAAGAGATGGCTTCCCCGTGCGCCCTACCGGAGCTGACACAATGGCGACATGAAGGGGGCCCCACCCGGGAAAAGTTCCAACAAGAGCAGCAGTCCTGCCCCACTCTCGAAGGGGTCCGCCAACAAGCGTCCGCCCAAACCAACGGGGACCAGACCGGCCCCCACTGGGTCTACTGGGCCGAGGGCCTGCTATACAGTGAGCAGAAAGTGGCAGAACTCGGGGCCAGCCGAGTGTTGGTGGTCCCCCTCCGCTTCCGGGAGTTCCTGCTCAACCTGGCACATGATGTGCCCCTCGCCGGACACTTGGGGCAAGACAAAACGTACAGCCGTCTGGTGACCCACTTCTACTGGCCCCGGATGCGGAGAGACGTGGACAACCACTGCCGGTCCTGCCAGACCTGCCAAGCCAGCGGGAAGACGGGGGGTCGGGTCAAGGCCCCCCTCCAACCCTTTCCAGCCGTCAGCACCCCGTTCGAACGGGTCGGAATCGATATCGTGGGGCCCCTGGACCCCCAGACCGCCCTGGGCCACCGCTTCATCCTGGTCCTCGTGGACCACGCCACCAGGTACCCAGAGGCGGTCCCGCTAAGAACTATAACGGCCCCCGTGGTAGGCCGGGCCTTAATGGGGATCTTCTCCCGAGTGGGATTTCCCCGCGAAGTGGTGAGCGACAGAGGCACGAACTTTATTTCCAGATACATGCGGTCCCTGTGGCAGCAGTGCGGGGTCACATACAAGTTCACGACCCCCTATCACCCTCAGGGGAACGGACTGGTTGAGCGGTTCAACAGAACATTAAAGGGAATGATCCAGGGCCTAGAAGAGCCCCTCAGGCGGAGATGGGATGTCCTGCTGCCGTGCCTCCTGTTTGCCTATCGGGAGGTCCCGCAGAAGTCCCTGGGGTTCAGCCCGTTTGAACTATTGTACGGACACCCGGTCCGCGGACCGCTCAGCCTGGTCAAAGAGAGCTGGGAGACGAAGCCCCAAGGCGCCCCTCCTGACGTCTACCGATACCTCCTGACCCTCCGAAACCAGACCCGCAAGTTCCGAGCCATGGCCGAGGCCAACCTCGAGGCCAGCCAAGAGGACATGAAGCGGTGGTACGATCGAAACTCCTCTACCATAGAATTCGAGCCAGGTCAGAAGGTATGGGTCATGGCCCCGGTTGAACCCGGCGCCCTCCAGGACAAGTGGACCGGGCCCTTCAAGGTAGTGGAGAAGAAAAGTCCCGTCACCTACCTGGTCGACCTGGAGTCCCCCCGGCACCCCCTCCGGGTCCTACATGCTAACAGGCTAAAACCCCACTTTGCCCGGACCGAGCTGAGCCTGCTACTGGCGACCGACGAGGGGGGCAAGGACGACTCCGAGCCCCTGCCCGACCTCTTGCAGTCCAACGTCCATGATGGAACCATCGAGGGTGTCCAACTCGCCTCTTCCCTGACTCCGGAACAGCGCAACGACTGCCAGCAACTGCTGCAGGACTACGCAGCCCTCTTCTCCCTCACCCCGGGGGTGACCCACTGGTGCGTCCACGACGTCGACACTGGGGAGAGCCCCCCCGTGTGACACAGAGCCTACCGGGTACCCGACCGAGTGCGGGCATGCATCCAGGCCGAAGTAACGAAGATGCTGGCCCTGGGGGTCATCGAACCCTCCGACAGCCCGTGGGCCAGTCCTGTCGTCCTGGTGCCCAAGGCCGCAGCACCCGGCCACCCCCCGGAGTTGCGATTCTGCGTGGACTACCGAGCCCTGAATGCTGTGACCAAGACGGACGCCCACCCCATACCCAGGGCCGACGAACTCATCGACCGCTTAGGGGCCGCTCGCTACTTGAGCACGCTGGACCTCACCGCCGGGTACTGGCAGATCCAGCTCACCCCCGGCGCCCAAGAAAGATCCGCCTTTTCGACCCCGGATAGGCATTACCACTTTCGGGTGATGCCCTTCGGAATGAAGAACGCCCCGGCCACTTTTCAAAGACTGGTGAACAAGGTTTTGGCCGGGCTTGAGGCCTTCAGCGCGGCCTACCTAGATGACATTGCCGTGTACAGCAACCACTGGGCAGAGCACCTCCTTCACCTTAAAGCCGTCCTGGCCGCCCTCCAGCGGGCCGGGCTCACAATCAAGGCCAGCAAATGCCAGATCGGCCACGGATCCGTGACCTACCTGGGCCATCAAGTGGGGAGCGGGCAGGTGGCCCCTCTCCAACCGAAAATAGATGCCATCCAGGCCTGGGAACCCCCCACTACCCAGTCCGCTGTCCGGGCCTTCCTGGGTCTCACTGGATACTACCGGCGGTTTATCCGGGACTATGGGAGCATTGTTGGCCCCCTCACAGAGCTAACGTCCAAAAAGCAGCCCAAGAAGGTGCACTGGACACCCCGCTGCCAAGCAGCCTTCGACACCCTAAAGACCGCAATGTGTACTGCCCCGGTGCTACAGGCCCCTGACTACAATAAGGAGTTCGTGGTGCAAACGGACGCCTCCGAGTATGGGATCGGGGCCGTCCTGTCCCAGGCCGATGAAAAGGGGCTCGACCGACCAGTGGCTTTCATCAGCCGACGGCTACTGCCCCGGGAGCAACGATGGAGCACCATCGAGCGTGAGGCCTTCG
Source organism: Triturus cristatus (assembly GCF_964204655.1). NCBI lineage: Eukaryota > Metazoa > Chordata > Amphibia > Caudata > Salamandridae > Triturus > Triturus cristatus. The sequence goes on from NC_140588.1 coordinate 509,013,395, forward strand.
CTGTGGCGTGGGCCCTTAAGAAACTCCGGCCCTACCTCTTCGGTACCCACTTCCGGGTCCAGACCGACCACCGGCCCCTGCGGTGGTTAAAGCAAATGCGGGGCGAGAACCCCAAGCTGCTGCGGTGGTCCATCTCACTACAAGGGATGGACTTTGACGTTGAACACCGGCCCGGCAATGACCACGCCAACGCCGACGGCCTGTCCCGCTTCTTCCGCCTTGACGAGGAGAATCCCCAAGGAGATGGGTGACTCTCCATGCCTTCGGCTGGGGGGGACGCCTGTTGGACCCGGCCTCGTGGTGTGGTCCTTACCCCCGTGGATTGTGCCCGTTCCCCGCCCCGGCCTTCACGGGCCACCCTTCTGAACTGCACCGAGGCCCTTCATCCTGAGCTGCACGAGGTCGCATACCCCTCGTGGCTCCGCCATCTTGTTGGCACCCACGTGACTCTGTGCACCAGCCAGCGCGACCCCGCTCAACCCGGCCTCGACCCCAGCGAAGCCCCGACATCGAGGCACCACGAACTGGCCAGGGGGTGCCGCAGGAACCATTCATCGCCCCCGGTGGAGGACAGTATCGATGGGACCCCCAACTGTCCTCCCCTCTCGAGGTGTGATCGCCCTGCAACTCCCCTGGGCCTGGCGCCTCTCCTGCTGGGCGTCTGGCCACCTCCACCCGGCCTCTCCGCCCCCACTGGGCGCCTGGGTCCGGACATCAAAGGGCTCCAGACCTATATCTGGGGCAACCCCGCCACAGATCGGCAGTTGTATCCCGGAGTCGAGAGCCCTGCTGATTGAATCGCGGCTGACCCTACGGAGAAGAACTCTTGTCGGAACCATCACGAGCCCTGCTGACTGCGTCGCGGCTCCTTCTTGTGAACACTTTGAAGCCACCTGGAACATCGGAGCCCTGCTGACGCTGTTGCGGCCCAACCTCGCTGAAACCTCCCTCGGAGCCCTGCTGACGACGTCGCGGCTCGAGCTGAGCAGAAACCATCTGGAGAGCCCTGCTGATTGGATCGCGGCTCTCCCCGAACTGTACGCCAGAGCCCTGCTGACGCCGTCGCGGCTCGACCCCTCCGAGATCCGGAGTTCCTCCAGCTGAGGATAAGAACTGGGCCCCAGGTACCCTCGTACCGCACTCCTGCCAAAGACTGTCCCGCTACCCCTACCCTTCCAAAGAGACACTGAGACTTTTGGTGGATCCCTCGATCCCTTCGTGTAAATATTGACCTCGTAACCTTTTTATTGCTGATAAAGAATTGCTTGTCTTGAGACAACCTCCTTGAGTCCTGTGTGGTGGTGTTACTGTGCTAGTACGTGATAGGAGAAGGATCTCTCAGGAGACTTCTCGGCAGCGCTCGGCTACTTCGTACAGTGTGAGGGCCCCCCTTGGTGGTCTCGCCGACTCCTCGGGGTCCGCCTTCCAACACCGACTCAGGAGTAATGTGCCACATCACAGCCTTTCACACCTGTGCCCCACACATGTAGTACTGCCCAGACAATTCCTTGATGTCCATCCATGGACAAGTATGTCAGCCCTATTCCTTCCTGTGTGCTGCCTGTCACCACTGTGATGTGTGAAAAGCACTGTACTTTCGCTAAAAGGGCCTGTGTACGTTCCCGTATCACTATGGGAGTGCTGCTGTATGTGTACCCCTAGGGATAGTGAGCGTACGCACGCGTGTACGCTCCGTACCACCATGGGTACGCATACGCGAGAACACCCATAGTGAGACGGCCCGTACATGCGTGTGTACGCTCCGTACCACTATAGGTGTTCTCGCGTATGCGTACTCATAGTGATAGTGAGCGTACAGGCGTGGGTACGGTCCGTACCACCATGAGTACGCATACGTGAGAACACCCATAGTGAGACGGCCCGTACACGTGTGTGTACGCTCTGTACCACTATGGGTGTTCTCGCGTATGCGTACTCATAGTGATAGTGAGCGTACAGGCGTGGGTACGGTCCGTACCACCATGAGTACGCATACGCGAGAACACCCATAGTGAGACGGAGCGTACACACGCCTGTACGGGCCGTTGCTATGCATTTGGGGTACCCTAGGGCCCCGGAACGCACCGTACCTGTGTGTGAAGCTCCAAATTACATAGGGGACACATGAGGGACAAGTATAAAGGCCTACATGCATGCTGGTTGTCATGGAGACCAAGTTTAAAGTTTGAATTTTTTCCGGAAGGTGCACAGCAGAAGTCAGTTGGAATGAATCTACTTTGTTGCAATGTGTTTGTGGAGTTGACATCATGCTCAAGAAAAAAACACAATAAGAACCCACTGACTGCTAGGTTTGAAGGGATTGGAGGAAACATAGGATGCAAATGTGAGTGACCAATCACTCTGTACTCCTGTGCATGAAACAGGCCAGCAAGGCAGATATAAGGCAGCCAGGTCCCATGAGGGAGCACTTGCCTGCACATCTCTGTATTCCACGACCCAGCTGCTGCTACTGATTCCCTGGAACCATGTCAAGGGCTGTGGAGAGGTCACAGCCATTCTCCCTGGAGGAGAACCTGGCTTTGCTGGATGTGATCCTCCCACAGTACCCCCTGCTGTATGGGCGACCAGGTTATCAGGTGAGTGCAGAGTCCACTAGCACAGACTGTGTCCCTTTTTTAAGACTGTGACTTCTGCCATTGTGTCCAGGTGTGACACACATGCCATGTCTTGTAGGGGGGGTCCCAGGGGGGGGAATGCCTGATGTCACACAGCCAGAGCATGCTGTGGTGCATGTCTGCCTTCCTCACTAGCATGGTGTTTACTGTGACAATCACTGCATGGTGCATGCCACATTCTGCCTGTCTTGTCGTCCTGGGAATGTAGCCTCTACAGTCCTCATGTGATTCTGTGGTCAGCCCAGTGTGACAGGTGACTGTACCCACAGATGTGTGTTAGTTCTGTGTACCTGTGCTGAGAGTGTCCACATGATGTGTTCGTACCCTGGACATCGGTGTGTGGGTAAGTCCCCTGTCATGTGGGTGGGAGCATATGTGGAGTGTAGCACCCCAGCTGCATGAGGGATGGATATACCCTGGCCATGTGATGTGAGCAGGGAGCAGTGCTGTGTGTCTGACGTGCAGAGCCAGCCCCACACCTGTGGGCCCCCCGTCTAGTGGCACATGTGCAGAGTGAGGTATGTCGCTGCATTTGGCAATGGCAGGTGAATGTCCTGTGCCTGTGTGTGTCTGTGTACTCTGCTGCGGTGGCGTCAGTGGCCTTTGGCATGTGACTGCTTAGAGGTGCTGCACATTATCCTGGTGTAGCTTGTGATGCACAGTGTGAGCAAGGATCATTGATTGTGTAGTTGCCCTCATTCCACCTGTGTACTTTCAATGGCACATACTGCTTTTGCCCTTCCCCAGAGGATCATGTCCCTATGACAAAGGTGCAATGCGTTGGATGCATACTATGCCTTGTTGTAAACAGCACATGTGTTCTAATATGTGTCTCTGTGATATGTGCCAGGTGTATTGATGTAGTGTCACTTGTTCATCCTCACAGGTAGGCGCCTCTGCCAAGGAGCAGATATGGCTGACCGCCGTCAGCGCCGTGAGGAGTGCGGATGGTCGGAAGCGGCGCCTGTCCCAGGTGAGGAAACGCTGGCAGGATATCCGGTGCTGGATGCGGAGGATCGCACGGGTCCTGCTGGGGGACTCACCTGAGAGCCATAAGAACCGCAGGCGCCGCCGACTGACCCACATCCACAAGCGTGTGCTGCCGGTGGTATTTCCAGACTTGGAGAGGCGCTTACAGGAGAAGCAGCAGCAGGAAGGGGGTAGGTACATGTGTGTTTGTTGTGTTTCACCAGCATTTGTAAGTGCACAGTTGCATGGATACACTGCCAGGGTTTAAAGGTGCTGTGCAGATCCTGTTAGCCACAGTATAGCTGTGCTCTCCTGCCTCCCTTCCCCTCCTTGCAATGTGTTCCCTGGTCTGTGTGTAGTCACTCCTTCACAAGGTAATGTAGGCTGGCGCTTTCTCCACGTGAACTATGCCTGTAGCATCATGTTTGGGGGTGGTGTGTAACAGGCTTGGGGACCTTGCCTGTGCCCTGTCCAGTTCAGTACATGTGGGTTCCATGTCAGTTGGCACTGATGCAGAGTCCAGACATGGGAGTTAGTCTCACAAGTGTCATGCCTTACAGCACGCATGTCCTCTGTTGTGGCCTGTGACATGATGTGCATGAGTGTGCGATACGCATAGTCCAGGGATGTTGGGGTGTGTTGCAGTCATTCCCATTCAGGACCATGGAGTTGTGTTGCCACTACTGTCCCCTGGGGCATATTTTCCTAGGTGTCATGTGTGTCATCACAAAACGTGGACACTCTCAGTGTCTACAGCATAGGTTGTGCTCTGTGCCATTGTCCCCTGGCACCATGTATATTGACGTGAAATGTAGTACAAGTGTCCACTGTACAGCCTGACCTGATTTTCCTTGTTCATAGTCACAGTGGCCAGTGCCTGTGTGTCTAGTTACAATCCTCTGATGATGCCCATTTGTACATGATTATTTGGACAGGCGCACCTTGGGTATTTGGCGTCCAATCTTGCATTTCTGCAGCCCCTGTGTATTTCACCCAGACTAAGAGATGTAAGTGCCACCTGTGTCTCAACTAATTGTCTCATGTAGGGGGTGGTTGGTGCGGGCCAAGCCTACATGTCAAAACCAGAATTCTCCTTGCTAGGTCTGGCCAGTGTGTGATGTTTGTCTGGACATACACTGAAGGTGCAGTGAGCCAGTCATGGTGGGCATGTTTTCAGTATTACCTATGCAGCATGTGCCTCAAGTTCATGGATATGGTCCCTCCTCATCCCTATTGTCGGCAACGCTGTGAGGTGCAGATGCAGTGCTGGATTGTCCCCAGGGCCTGGCTCCTATGTCAAACTCCATTTCATGTCAGTTGCTATTGTGTCATGCTCTCCATGGGTTTTCATTGGCATGGTGGGTGAACCAACTGTGTGTTGCATGCCCTACATCTGTACCTTGTTTTGTAGATGTTACTGATCTTTCTTTGCAGGCTATGCACTGTAACCTATGTAGATTGGACTCATGTGACATATGTATACAGGTGTGTGATTAATTGCTGTCTCTTCACCTTGCCCACAGCATCGTCGGGGGACACGGAGGGAGACATGAGCACAGACGGTGCGGAGGGACCGAGCACCTGTGCCAGCGTTCATATCGTGGCTGGCACATTGAGTCGTACTGAGGCGGAGGAGAGTGAGGCCGAGGACCTGTCCACTGGCACCACCGATTATGAAGCAGACGGGTCCGAGGATGATCTCTCCGAGTGGGAGGAGGCTGCACCACCAGCTGACAGCGGCACAACATCGCACCCCGCCCCCTCCATTGCCATCAGCCGCCTCCCACTTGCTCGTGTCCCTTCCCAACGTGCCCGGTCACCACATGTCTCCTTCCTGCCAGGCACCGCACCCCCTGCCCCTGTCTCCACTGCTGCCGCCAATGCCGAGTCTGTGGACATCCAGCGGCAGTTGCAGATTGGTCAGGCTGCGATCCTTAATGTCCTCCATGGCCACAGCCAGGTCCTCAACAACATGGAGGCATACTTGGAGGGCATTCACTCATCGCAGGCTGACCAACGCAGCTTGCTGAGGTCGATAGACTGGACACTGACTGCAGCAGTTGGTCTCCTGCAGCGCTTCATCCAACCCCCTACCCCTGCCCCATCCACACTTCCCACTCCCACGTACACCCAGACGTCAGCATGCACCCACCACGATGGACACAGGCACCACACCAGCAGGGAAGGTCACCCCCACACCTCCTGGCACGCACACACAGGGTGAAGTAGGCACACCCACTGGGTCGGGGGGCAAACGTAAGACACGCAGCCAGAGTGGGAGTCCGCATTCCACCAAATCCACTCCCTCCAAATCCCCTCCCCTCAGCTCTCCTGGCCACATATCACACGAAGACTCCTTCATGGCCGCTCTGTCCCTGAGCCCCACAGTGACACCACCCCGCAAGCGGTCAAGGGAGTCCCCGGTCAGGGTGGTTGAGTCCCCCCCCTGTCTACGCCCTCCCCCAATGGCGCTGCGACCCATCCCTCTGACCCCCCCTCCTTGGGGCCTGTGGTTCCTTCGGGTGCAGGGGATTCCCTGGAGGACTTTGCTAAGGTGTGCAGCGAGATCCTGGCCTCTGCCTTTGGCCCTGCCCCACCCCCTGTGGTGGAGTCCTCCATCCCTGCACCCACGAAGGCTACCCTTCGCCCTCCTGTCCCTGCGGTGCCTGGTTCTTCCCCCCATATGATGCCCTCACCCCTGTGGAAGACGACGGAATCTAACTGTGCAGGCAAGCTAGGGGACACGCTTCCCACTGTGTCCCCCATCCAGCTGTGACTTCTGGACTGCCCTATGGGCTTTGTAAATATTGAACTTCCTACAAACAAGATTTATTGGATCATGCTGAATAAAGCAATTTATTTTTTTCCCATGGAACACTACTGCTTTGCTGGTATTGCTGTTGGTGGGGCTGCTACATGGTTTTGGGTGGTGTTCATGTGTTGGGTGTGTGGGAAATGTAGTAGTGTGCTGGTCATAGGGGGGACCCTGGGATCTGTGTGCCATCACCCGGTGTTAGCTAGGTTTCTCTGTTCATGTAAGCAGTTGCTGCATGGTGAAATTGTCCCAAGTTGTATTCCTTCCTCTGTGTACCCTGACATCTTCCCTGCAGGGTGTTCCCAATATTTAGCGCTGAGCTGTGTGTACATTAGCTGGGTGTGTGACGGACTCCTTCAACTTTGCACATGCATCATTCGTGGCATCCTTGGTAGTCATTGTACATTGTACATTGTACTTGTGTATGTGGACGATTGACATGACTTCATGTGGACATGTTTTCTTTTTGGCGCTATGCATGCGTATACTCCCAGCCTCGCACACATGTGGTACATGTACTGCAGGGTCTTTGTGCACCTGACTGATATTTGTGGGCATGGTATCTGTGGCTACTCCACCCTTTGCGTTCCATGGGCACTGCTGGGAGTGTTAGGCACCCACCCCTCCTGTGTCTGGGCACTGCTGGGAGTGAGAGGCACACACCCCTCCTGTCTCTGGGCACTGCTGGGAGCACTCTGCACACACCCCTCCTGTCTCTGGGCACAGCTGGGAGGACTCTGCACACACCCCTCCTGTCTCTGGGCACTGCTGGGAGCACTCTGCACACACCCCTCCTATCTCGGGGCACTGCTGGGAGGACTCTGCACCCACCCCTCCTGTGTCTGGGCACTGCTGGGAGCACTCTGCACACACCCCTCCTGTCTCTGGGCACTGCTGGGAGCACTCTGCACACACCCCTCCTGTCTCTGGGCACTGCTGGGAGGACTCTGCACACACCCCTCCTGTCTCTGGGCACTGCTGGGAGCACTCTGCACACACCCCTCCTGTCTCTGGGCACTGCTGGGAGGACTCTGCACCCACCCCTCCTGTGTCTGGGCACTGCTGGGAGGACTCTGCACACACCCCTCCTGTCTCTGGGCACTGGTGGGAGGACTCTGCACCCACCCCTCCTGTGTCTGGGCACTGCTGGGAGTGTTAGGCACCCACTCCTCCTGTGTCTGGGCACTGCTGGGAGGGCTCTGCACACACCCCTCCTGTGTCTGGGCACTGCTGGGAGGACTCTGCACACACCCCTCCTGTGTCTGGGCACTGCTGGGAGTGTTAGGCACCCACCCCTCCTGTGTCTGGGCACTGCTGGGAGGACTCTGCACACACCCCTCCTGTGTCTGGGCACTGCTGGGAGGACTCTGCACACACCCCTCCTGTCTCTGGGCACTGCTGGGAGCACTCTGCACACACCCCTCCTGTGTCTGGGCACTGCTGGGAGGACTCTGCACACACCCCTCCTGTCTCTGGGAACTGCTGGGAGCACTCTGCACACACCCCTCCTGTCTCTGGGCACTGCTGGGAGGACTCTGCAAACTCCCCTCCTGTCTCTGGGCACTGCTGGGAGCACTCTACACACACCCCTCCTGTCTCTGGGCACTGCTGGGAGGACTCTGCACCCACCCCTCCTGTGTCTGGGCACTGCTGGGATGACTCTGCACACACCCCTCCTGTCTCTGGGCACTGCTGGGAGGACTCTGCACCCACCCCTCCTGTGTCTGGGCACTGCTGGGAGTGTTAGGCACCCACCCCTCCTGTGTCTGGGCACTGCTGGGAGGACTCTGCACACACCCCTCCTGTGTCTGGGCACTGCTGGGAGGACTCTGCACACGCCCCTCCTGTGTCTGGGTACTGCTGGGAGTGTTAGGCACCCACCCCTCCTGTGTCTGGGCACTGCTGGGAGGACTCTGCACACACCCCTCCTGTGTCTGGGCACTGCTGGGAGGACTCTGCACCCACCCCTCCTGTGTCTGGGCACTGCTGGGAGTGTTAGGCACACACCCCTCCTGTGTCTGGGCACTGCTGGGAGGACTCTGCACACACCCCTCCTGTGTCTGGGCACTGCTGGTAGGACTCTGCACCCACCCCTCCTGTCTCTGGGCACTGCTGGGAGCACTCTGCACACACCCCTCCTGTCTCTGGGCACTGCTGGGAGGACTCTGCACACACCCCTCCTATTTCACAATATGTACACTTAGAACATACACGTGTGTGGGTTCGCTCCATGCATACGAGGTGGGGGTATGTGTCGTACGTACACGGTTCGGGTGGGGGGTACGCTCCATGCGTACGCGGGTGAGGGTACGGGTCGTACTTACACTGTTGGGGTGGGGGGTACGCTCCATACGAACGCGGGTGGGGGTACGGGTCGTAATTACACTGTTGGGGTGGGGGTACGCTCCATGCATACGTGGGTGGGGTTACGGTCCGTACGTACACTGTTGGCATGGGGGTACGCTCCATGCGTACGCGGGTGAGGGTATGGGTCGTTCTTACACTGTTGGGGTGGGGGGTACGCTCCATACGTACGCGGGGGGGTACGGGTCGTACTTACACTGTTGGGGTGGGGGTACTCTCCATACGTACGTGGGGGGGGTACGGGTCGTACTTACACTGTTGGGGTGAGGGGTACGCTCCATACGTACGCGGGGGGATACGGGTCGTACTTACACTGTTGGGGTGGGGGGTACGCTCCATGCGTACGCGGGTGAGGGTATGGGTCGTACTTACACTGTTGGGGTGGGGGGTACGCTCCATACGTACGCGGGTGGGGGTACGGGTCATACTTACACTGTTGGGGTGGGGGTACGCTCCATGCATACGCGGGTGGGGTTACGGTCCGTACGTACACTGTTGGCATGGGGGTATGCTCCATGCGTACGCGGGTGAGGGTACGGGTCGTACTTACACTGTTGGGGTGGGGGATACGCTCCATACGTACGCGGGGGGTACGGGTCGTACTTACACTGTTGGGGTGGGGGGTACGCTCAATACATATGCGGGGGGGTACGGGTCATACTTACACTGTTGGGGTGGGGGGTACGCTCCATACGTACGTGGGGGTACGGGTCGTACTTACACTGTTGGGGTGGGGGGTACGCTCCATACGTATGCGGGGGGGTACGGGTTGCACTTACACTGTTGGGGTGGGGGGTATGCTCCATGCGTACGCGGGTGAGGGTACGGGTCATACTTACACTGTTGGGGTGGGGGGTACGCTCCATACGTACGCTGGTGGGGGTACGGGTCGTACTTACACTGTTGGGGTGGGGGTACGCTCCATGCATACGCGGGTGGGGTTACGGTCCGTACGTACACTGTTGGCATGGGGGTACGCTCCATGCGTACGCGGGTGAGGGTACGGGTCGTACTTACACTGTTGGGGTGGGGGGTACGCTCCATACGTACGCGGGGGGGTACGGGTCGTACTTACACTGTTGGGGTGGGGGGTACGCTCCATATGTACGCGGGGGTACGGGTCGTACTTACACTGTTGGGGTGGGGGGTACGCTCCATGCATACGCGGGTGAGGGTACGGGTCGTACTTACACTGTTGGGGTGGGGGTACGCTCCATGCATACGCGGGTGGGGTTACGGTCCATACGTACACTGTTGGCATGGGGGGTACGCTCCATGCATACGCGGGTGGGGGTACGGTCCGTACATATCCGTACCCACGCTGTGGAATGCTTGTGCGGGCCGTACCCAGGCCTTTGCCACGTGGGTACGAGCCGTCCCGCCATTGTTGGGGTGACGTAGGTGTGGGCATGGTACGACTCGTACCCACGCTCTTAAGGCGAATCGTGATTCCTGGTTCGTGAATGGCAGGCTGCGTGCATCCCGACGTCACGTCGGCGCTTTCCCGAATCGCATTTGTACGTTTATTTTCGTCGGCCGGTGTTTTGTACGATTCGTACGGAAATGGTGTTTCCGTGCGAATCGTAATTCCATGTTTGTAAAGTTTTACAACCGGGTACGAGTCGGAAGGAGATAACGCTCCGACCGACGGTTCGTACCCGGTTTTTACCGGATCGTAATCGGCACCTATGTGTGAAGGAAGCAATTCACCCATGAATAACAATGCACACAATGCAAAGTATAGCTGTGATGTGCTGGACACATCTCAGTATGCAGGACACACACCTCCCCATGTGCACAAATACTACTGGTGCTTGTAGTGTTGTGGACAGTGGACCCAGCCATGTTGCATCATACACTAAGGATGATCTCTATCATCTAGCTTTGTTGTTCCTCCCTTCTAAGCATAAACGTGACCGGTGTGAGCTGCTCTGACGTACGCCACTTCAGCGTAGGAGTGTGAATAAATAGGCCGGGGCTCTGGGCGTGGTTCACTTGTGAACTGTGAAGACCAACGACTGTGCCAGAGCGGCGGGCCTCACCATGCCACAAGGCTGCCACCATGACCGCGGGTCTCCTCATCACAGGCCCCCTGCGAACCCAGCGGCACAGCACCGCAGACTTATGTCTGTACAGACTACTGCCTTCGATCTACACTGCGGACAGCAGGCATCACAATTCACATGGAGTAGTGATTGCAGATGATGCAGTCCAGTACGCAAGATACATTGCTCGCAATGCAGCCCTCTCGGACCACGCATCATCGCAGGGTGTGCACACGCTGAGCGCCAAAGGTACCAGTAACTCAGTGCACCACAAGTCAACACCACGTGGCCTTACTGAGGCAGAATTCAATAGACAAAAGACATTGCTCCGAGTGTGGCCCCCCTTCACCACGCATCATCACAGGGTACGTACACGCTAAGCGCCAAGCTACTACTAACTCAGTTCACCATAAGTCATCGCAAGGAAGAGTGAACAGTTTTATGTCAGCAGTGAGGCATACTAACCCTCAAAAATCGTATTGAGGCAGAATTCAATAGACAAAAGACATTGGTCCGAGTTCGGCTTCCCCCGGACCACGCATCATCGCAGGGTACGTACACACTCAGCGCCAAAGGTACTTCTAACTCACTGCACCACAAGACATCGCCATGTGGCCTTATTGAGGCAGAATTAAATGCAAGCCACAACATATGGTGTCACTAACCCTGTTCAAAACGAGTCAGTGACACGTAGTGCCACTAACCCTGTTCAACACAAGCCGCGACACGTGGTGCCACTAACCCTGTTCAACACAAGCCGTGACACGTGGTGCCACTAACCCTGTTCAACACGAGCCGGTAACACGTGGTGCCACTAACTCTGTTCAACACAAGCCGATCCCATGTGTGGAACTGCGTCCTGAGTCCTGAATGGCAGTGACCCCAAGTCCGTGGCAGCGACCACAGCACCAGACTCCCTTTGATCAGTTAGGCATATTTCCATATGCAAGGCCGGCGACATGTGGTGCCACTAACTCTGTACAACACAAGGCGCGACACGTGGTGCCACTAACCCTGTTCAACACATGCCGATCCCACATGTGGGACTGTGTCCTGAGTCCTGAATGGCAGTGACCCCAATTTCATGGCAGCGACCACAGCACCATACACCCTTCGATTAGTAACGCGTATTTGCATATGGAAGGCCAGCAATATGTGGTGCCACTGAACCTAAACTACGCCGGCCGGTGGGGCCCCCAACCTATGCACGTGACTGTGGGCCCTTGCTCACCGCTACCTCTGGCCTACACTGCGGTCAGCAGGGCTCACAATTCAGATACAGTCGCGATTGCAGATGACGCAGTAGGCAAGAGACATTGCTCCCAGTGCGGCCCGTCCACACCAAGCAGCTTCACAGGCTCATACACTTCGACAGTGTATTCTATATATATTTAATCTTTTCATGATACGCCTACACTGTGGTCAGTTGGGCTCACAATTAAAATTAAATCTTGATTCATTAATTACAGAGTCCACTAGGCAAGTAAATATCACAGGCCTAAAACCTACATAATATCCATTTAGTATCCTTGCTTCAAGAACTTTTTTGATATCAGTTATAGCTTTAGTACAATCACCAAATTCATCTTCAAGTGCAAACGAATATTCAATAACACTCTACACTGTGGGCAGCAGAGCTCGCAATTCGAATTTTGGACATGTGGTGACACTAACCCTGTTAAACACAAGCCGCGACACGTGGTGCCACTAACCCTGTTCAACACAAGCCGATCCCACAAGTGGAACTGTGTCCTGAGTCCTGAATGACAGTGACCTCAACTTCGTGGCAGCAACCACAGCACCAGACTCCCTTTGATCAGTCAGGCATATTTCCATATGCAAGGCCAGCAACACGTGGTGCCACTAACCCTGTTCAATACAAGCCGATCCCACATGTGGAACTGTGTCCTGAGTCCTGAATGGCAGTGACCCCAACTTCATGGCAGCGACCACAGCACCAGACTCCCTTCAGTTTTATTTGTTGTTGTTTTGCTTCAATAAAATGTTTTATATGTAATCTATACATGACTAAGATTCTTGTATGTCCAACTACACAGGGACAATTTCTGGCCCAAGAAGGTTGTTAGGGGTATGTTGGTAATGTGGGAAGAGGGTGCGTTACCTGCTGATGTGGGGAGAGGCAGCGTGAAAGGGGTATCTCTCACAGAAAGAACTCCGGTATGTTTTCAGAAATGCCTCGGACAGATGCCAGCTGATGGACTGAATCACAGATTGGTTTTTCAATGCTTATGTAGTGTTACTTATGAGCAGTTCTCACCCAGGCTCGCAGAGCGACATCTGCAGCCACTCACAGACGCAGTACTAAGAGCCGTCTGCGCCCAAAGGAACAACAGCGTAGTAGCTCGCAGAGGTACAGGCACAGCAGCGTACTAGTTCGCAAAGGTAGAGAGCTGCAAGCCGATGGACTGGCTTCTAACGGCATAGCTGCGAAGTGGTGATGTTGGGCAGAGGGAGCGTGAAATGGTTATCTCGCACAGACAGAGCTCCGGTATATTAAATTGCCCCCGGGACCTTTTTTTTTATATTTTCACTCGATGCGATAAAGTGCGCTTTCTGGACCAAGACCTTTCTCCCTACCAAATTTGGCGTAATTCCGTTCAGCAATTTGACCTGTAGCCTTGTCTAAAGTTTCCTATGGAAAATCCATTGAGAAAACACATTTTGACCCCCCCCACATAGCTACCTGTCGCAGGCGTACTCGCTGTTGGTGTGCAGGTCAGTGGTCTAGTTGTCAACCTGTCACTGCCTCTCCCTGAGGACAGGTTTGCACATACACCACACCCATCCGGCACAGGCAATGTGACCACGCAAATATAATGCATCGACTACATCACATCCTTTATTGCCGGTGGTGACCGGATAGCGAACGCTCCATGGGTCTCAATCATAAAGAGTCCATGAAAAGTTGCGCAGAGGGTTATTCGCACCCTGAGCTGTATGGCCGTCAGCGGCCTACTACCACGTGGCGCGGACTTGAGTTGCACAGGGTAAGTGCCACCCAAAGCTGATGTGGCCAACAGGGGCCTACCACCATGTGGCACGGACTTGAGTTGCACAGGGTTGGTCGCACACTAAGTTGTATGGCCGCAAGCAGCCTACCACCACATGGCACTGACTTGCATTGCACAGGGTTAGCGGCACTAAAATCTGATGTGGTCTCAGTGCCATTGATGACTCAGGACTCAGCGACATGTGTGGGATCTGCTGGGCCGCGGAGAGGCTCCACATAATGTGCACTAAGCCATGATGGTGGGACCGGGCACTGGAGCTTTCACAGGCACGTGGAGTGCCCACTGGCAGACACTCCGGTGGCAGCAGGTAATTATTTGGTTATGGATGCGCAGGGATGCGCAGGGGCGGCAGTGTCTCTCTCTCTCTCACTTCCCTCTCTTCACTCTCTCTCTCACTCTCTTCCTTCCTTTCCTTCTATCTCTCTCACTCTCTCTCCCTTCTCCCTTTCCCACTCCCTTTTTTTTCTTCCCTCTCTTTTTCACTCTGGATTTTTTTCCTACTCTCTTTCTCTGTGTCTCACTCCTTTGATATGCGCATTACACACATCCTTATTTTGTGCTTTATTTTCCAGGCTGTTGTCAACATTGATGGACCCTACAAGAGTCTTCCGCCTTGTTGTTTTGTTTTGAGTTTGTTAAATTTAGTTTATCCTCTATATATATGTAAATGGAAAATAAACTTTGAAAAAAAAATCAATAAAGTTTTTGGTTGTTACTTAAATGCTGTGTGACTCTTTCTCATTCTTATTACTGTTATTTGGTGGTGTCCACCATGGTGTTACATTTTGGGGCAGTTATCGCGGGAATACTAGTGATGTCTGCAGTTTGCACCAGCTTCTAAATAGTGTGTTATATTTATCTCAACTTTAGTTGCATTAAGGTGCTGATAATGAGATGCAGAGTAGGCGTTTGCTGTGCAAAAACACACGAGGTGCACCTTTGCGATTTATTCTAAATACTAAAATCCTGTATTGAATTGCACTGTGGTAGTGGGTGCATTTACAGTGCACACACAAAATCAATGAAGAAATCTCATTGTATTTATATTGATTGGAAATAGTGGTTCAGGTGCTGGATCTTGACGGGATACACTACCCAGTTTGTTTATTTTTCTGTACATGAAAAAACAACATCACAACTTTCACAACAAAAGGCAAAAAGTGAGATGCGAAACAAATTCCGACGATAAGCTGCATTAGCACCAGGGATTTTACACCTGCTTTCTGCTGGTGTTAAGCAGGACGACTACCTGCAGCATGAAAGGGAACACAGCCAAGAGCTACACCGGAACACCCACAGGTGCCATAGAGTCAATGAGCATGATACACGGAGACCCATGAGGGCCACAACACTCATCGCAACAATCCCAGGACCGCCAATGCCCCCCGAACCCGCATCTGAGCAAGTGTGTCTGTGTGGTCATTGTGTTAGTATGATGGGCACGGGCCATGCAACATCACAGTGTGCTGTCTTCAGCGGACGTTACCATGTCACCTCAGCGTTGGCAGTGAGCCTGAACATGTAGCTACGCATGCATCCTCCTGCATGCACAAGTGGAGTGTGCTGGTCCGGTGTACATAGGTCAGTGCAGGGGTCTGCCTATCTGGCAAGGGGAACGGGGTGTCTCGGACATGTCCGTGTGCAAGAAGTGCGGTAAGTGTGTCTCTGTCTTCTGGTGTGGCCGCCACAAGGGCCGCAACAGTCGATGTTGTAAAGTGGCATGTACCACCTCCAAACGGCAGTGTCACGGTGTGATTGGAATGCCGCAAGACATGCTCGAATAGGCATTACAATGGTGTGCCATAAGAGAGCACGGAATACAACAGTGCAGCGCACAAAAGTGTGGGGGCTCATGGGAGGGAGGAGCAGCTGTTTGGCAACGTAACACACAGTGAACCCTCCCATGTGCCACGTGCTGGGCATCTCATCCATGATGACCAGGGTCGCACACATCCCACAACACCCACGACCGGCCTTTGTACACATCCTGTATGAATGCAGCTAGAGAAGTCGCTTTAGGGATGAAAGGTTCTTTGTTTGAGCTATCTTGCGCTAACACATCTGCTGCGCTGAGAAGGAACTGGCAAGTGACCAGCCCCCCCGACAGATACGATAATATTTGCATCCGTCTCCCACGCTACGCACTGCCCAATTTGAGAACAACGAGTACACATCCCACACTCAAAAGTCCTTTGTCGTAGTTAGCGTGCATGAAATCGCCTTCACACGTACTCCCACCACAACCGTGCCCTGCACCCATTGCATACAGATCCGGCTCATTGCACCAAGCTGTGCCATTTCATCCACAAGACTGGCACACGGCAAGCCAGTGCAGCTACAAGCAGAGCCACTGACGCAATGGCAGGGCATCCTGAACACATGGTCGACTCCATTCATGTCCACCTATACCTTGCACGTCTGCTGCATGTCCTGGGTGCACTGCCTTTGGCAGTGCTGTGGATCACTTAGCGGCTGAGCTTCCGCATTTCGGACGTCACCAGCTTTCAACCTGTATTGCAATGTTGCACGTGCCTATCCGAGTGGTGCATGGACGTGTTCCTCTCCAACGTGTGGGTAGCTGACATGGATTACGACGGGTGTGTGCGCCCCCTGCTGGCCCACGACCCGGAGTGTCATGGTGATGCCCGTTTATGGCATGTATGGATGTTTGGCATGCATGTTGGGAACTGGGCCTGGGAGGTTGCACTTGTCGTAGTATGCAGTGAGCAAATTGACCCACTTCCCGATTCTGCTTTGGTGCACATTGGGTACAGTGGTTGGAGTCAGCACATCTGTCCCAGTCAGCTGATGGATTACGTCGACGACATGTCAAATATTGTGGACAACCATCACTCATTAGAGATAGTGTCTTATGCAGCTGCACTCGCGTTCATGGACGAGTGACAAGGTACCTGCAACCACGACTCGATGTGCCACATTGCACTTGTCCCGCTTCATCATTGCACGTTGTGCATCTGCTCACATGTCCCAAGACGACAGTGGACATGACTGCATTGGCGTCGACTCATGTTCGAGGCGCGGACAACCAGCGCTGCTTGACACTGACGTGTGTTGGTGATGGACTACCCCAAAGTGAACATGAACGTTTTCCTACGTTCCTTATTCAGGCATGCTACTGCATTGGTCTGCATATCGTGGCACTACTCTTGGCCATACTGACACGCACTTTTTTTTATAAAGTTTCCACATTTTCACTTGTCTCCAAATGTGTTGTGTCTTCATTTGTATGCAAATGTGTGTGTCACGGACTCTCTGGCTGCCTGCCATACATGAATTGCTACCCCATCCGGACTGTGGGTTTGTACTTATGCGTTCTCATGTGCCTTTTTCGTACTGACGCTTTTGGATGTTTATCCACCACAGGCGAGTGCATTTGTATCATGTGTTCGATTGTGAGAATGTTTGTATTTGGACAACATTGTGTTGGATGTTGGTGTGCTCTGTTTCCAATGTGTGTGCTGCATTGTGTGTGAGATGTCCCTTCATGTGAGGTTTTGTTCACCCTTCTCTCTTTCAGGCAGTGTGGTTTTCACTTCTGTGCTTGTTCTGTGGTGTGATGAAGGTGGGTTGTGTGACTTGTGCTCCTTGTTGGTGTGTTTAATTTTGGGCATGGTTTGTCTGTAGTTGTGCTGTACTTAATTGTACATGTGTGCCATTGTGCCCATCTCCCCTTCATCCCCCCACTCCCTGCTTGTTCCTCTTCCTGGTGCTGTTGTGTCTGTAATTTTGTTACGCCACACATAAATGCATGTAAAGAACAAATTAGAATAGTTTATTGATTCTTTTAGATTGTAAAACTTCTCTCGATTGGTTATTTTTGAATTTTCCATATAAACAGTTTTTTAATATTCAAGGACACATAGAAGTAAGAAGTGCAACGTATTCTATAAACACACTTTCTAGAACATTCTACAACACGTACAGGTTCAAAGTTCATCATTTTTTTTATAAACCTAACGATATTTTTTTACAACACTTTCTTGAACATTTAACGGCACGTGCAGGTTAAAAGTTCACAATTGTTTTAACTTCGAACAGTGCAACAAATGCAAGTAGCAGGTGTGGTTGAGTTGACCAAAGTTTATCCTATGATATGCACTCCACGTTTAAACTGCTTTTTCTTAACTAATCACAAAGATGCTTTTCCACAAAACGAATGTGCACCCTACTCTTAAAAAATGATGCTGTTCATCTCCCAATCAGTTATTGTTTTGAATGAGAAAAAAAAGTAGTTCCCCACCTTTAAACATATCTCTTATTCTACGAACGCACTGCATGACCTACAGACATCTATCCATACTTCCCAGCCATACCTTCAAAATGCTAGTGTGGATCGTAGGACATAGCTATGTTTTCTGGTGCAAGAGGTATGCAGAACAGAGACGTATTGACTTAGACCTAGGTTTATAAAATGTGGACATTAAATGGTGTGGACAGAGAGGATTGAAGTGGCACCAATTGTTGCCTTTGGTTAAAACCTGTTTGCATCTCCAACACACTGACCTCATGATTGTGCACTGTGGTGGAAACGACCTAGGCACATTGACAGGTGTAAGTTTGGAAATGCTAATGAAAGACACCTTTCGACAATTGATGTTGGTTTTGCCTCAAACTGTCTTTGTATATTCCAATATATGCCAAAGACAGAAGTGGAAATGGTCAAACCAATTTTGTCCTCAGATTGAAAAATCTAGGAAGAATGTCAACAAAGCTGTGTCTGCATACCTCAGAGACCATAGAATGGGGTCGATCTACAACAACAACATACGTTTTGATATGGCTGATATCCACAGAAGGGATGGAGTACACTTCACAGATTAGGGAAATCGAGTTTTTCTGAATAACCTGAAGCTGTGCATCCGCACTTATGTGTAGCTCCAACTAATAAACACAAGGGTTCTTTTTAGAGCCGCCTTATATTCCCAATATCGGTTCGCAGAGTGACAGCTGCGATCCGGATATCACAGGGAGACCTGCGGGCCGTCGGGCAGGCTCGCAGAGGGAGAGAAGCGGCCCGTCGGCTCGGCTCACACAGGGAGAGCTACGGGCCGTCGGCTCGCAAATGCACACCAGCATGCTGGCTTGCAGAGGGAGAGCTCGGATCTAACTCGCAAAGGGACACCAACGGGCCAACGGCCCTGCTAGCAGAGACACACCTATCGGACTGGCTCGCACATGTACAGCTAGGAACACGACGGCTCGCAGACGCAGACCTGCGAACCGACGGACTGGTACTGTTTTATGCTTTAGGGTAGTACAGTGGTGTTTGTGTACTGTAGGGGGTTTGTGCTGGAGATAGCGTTTTAGGGTTTAAGGTAGTGCAGTGGTGTTTGGGTAGTGTAAGAATCATGCTGGAGGCAGTGTTTTAGAGTTTACAAAAATGCAGTGGTGTTTGGGTAGTGTAAGGAGTCATGCTGGGAGTATTTTTTTAGTGTTTACGGTACTACAGTGGTGTTTGGGTACTGTAGGGGGTCGTGCTGGGGTAGTCATTTAGGGTTTAATCAATCAATCAATCATAGTATTTATAAAGTGCACTACATACCTGTGAGGGTCTCAAGGCGCTGGAGGGGGGGGGGACGCTGCTACTGTTCGAAGAGCCAGGTCTTGAGAAGTCTCCTGAAGGTTAGGAGGTCTTCAGTCTGCCGCAGGCAGATGGGGAGGGTGTTCCATGTCTTGGCGGTGAGGTGGGAGAATGATCTGCTGCCGGCGGTCACTCTTTGGATGTGGGGGACGATGGCAAGGGCGCAGTCTGCAGAGCAGAGCTGGCGGGTGGGGGTGTAGAGGCTGAGTCAGCTGTTGAGGTACGCTGGTCCGGTGTTGTGGAGTGCCTTGTGTGCGTGGGTGAGGAGCTTGAAGGTTATCCTCTTGTTGATGGGGAGCCAGTGCAGGTCTCTCAGGTGGGGTGTGATGTGGCTGTGGTGAGGGATGTCGAGGATCAGGCGGGCGGAGGCGTTCTGGATGCGTTGGAGCCGTTTCAGGAGTTTGGCCGGGGATCCTGCATAGAGTGCGTTGCCGTAGTCCAGTCTACTGCTGACAAGGGCCTGGGTGACCATACTTCTCGTTTCGGTCGGTTTAAGGTAGAACAGTGGTGTTTGGGTAGTGTAGGGGGTCGTGCTGTGTGTTGTGTTTTAGGGTTTAGGGTAGAGCAGTGGTGTTTGTGTAGGGTAGGGGGTCATATTGGGAGTCGTGTTTTAGGGTTTAGGGTAGTCTACTGGTGTTTGGGTAGTGTAGGGGGTCGTGCTGGAGATAGTGTCTTAGGATTTAGGGTACTGCAGTGGTGTTTGCGTAGTGTAGGGGGTCCTGCTAGGGGTAGTGTTTTAGGGTTTACAACAATGCAGTGGTATTTGGGTAGTGTAGGGGGTTGTACTGGGGGTAGTATTTTAGGGTTTAGGGTAGTGCAGTGGTGTTTGGGTAGGGGGTCGTGCTAGGGGTAGGCTTAATGTTTAGGGTAGTGCAGTGGTGTTTGGGTAGTGTAGGGGATCGTGCTGGGGTAGTGTTTAGAGTTTACGACAGTGCAGTGGTGTTTGGGTAGTCTTTGGGTAGTGTAGGGGATCGTACCAACAGACTGACTCACAGAGCTCCGAGCCGACGGACGGACTTCTAAAGGCATAGCTGCGACCTAGTGATATGAAGATAGGCAGCGTGAAAGGCATATCTCACACAGACACAGATGCCAGTGTTGCCTCGCAGAGGTAAAACTACGAACCCAATGGTTTTTTCACTGAAAGATGCGAGCTGATGGAGCAAATCACAAAATGGCTGCCAACACTTCCTGGTTTCAACCATTCACAGCCAATAAGCTGCAAGCTGGTGCTTGTAACCCCTCAGCCAATCACATGTCAGAATTCTCAAATATCAATATCTGTAAAATTTGATATTTCTTAAAAACTGCTGAATGGATTTACACCATTTAAACAAAAGCGTGCTTTCTGGACCATCACCTTTCTCCCTGCCAAATTTAGTGTAATTCCATTCAGCGGTTTCACCTGTAGTCTCCTGTAAAGTTTCATATGGAAATTGCATGGAGAAAACGCGTTTTATGATCCTCTATTTCTATTCCCCTAATACACCATTCACCCCCAAACTTTCAATCTAAGAGCTAATCAAAAAAAGAGAAACTTTTTGGATAATTTTATAAATATTAGTCAAACGATGCCAAAGCTACAAGCACATAGAAGGCTCCAGAAGGGGGGCCACGCAACCCCCCTCTCAACATGATTGAAGCCTCGGGGCTTCGCGGACCCCAGCGCACCCCCGCAACCCCTGCTATTATTTTTTAAGAAATACCCCCGGAACCTAGCCCACCCAAGGGCCTCATTAAAATGAAATGCAAGAAGCCGCAACCCCAGCGCAAGTTTTTGCAGATTTTTAACTTTTTTAAATGTTTTTTGGGCCCTGGGGGTCTTTCTGGGACCCCCTGAGCAGGCCTATGGGGTCAGGGTTTTTCTACCCTGCCCCCTTCTCTTGTTTTATACCTTTGTTTCTTCGTTTTTGGGTGACTTGCTTCTACCAAGCCACAAGATGGCTGCCAACACTTCCTGGTTTGGACTACTAGCAGCCACCAATCACAGTGAAGTTCGCGCACGCGACTTAGGCTCCGCCCAGATATCAAAACTTACATTTTTCTAATCTCTCAGCAACTACTGAACGTATTTACACAATTTTTTAAATAATCGCTTTCTGACCCAAGCACTACCTTTCTGCCTAATTTGGAGTAATTCCGTTGGGTAGTTTCGGCTGTAGCCTTCCACAAAGTTTCCTATGGGAAATTGATTTTTTGACTCTTATTTTTTGAATTACTCAAAAACTACTGAACGGATTTACACAATTTAAAAAAAACTTCACTTTCTGAACCAAGCTCTACCTGTCTGCCAAATTTGGGGTAATTCCGTTCAGCAGTTCGGGCTGTAGATTGTCGCAAAATTTCCTATGGAAATTAACATGGAGAAAACGAGTTTTGGGGCCCCCCTTTTTTCTCAGCCCTCGCTTGATGAATCACCCCCAAACTTTCAGGATAGAAGCTGACCTGGATAGACTTTTTTGGGGAGAATTTCGTGAAGATTCGTCAAACGACGCCAAAGTTATTAGCAAATCAAAAAATGCTTTTCCTATGGAAACTAGGTTGTAACTATAACTACCTACTGGCGACCGCCAGTAGGTATTATATATATATATATTGTGCTCCTTTTTTCTCTCGTAGAAAACCCGCTGCCTCCTAACCAAAGGGTGAGTCGTGTTGACGAACCACACGAGAGAGTGTCCGTTATAAATCACAAACTCCTTTCCAAAGGATGACAGCGCCACGTGTGTATGCTTTCTTTAGAAGTTTGATTGTCGGCCACCATTGTACGTGTTTCGCCTGCACAGCAGGCTTGCTCACCAATGCCGAGGCATAGTTTCCTGCCAACGTTTGAAAAAAATGTGGGTGCGTATCATGTGAAAACTACAGTGAGAACAATACTAAAGACAGACCAGTAGTTTTCCTAAATCATAATGATTTCCTCTTTCTAAATCGAGTACCCGATTTGACAATGCGATGCGATGCTTATTAATTTACAATAAAAGACTTTTCTCAAGAAAATTACTTTCAATGAAAATTACTGCCAGTAAAAAGAAAATTTGGGGGAAGATTATTGAAAAACAAACCATATCATGATTGTAATTTCACCATCCCGCATTTTTTCAGATATGAATCTTTCATAGTATATTTCTTGTTTATTTCCCAACTTATTTTTGAAACAATGTCATTCATTCAGGAAATAATACCTGGTGTTCAAGTATATACATTATTCAATTCAACGCAATGTATGTATATTCATGCTTGTGCCTCTTTGCAATTACGCCCCTGTGGGCATTCGGTACTCAACATGATTATCTACATCCTTTTCTGTCTAGTGCAAAGTGGAAACGTGTGTGACTAAAATATTAGAATTTAAAATCTATCATTCTCTTGCGGTATAGGAAGCTAATCTCAGACAATTTATTATTTACAAGTGAGTGTGAAAATCTTCTTCCATATTAAGGCCCCCCGGGGTTTTTGAATCTAGCTCAATGACATAACGAGACTCTAGCTTTCTTAATTTCTTTTCTCTGTTGCCACCTCTGATGTCTGATGCAACTGCATCCACCACGTAGTACGTCAATCCCTTTACATCTTTGCCATGAAAAACTTCAAAATGGCGCGCTACAGGATATGTTCTGTCGCCATTTTTAATTGCTCTAAGATGCTGTAATATTCGTTTATGGACTTCCAGAATTGTACTTCCCATCTACCGCAGGCCACAAGCATGTAGACAGCAAACTCTGTTTTGCAATTGAATTTTCCTTTATCTTTTTCATTTTATTAGACAAACCAGGTTTGTATTGCTCTGTATTTTTTCAATAAAAACACGCTTTACACTTTGAGCATTTCAAAAATCCTTGCTTTCTGCTAAGTTGTTTTAGTTTTTACATCTTTCAGGGTATTTTTAACAAGTACTTGTTTTAAAGATCTCGCTCGCCTGAATGTTACCTGCGGGTCACGTGGCACTGCTTTACCCAAAATAGGGTAATTTCTTATAATGTGCCAATGTTTGTTTAAAATGCTCCTCCTGACATTGCTCTGCTGTTTACTGAATGTGGTTATTATTCTACACTGTTCTCTAGTAGACTTCTCATGTTTTACATGTATTTTACCTTTGTTAAAGATAATTTCTTCTCTTGGTTGTTTCGTGGCTCTAAAAACCACAGTTTCTATACACTCCTCAGTGTAACCTCTAGCTTTAAATCTACTTTTTAGAGTGTCAATTTCATAGTTAGTTTCAGCCACTTCACTACAATTATGTATGGTTCTTAAACACTCACCAAAAGGGATGCTCCTAATGAGGTTTTTAGGATGGAAACTCGTTGCATGAAGCAACGTATTCCCTGTTGTTGGATTCCTATAAAGTTTAGTTTCAAGTTTTTTGTCTTTGATGTATACTGTCAGGCCCAGGAAATTCAAACTCATAGCATTGATATTGCTCGTAAAGCTTAAATTGAAATCATTTTCCTGGATTTGGTTAAGGAAACTTTTTGTCTCATTCTCTGTCCCTTTCCAGACCAAAAGTAAATCGTTGATAAAACGACTCCAGTGCATAATGTGATTTTCCCATTCCTCATGGAACCTTGTGAGGATCGCCTGCTCCTCCCACCAGCCCAAAATCAGATTTTCATAGCTGGGGGCTAAGCAGGTGCCAATCGCTGTCCGGCACACTTGATGAAAAAGTTCTCCTTTGAACAAGAAAAGGTTGCTCGTAAGGCACTCCTCTATCATCCGTAGGAGCATCTGAATGTGTAACCATAATCTTAGGGGTCTTGCCCAAAAAAAATGTGTTGTGGCTCTCAAGCCGTCTTCGTGTCTAATGCTGGTGTAAAGTGTGGACACATCAATAGTAATCAGTAAAAAATCATCTTCCCAAAGAAGATCATAGATCGTACAAAGGAAATCTCCTGTATCCTGTATGTGTGAGGGCAGGGTCTTGACAAGATTACATAGAAATGAATCAACATATTTGGAAGTGTTTTTTAGGGCACTCCCAATAGCTAAAATAATGGGGCGCCCCAGTGGGTTAATTGCATTTTTATTCACTTTTGGAATTAGATAAAGCACTGGGGTGGTGGGGTTGCTTTTCTTTAAGAACATATACTCGTCATGACTGATTAAACATTGCTTGTCCCACTGTTGCAATTCCACATTATATCCTTGATGATTCACTGTCATTTCTTTTTCTTGAATTTTGACATAACAAGACCTATTGTTCAATTGCTTATATGCCTCTGTTAAATATTTCCTTTTGTCCCACAGGACAATGTTGCCCCCTTTATCTGCATTTTGCGCAATACAATCATCATTCAAAGATAGCTTGTTAATTATAGTGAAATATTCTTTTTGTTTCGCGTACAAACAGTTTTTTTATTACTGGTACGAGTATGTAAATTCTTGAGTTAATTTATCACCAGATCACTATAAATATCAGTAGCATCTTGTGCTGAGACTGGAATGAAACGTGAACTGGGTCTAAAGCTTGTTGGTGCATCTCTTGAACTGTTAAAACCTTCCTCTTGTACTAAAATCTCTGCATCTAGAATCACATCTTCTCTTATGCTTTCATTTTCCATTTCCCTCAACTCAAGCATTAGATTCATACCATCCACTGCCAGTTCACCTTGTTGTAGCATAGTTGTAGATGGTGTTTCAGGCTGTTTCAGTTTTTGGTACAAAAGGAAATGTTTTTTCAACTTTAGCATTCTAGTAAATTTGAAGATGTCAATTCTACTTTGAACATAATCCATATCTGCCTCCATGCAGAAAGAAAGACCCAATTTGAGTGTCCTTTTATCCTGATCCTTGAGAACAATATTCATTAGATTGATTATGGAAGCTTCGCTGTCATCTTCTATTACTTGCTCCATTTATTTTTCTCTGTTGAGTCTTCTTTGTTTTGCACCTTTCCTCCTCTTGCTCCTCTGCCTCTTCCTCTTGGAGGTTTTGGATTTGGTATTTGTTGCCTTGGTCGCTGATTGAATCTTCTCTCTTGATGTAAAAAATCCAACTCATCTATAGCTGATGATACAGGACCTTTTGCTTGCCCACTCGGGCCTTCATCTACGTCTGTATCTACTTCTTAGCTCTGTAAACTGCCTTGCCCTGAATGCATTTCCTGGGCAGGCTTCTTACCAGTAGTTAATTTCTGCCTGCGAAGTGTATCAAACTTTTTTGAGAAAGTAAATATTTGCCCTGTATCGTAGTCCAGTGTGTCACGGATAATGTTTAGCACTTTTCTATATATAATTTAGTTTTTTTTTAGACAGGTTAGTCACAGTGTGAAGTGATTTTTAAGTTGGCTGTGACACAACTTTACAGAAAGTGTTACTCTTCATCCTGTAACAAGAATATGGTTGCATTATACATTTGATTGAAAGAGTCGCTATGCAGCCTGTGTCAGGCACTTGTCCGCAGACCAAATTTATGAAACAGTCCGTTATTGGCCTCTGTCTGCCGCACAACTTTACAAAGTCACTCTTCAACCTTTGACAGGAACCTGCTTGCAGTACAACTTTACAGAATTATTATCCAACCCCTGACAGAAACCTGTCTACAGCCCAATTTTACAAAGTTACTCTAAAGCCTTGGACAGAAAGTTGTCTGCAGCACATCTTTACAGAGATGCCCCAAAGCCTTTGACAGGAATCTGTCTGAAGACAACTTTACAGAGTCACTCAACAGCCTTTGACAGGCACTTGTCTACAGGAACACTTTACAGTCACCATACAGCCTGTGACATGAACCTGTCTGCAGCACACATTTACAGAGTCCCTCTACAGCTTGTGACAAGCAGCTGTCTGCAGTACAACTTTACAGACATGAGGAGGGAGCTGTGAGCACTATGCACTTTATCCAATAACTTTACAGTTTTGGAAAAGTTGGATGAGATATGTTTAATTTTAAAGATCTAGCACCTGCACTTTATATGGTATTTATCTTTGATGTGTAATGTCTCAGTTTTCCTTATATATCATCTATTGACAATGTAATTTAATGTTCTTTTTTTAACCTGTTTATAATATGTACTCTATTTGACAATTCTATGGATTTGTAACTTGTATGAACTCTCAACAAAAACATATATATTTTTTAAAACTTTACAGACATGCTCTGCAGACTGTGACAGGCTTCGCAGTTGGATTGGGACATAAAATAGGCCCAAGTACCAAAATAAATGTTGCCCCATTAGTGAAGTAAATAGCTAAAAAGTTGCCCATGTTACTAGTTTGTGGCAGGTTTGAACAGTTTTGAACTTGTAAAGACCTGCTCAATAAGTGTTTTGAAAGGCATTGAAGATTGCATGTTTTTGTGCTTTCTGTAGGGAATGTTTCTTATAGTATCTGAGAAATCAACAGCAGAAACCGTACCAGCAGACCATAAAAGATGCCCAGAAACAGTAAAAAACTGGCCCACACAATGACCTTTTAGACCAGTTTGTGGGGCACTGCCTAATTGCTGCTTGGGCCAGTTCGACTCTGACAGGCATCTGTCTTAAGAATATCTTTATAGTCACTGCGGCAGTTTACAGGCACCTGTCTGCAGTACAACTTTACAGAGTCACTCTACAGTCTTTGGCAGGCAGTTGTCTGCACAACTTTACAGAGTCACTCTGCAGCCTTGGGTAGACAGTTGTCTGCAGAACAACTTTACACGGTCACTCTCCAGTCTTTGGAAGGCACCTGTCTATAGCACAGCTTTACGGAGTCCATTTACGGCCTTTGGCAGGCAGTTGTCTGCAGTACAGCTTACCAGAGTCACTGTGCAACCCATGACAGGAACCTGAATGCAGCACAACTTTACACAGCCACTCTAGATCTCATGACAGGCTTTTTTCTGTAGCACAACTTTATGTTGAATCACAACATTCTGCAATCGGTAGTTGGCTACAACAGAGTATTACAGAAAGAGAATCTACACCTTCTAATAGGCAGCTTTAGTAGCTCTCTTGTTACAACTCGTTCTCAAGAGCACTTTGAGAGAGCAGCACACTGCCATTGGCTCTTTTTTTCTCTCAATGTAAAAAATTATCGAGGGTGGTATGTTTCCCTTCTTCAGCAGATTCCTTTCAAAAAAACATCAAACAAATAGGGTAAAAAGTAGTTTAATTGAAATAAAAAATAGATGTCAGGATCAGTTAGAAATATTTTTATAGGACTCACCTTGAAAATATGTATAGTTGTGTTCATGACTTAACAGCCACTCTTCGAGTCACAAGAACTGAGATGCAAGGGATAAACACTGCAAAACATACTCCAGGCCCTCTGCATACACCACTAAAACAATGAGGTTGATTGGGCACTATGAAGACACACTGTAAAACGTTCTTCTTACAGATGACATCACTTAAAACATGCTACATTTGAATGGCAGTGGTAGACCTGGCATCCTGGCGTGGTTTCCCCTGTCTTTTTGCCTCTACCTCCTGTATTTTTGCTTGTGTGCGGGACTTCAGTTTTACTGGATTGCGTACTCTGGGCACTTTACCACTGCTGATCAGTGCTAAAGTGTAAGTGTTGCCTGTGTAAATTGTGATTTTGATTGGTTATTAAGGATTGGCATGTTTGATTTACTGGTAAGTCTCTAGTAAGGTGCATGGTGTGTGCCCAGGGACTGTAAATCAGATGCTACCAGTGGGCCTGAAGCACTGGTAGCACCACCTACATGAGTAGTGTTAGAAATGGGATTTCTGGTTGGCTAGGACTTGCGCCAAAGCCAATCAGAAACCACCACTCTAGTCAGGGCTGGGGTGTTACACGCCAAAGATAACCCCTGCTCACCCCCTTGGTAGCTTGGCACGAGCAGTCAGGCTTATCTCGGAGGCAATATGTAAAGCGTTTGCGCGCGCACCCAGCAACAACACCCAAGGCCCACCACAAAAGAAACTCCACACAAGGTATTATACAAAAATAGCCTTGTATTATACCAAAACACATTAGATAATATTCACACAATTTACACTGTGCCAACTGGCACTGGGCAGAATTTTACAAGGGACTATTTACACGGGACAGGGCCACATGGACCACTGTCAGAATCAGCACAAATCACCAATAGTAAATGTAGAACATATACCCATGGAAACACAAAGTAACTGTAGAGCACAACCAGTAACTACTGGCGCAATAATGACCTCAGCGTCATCACACTAGCATCAGGTATAAAACCTATCCTGCATCCATCACAGGGGCATAAACACATTATGCACTTTCTCATTAGTCTAACGCATTAGACCTAACCACCTAAGTATAACTACTCTAGGGGCGTACATCGCATAGGGAAGTACAATCTCCCTAACATCACCCTAAACAGGGAAAACAACCTCCTAGGCAGAAATGGCCACATTTAGGGGTATAAAACACAGGGTGCGCAAAACATGCTATACACAGTAAATTTCCTAGCACCCAATCCCATTAGCATGAATCACAACAACACCTCAATCACATTACGGTCCAGGTCGCACCAGAACCTAAACGTAGCAGCTGCCCACTACTTGCTGGGCAGCTGGGGACAAGAACAGGGCCTAAACGCTGCAGCTGGCACTAAGTGCTGCGCAGCTGTGGAAGGCAAATAGTAGGCACGGGCTCTCAATAGCCCCTGAAACAATATCCAAAACGTTGGAGCCATCTGGCTCAGAAAATAACATGTCCCCATGGAGTGCACGGGCTCCTGAAATAAATGTGCGCCCAGATAGAAAAGTGCTTGCCCCCCAATCACTGGAGCGCACTGGCGCTGTTAACATGACATATGGCCCCCAAACATTGGAGCCATCGGGCTCTGAAAATAACCATGTCCCCTGGAGCACACTGGCTCCTAACATAATTGTACCTGCTCGGACTCCCACCACAGGGAAAAGCATGGGCCCCTCGGGGCTTGGTAGCAAGTACTCATAATTGATCCCATCGTTGGAGTGGCCCGCTCCCTGGCGGGACCACTCTGCACTGCTATTACAGGGCCGTGGTCGGCATTAATCCAGCACCTACGGAGCCCCCCCCCAGCCCTTCTGAACTTACCGGGCTGCTCCCTGGGGACTCCGCTCCTGTTCTTGGGATCGGCGCCACTGTCATCATGCGGCG
Organism: Triturus cristatus; assembly: GCF_964204655.1. Classification (NCBI taxonomy): domain Eukaryota; kingdom Metazoa; phylum Chordata; class Amphibia; order Caudata; family Salamandridae; genus Triturus; species Triturus cristatus. The sequence goes on from NC_140588.1 coordinate 509,042,916, forward strand.
GGGGCAGGCACCGGCAATGTGCCTCGAGCCCCCTCCGCCTCGACCTTCCTGGGCTGCAGCGCTTGCGGGGCTCTCTCCATCTATGGGAGCCCCGCCTCCTTAGGCGCTCTACTTCACCCGGTCCCCCTCCTGGGGACCGGAACTTCCAGTGTGGAGCTAGCGAGGCTCCAGGCTGCCGCCTTCTTCTTCCCTCGGCACAGTCCAGCGCGGGGTGGGCTCCCGCCTGGATTCCCATTTGCTTCCTTACACCAGCGGCGTGCGCGGGACTTCCCGAGAAACCGGAAGTCCCGCCCGCCGCCAGGCAATACATTGCCTGACTTCCTAGTTGGAAGGACTGGGCCGCAGCGGTGATTTTGTGAACAGGCAAATCATGGGGTGGGCACCCGCGACGTAAAAGAAATAAACGGGGTGGGCACCCGCAACGTACATAAAGAAATTAGAAAGGCGGCCATGACGCGGGGTGGGCACCCGCAATTCCCAATGAAAGTACAATCGGACAACGAGGGGTAGGCTCCCTCCGAAGTCAAAACATGAAGCGGGGTGGGCACCCGCGACAGGACACAAGGAGGGGGAATCCCTACGCTGGGGATTCCCTCTTGAGGAGTTTGCAGCGCTGCAGGCGGCAGAGAGGCGCTCGGGGAAACCAGGGAAGCGCTCTGCCATAAAAATAAAGCGCTCCTCAGCAGATTGGAGACACAGCGCTCCCCAAGCGCTAGGGCAGCCCAGCCTCCACAAGGCCAGTCAAGGAAGCAAAGAAAATAAAGTCAGAAGGATCCCAGTAGTCCTCCAGCATCCAGGGCATCCAGGGGCTGGGCAGGGCCCAGGGAGGCAAGCCTTCCCCTCTGCCCCAGCAGCAGCACGCCCCTGGTAGATTCGAGTCAGAACAAGAACAAGAACATTTTCGTGGGGTCACAGACCCTCTTTTATACACCAAATCCTTTGTTTCCAAAGGTGCAGGGAAGGGGCGAACCAGATGCAACTGGTTCCTGAGCACTTTGTTTTGCTCAGCCCCTCTCCCTATTCACAGAACAGGCCAGGGTCATCAGTCGCACCACAGGGGGCGGAGCCAGCATTGTGTGGGGAAAGCCCAGCCCTATTCAGGTCCTAGTTTTACTCCTCCCACTCATCAACCTGCAGAGCTCTCCACCCACCACTGGGGCAGACCCACCCTGACTCCTGGAGCCGGGCACACCAGCCCATCACACGCCAGACAGTCACTGCACATTTATGCCAGTGTCTAGAAGTGGCGCTTCTATACTAGCTACAACGCCGCACACATCATTGCGCAGCATTCACTCTCACGAGTTTGCACATATCAAACTCGACCCTGCACTCCCCATGCATCAGGAACTAGCACGGTCACTCAGATCCCCCATGCATTCCTATGGGAGGGCAGGTCAGTCTCATTCAACCACACAGAGCGCACGCGCTTTCCACTGGGACACAGTGTGAAAGCGCCTAGAGGCCTAAAACCACTAGTACAACACAGGAAAAAGGCTAGGATACTGCAAAAAGTTCTAGGGGTGAACTTGCCAGAAGGGCCAAGTCCAACACAACCCCCTTCCAGCCAAAACGCAGGGCAGACCAATCACCACCGTGATGGTCTTCCCTGCTTGGGGCGATAGAACACGGACGCAGGCCCGCACTGCAGGGACACTCTCCGGTTCTACGCCATTCTCAATCAACATGGTTCCATCTGGAAAAAAAAAAACGAAAAAAAACTCAGGCCCAACTAGGCTACCCCACTGGTAATGCCTAGTTGTCCACGGCCAGGACCAGGCCCTAGGCCACCCTGATACCACTGGTCCTTGCCAAACCCAGAGTGGGGGTAGTAACCCCTGGCATACAAGCCATTCTCCACTCTCCCTCTCAGTGTAGTTCCCAACTACCACTGATCCTTCAACCTAGGGTCCGCATCCTCAGGCTGACCAGAGGTCACGGGCAAGAATGCCCCACCCTACCTCTACTTCTGGGGTTCCGCACCCACCAGAACACAACTCTCCCCCCAGTTCAGGACCTCTCTCCACCAACTGGTCTACCACCTGGGATCCACGGGGTCAGAGTCGAGGACTCCCTCCCTCTGCACCCCCTTCCACTGTAGAGCAGGGTCTCTTTACCCAAGATGAGCCTCCCCTGCCCTCAGGACTACAGCTGCCCTTACGTCCAGATCCGGAAACACCGACTACTTGCTCCCCAACCGAGGGACGTACCCTTTGGTCAGATGCCTGGCGAACCAGGACTTAACGAGGGTGACACATAACTAATGGGTCGTGTGACAGTCTGCCTGGGGCTGATCTCATGACCTCCTGTCCATCTGACAGTGCGTGCAGACCCCCCAGGACAGAAGTGACGACACCACGGTCACTCAGTGGCGACTCATCCCTCCCGGCTGTTCCCTGACCTACTGGTTCCCACTGGGGAATCCCTCCCCCTCTCACCCCTCCCTCTGGACTTCCGCACCCTCCCACTTGGAGCGGTACCACCAGACACCAGGACTACTGGAGCGCTGATTACAGACACTCCACGTCCTCTAGAAACTGGGAGATCCTCCTCAAATGACCTATTGGTACAGCCTAGGCCCCCGACCTGATGTTCCCTAAAGAAACCATCCAGGCCCTGAGACTGGGTTTCGGGCACCTGGAGACACGCAGTCCCACCCACTCCTTCTCCGCAGAGACAGGACGTGAGCCCCTACACCGAGACCTAGCTGGGCTACTCTGAACCTCTTCCACCATGCTGGGCTGGAAGACACCTCAGCCACTCCTTTTGGAATCACTCCCCAATGCAAGCTCCCTATCCCAGAGAACTCACACCCAATCAACCAGCAAGCTCCTTATTTCAGAGAACTCACACCAAAGTATTCAGCAAGCTCCTTATTTCAGAGAACTCACACCATTCATCCACACACACACACCCCCCAGACTAGTAAGACAGTTTCTACCGCCCCTGATTTCTCAACCTGACCACCACGTGACACAGGTACCATTACTCTGGGAACTGGGAATGGGACGTTCACATTCATCCAGCGCATTACACATTCATCCCCACCCCTCCCAAGTCTGGTAAGACAGTTTCTACCACCCCTGATTTCTCAACCTGACCACCACGTGACACAGGTACCATTACTCCGGGAACTGGGAATGGGAATACATGCACTGGACACACATCTGCTGCCACCACTGGATCCCACCCTTACTGGTGAATCTAGAAACACATTTCCACAGAAATGACACTTAAAAACAAACTTAGAACAATAATCCCTATACCATGTGACTATCTAAAATGCAGAGTTTTGTAGTGCAGCCAGTTGCTGCTGCGGTACAGCGCAAACGCAAGTCCTATCCCACCGCTGATCACCAATGTTAGAAATGGGATTTCTGGGGGGGCGTGGCTTGCGCCCGTAGAAGATGGCGGACACTCTTTAGACCTCCCTGGTTGCGGGGGAGAACGACGACCCTAGCGCGGCGCTGACCGCATATACGAGCCTCCATCAGCGCGTCCCGCTCGTCGGAAGCAGAGCTGCTTGCAATGAAACACTTCTGAACAGCGGGAACACCATGTAAGAGCCGCTATCCTTATTTGTTTAGTTGAGCGGTTCCGTAGCGTCAACGGCCGCCATTTCAGCTCGCGCGCTGACAGGAATTTCAACACGCATTTCCCTCACGGAGCTCTCCATGCATTGTGGTCCTTTAATCACCTGGCGCTTTCGTCTAATAACATAATGGACTGCTTCTTCTTGGCCGTTTTCTCGCATAATAAGCACCTATTTCCCCGTGAAGATAGTTTTGTATGAGCAAGCCCTCAGAAATGTGACTTTGCGACTGTTTTATCTTTGCTCAATAACTCTTTGCTGCCATCTAGTGTCCAGTTGCCTCAAGCATCCCAAGAACAATAATTTCACAATCAGGAATGGAATGGTTTCTGTGGAGTTTTTCGTTTTGTTCTTTCTGAGGGGGAAACAACGTCTTTTATTTCCAATTGCACCTAATTCCTTAAATATAACACTATTCTGATGCACCCAACCTTTAATCTTCTGCAGTTTATTTTGTGGAATATTGCAAATAGGGGGGAAAAAAAAATGTAATATCAAGATTTCAGATATGTGAATAAACTGAAGGAACTTTTTCTTGATGCAGGGTGCACTTTTCTTGTCTTTCACTACACCCGAAGACATGTTATAGTGAACGGAGTTGGATCCTGCAAAAGAGGACATATGTGCCTGATACCTGGGTCATTGTACCATTCCGAGTTTTGAAGGGACACGGTCAATAACCGATCAGAGAGAATACGTTAGAGCAAGCTCCCGGAATAGACACGACATCTTACGTTTATAGACCTTTTGATCTGTGTCTGATTATAAGCTCCTTTCACGGACATATCGTGCATCCTCAGAATCTTCGTTTGCCATCCCTCGGGCGGTAATCGTTGATTTCTGCACGGATCTTCATGGGGAAACTCCGGAATTTAAAGCTGACTGCGTCCTCTCCACTACCTGGGGACTCAGATTCAGATTCTTCTCCTCGAGACATGGCGGACGCCGCGACACCAAAAATAGATCCAGTAAGAGGAGCCATTCCAAAATCGCGTAATAAAGAAAAGTTGTCTTCTTCTCTAGCTTCCTCTAAACGACTGAAGAAGGACCCACCATCCCCAGGGAGTATCTCCTCATCTGCTTCCATGGATCTAATTTTGGAAGAGCTCCGTGCGTTTAAACCTTTCATGGAGGCTACCACCAAGAACATGCAAGCCATGCAGGAGAAATGGTCATCTTTGGAGTCACGTGTTCAGTCCTTGGAATCCTACACAGACTCCTTACAATCTTCTTGTTCCCACATTCCGTCAATAGAGAAGGAGCTTCTTCTACTTAAGCGCCAGACGGAGGATTTGGAAAACAGGAATCGCAGGAATAACCTACGCCTCTATGGTCTTCCAGAACTTACAGAGGGGTCAAACCCCACCGTCTTCTTCCAATCCTTTCTGGCCAAGATCTTAGACGCTCCAACTTTAACTTCCATCAATATCCAAAGAGCTCATCGCCTTGGACCGAGGACCACTAGTAAACCCAGAGGCGTCATCATGCTGTTTCTACAATTCACTGACCTTTTACAGGTCCTTTCAGCCGCCAAGCTCAAGAAACAAATTATATGGGAAGGTCACCGCCTCTATCTAGCACAAGATGTCTCCAAGGCTACTGCAGACCGTAGGAAGAAATTTTTGGACATGCGGCCTCAGCTGCAGGCCCTAAACGCCAGATATGGTCTGCTACATCCTTGTCTCTTCAAGGTCACCTATAAGGACAGAACAACCACATATGAAGATCCTGCGGCCTTACAGGCGTTTCTCCAACTACATGGCCCAGACGTTATGGATGTATCCAGACCTGGTTGACATATTCTGCCCCTCCTTGTTTGAATTCGATGGTTTATGACTCTGTTGTCTCTTTGTTAACGTCCATGTTTTGTTAAATCATGACTGTCTCTTCGTCCGACAGTTGTTCTTGCTCTCACGTGCCCCTTGTTGTGGTGTTGTGAAATGTAGTATAGCTCAATTGTAGTTAATACTTCTTATTTTCCTGTGACTCGTTTTTTCCTCTCATCGCATATCCTTTTTGTTTCTACAGACATTGCCTTCCTTCTTCCTGATGTGTCATGTTATTCTTTTTGCAGTGCGTTACTGGACCCATGGTATTGGAAGTGTGTCTGTGTGCTCTGGATGTTGTCGTCGCTGTCTCCTGGCGCCATCGCCCCATCCTCGTTTTTGAGTTTTTCGTTCCGTTAGTATGTTCCTCAGTCGTTGGTCTCGAACGTGTACTGTCTTTTTGTTGGTTGTTGTCTCTGTACTTCTTTCTATAAATGACTTCTTACCTTTTTCTCTTTCCTCTTCTTTTTTGCTTCCCCTTTCCTCTCCCTTCCCCCCCTTGTCTCTTCCTCTTCTTGTACTCAATATTATTCTCATAATGGTTCTTTCTTTTCTTTTCTTTCCTTTTTTCCCTCTTCGCTCATTCTCCTTTTGTCCTCTCCCCTTCATCACTTTGTTTAAATTTTCTCAATCTTTTCAAATTATTTTTCCTGCAATAACAAGCATGATGCTGTCAGTTGTCTCTCTTTGCTGTTCCATTCCGTGTTACATCATGGAACGTTAAGGGTTTAAACAATCCCATTAAAAGGCAAAGGGTTTTATCACATTTAGCGAGACTTAAATCTGATGTTGCCCTCCTTCAAGAGTCACATCTCTCTGAATCGGAGGCTTTGAAGCTTAAACGTTGTTGGGTGGGTCATGTTTTTTGCTCCCCCACAGTTTCCAAGAAGAATGGTGTTGTGATTTTATTACATAAAAAGTTAAATGTTTCTTCAATTTCTCATGAATGTGATATTGATGGTAGGTGGGTTATCGTTACATTACTTATAGATAATATTCCTATCACTCTTTTTAATGTGTATGCCCCAACTGGAATTGAAAAATATTTTTGGCCCTCTATTTCAACAAAGCTGTCCTCCCTCTCTGGAGATTATATACTCCTTGGGGGAGACTGTAATCAAATTATCGATCCCTTCCTTGACCGCCACACCAACGTTAAATTTGTCCCCTCTAGGATGCACTCTCAATTTGTTAACACCTTTCATAATAATGCCCTGGTGGACATTTGGAGACTGTGTAATCCTGATCTCAGAGAATATAGTTTTTACTCCCCTCCACATCAATCGCAGTCTCGCATTGACCATATTTTCCTTAGCAAGTCTCTATCCCAACACGCTATTCGTTCAGATATTGGTTCTATCCTAATCTCGGACCATGCCCCAATTCATGTGGACTTAGACCTACTTCCTTTTTCCCCCCACTCTGGCAGGTGGCGTTTCAATAATGCCTTGCTTACAGAACCGACTTTTTGTTCTGAATTCACTGACTTCGCCACGGAATTTTTTCTTCTCAACCATACCCCTGATTCCTCTTTTGTTACTGTTTGGGATTCTTTTAAAGCAACCTCTAGGGGTTTTATCATTAATTTTGTAGCCAGACGCAAGAAACTTCGGGAAGCCAAGTCCAAACACATTTTAGCCAATATTAAGACTTTGGAGCTTGAATTTCATGCTTCTAATTCTGAGGCTTCTCTTAAAAAACTTATTGATGCGAAAATCTCCTTCAGTATGTTTACAACTGATGCTGCCTCTAATCTTTTGTTAAAATGTAACTCCAGATATTATGGAGGCAAAAACAAAATGGGGAAACTCTTGGCTAATTACTTAAAGATAAGGAAGGAGCGTTCAAAGATTGAGTCCATTAAGACTTCCACTGGGATCTCTTGCTTTAAGGATAAAGACATTCTTTCTGAGTTTGTTAAATTCTATAACAATCTTTATACCCCCGAACACATTCCGGAAACGACGGATCTTCTTTCATATTTTCATTCAATCCCCCTCCCCTTGACCTCTCATGTAGATTTCATTGATCTAGAACGGGACATTACGCTCTCTGAAATCTCCCATGCAGCTTCTAAATTACGACATGGTAAATCTCCAGGCCCTGCTGGGTTCACTATTGAATTTTACAGCCACTTCGCTTCTCTACTTCTCCCTAAATTATTACTTTTATTCCAATCCTTCCTTGCAGCGGGTTCTTCCAGTGGCACCTTTCAACAGGCTCTAATCTGTCTAATTCCCAAGGAAGATAAGGATCACTCATTATGTAAAAACTACAGACCAATCTCCCTGGTCAATACAGACTACAAAATTTTGGCAAAACTGTTGGCACTACGCATGGATCCCCTTTTACCTGACCTTATTGGTCCTGAACAATCAGGTTTTGTCAAGGGCCGACTCGCGTCTGACAACTCCCGTGTTTTTCTTAATATTCTTAGCAAGGCTCCTTCTTTGTCGCTTCCCTTCGCGGCTATTTCTTTAGACGCAGAGAAAGCCTTTGACAGGATTGGTTGGGACTTTATGTTTCAGGCCTTACGCTGTGTCGGCTTTTCCTCCAAATTCATCTCTATTATTTCTTTACTCTATTCTAATCCCCAGGCCTCCATTTTTGTCGACGGAATGACCTCGGATTACTTCTCATTACACAGGGGAGTACGACAAGGCTGTCCTTTATCCCCCTTACTTTTTGTTCTAGCCCTGGAACCCTTCCTTACCAGAATTCGTATGGATAACAGTATTTCTGGTTTTAATTTTGGTTCACGTCAGGTTAAAATGTCGGTCTATGCTGATGATATTCTTCTCTACTGCCTTGATCCTATTTCCTCTATTCCCTCCTTCCTCCAACAAGTGTCCTCCTTCTCCGCGGTTTCTGGCTACCGTCTTAATGCTGATAAATGCGAGATTCTACCCCTAAACCCTCTCTGTCAAAAACATCTCTTTTCCCAAACAGGTTTCTCTTGGCAACCATCTAAGATCAAATATTTAGGTGTTTGGTTCGCCCCTCTCTTGTCTGATACACTCAAATTTAACTTCGATTATATCTTCAAGAAAATGGACACAGCTATCCAACGTTGGAACCCGCTCTTTCTGTCCTGGTGGGGCCAGCTCAATTCCATAAAAATGATGTTATCGCCTCTTCTTCTATATACCATTTGCATGCTTCCAGTACATATTCCAGTTTCCTTCTTTAGACGGTTTGACTCTTTGTTGTTGAAATTCCTATGGAATGGTAAACGCTCTCGGATTGCTTTGGCTTCACTTCGCAAAGATAAGACCCAATCTGGCGTACGTTTTCCGGATTTCAGAGAATATCATCGAGCTTTTTCTTTGAAGCAATCGATCCGATGGTTCTCTTCTGACCTTCCGTATTATCCACCCGTCTGGTTAAGTATGGAATCCTCTTTTCTTTCCCCTTTTACTTTTCGTGAATATTTATCTTTCACATCTCCCTTGGTTCGCTTTCGCTCTCCTATTATCTCTAATTCTCGCACTCTTCTTCTTCCTTATTTATCATCATCTTATCCGTAATTCTCTCCCTTCATGAACAGCCGATATGGCATAATTCTCTCTTCAAAATACGTAATCGCACTATTTTTTGGAAGACATGGTACTCTAAAGGATTGTGTTGGATCTCCCAACTAATTTCCCGAGACACTCCTCTCTCTTTTCAAGATCTTAAATCCTCTTTTTCACTGCCCTCCTCTGCTCGATCACAATACAATGCCCTACTTCCAGTCTTGATTTCATATCTTCGCTCCTTTGCTCCTTCTAACGCTGTTCCTTTGGATCGCAAACCTACCTCCTCATTATTGGAATCATCTCCATCGGCCTCTGCTATCTATAACTCTTTTCGACTCTCCACTAACAGATTAAAATCTAAAATTGAGACTGCATGGGAATTGGATCTTACTCAGGATTGGCCTTTGTCTTTTTGGGACAAAATATGGACTAAACTTCATAAGACCTCTAGAGCTGCTAATACTACCCAAACTTTATATTTTATTTATACCAGAACTCTACGTACCCCACACACTTTATCCCGCTTTTCACCTGACACATCCTCTACTTGTTGGTCCTGTCCCTGTCCTGTTGCAGATCTCAAACATATGTTGTTTGAATGCCCCCCTATCTCCACGTTTTGGTACCTGGTCTGGGCGCAAATCCAAACAATATTCCATTTTCAAATTCCCTTCTCTCCTCTGCAAGTTTTCCTAGGTTCCCTATCACCAAGCCTCCCACGATCGCCTCCCCACTATCTATTACTTGACCTTTTAATTGCTGTGGCTTTTCATACCATTACCTCTAATTGGAAACAGGCTGCAAAGGTCTCCTACCACTCTTGGTGGAATGCAGTTTGCTTCCACCATCGCTTAGATACCAATTTCATATCTCCCGTTTCCCTAGCAGTTAAACGTGACCTGCTCTGGTCCCCTTTGGTATCCTATCTCTCCTCCTTTGCCCCAACACGTGCTTCTCTAGACCTTGACACTGTTGAGGTACGTAAGCCACCATGAGTTGATTTTTCCGGCTATCTTATTACCCTTTGTTATGACATTATGTTCTATTGTATCATACGATATTTTCTTATATATAGTTTTGTTTGTATTTTTCATGCTTGTCATATCTACTTTTCCTGAGAGCTTCCATTGTATTGCTTATTATGTGTAATACTTACCATGTTGATCATACCCCCTTCCCCCTCCCCCCTTTTCTTATTCCTTTAATAAACTCAAACTTAAAAAAAAAGAAATGGGATTTCTGGTTGGCTAGGGCTTGCACCAAAGCCAGGCAGAAACCACCACTCTAGTCAGGGCTGGGGAGTTACACGCCAAAGATAACCCCTGCTCACCCCCTTGGTACCTTGGCACGAGCAGTCAGGCTTATCCTGGAGGCAATGTGTAAAGCGTTTGTGCGCGCACCCAGCAACAACACCCAAGGCCCACCACAAAAGAAACTCCACACAAGGTATTAATATAAAAATATCCTTTGTATTATACCAAAACACATTAGATAATATTCACACAATTTACACTGTGCCAACTGGCACTGGACAGAATTTTACAAGGGACTATTTACACGGGACAGGGCCACATGGACCACTGTCAGAATCAGCACAAATCACCAATAGTAAATGTAGAACATATACCCATGGAAATACAAAGTAACTGTAGAGCACAACCAGTAACTACTGGCGCAATAATGACCTCAGCGTCATCACACTAACATCAGGTATAAAACCTATCCTGCATCCATCACAGGGGCATAAACACATTATGCACTTTCTCATTAGTCTAACGCATTAGACCTAACCACCTAAGTATAACTACTCTAGAGGCGTACATCGCACAGGGAAGTACAATCTCCCTAACATCACCCTAAACAGGTAAAACAACCTCCTAGGCAGAAATGGCCACATTTAGGGGTATAAAACACAGGGTGCGCAAAACATGCTGTACACAGTACATTTCCTAGCACCCAATCCCATTAGCATGAATCACAACAACACCTCATTCACATTAGGGTCCAGGTCGCACCAGAACCTAAACGTAGCAGCTGCCCACTACTTGCTGGGCAGCTGGGGACAAGAACAGGCCTAAACGCTGCAGCTGGCACTAAGTGCTGCGCAGCTGTGGAAGGCAAATAGTAGGCACGGGCTCTCAATAGCCCCTGAAACAATATCCAAAACGTTGGAGCCATCTGGCTCAGAAAATAACATGTCCCCATGGAGCGCACGGGCTCCTGAAATAAATGTGCGCCCAGATAGAAAAGTGCTTGCCCCCCAATCGCTGGAGCGCACTGGCGCTGTTAACATGACATATGGCCCCCAAACATTGGAGCCATCGGGCTCTGAAAATAACCATGTCCCCTGGAGCACACTGGCTCCTAACATAATTGTACCCGCTCGGACTCCCACCACGGGGAAAAGCATGGGCCCCTCGGGGCTTGGTAGCAAGTACTCATAATTGATCCCATCGTTGGAGTGGCCCGCTCCCTGGCGGGACCACTATGCACCGCTATTACAGGGCCGTGGTCTGCATTAATCCAGCACCTACGGTGCCCCCCCCAGCCCTTCTGAACTTACCGGGCTGCTCCCTGGGGACTCCGCTCCTGTTCTTGGGATCGGCGCCACTGTCATCATGCGGCGGGGGCAGGCACCGGCAATGTGCCTCGAGCCCCCTCCGCCTCGACCTTCCTGGGCTGCAGCGCTTGCGGGGCTCTCTCCATCTATGGGAGCCCCGCCTCCTTAGGCGCTCTACTTCACCCGGTCCCCCTCCTGGGGACCGGGACTTCCAGTGTGGAGCTAGCGAGGCTCCAGGCTGCCGCCTTCTTCTTCCCTCGGCACAGTCCAGCGCGGGGTGGGCTCCCGCCTGGATTCCCATTTGCTTCCCTACACCAGCGGCGTGCGCTGGACTTCCCGAGGCACCGGAAGTCCCGCCCGCCACCAGGCAATACGTTGCCTGACTTCCTGGTTGGAAGGACCGGGCCGCAGCGGTGATTTTGTAAACAGGCAAATCACGGGGTGGGCACCCGCGACGTAAAAGAAATAAACGGGGTGGGCACCCGCAACGTACATAAAGAAATTAGAAAGGCGACCATGGCGCAGGGTGGGCACCCGCAATTCCCAATGAAAGTACAATCGGACAACGAGGGGTAGGCTCCCTCCGAAGTCAAAACATGAAGCGGGGTGGGCACCCGCGACAGGACACAAGGAGGGGGAATCCCTACGCTGGGGATTCCCTCTTGAGGAGTTTGCAGCGCTGCAGGCAGCAGAGAGGCGCTCGGGGAAACCAGGGAAGTGCTCTGCCATAAAAATAAAGCGCTCCTCAGCAGATTGGAGACACAGCGCTCCCCAAGTGCTAGGGCAGCCCAGCGTCCACAAGGCCAGTCAAGGAAGCAAAGAAAATAAAGTCAGAAGGATCCCAGTAGTCCTCCAGCATCCAGGGCATCCAGGGGCTGGGCAGGGTCCAGGGAGGCAAGCCTTCCCCTCGGCCCCAGCAGCAGCACGCCCCTGGTAGATTCGAGTCAGAACAAGAACAAGAACATTTTCATGGGGTCACAGACCCTCTTTTATACACCAAATCCTTTGTTTCCAAAGGTGCAGGGAAGGGGCGAACCAGATGCAACTGGTTCCTGAGCACTTTGTTTTGCTCAGCCCCTCTCCCTATTCACAGAACAGGCCAGGGTCATCAGTCGCACCACAGGGGCGGAGACAGCATTGTGTGGGGAAAGCCCAGCCCTATTCAGGTCCTAGGTGTACTCCTCCCACTCATCAACCTGCAGAGCTCTCCACCCACCACTGGGGCAGACCCACCCTGACTCCTGGAGCCAGGCACACCAGCCAATCACACGCCAGACAGTCACTGCACATTTATGCCAGTGTCTAGAAGTGGCGCTTCTATACTAGCTACAGTAACGCCGCACACATCATTGCACAGCATTCACTTTCACGAGTTTGCACATATCAAACTCGACCCTGCACTCCCCACGCATCAGGAACTAGCACGGTCACTCAGATCCCCCATGCATTCCTATGGGAGGGCAGGTCAGTCTCATTCAACCACACAGAGCGCACGCGCTTTCCACTGGGACACAGTGTGAAAGCGCCTAGAGGCCTAAAACCACTAGTACAACACAGGAAAAAGGCTAGGATACTGCAAAAAGTTCTAGGGGTGAACTTGCCAGAAGGGCCAGTCCAACAAGTAGCGCTGTAAACTTGTCTCTGACCTGCCATTGCAGTGCCTGTGAGTGCATTTTCAAACTAGCATGGTGACCTGGCAAGTGCACCCACTTGCAAGGCCCAACCCTTCCCTTTTACTGTATGTAAGGCATCCCTAAGGTAGGCCCAAGATACCCCAATGGACAGGGTGCAGTGTATGCGAAAGGTAGGACATGTACTGGTGTGTTTTACATGTCCTGATAGTGAAATACTTCCAATTCCGTTTTCACTATGACAAGTACTAGCTCTCCCATAAGTTATCATTGGAGCTGCCTTGTAACATCTTATAAGTATAACTTTCAATTGGAAAGAGCTAGACTAGAGAAAGGGTGTTTGGGCACTCTGAGCTCAGAATTTAAAAACACATCTTTTATTGAAGGCAGTTTGTAAATTGTGTGTCTGAAAATGCCACTTTTAGAAAATGGGCATTTTCTGGCTTTACCATCCTGTGCCTTTGCCTGCCTGTGGAATCATAGTCTGGTTTAGACTGACAGCTGGGTTGTTTGTGCATTCACTTTAGACAGTCACACAAAAAGGACTGAGTTGTGCTTTGCATATCCTGATGGCCCATCAATAGGCTGTTGGGCATTCCTGAGCTAGAGTGGTGGGAGGAGTCGTCACTGACAGCTGAATTGGGCTGTGCCTGACCTCTCACAATGCTGTCTCCATCCCTCTGTAGTGTGTCTGGAGCCAAAGCAGGGCAAGGCAGGATCTTGTGGTCAACAAAAACTTTCCTTTGAAGTATGCCTACTTCAGAGGCCAAAAGAGGTATAAGTATTAGACTTGTAACCCCACATTTTTAGAACGGTTCTGAATCAAGAAGGGGTCTCTGCCAAGAGGAAGAGCTGGAGTGCTGTCAGGAGGAGTACTGCCCCTTTGCTGTGTTGCTGTGCTGGGTTGACCTGCAGTGGCTGCTTCTGTCTTGGAGAGGACAAAGACTGGACTTTTTTTGGTATCCTGATTAAGAAGATTCTCCAAGGTCATGTGTGTGCTTCCCTACTAGTAATAAGTCTCAGGGCAATCAAAGACTTCACCTGCAACATACCTGGACTCTCATGCTAGGAGTTATGACCTGCCAAGTGGTGCCAATTAAAAATATGGGCACTTGAGGTGGTCTCTGCTGCTTCAAGACTTGAAAATCCACACATCACCCTTCCAGTGCCTTTTTTCCGATGCAGCACAGTTGTGCAGGAAACGTTTCCATAAACCGCCGCCGTGCGACCAAAGAAATCGATGCAGTGCCTGTCCTCGGCTGAAAAAAACAGTGCCGCCCACGTTCTGAGCACCATGTCTCTGACGTCTAAGACCACTGTACTGACTTCAACGCAGGCCCTGGTGTCTGGTGGAAAGAATCAACACATCGCTGGTCTGCAGCTGAAAGAATTGATGCAGCGCCTGTTTTGCCGCGGGCGCATCGACATCCAGCGTGAGTGTATTTCCATGCATCGTACCTGCGTGCCCAAGTTTCTAATGCATCGCCCCCGGAAAGGAGCTGCCTCCAAAAATTGACACATTGCTTCTCCCCGCAGTCCGGCATCAACACAACACTTCTCCTGAGTGCACCAGAACTGATGCATCTATTCCCCAATGTTAGATATGGGGGTCTCTAATTGGCAGAGGTAGGTATCTTTGTCCAAATAGGGACCCTTGCTTCTAGTCAGAGTAAGGGAGATACACACTTTACATAACCCCTGCTCATCCCCTGGGTAGCTTGGCATGAGCAGACAGGCCTATCCAAAGGCAATGTGTAAAGTATTTGTACTCAACACACACAGTAATACAGTGATAACACCACAAACGGACATCACACTAGATTAGGAAAAATAAAGTGTCTTTATTTAAACTCAACAAGACCAAAACAACAAGAATCCAACATACATGTTATAAGAATATGGCTTTTCAAAACACCTTGGTCCATAGAAAGCTATGGATGCATGATTCTACACAAAGTAACTGTCAAAATTCACAAGCCCTAACAGCCACAGAGATGGGAAGGGTCGAGAAACAAAGAGATGTGTCAGTTACTGCAACCGTGGGGAGGTAATGCAACAGTTCTGCTGCACGTAGGAGAAGTGATGCGTTTAATCCGGACTGCAGGGAGAAGTGATGTGTCGACTCCAAGACGGTTCTGGTCCACGGGTGATGCGTCTGGAAAATTTGCTGCACAGGTGCGATGTGTGTGAATCTGGGATGCTTTGCCGATCAATGCGGCAGCGGCCAGCGGTGCTGCATCGGTTTCTTCAGCCGCGATCCCACGGTGAAACGGTTCTTGCAGTCACGACACACGCTGCGTTGTCTCTACAGCACCGCAGGTGTACATGGAGATTCTTCTTGCACAGTGGTGCTGCGTCAGGAAAAACAGCCGCAAGAAGAGCAATTCATTGATTTTCTCAGTTCTTAAGATTTCTACCAGCTCCCAACAGCAGGACTAACCTCCAGAGGCACAGAACTGGAATAGGCACCTCCTGGCAGGTCAGAACTCTCAGCAGCAGAGTTCAGGGGAGCTGGTGGTGAATTATTTGCGTTCTTGAGACTTCAAAACAGGAGACTAGCACACAGAGATTCTTCTCTCAAACAGGTTTACAGCAAAGTTTTAATTTTTGTCCTTCCCTTGGCAGAAACAGCAACTGCAGGCCAACCCCTCACAGCACAGAGCAAAGGGGCAGTACTCCTCCTCACAGCTCTCCAGCTCTTCTCCTTGGCAAAGGTTCCTCTTGAGTCCAGAAGTGATCTAACGTTCTGTCCTCACTGGTGCAGTATGACCACAAGGGGTGGAGTCAGCATTGTGCAAGGGAGACAGGCCCTAGTCAGGTGCAAGGAAAACTCCTCCCACTACTCTAAATGCAACCAAGCCACATTCAGCTCAGCTCTGAGTCACCCAGGCACACCTCAACCCCCCCAGTGGCTGTCTTCAGTGAATCACATCCCCAGCCCCTGTCACTCTGTTAAATGGTAGCGGCAGTTTCAGTCGATAACCTTTCAAGTATTTGCCCGGCGGTAATCGCCTCTTATACCACTCGATAATTTACCAATGAAAGAGGCAGGCGCCGGAGACTGGAAGGCAGGAAACAAAGTTTTATTCCGTCGGAGCAGAACACATCAGATCAGACAGCAAGGTATCGTCACGAGGTGCTCTAACTGCATCTCTGAGACCTGGTCTCTTATACACTGGTTTATTGCTTTATTACACATAGTACATTCTTGAGATTCCCTTGAAGTATGGGGGAATATCCCCTGAAGCCCTGGTTCAGATCCAATCCCACACATAGATACAGTAGAAGTTCCCACCCCACCCACAGTAGGAGATGGCTATTGCGCAGCAGGGTATTCCGCCAATTCCTGGGGGTGTGTGTGACCGGTCGGGTCTCAGGGAGTAGGGGCTTTGATCTACTGTAATCCCTTTGATGTGGGGTGTTTCCCTTACAGTAGGGGCAATAAACTGCATCCGCAGGGCTAGGTGATGGCCTGGGACCAGTTCAGACAATGGGGCGCAGAGGAAGGGGGTTATCAAAGGAGAGGCATGACCATGTATGGGATGTCGGTCGGATGTGGTTCCGTAGCAGGGTCGCGCAGAAGGAGAGGGTTTATGGCCTGTATGAGAGAGCGGGGGTGGCCAGCGCGCGGGGGATGCTCGCAGCGCCAGGGGAAAGCGCTGGCGATCGAGAGTGAGCGGGGAGAGAGGGTGGGGTGCCTAAAATGGCGGCCGTGCATTCGCTATGCGTGGCGCTGGGGAGAGGCAAGATGGCGCAGATAATGTTCAGTTTGCACGCTAAATTTCCACAGTCCTCCCTTTTAACATATCTCGCCAGCTTGTCTAGCCGTCATTTTATTCTTCGTTAACCTTCAGCTATAATATCGTTAATGTCTTTCGTACATTCCTTAAAGATACAGAGTTTTTAGGGCATGCAGGAGTAATCTGACACATTTGCTTATAGTTATTTACAGGTGATAAAGTAGGCAGGGAGGTAGTACATACAGAGTTACAGTGTAGTCGTGTACATGGCTGGTGTTGTATGGATGTTACTATACAAAGTTACATTTCCTTAACTTCTCAGTGTACAGTCGGAAGTGATTGATGCAACACCATAAAAACTTGATAAGAAGATAGTTAGTATAAAAAGGTGGTTGGGAGAGGATTTTCGACTTTGACATGGGTTCTTCTTTCCAGTGTCCTTTTGATAAAGACCTATCACTGGTAAGCTCTCATTGTTGTTCTTCTTTCGTTGGCACTGTTGAGCACCGGCGGTGGAGCTAAGGTCCAGCTCAAATCCAATTTCTCACGTTGCAGGGTGTGATCATTCATTGTTCTCCGATCACAGCCCTGTTCCTTAACACAGTTCACCATAGGTACTTTGAGACAGGGTACCTGCCTTTTGTTCTTCTGTGGGTAGGTCAGATTCATAATCCATATAAAAGATGGTGAGAGAGAGAAGGGTGTGACGTGCTTCGGGACGCCGAGGGAAGAGGGGGTGGAGTGGGATCAGATCAAAAATGTGGACCAAGGGGAGCAGAATCTTCCAGCACTGGGCCCATCAATCGGGCCCGACGGGTTGGGACTTCAGGCACGCTGGTCGGTGAGCAGGGGGTCTCGATGTAGCCCCTCGCGCTTATCATCCTGAAAATGGTGTCTCGTCCCACGCCCTTTTTGCTTCGTAGCCTCCCCCTTGGTTGATGTCATAGATGTTCCAAGGTCTGCAGCCAGGCTGTGCGTCACGTCCGACCCCTCCCTTCCGATGGCAGCACGTTATCTTTAAATGGGTACAAGAAACAAAAGTCTTAGAGAGTTGGCAGGGAAGACATTTACATACTTCATCCTCTCTCCCAACCACCGAG
The DNA here is from genome assembly GCF_964204655.1 of Triturus cristatus. Classification (NCBI taxonomy): domain Eukaryota; kingdom Metazoa; phylum Chordata; class Amphibia; order Caudata; family Salamandridae; genus Triturus; species Triturus cristatus. The sequence continues at coordinate 509,060,883 of NC_140588.1, forward strand.
TAGTTGCGGACATGTTTTTATCGGTTGCTGCATGATTGGTGTCTTTTAACTCTGATATTAGTGTGTGCGTTACTAATCTATTAATCATTGCTGTGGTGCAAGTTTCTGTGGGTGTCTCTGTCCATCATCTGGCCCCCTAGGTGCCGATTCCTGCGCCCGATACTGGTTGCAGGAAGCCTGACATCTGTCAGCCTTCTAGTCTATTAAAAATTCGAACCGGCTTCTCCGGCAGAGGCTCGTTCGTCTCAACACAAGTTTTGTTAATATATATTTCCTTCTGAGGACTGCTAAGTTTATGAAAAGAAAGTGCGAGGTGCTACTGTCACGGGTTCACGAGTATCCATTTCGGGGAGGAACATAGGCTAAGCATTATTTTTGCTGGCGACAATAGGTAACCCTTTAACAGTTTAGGCGATGTATTATTAGTGAGGCGGCTAATATAGGGCTGGGGTTATCTTGGGAGGGCGGGGGTAATTCTGGGCGGTGGAGATGGTGTCCCTTAAAAACAAAAACCACTGACATATAGTCCCCGTGTTGAGGGTCAGATTGGGGGACATCAGTCGTCTTACCTGTCCTTTCTTTCTCAGCCGATTAGGCTCAACATTTGCAAAAAGGAGAGGTAGTAACGTGGTAAAGTATGGTCGTTTTGTTTCTGTCAATTTGTTCGAACACCACCGTGTTCAGGCCAATTATACACTTACCGAAAAGGTATGTGTCGTTAATTTATTCAAACAGAAAAGAGGGTAAGAAGGCTTTTTAGTGAGGGAGGGAGTGGGAGAGAGAGAGAGAGAGAGAGAGAGAGAGAGAGAGGGAGAGAGGGAGAGAGAGAGAGAGAGAGAGAGAGAGAGAGAGAGAGAGAGAGAGAGAGAGAGAGAGAGAGAGAGAGATGTGCATCAAGTAGGCTATTTGGCATACATACGACACAAAACGAGAGAGACATGGGTAAGAAAATAGGCCACTTGGTGCACACACAACATGGAGTAGCATGGGTCTGTTCCATGTAAGAAAACACAAGCGGGGAAAAGACATAAATTCGGTGATCACGTACACACAAATGCCGGATAGGGTGTGACAGTACATGCATCAAGTGCAGAAACTTAAGATGGAGACTCAGGGCTACGTTGAGCATCGGGACCTCTCCTTTCCTGTCCTCTTTTTCTATGCTGCGTACTTTCAGTATTTTGTAGTTTATCCTAGGGGGTGTCGGACCCTTTTATTCTCCTCCCTTTGATCGGTGGACGAGCGCTTAGATCATACAGTGACGCTCTCTTCAAGTGACCCAAATATAAAACGCATACACATTCATGCCGTATAATCGTAGTACACACGCACAATCATATCATACACTTTCTCATGTTCCTAATGGTGGTCTGTAAGTTTACGCACTATCTCACAACGTTTGTCTATGTTTTTCCCTGATATTGAACTCGGTGCGGTCCATGTCCATTCCACTCTTCAGTCGGAACTTCGTTGTGACCTATAGAGGGGAAAAAAGAGGGGAGGGGATGTGCAGTATTCAAAGTACCCCAGCGTGCGCAGACACGAAAAAGTTCTACTTACCACGTATCAAGCTAGTCGCAGGAATGGGTGATACCACAGACCTATTATTCTCTTTGTCCGAGACAAAGATGCTCTAATTTATTTCATTTCCTAAATTCGGGTTCCCTTGTCATATATGCATTTCTCAATCGGTCGTGTATTAGGGTGCAAGATACCATACCTTGCGTTCGGCATATACCCTGAGCTATGGTTGACCATGGTTTAACAACTCTTGGAAAAGATAGGTGTGATGGGTACAAATTCCGTTAATAAAAAAGATTCAGGCAAATGGGGACTTCATTATCTGTTTTCTATTGCTTGGGGGTAACAATCATTTATTCAAATGAAGAGATCTCTATCAACCTATGTGATTAGTCATGGCACTGATTCCGTAATTCTTTCAAGAGACCCTTTATTTAAAACAATGTCAGCATACAAGATACGGGCCTACAACCGTTCAGGCCGGCCACGTGGTGGGGAGGCGTCGAGTGTCATGAGCAACGCTACTATGGCATAAAGTCGGTTCCCTTGCCGCCCCTCCCCGACCATCATGTGTGGAAGCATCGCATATATATATATATATATATCTGTTTAATACAAATGTCACGTGACTGGGACGCCACAAGGGTGTGTAGGCCTCTCCTACATCGGCGCCATCTTGGGGCGAAGTCGGGCCAGAGTACAGTCTAAGTCTTTCCATGAATTCGCTGTTGGACCAGAATCCCTTTCAGTAGTTCGAGAACTTTCGTTAGCGTCAATTTTGCGTCAGCATGGCGTCACTGCGACCCCGTAGAAATGCCATGGTTCGTTCTTGGGGCGGGGCAGGAGGCGGGTTCTTCCGCCAACGCTTCGAACCAGTCTTTCTCACTGCACTAAGCGGAGGCAAGGTGGCTGCCGTCCGGGGCAAAGAGCAATGGCGGCGGTTTGTCCTTACCGGAAGTCCGCGGGAGTCGAGTGTCAAATGACTCCAGCCGATTCTGCAAGGCTGAGGGGAGCATCTTGTCAAGGGTGGGGCCCATGCCCAAGCAGACAAGCTTTCGAGTCCAGAATTGTCTCACGGTGGGCTTTAGGCCTGGATCCGGAGGAGTCGACCGCCGGAGTTCAAGGGCAGCAGTAGCAGCAGCTCTTCGGTACAGTCACCGGAGAGGAGTCAGCAGCAGTAACAGCGGCAGTTCGGATGGTACTGCCACCGGGGTGATTCCAGTAGCAGTGACGACAGCAGTTTGGATGGTATCACCACCGGGGTGGGTCCCCGATTACCTTGCTGCGGGGGCCCACTCCTCACGTCGGGTGCTAGCGGCAGTCCTGGTGAACCCGGTGCTTGGGTGGTTGCCTGGCGGCCGCGTGCAGGGGCGCCGGCTCAGCCGAACGGTGAATGAAGTGGCAGGGCGCAACTCAGCTGGCTGACGTGTGAAAGATGCGGTTGGGGTGCCCTCGTCTGCTGGTGAGCCTCCACCTGGGGAGGCGGGGGAGGCCCGTCCGCGTCGCCTCCCTCCGCCAGGGCGTCAGCCCTTAAAAGAAGAGGAGAATGGGAAGGTCCGCACAGCGTGCCAGGGTGCAATTCAGCAGACCGATGAAAAAGATGGTTGGGTGCAGCTTTAGCTGGCCGGCGAGTCAAAGACGGTTGGGTGCAGCTTAGCTGGCCGGTGAGTCAAAGACGGTTGGGTGCAGCTTAGCTGGCCGGTGAGTCAAAGACGGTTGGGGTGCCCTAATCTGCTGGCGAGCCTCCACCTGGGGAGGTGGGGGAGGTCCGTCCGCGTCGCTTCCCCCCGCCAGGGCACCCTTCCGTTATTGGAGGAAGAAGAGAATGGGAAGATCCGCACAGCGTGCCAGGGTGAAATTCAGCAGGCCGATGAAAAAGATGGTTGGGGTGCCTGGCGAGCCTCCACCTGGGGAGGTGGGGGAGGCCCGTCTGCATCGCCTCCCCCCGCCAGGGCATCAGCCCTCATTAAAGAAAGAAGAAGAGAAAGCGGAAAGGCCCGCACAGCGTGGCGGGCTCCGCCTTGGGGTTGCCAGAACTTCGGCGCTTCGTATAGCCTCCGGCCTATTCGCACAGTCGTCCGCCACTGAGGTCGATGGATTTTTGCATGGCTTTTATAGCCCAAAGCCGACTAAGAGAACCGCCCAAAACAGGCCAATGTTGCAATTTCGAGGAAGGAGAGGCGAGGACGGTGTCACGCGGACGTTAAGGCTTTGGGATGGAGGTTGCAGCAGACTGTCATGTAAAATAGTTGTTTTAAAACGTGTTTTAACCTGTTTACCCTGTTGGTGTGTTTGTTATATCCTATAAGTTATTAAAATGTTATAACTATACTACTTCGTTGGAGTGTTTGTACATATTTGCAATCTGATGACGAGCACAAGGAGGTTACTGTGCAATCGGAAAAATAACATAGCCCAATTGTGCGCGATCTAGCCCTAGTTTGGTGACGTCGATGGTGGGTGTCAGCAGGCTTCCGTTTGTGCGGGATTTTGTCATGCTTATTGGGCGGGGTGGGCAGTAGGGCAGACATGTTTAGGCAGCGAGAGTAATGGAGTCGGGCTACCTCGTGGTCGTCTCGACCGTGAGCTTGACTCCTTCCCTTGGTTTCATATGTCCCACAAAGGGCTAACTCCTGGGGTTATTTTAGTTTTCGTAAGGTCAAAAAAAGGATCCTACCAGTGCCTTTACTATCTTGTCGATTCCTGTTCGTTCATCCTTCGCTAGCCGATTCATTCTGGTGGACTCTTTCTTTCTCATCTCTGGGTCGTCTAACGTTATAGCCGACGTTGTGTTCAGCACAGGAGGCTCGGCCGGCGCGGAGGCCGTGAGGACCGAGGCCCCTGTACTGCTTTCGCTCGTGTTCGGGGGTTGTGGGTGTTGCACTACTGATTGGGAGGGTGCATACGGAGGGGGCATGTAAATGATCGGGGGACCTAACAGTAATTCGTCATTCGTTCGCTGCTTGGAGGACAACTCAGGGTAGAGCAAAGAAGGGGTCCTAACAGCGTACTGGCCTGAGGTTTCGGGCTCCTGTCTTAGTTTAGTTTCCCTTCTCTCCTTTATTTCTTCTTCTAACTTTCTAGCGGCAAGGTGAGCTGCCTTTCGTAATTCCTTTTCTGCTTTTACCTCTTCCCTCTTTTTCCGTTGCGTTGCTTCTTTGCGCCACATGCCAATACTGTCAAGCATAGTAGGCGTGGTCTTATTGCTACGCAGAGCTATTTCTAGCGTTTCTATCTTATGGTCGTCGAAGGATCCCATCAGTGGCCACTGACTCTCGGGGTCCTTCTTTGTATATTTATGCCATAGCTTGGTATAAGCTACGGCGACTAGTCCATTTTTAGTGAACATGTCCTTATTAGGGGTGCCCTCCAGTGGAGTCGGATGGTTCACCTCTAATAAGCGGTCCGGGCAGAACCAACTACCAATCAGTGGGGAGAAGATAGGCATGACGGGTTTCAACGGGGACAAAAGTCAGCACTACCTATCTTTTCACTGCTTGCAAAGACTAGACAGAATATCTCTATTCCTCGTTATTTGTAAGCAGAGAATACCTCCAAAGAACCAATATCGAACAACTAGTGTTCGGACAATCAATCAATCAATCAATGGAAGATAAAGATAGGCATGACGGGTTTCAACGGGGACAAAAGTCAGCCTTACCTACCCTTCACTATTTGCAAAGACTAGACAGAATATTCCTATTCTACGTTATTTGCAAACAGAGAATATCTCAAAAAGCACTATTCTCCAAAACAATCAATGTTCGGACAATCAATCAATGGGGAGATAAAGATAGGCACGACGGGTTTCAACGGGGACAAAAGTCTGCGTTACCTACCCTTCACTATCTGCAAAGGGAGAGAGAGAGAGAGTATTTCTACTCCTCCCCGTTTGTAGACAGCGAATATCTCAAAGAGAACAATCAATGAGCACAATCAATGAGCAATACTAGTATTTCCAAAGCTTTAAACAATCAATCAATTATTTCGCATTTTGTCGTGTATCACGACCTTACCCGGACCGCGTGGACAGTTTCTCGTCTTCCGCCTCCAGAGCCCGATCGTCCTCTACTCTCCGTATTTGCCGCGGCACTCCTGATGGTTCCCAGTCAGGACCGTAGATCACTCGAGAGAGGTCTGCTCGGAACCAGTGAAGTTCGGATGATCGGCTGCCAGACGAGGGTCTATTGGGCAGGAGCTCTCCCGATCGTTGCAGTCGTTCACTCTGTCGTCGGGACCTCTCCCACTGGATCCACGTGTCGCTGATGGGCCCCACGTTTGGGACGCCAATTGTTAAATGGTAGCGGCAGTTTCAGTCGATAACCTTTCAAGTATTTGCCCGGCGGTAATCGCCTCTTATACCACTCGATAATTTACCAATGAAAGAGGCAGGCGCCGGAGACTGGAAGGCAGGAAACAAAGTTTTATTCCGTCGGAGCAGAACACATCAGATCAGACAGCAAGGTATCGTCACGAGGTGCTCTAACTGCATCTCTGAGACCTGGTCTCTTATACACTGGTTTATTGCTTTATTACACATAGTACATTCTTGAGATTCCCTTGAAGTATGGGGGAATATCCCCTGAAGCCCTGGTTCAGATCCAATCCCACACATAGATACAGTAGAAGTTCCCACCCCACCCACAGTAGGAGATGGCTATTGCGCAGCAGGGTATTCCGCCAATTCCTGGGGGTGTGTGTGACCGGTCGGGTCTCAGGGAGTAGGGGCTTTGATCTACTGTAATCCCTTTGATGTGGGGTGTTTCCCTTACAGTAGGGGCAATAAACTGCATCCGCAGGGCTAGGTGATGGCCTGGGACCAGTTCAGACAATGGGGCGCAGAGGAAGGGGGTTATCAAAGGAGAGGCATGACCATGTATGGGATGTCGGTCGGATGTGGTTCCGTAGCAGGGTCGCGCAGAAGGAGAGGGTTTATGGCCTGTATGAGAGAGCGGGGGTGGCCAGCGCGCGGGGGATGCTCGCAGCGCCAGGGGAAAGCGCTGGCGATCGAGAGTGAGCGGGGAGAGAGGGTGGGGTGCCTAAAATGGCGGCCGTGCATTCGCTATGCGTGGCGCTGGGGAGAGGCAAGATGGCGCAGATAATGTTCAGTTTGCACGCTAAATTTCCACAGTCCTCCCTTTTAACATATCTCGCCAGCTTGTCTAGCCGTCATTTTATTCTTCGTTAACCTTCAGCTATAATATCGTTAATGTCTTTCGTACATTCCTTAAAGATACAGAGTTTTTAGGGCATGCAGGAGTAATCTGACACATTTGCTTATAGTTATTTACAGGTGATAAAGTAGGCAGGGAGGTAGTACATACAGAGTTACAGTGTAGTCGTGTACATGGCTGGTGTTGTATGGATGTTACTATACAAAGTTACATTTCCTTAACTTCTCAGTGTACAGTCGGAAGTGATTGATGCAACACCATAAAAACTTGATAAGAAGATAGTTAGTATAAAAAGGTGGTTGGGAGAGGATTTTCGACTTTGACATGGGTTCTTCTTTCCAGTGTCCTTTTGATAAAGACCTATCACTGGTAAGCTCTCATTGTTGTTCTTCTTTCGTTGGCACTGTTGAGCACCGGCGGTGGAGCTAAGGTCCAGCTCAAATCCAATTTCTCACGTTGCAGGGTGTGATCATTCATTGTTCTCCGATCACAGCCCTGTTCCTTAACACAGTTCACCATAGGTACTTTGAGACAGGGTACCTGCCTTTTGTTCTTCTGTGGGTAGGTCAGATTCATAATCCATATAAAAGATGGTGAGAGAGAGAAGGGTGTGACGTGCTTCGGGACGCCGAGGGAAGAGGGGGTGGAGTGGGATCAGATCAAAAATGTGGACCAAGGGGAGCAGAATCTTCCAGCACTGGGCCCATCAATCGGGCCCGACGGGTTGGGACTTCAGGCACGCTGGTCGGTGAGCAGGGGGTCTCGATGTAGCCCCTCGCGCTTATCATCCTGAAAATGGTGTCTCGTCCCACGCCCTTTTTGCTTCGTAGCCTCCCCCTTGGTTGATGTCATAGATGTTCCAAGGTCTGCAGCCAGGCTGTGCGTCACGTCCGACCCCTCCCTTCCGATGGCAGCACGTTATCTTTAAATGGGTACAAGAAACAAAAGTCTTAGAGAGTTGGCAGGGAAGACATTTACATACTTCATCCTCTCTCCCAACCACCGAGTAGTTGCGGACATGTTTTTATCGGTTGCTGCATGATTGGTGTCTTTTAACTCTGATATTAGTGTGTGCGTTACTAATCTATTAATCATTGCTGTGGTGCAAGTTTCTGTGGGTGTCTCTGTCCATCATCTGGCCCCCTAGGTGCCGATTCCTGCGCCCGATACTGGTTGCAGGAAGCCTGACATCTGTCAGCCTTCTAGTCTATTAAAAATTCGAACCGGCTTCTCCGGCAGAGGCTCGTTCGTCTCAACACAAGTTTTGTTAATATATATTTCCTTCTGAGGACTGCTAAGTTTATGAAAAGAAAGTGCGAGGTGCTACTGTCACGGGTTCACGAGTATCCATTTCGGGGAGGAACATAGGCTAAGCATTATTTTTGCTGGCGACAATAGGTAACCCTTTAACAGTTTAGGCGATGTATTATTAGTGAGGCGGCTAATATAGGGCTGGGGTTATCTTGGGAGGGCGGGGGTAATTCTGGGCGGTGGAGATGGTGTCCCTTAAAAACAAAAACCACTGACATATAGTCCCCGTGTTGAGGGTCAGATTGGGGGACATCAGTCGTCTTACCTGTCCTTTCTTTCTCAGCCGATTAGGCTCAACATTTGCAAAAAGGAGAGGTAGTAACGTGGTAAAGTATGGTCGTTTTGTTTCTGTCAATTTGTTCGAACACCACCGTGTTCAGGCCAATTATACACTTACCGAAAAGGTATGTGTCGTTAATTTATTCAAACAGAAAAGAGGGTAAGAAGGCTTTTTAGTGAGGGAGGGAGTGGGAGAGAGAGAGAGAGAGAGAGAGAGAGAGAGAGAGGGAGAGAGGGAGAGAGAGAGAGAGAGAGAGAGAGAGAGAGAGAGAGAGAGAGAGAGAGAGAGAGAGAGAGAGAGATGTGCATCAAGTAGGCTATTTGGCATACATACGACACAAAACGAGAGAGACATGGGTAAGAAAATAGGCCACTTGGTGCACACACAACATGGAGTAGCATGGGTCTGTTCCATGTAAGAAAACACAAGCGGGGAAAAGACATAAATTCGGTGATCACGTACACACAAATGCCGGATAGGGTGTGACAGTACATGCATCAAGTGCAGAAACTTAAGATGGAGACTCAGGGCTACGTTGAGCATCGGGACCTCTCCTTTCCTGTCCTCTTTTTCTATGCTGCGTACTTTCAGTATTTTGTAGTTTATCCTAGGGGGTGTCGGACCCTTTTATTCTCCTCCCTTTGATCGGTGGACGAGCGCTTAGATCATACAGTGACGCTCTCTTCAAGTGACCCAAATATAAAACGCATACACATTCATGCCGTATAATCGTAGTACACACGCACAATCATATCATACACTTTCTCATGTTCCTAATGGTGGTCTGTAAGTTTACGCACTATCTCACAACGTTTGTCTATGTTTTTCCCTGATATTGAACTCGGTGCGGTCCATGTCCATTCCACTCTTCAGTCGGAACTTCGTTGTGACCTATAGAGGGGAAAAAAGAGGGGAGGGGATGTGCAGTATTCAAAGTACCCCAGCGTGCGCAGACACGAAAAAGTTCTACTTACCACGTATCAAGCTAGTCGCAGGAATGGGTGATACCACAGACCTATTATTCTCTTTGTCCGAGACAAAGATGCTCTAATTTATTTCATTTCCTAAATTCGGGTTCCCTTGTCATATATGCATTTCTCAATCGGTCGTGTATTAGGGTGCAAGATACCATACCTTGCGTTCGGCATATACCCTGAGCTATGGTTGACCATGGTTTAACAACTCTTGGAAAAGATAGGTGTGATGGGTACAAATTCCGTTAATAAAAAAGATTCAGGCAAATGGGGACTTCATTATCTGTTTTCTATTGCTTGGGGGTAACAATCATTTATTCAAATGAAGAGATCTCTATCAACCTATGTGATTAGTCATGGCACTGATTCCGTAATTCTTTCAAGAGACCCTTTATTTAAAACAATGTCAGCATACAAGATACGGGCCTACAACCGTTCAGGCCGGCCACGTGGTGGGGAGGCGTCGAGTGTCATGAGCAACGCTACTATGGCATAAAGTCGGTTCCCTTGCCGCCCCTCCCCGACCATCATGTGTGGAAGCATCGCATATATATATATATATATATCTGTTTAATACAAATGTCACGTGACTGGGACGCCACAAGGGTGTGTAGGCCTCTCCTACATCGGCGCCATCTTGGGGCGAAGTCGGGCCAGAGTACAGTCTAAGTCTTTCCATGAATTCGCTGTTGGACCAGAATCCCTTTCAGTAGTTCGAGAACTTTCGTTAGCGTCAATTTTGCGTCAGCATGGCGTCACTGCGACCCCGTAGAAATGCCATGGTTCGTTCTTGGGGCGGGGCAGGAGGCGGGTTCTTCCGCCAACGCTTCGAACCAGTCTTTCTCACTGCACTAAGCGGAGGCAAGGTGGCTGCCGTCCGGGGCAAAGAGCAATGGCGGCGGTTTGTCCTTACCGGAAGTCCGCGGGAGTCGAGTGTCAAATGACTCCAGCCGATTCTGCAAGGCTGAGGGGAGCATCTTGTCAAGGGTGGGGCCCATGCCCAAGCAGACAAGCTTTCGAGTCCAGAATTGTCTCACGGTGGGCTTTAGGCCTGGATCCGGAGGAGTCGACCGCCGGAGTTCAAGGGCAGCAGTAGCAGCAGCTCTTCGGTACAGTCACCGGAGAGGAGTCAGCAGCAGTAACAGCGGCAGTTCGGATGGTACTGCCACCGGGGTGATTCCAGTAGCAGTGACGACAGCAGTTTGGATGGTATCACCACCGGGGTGGGTCCCCGATTACCTTGCTGCGGGGGCCCACTCCTCACGTCGGGTGCTAGCGGCAGTCCTGGTGAACCCGGTGCTTGGGTGGTTGCCTGGCGGCCGCGTGCAGGGGCGCCGGCTCAGCCGAACGGTGAATGAAGTGGCAGGGCGCAACTCAGCTGGCTGACGTGTGAAAGATGCGGTTGGGGTGCCCTCGTCTGCTGGTGAGCCTCCACCTGGGGAGGCGGGGGAGGCCCGTCCGCGTCGCCTCCCTCCGCCAGGGCGTCAGCCCTTAAAAGAAGAGGAGAATGGGAAGGTCCGCACAGCGTGCCAGGGTGCAATTCAGCAGACCGATGAAAAAGATGGTTGGGTGCAGCTTTAGCTGGCCGGCGAGTCAAAGACGGTTGGGTGCAGCTTAGCTGGCCGGTGAGTCAAAGACGGTTGGGTGCAGCTTAGCTGGCCGGTGAGTCAAAGACGGTTGGGGTGCCCTAATCTGCTGGCGAGCCTCCACCTGGGGAGGTGGGGGAGGTCCGTCCGCGTCGCTTCCCCCCGCCAGGGCACCCTTCCGTTATTGGAGGAAGAAGAGAATGGGAAGATCCGCACAGCGTGCCAGGGTGAAATTCAGCAGGCCGATGAAAAAGATGGTTGGGGTGCCTGGCGAGCCTCCACCTGGGGAGGTGGGGGAGGCCCGTCTGCATCGCCTCCCCCCGCCAGGGCATCAGCCCTCATTAAAGAAAGAAGAAGAGAAAGCGGAAAGGCCCGCACAGCGTGGCGGGCTCCGCCTTGGGGTTGCCAGAACTTCGGCGCTTCGTATAGCCTCCGGCCTATTCGCACAGTCGTCCGCCACTGAGGTCGATGGATTTTTGCATGGCTTTTATAGCCCAAAGCCGACTAAGAGAACCGCCCAAAACAGGCCAATGTTGCAATTTCGAGGAAGGAGAGGCGAGGACGGTGTCACGCGGACGTTAAGGCTTTGGGATGGAGGTTGCAGCAGACTGTCATGTAAAATAGTTGTTTTAAAACGTGTTTTAACCTGTTTACCCTGTTGGTGTGTTTGTTATATCCTATAAGTTATTAAAATGTTATAACTATACTACTTCGTTGGAGTGTTTGTACATATTTGCAATCTGATGACGAGCACAAGGAGGTTACTGTGCAATCGGAAAAATAACATAGCCCAATTGTGCGCGATCTAGCCCTAGTTTGGTGACGTCGATGGTGGGTGTCAGCAGGCTTCCGTTTGTGCGGGATTTTGTCATGCTTATTGGGCGGGGTGGGCAGTAGGGCAGACATGTTTAGGCAGCGAGAGTAATGGAGTCGGGCTACCTCGTGGTCGTCTCGACCGTGAGCTTGACTCCTTCCCTTGGTTTCATATGTCCCACAAAGGGCTAACTCCTGGGGTTATTTTAGTTTTCGTAAGGTCAAAAAAAGGATCCTACCAGTGCCTTTACTATCTTGTCGATTCCTGTTCGTTCATCCTTCGCTAGCCGATTCATTCTGGTGGACTCTTTCTTTCTCATCTCTGGGTCGTCTAACGTTATAGCCGACGTTGTGTTCAGCACAGGAGGCTCGGCCGGCGCGGAGGCCGTGAGGACCGAGGCCCCTGTACTGCTTTCGCTCGTGTTCGGGGGTTGTGGGTGTTGCACTACTGATTGGGAGGGTGCATACGGAGGGGGCATGTAAATGATCGGGGGACCTAACAGTAATTCGTCATTCGTTCGCTGCTTGGAGGACAACTCAGGGTAGAGCAAAGAAGGGGTCCTAACAGCGTACTGGCCTGAGGTTTCGGGCTCCTGTCTTAGTTTAGTTTCCCTTCTCTCCTTTATTTCTTCTTCTAACTTTCTAGCGGCAAGGTGAGCTGCCTTTCGTAATTCCTTTTCTGCTTTTACCTCTTCCCTCTTTTTCCGTTGCGTTGCTTCTTTGCGCCACATGCCAATACTGTCAAGCATAGTAGGCGTGGTCTTATTGCTACGCAGAGCTATTTCTAGCGTTTCTATCTTATGGTCGTCGAAGGATCCCATCAGTGGCCACTGACTCTCGGGGTCCTTCTTTGTATATTTATGCCATAGCTTGGTATAAGCTACGGCGACTAGTCCATTTTTAGTGAACATGTCCTTATTAGGGGTGCCCTCCAGTGGAGCCGGATGGTTCACCTCTAATAAGCGGTCCGGGCAGAACCAACTACCAATCAGTGGGGAGAAGATAGGCATGACGGGTTTCAACGGGGACAAAAGTCAGCACTACCTATCTTTTCACTGCTTGCAAAGACTAGACAGAATATCTCTATTCCTCGTTATTTGTAAGCAGAGAATACCTCCAAAGAACCAATATCGAACAACTAGTGTTCGGACAATCAATCAATCAATCAATGGAAGATAAAGATAGGCATGACGGGTTTCAACGGGGACAAAAGTCAGCCTTACCTACCCTTCACTATTTGCAAAGACTAGACAGAATATTCCTATTCTACGTTATTTGCAAACAGAGAATATCTCAAAAAGCACTATTCTCCAAAACAATCAATGTTCGGACAATCAATCAATGGGGAGATAAAGATAGGCACGACGGGTTTCAACGGGGACAAAAGTCTGCGTTACCTACCCTTCACTATCTGCAAAGGGAGAGAGAGAGAGAGTATTTCTACTCCTCCCCGTTTGTAGACAGCGAATATCTCAAAGAGAACAATCAATGAGCACAATCAATGAGCAATACTAGTATTTCCAAAGCTTTAAACAATCAATCAATTATTTCGCATTTTGTCGTGTATCACGACCTTACCCGGACCGCGTGGACAGTTTCTCGTCTTCCGCCTCCAGAGCCCGATCGTCCTCTACTCTCCGTATTTGCCGCGGCACTCCTGATGGTTCCCAGTCAGGACCGTAGATCACTCGAGAGAGGTCTGCTCGGAACCAGTGAAGTTCGGATGATCGGCTGCCAGACGAGGGTCTATTGGGCAGGAGCTCTCCCGATCGTTGCAGTCGTTCACTCTGTCGTCGGGACCTCTCCCACTGGATCCACGTGTCGCTGATGGGCCCCACGTTTGGGACGCCAATTGTTAAATGGTAGCGGCAGTTTCAGTCGATAACCTTTCAAGTATTTGCCCGGCGGTAATCGCCTCTTATACCACTCGATAATTTACCAATGAAAGAGGCAGGCGCCGGAGACTGGAAGGCAGGAAACAAAGTTTTATTCCGTCGGAGCAGAACACATCAGATCAGACAGCAAGGTATCGTCACGAGGTGCTCTAACTGCATCTCTGAGACCTGGTCTCTTATACACTGGTTTATTGCTTTATTACACATAGTACATTCTTGAGATTCCCTTGAAGTATGGGGGAATATCCCCTGAAGCCCTGGTTCAGATCCGATCCCACACATAGATACAGTAGAAGTTCCCACCCCACCCACAGTAGGAGATGGCTATTGCGCAGCAGGGTATTCCGCCAATTCCTGGGGGTGTGTGTGACCGGTCGGGTCTCAGGGAGTAGGGGCTTTGATCTACTGTAATCCCTTTGATGTGGGGTGTTTCCCTTACAGTAGGGGCAATAAACTGCATCCGCAGGGCTAGGTGATGGCCTGGGACCAGTTCAGACAATGGGGCGCAGAGGAAGGGGGTTATCAAAGGAGAGACATGACCATGTATGGGATGTCGGTCGGATGTGGTTCCGTAGCAGGGTTGCGCAGAAGGAGAGGGTTTATGGCCTGTATGAGAGAGCGGGGGTGGCCAGCGCGCGGGGGATGCTCGCAGCGCCAGGGGAAAGCGCTGGCGATCGAGAGTGAGCGGGGAGAGAGGGTGGGGTGCCTAAAATGGCGGCCGTGCATTCGCTATGCGTGGCGCTGGGGAGAGGCAAGATGGCGCAGATAATGTTCAGTTTGCACGCTAAATTTCCACAACTCCAAAACCAGACAGTCAATTCCCAGACAGGCAGAGGCACACAGAATGGTTAAACAGGAGAAGGCCTACTTTTGAAAAGTGTTACAGCAAACAAATGATGGACGTAATGCTGACAATGCAAACATTCTCCCCCAGTCAAAAGATCTGGGTTAAATCCATTGTTCTTTTGCCTACTACGCCACCCCAGTTTGGACCCAGCCATATGCAAATCAGTCTTGACCCTGTCCCCCATGGGAACAGTCCAGACCGAACTGCCAGGCCAGGTCCTCCCTGGACCGGAAACAAGCATCCTGGGACTGGTTTCAGGGTATGTCACCCTTCTTCAGCCAGGCTAGCTTGAATCCAGTGGCACAGTGAGCAAGGGACCCACGTCTGGGCATACCCATCCCACTTAGGGCGAAAAGTGTTACAGCAAACAAATGATGGACGGATTGCTGACAATGCAAACATTCTCCCCCAGTCAAAAGATCTGGGTTAAATCCATCATTCTTTTGCCCACTACGCCACCCCAGTTTGGATCCAGCCATATGCAAATCAGTCTTGAGCCTGTCCCCCATGGGAACAGTCCAGACCGAAATGCCAGGCCAGGTCCTCCCTGGACCGGAAACAAGCATCCTGGGACCAGTTTCAGGGTATGTCACCTTTCTTCATCCAGGCTAGCTTGAATCCAGTGGCGCAGTGAGCAAGGGACCCACGTCTGGGCATACCCATCCCACTTAGGGCGAAAAGTGTTTCAGCAGACAAATGATGGACGGAATGCTGACAATGCAAACATTCTACCCCAGTCACAAGATCTGGGTTAAATCCATTGTTCTTTAGGCCACTGCTCCACCCCAGTTTGGACCCAGCCATATGCAAATCAGTCTTGACCCTGTGCCCCATGGGAAAGGTCCAGACCAAACTGCCAGGCCAGGTCCTCCCTGGACTGGAAACAAGCATCCTGGGATCGGTTTCAGGGTATGTCAACCTTCTTCAGCCAGGCTTGCTTGACTCCAGTGGCGTAGTGAGCAAGGGACCCACGTCTGGGCAAACCCATCCCACTTAGGGCGAAAAGTGTTACAGCAAACAAATGATGGACGGAATGCTGACAATGCAAACTTTCTCCCCCAGTCAAAAGATATGGGTTGAATCCATTGTTTTTTTTCCCACTACGCCACCCCAGTTTGGACCCAGCCATATGCAAATCAGTCTTGACCCTGTGCCCCATTTGTCACCCCGAGTGGGACGGGTATGCCCAGACGTGGGTCCCTTGCTCTCCATGCCACTAGAATCAAGCTATCCTGGCTGAAGAGGGGTGAAACCCCAAAAACGGTCCTAGGATGCTTGTTTCCAGTCCAGGGAGGACCTGGCTTGGCAGTTCGGGCTGGACTGTTCCCATGAGGGACAGGGTCAAGACTGATTTGCATATGGCTGGGTTCAAACTGGAATGGCATGGTGTGAGCAAAAAAAGGATGGATTTAGGCCCAGATCTCTGTATTGGGGTGAATGTATGACATTGTTCTGCATTCTGTCCATCAACTGTTGTTTTTGCATTTGTCACTCCGTGTGGGACGGGTATGCCCAGACGTGGGTCCAGTGCTCTCCATGCCACTGGAATCAAGCTATCCTGGCTGAAGAGGGGTGAAACCCCCAAACCAGTCCTAGGATGCTTGTTTCCAGTCCAGGGAGGACCTGGCTTGGCAGTTCGGGCTGGACTGTTCCCATGAGACACAGGGTCAAGACTGATTTGCATATGGCTGGGTTCAAACTGGAATGGCATGGTGTGAGCAAAAAAATGATGGATTTAGGCCCAGATCTCTGTACTGGGGTGAATGTATGACATTGTTCTGCATTCTGTCCATCAACTGTTGCTTTTACTTTCTAAAATTGGCACTTTCAAACACACAAGTTTAAAAAACATCTTTACTAAAATTCTGAGTTCAGAGAGCCTAAACTGTATTTCTCCATCTTGTCCCAATGGGAATTTATACTTGTAAGAAGTTACAAAGTGTCTCCCATTCTATTCTATGGGGAAGATGGCCTTTCAATAGAGAAAAACGAAATTGGTAGTATTTCACTATCAGTACATGTCAGACACACCAGTACATGTCCTACCTTTCACATACACTGCACACTGCCCATGGAGGTACCTTGGGCTTACCATAGGGGTGGCTTACGTGTAAGAAGAGGTAAGGTTAGGCCCTGGCAAGTGGGTGCAGTTGTCAGCTCGACATGGCAGTTTAAGACTGCAGACACTGCAGTGGCAGGTCTGAGATACCTTTTCAGGGCTACTCTTGTGGGTGGTACAATCAATGCTGCAGGCCCACTAGTAGCATTTGATTTACAGGCTCTGGCATACTCAGTGCACTTTACTTGGGACTTACCAGTAAATCAAATATGCCAATCAGGGAGAACCAATTGTATCCCCCTTACCCCGACTAGAAGCAAGGGTCTCTATTTGGACACAGGTACCAACCTCTGCCAACTAGATACCCCCATTTCTAACACTGCAACCTTCTTTGATGTTGAAAAGCATGGAATGGTTACTGCCTTCTGATTGCAAACTGCATAATGACAGTCTGTCTACTTGTGCAGCGATAGGAGCAGGAAGGTGCAGACAGTGGTCCCAGCACTGCTGCTTGCCCTGTGTTCCAGTCCCAATGTGTATATTCAGGATCATCTCTGGGGTGGTGCGACCGGTGCCACAGGGCGCTGACCTCAGGAGGCACTTTGTTTTCAAGTACACTGTGATTTCAAAACCACCCTCTGTTTTGTTCCTCACCTGCAGCAATTTTCAGGCAGCAATAAAATGCCAAGACAACTCTGGTGATTATGGGGCCTGCTGGAGAGAGATCTTGTCTAGTGATAGTTTTGACTTAGCTAAAGTAGCGCAGATAGGGTTAATATGCCTGCTGAAAAGCGCATGTACCATGCAGATCAAAAAGTGCATATAATGTACCCAGTTCAGTGGGTTACTGCTTTTGTCAGAGAGATCCTTTTGTTACTTGCAGTTTATAGGTTAAAATCCTAATATAAATTGTAACTGTCATCAAAGAGCTGCAACCACTGTGTTATGTTTTAAATTCTAAGTTTATGCTTCTCCAGACCAAGCACACTTAAACTACACTATCTACCAGTATGGATGACATGACTCCTACACCTTGTTATCCTCTCTCGTATGTAACATTTCCAATGGGCTGATGTACACACATTTGAATCATTGTCTCTGTATAATGTGTGTGTGATCTAAACTGGTATGAGTAGGTCTATAAAACAAAAGAAATGCATGCCGAGAGAGTGGTTATGGAGACTTGAGGGGCACTGTTAAAGGGTGGTGGTGAGGGAATCCGCAGAGAAGGTGGTCACTGGGGGGCGCCAACAAACATCGTGGCACGGGGCGCCACCAGCACTAAACCCGGCCCTGGGTCTGTTTTAATGGCACGGAGCATATTCCAGGCACATTTCTAATTCAAAGGCTAGGGTGTCGCTCTGCTGCCCCATGCAGACGTTCGTCCAGTTTTCGACTAGCATTTCCGGCAGCCTGGCAGCCCGCACTACCAGATGGGCTAGCTTAACAGCACCACGGTGTTGGCTGTGATTTTTGGCCCATCATGACCCACGGGACCAAAATAAAACAACACAAAAGCAATCCATCGCAGCATTGTCTGTTCTTCCCAAGAAGTTGCAATTCAATACCTGTCTCATTCAGTTTTTTTAGGACGGAGGAGGGTTTCAACTTTTTGTGGAAATACCCTTTGTGGTGCAAGGGTTTAGAGCATCTTTCGCAAAGCACAGGGAGGGGCAATTCGAAGCAGAATGCAAAAATTGTGCTGCGAACAGTGTATGAGGACAATATTTACTACTAAAATATATAGGAAATTGTTAGGAATTTGCAGTTAATTGGAGAAGGTATTGAAATGCAATGTGCACAATAATCAAAGTACGCAAGACACAGTTAGATGCTGTGGAAGCCAGCACAATCTCGCTGGCAGTACCAATGATGCTGTGGTGGGCTTTGGCTGAACTACTGTCGTAGGGCTCCGCATACATTGCGATGCCGTTTCATCTTTAGTTAACACTTCCCTGTGGGATGTGAATGGGTTGACAATAAAGGAAATGATAAAATTAAAAGAGGGTGGTGGATTATACAGTCAAGACAGGGAGGAAAAACAAAAGGCAACGACAAAATACAAAGCATAGGGGAGCAGATGGAAGCATAAAAAAAACAGGCTGAAGAGGGCACATGCCATGGGATGCGCTGAAGGCAAATGACTCAGGAAAGGAGGGGGGAAGAGGAGTAGAGTGAGAGAGAGCGTGATGGAGCGAGAGGTGAGACAGACAGACAAAAACCTGAGAAGGAAATGTTCCCAGAGCTCTGTATGGAATGCAATGAAAAGGCAGCTCCTACTGGAAGCTGTTAAACCAATTTAAAAATAACATCCTCAGAAAATGTGTTACTTTTTATGCGAATAATTGCAGAATTAATCAGTGTGTGCGCGTCTATACGTAGGTATACATTTTAATGAAATAATTAAATATACATATATTAATACTAATGTTAATATTTTTTCAGGCTTACATTTAGAATCGCTCACCTCTAACTTCAAGCTTTCCTACTTAGGACCCTTGTAATTCTTTGAGAATATTGATCAAATATGTACATATAGTGTTTTAGAATGAGGTTACGAATAATCTGGAAAGACAATGTATTGTACCAAGTGCCCTTAAACATTGCTTTCCACGAAATACATGAAAACGAATGCTTAACGGTAACGATCTCAAAATTCATGATTAAAAAAACCCAAAAACTAGAAATGTGACATTTTTTACAATTATTTTAAAATAAAACCCCAGCTTTTTCCTAGCAAACACTGCCATGGGCTTGACTTTCCCCTACAAATGTATGTATTTCCTTGTTTTAATTTTTGCTAGGCGCACTCGTGCTTGTAGGCATGCTTTCCC
Organism: Triturus cristatus; assembly: GCF_964204655.1. NCBI lineage: Eukaryota > Metazoa > Chordata > Amphibia > Caudata > Salamandridae > Triturus > Triturus cristatus. Next base: position 509,080,177 of record NC_140588.1, read on the forward strand.
TGTGCAGTGGCATCCTTTTCTGCTTCCCTGCCCCCTTGGAGCGCCTTCTTCGCAGTTAAGACGCAGCCCTGCTACGTGAATTCTCGGTGCGGGTTGCTTTTTTTTCCCTTCTATCAGTCTAACCTTCTGTGTTGATACATTAATGCTGGTACCCACTTACAAGGATGCCAGATGATCAGTGCAGAACGAGGGTCCCAGGAGAGAGAAGCACGTGACGCTCTCTGCCCTGCAACGTCACTGGCAGATGGCATGGGTACCAGCTCTGGCAGTTGGCATCAATGTCACTTTTTGGAGATCAATGCGATAGTGCAGCTACGCGCAGATCTAGACTCCAGGAGACGAGGCGACACTCCGAGACGCAGACTTGGAGAGGGACGGCAAAAAATGGAAACTGATTTTTGAGAGAAATTAAAACCTTAAGGTAAATATTTAAAAGTTTGTTTGTACGTGGGAGCCAAGTGATTCTGTGTTTGCATATGAATATTTCTGTGTATCCTTGCTTTTGCAGAGAGTGAGGGCGGGCATGCGTGCTTGCACTGTGGACGTGTGACTCCACATAACTTTGCCCAGCGCTTCCTTCCCTTTGATGTGATGGCAGGCTCTCGTTGGCATTATATAACGCGGCTAGTGAATGGACATCTCAGGGACAGCATTGAGACCGGTTTTTTTCTGTCACAGAAGATGCACAATGGGGTTTGTTCTACTGCCTATTCTTAAGGGTCGCTTGTATATCACAATGCGGCTCTTCTCCGTCACGCAGAAAGAGCAAGGGAAAGGGTGAAGCTGGGGCCGGCGAAGGGAAGAAATACAGAAAGGAAGAAAAAGAAAGAAAAATAGAAAGAAAGAACGAGAAAAAGGACGAGAAATAGAAATAAAATAAAGTAGATGAATATTTTACATGTGCATTTTCCAAATGAAAGTGATATTTTGTGAATGTTACTGACAATTTTTTAGCTGGAGGGAAAGCGGTGTTGCTTCCTGTCAAAATGCTGCACGAAATGTGACTTCAGTTGCTCATATGTAGCAAAACGAAGGAGCTTTTTCACTTTTGTTTAATTTAGGAACTCTCCTTTATGCTGTAGAAAAGAAGACCCTTCTACGCTTTTCGAACGAATGGCATGCCAGGAGAATGCCACAGCCACTCTCTTTGCAGAACATGAACATGTACTACATGGGCATGCCAACTATACAGCCAACGAGCCTGACATTGCAGGTTGCCCTTGAAGATTTGTACCTATTTCACGTTTCTAGACCAGTGACTTTTCACAAGAGCTCGCGCACTTCGCCGGAAGGGCACGCGGCCATTCTCCGGAAGGAGCCCACCTGCTAGTCTGTCACATTGCAGGAATCTGTGAGTACCGCTACCTCTCATCCCCGCGCTCTTCCCGCCAGCCCCAGTGGAATTAGGCAAATTAAATCCTGCATTCGTTAAACCCCAAGCCACGCGCTGGCGTTGCGCTGCCTTGGCTGGTGATCAGCGCGCGCTGCCTCCCGGCATCCACCCTGGCCGCGTCTTTGAGCGCAGCCTCCTGGCTTCTCGCGTGAAGCCTTCGACTTCCTTTTGCAGTTAAATTAACGTACATTATTAAAGGACGGACCATGAGCATTTATGCTCCGTCATTTTATTCAATTGTTAATTCTATTGCGGCATTTGTCCAAAACAAGAAGTGTAAATATATTTCGGCGACTACATGCATGTAAGAAATGCACATGTAGAAAAATAATTGTGTTTGTTACAGTGCGTGAATTTCAGTATATTTACAGGTGAGTATGTGTGTATAGGTATTTAGTCTCTTCTATGGGGACGAGTCGATAAAGTATTTTTGAGTGTGGGAAGTAATATTTCTATAGTACTCCTTCACACATTCTTACGTATCTTTGTGAATGGGCCCAATATGTCGAACTCGGTGTCACTAAAAGTCTGAAGAAGGCACAGCCCTTTGTGTTTGTGCTAACTGATAAAACTACTGAATATGGACCCACAGAATGTCCTGTTACAAAAGCATCGAAGACAGATTATAGAGGTGCAAATATCGAAAGGTAAGTGCACATAGGGAAGTATAGATTTAATACTCTAACTCCACATCTGCGTTCCTTGAAGATATATGTATTGCATAGGTACACATATGTTGAGTTAGCTGAAGAAAACCTAGACTTACTTACCTGTCAATATTGTTTCCCAATATTTTGTCCTTGATACTGTGTCCCCTAGATATTCTGGGGTTGATATTCAGGGTGCGCACAGTACTAATTGTATATGAATTTTCTCAGAATACTCCCACCCCCTATAGGTTTGTGGCAATTCGCAAAGGCATGTGCGAGTACATAAAAGAGTAGTACAGGAGCACTACTTTACATACACTAAGATGACTTTGTGAATATGCCCTATAGTGTGCTATAAGGTATTATAACACATGCTCTACAGCAATGAGTGCAGTGGCATGGTAAGACCGGAAGACCTGCCTACCCATGTGGTAAACTTTGCCCACCCAAGCAAATAGATATTGTAATACCACATGTGGTAGCGCATCACCTCACTGTTTACGTGTCCAAAATATGTAAATATGGCATGTTTTCACACGTCTAAGTGGTTTATTTGGCACATAGGTGTTTATCACATATGTTAGTGTGTATACAAATAAACTCATAGCTCAAAGGATGTATGGATATATACAGAGGTAAATTAATAATATGCTTGATAAGTGAATAGATAGATAGATAGATAGATAGATAGATAGATAGATAGATAGATAGATAGATAGATAGATAGATAGATAGATAGATAGATGCTTTGATGATAGTTTGATAGATCAGTGGGTAGGCAGGTTGTCTAATGGATGAATAGACTGGTGGATAGACAGAGAGACTGTTTAAGGAGTATTATTTAAATCATAATTTGCTTATTGGATATATGTATTTGGTCTAAACATGTTGCTAATATAAACCTTTTCGAACATTGTCTTGGCCCTTCTTTCAGGTATTATCAGCTTAAGCAGCCATGTTGACTCTTCCGTTTGATGAGTCTGTCGTTCTGCCTGAATCCCAGATCTGCCGAAAGTTTCCCCGTGAAAGTGAGGAGCAGAAGCAAGTGAAGAAACCTGAAAGCTGCACCAAGCAGATTGTTGCACGAGGGAAAAACATCAGGCGGTCTCCGGAAGAAGAAAGTGAGCAAGAAGACGAGGAAGAAGACAAGGAGGAGGAAGATGAGAATGGTTTGCCCAGGAGGAGGGGCCCCAGGAAAAAGAAGATGACCAAGCTAAGAGTGGAGAGGATTAAAATGAGGAGACATGAAGCCAATGCCAGAGAAAGGGGTAGAATGCATGGCCTGAATGATGCCTTGGACAATTTAAGGAAGGTGGTACCATGTTACTCAAAAACTCAAAAACTTTCCAAAATAGAGACTTTGAGGCTAGCCAAAAACTATATTTGGGCTCTTTCTGAAATCCTGAGGATTGGCAAGAGACCTGATCTGCTCACATTTGTCCAAAACCTTTGTAAAGGTCTCTCCCAGCCAACTACAAACTTGGTGGCAGGTTGCCTACAGCTGAATGCCCGGAGTTTCCTGATGGGCCAGGGTGGAGACACGGGCCATCATACGAGGTCTCCATACTCCACCATATACCCTCCCTACCACAGCCCTGACCTCAGCACTCCCCCAGGGCATGGAACACTTGATAACTCCAAGTCCATGAAACCCTACAATTACTGCAGCGCCTATGAGTCTTTCTACGAGAGCACTTCCCCAGAATGCTCCAGCCCACAGTTCGAAAGCCCCCTGAGCCCCCCGTCAATGAACTATAATGGCATATTTTCCCTGAAGCAAGAAGAGGCCATGGACTACGGCAAAAATTACAATTATGGCATGCATTACTGTGCAATGCCTGCCAGGGGTCCCCTCGGACAGGGCCCCATGTTCCGGTTGCCTACAGACAGCCACTTTCCTTATGACTTCCATCTGCGTGGCCAGCCTCTCTCCATGCAAGACGATTTAAATGCAGTTTTTCATAATTAATGAGGAAAATGAAAATAAACAGTGGTCAATTGCCTCTGTGTCTAATTAAGATAAAGCAGATGCGATTTGGCGGAGTAATTGGCACGGCTCAATTTGAGGTGCCTGTGTTTTCCGCGGTCTCTGACGTGTATTTCAGCTCTTGTAGTATAGTTCCCTCCCTGCTGTAATGCAAGGAAACCTCTCACGAGTAATTCGCCATCCTCCCCATATTGTCCGTAAACACCGTGGTTCTGTTGGTACAATGAAGGCCTCTTTTGTTCGCGTTTGATTTGCTGAATAGTCTTGGCCTACACAATGTGGCGGGATAAGGAGGCGCGCGCAGTACCGAGTCAATGTCTTTTTTTTGATTGTGCAATGATTAGGCGACAGTGCATGCGTGCGACCTGTCTAGAATTATGTATTTTGACAACAGCGAGAGTTTCATTAAGTATACACAAAGAAATTAAATTAAAATCGATCCCCTTTCAGCTCTGCCCTGAATTTAATGTTGTGGCATCTGCTTCATAATATCTTGAATAGGGGTTTTTAGAATACGCATTACCCAGAATGCAGCAATATACATATAAATATATATATAAATATAAATATATTTAAAATACTATGCAATTTTTTAAATGTGAAATGATTGATCACTGATGGCCTAACAGTTGCTATTAATGTTCTGAACATTTGATCGAGGGTAGTAGTATTTTACTAAATTATGTCACTAAACTGGGTTGAGACCCTAATCCTAAAAGACTATTTTGTGATTGAATTTTTGTATCATTCTATACTTTCGTGTACAGGTTTGTTAGGGAAATGTTCACTCGTGTTTTACACTCTATATTTTTAAAGCAATGACATGTACATGCCCCCACGTATGAAGCATATCTGTTTTGCAGTGATATTTTTTATTTTCTGGTATGTGTTGTGTTTTTATTTTTGCTTTGGTTGTGTTTTCATTTTCCGCTTGAGGAGTAGGCCACACTAGGAAGCCGCTTTACTTCAGATGTGGAAAACAGTTCAGAACACTATTTACCGCACACAAGCTGTGCCAAATGAACAGAAGTATATATGTAATGTATATGTGTACTATATATTGTAAACACAAGTCGTTTTTCAATATTTATTAAATGCAGGAGAAACAAGATAAGATGAACAATAAAAAAAAGTCTTTGCTGTCTTTTCTGTGTATTGGAAATTTGTTATTGTGTGATAAAATCATTCAGGGAATATTGCATTTTTCTATAGTTATTGCGTAATTCATGTTTGCAACTTCATATACAGACTGTGCTCCATATATAGAGATTTAGAGACTATACATTATTAAATACAAAGGGTAGGAATATCTTTCATGAAGTAATATTTCACTGCTTTTTAATCTTTTTCTTATACCTAAATGAATTGAGTTTTGCTTCCTGTAAAAATATGACCAACTGTCTCTCTCTCTCTCTCTGTGGGTGTATGTGTATATATATATATATATATATATATATATATATATATATATATATATATATATATATATACTCTTGCAGAATCATTTGCAGCACTGCTTTCTCCCTTTGTCACTGCCTTTCTATCTTTCTCTTCCCCTTCTTTCCCCATTTTCTGCCTTCCTTTCTCTTATTCTGGGTCAATGTTTGATGATGAAAAATAGTCACGGTTCCCAGGGCTGAACTGGAAACCAAAACCAGCCCAGGCAATCATAATGCAGGAAGCTGCTGCCAAAATGGGATGGTTAGGGCATGGTTGGGTCATGGCAGCCCACCCTGCTATAAAAGCAGCCCTAAGCCTGCAGCCCACCAGGAAAACCCAGAGTAGCTGTATGGACAGTCGGTCCCCGACAGGCCCCTAAAACTGTGAGCCATTCCCAACATCTGCACGACACCGGCCTAAATTGAACACCGTCCAAAACACACCTTCCCTTATCTCTCTGTAGTACACTGCTGAGATGATCATTGGCTTTTAAAAATCAGTTACCCAACTTAAGAAGAATAGTTCCAATTCTGTGAACAAATTTGCATATTTACCTAAACAACTTGAGTAATGCGATAGAGTTACGGAAATCCTTCTTAGACTTATCATCTTTTTGTGCCGGTCAACTTCAGGGACATATGTCTGGTTCTAAGGCAGAGGTATATATGATAATCTTTTCAGGCACCTTTTCGCTACTATGGACTAAGCTTCGGAGAATCAATACAAGGCTTCAGCTTGATACCAATTTGAATGTTTTGAGAACTGTTGGTTTGATCTACTTCCTATGAATCCACAATACATAAAGAGTTCACAAATGGTTATGTCATGTCCATATCTGGCTGTTGGGTTTACCCGTTTACCTGTTCGAAGGTCTCCAACTTGTACTCAAAGCTGCTCTAAGAGGGCTATTTCCCTGTATCTGACATGATTAGTTGACTCGCTTTATCAAACCAAGATTTTTAGTTTGTTGTAATGAACGTAACTGCTTTAGAATATTTGGAACATGGTTTTTATTCTAGAAGCGTAGTCACTGTGTAATGAGCAACCTTTAGAATGTGCCTGGAGCTCCTTTCTAAACATATTAAAAGGTTTAAATTTTTGGAATGTGTCAAGCGTCATCTGATTTCTACTCCGATGGGTCTTCAAATAGCACATTTTCTGTACTTTAAACTCATGTGTGTTTCTTCTTAATGGTAGTTGTTTCTTCACATATCTTCACATTCCGAATGACAATATTATATTGTGGTAAACTCAGGAGTAAGTGGCAACATTGGCCTCCAAGAGGAACGTCCTGATAAGGATGTAAAGAGAAAAAGTTCAAAGTCCTAAACACCAGTTCAGGCCTATATTGAGGGAAAGGGTATATATTGCATCTGGTAGAACTGTTTCAATGCTCTAAGCATTTTGCTTCTTTTTAGGGTTTAATTAAAAGTCGGAGAGACGGGGCAAAAAACTGAAATGTGGTTACAGAGAGCATATGCACGGCTTTATTGGAATGTGAGACAGAAATCCTATCACCACCATTATGGGAAAAATATCCTATTCCTGCTAACATAGAAATGTGGGAAAGATGTCCTCCCCTCAGCTTTACAGGAATATGGGGACTTATGCCCGCTAATATAGGGACATGGGAGACAGAAGTGCTATCCACATCTTTATTGGAATGTAAGGATGGTCCAGGCTCCATCATTATTTCAATGTGGGAGTGAGGCCATATCCCCATCATTATAGGAATGTGGGGAGAACATTCCTCACCCTTATGGGAGTATGAGGCAGGTGCCTTATCGGTGCCGCTATAAATATTTGAGAGGCCCTTTTTTGCCTTTATAGGAATGTGGGCGCAGAAGCCCCATCTCACTATTATTGGAAGGTTATTTGATTGTGGGGGCATAGTTATAATGATGCCCGTTATTGGAATGCAGTGCAAATGTTCCTTTTTCCAATATCCTTTATACTTGGCAGGTAGTTTAATAGAAATTATTGTATTTTGGATTAGAAAAGTCTATCCTGCACCTTTAGAAAGCCCACAAGACCTGAACTTGCTCGTTTACCAGTCCTTTAATAACACAGATATTTATCTGAAGGTCGACCCCCTTTGAAAATGGAAGCATATGAAATTAGACAGTGAAGAAACATCTTTACTTCCCGTTTGTGTGTGTGAGAGAGTGTTGCTTTTTTCTTACATTACAAAGTGGTACTGTTGATGAATTAAACTCTTTAAGTTTGGGGGGGATTTGGTGCAAACTTGAGTCAAATGCTACACAAGACTAGTATCAAATAACTCATTTTGACATTTAAATCATGTTATAACGTTAAACATCCCAGCTCCGTTATTAGCTGGTGACTCACAGGCCAAGCCAAGCTTTTATTTACTCAGTGTAAAACGAAAGCATAGATGTGCAGCAGGAATTATTTTCACCGTTATCTACCTGCTATTTGTCGGTGTCCAGTGGTCCGATTTGAGATGAGACAGCATTCTCAAAGCGCCTGAATTCATCTTCACCCTCACTTATTCTTATGTAATATTTTAGGATGAAGCCAGAATTGGAAAAAATATATCCAGCTATACTAAAATTAGAGCGAACATAAAAGCCTGTTTGGAAAGTTGCCATATGTACTCAAATCGGAGCGTGCTACAGGAGCAGACGGTGTCGCCTTGGAGCATTGGCCGATGCCATCTGCTCATCAGCCACTGAAGTACCGCAGAGAGTGAACTGCCTTCCTAGAAGCATAGCAGTCACAGGTTTTAACCTCGGCACTCCTGATTTCACCAAGTTAAATGAAATGACTATGGTTGACGTGGGTGAAAATAGCATCTATTATTTAAGTGCTAGAGACAATTATGTTACCTTTTCCAATTTCTATTCCATCCCATCTCATCCCATCATACCATAGTCTATCCTATCCTCATCCCATCCCAATGCATCCTTTCCTATCCTATCATATCCCATTTCCTTCTATACTGTTCCATTCTATCCCATCCTATACTTTCTTATATTATCCTGTCCCATCAAATAACATATCCATCCCATCCTAATGTATCCTATCCTATCCTGTCCCATTCTATACTGTTCCATTCTATCCTTTCTTATATTATCCTGTCCTATCACATAACATATCCAACCCATCCCACCCTAATGTATCCCATCCTATCCTAACCTATCCGATCCTGCCCCTTCCCATTCTATATTGTTCCATTCTATCTCATCCTATCCTTTCTTATATTATCCTGTCCCATCATATAACATACCCATCACATCCTAATGTATCCTATCCTGTCCCATTCTATCCTTTCTTATATTATCCTGTCCCATCACATAACATATCCAACCCATCCCACCCTAATGTATCCCATCCTATCCTAACCTATCCGATCCTATCCCATCATATCCCATTCCATCCTATACTGTTCCATTCTATCCCATCCCATCCTTTCTTATATTATCATGTCCCATCAAATAACATATCCATCCCAACCCACCCTAATGTATCCTATCCTATCCTGTCCCATTCTATACTGTTCCATTCTATCCTTTCTTATATTATCCTGTCCTATCACATAACATATCCATCCCAACCCACCCTAATGTATCCTATCCTATCCTAATCTATCCTATCCTGCCCCATCCCATTCTATATTGTTCCATTCTATCTCATCCTATCCTTTCTTATATTATCCTGTCCCATCAAATAACATACCCATCACATCCTAATGTATCCTATCCTGTCCCATTCTATCCTTTCTTATATTATCCTGTCCCATCACATAACACATCCAACCCATCCCACCCTAATGTATCCCATCCTATCCTAACCTATCCGATCCTATCCCATCATATCCCATTCAATTATATACTGTTCCATTCTATCCCATCCTATCCTTTCTTATATTATCATATCCCATCAAATAACATATCCATCCCAACCCACCCTAATGTATCCTATCCTATCCTAATCTATCCTATCCTGCCCCATCCCATTCTATATTGTTCCATTCTATCTCATCCTATCCTTTCTTATATTATCCTGTCCCATCATATAACATACCCATTCCATCCTAATGTATCCTGCCCTATCCTATCCTATCCTCTCCTAATTCTATCCTAATCTATCCTGTCCTATCCTATCCTCTACTAATCCTATCCTATCCTATCCCATCCTATCCCAACACATTGTATCTCTCCCATTCCATCCCATACCTGCATAGCCTATACAAGCCTATCCTAATTACATAAACTGCTACCAGAGCTTCTAACGGCTTGTATGTATACATACATTACTGCTGTATAATTTTTGGGATCCTATACAAAGTATTATTTCATCTCGAAAGAGTTTCCTTTTTTTATAACATAAACTGTATGTTCAAACTTTCTTTTTAAAGGCAATGTCCACATTGCTAGGTAGATGCTAATATAATTGTTATATAGCCAATGGTTAATTTACGCACACGTGAAGAGCTAAATTTAATACCCATAACTGATTATCTATGCAATCATAACTGGTAGACTCTGATATATAAGCAAAGAGTTATGATTCTACAGGGCTTCCCATGGATCATGCACATTGTGCTTCGTCTCAAAACGATACTCTGAGGACCTAAATGACACTCAGGATGCCATCTCATATCAAAGACCTCTCCGGTCCCCAGTGCCACTTTCAACTCATGAAACACCTCATCACCCGGCTCCTCACGAGTCCTGACTCACCAGTGGATTCTCCAATTCTACTCTTTGCTGAGAGTGGATCAAAGATAAAAATGCAATATGGTGCAATCCATACTCCACTCAGAGGAAAATAACCATGTTTCCATTTAGCTTGTGTGCAGCTGCTCTTTCCAAAAACAAAAGATGGCCATTTGAAACGCTGCCATGGTTTCCCTAACTTTACAGAGTGTAATAAATGCTTCAAACTAGAGTACCATTGTTAGTGTATAATTCTATACAAAATTGTTGAACCTTTTTATTAAGGGGATTGGAGTGCATACATTAGCACTCTGTAGTACTGTTTTCTTCATTCTTAAATGCCTATGTGAAATATCCGTAAAATATCTAAAATAAGGAATACTCTGGTAATATTCATATATAATCAGGGCTTCCGGTTTTACAGTCTTTATTTTTTTAACATTTCTGTCTGTATTTATCGATATTTATTTTTGGGCCATTTTGTTGGTATTTATCCATATTTATTTGATATTTTTGAGAATAAATGGGGTCATAAAGTGGTATATTTCCACATTTATTTAACTTATAAACATGCATTCATACTTTAATGCCTGTCGTGTTTTAGCAAATTAAGCAGCTAACTATAACAAAACACTTTTCTGAGAAGTAGTAAATATTAGCATAATATACAAATATATGTTAACATATACCTGTATTTAAGGGAATCTCATCCTGTTTTTAAATCTCCATGGTGTCTATTTGCTTAGCAGTTGGTCTGGAATTCATGAAGGACAACAAAGAGATTCACTTAAAAAAATCACAATTTGCTGTATTTTTCAGCTTTTAAAAATAAAAACAGACAGGGAATAGATTTTTTTTGTCTGTATTTTTTTGTAAAAATCAGTAAAAACTGATAACGGGAAGCCTTATAAATAATTAGAACAAATAGAAAGGACTCTGCCCTCTTTGGACGTTCACTAATGGAGAGCAGGACAATTTGGGGTGATTCACAAAGGCATGTAAGTGTACATAAAAGAGTACTCCCGGAGTACTGTTTCCATAACTCCAAAATGCTGTGAATCATTTATTTAACTCTTTCAACTACATGATAAAGCCACCCAGAGTGTCCCTAGAGTCCTGAGTCTGTGTAAACACTGGCTTCATAAAACCTAAGGCTCAGTAAGAAATAGTGATACAGAGAATCAACAACTGAGGGTGCATTGTTATGTGTATTCCTAGCTCACTGCATATTGTGAATCCGGTGACACTCCATTCCTGCAGTGGGGCAGTGCCCCACTCCACTGCTCAGGAAGATGCAGTGCTCTAGAAAATGTTCATGAATTTATTGCACGTTAACTCACCTCTGGAATCCCCGGTGGTGCTCTGGAGTTGAAATTGGCTGAAAATCAGAAAAGAAATAGCAATGAAATGCATCCTGTAGAAAAAATAGCCAAGTTATATGTTAGCGACCTTCCAACTGGGCTTTCCAAAAACAATAGGGTGGGCCTGATTCACAAAGGTAAACTTACACTTGTGTAGAAGTTTTTCTAATTTTTTGGTATTCACAAACTACGAGTTTAATTTTACTACTAGTAATTGTACGACTGCAGAGACTCCGCAGTCGGGTGGAGAACTCTTCACATGAAAACATAAGACAGGTGTATCTTTTTATGTGCGGAGTCTCCGCCACGAGTGCAGAGTCTCCGCAGCTTTAAAATTACTAATAGTAAAATTAAACTCATACTTTGTGAACACCAACCAAAAATTAATTTACAAAAAATTGTAAGTTTACCTTTGTAAATCAGGCCCACAGCCTTTGTAAATGCGGCAATATTTTCTTAACTTTAAGGTACCTATATAATTATTCAAAATAGAATAACACTGCTGCTTTGATAATATATAGAATAATGTATACTTATCAACTACATTTAAACTATTATATAAAGTCACGCGGTTTAAGGGGCACAGCAGTCAGTTACACATCAATTATATTTTAATCTGCAATTCCAGGAGCTTCGTTCTATATATTCCTAGCTTATTGAATGAGCTGGGTAAATTGTTTTAAACACGTTCTTAAAATGGGGCAATGTAATCGTTCTGGAGAAGCATGGGCTTGAAGAAATGACATGTAAATCATGTACTTTGGGCAGCGGCCTGATATTAACTTGTAAATTCAAAACACGAGAGGTAAATAGTCTCTCTCTACAATCAAGTATGTTTAATAGATTCTTGAAAAATAGTGAAGTTTGTTTAGGCATCATAAATCAGAAAACACTACAATCCCTTAATTTTGACCTAATTCTATTGTCCAAGTCATCTTTTAGTTCTAGGTCTGTTCTCCATTATACCTCTCTCCCCTAGGCCCTTTTCTACCTCTACTCTTATTGAAACTAGTGCAGTGTTTCGCACAGGCCTACACAACCCCATAGCTCTGGCACTCACAAGCTTCTTTTTACTTATGTCGGGTGCTGACAGTACATCGAAGTGTGTGGAAGGGTCCACGGGGCAAGAGAGAAGCACAGGACGATAGCCTGCATCAGACTCATCAAACCCTCTCTTTCCGGTGATTGCCAGGTAAGAATTGGCAGCATTGTAAATGCACACAGCGGATGTGTTTACGTCGATCACAAAATGTACCACGTACTGCACATGAATATAGTACTGGAAAGTGAATGGGCTGCCACGAGCCTCGGTTCATACGTATACCATGAGCAGACGTAATAAAAAAAAAAGTATATTTTATCAGAATGGTCGTTACCGCCTCCTTACAACGGCACGCGTGTTTTCTTGTTTTATTGTATGTTTGACAATATCAGTGTCCGGTGAGTGATCCCGTTTCAAGAACAGAGCTTGGAATTGTTCACACCGTCGATCCGCATTCCGTTGACCGGCTCCTCTTTTTTTCAATGAATGGAGCGCGCGGATTATCCACCTCGTGCTTTTGTTGGTATTCGCATTGCGTAGACGTGGCGTCTTTGAATAGCCGTCAGGCACGCGCAGCACGCTGGCCTTTGTCCAGCCCTCTCGGTTCCAAGACCTGCCCCAGAGAGACAATGGCGGGAGCTGAGCTGAGGCCTGGGGTTGAAGTGGTCTACACAGAGCCGCCTCGAGTGGGTCCCACTGTTTCGTAAACGCTTTTAGAAGATTATATGAATTAAGGAATTGTAAGCGCGTGCATATAATTGCTAGAATAATGGCTTCACGGCAGAGCATGGCATTTTATTCATGTGCCTGAGATGGCTCACTCCTGGCCTTGCTTTCCTTGGTCATGCGCCAACCCTTTATTCAACAAAATGTTTCTTGCCTCAGTGTGTTTCTAGGGTACCATTTATTAATGGTTTTGTAAAAATGCATACATTTTGGTCCCTTGAATTTCTCTAGTATACTGGACCTTGGTGAAGTCATGAAAGCGGTGATATAAAACCAAACAGCGCAAAATCATTGTAATGCCACATTCTCTGTGAATCAGCTCCTCTGCCTTTTGGCTAGGTTTTAGCTGTAAAAATACTGTATACATACATACATACATACATACATATATATATTGCAATTAAGAAATAATTATCTTGTGGTACTCTAAGGTTGCACACAAACGTCAGAATCCAGGCTGAGCTATGGGGAAAGATCCAGAATCACACTGGTATCAAGTGCCGCAATGATGCCAGCTGGATTTCTGCCAGCAGGCGTTCCGGGGCCACATCGACGCTCTTTGTCTAAGGTTTTCAGCGGCTTCTTCAGCCGCCTTAGGTAGAAAAGGCCATTACGTATGGGAAAAATACAATCACTACCTTAACCGAAAGTCAGCCAAAAGCAGCGATTTGAGAGGATGCTGCAGAATTCAACAATGCCACTCTGCAGCGAGACATAAGGGAGCGCCCGCTGCCAGATAGTCATTGCACAGCAGGTAATGAAAGACAGCAAGAACTCCAAGGGAAGCCAAACCAAACCGCTAAATCTGGCAGCCATGAGAGTACAGGAGGAGTGCATAGTCGACCCTCTCTGTGCCATGCAGGGAACAGCATAACCTCAGCCAGACTGTTTTTTTAAGTCAATCTTGGCTGAGTGAGGCGTGACAATCTAGTATATTGTCAAATACCTTGGCGATCAGACATATCGTTGCGCAGATGGGACAGGCATCAGCAAAGTGTCGCGGAATCCCATTCTGTATATGCACGACAAAGCTGGTACCAGACTCTTGTTCACTGAGTTAGTCAAAATTAGTCTTTAATTAATAACTAAATTTGGGGAAGGAAATTGGGTGCTTTGTACTCAATCAGAGTTAAAATGAAGATAACATATGTCAGTAAAAGTGTTTCATAAGGTCTGGAACGTTTATGGATGAATTCTAAGAGTGTCTTACTGACCTGAAAAAGAGGATTATACTGTAGCCATTGCAGATTCTGGAAAGTTGCTAAAATCTGGGGAGAGATCTGCAATTTCTCTTGTGTATATTTCATTTATTTCTTAACAAAATGGGAGCACACCCTCTTAGAAACTAATTAATTATGTGTTCTTCGTGGTGTAAAAGATGGATGTTGTTTTCAATGTTATTTTTTTTTTTTAATTCGAAAGAAAAAAACGTTCAAGACCCACCCAGCCAGCAGTGAGTCAGTGAACACCGTGCTCTGGAGAATTGATGGCTTCACTACATGATGCATATTATATTTAATAAATCACTGTTAAATGGCCTATAACCATGTGCAATAATATCGATGTAGGAAAATAAAAGCAGGCAACACGAGGAAAATCACAGAAGGCTATCCATTAATGCTGCACCCCAGAGATCAATAATGTTGAATGCTAGTTAGCTGATGGTAAATTCATTCGGCGCCCCGGCTTGTGCTTCATTTTCCAGTGCATCTGTGGCAGGATTGGAAATGTGAATACATAGAGTAGATTGGAAGTAAAATACAAGTAAATAAAGAAATTGAGAATTTGGTTTCAAGAAAACAGGTTGTCAGGCCATCTTTCCAGCAGCCAGTGGGCGCTCTTAAAGGAAGAAAGCTTAGGGACCCTAGCAATCAATGCTCAATGTACTCAGTCCACATCAGAAGGTGAGTCTCACTTAATCATCCCTGACCCTCTTTGGTACATGTGAGTGAGCATCACAAGGCTCAAGGGACATACGGTGAAACACAGTTATCACAAGGACAATGAAGTATAATTATACTGCCAAGGTTGTGTGTTGACGGCACTTTTAATATCTCATACACATTTTATTACAATGGAAACAAATCACTGAAAAGTACAGAACGCAATACAATATAACCACTGCAACACAATACTGATCCCAGAATTAAAAATCTCACTATGAAAGCAATAAGCTCATGTGGTACTGGCTATAGGTTAAAGCAGATGTGAGGCGCTACATAATAATGAAATAAAAGCTCTGGTTAACCACACTGTGCAATGTTTGTAATTAATATTGACAAAGCTCGGAACACACCTGGACTGGAAAAGACAAGGCACTACAGAAATGCACTAGAGATTCAGAAATACAAGGTTCACACACTGTTAATGCCATGAACATTTATGGCCATTTTGGTTAAACCGTTGTTTAAAATCTTCCTGTCAAAACAGGATACTTTGCAACTCTTTGGTATGTGATTCAGTTTCGCAAACCGAGATGTTCATGAACACCTTGGCTATACAAATAAAAACAAACATAACATCTACAATATCAAGGGTGTGTGTGTGGTGTCTCAGAGTTCGTGTGTGGCAACTTTGTGAACACCAAGCAGTTTTGCTGACCTCTGAGAGTCCAGTGACATGGAGCAATTAGCCTAGGAAGACGCAGAGCGCATAACCAACCTCAAAGGTCTTTGGATCTGGAAAGCTAGCTAGAATGTTTGGTGCTGGACCATCACGCTTGGTAAAATCACAGACGTGACAATAGTGGTAAAGATAAGACATGTTAATGCAGGGAGTGGCGTACTTACCTGGCAGAGTCACCACCATCTCATCTGCACTTGCAGCCGTGGATACCTTTGGTAGACCATCTCTGCTAGTTGAGGGGCTCAGGTGTTCTTGAACATCACTTGTCATTGAAGTTAGTTCATTAGCAGACTACAACTCTGTCGTGTGGTGGATAGTAGAGAGGGATCAGGATCTCTTAAGTGATGTAGGTCTCTATGGATGTGCGGGGGTTCCAAGCAAGTTAGTAGCAGCAGCATGGAATGCAGGAAGAGCTTAATTGGGGCCTCATGCTTACCACTATCCAGGATGAAGTGGGCACTGTGTTGGCTCTACCAAGAGCTGCAGGGTCCATGCAAGCCCTGAGTCCAAACAATGTTCGCTGAGCTTCTGTGTATATTCCAGATGTGTAGTTGGGCAGATACCTACTGTCACCCAATGTCAAGAGCATCTCACAGTTTCAAAGTCTAACCAATCAGGTTGGGTCAGTGTATTC
Organism: Triturus cristatus; assembly: GCF_964204655.1. NCBI lineage: Eukaryota > Metazoa > Chordata > Amphibia > Caudata > Salamandridae > Triturus > Triturus cristatus. Next base: position 509,096,717 of record NC_140588.1, read on the forward strand.
TTCCAGAGAAAGCCCTACACCCAAAACCCATAATACACTGCAGAATGTTCTGCAGTCCTGCAGCAATGAAAGAAACAAAAGTGGGGACATGGATTGTCCTAAGTGGGCATCATATATCCTCTAATATGCAAATCCCTTTCTAACTCAAAGTAAATGTTGTTCATGATAAAGTTCAGGTGACCCCAATGACATTTGCACCAGTAAGGATCACAAAGCTTTTACTGCATGCATACATTCTAATATTTACAAAGAGTTAAAAGCAAAAAAATTGTATATTGTTCACAAACTTCACTTGTATTAAAAACTGTTGGACTTGGTCCTTTTTGCAGGATTATCCCCGAACTTTTTGCTTCTTCCTCCTATTTTTGCCTGACCTGTTTTTGTTGGCTTCAGGACTCTGGGCACTTTATCACTGCTGATCAGTGCTAAAGTGCATATGCTCTCTGTGTACATTGTTATCATGATTGGTTATCCATGATTGGCATATTTGATTTACTGGTAAGCCCTGAGTAAAGTGCACTGGGAATAATGGATTTAACCCAGATCTCTTGACTGGGGGTGGTAGCATGATTTATTCAGCATTCCGTCCATCATTTGTTTGCATAGCACTTTTTGCCTTAAGTGGGATGGGCATGCCCAGTCGAGCGTCCCTTGCTCATTGTGCCACTGGATTCAAGCTAGCCTGGTTGATGAGGGGTAATAGCCCAGAACCGGTCCCAAGATGCTTGTTTCCGGTCCAGGGCGAACTGGCTTTGGAGTTCGGGCTGGACTGTTCCCATAAGGAACAGGGTCAAGACTGATTTGCATATGGCTGGGTCTAAACTGGGGTGGCATGATGAGCAAAAGAACAATGGATTTAACCCAGATCACTTGACTGGGTGTGATTACATGATTTATTCAGCATTCTGTCCATCATTTGTTGGCGTAGCACTTTTAAAAAGTAGGCATTTTTTTGTTTAACTGTTCTGTGTGCCTCATCCTGTTTGTTTATTGGCTGTCTGGTTTTTGGAGTGACAGGGGCTGGGATGTGCATTCGCTGTAGACAGCCACTGGCGGGGGTGGGGTTGGGGTGTGCCTGGCCCTTCCTGGATGACTCAGAGCTGAGCTGAATAGACCGTGAACCGTGCCTGAATTTAGACTAGTGGGAGCAGATTTCCTTGCACCTGATTAGAGCCTGTCTACTTTGCACAATGCTGTCTCCACCCCCTGTGGTCATACTGAACCAGTGAGGACAGACCTGATTTGGACTTGGAGCAGAGACCCCTGCACCAGGACAACAAAGATATTCTGGGGTATAAGTATTAGACCTAAAACCCCAAAATTTTAGATTACTTCTGGACTCAAGAGGAACTTTTGCCAAGGAGAAGAGCTGTTAGGAGGAAAAGAAAATTGGCGTATCGCTATTCTTGCAGCTATCTTTCTGATGCAGCACTGCTGTGCGAGAAGAATCTCCTCGCATTGCTGCGCCACTGCCGAAACCAATGCCGCGCCTGTCGCCACTGCAAGAACCTACGCATCGAGGGATCATGGCTGAAGAAACCGATGTAGGGCCGCCGCATCGATCGCCACCACATCCCGGATTTCCACGCATCGTACCTGTGCTGCAAGTTTTCCCGAGGCATCACCCGCGGACCAGAACCGTCTTGGAATCGAAGCATCACTTACCCTTACAGACCGGATTTGACACATTACTTCTGCATGCAGCAGAACTGTTCCATCGCCTCCCCTTAGTCTCAGGAACTGACGCATCTCTTTGTTTCTTGTCGCTTCCCATCTCTGCGGCTGTTTGGGCTTGTCATTTTTTATGCATCTACAGGTACTTTGTGAGATATCACACATCCTTAGTTTTCTATGGACCAAATTGTTTGAAACCTTTTTAAAGTTATATTCTTATTGCATGCATGTTGGATTTCTTGTTGGTTTGGTCTTATTGAGTTTAGATAAAGATACTTTAGTTTTCTAAACTGGTGTGGTTTCCATTTGTAATGTTATCACTATATTACTCTGCGTTTTGAGTACAAATAGTTTTTGGGATAAGTCTGTCTGCTCGTGCTAAGCTATGTAGGGGGTGAGCAGGGGTTTTCTAAAGTGTGTATCCCCCTTACCCTGACAAGAAGAAAGGGTTCCTATTTGGACAAAGGTGCCTACCTCTGCCAGCTAGAGACCCCCATTTCTAACCAAAACACCCAAATAGGACCCCATCTGCTCAAACTCTAGTGTTAATTGATCAGGAAGGCTGGTTGGGGAGTGCCCAGAGTGCACCTAGGCACCCAAAAAAGATAATCACTGTCACTATCCATTGCTTTTGCAGATTCACAAAAGAGGGCAACCTTCTTAGGACTAAATGTTTAGGAATCAATGGAGGTTATCTCTATTTGCAGTTCACACCAACCATGGCCAGATATGCAATGTAAGTGGTCCAAAGGGGCGATGGTCCCACCTACTTCATAAAAAAGCAAACATTCAAAGGAACAGCCTGTGACAACGATAAAAAAGATGGTGATGGCACAATCAGCATGCTGGCTGTGGAGTCTTATCCCTGCACATGTCTTATGATAATGGCCAAATATATTGTTCATCATTTTAAAGGAAGTTCTGCCAGTGAAAGCAAATAGTACAAGCATGCCCACAAATTGTCATAAACGACATTGAATTGCTAAAAGCATGCTTGTGACACTCATTGTAGGTGACAACCACACAAAACTCTTATTATATGTGACAATGTCAACAAGAATTCTCCTTTTTTGTAGAACGCTTCAACTGTTGGCATGGCACATGAAATGTTTACATTACTTACGCCTCCAAACATGGCTAGGACTGTTCAACAGGTCATCATGGAAGCATTTTGCCTTAAAATGTATGTTAACATTTAGCATGTAATATATCAGATGTTAAAGAGAGGGCTTGTTTCAAAATGTTATTCAAATGGTTAGACTTGTCTTGCCTGGCAAACCACAGGATGCAGGTATATGGTCCAGCCATATAATACAACATCCAATATCGGTGAACTACTTTCCCAACTTTTCACAGCCAAATTGCTGATGTGTCTAATAATTTGGGGTTCAAAAGTGCCTCATAGGTACTTCTCGGCACAGGGTCCGCCCCTTCCTCATACTGTGGCATTGTTATTCAAGTTGTCAGGTATGGCCATAGGACCTAGACCGAGGGGTCCGTCAAAACAGTCAGGCTGAAGTCTGCTGCCACCCTGCCATGTAGTTGCAGTAACTCTGCCACTTTTGTTATCGAAGACAATTGCAGCCATCGGATGTGATGGAGAAATATCAGACTTATTTAGGAGCTGTCGTCAAAGGAGATGGTACCTCTGTCCATTAATAAATGTGAGCATGAAGTCTGTTAATTGTAGTGAAAAATCCCCAACCCTCTTAAAAACCTGCACACTTGAAGGCAGTATAGGGGACGGGTTGCCTATACCTGGAACTACATTTTCCACGTGGAGGAATGGAAAGAAGAACAGTTACATGTGTTAGTATTAATTCATGTCTGCAATGCCCACTTTTCAAATTGCTAAGTATTTGGAAGGAGGTGTTTGTACGTACAACTATTAACTTAGACTTACATGTGTAGTTCTAGTTGTATTTTGTTTTCTCTCAAAGTTTAAACTCTACACAAATTTTAAACCTATGGTACAAAGCTGTTGGAGGGTCGCCAGACCCTTTATAAAGCAGGTCAAATTCACCCAAAAATCAAATCTCTGCACTCAAAGTTATGCCTTTGTATGGCTGCCGATTTCTGATTTATGGCTATTCACAAAACGTTCCAGAGACAGTGTTGGAAAACGAAGCAGTAGTTGTGAGGCCTGTACAAATAATGGGTCTACATTTGTCCTTCACTGGGACCCAAACACCCCATTGTAGCACTTGGCTCTCAGAAGGTAGCGTTGCAGAGCACACTGAAATAAATACTATCGTGCCTGCAAGCTACTTTAATGGGCTGAAACACCTTCAAAGCTGTCCCCAAAAAGAGTCACACATGAGCCAAAAGAAACTACGCTCATTGTATGTGCAAATAATATAGATACATTTATATTGATAGCCAATCAAATTATATACACTTTTATATAAACAATAAATCAACAGAAAAATACATTCTTGCTTTTGATATGAGTATTAAAGCAGCCAAAACTAAATACTGTCTAATCATACCAACATTATTAATACAACATCAAAAATAGACCAATTAATGGGAACAACACCAAGACACAAAGGATATCAACATAAATTATCAGAACACCAAGACACAACGGATATCAACATATCTGATCAGATATGTTGATATTAAAATAATAAAATATAAATACAACATCAAAAATAGACCAAATAAAAGTAACACCACCCTAGATAGCGGTAGTGGGGATCTGCAATCCTTTGTCCCCCGCCATGTCTGTTTACCCTACCCCAGTACTCCCCCCCTCTTCTCTCGCCCCGACCCCCTCCTTATTGGTTGGTTTCCCTTTTCGTCAACCCTCGATTCAGGATATGTAGTGGATGGATACAACAACGTTGCAGCGACGCAGAGCGGAAGTGCTCATCTGCCCGCCTCAATATTATTATGAATTGCCTACTGGTTGTTGTGTCACACAACGCACTGTGAGTCACGCGCAAATGCTAATGAACCTACATGGAACAAAACCCTCGATAATATTAAGGATTAAAAGACGTACTCTCTGAAGAGCCTGACAGAGAAACAGTAGATGGGTCATTTACGCACCGTCTGCTTGGGCAGACGCCGATAGTTGGGATGCAATGTCTGATATGACTTTATTATATTTTACTTAGGATTGTATAAACTCAGTTACAGTTAAGCCACAGTGAGAAATGCATAGAACTAAGGATATCACTCTGGAGCCATCTAAGATAAACAGACTTTTGTTCCCTGAGGATATGACTGGTGATTTTAACTATGCTATAGTTAACATGGCAATGTTACAACTGTTTAAACAGGTCTGCAAGGCATATGGAATATACAGGGCATAATGTCTATAGGGCGGGAAAATCTGTCAGTCGGCAATTATATTTGGGCTTGTTATATGGGTTATAGAAGGTCTTCATTGTTTTAAAGTACTTGCCTTTAGAAGTCTGAGATTTTTGCTGCCGGCCTCTATGGTTGTAGGCAAACAGCTGTGTAGTGCTACTGGATTGTCCTTTAAAATCAATAAAAGGTTGTGTGTTTTGCATTTAACAGAAAATGAAACTGTTTTTCCCGATTGCTCTGGACCTATGGCCACGGCCTGTTGCATGTGCTCACGAACTGCCGGGAGCTTTGCTTCTGGTTTATTTGACTGTGTGGCGTTTCATTGTGGGCCCTCGGGCTCTGTAGCGGCCGGCCTCGGTGGTTGTAGGCCCTTGTATGTATTTTATTGTGTAATAAAGGTTTCTTTAAAAAAAATAATAAAAAAAAATCAATAAAAGGTTGGTTATAATAAAAGTAACACCACCAAGACACAAAGTATATCAATATATCTGATCGAGATGTTGATTTCCTTTGTGTATCAGTGTTGTTCCCAATAATTGGTCTACTTTTTATACACAGTATTTAGTTTTGACTGCTTTGATACTCACAATAAAAAAATAATATATTTTTTCTGTTGATTTATTGTTTATATAAAAGTGTATATCATGTGATTGACTATCAATAGAAATGTCTCTATATTATTTGCACATGCAGTGAGCGTAGTTTCTTTTGCCTCATGTGTGACTCTTTTTGAGCACAGCTTTGAAGGTGAGTGATTCCGCCCATTAAAGTAGCTTGCAGGCAGGATAGTATTTATTTCAATGCGCTATTTCCCCTGATTTCCTGCCTTACTCAAGGGAGGTGGTGTGGGCTAGAAATCGCCATTTACAGGTACGAAGAAAAAACACTCAATTATTGATTGTCCAGTCAGTATTTTTCTTTATAAAAAGGAAGAGTACATTTATTACACACACACTACTCAATACTATGCATCAATTTACAAATATACATAAGCTATTGGAACTACTTCTTGACATTGTGTAACATTCCCACCATTCCTGCAGGAGGGGTGTCTAGTACCACCACTCACATGAATGAACATCATCTTGCCCCCAAATGCAACGGGTTGACTATAACCTGGAGTGACGGCCCTTCTCACTGGCACCACCCCAGTGGCGACCCACCCAATTATTTCAACAAGCATTTATAACAGGAACACCTGCCATAGTGACACATAACCCTGACTGAGAGCATCTCATACTGACCACACAATATACACACTTAAAACACAGTGGCTGACAGTCTGGTTGTTCAACTAATGCAGTAGCAAGAATACACGTCTATGCATAACTTGGAATTAGGGGTACTTGTCATATCTGGTAACATGTATAATGCAAGTCAATCACAGCCCCTAAAAGGCATCACATTTATAATCACATAGCTATGCAATGACAACCAGGCACTCTGGCTAGGGGGCCTGGCAACATATTTCCAATTTACTTATCACTTTAAATATTACATGTGACTTTCATTCCCCAAAAGGAACACCATTTGTAAATGCACCACCTGTGCAATTACACCCCCCATGGCTCCAGAATGACAATCCATATTCAGCCTCTCATCTCAGTGTAGTCCTAAAGATCAACTCACAGCTGAAAAACAAAAGTTTCAGCATTAGGTAGGCTTAAACAAATGGATGCGGTTATTTTCTGTAAGTCACCAGAGACTTAGGGTGTGGAATTTCCCCTTTTGTGCTGGGGGAGTCTGCGTTGCTTCTGCAGCTCCCCCTGCCCCTTTGCAAACAACTGGCAGTGACCCCATCTTCCTCGGGTCACCACATGCTAAAAACGAGCAGGTTTTCCCTGCCCTGCAAGGCATTATGGGGTGCTCCTCCTCTAGAGAGTGCATATTTGAGTAGCGGCTCTCCCGCTGCTCTGAAGAGAGCCGCGCTGCCTTTGTTGACAGCCTCACGCCGCATTCACATTTCTTTGGGGGCCCGGTCCCACCCAGGCACCCCACATGTAGGTGAGTTGGCGAGCAGCTCGGGGAGCCCACCCCTGGCTGCTCTTGCCGGCTCCCCACCTGGCCAGCACCCTCGCATGCTGCAGCGGGAGCCAGCTATTCATTCTGTCAGGCAGACACGGATGCTGCAGCCTGTCTGGTGGGGCCTCTGGGGAGTGTGACGGCACTCCCCCTCCTTCCTTTTGCTCTGACCCTAATCCCTCCTTCCTGCACAGGCCTCTGAGATACTTCAAGATGGCATCGTCCAGGGGTCTCATGCCATGTGGTCTCTGAAAAGCCCTCTTCCCTCCTGCTGACTTCACGGCCCTGGCCTGGAGCAGTCCTGGTGCCTGGCACCAGGTGACAGGCACTGATTGATGGCCTGCAGCTTCACCCCATCTCTCCCTTTTGGAGAGAAGACCTTCACCCTTGGAAATACTTGCAGTGAAGGGCTAGGCCACTGATGCTACAGCTTGGAGAGGAAGGTAATTAATCCAGCCTGGCAGGGTCACACCCAGCCAGGCTCTAGTTCTGAGCTGAGTCACAGGAATTTGACTTTTCTGGATGACCCATAAGCAGTACAGATATGACATTGGACTCAGCAGAATAATTCTTTTCACACAACTTACAGAGTACTTTGGGAGCATGTCTGAAGTTTGTAGGCCCTAAGGAACTGAAACTACCCCATGTGGTCTCTGTCTCCGTAGGAGAATAATGGTGTGTTCCTACAGTGAAACAGTAAAGCACCCTGACTATCCCTTACATGTGTCTCCCCACATTATAAGGCCTATTCCATGTCACCACCCAACATTGCATAGTCCCTTCCATACCATTCAATCTGTACCCAGCTCCTGGGCTGTCTGCATGTAATCAGTCTAGTGCTCCTTAACCTGACTGCTGCGCAGCGGCCTTATCTCACAAGGAGGACAACTGTGAAACCCACATGCAGTCCATTTTATCATGTGTTTACTGTGGGTGAGTCTCTCCCACAGTAAAAAGCTAAAAAATCAGGTGTTCAAAAAGCAAAAAATGGTCATAACCACCTTCTCACACGCATGACTTGCAGGAATATAATGAACTTGAAGAAAACTTTTGTAAATGACTTCTTTCAACAGTGTGAAGGTATTTCCACCTGCAAATTTGTATTTTTACACTTACACAAGCTGGAATACCATTGCATTTTTGCCAGACACATTATTGTCTCCAAGAGCAAATTGTTTTTCTCCTTGGAGAAACACTTCCCCTACAGTCCTCACAGATTTGGGTCTATTCCCTTCCCCTTCCCACACCTAAATTAGAAGGCAAGAAAACAGTTCCTACCTCTTAGAGGGCAGAAGGGGTTCAGATAGGTTGTTAAGAATACTTCAGAGCACAGAAGTAGATGGAAATACCTTACAGTCTGAAGACCGAGCATTGTAGGATGAGAAGGCATTCAGTCAAGTAGGGTGGTGTCCATAGTTGATTTCCTATGAGTGCAGCTCATGAGAGCCCAGTAGGGCTATTAAGAAAGTGAGCCGGAATAGTTGTTTTCAGTGGTTTTCTGACGGTGCATGTCATTGAGTTCAGATCTCAAGGAGGGGCTGAGGGCATTCTACAGTTTTAGACCTTGTACTTTCAGAGAACCCAAGTATGTGCCACCCAGTGGTTAGTTCCAATTTTTTTTAAATGCACATATTGCTTGGAGTTTTGTAAGCCTCTCAACATTTATGATGGATGGAGGGTCAGACTATGCAATCAATAATATTACAGTACATTACAGTACATCAGATGTAGGGAAACTCAGTTCAATCAGTGGGTTGCACTCACACTATAAGAACACTATAAATCTCAGGCAGTCAGTGGTCATACTATTCAAGATGTCAATAGTGCCTTAAGTCATCGAAACAAAGTGTTCCACAGTCCTGTAGCAATGAGATTGGTGCAAAATACCAATGTAGGGTTGGAAAGCAGCACTTTCTTCGGTTGGATAAGTGGGTACAAAGCTTTAAAGTATACTGAGTCCTTTGCTGAAATGATTTCAAATGTAACAAATATTGAAGGAGTCTTACAGATATTCCAGAATAATTTCATTTGTGAACAATACTGACCGTGTCCTCCATTGTGTTCATTACTAACTGCATTCCAACACTGTGAGTCAGTGTTGGTAATTTGCATTTTGATCAGCACTATTGTGTTGGCAATAGAATTCTGTGCACTTTGCCTCTGCTTACCAGTGCTGAAGTGCTTCTGCTTTCCCTTTCAATATGACGGAATTACTATACACCTCGTTTGCATATTTAACTTACCTAAAAGTCCATATTATATGGTTCCAAAGTGTACCCAGTGCCTGTAATTTAAACGTCAGAAGTGGACTTTGCACCCTTTATGCCATCAATTACAGTGACAATTTAAACATTAGCGGTCGGCGTAACTCACGTAATTTGCTGTTGCGTATTTACACAAAATTACAGCAAAATTATGCGACATTCCGTAGAATTATGTGCAGAGCTTAACCCAGCATTTAACACTATTTTTGTTAGCCCAAAGTCTGCCCTCATGTCCAAAATGAACCAGAGAATGCATTTTGAGCTAAGAAAAAGGTGCTGTAAGTAACAGGATAGGAACCCCTCTAGCCACTTGTGCTCTCCTGTGCTCCTGGGTAGGCATTTGTGCCCCAAAGTATTCCAAATTATGCAAGTGGATTTGATCTTGTAATTTGTGGTAATTTTGCATCACAAGAATAATGCAGAATGACAGAAATTACTGTGATTGCTCCAGCTTAATTAAAATGTCACCAAGGCCTAGTAAACATGACCGCATGCCTGCCGCCAGTAACCTGTCTCCATAGGTTTTACTGCAAATCTGACTTGTCAAAATAACCTTTTTTAATAAACCTAAACCTTGCTTTTAAATATTTACATGCCCCCCCCTCTGTAGGCCTTATTGCCCTTAAGACAGGGTGCCTGGTGTTTAAAAGTAGGACAGGTTAATATTTTTAATGTTAAACATTTCCTTACAGTGACTAGCAGCTCAACACCATTTTCACTGTAACAAGGCTGACTGCTGCATAGCAAAACACTGGGAGTCAATATTAAATACTATAACTGTATTTCTGGAAGGAGACTAGCTAGAAAAATAATTAAACATCTTATAATAATAGTATTAAACATCCAATTTAATTTTAGAAAGTTACCTTTGCTCTGCCTGAAGACCTTGGAAGTTAAACCCGTCTTTTGCTCTCCCACTTCGGCCAGCCAATCAGTAGGATTTACATAGGCATGAATGAGGTGTGAACTTTTTCACACGAGCACAACGTAGTCTGACCTGAATGAGCAAAAATGACCCAACTGAACCTGACAGAATATGCAAAGGAGGCTGGAGGATCCTGTTTGACAGTAAAGTATAAACATCTGCTTCAATATCACATCCTGCTTGAGAGATCTGAGGGGGCTTTTCAATATGACACTTGGGACACACTTTAAAGAGGCCTAACCTGTCACAGGTAAATGTTAGCTGACACTTGGGCAAGGTCCTTCTTTTGCCCATCCAGCCAGTCATGCTCCAATCACAATGGGCCTTTTTGACATTTCAGTATTAGTCTGTTTGACAGATCTACTGGATACACATATAATATTTGAGGTGCACTTCAAAGGAGGGAAACAGAATGCCAAAACAGTTTCTCTATATCCACTGTCTGGTTGCTGGAAACTCAGTTTTGTTCTACCAGACTTTCGTCTCTGAGGACTTTGGGGAACAAGACTGCCTAAAACTTGGTTTTAATGTTATTTGTGGGAGGACACTAGGATTACACTCAAAACGCATGCACACATACACACACACACTCACACGCACACACACACACACACATGCACCCACGCACGCGCACACACACACACACACACACACACCCACACACACACACACACACACACCCACACCCACACCCACACACCCACACCCTTCAGAGCCCAAGTTTAGTGTGGCTTAAGTCTTTGCCCATCTTGAAAATGCCAAAAGTGTGTAGGGTTAGCCCCAGGAGCCTGTACTAAATTGGTTAGGGTGTCCCCAGGGGTCATTTGCACCCACAACCCTGTGCCAGACATAAATGTGCATCTCAAGGCACCCACTTCAGAACAGTTATTGACTGAGGATGATAAGAAGAGGGCTGAGCCTGCTGTCTGTAACCTGAGAAGAGCCTTGGAGGATTGGACCTGCTCTCTTGTAACTAGGACAAAGAAGGCAACAAACTATATGAGGCTTTTTCCTGCAGCTGCCAAGCTGACCAGCAGGAAATGGACCTGGACTGGACCCTTCTGTTGGCCGCTGGCTGTTGCTGCTGTTGACTGCCATACTGTGTACCTCTGAGTGCCTATCCTGAGGTTTTGGGGGCTTTAGAACTGTAGTCTTGTGGAGGATTGGGACTTAAAGGACTAAAGTAAAAAGGTAAAATCTTTCACCAGGAAAAACTGGTTAGTGCATCCGACCACGCTCCATCAGGGTCAGCGTCAAATTGCACATACGCCCTGTTCCACCACAACCATTGACAATCATTGCCACTTTTTGCTTCTTGGTGCCGTTTTTACTTAAAACGTAAAAAATTCATAACTCAGGTTATACTTATTTAATGTTTGCCATCATTTTTTAGATTTGTATTGTTTTGCATTTCAACTTTATTACTCTTTCATTACTTTACACATTGCCTCTAAGCCAAGCCTGGCTGCTCTGTGACATAGATACCAGGGAGTTGAGCTCAGGTTTATTTAGTGACTTGAGTGGTTCATAATGACAAGGATTGTGATTATTACTTGAGGTGGGTATTCAACAAATAACCCCATTTCTTACAGTCAGCCTAAGTTGTACTCCAGTCATGCAGAATAGGTCTGCTCTTAATTTATTGTTTACATTCTTTATAGCTCGATCCACGACTCTAGGATGTCAGGACACTTTACATGTGAAGTATCAGAGAGTTCAGGAAGAGTATTAAACATACATTTGAATATTGTAGGAAGAGTACATAGATCCAGTGGCAGCCAGCACGGATCGGGGGTGAGGCAGGGGGGAGTGAGGGGTTTAAAAAAAAAAGAGCTTACCAGATTGCCGCATCCCTCCTTGTCTCTCCTCCATTGTCTCTTCAGGCTGGAACACGGAAGCAGGAAGCACTCGGCTCCCAAAGCCAATCACAACGCTGCAATGCAGCGTATTGATTGGTCAGAGCGCCGTGGTTCGGTGCTCAGCCAGGTCCTGGGCATGTTCTCCATGTAGGCTGTAATGCAGCCTGCGTGGAGAACATGCAAAATGCGCATGAATGTTTGGCTGACCCGCAAGGGCCGTCCAAGTATTAATGCGCACTTGGAGTGGGCAAACCACTCCTCTCCTGTCCTGCTCTGAAAGCAGAGCAGCCCCACCCGCCAACAGAGCTGCTGCAGCAGGGAAACATAAAATGATAATAACAACACGTTATAATCATTGTATGTTTCCTTTATTTACACAGCTAAAAAGCAGTGGGGCGTCTCTTCTCCACATTAGCGGAGGAGCACCACTGAGTCTTGTGCATAATAACTTAATGTATAGTATTGTAGAGGTGATGAATAATTTTATAATTTATTAAACAACAAACCAATGCCTACAATGATCTCTGATTCATTTTTCACAAAAGAAACTTCGAAATAAACAATGTCTTTACGGAAAATCAATTTCCTTTTGAATTAATCAAAAAAATGTTTTTTTGCTTGCCATCAACACTTTTTACAAAACTTCAATTCAACACACTATCATCTTAAAAGAACTTCATTCCCAAATTTCAACAACCACTCTTTTTTCTTCCATCCTTCAATATTTCACATTCGCATCACTTTCAGCACCCATTCATTCAACATGTGTCACACCTATTCTCCAATCCTACCAATCATACTTCTCAAAAATTCACAAACCTTATAGATAACCCACACCCAGCCCACATTCCCAGAACAATCAAAATAAATAAATCCAATATTTAACAAGGCCAAAGATCAAAATGCGTTTCAAATAATTCAAAGTTTTTTTGTTTTTACATAACATATAAAAAACAATTGGCCATAGAAACAAAGGTCGACGCATTTCGAACCCCTCTCACTACGGGGTTCTCTTCAGGACCAGAGAGCTTAGTTTTTGTTATTGCTGGATCAGCCGATCCAAGCCTTTAAATCACAAAATTCCACGTAGTGCATATGTGATGGTGGAGAAAGAACAATAGTGTTTTTTTTTCTTTTCTCATGTATAGCTCAGCTCCCTCAGTATGGCACTTTATTTATTTGCAGTTGCAGCTGCGCCTGACTGGTTGGATTTAATACAATCACCGCCACTTGTGTTTCCTTAACGGCAATGAAATCGGCAGCGTATTTTCTATCTGAAGGACCGGTATGAATCGCGAATAATTTTTATAAAACACAGTAGGGGTTTTAGGCTAACGGATATTTATAGTGGCGAGTCAATAAATATCATTTGTATGGAGAAGTAACATTTTGTTTTTAACCCCTTCAGTGCCCCGCCCTTTCCCCCTCCTGCATTGTATTAGCGGGCGGGGTCCATGACGAGATAATCTCGTCATGAGCACAGCGCAACCGCGCTCCATGACGAGACTATCTCGTCATGGGCATAGAAGAGATTAAGACTTAGGGCGTGATTTAGATCTTGGCGGACGGGTTACTCCATCACAACAGTGACGGATATCCTGTCTGCCGAAATGTAAATCCCATTATATCCTATGAGATTTATATTTCAGCGGAAGGGATATCCATCACTGTTATGACGGAGTATCCCATCCGCCAAGATCTAAATCAGGCCCTTTTTTAAAGTGAGACATCCATGTAGGGTTTTATCAAACACTCTGCCATTTAGCTGGGAGTGATGAATGTTTGGACCTTCACAATTATCACTCAGGAAGAAGATATTCTACAACACCTATCTACCTATCTCGTGCTAGCTAAATGTACTACAACGTGTGGTCTTTATCCCCTTAATCTCCTTTCAGCAGATTCACATTTTTTTAAAATTATGTGATGTCACACATTTTTTAAACATCTGCAAATGTACAGCTGCTTTGCATTGCTAAATAAGAACAAGTACACCTAATATTCACCGAGAAAACTAGACTGGCCACATTCTAAGAAGGTTAAAGCAAAGCAAAGTATGAGCTAATACATTCGCTCTTCCTTTGTAGTGCAGTTATTACAGTGTCTGTATCAACTCATCAGAGTTGATGCTAGAACTCAATAAAGCACGCTCTTTGTCACAAAGGTGCGATGATTTGTATAACATGCATCACACTGATAAATAGTGTCCCGTAGGTATGTATGTGTTCACAGCTTTGACTCTGTAAAATCATTGTCTTCACATTCTGCAAAGATGCCGGGTTAATTGTGACAAATGTGAATGATTTCAAATTGTTATTGAGGAAACTGCGAAATGCGCTTAAAGTGATGGACTTTCTCCAAATATCTAAAATGCAAGTCGACCCCCTGGCAATGGCAGATCATCTAAGTACTAGTTTAGCAATACATGGTTTACACAGTACAATTACAATACAGGTTACTCAACTTCCGCTTCACAGTCCGTACAAATGTAGAACTCTCTGTATAGGGCGTATCTATCCTGTACTGCAGTGCTTATGTATCCTGTACTGCGTGTAGGAAGCCGCACAGCAACCACCGGCTCAACTTAAGCATTGATTCCTAGGCCTGTAGGAGGGCGAGCACAACAGCAGGATCTGTGTGAAAATGACGCAATAAGTTTACAATAAAAAAACAATTCTCACAACTGGAATGCCTGCAGCCTATTTTATTGGTCTGTAGTAAAATATAAGTGTATTTAAAACCAAAGCTTTGCTAAACTAGACAGTACACAGATTTCTATAATATTCCAAAAAAAAAACCTCTCATCCATCTACCCTATTTAAAACCCAATAGAAACCTTCCCACAATGCAAGTTAAATCAAAAAATTGCAAGCTATATATATACAAGTTGTATCACATCCACCCGTGACACAATTGCGTTTTTCTTAAAAATGTAAACAGTCCAAAACGGGCACTTGTGAACAGAATAACCTAAACCGCAGTTAGAGTCCCCGTCAGCATCTCGAAAATCTAACTTTCTCCCTGCCAGTGCAAATGTCTGAATCAGCCCCGTGAGAAATTTTAAAACTGCCAACCGCATGGCAGGGTTCTGTATGTTGGACAAGTGGGAAAGAATACAGCATTTTCCCAGGAATCTCTCAGGGGGAAGGTTGAGTTCTTAGAATTCAGACAGTTCGAATCTCTCCTCCTTGACTCTAATGCACAGCTCTCCTTTAGTTCCCTTTTTGATATTAATAATGGGGCATCACATTTGAAGTCTTATGTATTAAAATGTTGTGCTCATTTTTTGCAAAGATCCCTTACTCGTCATCCCCCTCTCTCTCTCACTATTACAAGTTTCTTTTGCACACTCGCGATGGTTCTTTTATTTAACAAGGTGTTATGTTTCTGCCAAAAACGTGGACCTAGAGAAGCTGCAATGGTGTTCCAAGAGCTCAATGCCCGGGTTTTTAAATTATAAAAGAGCAACTTCCATGGCAACATATAATTAAATGTAATGCCTCGATATTTATATGAAAAGCCTACCTATCACCAGCGGGCTAGCCTTCTCAATGTCAATAATTGATTTGTGGACCTAATAATACTTATTGAAAGCTTTTTATTTTTTTTCCAAGCCCCCCTTGTGTTACATCCAGGACGACTAGATCATTTGCATAAAGTAAACATGGTATGTGCCACCCTCCCATCATTGGGGAAAATAAATGAGAAACCTATAAGGTTGTAGGTAGGTCTGCGAGGTGCAATGCAAAAAGAGTAGGGGCCAAAATACAACCCTGCCTCAACCTGTTTGTATTTGTTGGAATTTTTATGAGAATATGAGCCAATCTTATCCAACACTACCTTGGCTTAGTTTACATGATTGAGCTCTTGAAATATGGCCAGGAAGCTACTTGGAATTTCCATGGTACACAATTTTTTCCAAATCCTGTTTTATTGGTCAGATTGTGTCTTCATACTCAGTGTATCATCATTTACGCAATCTTTAGTATTTAATGTGCCAGCAACACCCAAGAATTTGCAACGTTCACTGCCAATTGCATCTGACCTCTTTTAATGTAGGTGTGTGCAGTTTTTCTCTTGCAAACATCGTGTAAATCGTGTAAGTACCATGACTACTACACTTAGTTCAAAATGTTTTCTGTATGTGGGTTTTCTTGTTTGCATCGGAACTTTTGGGCCTCGTTTAAGTTTTCGAAAGAACAAAAGATTGATCTATCCACTTTCAAAATTGCGAGGAAAAAAACTGTTTTTTAAGGTTAATTTGAGAAAAAAACGCACATCTGTCCAACTCCTTAGGAAATATTTCCAGTATGGAAAAATTATTCCATGGCTTAAAGTTAGGAAAAGTGAAAAACTCAATAGGGTAGGAGTAGGCCAATAATAAGGATCAAAGCAACTCTTGGATCGCACATTAAAAATGTAATTCATCCCCGTAATAGTCCACTTGTAAACAAATAGGCACATCAGTCATTTCAGGTGACCATGCCCACCTACATATTTGCACAGTAAATAACAGCTCACGACATTAGCTCTCACGCGTAAGTCATGCATGTTAAATGTGGACTATAACTTGGAGTACACATATTTATCTTCAATTGACTGGCCTGTCAACGACCAATGAAGATAAGCCAATGGGGCCTACTAGTAGTCTAGATCTCAATTGCTTTTGACTCAGAAATGTATGTTCATTGGTGGTATACCATCCCCGTGTATCCCCCCCTTCATTGTAGTAATCCACATGGGGAACAAGTGTTTGACACAACATTTTTGAAAAATTATTTTAGTATTTGTTAAATTAATTTTTATTGCACCAAACATGCCACAAAAAGCCACTTTGTAGCATCATGTGAGCTAGATGTGTTTCTTATTCTGGACGAAGGTTCCATGCTGGAGACTATACAAGAAACTATGTTGGATTCTTAGAAAGCTCTGCTAGGAGGTCGAGTCCACCATATTCGCATTTGAAATAGAAGAGCACTACAAGTAGTTTTTGTCACCCGGTATGTGAAAGAGAATGCCAAGGTGCCCTCCCGGCCTCGCAAGCGCTGCGCCTATGGCGGGATGCCAGTCCCCACCTGAAGGGGCGGGGCTGGCGACGGTGGCGAATGACGCCGCCGGCACCAGCCCACAACAGGGACGGGCATTAGTCTGCCCGGCGGGGGGACGCGGAAGTGCATTAAGCACTTCTGGGTTGGGGGGAACCAGTTTGTACCAGACTCCGCCCCTTCAAAGGGGCAGAGGAGCTGCAAAGCCGCTCCAACAATGCGGTGCCGGCAGCCCCAGCGGTGGCTGGATGTTTATGTTTAAATCTTTTATTGGCATTTCAAGACATTCCATAACAAATACCGCAGTCAGAAAAATGGACAGCACTCTGTGCAATCGCAGGTTGATGCTTAAGTCTCTCAGTTCTATAGTGCACACTGCGGCAAGCGCACAACCACTATGGGAGTGCCATAGAGCTCTCCAGAAGGATGCCGTAGTACGAAAGAAAAACAGTAAGACCCCCCCACCCATTCCCCCCCTCCCCTCCCTCCATTCCGCGTCTGTCAAACCAAGGTTCTCGTATTTCCAGTAGTGCCCTGTCTTCATTCTTCCTTCTGTGTCTCAGATAGCCTCAGTAATCGAAGGTAGCGAGGACAGGTAACTTCCCTAAACTCGGTGGCCAACAGGGACAGGAAGGGCCTCCACAATTCTCCATACCTGGATCCCTCCCCGGCTAGCGTCAATGTGAGTTTCTCCATGCCCAGGACATGCCACAGGCGATGTAGCCAACCTGTGAAGGTCGGTGAGGTGTGGGAGCGCCAGTGAGTAAGTATGTTCTGCTGAACCCAGCGCTATGGCCATTAGCCTACCTCTGCGTGACTTGAGTGGGTATGTTAGAGGGTTAGGGAGACCCAGCAGCACATATGCCGGAAATCACGGGATCGCAGTGTCGAGATGTTTATCGATTTCATCAAGCACCTGGGTCCAGTACGCCCGGACTCCCTCGCAATCCCAAAGTAAATGAGTCAGGGTACCTATCTGTCCACACCCCCTCCAACAATACGCCTCCCTCTTCTTATCCATTGCGTGTAAACGTTCTGGAGTGTAGTACCAATAGGTTGCCACTTTTGTTAGGGTATCTGTGAGTCCCATATGGTACGCGGAATGCCGGGCCCTGTAAGATATGCCCTCCCACTCCTCGTGAGACAACGATCTACCTAGTTCCCTCTCCCAACGTAGCCGTCCTGCATTGTACGTGTGTGTGAAGCGGCGCTGAAGTGTTCTATAGAGGTCCGTAATCAATTGCTTGTCGGAGGTACGCGTTAGTAACCACCGCTCGTATGGAGAGAGTCGCCTGTCTGCCCCCGGTCGAACCCTCCCGTCCAGCGCCCAATGTCGAACCTGGAGATAGCGGATGCGTTCCTCCACCGGCAAATCGTATTCCTGCCAGAATTGCTGGAACGGACGTACCCCCTCCGCGTCGTACATGTGATATAAGCAGCGACACCCAGCCGGCTTCCATCTATGAAAGGCTGTCGAGACCATACCGGGGGAAAAGTCCGGATTGTCCAACAGAGGGGTAAGCGGGGAAGGGAAAGTGGTGAGCTCGTGGGCCACGCTAGTTCGATCCCAGATTTCCATCGGAACGCGCGTAATATGGGAGGCATAGAGATTGGGGGGCCTGTGTTGTCTCCGCAGGAAGGGGATTTCCTGCAAAGGTCTAGCTGCCACCGCCTGGTCCTGAAACAACCAGTGCTTTTCTGACTCCCACCGACTCCACTCTACCAGGTAGCGTAGTTGCGTGGCTTGAAAATACAGTTGGAGATCCGGGATCCCAAGTGCCCCGTTCTCGGGGTTCAGAGTGGACAATCGCCTCTTCATGCGGGGCTTCCGTCCGCTCCAAATAAATTGGGCTAGCTCCGACTGCGTCTGTTGAATCCAGCCCGCTGGCGGGTACAGGGGTATGGTGCGGAAAAGGTACAGGATCTGCGGAAGGATGGTCATTTTGACCGCCGCAATCTTGCCCAGCCACGAGAGGGGATAGTGTTTCCACTGCCCAAGCTCTCTGCGGATCTTCTGACGCAGAGCAGCATAATTGGAGGTCACCGTCCGTGAGAGCGTGGAGGCCAGCTTAATCCCCAGGTAGGGGATCGAGTCCGCAGCCCACTGAAAGGGGAGCGAAGCTTCCAAATACTGACGCGTGGGAGGATTCAACGAGAGGTCCAGCGCCATTGATTTGTCCGCATTAACCCTGAACCCCACCACCCGTGCAAAGGCGTCCAGATCCGCGATGCACGCTGGTATCGCCTCCCTAGGGTTTGATAGTGAGAGCAACACATCGTCTGCGTATAGGCTGATTGTATGAGTGTATCCCCCGAACTTGATCCCGGAGATTCCCGGATTTTGCCTGATCTTCTGGGCCAAAGGCTCCATGTAGGCCGCGAAGAGCAGCGGCGACAGCGGGCATCCCTGCCTCGTGCCCCGCGTGATGGGGAAACTAGCAGACGTGTGGCCGTTGACCCGGACCATAGCTGACGGGAATCGATAGCAATTGAAGATGTGGGTGCGGAACTTCTCCCCCAACCCCATCCGCGACAGAACCTGCTCCAGGTAGGGCCAGTGGACCCGGTCAAACGCTTTTTCGGCGTCAATCGCCAGGAACATATATTCACCCGACGTGCGGGAGGCTTTCTCGACTAGATGCATAACCCGTTTCGTGTTGTCCGGGGCTTGCCGTTCCGGTATGAACCCCTCCTGATCCGGATCAATAAGATGCGGCATGCAGGGTGCCAATCGACTAGCCAGGATGCCCGAGTAGAGTTTAAGATCAACATTCAACAGGGAGATGGGCCGGTACGCTCCACAGCGGGTCCGGTCCTTCCCCGGTTTGGGGATCACCGCTATGTGGGCCCTCAAGAGGTCCGGGGGAATCGCTCCCGTAACCGAGAAGGAATTGAAAAGCTGAGTGAGCACGGGGACCAGGAGGGCGCAGAATTTTTTATAGAAAATGGCGGTGAAGCCATCGGGCCCTGGGGCCTTCGCCAGCTTTAACCGGGAGATGGCGGCAATCACCTCCTCAGGGCGTATATCCCCGTCTAGTCGGTCCGCCTGGGCCCCCGTCAGAGCGGGTAGCTCGACGGAGTCCAGAAAGGCCGCCCCATCGTCTCTCACCGACCCCGACCCGTCGTACAGGGCTGCATAATAGGCCCGGAACGAGTCAGCTATATCTCTGTCGTCTGTTACTCTCGTGCCATCCTCCCTGCAGATCTCGCGCACCCCCTGCCTCCTCCGGACCTCCCGGAGTTTGTGTGCAAGTAAGCGACCGCACCGATCGCCCCCGGTGTAATAAGCATGTTTTAAACGGAGGGCAGCGTATTCCGCCCTATCCTGATCGAGAGCCGTCAACTGCTGTCGGATGGCCCGCAGTTGGCGCCACGTCCTGGGGGCACCTGTCCTCTGATGCATTTGTTCCAGCTCCTTGGTTTGCTGTGTGAGCTCCTCCCGCTTTTTCCGCCGCTCAGCGTTATCAGCAGCCACTATGGCAATAAACTCTCCCCTGAGGACCGCTTTCAACGCCGCCCACTGCGTCGCAAGGGTCGTGTCAGCGTTGCCGTTATGCGTAAAAAAATCCTTGACCTTCCCGGTGATCTGCTGCATCACATCTTCCCGGTGCAGCAAAGAGTCCTGAAGACGCCATACCCTATCCGGCTGTACCAACGGCGGTAGTGACAATGCACCGGGGCATGGTCTGAGAGGGAGATCGCTCCTATTTCGACTGCCACGGCCATTTCTCGAACCGCGGCCGACGCTAGAAGATAGTCTAGCCGTGCATACGTTTTATGCGCATGTGAGTAATAGGAATACTCCCGATCCTGCGGGTGAAAGCTACGCCATATATCCTCGAGCCCCAACTCACGCACTCTAGCAAGCCCGGCCGCGGAAATCGCCCCCGTTTGGTGTGTACGCTGGCAAGACCTGTCGCGCACGTTGTCAAAAACAAGATTGAGATCACCCCCTAAAAGAATGAGCCTATCGCTCGTCGCCGTTATCTCCGTGAGTGCGGATTGCAAAAATCGCTCTTGCCCTTCGTTGGGAGCATAGAGGGAGCCTATGGTGAAGGTCAGGGCCCCCAAGGCAAACCTGTATATCAAAAGCCGTCCTCTAACCTCGGCCTCCTTCTGCAGGACCTCCCCTCGAAAACGCTGGCCTACTAAGATCGCGACTCCCGCAGTTTTAGTAAGACTAGAGGAGAAGATTTGGACCGGGAACCTGCGGGAACGAAGCCGGTGACAGTCCCGAGCGAGCAGGTGGGTCTCCTGAAGGAGGCAGATGTCGGCCCGCGAGTTCTCAAGGCATGACAGTATCGCCTTGCGCTTAACGGGGTTGTTAAGGCCCCGAACATTGAGTGTTAGTACCTTAAGTGTAGGAGGCGCCATGTGATCCCACCCCGATTAGCAAGCTGTGTCGTGCTGGGGATGTCGCTTGTGCCCGGAAACTGCCCACCGATCGTCGCTTCCCCCGCCCCTCCCGCCGGCCTCCCGCTGCGTTCCCCTCCCCGACAGACGCGGAACCCCCATCCCCTGTGCAAACCCCCCCCAACCCCCCTCCCCCAAACAGCCCAACATCATAACAACAAGAGTCCAGAACCAGTGTCCTCCACTTTCCAGTGGATGGTTTCGAAAGGGCGTAAGGCACAATAGTACCACCAAGAGGCACCTCTCCCGCAGACAACCCCTTCAAGGGTCCAGCAGAGTTGCCCGCAACAGACATTATACTGCCTCCCCAGGCAGAGAGCTGCACAAGCCGCCGGAGACAGTCTCTAATGCATCCTGCTGCCCTCTGAGGATCTCCGCCGCTGGGGGTTTCTTCGTACGTTTACGACGGCCCTGTCGACGCCAGCCGGGTCCCGCCTTTGTGGCCACCGGCGGTTCTCCGTCCGCCTCACTGTCCTCCTGTGGTAAGGTCACCCCCAACAGCTGTGCTGCTTCCGACAGGGACTTCAGCTGATATAGAGTACTGTCAATGCGGAACACCAGTCGGAACGGGTGGCCCCAGCTGTATCGGATGTTGCGTTGTTGGAGGTGGGTTGTGATGGGCTTGAACAACCTGCGTTTATGGAGCGTAAACACCGACAAGTCTTGATATAGGACTGGTGCGTGGTCCCGAAACCTCACGGGATGCTGCCGGCGGGCATTACGCAGGATCTCTTCTTTGGTGCGGTAATCCTGAACACACACCAGGATATCTGCCGGGCCGGCCGCCGCGGCCCGCGGGGGGCCCACTCTATGCGCTCGGTCAATGCGCAGCTCCGTCTCCAGTGGGCGCTCCAAAATGTGATTGAAGAGTTCCCTCGTGAAGGTAAAGAGATCCTTCGAGTCCTCCGAGGTATGCACCCCTCGGATCCGGATATTATGGCGCCGGGACCGGTTTTCGAGGTCTTCCACATGTGCCTGTAAGTCCACCTGCTGGTCGTGTATCCGGAGGATTTCCTGTTGGAGTGCCGCCAGCTCCGATTCGCGGCCGTCTCCTTTATCTTCCAGCACAGCTACCCGTTCCCCAATACTGTCCACCTCTCTGCGCACTTCCTTAAGCTCCGCAGCGAATTCCTTTTGGAGGTTCTGGATGTCCGTCCGCAAACCGGTGAACATTGATTCCAAAAACGACTTGGTGATGGGCTCTGACCCCTCCGGTTGTCCGGGCGGGCTGCCCGCCGTGTTCGACGCCATGGCGCCTGTCGTGGGCCTTGCCTGGGGCTTCGCGAATAACTCCTTCAGGGTCTTGTCACGGCGGCCCTTCGGGGGGACCATAACGGGCCTCGAATCCACCTTTCTCCCATCCGGGGGTCTCTGTACCTCCCGACCTCCCAACCAAGGCCGGCCTCGTGTCCTCTCTCCTGGCTCCGCCGCCTCCAACGTCCGGGCAAGGCCGGCGCGCCCCACCGGTCCGGGGCACCGCAGGTCCACTGCTTCTTCAGTCCTCCTCTCCGCCCCTGCGCTCGAGGGGCCACGTGGGTCCGTCTCTCCCCCAGCAGCTCTGAGGCGCTCGGCCGCTGGCGTCCGGAGGGGTTCAAGCGCCCCGGACAGCTCTCAGGCCCGCGCCCAGGCTCTCTTCCTCACGCCCGTCTCTGCCTGCGCCTCTTCCAGGGACTCTCCGAGGTGCCCCCAGCCGGAGGCCCCGCACCCACCACGCACCGCTCCAAGTTCACCTCCAGCACCGACCAGGGCCTTGCTCCACCCCGGTCGTATCGCGTCCCGGGCCACCTCTCTGTCCCCGCGCGGCGGGTATCTCGCTCTCAGGGAGGGGGAGGGGGGGCGATCCGGGGGGTCCCCCACCTGCGGGGTCTCCGGCTCCATCAGTCACCGGGCCTGGCCCGTACCGCCTCTGCAGGCCCGCCGGCGCGCATGCGGGAGGTTCTTAAAGTGTGTTCCTCGCGTCTCGGGGCAGCTGCCGCTCTGCTGTGGGCCTCTCGCCCTCGCTGGATCCGCCGTGCGCCCCGTTGGCCCTCAAGGCTCCCCGGGCTTCCCTCTGTTGCCGCGCCTGGCAGCAGGCCTCTTGCCTTCCCCGGGGGGGATGCCACACTTCTGCCCCGGGCCCCCACCGGCAGCACCAGCAGCGCGCTCACTTGCCTGCTTGGTGTCCGCCCCCCGGTAGGGGCCCCCGGGCTCCGCTTCGATCCGCTGCACCTCCGGGCCTCCGGCCCCCTCTCCTCCGCTGCCTGGGCTGTCGCGGTGGGTGCACCCGGGTATGCCGCTCTGTTCTGCCGGATCTGCTCGCCCCTCCGATGTCGCCGCCAGGGGTTAGGCGCCGGTCCCGCTCACTTCTGGGCCGCCGAAGCTCAGTGACCGCGGGGCCCCAGTCCGCTCTCTGTTTCTTCCGCCCGGAGTTCCTCAAGAGCCGTCCGTCCCCCTGCTCGGCAGTCCCCGCGTGCGTCGGGCCGTCCTCGGCTCCGCAGCGCGGGCTCAGCTGTATTCCGCCGGATAACACCGACACTCCCCCCGTCTCCGTCCGGCGGGCACTTTCTGGGCTATTTGCTGAGGCGCCGGCCAGCTGGAAACGGCCGTACCCCGTGCTTCCTGAGAGGTGCCCGCGGGAGAGGGGAAACCACACGTCCACCTAGTCCGCCATCTTGGCCACGCCCCGTGGCTGGATGTTTAAACTGCTTTTGTTTGTCCCGCCTGCCAACCCTGAGGCAACAGATTGTTCTGCATGAATATTTGGTTCCTGTTGCAGTGTCACTGGGTGTTGTCTTTTCCTTTTCAGATATCGAATTCCGGAGACATGTTCTACTTTTTATTTCACTTTTTTTCATGACTAACCTCTTTTCTTGCAGTGTCATTTTTTATTACAGTATCCTTAGTCTACGGTAAGGTCATGATTTGTGGGGCATTTATGGTCCTTAGAAGGCATCCTCATTGTTAATGGGGATAGGTGGGGGACAGCGGTCTCTCAAGGCCCTCCAGGGGGTGCTTACGGTAACTCGGCCAGAGGGTACGGGGAGTGCATGCTTCCAACAGGCCTTTATGGCCAATCCCCGCACGGGCGCGTGGGTGCCTAGCTAGCAGCACATCCCCTTGGTGGTGGTATTTGAGTGTGTGGGGGGTGCCCGAGGTAGGTAACCTTCTGGACAGATGGGCATCCTCCGCAAGATCACTCTGGGGTACCTCACAGGTAGTTGGACCAGTCATGATCTTACACGTAGGTTCAATGCAGGATATGCTATGCAGGGACAATGTATAGTTTATTGTTAGGAATGGGTATGTATTAGAGTCTCTGTTAAGGTTAGCCATTCAAGAATATGTCAATAACATTGTATGGAGTGTTATTGGGGTTTCTGCGTATTTATGTGAAATGCAAATTTTTATGATATGTTGTGTGTAAATACATACTGCCGGGTATGCTACGACCCTTAACCCAGAAGTAGTGACGATATTGGTGTGTGATGAGTGCCACAAGGGGGATGCTGTTGGTGGAGACCCCATGGGGGTGGGGAGATCCTGGGGTGGATGGTGTGCGGTCTGCTTTCACATTGGGTTTGATGGGGCGGGGACTCAGCAATGTCTGCCATAACCCTTTGGCATTAAAAGTCTCTGAAGACTAATTAAAAGTCTTGAAATTCTGAGAAAACAGTAAATTAATTGAGACAACATTGAATCACCCTGAGCTTGTACACCCATGTCTAATCCAAAAGGCTTCAAATTCAAATAATTGTAGAGCAATGCTGAGTTGTGGGGAATGGTACTATTGCAGGATATTCCACCCCACACATTTCTGAGCTTTAATGGCTGCAAGAATACACTCGAAAAAACTGAATGCTGCTCCACGCACATTTTCTGCCTGCAAGAAGCAAGAGTACATGTACAGAAAAGGACCTAAACTCAAGTATTTGGGCAGTAATGAACCCAGTAATTTCAGGTGGAGCACGCTATCCCCCATTTCAGGCCCAACAATTTGTGATGGCTGGAAACTAGGTTGGAGATATTGACTGGAAACAATCACTCTGGGTCAAGTATCTCCTCCTCCAGTTACCAACCATCTTGGAATTGGCTTCTCGGAAGTCAAAATAAATTTAGAATTCTGTTTTAGCTAATTTTATTTTGAGCAAATGTAGTCCAAATCCGATGAGTGCATCAACGTTTCCATGCCTGTTTGTAGTCTTGCTTAAGGTCTTACTTACAGCTTCTCAGTACAACTGTAGACTTAAACAATCCACAACCATATGTCTGTCGTCCGCTTCTGGCTGGCTGCATTTCTTACATTTCAGTCGATCATATGTAAACCTAAAGGTGCCTGCCACACAGTGCAGAGATTAACAGGGGGGCACCATAGGTAAAAAAATATGTGGAATCACAATGCCCACTGAAGGGTTATTACGCAACTACTTATTCCAAAATGCTTTGTTTTACTTGAAAAAGTCCACCAGGGGACAATAAAGATAATTTAAGAATGAATAAGTAGAGTCTAACATGTGATCGTGTTTCTGCATTTCCAGCCTGTGATCAAGGACTTTGGCAGTCCGAAATGCGATAGGCAAGAGGAAGCAAAGCCTAAGTATTGCCGGTTTGTGCCACAATAACTGAAGTACCTGGTGACGAGTGTGTCTATGTCTGGGGACAAATTGTGAAAAAAATATTGACGGCAGTCCAGCCGTATAGACTGCACGATCGTGCTTTACACAAAATGCAGGTCCGCGGTTTGGAACTATCTGAGCTGGGTACGGATCGTCAGGTACAAGAAAAATAATGAACTGTGCAATTGACTTTGGAGACCCACTGGAGGGCAAACAATAATTGGAATAAAAATATGTGGAATCACAACACCCACTAAAGGGTTATTAATGACATTACGCAACTACTTATTCCAAAATGCTTTGTTTTACTTGAAAAAGTCCACCAGAGGACAATAAAGATGATTGAAGAATGAATAAGTAGAGTCTAACATGTGATTATGTTTCTGCATTTCCAGCCTGTGATCAAGGACTTTGGCAGTCCGAAACGTGTTCGGCAAGAGGAAACAAAGCCCAGTTTGTGCCACAATAACTGAAGTACCTGTAACAAGTGTGTCTATGTCTGGGTACAAATTAAAAAAAATATCTATATATATATTTATATATATATATATATATCCACTTAAAAATCCATAGGTTTCACACATGTTATAGTTAGCTGGACATATCACTCATAAAAAACCAATGAAATTCCCCCGTTATAGTTAGTGCAGGCAACTATAGCTCACGCGACCGCAATCCTCTGCTGATGACGTCAGATATTGCATCACTGTATTTAGACACTTATTTACCCATGTCTTCTTTCATTAATCTTTAGCTATACATATATTACAAATATTTATTTTTCAGAAAGACACATATGCCATCAGTGATGTAACATCTGACGTCATCAGCAGAGGATTGCGGTCGCGTGAGTTATAGTTGCCTGCACTAAATATAACGGGGGAATTTCATTGGTTTTTTACGAGTGAAATGTCCAGCTAACTATAACATGTGTGAAACCTATGGTTTTTTAAGTGAATTTGCAAGGTGTTTTAAATGCTAATTCGTAACTATAACGTGTGTGAAACCGATGGTTTTTTCAGTGAATTTCAAAGGTTTTTTAAATGCTAAGTTATGTATTTATTAATTTATTATTTTTTCAGGTTTTTCACCGTGCGCGCACCGAGCACCCACGATGCGTTGTGCGTGCCGTGCGCGATTTTTCGAAAAAAAAAATAAAATGTTTTCTTCACCCTTGGGGGTCCTTCTGTGACCCCCAGACAAAGGTTAGGGGGTCAGGAACTGTCCACCCTGCCCCCTTTTCACGTTCTCCACCTTTGTTTTTCACTGCCTCAGACTGCGAGAGACAAAATGGCGGCTGACACTTCCTGATTTCGACCGATTCGAATGTTTACTGACATCTAACAACCAATCAGAATTGCGCTCGCGCACGTCACCGTGCGCGCACCGTGCGCGCAAGGTGCGCGCGTATAGATACGTATATGGTTTTAAATGCTATTTTCTCAGGAAATACTGAACAGATTTACACCAGACCTGCAAAAGGCACTTCCCTGACCTGAGGACTACCTCTCTGCCAAATTTCAAGTAATTCTGTTAAGCCGTTCGGGCTGTACCTTCGACTAAAGGTCCTATGGAAAAATGCATGGGGAAAATGCGTTTTGGGACCCCCCTTTTTCTTGGCCCCCGCTTGACGAATCACGCTGAGACTTTCAGGGTAGGAGCTGAGCGGAGCGCCCCATTAGTTTTGAAAATTTCGCGAGGATTCGTCAACGGGCGCCAAAGTTATTCAAAATAGAATTTTGAGATTTCCTATGGAAACTAGGTTGTAACTATAACTATCTACTGGCGACCGCCAGTAGATAATATATATATATATATATATATATATATATATATATATATATATATATATGAACGTCTCACCATGTGTATACCATACACGAAGGCACTCCTCCCCAAGAAAGACACAGCATTTCCAAAATTCAGTCACGAGGATTTAATGTGCTTTAAGCCAAAATGTTTACCCAACGCGTTTCGACGAACATATCGTCTTGGTCACGGGTAAGTATCTGTTTGAATTTCAACAGTTAAATACATTCACCACAAAAGAAAAGAGGCATCGGCACCACGCACAGGTCTGGCGTAAAATAACATAAAAAGAGGACAACAGTTTGCATGTGTTCCTGGTTGGTGGTTTGGCGGCCATCTTGGAACGGTAAAGACATTTTGTGATGTTTACCTAAAATTAAACCTCAATAAAGTTGTATAATCAAAAGGGAACAGAGGCGAGAACAAAAATAATGTTAATTCATATTTCTGTATGAATAGCAATGTGCCAATAACATTTAAGTTTGCTTAGTCATCTACTATTTTTTATAAAATTAGCGCAACTACAGATTAATTAAACATTGTTCTCGAATTACCTCAAAACCTTGTTATAGGTATAAAGCCTAAAAGTTCACAAAATCTCCACATCCTGCCCAAGTGGGTAAATGTAACGTCATTAATGAAAAATGAAAAGGTATCCTATCCAAGTGGATAACGTGACCAGATTCCTGAAAGGGGAATATCCATGTTATTATAACTTTTCAGCATTGCATGATATGCTTACATATCCAATTTTCATAATGGTCAATTTGCATACTACATCTTAATTTCATTGACAAGAGTCAAAGGACTATCCTGAAAATAAAACAATTTCAACATGGCAAAATCTGCAAAATCATTCAAAATCTATATTAATCCACACATGTGTGCGTAACTAGCCCAAGTGGGCCAGCAGTTAATTTTATGCTTCTTGGTCTGACTCTTGTGCTTATGCTTCTTTTTCTCACTCTCAATCTTGATTGTTGCCTCTTTCATCCTTTATTCTACATCTGGGATCACCTAAACATGGCAAAGTGGAGATAGCAAACAGAACAACCATCAATCAGACTAGTCCTCTTATATCAAAGTGTAGCGCCGATGCTGTACAACTAGAAAGGATATATACAGATTCAATGGAGGAAAACATCAGAGCTAGCTCACTAGTGCATAATTTTATACTAAAAATCTCAGGCGGCCTGACATAACACCACAGAGAAACAGAATGGAGATAGGACAATAAGGTTCAGAACATTCGCTTAGAAATCAGAAAATGGAGACCTAGTTATTAGATTAAAAGGCAGCAAAGTCTTACTTAAACCCATAAAGTTTCAAAAGGGAAATAGTAGGGATCAAGAAATTAACCCCAGTTCTAAATTTCAAATTTTCCAAATCTATTACCAAGTTTTGTTCAAGCTTAATCTCCCAAATGCCAAGACAATTCTTCCTCCGAATTTAAACCTACTGGAATCTTGGTATCGAGCTCCATAATGTACCTAGACTCAAGTTGACGTAATTTGCGAATTCTATCGCCACCTCTCATGGAGGGTAAAATTCGGTCTAAAACAAAAAATCTTAACAGATTGCGATTACTTTTATGGAACTCTTCAAAGTGCCTGGCAATAGGGGACAGTTTGTCCTTGTTTTGGATTGCCCTCATATGTTCCAAAATGCGTTTCTTAGCAGCAAACATAGTGCTGCCAACATATTTCTTGGGACAAGGGCATGTCAACACATAGACACAATAATCTGACAAACACGTTAGATGTTTCTCAATGCGTCTATTGGTATCAGAGACTGGGAAATACACTGTTTTTACATTGGTACTGGTTTTGCATGCCTTGCAAGACATGCATATAAAAAAACCTTGGATATCCATGTAAGATCCTCTCTTACCAGGTACCTCATTACTGCATAGTCTATCCTTTAGAGAATTAGCTTTTCTGTAGGTGACAATTGCAGCATCTCCTACAATGTCCTCTAATGTAGGTTCAGTCTTCAAAATCCCCCAATGTCTGTTTAAACATCTTCTAACATCATGAGAGTTAGAGTTAAAAGTCGAGATAAATCTCACAGCCTGAACATCATTCTCCTGCACTGTATCTTTTGGTTTCAATAATTCAGATTGTGTGAACCGCTTTGCCTTTGAGAGTGCTTCTTGTATCACATTTAATTTATAACCTCTCTCTAGAAATCTTTTTGTCATGCAGTCACTTTCATTTTTGAAATCAGCATCCGTACTGCAATTTCTCCGAGCCCGAAGGAATTCCCCATACGGAATGCTGCGGATCAGATTTTTTGGATGGTTACTTTCTGCGTGTAACAAAGTGTTACCTGCAGTGATCTTACGGTACAGTCGAGAACATAGCCTTTTGTCCACAACTTCAATTTCCAAGTCCAAAAATTGAATTTTCTGACTGCTGATTGTTCCCTCAAACTTCAAATTCTTGGTGTTCTTATTCAGAATGGAAATAAAATTCTCAGCTTGCTCACGAGAGCCATCCCAAATAATGAATAAGTCATCAATATACCGCAGCCACATTTTCACATGGCTGCGGTATGACTCATCAGTTCTGGACACCTGCTGCTCCCAGCAGCCCATGAAAAGATTGGCAAAGCTGGGAGCAAAACAGGTGCCCATGGCTGTCCCTTGTTTTTGTCTGTAAAATTTATCATTAAAGATAAAAAAATTATTCTCCAGACAAAATTTCATCATGTGTAAAACCATCTCATTATGTTCCAAAAATGAAACAGATCTGGTATCCAAGAATTGTTTGCACGCCTCTAAGCCATCCACATGTAGGATAGAGGTATATAGGCTGCAAACATCCAAGGAAATTAGCAGGAAGCTGTCCTCCCATCTAACATCTTTGATTTTATTCAGAAAGTCTTTACTGTCCTGTAAGTAAGATGGCATAGTCTGAACATATGGACGCAAGAAAAAATCAATCAATGTATTTGGAAGTATTCTCTGTTAGACAACCTATTGAAGAGACAATTGGTCTCCCAGGAGGGGAGATAGAATTTTTATGTAATTTGGGTAATAAATAAAGAATGGGTATTTTAGGGTTACGGTTCATAAGAAAAGAATATTCATCCCATTCTAAAATACCCTTAGAATGCCATTCTTTAAGCATGTTGTGAAATGTGACATTAGATTCATCTATGGCACTGATTGATACTTGCTCATAGCAACCGTGATCATTAACCTGTCTCAACCCTTCTTGTATGTAATCATGCACATTCAAAATAACAACGTTCCCGCCCTTATCTGACTGACGTATCACAATACTTCTGTCTGATTGTAAAGACTTAATTGCCAGTCTATGTCCCTTAGTCAGATTGTCACCCAACCATTTCTTCTTTTTCGCCAGATTTTTGAGGTCATTGATTACCAAGGTTTCAAAGATATCAATGCCACAAGGCGGCAATGTTGGATTAAAAATAGATTTAGGTTTAAAACGGTTTGGACAGTTAAGATCAGTTTTATAGCCCAATGATTGTGCACTAATCGCTCCTACTTTCACATTATCATAATCCAATTCTTTAAGAGCAATTAAAGTGTTCACTTCATTAATGGTTTCATTAACCGGTAAACATGTGGAAAGTGTGCTGTGAGCCACAACATTTTTTACTTTCAATTTATGCCATTTGTGTAAACGCAATTTGCGAGTAAAGTAAAATAAATCAATTCTTTCTTGGGAGTAGGAAAAGTTAGAGGAAGGGCAGAAGGAAAGACCATATTGTAAAACCTCCAGTTCAGCAGCGTTTAGTAAGCGTAGGGAAAGATTTACCACATTCCTGCAGTCGTTCATTTTCCTCGTCTTTTTTGCCCCCGTGTTTCCACTCCCATTGGGGTTGTTGTTGCTTTTCCGCCATCCACCCCTCCTGGTTTGCTTGTGGATGGCGAAGTTTTGCCTCTTCCTCTGCCGCGTCCTGTGAAGCCTCGTCCGCGTCCCCTTCCTCGGCCTCTGTCGATTTGCCAATTTTGTTGATTTGATGTCAGGTTCATTAGACGAAACTCCTCCCAAAAATTTGCCGATTTGCTTGGAATAGTCGTTGGTTGTGGGGTGCCCTCATCCGAAACATCCCTTTCCACAACATCACTTTCAACTTCACCTCCTGTTGGAATAGTGTCTATACTTCCTTGAAGTCCTTTGCGATTCATATGGTCATACTTATGACTAAACGTGAATATTCTGCCTGATTGGTAATCAATCTTGTCCCGCAAAAATTTCCTTTCTTTCTTTGCGATGATCTCCTCCTCATATTTGTCTGTTCTTTTATTTATCTCCTCCAACTTGTTAGTAAAATTCTCAGTCGTGTCTTCCTTCTGGATCTCTTCTTTTAATTCTGAAATCGTTTTGAGCAACAAAGCTCTCTCCTTCCAGGCATACTTAATTAAAATAGACAGCATGCGATTAGAGCAATCCATCAGGTTTTCCGCCCATTCCTCAGCAAGTTCGGAATCCGGGTCCTCATATGATGGGGCAATCAAAATCCGAAGTCCTCTTGGGACTCTCTTCTCTTCTTGGTACTTTTCCAACGTGATTGCCTCCCACCATTTCGAGATTTCTTTTCTTATTAGTTTCTCCAGTTTTTGGTATTTATGCTGTAAGGACAAGGGCGCTGCCGCCTGTTCACCGGCTTGTGATTGCTCAGCCGTTTTGACAAACATAGTCTTTGCTCTGAGTCTCCTCCGTGAATCTGTATCTTGATCCATTTCAATCGTTATGGCTTGTATCACTGCAAATGGCTTGAGCTTATTATTCCGCTGCCATTATGCAGAAAGCACTCATCAGAATATTTTCGCGCTATTTGGAAAACACCACCAGCCGGTAGTCAAATGCTGTTAACCGGGGAGCCCCGCTGATCTCAATGTACCATGCATACAGAGATGAAGCAAGGAACGCAGCGGTACCAATCAATCTAGGCTGGAGATGGCATCCCATTCAATATTTGAAACATAGACGAACTGTAACTGGGGGAGATCGAAATCCAAATCAACATCGAAATCGAAAATCATAAATAACTTACTGGGGGCTTGGGTGTAGTATACCAAGTTCACGGCACCTCCGATGATTCAAACGGGACCTTTCCCAGTAGTTCACGAAATTCGTCGTGCTAAGTTCCCAGTGATAACGGCGTCCACCCAGCAGTCTGTTTCAAATTCCTCCAAGTACCGCGGTCTACCGGAAATCAAGTTAATAAACTGTCCACATCCTCAGTATTCCGGGACACAAATGCGGCGGTGCACAAACAGGGTCCGAGGAAATCCTGTATTTATGAACGTCTCACCATGTGTATACCATACACGAAGGCACTCCTCCCCAAGAAAGACACAGCATTTCCAAAATTCAGTCTATATATATATATATATATAGATATATATTCACTAAAAAAACATAGGTTTCAGGCATGTTATAGTTAGAAATTAGCATTTAAAAAACCTTAGAAATTCACTTAAAAAAACAGTGAATTTCAAAGGTTTTTTAAATGCTAATTTCTATCTATAACGTGCCTGAAACCTATGGTTTTTTCAGTGAAATTCAATGTTTTGTTTAATGCTAACTTCTAATTATAATGTTCATTTAACCTATAGTTTTTTCTGACAGCCAAGAAGGACACAGCACCCACTGCCACAAACCTCACGACCTGCCCCCTGTACCACCCCTCTCCCTACTACCACCAAGGCAGTGCAGGATAGCGAACCCTCCAAAAATGGCATGGTCCCTCAGCCATATAATAGCTCAATGTTGGGAAATGTGGCAATCGTGTTTTCAGTAAATTTGAATGTTTTTTTAAATACTAATTTCTAACTTTAATGTTCCCGAGACCTATGTTTTTTTGTGAATTTCAAAGGTTATTTAAATACTAATTTCTAATTATAATGTTCAGAAAACCTGTTTTTCTCAGTAATTTTGAAAAAAAATGTGATATTTTGTAACTTTAATATTCTAAAAATATATGTTGTCATTTTTTTTATTTGTTATTTAAACTATGTAATGTCTTCATGTTTTTGAAATATTAAACAACTACATACAGTATGAAAGGGATCCCAGCCCAGAGCCTCATCTGAAGACTAACACATGTCATAGACCTACTGATCAAGCAGCTTCAACACCCAAGAACGCCACAACACCCACCACCACCCCCAGGACCCCCCCTCTACCACCGAGGCAGCGCAGAACAAGACAGCAAACTTTCCGAAAACAGCATTGCCCCTCAGCCACACAATAGCTGAATATTGGGACAGGTGTGAACAAACTATATGTGAAGGAAGCAATTCATCCATGAATAATAATGCACACAATGCAAAGTGTAGCGGTGATGTGCTGGACACATCTCAGTATGTAGAACACACACCTCTCCATGTGCACAAATACTACTGGTGCTTGTAGTGTTGTGGACAGTAGACCCAACCATGTTACGTCAAACACTTGGGAAAATCTCAGTCATGTAGCTGTATCGTCCCCCCCTGTAAGCATAAGTGTAATCGGAGTGGGCTGGTCCGACATACGCCACTTCAGCGTAGGAGTGTGAATAAATAGGCCAGGGCTCTGGGCGTAGTTCACTTGGGAAACTTTAGACACAGCTACAGCCCGAACTGCTGAACGGAATTACACCACATTTGGCGAAAAGATAGC
Organism: Triturus cristatus; assembly: GCF_964204655.1. Taxonomy (NCBI): domain Eukaryota; kingdom Metazoa; phylum Chordata; class Amphibia; order Caudata; family Salamandridae; genus Triturus; species Triturus cristatus. Next base: position 509,131,279 of record NC_140588.1, read on the forward strand.
CCTTGGTTCAGAAAGATCCCTTTTTGTTAGATGGTGTAAATCCGTTCAGTAGTTCATGAGAAATAGGAAAAAGAAAAAGTTTCAATATCTGGGCAGAGCCTAACGACACATCTCATCGTGAGATCTGATTGGCTGTCAGCACTTCATCCTGGAATTGCTGGCAGCCATCTTGGGACCAATATACATGATAGTTCCCATTGAAAGGCATTGTAGTGAATCGAAGATTTTTAGGGTTACCAAAAGGAGAACTATAAAGGGTGATAACAGACTTTAGTTACATTAGAATTCATTTGTTGATGGTACCGTACTAATTTCAGGAATTGTGGTGTGTTCTAAGGTGATTTTACCCTGTGAAAAACCTTCTGCTGGGGTATCATGAATCATGTTTGAGAGAAAACTGAAGCTAAAATGAGAGCATATTTTCTGTAAATTCACATTATCTTTCTCAGTCATGTGAGAATGAAGTCTGTCATTCTCAGTAAATCATGTAATTCCAACAAGGCCAGAGACTGTCAGTTGATTCCTTTGTGTTCTACTGCAGCTTCCCAGAGTGTTCTAAAGAACAACTGGAGCGCTGACAGCCTTACTTATGACAAGAGTATGGCACACCTGAAGCCATCTTGATTGGAATAAACTGGTAACACTTAAACATTTAATTTAAAAAGGAACAGAATGATGGGGTTCATTCTGTCATAGAAATTATGGTTAGTGCTGTAGAAAGAGAAATTAGGACATGTTTCAAGTGTGATCTCAAATATCTTCCTGTTATATTTCAACAGAAGCAGCCTGTCAGATGATGTTTTTTGTTCTACTGCAGCTTCCCAGAGTGTTCTAAAGAACAACCAGAGCGCTAACAGCCTTACTTATGACAAAAGTATGGCACACCTGAAGCCATCTTGATTGGAATAAACTGGTAACACTTAAAACATTTAATTTAAAAAGGAACACAATGAGGGGATTCATTTTGTCATAGAAATTATGGTTAGTGCTGTAGAAAGAAAAATTAGGACATGTTTTAAGTGAGATCTCAAATATCTTCCTGTTATATTTCAACAGGAGCAGCCTGCCAGTTGATGCCTTTGTGTTCTACTGTAACTTCCCAGAGTGTTCTAAAGAACAACTAGAGCGCTAACAGCCTTACTTATGACAAAAGTATGGCACACCTGAAGCCATCTTGATTGGAATAAACTGGTAACACTTAAAACATTTAATTTAAAAAGGAACAAAATGATGGGGTTCATTTTGTCATTGAAATTATGGTTAGTGCTGTAGAAAGAAAAATTGTGACATGTTTCAAGTGTGATCTCAAATGTCTTCCTGTTATATTTCAACAGGAGCAGCCTGTCAGTTGATGCCTTTGTGTTCTACTGCTGCTTCCCAGAGTGTTCTAAAGAACAACTAGAGCGCTAACAGCCTTACTTATGACAAAATTATGGCACACCTGAAGCCATCTTGATTGGAATAGACTGGTGACACTTAAAACATTTAATTTAAAAAGGAACAAAATGATGGGGTTCATTTAGTCATAGAAATTATGGTTAGTGCTGCAGAAAGAAAATTTAGGGCATGTTTTAAGTGAGATCTCAAATCCTCTTCTATTTCATTAGAAAATTCTGACATGCAATAACTTTCAATACCAGCAGTAGACTTCCAGTTAACTCCCTGGTGTAGTAGCTTGACTACAGTGATCTAATGAACAACTAGAGTGCTAACATTCTGAATTTATGGCAAATGTGTGACACATCTGAATACCTTCCTAATGGAATCAAAGTAAAAAACTGAAAGCATTTCCTACTGAGGAGACTGCAGTAAATGAGGAAATTAGGAAACTTCATAACAAATAAGTCTCCTAAGATGGCCACCAGGGAAAAAAGAGCCCAAATGTAGCACAAATATCACCCAGATGTAGCCCACATATAGCCCAATGACAGAAGTGTGCAAAACACTTTTTATTTTTAGTTTTTCTGCAGTTTTATGTAGTGCAGACTGGTCAGGTATTGGAGCGTTACTTCTTACGTGGACCCCTTATTGCGTATTTTGCACGAAGTACATGAGATTGATCTTGCAAAACATTGAACTTTACGATTCTGTTACCCTGAATTTGCTCTGAACCGGGCTTTGTAACACCCGTTTTTACCTACTGGTTTTAATTAATTATCACTGTATTGTATTAGGAAAGAGGATTTACTGTTTTTATGTACACTTTTATGATCTATGTTTCTAAATCAGATCGAATAAAGTTTAATGAATTCTATGGCAGGATGGAGGCAAGGATTATGCATATGTTTCCTCACTTTATTTGCATAGCAGTTCAAAGAAAACGTAACACAACAATCATTAAACAAAAGACTACACAGCCCATGAACCATTAGGGGGGTAGTCTCCAAGGCAACTATAGTCCAATCATATCACAGTCCATCATATATAATATCGTGACATCGCTTCCGCTTCGTCTTTCTTCACTGCTCGTCAGTTAAGTGCATTCCTTACATTCTTGGCTTAATCTGACGTTGCTGTTTGTATAGTGGTTTCTTGTGCACGTTATTTGCATTATTGCCTTGGTATTTTTTCATATTCCCTGCGCAGCAGGCTCTTGCCAGAGAGTGTTCTCCGCCTCGCAGTTTCTCCCGCTTTGTGCTCTGCGCGCGGTGAGATCCTGTCAGGTGCGTCTGGTCCGAGCGAGGCAGCTCCGTCGAGTGCTCCCGCTGGTCTTTACATATGTTTGGGAATCAGGTCACTCCTTTAGTGTCCGCTTGATTCCCGACCAACCCTCGCCTAATTTTGACACCACTACACGTTGATTTCCCCACATGGCCACGAAGACCATTTTTACTCCTCCTACCAAGAAGTGGAGGAGCAATGGCCCCCCAAGTTCTCCCTCCAGCAGTGGACCAAGCCCTCTTTCTGGCTATTTCTAGGGCGTTGTCTCCTCTTAGGGTTCAGGTTGATAAGCTGGCGAAAAGTATCCCTGGGGTGTTCAGTGACCCAGATCTGGTGGTGGCGGCGGGTCCCATTAGCTCCCAGATGGGGAATAAAATGGCCGTTAAGTATAACGCGGGGCACTTGGAAGGATTTGATAAACATACGGAGACCTTCCTCAAGAGTGCGCGAATGCTAAAACATGCACCCTGCCGGGAGGAGGAGGAGTCCAGAAACAATTGCGACGCTGTCACCACTATTGTAGGCGGCGGGTTTCCCTTAGAGGGAGAGGGTGTATGGGAGGACGATTTCTCCTCCGATGAGGATAAGGACTCGGGCGTCCCTGGCATCCAGAGTCCCACTCCTCTCAGTCCCGGATTAGGGACGGGGTCCACTCGGACATGTTCGAGCCTACCGACACTTACCATCCTAGTTCGGCGGAGTGGACCCCTGACACCAAAGTGACAGAGTATGTGGTGGGGAAAATCCATCAACCCCTTGAAAGGGAGGTCAGGAATAGGATGAGAGGAAAATGCCCCAGGCCCTCACTGAAGGGGAAGGTGGCACACACACCTGATATTGATGAGATACTATGTACCTTTTTATCCAAGTATATGAGGGATCCAAAGAAAGGAATTGATAGGTCTTGGACGTGGTAGGGCCCTTGACTCAAATGATTCAATTGGCGGAAGAGTCAGGATCCCCTTTGTCCACGGATATTGTGGCTGGTTGGGCGCACTACCCTAAACCTTAAAACACTACCCCCTCCACTACCCAAACACCACTGCACTACCCTAAACCCTAAAACACTACCCCCAGCACGACACCCTACACTACCCAGACATAACTGCACTACCCTAAACCATAAAACACTACGACCAGCATGACTCCCTACACTACCCAAAAACCACTGCACTACCCTAAACCCTAAATCTACCCCCAGCACAACCCCCTACACTACACACACACCACTGCACTACTCTAAACCCTAAATCTACCCCCAGCACGACCCCCTACACTACCCAAACACCACTGAACTACCCTAAACCCTAAAACACTACCACCAGCATGACCGCCTACACTGCTCAAACACCACTGCACTACCCTAAACCCTAAAACACTACCCCAGCACGACCCCCTACACTACCCATACACCACTGCACTACCCTAAACCCTAAAACACTACCCCCAGCATAACCCCCTACACTACTGCACTACCCTAAACCCTAAAACACTACCCCAGCACGACCCCCTACAATACCCAAACACCACTGCACTACCCTAAACCCTAAAACACTACCCCCAGCACGACCACCTACACTACCCAAACACCACTGCACTACCCTAAACCCTAGAAAACAAACCCCACCCCATGCCCAATGCCCCTTACCTCTCAGTCCTCGTGGTTCCTCTCTCCTCGTGGTTCCTGCTTCACGTCATCTCTGAGGGGCGGTGCACGTCGTTGTGAGGAAACAGAACAGCCTTTGTTTCCTTACAACAACGTGGATCGTCTACATGTTTTTTTAGAACGCATGGTCATTTACCATGCATACCTTTACATTAAAATTTGTTGTAAAGGCATGCATCGTAAATGACCATGCGTTCTAAAAAAATGTGTAGTAATGACTTCGCGATGTACAACGCATGCATGGTAATGCATGCGTTGTGATGGTATCACGAAGTAAAAAAGTCATTGTAATGGCTGTTTACCGATCGAAGCAGGCCCCTTTTCTTCAGTGAGATGTTTTTTCTCAATGAGCAGGTTTTATTCTCCGTTCTCCATTTTTCAGCTGTCTCAGAGGATCTAGATAGCGCCAGGACACCTCCGGGTATTTGTTGCGCTTTACAAATGTCATTATCATTATCATCATTTGATTAATTAGGAGGAAGGAATGTGTTTTTTTTACCGAACAGTGCATTCCCAGCTGTTGTATTGTGAAAGTGTCCGCGTGGCCTGGTTTCACTTCCGGTGAGAAAGTGGAAGAGTCTGTTTGGATCTAAAGGAGTTCTGTTGTTGGACGGGGCCGGCGCGAACACGTCATCAGAAAACATAGCTAATGGAAAGCGTACTCCCTGAAGTGTGGAGCAGTGCCATGAGAGGTCAACGAGTGTATGTTCCACCACAGTATGACCGTACCGCGTGACCCATGTGCCGCCTTCAGGGTACAGGAGGCAGAAGCGGCATTGCAGGTCCTCTTGAAGACCATTGTGGCACTAATTCTAAATTTTGGTATTAAGGAATCTTAACTTTGTTGCTCCTGCCAGATACAAAGAGAAGATCCAATGTGTTATTCAGTGCCCTTGTTACCTTTTTTGTGGGTTGTGGTGCTTTGCTGCCCCACCGGAGCACACGACTGGGCACCCCACCTCGGATCACTGGTTTCGGTTTCTGGAGTGGCAGCATTAACAGTTGCTCCCAAAGGACTAGCCTGAACACTTAGGTGAATATCCCCTGCACCAGCATTCCACGGAAATTCTTTCCTAGCTCTCCCACGCCGACGAGGACATCATAATAGCACGGCTCCGCTCGCGAGACCGTATGACATCATCGGAGCAATAAGAGGACCTCGTCGGCGTGTTGACATCAGTTCCACCCATTTTTTCTGTGCCACCGAGGCAAACAGGCGAACCGAGACATTTTCACATGTATACATAGTATAATAAATATATATATTTTCACTGAAAAAAACATAGGTTTCAGGCGCGTTATAGTTAGAAATTAGCATTTAAAAAACCTTAGAAATTCACTGAAAAAAACATAGGTTTCAGGGGCGTTATAGTTAGTTGGACATTTGACTCGTACAAAACCCTACAAATTCCCCCGTTATAGTTAGTTCAGCTATATGTCATGAGTGATGTCACTGACCATGTCATGAGTAATGTAATATGTGACATCATCAGCAGTGCATTGCGGGCGCGTGAGTTATAGTTAGCTGAACTAACTATAACGGGGGAATTTCTATGGTTTTGTACAAGTGAAATGTCCAACTAACTATAACGCCCCTGAAACCTATGGTTTTTTCAGTGAATATATATATATGTATATATATATATATATATATATATATATATATATATATATATATATATATATATATATATATATATGTGTATATATATATATATATTCACTGAAAAAACCATAGGTTTCACACATGTTATAGTTAGTGGAAATTTTACTGATAAAAAACCAATGAAATTGCCCCGTTATAGTTAGCGCAGGCAACTATAACTCACGCGACCGCAATCCTCTGCTGATGCTAATACTGTATTTAGACACTTATTTGCCCATGTCTTCTTCCATTAAATTTTAGCTATACATATATTACAAATATTTTTTTTTCATAAAGACACATATGTCATCAGCAGAGGATTACGGTCGCGTGAGTTATAGTTGCCTGCGCTAACTATAACGGGGCAATTTCATTGGTTTTTTATCAGTAAAATTTCCACTAACTATAACATGTGTGAAACCTATGGTTTTTTCAGTGAATTTGCAAGGTTTTTTAAATGCTAATTCCTAACTATAACGTGTGTGAAACCTATGGTTTTTTCAGTGAATTAGTACGGTTTTTTAAATGCTAAGTTTTTTTCCCTTATAATAAGCCCTGTACATTTGGTGGCCTACGGCCACCAAAAGCACAGGGGGTGGGGTAAGTGTGGATAGTGTTTTTTTCCATTGTAATAAGCCCAGCACATTTGGTGGCCTTCGGCCACCAAAAGCACAGGGGGTGGGGTAAGTGTGGATAGTGTTTTTTTTATTTTTATTTTTTTACCGTACGCTTACCGTAAGCGTACGGTAAGCGTACCCCGCGAAATTGCCGAAAAAAAAATAAAACCGTTTTTGCACTTGGGGGATGTTTGGGGACTCCCTCCACATGACTATGTGGGAGGGAGTTGTCAAAACAGCCCCTTTACATGTTTTTGGGCTTCCGATTTTAAAAATCTCTCTCAGTGCGAGAGACAAAATGGCGGCCGCCGCTTCCTGGTTTCGGCCGATTCGAATGTTTACTAAGATCTAAGAGCCAATCAGAATCGCGCTCGCGCACGCCACCGTACGCTTACCGTAAGCGTACGGTAAGCGTACCGTAAGCTGGCTCAGATATATATATTGATTTAAAGGCTATTTTCTCAGAATCTACTGAACAGATTTACACCAAACCTACAAAAGGCACTTCCTTGACCTAGGGACTACCTCTCTGCCAAATTTTGAGTAATTCTGTTCAGCCATTCGGGCTGTAGCTCGTTCTAAAGGTCCTATGGAAAAATGCATGGGAAAAACGCGTTTTGGGACCCCCCTTTTATCTCAGCCCCCGCTTGACGAATCCCCCCGAGACTTTCAGGGTAGGAGCGGAGCGTAGCGCCCCACCTATTTTGAGAAATTCGCGAGGATTCGTCGACCGGCGCCAAAGTTATTCAAAATAGAATGTTGAGGTTTTCCTATGGAAACGTGGTCCTAACTATAACTACCTACTGGCTATCGCCAGTAGGTAATATATATATATATATATATATACATATATATATGCACACACACACACACACACACACGCAAACACATGCACACACGCACACACACCCTGCCCCCCCCCGAATCCCAGCCTTCAATAAATAGTCCTGGCACTGCACAGATCAGTTTTCAACTAAAGTGTTTGGGAAACTAATGACTCATGTCCTCTTCCTTGCTTAAATCCTGCTGTCATGAAGGCAAGTAAAACCACCCTTATTTTGCACATTTCCTCCCTTCTCTGTATATTACACTAACACACGAGGTCCACAGGAGATATGCCAAAGGTAGCCTTTGAGGCAGCTAGCCCTGCCCATATTCCTTCCACCTACTACATGTATGTGTTTTAATTTTGTGTGAGGGTATATGAAAAGTTTTGGATTTGACCCGTGCCATGTGCGAGATGCTTATTCATTCCTTCATTTTACATTGCATCCTGGTACTTTTAGTTCTGTTTAACCCATTATAAAATTACTGTTAGTACAAGAATAGAAAGTAAAAAAACAGGACTCTGGGACTCTGTAATCTATTCATGTTTGAAAAAGGGCATCATGCAAGCTCTATATATGCGAGACACTGCGAGTGTCTGTAAAGGGTGTAAGAGGATATCGAGTGAGAGACTGTGTTTGTGACTGTGTATGCCGGGAAGTGTTTCTATGAAAGAGCGTAGACTGTTGAATGTTTTAATGTTTTTGGGATGAGATAGGGCGTGGCACTGTCAGACCCAGTACATACCTGCAAATATGTGTCTGTGTAAGTCTGTGTGTGTGAGAGAGAGAGAGAGAGACTGTGTGGGAGAGATAGAGCTGTGAAGGCTGGGAGAGGCTAACAGCCTCGTTTAGAGTTGGGTGACAATGGCACATCTGCCAGCTTTTGGTTCCATTGCTTCATTTAGAGGCGGGTGAACCACTGTCTTTCAGACAGTAAAGCATCAGCCGGCTGTATTGTTAAAAGAAACTCCATCACTCCCTCCCATGTACTGGTGAGAATGTCAGAGATGCCACCATGTTGACTGCAGCCCCTGCCCACCGTCATTGCCATCAGTTTTTTTTACTTTGAAATTCTCAGGAATAAAAAAAAATTACACATCACTGGAAGAAAGCTCCCAGAACACCAGGGACATTGGTGTGTGTTTTTCAATCACAAGAGTCATCAGAAAGGTTGATGGCTGGTGACCCACAATTAAACACTGCTTGCCATGAAAGTGACAGACATGTCTTTTGTCGGAATGTGGAAGTCGGCAAAAAACAATAGCTATGAACACATTGCAGTCTCTGTCTGCCATTCACACCCACGATGCAGCCACTTGTACTGAGTTGAATATTTACGTATATCTGTTATTCACAATACTCTGCCAATCACGATGACTGGTTTGACTGCCTGCTACTGAGATTTTTGTGAGCCCCACACTCACTCCCACTCCTCCAATGTCACACTCATTCGTGTATCCTTCCAGGTGGATCAAATTGGCATCCCTGCATTGAATATGAAACCCTATGGTTCACGGGGAAAGCACCAATTTAAAATATGGTGCGTGCTGGAAGTACCTGCATCTGTCAATGCCTGGATCATGGGCTGAATGTGTGCCCATATGTATATTAGCAATTCATGCATGTCTGAGCGGAGATGTAAGATTTCTGTTGCCTCTGTGTATGTTATTTGTGAGCTCACTGCTGTGTGTATATGAATACCTGCGTATAGTTTATTAAAACAAGACCAGCTTACTTTGGCAACGTCTTTAAGAAAAAGCCTTTATGTGGCAAATAAACAAACTATCACGATTCACAACACACTCTGCCTTCTGGTTAGTCTCAGAGGAGATTACCTTAAAAAACAGAAAGCTACACATGAAGAAACCCTTGCAAATAAGGCGAAAAGCTGGCCTTTTAGCGTATCTGGCCAATTTGATTAATCATCAACACATTCATATAATTAAGCAAAAAAAGCTGAAACACAATTGGTGCTTCCTGCTGAATGCAAGAATTATGTGAGTAAACTCCCTGTAAGTAGCTGGTCTATGATTAATGTAAATTAAACCGTATTTGTTTGCATCATGCATTTGGTTTACATGTTACAGTTCTTAATATTCCACCTCATAGAACAAAGGCATACCACAGCAGCAATTCGAATGATAAATACCTTTATATAAAAATTAAACTTTACACTTTTAATATTGAGAACCTTCGTTTGCCAAATAGTCCACACATTTTTTACATTAGCATTGCAATATTTTTTCCCAGATATCATAGGTGCTAGGTCATAGAGTTATGCCTTGTGTTCCTTTTGTGTTCGCTCTTACCCTCTGTTGTGTAAAATGTTTAGCCTGTGCGCTACGTTTTGTAGTGATAACATGTATTCCATGTAGAAACATACAATCAAAAACCAATACATCAGGCTAAATGCGATTCAGATCCCAACTCTTTTGAGTAAAACATTTGAACAACTTTGTAATTATACATTCGAAAGGAATCCTGATGAGGATTTTACGTTTTACTGACTCGGGCCTGATGAATTATTGGCCAGTGATAATGAATTGGTGTTGGCCTGTAAGGACTAGTGGGACTGATGGAAAAACTCGAAAAAAAGGGGTAATAGATAAACGATCGACCCTTTCTTGTTTGTCATTCATAAAATAAATGTTAAAGCTAACTTCGCACATCAAAGATATTTTGTTATCTACATTTTGAATTACTGGAATAAGTTGGCCGATATCTATATGGGATAAGATTTGGGCAAAACTCCGTAAAACCTCCAGAGCGGCCTCCCTGACACAATCCTTATTTTGATCTATAACAGATTGCTTCTGCTGGAGCAGAGTTTTCATTTAGAAAATTCAGGGGCTTTTGAAGCTCTAGTATGTCTATGCGTTTTATTAATTATTAATAAATAACAATTAATTATTTGTCTTGTGCAAGTGTGTTTTTATTAATCAATCCGTTTGTCTTAACATAAGAGAAAGTTATACGAGGGTTAGCATGTGTGTGCTGTTTCTGTTTCCTAAAAAATAACGTGCAAGTTTTCATGTTTAAACGTTGCTGTGTGCTGTTTATTTTGAGCACAAAACGCTGTCTGAATTAATGCTTTTTTATGTTGCGAGAGCTAGATAAATGCATACACATAAGGGTATTAGTGGGGTTAACACTGTTTAATCATTATGCTGTAGTAATGTTGTTTTTATTTCTTTTAATTGAGATGGTCTATTGTGGCCTATGGAGGCCTAGTCCATGATGGCTGATTTTGTGAGCCTGGCCTTGAGTGAATATGTGAAAGACGTGACGAGGGAGACCCCTGCTGGAAATGGTCTTGAAGCTAACTGACCATGGTCCATGTTGAGAAACTTTCCATGAGGACAGCAGCAGTTTTTGGGAGTTCTCCAAGAGAAGTGAAAGTGTCCTTGGCAATCTTGAAAAACAAAGGAGCCTTAGAGGGAAACTCTGAACTGTGGCTCGATGGCCGAGGAGAAGCCGGATTAATGTGATACATGTTTTATTTTCTTGGTTCCTGTTCCGTAGTCTTCGCTATGTGTATTTTTCCTGAGCGGAGGTTCACAAATGTTGCAATGTTGCATCCTTTCCTTCTCGCTCTGCTCAGTGATTCAGCGTATATTGCAAACTTTATGTGTGTTTCCATTGTAATTTTTACTATAAAAACTGTTAGCTTAGAGAGGGTTCTTGCCACCCTTTTGCCACTTGCCATTTTGCCTTTGCCGCGTGAATCTGCGTTGCTGAGGATCGATGCTGAGGACTTCGTCTTGAGAGACTTTACCGAGAGACTTGTCCTGACCCGTTCTGACACTTAGTTAGAATAGGTAACTATGAGAAATGATTTATTCTGATTGATTTACTTTGACTAATTTTAGATAAAGCAATATAATTTTTAAACATGGTGTTGAATTTTCTTTCTTGTCAATTATTGGGTTTATATTTCTGATCATTATTGTATATGTTGTGTAGATTATGTTATTGATTAGGACAGTCACAAAACCAGATCTGATCGACCTGATATCGATGCAGGGTGTTTAGGTGTTTTCTTCCACAGGTTTATTGCTGGTAGAGTATTTGAGCGTGTGTTAGTGAAATGGGCCCTAGCGTATGATGAATGTATGTGCGTGTAACTGTGTGATTACTCTATCCGTGGTAGTGGGCATATTTTAGATACCCTGATCCCTATCAATTTCCTGGTAGCAGAGGATGGTTTTGATGGTTGTCTTGATCTGATAAGATTGCTTGTACATTAGCTTATTGATTATTGATTTTATTTTGTTGATATTGGTATATGTACTAATACTATGGTGCCGATCACGATCCGGCAAAAACCGGGTACGAACCGTCGGACGGAGCATATTCTCCGTCCGACGCGTACCCGGTCGTCAAAATATACAAACATGGAATTACGATTCGCACGGGTACACCATTACCGTGCGAATCGTAAAAAAGACCGACCGAACAAAAAACACCTACCAATGCGATCCGGGAAAGCGCCGACCTGACGTCGGGACGCACGCAGCCAGCCATTCACGACCCAGGAATCACGATTCGCACCGACGTCACCCCGCACGGTGAATATTTTGCGGCAGCCAAAAACTGCCGGGAAATCAGGACGACGCGAACAAGGACCACCAGTACGCGACGGACAGACGGCGACGCGAACAAGGAGGACCAGTACGTGACGGACACACAGGACGACGCCACCAAGGAGGACCCGTACGCGACAGGACGACGCGATCAAGGAGGACCCGTACGCGACAGGACGACGCGAGCAAGGAGTACCAGTACGCGACGGACAGACATGGACCCGAACCTACGAGTCATCCCTGCCCTCATAGCAGTACACCTCCTCTACAGGTTACGACGCAGACGCCGCAGAAGGTCAGAATAACTAAGGGAGGGGGGAAAGTGGGGTGGGGTGGGGGTGGCACGACCAGGGCAGGCCACAAAACAACCACATGAGTGACACACTACACATGGCCTGGACATACCTGACTCCCATGCCCTGGTCACCACGAGGGGGTGGGGGCGTGTCCTGATAAGCCAGCGACCGCCACAACGGAAGTCCGTCACCACGCGAACCGGCAACACAACCAGACAGGTACGTCCCGTACCCACGCCTGAAGAGCGTGGGTACGAGTCGGACCACGCCCACACACGTCACCCCAACAATGGCGGGACGGATCGCACCCACGTGGCAAAGGCCTGGGTACGGGCCGCACAAACATCACATAGCATGGGGACGGATATGTACGGACCCTACCCCCACCCCGTATGCAAGGAGCGTACCCCCCAGCCCAACAGTGCAAGTACGACCCGTACCCCCACCCGCGGACGTACGGAGCGTACCCCCAGCCCAACAGTGTAAGTACGACCCGTACCCCCACCCGCGGACGCACGGAGCGTACCCCCAGCCCAACAGTGTAAGTACGACCCGTACCCCCACCCGCGGACGTACGGAGCGTACCCCCAGCCCAACAGTGTAAGTACGACCCGTACCCCCACCCGCGGACGCACGGAGCGTACCCCCAGCCCAACAGTGTAAGTACGACCCGTACCCCCACCCGCGGACGCACGGAGCGTACCCCCAGCCCAACAGTGTAAGTACGACCCGTACCCCCACCCGCGGACGTACGGAGCGTACCCCCAGCCCAACAGTGTAAGTACGACCCGTACCCCCACCCGCGGACGTACGGAGCGTACCCCCAGCCCAACAGTGTAAGTTCGACCTGTACCCCTACCCGCGGACGTACGAAGCGTACCCCCAGCCCAACAGTGTAAGTACGACCCGTACCCCCACCCGCGGACGTACGGAGCGTACCCCCAGCCCAACAGTGTAAGTACGACCCGTACCCCCACCCGCGGACGCACGGAGCGTACCCCCAGCCCAACAGTGTAAGTACGACCCGTACCCCCACCCGCGGACGCACGGAGCGTACCCCCAGCCCAACAGTGTAAGTACGACCCGTACCCCCACCCGCGGACGTACGGAGCGTACCCCCAGCCCAACAGTGTAAGTACGACCCGTACCCCCACCCGCGGACGCACGGAGCGTACCCCCAGCCCAACAGTGTAAGTACGACCCGTACCCCCACCCGCGGACGCACGGAGCGTACCCCCAGCCCAACAGTGTAAGTACGACCCGTACCCCCACCCGCGGACGCACGGAGCGTACCCCCAGCCCAACAGTGTAAGTACGACCCGTACCCCCACCCGCGGACGTACGGAGCGTACCCCCACCACACCAGTGTCAGTAGACTCGTACCCTCACCTCTAATGCAGTGTGCGTAACCCCACCGTGTATGTGCCAAGCGCACATATCCAGAAATCGGAGGTGTGTGTGCAGACTCCACCCAGCAGTGCCCTGAGACAGGAGGGGTGGGTGCCCATCACTCCCAGCAGTGCCCAGAGACAGGAGGGGTGGGTGCCCATCACTCCCAGCAGTGCCCAGAGACAGGAGGGGTGTGTGCAGAGTCCTCCCAGCAGTGCCCTGAGACAGGAGGGGTGGGTGTGGAGTCCTCCCAGCAGTGCCCTGAGACAGGAGGGGTGGGTGCAGAGTCCTCCCAGCAGTGCCCTGACACAGGAGGGGTGGGTGCAGAGACCTCCCAGCAGTGCCCTGAGACAGGAGGGGTGGGTGGTGAGTCCTCCCAGCAGTGCCCAGAGACAGGAGGGGTGGGTGCAGAGTCCTCCCAGCAGTGCCCTGACACAGGAGGGGTGGGTGCCTAACACTCCCAGCAGTGCCCTGAGACAGGAGGGGTGTGTGCCTAACACTCCCAGCAGTGCCCTGAGACAGGAGGGGTGGGTGCAGAGTCCTCCCAGCAGTGCCCTGAGACAGGAGGGGTGTGTGCAGAGTCCTCCCAGCAGTGCCCTGAGACAGGAGGGGTGTGTGCAGAGTCCTCCCAGCAGTGGCCAGACACAGGAGGGGTGTGTGCAGAGTCCTCCCAGCAGTGTCCACACCCAGGAGGGGTGTAACACATGTGTGTGATGCCACAATTACCCACATCCATACTGCCTACAAGGGAACATGTCCCCATGAACTCATGTCAACTGACTCCACACACAAGTACAGTGATCACCAAGGATGCCACGATTGTTGCAGGTGGAGACATGGCCATGCATGCATGGCCAAAGTAGAAGGGCTCCGTCACACACACAGCTCATGTAGACACAGCTCTGCGCTAAACATTGGGAACACCCTGCAGGGAAGAAACTGGGTACACAGAGGAAGGAATACACCCTGGGACAATTGAACCATGCAGTAACTGCTGACATGACCTAAGGAAGTTAGCCAACACCTTGTGATGGCACACAGATCCTAGGGTGGCCCCAAAGAGCAGAACACTACTACAAATCCCACACACCCAAAGCCTTAAACACCACCCAAAACAATGTAGCAGCCCCACCAACACCAATACCACCATAGCAGGAGTGTGATAATGAAAAAAAAAATAAAGCTTTAATCAGCATGAGCACAATGTCCGTGGATCAACGGCAGTTCAAAGTCAACAAAGGCCATAGGGCAGTCAATTATTCCCAGCTGCATGGGGGACACAGTGGGATGTGTGTCCCCTACCTTGCCTGCACAGTCAAATGCCATCGTCTTCCATACTGGTGAGGGCATCAGGGGGGGGGGAAGCAACAGGCACCGCAGGGACATCAGGGCAAAGGGGCGGCGTTGTGGGTGCAGGGATGGAGGACTCAACCACAGGGGGTGTGTCATGGCCAAAGGCGGAGGCCAGGATGGCACTACACACCTTAGCAAGGTCCTCCAGGGAGTCCCCTGCACCCGAAGTGACCTCAGGCCCCAAGGAGGGGGGGGGTTCAGAGGGATGGGTTGCAGCGCCACCGGGGGAGGGTGGAGACAGGGGGGGAGACTCAACCACCCTGACCGAGGACTTCCTTGACCGCTTGCGTGGTGGCGTAACTGTGGGGCTCAGGGACAGAGCGGCCATGAAGGAGTCCTTGGGGGAGATGTGGCCAGGAGAGCTGAGGGGAGGGGATTTGGAGGGAGTGGATTGTGTGGAATGCGGACTCCCACTCTGGCTGCGTGTCACACGTTTGCCCCCCGACCCAGTGGGTGTGCCTATCTCACCCTGTGTGTGCGTGTCAGGAGGAGTGCGGTGGACCTTCCCTGCTGGTGTGGTGCCTGTGTCTGTTGTGGTGGGTGCATGCCGACGTCTGGGTGTACGTGGGACAGGCATGGAAGTGGGAAGTGTGGATGGGGCAGGGGTAGGTGGGGGGAGGTCGCGCTGCAGGAGACCCACTGCTGCAGTCAGTGTGGAGTCTAGGGACCTCAGCAAGTTGCGTTGGTCAGCCTGCAAAGAATGAATGCCCTCCAAGAATGCCTCGATGTTGCTGAGGGTTTTCCCGTGGGAATGGAGGACATTCAGGATCGCAGCCTGACCAACCTGCATTTGCCGCTGGATGTCCATAGACTCAGCATTGGCGGCAGCAGTGGAGACAGGGGCAGGGGGTGCGGTGCCTGGCAGGAAGGAGACATGCGGTGACCGGGCACGCTGGGAAGGGACACGAGCAAGTGGGAGGCGGTTGGTGGGAACTGAGGGGGCGGTGGCAGGTGTTGTTCCACTGTCAGCTGCTGGTGCAGCCTCCGCCAACCCTGAGACATCCTCCTCGGACCTGTCAGCTTCGTAGTCTGATGTGCCAGTCGACAGGTCCTCGGCCACACTATCCTCCGCCTCTGTCCCACTCGATGTGCCAGCCCCGATGTCACGGCTGCCACTGGTGCTCGGTCCCTCCGCCTGGTCCGTGTCCATGTCTCCCTCTGTGTCCCCCGACGATGCTGTGGGCAGGGTGGAGAGACAGAAATTAATCAGACACCTGTACACATCTGTCACATGAGTCCAATCTACATAGTCAACATTGCATAGCCTGAAGAGGCAGATCCCTAACATCTGCAAAACAAGGTACCGATGTAGGGCATGATACACACTTGTTTGAGCCACCATGCCACTGAAATACCATGGAGAGCATGAGACAATAGCTGATGACAGGAAACGGAGTCTGACATAGCACCCAGGCCCTGGGGACAATCCTGCACTGCCTCTGCACCACACAGCGTTTGTGAAAATACCTATGACCAGGGACAATATCCATGAACTTGAGACACATGCTGCATAGGTAATGCTGCTAACATGCCCAACATAACTCGGTCACTGCACCTTGCGTGTGTGTCCAGTAACATCACACACTGTCCAGACCCAGCAATTAGGAATCAGGATTTGACACATAGGCATTGCCCGCCCCAAGTAACCCCCACACGATGCTAATTGCTGAGACACAGGTGGCACCAACATCTCATAGTCTGGGTGATAAACACAGTGGCAGGCAAAAGGCAAGATTGGACGCAAATTAGCAAAGGTGCGCCTGTACAAATAATGAGGTACCAGTGCCCATCCTCAGATGAGTATAACAAGACACACAGGCACTGGCAACTGTGAGTATGAAGAGGGACAATCAGGTCAGGCTGCACAGTGGACACCTGTACATAATAGCACGTCTATATACATGGTGACAGGGGACAATGGCACAGAGCACAACCTACGCTGTAGACAGTGAGAGTGTCCACGTTGATGATGACACAAACAACACTGAGGATAAGGTGCCCCAGGGGACAGTATTGGGCACGCAACTACATGCTACTGAATGGCTGAATGGGAATGACTGCTACACACGTCACCATCCCTGCACTATGCGTAGCGCACACTCATGCACATCATGTCACAGGCCACTACATAGGACATGCGCGCTGTAAGGCATGACACATGAGAGACCAACTCCCATGTCTGGAGCCAGCATCAGTGCCAACTGACATGGAACCCACATGCAGTGAACTTGACAGTTCACAGGCAAGGTCCCACAACCTGTTACCCACCACTACCACCCATGATGCTACAGTCATTGTTCTCGTGGACAAAGCGCCAGCCTACATTACCTTGTGAAGGAGTGACTACACACAGACCAGGGAACACATTGCAAGGAGGGGAAGGGTGGCAGGGGCGCAGCGCCACACTTGGGCAAACTGGATGGGCACAGCACCTTTAAACCCTGCCAGTGAATTAATGCCACTGTGCCCTTACAAATGCCGGTGACACACAACAAACGCACATGTACCTACCCCCTTCCGCCTGCTGCATCGCCTGTAAGCGCCTCTCCAGGTCTGGAAAGACCACCGGCAGCACACGCCTGTGGAGGTGGGTCAGACGGCGGCGGCCGCGGTTCTTGTGGCTCTCAGGTGAGTCCCCCAGCAGGAGCCGTGCAATCCTCCGCGTCCAGCACCGGATATCCTGCCAGCGTTTCCTCACCTGGGACAGGCTCCGCCTCCGACCATCCACACGCCTCACGGCACTGACGGCGGTCAGCCAGATCTGCTCCTTGGCAGAGGCGCCTACCTGTGAGGAAGTACAAGTGACACCACATCAATACACCAGCCACATGTCACAGAGAGACATATGTGAACATAATAGCTGGTTACTACATGGCATGTAATGCAGCCAACGCATTGCACCTCTGTCATAGGGACATCATCCTCTGGTGAGGGAAAAGGCAGTACGTGCCATAGTGGGTACTCAGGTGGAATGATGGCAATGTCACAATCAATGATCAAGGCTCACACTGTGCATCACACCCACCCCTCCTGTCTCAGGGCACTGCTGGGAGGACTCCACACCCACCCCTCCTGTCTCAGGGCACTGCTGTTAGTGATAGGTCCCCACCCCTCCTGTCTCAGGGCACTGCTGGGAGGACTCCACAGCCACCCCTCCTGTCTCAGGGCACTGCTGTTAGTGATAGGTCCCCACCCCTCCTGTCTCAGGGCACTGCTGGGAGGACTCCACAGCCACCCCTCCTGTCTCAGGGCACTGCTGTTAGTGATAGGTCCCCACCCCTCCTGTCTCAGGGCACTGCTGGGTGGACTCTGCACACACACCTCCTGTCTCAGGGCACTGCTGGGAGGACTCTGCACACACCCCTCCTGTCTCAGGGCACTGCTGGGAGACATCAGGCACCCCCCCCCTGGTACCCCCCCGACAGTACATGGCATGTGTGTCACACCGGGTCACAATGCCTGAAGACACAGTCACAACATAGGGACAGTCTGTGGCAGTGGCCTATGCACTCACCTGATACCCTGGTCGCCCATACAGCATGGGGTACTGTGGGAGGATCACATCCAGCAGAGCCATGTTCTCCTCCAGGGTGAATGGCTGTGTCCTCTCCACAGCCCTTGACATGTTTCCAGGGAATCAGTAGCAGCAGCTTGGTCGACAAATGCAAAGATGTGCAGGCAAGTAATCCCTCATGGGACCTGGCTGCCTTATATGTGGCCTTCTGCCCAGTCTCATGCACAGGAGTACAGAGTGATTGGTCACTCACATTTGCATCCTATGTTTCCACCAATCCCTTCAAACCTAGCAGTCTGTGGGTTCTCTATCGGTTTCATTCTCCTGCATGATGTCAGCCCCACAAACACATTGCAACAAAGTAGAAGAATTCCAACTGACTTCTGCTGTGCACCTTCCAGAACAAAATTGAAATTTGAACCTGGTCGCCATGACAACCAGCATGCATGTAGGCCTTAATACTTGTCCCCTATGTAATTAGGAGAATCACACACAGGTACGGTGCGTTTCCGGGCCCTAGGGCACCCCAAAAGCATGGCAACGGCCCGTACATGCATGCCTACGTTCAAAATCACTATGGGTCTGCACGCGTATGCGTACACGTAGTGGTACGGACCGTACACACGCATGTACGCTCACTATCACTATGGGTCTGCACGCGTATGCGTACACGTAGTGGTACGGACCGTACACACGCATGTACGCTCACTATCACTATGGGTCTGCACGCGTATGCGTACACGTAGTGGTACGGACCGTACAAATGCCTGTACGCTCACTATCACTATGGGTCTGTGTACCCGTAGTGATAGTGAGCGTACATGCGAGTGTACGGTCCGTACCACTACGTGTACGCATACGCGTGCAGAACCATAGTGATAGTGAGCGTACAGGCATTTGTACGGTCCGTACCACTACGTGTACGCATACGCGTGCAGAACCATAGTGATAGTGAGCGTACAGGCATTTGTACGGTCCGTACCACAACGAGTACGCATACGCGTGCAGAACCATAGTGATAGTGAGCGTACAGGCATTTGTACGGTCCGTACCACAACGAGTACGCATACGCGTGCAGAACCATAGTGATAGTGAGCGTACAGGCATTTGTACGGTCCGTACCACAACGAGTACGCATACGCGTGCAGAACCATAGTGATAGTGAGCGTACAGGCATTTGTACGGTCCGTACCACAACGAGTACGCATACGCGTGCAGAACCATAGTGATAGTGAGCGTACAGGCATTTGTACGGTCCGTACCACAACGAGTACGCATACGCGTGCAGACCCATAGTGAGAGGGCCGTACACTCGCATGTACGCTCACTATCACTATGGGTCTGCACGCGTATGCGTACTCGTTGTGGTACGGACCGTACAAATGCCTGTACACTCGCCATCACGATGGGTACACATACGGCAGCACTCCCACAGTGATTGGGGAACATACACAGGCCCTCTTAGCAGCAGTACGCCGGTTTGTACACATCACTGTGGTGATAGTCGACACACAGGTAGGAATAGGGCGGACATACTTGTCCATGGATGGACATACTTGTCCAGGAATGGACATCTAGGCATCGTCTGTGCATTACTACATGTGTGGGGCACAGGTGTGACAGGCTGTGATGTGGAACATGCCTCCTGAGTGGAGAAGGCACCAGATGTATGATGAGATGTGTACAGGTGTACTGTGTGAGGGTGCAATGTGTGCCAGGCATGCCCTTGACTCCTTTGACATGTGTGCATGTCGTACTGCGCACTTGGGGTGAGCGTCACTGGCATGGCACGGACACCAACACACGGAAGTGTCCCATGATGGCCGGTACAGGGGTCATGAAACCTGACTTGTCACTACCCACAGTGCACAATGTGACTATGTCATTTATGTGTCCGGGATTTACATCAGGTTGATGTTGTAGCACCCTCAAATGCTGCAGCCGTTGCAGCAACCAACATGTGTCTGTGTGTAGATTATCATTGCACACTGTTCCGCACACCATGCCACATGTGGTATCTGATGTGAGGTGCACATGTATGCATGGGACACGGAGTAGCGTGACAAGGCCATGTCAGCAAACTCACAAGGAATGTGTGGTGAGTCATGACATGTGCACCTTCATGGCAAGGTGTGTGGGCTGGACTAGTGTAATGTCATGTGACCTGTGGCTCCAGTGTTCCGCTACCAGTCTCTGCAATCGGCATCCTACTTCTGCTGATGTGTGGGTGTATGTCACTTCTGTCTTGCGTCGGGCTGTTCACTTGCACTGGGACACAGCTATTCCCATGGCGTGGCATGGGGAGGTTCTCAATCACCGTGTGTGGCTGGGTCTTGGAAGGAGTGTCACCTTGCATCCATACGTGTCCTGGGCATGTAGCACATGCCTGACTCCCTATGTGGCATGTGTGTATTGGCAGATTTACATGTGCTCAGTAGACATGAGTTGTTCTCGTAGTGCACTCACTCTTCCTTGTCACTTCCAAATTACTGCAGAGCGCCTCCTGTTGCCCGAAGAATTCCAGACTTGGCCACCATGCAGGAGAATGACAGCATCCGGCTCTACCGCTTCACCCAACCGTTGATTCTGGAGCTGACGGCGAGACTGGCACCACACCTGCAACCGCAGCACAGGTATCCTACGGCACTGACACCCCA
The DNA here is from genome assembly GCF_964204655.1 of Triturus cristatus. Taxonomy (NCBI): domain Eukaryota; kingdom Metazoa; phylum Chordata; class Amphibia; order Caudata; family Salamandridae; genus Triturus; species Triturus cristatus. The sequence continues at coordinate 509,152,487 of NC_140588.1, forward strand.
GCTGAAGGTAATGGCTGCCCTACATTTCCTTGCCACGGGTACCTTCCAATATACCATAGCTCATGTTGGTGGCATGTCCCAGAGCATGTTCAGCGGTGTGCTGCATGATTTCTTGGAGGCCATGTTGATTCACCTGGATGACTTCATCAAGTTCCCAACCCCTGAACAGATGACTGAGGTCAAGCGTGGATTCTATGCCCTGGGAGGGATGCCCCATGTCATTGGGTCCATAGATGGGACACATGTAGGTTTGGTACCACCACACGCACGGGAGGTGGCGTACCGCAATCGGAAGCACTACCACTCCATCAATGCCCTTGTGGTGTGTCTGTCCAACATGGTGATTTCACATGTCTGTGCTCGTTTTCCAGGATCAGCACACGATGCCTACATCATGAGGCGTAGCGGGATGCCTGATATGATGATGCAGCTGCGCAACGAACGTGCATGTGTTGTTGGTGGGTACAGTCTGTCTGTCCTGTATTCTGTTTGGCCGAGCAGCACTACCGCTTCGCCTGTTCTAACGATATCCATGTGCTTTCCATTTAGGGGACGCTGGCTATCCCAACATGCCTTGGCTGCTGACACCTCTCCGCAACCCCATCACGCCGGCCCAGCTCCGCTACAACACCGCCCATGGCCGGACAAGGCGAGTGATAGAGAGGACGTTTGGCATGCTGAAGAGCCGATTCCGGTGCCTCCACAAGACCGGCGGCGCACTCCCATATGCCCCGGCGAAGGTCTGCAAGATCTTCATGGTCTGCTGCATGCTGCACAACATGGCAGTTGAAAGAGCTGTGCCCCTCATCCTGGATCAAGATGACGAGGACCATCCACCCGTGGAGGACGAAGGGCTTGGCAATGGGGCTAGTGATGTGGAGGATGTGGAGCCGCAAGAGGACATCCGGACTCGGCTCATACGCGACTTCTTTGCTTAGTGGTGAGTACCAGGGTCTGAGTGTGCACGCATTGGTCCCCGTGTGGCATGCGTTGTGATGTGTGTCTCCACCTGCATGTATGGCACGTGGGTCAGAGGTGTGTGTGGGTGTGTCACTGGAGTGATGGTGGCAGTGATGGTAGTATTTCCCCAGACATAATTGTGACATAGCATGTTGTCATACATACATGTGTCGAGTACATGCACATGCAAGTGGCTGTGCTTCTTGTGGCTGAGTTCTTGTGTGTCTCTCTTCCCCAGGTACCTGCGCATGCCGTTTGCTGGTTGCATTGTTGTGGCACTGCTATTCCTCATGGACATGGCATCGTGGGCTGACTCAGCGTTACAGGCACGGACACGTTTGGAAGTCTCCATGGGGTAAGGGATGCATCTGGGGTGTATTGGGTGTGGCAGTTGTTCACGATGTGTGCACACTGCCCCGGTCGGGGTTTGGGTCCTCTGCAGACATGTGGCATCCCCATGGGACACGACATGCAGCTGGGTACACCTGAATAGATGGGCTGCCTGGTTGTCAGTCATCAGTGATGGGATGGTGGATTGTGATGAAGGCATCAATGTGTGTGACACTGCCCTCGGACACATCCGGTTAACATTGTCTTGACATGGCGTGGGACTTCCACATCAGCGGATGTATGGTGTATGGCAGGCTCTCCGTGAGCAGCTGTGGGTATTTAGCTATTATCCGACACTTGTGTGCCAGTTCCATGGCTATCACGCATTTGTGCTGCAGAAGGGGGGTGCCAGTGTTGGAGCCACATGGTACTCCACATGATGTGTTCATGTGTACTTCAAGTTGCCTCTGCAATCCCAAACACATGACTATTAAAGGTGTCCCTATGCCTCCAAGGTGCCTCTTCTCAGTCAATGCTGGTGTGTTGGCACGGTGCATCCTGCATGTCTGGCATGGTATTCCCTGATTGTGGCTATGTGTCAATGTGTCGAGTGGCAAGATGCAAGCTGTGTGTGTGTGCTGAGACTGTGTAATGGGCATGATGTCCATGACTGTGTGGGTATTGTGACATGTGCCATCCCCATGCATCCAACGTTATCCATGACCCCATTCTCTGCATCCACCGGACTGAAGCTTGCAGGACATGGTTCTGCCACCTGTCTACACGTACCTGGGTGCCCCCCAGGACACGGGCCAGGATCCCTGACCTCTGCGCATGACTGTTGCTGTACTCAATGTGTCTGTCAGCACGGTTGTTCGGCCACCCCCTCAGCTGGTTCTGACCATCACGGGTGTGTATGGTGCTCCATGTCTGTCTTGCCTAGAAAACTGTGACCCATGTGTCCTGTGCCAGACTCAGGCCCCAGGGTGTGGATGGTTGAAGTGAACAGATGACTCAGGCATGTTTAGACTGTACAAGACACATGTTAGGTAATAATGCTACCAGCAGGCATCTACTCTTAATAGTGTGATTTATTATTGGGGGGGGGGGGCCAAGTGAGGGCCTTTCCGGGATTAGGGAATCCAAAGTTCAGTAGGGGAGTTGGTGTCCTTGCCATTGGAAATCCTCAGAGTCCATGCCACAGTCTTTGTCAACATTGGTCAGCCAGTGACCAGCAGGGCCATGTGGCAGAGAATGTCTCTTGATGCTGTGATGCTGTTGCTCCAGTGGGCCAGGTGCCAGGCCAGGTGTCCTGGGAGATGGTGATGTAGCAGCCACCCTCACGGTCCTTTCCGTGGACGACCCGGCTTCCTGCGGGGAACCTCAGCAGCAGGCCGTGACGACGTCTGGGATGCTCCGTCGGATGTTTCCTCCTCCTCCTCATGATCCCTCCCTGTGGGTGGTGATGTTCTCCGCCTTCTGGCACAGGGAGGGTCGGCCATGGTGTCGGCCATCCGACGGAGTTCAGCGTGAATCCCCTGGGACGCCGTCACTTGCTCAGCCTGTCTGTCCTCCATCCTCCGTTGGTGTAGCTGTAGACAGGCTATTAGCTCCGCATGTTGCTGGGCCTGCTGGACCTTGATCCCCTCGAGGACGGACACAACCTGGGCCATGCCCGTGGTGTCCTGCCGGTATGAGTCCAGGATGTTACGGACATGGGAAAATACCGGATCCCCAGCCAACTGGTCAGGCTCGCGCCTCCGCCGCTCTCCACTCCCACCACCCCTGCCCACTTGCGTCTGGCCTGCACTTGTGGGCACATGGGGTCTCCGGGACCCCTGAGGGGTGGCATTGGCGTTGTCGCCTGCCTCCTCCTGGGTGCCCGGGACACCGTGTCCCTCCTGGCGAGCCTGGCTGCATTGTGGTGTTGGGGCAGGGATCCTGGGTGTCTCCTGGGATGTGGCAGGAGTGGGGGTGGTGGTTGGCACGGTTGTACCTGACGCAGGTGCTGCAGGTGGTTGGACACCAGAGGGGCCAGGTCGGTCGGGGTCGTCCGCAGAGTGGTGAGAGTGGTCGCTGCCGGTGGGATCGGTCTCCTGCAGATCCGGGTCCTGTGAGTGTTCCCCCCCAGTGTTGGGGGGTGCAGCACGACGTTGACCTGTGTGTGAGAGAGACAATGTTACTTTTGATCCATGCAACATCCATGTTGCATCCGTTACAAAGTTGGCACATTTCCTCTTGGAATTAGGATCTGTCTTGCATTCCACTCACAGTGCACTTGTGCATGTGTGTGTCCCTTGGGCACCAATTTGGCCCCTTTAACTATGTGTGGCACAGTCTTACTTGCTGCGTCAAGTGTGACTGCAGTCAGCAGTGGAGTGTGCATGTGTGCCGAGCTATGCGTTTGCGCCTTCCTTGTAGCACTGTACATGTGCACATGGAGTGGATCCACACACTCATATGATGCAGGTGGCTGTCCTTGTGCTCGTGTACAGGTTGTAACATGGCCCTGCGTTTTGCCATGATGAAGAGGGGGGGTTCTGGCACTGGGCACCCTTGTCTACATGCACGCAGTCCACCTGCTGACGAGCAGACATTCCCACACACCAAAGGACTGATTTGCTCTCCCTGTGTCTCCCTCCTTCTCTGTCCCCCTCTCCCTCCCTCTCTGTCCCCCTCTCCCTCCCTCTGTGTCCCCCTCTCCCTCCCTCTGTGTCCCCCTCTCCCTCCCTCTGTGTGTCAGCCTCCTCCCTCTGTCCATCTTCCTGTGTCTCCCTCCCTCTCTGTCCCCCTCTCCCTCCCTCTCTGTCCCCCTCTCCCTCCCTCTCTGTCCCCCTCTCCCTCCCTCTGTGTCCCCCTCTCCCTCCCTCTGTGTGTCAGCCTCCTCCCTCTGTCCATCTTCCTGTGTCTCCCTCCCTCTGTGTCCCCCTCTCCCTCCCTCTGTGTGTCAGCCTCCTCCCTCTGTCCATCTTCCTGTGTCTCCCTCCCTCTCAGTCCCCCTCTCCCTCCCTCTGTGTCCCCCTCTCCCTCCCTCCGTGTGTCACCCTCTGTCACCTTGGCCCAGCTTCCTGGGCACACACTGTTAGCAGATCTTTGAGTGGCCCTTGGCCTGTTGATGTGAGTTTGTTTCTGATCTCCAGGCACCCATTTTGTCTGCTGTGTGTCTGTGCGCTGCTGCTGTGGTGGTGTGTGCTGCCACTCTTTCACACTGTTGGCTGTTCATTAGCTGCTGGCATGTGCAAAACAGTGCCTTCACCCCCATGTGTTGATGCAAGGCATCCGCCATTTGCTGGCAAGTCATTCCTGTGTTGGGACACAGTGTTTGTCTGGCTGTGACCTAGGCCATATGGGCAGAGGGCATTGTTGTCTGCTTTGGAGTCGCACTATGTGATTCTTGGTGCCCACACTCCCGCCATCCGGGTTACCGTGTCATGTGTTGTTGTCTTCTGTGGCCTGTGACTTGACATTGTCCAGCTGGGTGCATGGGGCATGGTGGCAGCAGTGGCATGTGCCTGCTCATGGAGTGTGGTTGAGTAATGCGATGGCTTGTGGTGGTTGCGTGCCTGTTAGTAATTTTGTTTGTGGTTGCAGTTCCCCCCATGTGAGGTGCGTTGTTTGTGTACTCACCCGGGTCTCGGAGTCCTTCTACTCCTTCAACTGCCTCCACCGGCAGTATGGCCATCACCCTCTCCTCCCAGGGATGGTACTGTACGGGTCTGCGGGAGGGCCCTCCTCCGGTGGCGTTGGCCTGGTCGTGTTCCTCCTGTCTCTTGGCTCTGACCCTCCTCCGCAGATCGTACCACCTGTTCTGGCAATCCTGCTTGGTCCTCCTGGTGTCCGCAACAGCATTCACAGCATCGACGATGGTCTGCCACATGGCTGTTTTGGCTGCCTGGCTGGTGCTTCTGACCAATGTTCCAAAGATCTGTGGCTCGACTCTGAGGATTTGATCAACAAGGACCTCCAACTCTCGGTGACTGAACTTTGGATTCTTGGTAGTGGGCATGGTGAGGGGTGTGGGTGGGGATGGTGTGGGTGTGGGGGTGTGTGGATGTTGGGGGGGGGTGTGGATGGTTGTGTGTGTGTGTGAATGTGATGAGAGGGTGTTTGTGAGGGTGGTCGTGTGAAGGTGTGCAAGTGTAAGATGTGGTGTCGCTTGTAGTCTGGTTCTGTGGTGTCTGGCAGCAGTGGGTCTGTTGCAAAGGCTCATGGTTTGTGTGTGTGGGCCCTTTTTATTGGTCCATGGGTGGGTGTGGCAGTGTTTGAATTTTGGGTGGGTGTGTTATAAGGAGTGGTGGTGTATTGGGCCTCTGTTTGTTTTTGACAGTTGCAGGTCAGTGATTGTGTTATTTTAGTGGTTGTTGGCCATGTTTAGTGGCTGTGTGCCTTTCGAATGGTGTATTGTTGAGTTTTTTTGTTTTGTCCTTGTTGTGTACGTGCGTTTTGAGCGTGTGTACGGTGTGTACATGGGCCATTTGGTTGTACGATTTGGTCCTTGTGTGTGGCTTTGCACGACTCGTACATGCGGTTGTGATGTTGGGGCATGGGGTGCGCTCCGTACTTAGGAGGTTGTGTTGGGGGTGCGCCAGGAACGTACTGGGGTGGGGGTACGACTGGAACGTACTGGGGTGTACATGGACGGTGGTACGACACGTACAGGGGTGGGGGGGTGTACATTGACGGTGGTACGACACGTACTGGGGTGGGGGTACGACTGGAACGTACTGGGGTGTACATGGACGGTGGTACGACACGTACAGGGGTGGGGGGGTGTACATTGACGGTGGTACGACACGTACTGGGGTGGGGGTACGACTGGAACGTACTGGGGTGTACATGGACGGTGGTACGACACGTACAGGGGTGGGGGGGTGTACATTGACGGTGGTACGACACGTACTGGGGTGGGGGTACGACTGGAACGTACTGGGGTGTACATGGACGGTGGTACGACACGTACAGGGGTGGGGGGGTGTACATTGACGGTGGTACGACACGTACAGGGGTGGGGGGGTGTACATTGACGGTGGTACGACACGTACAGGGGTGGGGGGGTGTACATTGACGGTGGTACGACACGTACTGGGGTGGGGGTACGACTGGAACGTACTGGGGTGTACATGGACGGTGGTACGACACGTACAGGGGTGGGGGGGTGTACATTGACGGTGGTACGACACGTACTGGGGTGGGGGTACGACTGGAACGTACTGGGGTGTACATGGACGGTGGTACGACACGTACAGGGGTGGGGGGGTGTACATTGACGGTGGTACGACACGTACTGGGGTGGGGGTACGACTGGAACGTACTGGGGTGTACATGGACGGTGGTACGACACGTACAGGGGTGGGGGGGTGTACATTGACGGTGGTACGACACGTACAGGGGTGGGGGGGTGTACATTGACGGTGGTACGACACGTACAGGGGTGGGGGGGTGTACATTGACGGTGGTACGACACGTACTGGGGTGGGGGTGCAACTGGAACGTACTGGGGTGTACATAGACGGTGGTACGACACGTACAGGGGTGGGGGGGTTTACATTGACGGTGGTACGACACGTACTGGGGTGGGGGTACGACTGGAACGTACTGGGGTGTACATAGACGGGTGGGGGTATACATATACGGGGGGTACGTGTCGGACGTACGGGGGCTGGGGGGAGTGTTGGGCGCGTATGCGGGCACATGTCTCCATGGTTGCTATTGGTGTTCGGTGCGGACAGTGTTTTTTCCATACGGTTGTAGGCTCGGACGCACGGGATGGATCGTGATTCCTCGGTCGGACTTGGATTTTTACGTTTGTAAGGTAAATCGTCCGAGGACGTGTCGGACACGTTTTCCGACCCGAGGACGTGTGGGGAATGATTCCCGGTGCGGGTCGTATGGACTTTTTACCATGCGAATCGTGATTGCCAGTTCGTACGGCATTTGTACGATTCGTACGGTAAAAAGACCCGATACGAGTCGCACGGGGGAATTTTTTGCCGGATCGTGATCGGCACCTATATGTTGAAGTCGTCATGTTGAGTTATATGTAGTGCTTCTGGAATTTGGAAGCTGTGGTAGCGGTTCCGTAGTAGGGCAGAGGAAGGTATATGCTGCTCTCGGGAAAGACGGGATTGTAAGGAATAACGTGTGACAATTGAAGTTGCGCGTTCACATTGTCTGGGTTCGGAATCAGTGACATCGTCGTATGTTACTATTAGATATTTCTGGTATATAAGGAGTGTGTATTGTAGTGAAGGTTATCTTTGAAACTCTGGTCTTAAGTCTCAGGGATCCGTAAAGGATTTTCGTTAAAGCTTATCGCAGGAGGAGTAATAGGTATTCTCTGAGCTTGTTTGAGGAAACTGGGCAAAGTTGCTTAGTTAATGTATGTTATAATTCTGTAGTGGGACAGATTGTGCGCTGTTCTCGGGAAGCAGGATTCTGTGTGCATGTACTATATTTTTCTTGCATGAATGTGCGTGAATGTATATACATTTATTGATTGTAAGACTCTTTGGATAAGTCCTAGAGGAAACAGTTATGAGATGTATGAAAGTTTGTTGACTCTTGGAAAATAGACTCTCTTTTACTATTCTGTGGTTAGCGAAGCAGACAATGGAGATGTTTTTATGTTGTAACTAATAGATTTTGTAGAAATCTTGACACGAAGTCTACTGAGAGATTTTGTAAAGGAGGGGTAGACGAGTGACAGAAGACAGAGCAGAAGCTGCAGTCAGCGACTGTTGACGTCAGAAAGTCCGCGCTCTGATTGGATAGTGGATCAGAATAGGGTTCGCGCTAGGATTGGTGCGTTAGTGTGAGTCGCGCTGCTATTGGTTGAGAAGCTCGTATTGTATATTTATAATACGGAGAGAGTAGAGAGTTTTTGTAAGCGCTAAAATGTATTACCAAGAAGAGAAAAAGAAAAAAACATTCTTTGGGAAAGTTAAAAAGTGGTTTAGCAAGGATAAAGAGGTTAAAACGAGAGAGGGTGAGTTGCTACCTCCAGCGAAAACACCTGCATCCTTCATGGTTGCGAAATATGGATTACATACCTGTATATGGTTGCAGAATTGGGTTAGGTATACTAAAGAAGATGGTGTTCTAGCATTTCCAGAACATGGTTCATTTAATTTGGCCGTGTTGAGAAATTTACGGGAAAAGATGGTACGTCTGGACCCGAAGCCAAGACCTACACAGTTCGAGGCTTTAGTGGAATGGGAAGAAGAAGTTCATGAGCGAGAAAAGCAAAGATCTGGAGGGTATTACAGGAATATGTTTGGGAGGAGACATGATCGTGAAACACATCATGATCGGATGAAAAGGTGGCGAGATGTTAATATGTCAGAGGGATTATATCCTATGAGAACAATTGAAGAAGGAGCAGTTGGAGTTAATGAGTATGATGATGAGGTCTTAAATGACATGATTTACAAGAGACCACCTCCATATAGACCAGAACCAGATGAGAGTACACCAGTTGTTTCTCCGATAAGAGATACAGTCTGTATTATTGAGAAAGAAAAAATGACACCTGAATCAAGAAGTAGTAGTTCTTTCAGGGAGAGAGAGAATCGAAGTAGTGAGGAAAATGCCAGAAAATTAGCAAAAACGACAACAGAACTGACTGAGAAAATTAGGGAGTTAACGAAGAATCTGGAAGCTGTTACGGTGCCTGTAACTATAGGTCCGGTTATGCCCGTGTTTGACAAACAGAAGACAGGTGAAAATGGACTGGTGATTCCATATGTTTGGAATGATTTGACAAATTCAGTTGGTCCTTCAGGAGATTCAGATAAAAGAACAGGGAAAAGTGACCTGAGACAAACCAGACATGACACATGTAGTGAACTATTGGATGCTAGTGAACCTAGTTGTTCAGGGATGCCAATTTTAGAACCGCAGAAAAGAGTGGTTCCAGTGAGAAAAACTGCTGAAATAACAGTTGATGATTTGAATGATTGGATGAAGGTTCTTCAGAAAAAGGATAAGGATTCACAAGTTATTGATGTGGCTAGGTTACGTATAGAATTAGAAGAGCTTGTGACAGGAACAGTTCCAACAGAAATCCTGAAGAGTCATCATGATGGTGAGCTGATGTTTATGTGTAAAAGTATTACCTGGAGAGCAAGGAATACTCATGACAGGCTAAGAGCAATAACAAATGAGCAGGGAGTTGACATTGATAAAGTGAAAGCTTTACAGAAAACTTACAGGATGGATTTTACTGAGAAGGACATTGAAAATTTGAATGCTTCTGGTAGAACAGGACAGATTAAAGAAATGGTAGCATTATTGCGAAGATGGGGTGATGTAGAAAAGTGGAAGGATAGGTGGTATAAGAAAAGAGAGGAATCTGTAGATAGAACAACTTATTCAGCATTTCCAGTAAGAGAAAAGGAGAAACCAGTGGATAATTATCCTATGAGAGAAATACCTGGAGGAGGATATGTACATGTTCCATGGACCAGACAGGATATTTTATCATTTACGAATGATTTCCCTCGATTGAGAGAAAAGCCCGTCGAGTGGTATAGGCAGGTAGATAGGTTTGTGAAATTGTCAAAAGTGCTGTGGGTTGATCTGAATAGTCTGTTTGATATAATTGTTCCAGCAGACTTGTGGACTGAGTGTAAAATAGTTGTGAGTTGGCCTACTGAGGAATATCCAAGAGACCAAAGAACAGGGGCACCAGATCCAGAGGTAATGAGGAAGTATGATCAGGTGATGGTATACCTGAAGAGTAAAGTTCCTCCAAAAGAGACAGACTGGGTTAAGATAGATCGAACACAACAGGAAGCAAAAGAATCAGTTCATGCTTTTTACGAGAGGCTGATACTGGCTTTTAAACAATTCAGTGGAGATGAACACCTGGGTGACAAGGATTTGAGTAACTTTGTATACAGATTTGTATATGGTCTAAGACCTGAAATTGGTGAGAGAATTCGTGAGCACACAGTGGATTGGCAGAGTAAGAAAGTAGATGAGATCCTGAGACATGCAAAATACTTCAGTGATGAAATTGAAGCAAAACAAAGAAAGCTGAAAGAGAAAGCAATGTGGGCACAAGTGAAAGTTGCAGAGAGACAGGAAGCACAGTTAGTGGAACAGGCGAATAATCCAGGAAATAATGCAGGAAATAGACCCAGATATGCAGGAAAAGGAAAAGGAAGTCTTGAGGAAGCGAAGAAAAAGTTTCCTTGTCACAACTGTGGCCAACTGGGACATTGGAGATCTGAATGTCCTAATCCACCATTAGTGAGTAATGAGAGTAAACCTTTAAATCAACAGGTGCAGAACCAGAATGAAGGAAATAATCAACAACAGCAACAACAGAAAGTTGTGAGACAGCAGAGTCAAGAGCCAAAACCGCCCTTGCCGCAGAATAGAGGGTTACAAAAGTATAATCAGGATTCAGGATTCTACAATGATGAGCAGGTAAACAAACCAAGACGTTCTAACAAAGTACAGCAGTACTTGTTAAAGAGTGAAGGGAGTGAGTCTGAGGGTGATTATTGACGGTGCCGAAGAGAGGAGGAAGAGTGCATACTTGGTGCAACTCTAGAAATAGACCAGGCAGGACCATTTGTGGATGGGAAAATAAATGAGGAGAGTGTTACTTTTTTGGTAGACACAGGTGCGACAAGATCAACTGTCAGGTCAACAGATGTTAAAAATCTTCCTCTCTCGGATGAAGCAATCCAAGTAGTTGGTGTAGCTAATACACAAATCAGAACACGTCTTACTGAACCAGTAAGAGTACAGATAGGGAAATTTTCAGATATGCATAGATTTATTGTCTGTGACACGAGTCCAGTGAACCTGTTAGGTAGGGACCTATTGTGTAAGATGAACTGCACAATTTTTTGTACACCAGATGGAATAGCTTTTGAGACACCAGATGATGATGTTTTCTACCGAATGACTCTAGAAAATAGAGAAAGTGAGTTAATTGGTGCATTTGCTGTGTTTAATCCGGAGGATTTGCCTCAAGAGCTGAGAGACACAGTGAAAAGAGCAGTTTGGGATTTTACAGGAGAGGATGTGGGATTGATGAATAATGTAGATCCAGTGAAAATTGCAGTGAAAGAGGGAATTACATATCCTAACATTCCTCAGTACAAAATGACACCAGAAATAATTGAAGGGATAACTCCTATAATTGAGAAAATGATTCAGCAAGGAGTTCTGAGAGAATTGTAATTCACCGATAATGGGACTGAAAAAGCCCAATGGGAAATTTAGGATCGTGCAAGATCTGAGAAAAGTTAATCAAATTGTGGTGGCATGTTGCCCTATTGTGCCAAATCCATCAGTGATTCTGTATCAAATTCCACATGATGCTGAGTGGTATACAGTGATTGATTTGTGTCATGCGTTCTTTTCAATTCCATTGCATCATGACAGCCAGCCGATTTTTGCATTTAGGTTTGGCCAGCGTATTTTAGCATGGTGTCGTATCCCACAGGGGTATACAGAGAGTCCTTCGATATTCAATCAGTTATTGAAAAGATCATTGGAAAGTCTGATCATGCCTGAGAGTTCAGTGTTAGTACAATATATTGATGACCTATTGGTGGCATCAAAGACACGTGAAGCTTGTGAAGTGGATACCATAGCTTTACTGAATCATCTGGCAGATGGAGGGTTAAAGGTATCTCCAGCCAAATTGCAATTTTGCAAGAAAGAGGTGCATTATCTTGGACACAATATTGAAAAAGGTCTGAGAAAAGTGACTACTGACAGGATCAGAATAATCAGAGAAATGAAAGCTCCAAAAACCCAGAGAGAAGTGAGAATGTTCCTGGGTATGGTGGGATATTGTCGTCAGTGGATAATTAATTTTTCCCTGATAGCAAAGCCACTGATTAAACTGACAAAAAGTGAAATGACAGATCCATTGGATTTGGATGCAGAACAAATGGCAGCATTTGAAGAGCTCAAAAGTAAAATGTGTGAAGCTCCAGCTTTGGGTATGCCTGACTATGAGAAAGAATTTGAGCTGTACTGCAGTGAGAGAAATGGATGTGCACTTTCAGTGTTGATTCAGAAACATGGACAATTGAGAAGGCCTATTGCGTACTTCTCATCAACACTTGATCCTGTAGCTGTGGGTTTACCAGGTTGTCTGAAATCTGTGGCTGCAACATGCAGGAGTCTGGAACAGAGTGAGGGAATCATAATGGGATATCCTGTAAGGGTATTCGTACCTCACAATGTGGCAATTCTTTTGACAAGAAGCAGAACTCAGTACATGTCACATAGTCGATTGACCAAATATGAAAAAGTGATTCTGGGAGCATCAAATGTGACTCTTGAGAGATGTGTGAATGTGAATCCAGCGACACTTTTGCCAGACATTGAAAATGTGGGTGTGAAAATGGAAGATGATCATGATTGTTTGGATGTGCTTGAGTACTGTACAAAACCAAGACCAGACATAAGGGATATTCCCTTACCTGAGAATGATCATGTGTTGTTTGTGTATGGATCATGCTTGAGGAATGATGATGGTGTGCTATGTGCAGCATATGCGGTGTGCAAAGTTTCAGAGGTCATGGAAGCATCACCATTGAAAGGGGTGAAATCTGCGCAAGTTGCTGAATTAATAGCATTGACAAAAGCTTGCGAAATTGGGAAAGATTTGAGGACGACTGTGTTGACTGATAGTCAGTATGGATTTGGAGTTGTGCATGATTTTGGCCAACATTGGCTACAAAGAGGTTTCTTGACATCGAGTGGAACTCCAATAAAGAATGCTGAAATGATTGGAAAATTGCTTGAGGCGATACAGCTGCCTAAGGAGTTAGCAGTTGTAAAGTGTGCTGCCCATGGTCAGGGGGAGGATTTCATAACGATTGGAAACAGGTACGCCAATGATGTTGCGCAATACTGCGCCAAGACAAATCAGTCCATTAATAGGGACAGAGAAGGGGAAATGTCTTTTCTATCTGTGATGTTTACTAATGTCCTAGAGACTTGGGATGAAGTGAAGCAGTTACAAGATGAGGCAGGAGAAGAAGAGAAAAAAGATTGGATTAAGGCAGGATGTGCTCCAAGAGAAACAGACCATGTTTGGGTCTACAGAGATGGCAGACCAGTGATGCCTAACTCAATCTTGTCGTCAATGGCAAGGATGTATCATGGCCAGGGACATTTGGGGAGAGACGCGATGGTTAGGTCGTTTAAACAAACCTGGTACAATGCAAAGTTCAGGACAATTGCAGAAAGTATCTGTCAGAGGTGTTTAGTTTGTCAGCAATTTAACACTGGGAAAAAGACAGTGGTGAGTCTGGGAACAATAGGCAGAGAAGGAGGTCCTTTTACAAGAATGCAGATCGATTTCATTGAAATGCCCCAAGTGAACAGACTGAGGTATGTTCTAGTGGTAGTCTGTTTGTTTTCAAGGTGGGTGGAAGCTTACCCGACTAGAAGAAATGATGGATTAACAGTGGCAAAGTTACTGTTGAGGGAGTTGATTCCTAGGTATGGGTTTCCAGTAACAGTTGAGTCTGATAGAGGTAGACATTTCCAAAATGAGCTCATGGGTTTGATTTGTGAAGCATTGAAAATACAGCAGAAGCTACATTGTGCATACCGACCAGAGGCTTCTGGTGTGGTTGAGCAGATTAATGGCACGATCAAGAATAGGATTGGAAAAATGTGCTTAGCCACTGGCATGAAATGGCCAGATGTTTTGCCTCTAGTTCTGATGACAATGAGATCTACTCCAGATAGAACTACTGGTTTGAGCCCGCATGAGATAATCATGGGACGTGCTATGCGCCATGCATTCGTGCCTGTCAAGTTGGTGACAATAACTGATGACATGATTTTGGATTACTGTAAAGGCCTGGCTGACGCAGTTCATTCTGTGTTTCACCAGGTTGGAGAAGAAGCTACCACACTTGAGAAGAAACAAGCCCATGATCTGAGTCCAGGAGACTGGGTGAGGATTAAGGTGCACAGAAGAAGAAATTGCTTGATTCCAAGGTGGGGAAGGCCGAGACAAGTTATTCTGACTACGACGACTGCAGTAAAGTGTGCTGGAGTGAAGCACTGGGTACATGCAAGTCATACTCTGAGAGTTCCAAACCCAAAAGAAGGGACTGGTAAAGAGTATTTTGAAGAGTCAGATTCTAGTGATGGTGAAGATACTGAAGATACGGAATCAGTGAGAAAAGAAGCAGAGAGAGCTTCAAGAGAATCACTGCGAGTATCAGAGAGAAGATCAAATTCTGTAAGAGAGCCTGAAGTTTCAAACAGCAGCGAAAGAAAAAGAAAAGAAAAGAAATCACACAGAGATTACTCCTGAATCAGAAGAGGAGGAGATTGAAGAACCACTTGAGATTATACTTGAAGAAGTAGGGTTAGAAAAAGATAGAGAGGGACAGATTGCGGAAGACCCCCGAGGAGGTGTAGGGAACATTCTTGATGAGTCAGGTGAAGGGACAAGTAGACAGCAAGAAGATTGCGTGTCGGAGACCCGAGGAGGGACAGGAGTAGGGAAGTCTCTAACAGTGGTGAAAAAATCTGTGGAGAAGAAGAAAGCTGCTGGAAAGCGGAAACAAGAGGCACTTGAAACAGATGATGAGGATGAACAAACAGAGGGTCGAGTTCTGAGAAAGAGAACTTGGATCGGAGAAAGAAGTAATAAAGAAATAAAGCCGAAGAAGGTGTTAAGAGGAGACCGTTGGCCTAACAACAGAGTTAGGAGCCTGAGATACAGAGTAATAAGAGCAAATTCATCAAAAGCTGAACAAGTGAATGAAGTTTCGAGTCAAAGTTCAAAAGCTGAAGGAGAAGAATTAAAGGAGTCAAATGAACCAGTGGAAATAAAAAGAGTAAGAAGACCCAACCAAAAGTACAGATCACCGGAATGGTCTTATGTGGCACTGTCTGAAGGAGGAAAAGAAGAAACAGTGACTCGAGATAATCCGGAAGTGGTCTTGAGAGAAGTGGTTGAGGAAGATACTGGTGAAATTCTGAAAGTACTCTTGACTGACATTGGAGAAGAGTCGAGTACTGAGGATCTTGACATTGGAGATCTGATACAATTTGATGTTGAAGAAATTGAAGTGAAGAATGACAAGTATCCAAACTGAGTGAAAGAAGGATTCACTTGGATCAAGTGAACGAAGAGATCATTTGGATAAACTGAAAGCTGAAGAATTGCTGAAGAATTGAAGAAATTTAAATAGTAGTGGAGTAGTAGAGGCTAAACTAAAATGGCTAACATAGAGGATAATAGAAATAGATGTGCCTTCTTTAAGAGGTGGTGTAGGATGTGCTGCTGCTGTACTGGATTATTAATGCTTCTATGGGGTGTTTTAGTTTTATTAGTTACTTTTAGAGTAGAGTTTGGAATGCATATAGAGAATGTGACAAATGTAGAGAAGAATTCACAAAAAGTAGTTCCAATTAGAATTAGAAATGCTTACACACACAAAGATAGGTCAATTAATAACTTTTCTAGTAATGTTTTTTCTAAACTGTTATATGAATATGTGAAGACAATGGAAGTAAGGGATTGCTACGTTTGTATGCAATTACCTGCATCCGTTTCAGAGGGTGTTACTTATCATCATTTACCAGCTACATATGGTATTTCTTGTAGTATTTTAAGTAGTGTTTTTTATTTGTTAGGGAAAGTAGATTATAAGATGTCTAATAGAGATAGTATTTTTGGGCACTTGCCAATGAACAAAGAGCTGAATCCAGCTAAAGAAGCTAACACTTTTGGTGAAATTTTTATTGAAGAAAAAGGATTAACATTAGATTACATTTTTAAGAATAATTTAACTTGCAGTTTGAAAGAAGAGGAGAAAGCTTTCCTGGATATGGTAGAAGAAAGGAGATTGAACATGCATGAGAAAGCGGGAAAATATGAAGTGAGTGAGACAATTTGGGACATTGAGATGGGAAAAGAGTTGAAGAATGGGGCTAGTCCAACTTTAGCTCTAGATGCACCGCAGAAGGGTAAACTTTGAATTACAAGAAGGAAATCCCAATATGATACATATTTTGTGGGGACTAGTGAGTGCCATGATACATACTTCGTTGCGACAGGTTGGGGTTTCAGAGGTGGAGAAGATACAATTTTTCCAGGAGTGTACTATGTTTGTGGGAACAAGGCTTATTACAAGTTGCCTGACCATTGGTATGGCACATGTTATGTGGGCCTGGTTTTTCCTAAGATTTTTCATACAGATAAAATAAGAGATGTAGAAGATATTAACTTATTAACACGTTTTAAGAGAGAAACTTGGTCTGAAATTGTGGGTGATATTTTTGGGGTTTTGATTCCAGCAGTGGGAATTTCTTTAAATGCTTATGGAATTCGGAAACTGTCCACAGTGGTTGATCGCTTATCGACAAATACCGCTGGAGGGATTCTTTTGGTGAATACGGAATTAAGTGCCGTACGTGCCATGTCTATGCAAAATCGACTTGCCCTTGATATTCTATTGGCCAAGGAGGGTGGAGTCTGTGGAATATTGAAAGTTCAACATTGTTGCACTTACATTCCTGACGAAAGTAAAGACCTAAAGGTCTATATCAAAAATATTACTGATTTGCATGAAGAATTAGTACCACTTGAAGCTGAGAGTTTGTGGACTAAAATAGCTAATAAAATGATAGTTGTTAAGGATTTTATTGCAAAGATAGGTAGTACTATTATAGGTAGAATATTGTTTCCCTTGTCTTGTATAATTGTGGCTTTATTAATAATAAGATTGGTATGTGTGTGTTGTAAAAACAGGGGAGGGAGGAAGAAATTGAATAAGGAAAAGAAAAACAAGAGGTTGAAGAGAGAACCTCAAGAAATTGAACTAGAAGAATTGAGGGAGAGTGTTTACTTAGAGACAAAAAGGGATGATGAAAGAGTGACTGGTGTTTAATGTTGTGTAAGGGGAAAAGACATTTCTGATTTCTCCTAAAATGGGACTAAATTTTCACTAATTATTTTTTTGGGTTTATTTGGTGATAAAATCACCAAAGGGGGGATTGCTGGAGCAGAGTTTTCATTTAGAAAATTCAGGGGCTTTTGAAGCTCTAGTATGTCTATGCGTTTTATTAATTATTAATAAATAACAATTAATTATTTGTCTTGTGCAAGTGTGTTTTTATTAATCAATCCGTTTGTCTTAACATAAGAGAAAGTTATACGAGGGTTAGCATGTGTGTGCTGTTTCTGTTTCCTAAAAAATAACGTGCAAGTTTTCATGTTTAAACGTTGCTGTGTGCTGTTTATTTTGAGCACAAAACGCTGTCTGAATTAATGCTTTTTTATGTTGCGAGAGCTAGATAAATGCATACACATAAGGGTATTAGTGGGGTTAACACTGTTTAATCATTATGCTGTAGTAATGTTGTTTTTATTTCTTTTAATTGAGATGGTCTATTGTGGCCTATGGAGGCCTAGTCCATGATGGCTGATTTTGTGAGCCTGGCCTCGAGTGAATATGTGAAAGACGTGACGAGGGAGACCCCTGCTGGAAATGGTCTTGAAGCTAACTGACCATGGTCCATGTTGAGAAACTTTCCATGAGGACAGCAGCAGTTTTTGGGAGTTCTCCAAGAGAAGTGAAAGTGTCCTTGGCAATCTTGAAAAACAAAGGAGCCTTAGAGGGAAACTCTGAACTGTGGCTCGATGGCCGAGGAGAAGCCGGATTAATGTGATACATGTTTTATTTTCTTGGTTCCTGTTCCGTAGTCTTCACTATGTGTATTTTTCCTGAGCGGAGGTTCACAAATGTTGCAATGTTGCATCCTTTCCTTCTCGCTCTGCTCAGTGATTCAGCGTATATTGCAAACTTTATATGTGTTTCCATTGTAATTTTTACTATAAAAACTGTTAGCTTAGAGAGGGTTCTTGCCACCCTTTTGCCACTTGCCATTTTGCCTTTGCCGCGTGAATCTGCGTTGCTGAGGATCGATGCTGAGGACTTCGTCTTGAGAGACTTTACCGAGAGACTTGTCCTGACCCGTTCTGACACTTAGTTAGAATAGGTAACTATGAGAAATGATTTATTCTGATTGATTTACTTTGACTAATTTTAGATAAAGCAATATAATTTTTAAACATGGTGTTGAATTTTCTTTCTTGTCAATTATTGGGTTTATATTTCTGATCATTATTGTATATGTTGTGTAGATTATGTTATTGATTAGGACAGTCACAAAACCAGATCTGATCGACCTGATATCGATGCAGGGTGTTTAGGTGTTTTCTTCCACAGGTTTATTGCTGGTAGAGTATTTGAGCGTGTGTTAGTGAAATGGGCCCTAGCGTATGATGAATGTATGTGCGTGTAACTGTGTGATTACTCTATCCGTGGTAGTGGGCATATTTTAGATACCCTGATCCCTATCACTTCTTACGCCCTCTACACTGAATAAGCGTTTTTCAAGTACCCCAGATGTATGCTGGTCGTGTGGTACCCCTAATGCTACCTTACTCCACATGCTGTTTCTTTGTAAACATGTCCACGACTTTTGGTTACAGGTGTGGGCTCAAGTTAATGTTATCTTCCATACTTGTATTCCTTTTTCTCTCTCTCATCTCTTCTTAGGTAGCTTATCTCCTTGCTGGGAAAATGTAGATATGCATGTCCGCATTGTTGATTTATTATTGGCTGTAGCTTTTCAACAAATTACTGTTAACTGGAAAAATGCATCCAATGTTTCCCTCAAAGCGTGGTGGTATAATGTCTGCTACAACCATAGACTTGATAATGCCTTTGTTTTTCCTGTTCACTTAGCAGCTAAACGTGCAGACCTATGGCTTCCCGTTACGCTGTATTTAAATCACTGTGCTGCTCGTTCTTTTAGTCCAAGGCCTGTTCAACAAGAAGTTTCTAAACCTCCATGATACCCTTTTCACATTCACGTTTTTCTAGCATATTGTTTTGTTTTTTTTCTTCTAAGATTTGTTGTTTAATTTATAACGGTTATGCCTTTTAGGATTCTTTTCTAATGCTCATGATTACTGTTTCATTGTAGCTTTCTTATCTCTTACATTTTGCATATGTAAACCCTCTCCCCCCCCCTTTTTCTTCCCTTCCTCCTTCCTCCCTCCCTTTTATAGCTGATATTGTGTATTGATTATTCCTTTTTCATTCCTTAATAAAATTTCATTGAACTTAAATTTTGAATTATTTGTAAACAGTCAGAAAATACCTATTCATTGTGAACAAACATGGCATTTTCAACAAACAGCAGATATTAAAAAGATCGAATTATAATGGTAGGTGAATAATGACGCATTGTATTGAGAGCAGTGAAAGAAAATCTTTCGTACAAAAGTTGAGGTACCAAATTATACAATTTTCCCATAAAAACCTATTGAACTATCCCATCAAATAAACAGATTAGTTCATTGTAAATGAAATATCATGTACACCATAAATGTTCAAAGGTGTTCTGAGGTTCACACAGAGCCTTATTTGTCAATGTAGAAGTGAAGTCCTTCCAGATGTAAAATTATGCTATGTGAGACCCTCCTGGAGATGCAGTTACTAATACCCCTTTTTCATATCTAGGGCCTCATTACGATGTGACTAGGAAAGCCTTCAACCGCAGGTCGGTGGCTTTCCGAGTCACTTCGTATGTTTCACTTTCGACCGCCGCATTACAATGCAGGCGGTCTAAAGTGAAACCGGACAGTCATTCTGGCTGGATTCCGATGGGCTTAAGTAGCCCATCAGCCAGTCGGAGACCTCACCATAATTCCGCCGTCTCCGCCGTCAGGATTGCGATATCAGTTTCCAACAGGCTTTCCATGTCGGGCTTTTTGACATAGAAAGCCTGTTGGAAAGCGACTTAGGGGGCCCCTAGCAGGGCCTCTTCTCCCTGCGGCCTCCGATTGCGGGCCGAGAGGGCACTTATAGTGCCAAATCAACAAAACACATCCCTGCTCCATGTGGCCGGCACCATAAGGTGCCTGCCACACAGTGAAGGGATTTACAGAAACTCCCATTTCTCTATGGGAGCTTGTGCTAAGGCTCGTTTACGGCTGAAGTACAAGCTCCCATAGAGAATTGGGAGTATGGGACCGCACCATGTGAGGTCACAGTGCAATGGCGGTGTTGGGATCGCAGACCGGAGGTCGGTCGGTCCTGAGACTGCAACGGTGTCGTCCACCTGACATCGTAAGAAGGCCTTAGTATTGTATAATCCTTATGGTCAAGCAGGTTGTATTGTTATTCAAATCTCTTCAGTTCTTGTGCATTCACTAGGGTGCTGTTGCAACGTTTTGACCTCACCCCACATCAGTCTTGATCATGACATTATTGTATTCCCAGTCTCATCTTTCCAGAAAGGAGATGTATATAGTTGTCCTTACTCCCAGTGTAATGAATTTGATAAAAGTAAAAAAAATCAAAAAGAAGGGGAGTCCATCACTCTGGGACTTTGAACATACCATTTGAAATTAGCATAGTCAATGAATTCCAATAGTTTCTGGAAAAAATTGCTTAATAAATAATCTTCCTAAACAGACAAAAAGGTGTGCTCATTTGACGCAATTTAAATGATCTGCATTATTTAACCCACATCTTTATGGGGAGGGAGGGGTTGGAGGGCTTTTTTTTGTTTTTTTGTAGCTTTTGTAGAAGACCATATAGGATTGGAAGACATTGATTCATTGGCATGTATATCATGAAATGTGATTTCAGATAGATGAAGGCCCCATGTGTCTCACCTTTGGAGTGAAATGCTTTGTATTCCCAGGATTAGTACACTTTTCCATTTCTCCTCCCATTGTGGTGTGCATGATTACCTGAGAACATAGCATGCTAGTGAGTAAATCTGAAACATTCCACTGTTTTCATTAAAGAGTGGCTGGTTACTTAGAATGGTCATTTTTCAGGCATGTGAGTGTGTCGTACAGCGCTCTGCTGTGGGTAATTTGGCCACTTGTCTCAGAGCTTCCCTTGCTAGTAGCGAATACTCCATACTGACAGTTGAGCCTGGCCTTTAGCTGTGCTGTGTACTGTTGCCAGGGCAATGTTTATACTTTTTGAGGGCTCATGCAGGCCAGATTAATTGGGCTCCAAATATGATATGCAGTTACCATGGAAACGCTGGGACATTCTTCCAGGTTGAGGTGGCTTGAAAATCAATGTTAGGACTTTGTTTTTAAATGTTATTTTTTTAAAGATAGTTGGTCAAACGGTGCTTTCCTGGTATTATTGTAGCATGACTGAGTCTTGCATATGCTTTACTCATGTGCATGACACATTGATAATTATTATGCTGTACAGGGTCATAGAAATGCTTTCACAATTTGTGAGCTCATTTGGATACCATGGTCACCCTTGGACATTATTTTGTATTGCAAAGCTGGATAAATAGTGATTTGCATTAGAACAAAATGGAGGCAGCATGGTGGCTTAAAAGGGCTTCAGCTCCCAAACAGTGGCAACTTATTGCATATTCTTGACTCATGGACTGGGTGCAAACAACTTGGCAATGTTATATAGAATATCGCATCTAGTTGTTTGCTACTCTTGGAAATAAAATAGTAATGTTGCTGATTTCACAGCAGGGTGATTACTCCCCTGTTTAAAATATTTTCCTATTCAAAGGAGTATTATCATTTGATCCACCTAATCAGGATATAAAATTGCTCTAGTCACGCGCCTGTATGCCATTTTGTACCAGTCTAAGGCTATGATGTCACCAAGACAAAAATTCTTGGGTCATTTATGGAAAGGATGAGGATTGCCTTTATGTGAATGTAGTGTCATTATGAAAGTGCTGCCCGCAGGCCAAGTTGTACATGTTCTGCATATTCTAGGGTGACCACTCTTGTGTAGGGTCCCAGGTCCCAGGATGCTTGTTTCCGGTCCAGGGAAGACATGGCTTGGCAGTTCGGGCTTGACTGTTCCCATGAGGCACAGGGTCAAGACTGATTTGTATATAGCTGTGTCTGAACTGGGGTGGCGAAGAAAGCTAAAGAATGATGATGGATTCAACCCAGATCTGTGACTGGGGGTGAGTGTCTGAAAAGTGTCAGGGCTTGGTCCACCATCTCCTTGTGTTTGCTCATGTTTCCATGCCTGATCTCTGCCGTTCAAGATCTTAAATGTTCTGAATCTCACTCATTTCATTGAGACCTTCTTCCTCTGAGTATAAATTCAATATTATTCTGGACCCTTTTCATAATGGATGGTGTTCTATGTTGACTTATGCACTTTGTCAGACTGTGTCCAATACTATTTTGGCACCTCAGCTATTGGGTGAAGGGTTTTCTTTCACTGCTCTCGCTACTATGCAGGATTATTCACCTAACATTATGTGCTGTCCGTTTTAATATTTTCTCTTTGTTGAAAATGTCATAATTAGTGACAGGAAAAGTATTTCCTGACTCTTTAGAAATAATTCTAAATTTGAATAGATAAATAAACAAATAAACGTCCTTGATGTGCTAAGTTGAGTTTCGCATCTATGTTACAAAAGAAAAATGATTTATAGTCACTGGGACACCTATAACCCTCTTTCTCTTCTTATTACTGACCAGGTCACATTGCAATGCTTTGATAATGCAGTGTTTACAGTGGGGTGAAGAGAAATCTTTGCAGTGTGGGGGATGAATCAATCTTCCACAGTGCACAAATGCCATTCACAAGCACAAGCAGAATCCTGCCTCATTCATGTTCATGATTTTTGAGCTAATATGTATTATGTGTATATCGGTGAGTGCTGTTACTGCAGAGATGGAAGCCTGGAAGAAATAGCAGAGCTTAATTGTTTGTATTTGTATTTGCAAAATGCCGGTGTTTGGGCAATATATCAAGTAGCAAATATCGGAAAACAGTGATATAGAAAAAAGATATTGTGAGTCAAAAATATTGTGGTATAAAATGTTGTTGTCAAGAATATGTTTTTTTTATAAGTAATATCATTTCCAGGAATATTGTTTTTAATATCTTTTCAGTATTATAGTTGTAAAAATACTGTATTGTAATTATTTTAATGTGTTTTAGTTAATATATGAATATTATGTGAGTATTGTTGGTATGATTGCTGTTCATTTTGTAAAATATAGTTTGGAATTTTAAGTCATTTAGGGGCCGATTAGGATGGCGGACCCTAGCGGTGCAGGGACCGTCCGCCAGTGGTGCGGCGGTCCCGCACCTGCAATTAGGATGCCATCGCCACCGTGGCATCCTCCATTCTCAGCACTGTGGCGGGCGGTGCTCACAGCACCGCCTGCCACAATGCTGGGAATGCACCGTGTGCATTGTCATGCACAAGGTGACAGGCACTGCGAGGTTTCTGCCACCATGTCCATGACAATGCAGGGGGGCACCATAGGTATCCCCCCATCTGCACCCCCCAATACCCTGGGGGCCTGCAAAGGCCCCGGAAAGCAGACTACGCATTGCTTTCCATGGCGGGGTCTCCACCATGGAATGCCATGCACCGCTGCCCATGCTAATATGGATGGCGGTGTCTAGCAGACACCACCACCATATATAGCCCCTTTTCTGCCTGGTCACTTGTGTGACCGGCAGAAAATCGGCGGACGGTCTTACCGTCCTCCGGGTCCCCCGCCATACTAATATGGCGGGGGGAAATGGGTGGCGGGCAGGGAAGGATGTAGGGTGGATCGCCACTGCCATGCAGGCGGTGGCGATCCGCCCTACATCCTAATCGACCCTTAGTATTTTTTTAAAATTGTTATTAGTAATTTATCATGTTGGAGTGGGTTATTGGATTTATAGGGGCAGGGTGGAATGTTATTTAAATTGGAAATATATTATTTTTAATATTAATATGTTCTGTATTGTTAATTAATTTTATAATTGGTTATTAATGTAACTTTTACGTTTTAAATATCATATTTTGAATTTAAAATTAAATTTTTAATTTTAATTTGATTTTTATCATTAGTAATGGTAAGTTATGTTCAAGCAGTTCGTTGTTGGGTTTGTGGGGGTATAGCATGGATAGTTAATTATGTAATAAATAATTAAAAATCATTGATAATTTGTTTTTAATGGTTAATTAATTATTTAATTGATTGTTCATTATGTAGTTTAATACTGATTTATTTAAATTATATTTTAGTTGTGGGTCGCTTGGTCCATAGGGGAATAGGGTGTGAAGATAAAAAAAATAGGTATAATTTAATTTAATATTTTTAATTATTAATATTTGATTGCCAATTATATACATTACTGAACTTATAAGCAATTGTGTAATTGTTGTATTGTTTATTTATTTTCATATTTATTCTAGTTTTTTATATTTATTACACATGCATGTTGTTAATGCTGTGTTTCTTTTTTGAGATGAATTGGTTAGGAAATATAAATAATTGTTGTATTGTTTATTTATTTTCATATTTATTCTAGTTTTTTATATTTATTACACATGCATGTTTTTAATGCTGTGTTTCTTTTTTGAGATGAATTGGTTAGGAAATATAAAATATCTAACATTTTAATGAACATTGATATTTATATGTAATTTATTATTTGGAAATTAATTATGTATAATGTTTTATATTTAATATTGTGTTAAACAAAATCAATTTATTTAATGGTAAGTGATTCGAATTTTGTTTGTGCAATGATACTTGTTACTTAATTTTTTTTTTATATATTCATTGAAATTAAATAAATCAGCATTGATTTAATAATTTTGTTATTTTATTTGGTAGTTATGAAAGTTGAGATTTTTTTGTAATTTAATGTTTTCTTTCTTTCATTTTGAATTTATATATTACAATTTTTAAAATGCTCACTCACACACACATACACACATATATTTGTTTATTTTTATGTACTGTAATTTAATAATGTGTTAATATTTTATATTACTTAAGTAAAAAAAATCCCTAAGATTCTATAATGCTATATTGAGCTCATATCTATTTTTAGCGTGTTTGTCCGAGTTATTTCCTGCAGCCCTTACTGCCACTGCAGCCATATTCATAGCTTCCTGTAACTCCAGTATTCTCGTGAAGCATACGGTGTTTAATTGTGATTTTCAGGCAATCCCTTAACAGTGCCTTTAAAGGACTCCCAAACCTACAAAATTGGGGGGCGACTTCTAATTAATTAGAAATAACTCCTTGATTAAAGCTGTAGTTTTGTCTATCCATATCTGATCTGCCAAAATTAATTTATAAAGTTGTTATCTACATCTTGATCAAGGTTGAATATCTAGTTTTATTTCTAAATAGACTATGGAGTGATCAGAAAAGGCATTAGCCCAAATAGCTGTGGATCCTCTACTAATCTGTGTGTGAGGTGGTATTGAATCTGCGTGAAAAACAAGTAATTTGCAGAAAAACAGGGTGATCTAAACACTAGGGATCAACCACTACAAATACTGTTCTAAACTTGATAGTAGAGCTGCAGTTTTGGGCTTGTGTTGTCTTTTTGCACTATACGAAGTATCCAATTTAACATTTTGCATACAATTTAAATCTTTCCCAAAAATTAGAGGTTCTACAGAATTCATGGAATTCTCATACAATTGTCTAAGTGACTGAAGCTCATCCTCTATTGGATCATAGTAATTCACAAAATTAAGAAAAGACCTCTCCATTAAGACCTTAACCCAGATCTATCTGCTGTTGCCATCCCTCCTGACATCAACTTTAGGCCAGTTTATATTTGCTGGTAATTACATTTCTACCCCCTTACCTCTGCCCCTGAGAATGAGAAGAAAAGATGAGAGAATCTTCTAGGGATCACTATGCTTGTTTTGTTTGATTTTAAGTGTGCTTACTGAAAGAAAATGACCTCCGCTTTAAACGAGGATAACTAATTCATAATTAAGCCATATTTATGCCTATTCACTAAACCATTCACATTACATGTGACTGTCTTAATTAATAGCACCATTGTGATGAATAACATGTGAGCCAAATGAAAGTGGATTATTTTGTAAGACCAAGACATCTCTTAGCTGCCGTACCTCACAGGACACTATGGAGAAATATATAGTTACTGTTGCTCATACCCATGCCTACTGTCCGTATTGCTTTTACCAACAACAATTACCTGCCTTTCCCCCCAGGGCACCAACCACCTTGCCTGGCACCATATTGTTGCACCTGGAGTCACTCTTCTTCCTCCCCAATGGGATCCTTCAGAGTCCTCCCCCACTCCAAAGCCAAACTTGGAACAACAAACAAACATATAAATAGTTTCTACCCACCCCCTAGGCCAGACCTGAGCCCAATCCAACCCCATCTCATCATGTACCCTAATATGTTAAAAAAAATGGCAAGAAAAAACAAATCATGACCTTTTAGCCACCTCAAGTTGAAACATTAGGGCTTTCGACATCACCCTTAAACAATCTATCTAGTTATCACTCTCCGACTGTCTTTGACCTTTTGATAGGCCATGAGCCTCCCTTACAGTTAAAAATAAATGAAACTGTCCCTTAAAAAAGTACTTTAAACTTTGACTGCTGTGCCAGGAAAGGCTGAATACCAACGGACTTTAACTGTTCTACCAGGCTTTGTAAGTGTCTTTGACGTCAAGCAGCTGTAATTGACATATCACAAAAGATTCAGCATTGGTGGCTCTCCAAAATTGCAAACAACTTCTGCTTGATTACTGCTGAGAGAATCTGTTCATTAATTCAATGTTTACCAGGGTAGTGTGTGGATATTTCATTTTGAGAGTACATTGCTTGGCAACCCTATGTGCTCTCATAATCGACAAATCCTTAAAGAAGCCTGGCAAGATATAAGATTTGATCAGATTTTCAACAGGTTGGACTGGGCTTCTGCAGCTTTCCTGGTTCATACTCCCTTCCAGGATGCCCACAAATTCCGAATTAGATCGCCTAGCCTGATTATTTAATTCCTCAATTTTGTTCAATAAGAAACCAACATTGTTCAGCACTCCCGACATCTCTTTATTATGAGAAATAAACTTGTCCTCTAGATCAGATATTCTCTTCTCTGCCTCCTGAAGTCCTTTCTTTAGCTGAGCCACACTTTCCTCTAATGTAGCCAACTTCTGATTTAGGTCTGTTTCAAATCTCTAATTTCACCATGGATGCTATCTAAAAAATTAACTAAAGACTCAGACCATCCCAGTGACTGAGTCTGGCCTAGACTTCGATCAAGTCCCACTGGCTGTGTAGTATCACCAAGTTCCATCACTCCCATGGGTCTGCTATGTCCCCCGTGAGCGGGACCATGCCAACTGTGGATAAGATCTTCAACAGCCTGCTTTTTAGGCTGGGAGGAGAAATCTTCTGGTCTATAATGTACAAGTTGAAGTAAAAGTAGAAGACTCCACTTAGCCTTTCGCTGACTGCTAGAACATTTGAATAGCCTCCTGGGCTTCCTTAACATAATGCCTCAAAGTCCACAACTTTCAATACTGTTGCTTAGACTGGAGTGGGAATCTTAAATTTAACCTCTTCAAAGTCAAATATGTTCCCTTCTGTTGTTTAGACTGGAGTGGGAATAGTAAAACTATCCCCTTCGAAGTCCAACACTTTCCCTATTGCTGCTTAGACTGGAGTAGGAATAGTAAATTTAACCCCTCCAAAGTCCGACACTTCCCCTACTCTTGCTTAGATCGGAGTAGGATTAATATGTGAAGCCACTATGAAGTCCAATATTTTCCCTACTGTTGATTAGACTGGAGTGAAAATAGTAAATGTATCCCCTCCGAAGTGCAACACTGTCCCTACTGTTACTTAGAGTGGAGTGGAAATATTAAAAATTAACCCCTCCTAAATGCAGCACTTTCTCTACTGTTGCTTAGGCTTGAGTGAGAATGGTAAATCTAACCCCTCTGAAGTCTAACACTTTCCCTACGCTGCTTAGAGTGGAACGGAAATATTAAATCTCAGCCCTTCAAAATGCAACACTTTCCCTACTGTTGCTTAGACTGGAATGGGAACACTATATATAATATTTCTGGAGTCCAAAACATTTTCTAATATTGGTGAGATTGAATTTATATTATTATGTCTTTATTTTTTTATATTTGTTATTGTTTGTTTTCATTTCCATTTTGTCTTAATGTTTAGATTATTTTAAACGGTGTAATTCGTTTTTGGGGGTTCTAATATTGTACTATTTTGCATATTGGGTAAAGGAATTCATATATTTTTTTAATAAATTGTTTATTTTTTTGTTTTTTAACTTTCTCTCTCTCTCTCTATATATATATTACCTACTGGCGGTCGCCAGTAGGTAGTTATAGTTAGGACCACGTTTCCATAGGACATCCGCAACATTCTATTTTGAATAACTTTGGCGCCGGTCGACGAATCCTCGCGAATTTTTCAAAATAGGTGGGGCGCTACGCTCCGCTCCTTCCCTGAAAGTCTCGGGGGGATTCGTCAAGCAGGGCCTGAGATAAAAGGGGGGTCCCAAAACGCGTTTTTCCCATGCATTTTTCCATAGGACCTTTAGACAGGGCTACAGCCCGAACGGCTGAACAGAATTACTAGAAATTTGGCAGAGAGGTAGTCCTCAGGTCAAGGAAGTGCCTTTTGTAGGTTTGGTGTAAATCTGTTCAGTAGATCCTGAGAAAATAGCCTTTAAATCAATATATATATCTGAGCCAGCTTACGGTGCGCTTACGGTACGCTTACCGTACGCGCACGGTGGCGTGCGCGAGCACGATTCTGATTGGCTCTTAGATCTTAGTAAACATTCGAATCGGCCGAAACCAGGAAGCGGCGGCCGCCATTTCGTGTGTTTCACTCAGAAAAAAAAGAGTGATAACAAGAAAAGGGGGCAAGGAGGAGAGTTACAGACCCCCTAACATTTGTAAGGGGATCAAAGAAGGACAGAAAAGTACAAAGAAAACATTTATTGATTTTAAAAAAAATCGCCGGGTACGCGTACGGTAAGCGTACGGTAAAAAAAAAAAGAAAAAAAGAAATGAAATGCAGATTTAAGTGTTTAGATATTAGGGGGCTCTAAAAAGAGCCGTTGTGTTTATGAAGTGATTTTTTAGTGGTACCTACAAGTAAGTACCGATGCAGAGTCTAAGGTTCAAGAGGAAGACTCTGTTCCCTTCATCATTGAAGTGCACACCATCTCCTCTATAAATGTCTTGCATGTCGTAACGCAAGTTGTTGTGGTAAATGGAACCCATACCATAGTCACGGAGGAAAGCAGAAACAGATTTGTTGACGTGCTTTCTTGCTTTGTCAATCTGTGGACAGAAATGATTGGACCAGTTCAATTTTTGCCTTTGGCATATGTTAGAAAACACAAAGACAGTTTTAGGGAAAAGTGAAAACAGTTGTGCAAAGGTGTCCTTCATAAGCATTTCCAGACCTACCCCAGTCAAAGTGCCTAGGTCATTGCTACCACAGTGCACTATTATGAGGTCAGGGTGTTGGTTTTGCATGAAGGATTTCACCAATGGCATCAATTGGTGCCACTTTAACCCTCTCTGACCAATCCATTTAATGTCTACATTTGGCAAAGCAAGGTCTCTCACCATACCTGTTTTCTCTGCAAACTTTTCACTCCAGAAGACATAGCTGTGTCCTACAATCCACACTGTGAACATCTTCAAAGGAGATCTGGATGCACTCAGGAGGTGTATTTCAGTAGAATGGTAAAAAGAAATGAAAGACAGTTTGGAAATGGAGGCATACATATTTTTTTTAAAAAAAGAACTGATTGGCTGTTTCATACCATTCTACACTGAAAACTAGGCTGTATGTGTAAATTTATAGAAGCATGTTTTGTATTGGTACAGAAAAATGTGTTACCAAAGAACAGTACTATGGATTTGCTGTTAGGTTAGAAAAGTCAAGCACTCTTGCTCTGTGGAATTGAAACATTGTTTGGCGAACTTCTGACCTAACTCCACACAGCAGTGTTCCATGAGCTGTTGCTATGGTAGCAGGCAGAAGTCAAGTTGGGGGAAGGGTACTAGGCAGAAGTCAAGTTGGGGGAAGGGTACTTTTGGAAAAGGGTTGGTTTTCAACCAATAGAAATGTGTGATTACATTTGAAAAAAAGGGGGAAGCACTGAGATTTGAAATTAACATGTATATATGTGGAAAAAGAGAGGGAAAGTTTGCCATTATCTGGTTCTGCTGAGAGGAGAGAGGTGTAAAGAACAGAGATCCTGGCTCTGATAATCTGCAGTTTGAGTGCCACATTTCTTTCACAACTAACTAATTTTAAAGGTGAGTTTAGAGTTTGAGAGGGGATGTATATGGTAAATTAAGAAATTATTAATAGAAATGCAATTCTTTTTGTTGAAGTTGTGTTTATTATTTTCTGTTTTGGGAGAAATTTAAATGTGAGGAACATGTAAAATAATATGGACTATGTTTTCACGATAAATTAAGGTGTACTGGTA
The DNA here is from genome assembly GCF_964204655.1 of Triturus cristatus. Taxonomy (NCBI): domain Eukaryota; kingdom Metazoa; phylum Chordata; class Amphibia; order Caudata; family Salamandridae; genus Triturus; species Triturus cristatus. The sequence continues at coordinate 509,183,100 of NC_140588.1, forward strand.
TAAAAAAAGAATAGTTTAAGGGTTTGAGGTTGGACTCAGTAATGCAAATACATTCAGCATCACTAAGGCTGGTTGCCCTTGCTGGAGTGTAGGCAGTCACCCAGGTTACAAATGGTGCTGGTCTGAAAAAGCAGTTTGGACATGTGCTTTTTAAAAAATCTGAAAAGTGGATTCATAATGTGTCAGTCTGTAAAAGTGATTATCACTTGCCAAAAAAAAGAGCAGTAAGTGTGCTTTCAAATTGGCAAAGAAATTTCGTTTTGTGACTAATGTGAAAACATGACTCTGTGTGCAAAGAGGAATTATAGACAGAGATTTATTGCGTATTACTCTGGTGATTTCACAGTTGCATTAGAAGGAAAGGGGGAGCCATTTTTTGGTGCAGAAGCAGACTCTTAGCACACACGCAGCTGCTTACCATGTGGAATCATGCACAGTATTCACAAGCGAGTGGGGTTCGAGGTTTCAGTCAGTAATGCAAATACATTCAGCATCACTAAGGCTGGTTGCCCTTGCTGAAGTGTAGGCAGTCACCCAGGTTACAAATGGTGCTGGACTGAAAAAGCAGTTTGGACATGTGCTTTTAAAAAAATCTGAAAAGTGGATTCATAATGTGTCAGTCTGTAAAAGTGTTTATCACTTGCCAAAAAAAAGAGTAGTATGTGTGCTTTCAAATTGGCAAAGAAATTTCGTTTAAGGGCCTAATGTGAAAACATGACTCTGTGTGCAAATAGGAATTACAGGCAGAGATTTATTGCGTATTGCTCTGGTGATTTCACAGTTGCATTAGATGGAAAGGGGGAGCCATTTTTTGGTGCAGAAGCAGACTCTTAGCACACACCCAGCTGCTTACCATGTGGAATCATGCACAGTATTCACAAGCGAGTGGGGTTTGAGGTTTCAGTCAGTAATGCAAATACATTCAGCATCACTAAGGCTGGTTGCCCTTGCTGGAGTGTAGGCAGTCATCCAGGTAAGAAATGGTCCTGGTCTGAAAAAGCAGTTTGGACATGTGCTTTTTTAAGAATCTGAAAAGTGGATTCATAATGTGTCAGTCTGTAAAAGTGTTTATCACTTGCCAAAAAAAAAGAGTAGTATGTGTGCTTTCAAATTGGCAAAGAAATTTCGTTTTGTGACTAATGTGAAAACATGACTCTGTGTGCAAAGAGGAATTATAGACAGAGATTTATTGCGTATTACTCTGGTGATTTCACAGTTGCATTAGATGGAAAGGGGGAGCCATTTTTTGGTGCAGAAGCAGACTCTTAGCACACACCCAGCTGCTTACCATGTGGAATCATGCACAGTATTCACAAGCGAGTGGGGTTTGAGGTTTCAGTCAGTAATGCAAATACATTCAGCATCACTAAGGCTGGTTGCCCTTGCTGGAGTGTAGGCAGTCACCCAGGTTACAAATGGTGCTGGACTGAAAAAGCAGTTTGGACATGTGCTTTTTAAAAAATCTGAAAAGTGGATTCATAATGTGTCAGTCTGTAAAAGTGTTTATCACTTGCCAAAAAAAAGAGTAGTAAGTGTGTTTTCAAATTGGCAAAGAAATTTCGTTTTGTGACTAATGTGAAAACAAATGTAGTAATATATTTAAATAAAATAAAGGAATATTTTTTTTAGTTTTTTTCAGGTATTGCTGAAGAGCAGTGAACAAAATTTAAGATGCCTACAAAATCCAGAGTAAAAAAAGACCACAAAAAAAACCTATATTTGAAGACAACTGGAGGACCTAAGTTAGTTGAAGATGCTCATGTTGGGAAAAAGAAAAAATCTTCTGGTAAGCAGACAAAAATTTTTCTAAAGAACATATTCAAAAAAAGGAAAAATGTACAAATGTCTGTACTGGAAAGAATGTTTTCAATAGAAAAGGACAGGAAAAAATTGAGAATTTAGTTAATGCAAATATACCTTCTGCAACTAAAAAGATTAACTTAAACAGAAAAACAGCGTTTAAAGAGATACGTAGAAAAATGTTTCAGAGAAGAGTTATGTCCAATTTGATAAAGGATGTGAAGAAATATAAGCAAAAGGCTAAGTTTTATAAGAGAAAAAAAGAAATTGAAGCCATTGCAGCAAAGGCATTAGAATTAAAAAGGAAACTATTCATTTTAATTTTGAATAGGATGCGTACATTAGACAAAATGGTTAATGTACTCAAATCACATAGCAAAAGGAAAAGAGTAGTGAACAGAACAAACTTTTCTAAAGTGTTTTTAGGAAAATGGATGCATAGTTCAAGTAGTGAACCTTTTTTTAATGAAGAGAGTTATTTTCAAAGTAATAGTTTGCTGCATGAAATCCTGGAATTGGATGAAGATAATGAGAATATCTTAAACAGCATAAAACTAACTAAGTCTAAATTGAATAATCATCTAGAAGCTATATTAAAAAAAAAATGGGAGGCCAGCAAATTAGCTCACCACGAATATGGGGAAGGTTGTGGCAAGCTTCTGGCTTGGAAAACAAAAACAGACCAAACGAGAAACATGATAAAAGATATACGTTCCCATAAAAACGGGCTCATAGTCACAGAAGAAGCAGAAATTGAGGAATCCTTTGTTCCTTTTTTTGAATGTCTATATGGAGGGGAGGGCAACCTGGATGTGGGAGCCATGGAGGATTACTTGAGGGGCCTAGACCTCCCACTACTTCAACAAAAAGATAACGATTTTTTAAATGCTCCAGTAGTATTAGACGAGATAATGCAAGTAATAAACTCCCTAAAAAAAGGAAAAGCTGCTGGCCCCGATTCTATCCCCAATGAGATTTATAATTTACTTAAAGATGAATTAGCCCCAGTTCTCCTTCAGTTATTTAATGCATCTTTTTTTAATGGTGATAATACTCCCTCTTCATGGGATGAAGCAACTATCATACTCCTTTTAAAACCGAATAAAAATCCACGTGAGTGCGATTCATATCGCCCAATATCACTTTTAAACTGTGACCATAAAATTTATTCACAGATTATCACAAAAAGATTAAACAAAGTGTTAGATCCACTTATCCATCAGGACCAAAAGGGCTTCATGAAAGGGAGGCAGCTGAGCCAATTAACCCATGATCTTATTGGGGCAGTCGACCTGGCGCAGACATATAAGGTTCCCTTGGCGGTTATGACATTCGATGCCGCCAAGGCTTTTGACCGGGTCGACTGGTCATTCCTATTCAAAACTCTACAACGTTTTGATCTTGGGGACAGATGTATAACAGCAATAAAGGCATTATATAAGAACCCCTCAGCTAAAATATTTATCAATGGGAACCTGACTAGAGCAATACATATTGGGAGAGGAACGAGACAGGGTTGTCCCCTGTCTCCGTTGCTCTTTAATATGTATATCGAACCGCTAGCCCACAATCTAAGATTATCTCAGAACATCATTCCCTTCAACTGTAATGGGTGGGAAAAAAGATTGGGTCTGTATGCGGACGACTTAATTATATTCACCGGCAATCTGGAAAAATCATACGGAGGGATATGGCAGGAATTAGAGAACTTCGGAAAGGTCTCGGGCTATCTTCTCAATCAACAAAAAACAGAACTTATGAAGTGGCACATGGATTTTGAGAGCCCCTTCGAAAAAAAAGAGATAAGATACTTAGGAATTCAGATCGTGCAAGACATCAATAAAATACCAAAAGTTAATTTTGATAAAACAACTAAAGAAATAGGCTCCCAGCTACAATCATGGAGAGTGCTCTCTCTCTCTTTTTTGGGTAAATCCAATATTGTAAAAATGTCTATAATCCCAAAATTCACTTTTTTGTTCAACGCTATCCCTCTAGAATTCCCAAAAAAGTGGTTTGGGAAAGTTCAGGGGCTCCTCTCAAGGTTTATATGGGCTGATAAATGTCCGAGGATTGCACGAAACAAACTTAGGAAAAAAAAGGAGTACGGAGGAATCGCAAGTCCTGATCTCTATTTATACATGTGTGCATTCCAATTAAAAAATTTTCGTCAACTAATGCTAGAGGACTGTATGTTCTCTCCTCTATTTAAAGCCCTTACAAAAGATTTCTCTAAAAAGGCTGGAAAGTTTCTTTTCAAATTTGGGAACCCCAAATTTTTCAAAAAGGTAAAGCTTAAGATTTTAAGCGCGGCAATAAAAATTTGGACGCAAGTAAGACGTTTGCTAAAAATCCCATACTATAATGAAGCTGCGCCAATTTGGGATTCTCCTGGTACTCCGGAATGCTTAATGGACAGCTTGGCAGTTCCGTTAAGAAGAGCGGGGATCAACACTTGGGGACAAATTCTATATGAAGGCGATATAATTTCCTGGCCTCATTTATCATCTTTAACTGGAAGGTCGATTTCTAAGTTTAAATACTATCAGCTGTCTAGTTGGATAAGATCTGCCGGCAATGACGTGAATGGCAACTCAAATTTGGCGCACAAGATATGCACTCGCAGTGGTAAAGAAAAAGAAGTAGCTGCCTGGTACTGGCTACTTGTTCAAGGTGGTGAGGATGACCAGCCTGCCTTTATGGAAATTTGGAAAAAAGATCTTCCGGATGAAGACCTTGAAAACATCGGGCAAGTATCTATGTTCTACCTATGGTCCTATGTAAATGCTGCTTCTTTAAAAAAGAATCACATCTTTACAGTGCATAAGGCGTACTGGACGCCTCAGAAAATCTCAAAGATGGGAAGTCGAGCCATTAAGAAGTGCCCCAAGTGCGGAGACGAATTGGCCAATGAGGTACACATGTTTTGGAGTTGCCCGGCCTTAACCCCCTTCTGGGATAAAATTGGTAAGACCCTTTCTAATATTATGGGTTTTGAAATAAAGCTGTCAATAGTCTCGGTTCTTTTCGGGCTAATACCTAGTGAGTTTGAAGAGCGAAGATTAACCAGAAACCATAAAGCGTTATTTTTTGTTTTGATATTGCTAGCCCGAAGGGAAATATGTATTAACTGGATACTTCCATCTTCTCCCACAGAAGTAGGTTGGGTACATTCCATTCAAAGGATAGCTATGTTAGACCAAGTAGGGACTCATAAGAAAAAAGCCAGAATGTGGGAAATATGGGATAACTCGGTAGAGTTAGGGACCAGGTACACTTAAGGGGAAAGGGAAGGGGGTGAGGAGACTCGAAAGAGAAGTGAGTCTAAATTGTTTAGCTTGTTGATCTTCCCTCTTTTTTTTTTTTTTTTTTCTCGGTCCGATGATTACCCAGTATGCCCAAGGTAAAGCCCAGGCGTATGGGCTGAGCAGGCCTCTTTATATGGGCAACGTGCATTATGGGCCAATGTAGACTCAAGACAAAGACGCAAACCCACATAAGGAGCTGAAGGTTCGGTTTTTCGGAGGGGTGCCCTTAAGCCGGTAATTACAGGTGTATTCCTTCAGACTCCAACTTGGGTTAGAGATTCGCTTTTCTTGTTTCTTTTTCTTGGAGCATGCTACTTCCAAATGAGGACTAAAAAAAAAAAAAAAAAAAAATAATTGTTTGCTGCATGCAGTTGACACCAGAGGTCGTGCTTATGAAGTGAAAAATGGTTGCATAATGGAGAAGGAGATAATGGTTCCAAGAGATGAGGTAATAGGATGGCGGATGAGGCTATGGGGAGACGTCCTAAAGCCCCAGTGTACACTTGGAATTGTAGTAGTATTTGCACTGTGCGTCAGGAATCTATTGATAAATTTCGTGAGTTTCTACGAGAATATAGTAAAAAAAGTGTAAAACAGAAGATTAAGGTGCTTCAAAGTCTGGATCCATGCAGAGTGAGAGAGAATACTGGTTTGCAGGGTCATTCTCTGGCTTGTCTATCTAGAAAAGTGTGTAATAGTGTTTTCCATCATTTTAGGATGCTGGCTGTTCATCATACTGAAATGAGAAAGTTTGTGAGACGGTTGTATTTTGCTAAAAGTCCAGCAATAAAGTTAGATGAATTGAATAGGGCTCTGTTCCGTGGAACGGTATCAGATGTAGAGAAGGTTGTTGATGAAATTCAGTTTTGTTACTTTGGTCCTGAACAAAACAGTGCAGAGAAGGACACAGTAAATGAGGAAGAAGTGGAAGTGAATGTAGAACCCTCTGTAAGTAAGACATTTAATGATCACATAACAAAATTTGCAATAATCTCTAATGAAAGACCAAATATTACTTGTATTTGTTGCCGCAGAACTCATTATAGAAAACAAACTAGGAATGTTGATCTCTACAGAAAGAGTGAAAATGAAGATAATTATAAGTGGAAGGATTTTGCCACATATATATTTCTTGAAAATTGTTTTGAATTGGGTGAAGATCAGCGTATTTGTAAATACTGTTACAACAAGTTAGAGGAAAATAGAATGCCGACCAGAGCTGTACATAATAATTTAGAATTGGATGCTATTCCTGCTGAACTTTCTGAATTAAATACATATGAGTCTATACTCATTCAATGTGTTCATCCGTTCCAGACCATAGTACGTATGGAGCCCAAAACTGGTAAATTACCTCCTTCAGATTTACTGAGAGGTTTAAAAGGTAGAGTGGTGTATTTGCCCTTGGATTTGAAAAAAAATATGGAAACTATTGATGCGGATACTTTGGAAACTGAACCATTAATTATTCTGGTTAATGGTGTACCTACAAAGAATAAGAAGATTTGGCAGGAGCTGGTAGATGTGCGGAAAGTACAAAGAGCAAATTTGTATTTGAAAAGGAATAACAAATGGTATGAATCAATTTATATAGAAGAAGAAGAAGAAGATTTACAAGAAGACACAGAAACACCAACTGGACAAATTGAAAAAGTGGACAAGTCAAAGGAAGAAGAAATTTATGAACATTTTAGCATACATCCTCTTCATTCAAAAGAAGTTATGGGAGACAATATTGATCTATTTCAGATGAAGAAAGCAAAAGGAACTCCCGTGAGTGTATGGGAGGAGAGCTTGGAAGCTCGATGTTTTCCCCAGCTGTTTCCTAAAGGAAAAGGAGGACGATACGATGAACGTCCGGAACAGATTCCAGCTTCTGAGTATCGGACTACAAGACTATATGCTGAAGATCCCAGATTTCGACAAAGTATTCCTTATTTGTTCCATCTTTTATTTGAAAGCGACTTGTCTGCATTGTCTTATGCAGTAAATCACATTTTAAAAAGTGGAGTACATTTACAAAATGTGTCTGCTAAGGATTTTATGGAGAAAGTGCAGCACCGAGATGATCATTTGGAAACACAACTGATCAATCTGATGGCTTGTCAGCGTGGGACAAATGAATATTGGTACCGACGCCATGGTGAATTAAAATGCATGTTACGGAATTTAGGAACACCAACATGGTTCGTTACCCTAAGCTGTGCCGAGTACGCTTGGGATGATTTACTGGATTTTCTACGAGAGGCAAATTCAAACATTAAAAACATCGAATACAAGACAGCAGGAGAACTGTGCTCATTGGATCCGGTTAATGTTTGCAGATATTTCAATCATAGATTTGAGGCTATGATGTCCTTCATCTGCAATAAAAAAAATCCACCTCTAGGAGAAGTAGTGGATTTCTTTTGGAGAAAAGAGTACCAGGCAAGAGGTGCTCCTCATATTCATATGCTGTTGTGGATCAAGGATGCCCCAAAGTTTGGAACAGATACTGATGAAGCAGTGTTATCTTACATTGAAGAATATGCAACATGTGCTATACCAAAAAGCACAGAAGAGAAAAAGTTAAAGGAGCAAGTTTTACGTTTCCAAAGTCATCGGTGTGGAAAATACTGTCGACGGAAATACAAGAGCAAAGATAAATACTACACTAAATGTCGATTTGGATTTCCTAGACCTGTTCTTTCAAATGGAAGAGTTAACAGTTTTATGTCATCTGTGAGACATACTATCACAAGAAAATCACCTAAGAATACCTACAACCTTAAAAGAAAAGAAGAATCAAAAAATATAAATGACTACAACCCAGTGATTTTATCCATGTGGAACGCTAACATGGATATACAGTATGTAGCTGACAATTCCATTGCTGTTGCTCGATATGTAACGTCTTACATTACGAAATCAGAAAAAACAGAATTGAAGGAAATGTGGGAAGAGATTTCTCACGAGAAAACTGTCAGTAAGAAGCTGTACAGTTTCAGTTTGAAGATGTTATCGCATCGAGAAATTGGATCCTACAAATGTTCAGATAGGTTATCTTCTGCAAGTCTCTACTCGAAATCAAGAAGAATAATTTGGGCAAGTTTAGGCCTTGCAGCAATGAGAAATCGGGTACTGAAATCTGTTGGAGAAATTGAATATTTGGCCGAGAATGACCCAGAAAGTACAGATATTTTGAAATCAAACATGTTGGACACATATTATCCCAAGAGAAGTCATCATCTGGAGAACATGTGTCTCTATGAAGTGCTGCAGAACTACATTTATTCACGGAAAGCCACAGAAGACATCAACAATGGAAAATATAAAGTCATTGGTGAAGAAGGATGTTTGGTGAAGCAAACAAAAGGAAGTTTGATAAATCACAGGAAGCTGAGTTGCGACACTACTGACAAAAAGGAATTTTACTACTTGGCTCTTTTACAGCTGTTTAAACCATGGCGTACAGAGGATGAACTACTGGGAGAATTTCAAAGCTATGAAGATTCTTTTAATGCTTGCAAAGACAGCATACAATGCAGTACATTCTCAAGTTATCTGCAAATGTTAAATGAAGAAATTGAACAGGAAACTACAATTGCAGCAGAAATAGCTAGAGACAGTTCTCAGGACAGCCAAAGTTCAGGAACACTCATTCAAGATCCCCTAGGACAACCAATCGTTGAAAATGAAGCATCAATAGCCATGAATGAAGTGGAAACGGCTATGAATCAAGCTCAAGAAGAATTTATAGACTTACAAAATTTGGAAAGACAACTGAACGAAGAGCAGCAACAAATTTATGAAGAGATCAGAAACAAAATTGATCACGGATTTCTACATGAAAAAAAAGAGTGCTCATGCATATCATTTCATCCAATCAGGATGTATGTAAGCGGACAAGCTGGAACTGGAAAAAGTTTCCTAATAAAAGTCATCAGAAGCAACGTACAGCAAAAAACGGATTCTACTTTGTCTTGTGTGGTTACTGCTCCAACTGGGTTAGCAGCATATAACATAAAAGGAATCACTTTACATCGTTTGCTAATGTTACCAGTGGAGCATGAGAACAAAATACAATACAACAAGCTAACTGGAGAAGCATGCTTGGAAGTTTCAAGAGTATTGAAGAAGATGCAAGTTCTCATTATTGATGAGGTGAGCATGGTATCAAACTTAATGCTTGCCTTTGTGCATTTAAGAATGCAGCAAATTCTGAAGACAGACTATGACGTGTTATTTGGAGGAAAACACGTCATAGTTTTTGGAGATCTTTTGCAACTTACTCCAGTTAAAGGACAACCAGTGTTTAATACTGTGACACATGAAGACACGAAGAAGACATTGGGAAGCATCGGTAATGCAAATATTTGGTCCTTCTTTGAGTACAAGGAACTTACTACTAATATGAGGCAAGCAAACGATGAAGAATATGGAAGTATTCTGAAAGATATCAGAATTGGACTACTCACTGAAGCTGGCAAAAAAGCATTACAGAGTCGGCTGCTACATAATTTATTTCCAAAGGAAGAAATAGTTGCAGAGAAGATATACAAGACGTTGCAGAAAAGAAAAGTCTCATCTGCTTAATGCCAACTCTACGTGAATGCTCAATATTCAATGAGGAGCTTTTGAAATTGGAAAAGGAAGATATCAGGAAATTGGAATCAGTGGACAAAATTGAGGATGGAAGAATTACTGTCACATTAACAGGCACACTGAAAAATAAATTGGATTCACTAGAGAAGAACATTTCCAAAACAGCTGGATTAGAAAAAAATCTATATGTTTGCATGAACTGTAGAGTATTTTTAAGGAGAAATTTGGATGTTGAAAAAGGTTTAGTTAATGGAGCTATGGGAAGAGTTGTGGGTTTTATTAATTATCAGAAAAAAGATGGAATTGAATGTTTAAAAATAAAATTTGATCAGATAGAAGAAGTTAAAGACATTTGTCGTTGTTCAGTTCGTTTCATGCTTGTGAAAGACTTATATGTACGTAGGAAGCAGTTTCCGTTTTCGCTAGCATATGCTGTAACTATTCACAAGTCTCAAGGATTGACTGTAGATTGTGCATTTGTGAACATTGGTTCAACTGTGTTCAAAGAAGGTATGGCATATGTTGCTTTGTCACGAGTGAAAACGTTATCAGGTTTATTCATGATAGACTTTGATGATTCAAAAGTTAGTGCTGATACAAATTGTGTAAAGGAGTATAATAGATTAAGAAGAAGCTATGCTCCTCATTTAGGTCAGTATCCTGTGCTGGAGAAACGTGTAGTTTCTCGTAAAAGGAGAAATGAGAATATCTGTAATGAAGATGTAGAGAGGAGGAAAAAAAAGAGGAGTGATGTAATTGCAAGCAAAAAGAATAAGGAAAATGAAGAACAGGTTGTAGGATGTCATTTTGAAAATAGCTCTGGTGTCAACTGCTACGCTAATGTAGTGCTGAATGTTGCATTTTATCTGGAAAGTTTGCAAGAGCAGATAATAGTAAATCAGGGAAAAAGATTCTGTTCTGTGCTGAGTCTCCTTTTTGAAAATCTGAGTAATGATAAAACTCAAATAGAAAGTGCTACTGAAATTAGAAAAGTTTTAGATGTATGTTCAGGACGAACACAGTTTTCTCAAAATGTACAGCAAGACGCACAGGAATTCTTGATGTATTTTCTTCAGGTACTGGAAGAAGAAGGGGTTCCCATTGAAAATTTATTTGGTCTCTCTTATAAATGGGAACATAGTTGTGAAAACTGTTATAATATATGTGGCTCTAATGTTGATAATGAAAGGTTTATTTATTTAACATTGCCAGAGAGTAAAACAGTCACTTTTGCTAAATTAGTTAAAGATGCTAATCATAGCATGCAATGCGGTGAGTGTAAATCTGACATGTTTTCAACGTTAATTTTAAAGGAATACGGACAGTATGTAATTTTAATGATGCAACGATGTAGAGCTGATGGTTCAAAATTGGATACTTTAATAAAGAAGTTTACAGGACAGCAAATATCAATTTCAGGAAAAACTTTTGTAACAGTTGCAATAATTTTCCATGATGGACCTACTGTAACTTCTGGTCATTACACAGTTTATCTTAAATGTGAAAAAGGCTGGACACTGTGTAATGATTCCCAATTGATTTTTAAGCAACGTTTGCCTTTTGATTTAGCAAATTCCTATCTAATCTTCCTGAAACCTAAATTTTAGAGAGATTTGGCAACATCTGGACAAAACAATTTTACCATTTTATTGGATTACCATTTGGAATTTACAAATAAAAAGATTTAACAAATTATCATTTGGCCTAATGGAAAGGTAACCAATTGTAATGTGGAATTTTTCCATTTTTTAAGGAAACTTTGGAAAACCAAAAATTTAGAAAAAATCGGTAACATCTGCACAATTTAAATTTTGGAATGTTATTGGATTGCCATTGGAAATTTTTTCAAAAAAGATTTTTAAAATTACTATTTGGCCATGCGGAAAGGTAAACAATTCTATTGTGGACTTATTTAATTATTAATAAATCTTTCGGTAACCAAAATGTTACAGAGAATCGGTGAGATCTGTACAATTTAAACTTTAGATTTTTATTGGATTACCATTGGAAATTTAACCAAAAAAGAATTTTAAAATTACTATTTGGCCTAAAGGAAATGGAACCAGATGTATTGTGGAGTTATTTGAGATATATTATTGTGATTATACTTATGAAACAAAAATATCAGACGGTATTTTAAAGAAATAAGTATTGATATTAGATGATATTTTTAAGAATATTATGCATTTCTATAAAGTTATGTTTATGCAAAAAGAGATTGTGGGCTTTTTTAAAACAATCTTTGAGATTGTTAATTTTTTTTTTGCCCGCTGTTAAATGATGAATGCAATTGCTTTCACAATTTATAGTGAAATGCAATATATTCTGAAAACAGCAAAAAAAAGGCAAAAATATTTTTTGAAAAATATGTAAATATGTGTACTGTATTATAAAATGTTTTATTAAATATTAATACTTTTTTCATTTTTTTCAGATTGAGATAGAAAATTTTCGAAAACTAGAACCATTTTTAAAGCAATTAAAAAAAAATGTAAATGAATAAATATTTTTTTGAGTGGGTATGGTAAGTCAATAATATCAGGGTCCCTTTTTTCCACTTCTCTACAATCACATTTTCAGTTTTTAATTGTAGTCTCTCAAGGACCTTGTAATGTGATAATTGATTTTTAGTGTTTTTTAAAAAAAAAAAAAAAAAATTACGCGTACCGTACGCGTACGGTAAAAAAAAAATAAAAAAAGTTTTTAAAAACATATATAAAAAAAAGATGAAAGGTACGGTTGGCTCTTAAAAGAGCCGTTGTGTTCATGCAGGGACAGAGGAAAGAAAGATTGGGAATATTAGATGGTACGACAAGTGTGCTGATCTATTTTATTGTTCACTAGGGAAATACTGGTCTCCCTATAACTAATTAGATCATGACAAGTGGCGCACCGTACTTCAACCCTCGCAAACCGAGGGTTAATTTCCAGAGGACCAGAAAAAGGAGATGCTCCCACCACAGATGAAGGGCTCACCTGACCTGCAGAAGAAGGACTCAGCACTGCAGATGATGGTCCAGGCTGAGCTGCTGTGGATGTGCTTGGTTGATTTACTGAAGGGTTACCTTCAGTAAGTCGAGCTTGTGTCCTTCTGTGTACATCCTTAAGGTGTCTCATCATGGTGTGATTCCCAAAGGAATACTTCCTGTCGGGATTCCCTCTTGAAAGTACACGCTTACACAGCTTACAAGTCACTAAGGGTGCATTTACCTTTTGCTGGCCTTCTGGAAAAGAAAAATACTCCCATATGTAAGAGGTCTTTTGTTTCCTCGCTCTCTGCCTCAAGGTAGTGCTGCTAGCCTCACTCTCAGAAGAGCTCTGCTGTTCTGCCATCGTATCACAAAGACAACCCAGCTCCTTCTCATAAGGGATCACAAGCAGAAATGAGGGGAATGGGTGTGGTGTAGGAGAGTTCTAGAACTGAAAGTAGTTTCAACCAATCAAAAGTTGTGTTTCATGATCACATGACCTACCGTACGCTTACGGTACGCTTACGGTGCGCTTACGGCAAAAGTACGCATGCGCGTAAAAAAGACACGCGCTCGCGCGCATGCGCAAAACAGGCACGCCCCTTCACTTCCGCGTAACGTGCGCGTGCAGCGTACGTGTTACGCGCTATGCGCGCGTGACGTGCATCTACGCAAATTGCGTAAATGAACGCAAACAGCGTAGAAATCTAACGTAATTACAGCAAGACGTGCGCTTACCGTACGCGCACGGTAAAAAAAAATGTATTGCTAATAAATTTTACCTGTTTATTTTAAAAAAATTGTCAAATAAAAACATATTGTAGAATTTTTAAAATTTAACCATAGTCTTTAAAAAAGGATAGACAATTAAAATAAAAATATGTAAAAAAAAAAAGAAGAAAAAAAAAAAATAACATTTAAAAAACCTTGCAAATTCACTGAAAAAAACATGGGTTTCACTCACGTTATAGTTAGGAATTAGCATTTAAAAAACCTTGCAAATTCACTGAAAAAACCATGGGTTTCACACACGTTATAGTTAGGATTTAGCATTTAAAAAACCTTAGAAATTCAATGAAAAAACCAAAGGTTTCACACATGTTATAGTTAGCTGGACATTTCACTCGTAAAAAACCATTGAAATTCCCCCGTTATAGTTAGTTCAGCTAACTATAACTCGCGCGCCCGCAATGCACTACTGATGACGTCACATATTACATCACTCATGACATGGTCAGTGACATCACTCATGACATCACTGATGACATCTCAAATGACATCACTGATGACATTATCCTTGTGACAGAGTGGTAGACCTCCTCTCACCCTAATATAACCTTTGATACACACATTTAAAAATAGAGACTGAAATTTTCAAAAAAATGGTCATACCAATAACAGTTACAACAACCTATTCAGTAATTCTAAGATCCACATACACATCCACTCATCCACCAACAATCCTATACAGTCACTCATACATGTACTCACACATCATATGTACTCATACACCTATACATCCTGTAACACAATGCCACTCATTCATAGAGTTACTCACACATAGTCACTCATGCTAATAAAGAATCAAACATCCATTTACTTGCATATACAGTTATACACACACCACCACACTTACTTTTACAGAAACTCACACATACTTAGTCTTTTAAACAATCACTTATAGAAACACATACTTATTCATACAGGAAGTCTACCAATCTCTCACTCTCACATATACTCACTTATAAACACCAATACTCACATATACTAGTTTAAAACATATGTAGTTACTCATAAAGACACTATTGAGACAGTCATTCACTCACTAACACACCCATACACACACTCATCCACCCATACGGTCCTGCACACATGCTGTCTTCAACACATACAAACAGTGAGTCACTCATTCATGCACCTATGCACTACGTAATAACCCCCACCGAACCATGAAGACACTCAGACACTTATACTGATACTCAAAAAACCAACTAATAACCTATATAGACACTCATGTAGCTACTCACCAACCCATGCAGCCACTTATATACAAAGTGAGAGACTGATACAGGTATTTACACATTTAAACATTACTCACTTAGCCATGTATTCATAAAGATACACTTAATCAGTCAGTAATACAATCAATTTTTCAAAAACAAATCATCAATTTAGACACTTATATACTCATTTATTCTTCCATCGACCTTGAGATATACATATATTAAACATATTTAATTTTCAGAAAAACACACATTCACTGGATGATGTCATCAGTGATGTCATTTGAGATGTCATCAGTGATGTCATGAGTGATGTCACTGACCATGTCATGAGTGATGTAATATGTGACGTCATCAGTAGTGCATTGCGGGCGCGCGAGTTATAGTTAGCTGAACTAACTATAACGGGGGAATTTCAATGGTTTTTTATGAGTGAAATGTCCAGCTAACTATAACATGTGTGAAACCTTTGGTTTTTTCATTGAATTTCTAAGGTTTTTTAAATGCTAATTCCTAACTATAACGTGTGTGAAACCCATGGTTTTTTCAGTGAATATATACATATATATATATATATATATATATGTCGCTCCAAGTACACCAAAGTACGAGTCACTCTTTTCGGGCGGGTGCCGAATGCAGTGGTGTACCGCACGAAATGCAAGCTCCAAAATTCCCCCGTCCTCTGGAAGGAAAAACGGCACTCACGGGGCTTTTGTTTCAGCGAGGTTTAATGGTTAAACCGAATACAAACAGACGCGTTTCAAAATAGATCCTTCTTCAGTGTTTGCATTCCACGCTGTGAGGCGCCATTAAAAAGAGTCACATTAGTCGACATAAACATAGACGAGGGACTGACGCATTTCCTTTGCGCGCGCCATCTTAGAGTGGTCAATTGTGCATGGTTCATGAAGTACAATTAATAAATACAACATTTTATGCATTCACATGAAAATTCATCAGTTTGCTTGATTTTATAATCAAACCCTTGCTATGACCAGTCATTTAATTATAATTTTACCGTGTATCAGTCAACTGCAACAAGCAGAACGAGTTGCGAGTGTCCCTCATTTGTCATTATTTGGCCGTGTATCGGCAAATGCTTCCAATGTCCCAGGATCTTCACCAATCAATATTACAACGATCAGTATTCACATTATATTCCATTACATAATTGCTAGTTACCCAGATGAACTGTCAATTCTTCCCCACCATTTAACCCATTCGGGGACTTGGATTGGAGATCTATGCTGTATCGTGATTCTAGTCTTCGCAATTTCAGTACCCTGTCTCCTCCCCTTACGTCAAATGGGATACAGTCTATGCTGAAATATTGCAACAGATCCCTGTTGCTATTGTGCTTGAGAGCAAAATGACGTGCCACAGGGTAGTTAAAATCTTTTTTTGCAATTGCACGCATATGCTCCAGCACTCTAAGTTTGACACAATGTATTGTGCTCCCTATGTATCTTAGCCCACAGGGACATTTTAGACAATAGACCGCATGTGTGGTGTTACAGGTCATGAATTTCTTAATTTTTTTAGGTGATCTCAGGCCTTTAATCTCATACGTCAACACCCTTTTGCTGTACGCACAGGCCTTACACCTTCCGCAGGGGAAAAAACCTTTCATTTCATTTATGGTTCCCTGTTTAGATGGTATAATATCTAGATGGCTATGTACCAAGCTGTCTTTGAGTGATCAAGCCTTTTTAAAAGTGATTAAAGGTCCTGCTGGAATATCTGCACCAATGATGGCATCAGTTTTTAATATGTGCCAATTTTTCTTCATTATTGTTCTTAGACTGTTGGCGTCTTCCGAAAAGGTAGTTATCATACGGAATTTGCCAATTTGATCATCACGGACTTTTGGCTGAAATAAGTCCTTTCTAGGTATTTTTTCTACCTTTTTAAGAGTGTTTTCAAGGAGACCTAGAGTGTAACCTCTCTCTATGAATCTATTTATACTTGCTCTGGCTGCCAATTTAAAATCACTTTCTTCAGAGCAGTTCCTCTTCAGTCTAAGAAATTCCCCATACGGGATGCTGTTCTTCAGTCTTTGGGGATGGCTGCTGGCAGCGTGTAGGGTGCTATTTCCAGCAGTCGGCTTTCTATATAAGGCCGTTGTGATTTTGCCCTCCTGTATCTCGACTCTCAGGTCAAGATAGTTTACTGCCACCAAACTTATCTCGCCTGAGAATCGTAGATTATTCTCATTCTTATTTAGATGTTCAATGTATCTTTCTGCTTGATTCACCGAGCCATTCCATACCAGGAAAAGGTTGTCTATATACCTGTACCACGATATAACATTATTGGTCCAGTCTATGTTTGCTTCAGACCATGCCACCTGCTCCTCCCACCAGCCCACGAACAAGTTCGCGTAACTGGGGGCGAAGCAGGTGCCCATCGCGGTACCCGAGATTTGTCTAAAGAGGTCCCCCTGGAAAATAAAGATGTTATTATGCAGACAGAATCCAATAAATTCCAACAACATCTCGTTATGAGTACTACATTTCAAGGACCGTTTTTGGAGAAAATATCTCACTGCATCTATACCTTGTGTATGGTTAATACAAGTGTATAAACTCGTAATGTCTAAGACAATCAAGCAATAAGATGGTTGCCAAGTGAGCTTCTCAATGTGTCTAATGAAGTCAGTAGAGTCTTTGATATAGGACTTTAGTCCCAATACGGCTTCAAATAAAAAATGATCCAAGAACCTAGAGAGATTTTCTGTTAAGCTTCCTATGGAGGAAACAATCGGTCTAGTTTGGTTTGGTGGCAGTAAACTATCTTGACCTGAGAGTCGAGATACAGGAGGACAAAATCACAACGGCCTTATATAGAAAGCCGACTGCTGGAAATAGCACCCTACACGCTGCCAGCAGCCATCCCCAAAGACTGAAGAACAGCATCCCGTATGGGGAATTTCTTAGACTGAAGAGGAACTGCTCTGAAGAAAGTGATTTTAAATTGGCAGCCAGAGCAAGTATAAATAGATTCATAGAGAGAGGTTACACTCTAGGTCTCCTTGAAAACACTCTTAAAAAGGTAGAAAAAATACCTAGAAAGGACTTATTTCAGCCAAAAGTCCGTGATGATCAAATTGGCAAATTCCGTATGATAACTACCTTTTCGGAAGACGCCAACCGTCTAAGAACAATAATGAAGAAAAATTGGCACATATTAAAAACTGATGCCATCATTGGTGCAGATATTCCAGCAGGACCTTTAATCACTTTTAAAAAGGCTCGATCACTCAAAGACAGCTTGGTACATAGCCATCTAGATATTATACCATCTAAACAGGGAACCATAAATGAAATGAAAGGTTTTTTCCCCTGCGGAAGGTGTAAGGCCTGTGCGTACAGCAAAAGGGTGTTGACGTATGAGATTAAAGGCCTGAGATCACCTAAAAAAATTAAGAAATTCATGACCTGTAACACCACACATGCGGTCTATTGTCTAAAATGTCCCTGTGGGCTAAGATACATAGGGAGCACAATACATTGTGTCAAACTTAGAGTGCTGGAGCATATGCGTGCAATTGCAAAAAAAGATTTTAACTACCCTGTGGCACGTCATTTTGCTCTCAAGCACAATAGCAACAGGGATCTGTTGCAATATTTCAGCATAGACTGTATCCCATTTGACGTAAGGGGAGGAGACAGGGTACTGAAATTGCGAAGACTAGAATCACGATACATCATAGATCTCCAATCCAAGTCCCTGAATGGGTTAAATGGTGGGAAAGAATTGACAGTTCATCTGGGTAACTAGCAATTATGTAATGTAATATAATGTGAAAACTGATCGTTGTAATATTGATTGGTGAAGAACCTGGGACATTGGAAGCATTTGCCGATACACGGCCAAATAATGACAAATGAGGGACACTTGCAACTCTTTCTGCTTGTTGCAGTTGACCGATACACGGTAAAATTATAATTAAATGACTGGTCATAGCAAGGGTTTGATTATAAAATCAAGCAAACTGATGAATTTTCATGTGAATGCATAAAATGTTGTATTTATTAATTGTACTTCATAAGCCATGCACAATTGACCACTCTAAGATGGCGCGCGCAAAGGAAATGCGTCAGTCCCTCGTCTATGTTTATGTCGACTAATGTGACTCTTTTTAATGGCGCCTCACAGCGCGGAATGCAAACACTGAAGAAGGATCTATTTTGAAACGCGTCTGTTTGTATTCGGTTTAACCATTAAACCTCGCTGAAACAAAAGCCCTGTGAGTGCCGTTTTTCCTTCCAGAGGACGGGGGAATTTTGGAGCTTGCATATATATATATATAAATATATATATATATATTTATTTATTATTAGATATGCTTTTACAGTACTAAATTGAAAATAATAAATACATAAAAGTAATATAATGTAAAATAATATACCTAATATATATATATATTCACTGAAAAAACCATGGGTTTCACACACGTTATAGTTAGGAATTAGCATTTAAAAAACCTTAGAAATTCAATGAAAAAACCAAAGGTTTCACACATGTTATAGTTAGCTGGACATTTCACTCATAAAAAACCATTGAAATTCCCCCGTTATAGTTAGTTCAGCTAACTATAACTCGCGCGCCCGCAATGCACTACTGATGACGTCACATATTACATCACTCATGACATGGTCAGTGACATCACTCATGACATCACTGATGACATCTCAAATGACATCACTGATGACATCATCCAGTGAATGTGTGTTTTTCTGAAAATTAAATATGTTTAATATATGTATATCTCAAGGTCGATGGAAGAATAAATGAGTATATAAGTGTCTAAATTGATGATTTGTTTTTGAAAAATTGATTGTATTACTGACTGATTAAGTGTATCTTTATGAATACATGGCTAAGTGAGTAATGTTTAAATGTGTAAATACCTGTATCAGTCTCTCACTTTGTATATAAGTGGCTGCATGGGTTGGTGAGTAGCTACATGAGTGTCTATATAGGCTATTAGTTGGTTTTTTGAGTATCAGTATGAGTGTCTGAGTGTCTTCATGGTTCGGTGGGGGTTATTACGTAGTGCATAGGTGCATGAATGAGTGACTCACTGTTTGTATGTGTTGAAGACAGCATGTGTGCAGGACCGTATGGGTGGATGAGTGTGTGTATGGGTGTGTTAGTGAGTGAATGACTGTCTCAATAGTGTCTTTATGAGTAACTACATATGTTTTGAACTAGTATATGTGAGTATTGGTGTTTAGAAGTGAGTATATGTGAGAGTGAGAGATTGGTAGACTTCCTGTATGAATAAGTATGTGTTTCTATAAGTGATTTTTTAAAAGACTAAGTATGTGTAAGTTTCTGTAAAAGTAAGTGTGGTTGTGTGTGTATAACTGTATATGCAAGTAAATGGATGTTTGATTCTTTATTAGCATGAGTGACTATGTGTGAGTAACTCTATGAATGAGTGGCATTGTGTTACAGGATGTATAGGTGTATGAGTACATATGATGTGTGAGTACATGTATGAGTGACTGTATAGGATTGTTGGTGGATGAGTGGATGTGTATGTGGATCTTAGAAATACTGAATAGGTTGTTGTAACTGTTATTGGTATGACCATTTTTTTGAAAATTTCAGTCTCTATTTTTAAATGTGTGTATCAAAGGTTATATTAGGGTGAGAGGAGGTCTACCACTCTGTCACAAGGATAATGTCATCAGTGATGTCATTTGAGATGTCATCAGTGATGTCATGAGTGATGTCACTGACCATGTCATGAGTGATGTAATATGTGACGTCATCAGTAGTGCATTGCGGGCGCGCGAGTTATAGTTAGCTGAACTAACTATAACGGGGGAATTTCAATGGTTTTTTACGAGTGAAATGTCCAGCTAACTTTAACATGTGTGAAACCTTTGGTTTTTTCATTGAATTTCTAAGGTTTTTTAAATGCTAATTCCTAACTATAACGTGTGTGAAACCCATGGTTTTTTCAGTGAATTTGCAAGGTTTTTTAAATGCTAATTCCTAACTATAACGTGAGTGAAACCCATGTTTTTTTCAGTGAATTTGCAAGGTTTTTTAAATGTTATTTTTTTTTTTTTCTTCTTTTTTTTTTTACATATTTTTATTTTAATTGTCTATCCTTTTTTAAAGACTATGGTTAAATTTTAAAAATTCTACAATATGTTTTTATTTTACAATTTTTTTAAAATAAACAGGTAGAATTTATTAGCAATACATTTTTTTTTTTTTTTTGTTACGGTGCGCGTACGGTAAGCGCACGTCTTGCTGTAATTACGTTAGATTTCTACGCTGTTTGCGTTCATTTACGCAATTTGCGTAGATGCACGTCACGCGCGCATAGCGCGTAACACGTACGCTGCACGCGCACGTTACGCGGAAGTGAAGAGGCGTGCCTGTTTTGCGCATGCGCGCGAGCGCGTGTCTTTTTTACGCGCATGCGTACTTTTGCCGTAAGCGCACCGTAAGCGTACCGTGTGATCATGAAACACAACTTTTGATTGGTTGAAACTACTTTCAGTTCTAGAACTCTCCTACACCACACCCATTCCCCTCATTTCTGCTTGTGATCCCTTAGGAGAAGGAGCTGGGTTGTCTTTGTTATACGATGGCAGAACAGCAGAGCTCTTCTGAGAGTGAGGCTAGCAGCACTACCTTGAGGCAGAGAGCGAGGAAACAAAAGACCTCTTACATATGGGAGTATTTTTCTTTTCCAGAAGG
This sequence comes from Triturus cristatus, assembly GCF_964204655.1. Classification (NCBI taxonomy): domain Eukaryota; kingdom Metazoa; phylum Chordata; class Amphibia; order Caudata; family Salamandridae; genus Triturus; species Triturus cristatus. The sequence continues at coordinate 509,204,493 of NC_140588.1, forward strand.
CCAGCAAAAGGTAAATGCACCCTTAGTGACTTGTAAGCTGTGTAAGCATGTACTTTCAAGAGGGAATCCCGACAGGAAGTATTCCTTTGGGAATCACACCATGATGAGACACCTTAAGGATGTACACAGAAGGACACAAGCTCGACTTACTGAAGGTAACCCTTCAGTAAATCAACCAAGCACATCCACAGCAGCTCAGCCTGGACCATCATCTGCAGTGCTGAGTCCTTCTTCTGCAGGTCAGGTGAGCCCTTCATCTGTGGTGGGAGCATCTCCTTTTTCTGGTCCTCGGGAAATTAACACTCGGTTTGCGAGGGTTGAAGTACGGTGCGCCACTTGTCATGATCTAATCAGTTATAGGGAGACCAGTATTTCCCTAGTGAACAATAAAATAGATCAGCACACTTGTCGTACCATCTAATATTCCCAATCTTTCTTTCCTCTGTCCCTGCATGAACACAACGGCTCTTTTAAGAGCCAACCGTACCTTTCATCTTTTTTTTATATATGTTTTTAAAAATTTTTTTTTTTTTTTTTTACCGTACGCGTACGGTACGCGTAATTTTTTTTTTTTTTTTTAAAAAACACTAAAAATCAATTATCACATTACAAGGTCCTTGAGAGACTACAATTAAAAACTGAAAATGTGATTGTAGAGAAGTGGAAAAAAGGGACCCTGATATTATTGACTTACCATACCCACTCAAAAAAATATTTATTCATTTACATTTTTTTTTAATTGCTTTAAAAATGGTTCTAGTTTTCGAAAATTTTCTATCTCAATCTGAAAAAAAAGAAAAAAGTATTAATATTTAATAAAACATTTTATAATACAGTACACATATTTACATATTTTTCAAAAAATATTTTTGCCTTTTTTTTGCTGTTTTCAGAATATATTGCATTTCACTACAAATTGTGAAAGCAATTGCATTCATCATTTAACAGCGGGCAAAAAAAAAATTAACAATCTCAAAGATTGTTTTAAAAAAGCCCACAATCTCTTTTTGCATAAACATAACTTTATAGAAATGCATAATATTCTTAAAAATATCATCTAATATCAATACTTATTTCTTTAAAATACCGTCTGATATTTTTGTTTCATAAGTATAATCACAATAATATATCTCAAATAACTCCACAATACATCTGGTTCCATTTCCTTTAGGCCAAATAGTAATTTTAAAATTCTTTTTTGGTTAAATTTCCAATGGTAATCCAATAAAAATCTAAAGTTTAAATTGTACAGATCTCACCGATTCTCTGTAACATTTTGTTTACCGAAAGATTTATTAATAATTAAATAAGTCCACAATAGAATTGTTTACCTTTCCGCATGGCCAAATAGTAATTTTAAAAATCTTTTTTGAAAAAATTTCCAATGGCAATCCAATAACATTCCAAAATTTAAATTGTGCAGAAGTTTCCTTAAAAAATGGAAAAATTCCACATTACAATTGGTTACCTTTCCATTAGGCCAAATGATAATTTGTTAAATCTTTTTATTTGTAAATTCCAAATGGTAATCCAATAAAATGGTAAAATTGTTTTGTCCAGATGTTGCCAAATCTCTCTAAAATTTAGGTTTCAGGAAGATTAGATAGGAATTTGCTAAATCAAAAGGCAAACGTTGCTTAAAAATCAATTGGGAATCATTACACAGTGTCCAGCCTTTTTCACATTTAAGATAAACTGTGTAATGACCAGAAGTTACAGTAGGTCCATCATGGAAAATTATTGCAACTGTTACAAAAGTTTTTCCTGAAATTGATAATTGCTGTCCTGTAAACTTCTTTATTAAAGTATCCAATTTTGAACCATCAGCTCTACATCGTTGCATCATTAAAATTACATACTGTCCGTATTCCTTTAAAATTAACGTTGAAAACATGTCAGATTTACACTCACCGCATTGCATGCTATGATTAGCATCTTTAACTAATTTAGCAAAAGTGACTGTTTTACTCTCTGGCAATGTTAAATAAATAAACCTTTCATTATCAACATTAGAGCCACATATATTATAACAGTTTTCACAACTATGTTCCCATTTATAAGAGAGACCAAATAAATTTTCAATGGGAACCCCTTCTTCTTCCAGTACCTGAAGAAAATACATCAAGAATTCCTGTGCGTCTTGCTGTACATTTTGAGAAAACTGTGTTCGTCCTGAACATACATCTAAAACTTTTCTAATTTCAGTAGCACTTTCTATTTGAGTTTTATCATTACTCAGCTTTTCAAAAAGGAGACTCAGCACAGAACAGAATCTTTTTCCCTGATTTACTATTATCTGCTCTTGCAAACTTTCCAGATAAAATGCAACATTCAGCACTACATTAGCGTAGCAGTTGACACCAGAGCTATTTTCAAAATGACATCCTACAACCTGTTCTTCATTTTCCTTATTCTTTTTGCTTGCAATTACATCACTCCTCTTTTTTTTCCTCCTCTCTACATCTTCATTACAGATATTCTCATTTCTCCTTTTACGAGAAACTACACGTTTCTCCAACACAGGATACTGACCTAAATGAGGAGCATAGCTTCTTCTTAATCTATTATACTCCTTTACACAATTTGTATCAGCACTAACTTTTGAATCATCAAAGTCTATCATGAATAAACCTGATAATGTTTTCACTCGTGACAAAGCAACATATGCCATACCTTCTTTGAACACAGTTGAACCAATGTTCACAAATGCACAATCTACAGTCAATCCTTGAGACTTGTGAATAGTTACAGCATATGCTAGCGAAAACGGAAACTGCTTCCTACGTACATATAAGTCTTTCACAAGCATGAAACGAACTGAACAACGACAAATGTCTTTAACTTCTTCTATCTGATCAAATTTTATTTTTAAACATTCAATTCCATCTTTTTTCTGATAATTAATAAAACCCACAACTCTTCCCATAGCTCCATTAACTAAACCTTTTTCAACATCCAAATTTCTCCTTAAAAATACTCTACAGTTCATGCAAACATATAGATTTTTTTCTAATCCAGCTGTTTTGGAAATGTTCTTCTCTAGTGAATCCAATTTATTTTTCAGTGTGCCTGTTAATGTGACAGTAATTCTTCCATCCTCAATTTTGTCCACTGCTTCCAATTTCCTGATATCTTCCTTTTCCAATTTCAAAAGCTTCTCATTGAATATTGAGCATTCACGTAGAGTTGGCATTAAGCAGATGACACTTTTCTTTTCTGCAATGTTCTTGTATATCTTCTCTGCAACTATTTCTTCCTTTGGAAATAAATTATGTAGCAGCCGACTCTGTAATGCTTTTTTGCCAGCTTCAGTGAGTAGTCCAATTCTGATATCTTTCAGAATACTTCCATATTCTTCATCGTTTGCTTGCCTCATATTAGTAGTAAGTTCCTTGTACTCAAAGAAGGACCAAATATTTGCATTACCGATGCTTCCCAATGACTTCTTCGTGTCTTCATGTGTCACAGTATTAAACACTGGTTGTCCTTTAACTGGAGTAAGTTGCAAAAGATCTCCAAAAACTATGACGTGTTTTCCTCCAAATAACACGTCATAGTCTGTCTTCAGAATTTGCTGCATTCTTAAATGCACAAAGGCAAGCATTAAGTTTGATACCATGCTCACCTCATCAATAATGAGAACTTGCATCTTCTTCAATACTCTTGAAACTTCCAAGCATGCTTCTCCAGTTAGCTTGTTGTATTGTATTTTGTTCTCATGCTCCACTGGTAACATTAGCAAACGATGTAAAGTGATTCCTTTTATGTTATATGCTGCTAACCCAGTTGGAGCAGTAACCACACAAGACAAAGTGGAATCCGTTTTTTGCTGTAGGTAGCTTCTGATGACTTTTATTAGGAAACTGTTTCCAGTTCCAGCTTGTCCGCTTACATACATCCTGATTGGATGAAATGATGTGCATGAGCACTCTTTTTTTTCATGTAGAAATCCGTGATCAATTTTGTTTCTGATCTCTTCATAAATTTGTTGCTGCTCTTCGTTCAGTTGTCTTTCCAAATTTTGTAACTCTACAAATTCTTCTTGAGCTTGATTCATAGCCGTTTCCACTTCATTCATGGCTATTGATGCTTCATTTTCAACGATTGGTTGTCCTAGGGGATCTTGACTGAGTGTTCCTGAACTTTGGCTGTCCTGAGAACTGTCTCTAGCTATTTCTGCTGCAATTGTAGTTTCCTGTTCAATTTCTTCATTTAACATTTGCAGATAACTTGAGAATGTACTGCATTGTATGCTGTCTTTGCAAGCATTAAAAGAATCTTCATAGCTTTGAAATTCTCCCAGTAGTTCATCCTCTGTACGCCATGGTTTAAACAGCTGTAAAAGAGCCAAGTAGTAAAATTCCTTTTTGTCAGTAGTGTCGCAACTCAGCTTCCTGTGATTTATCAAACTTCCTTTTGTTTGCTTCACCAAACATCCTTCTTCACCAATGACTTTATATTTTCCATTGTTGATGTCTTCTGTGGCTTTCCGTGAATAAATGTAGTTCTGCAGCACTTCATAGAGACACATGTTCTCCAGATGATGACTTCTCTTGGGATAATATGTGTCCAACATGTTTGATTTCAAAATATCTGTACTTTCTGGGTCATTCTCGGCCAAATATTCAATTTCTCCAACAGATTTCAGTACCCGATTACTCATTGCTGCAAGGCCTAAACTTGCCCAAATTATTCTTCTTGATTTCGAGTAGAGACTTGCAGAAGATAACCTATCTGAACATTCGTAGGATCCAATTTCTCGATGCGATAACATCTTCAAACTGAAACTGTACAGCTTCTTACTGACAGTTTTCTCGTGAGAAATCTCTTCCCACATTTCCTTCAATTCTGTTTTTTCTGATTTCGTAATGTAAGACGTTACATATCGAGCAACAGCAATGGAATTGTCAGCTACATACTGTATATCCATGTTAGCGTTCCACATGGATAAAATCACTGGGTTGTAGTCATTTATATTTTTTGATTCTTCTTTTCTTTTAAGGTTGTAGGTATTCTTAGGTGATTTTCTTGTGATAGTATGTCTCACAGATGACATAAAACTGTTAACTCTTCCATTTGAAAGAACAGGTCTAGGAAATCCAAATCGACATTTAGTGTAGTATTTATCTTTGCTCTTGTATTTCCGTCGACAGTATTTTCCACACCGATGACTTTGGAAACGTAAAACTTGCTCCTTTAACTTTTTCTCTTCTGTGCTTTTTGGTATAGCACATGTTGCATATTCTTCAATGTAAGATAACACTGCTTCATCAGTATCTGTTCCAAACTTTGGGGCATCCTTGATCCACAACAGCATATGAATATGAGGAGCACCTCTTGCCTGGTACTCTTTTCTCCAAAAGAAATCCACTACTTCTCCTAGAGGTGGATTTTTTTTATTGCAGATGAAGGACATCATAGCCTCAAATCTATGATTGAAATATCTGCAAACATTAACCGGATCCAATGAGCACAGTTCTCCTGCTGTCTTGTATTCGATGTTTTTAATGTTTGAATTTGCCTCTCATAGAAAATCCAGTAAATCATCCCAAGCGTACTCGGCACAGCTTAGGGTAACGAACCATGTTGGTGTTCCTAAATTCCGTAACATGCATTTTAATTCACCATGGCGTCGGTACCAATATTCATTTGTCCCACGCTGACAAGCCATCAGATTGATCAGTTGTGTTTCCAAATGATCATCTCGGTGCTGCACTTTCTCCATAAAATCCTTAGCAGACACATTTTGTAAATGTACTCCACTTTTTAAAATGTGATTTACTGCATAAGACAATGCAGACAAGTCGCTTTCAAATAAAAGATGGAACAAATAAGGAATACTTTGTCGAAATCTGGGATCTTCAGCATATAGTCTTGTAGTCCGATACTCAGAAGCTGGAATCTGTTCCGGACGTTCATCGTATCGTCCTCCTTTTCCTTTAGGAAACAGCTGGGGAAAACATTGAGCTTCCAAGCTCTCCTCCCATACACTCACGGGAGTTCCTTTTGCTTTCTTCATCTGAAATAGATCAATATTGTCTCCCATAACTTCTTTTGAATGAAGAGGATGTATGCTAAAATGTTCATAAATTTCTTCTTCCTTTGACTTGTCCACTTTTTCAATTTGTCCAGTTGGTGTTTCTGTGTCTTCTTGTAAATCTTCTTCTTCTTCTTCTTCTATATAAATTGATTCATACCATTTGTTATTCCTTTTCAAATACAAATTTGCTCTTTGTACTTTCCGTACATCTACCAGCTCCTGCCAAATCTTCTTATTCTTTGTAGGTACACCATTAACCAGAATAATTAATGGTTCAGTTTCCAAAGTATCCGCATCAATAGTTTCCATATTTTTTTTCAAATCCAAGGGCAAATACACCACTCTACCTTTTAAACCTCTCAGTAAATCTGAAGGAGGTAATTTACCAGTTTTGGGCTCCATACGTACTATGGTCTGGAACGGATGAACACATTGAATGAGTATAGACTCATATGTATTTAATTCAGAAAGTTCAGCAGGGATAGCATCCAATTCTAAATTATTATGTACAGCTCTGGTCGGCATTCTATTTTCCTCTAACTTGTTGTAACAGTATTTACAAATACGCTGATCTTCACCCAATTCAAAACAATTTTCAAGAAATATATATGTGGCAAAATCCTTCCACTTATAATTATCTTCATTTTCACTCTTTCTGTAGAGATCAACATTCCTAGTTTGTTTTCTATAATGAGTTCTGCGGCAACAAATACAAGTAATATTTGGTCTTTCATTAGATATTATTGCAAATTTTGTTATGTGATCATTAAATGTCTTACTTACAGAGGGTTCTACATTCACTTCCACTTCTTCCTCATTTACTGTGTCCTTCTCTGCACTGTTTTGTTCAGGACCAAAGTAACAAAACTGAATTTCATCAACATTCTTCTCTACATCTGATACCGTTCCACGGAACAGAGCCCTATTCAATTCATCTAACTTTATTGCTGGACTTTTAGCAAAATACAACCGTCTCACAAACTTTCTCATTTCAGTATGATGAACAGCCAGCATCCTAAAATGATGGAAAACACTATTACACACTTTTCTAGATAGACAAGCCAGAGAATGACCCTGCAAACCAGTATTCTCTCTCACTCTGCATGGATCCAGACTTTGAAGCACCTTAATCTTCTGTTTTACACTTTTTTTACTATATTCTCGTAGAAACTCACGAAATTTATCAATAGATTCCTGACGCACAGTGCAAATACTACTACAATTCCAAGTGTACACTGGGGCTTTAGGACGTCTCCCCATAGCCTCATCCGCCATCACTTGTACCTCATCTCTTGGAACCATTATCTCCTTCTCCATTATGCAACCATTTTTCACTTCATAAGCACGACCTCTGGTGTCAACTGCATGCAGCAAACTATTACTTTGAAAATACCTCTCTTCATTAAAAAAAGGTTCACTACTTGAACTATGCATCCATTTTCCTAAAAACACTTTAGAAAAGTTTGTTCTGTTCACTACTCTTTTCCTTTTGCTATGTGATTTCAGTACATTAACCATTTTGTCTAATGTACGCATCCTATTCAAAATTAAAATGAATAGTTTCCTTTTTAATTCTAATGCCTTTGCTGCAATGGCTTCAATTTGTTTTTTTCTCTTATAAAACTTAGCCTTTTGCTTATATTTCTTCACATCCTTTATCAAATTGGACATAACTCTTCTCTGAAACATTTTTCTACGTATCTCTTTAAACGCTGTTTTTCTGTTTAAGTTAATCTTTTTAGTTGCAGAAGGTATATTTGCATTAACTAAATTCTCAATTTTTTCCTGTCCTTTTCTATTGAAAACATTCTTTCCAGTACAGACATTTTGTACATTTTTCCTTTTTTTGAATATGTTCTTTAGAAAATTTTTTGTCTGCTTACCAGAAGATTTTTTCTTTTTCCCAACATGAGCATCTTCAACTAACTTAGGTCCTCCAGTTGTCTTCAAATATAGGTTTTTTTTGTGGTCTTTTTTTACTCTGGATTTTGTAGGCATCTTAAATTTTGTTCACTGCTCTTCAGCAATACCTGAAAAAAACTAAAAAAAAATTCCTTTATTTTATTTAAATATATTACTACATTTGTTTTCACATTAGTCACAAAACGAAATTTCTTTGCCAATTTGAAAGCACACTTACTACTCTTTTTTTTGGCAAGTGATAATCACTTTTACAGACTGACACATTATGAATCCACTTTTCAGATTTTTTAAAAAGCACATGTCCAAACTGCTTTTTCAGACCAGCACCATTTGTAACCTGGGTGACTGCCTACACTCCAGCAAGGGCAACCAGCCTTAGTGATGCTGAATGTATTTGCATTACTGACTGAAACCTCAAACCCCACTCGCTTGTGAATGCTGTGCATGATTCCACAGGGTAAGCAGCTGGGTGTGAGCTAAGAGTCTGCTTCTGCACCAAAAAATGGCTCCCCCTTTCCATCTAATGCAACTGTGAAATCACCAGAGCAATGCGCAATAAATCTCTGTCTATAATTCCTCTTTGCACACAGAGTCATGTTTTCACATTAGTCACAAAACGAAATTTCTTTGCCAATTTGAAAGCACACTTACTACTCTTTTTTTTGGCAAGTGATAATCACTTTTACAGACTGACACATTATGAATCCACTTTTCAGATTTTTTAAAAAGCACATGTCCAAACTGCTTTTTCAGAGCAGCACCATTTGTAACCTGGGTGACTGCCTACACTCCAGCAAGGGCAACCAGCCTTAGTGATGCTGAATGTATTTGCATTACTGACTGAAACCTCAAACCCCACTCGCTTGTGAATACTGTGCATGATTCCACATGGTAAGCAGCTGGGTGTGTGCTAAGAGTCTGCTTCTGCACCAAAAAATGGCTCCCCCTTTCCATCTAATGGAACTGTGAAATCACCAGAGCAATACGCAATAAATCTCTGCCTGTAATTCCTATTTGCACACAGAGTCATGTTTTCACATTAGTCACAAAACGAAATTTCTTTGCCAATTTGAAAGCACACTTACTACTCTTTTTTTTGGCAAGTGATAATCACTTTTACAGACTGACACATTATGAATCCACTTTTCAGATTTTTTAAAAAGCACATGTCCAAACTGCTTTTTCAGACCAGCACCATTTGTAACCTGGGTGACTGCCTACACTCCAGCAAGGGCAACCAGCCTTAGTGATGCTGAATGTATTTGCATTACTGACTGAAACCTCAAACCCCACTCGCTTGTGAATACTGTGCATGATTCCACATGGTAAGCAGCTGGGTGTGTGCTAAGAGTCTGCTTCTGCACCAAAAAATGGCTCCCCCTTTCCATCTCATGGAACTGTGAAATCACCAGAGCAATACGCAATAAATCTCTGCCTGTAATTCCTATTTGCACACAGAGTCATGTTTTCACATTAGTCACAAAACGAAATTTCTTTGCCAATTTGAAAGCACACTTACTACTCTTTTTTTTGGCAAGTGATAATCACTTTTACAGACTGACACATTATGAATCCACTTTTCAGATTTTTTAAAAAGCACATGTCCAAACTGCTTTTTCAGACCAGCACCATTTGTAACCTGGGTGACTGCCTACACTCCAGCAAGGGCAACCAGCCTTAGTGATGCTGAATGTATTTGCATTACTGACTGAAACCTCAAACCCCACTCGCTTGTGAATACTGTGCATGATTCCACATGGTAAGCAGCTGGGTGTGTGCTAAGAGTCTGCTTCTGCACCAAAAAATGGCTCCCCCTTTCCATCTCATGCAACTGTGAAATCACCAGAGCAATACGCAATAAATCTCTGCCTGTAATTCCTCTTTGCACACAGAGTCATGTTTTCACATTAGTCACAAAACGAAATTTCTTTGCCAATTTGAAAGCACACTTACTACTCTTTTTTTTGGCAAGTGATAATCACTTTTACAGACTGACACATTATGAATCCACTTTTCAGATTCTTAAAAAAGCACATGTCCAAACTGCTTTTTCAGACCAGCACCATTTGTAACCTGGGTGACTGCCTACACTCCAGCAAGGGCAACCAGCCTTAGTGATGCTGAATGTATTTGCATTACTGACTGAAACCTCAAACCCCACTCGCTTGTGAATACTGTGCATGATTCCACATGGTAAGCAGCTGGGTGTGTGCTAAGAGTCTGCTTCTGCACCAAAAAATGGCTCCCCCTTTCCTTCTAATGCAACTGTGAAATCACCAGAGCAATACGCAATAAATCTCTGCCTGTAATTCCTATTTGCACACAGAGTCATGTTTTCACATTAGGCCCTTAAACAAAATTTATTTGCCAATTTGAAAGCACACTTACTACTCTTTTTTTTGGCAAGTGATAATCACTTTTACAGACTGACACATTATGAATCCACTTTTCAGATTTTTTAAAAAGCACATGTCCAAACTGCTTTTTCAGACCAGCACCATTTGTAACCTGGGTGACTGCCTACACTCCAGCAAGGGCAACCAGCCTTAGTGATGCTGAATGTATTTGCATTACTGACTGAAACCTCAAACCCCGCTCGCTTGTGAATACTGTGCATGATTCCACATGGTAAGCAGCTGGGTGTGTGCTAAGAGTCTGCTTCTGCACCAAAAAATGGCTCCCCCTTTCCATCTAATGCAACTGTGAAATCACCAGAGCAATACGCAATAAATCTCTGCCTGTAATTCCTATTTGCACACAGAGTCATGTTTTCACATTAGTCACAAAACGAAATTTCTTTGCCAATTTGAAAGCACACTTACTACTCTTTTTTTTGGCAAGTGATAAACACTTTTACAGACTGACACATTATGAATCCACTTTTCAGATTTTTTAAAAAGCACATGTCCAAACTGCTTTTTCAGTCCAGCACCATTTGTAACCTGGGTGACTGCCTACACTCCAGCAAGGGCAACCAGCCTTAGTGATGCTGAATGTATTTGCATTACTGACTGAAACCTCAAACCCCACTCGCTTGTGAATACTGTGCATGATTCCACATGGTAAGCAGCTGGGTGTGTGCTAAGAGTCTGCTTCTGCACCAAAAAATGGCTCCCCCTTTCCATCTAATGCAACTGTGAAATCACCAGAGCAATACGCAATAAATCTCTGACTATAATTCCTCTTTGCACACAGAGTCATGTTTTCACATTAGTCACAAAACGAAATTTCTTTGCCAATTTGAAAGCACACTTACTACTCTTTTTTTTGGCAAGTGATAATCACTTTTACAGACTGACACATTATGAATCCACTTTTCAGATTTTTTAAAAAGCACATGTCCAAACTGCTTTTTCAGACCAGTCCATTTGTAACCTGGGTGACTGCCTACACTCCAGCAAGGGCAACCAGCCTTAGTGATTCTGAATGTATTTGCATTACTGACTGAAACCTCAAACCCCACTCGCTTGTGAATACTGTGCATGATTCCACATGGTAAGCAGCTGGGTATGTGCTAAGTGTCTGCTTCTGCACCAAAAAATGGCTCCCCCTTTCCATCTAATGCAACTGTGAAATCACCAGAGCAATACGCAATAAATCTCTGCCTGTAATTCCTATTTGCACACAGAGTCATGTTTTCACATTAGGCCCTTAAACGAAATTTCTTTGCCAATTTGAAAGCACACATACTACTCTTTTTTTTGGCAAGTGATAAACACTTTTACAGACTGACACATTATGAATCCACTTTTCAGATTTTTTAAAAAGCACATGTCCAAACTGCTTTTTCAGACCAGCACCATTTGTAACCTGGGTGACTGCCTACACTCCAGCAAGGGCAACCAGCCTTAGTGATGCTGAATGTATTTGCATTACTGACTGAAACCTCAAACCCCACTCGCTTGTGAATACTGTGCATGATTCCACATTTATCGTGAAAACATAGTCCATATTATTTTACATGTTCCTCACATTTAAATTTCTCCCAAAACAGAAAATAATAAACACAACTTCAACAAAAAGAATTGCATTTCTATTATTCATTTCTTAATTTACCATATACATCCCCTCTCAAACTCTAAACTCACCTTTAAAATTAGTAAGTTGTGAAAGAAATGTGGCACTCAAACAGCAGATTATCAGAGCCAGGATCTCTGTTCTTTACACCTCTCTCCTCTCAGCAGAACCAGATAATGGCAAACTTTCCCTCTCTTTTTCCACATATATACATGTTAATTTCAAATCTCAGTGCTTCCCCCTTTTTTTAAAATGTAATCACACATTTCTATTGGTTGAAAACCAACCCTTTTCCAAAAGTACCCTTCCCCCAACTTGACTTCTGCCTAGTACCCTTCCCCCAACTTGACGTCTGCCTGCTACCATAGCAACAGCTCATGGAACACTGCTGTGTGGAGTTAGGTCAGAAGTTCGCCAAACAATGTTTCAATTCCACAGAGCAAGAGTGCTTGACTTTTCTAACCTAACAGCAAATCCATAGTACTGTTCTTTGGTAACACATTTTTCTGTACCAATACAAAACATGCTTCTATAAATTTACACATACAGCCTAGTTTTTAGTGTAGAATGGTATGACACAGCCAATCAGTTCTTTTTTTTAAAAAAAATATGTATGCCTCCATTTCCAAACTGTCTTTCATTTCTTTTTACCATTCTACTGAAATACACCCCCTGAGTGCATCCAGATCTCCTTTGAAGATGTTCACAGTGTGGATTGTAGGACACAGCTATGTCTTCTGGAGTGAAAAGTTTGCAGAGAAAACAGGTATGGTGAGAGACCTTGCTTTGCCAAATGTAGACATTAAATGGATTGGTCAGAGAGGGTTAAAGTGGCACCAATTGATGCCATTGGTGAAATACTTCATGCAAAACCAACACCCTGACCTCATAATAGTGCACTGTGGTGGCAATGACCTAGGCACTTTGACTGGGGTAGGTCTGGAAATGCTTATGAAGGACACCTTTGCACAACTGTTTTCACTTTTCCCTAAAACTGCCTTTGTGTTTTCTAACATATGCCAAAGGCAAAAATGGAACTGGTCCAATCATTTCTGTCCACAGATTGACAAAGCAAGAAAGCACGTCAACAAATCTGTTTCTGCTTTCCTCCGTGACTATGGTATGGGTTCCATTTACCACAACAACTTGCGTTACGACATGCAAGACATTTATAGAGGAGATGGTGTGCACTTCAATGATGAAGGGAACAGAGTCTTCCTCTTGAACCTTAGACTCTGCATCGGTACTTACTTGTAGGTACCACTAAAAAATCACTTCATAAACACAACGGCTCTTTTTAGAGCCCCCTAATATCTAAACACTTAAATCTGCATTTCATTTCTTTTTTTTTTTTTTTTTTACCGTACGCTTACCGTACGCGTACCCGGCGATTTTTTTTAAAATCAATAAATGTTTTCTTTGTACTTTTCTGTCCTTCTTTGACCCCCTTACAAATGTTAGGGGGTCTGTAACTCTCCTCCTTGCCCCCTTTTCTTGTTATCACTCTTTTTTTTCTGAGTGAAACACACGAAATGGCGGCCGCCGCTTCCTGGTTTCGGCCGATTCGAATGTTTACTAAGATCTAAGAGCCAATCAGAATCGTGCTCGCGCACGCCACCGTACGCGTACGGTAAGCGTACCGTAAGCGCACCGTAAGCTGGCTCAGATATATATATTGATTTAAAGGCTATTTTCTCAGAATCTACTGAACAGATTTACACCAAACCTACAAAAGGCACTTCCTTGACCTGAGGACTACCTCTCTGCCAAATTTCTAGTAATTCTGTTCAGCCATTCGGGCTGTAGCCCTGTCTAAAGGTCCTATGGAAAAATGCATGGGAAAAACGCGTTTTGGGACCCCCCTTTTATCTCAGCCCCCGCTTGACGAATCCCCCCGAGACTTTCAGGGAAGGAGCGGAGCGTAGCGCCCCACCTATTTTGAAATATTCGCGAGGATTCGTCGACCGGCGCCAAAGTTATTCAAAATAGAATGTTGCGGATTTCCTATGGAAACGTGGTCCTAACTATAACTACCTACTGGCGACCGCCAGTAGGTAATATATATATATATATATATACATATATATACATATATATTTATTTCACTAGATGCAAATCCACAAGAGGAAAGGAAAGGATCCACACGAGCCCGCTCGATCAGTGTAGCAGTTTATTTTCAATTAGGCAGAGAAGATAGACGCGTTTCGACCACGTCCGTGGTCTTGGTCACATTTTATATATATATATATATATATTATATATATATATATATATATATATATATATATATGGTTCCAGTTTTCAAAGTAAAGCGCGCTCTCAGTTCAGGGTAAATCAACGATCTTTTATTCCGACGTTACGCGTTTCGAGAGTAAACTCTCTTGATCACACGTCGATCGCCTGTAACCCAGTGCATTACATACAGAATTTCAACTCAACATAGAAAACGGACTCCCAATAGGATAGTGCCTCTGTGTGCGTATAGCCGCCATATTGGAACATGTCATATTCATTGCATACAACTGTTCTATGCCCTTAATACCAACCAATATCTGAAATACAGTTTTAAATCAATTAGTGCATACAAGAATAATGCCAAGTGGCCTGTCAGGTCTGCTAATTCCGTACCTGTTCCCGGTATTGCCTCTGTGTGCGCATAGCCGCCATATTGGAACATGTCCTATTCATACAACTGTTCTATGCCATAATTACCGGCAATTATCTGTAATGCAGTTTAAATCAATTGCATACATGAGTAATGCCAAGTGGCACGTCGGGACTGCTGGTTCTATTCCCAAACCCAGTTACTACAGTGTAATAATGCTAAACATACTCAATTCCTTGGGTACAATTATTGACTTCGTAATCGCTATCTGCTTATGCACGCAATAAGAGGGAGTATCTATCTGAGTGATAAGGAGTTCTCATTTCCTTGTTACAGATGTAGCCAGTACAGACAGATATCACAGGTGTTCGTATATGTCAGCACCAAGTGGCGTGCAGACCTAATAGGTATGTGTAGCTACCTGTTGGGGCGCGCACTGAGGACTTCTATCTGTGAACTATGTTGCCAGTCTGAACGTCCTGTTGGACAAATAAATACTTTTTGCGCTCTAGTGGCTAAATCATCAAAGAGGCATGATAAGTGAGTAGCAGTTGAGTTATAACCGTGAAAACTGAAGTGACAAAATAATTGTGAAAGTTCTTATCTAATTTCATCGTCGGTGCTCTCCTTAAGACATTGAAGAAAAGGGTAGGTGGCCCGTGACTGTGCTCGTGTTGCTGTGATGGGCCCCTTCCTTTCTTCCTGCATAAAAAAAGAAAGCTCAAATTAAAATTAGTTAGAGCACTCAGTGTTCTAAACCATAAAATCACAACATTGTATATACATTAGTAGATACATTCACATACACATCATGAGTTTTAGCACATATGGTCACAAAACCATTCCAGGCCCACCTCCTTACATTTATTCTTCTATCAGGTGAGTCGCCATCTCCTCATCCTGATTGTGTCCCTTAGGCTGTTTAGTTTCGAGGTCTAGGATCCATTTCGATTCCTTCCTTCTAAGGGCCAGCTCCCTGTTTCCCCCTCTCTGTTTTGCAGGTATCTGTTCTATAACAAAGTATCTGAGCAGACTGCTGTTGGATACGTGGAATTCTGAGAAATGGCGTGCCACAGGGTATTGGGGGTCTCTGTTAGTAATGGCTCTAAGGTGTTCTAGGACCCTCTTCTTTGCCGTCAACGTGGTGCTCCCGACATATCTTTTGTTACAGGGACACTCAAGTATGTAAATGGCATATGTTGTAGTGCATGTAAGGAACTGCATTATTTTAAATTTGGTATTCTTGTGGGGTATACTGAATTCCTGCACCATTCCGCTGTTCCTACAGGCCTTGCAGTGGCCGCATGGATAGAACCCCTTGAGGTTATGCTGGCTCCTACTTATCTGTTCTGTTATGTCTCCCTTCATAAGTATATCTCTGAGGCTTTTACTCTTGCGGTACGTGATTCTGGGTCAGTCACAAATCTGGCTACCTATGACGGGGTCACTTTGTAAGATGTTCCAATTCTCATTGAGGATCTTGTATACTTTCTGGGAATCCTCATTATACGTGAGAATGACTCTGCTTCCTGAGTCTTCATCCTGATTCCCTCTAGGTCTTACTTCCAGGGTTCTCTCTCTTGTTATGTTTTCCATTTTACTCACTGCTCTATTTAAGACCCACTCTGGATAGCCCCTTTCCCTGAATCTTTGTAACATGACTCTTTCTTCCTCCTGGTAGCAGATGGTATCGCTACAGTTCCTTCTTGCTCTCAACAGCTCGCCATATGGAATACTCCATTTGAGAGTGTCTGGGTGGCTGCTGAGAGCATGAAGGAGACTGTTGCCCGCAGTCTCTTTTCTGAAGAGTTTGGTTTGTAAAGTGTTGGCAGTAGCCTTTACTTTTACATCGAGAAATTCTATCTCCTCTTTGCTTATCTTATGGGTTAACATAATGTTGTAGGTGTTTTTATTAAGTAGGTTCACAAAGTCTACTGCCTCTTGTTCGGTGCCCTGCCATATTACAAAGAGGTCATCAATGTACCTCAGCCATGTGATAACCTTCTTGAAATGGGCGTCATACAAGACATCATTATGTATTTCCTCCTCCCAGAGCCCCAGGAAGAGATTCGCGAAACTTGGCGCGAAGCTCGTACCCATCGATGTACCTGTTGTTTGCTTGTACAGGTCTCCATTAAACATGAATATGTTATTTTGGAGACATATATCCATCATTTCTGTGAGCATTTTGGTATGTTCCAGATATTTGATATCTCTTTTCTCAAGATAGTGATTACAGGCTTTTACCCCTTGTTTATGTTCTATAATGGTGTACAATGAGCAAACATCCATAGTGAGGAATTGGTAACCCTCCTCCCAGTTCAAGCTCTCAATTTTACACAAGAAGTCTTTGGTATCACGTACATGGGATGGAAGTTCTGACACATATTCCTGCAAGAAAAATTCCACATATCTAGATATATTTTCAAAGGTACTTCCAATCGATGAAACAATGGGTCTACCTGGAGGGGCCAGGGGGTTTTTATGCACCTTGGGGAGGAAATATATTATGGGGAGCCTTGGGTAGTCTTTTTTCAGAAAGAGATATTCATACCAGGATATTATCCCTTGTTCTTGCCATGCTGACAGACAACTCCAAGTTTTGGTTATACTTTCATTGTATGTCTTGGTATTGCTTTTACAGTAAAAAGCTTCATTGTTAAGCTGTCTTAGTGCCTCTTGAATGTAAAGTTCCTTGTCCTGTATCACAATGTTCCCCCCTTTGTCTGCTGGGCTGATTATGATGTTATTATCATCCGCGAGGGATGCGATTATATTTTTCTGTTTCACCGTTAGGTTAGATCTTTTAAATCTACTTTTGGCCTGTTGATGCTTGTGTTCTAACAGAGAATTCGTCACCACGTCCTGGAAAGTGTCCAGATTATCATGTGGTAGAAAAGGGTAAAATACAGATTTAGGCCTGAACTTTGTATTCGCTGCTTTGTCTGTGGTGATGTCCCAACATTCAGGAGATTCGGTGGAATCTTCGTTCTCAGGGATTCCAGTGTTCATAGCTAGATCCTGCATGGTTCTAAGTATGCTGGCATCCCCTACAGTGAGAGTGGGTTGGGGGTGGATTACATTCATTTGGGTATCATTCATCGTATTGCTATTTTTCAGGATATGCCACTTTTTGAGCTTAAGTTTCCTGATATATTTGAACATATCAATACGTGTTTCTGAATAGTTAAAGGTTCCTGTGGGACAGAATGATAATCCGAGACAGAGTGTTCTCTTTTCAAGAAATGAGAGCTGTCGGCTAGAAAGATTAACGATAGTTTTATTTACCATTTCAGTGTCTTCCATTATGGTTGATTCCGATAGCCCCCTCGTCTGGTTCCCATTGGCTCTGTTTCTCGTTCTTTTCTTGTTTCTTTGTTTGCGTCTTTGTCTCCTCTGTTTGCTCTGCCCCTCCCTCTTCCTCGGCCTCTTTCTCTTCCTCTGCTCCCTCTTCCTCTCTGCGGTGGTGCTGGTGGGGGGGATACCCGTCCCGATTGCCGCCCCCTCCTCAGCACCCGGAACTCGTCCAAAAAAGTAGCACGTTTAGTGATAATTTCCATTTCCGAAGATGTACTTGTGGATTTTATAGATATATCTGTGTCCGAGTCGTCTGCAATGATGGGTGTTGTTGTAGTGGTTTGCACGTTCTCGTTATGGCTTATTAGTGGTTCAGGTGGTTGGGTACCATACATATGATCGTCCTTCCTACTGTACGTCAATATGCGGCCAGTCTCGTAATCAGTGCAATCACGATGCAGCTTTCTCTGTTTCCTCATTTTAATGTCTTCTTCGTGTTGTGTGAGTCTTAACTTGAGGTCTTCTTTAAACTTTTTTATTGTAGTTTGGTCGCTGTGTGCTTTCAATTCTTCATCCATTTCTTTTAGTTCTTTCATTATGGTCTCCCTGTCCTCCCAGGCATATTTAACTAATATGCATAGCATGGTTCTGGAACTGTTGGCTGAATTTTCCGACCACTCTTCTATCATGCGTGGATTAGGGGATTCGTAGGACGGGGTGGTATATATCCTCAATCCGCGCGGGACCATATTTTTGTCTATATAGTCTTGGAGGGAGATAGCCTCCCACCATTTTGAAGTTTCAGGTTTTTTAAGTTTTTCGTATTTCCTAAGTTTCCCAATTAGTGTTGTATCCGAGTCTTGTTTGGCCGTGATTGTTTGCCCTTTTCCTGGGGCCCGTGCCAGTAGGGTTTGTGCTGCCATCCTGCGTTGTGCTTCCTCTTCCATGATGTATTTAAATCCACTTACGTATAAGCCAATGTTACGTTCATCAGTTTTCACAAAGTTCAGAACAATTTCTAAATATGTGAATGAAATGATGCACCAGATTGTTACTCGTGCACGTGTTATCTAGCTGTTGATAAACCCAGAACCCCTCCAGATTGGAGGTTCCAGATACCGCCTCCTCCTTCTTGGTGGTGAAAAGTTTCTGTATTGCACTGAGGGACTCTCTCCGATCTTTGGAGGGAAAAGACCTACTTCTTCCCCGCATAGGTGCGTGTGACGCTAGTTACTCAGGGTCTTCGTCTCGTCAATGATCCCACATACAGTTTCTGCCCCCAGCCCTCCAGAGGCGCCCCTCCCCGAAAACCGCACCCCGGTGGGTTGGCGCGTGTGTCCACATCAACCCCAGAATACTTCCTCGGGTCCGGGCTTACCTCTAGTGTGCTGTCCTGGGCTCGTCTTTCTCCACACGTTCAGTGAGTTCCTTCCTCCACGTGGTTTCAATGCAGCGGCGGCCGGCAGGTATCCCTCCGTAAATTTTCAAACCTTGTTCAGCTCCTCCTGGGATATCCGCCCATAGTCTGGTGGCGCACGGGGCCGGTAGAGCCACAGCCGGCGTAAATTTTGGTTCCAGTTTTCAAAGTAAAGCGCGCTCTCAGTTCAGGGTAAATCAACGATCTTTTATTCCGACGTTACGCGTTTCGAGAGTAAACTCTCTTGATCACACGTCGATCGCCTGTAACCCAGTGCATTACATACAGAATTTCAACTCAACATAGAAAGTATAACCAAAACTTGGATATGTCTGTCAGCATGGCAAGAACAAGGGATAATATCGTGGTATGAATATCTCTTTCTGAAAAAAGACTACCCAAGGCTCCCCATAATATATTTCCTCCCCAAGGTGCATAAAAACCCCCTGGCCCCTCCAGGTAGACCCATTGTTTCATCGATTGGCAGTACCTTTGAAAATATATCTAGATATGTGGATTTTTTCTTGCAGGAATATGTGTCAGAACTTCCATCCCATGTACGTGATACCAAAGACTTCTTGTGTAAAATTGAGAGCTTGAACTGGGAGGAGGGTTACCAATTCCTCACTATGGATGTTTGCTCATTGTACACCATTATAGAACATAAACAAGGGGTAAAAGCCTGTAATCACTATCTTGAGAAAAGAGATATCAAATATCTGGAACATACCAAAATGCTCACAGAAATGATGGATATATGTCTCCAAAATAACATATTCATGTTTAATGGAGACCTGTACAAGCAAACAACAGGTACATCGATGGGTACGAGCTTCGCGCCAAGTTTCGCGAATCTCTTCCTGGGGATCTGGGAGGAGGAAATACATAATGATGTCTTGTATGACGCCCATTTCAAGAAGGTTATCACATGGCTGAGGTACATTGATGACCTCTTTGTAATATGGCAGGGCACCGAACAAGAGGCAGTAGACTTTGTGAACCTACTTAATAAAAACACCTACAACATTATGTTAACCCATAAGATAAGCAAAGAGGAGATAGAATTTCTCGATGTAAAAGTAAAGGCTACTGCCAACACTTTACAAACCAAACTCTTCAGAAAAGAGACTGCGGGCAACAGTCTCCTTCATGCTCTCAGCAGCCACCCAGACACTCTCAAATGGAGTATTCCATATGGCGAGCTGTTGAGAGCAAGAAGGAACTGTAGCGATACCATCTGCTACCAGGAGGAAGAAAGAGTCATGTTACAAAGATTCAGGGAAAGGGGCTATCCAGAGTGGGTCTTAAATAGAGCAGTGAGTAAAATGGAAAACATAACAAGAGAGAGAACCCTGGAAGTAAGACCTAGAGGGAATCAGGATGAAGACTCAGGAAGCAGAGTCCTTCTCACGTATAATGAGGATTCCCAGAAAGTATACAAGATCCTCAATGAGAATTGGAACATCTTACAAAGTGACCCCGTCATAGGTAGCCAGATTTGTGACCAACCCAGAATCACGTACCGCAAGAGTAAAAGCCTCAGAGATATACTTATGAAGGGAGACATAACAGAACAGATAAGTAGGAGCCAGCATAACCTCAAGGGGTTCTATCCATGCGGCCACTGCAAGGCCTGTAGGAACAGCGGAATGGTGCAGGAATTCAGTATACCCCACAAGAATACCAAATTTAAAATAATGCAGTTCCTTACATGCACTACAACATATGCCATTTACATACTTGAGTGTCTCTGTAACAAAAGATATGTCGGGAGCACCACGCTGACGGCAAAGAAGAGGGTCTTAGAACACCTTAGAGCCATTACTAACAGAGACCCCCAATACCCTGTGGCACGCCATTTCTCGGAATTCCACCTATCCAACAGCAGTCTGCTCAGATACTTTGTTATAGAACAGATACCTGCAAAACAGAGAGGGGGAAACAGGGAGCTGGCCCTTAGAAGGAAGGAATCGAAATGGATCCTAGACCTCGAAACTAAACAGCCTAAGGGACACAATCAGGATGAGGAGATGGGGACTCACCTGATAGAAGAATAAATGTAAGGAGGTGGGCCTGGAATGGTTTTGTGACCATACGTGCTAAAACTCATGATGTGTATGTGAATGTATCTACTAATGTATATGCAATGTTGTGATTTTATGGTTTAGAACACTGAGTGCTCTAACTAATTTTAATTTGAACTTTCTTTTTTTATGCAGGAAGAAAGGAAGGGGCCCATCACAGCAACACGAGCACAGTCACGGGCCACCTACCCTTTTCTTCAATGTCTTAAGGAGAGCACCGACGATGAAATTAGATAAGAACTTTCACAATTATTTTGTCACTTCAGTTTTCACGGTTATAACTCAACTGCTACTCACTTATCATGCCTCTTTGATGATTTAGCCTCTAGAGCGCAAAAAGTATTTATTTGTCCAACAGGGCGTTCAGACTGGCAACATAGTTCACAGATAGAAGTCCTCAGTGCGCGCCCCAACAGGTAGCTACACATACCTATTAGGTCTGCACGCCACTTGGTGCTGACATATACGAACACCTGTGATATCTGTCTGTACTGGCTACATCTGTAACAAGGAAATGAGAACTCCTTATCACTCAGATAGATACTCCCTCTTATTGCGCGCATAAGCAGATAGCGATTACGAAGTCAATAATTGTACCCAAGGAATTGAGTATGTTTAGCATTATTACACTGTAGTAACTGGGTTTGGGAATAGAACCAGCAGTCCCGACGTGCCACTTGGCATTACTCATGTATGCAATTGATTTAAACTGCATTACAGATAATTGCCGGTAATTATGGCATAGAACAGTTGTATGAATAGGACATGTTCCAATATGGTGGCTATGCGCACACAGAGGCAATACCGGGAACAGGTACGGAATTAGCAGACCTGACAGGCCACTTGGCATTATTCTTGTATGCACTAATTGATTTAAAACTGTATTTCAGATATTGGTTGGTATTAAGGGCATAGAACAGTTGTATGCAATGAATATGACATGTTCCAATATGGCGGCTATACGCACACAGAGGCACTATCCTATTGTGAGTCCGTTTTCTATGTTGAGTTGAAATTCTGTATGTAATGCACTGGGTTACAGGCGATCGACGTGTGATCAAGAGAGTTTACTCTCGAAACGCGTAACGTCGGAATAAAAGATCGTTGATTTACCCTGAACTGAGAGCGCGCTTTACTTTGAAAACTGGAACCAAAATTTACGCCGGCTGTGGCTCTACCGGCCCCGTGCGCCACCAGACTATGGGCGGATATCCCAGGAGGAGCTGAACAAGGTTTGAAAATATATATATATATATATATATATATATATACACATATATATATGTATATATATATCAATCCAATCCTTGTGATTCTTTTATCCAAGAAAACCGAGCCCAGATCCATAAGCGTGGTTCAAAAAGTATCTATTTGTTACATGGCAAAAACGCCCGACGCGTTTCGTAGCGACAGCTCCTTTGTCACAGGTCATTGAACGTTTGTTTTTACAAAGTATAAATAAAGTGTTTCACATCACATAATGAAAAACATAGAAGTAGGACTACTACACCACATCAGGGTCCCAGCAAAATGGCAGCAATTTTGGAGTGGTACTATAACTCATCATATACATAAAGATGCGCTGTTTTACTTTTGAACATCTCGCAATAATACACCAAAACATTTCGTTTGGACAATAAAGTTCACATAATTTCACAATATTCTCAACATTGTTCGTGAGACATTTTCAAAAATTAACGTCCCAGTGGGCTGACATTCAATATCCCAGTGCATTCATCTTTTCAACATACTAGTTATATGTTGTCTTTACTCCGTATAAAAGATAAACCATCGACAATTCTGCCCCAGTGGGCCTATACATCATAGATATCTTTGGCTTTTATGCTTTCCTCCTCATCTGATGATGATGGTGTCTCCGTCTCCTACAATATAAAAATACATGATCAATGATCACTTACACACATTAAAATACAAACTTAATCAGGGTTACACGGTTCATATCAGCACATTGCATTTACAGTTTTAGTTTTTCAGTTTTTATCCTAGGTGGACAGACAACTCCTCATCCTTGTTCAATCCTAACGGGTGCATAGTTTCGTATCTAATGTTCATTTTTGATTCTAACCGTCTAAGTTCTTTAAGTCTATTTCCCCCTCTTTCTGAGATTGGAATTCTCTCTAATGCACAATATTTCAATAGATTCACATTTTTATTGTGTATCTCTTTAAAATGTCGTGCTACCGGGTACTGCTTATCGTCATTAATAATAGCCCTTCTATGCTCGAGAATACGCTTTTTGACTTGGTGAATGGTACTCCCAATAGGAATTAATGGGCAGGGACACATGAGAGCATATACACAGTAATCCGATTTACAAGTTAGATGTTTATTAATGATAAACGTTTTTTGATTTTTATATAACTCAATTTGTTTAACGTTAGTACTGTATTTACATGCTTTGCATGATCTACAGGTAGAAAATCCCTTTATCTGTTGGCCTTTAGTCATTGTTTGTATGGAACTGCTGTATGGCATATCACCTAACGATGTGCATTTCCTAAATGTAATTTTAGGGTTGTCTCCCACATGTTTTTTCAAAGTTTTATCTGTGCCCAAGACGTTCCAAAATTTCTTAAGACATCGCTTAACTTCCCACTGTAAATTATTATATGTGGTTATAAACCGTATAGGTAAATCTTTGTCATCATCTTTGCTTTTGTCTTTCAATAAATCCATTCTGCTTATCAACTGGATTTTATTGCATGCTTGATTTATTACCTTATTCGAGTATCCTCTTTCTCTAAACCGAGATATCATATTTTCTTTTTCTTCCGTAAATTCTGTATCCAAACTACAATTTCTTCTGGCTCTCAATAGTTCACCGTACGGAATACTATTGATCAAATTTCTTGGGTGACAACTATCTGCATGTAGTAGACTGTTACCAGAGGTTTTCTTTCTAAACAGTCTACTCTCCAATTTGTTGTCATCGACTCTTAATCCTACATCTAGAAATTCAATCTTCTTGTCATTGATTGTACTTGTGAACTTAAATTTAAGTCATTTTCATTTAAAGATTCTACAAACTTCACAGCTTCCGTCTCAGAACCTCTCCAGATACAAAATACATCATTGATGTATCTTGCCCAGAGAACGACGTGTCGGGTAAAGGCATTGATCTTATTCGCCACCTGCTCCTCCCACCAGCCGAGATACAGAGCTGGGGGCGAAGCAGGTTCCCATCACCATTCCCTGGGTTTGGCGGAAGATAACATGATTAAATAGAAAAGAGTTATTCATTAAACATGCTTTCATCGTACAAAGCAACATTTCAGTATGTTTATAGTATGGTAACTCACGTGATTTCAAGAAATACCGAATAGCCTCTATGCCCATTTCATGCGCTATGCACGTATAGAGGCTATTCACATCCAATGTCATTAATAGCATGTCCTGTTCCCATACAATATTTTCAATCAGCCTGAGAAAATCACCTGTATCACGTACATATGCAGGTAAAGACTGAACATAAGATCTTAAAAAGAAATCTATGTACTTGGAAGTGTTCTCATATAAACTTCCCATAGAGGAAAAAATAGGTCTTCCAGGAGGTTTTTTATCATCCTTATGAAGCTTAGGTAAAAGATACATTACTGGCAGTTTCGGATGTTCACAGTATAGAAATCTAAATTCATCCTCGGTTAAAAGTTGTTTATCCTTCCATTTAACCAAATTCTTTCTATATTGTTCATTGCTCTCTTCATAGCACATCTTATTAGATCTTGCATAATTATTCACATCATTTAACTGCCTATTCCCCTCATCTAGATACATTTGTAAGGGCCACACCACAATGTTTCCGCCTTTATCGGATTTCTTTATTACAATTGATTTATTCTCTTGTAATTCTTGTAGTGCCACGTACTGTTCAGGGGTAAGATTATATCTTGTATTATTTTTACTTTTGCCAAGTTTTTTCAATTCATCCTTCACTCCCTTCTCAAATATTTCAATGGCATCACAGTGTATTTGCGGTAAAAAAATAGATTTAGGTTTAAAACCGCTA
This sequence comes from Triturus cristatus, assembly GCF_964204655.1. Lineage (NCBI taxonomy): Eukaryota > Metazoa > Chordata > Amphibia > Caudata > Salamandridae > Triturus > Triturus cristatus. Next base: position 509,229,903 of record NC_140588.1, read on the forward strand.
TCACTGCTGCGGTCCAAAATTAATTGTTCGGCAATAACAATATTTTGTGCATTCACATTCCGTTCATCACTGCCCCCTAGTTCTTGCAAAGTTTGTAAAGTTTCCAAATCAGCAATTGTCAAATTAGAATTCTCATTTGTTGCTGCACATTGTAAACTTTTTTGTGTTCATACCATTTTTTAAGTCTCAACTTTCTAGTAAAATGGAACAGATCTATTCTACCTTGTGTGTAGTCAAATCCCTTAGTGGGACAAAATGTTAAGCCAAGGGATAAAACATTAATTTGATCAGTAGTAAGTAAAAAATCTGATAAATTTACCACAGTCAATTGATCCGCTACTTGCTTGTTGATTTTCCTCGTGTTCTCATCCCTTCGAAAATATCCACTTTCCCTGGCTTTCTTGCGCCTTGCCTTCTTCCTCCTCTGGCGCCTCGACCACGACCTTTGTTCTCTTGTGGTCCTGGACTTCCTAGTCCTTGACGCGCAATGGCCATTAGGTCGAATTCCTTTAAAATTTTGGATTTTACTCCAATCTGTTCTTCATGTTCCACTTGAGCATTCTCAGATACTACAACCACAATTTCACTATCTGGGGTTCCAATGATTTCATTAGTTGATTCTGTTGGATCCACTGTTATGACCGGTTTAGGTGTTGCCATATTCTGAACTTCCTTTTGACTATTTTCCCTTAGGTAATCAAATCGCCACCCAAAAGTAAAGATTTGTCCTAAGTCATAGTCTTGTTGGTCTCTATAAAATTTCTGTTGTTTTTTAAGTTTGATCTCTTCTTCGGCTTTCTCCAGTCTGAGATTAAGCTTTTTCATTTCCGTTTCAAATTCATTTTCAGTGCATTTTTCTTTGAGTAGAGACGTCATTTTATCAATTTCTATTGCCAGTCTCTGTGTTTCCTTATTGGCATATTTAATTAACAACCTTAGCATCACTGTAGAGCAAGTATGATTGTTCAAGGCCCATTCCTCTATTAACTCGGGGTCAGGATCATTAAAAGTTGGTGTTATAAAGATTCTAAGGCCTCTTGGGCCCATTTCCAAATCTACATATTTCTAGAGTGCCGTAGCCTCCCACCATTTTACTTGCTCTAGTTTTGCCGCTTTCCACAGCTTGTCCCAAAGAACTTTCTTACTTTGAGATTCATTTGCAATGTTATTACTTTTTCCATCTCCCGCTACTGCATTAATAGCTTTAGGGATAAATAGCAGCTCTGCTGCTTGCCTCCGTGTAGCTTCCCTGTTTGTCGATAACATTGTGACAATTTCAGAAGTTTCCCGATTACCGGTCAAACTTCATGCGCTAATATTCTATTAGCGCCACCCACGCTTTCCTCGGTTATGAATCCAACTTGAGTCGCCCCGGTTCCGCCTACACACGGCTATCCGTGTTACTCACAATTCCGACTTGGGACTTCAATAAGGCTCCCGGAGTGGCGGTTACTCGTTATAGGTCCTCCGACCGCACCAGCTTTCACCTCCCCGAACGGCGCCGCTTGATTCCCACGTAGGTTCACCGTTGTTAGTTGTCGGATCTCAGTTGCGGGCATATATATATACTAGAGAACTGTATACTTGCTACTTCTAGCATCAAATCACTGGTATGGCTACGATACATTGATGACATATTTATAATATGGAATTCAGGAAGTAGAACATTGGAACAATTTACAGCTTATATCAACAATATCTATCCTACCATCAAATTTACCAGCAGCAATACTAAACAGAATCCTCATCTCCCTTTTCTGGATGTGCTACTCACCATTCATGAACACAAAATTACAACTGATCTGTACCATAAGCCTACAGATGCTCATTTGTATCTAAACTGGACTTCATGTCACCCACACCACACTAAACTGAGCATCATCTACAGCCAAGCACTCAGAATAAGACGCATCTGCAGCAATGAGGAAACCTGTAAAGACCATCTACAGGAGCTTGCTACATTATTTGAAAGGTGAGGCTATCCTCTGCATATCATACAGCAACAAATTGACAAGTCTTTGCAGTTACCCAGAGAAGCACTTATTTGGAATACCAACGGCAGAAACAAAAGTGACAGAACTTCATTTGTAGTTGACTATCATCCATCAGCTCCTAACTACAGAAATATAATGCAAAACATTTCCCTTACTGTCCACTTGTGAAAAATTGCAAAAGGTTTTTCCAAAACCACCAGTCATTGCTTACCGCAGAGCTCCAAATTTACGATCTCTTATTGTGAGAGCTGAACTCAAGCAAGCTGTAACAAATGCAGGGGTTCATCGCTGTGACTCTAAAAGGTGCATCACGTGTGAATATCTTTTACAAACATCATCTGTAACTAGTTCTGTTATGAGAAGGACCTATGCAATAAGGCAGCATCTTACATGTCGCTCAACATGCATTATTTATGTGATTCAGTGCCAACGGCAAAGCTGTAAAAAGCAATATGAAGGCCAAACAGTGAATGACCTCCGTACACGATTCAGGAACCACAAATCTGCAATAATTAATAAGAAAATTGACCAGCCTGTAGCCAATCATTTTAACCTTGTGGATCATTCACTATCAGATTTGAAGATTTTCCCCGTGGAACATGTTTCAAAGGAAGAACTACTGGACTCCAGGGAAAACTTCTGGATGTACCGTTTAAAATCACTGCATCCAGATGGACTGAACATTACTGACAACACAACCTGATTACTGCATATCTTAAGAGCTCTCAGGACTGCATTGATTCCACATTCCAAATGGAGTCTTCACTCATGATGCTTTTTGAAAATTCAGCTGTCATCTGTGCAGCCACAGAGCAAACCATCTTGTACTACCTGAGGAAGGCGGAAGCTGAAACGTTGTAGTGGAAATATATTTTTGTTCTTTGGTGAATCTATCTGTTTGAGTCACTTCTTTCTTGGATATATATATATATATATATATATATATATATATATATACATATATATTACCTTCTGGCGGTCGCCAGTAGGTAGTTATAGTTAGGACCGTGTTTCCATAGGAAATCCGCAACATTCTATTTTGAATAACTTTGGCGCAGATTGACGAATCCTGGCGAAATTTTCAAAATAGGTGGGGCGCTCCGCTCCGCTCCTTCCCTGAAAGTCTCGGGGGGGTTCGTCAAGCGGGGGCTGAGAAAAAGGGGGGTCCCAAAACGCGTTTTCCCCATGCATTTTTCCATAGGACCTTTAGTCCAAGCTACAGCCCGAACGGCTGAACAGAATTACTTGAAATTTGGCAAAGAGGTATCCTCAGGTCAGGAATGTGCCTTTTGTAGGTCTGGTGTAAATGTGTTCAGTATTTGCTGAGAAAATAGCATTTAAATCAATATATATATCTATAGGCGCGCTCCGAGCGCTTACGGTAAGCTTACCGTACGCGCACACTGCCATGCGCGAGGTCAATTCTGATTGGTGGTTACATGACTGTAAACATTCGAATCGGTCGAAATCAGGAAGTGTCGGCCTCCATTTTGTGTGTCTCACACTGATAAAAAAAGGAGGAGAACATGGAAAGGGGGCAACGAAGAGAGTTGCAGACCCCCTAGCATTTGTCAGGGGGTCCAAGAAGGTCATAAAAGTATGAAAAATACATTTAATTTTTTTTTTTAAAAATCGCAGGGTGCGCGTACGGTAAGCTTACCGTACACGTACGGTAGAAAATAAAAAAAAAGAAGAAAAAAACAAATTTAAGTTTTAAGAAATTAGGGGGCTCTAAAAAGAGCTGTTGTGTTCATTGAGTGTTTTTTGGTACCTACAAGTAAGTACCGATGCAGAGTCTAAAGCTCAAGAGGAAGACTCTGTTCCCTTCATCATTGAAATGTACACCGTCTCCTCTATAAATGTCTTGCATGTTGTAACGCAAGTTGTTGTGGTATATAGAACCCATACCATAGTCTCTGAGGAAAGCAGAAACAGATTTGTTGATGTGCTTTCTTGCTTTGTCAATCTGCGGACAAAATTGGTTGGACCAGTTCCACTTTTGCCTTTGGCATATGTTAGAATATACAAAGGCAGATTGAGGAAAAAGCGACATCAATTGCACAAAGGTGTCCTTAATAAGCATTTCCAGACCTACCCCAGTTAAAGTGCCTAGGTCATTTCCACCACAGTGGACAATAATAAGGTTAGGCTGTGGGAGATGTAGAAAGGTTTTCATCAAAGGCATTAATTGGTGCCACTTTAACCCTCTCTGACCAATCCATTTAATGTCTACATTTGGCAAAGCAAGGTCTCTCACCATACCTCTTTTTTCTGCATACTTTTCACTCCAGAAGACATAGCTGTGACCTACAATCCACACTGTGAACATCTTTCAAGGAGATCTGGATGCACTCTGAAGGTGTCTTTCAGTAGAATGGCAATATGAAATGAAAGACAGTTTGAAAATGGAGGCATACATATTTTTTTTTTTAAAAAAAGATCTCATTAGCTGTTTCACACCATTCTACACTAAAAACTAGGCTGTATGTGTACATTTTTAGAAGCATGTTTCGTATTGGTTCAGAAAATTGTGTTCCCTCAGAAGAATAGTTTGGATTTGCTGTTAGGTTGGACAGGTGAAGCACTCTTGGTCTTTCGATTTGAAACATTGTGTGGTAAACTTCTGACCTCTCTCCTCACAGCAGTGTTCCATGAGCTGTTGCTATGGTAGCAGGCAGAAGTCAAGTTGGGGGAAGGGTACATTTGGAAAAGTGTTGAAGTTTTCAACCAATAGAAATGTATGATTTCATTTGAAAAAAAGTTGGAAGCACAGAGATTTGTAATTAACATGTATATGTGTGAAAAAAGAGAGGGAAACATTGCCATTAATTGGTTCTGCTCAGAGGAGAGAGGTGTACAGCTCTGATATTCTGACTCTGATAGTCTGCTGTTTGAGTGCCACATTTTTTTCTCAACTAACTAATTTTAAAGGTGAGTTATGAGTTTGAGAGGGGATGTATGTGGTGATTTTTGCATGAGTCTGTGAGCACAGAGGAATTGCTGTCAGAGATGTATTTCGTGTCTCTCTGGTTCTTTTGGGAAGTAACCATGCATATGTCTCTTGCAACTGAAAATACACAGTCTGCATAAGCAGACTGTTAGCACACACCCAGCAGTTTATCGTGTAGAATCATGCTGAGTATTCACAAGTGACTGGTGTTTCAGGTAGCAGTGAGTAACGCTAATACATTCAACATCAATAAGGCTGATTTCTTTTGCTGGAGTGTAGTCAGTCACCAAGGTCACACATGTTCATGGTCTGAAAAAGCTGTTTGCACATGTGCTGTTTTCTGTATCTGAAAACTGTAATGAAAATGTATGCGACTGTTAGAGTAATTAACACTTGCAGGAAAAAACAGTAGTAAATGTGCTTAGAAATTGGCAAGCAAATTTCATTTTCTGCCTAAAAACACAGAAAACAGTAGTAAGTGTGCTTTGAAATTGGCAAGCAAATTTCATTTTCTGCGTAAAATCACAGCATGAGTCTGTGTGCACAGAGGAATTGCTGTCAGAGATGTATTTCGTGTCTCTCTGGTTCTTTTGGGAAGTAACCATGCATATGTCTCTTGCAACTGAAAATACACAGTCTGCATAAGCAGACTGTTAGCACACACCCAGCAGTTAATCCTGTAGAATCATGCTGAGTATTCACAAGTGACTGTTGTTGTTCGGGTAGCAGTGAGTAACGCTAATACATTCAACTTCACTAAGGCTGATTTCATTTGCTGGAGTGTAGTCAGTCACCAAGGTCACACATGTTTATGGTCTCAAAAAAAGCTGTTTGCACATGTGCTGTTTTCTGTATCTGAAAACTGTACTGAAAATGTATGCGACTGTTAGAGTAATTAACACTTGCAGGAAAAAACAGTAGTAAGTGTGCTTAGAAATTGGCAAGCAAATTTCATTTTCTGCCTCAAAACACAGAAAACAGTAGTAAGTGTGCTTTGAAATTGGCAAGCAAATTTCATTTTCTGCGTAAAATCACAGCATGAGTCTGTGTGCACAGAGGAATTGCTGTCAGAGATGTATTTCGTGTCTCTCTGGTTCTTTTGGGAAGTAACCATGCATATGTCTTTTGCAACTGAAAATACACAGTCTGCATAAGCAGACTGTTAGCACACACCCAGCAGTTTATCCTGTAGAATCATGCTGAGTATTCACAAGTGGCTGGTGTTTCAGGTAGCAGTGAGTAACGCTAATACATTCAACTTCACTAAGGCTGATTTCTTTTGCTGGAGTGTAGTCAGTCACCAAGGTCACACATATTTATGGTCTGAAAAAGCTGTTTGCACATGTGCTGTTTTCTGTATCTGAAAACTGTAATGAAAATGTATGCGACTGTTAGAGTAATTAACACTTGCAGGAAAAAACAGTAGTAAGTGTGCTTAGAAATTGGCAAGCAAATTTCATTTTCTGCCTAAAAACACAGAAAACAGTAGTAAGTGTGCTTTGAAATTGGCAAGCAAATTTCATTTTCTGCGTAAAATCACAGCATGAGTCTGTGTGCACAGAGGAATTGCTGTCAGAGATGTATTTCGTGTCTCTCTGGTTCTTTTGGGAAGTAACCATGCATATGTCTTTTGCAACTGAAAATACACAGTCTGCATAAGCAGACTGTTAGCACACACCCAGCAGTTTATCCTGTAGAATCATGCTGAGTATTCACAAGTGGCTGGTGTTTCAGGTAGCAGTGAGTAACGCTAATACATTCAACTTCACTAAGGCTGATTTCTTTTGCTGGAGTGTAGTCAGTCACCAAGGTCATACATGTTTATGGTCTGAAAAAGCTGTTTGCACATGTGCTGTTTTCTGTATCTGAAAACTGTAAGGAAAATGTATGCGACTGTTAGAGTAATTAACACTTGCCGGAAAAAACAGTAGTAAGTGTGCTTAGAAATTGGCAAGCAAATTTCATTTTCTGTCTAAAAACACAGAAAACAGTAGTAAGTGTGCTTTGAAATTGGCAAGCAAATTTCATTTTCTGCGTAAAATCACAGCATGAGTCGGTGAGCACAGAGGAATTGCTGAAAGAGATGTATTTCGTGTCTCTCTGGTTCTTTTGGGAAGTAGCCATGCATATGTCTCTTGCAACTGAAAATACACAGTCTGCATAAGCAGACTGTTAGCACACACCCAGCAGTTTATCCTGTAGAATCATGCTGAGTATTCACAAGTGACTGGTGTTTCAGGTAGCAGTGAGTAACGCTAATACATTCAACATCACTAAGGCTGATTTCTTTTGCTGGAGTGTAGTCAGTCACCAAGGTCACACATGTTCATGGTCTGAAAAAGCTGTTTGCACATGTGCTGTTTTCTGTATCTGAAAACTGTAATGAAAATGTATGCGACTGTTAGAGTAATTAACACTTGCAGGAAAAAACAGTAGTAAGTGTGCTTAGAAATTGGCAAGCAAATTTCATTTTCTGCCTAAAAACACAGAAAACAGTAGTAAGTGTGCTTTGAAATTGGCAAGCAAATTTCATTTTCTGCGTAAAATCACAGCATGAGTCTGTGTGCACAGAGGAATTGCTGTCAGAGATGTATTTCGTGTCTCTCTGGTTCTTTTGGGAAGTAACCATGCATATGTCTCTTGCAACTGAAAATACACAGTCTGCATAAGCAGACTGTTAGCACACACCCAGCAGTTTATCCTGTAGAATCATGCTGAGTATTCACAAGTGACTGGTGTTTCAGGTAGCAGTGAGTAACGCTAATACATTCAACATCACTAAGGCTGATTTCTTTTGCTGGAGTGTAGTCAGTCACCAAGGTCACACATGTTCATGGTCTGAAAAAGCTGTTTGCACATGTGCTGTTTTCTGTATCTGAAAACTGTAATGAAAATGTATGCGACTGTTAGAGTAATTAACACTTGCAGTAAAAAACAGTAGTAAGTGTGCTTAGAAATTGGCAAGCAAATTTCATTTTCTGCCCAAAAACACAGAAAACAGTAGTAAGTGTGCTTTGAAATTGGCAAGCAAATTTCATTTTCTGCGTAAAATCACAGCATGAGTCTTTTATGGCCTTCTTGGACCCCCTGACAAACGCTAATGCATTCAACATCACCAAGGATCATTATCTTTGCAGGAGTGCAGTCAGTCAGCCAGGTTACACATGTACATGCTCTAAAAAAGCAGATTGCACACGTGCTCTTTTCTGCCTCTGTAAACTATAAAGAAAATGTGTCAGACTGTTAGAGTAATTAACAATTGCAAAAAAAAAAAAAAAGTAAGTGTGCTTTTGAATTGCAAATGAAATATCGTGTTCTGCCTAGAATTACACCAAGAGTCTGTGTGCACACAGGAATTGATCTTAGAGATTAAATTTGTGTTGATTTTCTTGTGTTTTTCACTTGTAGGAAAGGGATAGATAGTGTTATAAGAAAAGAAAAGATCATAACAAATATAGTAATATATTTAAATTACAAAAAGGTATTTTTTTTTAGTTTCTTTCAGGTATTGCTCCAGAGCAGTGAAGGAAATATAAGATGCCTATAAAATCAAGACAGAGAAAACAACAGAAAAAAAATGTTTATTTGAAGACAACTGGAGGACCCAAGTTAGTTGAAGATGCTCATGTTGGGAAAAAGAAAACGTCATCTGGTAAGCAGACAAAGGAATTCTTTAAAAATATATTCCAAAAAAGGAAAAATTTAAAAAATGCCCCCATTGGAAAAACTGTTTCAAGTAGAAAACAACAGGAGAATAGTGAGAATTTACTAAATGCTGATGTACAAGCAGAAGCTATAAAAATTAACTTGAAAAGAAAATCAGCATTTAAAGAGATCCGTAGGAAAATGTTTCAGAGAAGAGTGATGTCCAATTTGCTAAAGGATGTGAAAAAATATAAGAAAAGAGCTAAATTTTACAAGAGAAAAAAAGATATTGAAGCCATTGTAGCTAAGGCTTTAGATTTAAAAAGAAAACTATTCATTTTAATTTTGAACAGGATGCGTACATTAGAAAAAATAGTTAATGTAATGAACTCACAAAGCAAAAAGAAAAGAGTAGTAAAAAGAAATAACTTTTGTAAAGTGTTTTTAGGAGAATGGATGCATAGTTCAAGTACTGAACCATTTTTTAATGAAGAGAGTTATCTTCAAAGTAATAGTTTGCTGCATGCAGTTGACACCAGTGGTCGAGCATATGAAGTTAAGGATGGTTGTGTAATGGAAAAGGAGAAAATGGTTCCAAGAAATGAGGAAGAAGTGATTGCAGATGAGGTTATGGGGAGACGTCCTAAAGCCCCAGTGTATACTTGGAATTGTAGTAGTATTTGTACTTTGCGACAGGAATCTATTGATAAATTACGTGAGTTTTTAAGAGAATATAGTAAAAAGAGTGTTAAACAGAAGATTAAGGTGCTTCAAGGACTAGATCCATGCAGAGTGAGAGAGAATACTGGTTTGCAAGGACACTCTCTGGCTTGTTTATCTAGGAAAGTTTGTCAAAGTGTTTTTCACCATTTTAGGATGCTGGCAGTTCATCATACTGAAATTAGGAAATTTGTGAGAAGATTGTATTTTGCTAAAAGTCCAGCACTAAAGTTAAATGAGTTGAATAAGGCTCTGTTTCGTGGATCTGTATCAGATGTTGAGAAGGTTACTGATGAGATTCAGTTTTGTTACTTTGGTCCAGAACAAGAAAGTGCAGGGAATGACACAGTTATTGTGGAAAATGTAGAAGAGAATGTAGAACCCTCCGTAAATAAGAAATTTGAAGATCAAATTACAAAATTTGCTATCATCTCTAATGAAAGACCAAATATTACTTGTATTTGTTGCCGGAGAAGCCATTACAAAATCCAAACAAGGAATGTTGATCTCTACAAAAAAAGTGAAGAAGAAGATAATTATAAGTGGAAGGATTTTGCAACATATATATTTCTTGAAAATTATTTTGATTTGGGTGAAGATCATCGTATTTGTAAATACTGTTACAACAAGTTGGAAGAAAATAAAATGCCAGCTAGAGCTGTACATAATAATTTAGAATTGGTTGAAGTTCCTGCAGAACTTTCTGATTTAAATACGTATGAGTCTATACTCATTCAATGTGTTCATCCGTTCCAGACCATAGTACGCATGGAGCCAAAAACAGGCAAATTACCTCCTTCAGATTTACTGAGAGGTTTAAAAGGAAGAGTGGTGTATTTGCCCTTGGATTTGAAAAAAAATATAGAAACTATTGATGCAGATACTTTGGAAACTGAACCATTAGTTATTCTGGTTAATGGTGTACCTACAAAGAGTAAGAAAATTTGGCAGGAGCTGGTAGATGTATGGAAAGAACAAAGAGCAAATATATATTTGAAAAGGAATAATAAATGGTATGAATCAATTTATATAGATGAACATGAAGAAGATTTAGTAGGAGACACAGACACACCAACTGGGCAAATTGAAAAAGTAGACAAGTCAAAAGAAGAAGAAATTTATGAACATTTCAGCATACATCCTCTTCATTCAAAAGAAGTAATGGCAAACACCATTGATCTGTTTCAAATGAGAAAAGCACAATGAACTCCCGTGAGTGTAAGGGAGGAGAGTTTGGAAGCTCGTTGTTTTCCCCAGCTGTTTCCTACAGGAGAAGGTGGACAATATGATGAACGTCCAGTACAGATTCCTGCTTCTGAGTATCGGACTACAAGATTATATGCAGAAGATCCCAGATTTCGTCAAAGTATTCCTTATTTGTTCCATCTGTTATTTGAAAGTGACTTGTCTGCACTATCTTATGCAGTAAACCACACTTTAAAAAGTGGAACACATCTAAATAATGTGTCTGCTAAGGATTTTATGAACAAAGTGCAGCAGCGAGATGATCATTTGGAATCACAATTGATCAATCTGATGGCTTGTCAGCGTGGGACGAATGAATATTGGTACCGACGCCATGGAGAATTGAAATGTATGTTACGGAATTTAGGAACTCCAACATGGTTCCTAACCCTAAGCTGTGCCGAGTACGCTTGGGATGATTTACTGGATTTTCTACGAGAGGCAAATTCAAACATTAAAAACATCGAATACAAGACAGCAGGAGAATTGTGCTCATTGGATCCGGTTAATGTTTTCAGATATTTCAAACATAGATTTGAGGCTATGATGTCCTTTATCTGCAATAAAAAAATCCACCACTTGGAGAAGTTGTGGATTTCTTTTGGAGAAAAGAGTACCAAGCAAGAGGTGCTCCTCACATTCATATGCTGTTGTGGATCAAGGATGCTCCAAAATTTGGAACAGATGCTGATGAAGCAGTGTTATCTTTCATTGAAGAATATGCAACATGTGCTATACCTAAAAGCACAGAAGAGAAAAAGTTAAAAGAGCAAGTTTTACGTTTCCAAAGTCATCGGTGTGGAAAATACTGTCGACGGAAGTACAAGACCAAAGATAAATTCTACACAAAATGTCGATTTGGATTTCCTAGACCTGTTCTTTCAAAAGGAAGAGTCAACAGTTTTATGTCAGCTGTGCGACATACTATTACAAGAAAATCTCCCAAAAATACGTACAACCTAAGAAGAAAAGAAGAGTCAAAATATATAAATGACTACAACCCAGTCATTTTATCCATGTGGAATGCTAACATGGATATTCAGTATGTGGCAGACAATTCTATTGCTGTTGCTCGGTATGTCACATCTTACATCACTAAATCTGAAAAAACAGAATTGAAGGAAATGTGGGAAGAGATTTCTCACGAGAAGACTGTCAGTAAGAAGCTGTACAGTTTCAGTTTAAAGATGTTATCGCATTGAGAAATTGGATCCTACGAATGTTCAGATAGGTTATCATCTGCAAGTCTCTACTCGAAATCAAGAAGAATAATTTGGGTCAGTTTAGGCCTTGCAGGAATGCGAAATCGGGTACTGAAATCTGTTGGAGAAATTGAATATTTGGCCGAGAACGACCCAGAAAGTACAGATATTTTGAAAACAAACATGTTGGACACATATTACCCAAAAAGAAGTCATCATCTTGAGAACATGTGTCTCTATGAAGTGCTGCAGAACTACATTTTTTCACGGAAAGCCACAGAAGACATCAACAATGGAAAATATAAAGTCATTTGTGAGGAAGGATGTTTAGTGAAGCAAACAAAAGGAAGTTTGATTAATCACAGGAAGCTGAGTTGTGACACTACTGACAAAAAGGAATTTTACTACTTGGCACTTTTACTGTTGTTTAAACCATGGCGTTCTGAGGACGAACTACTTGGAGAATTTCAAAGCTATGAGGATTCATTTGAATGCAGTATTTTCAGGAATTATGTCCAAATGTTAAACGAAGAAATTGAACAGGAAGCTACAATTGCAGCTGAAGTAGCTAGAGACAGTTCTCAAGACTGCCAAAGTTCTGGAACGCTCAGTCAAGATCCCCTAGGACAACCAATCGTAGAAAATTAAGCTGCAATAGCCATGACTGAAGTGGAAACGGCTATGAATCAAGCTCAGGAAGATTTAATAGAATTACCAGATTTGGAACAACAACTGAATGAAGAACAACGAAAAATTTATGAAGAAGTCAGAAAAAAAATTGATCACGGATTACTACATGAAAATAAAGAGTGCACATGCACAGCATTTGAACCAATTAGGTTGTATGTGAGTGGACAAGCTGGAACTGGGAAAAGTTTCTTAATTAAAGTCATCAGAAGCTACCTACAGCAAAAAACTGATTCAACTTTATCTTGTGTTGTTACTGCTCCAACTGGGTTAGCAGCATATAATATAAAAGGAATTACTCTCCATCGCTTGCTAATGTTACCAGTGGAGCATGAGAACAAAATAGAATATCACAAGCTAACTGGCGAAGCATGTTTCGAAGTTTCAAGAGTGTTGAAGAAGATGCAAGTTCTCATTATTGATGAGGTAAGCATGGTATCAAACTTAATGCTTGCCTTTGTGCATTTAAGAATGCAGCAAATTCTAAAAAGAGACTATGACGTGCTATTTGGTGGAAAACATGTTATAGTTTTTGGGGATCTACTGCGGCTCACTCCAGTTAAAGGACAACCAGTGTTTAATACTGTGACACATGAGGACACGAAGAAGTCATTAGGAAGCATTGGTAATGCAAATATTTGGTCATTCTTTGAGTACAAAGAACTCACTACCAATATGAGGCAAGCAAATGATGAAGAATATGGAAGTATTCTGAAAGATATCAGAATTGGACTACTCACAGAAGTAGGCAGAAAAGCATTACAGAGTCGGTTGCTACATAATTTATTTCCAAGTGAAGAAATAGTTGCAGTGAAAATATACAAGAACATTGCAGAAAAAAATACTGTAATCTGCTTAATGCCAACACTACGTGAATGCTCGATATTCAATGAGGAACTTTTTAAATTGGAAAAGGAAGAGATTAAGAAAATGGAAGCAGGGGACAAAATCCAACATGAAAGAATTACTATTACATTAACAGGCGAACTGAAAAGTAAATTGGATTCTCTAGAGAAGAACATTTCAAAAATAGCTGGATTAGAAAAAAATCTATATCTTTGCATGAACTGTCGAGTATTTCTAAGGAGAAATTTGGATGTTGAAAAAGGTTTAGTGAATGGAGCTATGGGTAAAGTTGTGGGTTTTGTTAACTACCAGAAAAAAGAAGGAATTGAGTTTTTAAAAATAAAATTTGATCAGATTGAAGAGGTAAAAGACATTAGTCGTTGTTCAGTCCGTTTTTTGCTTGTGAAAGACTTATATGTACGTAGGAAGCAGTTTCCATTTTCTCTAGCATATGCTGTAACTATTCACAAGTGTCAAGGATTAACTGTTGATAGTGCATTTGTAAACATTGGATCTACTGTGTTCAAAGAAGGTATGGCATATGTTGCTTTGTCACGAGTGAAAACATTATCTGGTTTATTCATGATAGACTTTGATGACTCAAAAGTTAGTGCTGATGCAAATTGTGTTAAGGAGTATAATAGATTAAGAAGAACCCATGCTCCTCATTTAGGTCAGTATCCTGTGTTGGAGAAACGTGTTGTTTGTCGGAAAAGGAGATTTGAGAATATCTGTCATGAGGATGTAGAGAAGAGAAAACAAAAAGACAGTGATGTGATTGCAAGCAAAAAGAAAAAGGACAATGTTGAACAGGTTGTTGGTTGCCATTTTGAAAATAGCTCTGGTGTCAACTGCTACGCAAATGTAGTGCTGAATGTTGTATTTTATCTTGAAAGTTTGCAAGAGCAGATAATAGAAAATCATGAAAAAGATTCTGTTCTGTGCTAAGTCTTCTTTATGAGAAACTGAGTGTTGATAAAGCTAAAATAGAAAGTGCGAATGAAATTAGAAATCTATTAGATGTTTGTTCAGGACGAACACAGTTTTCTCAAAATGTCCAGCAAGATGCACGGGAATTCTTGCTGTACATCCTTTTGGTACTTGAAGATGAAGGGGTAGAAATAGAAAATATGTTTGGTCACTCTTATAAATGGGAACATAGTTGTGAAAACTGTTTCTACACATGCAGCTCTAATGTTGATTCTGAAAGGTTTATCTATTTAACATTGCCAGAGACTAAATCAGTGACTTTTAGTAAATTAGTTAAAGATGCCAATCACAACATGGAATGTTCTAAATGTAAATCAGACATGTTTTCAACGTTATTTTTAAAGAAATATAGACAGTATGTAATTTTAATGATGCAACGTTGTAGAGCTGATGGAACAAAATTGGACACTTTAATAAAGAAATTTACAGGACAGCAATTATCAATTTCTGGCAAAACTTTTGTAACAGTTGCAATAATTTTCCATGATGGGCCTTTTGTAACTTCTGGTCATTACACAGTTTTTCTTAAATGTGAAAAAGGCTGGACACTGTGTAATGATTCTCAATTGGTTTTCAAGCAACGTTTGCCTTTTGATTTAGCAAATTCCTATTTAATTTTTCTGAAACCAAAATTTTAGAAAGAAATTGCAACATCTGTAGAAAACATTATTACAAATTAATTGGATTACCATCGGAAATGTCATCAAAAAATATTTTAAAAATTACCATTTGGCCTAAAGGAAAGGTAATAATTTGCATTGTGGACTTCTTTGGCACAAATTATTTTGGTGATTATGCTTATGCAACAGAATTTTCAGACGATATTTACTGAAATTAGTTATTGTTCTTACGTGAGATTTATATTGCAAATGTTTCATTTCTATTACGGTATGTTTTAGTGAGAAGAGATTCTGGGCTTTTTCAAACAATCTTTCTGATTGTTTTTTTTTTTTGCCCGCTGTTAAGTGATGAATGCAATTGCTTTTACGATTTACAGTAAAATGCAATATATTCTGAAAACAGCAAAAAAAGGGCAAAAAAATGTTTGTTGAAATATGAAAATATGTGCACTGTATTCTAAAATGTATTGTTAAATAGTAATACCTTTTTCTTTTTTTACAGATTGAGAAAGGAAAAATATAAAAATAAACTTCTTTATAGAAAGTTAAATAAATCACTTATTTTTCTTTAAGTTATTTTCATTGTCAGGTAAGTGTGAAATTTCTGGAATTATCACACATTTACTTTAATGCTCACTTTTTTTCACTACTCTTCTCTATGCTTTTCTCATTTCTGTAGTAGTCCCTCATGGACCTTGTAGGGTGATTACATTTTTTTGGGTTTTAAAAAAAAAAAAAAAAAAAAAAATGTGCGTACCGTCACTAAAAAATTTAAAAAAAAGTTAAGAGGTAAGGTTGGCTCTTAAAAGAACCGTTGTGTTCATAAAGGGAAAGAAAGAATGGGAATACTAACAAGGACCACAGATGTGCTGGTCTATCCTATTGTTTATGAGGGAAACACTGGTCTCCGCATGAACAATAAGGCCATGACATCTTGTGCACCTCATTGTAACTCTCCCAAAACGAGGGTTTATATCCAGAGGAGCAGAAAAGGGTGATGCTCCCACCGCAGAGGAAGGGCTCAGCTGAGCTGCCGAAGATGTACTCGGCTGAGCTTCTGCAGGTGTGCTTGGGTGACTTACTGGAGATGTTTCTCCAGTATGTCTAGCATAAGTCCTGGGATGTTTATCCTTAATGTGTCTAACCATAGAGTGATTTCCAAAGGAATACTTCTTCCTTGGATTCCCTCTAGATAAGACACGCTCACAAAGTGAGCAGGTGACTAAAGGAGCATTTACCTTTTTCTGCCCCTCTGGATAGGTGAAATATTCCCATACAAAAGAAGTCTTTTGTTTCCTCCTTCTCTCTCTGATGATGCTGCTACCAGGCTCACTCTCAGAAGAGGACTGCTGTTCTGCCATCGTATCACAAAGACAACTCAGCTCCTTCTCCTAAGGGATCACAAGCAGAAATGAGGGGAATGGGTGTGGTGTAGGAAGGTTCAAGAACTGAAAGTAGTTTAAACCAATCAAAAGTGTTGTTTCTTGATCACATGACCAACCGTGCGCGTACGTTACGCTTACGGAGCGCTTACGGAGCGCTTACGGTAAAAGTACGCATGCACGTATAAAAGACACGCGCGCATGCGCATAACAGGCACGCTCCAACACTTCCGCGTAACGTGCGCGCGCGCGTACGCGTGTAACGTATGCGCTTACGCGTCGCGTACGCAGTACGGACGTCTACGCAAATTGCGTAACCATACGCAAACAGAGTAGAAATATTACGTACATAAAGCAAAACGTGCGCTTACGGTAAGCTTACCGTACGCGCACGAAAAAAAAAAAAAAGAAATTTGTAAAAAAGATTCACTATGTTATACTACTATATCTTACCTGTTGGGTTAAAAAAAGGTGAAAATTTATATATTGCAGAATGCATTAAATCTTACCATAGTGTTTAAAGGGAATAAAAAGTAAAAAAAAAAGATGTAAAAAACCTTGCAAAGATAAAAAAATAAAAATGTTTCACACACGGTAAATATAAGAATTAGCATTTAAAAAACCATACAAATTCACTGAAAAAACCATGGGTTTCACACACGTTATAGTTAGGAATTAGCATTTAAAAAACCTTGCAAATTCACTGAAAAAACCATAGGTTTCACAGACGTTATAGTTAGCTGGACATTTCACTCGTAAAAAACCAATGAAATTCCCCCGTTATAGTTAGTTAAGCTAACTATAACTCACGCATGCGCAATCCACTGCTGTATTTGGATGTATATGTGTATAAGTACATATGAGTGAGTACATGTATGAGTGACTGTATAGGACTGTTGGTGAATGAGTGGATGTGTATGTGGATCTTAGAATTACAGAAGAGATTGTTGAAACTGGTATTGGAATTTCTAATATTTTTTTATTTTTTAGTCTCTATTTTTGAATGTGTGTATCAAAGGTTATATTAGGGTGAGAGGAGGTCTGCCACTCTATCACAAGGATGATGTCATCAGTGATGTCATCAGTGATGTCATTTGAGATGTCATCAGTGATGTCATGAGTGATGTCAGTGACCATGTCATGAGTGATGTTATATGTGACGTCATCAGCAGTGGATTGCGGGTGCGCGAGTTATAGTTAGCTTAACTAACTATAACGGGAGAATTTCATTGGTTTTTTACGAGTGAAATGTCCAGCTAACTATAACGTCTGTGAAACCTATGGTTTTTTCACTGAATATATATATATATATATATATATACATATATATATATATATATATCTATAATAAATACCACATATATGTGTTTATTTATATCAATATATTTATACATAGTATAAAAATGCTTAGTGAAATCAATTTACATTACTTTTATATATGATAATTTTTAAGATTTACTACTTTAAACTATACATCCATCAGAAAAAGAATATTTGTGTACGTTTATGATGATATTAATGTCCACAATGTTTTTTTCGATATTTTTGTAATTTCCATTCTAAGTATAGGAACACAATGTTGGGCCTAATTTTGGGCGGAAACGCTCTGTCCGACACCGTCTTGGATTCGGGAACTGACGACTCGCGGTCAGCAATTCCGCCCAACTGATTACGATGTGACCGAACACTGTTCGGTTAGAGTCCCATTTACTTCTATTGGAGCCTGTGTTCTGCCCAACAACACAGGCCCTCGCGGTGTGCGGAAAACCCTGCTGCAGTCACAGGCACCCCATTGTGCCTGTCATACAGTTACAGGGGGGATCCCTTAGGTACCTCTTTGGGCCCAAAGTGGAGGCCGCAGGATAAGCGGAGGTCTGCCAGGGCCCCCAAAGTCAGTTTCCGACAGCCTTTTTGTGTCAGACATGTGGACTCGGAAAGGCTTTTGGAAATCAGGATTGTAATTGCTCAGTCAGAAACACAGTCTGTAGAGCTGTCCAATGCGGTTCCGACGGACATGAATTCTCTGAGAATCCGCCGGTCGGAACCAATTCAGAAAAACCGTGTGGATTAGAATCTGACCGCTAACATCGTAATCGGTCAACGCATTGTAAACCGACCGAGTCGGTCAGATGTGTTTCGAAACGGTCAAGGATTTTCCAACTGTCGGTAGGATGCTTTCCGCCCAACATCGTAATGAGGCCTATTGTTTTAAACAGTATTTTTGACACAATATGTTTGTCAATGATATTGTTTGCCATGATAATGTGTCATTGATCCCAAAATGCCAGTATTGCAGTACTGGATCTTTAAAAATATATGGCATTGTATGAAAAGGACCCTTGAGAGGTTAGGGTGGATTTCAGGCCCAGGGTTCTTTAGGAGTTTAATGTATAAAATTTGCATTGTTAACAACATGCACTTGAATTTATATGTATATACTGAGGTAGTGTTATTGTTTTTGAAGTTATTTTGCTATGACCTGATAAAGTGCACTTTCTTGGCCATTGCAAACTAGGCCTCAGTACCATCTTCCTCAAAATGGATGTTACCCCTGCATGTTCACTGTTTATTATTTCTGCTGCACAGAGTCAATGCAAGTCAGTTGTTGTAATTTTCATTGACTCTGTTCTCAAAGATGTTTTTTTAACAAGGGCTCAGTAATGTTTCAACTGCAGTTTTAGCCAGGTTCTATGAGAAGAATTCTTATATAAACCCTCAGATTTGGGGGTGAGCCAGAAGACTTTCTTATACTGCTAAGGATACTGTCCGATTTCTTACTGATTGAGTTGCTCATTGGGACTTAAGGACATATGTATCAAACCCCCCTTTAGCGATTCTCAATTTGTGATTTTTAGTGAATCGCAAGTTGAGAATCGCAAAACGGGATGTATATAAAAAATCGCAATTTAATAGCGATTCCGTAAAAATCTCTATTTAATTGCGAGATTTCAAATAGCGATTCCTTATCTGAAAAAATCGCAATTTTGCGAAATTAGCAAATTAGAGAATCGGAAACTCAGGTGCAGCATGATGACATCACAACCAGGAAGTGTGACTACCCATGCTGCACCTGAGTTTCTGAAGCACAGTATGAGAGAAGGAGTGGAGGTGAGGGAACTCTGCAGTGCAAGAACCAATGGCAGACACTGGAGACATGGCCAGCCAGGAAAAACAGCAGCAGGGGAAACAGCCAGGAAGAGAAAACATAAGTTTTCTGAAACTGAACTGGAGGTCCTGATACAGGAAATGGTGATAAGCCACAAACTGCTCTTTGGCAAGAAGTCAATGTGGGTGCCGGAGACACGCAAGCGGAGGTTCTGGTCAGACATCCAGCGCAAAGTCAACACAGGAGCGTGGAAGATCTACGAAAGCGCTGGTATGATATGCGCCAGCGCTCCAAGGAGAAGGTGGCTGCCAGGTTGGAGCAAGCAAAGAAGGCTGGTGCTGGGCCCTCCACCGCCACTGACTCCACACCACTTGAGGAACTGGTTGAGGGGACCATGCTACTAAAGAGTGTGATGGGCGTATCCGACCTGGACAGCTCCGATCCCCCGGCACCAAGACAAGGTAAGAAGCATGCCATCACCCCCCTGTTACACCCCAACTATCCCCACACACCCAGTAGCGACCCATGGGCAGATCAAAACAAAAACTCCAGTGCAGGAAACCAAGCACACACAGCAATGCATTATGGGAGATGTAGTCACATGAGGCTGTCCTCAGCAACAAATGTGCTGTCAAGGCCAAGCATATGCATGCAGCATGAGGTGGCACACAACAGCCAGGATGTGGCAAGGGCCCTGGTACAGATCACATCTGCTGTGGATGAGCTACGGGCAGCTCGCACTACTGGACCAGGAGTCCTCACTCCAACAGATGAGGACGCACAATCAGGCAGGAGCAGCATCACCCCCCACCCCCCCTCCGGAAAGGCGCCATAGTGGGCGTCACAGCAGGGCTACTGGGACATGTGAGGAGGGCACTGTGCACCCCCTGCCAGGGGCTCCGGCACGACAGAGCTGCACTTAAGGTGTACTAAGTTGGACCAGGAGTTGGGTGCCTCAACCCAGTTCACATGGACACTTGCTCCGGATTGTGCAATCGCACTGTGATAATAACATGTGCTGTGCATTTGACTATACATTGTGGGGAACACAGGGTGTGTGGCGTCATTTATCCTGAAGTTAAGGAAATAAAACACTACCTCACAACTGATATTTAGCATTGTGTCATATATTCTTACCTAGAAATAGTTGCGTGCAATCTCATCTCGCCTCTGGCGCTCAGCAGCTGCACCAACTACACCGGCTGGCATGCGTCCTGGCGCATGAACCCTCATCATCGGATGAATCCAATTCACTTAGCTCCACTGGGGTGCCTTTCCTGGTGGCGATGTTGTGCAGCATGGCACATGCTACCACTATCTTGCAACAGGTCTGGGGGCTGTATTGTAGTGCCCCTCCACTCTTGTGTAGGTATCTGAATCTGCTCTTGAGTATCCCGAAGGTCCGCTCAATGGTACATCTGGTTGCTATGTGGGCACTGTTGTACCTCCACTCCCCAGCATTGGATTCAGGTAGGGAGGTAGGGAGTCAAAATGAAGTCACGGACCGCATACGCACTGTCACCTGTGGGGTGGGAGGAATATGGTTAAACACTGTCCTGGCAATGCTATCCTTTACTAGTGTGTCCTTTGTACAAATGCATTTACCTAGTAGGTATCCCTCACCAAACTCCCCACTTGTGAGTCGACGGTGTATCCCACTGTGGCGGAAGATGAAGGCGTTGTGCGTGCTGCCTGGGTATTTTGCGACAATGTCGGTGATGATGTGCTTGGCATTACACACCACCTGTATGTTCAGGGAATGGTAGGATTTGCTATTCCTAAACACATACTCATTCTGTGAACGGGGGGATATTGCAACATGTGTCCCATCTATGCATCCAATGACGTGGTGAAATTGGGCTATTTGATAGAACTCCTGCTTTGTCTGGTCTAGTGCCTGTGGTGTGCTGGGGAAGTGGATGTGGTGATGCAGCCTCTGGAGCATGGCATCAAGGAACGCGTGGAAAAAGCACGACAATGCACTCTGTGAGACCCCTCCTGCTGAGGCTATCACCCCCTGGAAGCTACCTGATGCCAAGAGGTGCAGTGAGCACAGGACCTGGATGTGGGTGGGGATGGTGTGTGTCCTGTGTGTGCGGTGTTCAAGGATAGGTTTGAGCTCCTCAATTAAATCAAGGATGCTCTCTTCATCCAGCCTGTAGTTTGTATGGGTCTCCTCCTCAGTGCGCTGGAACAGGGTTATACGTGCATGAAAGATCCTCTCCTGGCGTCTCCTCCTCAGTGCAGCAGCTCTGATTCACAGCCTCCTGGCTATCACATACAGTCCAGCCATTGTGGAAAAATCTGTTGCATTGTGTGCCTCCTTAAATTGTTTGCACCTGGTTACCATCTGCTCAGACTTGGTGGTAATTGCGATTCTCAAATTTGCGAATATGTTGAAATCGCAATTTCATTTCATTTTGATTACCAAAAATGCAAATTTTCAAATTGCGATTTTTGCTAGGTGCAAATCGCAATTTTGGAATTCGCACCAATATTCGCAGACTTTCTGATTCGCGGGGTGATTAATAGCTATTTTAGCGATTCCTTATATTTGCGATGCGAGAATGTCTCATACATCGCGTTTAGCAAAATTTTAGTCGCAAACGCTGTTTTTTGCAATTCGCAGCGTTTGCGAGTAAAATTTTGTTTCATACATATGGCCCTTAGATTATTTCTGATTTTGTGCATACCTTCGATTTTCCTAAGTGCTAAGAGCTTTCATGACAATTACTTTAAGCATTTGCACTTATGATTTCTGTGTTGTGCCTTTAACATTTGTGTATTAAAATTTTCAATTTTTTTTTATAGAACCATAGAACTCTCGTATTGACTCTGTCTTTACTTATATAACAGTATTTTTTTATATGTTTTATGATGCCTTGTCTTGGGACACATTGCCTCAAGAAATTGGAAAGGCATTCACTAGATGGTTAGACTGTCCATCAGCTAGAAATGGAACAATGACGAGGGATTTATGGACCCCAATTCACCAAAATGCCAGGGTTACCAAAACTGACTTCACATGCCCCTTGACCTTCACTTTCACTCACACATACATACGCTTATACATATACATGCATTCACACATGCACACACACTCACCCATGCACACACTCTGCCTACACATGCACCCACATTCACACATACATACACTCTCTTAAATAAACACTCAAAACTGCAAGCATGCACACAACATACATCCATTTAAAAGCCTTTTTTTTACTTACCTCAGCTGCTAGGTAAAGTCATATTCCAGCTAATGGAACTCCATGTTTTATTAAACTAATAGTGAATAATGTAATATTATTCACTATTACTATAATACATTTTTTTTTACAAAATGCGAGGTGAGGGAAGCCTCCACCGACGTCCATAAAGACGAGCTGCTTCTGTTCCTGCTGCTGATTTTGCCACAGCTGACCGCTAGGGTTCGCAAAGGCAGTGCCAGAGGTCACAAGGGGCATGCCCCCACGCGACCTTTAAATGACTTCCATGATTAACCCCTATTATTCTTATATGTGCTTTTGCAAAATCAGAGCTGTGACGATTCTAACCGAATGGACTGACAGAAGAAAGTGTTAATTTATAGCGTGCCAATAATGTAAAAAAAAAAGAAATAAGTGATCAGTTTTGGGAGCTAGAGTTGTCACAGTCTCCAGACATTAATTTGCTCTTGATTTCTGTAATTCCAGAATTTGTAATCGTGGAACCGACACCTTTGGCTCCACCTTAAGTAACAAAGATGTACTAATGCAGCTGAGTCCCAGGTTGGGAGCTCCCGGGTGCCAGCAAATTAAACAGCTTTTCTCTGGCTCACAATTTTCATTCACTAAATGAACTGCTGTACAGTATCCACTTCCTCCTGCCTCAGCTTGTTTGGCGTTTTAAAACAAAAAAAGCATCTGATGGAATGAGCCAACCTTCGTTTGTTCAGACTTGTGGCTGTAAGAAACTGAATCAATGATGATACATGTATAGCTCACTCATGTTCAGAGCTTATAATTCAATGCGGAATTCACAGCACATTGATACTCATTGAAAAATGTTCAAAATAAGCCATACATAACTTTGTTTAATGTTCGTTCACCTTTTCCTTCCAACAATGCAAAGTCAAGTGTATCATGCACAATTCATAATATTGAGGAGGACGCACACATCTAAAATTAAACTGTATCCCAGCCACTAAAAACTAGTAAATATCATATTGCTAAGTAGCTTTTTTGTTACATTCTGTTTTGGGTGGGTTCCTGGAGGCTGATGTGCAAAGGTGTCAGCTGTTCTAACTTAAAAGCCGCCTCCCATCTCTGATTTCCTATCAACCCCTTACACCCTCTAAAGGGACTTTGTTGCCATTAAATTCTTTTCCTAGCAATTGGTGTTACTGTGTTGTAAAATAGGAACATTTGTAATCTACTTTCAACATCTCTTTTAATTGTGTCTATCTATAAAACATGTGTGTAAACATCCTTCCGTGCTCGGATAACTTATAGGTGGGAGCAAGTACAGCCAATCTCTTTCTACCCTCTCCCCTTCAGGACTTGGTTGGCACAGTCAGCAGGTGGGTTGGTGCATAGAGCAGTCGTGATGGACGCTTGAAGTTAAAATGGGTGGAGAAAAGATGGTTTGTGAGATTGCATAGTTTTTTTTCTGCAACCGTAGCAAAGTTCTGTGGAAAGCTTTTTAACTTTTAGGAGGACTACTCATATTTTTACTTTATCACAGCTGAATGCAAATAGTAATTTTTGCAAAACATTTTGTCACAAAGATAACTTAAACTTTTGAATATTTTACACTTTTGAATTTGGATTTTTGAGCACTTTCAAAAGTGTAAATTACTGAAAAATGAGTAGAACACATGGAAAGAGCAAAAATTGAGGAGAAATTAATAATTTCATGTTATTCCATGGTGTTACACTTTGGAGCTGCCTCACCTTTGTAAATCTGGGGCAGCATCAAAAAGCAATGGGTGTTGCGGTGGAACGACCTCAGCAACACCGATTGCATGCCCCTTTGCCTCAGAGGACTGCAGCGGAAAGGGGCATATTTTCACGGTGGCCTTAAGCATCGCAGTGTGGCTTGGCACCCCCTTGTAAATAAGCGAAATGGAGCTGGTCACCAGAGCAGCAAAAAAAGGGATGCTCTGGTGGCGTTTAGGGCTTGTAAATATGCCCCTCATTGTTCTTTCCCTGTGCATTGCACTGAGAATAGGAAAGCTTTGCTAATGGTAATCTTACACAGACAAATCCAGCAAATATTGCCATTGTGCATTAAAAGTATTTCAAGAGGATTTACAGAGGGAAAATGTGCATACAGCCTCCAGTTTGGGTGGGCTGATTAAAGGGAATTTTGTCTTACTATGATGTGATAATTACTCAGGGTGAAAACCCATTGCTTCGGCAAGGTAAACTGGGAATCTTTATAACCTTTGCAAAGAGTAAGAACAAGGAACTTGGAAAAATATTGCTGCAAAAAAATTACTACAGAACCTCGATGGGAGATGTGACAAAAGACCTGGTCAATGCAAACGATTAGCAAAATCCAAACACAACTGCAATGTTCAGTGTTTATAATCTAAATGCACTTCAGCTATTTTGTTATCTTTTTTGCTACTGTGGAAATATCAATCCACACATTTGTGTTGTCCTGATTTGATTTGTAACATATCATCTGTGTGTATATCTTAACTGGTGTTTGTCAAGAGACTAATACAAAAAGCAACAACTAAAATGATAAGTATTAGCTCATAATTGTCAACAACAGGGGCAGCCCTGAAAACCATGGGCAAACAATACAGGGAATCCTAACAAGGGTTCAAGTTGGCACAATACATGCATCCAATTCTTAAAGGCCTAAAAAAAACATTCTAATGTGAGAAATATGAAATGATATAAGAGAAACATGTTTTCATTGAAGAAACAGAAGAGAAAGAAGAAAAGAGAAAAACCCATGTGTGAATGTATACAATTCATAGAAAAAGTTTTTATTAAATAGTTCAATCTGTAAACATATACGAAAAAAAGGCGCTCAACATAATACATAAAACAATTCCTATAAACAGTGCAAATTATAGACAAACAAGTGGCTGAGGAGAAAGGTTTACAAAAATCAGAAGTTCAGGACAAAACTGAAACAACAGAAAGCAAACAATGTATCCTCTTCAATTTTCGGCCACATCTGTGCATTGATGGCATTACGACCATAGTCAAACTAAATGGCCATCTTCAGGACAAATGGTAATTTTATGAGCATCCGTACCGATTTCAATAAAACATCTATTGTTAAGGTGGACCCAACCGAAAGTAAAATGATCATATGGAGACCTCCCAGAGAATAACTTTGGTAAAATGAAGATCCAGAGGAGATACTGGATTATAGTGGTAGGAGCTTATTCATGAATTCAAAGGCTCCAAGAATAAGGAAATTGGTGGACCAGCCTATTCCTTCAAATTGTTTTAAGAAGCCAAGTTCATTGGAAAAAGGGATTTACACATCTGAGCTAATAGATCGCATAGTTACAGATGCATATACTTGAACTGTCAGTCATAATAATAGATTGGCATGAACATATGGGGACAAGGCTCATAGGCTTAGTCTAGCCCAGGGGGTTCTGTAGCGCACTGACCACATGAATAATTGTCTACGGCTGCGCTAGACTAGACTCAATGCTGGGATTCTTTTTGACCCCCTGACATTTAGAAATCTCCTCTAAATACAGGAATAAATGTCCTGGTTCATATATTTCTGGCTTTGCATTTTACTTTACCCTTGTCAACTGGTCTAGATAGTTTTACCAAGCCTGCCTTTAAAAATTCCATGAAGTGTTTGCTAGACAGGTTTGTCGATTAGTTTTCTTCATCAGCACTCATGAATGGTAGAGGTGAAGGTGGGACTGCAATTTCTGCTGTTTGAGGTGAGGATATTTCAAGTCAGGAGTGCCCTTTTGTCTATCTCTGATTAATCCTTCAGAAAGGCTATGCCAGCCAGGTGCTGAAACTTTACACATCTTTGTTCCTACGTTGTGGGTGCTCTGGTTTGGAGACAGCCCCAGTGCTATCTGTTGGGAGAAGTATATCTTTCATAAAAGATTGTGTCTGGAGTGCACCCTAAGAAGGACACTTGAAAGAGAACCACATCAAACTAGTTCTGAAGTTTGAGACAGTTGATTGGCAGCCCTTGTCTAGAAAATGAGAATAAAGTTGGACCCAAAACACCCCACTTTGGCCCTTTTACAAGTTCATTATCAAGGAAGAAAGTGCTCCACAAAGTACTCAAAGAACTGCTGTGCGACCTGGGATTCTGTCTTCCTGACAGTCAGTCTCCCAGAGGTGAGGGAACATCACCAGAATATACACTTTCTGTTGGAGGAGCTGAGGGTCTTCCTAATGCCTAGAAGCCTGACTGTAAAGTGAGGGAAGGAGTCTTCCTGACTCTGCAGGAGGAAAAACTGACCACGAAGTGAAAGCGAGAGTGTTCATGGCCTGAGGAGCACCCAGAAGAAACTGAATGCCCGAGAGACCAAAGCTAGGGAAGACCCATGTTACACAGGGTCTCACAGTCTCTCTGTGGTTGCTGGTGAGGACCACAAAAATGTATCTACATCCAAACATTAGCCCAATGTGGGCTGCATCCATCTTGATGTATTTATTGGCCCAGATTGGGGCTGCATTTACTATGCCATGCCTATCAGCCCAGGTCGGGGTTGCAACTGCCAGGCTATGTGTACTTGCCCTGGTCGTGCTGAAACTGCCAAGACATGTGTGCTGGCTGAAGTTGGATTGCATCTGCCTGATTGTGTACATTCCAGCCAGGCCCTAACTGTCGTGCTGATTATCTATGGCAGTCCTGACGTAAGCAAGGTTGCCAATGCACAGTGGTGCCAGGACCCGCTGACTCAATTTTGTAGTACTGATGACTGCTGTGTAATTATACAGACAAGCACTGGGCTGGGTATTAAAGGTATTGTGTCTATTGATTTCTGAGCTCATGTCCCACACGCTACCTCCCGGAGAAGCCTATGACTGCTCGTCCTTGCTACCCTGAGATTTAAGTACCGAAAGGGTTGTTCTTGGCCCACTGTCACTAGCCATAGTAGGACAGACCTAGGGACACCATTAGCAAACAACCTCAAACAGCATGTATGGGGACCAGTAGCCCCTGTCTGCTGTGTGGCCCCCAAACCGGATTTTACAAACCCCTATACTGTTTGAAAAGCTAAATTGTTGGATTTGTGGCTCAGTAACCAAATGGCTGTTAAGTCACAACTCATACACACTGCCAAAGCTGCAAGGACCTCTTTTCACTCACTGAAACTCATTTCCTGCATACTAAGTACTTCTGAAATGTTGCACAGGCCAAAGTCCTATCTCACATGGACTATAGCAACTCAATTCTCTCAGACTTTCTTAGATTATCTGCTTCGCTTATGAAAGCAATTCTACAATAAGCAGCTATGCTAATCACTGTAATGAGAACATAAAATCATTTCTCACCAGTATTAAAATACCACCATTGGTCTCCCGTAGAAGCAAGAATAAAATTGAACCTAATGTGTGTGGCCTTTAAAACAATTCGCAAACAGTGCCCAGAATACCTGAGGGCTGCTCTCAAAATTTCTGGTGCCATAAGAGCTCCAGAAACTCAATAAGTTGTGATGGTAAACCAAAAATCAGATGATGCAAAGCTGTCATTTAATCTTTCTCTAAAACAGATCTGGTATCCATCTCCAGAATAAATCCTGCACCCAACCCGCAGCAAGAAACCAACCCCTGATGCACATAGTCTTTGGCCATGGGCAAGGCGTTTGACCAAACTCTGATGACCAAACTCTGATTCACACAGCCTTGTGGCCAAGCAGACAATGTAACTTTTTTGGGTTCTTGTATAGGACTATTGATTTGTTTTTTTTTGTTGAACCCTTCTTTAAAATATATGTTTTAGCAGGTTTTATAAAATGACCTTTTTTCTTTGGTACTAGTTAAAGTAGACAACTTTTTCCTAACTTATTTTATGTAACATTTTTTTCAGGCTTGAATAGAACTTTTTATGGTGCTTCCTAAAGTGTTGGTTCCTCACCATCAAGCTGACCAATTGATTTTATTTGCATTAAAAAATTACATTCTTGCATCAGATGCAAAAGTTTCCGAAAAACTGTAAATGCAGACCAGATTATTTCTCATTTCCCTGTGAAATATCTGATGTAACAACTATCTCTTCCTTTTGCTTCTCTTGACTTCTTCTCCACACTTCTGCACAGGACATTTCATTGGCATGCAGTACTCTTAGATGTTTAATCACCCCTCTAGTCCTAAAGGAGTACATTTCTGGATGCCTTTATTGCAACACAAGATCACAAACGGTGCAAGTATCTTTCCAAACATTGAATTCGTTTTCCCTTCTTTGGATCTAAAATGGCTTCTGCATAAAGGGGGTGAGGGTGGGGTCACTGTTCCTTAAGAGGTGGAACTTGTTTCTAAAAGTCAGTTCAAAGTATAATAACCAGATTGCCCATTCGTATTTCTTGCACCTTTTTGTATTCCTTAAGGAGTCACAGGTCTTGTCAACATCAGAATTTGATTCTGAATGTCGCGATCCGAGAAACAAGTACAGTGAACCCGTAAATTTGTAAACTTTGAGTTTGATACGAAAACCCATTTGTCGAAGTAGTTTGCAAGTTGGAATGATGGAAATACAGACTTACATTCTCAATTAAATTGTTACATTTTAATTTTCCCATTTTGTAAGTCCTGCAAGTTTTATGGTATCAGGTACCAGAGTATGCTTGTTCCACCAATGCCTATTTTTGTCTGTTTGTAGGTGATCTGCAAATCCTTTTGACCACTGCAGAGATTTGAAAGGTTCCTGAGCATTTATTCATCCCCAATTACATATTTATTGGGTAGTCATACCAATTAATTAGATTCCTTGTTATTGCACTTCCCTGCAGCAAAGGAGACTATACTGTGTTTTTGCATTGTTTTTGTGTTTTCTGGAGCAATAAAAACTTTTTCTAGTTATGTACACAAAGAACAGGAGAGAAGAAATCCAGAAGAAGAGAAAGTAAATGAGCAAGAAGAACTTCAGGTTGTGGCTATGACATTTTGAAATCTTTACCATAATCCATAGTTTGAAAAGTTTTCCATTCCATTCCATTCAATAACTTTATTTCGGTCTCAATGACCATAAAAGTACTGTTACATAGAGTATAAAAAGACAGTATATACATTTAAATCATGAATGATACACAATCATAAATCTACTGCATAGTGTACAACTGCACATAGAGTATAAAAAGACAGTATATACATTTAAATCATGAATGATACACAATCATAAAGTTACTGCATAGCGAAAAACTGCACATTTAATAATGAATGGCCAGATTGGAAATAAGTACCGAAAAAAATCCCTAGGAAGTTAAAAGCAGATAAAATTGGGCTACTATCCCAGGTAAAAACATTAAAAATGTGTATATACAAAGTAGTAGCAACATGCTTACTAATTGAAAAAAGTCCGCCGGGCATGCCACATGGAGTTTAAGAAACGGGAAACAGCGAAGACGATAGGGGCATCAGTATCATATTTTAGAACTCTGTATGCCACAGCACATTGGATGAAACCTAGGTTCTTACATAATTGGATGAGCCAGCGCTGGTGTATTCTTCTGTAAGCAGGACAGAAAAAAAGCACATGTATATCTGTCTCCTCCTTATAACTACAGGCAGGGCATCCATTGTGGTCGGGTTTGGACCATTTGCTAGTAAAGCCAGAAGGCGGCAGAATCCCCATTCTGAACTGCATGTGCAGTTTTCTAGCTGAGCTAGCTTGGATATCATCCAGGAGGGGCTCCATTGAGTATTCATCTTTAATTTGGAGAAAGTCCGCCATCAGGCGACCACAGGGCGAGCTTTGGATAGTTGATAGTTTGTTCACTGTGTAGGATCTTACTAGTTCCAGACGTGAGATTGCTAGACAAGATTCTTCTGGCGATTTCCAAAGTTCTACTTTGCCCAGGTTTCTGCAAAGAGCTCTAATATGTTTGAGCCAGGGTAACTTTGCAGAAGCCGGGTTATTCAGTATCTCCTTGAGCTCAGCTTGATAGATGGCCAGTTCGGGGGTCGTCCATAGATGCGCCACTAAGTTAGGGGCCTTAGGGCTATCTCTTCGCAAATAGGCCTGATACCCAGATCTAGACGTAGGGGGATGAGGGGAGTGCTAGAGGGGAGACCTATCAACTGCCTCATGAAGTTCTTCTTAATTCTGTTCAGGCTGGTAGTAGAGCAATGTCCCCACAATTCCGCCCCATACATTGTAGCACCCCTGGCCTGGGGTCAAGTGAAGAGGTTCTATGCAATTTTGAGAGCCCTCCCACTGTCTTTGCTAGCTGCTTTGGTCACCTGGCACCCCCATTCCATATGCTCTGTAAGAGTAACACCCAGAAAGTCGAACACCGACACTCTTTCCAGTGAGGTGCCACGTAGGAATGGGTTAGCGCGAGACTTGTTTGCGGGGTTGAAGACCATATATTTGGTCTTTGATGTGTTGATCTTCAACCCCCGGTTCTTGCAAAAAGCGTCAAAGCTGTCCAGAATGCGCTGAATTCCCATGGGTGATTTTGATAATAAGAGGGTATCATCAGCGAACATCATCACTGGGACCCTCCCAGAGGCTAGCCTAGGGGCGACGTTGTCCTTCACCTCCCTAAGTTGCGCAATGAGTCCATTAATAAAAAGGCAGAACAGGGTGGGAGCGAGCACACAACCTTGCCGCACTCCCTTGCTCACTGGGAAACGAGATGTCAATTTGCGATGTTTCCCGAACCTTACTTGAGGTGGAATCCTCAATTCCCTCAAGACGTCCCAGAGTTTGCTCTTGGGAACGAGATCAAAGGCAGACTTCAGATCTACAAAGATTAAAAAGAGGCTGTCACCCTCTATAACCACAGTTTTCCAGTACAGGAGTTGTAGCCTGAATAACTGGTCGACGGTGGAGGTGTTCTTCCTGAAGCCGGCCTGATATGGACTCAGGATCTCTTCTTCTTCTATCCATGCCAATATGCGGTCAAGACGCACACAAGCAAAGAGTTTCTGGGATACGTCAATTAAGCTAATTGGCCGGTAATTAGTAGGCAGGAGGGGACAGGCCTTCTTAAAGACTGGGACAATTTCTGCACCTCGCCAGGTGTCTGGGGGGTCCAACCCGTTCATGATTGCATTGAACAGAGACCATAGATACGGTCCCCATACTTTCGGTTAATCCCGAAAGAGGTCCCCTGGTATTCTGTCAAGGCCCGGTGCTTTATTACTAGAGAGCTTGTTGATGGCATTCAGGACTTCGGGCAAGGTAATCTCTGTAGTCACCTCCTCAGCAGGCACAGGGAATATTGGTAAAGGATCTTCATTGCCAATTACTGGTGCTGTGCTGTTATACAAAGAGCTGAAGTGGTTCTCCCAAGCTTCGGATGAAATATTCGGCTCAATGGCTAACCTCCCTTGGTTGTCGCCTGAGCTAACTATTTCCCAGAATGTTCTCAGATCTTTACTTATTAGTGCAGTTTTGAGGCTTTCCCACCTTTACCTTTCCCAGTTCTTTTTTTCCGATTGGATGGTTTCTTTATACAATGCCCATTTTAACTTTGTTCCATTCCTGTCCTTTGCCTTGAACCATTTGCATTTGTGCTGGGGATTGGGCCGCCTAGAAGTCACTGGGTAAAATATGTCTTCAATATTTGTAGTTAATTCTAGATGCATTTTTACAACTACCTCTTCTGCTGAGGACAGGCCCTTTGCACCTACAGATTCCCCCATTTTTGCAAGTATTGGGGATACAATCTTATAGACCTTGGCCAACTTGTCAGGTGACTGTTTGATCTGCGGCCACCTAACTCTCCGCCTGTTGTTAGCTAGTACTAGTCCGTTGTCCCTATGTGCAATCGTGGGATCGGTGCTAATGTATCCCAGGTTTAGCCTCTTCAGTTCCAGAACCAGGGCGTTATGGTCGCTATCCTGTCTCGTTATGATGCCAAAACCGTGTACCATTTGCCACATTCTGGTCTCCACCAGGATGTAATCCAACAGAGACTCTTGACCTACTCTGTTGAAAGTTCGCTGCCCTGGACTGTCTGATTTTGTTCTGCCATTACATGCTTTTAGTGAATGAACTAGAGTGGTCACTATTTTCACTATTTCATCTGGTTAAAAGAAAATTCAGTCGAAGAACATAACCTGCTCTCTGTGTGACAAGAAAGCAGAGGAAACAGAGTCCACTACATAGGAATTAGAATGCTCAGCATGAGAAACAGTTTCTTGCTGAGAATATGTAGAGGAAGAGAGATGTTGAAGAGGAAGGTACATCTTTTATCACCACATAGTATGCCATCCATGCTGAGGAGATATTATGAAATTAGATCATCAGGAAACCATTCATTCTTGGTTCTGAACAATCCAAAAGTTTTGTATGGTGCCTATGAAGGTGATAACTTTTTGCGAGCATAAAGAGGAGCGCTTCCCTCAGTCAAATTGTACTTCATCACAAATCCTGCAAGAAGTAGTTTTTAACTGTTAATCTACTTCTCCCTTAATCTTTGTTCTATTTTCTATTAGGCACTAGTTCCCTAAACCTACTTTTCCTGGTTTTGTTTTCCCCAAAATAACAAAAAACACAGAAAAGCACAAAAATAAGCGGTTCTTTTTAGAACCTTCTTTACTGGTTTAAATAAAGGTAAAATTAAATGGTGTTTCTTATGTATGTAACTTTACATTTCTATCTACGTATGTGTTTTTATGTATAAAAATGTATACAGGTATGCCAGGTCCTGTATCCCATTCATTGTGGGGAACCGAGTGGGCCTTTGCAGTCGTGCACCTGTAGCTGAGACCTGTACCCAAACCACCACAGGCAGTCAAAAGGCTTTGCACTGCCTAGGTTAACAACAGGCCTCAGCCTTTGGCCAGGCTTCTTCCCAACCTGCAGTAAGGGTTGATCATAGGCCAGGCTGAATGCCAAACTGCCATGAGCACCCAACCTCCACAGTACACGGCCTTCTGCTGTGCATGGTGGCAGTTTGCTACAGTACCTAGCCTTTGGCGAGGCCCTGTGCCAACCCCACCATGAGCACCCAACATTACAGCTGCCAACCCACAAAAGTCCTGTTTAAAAAAAAACGATTTGCAAACCTTCATGGGCTTACGGACCTTACTTTGACCTTTAATTGATTCTGCCAAACTGGTTCCAAAGTCATTGACATGGATCTTTGAAGCTTGCCGTGGGTGTGCAGCCCTATGCCCATGAAGCTTGTAATAGGTCTGTGCCCCCAAGACAGGATTTGTGTATTTTGGGGGCCACAAACCCTGCCCCGGGTTCATTGAGCCCTAAAGGAAAATCAGCATGTGTTTTGTTTTTATTCATAACACCCTCCCAATACAGACCTGGGGATCAGGGTGTAATCACCCTGCCCTTTATGTGCCCTTTCCTGTTTTTTCAATGTACAGGTGCAGAATCCCCACGTTTGGTAATGGCAACATTTTTCCTAATATTGCGCAGAGAAATCAGAGTGCTTTAGTTTCGTGTACACAATTAGAGTTTACTGACACACAAGGGACAAGAGGAGGGAAAGCTCTCTCATCCAATCGATTTGAAGATTTTTTTAATTTTGGATCCACAGAGGTCAGAAAAATAAGGTTACTTTAACTCCAAGAATTAACAGTCCAGATATCTCTAAAATGTATGCTCTTCATGCCACAACTGAACACTTTTAAAGCTAATTTCTTGAAAAATACTAAATGGATTTACACTAGACCAAGCAAAGACACTTCCTTGAGTAATGTTCTACCTTATGCCAAGTTTGTGTAATTCCATTAAGCCATTTGTATTGAAGAGCAAAGATACTTGATGGAGTTAAAATGAGAAAAGTCAGTTTTGGAACACTACTTTCTTTGGCCTGTGCTGGATTTGCGAAAAAATTATTTGGAAGATTCACAGTGGATGAAATTGTTTTGGAGAGTTTTGTGCAGATTCATCGAAGAACACCTAAGGTATTAAGAAATTGAAAAAGTATTTTCAATTAAAATTGTGACCGGATATTATCATGGTCTGTGTAATATCTATATATATCTATATGTCTCTCTCTGTATATATATATATCTATATATATATATATATATATATATATATATATATATATATATATATATATATATATATATATTATCTACTGGCAGTCGCCAGTAGATAGTTATAGTTACGACCCTGTTTCCATAGGATATCTGAAAATTCTATTTTGAATAACTTTGGCGGCGGTTGACGAATACTCGCGAATTTTTCAAAATAGGTGGGGCGCTCCGCTCCGCTCCTACCCTGAAAGTCTCGGGGTGATTAGTCAAGCGGGGGCCAAGAAAAAAGGGGGGTCCCAAAACGCGTTTTCCCCATGCATTTTTCCATAGGGACCTTTAGTCCAAGGTACAGCCCGAACGGCTGAACAGAATTATTTGAAATTTGGCAAAGAGAAAGTCCTCAGGTCAGGGATGTGCCTTTTAAATATCTGGAGTCAATCTGTTCAGTAGTTCCTGAGAAAATTTCAGTTAAAAGTACATATATATCTATAGGCGCGCACCGTGCGTGTACGGTAAGCATACCGTACGCGCACGCTGACGTGCGCGAGCGTAATTCTGATTGGTGGTTACATGAAAGTAAACATTCCAGTCAGTCGAAATCAGGAAGTGTCGGCCGCCATTTTGTCTCTCGCAGTCTGAGGCAGTGAAAAACAAAGGTGGAGAATGTGAAAAGGGGGCAGGGTGGACAGTTCCTGACCCCCTAGCCTTTGTCAGGGGGTCACTGAAGGACCCCCAAGGATCAAAAAAACATTTTTTTTTTCGAAAACGCGCGGGGTGCGCGCACGGCACGGACAACGCATCATGGGTGCTCGGTGCGCGAAGCGCACCTAGCGCCCACAGCTCGCGCACGGTGATGTCATCAGTGATGTCATTTGAGATGTCATCAGTGATGTCATGAGTGATGTCACTGACCATGTCATGAGTGATGTAATATGTGACGTCATCAGCAGTGGATTGCGGGCGTGCGAGTTATAGTTAGCTGAACTAACTATAACGGGGGAATTTCAATGGTTTTTTACGAGTGAAATGTCCAGCTAACTATAACATGTGTGAAACCTATGGTTTTTTCAGTGAATTTGCAAGGTTTTTTAAATGCTAATTCCTAACTATAACGTTTGTGAAACCTATGGTTTTTTCTGTGAATTTGCAAGGTTTTTTAAATGTTAATTAATTTATTTATTAATTTTATTGCGATTTTTTTTTTAAAGAATATCCTACCTATGTATATAATCATAAATTTACTGTATCCTGCAATATGGAATGGTTCACCTTTTTTAAATAAATCTTTAGATATAGTTGAACATCATAGTTAATATCTTCTACAAACCTTTCAACTTTTTTTTTTTTTTATGGACATCATCAGACAGAGTAGGAGGAAACAAAAGAATTCTTTTGTTTGGGAATATTTTACATTTCCAGAGGGGCAGAGAAAGGTAAATGCTCCATTAGTCACCTGCTTACTTTGTGAGCGTGTCTTATCTAGAGGTGATCCAAGGAAGAAGTATTCCTTTGGTAATCACACTATGGTTAGACACATTAGGGATGTACATCCCAGGACTTTTGCTCGACATACTGAAGCAAACTCTCCAGTAAGTCACCCGAGCACATCCGCAGAAGCTCAGCCGAGTACATCTTCGGCAGCTCACCAGAGCCCTTCATCTGCGGTGGGAGCATCACCCTCTTCTGCTTCTCTGGACATTAACCCTCGATTTCAGAGGGTACAAATGAGGTGCAACACATGTTATGGTCTAATTGTTTATGGGGAGTCCAGTATTTCCTTAATAAACAATAAGATAGACCAGCACATCTGTGGTCCTTGTTAATATTCCCATTCTTTCTTTCCTCTGTCCCTGTATTAACACAAGGGCTATTTTAAGAGCCACCCTAGCTCACAATTTGTAAAAGTTTTTTTATCACTTTATTTTTTTTTTAAAAATGTGACGCGCACCATTTTTTTTTTTAAATTACATTTTTATTTCACCTTTCAATGTACTTGAGGGAACACACGGGAAATAACAAAAGCAGAGTGAAGAGAAGTAAAAACAAGCGACTAAGAAAGTAAATGTGTGATAAATAAAGATATTTCAAAATTACCTGACCAACTAAATTTTCATTAAATGTTTTTTTTTAATTAGTAGAAAAAAGGATTAATTTTCCTCAAATTTATTTCACAATCTGTAACAAAAGAAAAAAGTATTAATATTTAACAATGAATTTTACAATACAGTACACCTTTGTGCAATTAATGTCACTTTTTCCACAAACTGCCTTTGTATATTCTAATATATGCCAAAGGCAAAAGTGGAACTGGTCCAACCAATTTTGTCCACAGATTGACAAAGCAAGAAAGCACATCAATAAGTCTGTTTCTGGTTTCCTCAGAGACTATGGTATGGGTTCTATATACCACAAAAACTTGCGTTACAACATGCAAGACATTTATAGAGGAGACGGTGTACATTTCAATGATGAAGGGAACAGAGTCTTCCTCTTGAACTTTAGACTCTGCATCGGTACTTACTTGTAGGTACCAAAAAAAACCACTCAATAAACACAACGGCCCTTTTTAAAGCCAACCAACATTTAAACATTTATTTTAGATTTTTAATTCTTTTTTTAAATTTTTTTTCCGCCGTACGCTTACCGTACGTGCACGGTACGCTTACCCCGCGATTTAAAAAAAAAAAATTAAAATGTATTTTTCACACTTCTGAGTCTTCTTGGACCCCCTGACAAAGGCTAGGGGGTCTCCAACTCTCTACCCTTCCCCCTTTTCACGTTCTCCACCTTTGTTTTTTAGTGTGAGACACACAAAATGGCGGCCGACACTTCCTGATTTCGACCGAGTGGAATGTTTACTGTCATGTAACCACCAATCAGAATTACGCTCGCGCACGGCATCGTGCGTGTACGGTAAGCTTACGGTGCGCGTACGGAGCGCGCTTATTGATATATATATACTTTTAACTGTAATTTTCTCAGCAACTACTGAACAGATTAACTCCAGACCTGCAAAAGGCACATCCCTGACCTGAGGACTACCTCTATGCCAAATTTCAATTAATTCTGTTCAGCCGTTCGGGCTGTACCTTGGACTAAAGGTCCTATGGAAAAATGCATGGGGAAAACGTGTTTTGGGACCCCCCTTTTTTCTCGGCCCCCGCTTCACGAATACCCCCACAACTTTCAGGGTAGGAGCGGAGCGGAGCGCCCCACCTATTTTGAAAAATTCGCGAGGATTCGTCAATCGGCGGCAAAGTTATTCAAAATAGAATTTTCAGATTTCCTATGGGAACACGGTCCTAACTATAACTATCTACTGGCGACCGCCAGTAGATAATATATATATATATATATATATATATATATATATATATATATATATATATTACCTACTGGCGGTCGCCAGTAGGTAGTTATAGTTAGGACCACGTTTCCATAGGAAAACCTCAACATTCTATTTTGAATAACTTTGGCGCCGGTCGACGAATCCTCGCGAATTTCTCAAAATAGGTGGGGCGCTACGCTCCGCTCCTACCCTGAAAGTCTCGGGGGGATCCGTCAAGCGGGGGCTGAGATAAAAGGGGGGTCCCAAAACGCGTTTTTCCCATGCATTTTTCCATAGGACCTTTAGAACGAGCTACAGCCCGAACGGCTTAACAGAATTACTCAAAATTTGGCAGAGAGGTAGTCCCTAGGTCAAGGAAGTGCCTTTTGTAGGTTTGGTGTAAATCTGTTCAGTAGATTCTGAGAAAATAGCCTTTAAATCAATATATATATCTGAGCCAGCTTACGGTACGCTTACCGTACGCTTACGGTAAGCGTACGGTGGCGTGCGCGAGCGCGATTCTGATTGGCTCTTAGATCTTAGTAAACATTCGAATCGGCCGAAACCAGGAAGCGGCGGAAGCCATTTTGTGTATTTCACTCTGAAAAAAAAGAGTGAAAACAAGGAAAGGGGGCAATGAGGAGAGTTACAGACCCCCTAACAATTGTAAGGGGGTCAAAGATGGACAGAAAAGTACAAAAAAAATATTTATTGATTTTAAAAAAAATCACGGGGTACGCGTACGGTAAGCTTACGGTAAGCGTACGGTAAAAAAAATAAAAATAAATAAATGAAAAGCAGATTTAAGAGTTTAGAAATTAGGGAGCTCTAAAAAGAGCTGTTGTGTTTATGGAGTCATTTTTTTAGTGGTACCTACAAGTAAGTACCGATGCAGAGTCTAAGGTTCAAGAGGAAGACTCTGTTCCCTTCATCATTGAAGTGCACACCATCTCCTCTATAAATGTCTTGCATGTCGTAACGCAAGTTGTTGTGGTAATTGGCACCCATACCATAGTCACGGAGGAAAGCAGAAACAGATTTGTTGACGTGCTTTCTTGCTTTGTCAATCTGTGGACAGAAATGATTGGACCAGTTCCATTTTTGCCTTTGGCATATGTTGGAAAACACAAAGGCAGTTTTAGGGAAAAGTGAAAACAGTTGTGCAAAGGTGTCCTTCATAAGCATTTCCAGACCTACCCCAGTCAAAGTGCCTAGGTCATTGCCACCACAGTGCACTATTATGAGGTCAGGGTGTTGGATTTGCATGAAGGATTTCACCAATGGCATCAATTGGTGCCACTTTAACCCTCTCTGACCAATCCATTTAATGTCTACATTTGGCAAAGCAAGGCCTCTCACCATATCTGTTTTCTCTGCAAACTTTTCACTCCAGAAGACATAGCTGTGCCCTACAATCCACACTGTGAACATCTTCAAAGGAGATCTGGATGCACTCAGGAGGTGTCTTTCAGTAGAATGGCAATATGAAAAGAAAGACAGTTTGGAAATGGAGGCATACATATTTTTTTCAAAACAAAAAGAACTGATTGGCTGTTTCATACCATTCTAGAATAAAAACTAGGCTGTATGTGTAAATTAATAGAAGCATGTTTTGTATTGGTACAAAAAAATGTGTAACCAAAGAACAGTACTATGGATTTGCTGTTAGGTTTGAAAAGTCAAGCACTCTTGCTCTGTGGAATTGAAACATTGTGTGTCGAACTTCTGACCTAACTGCACACAGCAGTGTTCCATGAGCTGTTGCTATGGTAGCAGGCAGAAGTCAAGTTGGGGGAAGGGTACTAGGCAGAAGTCAAGGTGGGGGAAGGGTACTTTTGGAAAAGGGTTCGTTTTCAACCAATAGAAATGTGTGATTACATGTGAAAAAAAGGGGGAAGCACTGAGATTTGAAACTTACATGTATATGTGTGGAAAAATAGAGGGAAAGTTTGCCATTATCTGGTTCTGCTGAGAGGAGAGAGGTGAACACAACAGAGATCCTGGCTCTGATAATCTGCTGTTTGAGTGTCACATTTCTTTCACAACTAACTAATTTTAAAGGTGAGTTTACAGTTTGAGAGGGTATGTATGTGGTAACTTAAGAAATGAATAATAGAAATGGGAATTGTTTTTGTTGTAGTTACACATGGTGGTTTCATAATGTGTCAGTGTGTAAAAGTGATTTACACTTGCCCCTGAAAAAAAAAAGAGCAGTAAGTGTGCTTTCAAATTGGCAAAGAAATTTCGTTTTGGGACTAATGTGAAAATATGACTCTGTGTGCATAGAAGAATTATAGGCAGAGATTTATTGCGTCTTGCTCTGGTGATTTCACAGTTGCATTAGATGGAAAGGGGGAGCGAATTTTTGGGGGAATAAGCAGAGGGTTAGCACACACCCATGTCCTTGCCGTGTATAGTCATGCACAGTATTTACAAGCCAGTGGGGTTTTCAGGTTTAAGTCTGTAATGCAAATACATTCAGCATCACTAAGGCTGGTTGCCCTTGGTGGAGTGTAGGCAGTCACAGAGAATGCACATGGTGG
This sequence comes from Triturus cristatus, assembly GCF_964204655.1. Taxonomy (NCBI): domain Eukaryota; kingdom Metazoa; phylum Chordata; class Amphibia; order Caudata; family Salamandridae; genus Triturus; species Triturus cristatus. Next base: position 509,270,271 of record NC_140588.1, read on the forward strand.
TGGTCTGAAAAAAAACCAGCTTGGACACGTGCAATTAAATAAATCAAAAATAGTGGTTTCATAATGTGTCAGTCTGTAAAAGTGATTTCCAATTGTTAAAAGAGGCAAAAATATTTTTTGGAAAAAAATGTAAATATGTGTACTGTATTATAAATTGTTATAAAAATATTAATACTTTTTTCTTTTTTTTCAGATCGATATAGAAAATTTTCGAAAACTACAACCATTTTAAAAACTATTTTTTAAAAAAACAAATGAATAAATATTTTTTTGAGTGAGTATGGTAAGTCAATGTAATGTGATAAATGATTTTTAGTGTTTTTTTTAAAAAAAATAAAAAAGGTACGCTTACCGTACGCGTACAGTAAAAAAAAAAAAAAAAAAGTTTTTAAAAACATATGTAAAAAAAGATGAAAGATAAGGTTGGCTCTTAAAAGAGCCGTTGTGTTCATGCAGGGACAGAGGAAAGAAAGATTGGGAATATTAGACGGTACGACAAGTGTGCTGATCTATTTTATTGTTCACTAGGGAAATACTGGTCTCCCTATAAGTAATTAGATCGTGACAAGTGGCGCACCGTACTTCAACCCTCGCAAACCGAGGGTTAATTTCCAGAGGGCCAGCAAAAGGAGATTCTCCCCCCACAGATGAAGGGCTCACCTGACCTGCAGAAGAAGGAGTCTGCCCTGCAGATGATGGTCCAGGCTGAGCTGCTGTGGATGTACTGGCTCGTCTTTCAGAAGAGTTACCTCCAAAAAGATGACCATGTGTCCTTTTGTGTACATCCTTGAGGTGTCTGATCATGGTATGATTCCCAAAGGAATACTTCCTGTCAGGATTACCTCTAGAAAGTACACGCTGACACAGCCTGCAAGTAACTAAGGGTGCATTCACCTTTTGCTGGCCTTCTGGAAAAGTAAAATAATCCCAAACATAAGAAGGCTTTACTTTCCTCGCTCTCTGCCTCAAGACAGTGCTGCTGGTGCTAGCCTCACTCTCAGAAGGGCTCTGCTGTTCTGCCATCGTATCCCAAAGACAAACCAGCTCCTTCTTCCAAGGGATCACAAGAAGAAATGAGGGGAATGGGTGTGGTGTAGGAGAGTTCTAGAACTGAAAGTACTTTCAACCAATCAAAAGTTGTGTTTCATGATCACATGACCTACCGTACGCTTACGGTACGCTTACGGAGCGCTTACGGCAAAAAGTACGCGTGCGCGTAAAAAAGACACGCGCTTGCGCGCATGCGCATAACAGTCATTTCCCGGCACTTCCGCGTAACGTGCGCGTGTTGCGTAAGCGCGCACGCGTCCCACGCGCAGTACGCGCGGCTACGCAAAGTACGTAACTATGCGCAAGCAGCGTAGATAGATTACGGACGTTGCGTAAACCGTACGCTTACCGTGAGCTTACGGTACGCGTACTATAAAAAAAAAAAAAAAAAAAAATCTGGAAATAAATTTTACATGTTTATTTTAAAAAATATATATAAAAAAAATATTTAATGATTTTAAAAATTTAAGCATAGTATTTAAAAAAGATAAGAAAATTAAATTAAAAATATGTTTGAAAAAAATGAAGAATAAAAAAAAAAAATAGCATTTAAAAAACCTTGCAAATTCACTGAAAAAACCATGGGTTTCACACACGTTATAGTTAGGAATTAGCATTTAAAAAACCTTGCAAATTCACTGAAAAAACCATGGGTTTCACACACGTTATAGTTAGGAATTAGCATTTAAAAAACCTTAGAAATTCACTGAAAAAACCATAGGTTTCACACACGTTATAGTTAGGAATTAGCATTTAAAAAACCTTAGAAATTCAGTGAAAAAACCATAGGTTTCACACATGTTATAGTTAGCTGGACATTTTACTCGTAAAAAACCAATGAAATTGCCCCGTTATAGTTAGTTCAGCTAACTATAACTCGCGCGCCCGCAATGCACTGCTGATGACGTCACATATTACATCACTCATGACATGGTCAGTGACATCACTCATGACATCACTGATGACATCTCAAATGACATCACTGATGACCTCACTGATGACATCATCCTTGTGATAGAGTGGCAGACCTCCTCTCACCTTAATATAAGCTTTGATACACACATTCAAAAATAGAGACTAAAAATTTCAAAACAATGGACATACCAATACCAGTTACAACAACCTCTTCAGTAATTCTAAGATCCACATACACATCCACTCATTCACCAACAGTCCTATACAGTCACTCATACATGTACTCACTCATCATATGTACTCATACATCTATACATCCTGTTACACAATGCCACTCATCCATAGAGTTACTCACACACATAGTCACTCATGCTAATAAAGAATAAAACATACATTTACTTGCATATACAGTAATACACACACCACCATACTTACTTCTACGGAAACTTACACATACTTAGTCTTTTAAACAATCACTTATAGAAACACATACTTATTCATACAGGAACTCTTTCAATCTCTCCCTCTCACATATACTCACATATATACACCAATAGTCACATATACTAGTTTAAAACATATGTAGTTACTCCTGAAGACACTATTGAGACAGTCATTCACTCACTAACACACCCATACACACACTCATCCACCCATACAGTCCTGCACACATGCTGTCTTCAACACATACAAACAGTGAGTCACTCATTCATGCATCTATGCACTACGTAATACCCCCCACCGTACCATACAGACACTCAGACTGATACTCAAAAAAACAACTAATAACCTATATAGACACCCATGTAGCTACTCACCAACCCATGCAGCCACTTATACACAAAGTGAGAGATACACTTAATCAGTCAGTTACACAATCAATTTTTCAAAAACAAATCATCCATTTAGACACTTATATACCCATTTATTCTTCCATTGACCTTGAGATATACATATATAAAACATATTTAATTTTCAGAAAAACACACATTCACTGGATGATGTCATCAGTGAGGTCATCAGTGATGTCATTTGAGATGTCATCAGTGATGTCATGAGTGATGTCACTGACCATGTCATGAGTGATGTAATATGTGACGTCATCAGCAGTGCATTGCGGGCGCGCGAGTTATAGTTAGCTGAACTAACTATAACGGGGCAATTTCATTGGTTTTTTACGAGTAAAATGTCCAGCTAACTATAACATGTGTGAAACCTATGGTTTTTTCACTGAATTTCTAAGGTTTTTTAAATGCTAATTCCTAACTATAACGTGTGTGAAACCTATGGTTTTTTCAGTGAATATATATATATATCAAACCCACAAAGTTTTGCCTGCAGTAGAGGACGCACACGACAGGTAAGGAATATGCCAAATCTGCTTAATGGTGGAGCAATCAGGAACAGCAACACTGCCCACACAGTTAACGAGTCCAGTCCCAACGCGTTTCGTGCAATGACTTCATCAGGGGCTGTGGACTGGGAGAAAACAGTGGAGTGTTTTGGCGGCAACCTTGATATTCAAAAGAAACCCCGCCTCAGTGGGCGTGGCCACTCCCGTGGCCTGCTGGTACTTGTGGTTCCGTGCATTTTACTCAAGTGAGTTTCTCTGCTGTTAACCTTCCAAATACAGTAATCATATCCAAGTGGATCGTGGCGCTAGGGTTAATCTTCCAAAACCGCTCTAGTTTAGTTCAGAAAAGCGCCACCTGTCCCATAGGCACTTCCGCCGTTTGACGGACTTGCTGGTGCGCTGAACCAGCGCCGGCGCGTCTCCTCCGCGGCTCAGGCAACAAGCCGCAAAACATCAAACCCACAAAGTTTTGCCTGCTGTAGAGGACACACACGACAGGTAAGGAATATGCCAAATCTGCTTTAATGGTGGAGCAATCAGGAACAGCAACACTGCCCACACAGTTAAGGAGTCCAGTCCCAACGCGTTTCATGCAATAACTTCATCAGGGGCTGTGGACTGGGAGGAAACAGTGGAGTGTTTTGGCGGCAACCTTGATATTCATAAGAAACCCACCTCCGTGGGCGTGGCCACTCCCGTGGCCTGCTGGTACTTGTGGTTCCGTGCATTTTACTCAAGTGAGTTTCTCTGCTGTTAACCTTCCAAATACAGTAATCATATCCAAGGGGATCGTGGCGCTAAGGTTAATCTTCCAAAACCGCTCTTGTTTAGTTCAGAAAAGCGGCACCTGTCCCATAGGCACTTCCACCGTTTGACGGACTTGCTGGTGCGCTGAACCAGCGCCGGCGCGTCTCCTCCGCGGCTCAGGCAACAAGCCGCAAAACATCAAACCCACAAAGTTTTGCCTGCTGTAGAGGACACACACGACAGGTAAGGAATATGCCAAATCTGCTTTAATGGTGGAGCAATCAGGAACAGCAACACTGCCCACACAGTTAACGAGTCCAGTCCCAACGCGTTTCATGCAATGACTTCATCAGGGGCTGTGGACTGGGAGGAAACAGCAGAGTGTTTTGGCGGCAACCTTGATATTCAAAAGAAACCCCGCCTCAGTGGGCGTGGTCACTCCCATGGCCTGCTGGTACTTGTGGTACCGTGCCTTTTACTCAAGTGAGTTTCTCTGCTGTTAACCTTCCAAATACAGTAATCATATCCAAGTGGATCGTGGCGCTAGGGTTAATCTTCCAAAACCGCTCTTGTTTAGTTCAGAAAAGCGGCACCTGTCCCATAGGCACTTCCGCCGTTTGACGGACTTGCTGGTGAGCTGAACCAGCGCCGGCGCGTCTCCTCCGCGGCTCAGGCAACAAGCCGCAAAACATCAAACCCACAAAGTTTTGCCTGCTGGAGAGGACGCACACGACCTGTAAGGAATATGCCAAATCTGCTTTAATGGTGGAGCAATCAGGAACAGCAACACTGCCCACACAGTTAACGAGTCCAGTCCCAACGCGTTTCGTGTAATGACTTCATCAGGGGCTGTGGACTGGGAGGAAACAGCGGAGTGTTTTGGCGGCAACCTTGATATTCAAAAGAAACCCCGCCTCAGTGGGCGTGGCCACTCCCGTGGCCTGCTGGTACTTGTGGTTCCGTGCATTTTACTCAAGTGAGTTTCTCTGCTGTTAACCTTCCAAATACAGTAATCATATCCAAGTGGATCGTGGCGCTAGGGTTAATCTTCCAAAACCGCTCTTGTTTAGTTCAGAAAAGCGGCACCTGTCCCATAGGCACTTCCGCGGTTTGACGGACTTGCTGGTGCGCTGAACCAGCACCGGCGCGTCTCCTCCGCAGCTCAGGCAACAAGCCGCAAAACATCAAACCCACAAAGTTTTGCCTGCTGTAGAGGACGCACACGACAGGTAAGGAATATGCCAAATCTGCTTTAATGGTGGAGCAATCAGGAACAGCAACACTGCCCACACAGTTAACGAGTCCAGTCCCAACGCGTTTCGTGCAATGACTTCATCAGGGGCTGTGGACTGGGAGGAAACAGGGGAGTGTTTTGGCGGCAACCTTGATATTCAAAAGAAACCCCGCCTCAGTGGGCGTGGCCACTCCCGTGGCCTGCTGGTACTTGTGGTTCCGTGCATTTTACTCAAGTGAGTTTCTCTGCTGTTAACCTTCCAAATACAGTAATCATATCCAAGTGGATCGTGGCGCTAGGGTTAATCTTCCAAAACCGCTCTTGTTTAGTTCAGAAAAGCGGCACCTGTCCCATAGGCACTTCCGCGGTTTGACGGACTTGCTGGTGCGCTGAACCAGCACCGGCGCGTCTCCTCCGCAGCTCAGGCAACAAGCCGCAAAAAATCAAACCCACAAAGTTTTGCCTGCTGTAGAGGACGCACACGACAGGTAAGGAATATGCCAAATCTGCTTTAATGGTGGAGCAATCAGGAACAGCAACACTGCCCACACAGTTAACGAGTCCAGTCCCAACGCGTTTCGTGCAATGACTTCATCAGGGGCTGTGGACTGGGAGGAAACAGCGGAGTGTTTTGGCGGCAACCTTGATATTCAAAAGAAACCCTGTGTGGGCAGTGTTGCTGTTCCTGATTGCTCCACCATTAAAGCAGATTTGGCACATTCCTTACCTGTCGTGTGCGTCCTCTACAGCAGGCAAAACTTTGTGGGTTTGATGTTTTGCGGCTTGTTGCCTGAGCCGCGGAGGAGACGCGCCGGCGCTGGTTCAGCGCACCAGCAAGTCCGTCAAACGGCGGAAGTGCCTATGGGACAGGTGCCGCTTTTCTGAACTAAACAAGAGCGGTTTTGGAAGATTAACCCTAGCGCCACGATCCACTTGGATAAGATTACTGTATTTGGAAGGTTAACAGCAGAGAAACTCACTTGAGTAAAATGCACGGAACCACAAGTACCAGCAGGCCACGGGAGTGGCCACACCCACTGCAGCGGGGTTTATTTTGAATATCAAGGTTGCCGCCAAAACACTCCGCTTTTTCCTCCCAGTCCATAGCCGCTGATGAAGTAATTGCACGAAACGCGTTGGGACTGGACTCGTTAACTGTGTGGGCAGTGTTGCTGTTCCTGATTGCTCCACCATTAAAGCAGATTTGGCACATTCCTTACCTGTCGTGTGCGTCCTCTACAGCGGGCAAAACTTTGTGGGTTTGATGTTTTGCGGCTTGTTGCCTGAGCCGCGGAGGAGATGCGCCGGTGCTGGTTCAGCGCACCAGCAAGTCCGTCAAACGGCGGAAGTGCCTATGGGACAGGTGCCACTTTTCTGAACTAAACAAGAGCGGTTTTGGAAGATTAACCCTAGCGCCACGATCCACTTGGATAAGATTACTGTATTTGGAAGGTTAACAGCAGAGAAACTCACTTGAGTAAAATGCACGGAACCACAAGTACCAGCAGGCCATGGGAGTGGCCACGCCCACTGAGGCGGGGTTTCTTTTTAATATCAAGGTTGCCGCCAAAACACTCCGCTGTTTCCTCCCAGTCCATAGCCCCTGATGAAGTCATTGCACGAAACGCGTTGGGACTGAACTCATTCACTGTGTGGACAGTGTTGCTGTTCCTGATTGCTCCACCATTAAAGCAGATTTGGCACATTCCTTACCTGTCGTGTGCGTCCTCTACAGCAGGCAAAACTTTGTGGGTTTGAGATATATATATATATATATATATATATATATATATATATATATATATATATATATATATATATATATATATATATATACTTTACAGTAAACCTTTCACCAGTACATTATGGATAGGCGACATTGAACAGACATTGTTTGTGTCCGTTGGGATGTGAAACTCAAGGGTTAATGTCAGAATATAATGTATATGGGATGTTCAATTAGTCTAATATATTGATACATGCTAGCTGTGACCTATGACTGTGTGCAAAATCTATCTTTTTTCCTATTTTACCCATGGTATAATTGAGGTATTTCAAAAAGCTGTAACCAAGGACCCTCACAAAATTCAGTGGTATAAAACCCATGCATCACAGGAAACAATGGCATCTGGGAAATATGTCACAGTTTTCTGTGAAATACGGATTTTGTCATCATGCTGACAGCCCAATAACCACTCGGTAGAGATTTTACAGTGTCAGGACTACTAGGGTTATTTGACATGGCTGGCCAAATTTTGTAGCAAGGTTATCTAAAGTATACAGCAAAAACAAATTATGTGGCACATTCTTTGGCAGCTTGTTTTCATCCATTTGAGCAAGAAACAGCATTAGGGTCAAAGTCTGTATATTTTGAAAATTGTGTGCCAAATTATGTGGCAAATACACTAAATCTGTAGTTATGTGGCAAACACTGCAGCCACAGAACCACATAAATCTACTGATCATGACCAGTGCCTATTGATGTATCAAAAACGTAATCAAGAAGATGATTATAACCTAAACATTTGTTTTTTGGTTTTTAAATATTTATTTATTGGCAATTTACAAATTACAGCAGCTGTTTTTTGCATACATTTATACATTAGTAGATATTATATTGTAGTCTTATTCTTCCACATTTCACTATTGAGAAATTAAACAACATATTTTTTAAATATCTTTTATGTCAACCTGTATTATATATCAGAGTATACCATAATAATCCCTGAACTGTTCGTGCCCCCTCCCCCTTCCTTCTCCCATCATTGTGTCATAGTTCCAGCATCACTTCCTGTTCTGTTTCCTTCAACTATCTATTCCTTGTCAGTATCTATTATGTCTACCTGGTATCTAATTAGTATTATTGCGTCTAAATCCGCCTTAAGAGGGATCGTTTACAGTCGGTGTCATTGCCGGCATTTGCAGATCTTTTATATCCATCAGCATGGACGCCCATGCCTGCAGGTCGTCCTCTGGTTTGTCGTCTCACCTAACCCCTCTTCATTCGTATTGCTTCTTCCGCTGCCCATTCACCCATATATTTCAACCACATCGCAGTCCGGAGGGGGGGGGAGTGTGGTTTCATCCATGATATGGCAGTGCGTCTTTTGGCTAGTACAAGCCCTAACATTACACATTTCCTACTTAGTTTTCTATTTTTGGGAGCAGGAAGGAGACCAAACAACACCTCCCGTATTTCTTTGGGCACGTTCCACCCTGTAGCTTCCTTTATTTTAGCTAGTATTTCAGTCCAAAAGGGAGATATTATTGGACATGTCCATATCACATACAAAAAGTCTGCGTCTGTAGTTCTACAATGGGGACATCTATCTTATTATGTCGGGAAGATCCTACTGAGTGATCTGGGGGAGAGGTATGTTTGTTGTATAAAGTTATACTGGATCAATTTAAACCTTACGCTTGACTGTATTGCTTTGGCTCCTTCATGGACTTTAATCCAATCTTTTTCCAACAGGGGTTCCCCTAGGGCCTCCTCCTATCGGGTCTGAACTAATAAGGGTGCAACTTTTCAATCTTCTCGCAGCGCCCTATTTAGGTGTGAAATGAATCGCCCCCCTGTGCCATATACAGCATAATCTGCAGCACCTTTGTCACCGTCGGTTCCTCTGGGGTAAACGCCCACAGTTCTCTACTAACCTGAAGTATCTTTCCATATTGAAGGAATTGTCCCATCCCTAGCTCAAACATTGACTCCGCATCTTCCCTGGTGATGAAGAGTTTGTTGTTGTTTGTTTCTGTTGTCCTTCCACCTATAGACTAACATTGAGGCTTCTATTTTGGCAAAGGGTCGTACCACCCATAATGGCATGTCTGGGGCATATGGGTTTGGCCCACTACCTTTTTGACAGATCGCTCCCATATCTGCGCCACATGTTTGATTATATATGGGTTAGACCGGGGGACACCCACTCCCATCATCAGAAGAGTTGCCAACGAGTCCCCTCCAGATGTGCCCACAAGCAATCTTTTCTCCCAATTTTCATTCTCATCCAACCAGTGTGTAGCATGTTGGAATTGGGACGCCAAATAATAGAGCTCTAGATGCAGAACCTCTAACCCACCCTTCTGCCATGTTCTCTGCAATGTCCCAAGACTCACCCTCTTCCATTTTGAATCCCATAATAATTCTATTGTTAGTGTATTGAAAGGTTAACATTTTTTTACCGGAACCTCATATAGCGAGTGTTGTAACACATTTAAACATCGGGGAAGTATAATCATTTTTATAATTGCAATTCTACCCATGAGAGATAGAGGTAGCTTTTGCCGAAAGCGTATCGAGCCTCTTATACCTTCAATCACCTTTCCTATGTTAAGCTCCAGATATCTCGTTGGAGTATTTGCCAGTCTAATCCCTAAATGTTTAGGGTCAGAGTCCACCCATGGAAGCCCCACCACTGGAAGCGACTTCAGCGGTCTCTGTGCCATTCAGCTAATCGGGAGCAACCTGGACTTATTGGGGTTTATTTTCAGGCCTGATACCTCCCCAAATTTATATAATATATCCAGCAGTTTAGGGACCGCCTGGGATTGCTGAAGAAGATATACTAATGTATCATCTGCATACATGGACACCACATAATTAGTGTCACCTAACCAGATCTCCCATACCTCCAATTGTCGTCGCAAAGTCTCCGCCAGCTGCTTCATGTCTGCCACAAATAATAATGGCGATAAGGTACACCCCTGTTTAGTACCCCTCTGATGTTAAAAGGCCCTATATATTAATCCTCCGAAAAGTGCCCTAGCCCGTGGAGCTGTATACATTAGTTTGAGCCAGTTTAGAAATCCTGTCCCCACCCCCATCACCCTCAGTGTCACCCAAACATACTCCCAGTCCACCTAATCAAAAGCTTGTTCTATATCAAGCAACGCCACAGTGTGCTGGTCCTTTTCAGTGCGAGGGGAATGCCAGACAAGGGCCATTCGTCTGAGGTTATTTGCTGTACTGCGTTTTGGAATAAATCCTGATTGATCGGGATGGACCAAATAAGACATATGAGGCAAAAGACACTGAGCCATTACCCCACTTAGAATTTTCATATTGATATTCAGAAGTGAAATCGGTCTGTAAGACTTCGCTGATTGTGGGTCTCAGTCAGGCTTAGGGATCATAATCACCAGGGCTTCTCTAATAGTGTCTGGCAGGGTCGGTGCTGTACGGCCTCATTATATACCTCTAAAAAGCAGTCAACCAGCAGGAGTGCAAATATTCTATAAAATTCTGCTGGTAAGCTGGCACTGTCCATGCTTTTGGCAGGTTTCAACCTCTGAATAGCACCAGGTATTTCCTCTCTGGTGACTGGGTCATCAAACCTGTCCCCAGCTTCTCCCTTAAGACACAACAAGCCCTTCCTCAACGGGAACTCTTGCATCCTCTCCTGTGGAGGAAACACCTCAAAGGCGTATACCTTTTCCGTGTGTCCTGTTAAAACCTCTAGGATTTTTGCTTGATTATACACTGTGTTCCCCTGTGTATCCATCATCTCTACTATAGAGGGTGTTGGTTTCTCACTGCTTATCAGTTTAGCAAGCAACGCGCCCGATCTATCCCTCTCCATGTTGAGCCGCTGTCTGAATGCCCCCCTCGTTATATTTCCCCAGGCGTTGAAGGGACATTACTCCATTCTACTATGTGTTGTGGGTGTGTATGGAGAAGTGGTTCTAGGCTCTGTCATTACTTTTCCTGGGTTGCCACACCTCTTTCCAGATGCTGTCTCACCCCATATGAAGTTTTTATGCATATTCCCCTTACCACTACCTTCATTGCCTCCCATTCTAATGCCTTTCTAGCTGCTGTCCCCCAATTCTCCTTAAAGTAGTTGGTAAGTTCCTCCTCGATTGTTTTGGCAAATGGTGGGTCTGACAATGCCTCAACCTGCTGTCGCCATGTAGGTATCGCCGGTCTAGGACACCTGAAACGCAATGTAAGAAGCACCTTGGAGTGATCCAAAATATATCTGGGTAGATATGACATGTCTTGAACTTCCGGGATTACCTCATCATTCAGAAAACACTGATCCAGTCGACTAAAGGTATTAGTTGCGGGCGTATGGCAGGAGAAGGCTCTTACATCTGGGTTCCTTATTCTCCAAATATCCTTCAATCCCATTCCCACCAAGGTGTCTCTCACTGTTTCTGTTAGTCTTGGCTTGGTGTTCTGTCTAGGGGGTTCCCTATCCATTTCCCCATCCAATACACAGTTAACATCTCCCTCCATAATCAACCCTGCTCCCAAATAAGGAGTCGCTGCAGCAACCACAGCAGGGAAAGACTCCGGCGCAGTCAGAGTTTGGAGCGTATACATTAATAAGACAAATCTCTCCACTGTCCAACCTGCCTTGCAGGACAACATAACGTCCCTCCAGGTCTATGACATGGTGAAGGTGCTGAAATGCGACTCCTGGAGCGATCCAAATGAGGGCCCCCTGAGCGAACCCAGAGTATGAAGTAGCATAAATCTGTCTCCTCCATCTGCGTCTTATACATGGTATCGTATCCCCCCAAACATGTGTTTCTTGCAAACATGCTATGGAAATCTTATACCTTTTTAAATAGGAAAACACCTGTTTCCATTTACTAAACATTGCTAAGCCCCACACATTCCAGGTAAGTAGTTTAATCATGGGGGAGAACCATACTTGCCATTCTAGGAACCTTTTACCTGTGTCCATCCTTCCCCCTTTGATATCCTTATGTTCTGTGACGCTGGTAAACCTTTCCAGTTTGGAATCTCAACCCCCCCTCCAATTGGAGCCCCACCCATTCTTACCCCATCCCCCTAACCCCACCCCTTGGGCAGTGGTGCGAGTCCCATCCCCCATGGCAGAGTTCTAGGAGCCGCCTCACCCGCCCTACACCCTCCCTCCCAGTTTCTTCGAAAACAATAACCAACCTACTTAGTGATAACCATAACATAACCACTGATGTCTGGTCTTGTGCATTATAACATCGAAATCTTGGTTTTAGATTGGGTTGCCAGTGGTCAGGCCATTGTCGGGGTGCGAGGAAGAGTCTTCTAGCTACCCGTGCGTGCCTCAACCTCAGTAAGGGGCGTGTCCTTCCCGACGGCGACAAGCGTTAAGTGTAATAAACATTTCTCCATCATATTAACCCCATCCTATCAAACCCACACACAACTTATCTGATTACCTTTAGGAGTCATTTCCGTTTCAGCATCTCGTTCATGATATGTTTCAGCATCCCGTTCATGATATGTTCTTTTGGGAAGCAGTAGGGGGCACCGGTTGATCTTGTGTGGAGGTATCTGATTCCGAAGAGGGGTCCGCCAGCTGTAGTGTTCCATTCGCGCATACCCAGATTTGACCCGTGCTATCCACCGATGCCCGCTGTGCCTTTGTAGAGGGTCTAATCTGAGACCCTGTTCGCTCTGATGTTTTCGAGTGCTTGGATCTCTGGGAGACTCTGCACTCAGTGCGCTATGTCCCCCCAGAGCGTCTAACCAATCAGCTGCCTTCGTCGCAGAGAAAAAAAACAATGCTTTCCCGTTGTGTTCAATTCTTAATTTGGCTGGAAATGACAAGCTATAGTTCATCCCTTCTTCGTGTAATCGTCTTTTGACTGCCATGAATGTTCGCCTTTGATCTTGCATACGTTGGATGTAGTCCGGGAAAATAGCAATGCGATGACCCTCATAGGATGGCGCCTCCCTTTGATGAGTGGCCTGTAATATCACATCCGGGTCACGATAGTTGAAAAATAATGCGATAATGGCCCGTGGCGGTGCCTGGGGCCGCAGAGGAGGGACTAATGCTCTATGTGCCCTTTCTATATTGAAGAATTTTGATAGTCTCTTGGGGGTCAAGACATTGATAATACAATCCTCCAAGAACAGTTCCACAGAGGGCCCATCCGCTCATTCCGGGAAGCCCAAAAATCTCAGATTGTTCCTCCTCGATCGTCCCTCTTGGTCTTCGGCCCTATCTTCAAGCACAGACACATGTTTAGAGAAATCTGAGACAGTTTCCTTCAATAGCTTAACTTCTGCCTGTAGGGCTTCCCCATTTTGCTTGTTTGCAGTGACCCTGCGTGTTACTTTGCATAGGTCACATCTTAATAGGTTAACATCGATGGCAACCGCGTCAATTTTATTGACCATGTCATTCCTGGTAGACTGTATTGCTGCCATAATGTCCGCCAGTGATCGATCTGGGACCACCAAGTGCATGGCCTCTTCTCCCTCCTCTTCTGCGTCCCCTGCTTGTTGCATCGACTCTGGCACACATGGCTGAGCATAGTTGGAAATTTTATTGGATTGTACCGGATTACCTTGGTCCTTCACCATGGTTGTATGTTGGACTGCGCGAAGGCCCAATCCCTGAAAAGGTCACAAGTCGAGGCTCCCTGCCACTTCTTTCAGTGCATCAGGCCCCTTAGGTGTGTCAGAATATTCCCTCGTTCTAGTTGTGTGCTGTAAATCCTCTTCAGGCCCTGCCTGGAATCCTTAATGGCTGCAGTAGTCTTGGCCCCACAAATTGGACCGTGGAAATCCTTGCCCCGGTCAATAGGAATCTCACAACACTTGTCTTAAGGATCACTCACCCGAAGTCGCTCTTCCTGCCAGCTTACTTGTCCTCAGCACGTACTCGCATTTCATGCTTACAGTTCAGGTGGTACTTTCTGCGCGTTTCTCATTCACCAGTAAACTCTGCCTGAAGCTCCCAAGGTATTTCCCAGTGGTCTTGGAGACTTATTATGCGAGTCTCTGTTCCCCCTTACTGGACCCTTAGGCTCCTCGCTTCACGAGACCGGGTACAGCCCATCCCGTATTCTCATTTCAGTCTCCGTCTGCTCCTTCGGGTGTGCGCATGCTTCCCCCTACTGGCGTTGTGACGGTTCACACAATTCTAGGCGAGCCCCTTTATTCTTTCTCTGCAGGTACCAGCCAGTTGGCGCTCTCCTAGGCAATCTTGCAGTATTTAGCTGTGTTCCCCCTCACCAGGACTAGCACCAGGTACTTCTGGGCTCCCACTATGCTGGCCACGAGACTCCAACAATATTTCTTAGGGCCCGATCCCTCCACAAGGCCAAACACGCCTTAGGCCCACCACTAAGTTCCTTTCCTTCTTCTGCTTAATGTAGTCTCAGGACCTTTCTCTTCTACAGTTTCCCTCTTGATCCCGGCTCCCGAACCTCTTAAGAGCCGCAAACAGGGATACTCTTTTCTGAACGACTGTCCCTCATGAAGCCTCTCCTTGCGGCCCGTAGAGCTCGCCACCTGGCTCCCCGCAGTACCTCGGCTTCTCGGCGTCTACACGCCTCTGGCGGCTCCGCTGCTCACTCCGCCTCCAGCACACCACCCATCAAAGCCGCCAGGCCTAGTTTTCTGTCATTGGGTTGCAGACCCCCGGGTCTCGGCGTCTCAGCTCCTCACTGTCAAGATGGCACCGGGTTATGGGAACGGGAGCTAACCTCAGTTATCCACTCTTGATCAGCTTTCCTCCTGAACCAGCCTTCTCTGGATAAACGTCCAGAGATAGGACATCATTTTGTGGGGGTAGATGTCGTATCTACACCCCAGGATTATATCAGATCTCTCTTTCGCCAGCGGGAACATCGAGAATTACATCCTCGCGGCCATCTTGTCCGGCCATGCCCCCCAAACCTAAACATGCTAATTCCAGTCAGTCAATACTGTTAGCTGCTCTTTGAAGAAAACAGCCTTTTCAATGTAACTACCCAAAAATATACATGAAATTTAAAAAATACATAACAGGTAACATGTGTAATATTGTCCCATATTGCCATTAAAGTTTCTGGCGTCATTAATAAACAATTCAGCCTTCAGTGTTGTGGTTTATGAAGTCACCAGAACCCCTTGATGGTAAAATTTAACCATATTACACGGTTATCTGTTATCCTATTATGTAAATACACACTAGTACTTGCCTGCAAAAGAATGACCCACGTGATGTAAGTACTTCCGATGTAAATGTATCAAAAACTAATGTCTAATGTACCCCCCCCCCCCCCCCCACACACTTGCTGTCCCCAAGGTCCTGGACTCTTTGCTTTGGTTAAACTGCCTAAGCCTAAAACCCAGAGGTTTGAAACTTTTTGGCAACTTCTTACCTGGAGAACCAACAAGAGATCAGGACCAGACTGCCTGCCAATCTGACAAAGGTGTATTGCTGCTGGGATTGAGTTCACTGCAGCTCTCACTACTTTCTTCTCCACAGCAACAACTTCATTTGAAGCTTCTTCAGCTACAGCCTGCAGCCTTGCCCCATAGAAGAAATCTGACTTCTAGAAATGTTTTCAAGTACGAACGTAGAATGCTTCACCAGATCAACCTGCCACTTGCATCCAATCAATGTAAAGAGTTGTTTTGATGTAAAATTTTAACTTTTCCTAATCAGAGTTTTTCTTGTCCTCATCAACGAGCCCATCCTCAGCCACAGCCTACTTCCTAGATCTGCTGAAGGCTCCTCCGTCTCAGAATTTTTTCTAAGTCTAAAGGTAACTCTTTGACTGGGACGAACCTGGATCCTGTATTCAACCCGCACTCCATTGTGGACTGCCTTAACTTTCAACTTAGTGCCGGTCAAGCACAACCAGATGACTGTGATTGGTGATTAATGGTTTTTGGTGCTACTTTAAAATTTTAATTTTAGATATTCATAACTATCCTCACTACTACTTATTGGATTTTGTTGTTTTGCTGTCATTTTATTTATTAAAGTATTCTCTATTTTTCGAGATTGGTATGGGATTTTTCTTATGTTGTGTTTTCACTTTAATAATGTTTGAGTACTGCATTCATGATTTACACATTGCCTTTGTCTGCTCTGTATCGTAAGTACAAGGGGGGTTTAGTGACTCTGTTTCACCCTGACAAGGACTGTGATTATTATCTAAGGCAGGTTCTCACTCCTTCCCAACTAATACTTCTAAATTCTTAGAGTTCCTCATTACATTTTCTCCCAGTTGACATGAGTGTTGAAGATAATTATTTTCTATGGGAGGGTGTTGCAGTGCCAGTGGTTGGTCCTGTGTGGTGCTTGACATGCTACTTTTTCCCTTTTTTTGTAGTTACACTCTGATTTAGTTGATAAGCAAAATTTAGTAAACTTACTCAAAACTATAAATTAATCAAAAGAGTAAGCTACCTTTGTGAATATGACCCTTAGTTGGGAAATTACTGGTTGGCATTTTTAAGAATTCGAAATCAGGCACCCTGCTACCTTTAGGGATTATGCAACTGTTTGTTTTGCCCACTGATAGATAAATAAAGAGAGCATTGTCATATCAAAGATATAAAATGACTTCTAGCCTAATTACCATGAAGTGATTTTCTGGTGATATGATTGGCAGGGATGATTCTTTAGGTGCTTATGCTGAAATAATAGTATATCCAGTACTGCTCCTATTTGATTATCAAGGTTGAGGCCAGCATCTCACAATATGCAAAGATTTCTTACCTTAGTCTTGATGGGCATAGCTTTGCTACAGAGAGTGAGTGCAGGACATTAAGTGCTAATTTCTAAAATTGTAGGGTGGGCCCAGTGTTTGAGTTTTTAGCCTACATCTATTGAATGTTTTGTTTTTAGATGGGTTAGTGACCTCTAGGGTGATAACTGTAAACTGAGATTTCTTCTCTGTGACCCAAGGCATAGGTAAATTTGAGTGTAATCATCGTACCTATGGAGTCATTTAAAGCAGATGCTTAAGAATGTAGAGAGAGGGTTGAGCCCCAAAGGACTCTGCAGGTGACCTGTTTGAACATGGAGGACAGGTTGAATAATTTTAACATTTGGCTGTGGTCCATTAGAAAGGATTGGTGCCACTTGAGTCTTTGTCGAGTATGTTGGCCATAGACTGGGCATGGTAAAGCAGGATGTTATGATAGACAATATCAAATGATTCACAGACATCTAGAAGGATCAGCATGCTAAGGGATCCCTCGTCTGCTGGGTTTCTATGTAAGGCAGTGATGATATTTTCCAGAATTTGAGAAATTGATGAGATGGGATAAAAACAGTTTGCTTCACTAGGAGAAAGGTGGATGTTTTCAGCTACACTGTTAACAAAGACAGCTTATTGGCTGTTGGACATGTCTGTTGAGAGAGCAGTTAAGAGGGTCGATAACAGGGGCAGCTCCTCCGTTAAGGTGGAGGGCATCGCCCCATTTCTCTCAGAGCAGTGGAAAAGGGAAAAATAAAATGATAATAACAAGGTTATTATCATTTTAGTTTTGGTTTCTGGGGCCTGGGTTAGGGCGGGAGCGGGGTCTATTACAATCTGCCCGCCACCGTAACAGAATGAGGGATCCTTTGCCAGGGGTGCGGCGGCCCCGCACCTGCAATTAGGATGCCACCGCCCCCGTGGCGGTGGCATTCCCCATTCCAACATTGTGGCAGGCAGAGCTCACAGCACTGCCCGCCACAATGCTGGGAATGAATATTGTGCATTGGCATGCACAAGGTGACAGGCACTGCACGGTGCCTGCCACCTTGCCCTTGCCAATGTAGGGGGGTATTACAGGTACTCCCCAAGTGCACCCTGCACCCCCCCCGCAACAGGCCCCCGCAGGTGGAAACCGCATGCCTTGTTGCCGCCATGGAAAGGCTCATCTCCGCACTCATCATGATATGGATGGCCTTTCTCCGCCCGGTCAACGAGTCGACCGGCGGAAAAGCAGCAGACGGTCTTTCTGTCTGCCGTGAACCCCCCAGCCATACTAATATGGCGGGGGGTCATTCTGGCAAGGATGGTGGGCTGATCGCCCTCGCCGGGCCGGCGTTGGCTACCGCCGGCCTGGCGGGGGCGATACGCCCGCCATCCTAATGGGGCCTTAAGTGCGCATGACTGCTTGGCCGGCCTTCTTGGTCTGGCCAAACCGTCATTGTTACTTTGCATGTTCCTCAACAGGCTGCATTACACAGCCTGGTGGAGAACAGGTCTAGGCCCCCAGTCCCCATCTGAGCACTGATCCATGGCGCTCAGACCAATCACAATGCTGCATTGCAGCTTTGTGATTGGCTATGGGGAGCCAATCACAATGCTGCATTGCAGCGTTGTGATTGGCTTAGGGGAGCCTGTGTGCTTCCAGACTCTTCAGCAACGACGGAGGAGAGACGGAGGCAGCCGCGGTGCAAGTAGGTAAGTGTTTTCTTTATTTTTTGTATATTTTGTTCCCATCCTACCCTCCTGCCCTCTCCCCTCCGTTCCCTGCCAGCCGCCACTGGTCGATAAATGTGTAAATAGTTGCAATCAAATTAAATCTGACTGTTTTAAAGGAGTCCACAACACATTAGAGTTGTGGGAAATTTGCATTATGCTACTGTAATACAACATAACTACTAATTATTATGTTTTGCATATTTTGTATTGTTTCTGTTTGTCTTTCTGTTGATGTAATTTTTGCTTGTTGGAGACTTAGGCCCATATTTATCATAGTGTTGCGTCATCCTTGCCCCATTTTAGGGGGTGCAAGGATGACGCAACTCTAAAGTTAGATTTATCAAGCCACTCAAGGCCACCTTGCGTGGCCCTGCTTGGCTTGATAAATCTGGAGTAACGCAAGGCAGCGCAAACCACTGCTTTGCGTTACTCTGCCTTAATGCATTCCCAGATTTACCATTAGTGGTAAACCTGGGAACGCATCAAAATGTTATGCCTCCCCAAGGGAGGCATAACGATGAGAAATATCTTTAGTTCTTCCCCTTTCAATGTGTGTTGCATTCATAGAAAGAGGAAAATGTCTCTCAGGATTGTTTTTGTGCAGGAACGTATCTCTTCATGCACCAAACAATCCTGCTTACAATGCAGGCTCCCTTGCACCATGGTACAAGGCTACCTGCGTTGGCGCTGGGCAGTGAAAAGTGCGCCAGCACAAGGAAAGGACAGGAATGCACCGTATGATGTTGAATATGGCACATTCCTGCCCTTTCCCTTTCATGCAGCGGAGCATAGCAAGGTGGTTTGATGCGCTGTGCGAAAGTCTGATAAATATACCCCTTAATGCAAGCGTAAAATGTCTTGTATGAACTGTGAAACTGGAAGTACGCCACATCCACATATGCTTCTCTAGCATTACTCACCTAGGCCCATATGTTCGAACTAATTTTGTATTTCTTAATGGTCGTAGTCGCTATTTCACACCGTTAAGAAATGCAAAACTGCCTTTCGGTGTGTACGAAAGGCATATGTGGAATCGCAAAATGCAATTTGTACCCAGTATGAATCACATTTTGCGACTCGCAAAATAGGAAACAGCACATAGGTTTTAGGGTTTTTCTATTTGCAATTTGGTAACCGCATGTACATAGCATTTCCTAATTGCAACTAGTCGCAAAATGGCCATTTAGGAAATGTAATTACCATCGGATCGGGTCTGGTGGTAACCAGGTGTAAATTTTAAAAAGGCACCCAAAATGCATCAAATAATGTCACCCTCTATCTAAACATTAAGAGGCAGAATGTCAGATGTGTCATTTTTGCACAGAAACAACAATGTGATGACGTACCATGTGCTATTTAAAAAACAATAAATTATCTTCTGAGTCCATGATAGTTTTCCAAACAGGGTAATCGTTACTTGCGGCAATACCATAGACCATGTATAAGTAAATATGTGTACCGGCTACTCTAAGTCTAAAACATATATACAGGTTTTCAGGTTTTCAGCCTTACGGGGAACAACGTTGTCCATATATTGTTTGAATTTCAGAATACATTTGTTATTCAAAAAATGTCAAGTAACCCCCAATCCTGAACTCCGCCCTCAATCTGTTCATAACATATAGCCAAACATGGGGCATATTAACAAGCAAGGCGATAAAATTATCGCCGCTTTAGCGGCAGAAATCTGCCGCTAAAACGGCGATAATGGGATTGATAATATGCTCTATGGAATTCCAATTGAAGCCCATGTTAGATGTCCTTCACATTTAACATGGGCTTCAATTGGAATTCCACAGAGCATATTATCAAGCCCATTATCGCCGTTTTAGCAGCAGTTTTCTGCCGCTAAAGCGGCGATAATTTTATCGCCTGGCTTGTTAATATGCCCCCATGTTCCTTAAGAAACAGGAAATCAGCCTGGGATAGTACCAAAACTTTTTCAGATCCAACTACTGAAACCAAGTTTTAACACAGCGCAGCTATGTGTGACTCAAGATCTATCTAGTCCAATCAGGTCCACTAATGACAGTCTGTAATGCTCGAGTTCTCTCAAGGACCAAACCCGTAGCCAATATAACAGTGGCCCAAGGTTGGCTAAGTTAGCAACGTTATCTTGTGCAAGATAAAAATAAATTGGTAGAAGTGGAGCACTACTTGGGAGGCTAAATTCATTTTCAGACTTAAGTCTGAAGTGTTTCCAGACCTCAGCCCCATGAGGACTGGCACAATCCTTTGGACTGTACATTTCCAGTGCTGAAGGTGTCATCCTAGTAGCTCTAACATTGTACATTTTTGTCACTAAAGCTGCTCTATATCTAAGTAGCATCTGACTTAATAATCTGAGGAATAGTATCGGCTAGATTTACCCCCAAATAATCACAATTCTCTACTCCCCACTTATTTCTTTTTCTATTCCTTTATATAATCTGCAAAGTTTCAGCAAAGTTAAAGGATATTGCTCTTGAGAAACAGGCAAACTAGTGTCAGTGTCTTCAATTCCCTTTTACAAGTAACTTGGAAGCGTGAAGCACTTCCAAATGCTCACTGCATATTATAAGCTACTCTGGACATTGGCCCAACGCAATGGAATGATTGTGATGGCTATTTTGCACTCTTTGGACACTTTTGGTACATTGTATACTGAGCGGTAAGAAAAATGTTAATTTTACAGATTGCATTGTCACATGAATGATGTCCATAGCATTTGAAACAGGTTTATGAATATATAAATTAGTTTAGTGCATTTGCTATTTCCATTATTGATGCAGGAACGCCTTCCTCATTAATGAGGGCGCATGTGTGCACTAATTATCGTGTAAACGTCAACGGCAACGGTTAGGCCTTTACTTGCAAGAACGCCAATTGGATATTAAATGACTCAATCGATCACGTAAAATGTGATTTCGGCCAACTCTGTTTTTTTGCAGGGAAAACATTTAAAAAATGTAAACTCCTCAAATTAAATGTCTCAATTACTCTAAGATATCTGGAAAATGTTTTTATTTTAAAGCTGTTTACATTTCAACAGTGAGCATAATGCTGGTTATTAAAAAGCCATTCGGCAGACATTAGCTCCCAGCTAAAAAATAATATAATTCATGTATTTCCTGCAACTACAAATCAAAATACTATTAAAATTGCTGAATGCAATTGATTGCGCCTGTTATGTTCCCATATGTCCCATAGTTTTGGTTCCCGTTCACTCAGCGGAATAGCTCGCAGAACGATCTGCTGGCATGTTGTGACAGCTAGAGTTCATTAAAAGCCGTATTCCATTTTATGTTTAATTTCATGTTCTACGTTTCATTCTCGCAAAATTGTCCCATACCGAGCACGAGGGAAGGTGTACTTTGACATCGGATGGAAGTGACATTACATTTAGCTGGCAACATTTAGCTGGCAACATTTTGCTGAATTTTGGCATCTGTTTGTCTTTTTTATATCTGGCGACGGGCAATTTTAAACGTTGGCGGCTTCATGCTATCAATTATTTGAAGTACAGCAAGAAGAGTGAGCTTTGGGTCTGTCCACTTCAGCCATTGGCTATCATATGTTTTTCATGGTTTGCGACGGAATGGGTGAGCCGTCCATCAAGGCCATAGCGTGTTAAGGATGGCTACATTGCCCCATCCGTGTTCCCACCAGGTTTTGCACGGGACTTGAAGTGGTCCTTTTGTTAGGCTAGAGCCAGTGCACACTCACTAGTTCAACCCTTAAGTGACTCTTTTTTTGCATGTTTTTGTTACCTATCTTATGGTTCTCTATTTACCTTTGAAAGAAGAAAGACTCGGTGGACCTATTGGTATTCAAACATGTGTCTACAAGGCTGATGAACATGGACTCATGCAGTAGATGAATATGTCAGTTTCACACTTTAATTACTGTAGAAGGAATGCAGTAAATGCATGCAAAACATGTATGCGAAAAGTCAACAATGTGATTAGGGTGCATAGCGAGACCCTAGCTGTATGCATTCAAGATCTCTTGCTCTCTCTTTATATGTTTTATCTTGTTTGACCAAATCTCTCTCTGAATCAATATTTTGGTAAGGATTTTACTGAGCATCTCCAGGCCTGTGAGTGGCTGAGGATTAGTCTCTCTAACTTTCTTCTTGGCTCCTCACCATCTCTTTTGCTTACTGCCCATTCTGAAAGGAATTAAGTAGAGGTAATGGCATTGGCAGAGATCTCACTTTGCTAAGCTTCTCTCTTGTATCTGGTGACTGTGGAGATCATGGTTGTGCATATACTATTTGAAATGAGCAGTCGTAAGTCTTGGAGGGTTGTACCACTGAATATCGTGGGCAAGAAAAAACAAAAATAAAAAAAAAAAAATATATATATATATATATATATATACATATATTACCTACTGGCGGTCGCCAGTAGGTAGTTATAGTTAGGACCACGTTTCCATAGGAAATCCGCAACATTCTATTTTGAATAACTTTGGCGCCGGTCGACGAATCCTCGCGAATCTTTCAAAATAGGTGGGGCGCTAAGCTCCGCTCCTTCCCTGAAAGTCTCGGGGGGATTCGTCAAGCGGATGCTGAGATAAAATGGGGGGACCCAAAACGCGTTTTTCCCATGCATTTTTCCATAGGACCTTTAGACAGGGCTACAGCCCGAACGGCTGAACAGAATTACTAGAAATTTGGCAGAAAGGTAGTCCTCAGGTCAAGGAAGTGCCTTTTGTAGGTTTGGTGTAAATCTGTTCAGTAGATTCTGAGAAAATAGCCTTTAAATCAATATATATATCTGAGCCAGCTTACGGTGCGCTTACGGTACGCTTACCGTACGCGTACGGTGGCGTGCGCGAGCGCGATTCTGATTGGCTCTTAGATCTTAGTAAACATTCGAATCGGTTGAAACCAGGAAGCGGCGGCCGCCATTTCGTGTGTTTCACTCAGAAAAAAAAGAGTGATAACAAGAAAAGGGGGCAAGGAGGAGAGTTACAGACCCCCTAGCATTTGTAAGGGGGTCAAAGAAGGACAGAAAAGTACAAAGAAAACATTTATTGATTTTAAAAAAAATCGCGGGGTACGCGTACGGTAAGCGTACGGTAAAAAAAAGAAAAAAAAAGAAATGAAATGCAGATTTAAGTGTTTAGATATTAGGGGGCTCTAAAAAGAGCCGTTGTGTTTATGAAGTGATTTTTTAGTGGTACCTACAAGTAAGTACCGATGCAGAGTCTAAGGTTCAAGAGGAAGACTCTGTTCCCTTCATCATTGAAGTGCACACCATCTCCTCTATAAATGTCTTGCATGTCGTAACGCAAGTTGTTGTGGTAAATGGAACCCATACCATAGTCACGGAGGAAAGCAGAAACAGATTTGTTGACGTGCTTTCTTGCTTTGTCAATCTGCGGACAGAAATGATTGGACCAGTTCCATTTTTGCCTTTGGCATATGTTAGAAAACACAAAGGCAGTTTTAGGGAAAAGTGAAAACAGTTGTGCAAAGGTGTCCTTCATAAGCATTTCCAGACCTACCCCAGTCAAAGTGCCTAGGTCATTGCCACCACAGTGCACTATTATGAGGTCAGGGTGTTGGATGTGCATGAAGGATTTCACCAATGGCATCAATTGGTGCCACTTTAACCCTCTCTGACCAATCCATTTAATGTCTACATTTGGCAAAGCAAGGTCTCTCACCATATCTGTTTTCTCTGCATACTTTTCACTCCAGAAGACATAGCTGTGCCCTACAATCCACACTGTGAACATCTTCAAAGGAGAACTGGATGCACTGAGGAGGTGTCTTTCAGTAGAATGGCAATATGAAAAGAAAGACAGTTTGGAAATGGAGGCATACATATTTTTTTCATAAAAAAAGAACTGATTGGCTGTTTCATACCATTCTAGAATAAAAACTAGGCTGTATGTGTAAATTAATAGAAGCATGTTTTGTATTGGTACAGAAAAATGTGTTACCAAAGAACAGTACTATGGATTTGCTGTTAGGTTTGAAAAGTCAAGCACTCTTGCTCTGTGGAATTGAAACATTGTTTGGTGAACTTCTGACCTAACTCCACACAGCAGTGTTCCATGAGCTGTTGCTATGGAAGCAGGCAGAAGTCAAGTTGGGGGAAGGGTACTAGGCAGAAGTCAAGTTGGGGGAAGGGTACTTTTGGAAAAGGGTTGGTTTTCAACCAATAGAAATGTGTGATTACATTTGAAAAAAAGGGGGAAGCACTGAGATTTGAAACTAACATGTATATGTGTGGAAAAAGAGAGGGAAAGTTTTCCATTATCTGGTTCTGCTGAGAGGAGAGAGGTGTAAAGAACAGAGATCCTGGCTCTGATAATCTGCTGTTTGAGTGCCACATTTCTTTCACAACTAACTAATTTTAAAGGTGAGTTTAGAGTTTGAGAGGGGATGTATATGGTAAATTAAGAAATAAATAATAGAAATGGGATTTCTTTTGTTGAAGTTGTGTTTATTGTTTTCTGTTTTGGGAGAAATTTAAATGTGAGGAACATGTAAAATAATATGGACTATGTTTTCACGATAAATTAAGGTGTACTGGTATAAAAAAAGAATAGTTTAAGGGTTTGAGGTTGGACTCAGTAATGCAAATACATACAGCATCACTAAGGCTGGTTGCCCTTGCTGGAGTGTAGGCAGTCACCCAGGTTACAAATGGTGCTGGTCTGAAAAAGCAGTTTGGACATGTGCTTTTTTAAGAATCTAAAAGGTGGATTCATAATGTGTCAGTCTGTAAAAGTGATTATCACTTGCCAAAAAAAGAGTAGTAAGTGTGCTTTCAAATTGGCAAAGAAATTTCGTTTTGTGACTAATGTGAAAACATGACTCTGTGTGCAAATAGGAATTACAGGCAGAGATTTATTGCGTATTGCTCTGGTGATTTCACAGTTGCATTAGATGGAAAGGGGGAGCCATTTTTTGGTGCAGAAGCAGACTCTTAGCACACACCCAGCTGCTTACCATGTGGAATCATGTACAGTATTCACAAGCGAGTGGGGTTTGAGGTTTCAGTCAGTAATGCAAATACATTCAGCATCACTAAGGCTGGTTGCCCTTGCTGGAGTGTAGGCAGTCACCCAGGTTACAAATGGTGCTGGTCTGAAAAAGCAGTTTGGACATGTGCTTTTTTAAGAATCTGAAAAGTGGATTCATAATGTGTCAGTCTGTAAAAGTGATTATCACTTGCCAAAAAAAAGAGTAGTAAGTGTGCTTTCAAATTGGCAAAGAAATTTCGTTTTGTGACTAATGTGAAAACATGACTCTGTATGCAAATAGGAATTACAGGCAGAGATTTATTGCGTATTGCTCTGGTGATTTCACAGTTGCATTAGATGGAAAGGGGGAGCCATTTTTTGGTGCAGAAGCAGACTCTTAGCACACACCCAGCTGCTTACCATGTGGAATCATGCAAAGTATTCACAAGCGAGTGGGGTTTGAGGTTTCAGTCAGTAATGCAAATACATACAGCATCACTAAGGCTGGTTGCCCTTGCTGGAGTGTAGGCAGTCACCCAGGTTACAAATGGTGCTGGTCTGAAAAAGCAGTTTGGACATGTGCTTTTTTAAGAATCTGAAAAGTGGATTCATAATGTGTCAGTCTGTAAAAGTGTTTATCACTTGCCAAAAAAAAGAGTAGTAAGTGTGCTTTCAAATTGGCAAAGAAATTTCGTTTTGTGACTAATGTGAAAACATGACTCTGTGTGCAAATAGGAATTACAGGCAGAGATTTATTGTGTATTGCTCTGGTGATTTCACAGTTGCATTAGATGGAAAGGGGGAGCCATTTTTTGGTGCAGAAGCAGACTCTTAGCACACACCCAGCTGCTTACCATGTGGAATAATGCACAGTATTCAGAAGCAAGTGGGGTTTGAGGTTTCAGTCAGTAATGCAAATACATTCAGCATCACTAAGGCTGGTTGCCCTTGCTGGAGTGTAGGCAGTCACCCAGGTTACAAATGGTGCTGGTCTGAAAAAGCAGTTTGGACATGTGCTTTTTAAAAAATCTGAAAAGTGGATTCATAATGTGTCAGTCTGTAAAAGTGATTATCACTTGCCAAAAAAAAGAGTAGTAAGTGTGCTTTCAAATTGGCAAAGAAATTTCGTTTTGTGACTAATGTGAAAACATGACTCTGTGTGCAAATAGGAATTACAGGCAGAGATTTATTGCGTATTGCTCTGGTGATTTCACAGTTGCATTAGATGGAAAGGGGGAGCCATTTTTTGGTGCAGAAGCAGACTCTTAGCACACACCCAGCTGCTTACCATGTGGAATCATGCACAGTATTCACAAGCGAGTGGGGTTTGAGGTTTCAGTCAGTAATGCAAATACATTCAGCATCACTAAGGCTGGTTGCCCTTGCTGGAGTGTAGGCAGTCACCCAGGTTACAAATGGTGCTGGTCTGAAAAACCACTTTGGACATGTGCTTTTTTAAGAATATGAAAAGTGGATTCATAATGTGTCAGTCTGTAAAAGTGATTATCACTTGCCAAAAAAAAGAGTAGTAAGTGTGCTTTCAAATTGGCAAAGAAATTTCGTTTTGTGACTAATGTGAAAACATGACTCTGTGTGCAAATAGGAATTACAGGCTGAGATTTATTGCGTATTGCTCTGGTGATTTCACAGTTGCATTAGATGGAAAGGGGGAGCCATTTTTTGGTGCAGAAGCAGACTCTTAGCACACACCCAGCTGCTTACCTTGTGGAATCATGTACAGTATTCACAAGCGAGTGGGGTTTGAGGTTTCAGTGAGTAATGCAAATACATTCAGCATCACTAAGGCTGGTTGCCCTTGCTGGAGTGTAGGCAGTCACCCAGGTTACAAATGGTGCTGGTCTGAAAAAGCAGATGGGACATGTGCTTTTTTAAGAATCTGAAAAGTGGATTCATAATGTGTCAGTCTGTAAAAGTGATTATCACTTGCCAAAAAAAGAGTAGTAAGTGTGCTTTCAAATTGGCAAAGAAATTTCGTTTTGTGACTAATGTGAAAACATGACTCTGTGTGCAAATAGGAATTACAGGCAGAGATTTATTGCGTATTGCTCTGGTGATTTCACAGTTGCATTAGATGGAAAGGGGGAGCCATTTTTTGGTGCAGAAGCAGACTCTTAGCACACACCCAGCTGCTTACCATGTGGAATCATGCACAGTATTCAGAAGCGAGTGGGGTTTGAGGTTTCAGTGAGTAATGCAAATACATTCAGCATCACTAAGGCTGGTTGCCCTTGCTGGAGTGTAGGCAGTCACCCAGGTTACAAATGGTGCTGGTCTGAAAAAGCAGTTTGGACATGTGCTTTTTTAAGAATCTGAAAAGTGGATTCATAATGTGTCAGTCTGTAAAAGTGTTTATCACTTGCCAAAAAAAAGAGTAGTAAGTGTGCTTTCAAAATGGCAAAGAAATTTCGTTTTGTGACTAATGTGAAAACATGACTCTGTGTGCATATAGGAATTACAGGCAGAGATTTATTGCGTATTGCTCTGGTGATTTCACAGTTGCATTAGATGGAAAGGGGGAGCCATTTTTTGGTGCAGAAGCAGACTCTTAGCACACACCCAGCTGCTTACCCTGTGGAATCATGCACAGTATTCACAAGCGAGTGGGGTTTGAGGTTTCAGTCATAAGGCAAATACATACAGCATCACTAAGGCTGGTTGCCCTTGCTGGAGTGTAGGCAGTCACCCAGGTTACACATGGTGCTGGTCTGAAAAAGCAGTTTTCTGCCTAATTTCAAAGCATGACTTTGTGTGCACACAGGAATTATTTTTAGAAATTTAATTTGTGAAGGTGTTATTGTGATTTTCATTTATAGGAAAGGGGTTTATAGTATTTTAAGATTTCTAAAGAACATAAAAATGTAGTAATATATTTAAATAAAATAAAGGAATTTTTTTTTAGTTTTTTTCAGGTATTGCTGAAGAGCAGTGAACAAAATTTAAGATGCCTACAAAATCCAGAGTAAAGAAAGACCACAAAAAAAACCTATATTTGAAGACAACTGGAGGACCTAAGTTAGTTGGAGATGCTCATGTTGGGAAAAAGAAAAAATCTTCTGGTAAGCAAACAAAAGATTTTTTAAAGAACATATTCAAAAAAAGGAAAAATGTACAAAATGTCTGTACTGGAAAAAATGTTTTCAATAGAAAAGGAGAGGAAAAAATTGAGCATTTAGTTAATGCAAATATACCTTCTGCAACTAAAAAGATAAACTTAAACAGAAAAACAGCGTTTAAAGAGATACGTAGAAAAATGTTTCAGAGAAGAGTTATGTCCAATTTGATAAAGGATGTGAAGAAATATAAGCAAAAGGCTAAGTTTTATAAGAGAAAAAAAGACATTGAAGCCATTGCAGCAAAGGCATTAGAATTAAAAAGGAAACTATTCATTTTAATTTTGAATAGGATGCGTACATTAGATAAAATGGTTAATGTACTGAAATCACAAAGCAAAAGGAAAAGAGTAGTAAACAGAACAAACTTTTGTAAAGTGTTTTTAGGAAAATGGATGCATAGTTCAAGTAGTGAACCTTTTTTTAATGAAGAGAGCTATTTTCAAAGTAATAGTTTGCTGCATGCAGTTGACACCAGAGGTCGTGCTTACGAAGTGAAAAATGGTTGCATAATGGAGAAGGAGATAATGGTTCCAAGAGATGAGGTACAAGTGATGGCGGATGAGGCTATGGGGAGACGTCCTAAAGCCCCAGTGTACACTTGGAATTGTAGTAGTATTTGCACTGTGCGTCAGGAATCTATTGATAAATTTTGTGAGTTTCTAAGAGAATATAGTAAAAAAAGTGTAAAACAGAAGATTAAGGTGCTTCAAAGTCTGGATCCATGCAGAGTGAGAGAGAATACTGGTTTGCAGGGTCATTCTCTGGCTTGTCTATCTAGAAAAGTGTGTAATAGTGTTTTCCATCATTTTAGGATGCTGGCTGTTCATCATACTGAAATGAGAAAGTTTGTGAGACGGTTGTATTTTGCTAAAAGTCCAGCAATAAAGTTCGATGAATTGAATAGGGCTCTGTTCCGTGGAACGGTATCAGATGTAGAGAAGGTTGTTGATGAAATTCAGTTTTGTTACTTTGGTCCTGAACAAAACAGTGCAGAAAAGGACACAGTAAATGAGGAAGAAGTGGAAGAGAATGTAGAACCCTCTGTAAGTAAGACATTTAATGATCACATAACAAAATTTGCAATAATCTCTAATGAAAGACCAAATATTACTTGTATTTGTTGCCGCAGAACTCATTATAGAAAACAAACT
This sequence comes from Triturus cristatus, assembly GCF_964204655.1. Classification (NCBI taxonomy): domain Eukaryota; kingdom Metazoa; phylum Chordata; class Amphibia; order Caudata; family Salamandridae; genus Triturus; species Triturus cristatus. The sequence continues at coordinate 509,299,983 of NC_140588.1, forward strand.
AGGAATGTTGATCTCTACAGAAAAAGTGAAAATGAAGATAATTATAAGTGGAAGGATTTTGCCACATATATATTTCTTGAAAATTGTTTTGAATTGGGTGAAGATCAGCGTATTTGTAAATACTGTTACAACAAGTTAGAGGAAAATAGAATGCCGACCAGAGCTGTACATAATAATTTAGAATTGGATGCTATTCCTGCTGAACTTTCTGAATTAAATACATATGAGTCTATACTCATTCAATGTGTTCATCCGTTCCAGACCATAGTAGGTATGGAGCCCAAAACTGGTAAATTACCTCCTTCAGATTTACTGAGAGGTTTAAAAGGTAGAGTGGTGTATTTGCCCTTGGATTTGAAAACAAATATGGAAACTATTGATGCGGATACTTTGGAAACTGAACCATTAATTATTCTGGTTAATGGTGTACCTACAAAGAATAAGAAGATTTGGCAGGAGCTGGTAGATGTACGGAAAGTACAAAGAGCAAATTTGTATTTGAAAAGGAATAACAAATGGTATAAATCAATTTATATAGAAGAAGAAGAAGAAGAAGATTTACAAGAAGACACAGAAACACCAACTGGACAAATTGGAAAAGTGGACAAGTCAAAGGAAGAAGAAATTTATGAACATTTTAGCATACATCCTCTTCATTCAAAAGAAGTTATGGGAGACAATATTGATCTATTTCAGATGAAGAAAGCAAAAGGAACTCCCGTGAGTGTATGGGAGGACAGCTTGAAAGCTCGATGTTTTCCCCAGCTGTTTCCTAAAGGAAAAGGAGGACGATACGATGAACGTCCGGAACAGATTCCAGCTTCTGAGTATCGGACTACAAGACTATATGCTGAAGATCCCAGATTTCGACAAAGTATTCCTTATTTGTTCCATCTTTTATTTGAAAGCGACTTGTCTGCATTGTCTTATGCAGTAAATCACATTTTAAAAAGTGGAGTACATTTACAAAATGTGTCTGCTAAGGATTTTATGGAGAAAGTGCAGCACCGAGATGATCATTTGGAAACACAACTGATCAATCTGATGGCTTGTCAGCGTGGGACAAATGAATATTGGTACCGACGCCATGGTGAATTAAAATGCATGTTACGGAATTTAGGAACACCAACATGGTTCGTTACCCTAAGCTGTGCGGAGTACGCTTGGGATGATTTACTGGATTTTCTACGAGAGGCAAATTCAAACATTAAAAACATCGAATACAAGACAGCAGGAGAACTGTGCTCATTGGATCCGGTTAATGTTTGCAGATATTTCAATCATAGATTTGAGGCTATGATGTCGTTCATCTGCAATAAAAAAAATCCACCTCTAGGAGAAGTAGTGGATTTCTTTTGGAGAAAAGAGTACCAGGCAAGAGGTGCTCCTCATATTCATATGCTGTTGTGGATCAAGGATACCCCAAAGTTTGGAACAGATGCTGATGAAGCAGTGTTATCTTACATTGAAGAATATGCAACATGTGCTATACCAAAAAGCACAGAAGAGAAAAAGTTAAAGGAGCAAGTTTTACGTTTCCAAAGTCATCGGTGTGGAAAATACTGTCGACGGAAATACAAGAGCAAAGATAAATACTACACTAAATGTCGATTTGGATTTCCTAGACCTGTTCTTTCAAATGGAAGAGTAAACAGTTTTATGTCATCTGTGAGACATACTATCACAAGAAAATCACCTAAGAATACCTACAACCTTAAAAGAAAAGAAGAATCAAAAAATATAAATGACTACAACCCAGTCATTTTATCCATGTGGAACGCTAACATGGATATACAGTATGTAGCTGACAATTCCATTGCTGTTGCTCGATATGTAACGTCTTACATTACGAAATCAGAAAAAACAGAATTGAAGGAAATGTGGGAAGAGATTTCTCACGAGAAAACTGTCAGTAAGAAGCTGTACAGTTTCAGTTTGAAGATGTTATCGCATCGAGAAATTGGATCCTACGAATGTTCAGATAGGTTATCTTCTGCAAGTCTCTACTCGAAATCAAGAAGAATAATTTGGGCAAGTTTAGGCCTTGCAGCAATGAGAAATCGGGTACTGAAATCTGTTGGAGAAATTGAATATTTGGCCGAAAATGACCTAGAAAGTACAGATATTTTGAAATCAAACATGTTGGACACATATTATCCCAAGAGAAGTCATCATCTGGAGAACATGTGTCTCTATGAAGTGCTGCAGAACTACATTTATTCACGGAAAGCCACAGAAGACATCAACAATGGAAAATATAAATTCATTGGTGAGGAAGGATTTTTGGTGAAGCAAACAAAAGGAAGTTTGATAAATCACAGGAAGCTGAGTTGCGACACTACTGACAAAAAGGAATTTTACTACTTGGCTCTTTTACAGCTGTTTAAACCATGGCGTACAGAGGATGAACTACTGGGAGAATTTCAAAGCTATGAAGATTCTTTTAATGCTTGCAAAGACAGCATACAATGCAGTACATTCTCAACTTATCTGCAAATGTTAAATGAAGAAATTGAACAGGAAACTACAATTGCAGCAGAAATAGCTAGAGACAGTTCTCAGGACAGCCAAAGTTCAGGAACACTCAGTCAGGATCCCCTAGGACAACCAATCGTTGAAAATGAAGCATCAATAGCCATGAATGAAGTGGAAACGGCTATGAATCAAGCTCAAGAAGAATTTATAGACTTACAAAATTTGGAAAGACAACTGAACGAAGAGCAGCAACACATTTATGAAGAGATCAGAAACAAAATTGATCACGGATTTCTACATGAAAAAAAGAGTGCTCATGCACATCATTTCATCCAATCAGGATGTATGTAAGCGGACAAGCTGGAACTGGAAAAAGTTTCCTTATAAAAGTCATCAGAAGCTACCTACAGCAAAAAACGGATTCTACTTTGTCTTGTGTGGTTACTGCTCCAACTGGGTTAGCAGCATATAACATAAAAGGAATCACTTTACATCGTTTGCTAATGTTACCAGTGGAGCATGAGAACAAAATACAATACGACAAGCTAACTGGAGAAGCATGCTTGGAAGTTTCAAGAGTATTGAAGAAGATGCAAGTTCTCATTATTGATGAGGTGAGCATGGTATCAAACTTAATGCTTGCCTTTGTGCATTTAAGAATGCAGCAAATTCTGAAGACAGACTATGACGTGTTATTTGGAGGAAAACACGTCATAGTTTTTGGAGATCTTTTGCAACTTACTCCAGTTAAAGGACAACCAGTGTTTAATACTGTGACACATGAAGACACGAAGAAGTCATTGGGAAGCATCGGTGATACAAATATTTGGTCCTTCTTTGAGTACAAGGAACATACTACTAATATGAGGCAAGCAAACGATGAAGAATATGGAAGTATTCTGAAAGATATCAGAATTGGACTACTCACTGAAGCTGGCTAAAAAGCATTACAGAGTTGGCTGCTACATAATTTATTTCCAAAGGAAGAAATAGTTGCAGAGAAGATATACAAGAACATTGCAGAAAACAAAAGTGTCATCTGCTTAATGCCAACTCTACGTGAATGCTCAATATTCAATGAGGAGCTTTTGAAATTGGAAAAGGAAGATATCAGGAAATTGGAAGCAGTGGACAAAATTGAGGATGGAAGAATTACTGTCACATTAACAGGCACCCTGAAAAATAAATTGGATTCACTAGAGAAGAACATTTCCAAAACAGCTGGATTAGAAAAAAATCTATATGTTTGCATGAACTGTAGAGTATTTTTAAGGAGAAATTTGGATGTTGAAAAAGGTTTAGTTAATGGAGCTATGGGAAGAGTTGTGGGTTTTATTAATTATCAGAAAAAAGATGGAATTGAATGTTTAAAAATAAAATTTGATCAGATAGAAGAAGTTAAAGACATTTGTCGTTGTTCAGTTCGTTTCATGCTTGTGAAAGATTTATATGTACGTAGGAAGCAGTTTCCGTTTTCTCTAGCATATGCTGTAACTATTCACAAGTCTCAAGGATTGACTGTAGATTGTGCATTTGTGAACATTGGTTCAACTGTGTTCAAAGAAGGTATGGCATATGTTGCTTTGTCACGAGTGAAAACATTATCAGGTTTATTCATGATAGACTTTGATGATTCAAAAGTTAGTGCTGATACAAATTGTGTAAAGGAGTATAATAGATTAAGAAGAAGCTATGCTCCTCATTTAGGTCAGTATCCTGTGTTGGAGAAACGTGTAGTTTCTCGTAAAAGGAGAAATGAGAATATCTGTAATGAAGATGTAGAGAGGAGGAAAAAAAAGAGGAGTGATGTAATTGCAAGCAAAAAGAATAAGGAAAATGAAGAACAGGTTGTAGGATGTCATTTTGAAAATAGCTCTGGTGTCAACTGCTACGCAAATGTAGTGCTGAATGTTGCATTTTATCTGGAAAGTTTGCAAGAGCAGATAATAGTAAATCAGGGAAAAAGATTCTGTTCTGTGCTGAGTCTCCTTTTTGAAAAGCTGAGTAATGATAAAACTCAAATAGAAAGTGCTACTGAAATTAGAAAACTTTTAGATGTATGTTCAGGACGAACACAGTTTTCTCAAAATGTACAGCAAGACGCACAGGAATTCTTGATGTATTTTCTTCAGGTACTGGAAGAAGAAGGGGTTCCCATTGAAAATTTATTTGGTCTCTCTTATAAATGGGAACATAGTTGTGAAAACTGTTATAATATATGTGGCTCTAATGTTGATAATGAAAGGTTTATTTATTTAACATTGCCAGAGAGTAAAACAGTCACTTTTGCTAAATTAGTTAAAGATGCTAATCATAGCATGGAATGCGGTGAGTGTCAATCTGACATGTTTTCAACGTTAATTTTAAAGGAATACGGACAGTATGTAATTTTAATGATGCAACGATGTAGAGCTGATGGTTCAAAATTGGATACTTTAATAAAGAAGTTTACAGGACAGCAATTATCAATTTCAGGAAAAACTTTTGTAACAGTTGCAATAATTTTCCATGATGGACCTACTGTAACTTCTGGTCATTACACAGTTTATCTTAAATGTGAAAAAGGCTGGACACTGTGTAATGATTCCCAATTGATTTTTAAGCAACGTTTGCCTTTTGATTTAGCAAATTCCTATCTAATCTTCCTGAAACCTAAATTTTAGAGAGATTTGGCAACATCTGGACAAAACAATTTTACCATTTTATTGGATTACCATTGGAATTTACAAATAAAAAGATTTAACAAATTATCATTTGGCCTAATGGAAAGGTAACCAATTGTAATGTGGAATTTTTCCATTTTTTAATGAAACTTTGGAAAACCAAAAATTTAGAAAAAATCGGTAACATCTGCACAATTTAAATTTTGGAATGTTATTGGATTGCCATTGGAAATTTTTTCAAAAAAGATTTTTAAAATTACTATTTGGCCATGCGTAAAGGTAAACAATTCTATTGTGGACTTATTTAATTATTAATAAATCTTTCGGAAACCAAAATGTTACAGAGAATCGGTGAGATCTGTACAATTTAAACTTTACTTTTTTATTGGATTACCATTGGAAATTTAATCAAAATAGAATTTTAAAATTACTATTTGGCCTAAAGGAAATGGAACCAGATGTATTGTGGAGTTATTTGAGATATATTATTGTGATTATACTTCTGAAACAAAAATATCAGACGGTATTTTAAAGAAATAAGTATTGATATTAGATGATATTTTTTAAGAATATTATGCATTTCTATAAAGTTATGTTTATGCAAAAAGAGATTGTGGGCTTTTTTAAAACAATCTTTGAGATTGTTAATTTTTTTTTTGCCCGCTGTTAAATGATGAATGCAATTGCTTTCACAATTTATAGTGAAATGCAATATATTCTGAAAACAGCAAAAAAAAGGCAAAAATATTTTTTGAAAAATATGTAAATATGTTTACTGTATTATAAAATGTTTTATTAAATATTAATACTTTTTTCTTTTTTTTCAGATTGAGATAGAAAATTTTCGAAAACTAGAACCATTTTTAAAGCAATTTAAAAAAAATTTAAATGAATAAATATTTTTTTGAGTGGGTATGGTAAGTCAATAATATCATGGTCCCTTTTTTCCACTTCTCTACAATCACATTTTCAGTTTTTCATTGTAGTCTCTCAAGGACCTTGTAATGTGATAATTGATTTTTAGTGTTTTTAAAAAAAAAAAAAAAAATTACGCGTACCGTACGCGTACGGTAAAAAAAAAATTTTAAAAAGTTTTTAAAAACATATATAAAAAATAGATGAAAGGTAAGGTTGGCTCTTAAAAGAGCCGTTGTGTTCATGCAGGGACAGAGGAAAGAAAGAATGGGAATATTAGACGGTACGACAAGTGTGCTGATCTATTTTATTGTTCACTAGGGAAATACTGGTCTCCCTATAACAAATTGGATCATGACAAGTGGCGCACCGTATTTCAACCCTCAGAAACCGAGGGTTAGTTTCCAGAGGACCAGAAAAAGGAGATGCTCCCCCCACAGATGAAGGGCTCACCTGACCTGCAGAAGAAGGACTCGGCACTGCAGATGATGGTCCAGGCTGAGCTGCTGTGGATGTGCTTGGTTGATTTACTGAAGGGTTACCTTCAGTAAGTCGAGCATGTGTCCTTCTGTGTACATCCTTAAGGTGTCTCATCATGGTGTGATTCCCAAAGGAATACTTCCTGTCGGGATTCCCTCTTGAAAGTACACGGCCACACAGCTTACAAGCCACTAAGGGTGCATTTACCTTTTGCTGGCCTTCTGGAAAAGAAAAATACTCCCATATGTAAGAGGTCTTTTGTTTCCTCGCTCTCTGCCTCAAGGTAGTGCTGCTAGCCTCACTCTCAGAAGGGCTCTGCTGTTCTGCCATCGTATCACAAAGACAACCCAGCTGCTTCTCCTAAGGGATCACAAGCAGAAATGAGGGGAATGGGTGTGGTGTAGGAGAGTTCTAGAACTGAAAGTAGTTTCAACCAATCAAAAGTTTTGTTTCATGATCACATGACCTACCGTACGCTTACGGTACGCCTACGGTGCGCTTACGGCAAAAGTACGCATGCGCGTAAAAAAGACACGCGCACGCGCGCATGCGCAAAACAGGCACGCCCCTTCACTTCCGCGTAACGTGCGCGTGCAGCGTACGCGTTACGCGCTATGCGCGCGTGACGTGCGTCTACGCAAATTGCGTAAATGAACGCAAACAGCGTAGAAATCTAACGTAATTACAGCAAGACGTGCGCTTACCGTACGCGCACGGTAAAAAAAAACAAAAAAACAAAAATGTATTGCTAATAAATTTTACCTGTTTATTTAAAAAAAATTGTAAAATAAAAACATGTTGTAGAATTTTTAAAATTTAACCATAGTCTTTAAAAAAGGATAGACAATTAAAATAAAAATATGTAAAAAAAAAAAGAAGAAAAAAAAAAAAAATAGCATTTAAAAAACCTTGCAAATTCACTGAAAAAACCATGGGTTTCACTCACGTTATAGTAAGGAATTAGCATTTAAAAAACCTTGCAAATTCACTGAAAAAACCATGGGTTTCACACACGTTAAAGTTAGGAATTAGCATTTAAAAAACCTTAGAAATTCAATGAAAAAACCAAAGGTTTCACACATGTTATAGTTAGCTGGACATTTCACTCGTAAAAAACCATTGAAATTCCCCCTTTAGAGTTAGTTCAGCTAACTATAACTCGCGCGCCCGCAATGCACTACTGATGACGTCACATATTACATCACTCATGACATGGTCAGTGACATCACTCATGACATCTCAAATGACATCACTGATGACATTATCCTTGTGACAGAGTGGTAGACCTCCTCTCACCCTAATATAACCTTTGATACAAACATTCAAAAATAGAGACTGACATTTTCAAAAAAACGGACATACCAATAACAGTTACAACAACCTAATCAGTAATTCTAAGATCCACATACACATCCACTCATCCACCAACAATCCTATACAGTCACTCATACATGTACTCACACATCATATGTACTCATTCACCTAAACATCCTGTAACACAATGCCACTCATCCATAGAGTTACTCACACACATAGTCACTCATGCTAATAAAGAATCAAACATCCATTTACTTGCATATACAGTTATACACACACCACCACACTTACTTTTACAGAAACTTACACATACTTAGTCTTTTAAACAATCACTTATAGAAACACATACTTATTCATACAGGAAGTCTACCAATCTCTCACTCTCACATATACTCACTTATAAACACCAATAGTCACATATACTAGTTTAAAACATATGTAGTTACTTATGAAGACACTATTGAGACAGTCATTCACTCACTAACACACCCATGCACACACTCATCCACCCATACAGTCCTGCACACATGCTGTCTTCAACACATACAAACAGTGAGTCACTCATTCATGCATCTATGCACTACGTAATACCCCCCACCGCACCATGAAGACACTCAGACACTCATACTGATACTCAAAAAACCAACTAATAACCTATATAGACACTCATGTAGCTACTCACCAACCCATGCAGCCACTTATATACAAAGTGAGAGACTGATACAGGTATTTACACATTTAAACATTACTCACTTAGCCATGTATTCAAAAAGATACACTTAATCAGTCAGTAATACAATCAATTTTTCAAAAACAAATCATCAATTTAGACACTTATATACTCATTTATTCTTCCATCGACCTTGAGATATACATATATTAAACATATTTAATTTTCAGAAAAACACACATTCACTGGATGATGTCATCAGTGATGTCATTTGAGATGTCATCAGTGATATCATGAGTGATGTCACTGACCATGTCATGAGTGATGTAATATGTGACGCCATCAGTAGTGCATTGCGGGCGCGCGAGTTATAGTTAGCTGAACTAACTATAACGGGGGAATTTCAATGGTTTTTTACGAGTGAAATGTCCAGCTAACTATAACATGTGTGAAACCTTTGGTTTTTTCATTGAATTTCTAAGGTTTTTTAAATGCTAATTCCTAACTATAACGTGTGTGAAACCTATGGTTTTTTCAGTGAATATATATATATATATTACCTACTGGCAGTTGCCAGTAGGTAGTTATAGTTAGGACCTATTTTCCATCGGGTGAAAAAGGAGTGCCTGTACACTCCGAAATGCGACGGACCTAGTGTTTAAATAAACACAATTCTGAATTGAGGCCGCGGCTCCAGTGTTTGTTCTTTCATCCAAGAATTCCGGAAGTTAGACGCAGTGGATTGTTTTGCGATATTTGGGGGTGGCTACCCCTGCCGTGTGCCCGCCGTAAAAAGAGGCTTGGGAACAGCCATCAACTTATATATATATATATATATATATATATATATATATATATATATATATATTATCTACTGGCGGTCGCCAGTAGATAGTTATAGTTAGGACCGTGTTTCCATAGGAAATCCGCAACATTCTATTTGGAATAACTTTGGCGCCGGTTGACGAATCCTTGCGAAATTTTCAAAATAGGTGGGGCGCTCCGCTCCGCTCCTACCCTGAAAGTCTCAGGGGGATTCGTCAAGCGGGGGCTGAGAAAAAAGGGGGGTCCCAAAACACGTTTTCCCCATGCAATTTTCCATAGGGACCTTTAGTCCAAGGTACAGCCCGAACGGCTGAACAGAATTACTTGAAATTTGGCAGAGAGGAGGTCCTCAGGTCAGGGAAGTGCCTTTTGCAGGTCTGGTGTCAATCTGTTCAGTAGTTCCTGCGAAAATCAAAAGTAAAATCATATACATATGTGGGCGGAGCCTAACCACACATCTCATCCTGAGATCTGATTGGCTGTCAGCACTTCATCCAAGAAGTGTTGGCAGCCATCTTGGGACCAATATACATGATAGCACCTCATTAAAAAGCATTGCAGTTAATAGAAGGTTTTAAGACTTTATAAATCATTTGTTGATGGTACCATACTCATTTTAGGAATTGTGGTATGTTCTAAGGTGATTTGACCATGTGAAAAAGCCTTCTGCTGGGATATCATGTTTGAGAGAAAAATATTTTCTCATGCTTTTCCCACAGAGGTTTGGAAGGTGATCTATAAGCTAAACTGAGAGCTTATTTTCTGTAAATTCACATTATCTTTCTCAGTCATGTGAGAATGAAGTCTGACATTCTCAGTAAAACATGTACATCCAACAAGGGCAGAGACTGTCAGTTGATTCCTTTGTGTTCTACTGCAGCTTCCAAGAGTGTTCCAGAGAACAACTAGAGCGCTAACAGTCCTACTTATGATAAACATATGGCACACCTGAAGCCATCTTGCTTGGATTAAAGTGGTAACTCTTAAAACATTTAATTTAAAAAGGAACAAAATGAGGGGGTTCATTTTTCCATAAAAAGTATGATTAGTGCTGCAGAAATAAAAATTAGGGCACATTTTGAGTGACTTCTCAAATCCTCTTCTATTTCATTAAAAAAATTCTGACATGCAAACTGAAACATGCACTTTCAATACCAGCAGCAGTTTTCCCTAGTGAGCAGTAGCTTTACTACAGTGATCTAATGAGCAAAAAGAGTGCTAACATTCTGAATTTATGGCAAATGTGTGACACATCTGAATGCCTTCTTGATGGAATCAAAGTATTAAACTGAAAGTATTTCCTACTGAGGAGACTGCAGTAAATGAGGAAATTGGGAAACTTCATAACAAATAAGTCTCCCAAGATGGCCACCAGAGACAAAAGAGCCCAAATGTAGCCCAAATATCACCCAGATGTAGCCCAAGTATAGCCCAATGACAGAATGTCGCAGAGTGTTCTTAAAAACAACTAGAGCGCTTACTGTCTTCATTATGACAAAAGTATGGCACACCTGAAGCCATCTTGATTGGAATAAACTGGTAACACTTAAAACATTTAATTTAAAAAGGAACACAATGAGGGGGCTCATTTTGCCATAGAAATTATGATTAATGCTGAAGAAAGAAAATGAGGGCACATTTTGAGTGACTTCTCAAATCCTCTTCTATTTCATGAAAAAATTCTGACATGCAGACTGAAACATGCACTTTTAATACCAGGAGCAGACTTCCATGGTGAACAGTAGTTTTACTACAGTGATCTAATGAGCAACTAGCGTGCTAACATTCAGAATTTATGGCAAATGTGTGACATATCTGAATACCTTCATGATGGAATCAAAGTAAAAAACTGAAAGCATTTCCTACTGAGGAGACTGCAGTACATGAGGAAATTAGGAAACTTCATAACAAATAAATCTCCCAAGATGGCCACCGGAGACAAAAGAGCCCAAATGTAGCCCAAAGTCACCCAGATGTAGCCCAAATATAGCCCAATGACAGAAGTGTACAAAACACTTATTATTTTGTGTTTTTGCAGAGTTATATAGTGCAGACTTGTCAGGTATTGGAGTGCTTTACATGAGCATTGGTTACATCACACAAGAACAAATTCATTTTGGTTGTAGACATGGTGAGACTAAGTGATTTGACCAGAATCACAGAATGTCGAGCTGAAGCAGAAACTCCAACCTGGTTCCCCAGTTGCAAAGTCTGCAGTTCTGAAAGTAACACCACATCCTCTCCCCTAAGTGCAACATTTAATCAAGTGGTCAACTGGATAAAAAAACATAATGATAACAAATAATTTAAAAGCGCTTTGTCGCTATTTGAAAACTCAGAAAATATGTCCTTATTTTAGTCTTTTAGAGCACTAACCATAATTTTGATGCCAATAAGACCCTCTCATATATGTAATTTCTAAAGGAAATGCTCTAGGTATTACAGTTTTGATTACATCAAGATGACGTCAGGCGTTCCACACTTTTGTAATAAATATAGAATGTTAGCAATCTAGTTGTTTATTAGGATACTGTTGAGAGGCAGAGGCCAGGGGCACGGACTCTGAAAATTGAAGGCAGGTAGGAGGGTGCAAAGGCAACAATTTAACCACACTGAGCAGGCAGGAAGGGCCGTGGCAGCACAGCAGACTATGGAGGGCAGTGGAAAGGGGGGCAGGGGCAACAAACCAACAATAAAGGACTTGCAAGAGAGGCTGTGGCAATGTAATAGACCATTGTGGGCAGAAGGAAGAGGCAATGGTAGTACAACCATACATGCCGACAGACCCGATTCAGCCAGGAAACGTCCAATGTTTTTAAGCTCAAATGGGATTTATTTGATCTGTCTCCTGTCTACAATCTCCTCTTTTTCAATGTAACTCAAAGGGGAAAATCAATACCCCAGTTTTTTTTCAAAATCTCCCTCTTACCAAGTTCAAAATGTTCGCAAGTATGGTACATTGGATCATGGAAGGAAATGGGGTAGGGACATGGACTTGGATAACAGAGGACAGGAGGGACATGGAGAGGTGCACCAAACTGACCCTGCAGGGCAGGCATCAGGGTTTGCAGCAGCACAATACACCACACAGGGCATGCGGAACGGGAGTACAGCACAACAATCCATAGAAAGCAAGAGGGAGGGGACAGGACCATGCACATGGACAACAGAGAACAGAGGGGCAAGAGGCAATGGTAGCTAGCTGACCATAATGGACAGACAGGAGAGAAAGCTGCAGCATAACAGACCATAAAGGGCAGGAGGGACGGATCAGGGGCATTACAATGGAACAGACAAGCCAGGAGGGAGGGAGTAGGGGTCTGGACATGTAAACAGAGGGCTGGGGGCAAGGGGGCAGGGCAGGAGCAGCAAGATAGCCATGGAGGTCAGGCAGGATGGGCACTAGAAGCAAGACACACCATGAAGAGCAACACTGAGACTGTGATGGCATACACACAGACCATGGAGGGAAGGTGGGAGGGGGTCAGGGGCAGCTAACTGACCACACAGGGAAGGTGGGAGGGGCCATGGCAGCACAGAAGACCATGCATGGCAAGTGGGAGGGTTAGTGGCAGCACAATGGCTATGATGGGCAAGAAGGAGGGTGCAGGGGCATGCACAAAGGACGATGGAGGATAGAAGGGAGGGTCAGGACCTGTGCACAGACAAGAAAGTGCAGCGGAAGGGGCCTCACAACAGACCGCACGGGGCAGGCAGGAGGAGCAGTTGCAGCACAACAGACCAGGGAGGGCAGAAGGGTGTGGCAGTACAATGGACCATGTAGGACAGGAGGAAGAGGATAGGGGCATGGCATGTGGACAGGCAGGGTGGAGGTGGCAGGGACAGGTTACAGTCATCTGACAATGCTAGGCAGGTGGGAGGGGAGTGGCAGCTCAACAGAACACTCAGAGTAGATAGGAGTGGCAGGTCCATGGAACATGGTGGGCAAAAAGGATGGAGCAGGGGCATGCACAAAGACATCGGAGGGCAGGGGGAAGGAGAATAGGGGCAGCAAGCTAAGCACTGAGTTTAAGCAGGAGGTCAATGATGGGGCATAGAATTGGGCAATGGAGGGCAGGAGGAGTGGACTGGTACATCATACTAAATTGAGGGCAGTGGCAGCACATCAGACCATGCATGGCAGGAGGGAGGAGGCTAGTCAATGGATTCACACAACAGAGGATAGGGAGGAGGGGGATGGGGCAGCAAGCTAACTGTTCAGAGAAGGTGGGTATTAGGAACTTTATTGTTTTTAAAACGTGTGTCTGTTCGAACTACTTAAAATATGAACAAGTATGCAGCATAATTTCACTTTTATTCAGGAAGAAGAGGACGTTTGTGACTGTGACTCCGGGCTCACTTGGCAGAAACACCCCCTGACCCTCCACCCCCTATCGCAAAATGTAATGCCCGTGAAAAGGGTAGGTGAACACAATGTTATATAGAACATAGTCCTGAGAGCACGATTGAAAATGAAAACTAGATATAGTGTATGGTATAAACTATGCACCAAAAAGTGTGATATAAGATGAACCGGGCGTGAAATATAATATGCAATACATTGTGCGCAATTACAGATTCATTGGAGAGCGCGAGATAGCACAGGCACTAGCGCGTGCTATGCGATATGCGCCTTGGAGTGTAATATGCACAGGGCAGTGTTGTGTAACCTAACTAGTCTCTAAAGTTGTAATATAAAATATGTGCTGGGGAGTGTAACGTTACATATGCACTGTGACAAAGATATGGATCCCAGATTGTAATATGTATGGCATAGCACTGTGCGTTATAACATAGGCATCGAGGAAGGCACGTTAGATGGGGCAATATAACCCGTGCGAAGACAAGTGTGGCATGACATATTCACGGGATGGTGTTACAGTGCACATGGGCTAGAGAGTGTCATCGCATATGCACTAGCTAGTGGAATACAACACAGAGGTGTGTGGCACTCAGCAGGCAATGGTGGGTGTAACACAGCATTGGGCTCTGCCAGGAGCGCACTGTGACTCTCAAGTGATGTTCGTCCCCTTTCCAGAGAGTAAGATAAAAAGTATTACACATCCGGCAGTGGATGTGTGTTTTATTAACCGTGAGGGGGGTTTCTCACATAGTTTTGGTCACATTTTTGTTGAATCCCCTTTGAATGGCTTGGTGTGCATGTGTGTTAAATGTGCCCCTCAATAGCTACCCATGTTTGTATGAATAAACAACAAGGGTGTCTACCGGGATTAGGCACGGTAGGGCATCAGACATGTCAGAGCTTCACTAGTTGTGTACATACATTCCACGTGGATTCATTGTATGCATAGTTGCCTTTTACTGAATATCACGCAAATCGTCATGGTGATAGGTACGTACGGTTTGTCCAGAATGTCCTAGGTGTGTCTATAAATATATATTTTTTTAAAATAATAAAAAACAGTGACTGGCCCTGGGGATTGGGGTCAAAAAAATATAATTAGGAGACAGGCCCTGGGGGATGGGGTCATCAGGGCCAATAAATTCGAATAAGAAGGGGAACCACACAGCCCCCCTTCTTAAAAAATTAAAATAAATAAAAGACTGGCATCGTGCCGGAGGTCACGCCCCCTCCTTGCAGCACTCTGCAAACGCGCCCCCTGGCGAATTGTAAGTTGGGGAATTAATTCCTCTTCAATACTGAGGGTCCCTAAGGGCCAACTAGCCCAACAAGCATCTCCAGTATGCGCCAGGGAGCTGCGCTGCAAACAGGTGTTCTGAGGCCAAGCCCCTTTTTACATCTCTCTGCAACGTAGCTCTGTGGCACTTACTGGAGGTACCGAGTGGTCTAGTTTGACCCTAGGGACCCTTAGGATTCAAGGGGACTTAATCTCTCATCTTAGAACAGCCACAGGGCGCATTTACACAGTGGTGAAGGGAGGGGACGGGGCCTGAGGTGACGTGTGCAAACACGCACTATTGCACGTTTTAAATTGGGGATATAATTTCCCTTCAATCCTGAGGGCCCCTGGGGGCTAACTAGCCCACCAAGTGCTTCCAGTAAGCGCCACTGAGCTGCATTGCAGAGAGGTGGTCCAGGCCGTGCCACTTTTTACACCTCTCTGCAACGCAGCTCTGTGGCACTTACTGGAGGTACCTAGTGGGCTAGTTGGACCCTATGGACCCTCAGGATTCAAATGAACTTAATCTCCCAACTAAAAACAGACACAGGGCGTGTTTACACAGTGGTGAAGGGAGGGGACGGGGCCTGAGTTAACGTGTGCAAAAACGCCCTGTGGCCTGTTTTAAGAGGTAGTTTTAACCCCCCTGCCCTATTATATACTAGGGGCTTACAGAGGAGGTCATGCTAATCACAGGGGGACCCCAACGCATAATGTTCCCTAGTGCATGTAGGTGTTTTCACTGTATTCCAAGTGTCTTTTAACATAGCATTGCCTCTAGGAATGGTTAGTCAGACTCAGTTACAACCAGTATCCGTCTGAAAAAGTTGAGGGTACAGGATGATTTTGCAACAAGGCTTCTTTCTGCTCTTCTTTTTGTTCTTTCTGCATGTTATCCTTCTTCCTGCACTTTTCTTCGTCTTTGAGGACTTCTGTTGCTTCTTTCTGCATTTCTTTTTTTTCTTTCTGTGCATTTTTTCTTCTTTCTTCACATGTCCTAACTCTGTAGGCATGGTTAGAAATTAGCATTTAAAAAACCTTTGAAATTCACAGAAAAAACCATAGGTTTCAGGCACGTTATAGTTAGGAATTAGCATTTAAAAAAAACCTCAGAAATTCACTGAAAAAAACATAGGTTTCAGGGGTGTTATATTTAGCTGGACTTTTCACTTGAACAAAACCATTGAAATTCCCCCGTTATACTTAGTTCAGCTAACTATAACTCGTGCGCCCTCAATGCACTGCTGATGACGTCACATATTACATCGCTCATGACATGGTCAGTGACATCACTCATGACATCACTGATGACATCTCAAATGACATCACTGATGACATCACTGATGACATCATCCTTGTGATAGAGTGGCAGACCTCCTCTCACCCTAATATAACCTTTGATACACACATTCAAAAATAGAGACTAAAATTTTCAAAACAATTGACATACCAATACCAGTTACAACAACCTCTTCAGTAATTCTAAGATCCACATACACATCCACTCATTCCCCAACAGTCCTATACAGTTACTCATACATGTACTCACTCTTCATATTTACTCATACACCTATACATCCTGTTACACAACGCCACTCATCCATAGAGTTACTCACACACATAGTCACTCATGCTAATCAAGAATCAAACATCCATTTACTTGCATAAACAGTTATACACACACCACCACACTTACTTCTATGGAAACTTACACATACTTAGTCTTTTAAACAATCACTTATAGAAACACATACTTATTCATACAGGAAATCATTCAATCTCTCACTCTCACATATACTCACTTATATACACCAATAGTCACATATACTAGTTTAAAACATAAGTAGTTACTCATAAAGACACTATTGAGACAGTCCTTCACTCACTAACACACCCATACACACACTCATCCACCCATACAGTTCTGCACACATGCTGTCTTCAACACATACAAACAGTGAGTCACTCATTCATGCACCTATGCACTACGTAATACCCCCACCGAACCATGCAGACACTCAGACTGATACTCAAAAAACCAACTAATAACCTATATAGACACCCATGTAGCTACTCACCAACCCATGCAGCCACTTATACACAAAGTGAGAGACTTATACAGATATTTACATATTTAAACATTACTCACTAAGCCATGTATTCACTGTGATACACTTAATCAGTCAGTTACACAATCAATTTTTCAAAAACAAATCATCCATTTAGACACTTATATACCCATTTATTCTTCCATCGACCTTGAGATATACATATATAAAACATATTTAATTTTCAGAAAAACACACATTCACTGGATGATGTCATCAGTGATGTCATCAGTGATGTCATTTGAGATGTCATCAGTGATGTCATGAGTGATGTCACTGACCATCTCATGAGTGATGTAATATGTGACGTTATCAGCAGTGCATTGCGGGCGCACGAGTTATAGTTAGCTGAACTAACTATAACGGGGGAATTTCAATGGTTTTGTACAAGTGAAAAGTCCAGCTAACTATAACACCCCTGAAACCTATTGTTTTTCCAGTGAATTTATATATATATATTACCTACTGGCAGTCGCCAGAAGGTAGTTATAGTTAGGACCTATTTTCCATCGGAAATCCACAACATTCTATTTGGAATAACGTTGGCGCCGATTGACGAATCTTCGCGAATTTTCCCAGACTTTTGGCCAGCTCCAGTCCGCTCCTATCCTGAAAATTTCACGGTGATTCGTCTCCCTATAACAAATTGGATCATGACAAGTGGCGCACCGTATTTCAACCCTCAGAAACCGAGGGTTAGTTTCCAGAGGACCAGAAAAAGGAGATGCTCCCCCCACAGATGAAGGGCTCACCTGACCTGCAGAAGAAGGACTCGGCACTGCAGATGATGGTCCAGGCTGAGCTGCTGTGGATGTGCTTGGTTGATTTACTGAAGGGTTACCTTCAGTAAGTCGAGCATGTGTCCTTCTGTGTACATCCTTAAGGTGTCTCATCATGGTGTGATTCCCAAAGGAATACTTCCTGTCGGGATTCCCTCTTGAAAGTACACGGCCACACAGCTTACAAGCCACTAAGGGTGCATTTACCTTTTGCTGGCCTTCTGGAAAAGAAAAATACTCCCATATGTAAGAGGTCTTTTGTTTCCTCGCTCTCTGCCTCAAGGTAGTGCTGCTAGCCTCACTCTCAGAAGGGCTCTGCTGTTCTGCCATCGTATCACAAAGACAACCCAGCTGCTTCTCCTAAGGGATCACAAGCAGAAATGAGGGGAATGGGTGTGGTGTAGGAGAGTTCTAGAACTGAAAGTAGTTTCAACCAATCAAAAGTTTTGTTTCATGATCACATGACCTACCGTACGCTTACGGTACGCCTACGGTGCGCTTACGGCAAAAGTACGCATGCGCGTAAAAAAGACACGCGCACGCGCGCATGCGCAAAACAGGCACGCCCCTTCACTTCCGCGTAACGTGAGCGTGCAGCGTACGCGTTACGCGCTATGCGCGCGTGACGTGCGTCTACGCAAATTGCGTAAATGAACGCAAACAGCGTAGAAATCTAACGTAATTACAGCAAGACGTGCGCTTACCGTACGCGCACGGTAAAAAAAAAAAAAAAAAAAAAAATGTATTGCTAATAAATTTTACCTGTTTATTTAAAAAAAATTGTAAAATAAAAACATGTTGTAGAATTTTTAAAATTTAACCATAGTCTTTAAAAAAGGATAGACAATTAAAATAAAAATATGTAAAAAAAAAAAGAAGAAAAAAAAAAAAAATAGCATTTAAAAAACCTTGCAAATTCACTGAAAAAACCATGGGTTTCACTCACGTTATAGTAAGGAATTAGCATTTAAAAAACCTTGCAAATTCACTGAAAAAACCATGGGTTTCACACACGTTATAGTTAGGAATTAGCATTTAAAAAACCTTAGAAATTCAATGAAAAAACCAAAGGTTTCACACATGTTATAGTTAGCTGGACATTTCACTCGTAAAAAACCATTGAAATTCCCCCTTTAGAGTTAGTTCAGCTAACTATAACTCGCGCGCCCGCAATGCACTACTGATGACGTCACATATTACATCACTCATGACATGGTCAGTGACATCACTCATGACATCTCAAATGACATCACTGATGACATTATCCTTGTGACAGAGTGGTAGACCTCCTCTCACCCTAATATAACCTTTGATACAAACATTCAAAAATAGAGACTGACATTTTCAAAAAAACGGACATACCAATAACAGTTACAACAACCTAATCAGTAATTCTAAGATCCACATACACATCCACTCATCCACCAACAATCCTATACAGTCA
Organism: Triturus cristatus; assembly: GCF_964204655.1. Lineage (NCBI taxonomy): Eukaryota > Metazoa > Chordata > Amphibia > Caudata > Salamandridae > Triturus > Triturus cristatus. The sequence goes on from NC_140588.1 coordinate 509,319,301, forward strand.
CTCATACATGTACTCACACATCATATGTACTCATTCACCTAAACATCCTGTAACACAATGCCACTCATCCATAGAGTTACTCACACACATAGTCACTCATGCTAATAAAGAATCAAACATCCATTTACTTGCATATACAGTTATACACACACCACCACACTTACTTTTACAGAAACTTACACATACTTAGTCTTTTAAACAATCACTTATAGAAACACATACTTATTCATACAGGAAGTCTACCAATCTCTCACTCTCACATATACTCACTTATAAACACCAATAGTCACATATACTAGTTTAAAACATATGTAGTTACTTATGAAGACACTATTGAGACAGTCATTCACTCACTAACACACCCATGCACACACTCATCCACCCATACAGTCCTGCACACATGCTGTCTTCAACACATACAAACAGTGAGTCACTCATTCATGCATCTATGCACTACGTAATACCCCCCACCGCACCATGAAGACACTCAGACACTCATACTGATACTCAAAAAACCAACTAATAACCTATATAGACACTCATGTAGCTACTCACCAACCCATGCAGCCACTTATATACAAAGTGAGAGACTGATACAGGTATTTACACATTTAAACATTACTCACTTAGCCATGTATTCAAAAAGATACACTTAATCAGTCAGTAATACAATCAATTTTTCAAAAACAAATCATCAATTTAGACACTTATATACTCATTTATTCTTCCATCGACCTTGAGATATACATATATTAAACATATTTAATTTTCAGAAAAACACACATTCACTGGATGATGTCATCAGTGATGTCATTTGAGATGTCATCAGTGATATCATGAGTGATGTCACTGACCATGTCATGAGTGATGTAATATGTGACGCCATCAGTAGTGCATTGCGGGCGCGCGAGTTATAGTTAGCTGAACTAACTATAACGGGGGAATTTCAATGGTTTTTTACGAGTGAAATGTCCAGCTAACTATAACATGTGTGAAACCTTTGGTTTTTTCATTGAATTTCTAAGGTTTTTTAAATGCTAATTCCTAACTATAACGTGTGTGAAACCTATGGTTTTTTCAGTGAATATATATATATATATTACCTACTGGCAGTTGCCAGTAGGTAGTTATAGTTAGGACCTATTTTCCATCGGGTGAAAAAGGAGTGCCTGTACACTCCGAAATGCGACGGACCTAGTGTTTAAATAAACACAATTCTGAATTGAGGCCGCGGCTCCAGTGTTTGTTCTTTCATCCAAGAATTCCGGAAGTTAGACGCAGTGGATTGTTTTGCGATATTTGGGGGTGGCTACCCCTGCCGTGTGCCCGCCGTAAAAAGAGGCTTGGGAACAGCCATCAACTTATATATATATATATATATATATATATATATATATATTATCTACTGGCGGTCGCCAGTAGATAGTTATAGTTAGGACCGTGTTTCCATAGGAAATCCGCAACATTCTATTTGGAATAACTTTGGCGCCGGTTGACGAATCCTCGCGAAATTTTCAAAATAGGTGGGGCGCTCCGCTCCGCTCCTACCCTGAAAGTCTCAGGGGGATTCGTCAAGCGGGGGCTGAGAAAAAAGGGGGGTCCCAAAACACGTTTTCCCCATGCAATTTTCCATAGGGACCTTTAGTCCAAGGTACAGCCCGAACGGCTGAACAGAATTACTTGAAATTTGGCAGAGAGGAGGTCCTCAGGTCAGGGAAGTGCCTTTTGCAGGTCTGGTGTCAATCTGTTCAGTAGTTCCTGCGAAAATCAAAAGTAAAATCATATACATATGTGGGCGGAGCCTAACCACACATCTCATCCTGAGATCTGATTGGCTGTCAGCACTTCATCCAAGAAGTGTTGGCAGCCATCTTGGGACCAATATACATGATAGCACCTCATTAAAAAGCATTGCAGTTAATAGAAGGTTTTAAGACTTTATAAATCATTTGTTGATGGTACCATACTCATTTTAGGAATTGTGGTATGTTCTAAGGTGATTTGACCATGTGAAAAAGCCTTCTGCTGGGATATCATGTTTGAGAGAAAAATATTTTCTCATGCTTTTCCCACAGAGGTTTGGAAGGTGATCTATAAGCTAAACTGAGAGCTTATTTTCTGTAAATTCACATTATCTTTCTCAGTCATGTGAGAATGAAGTCTGACATTCTCAGTAAAACATGTACATCCAACAAGGGCAGAGACTGTCAGTTGATTCCTTTGTGTTCTACTGCAGCTTCCAAGAGTGTTCCAGAGAACAACTAGAGCGCTAACAGTCCTACTTATGATAAACATATGGCACACCTGAAGCCATCTTGCTTGGATTAAAGTGGTAACTCTTAAAACATTTAATTTAAAAAGGAACAAAATGAGGGGGTTCATTTTTCCATAAAAAGTATGATTAGTGCTGCAGAAATAAAAATTAGGGCACATTTTGAGTGACTTCTCAAATCCTCTTCTATTTCATTAAAAAAATTCTGACATGCAAACTGAAACATGCACTTTCAATACCAGCAGCAGTTTTCCCTAGTGAGCAGTAGCTTTACTACAGTGATCTAATGAGCAAAAAGAGTGCTAACATTCTGAATTTATGGCAAATGTGTGACACATCTGAATGCCTTCTTGATGGAATCAAAGTATTAAACTGAAAGTATTTCCTACTGAGGAGACTGCAGTAAATGAGGAAATTGGGAAACTTCATAACAAATAAGTCTCCCAAGATGGCCACCAGAGACAAAAGAGCCCAAATGTAGCCCAAATATCACCCAGATGTAGCCCAAGTATAGCCCAATGACAGAATGTCGCAGAGTGTTCTTAAAAACAACTAGAGCGCTTACTGTCTTCATTATGACAAAAGTATGGCACACCTGAAGCCATCTTGATTGGAATAAACTGGTAACACTTAAAACATTTAATTTAAAAAGGAACACAATGAGGGGGCTCATTTTGCCATAGAAATTATGATTAATGCTGAAGAAAGAAAATGAGGGCACATTTTGAGTGACTTCTCAAATCCTCTTCTATTTCATGAAAAAATTCTGACATGCAGACTGAAACATGCACTTTTAATACCAGGAGCAGACTTCCATGGTGAACAGTAGTTTTACTACAGTGATCTAATGAGCAACTAGCGTGCTAACATTCAGAATTTATGGCAAATGTGTGACATATCTGAATACCTTCATGATGGAATCAAAGTAAAAAACTGAAAGCATTTCCTACTGAGGAGACTGCAGTACATGAGGAAATTAGGAAACTTCATAACAAATAAATCTCCCAAGATGGCCACCGGAGACAAAAGAGCCCAAATGTAGCCCAAAGTCACCCAGATGTAGCCCAAATATAGCCCAATGACAGAAGTGTACAAAACACTTATTATTTTGTGTTTTTGCAGAGTTATATAGTGCAGACTTGTCAGGTATTGGAGTGCTTTACATGAGCATTGGTTACATCACACAAGAACAAATTCATTTTGGTTGTAGACATGGTGAGACTAAGTGATTTGACCAGAATCACAGAATGTCGAGCTGAAGCAGAAACTCCAACCTGGTTCCCCAGTTGCAAAGTCTGCAGTTCTGAAAGTAACACCACATCCTCTCCCCTAAGTGCAACATTTAATCAAGTGGTCAACTGGATAAAAAAACATAATGATAACAAATAATTTAAAAGCGCTTTGTCGCTATTTGAAAACTCAGAAAATATGTCCTTATTTTAGTCTTTTAGAGCACTAACCATAATTTTGATGCCAATAAGACCCTCTCATATATGTAATTTCTAAAGGAAATGCTCTAGGTATTACAGTTTTGATTACATCAAGATGACGTCAGGCGTTCCACACTTTTGTAATAAATATAGAATGTTAGCAATCTAGTTGTTTATTAGGATACTGTTGAGAGGCAGAGGCCAGGGGCACGGACTCTGAAAATTGAAGGCAGGTAGGAGGGTGCAAAGGCAACAATTTAACCACACTGAGCAGGCAGGAAGGGCCGTGGCAGCACAGCAGACTATGGAGGGCAGTGGAAAGGGGGGCAGGGGCAACAAACCAACAATAAAGGACTTGCAAGAGAGGCTGTGGCAATGTAATAGACCATTGTGGGCAGAAGGAAGAGGCAATGGTAGTACAACCATACATGCCGACAGACCCGATTCAGCCAGGAAACGTCCAATGTTTTTAAGCTCAAATGGGATTTATTTGATCTGTCTCCTGTCTACAATCTCCTCTTTTTCAATGTAACTCAAAGGGGAAAATCAATACCCCAGTTTTTTTTCAAAATCTCCCTCTTACCAAGTTCAAAATGTTCGCAAGTATGGTACATTGGATCATGGAAGGAAATGGGGTAGGGACATGGACTTGGATAACAGAGGACAGGAGGGACATGGAGAGGTGCACCAAACTGACCCTGCAGGGCAGGCATCAGGGTTTGCAGCAGCACAATACACCACACAGGGCATGCGGAACGGGAGTACAGCACAACAATCCATAGAAAGCAAGAGGGAGGGGACAGGACCATGCACATGGACAACAGAGAACAGAGGGGCAAGAGGCAATGGTAGCTAGCTGACCATAATGGACAGACAGGAGAGAAAGCTGCAGCATAACAGACCATAAAGGGCAGGAGGGACGGATCAGGGGCATTACAATGGAACAGACAAGCCAGGAGGGAGGGAGTAGGGGTCTGGACATGTAAACAGAGGGCTGGGGGCAAGGGGGCAGGGCAGGAGCAGCAAGATAGCCATGGAGGTCAGGCAGGATGGGCACTAGAAGCAAGACACACCATGAAGAGCAACACTGAGACTGTGATGGCATACACACAGACCATGGAGGGAAGGTGGGAGGGGGTCAGGGGCAGCTAACTGACCACACAGGGAAGGTGGGAGGGGCCATGGCAGCACAGAAGACCATGCATGGCAAGTGGGAGGGTTAGTGGCAGCACAATGGCTATGATGGGCAAGAAGGAGGGTGCAGGGGCATGCACAAAGGACGATGGAGGATAGAAGGGAGGGTCAGGACCTGTGCACAGACAAGAAAGTGCAGCGGAAGGGGCCTCACAACAGACCGCACGGGGCAGGCAGGAGGAGCAGTTGCAGCACAACAGACCAGGGAGGGCAGAAGGGTGTGGCAGTACAATGGACCATGTAGGACAGGAGGAAGAGGATAGGGGCATGGCATGTGGACAGGCAGGGTGGAGGTGGCAGGGACAGGTTACAGTCATCTGACAATGCTAGGCAGGTGGGAGGGGAGTGGCAGCTCAACAGAACACTCAGAGTAGATAGGAGTGGCAGGTCCATGGAACATGGTGGGCAAAAAGGATGGAGCAGGGGCATGCACAAAGACATCGGAGGGCAGGGGGAAGGAGAATAGGGGCAGCAAGCTAAGCACTGAGTTTAAGCAGGAGGTCAATGATGGGGCATAGAATTGGGCAATGGAGGGCAGGAGGAGTGGACTGGTACATCATACTAAATTGAGGGCAGTGGCAGCACATCAGACCATGCATGGCAGGAGGGAGGAGGCTAGTCAATGGATTCACACAACAGAGGATAGGGAGGAGGGGGATGGGGCAGCAAGCTAACTGTTCAGAGAAGGTGGGTATTAGGAACTTTATTGTTTTTAAAACGTGTGTCTGTTCGAACTACTTAAAATATGAACAAGTATGCAGCATAATTTCACTTTTATTCAGGAAGAAGAGGACGTTTGTGACTGTGACTCCGGGCTCACTTGGCAGAAACACCCCCTGACCCTCCACCCCCTATCGCAAAATGTAATGCCCGTGAAAAGGGTAGGTGAACACAATGTTATATAGAACATAGTCCTGAGAGCACGATTGAAAATGAAAACTAGATATAGTGTATGGTATAAACTATGCACCAAAAAGTGTGATATAAGATGAACCGGGCGTGAAATATAATATGCAATACATTGTGCGCAATTACAGATTCATTGGAGAGCGCGAGATAGCACAGGCACTAGCGCGTGCTATGCGATATGCGCCTTGGAGTGTAATATGCACAGGGCAGTGTTGTGTAACCTAACTAGTCTCTAAAGTTGTAATATAAAATATGTGCTGGGGAGTGTAACGTTGCATATGCACTGTGACAAAGATATGGATCCCAGATTGTAATATGTATGGCATAGCACTGTGCGTTATAACATAGGCATCGAGGAAGGCACGTTAGATGGGGCAATATAACCCGTGCGAAGACAAGTGTGGCATGACATATTCACGGGATGGTGTTACAGTGCACATGGGCTAGAGAGTGTCATCGCATATGCACTAGCTAGTGGAATACAACACAGAGGTGTGTGGCACTCAGCAGGCAATGGTGGGTGTAACACAGCATTGGGCTCTGCCAGGAGCGCACTGTGACTCTCAAGTGATGTTCGTCCCCTTTCCAGAGAGTAAGATAAAAAGTATTACACATCCGGCAGTGGATGTGTGTTTTATTAACCGTGAGGGGGGTTTCTCACATAGTTTTGGTCACATTTTTGTTGAATCCCCTTTGAATGGCTTGGTGTGCATGTGTGTTAAATGTGCCCCTCAATAGCTACCCATGTTTGTATGAATAAACAACAAGGGTGTCTACCGGGATTAGGCACGGTAGGGCATCAGACATGTCAGAGCTTCACTAGTTGTGTACATACATTCCACGTGGATTCATTGTATGCATAGTTGCCTTTTACTGAATATCACGCAAATCGTCATGGTGATAGGTACGTACGGTTTGTCCAGAATGTCCTAGGTGTGTCTATAAATATATATTTTTTTAAAATAATAAAAAACAGTGACTGGCCCTGGGGATTGGGGTCAAAAAAATATAATTAGGAGACAGGCCCTGGGGGATGGGGTCATCAGGGCCAATAAATTCGAATAAGAAGGGGAACCACACAGCCCCCCTTCTTAAAAAATTAAAATAAATAAAAGACTGGCATCGTGCCGGAGGTCACGCCCCCTCCTTGCAGCACTCTGCAAACGCGCCCCCTGGCGAATTGTAAGTTGGGGAATTAATTCCTCTTCAATACTGAGGGTCCCTAAGGGCCAACTAGCCCAACAAGCATCTCCAGTATGCGCCAGGGAGCTGCGCTGCAAACAGGTGTTCTGAGGCCAAGCCCCTTTTTACATCTCTCTGCAACGCAGCTCTGTGGCACTTACTGAAGGTACCGAGTGGTCTAGTTTGACCCTAGGGACCCTTAGGATTCAAGGGGACTTAATCTCTCATCTTAGAACAGCCACAGGGCGCATTTACACAGTGGTGAAGGGAGGGGACGGGGCCTGAGGTGACGTGTGCAAACACGCACTATTGCACGTTTTAAATTGGGGATATAATTTCCCTTCAATCCTGAGGGCCCCTGGGGGCTAACTAGCCCACCAAGTGCTTCCAGTAAGCGCCACTGAGCTGCATTGCAGAGAGGTGGTCCAGGCCGTGCCACTTTTTACACCTCTCTGCAACGCAGCTCTGTGGCACTTACTGGAGGTACCTAGTGGGCTAGTTGGACCCTATGGACCCTCAGGATTCAAATGAACTTAATCTCCCAACTAAAAACAGACACAGGGCGTGTTTACACAGTGGTGAAGGGAGGGGACGGGGCCTGAGTTAACGTGTGCAAAAACGCCCTGTGGCCTGTTTTAAGAGGTAGTTTTAACCCCCCTGCCCTATTATATACTAGGGGCTTACAGAGGAGGTCATGCTAATCACAGGGGGACCCCAACGCATAATGTTCCCTAGTGCATGTAGGTGTTTTCACTGTATTCCAAGTGTCTTTTAACATAGCATTGCCTCTAGGAATGGTTAGTCAGACTCAGTTACAACCAGTATCCGTCTGAAAAAGTTGAGGGTACAGGATGATTTTGCAACAAGGCTTCTTTCTGCTCTTCTTTTTGTTCTTTCTGCATGTTATCCTTCTTCCTGCACTTTTCTTCGTCTTTGAGGACTTCTGTTGCTTCTTTCTGCATTTCTTTTTTTTCTTTCTGTGCATTTTTTCTTCTTTCTTCACATGTCCTAACTCTGTAGGCATGGTTAGAAATTAGCATTTAAAAAACCTTTGAAATTCACAGAAAAAACCATAGGTTTCAGGCACGTTATAGTTAGGAATTAGCATTTAAAAAAAACCTCAGAAATTCACTGAAAAAAACATAGGTTTCAGGGGTGTTATATTTAGCTGGACTTTTCACTTGAACAAAACCATTGAAATTCCCCCGTTATACTTAGTTCAGCTAACTATAACTCGTGCGCCCTCAATGCACTGCTGATGACGTCACATATTACATCGCTCATGACATGGTCAGTGACATCACTCATGACATCACTGATGACATCTCAAATGACATCACTGATGACATCACTGATGACATCATCCTTGTGATAGAGTGGCAGACCTCCTCTCACCCTAATATAACCTTTGATACACACATTCAAAAATAGAGACTAAAATTTTCAAAACAATTGACATACCAATACCAGTTACAACAACCTCTTCAGTAATTCTAAGATCCACATACACATCCACTCATTCCCCAACAGTCCTATACAGTTACTCATACATGTACTCACTCTTCATATTTACTCATACACCTATACATCCTGTTACACAACGCCACTCATCCATAGAGTTACTCACACACATAGTCACTCATGCTAATCAAGAATCAAACATCCATTTACTTGCATAAACAGTTATACACACACCACCACACTTACTTCTATGGAAACTTACACATACTTAGTCTTTTAAACAATCACTTATAGAAACACATACTTATTCATACAGGAAATCATTCAATCTCTCACTCTCACATATACTCACTTATATACACCAATAGTCACATATACTAGTTTAAAACATAAGTAGTTACTCATAAAGACACTATTGAGACAGTCCTTCACTCACTAACACACCCATACACACACTCATCCACCCATACAGTTCTGCACACATGCTGTCTTCAACACATACAAACAGTGAGTCACTCATTCATGCACCTATGCACTACGTAATACCCCCCACCGAACCATGCAGACACTCAGACTGATACTCAAAAAACCAACTAATAACCTATATAGACACCCATGTAGCTACTCACCAACCCATGCAGCCACTTATACACAAAGTGAGAGACTTATACAGATATTTACATATTTAAACATTACTCACTAAGCCATGTATTCACTGTGATACACTTAATCAGTCAGTTACACAATCAATTTTTCAAAAACAAATCATCCATTTAGACACTTATATACCCATTTATTCTTCCATCGACCTTGAGATATACATATATAAAACATATTTAATTTTCAGAAAAACACACATTCACTGGATGATGTCATCAGTGATGTCATCAGTGATGTCATTTGAGATGTCATCAGTGATGTCATGAGTGATGTCACTGACCATCTCATGAGTGATGTAATATGTGACGTTATCAGCAGTGCATTGCGGGCGCACGAGTTATAGTTAGCTGAACTAACTATAACGGGGGAATTTCAATGGTTTTGTACAAGTGAAAAGTCCAGCTAACTATAACACCCCTGAAACCTATTGTTTTTCCAGTGAATTTATATATATATATTACCTACTGGCAGTCGCCAGAAGGTAGTTATAGTTAGGACCTATTTTCCATCGGAAATCCACAACATTCTATTTGGAATAACGTTGGCGCCGATTGACGAATCTTCGCGAATTTTCCCAGACTTTTGGCCAGCTCCAGTCCGCTCCTATCCTGAAAATTTCACGGTGATTCGTCAAGCGGGGGCCGAGAAAAAAGGGGGGTCCCAAAACACATTTTCCCCTAGGACCTGTTGATGCAGCTACAGCCCGAACTGCTGAACGGAATTACACCAAATTTGGCAAAGAGGTAGTCCTCAGTTCAGACTCGTGCCTTTTGCTTAAATTGTGTAAATCCGTTCAGTAGTTCCTGAGAAAATTAGAGTTAAAAAGATAGATATATCTGGGCGGAGCCTAACCACACATCTCATCGTGAGATCTGATTGGCTGTCAGTACTTCATCCAAGAAGTGTTGGCAGCCATCTTGGGACCAATATACATGATAGCACCTCATTAAAAGGCATTGCAGTTAATAGAAGGTTTTAAGACTTTAGTTACATTATAAATCATTTGTTGATGGTACCATACTCATTTTAGGAATTGTGGTGTGTTCTAAGGTGATTTTACCATGTGAAAAAGCCTTCTGCTGTGATATCATGAATCATGTTTGAGAGAAAACTATTTTCTCAAGCTTTTCCCACAGAGGTTTGGAAGGTGATCTATAAGGTAAACTGAGAGCATATTTTCTGTGAATTCACATTATCTTTCTCAGTCATGTGAGAATGAAGTCTGACATTCTCAGTAAAACATGTACATCGAACAAGGGCAGAGACTGTCAGTTGATTCCTTTGTGTTCTACTGCAGCTTCCCAGAGTGTTCTAAAGAACAACTAGAGCGCTAACAGTCCTACTTATGACAAACGTATTGCACACCTGAAGCCATCTGATTGGAATAAAGTGGTAACTCTTAAAACATTTAATTTAAAAAGGAACAAAATGAGGGGGCACATTTTGAGTGACTTCTCAAATCCTCTTCTATTTCATTAAAACATTCTGACATGCAGACTGAAACATGCACTTTGAATGCCAGCAGCAGACTTCCCTGGTGAGCAGCAGCTTTACTACAGTGATCTAATGAGCAACTGCAGTGCTAACATTCAGAATTTATGGCAAATGTGTTACACATCTGAATGCCTTCTTGATGGAACCAAAGAAAAAAACTGAAAGTATTTCCTACTGAGGAGACTGCAGTAAATGAGGAAATTAGGAAACTTCATAACAAATAAATCTCCCAAGATGGCCACCAGAGACAAAAGAGCCCAAATGTAGCCCAAATATCACCCAGATGTAGACCAAGTATAGCCCAATGACAGAATGTCCCAGAGTGTTCTTAAGAACAACTAGAGCGCTTACTGTCTTACATATGACAAGAGTATGGCACACCTGAAGCCATCTTGATTGGAATAAATTGGTAACACTTAAAACATTTAATTTAAAAAGGAAATTATGATTAGTGCTGAAGAAAGAAAAATTAGGGCACATTTTGAGTGACTTCTCAAATCCTCTTCTATTGCAGTAAAACATTCTGATAAGCAGACTGAAACATGCACTTTTAATACCAGCAGCAGACTTCCGTGGTGAGCAGTAGCTTTACTACAGTGATCTAATGAGCAACTAGAGTGCTAACATTCTGAATTTATGGCAATTGTGTGACATATCTGAATACCTTCTTGATGGAATCAAAGTAAAAAACTGAAAGCATTTCTTACTGAGGAGACTGCAGTAATTGAGGAAATTAGGAAACTTCATAACAAATAAATCTCCCAAGATGGCCACCAGAGACAAAAGAGCCCAAATGCAGCACAAATATCACCCAGATGTAGCCCACATGTAGCCCAATGACAGAAGTGTGCAAAACACTTATTTTTTGTGTATTCACAGTTTTATATAGTGCAGACTTGTGAGGTATTGGAGTGCTTTACATGAGCATTGGTTACATCACACAAGAACAAATTAATTTTGGTTGTAGACATGGGGAGATTAAGTGATTTGACCAGAATCACAGAATGTTGAGCTGAAGCAGAAACTCCAACCTGGTTCCCCAGTTGCAAAGTCTGCAGCTCTGGAAGTAACACCACATCCTCTCCCCTAGGTGCAACATTTAATCAAGTTGTCAACTGGATAAAAAAACATAAAGATTACAATTAATTTAAAAGTTCTTTGTCGCTATTTGAAAACTCAGAAAATATATCCTCATTTTCGTTTTTTAGAGCACTAACCATAATTGTGATGCAAATAAGACCCTCTCATATATTTAATTTCTAAAGGAAATGCTCTAGGTATTACAGTTTTGATTACATCAAGATGATGTCAAGCGTTCCACACTTTTGTAATAAATATAGAATGTTAGCAATCTAGTTGTTCATTAGGATACTGTTGAGAGGCAGAGGCCAAGGGCACGAACTCTGAAAATTGAAGGCAGGTAGGAGAGTGCAGAGGCAACAATTTGACCACACTGGGCAGGCAGGAAAGGCAGTGGCAGCACAACAGACTATGGAGGGCAGTGGAGAGGGGGGCAGGGGCAACAAACCAACAATACAGGACTGGCAAGAGAGGCTGTGGCAATATAATAGACCATTGTGGGCAGAAGGAAGAGGCAGTGGTAGTACAACCATACATGCCAACAGACCCGTTTCAGTCAGGAAACGTCCAATGTTTTTAAGCTCAAATGGGCTTTATTTGGTCTGTCTCCTGTCTACAATCTCCTCTTTTTCAATGTAACTCAAAGGGGAAAATCAATACCCCAGTTCGTTTTCAAAATCTCCCTCTTACCAAGTTCAAAATGTTCGCAAGTATGGTACATTGGATCATGGTAGGCAGGAGGAATTGGGGTAGGGGCATGGACTCAGATAACAGAGGACAGGAGGGACATGGAGAGGTGCACCAAACTGAACCTACAGGGCAGGCATCAGGGTTTGTAGCAGCACAATACACCACACAGGGCATGCGGGACGGGAGTGCAGCACAACAATCCATAGAAAGCAATAGGGAGGGGACAGGACCATGCACATGGACAACAGAGAACAGAGGGGAAAGAGGCAATGGTAGCTAGCTGACCATAATGGACAGACAGGAGAGAAAGCTGCAACATAACAGGTCACAAAGGGCAGGGGGGATGGATCAGGGGCATTACAATGGAACAGACAAGCCAGGAGGGAGGGAATAGGGGTCTGCACATGGAAACAGAGGGCTGGGGGCAAGGGGACAGGGCAGGTGCCGCAAGATGACCATTGAGGTCAGGCAGGATGGGCACTAGAAACAAGACACACCATGGAGAGCAACAATGAGACTATGATGGCATACACACAGACCATGGAGGGAAGGTAGGAGGGGGTCAGGGGCAGCTAGCTGACCACACAGGGAAGGTGGGAGGGGCCATGGCAGCACAGAAGACCACGCATGGCAAGCGGGAGGGTTAGTGGAAGCACAATGGCTATGATGGGCAAGAAGGAGGGTGCAGGGGCATGCACAAAGGACCATGGAGGATAGAAGGGAGGGTCAGGACCTCGGCACAGACAAGAGAGTTCAGGGGAAGGGGCCTCACAACAGACCGCACGGGGCAGGCAGGAGGAGCAGTTGCAGCACAACAGACCAGGGAGGGCAGAAGGATGTGGAAGTAAAATGGACCATGGAGATCAGGAGGAAGGGAATAGGGGCATGGCATGTGGACAGGCAGGGTGGAGGTGGCAGGGACAGGTTACAGTCATCGGACAATGCTAGGCAGGTGGGAGGGGAGTGGCAGCTCAACAGAACACTCTGAGTAGATAGGAGTGGCAGGTCCATGGAACATGGTGGGCAAAAAGGATGGAGCAGGGGCATGCACAAATACATCAGAGGGCAGGGAGAAGGAGAAAATGGGCAGCAAGCTAAGCACAGAGGCTAAGCAGGAGGTTAATGATGGGCCATAGAATTGGGAAATGGAGGGCAGGAGGAGTGGACTGGTACATCATGCTAAATGGAGGGCAGTGGCAGCACATCAGACCATGCATGGCAGGAGGGAGGAGGCTAGTCCATGGATTCAGACAACAGAGGATAGGTAGGAGGTGGATGAGGCAGCAAGCTAACTGTTCAGAGAAGGTGGGTATTAGGAACGTTATTGTTTTTAAAATGTGTGTCTGTGCGAACTACTTAAAATATGAACAAGTATGCAGCATAATCTCACTTTTATTCAGGAAGAAGAGGACGTTTGTGACTGTGACTCTGGGCTCACTTGGCAGAAACACCCCCTGACCCTCCACCCCCCATCGCAAAATGTAATGCCCGTGAAAAGGGTAGGTGGACGCAGTGTTATATAAAACATAGTCCTGAGAGCACGATTGAAAATGAAAACTAGATATAGTATATGGTATAAACTATGCACCAAAAAGTGTGATATAAGATGAACCGGGGCGTGAAATATAATATGCAATACATTGTGCGCAATGACAGATTCATTGGAGAGTGCGAGATAGCACAGGCACTAGCGTGTGCTATGCGATATGCGCCTTTGAGTGTAATATGCACAGGGCAGTGTTGTGTAACCTATCTAGTCTCTAAAGTTGTAATATAAAATATGTGCTGGGGAGTGTAACGTTGCATATGCACTGTGACAAAGATATGGATCTCAGATTGTAATATGTATGGCATAGCGCTGTGCGTTATAACAAAGACAGCATTGGGCTCAGCCAGGAGCACGCTGTGACTCTCAAGTGAGGTTCGTCTCCTTTCCAGAGAGTAAAATAAAAAGTATTACACATCCGGCGGTGGATGTGTGTTTTATTAATCGTGAGGGGGGTTTCTTGCATAGTTTGGTCGAATTTTCGTTGAATCCCCTTTGAATGGCTTGGTGTGCGTGTGTATTAAATGTGCCCGTCAATAGCTACCCATGTTTGTATAAATAAACGACAAGGGTGTCTACTTGGAGAGTAACCACCGGCGGGGGGGCCGGGATTAGGCACGGTAGGGCGTCAGACACGTCAAAACTTCACTAGCGGTGTAAATACATTCCATGTGGATTCATTGTATGCATAGTCGCCTTTTAATGAATATCACGCAAATCGTCATGGTGATAGGTACATACAGTTTGTCCAGCATGTCCTAGGTGTTTCTATAAATATATATTTTTTTTAAATAATAATAAACAAAGGCCGGCCCCGGGGGATGGGGTCCCCGGGGCCATAAGTGGCCTGAGGAGGGGGGCAACGCAGCCCCCTCCTAAAGAATATAAAAAAAAAGGCCATGACCCGGGGGTTGGGGTTCCCGGGACCGATTAAGGCCTTGGGAGGGCCAAATTAATATTTTTAACAAAAGAAATTAGGGTGCATCACTGATGACATCATCCTTGTGATGGAGTGGCGGACCTCCTCTCCCCCTAATATAACCTTTGATGCACACATTCAAAAATAGAAACTAAAATTTTCAAAACAATGGACATACCAATACCAGTTACAACAACCTATTCAGTAATTCTAAGATCCACATACACATCCACTCATTCACCAACAGTCCTATACAGTCACTCATACATGTACTCACTCATCATATATACTCATACACCTATACATCCTGTTACACAATGCCACTCATCCATAGAGTTACTCACACACATAGTCACTCATGCTAATAAAGAATAAAACATCCATTTACTTGCATATACAGTTATACACGCACCGCCACACTTACTTCTACAGAAACTTACACATACTTAGTCTTTTAAACAATCACTTATAGAAAAACATATTTATTCATACAGGAACTCTTTCAATCTCTCACTCTCACATATACTTACTTATATACACCAATAGTCACATATAATAGTTGAAAACATATGTAGTTACTCATAAAGACACTATTGAGACAGTCATTTACTCACTAACACACCCATGCACACATTCATCCACCCATACAGTCCTGCACACATGCTGTCTCCAACACATACAAACAGTGAGTCACTCATTCATGCACCTATGCACTACGTAATACCCCCCACCGAACCACACAGACACTCAGACACTCATACTGATACTCCAAAAAACAGCTAATAACCTATATAGACACTCATGTAGCTACTCACCAACCCATGCAGCCACTTATACACTATGGGCCTTATGTAGGTGGCCTGGCATTTACCACTTCATAAATACCGAATCATACCGATTCGGTATTTATGAAGTGGTAAATGCTATGTAGGTAATTAGTCGGTAAATATTACCGATTCGGAAAAATTCGGTAATTACCGAATCGGTATTTACCGATTCGGTAATGAGGCATACCTTCCCATTGATGGGAAGGTATGCCTCATTACCGAATCGGTAAATACCGATTCGGTAATGGGGGAGCACATGCAAGGGTGGCAGGGTGTCACATTGACACCCTGTTGCACCCCTGATTCGGACATGTGTGCACATGTGGCACACATACATGCCCTGTGTGTCTGCCACATTGCACACTTTAACGTGCACAAAAATGCTTTTATTCACCTATTCGTCATTTACCACCAACCTTTAGTTGGTGGTAAATAACGAATCCCCACGACACCCACACACTCCCCCTACATCTCATTTCTGTATTCGGAATTTACCGAATCGGTAAAATTACCGAATCGGTAAAATTACCGATTCGGTAATTTTACCGATTCGGTAAATACCGAATCATGAAATTCTCCCCCTACATCTCAAAACCCAAAATACCGGTCGGTAACGGTATAATTACCGAAAATCGTCCGTTACCGACCGGTATTTGGCTTCCTACATGAGGCCCAAAGTGAGAGACTGATACAGATATTTACATATTTAAACATTACTCACTAAGCCATGTATTCACTAAGATACACTTAATCAGTCAGTTATACAATCAATTTTTCAAAAACAAATCATCCATTTAGACACTTATATACGCATTTATTCTTCCATCGACCTTGAGATATACATATATAAAACATATGTAATTTTCAGAAAAACACACATTCACCGGATGATGTCATCAGTGATGTCATTTGAGATGTCATTTGAGATGTCATCAGTGATGTCATGAGTGATGTCACTGACCATGTCATGAGTGATGTAATATGTGACGTCATCAGCAGTGCATTGCAGGCGCGCGAGTTATAGTTAGCTGAACTAACTATAATGGGGGAATTTAAATCGTTTTGTACGAGTGAAAAGTCCAGCTAACTATAACGCCCCTGAAACCTATGGTTTTTTCAGTGAATTTCTAAGGTTTTTTAAATGCTAATTCCTAACTATAACGTGCCTGAAACCTATGGTTTTTTCAGTGAAAAAATATATATATTCCACACAGGCGTCTTCTTCAAAGAAGGATTCGCGCTCAGAGAGTAAAACACAATTTAATCGTCTAGGTTACGCGTTTCGACAGCCAAGCTGTCTTGATCACACAGTATAATACAAAGTGAGGAGGCATTACATAGGTGTAGAATGCAATAACGGACTCAAAATTTGACAAATGTAAAAAGTCATTATGGCGGCCATTTCTGTGTGTACACAGGAAACAGGTATTGCGAATGTAATTCTATTGGTTTCAATACATACATGACTTCAACATTAAAATAAATTGCCATCTAAACAGTCGTTATTGTCAATCATAACTCTTGGTCGTATAAGCTGCTTACGAATACCTATTATAATTATATCCGACATAGTGCAGCCCGATTTATGCTATATTACGTGAAGCTACACATCGGCCGTATAGTACGAAAAAACGGCAAAGTGCCATATCAAGCCATGATAACGGTTTATGGCTTACATAATATTCAGCAGCTATTTAATTTGGGCATAACCACCGCCTAATTTGTGTATACAGCATAGTGCCTCAGACATTGTCCATATTACTACATCCCATAGTGGGCGATAAGTTCTATCATAAGGTTGTGGATGCCTAAGCAACAATATTCCCATAAATCAATATTTGTTATTAAATTGTCCATATATACTTACAAGTGACCCCATTATCGGTCATACCTTTCAACGTCGCCTTAGAATAACTTACAGAAAAGGGCATAGTCTTAGGGATATTCTTATCCATAATGACATAACACCGATGTCCCCCATGAGTGAACACAACCTGAAAGGCTTTTTTCCCTGTGGCCATTGCCAGTGCTTGTCGCAATAGCTATATGATCAAATCCTTTACCATCCCATGCCACAGACTACTCAGAACTATTAACCAATTTCTGACATGCAGTACTACATACTGCGTTATTGTGTTGGTCTGTCCATGTGAATTGTGGTATGTGGGAAGTACCACATTCATGGTCAAAAATCGAGTGCTCGAACACCTACGCGCTATAAATATAAAGGATAATCACTACCCTATTGCTAGACATTTTGAGCTATTCCATCTGTCAAATAGTTCACTACTGCGATATTTTGTATTGGAACAAGTCCATAGTGGACCTAGAGGAGGGAATAGAACCTTACAACTTCGAAAACGAGAATCCAAATGGATAATCGAACTCGAAACAAAGTACCCTACAGGCCATAATTTGGACGAGGAATTTAGTTCACACTTACGCATTTATTGATGTCTAGTTTTACTTATTCCTATCCTGTTTTGAATGTACTATCTGTTATATGGAACATGCTGATCAAGTATAATGTTTTAATTCATTAGTACTTACTATACACATGAATAGTATGTCTAATTCTAATTTGAAACATCACTTTTCCTTTTTTCTTTTTTCTTTTTGCACAGGAAAAAAGTAAGGGTCGTACCGACAGCGGACTGTCTCATCCATTCCGGCTTCCCTTCCCTTTTCTTCCCCGTCCTGTGGGTCCCCCTCAGATAAGACTATTTTGTTCTATCGGCACTTTTCTTGTGTTTTGGAGGTTTACTAGTCTTGAAAGCTTTTCGGCCACTAGGGTACTAATGCGGCCATATTTGACGTAGGTCATAATGTTATGCAATGCTCTATACATGATTTACCACTAAGGCTTCTGTATTGATTTAATTTTCTCGCCAGTGTTAATATGAACACGAGGACTCTTGTTTGAATAATGTTGATTTTAACAAATATTGATTTATGGGCATATCGTTGCCTAGGCATCCACAACCTTAAGATAGAACTTTTCGACCACTATGGGATGTAGTAATATGGACAATGTCTGAGGCACTATGCCGTATACACAAATTAGGCGGTGGTTATGCCCAAATTAAATAGCTGCTGAATATTATGTAAGCCATATAATGTTATTATGGCTTGATATGGCACTTTGCCGTTTTTTCGTACTATACGGCCGATGTGTAGCTTCGCGTAATATAGCATAAATCGGGCTGCACTATGCTGGATAAAATTATAATACGTATTCGTAAGCAGCGTATACGACCAAGAGTTATGACAATAACGACTGTTTAGATGGCAATTTATTTTAATGTTGAAGTCATGTATGTATTGAAACCAATAGAATTACATTCGCAATACCTGTTTCCTGTGTACACTCAGAAATGGCCACCATAATGACTTTTTACATTTGTCATACTTTGAGTCTGTTATTGCTTTCTACACCTATGTAATGCCTCCTCACTTTGTAGTATACTGTGTGATCAAGACAGCTTGGCTATCGAAACGCACAACCTACATGATTAAATTGTGGTTTACTCTCTGAGCGCGAGTCCTTCTTTGAAGAAGACGCCTGTGTGGATTTTAAATTGTCGGGAGACCTGCCCGAACGTGACTCGCCACCTGTCTATGGGCCAAATAGACTCCAGTATCCTTGGTCGTTGTGTGGATATATATATAAGTGGCGCTTTATGCAAGTGGCCACATTATGGAGCAACAAAGTTATGGATGTATTCTATGGAGCAATCTTTGGTTTCCGAACCTTGCTAAGCAATAAGCTAACAAGATTCTCTTTATTGCACAGGTTCGCATTTCTCCGACCCATTTGGGGGTATTATGAACTCCATTGACCGTGATGCAATTCGCTGAGAAGCCCACATGGGCAGAATATAACGTCTGGAGACGGAAATGAACATTGTGACTGCATGCCGCCTATGAGGAAGGACTTTATGTTTGAAACGCGTCAGGCTAAGACATGCTGTTATTAAATTTGCATTCTTTGGTGACCAAAGCTGTTCCATTCCCGTGATTTACTTGTTGGGAGTGCACTCCGCATGAAGGCACCTTCGTTTTTGAATATATATATATATATATATATATATATATATATATATATATATATATATATATATATATATATATTACCTACTGGCGGTCTCCAGTAGGTAGTTATAGTTAGGACCCTGTTTCCATAGGAAAACCGCAACATTCTATTTGGAATAACTTTGGCGCCGGTCGACGAATCCTCGCGAAATTTTCAAAATAGGTGGGGCGCTATGCTCCGCTCCTACCCTGAAAGTCTCGGGGGGATTCGTCAAGAGGGGGCTGAGAAAAAAGGGGGGTCCCAAAACACGTTTTTCCCATGCATTTTTCCATAGGACCTTTAGACACAGCTACAGCCCGAACGGCTGAACAGAGTTACTTGAAATTTGGCAGAGAGGTAGTCCTCAGGTCAAGGAAGTGCCTTTTGTAGGTCTGGTGTAAATCTGTTCAGTAGTTCCTGAGAAAATAGCATTTAAATCAATATATATATCTGTGGCAGCTTACGGTGCGCTTACGGTAAGCTTACCGTACGCGTACGGTGCCGTGCGCGAGCGCGAATCTGATTGGCTGTTAGATCTTAGTAAACATTCGAATCGGTCGAAACCAGGAAGTGGCGGCCGCCATTTTCTCTCTCGCACTCTGAGAGGGGGTTAAAAAACAAAGGCCAAAAACATGTAAAGGGGCTGTTTAGACAGCTCCTAAGCACCTAGCCATGTTGAGGGAGTCCTCAAAGATCCCCCAAGGCCAAAAACGGAATTTTAATTTTTTCGATAATTTCGCCGATTACGCTTACCGTACGCGTACGGTAAAAATTAATAAAAAAAAATAAATATCCATACTCTCCCCACCCCATGTGCAAAAGGTCCTTGAAGGGCACCATTTGTGCATGGCATATTACATATATGAAAAATTAAAATATTACCTTTCACAACGAAGCGCATCATATGTCCTCCATATGCGCACGGTGCGCGAAGCGCATCGTGCGTACATGGCCCATCTAGCGTAACGTGGGCACGCGGTGCGCGTAGCGCACCGCGTGCCCACCGTGCGTGCACGGCACTAACTGCGTAAAGTGGGCGCAGGCAATTATAACTCACGCGACCGCAATCTTCTGCTGATGCTAATACTGTATTTAGACACTTATTTGCCCATGTCTTCTTCCATTAAATTTTAGCTATACATATATTACAAATATTTTTTTTTCATAAAGACACATATGTCATCAGCAGAGGATTGCGGTCGCGTGAGTTATAGTTGCCTGCACTAACTATAACGGGGGAATTTCATTGGTTTTTTATCAGTAAAATTTCCAGCTAACTATAACATGTGTGAAACCTATGGTTTTTTCACTGAATTTGCAAGGTTTTTTAAATGCTAATTCCTAACTATAACGTGTGTGAAACCTATGGTTTTTTCAGTGAATATATATATATATATATATATATATATATATATATATATATATATATATATATATATATATATATATATATATATTGCACCGAAGTTCTTCTCCACAGATCCACAGAAAAGAAGACGAGCCACACCAGTCTTGCTAGAAAAGTGTAAGTTTATTTTACACAAGGGGCAGAATATATATATATATATATATATATATATATCTCAAAACAATTCCCTTGCAGGCATAGAGTGATGCATAAATTATGCAAAGAAGAAGGAGAGAACTCTGGGTACTTCCCAAGTTTAGGTGGACGGCAGCTCGTGTACAGAGCACCCTCAACACCAGCGACACTCTAAATTTGCTCACCTCAAATGTCTGCTTTTCTATCAAAGTTTTTAAGCATAGGGTTAGCACAATGCTATCCACGCCGAGATAGAAATGGACAAAGTCTTTTGCCATTTTTTACAGGAAAGTCTTTAAGCATAGGATTAGCACAGTGCTATCCACGCCGAGCTGTAAAATGACAAAAGCCATTTATCACTCCAGGCACAGTATTATAGCTTTGGATTGGTGAAATACCATCCAAGCCAACCTGAAATGAATAAAAGCAACCCCTGACACGTGTTTCGCTATCATTGCAGCTCTTCAGAGAGGTTTAGCTTTGTCCAGACACAAGGGAGCACCCAGTATAAGTCAAAACAATTCCCTTGCAGGCATAGAGTGACGCATAAATTATGCAAAAAAGGAGAGAACTCTGGGTAGTTCCAAAGTTTAGGTGGACGGCAGCTTGTGTACAGAGCACCATCAACACCAGCGACACTCTAAATTTGCTCACCTCAAATGTCTGCTTTTCTATCAAAGTTTTTAAGCATAGTATTAGCACAATGCTATCCACGCCGAGATAGAAATGGACAAAGTCTTTTGCCATTTGTACAGCAAAGTCTTTAAGCATAGGATTCGCAGAGTGACACATAAATTATGCAAAAAAGAAGGAGAGAACTCTGGGTAGTTCCCAACTCTCGGTAGTTCCCAAGTTTAGGTGGATGGCACCTTGTGTACGGAGCACCCTTAACACCAGCGACACTCTAAATTTGCTCACCTCAAATGTCTGCTTTTCTATCAAAGTTTTTAAGCATAGGATTAGCATAATGCTATCCACGCCGAGATAGAAGGGATAGTTAAAGTTAGGACTAGAGTTTCCATAGGAAGAGCATTTTTTTTTTCCTATAGCTTTGGTACTGTTTGACTATCTTTACATTTTTTTCAAAATGTATACTTTAGTCAGTTCAGCTGCTGTATTGAAAGTTTCCTTGTGATCTGTCAAGCAGGGGTCGAGAAAAAGGGGAGTTCCCAAATGCTTTTCCCCCCATTTTAAGCCTATTGG
Organism: Triturus cristatus; assembly: GCF_964204655.1. Lineage (NCBI taxonomy): Eukaryota > Metazoa > Chordata > Amphibia > Caudata > Salamandridae > Triturus > Triturus cristatus. The sequence goes on from NC_140588.1 coordinate 509,341,783, forward strand.
GATTTTGCATTTTATTTTTACACAACTACAGCCTTACCCGCTGAACGGAATTACCCACATTTGGCAGAAAGCTAGATTTGTACAGATCATGTTTTCAGTTATTTGGTGTAAATCTATTCAGTAGTTTTAGAGATATTAATGGTTAAATAATACAGATATCTAAGGACGTGGATAATCTGCAGATCCACCCGCAGAGGATCCGAGGAACTGGAAGGGAAAAGAAGGCCCTGATTGGCTGGCTGTAGACTGATTAAAAAGTTGCACCTGCCATTTTGTTTTGTAGGATCGGCCGGGTGCAGCACAAATACACTATAAAAGACATGCAAGGGGTCAGCATACAGGTATCCTGACCCCATAGGACACAGAGAGTTCCCTAACGGACCACTTCCAAGGCCAAAATTGCGTATTTAATTTTTGTTGACAAAAGTTACACCGAGGATCCTCCACGGATTTAAGCCCCAGTTTAAAAAGAAAACATAGAAATTCTCTGGTAAAATCAAAGGTTACAGGGTCGTTATAGGTATGCTGATGTTTTACCCATACAATACCATAGAAATTCAGCAGTCATAGTTATAGTTAGACTTTTATGAAGAAAATAAATTATATATATTTATATATATATATATATATATATATATATATAAGCTCCAACTTTCTCCTGCCGAAGTTCAAGCCCTTTGAGTGGTGGCGCGAAGCCGGTGGAGAAACCGGTAATCCAATATCCAGTCAAAACGGAGTTCCATTCACGCTCGTGGACCAAAAACACACCAAATTTACCAAAGTAAAGTAACCATAAGGGGGTTTATTGACTCCATAAACCCGCCGTGACGCGTTTCACCCGTAGAACGGGCTTGTTCACACAGCGTTTTTCAAAACAGTAAAGCATTACATACTTTTTCATGCGTTCATAGACATAGTTGGCAGACTATCAAAGCAATGTTGAGGCTCCGAGTTTAGTGGCGCCATCTTGTAGTGTCAAATGCGCATTTGCCAGGCTACTGGTGTTTATACAGAGAACATGTCATTGATCATTTATACACCAAATGATTAAAATGAATTAATTCTATCCAACGACAATATAATGCAAATAGTGCCTATTGTACGTTATTGATTTTGCAAGAAAATAAAGTACATTCGTGTTGTTAGCCATCGATAAGTGTCTCATCGTGGTTCGTACTAACATGCAGTAATGTCTATCAATTCATGGTTAAACATTTCTGATATAATACAAAATAAGCCATACTGTGTCTGATTTGCTTTCTATGTACATTAATAGGCAGAGTGCCTGAGAACCCGGTGTAACCGGGTTATTTGTACCAAAGCGCCCCGTTAACCATATCTCATCAATCGTGATCGGATCACAAAAATCATGTCAAGTGACAATACAATGCAAATAGTGCCAAGGATCCATGGTTGAGGTTAATCTGAATTGATGCTTAATAAGACATATGTAATACTTTGTCATTATCTCAATATTTTATGGCTGTTAGCAGGCTTAGTGCCTATGTAATAATCAATTCAGAATTGGCATTTAAGTGGCTTGTACAATGATGTATTTTTGTCACCATACTGCCTTTGTACAATAACAGACATGGTGCCCTAGAATTCAATTGTGCATTTATTATGATCTGGCAAAATCGTATGTCTAGCTTTTCCCCCTATTAGTGATCTACAAAACAAGTTGCACACAAAATTAAATGTGAGAATAAAATGAAACGATAAAGGTTATCGCAGTGAAACAAATAATATCACAAACTCTTATCTGTGTCTTGTAGAATGTCTGGAAGATGTATGAAGAAAAGGGTAGGGATAACGTTGTCATAGGATGAGGACATGTTCCCTTCCTTTCCTCCTGTTAAAAGACAAAGAGAAATTTCATGGTCAAAAAACCTGTATATATGTGTAGATTATACCAATATTCATCACATACTCGAAATGAGATTAAAAGACAGAGTTAAAATATCGAAATGAGTTGTTAAGACCCTGGGGCTTGGAGGTTTATTCGGTTTGTAAATGAATAGCCATTTCTTCATCCAAATTATGCCCATTTGGAAATCTTGTGCACATCCCTATAATGTGTCTAGATTCCCGTTGCCTAAGTCTTAGGGTACGGTTACCTCCTCTCTTTTTTGGTATGACTTGTTCTATGCCATAATAGGAGAGTTTAGTGCAATCTGAGAAATGGTGTTTTTCAAAATGTCTGGCGATAGGATATTGTTTATCTTTGTTTGTAATCGCCCTCAGATGCTCCAGGATGCGTTTTTTCACCATGTGTGTCGTACTGCCCACATATCTTAGTTTGCACGGACACTCCAGTACATAGATGACAAAGGTACTATTGCATGTTAAGAATTGATCTATACTGATCATTGTGTTGGTACTGGTGTTCCAAAATTCCTTTGTCATCTGGCTATTGGCACAAGCCTTACAGTGGCCGCATGGAAAAAAGCCTTTTAGATTAATGCCTCTGGTGTTCGTGCTTGCTGATACATCACTCTGTACCAACATGTCTCTGAGGTTGCGTCCCCTTCTGTAGGTTATACTGGGTCTGTCTGGTAGTTCCCCTCCTATTATGGGGTCATTTTTTAATATTTTCCAATTTTGTACTATGATTTTACGTACCTGATCAGAATTGCCATTATAAGTAAGAATCATACGTGTAGTATTAGATTCTTCCTTATCAATAGGTTTCTCAGATGTGATTTCCAGTAGTCTACCTCTCTCGGTCGTGGATATCCTTTCTGTTGCCCTTTTGAGTACCCAAGGAGGGTAACCTCTCTCTCTGAACCTCTTAATCATCACAGTTTCTTCCTTTTGATAGTCATTCAGAGTGCTACAGTTTCTTCTTGCCATGAGCAGTTCACCGTAGGGTATGCTCCATTTGAGATTATCCGGGTGACTGCTCAGGGCATGAAGAAGAGTGTTGCCTGCAGTGATTTTGCGGTGAAGTATGGTCTGGATTCTGTTATCAACTATCCGTACTTTGGTGTCTAAATAGTCTACCTCATTTCTGCTGATTGTGCTGGTAAAAGTGAGATTTTTGTCATTCTGGTTCAGGGAATCAATGAAGTAAAGAAGATCATCTTCTTCTCCCTGCCAGATGACAAAAATGTCGTCGATATACCTCAGCCATAACCTCACTTTCGTGAGGGTATCATGAAGGTTGGCATTGTGATTGTTATCCTCTTCCCATGCTCCCATGAAAAGATTTGCGAAACTGGGCGCAAAACATGTGCCCATCGCGGTTCCCAGTTCTTGTTTATATATGTTGTCATTAAATAGGAAAAAATTGTTATTCAAGCAGAATCTCATCATATCCAGAATCATGTTGGTATGTCCCAAAAACCTGATATTTCTCCGTTTGAGGAACCGTGCACATGCCTGTATCCCCTGTTCATGATCGATTACTGTATACAGTGAATTTACATCTAAAGCCACCAATATACAGTTCTCCATCCATACAAAATTGTCAATTTTACTTAGAAAATCCTTCGTGTCTCTTACATATGAGGGTAACATGAATACGAAATCCCTTAAGTAATGATCCACATATCGTGAGATATTCTCTAACACACATCCTCTAGAAGAGATTATGGGCCTACCCGGAGGATTTTCTCTATTCTTATGTATCTTGGGTAAAAGGTACATAACTGGCAGAGTGGGGTTATCTTTTTTGAGAAAACAAAACTCTTCCCATTCAATCAACCCTTTGTCCTTCCATTCGTTCAATTTCTCCCAGATGTTTATGATACTTTTGTTGTATTCTGTTCTAGTGGAATGTGTGTATGTAATGTTGTCATTGAGTTGGCGTGTGGCTTCATTTATATATATATCTTTTGTCATAATTACAATGTTCCCCCCTTTGTCTGCGGGTCTTACAATGATATTTTCGTTTGTAGCGAGCTCTTTCATAGCCAACCTTTGGGCATTCGTTAAATTATACTTGAAGTTTTTCATTTTCTTGGACCAATTACTTTGTCTATATTTAAGTAAATCGTTGCCCACCAGTTCCTGAAAAGTATCAATGTTATCGTGGTTCATCATGGGTAAGAAGGGGGATTTTGGTTTGAATTGGCTGCAAGCAGCTTTATCATGTCTGATTTCCAGTTCTTCCAAAATAAGTAAGGAGTCTGCGCTTAACAAGGTGCCATCTGGATTGTTCTGTAATTCATGAAGAGTGACCATCGCGTCAATATCTCCAATGGTGAGATCTTCTTCATAAACAGAACGTTCCAGAGGTGGATGATCTCTGTTTTGTGTGGGTTTTAATTTATGCCATTTCTTTAGTTTTAGATTTCTACAAAATTTAAAAACATCTATCTTGCTGTCCACATAGTTCATGGGAACTGCTGGGCAGAAAGATAATCCTAGGCATAGTGTACGTTTGTCCTTGTTGCTCAATGTTATGGGCGTGAGATTAACTATTGTATGGTTTACCATTTCATCTTCCATCAATAGTTCTTCTTGGAGCGTGTTTGTCTTCTTCCCATGTAGTCCGTCGCATTGTCTTTCTTGTTTCCTCTGTTTGTCCCTCTTCCGCCTCTTCCTCTGGTACCTCTTCCTCTTCCTCTCCCTCTCTCCCTCGACATGGGGGAGTCCTCTCTTTGATTTGATCTGGATGTTGATCTTGTTGTTTCCCGGCTCTTTTTCATTAGCCGGTACTCGTCTAAAAAAGTTGTTTTGGGGCGTGTTGCATTGTCCCCTTCTGAATACGAGCTTTCAGATGATGGAGTTGTAGCCGAGGCATCTGTGTTTGTGTCGCTAGTATATATCATTTCCTCTTCCAGTTGTTCCTGTGGATCTGTTGGCTTGGGCTTCGTCAGTGTGTTATTGGTATCGTATAGATGATCGTACTTCTTGCTGTATGTCAGAATCCTGCCGGACTCGTAGTCACCACAATCTCTGTGTAGTTTGCGTTGTTTGCGTCTTTTAATGTCATCCTCCATTGATTTGAGACGTTTTTTCATTTCCTCTAGGTACTTGATGATAAGTTCTTGTTCAGCATGAGTATTAAGGTTGTCCCTTATCTCTTTGATTTCTTTTTTGATATTTTCCCGGTCCGACCAGGCATACTTGACCAGAATGGTTAGCATGTTTTTAGAACTGTTTGCCGAGTTGGCTGACCAGTCTTCTAACATCCGTGGATCTGGTGATTCATAGGATGGAGTAATATAGATTCTTAGGCCTCTCTGTACCATAGCTTTATCAATGTAGTCCTGAAGTGATGTCGCTTCCCACCATTTGGAAATTTCCTGTTTGTGTAATTTCTCAAACCTACGTAGTGTGTCCATCACTGTTTTTTCAATTGTTGTTACCGTTCTTGCGGAGCCTCCGGTACCTGGTGCCCTAGCAAACAGTGTAAGTGCTGCCTCTCTTCTCTCATCTTCCTCTTCCATTAGTGTCTTGGGAAAGAATCCCGGTTACAATACTTCTGCTTTTGGGTGTTTAATGGTTCCCTCTTTAATGTAAAGAGATTCCCCTTGCCGCTGTTGTCTCCTCGTTTCTCGTTTGAGAGCCGCTTAGTTCACCGGAATTGTAAATGAAGTAATCCTGCGGTCGTTTAGATTAGTAAACTAATTTTCCGCCATACCTCTTATATCCTTGGTATGTAATGGATACTTAGTGTATTCACTAGTCCCGTGCTTTGCGGTCTATGCCCTTGCAATATCTCGATAGAGAAAGAGAAAAATCTTCTTACCTGCACGGTGTAACCCGTCCGGGGGATAGCGTGCGGTCAGTCTTCCTTCCTGGGATTCGGGCACTCGTCGAGGATCGTTATTTCCGATAACAGCTGGCGGCGAACTTCTCAATAAATATAAGCTCCAACTTTCTCCTGCCGAAGTTCAAGCCCTTTGAGGGGTGGCGCGAAGCCGGTGGAGAAACCGGTAATCCAATATCCAGTCAAAACGGAGTTCCATTCACGCTCGTGGACCAAAAACACACCAAATTTACCAAAGTAAAGTAACCATAAGGGGGTTTATTGACTCCATAAACCCACCGTGACGCGTTTCACCCGTAGAACGGGCTTGTTCTATGGGTGAAAAAACCATAGGTTTCACACACGTTATAGTTAGGAATTAGCATTTAAAAAACCTTGCAAATTCACTGAAAAAACCAGAGGTTTCACACACGTTATAGTTAGGAATTTTCACACACGTTATAGTTAGGAATTAGCATTTAAAAAACCTTGCAAATTCACTGAAAAAAAACAGAGGTTTCACACACTTTATAGTTAGCTGGACCTTTTACTCGTAAAAAAACAATGAAATTCCCCCGTTATAGTTAGTTCAGCTAACTATAACTCACGCGCCCGCAATCCACTGCTGATGACGTCACATATTACATCACTCATGACATGGTCAGTGACATCACTGATGACATCACTGATGACATCTCAGCTGATTTACATTGAGAACATTCCATGTTGTGATTAGCATCTTTAACTAATTTACTAAAAGTCACTGTTTTACTCTCTGGTAATGGTAAATATATGAACCTTTCAGAATCAACATTACTACTGCTTGTGTTCATACAGTTATCACAACAATGTTCCCATTTACAAGAGACACCAAATACATTTTCTACTTCTACCCCTACATCTTCCAGTACCATCAGGATATACATCAAGAATTCCTGTGCATCTTGCTGGACATTTTGTGTAAACTGTGTACGTCCAGAACATACATCTAAAATATTTCTAACATCAGAAGCACTTTCTATTTTAGTTTTATCATTACTCAGCTTCTCATAGAGGAGACTCAGCAAAGAACAGAATCTTTTTTCATGATTTAGTGTTATCTGCTCTTGCAAAAATTCAAGATAAAATACAACATTCAGCACTACATTTGCGTAGCAGTTGACACCAGAGCTATTTTCAAAATGACAACCAACAACCTCTTCCACACTGTCCTTTTTCTTTTTGCTTGCAGTCACATCACTATCTTTTTGTTTTCTCTTCTGTACATCCTCATTACAGATATCCTCAAATCTCCTTTTCCGACAAACAACACGTTTTTCAAACACAGGATACTGACCTAAATGAGGAGCATAGCTTCTTCTTAATCTATTATACTCCTTTACACAGTTTGCATCAGCACTTACTTTTGAGTCATCAAAGTCTGTCATGAACAAACCAGATAGTTTTTTCACACGTGACAAAGCAACATATGCCATACCTTCTTTAAACACACTAGATCCAATGTTTACAAAAGCACTATCTACAGTTAATCCTTGAGACTTGTGAATAGTTACAGCATATGCTAGAGAAAATGGAAACTGCTTCCTACGCACATATAAGTCTTTCACAAGCAAGAAACGATCTGAACAACGACAAATATCTTTAACCTCTTGTATCTGATCAAATTTTATTTTTAAACATTCAATTCCAACTTTTTTCTGGTAATTAATAAAACCCACAACTCTTCCCATAGCTCCATTCACTAAACCTTTCTCTACATCCAAATTCCATCTTAAAATTACTCTACAGTTCATACACACATAAAGATTCTTTTCCAAACCTGCTGTTTTTTAAATGTTTTTCTCCAGAGAATCCAATTTAGTGCCCAATTTGCCTGTCACAGTTATTCGTTCATGTTCTATTTTATCCACAGCTTCCAGTTTTATAATCTCTTCATTTTCCAATTTCAAAAGTTCTTGATTGAATACAGAACATTCATGTAGTGTTGGCATTAAGCAGATTACAGTATTTTTTTCTGCAATTTCCTTGTATATTTTCTCTGGAACTATTTGTTCTGTTGGAAACAAATTACTCAGCAATCGACTCTGTAATGCTTTTCTGCCATGTTCTGTGAGTAGTCCAATTCTTATATCTTTCAGAATACTTGCATAGTCCTCATCATTTGCTTGCCTCATATTGGTAATGAGTTCCTTATACTCAAAATATGTCCAAATATTTACATTGCCTATACTTCCTAATGACTTTTTTGTGTCTTCATGTGTAAGTGTATGGAATACCGGTTGTCCTTTAACTGGAGTAACTTGCAAAAGATCTCCAAAAACTATGACGTGTTTTCCTCCAAATAGGACGTCAAAGTCTGTCTTCAGAATTTGCTGCATTCTTAAATGCACAAAGGCAAGCATTAAGTTTGATACCATGCTTACCTCATCAATAATCAGCACTTTCATTTTCTTCAATACTCTTGAAACTTCCAAGCATGCTTCTCCTGCTAGTTTGTCGTACTGTATTTTGTTCTCATGCTCTACTGGTAACATTAGCAAACGATGTAAGGTAACTCCTTTGATGTTATACGCTGCTAACCCAGTTGGAGCAGTAACAACACAAGACAAAATGGAATCCATTTTCTTCTGTAGGTAGCTTCTAATTACATTAATTAAGAAACTTTTTCCAGTTCCTGCTTGTCCACTTACATACATTCTCATTGGTTCAAAAGATGTGCATGAGCACTCTTTATTTTCATGTAGTAATCCGTGATCAATTTTTTGTCTGACTTCTTCATAAATTTGTTTTTGTTCTTCATTCAGTTGCTCCTCCAAATATGTTAAGTCTACTAAATCTTCCTGAGCTTGATTCATAGCTGTTTCCACTTCGTTCATAGCTATTGCTGCTTCATTTTCGATCGGTTGTCCTAGAGGATCTTGACTGAATGTCCCAGAACTTTGACTGTCTTGAGAACTGTCTCTAGCTACTTCAGCTGCAATTGTTGCTTCTTGTTCAATTTCTTCATTTAACATTTGAACATAAGTTGTGAAAGTACTGCATTCTATGGTATCTTTGCTAGCATTGAAGGAATCTTCATAGCTCTGAAATTCTCCAAGTAGTTCCTCCTCTGAACGCCATGGTTTAAACAGCTGCAAAAGTGCCAAGTAGTAAAATTCCTTTTTATCAGGAGTGTCGCAACTCAGCTTCCGGTGATTTATCAAACTTCCTTTTGTTTGCTTCACCAAACATCCTTCCTCACCAATGACTTTATATTTTCCATTGTTGATATCTTCTGTGACATTCCGTTTAAAAATAAAGTTCTGCAGCACTTCATAGAGACACATGTTCTCAAGGTGATGACTTCTTTGTGGATAATATGTGTCCAACATGTTTGTTCTTAAAATGTCTGTACTTTCTGGTTCGAACTCTGCTAAATATTCAATTTCTCGAATAGATTTCAGTACCCGATTTCGCATTCCTGCAAGGCCTAAACTTGCCCAAATTATTCTTCTGGATTTCGAGTACAGACTTGCAGATGATAACCTATCTGAGCATTCGTGGGATCCAATTTCTCGATGCGATAACATCTTTAAACTGAAACTGTATAGCTTCATACTGACTTCTCGTGAGAAATCTCTTCCCACATTTCCTTCAATTCCGTTTTCTCAGATTTAGTGATGTAAGATGTGACATAGCGAGCAACAGCAATAGAATTGTCAGCCACATACTGTATATCCATGTTAGCATTCCACATGGATAAAATGACTGGGTTGTAGTCATTTATATATTTTGACTCTTCTTTTCTTCTTAGGTTGTAGGTATTCTTAGGCGATTTTCTTGTAATAGTATGTCGCACAGCTGACATAAAACTGTTTACTCTTCCTTTTGAAAGAACAGGTCGTGGAAATCCAAATCGACATTTTGTGTAGAATTTATCTTTACTCTTATACTTTCGTCGACAGTATTTTCCACACCGATGACTTTGGAAACGTAAAACTTGCTCTTTTAAATTTTTCTGTTCTGTGCTTTTAGGTATAGCACATGTTGCATATCCTTCGATGAAACTTAAAACTGCATCATCAGAATCTGTTCCAAATTTTGGAGCATCCTTGATCCACAACAGCATATGAATATGAGGAGCACCTTTGGCTTGGTACTCTTTTCTCCAAAAGAAATCCACAACTTCTCCAAGAGGTGGATTTTTTTTTATTGCAGATGAAGGACATCATAGCCTCAAATCTATGATTGAAATATCTACAAACATTAACTGGATCCAATGAGCATAATTCTCCTGCTGTCTTGTATTGGATGTTTTCAATATTTGAATTTGCCTCTCGAAGAAAATCCAGAAGATCATCCCAAGCGTACTCAGCACAGCTTAGGGTAAGGAACCATGTAGGAGTTCCTAAATTCCGTAACATACATTTCAATTCTCCATGGCGTCGGTACCAATATTCATTCGTCCCACGCTGACAAGCCATCAAATTGATCAATTGAGATTCCAAATGATCATCTCGCTGTTGCACTTTGTTCATAAAATCCTTTGCAGTCACATTACGTAGATGTACTCCAGTTTTCAAAATGTGATTTACTGCATAAGATAGTGCTGACAAGTCACTTTCAAATAAAAGATGGAACAAATAAGGAATACTTTGACGAAATCTCGGATCTTCTGCATATAGTCTTGTAGTCCGATACTCAGAAGCAGGAATCTGTACTGGACGTTCATCATATCGTCCTCCTTCTCCTGTAGGAAACAGCTGGGGAAAACAACGAGCTTCCAAGCTCTCCTCCCATACGGGAGTTCCTTGTGCTTTCTTCATCTGAAACAGATCAATAGCGTTTCCCATAACTTCTTTAGAATGTAGAGGATGTATGCTGAAATGTTCATAAATTTCTTCTTCTTTTGACTTATCCACTTTTTCAAGTTGCCCAGTTGGTATTCCTGTGTCTTCTAGTATTTCTTCTTCATCTTCATCCATATAAATGGCTTCATACCATTTTTTTTTTTTTTCAAATACAAATTTGCTCTTTGTACTTTTCGTACATCCACCAGCTCCTGCCAAATTTTCTTATTCTTTGTAGGTACACCATTAACCAGAATAACTAATGGTTCAGTTTCCAAAGTATCTGCATCAATTGTTTCCATATATTTTTTCAAATCTAATGGCAAATAGACAACTCTTCCTTTTAAACCTCTTTGTAAATCCGAAGGAGGTAATTTACCAGTTTTTAGCTCCATACGCACTATGGTCTGAAACAGATGGACACATTGAATGAGTATAGACTCATACGTATTTAAATCAGAAAGTTCTGGAGGAATATCAACCAATTCTAAATTATTATGTACAGCTCTAGCTGGCATTCTATTTTCTTCTAACTTGTTATAACAGTATTTACAAATACGCTGATCTTCACCCAAATCAAAACAATTTTCCAGAAATATATATGTTGCAAAATCTTTCCACTTATAATTATCTTCATTTTCACTTTTTTTATACAGATCAACATTCCTTGTTTGATTTTTGTAATGGCTTCTCCGGCAACATATACAAGTAATATTTGGTCTTTCATTAGAGATGATAGCAAATTTTGTCATTTCATCATCAAAATTTTTACTAATAGTGAGTTCTACATTCTCTTCCACATTTTCATCAATAACTGTGTCATTTTCTGCACTTTCTTGTTCTGGACCAAAATAGCAAAACTGAATTTCATCAGTAACCTTCACTACATCTGATACAGATCCACGGAACAGAGCATTATTCAACTCATTTAACTTTAGTGCTGGACTTTTAGCAAAATACAATGTTCTCACAAACTTTCTCATTTCAGTATGATGAACAGCCAGCATCCTAAAATGGTGAAAAACACTTTGACACACTTTCCTAGCTAGACAAGCCAGAGAATGTCCTTGCAAACCAGTATTCTCTCTCACTCTGCATGGATCTAGTCTTTGAAGCACCTTAATCTTCTGTTTAACACGCTTTTTACTATATTCTCTTAGAAAGTCACGTAATTTATCAATAGATTCCTGACGCACAGTACAAATACTACTACAATTCCAAGTGTACACTGGGGCTTTAGGACGTCTTCCCATAACCTCATTAGCCATCACTTGTTCCTCATTTCTTGGAACCATTTTCTCCTTTTCCATTACACAACCATGGTGTATGATCGCAGGCAACGGCGGACACAGTGACCGCACTATCCCGATGTGTACCCTTAGTGTTAACGTCCGTAATTTCTATGGGGAATGTGTGCGTTAGCCACTTCCAGCACCTGCCGTTGTTGGGTGCTAGCTGCTGAGCAGAGAAATACTGAATTCAGGTTTTTGGAGTGGCGCACTACCAATGTATACACAAAGTTGTTATTCACAATGAGTCGCAAAGTCTTTATAGTTGGTAAACCAATAATGTCTTTTATTGGAAAATGTTTGACTTTTTTAAGATGATTGTCAGCCAACGCGTTTCGTTCAAAGATGAACTTCTTCAGGGCATGTGAGAGTGTTATCTTGTGTGCACTGTAGCGTGTTGCTTGCCAGTCCGGGCCTCCTTGATAAGGGCTCGTGGTCTGGTAGGTCAAAGAAAAGGCTGCTTGCTGCTCCGTCCAGTCGACTGAAGAAGTTCATCTTTGAACGAAACGCGTTGGCTGACAATCATCTTAAAAAAGTCAAACATTTTCCAATAAAAGACATTATTGGTTTACCAACTATAAAGACTTTGCGACTCATTGTGAATAACAACTTTGTGTATACATTGGTAGTGCGCCACTCCAAAAACCTGAATCCATTACACAACCATCCTTAACTTCATAAGCTCTACCATTGGTGTCAACTGCATGCAACAAACTATTACTTTGAAGATAACTCTCTTGATTAAAAAATGGTTCAGTACTTGAACTATGTTTCCATTCTCCTAAGAACATTTTGCAAAAGTTTTTTTTTTTTACTTCTCTTTTCCTTTTGCTTTGTGACTTCATTGCATTCACTAATTTATCAAATCTACGCATCCTGTTCAAAATTAAAATGAATAGTTTTTTTTTTATTTCTAAAGCCTTCGTAACAATACTTTCAATAAATTTCTTTTTCTTATAAAATTTTGTTTTTTTCTTATATTTTTTCACATCCTTCAGCAAATTTAACATCACTCTTCTCTGAAACATTTTTCGACGAATGTTTTTAAAATCTATTTTCCGTGTTAAGTCACTCTTCCTAACTTCTGAGTCTATATTAGCATTTTCTTTTTGCTGTCGACTCTGTTGTTTTTTTGTACTTGAAACACTGTTTGAATGTATCTTTCGATCATTTTTTTTTTTTGAAGATATTTTTTAAAAATTCTTTAGTTTGCTTACCAGAAGACTTTTTCTGTTTTCCAACACGTGCGTCGCCTCCTATTTTTTTTTATCAGTCGTCTTCAAATATAGTTGTTGTTTCTTTTCTTTTCTTTTTCTTAACTTTATAGGCATCTTTATATTTTTTCACTGTTGCTCACCAATACCTGCAAAAAACAAAAAAAAAAATACCTTTATGTAATTTAAATTCATTACATTTTTTTAAAAAAAACTTTTCAAATCCTATCACATGAGCTGATCCCTTCCTACGAGTCAAACTCTTACAAAATAGAAGAAACATGAATTAAATCTCTGACAACAATTCCTGTGTGCACACAGACTCATGGTCTGATTCTAGGCAGAAAGCGATATTTCCTTTGGCAATTTGAAAGCACATTTACTACTGGGGTAGAGCAAGTGATCATTACTGTAACAGCCTGACACATCTTCCTTCTAGTTTAGACAGGCAGAAAGGAGCACATGTCCTAACAGCTCCTTGAGACCATGACCATGTGTTAGAGGGTGACTGATTAGACTAGAGCAAAGGAAATGAGCCTTGGTGACGTTGAATCTGTTTGCGTTACATACTGCTATCTGAAACAGCACACAGAGCTGACTATTACACATGGGAGTGTAGCAGAAGCTGCTGCGTGTGTGAAAAGAGTGTGTTTCTGGAGACTCTGTATTGTCAGCTGCAAGAGAGATCTGCATGGAGACTCCCACAACTGCATGAAGAGTACAGACATGTGTGTAAGAGTACATGTGTGGTAAGGGTTAATTGGAGTTTTCAACATGTAGGAACCACCTCAGCCATTGCAAGAATTGATGAAAAATCTACCATGCTATTTTCAAATGTGTTTGCATTTGCCTCACATTTTTGAGATACTGATTTCTGCTGAGTGCTAACCAACACATTGGAAGAAAACAAGCTGGGCCTTTCCTGAATGTGCAAGTTTTACAGAACAACAGCAACACAAATTAAAACGCTGACAACAATTACTGTATGTACACAGACTCATGGTCTGATTCTAGGCAGAAAGCGATATTTCCTTTGGCAATTTGAAAGCACATTTACTACTGGGGTAGAGCAAGTGATAATTACTGTAACAGCCTGACACATGTTCCTTCTAGTTTAGACAGGCAGAAAGGAGCACATGTCCTAACAGCTCCTTGAGACCATGACCATGTGTTAGAGGGTGAGTGATTAGACTAGAGCAAAGGAAATGAGCCTTGGTGACGTTTAATCTGTTTGCGTTACATACTGCTATCTGAAACACCACACAGAGCTGACTATTACGCATGGGAGTGTAGCAGAAGCTGCTGCGTGTGTGCAAAGAGTGTGTTTCTGGACACTGTGTATTGGCAGCTGCAAGAGAGATCTGCATGGAGACTCCCACAACTGCATGAAGAGTACAGACATGTGTGTAAGAGTACATGTGTGGTAAGGGTTAATTGGAGTTTTCAACATGTAGGAACCACCTCAGCCATTGCAAGAATTGTTCAAAAATCTACCATGCTATTTTCAAATGTGTTTGCATTTGCCTCACATTTTTGAAATACTGATTTCTGCTGAGTGCTAACCAACACATTGGAAGAAAACAAGCTAGGCCTTTCCTGAATGTGCAAATTTTACAGAACAACATCAACACAAATTAAAACGCTGACAACAATTCCTGTATGCACACAGACTCATGGTCTGATTCTAGGCAGAAAGCGATATTTCCTTTGGCAATTTGAAAGCACATTTACTACTGGGGTAGAGCAAGTGATAATTACTGTAACAGCCTGACACATGTTCCTTCTAGTTTAGACAAGCACAAAGGAGCACATGTCCTAACAGCTCCTTGAGTCCATGACCATGTGTTAGAGGATGACTGATTAGACTAGAGTGTTACAAAAAACAAGCTGCCCCTTTCCTGCGAGTGCAAGGGTAATAGAGCAAGACCAACCGGAATGAAATCTCTGTTTACATTTCCTGTGTGCTCACTGTCTCATGGTATGATTATAGGTAGAAAACAGTATTCCTGGGTGATACCAGTACACATTAACTTATAATGAAGACATACTCCATAATATATAACATGTTCAAGCCACTTAAATATCTTCCTTAACATAAAATATAAAACACAACTTTTAAAGTGGTAGGAAAATGTACCATACTATTTTCAAATGTGTTTGCATTTTCCTCTCATTGGTCAGTAAATGATTTCTGCTGAATGCTAACCATCACACTTTAAGATAACAAACTACCCCTTTTCTGCGAGTGCAAGGCTAACAGAACAAAAGCAACACAAATTAAATCTCTGTCAACAAATCCTGTATGCAGACAGACTCATGATGTAATTCTAGTTACAAAACAATATTCCTCACTGATACCACTACACCTTAACTTACAGTGAAGACATACTCCATAATATCTTACAAGTTCAAGATAGTTAAATATCTTCTAAACCACAAAATGTAAAACACAACTTTAAAACAAGAATGACAATTCTAATATTTATATCAAAATACACCACATACTTCCCCTCTCAAACTCATAACTCACCTTTAAAATTAATTAGTTGAGAAAGAAATGTGGCACTCAAACAGCAGATTATCAGATCCAGAATCTCAGAGCTGTACACCTCTCTCCTCTCTCCACAACCAGTAAATGGCAATTTTTCCCTCTCTTTTTTCCCACATATACATGTTAATGTAAAATCACAGTCCTTCCCACATTTTTTCAAATGGAATCACACATTTCTATTGGTTGCTACTTTCAACCCCTTTGCAAATCATCCCTTCCCCCAACATGACTTCTGCCTGCTACCATAGCAACAGCTCATGGAAAACAGGTGTGAGCAGAGAGGTCAGAAGGTCAGCAGACAATGTTTCAAATCCAAAGAGCAAGACTGATTGACTTTTCAAACCTGACAGCAAATCCAAAGTAATGTTCAGTGGGAACACATTTTTCTGAACCAATCCAAAAGATGCTTTTAAAAATGTAAACATACAGCCTAGTTTTTAGTGTAGAATGGTTTGAAACAGCCAATGAGTTATTTTTATTAAAAAAAAGTATGTATGCCTCCATTTTTCAACTGTCTTTCTTTTCATATTGCCATTCTACTGAAAGACACCTCCTGAGTGCATCCTGTTCTCCTTGAAAGATGTTCACAGTGTGGATTGTAGGTCACAGCTATGTCTTCTGGAGTGAAAAATTTGCAGAAAAAATAGGTATGGTGAGAGACCTTGCTTTGCCAAATGTAGACATTAAATGGATTGGTCAGAGAGGGTTAAAGTGGCACCAATTAATGCCTTTGGTGAAAACCTTTCTACATCTCCCACAGCCTAACCTTATTATTGTGCACTGTGGTGGAAATGACCTAGGCACTTTAACTGGGGTAGGTCTGGAAATGCTTATTAAGGACACCTTTCTGCAATTGATGTCACTTTTTCCACAAACTGCCTTTGTATATTCTAATATATGCCAAAGGCAAAAGTGGAACTGGTCCAACCAATTTTGTCCGCAGATTGACAAAGCAAGAAAGCATGTCAATAAGTCTGTTTCTGCTTTCCTCAGAGACTATGGTATGGGTTCTATATACCACAACAACTTGCGTTACAACATGCAAGACATTCATAGAGGAGACGGTGTACATTTCAATGATGAAGGGAACAGAGACTTCCTCTTGAACTTTAGACTCTGCATCGGTACTTACTTGTAGGTACCAAAAAACACTCAATGAACACAAGGGCTCTTGTTAGAGCCACCTAATATCTAAACACTTAAAAGTGATTTAAAAAAAAAAAAAATGTATTTATTTTTTCGGGTGCGCGCTGGGTGCGCGCACCTCGTGATGTTTTTAAGGTTTTTTCGGGTACGCGTAGAGTGCGCGCACCTCGCGATGTTTTTAAAAAAATAAAATCTTTTTTTTGCCCTTCGTGGTCCTACTGTGCCCCCCTGACAATGACTAGGGGGTCTAGAACTCCCTACCCTGCCCCCTGTTCACGGTCTCCACCTTTCCTTTTTAGTGCGACAGACAAAATGGCGGCCGACACTTCCTGATTTCGACCGATTCGAATGTTTACTGACATCTAACAACCAATCAGAATTACGCTCGCGCACGGCAAGGTGCGCGCACAGGGCTTGCTCAGTGCGCGCACGGTACGCTCGTATAGATATTGATATGCTTTTAAATGCTATTTTCTCAGGAAATACTGAACAGATTTACACCACACCTGCAAAAGGCACTTCCTTGACCTTATGGCTACCTCTCTGCCAAATTTCAAGTAATTCTGTTCAGCCGTTCGGGCTGTAGCTGTGTCTAAAGGTCCTATGGAAAAATGCATGGGGAAAACGCGTTTTGGGACCCCCCTTTTTTCTCAGCCCCTGCTTGACGAATCACCCCGAGACTTTCAGGGTAGGAGCTGAACGGAGTGCCCCATTAGTTTTGAAAATTTCACGAGGATTGGTCAACCGGCGCCAAAGTTATTCAAAATAGAATTTTGAGATTTCCTAACTATAACTATCTACTGGCGACCGCCAGTAGATAATATATCTATCTATATATATATAAATATATATATATATATATATATATATATATTAGGCCTGGGCAAAATTTCCGTTCCGTTCACGAAATTTGCGATAATTTGGCATTTCCGCGTTCCGCGGAGAGCGCGGAAATGTCAAAATTTCCGCATTCCGCAGCTTTGCGATAATTTGGTTCTTGCTCGCGCTGTAAAATAATACATTCTCGTGCGCGCGCGATCGCCTTACCTGAATCCCCGCGTTCGCCGACAAGTTTTCCCGATCCGGTCGCGTTCTCCATGAGATGTTGTATTGTTTTAGCCATTTGCGCTGTCTCGCGACAGTTCGCGCCCGCAGTGACGTCATGCGTCGCGCGATCACGTCTTTCTTCTCGCGATCATGCACCGCGAGAAGAGTGAAAACAAGATGGCCGCGCCCGCAAGCAACCGCATGGGTAAGTTGGCGAGCCGCGAACACGCAGAAAATACCGCGAACGGGCGGGAAAAAAACTTCCGCATCTTCGCGATATTTCCGCGTGTTTGCGGAGATTTTAAACATTTTCGCGATAATTTGCGAAAGTCGCTTTCGCAAATTCCGCCCACCCCTAATATATATATATATATATATATATATATATCACAACAAGCCTCTCTGTTGAAGAGAGAGATGAGCCGCGTACATTTCGGTAAATTTGAAGGGGTTTTATTTCATTTTGCAGCGCTGGCGTTTCCTGATGCATTTCGGTCACAATTGACCTTTTTCAAAGGAGGAAGCCACGGCATCTCAAGGCTAAACAGCACACAAACCATAGTTGCTCCTTTTAAGATGTTTGCCCCCTAGTGGGCGCCTCAATAGATTGACTGTCTCTCAAAGCATGTTGGTTCTTGTAGTGCGCTGTTATCCCCATAATTCTTTCCTTCAGTGGACGATGTTGGTATGTTATGCTGCATTTTCTCTTTACCGTAATCCCCTCACATGCCACTTTTCAGGCTGCTGGGGTCCTTCAAAGGTCCAGTCCTTGGTGGCTGCCAACTGCCCTTTATGCTTCCGCAAACAACACAAACAGGGTCCAATTTCAGGCAGTCACGGCACTCTTTTCACCGAGGTGCGTTGCTTGAGGCTGGACCAAGCCGCATAACATCACAACAAGCCTCTCTGTTGAAGAGAGAGATGAGCCGCACACATTTCGGTAAATTTGAAGGGGTTTTATTTCATTTTGCAGCGCTGGCGTTTCCTGAAGCATTTCGGTCACCATTGACCTTTTTCAAAGGGGGAAGCCACGGCATCTCAAGGCTAAACAGCACACAAACCATAGTTGCTCCTTTTAAGATGTTTGCCCCCTAGTGGGCGCCTCAATAGGTTGACTGTCTCTCAAAGCATGTTGGTTCTTGTAGTGCGCTGTTAGCCCCATAATTCTTTCCTTCAGTGGACGATGTTGGTATGTTATGCTGCATTTTCTCTTTACCGTAATCCCCTCACATGCCACTTTTCAGGCTGCATTTTATTTTTACACAACTACAGCCTTACCCGCTAAACGGAATTACCCACATTTGGCAGAAAGCTAGATTTGTACAGATCATGTTTTCAGTTATTTGGTGTAAATCTATTCAGTAGTTTTAGAGATATTAATGGTTAAATAATACAGATATCTAAGGACGTGGATAATCTGCAGATCCACCCGCAGAGGATCCGAGGAACTGGAAGGGAAAAGAAGGCCCTGATTGGCTGGCTGTAGACTGAATAAAAAGTTGCACCTGCCATTTTGTTTTGTAGGATCGGCCGGGTGCGGTACAAATACACTGTAAAAGACATGCAAGGGGTTAGGATGCAGGTATCCTGACCCCATAGGACACAGAGAGTTCCCTAACGGACCACTTCCATGCCCAAAATTGTGTATTTTATTTTTGTTGACAAAAGTTACACCGAGGATCCTCCAAGGATTTAAGCCCCAGTTTAAAAAGAAAACATAGAAATTCGCTGGTAAAATCAAAGGTTACAGGGTCGTTATAGTTATGCTGATGCTTTACCCATACAAAACCATAGAAATTCAGCAGTCATAGTTATAGTTAGACTTATATGAAGAAAATAAATTATATATATATATATATATATATATATATATATATATATATATATATATATATATATATAATTTACATATATATCACAACAAGCCTCTCAGTTGAAGAGAGAGATGAGCCGCACACATTTCGGTAAACCCATAGGACACAGAGAGTTCCCTAACGGACCACTTGCAAGCCCAAAATTGCGTATTTTATTTTTGTTGACAAAAGTTACACCGAGGATCCTCCACGAATCTAAGCCCCAGTTTAAAAAGAAAACATAGACATTCTCTGGTAAAATCAAAGGTTACAGGGTCGTTATAGTTACGCTGATGTTTTACCCATACAAAACCATAGAAATTCAGCAGTCATAGTTATAGTTAGACTTATATGAAGAAAATAAATTATATATAATTATATATATATATATATATATATACACACACACACACACTTCGTGTGTGTGCTGTCTGCCCGTCAGGAATGAGAAGTGTTTTTGTATATATATATATATATATATATATATATATATATATATATATATATCAAAAACAAGGAGTTCATGGTACTCCCAAGGTCCGGTGCACTCACGGGGTATGTGTCGGCTATAAAACATCCGCAGACACGTTTCTGTCTCTTGCCGTCATCAGTGCGGAAAAGCCGTCAATAAAAACATCTCCTCGCCTACCGCTGTTAGAACGAAAACTCTGTGAGTGTCCCACATATGGTGAAGCACTCTAGCTTTGTATAAGCCACAACCTGAATAGGTCAACAGAGTCCGTAAGCGGCGGTTCAGCAGCCCAAATTGAATCCAAAACACAGTATTCCACCTGGGTCTAGCCGAGCTCACGGCGGGTGCAACCGGGAAGTGGTGGTGGAACCCACTTATTACACAGCACAAACAAGGAGTTCATGGTACTCCCAAGGTCCGGTGCACTCACGGGGTATGTGTCGGCTATAAAACATCCGCAGACGCGTTTCTGGCTCTTGCCGTCATCAGTGCAGAAAAGCCATCAATAAAAACATCCCTTCGCCTGCCGCTGTTAGAACGAAAACTCTGTGAGTGTCCCACATATGGTGAAGCACTCTAGCTTTGTATAAGCCACAACCTGAATAGGTCAACAGAGTCCGTAAGCGGCGGTTCAGCAGCCCAAATTGAATCCAAAACACAGTAGTCCACCTGGGGCTAGCCGAGCTCGCGGCGGGTGCAACCGGGAAGTGGTGGTGGAAACCACTTATTACACAGCAAAAACAAGGAGTTCATGGTACTCCCAAGGTCCGGTGCACTCACGGGGTATGTGTCGGCTATAAAACATCCGCAGACGCGTTTCTGGCTCTTGCCGTCATCAGTGCGGAAAAGCCGGCAATAAAAACATCCCCTCACCTGCCGCTGTTAGAACGAAAACTCTGTAAGTGTCTCACATATGGTGAAGCACTCTAGCTTTGAATAAGCCACAACCTGAATAGGTCAACAGAGTCCGTAAGCGGCGGTTCAGCAGCCCAAATTGAATCCAAAACACAGTATTCCACCTGGGGCTAGCCGAGCTCGCGGCGGGTGCAACCGGGAAGTATATATATATTTCCAAAGAATGCCCTGCATTGAGGACGCACTCTCAGCCGGTGATTTTCACAATCCTATATTTCAAAGCGAAACAGGCATTTCATTTCGATCTTTTTCCATCTTTTCGCCTAATGCATTTCAGAGCTTCATGCTCCTTTCTCAAAGGCACCAGAACACACAATTATTTTGCGCTGCCACAGTTCCAACTTCCTGCTTTCAAATTAATTAAGCATCCGTTGTGCCTTGCTTATAGGTCTCCTTGCAAAGCATTCCGGAACTTGTGGTACCATTTTAAAGCTCAATAATTTCCCTGCAGTGGGTTTTGTGTGAATTCTGCATTTTAAATGACACTCTCCAGTGAGACTCAGTATGAAAGTCCAGTTTCACAAAATTATTGAACCAGCTGCGCCGCCTTCAGTCAGCAAGATTCCAAATCTTTCGGTGCCGTATTTAATATCAAGGTGGTGCGATATATATATATATATTCCAGCTCAAAAAGCAGGCACATAGCACGGTGAACAGTCAAAATATATTATCGATTTTTAAATATCGAAGTACATTTATAGGGACAGAATAACGACATTAAGAATATCGACAAGCAGAATATCAAACTGAAGGTAAGAAATATTGATGTTGCAAATATCGATGTTAGTAATATTGATAGTAAAATTATCGATGTTACTAATATCGATATTTATGTTAGAGTTATGTATTTTAGTATGTATTTTATATGTATGTGTTCTATATATTTTTTAAGTATTGTACTATTTTTTTAAATGTATGTATAATATTTCTTTAAATTAGTAATTTTTTTATAAGTATATTATGCGTTTTAGTACCGTAGCGGGTATTGGGTTTATAGGGGAATAGGGTGGGAAGTAATTTAATTATAGTAAGTTGAATGATAATTTTTAGGAATTATTAATTATTTTTAATTACATTTTGTGTTTTAGTTCTGTAGTGGGTTGTGGGTTTATAGGGGAATAGGGTGGGAAGTAATTTAATTTTAATTAAGTAATTATACAATTTTGATTATTGGTATTAATAATTCATGTGTTAATTAATTATTGATTGTAATTAATTATTATTAATTGATAATTATATTATTTGTACTCATTTATGATTTGAGTGAGTTGTGTGTTTAGAGGGGAATAGGGTGGGAAGTAATGTATTTGTAATTAAGTAATTAATTTAAAAAAACTTGGGTATTGATAATTAGTTTTTTTGTTAATTAATTATTAATTGGTTATTAATTCTCATTAAATAATATGTATTGGTGTTGACAATTAATTTATTATTAATTAATTAATAATTGCAAATTCATTTTTATTAATTGATTATTCGAAAATTATATTAATTGTCTGAAATTTTATGTGGAGTGTATTGTGTGTTTATTGGGGAATAGGGTGGGAAGTATTTAATTTTATTAAAGTAATTATTAATGTGATATATTTGTAGTTTTTATTTTATTAATTTCTTTATAATTCATTATTTAATTACAATATTTATTTGATTTATAAGTATGTTATTTTTAACACCAACCTTATCCAACGCTTTCGCTATTGTTGCACTCACTGGAGTGTAAATAGTAATTTTTACCCCTACGCTATCCAACGCTTTCCGTACTGTTGCACTCACTGGAGTGGGAATAGTAATTTTTACCCCTACGCTATCCAACGCTTTCCCTACTGTTGCACTCTCTGGAGTGTGAATAGTAATTTTACCCCTACGCTATCCAGCGCTTTCCCTACTGTTGCACTCTCTGGAGTGGGAATAGTAATTTTTACCCCTACGCTATCCAGTGCTTTCCCTACTGTTGCACTCTCCGGAGTGGGAATAGTAATTTTTACCCCTACGCTATCCAACGCTTTCCTTATTGTTGTACTCTCTGGCTTGGGAATAGTAATTTTTACCCCTACGCTATGCAGTGCTTTCCCTACTGTTGCACTCTCTGGAGTTGGAATAGTAATTTCTACCCTTACACTATCCAATGCTTTCCCTACTGTTGCACTATGTGGATCAAGTATATATATTAATTTATATGTATATGTTTAATTTATTTTAAAATTATATGTTTTAGTTATTATTTTTAAATATGTTTTTATATTTGTAACTATATTTCTTTTAATTATATGTATTATTTACTTAATTTTACATTATTATTAAAACATTTTAAAAAACAATATATTTAACATCGATATTTTTGACAACAATATCTTTTTTCTCGATATTTTTGTTGTACTTACCATTATGTAGATTGGACTTCGATATTTTATACTTCGATATTTTTGTGTCACTATTTTTGTACTTCGATTTTCTGTCCGTCGATATTCTGTCAGACATTCACGGGGCAATCATGGGACATTAGTTTGTTTATTTTGAGCAAAATCATTTCGGCAGACTGCCTTCCTCAGTGCTTATTTCAAACACCATCAAGATAACACATGTTTAAATTGCTTCATGGGTAATTTCATTGGAGGAATGCATAGAATAAGCAACAACCAAGGACTGACAAAGTTCTTGGTACAAATACCGGTGTTGTGGCCGCCATATCTGCATGTATATCCACTACTTTAAACCAGGTGGTAATTTTTTCATTTTGCCTTAATTAGAAAGTTTTTATAGTCTCTCATAGACACTGCAGCATTTGGTCTTGCATAGAATAAAAAACCAAAACTTTATTTTTCCTGATGTACCTTTCATGCAGATGTCTCCTTAAAGTCCTTTGTAAAATGACAGCCTCCATCCCCCAAACAGCCTGGTGCCATATTGACAGTCTCTCTGTCCCTCGCAGGTGCCCTGGTTTTGAATAACACACATTCCTACAGGTTGTAGTCTGTATGACTGCAATCCATCAGTTAAATAACTGACAACCATTCAGGTCGGTAGGTTAGTATTTCACTTCAGCCACGGCGGTTCTGGGAGTAATTTAATGAAATGCTCCCAGGTTTCACCCAACACTGCCGAAATTGTCAGTTGTCAGTTATTTAACTGATCGATTGCAGTCATACAGTTGTTTCATATATATATATATAGATAGATATAGATATAGATATAGATATATATATATAATTAACTGAAAATAACATAGGTTTCAGGGACGTTATAGTTAGTTGGACATTTGACTCATATAAAACCAGAGAAATTTGCACGTTATAGTTAGTTGAGCTAAGTATAACTCGCGCACCCGCAATGCTCTGGTGATGACATCACATATTACATCACTCATGACATGGTCAGTGGCATCACTGATGACATGTCGGGTATCAGTAGCTCAGTATGAGAGAAAGCCACTAACCTCGGAAGATCGTCAGCAGGAACGATGACACGTAGAATGGCCTCTCTATTCCCCTGAGCGCAACCCCACATAGAGTGGATTAAACACTACCATGCGCAGAAGCACCCTGGGGAAAGGGGAAGTGGATAAAACAATAATCACTGCAGACCAAACTGCTCCGTCTAGACCTGCTTCTTTCGTCAGGAGTCTAACGTGCAGGAAGACGAGTAGGGGTTCCTTGAAGGTAACTAGATGCACAAAACGAGACAAGAAGCAAGGGATTAGGAGGAGACAGAACAGGAATCAACCCCCACCAGACCATTCCCAATAAAGCACTCCCTACTCACAAATCAAACACTGCAGTTCTCCAGGTTGAGGTGAGAGGTATTCTTGGGATAGTAAATCCTGACGCCCCTATTCATGAGGAGTCAGGAGAGTCAAAGAATTCAATGCCGACCATTAACAATTAACTGCTGTTTCAATCACAGCTTCGGCGTACGGAGGTAGAGCCAAAATCAGCAAAGGCAAAAAGAAAAAACAAGAACACAACAGGGAGTACCCAAGAAAAGTGCTCCTGCGCTACTCCCCCTTGGGCACACCTAAATACCTGTGACAGTTGCGTGTTGCAAGGCGCCTTGGATGTGTGGATAGCAGTCACCACGTCCCTTCCAGCCGTTCACCAGTAAGTAGCACCCGCCGGTAGCCAATGGGAGGTGGTCCACGAAGCTTCGGCAATCCAGCGGGGATCACCTTCCGCTCTGCCAAGCTCTGCGCTGTAAGCACTCTGGGTGGTGACAAAAAGAACCAGTACACGGAGCCTCGGCAATCCAGCGGGGATTACCTTCCGCTCTTCCGAGCTCCGCTACAAAGGCACTCTGGGCGGTAGGCAAGAAGAACTTAGTATACGGTGCCTCGGCAAACCAGCGGGGATTACCTTCCGCTCTGCCGAGCTCCGCGACATACGAGAAGTTTGTCAAGCCCCGTGCCTCTACAGAGGAGGGGCTTTGTAGCTTCCGTGAGGGCAGCAGTGCCGGAGTCTGCTTCCGGTGCGCCGAAAACAAGGCTGCTGGGAGTTGTAGTGTCCTGCGCTCCATGTGCCCCCCAGTGGTCGAACACCCATTTTGCCTCCACAACCATGCACTCTCTTGGCAGCCATAAAAGGGGGATGCATGTGTAGCACTCCCCACCCTCGCACGCTGCCCACAATCGCCACATGACATCACTGATGACATCTCAAATGACATCACTGATGACATCACTAATGACATCATCCAGTGAATGTGTGTTTCTGTAAAGTTTAAATATTTTTCATATATATCTATGCCAAGGTGTATTGAAGAATGAGTGGATTTACAACTGCCTGAATGGATTATTTAGTAGGTGTGTGACTGACTGTATAAGTGAGTGATTGAACATGTGTTACTGAATGCATGGGTTAGTAACTAAACTGTGTGAAAGTCTATATTAGTGTCTCAGTTGGTGTATAAGCGGCTGCATGGGTTGTTGAGTAGCTACATGAGTGTCTATATGGATTATTGACTTATTGTCTGAGTATCTGTATGGGTGCCTAAGTGTCTGTTTTGTTAGACTATGTGCATAGATGTCTGACTGGGTGATTCACTGGTTGTATGGATTCAAAAGTGCATCTGGGAAGGGCTGTATGGGTGAGTTAGAGTGTGTATGGGTGTGTTGGTGAGTGAATGAATGTCTCAGTGGTATATGTGTGAATAACTACATATGTTTTAAGGCAGTATATGTGAGTGTTGGAGTATATAAATGACTATATATGAGAATAGGTTATTTGAAGAGTGGGTGTATAAATGAGTGTCTGCTTGTATCAGTGATTGTATAAGACAGTAATTATGTGTTAGTATCTGCATAAATAAGTGATGTGGTGTGTGTATAAATAACGGAGTTGGTGTGTATAACTGTATACATGAGTAAATGGGTATGTAATAGATTCTTTGCATGACTGACTAGGTGTGTGAGTAACTATATGGATGAGTGGCGGAGTGTGACTGTATGTATAGGTGTATGAGTGCATATTATAGTTCTGTATTGATGAGTAACTGCATGTATAAGTGACTGGATGTGTGTGTAGACCTAGGAAATAGTGGGTGGTATGTAGTATCTGGCACTGTTGTGTGTATGGTTTCAAAAATAGTAGTCTGTATTTTAGAGTGTGTGTATCAAAGTTTATATTAGGGCATCAGTATGTGCATCAGATTATCACGTGGATGATGTAATCAGTGATGTCATCAGTGATGTCATTTGAGATGTCATCAGTGATGTCATCAGTGATGTCACTGACCATGTCATGAGTGATGTAATATGTGACGTCATCACCAGTGCATTGCGGGCGGGCGAGTTATAGTTAGCTCAACTAACTATAACGTGCAAATTTCTCTGGTTTTATATGAGTCAAATGTCCAATTAACTATAACGTCCCTGAAACCTATGGTTTTTTCAGTGAATTTCTAAGGTTTATTAAATGCTAATTCCTAACTATAATGTCTGTAAAACCTGTGTTTTTTTCAGTGAATTTTGAAGGTTTTTTAAATGTTAATTTCATATTTTAATCTTGATTAATCCCTATATTTTTTTTTTATATTTTGGAACTCTATTTTCCTTTTGTTTTTTGATTTGTAAAATTATATAATGTTTTATATCTTCCCAAAAAAGTATGTATATCTTATTTTTTTGTTTATTGAGAAAACTGGACTCCCGTACCGGTAGTGTACCAAGCTCCATCAGCACGCGTATCCTATCCGCCATATTGCTAAACTCGTAAAGGATGCGCATTTCGTATCCGACGGCTTCGTAGCACTGCATCCCGCCTAACATCGTATACGTATAAGGTTGCGCCAGCTGCTAGTTTGGTATGCGATGGGTGCGCGGTACCAAGCCGCGCGTTACGTCATATACGTATGAGGTCACACCGGCTGCATGTTCCATATGCGACGAGTGCACGCTGCCAGGCCCTGTGTTACCTCATAGACGTATGGTATCGCGCCGGGTACGCCATTCCCTCTATTTTTTTTATGCATCAAAACTATATCTAAATACGTTTAAAGTGTATATGAGAGCAAGTGATAATCTAAAATATTTTAAACATTTATATATTTCTAACTGTAATAACCTTATACTATGGTAAGCATATTTTCTCAAAATCTCGTCGGGTGCGGTCTCCTTGCGCGCTCGGTGCGCGATTGCCATGTGACCTTAAAAAAAGCATTTGATTGGTTCATAACATTTCCCATTGTAACAGTTGGAAGACCCCACCCATTTTAGTCATTCTCTCTACAGCGTTTGATGAGAGACACCTCTTCTGCTTAGAGAGCTTTTTTGAAAAGTTTTTTGCTGTGTACACATATCTTATAGTACACACAACATGCAACGATCATCTTAATCAATATTCATGCTCTGTACAGTAGCCTTCCACGTGTGATGGCCATGCATCTGAAACTTTACATCAAAAAACAAATGTGTGTTACACGATGCCCCTTGTGTGTGTGTGTGTGCGCATTATTGTGCTGCCTTTCGGCCGGAGTATTGGTGGCTCGAAGGGGTATCATCAGCCACGGGTAGAGTGACAAACAGTAAACAGTAATGTGTAGATTTGTGTTGCAGTATGCTCTGTTGTCAGGCTTTACCACTATAGTAGTGTGTCATATGTGAGACTTTCAGATTCACGTTTGAAATGCATTGCTTGACTGTAATGAGCGTTATCACTGTGTATGATGTAACCTCACTGCTGATCCTCCCTCCATCCGAGCACATTCACATGTGTGCGCTTCGCGATAGCAAAATTTTCAATAATTCCGCACACCATTGACATGCGTGTCTGCGCATATCCACAAACTTGACAACGACATGCTATGTTGTCCATTCAATGTTTTCGGACAGCATCTCATTAGCGATAGTTGCCGCCCTCCCGGTACATGCTACATTAATGTAAATTGAGGATTGTGCGATGTCAAAACTGCAACAGGGATACACACATAAGTACACTTCCTGCCCAGGCAGGAACTGAACAACGCCCAGGTCCCTGGAATAATTATTCACACCCCTACGCTGGCCTGGCGTATGCAAGCCCAGCCCACTTTGCGTACGTATAAATAGGATAATGACGACACCACATGTTCCAGTTCTTCCACACTGCCTCAGGTGATATGGCCGCATCCACCTCGCATATCACAATGCACAATAAAAGAAAAGAGATCCATGAGGTGTACACCGATCAAAACTACATCTGAATTGTGAACCCTGCTGGCCGTCGTGTTTGGACACACACCAATGACAGCAGGTGAGCAGTGGGGCCTGGGTGCACAGGGGCTGCAATTGAGCACGGTGTGGCGGGAGGGGCGGGGTGCATCAGCCTGAGTGCGCAGGTGTGAACAAGTGGTGTTGCAGTGCAAAATGATGTGATCTCTGACCTCATTCAGTCATATCTCTGTCTCATTTTAAGGACCTGCTGGACCATACTGTAGGCCTGAGCCAGCGGGCAGCGCTGCCCTACAAACACATGGTGTTGGCTTTTGGTGCACTGTAGTGAGCTGACTACTAAGTGTACATGCACACAGGCTTGCGCCACTGCATTGCACGCACACATTATGCTTCTAGCATGCGCTCTGTTCCTTTGTATGTGAACGTTGGCATTTCATATTAATATCTAACTTTTTGTATTCTTGTGCACTCCAACTCCTCTTTGAACCATGATTACCACTAACAGTTGGTAGATCATACTTCAAGAAGGAAGGATACACTCAACTGGTGTTCTCTATTAAGCTTGAAATAAACCTTCATTTACCTCAAGACGTTTCCACCATTATATTATTTCTCCCTTTTCAGACACTGAGTTAGTGGCACCAGATGAGACCCTGGGCACTCAGACGCCTTCCATCGTGGTATCAAGACACTGTCCCCAACCGGAGACCTGCTGTGCCACCCTGAGAGTGGCACCCCGGAGTTGGAGCTCGCACTGGCAAGTCGTTGGACACACCGGTTGTGGCAGGTGAGCAGTGAAGCCTCGGTGCGCAGGAGCTGCAATTGAGCACACTGCGGGGGAAGGGGCTGGGGTGCAGCAGCCTGGGTGCACAGGTGCAGGCAAGCGATGTTGCCGTAGATAATAATGTAATCTCTGGCCTCATTCATATCTCTGTTTCATTTTAAAGACTTGCTGGACCGCACTCTTTCTCACGGACCCCAGCGTCACAGACACAAGGGTGACAGGAGGTGAACAGTGAGGGCTGGGTGCAGT
Organism: Triturus cristatus; assembly: GCF_964204655.1. NCBI lineage: Eukaryota > Metazoa > Chordata > Amphibia > Caudata > Salamandridae > Triturus > Triturus cristatus. Next base: position 509,371,469 of record NC_140588.1, read on the forward strand.
AGGCCGACGCTCTGTCTCCTCCTCCCTCTGTTCTTTTGACTCTCCCTCTCCTTTTCCCTTCCACCCACTCGCTCTCTGTCCCATTCTCACTTTCTTCCTTTCATTCTGACTACCTTTCTTTTTCTCTTGGACATGGCACACATACTTTTTTGTCTTGCAGGTTTTGTACGCTGCTTCCGGAGGAGTCCCACCCACTTATTTCATGTTTTACTGTTGTTTGTTTGAATAAAGTTGCGTTTCCATTTATTTGTGTTGTTTTAATAAAAGTTATTTTTTTTACCAATAAATATGTGAGTGTATGGGTCTTCTTTTTCTGACAACACTTGTCTGTAGTTTATTGTGAAAATCGGCGGTTGATAGGAGGTTATGAGGGAAAACATTTGTAATTTTGCAGTACACCTACCAAATATAAACCAACAGACTATTACATATATGAATCCTAGGTAATTCTACAACTCAAGGCTTCTATGAATGTATCACTTTATAAGACCATGAGTACTGCCCGTGTGATTACAGAACCAATAAGGCACTGCCTAGCGCCACCGAAGCTTCAGGGACTGGCGACGCCCACCCTGCATATTTAAGTAAAGTCCCGGAGGGTGGCGATCCCTGGACTTGAGTTTGCCTCGAAGCCCCCCGAACAATTACTAAACAATACCCGGGGAGGTGGCGATCACCTAGGCTGCGAAACGTGTCTGTGCCCTCCCACGCCTAATTTACATGTGAGATTAAGGTCCCCAGTGCTGCAGAGACCCCGCAATATAATAATAGGATTGGCCCCGGAACATTACCCACCAGGGGCTCATTTAAATGAACGGGTGAGACCCCGCTTCATTTTTTTTTTCTCAATTTTTACCATCCGGATCCGCTTTACTGAAGCGATACGAGGTTTTCCTCCTCTCGCTTCAACGAGTCAAACAAGGATTTGCTATCACAGGGTGGAAGCCATGCTGCCGCCCTGTAATAGCAAACATAAATGTCCAGCGGATGCACACCCCGGGACATAGTATGAACTGCGCCTGGGAGGTGGCGCTCCATAGGGCCATGATGCATTGGTTACTGCATAACTACAGAATTAGTATAAACGCATACCAACACTACATGCACAGGTGTTGTACAATGACAAGAGTATAGTGAAGAGGCAGAGGAAGCCCAAAATCCCAAAATTTAAATCCTACCAGGTTGGATGACATAGTTCCATGAGCCGACGACCCTGGGATGAGTAGAAACAGCTTTACCAAGAAAACGGGTCTTCAGCAGAACGCAAGGAAGCTCAAAATATTGGTGAGTGCTGTCTTCTTTTTACCTTCTCCCGCTCGTCACCAAATTTATATACCCGCAGAAAAGGGGGGTGGGATCGTTATCCAGGAAAGACCGAAATACGAGGCAGAAATAATGAGACAAATAAGTGATGAAGAACATTATAAAAGATTGCCTCGAGATCCCCTAAAAGATATTCAGAAATCTATACAATCCGTTACAGTTAAGGGATTGGAGGATGGTTTCTTGACGAAACACGAATTTGACTTCTTAAATAAATGCTGCCCAAGGACTCCGGTCCTATATACTTTACCAAAAGTGCACAAGGATTTGGATAATCCTCCAGGGTGACCAATCCTTTCTGGTTGTGGGTCAGTAATGGAGCCATTGGGGCATTACATCGACAGCTTCATTAAAGAATTCGTCCCTGTCTTATCCACCTATGTCAGAGACAGTACCCACATGATTAACTTGATTGAGAATATGGAGTACAATCCAGATATAGAAACTTTGGTTACAATGGTTATCAACTCATTGTACACAAACATTCCCCAACAAGAAAGTATTGAGGTTATTAAGCAGATTTTGGAGAAAAGACCAGCACCGGCAAAGGTCCCTACAGAATTTATCATCAATCTATTGAATATAGCCTTGACCAAAAATTACTTTAGGTTCAATTCTGATTATTACCAGCAATGCTCAGGTACATCTATGGGCGCAATTTTTGCCCCAAATTTGGCAAATCTTTATGTCAGAGACCTAGAAGAAAAATATATCATTAATACCAACAATCCCTTCCACACAAACATCAAGTGTTGGAAGAGATATATAGATGATATTTTCTTTGTTTGGGCCGGCAATGAGGAAAATCTGGATTTATTCATAGCATATCTGCACACATGTCAATCTGCGCTTACTTTCACATATTACAAAAATAAAGAAATGGTACCCTTCCTAGACCTAAAAATCAGATGTCGAGATGATCACCTAAATGTTACACTGTACCGAAAACCTACGGATAGGAACACACTATTACAGTAGAACAGTTTCCATCCTAGGTCCCTCAGAGATGGCCTACCATACGGCAAATTCTTGAGGCTGAGACGAAACTGTACAGAGAAACAAGATTTCTTTTTAGAGGCAAACCTTTTGAGTTCTAGGTTGCGTGAAAGAGGTTACCCTAAAAGGTTGGTAAAAACCTCAATGAAGAGAGCCTGGTTTAGCCCCCGAGAGGTTCTATTAGAGAAAACAGTGAGAGAACCAATAAAAAAAGCTGTATGTGTCAGCACCTTCTGCCCTTGGAGCACACAGATACAGCGGTTAATTAAAAAACATTGGTCCACTTTAAACACCATGGATTGCTGCAAAGAAATGCCCTTGTTCTCCTTTAAAAAAGGAAAAAACATTAGAGATCATCTGGTCCACTCAGACACCAGTTTGTATCAGAATGAAAGGACCATACAAGAACTATGGTCATTACCGGCTGTAACAGGACATTATAAATGCGGTAACTGTGTGGCCTGTAGTCTGACAAAAGAAACAAAATTCTTCACACATGGTAACATCAAGGCCAAATTGTATGACCTCACCAATTGTTCGACATCTAATGTTATCTACTGTATCTGGTGTCCCTGTAACTTAATTTACATAGGACAGACTATGCAACCAGTAAAGGCCCGGATCGGCCAACACAGGAGCCGTATTCGGTGCAAAGTGAGGAATGCCCCCCTGGTCGATCATTTTATTGAAAAGGACCACACAGCTAATGATTTGATTTGGCAGGTGGTTGAAAAAGCAAAACTTCCACGTAGGGGGGGGGGGGGGGGGTGATATCTCCCTTATTCTCCAGACCTTAGAATGTAAATGGATAGACAAGTGTGGGTCTATCAAGAATGGTCTAAACAGCCTTGAGGAGTGGCGAAAATTCATCAGTTTACATTAATGAAACAATGACTCTCTTTTCATGTTTTTTCTTCTCCCTTTGTTTGCGTATCTGACAGGGCCCTGTTATGTAGCAGACTATTGTATAACATCAGGATTAGACATGATTACATGTTAAAAAATGCTCAGTCCTTTTTTAAAAGAAATTCTGTTCAACTTATAAAGTATTGAGTGGGTATTTGCTATTCCCCTCCTTTCAGCCTTCTAGGTAAAGAAATTATTTCTCATAAGCTCACTAAAGAATTAAAATTCGATATACCATATATTTTTTGTTTCTTTTTTGATCGAATGTAATTTTTCACGAATAGAGTGGAATTTGATCCTCTACTCTGAACAAGGTCATTGGACGTTTATTTGCTGTTACAAGATGGCCGCCATTCGCGCCGTCTTGTTTCATAGTATCGGCAGATATAGAAACTAGCCAGTTCCGGGTCCGAATGCCAGCGAGATTGATTCCGCTACAGACATCGCACGCAGGAACACGTATTGACCTAGGGGCCACGAAGTAAGTAGCCTTTTACATCAATGGGATTATATTTTTGAATACACATTCAGGATATAATGAGGGACAATGGCTAACTCATAGGCACCTTCGTTTTTTACAGCGGGTGAGCGCCGCTGCTTGAGTATACAGCAGTACCATTACTGATAAAAGGAGACTTGTTCCTCTCTTCTGAAATTAAAATATGTAAGTAAACTAAGTGGATTTCGATGTTGGACACTTGTTTTTGTCCTATGTACATTGATCACAGTTTTCAATACATTACAGAAGTGTTGAAACAGCAGTCTGAATCTCCTCAAATATCGGGTGTACTAATTGACCCCTACCCTTGGAGGAATAAAAAGCCCAAGTAAGTGCGCTAATATACTGCACCTGGGGTGACTATATGGAGAAATTTATGATCAATATTCCCTACCCATAGGTTTGGATGTAATTTTTCATCCGTCACATCTTTAAGCATACTGGATCCTATACGGACGACTGTATGTGTTACACTGGTAAGCCAAGAATTTGTAAGTCTTTAAGGTACCCTTCTTTTAAAACATTAGTATATGGATAGTTGATCATAGTATAGTTATATTTCCCTTCTTTCTTTTCCCTCAGTCCCCAGAATTACAGTCCTGATGAGACCCGGAATTTAAAAGTGGGTCGAAACGCCGTCGACAACAAAATAAGAGACAGCCTTGACTGAATTACTGTATATTGTATATAAACTGTCCTTATAATTTTTCCAATAACCTTCCACATTTTTGTTTTGTCACATTATAAAAGGTTATGGTTCTTTTCACTGGGGCTCACTATTCACTGTGAATGTAAGAAAGAGAGGTATTGTGTATATATAAAATGTGTTTTTATATGTGATATAAAAAAGTGAATATTAAATAAAGACCTCGGCTGAGGCTTGGTAGATTTCAATAATCCAAAAGGGTCGTGTGTAGACTTACTGTGTTTATCATTGATTTGGTTTTGTTTAATTTTTACTCTTTTTTCTTGACTTATTTGTGTGAGATTAATTCAAAAGCAATCATTGAGGTTGTATGTAACAGATGATTTTTTTCAAATTAGTTCCTTGTGAACGTTGTTTTGCAGTACATTGTACTTACCCGGTTCACAGGGACATAAGGGTCGCTCTTGTGATTTAGAATAGTGAAGAGGAAGACAGCAGTGGATCTGATAAGTAGATTTATTGCAGAAAAAGAAGACAACTTAAAAAGCCACCAACAGGAGCAGACAGCAAGGTCTGTCTTCTCCAGCACCGTGTACAAACTCCCCAAGATTCCCCTCATGACAGCCCTACATTCTAACATTACATACTTACATTTTAGTAGCATTACATACTAACATTCTACTATGACTTACATGGGAATACTACACAAAGCACATGACTTTACAGCAATGAGCTCATGGTTTCATCCACGAGTCTTGAGACCTGTAGGGGTGAGTACTTCGCTTCCCAATCCCTGTATTGTATAAACGCAAACTAACACTACTTCCACAGGTATGCTACAGTGCCTAGAGCACATCACTTTACAGCAATGAGCTTACGGTTTAATCCCCGAGTCTTCAGACCAGTAGGGGTGAGTAGTTTGCTTCTCACTCACTGTATAGTATAAACACATACTAACACTACTTACACAGTTATACTACAGTGGCCAGTATGCTACAGCGCCAAGAGCCCTTCACTTTACAGCAATCAGCTTGGTTTGATCCCCGAGTCTTCACACCGGTTGGCGTGAGTATTTTGCTTCCCACTTCCGGTATAGTATAAACGCAGGAGTAGAGGTCAGTAGTTCGCTTCCCACTCCCTGTATGGTATAAACGCCTACTAACACTACTTGCACAGGTATGCTACAAAGACCAGAGTACATCACTTTATAGCAATGAACTCACGGTTTAGGCTCTCGGTTTCATACCCGAGTGTAGCAGCATCTCATCTCAGCACCATGTCATTCTGAGCAACACCGCACTTTCAGACCGGTAGGAGTGACTACTTCACTTCGCTCTCCCCCACAGAGGTTACAGTGCTCCTATCCTCCTGTTTCCTACTCTTTTCACCCTTTTTTCCCCTTACTCGTTTCAACGGAATCACAAAATGGCTGCCACCACTTCCTAGTTGCAACACCCAATAAGCAGCAAGCTCGTGCTCGTAACACCTAAGCCAATCAGATGGTAGAATTCCCAAATATCGATATCTGCAAATTTCGATATTTCTTTAAAACTACTGAATGGATTTACACCAAATAAACAAAAGTGTGCTTTCTAGACCAAGACCCTTCTCCCTGCCAAATTTGGGGTAATACCATTCACCCGTTCGACCTGTAGCCTTATCTAAAGTTTCCTATGGAAATTGCATGGAGAAAACATGTTTTGGGGCCCCCCTTTTTTCTCAGCCCCCCCTTGACGAATCACCCCTAAACATTTGACATAGAAGCTGATATGAACAATGAATTAGTTTGGAAAATGTCATGAAGATTCATCAAACGGCGCCAAAGTTATAAGCAAAACAAAAAATGTTCTTCCTATAGAAACTTGGTCCTAACTATAACCACCCACTGGCGACTGCCAGTAGGTAATATATATATATATATTCACTGAAAAAACCATAGGTTTCAGGGGTGTTATAGTTAGCTGGACATTTCCCTCATACAAAACCCTAGAAATTCCCCTGTTATAGTTAGTTCAGCTAACTATAACTCGCGCCCCCGCAATGCACTGCTGATGACGTCACATATTACATCACTCATGACATGGTCAGTGACATCCCTGATGACATCACTGATGACATCTCAAATGACATCACTGATGACATCATCCATTGAGTATGTGTTTCTGAACAGTTTTAATATGTTTAATATATATAGGGAAAGCCCTGTTGAAAAATAAGTGGGTGTACAAGTGTGTGAATGGATGATTTTCTAGGTGCGTAACTGAGGCTATAAGTGAGTCATTAAATGTATCTTACTGCAGACTAGTGACTAAACTGTGTGAATGTCTGTATGTGTCTGTGTGTTGGTGTATAAGTGGCTGCATGGTTTTGTGGATAGCTATATGAGTGTCTATATGGGTTATTGATTGGTTGTCTGAGTATCTGTATGGGTGCCTGAGTGTTTGTGTGGGTAGGGTGTGTGTGACTCTGTGACTAGATGTGTGAGTTGGTGATTCAGTGGGTGCATGGTTTTAAGAGTGCATCTGTGATGGACTGTATGGTTGGGTGAGTGTATGTATAGGTGTGTTAGTGATTGAATATATATCTCAGTTGTACATGTGTCAGTAACTATTTATTTATTTATTTAACAGATTTATAACGCGCATAGCTGCCCCAGCAATGGGGCGTCCCAGCGGGATCGGAGACACGAGAGAGAGCTTGAAGCGGGAGGCGATTTTACAACGGCAGGGAAGAGCCAGGTCTTAATCGCCCTGCGGAAGGTCATGTGAGTCTGGATCTCTCTAATAGAGAGAGGGAGCCGATTCCAAAGTCGCGCTGCAAGACAACAAAAAGAGCGCCCCCGGCTTTTGTTCTCACATCCCGGGGGACAATAGCCAGCAGCTGATTGGACGATCTAAGGAGTCGCTGAGGAGTATACAGTTGGAGTAGCTTAGTTAGACCCTACGGAGCCTGTTGAGAAAGAATTTTATGTGCAACACATAAGGTTTTAAATAGAATTCGTTTCTCAACAGGCAACCAATGTAGCTTGGGTAGGATGTGGGAAACCGACGCAGATCTCGGGAGTGCCACTAGCATACGTGCCGCGGCGTTCTGAGCTCTCTGTAAGCGCATGATACAGGATTTGTTAGCCCCGAGATATAATCCATTTCCATAATCCAGTCTAGATAGTACAGCCGCCTGGATGATGGTCTGGCGATCTCTAGGGGGAAAAAAGCCCAGTACTGGCTTTAGGCCACGCAATAGGCCAAAACACGATCCAGCCACAACCTTGGCTTGCGTGTCAAACGTCAATGCACTATCAATCCAAAAACCCAAGTTTTTAACAGCTTCTTTAGGCACAGGGGCTGGCTTAAAGCTGTCAGGCCAGCAATGATCAGACCATAGGTCTCGATCTTTTCCAAATACTAACACCTCGGATTTACTGGCGTTTAATTGCAGGTAATTGCTGGCCATCCTGTCTGCCACCTCAACCAGATCTTCCCTGAATCTATTTAAATTGGCGGTGTTCTTTTTTGAGTATGCAATCACCAATTGGGTGTCATCGGCATATGATACCATTGACAGTCCCCTCTTCCGAGCCACCAGGGCCAAAGGTTGCATATAGATATTAAACAAGAGGGGGCTCAAAATTGACCCCTGGGGCACTCCTCGTTGAAGGGCATATCTCTGGGATTGAAATGGTGGCATCCAGATCTGGAAAGATCTTCCCGACAGAAAAGCTCGACACCAGTCGAGAGCCAGATCCCTCACTCCGATGTCAGATAGCCGTTTCAATAGAATTTCATGGGAGACCGTATCAAAGGCGGCACTTAGATCAAGAAGAACTGAGGCCGCCGAGTCCCCAATATCCAGTATCCCTCGTATTTCCTCCGTCACTGCCAACAAGGCAGATTCAGTGCCATGTCGGGCTCTGAAACCGTTCTGTTACGAGTCAAGGATCTTATTCTGTTCGATGAACTCTGTCAGAATAGTTTGAACATGAAGTTCTACCATTTTCGCTAAGAGAGGAAGTTGCGAAATGGGGCGATAGTTACCAGGCTCTGCTGGATCCAGTGATGGTTTTTTCAGCAGAGGGATAACCTTTGCCTGCTTCCATGTTGCAGGTACTATAGCTGACTCTAGAGAGAGATTCATCAGTTCCAGATACACTGGTAGAATAGAAGACATGACTTGAGAATTTTTTTGGGTGGGCCAATGGATCAATAGGTGAACCAGATTTAATTTTTCTAAACAAGACCTCCAGACTAGCTAAAGATAGCACTGGGAAAGATATCAAGCTGTTTAGACCTTGGGAGGACGGAACAGTGGGCAAAGTCTTCGTAACGACATTAGCCGTTACAGGGAGATTTTTATATATTTTATCCACTTTGTTAACAAAGTGGTTGGCCAGCTCATCGCATTGGTTGTTGGAAGAAATCGATGAACTTCTGGCCATATCACCGGTCTTCATAATCTTAAGCAGGGAGAATATTGTTTTAGATGGATTAGAGCTTGTTAGGATTTTATTTCCCACATACTCAGCCCTAGCTCTCCGAATTTGCTTATGATAATGATTAATGGCTGCTCGGTAGTTAGATTTCCCCACTGCATCGTAAGAACGTCTCCATGTACGTTCCAGCTGTTTGCAGTGCTTTTCAGCCTTAGATAGCGACTCATTGAACCAATGTTTAGATAGGTCCCGTTTTATCCTCGCTAGTTTCACTGGGATGCAACTGTCCAGACCTGCTGTTACCCAGTCATGGACTATCATATCCGCTGCCTCCAGATCTTGTGATAATTGAGGCCTATGGCTCGACCAATATGCCGCCAGCTTACTGTTGTCTAGCTTGTGCCAAGGTCGTTTAAAAGTGGAGGTCGGACAATGTTCTCTCATCTGGCCCTGCCATCGTAGTGTGAAGGTCACCAAAAAGTGATCTGTCCAACACTGTGGGGCTGGAGGATCCATCATCAACCAGGTAAGATTCGAGAATAGAGGATCCAGTAGGTGTCCAGCAGCATGAGTGTGCTCTTGTACCCACTGGACCAATTGGAGTGCTTCTAAATCGGCCAAAAAGCTCGAGATTTCGGACTTTTCAGCATCATCACAATGGAGATTCAGATCTCCAATAATGCTGAAATTCGCTGCTTGACTAGCGTGCAGCGCGGTCTTATTTACCAAATCTTCCCGAAAAGCCCCCGAAGGTCCAGGCGGGCGATAAATAAGAAAAACGGAAATGGTGAGGTTAGGGTTCATCCTGATTTTAAACAAAGCGCTTTCACAGCCCACCACATTCTCTCTATTAAAAACACATGAATAGCTGTTCTTAGTGATAATAGCAATACCGCCTCCTCGTTTCCCTAGTCTATTTAGGTTCTTCATACCAAATCCCGGGGGGAAAGCCAGCCAAGATTCGGTAGTAGAGTCTTGGGTGAGCCAAGTTTCGGTTAAAAAGAGGACATCAAGAGACTCGTCCTCCAAAAGGTCAAAAACTTCAGCATGGTGTTTTGACAAGGACCGACAGTTTAAATTCATAAACTTGAAATCCGTGTGACCAAGGGGGCGAGGTTCTTGGAGCACCCCGGGAAGTTGAAAGGCGCAACCTATACATTTGGTTGGGCCAGCAAGGGGACTAAATGAGAAAGGGGAACATTCAGGTTGTAGTCTCAGCAGCTCCTTGCGTGAGTAGCAACGAGATATAACAGGAGGCAACACAAGGGGACTGGCATCTGGCGACGATCTGGCGCGGACGGGCGCAGACGGGCTTGCCTTTGGCGCGCCATTGGCACGCCGCCGGCGCGTGCGTTGCACGCGTCCGCTGCGCGGTTGCGTCAGTGCCCCCTGAAATAGCATTCCCTCCCGAGCCACTAGAGCGCTGACTGCCGTTACCCCCAAAATGGCGGTCGTAATTCCACCTCCCAGTTCCTCAGAGCAACTTCCTTCCTGCCAGCACCCCTACGCAAGCGGAAGCAGTCCTCAGCCCTTCAGAACACACCACGGAGTAATTACAACTAAGGTAAGTGCGAGTTAAGTGCTTTAAGTGTATTGCTCTTTTTGTTTAAAAAAATACAGCGCGAGTGAAATAATTTTAGGACAATGATTACGGCGCAATTAAAAGATTAACAGCTCAATGCACAAATCAAACAGTAATTCGCGCACCAGATAGATACACAGCCTGACTCCCGGCTCACACCTCAGGAGTCTCTTATGTGAAACGCAGTGTATATGTGTGTAAGAGTATATAACTATCTATATGTGAGAGTGTGTGATTTTGGGAGTGGCTGTATGCGCCATAGTGCAAGGATATCTGTGTCATGTGCTGTTTGTTTTGCTGCAGGAAGACACAGAATTTGTCAGTATTTTTATGAGTAAGTGAACTTGAGTGTGTTTAACTGTATAGGTGAGTAAATTGGACTGTGATTAATTATTTGCATGACTGACTAGATGTGTCAGTACCTCAATGGATGATTGGTGGTGTGTGAGTGTCTATATAGGTGTATAAATGCACAGAGTGACTGTAAGTATGAGTGACTGTACAGGTGAGTGAGTGGACATGTATGTAGACCTAAAAGTCAATGAGTGGGTGTGTAGTTATTGGTATTGGAGTATCTATGGTTGTCAAAATGGCCGTTTGAAATTTTGAGTCAGTGTATCAAAGGTTATGCACTAATTTATCACATGGATGACGTCATCAGTGATGTCATCAGTGATGTCACTGACCATGTCATGAGTGATGGAATATGTGACGTCATCAGCAGTGCATTGTGGGTGCGCGAGTTATAGTTAGCTGAACTAACTATAACATGGGAATTTCTAGGGTTTTGTACGAGGGAAATGTCCAGCCAACTATAACACCCCTGAAACGTATGGTTTTTTCAGTGAATTTCTAAGGTTTTTTAAATGCCAATTCCTAACTATAACGCCCCTGAAACCTTTGGTTTTTCAAAGAATTTCAAAGGTTTTTTAAATGCCAATTCCTAACTTTAACGTGCATGAAACCTTTGGTTTTTTCAGTGAATTTCAAAGGTTTTTTAAATGCTAATTCCTATCTATAACTTATCTCTGAAGATATCATGTTTAATGATTTTGATTGGATTTCTATATTTTTCAAATTCAGTGTGTCAATTTCATTAATTATCTTTTTTAAAAAATACTTTTCTATCACCATTTTTTAAACTTATTTTTTCAATTAATTCTTTTAAAAAATATTATTTGAACTTAATGGGTTTTTCAAACTTTTTATTATATTTTTCAAAATATTTTTTTAACTATATGTGCAAAACTGTATTTTATATATTTTTTTCAATGTTTTTGGATCCGCGCACCCTATGCGCACCGTTCTCAATAATATCACGTTGGATGCACGGATCCTCTCGCGGTGGGTTCGCGGATCCAAGGGAAAAAAAATTAAATTGTTGAGAGATAAAGATTAAGCTTAAGTGTTTTGTTCTTGAGTGGCTCTAAAAAGAGCTGTTGTGTTCATTGAGAGTTTTTGGTAAACTCCTAGGGATAGTGGTGCTTGTCTAGAATCACACTGTGAGTCTGTGTGCATTTGGGAACCACTGTGAGAGAAGCGTTTGGTAACATCGTGTATTTGCTGACATATAACTGTTTTAAAACCTGTCATGTTGTGAAGTTTTAGTAGCATTAGAAGACAGTTATGGCTTATACTTTGATTAAATGAGTCAGGCTTTGACACAAAAGTGCAGTCTTGAAATATGTACTGGTCCGATCATTTTTGTCCACAGATTGAGAAGGCTAGGAAACATGTGAATAAATCTGTTTCTGCTTTTCTCCGAGACTATAGAATGGGGACCATTTACAATAACAATCTGCGCTTTCATATGCAAGAGATGTATAGGAGAGATTGAGTACACTTTACTGATGAAGGAAACAGAGTCTTCCTCAACAACTTTAGACTCTGTATAGGTACTTACTTATGAGTACCAAAAACTCTCAATGAACACAACGGCTCTTTTTAGAGCCACTCAAGAACAAAACACTTAAGGTTAATCTTTATCTCCCAACAATTTCATTTTTTTTTCCCTTGGACCCGCGAACCCACCGCAAGAGGATCCGTGCATCCAACGCGGTAGGATGCGCGCACCGTGCGCGCATTTCGCCGTTTTTTTTAAAAAAAAAGGGGGCCCCAGAGGGTCCTTCTGGGACCCCCTAAGCACCTCTAGAGGGTCAGAGTATTTCCACTCTGCCTCCTTTATATGTTTTACACACTTTTTCCCCTTGCTTCTTCAGCCTCGCTTCTACCGAGGCAGAAAATGGCCGCCAACAGTTCCTGGTTTCGAATGTAGAGAGACACTCGACAGCCAATTAGCATTCAGCGCGCGATCGGGAGGGTGCACGCTCGGTTCGGGGAGGATGCGCTTACGATGCGGGTACCGTCCGCGGATCCTCCGCGGCCATAGATATCACTAACTTTTTTACCCTAATTTTCTCAGAAACTACTGAACAGATTCACACCATATATGCAAAAGGCATGAGTCCGAACTGAGGACTACCTCTTTGCCAAATTTGGTGTCATTCCATTCAGCGGTTCGGGCTGTAGCTGCAACAACAGATCCTGAGGGAAATTGCATGGGGAAAACATGTTTTGGGACCCCCCTTTTTCTCAGCCCCCGCTTGACGGATCACCTCAAAACTTTGAGGGTAGGAGCAGAGCGGAGCTGGCCAAAAGTTTGGAAAATTTTGCGATGATTCGTCAACCGGCGCCAGACTTATTGGGAATAGAATGTTGCGGATTTCCTATGGAAAATAGGTCCTAACTATAACTATCTACTGGCGACCGCCAGTAGAATACACACACATATATTAGGGGTGGGCGGCAAATTCCGTTCCGCTCGCGGAACTTGCGAAATTTCGGCATTTTCGCGTTCCGCGGCGGAACAGAATTCGGGGGCATGACGGCAGTAGAAAGTACTCCAGTTGAGTAGAGATATTGCACAAAACGGTGGCATCTTCCTGGATAAATATGTAGGGCAGGATTCATTCTGGCACAGTGCTCCTGTCACAAAAATTAAGCCTCAACAGGAAGCACTTACAGACATAAATAAAGCAGGTGCCCGTCTGACCCGCCCCACACACACTAACGGTATGCGACGTCTTCCCGCCCTTTCCCCACTATGATGGACAGCTCACTCAAGGGACCTCGGCGCCTTTTGGGGCGGTGGCAAAGTTACAGACCCACATGGTCACTGGAAACAACTCTTCTGGCCCTTTACGCAGCTGTAGTGTAGGAAAAGCACTTTACATTTACCCAACGAGGTAGCACTTACTGATTAGCCAGTAGAAAGTACTCCAGTCGAGTAGAGGTATTGCACAAAATGGTGACATCTTCTTGGATAAATATGCAGGGCAGGATTCACTCTGGCACGGTGTGCCTGTCACAAAAATTAAACCTCAACAGGAAGCACTTACAGACATAGACATGGAGGTCTTACTCTTTGCATCCAAGAGTTTCTCGAGCGCAATCCCCGTGTAGTTCCTGTGACCAGGAGGCTGCTTCCCCTCATCTGCTGCTCTGATCTGCCTCTGACCCTATCAAAAGGCATGTGAACTCGCAAAGAAGCCCCGCCCCCGAAATCTCCACGAGCATGCGAAATTCCGCTGTTTGTGGAGATTTTTTGCAGTTTCGCGTAATTTTGCGAAAGACAATTTTGCAAATTCCGCCCACCCCTAATATATATATATGTGTGTGTGTGTGTGTATATATATATATATATATATATATATACATATATATTATCTACTGGCGGTCGCCAGTAGATAGTTAAAGTTAGGACCAAGTTTCCATAGGAAATCTCAAAATTCTATTTTGAATAACTTTGGCGCCGTTTGACGAATCCTCGCGAAATTTTCAAAACTAATGGGGTGCTCCGCTCAGCTGCTACCCTGAAAGTCTCAGGGTGATTCGTCAAGCGGGGTCTGAGAAAAAAGGGGGGTCCCAAAACGCGTTTTCCCCATGCATTTTCCCATAGGCACTTGCCTGGCTGAGGAGCTTCCTTTCCGATCGTACCCAGGCTGTCACAATGGGTACGTACCGCTCAGCGGAGGTAGAAACTATGAAAGGGGTACCACAGGGTTCCTGTCTAAGCCCAATGCTCTTTAACATCTATGTGGCCCCCCTGGCAAGAGTGATGCGTAAATTTGGTTTCATCCCCGTGTCATATGCTGATGACACGCAGCTCCTCTTCCCCTTCAAAACCCTCACCACGGAATTGAGGAGCTCCTTCTCTGCAGGCATGGAGGCCGTAGCACAATGGATGTCTACCAACTACTTACAGTGTAACGTCAGCAAAACGGAGGTCATGCTGTTCGGAGAAGCCAAAATACTCTGGACATCTGATTGGTGGCAACCTGATCTAGGCACAGTACCTGAGCCCAAACAGATCGTTAAAAACCTGGGAATTCGCCTTGACCAGGATTTGTCACTAAAACAACATATAAATTATGTTGCAGGCGTATGTTTCCATACTATTAGCCTGCTACGCAAGGTTTTTCCTTTGCTGCCGGACCCCTTCAGGAAAACTCTAGTGCAGGCCCTTGTCTTGAGTCGGATCGACTATTGCAATGGCCTGCTGCTTTCTGCAAATGAGGGAGTGCTGGACAGACTCCAGGTAATACAAAACATGGTGGCTCGCCTTGTCCTTAATGCCCCTCCAAGAACAGCATCAAAGCCACTTTTAGAAAAATTACATTGGCTCTCAATCCGTCAAAGGATAACATTTAAAACATGCTGTCTGATACATAAGAGCATAAATGGACAAGGTTCCTTATACCTGGAAAATAAATTCATTCCTTACATTCCTTCCAGGTCGCTCAGATCCAGTAATGGGCATCTGCTGGTAGTGCCACGTGCCAAGAAGGCTAGGCACGGAAGTAAAGCTCTATCAGTGATGTGACCCATACTATGGAATAGTCTCCCTGTAACTATTCGATTATGCTCTGAACACTTGATGTTTAGAAAACAACTTAAAACCTTGTTGTTTAAAAATGAGATTTAGTCCCTCCCTCTCTATTTCACTCTTGATAAAGGACAAACCTGCCCAAAAGCGCAGAGATACTCCAGTTGGAGTCGATTCTAGCGCTATAAAAACCTATAAGTAAATAAATAAATAGGACCTTTAGTTGAAGGTACAGCCCGAACGGCTGAACAGAATTACTTGAAATTTGCCAAAGAGGTAGTCCTCAGGTCAGGGATGTGCCTTTTGCACCGTGCGCGCAGCCGTGCGCGAGCGTAATTCTGATTGGTGGTTACATGTCAGTCAACATTCGAATCGGTTGAAATCAGGAAGTGTCAGCCGCCATTTTATGTGTGACAGTAAAAAAGAAAGGTGGAGAACGTGAAAAGGGGGCAGGATACTGAGTTCCTGACCCCCTAGCTTTTGTCAGGGGGTCCCTGAAGGACCCTGAAGGGTGAAAAAAACATTGTATTTTTTGTTAAAAAATCACGGGGTGCGCGCACCGTACGCGCACCGTGCGCGCACCGTCGCGAGGTGCACGCACGGTGCGCGCATGGCGGAAAAAGAATCATTAAAAAAATAGAATTAAAAATCAAATTTAAGTGTTTAGATGTTAGGTGGCTCTAAAAAGAGCCGTTGTGTTAATTGAGGAACAGAGGAACAAAAAAATGTAAAAAAATTATAGGGTGCCGCATGTGTGCTGCTGTATCTTGCTCTCTATTAGGGGAATGCTGGTGTCCCCGTAAGAGAGAAGAGCATTGCACGCATTGCACCGTATATTCACCCTCTTGAAAAGAGGGTGTATATCCAGAGGAACAGAAGCAGGTGAAGCTGCCGCCGCAGATGAAGTGCTCGGCTGAGCTGCCGATGATGTGCTCGGCTGAGCTGCTGCGGATGTGCTCGGCTGAGCTGCTGCGGATGTGCTCGGCTGAGCTGCTGGAGGGTTGTCTCTAGCAGCTCGAGCAAAAGCCACAGGATGTACTCCTTTAACGTGCCTGATCATATTGAAGATACTAAAAGAGTATTTCTTTTTAGGATCTCCTCTTGATAAGACAACACCACAAATAGTGCAGGTGACTTTTGGAGCATTCACCTTCTTCTGCCCCTCTGGAAATCTAAAAAATTGCCAGATAGTCATTTGAGATGTCATCAGTGATGTCATGAGTGATGTCACTGACCATGTCATGAGTGATGTAATATGTGACGTCATCAGCAGTGGATTGCGGGCGCGCGAGTTATAGTTAGCTGAACTAACTATAACGGGGGAATTTCATTGGTTTTTTACGAGTGAAATGTCCAGCTGACTATAACATGTGTGAAACCTATGGTTTTTTCAGTGAATATATATATACATATATATATATACATATATATGTGTGTGTGTGTGTGTATATATATTCACTGAAAAAAACATAGGTTTCAGGGGCGTTATAGTTAGCTGGACATTTCCCTCATACAACACCATTGAAATTCCCCCGTTAAAGTTAGTTCATCTAACTATAACTCGCGCCTCACAATGCACTGCTGATGACGTCACATATTACATCACTCATGACATGGTCAGTGACATCACTGATGACATCACTGATGAAATCTCAAATGACATCACTGATGGCATCACTGATGACGTCATTCATGTGATCATTTGATGCATCTTCTCACAATCTAATATAACCTTTGATACACCCACTCTAAATTACATACTGCCAGTCTCAAAACCATAGACACTCCAACACCAATAAGTACATACCCCATCACTGAGTCTTAGGTCTAAACACCCATCCACTCACTCACCCGTACAGTCACTCATACTCATGGTCACTCAGTACAGGACTATCATATGCACTCATACACCTATATAGACACTCACACACCGCTACTCATCCATAGAGGTACTCACACACATACGCATTCATGAAAATAATTAATCACACTGCTATTTACTCACCTATACAGTTATACACACACAAGCTCAATTACTCATACAAATACTAGCACATTCTTATGGTCTTATACAATTAATAATACAAGCACACACTCATCCATACAGCCACTCACACTATCACACACTCTCAGTTATAGTCATTTCTGTACTCCAACATACATATATACTGCCGTTCACATATGTAGTAAATTACACATCTACTAATGAAATACATATTCACACACTAACACAACCATACACCTATTCACCCACCCATACAGTCCATTACAGACCTCGGGGCCGATTCCAATCCTGGAAAAAGGCTGTACGAATCGTTGTACGGAGCGTTTTCTCCGTACGACTCGTACCCGGTAAACTTTCCGTACAACCTAGGAAGTACGATTTGTACAGAAAGACTATTTCCGTACGTTTCGTACAAAAGACCGTACGGGTAAAAAAAAAAAACAATTCTGATCCGGAACAGCTTGTACGCGACGTCCGGACGTATTCAAGCAGCGGTTTCCGGCCCAGCAAGTACGATTCGTCCCTACGTCACTCCGTATGGCTCTTTTCTTACGGGAGCCAAACGCAGCCGGAAAAGCAGAGTCCTACGCGAACCGCTACGCAACGGAGACACGGTACGCGACATACACGCCATTAACCCCATCGTACGTGTCATCCCGGTCCTCCCAGCCTAACCTGGTGCACCGGACCCGACGCACACGCCGCAGAAGGTGAGAACAACACCCAGGGGCCAGGGTGGGGGTGAGGGGCAGGAAACATACCCCATGCCCAAATCCAAACCTATAATATGGAGCCCATACATTACCACCAGGGTCTGGTCACTTGGGGGGGCGTGTCCAGCAACCCCTGCGTACCGCAACTACGGAACTGGACGTGTACGGTGCGTTGCACACGTACCCCTACGGCACCAGTAGAATAGTGATACGGACCGTACACACGCAATGAATGCGTGGGTACGGTGTGTTTCACACGTACCCGTACGGCACCAGTAGAATAGTGATACGGACCATACACACGCAATGAATGCTTGGGTACAGTGCGTTTCACACGTACCCCTATGGCACAAGTACAATAGTGATACGGACCATACACACGCAATGAATGTGTGGGTACGGTGCGTTTCACACGTACCCCTACGGCACCAGTAGAACAGTTATACGGACCGTACACATGCAATGAATGCGGGTGTACGGTGCGTTTCACACGTACCCCAGCGGCACCAATACAATAGTGATACGAGGCGTACACACGCCAGGAATGGAGGGCTACGAGTCGCACAAGTATGTCCATCAAGTACTTGTCATTGCATACTTTCATGTGCAGGCCCTAGGTGTGTCAGCCAGTGAAATTGCACAGGTCATCTCATCTAGTTGCACAATTGATGTGTGATGACCTGTGTACACATGTCATGTGTGATGGGGCACTATGTGGCACACATCACCATGACACTTGCCACATGTGTGTCTGTAGTCCAACTGTGTCATGCACAGCAGCAGTGGGATGGCACAGTCATCACCACCCGCACCTGTCTCCTGATGCCAGGGACAGGGACACTCTATCAACTGACATGTCACGATCAGCGTGCCCCTATGTGACTATGTCAGGTGTGTGTAATGTGTTCCCATGAGCTTGCTGTTAGTGTTCCGTCAACTGCATCTGCTGTTGGTGCATCCAACATGGGTCTGTGTGGAGATGGGCATGGCACACATCTACGCACACTATGCCACATGTGGATTCCAACGGCTGTAGGGTCTGTGTGCATCGGACATCATAGTTTCCCAGGCATACATGTCTGTGTCGTCTCAATGGCTGTGTTTTTTTGTTGTCACGTGTACCCCTTCATCGCAATGTGTTTCATATGTACATTTGACATTCCATGTGACCCGTGCGTGTGCCTTGCAGTCAACTGTCTGAATGAGATGACATCCTTCCAATGCAGCTATGTGGATCTGTGTCACTCCAGTGATATCTCTGGCTGTTCACTCAGACTTGCCCCCAGCTCATTTCAGGGTATGTCATGTAGACTTACAATCAACAGGTGTATCTAGCTTTTTGTAGGAGTGCCAGCAAGCTGGCATATGTGTCCTGGATGTATTGCACACACCAGACTCCATAGTTACCTGATGTTTAGTAGCAGTTTAGCATGTGCTATGTTCATTGGCATTGATGTTGGCAGACTCTCAATCTTCATTATTCCTAACAATGTCCTGCAGGGCACCGCCTGTCCCACGACCGATGTCAGACTTGGCTGCCATGAGGGAACGTGCCTGCATCCGACGTTACAGATTCACTCAACAGTTGATTGAGGACTTGACCGTCAAGCTGGCACCACACCTCCAACCGCGACACAGGTATCCTACTGCGCTGACCCCCAAGATGAAGGTGATGGCAGCCCTACATTTTTTTGCCACAGGTACGTATCAATTGACCATAGCTGATGTTGGTGGGATGTCACAGACAATGTTCAGCCGTGTCCTGCGTGATGTTTTGGCAGCCATGTTGGAGCACCTTGATGAATTCATCATATTTCCTACTCCTGAGGAGTTGACAGATGTCAAGGGTGATTTCTATGCCCTGGGAGGGATGCCCCATGTCATTGGGTCCATTGATGGGACACATGTGGCTTTGGTACCACCACAGGCACAGGAGCAAGCCTATCGCAACCGTAAACATTACCACTCAATAAATGCCCTTGTGGTGTGTCTTGCTAACATGATGATTTCCCATGTCTGTGCACGTTTTCCAGGATCAGCCTACATCATGAGGCGTAGCAGGGTGCCACAAATGATGCTGCGGCTGCACAATGAACGAGCATGTCTTGTTGGTGGGTATACTCTGTTTGTCCTGTGTGTTGCGGTATCTTTGGCTCTTACGGCATCTTCTGACCCACTTATTTACATGATGTTTCCATGTAGGGGACTCTGGATATCCCAACATGCCATGGCTAATGACACCTCTCCGCAACCCAAGAACAGCTGCAGATCACCGGTACAACAATGCACACGGGCAGACCAGGCGAGTGATTGAGAGGACGCTTGGCCTCCTGAAGAGCCGATTCCGGTGCTCTGACAAGACAGGTGGGTCTCTCCCATATGCACCGGAGAAGGTCTGCAAAATCTTTAGTGTGTGCTGCATGCTGCACAACATGGCCGTTGAGAAGGTAGTGCCACTCATCCTTGATCCTGATGAGCAGCAACATCCACCCGTGGAGGATCCAGGGCTTGGTCACGAGGCAAGTGATGAGGAGGAGGAGGATGATATCCGGAGTCAGCTCATACGCAAATTCTTCTCATAATGGTGAGTCACTGGGTATGAGTGTGCAAGCTTGTAGCATTGAGTGGCATGTGTTGCAATATGTGTGTCCAGCTGACTGAATGCAAAGTGACTTTGATGTGTGTACTGATGTGTCACTCGAGTGATGATGTCATGCCACACAGTTTTGCGGAGAGACTTTCTTTGAAATTTGCATGTGTCCAACATTGTTCATGTTTCGTAACTGACCATGTGTGTGGCGAGATCTGTTTTAGGTGACTTCTTGTGTGTCTGTCATTCCCAGGTTTTTGCGCCTGTTGTCTGCTCGTGTCATCTTTGTCCTCCTGCTATTCCTCATGAGGATCGCAACATGTGCTGAATCAGCATTCCATGCACGGACATGTGGAAATGTCAGTTTGGGTAAGGATTGCAGCAAGGCTTTTTGGTGGTGGTACGGGTTGGGAATGTGTGGGGACTGCTTCTGTGCATGTTGTGGTACCATGCATACATGTCTTCTCACCATGGAGCATATAACTTGTAGCATCACTCCCATGACATGATAGTCACCCTTCTTGACAGTCATCTGTAGTGGAGTGTGGAGTCTGATGAAGGCATCAATGTGCGTAAACCTAGCCTCTGAAACATTGCGGATGCTACGGGTGGACATAGTGTGGGACATCACAACAACAGGCTCTAGGGTGAATTGCAGCCTCTCCGTGTGTAGCAGGATGTGTTTGGCTCATCCCCTTAACTTGTGTGCCAATTCATTGGGATTTACAACATCCGTGTTGTGAAGGGGGAGTCCAGCGTATGTCCCACATGTTCTGTCAACTGACCTGTGAGTCTGTTCGTATGGATGCATTTCCCTTTGTGTGAGTTTGTGCAATAAAGGTGTTCAGCACAATCCAAAGTGCCTCATCTCTGTCACTGCAGATCTCTTGCCAGTTTGCATGCGTCATCCATGGCATAATTGTCAAAGATTGAGCATATGAGTGTATGTGTACTTCGGCAACATGCATGCAGTTCTTCATGGCTAATAATCTCTATTGTGCGTGAAGTACCTGGTTGTGTATGTATTTGTGCAGGTTGCTCCCCACAACGGGACGTCAACGGCTGCTGACGGTGTGTCTCCTGTGCGCAGCTCCGCATTTTGTTGCCTGATCCTGTGGCCGTCATTTTTGATGATTCTTCATACATTTTCTCGGAGTGACCCATGAGTAACCTGACACTCCTTCCTTTACATACACCTGTTGCACTGTGCCTTTCTGACCTTGTCTTTGTGTGCTACTTTTTGCCTAGTTTCTCACCCCTTCTGCCTGCTGCAGCCTCACTTGCGGCACCTCCCCACCGAGTGCCCTGATTCTGCAACCCACACGCCTCCAAAATGCTCCTCCCTTCCCCCTCCAGCCATTCTTAATGCAGCCAGCAGCTTGTCTGTGCCACTGTCACGCCAACGCAGTGCCAAAGGCAGGACCGTCTGCGCCTGCAACGTGCACAGTGCACGACCCTCTGGTCCTTGCACGACCCACGTCACACAACAGGCTCATGCTGCAGCCACCCTCCAAGCAATGTCCACCAGACAAGCAACCGCCTGCTATCAGGCAACCCCTAAGCGCACACACAACACCTTTGCATGCTGAGTGTGCGACTCCAACTGCCTACACAGCGCTGCCCCGCCTACCTGACCCTGTCAGAACAACCAGGTCATGTGCCTCCTACTCCACACCCGCTCCGTCCACCAGCACGCCATTGGACTCTGTTACCTCCTCAACACAACAGCCCCACACATCACCTTCATGACAGTAACCTGGATAAAAGCATCCTCAGCACACAACTTCATCATTGCCATCTCTGACAGATACAAGATCACCCGCAGGGACGGCACCAACAATCCCGGTGGATGACTTGCAATTTATTCACAAGTATACCCTCAGAGTCACAAATCCGGTTTCGCACCAACCCCCTGGCAACCCTCAGAGTAACACTCATCTACAGATCTCCAGGCCTACATCCACAATTCCGCAAAGCCATCAACACGTACATCTACACGCATGCCCTCACCTCCACAGGCTACATGTGGCTGGGGGCCAGTAACTTCTTGCTGGAGGAGAACCACACCACAATCCATCATTGGTCCATCAACATTTGCATCCACGTCTCCGACAAGCAACACACTGCCCCACACCCCGCTACCGATCCCCCAAAGATGCTTGATGTAAGTCACCACAGACAAGCTGTGTGGGACACTCGAACCAACACCCCCGCCACACCCTGCAACCTCACACACTGGATCAGCAACCGATCCAACAATCTTGCCACATTGAAAGGACTTTCCTCTGAAGCACAACAACAGTTAAGCCACCTGGGACAAGGCAGACCTACTGGACTCATACAGATCTAGCCGGACTCTTGTGCAAACCTTGCAACACAAAGAACCATCAGTTACCTTACAGCCCTGGAAAACGCCACACACAGCCATCACTATATCATCAGCAAGGACAAGTGGAGATCCTTCAGATAGGGCAGAGGCACCAAAACACACGACATAAAGGAGCTCATCAGCATTGTGAGTGAACTGACAGCAGCACTCCATCCAAAAGACACCCCACCCTTGCAAGGCAGATCAAATCCCTTGCAACTTTCTCCTACTGCAAGCTCATGGACATACACGACAGCCTTGGCACACAGAGGCAGACAGCACTATTATCGGCGGGACAAACCCCCCTCAGGTTCTGAACTCCCGTCAGCAGCAAATACACCACCTGGCTCATGTGCACCATCGACTCTGGCTCTCCATCAGGCCCCTTCCCACACAACATCTCAACCACATCATTCCCCATCCTTGAAGCCCACGTCCAGCACATCATGAATGTCTCCTTTGAGTTTGCCACATTCTATGGGAGCTGGAGGCATGCAGAGACCCAGGCCCTTCTTAAACAACGGACGGCAGTACCGCAGGATCTCCTGAAACATCACCATGCTTCCCTACCCAGCAAATGTCATCAGGAAGACACTCAACGAGCAACTGACAAACTTCCTCCACGCAAACAGCTCCAGGCAACCGGCACCAGACCATCTTCCACAGTAATCACACCACTGCAACCGTCATAATTGCCACCACCAACGACAACTTTGCCCTGCTCAACAATGGTGAGACCACCCCCCTTGACCTCTCAACGGCATTCTACACCATGTGCTACCACACTGTCAGCTCACACATCTCAAACACTGGTATCCAGAGGAGGGCCCAGGATTAAATCAACAAGTAGCTCACCAGCAAGGCTCAGGGAGTCTGCCTCCACCCTTCAGCATGTGGCACACTGGGGTCATCTGGCCCATGCCCCAGGGCTCATCTCTCAGCGTGACGATCTTCAATGTCTCCATGACCCCCCTCTCCACCATCACATGCGCACACGTCCTCATAATCATCTCGTATGCCATTGACACCCAGCTGCTCCTCACCCTCACCAAAGACCCAGCCATTGCCAGATCCAAACTTCAAAAAGGCATGAGATCCGTTGACGAATGGCTGAACATCAGCCATCTGAGGCTAGATTTGGACAGGACTGAGGTCATCATCTGAGGATTGTCCCTTTACGGCTGGGTCAACTCCTTGTGTCCCACCGGCCTGGGCACCGCACCAGCACCCAGTGGCCCTGCACGCAAGCTGGTGTTCATCATGGACTCATCGCTCACAATTACCATGCAACTCAACACCATCTGTACCTCATGCTGCAACACCCTCCGCATGCTGCAAATGATCCACAGATAGATCCACTCCAAGGTAAGACAGACCGTCCCCCAGGTCCACGACACCAGCCGGGTCAACTACAGCACCGCCCTCTACGGAGGGACAACAGCAAAACTGCAGGAGAACTTGTCCACATCCAGGGTGCATCCGCACACCTCATCTTCAATATCCACCGCCCCAGCCACATCACCGTCCACCTGAGATATTAACAATGGCTCACTGTCTGCTGCAGGATCACCTTCAGACTCCTCACCCACACTCAGGAGGCAGTCCACAACCCCAGACCCAAAACCGACCTTGGACGTCTGTCTCCCAACACCCCGTTGGCCCAACTCCATGCAGACAACCTTGCCCTGGCCACCATTCATCACATCCACAGAACAACTGCATGCAGGAGATAGTTCTCCCACCTCGCCAAACAGACCTGGGACTCCCTCCCCGGGCACCTCCACATGACCCATGACCTCTACGCCTTCATGATACTCTTCCAAATTGGTCTGTCTGAGCTGTATTGCAAGCCCCCCCTCAGCAGTTTGAGGCCATCACGGGTGAGTATTGGGCTTCATTACTGTATTTGATGATACATTGTGACCCATGTGTGTCCTCGACCGGACTCAGATCCCAGTGTATGGATGGCTGGAGTTAATTCCACACTCAGGCATACTTTGACATATCCCCACACTTATGTTGTGGACTCATGCGAAATGACTGCAACATCAAATGTATTTTTTTTTTATTATAGGTCTGGGGCGTGATTTATGCAAGAAAAAGGTGCAATACAGGGACCATAGAATCCAAAGTTCCCAGGGGGAGATGGGATCCTTGGCATTTGAAAGCAGCAGAGTCCAGACCACAGTGTTTGGCATCATTGGTCAGACTGTGACCAGCAAGTCCATGTGGCAGAGAATGTCAGTCAATGAGGTGATACTGTTGCACATGAAGGCCAGGTGCCAGGCCAGGTGACCTAGGAGATGTGGATGGGCGGCTGCCTCTCACGGTCTTTTCCGTGGACGACCCCCCTTCCTCGGGGGACCCTCAGATGCAGGCCTTGACGATGCTTGGGACGCTCCGTCGGACAAATCCTCCTCCTCCTCCCTCCCTGTGGCTGGTGGTGGTCTTCGCCTGGTGGCACAGGGAGGGTTGCCCATGTTGTCTGCGATCCGACAGAGTGAATGGCTTATGTCCCTTTTCACCGTCAGGAGCTCAGCCAGGCTCGCCTCCATCCGTCTTTGGTGTTCTTGTTGACTGGCATGTTGCTCGGCCTGCTGGTTCTTCATCTCTTTGATGGTCCCCTTTATCTCTGTGAGTGTCCCAACAACCTGTCTGATCTCCCTGGTGTCACGCCGGTATGCCTCCATGATGTTGTGTATGTGTGACATACCGGTCTCTTCAGCTGGCTGGTCAGGTTCTCGCCTCCGCCTGCCTCCACTCCCACCACCCCTGCCCACACGAGCCTGGCCTGCTGTTGTGGGCACATCGGGTCTACGGGACCCCTGAGGGATGGCAGTGGTGGTGTTGTCTGCCTTCTCCTGGTTGCCCGGCGAACCTTGTCCCTCCTGGTCAGACTGGCTCAGTTGTTCACTGCAGACAGGGTTCCTCGGTGTCTCCTGGGATGTGGCAGGGATGGGGTGATGGTTGGCACAGATGTTCCTGAACCAGGTGCTGCAGGGGCTTGGACAGCAGAGGGTCCAGGTCGGTCGGGGTCATCCGCGGAGTGTTGAGAGGCATTGCTGCCAGTGGGATCAGGTTCCTCCCCAGCCTGGGACTGTGATTCTTCACCCCCATTGTTGGGGGAGATTCATCACGTTGCCCTGTGTGTGAGAGACAGACAATGTTAATGCTGTTTCATGCAACATCCATGTTTCATACACATTCTAGTTAGCGCTGTTCCTCCAGGTAGTTGTATGTGCCTAGCATTCTCCTCAATGTTCACTTGTGGAGGGGTATGTTGCGGGGAACAGATTGATATGTGTTCCTGAGTCTTTGACTTGTTGATTTTTGGCTTGGATGCTTCTTCGGCTATGCATTGGTCTTGTTGTGTTACATGTCCATTGTGACAGTGGGTAAATCCATTGCCTGTCCCGGGGGTGTCTGCTTGTCTAAGGGGTGTGTGTGACAGGGCCTGCTGGTGGGTGTACTGTGATTTGGCACTGGGGCTCCCAGGTGATGTAGCTGTCCCCCCATGGAGCATGCTGCCATGACAGTGAGTGTGAGTTCCTGTCCTAGATATCTGACCTTGTTGTCTTGGTGATTGTGTATGCACTTGTCACAGGAGGGTGTTGTGCTGCCTACACCAGGGCCCAGTGTCAGCTATCTTGTCAGTACTTTCACAGAACCTGTGCATTGAGCATGGTGCATGGGTATGTACCTGGGCCATATGGGATGAGGGCAATTGTGTCTGATTTGGAGTTCAACAATGCGTTTTGTGACACCCACCCTTCCAGCATACCGGACATCCATTCTTGGGTTAGTGCTTCGTGTAGCATGGGACATAGCATGGCCGTGCTTTCTCAATGGGGCATACACATGTTAGTGGCATTAGCGTTGTTTTTGACTATGGTTCTGGCCAGTGAGTGTTTAAAGGTAGTTGCGTGCGTTTTGTGTAGTTGGGGTGTGGATGCCATTAACCCCATGTTACATAAGTTGTTTGTGTACTCACCAGGCTCTGGAACTCCTTGAAGTCCATGTACTCCCACCGGCGAAAGCAGGGCCATCACCTTCTCCTCCCAGGGATGGAAATGTACTGGTCTGCGGGGCCCACCACCACCAATGATGTTGCTCTGGGCGTAGTCGTCGTTCATTTTTCGCTTGACTACCCTCCGCAGATCGTACCACCTGGCTTGGCATTCAGTCCTGGTCCTTCTGATGGGTGCAACAGCATTCACCCTATCGACGATCCTCTGCCATAGCCGTGATTTTTCGGCTATGCTGGTCTGTCTGACCAATGTTCCAAACAGCTGTGGCTCGACTCTGATGACTTCATTGACAAGGATCGCCAGCTCCTCCCTTGTGAACTTTGGATTCTTGTCTGTGTGGATGGTTGTGGGTGTGTGGGTCTGAATGTGAAGTTGTAGGTCTGAATGTGAAGAGGGGGTATGTGTGAAGGAGGTTGTGTGAAGGTGTATATGTTAAGGTGGATGGGTGCAGTTGTTGGTGTGTGCTCTCTAGCTGCAGTGAGTCTGTTGCAAAGGCTCATGGTTTGTGTTTGTGGGCCCTTTTTAATGGTCCATTTGTGGGTGGGCCTCAGTTTGAATTTTTGGTGGGTGTGTTATAAGGATGGTTGTGAGTTTGCCCCGCTGTTTGCCTGTTTGGATGTGGCCAGGTCAGTCATTCCATGTTTTGTGCACTGTAGACGTGTTTTGTGGTGTTATGCGAGTCGTATAGACCCTCCTTGTGCTGTTTTACATTGCCTATGTAAAGTGCGTACATACGCGATGTTGTTGTGAGGTGCGTACATAAGCGATGTTGGGGTACGCACCGTACATACGCGATGTTGATGTAAGGTGCGTACCTACGCGATGTTGGCGTACGCACCGTATATGCACGATGTTGGGGTACGCACCGTACATACGTGATGTTGTTGTAAGGTGCGTACATACGTGATGTTGGCGGACGCACCGTACATACGCGATGTTGGCGTACGCACCGTACATGCGTAATGTTGTTGTAAGGTACGTACATACGCGATGTTGGGGTACGCATCGTACATATGTGATGTTGTTGTAAGGTGCTACATATGCATGGGGGGCCTGTACGACTCGTACCCCTGTACGACTCGCACCCTGGGAACAACTTTTCCCGGGATACGAGTCGTACAAAGTTTGCTTCGTAGCGGGTAAAGTCATTCCCCGTGTGCGGGACGTTTTCGGAATCGGCCCACTGACACATCTATGCACAGAGTCACAGACATCCCACCCACACAAACACTCAGGCACCCATACAGATACTCAGACAACCAATCAATAACTTATATAGACATTCATGTACCTATTCACAAAACAATGCATCCGCTTACACACCAACAGACAGACGCATACAGACATTCACACAGTTTAGTCACTAACCCATGCATTCAGTAAGATACGTTTAATCACTCACTTATACAGTCAGTCATGCACCTACTAAATCCTCCATACAGACACTTATACACCCACTCATTCCCCAATACAGCTTGTCATATATATGAAACAAAATTAAACTTTATAGAAACAGACAGACACTGAATGATGTCATCAGTGATGTCATCAGGAATGTCATTTGAGATGTCATCAGTGATGTCATCAGTGATGTCACTGACCATGTCATGAGTGATGTAATATGTGACGTCATCAGCAGTGCATTGCGGGGGCGTGAGTTATAGTTAGCTGAACTAACTATAACGGGGGAATTCCAATGGTTTTGTACGAGGGAAATGTCCAGCTAACTATAACGCCCCTGAAACCTATGGTTTTTTCTCTGAATTTCTAAGGTTTTTTAAATGTTAATTCCTAACTATAACGTGCCTGAAACCTATGTTTTTTTCAGTGACTTTCAAAGGTTTTTTAAATGCTAATTCCTAACTATAACATACCTGAAACCGATGGTTTTTTAAGTGAATTTCAAAGGTTTTTTAAATGCTAATTCCTATCTATAACTTATCTTAAAACCTATGATTTGTAATGATTTTCATAGGATTTCTAAATCTTTATTTTTCAATGTGTCAATTACTTTAATTATTTTTTTATATTGTTTTTCACCATTTTTTAAAGTTTTTTTCACTTATTTCTTTTAAAAATTAAAAAATATTATTTGTTTTTAATGACTTTTTAAAAAAAAACATTTGTAAACTTTTTAAAACTATTTTTTATATTTTTTAAACTATATTTTTAATACTTTGTTATTATTATTTTTTTTACAAGTTTTTTTGGGATTCACGCACCCTATGCACACCTTTCTCGATCCCTGCACGGAACATAGTCGCCATTTTACGATTGTAGTGTGGATTGTGGGGCACAGCTATATTTTCTGGAGCCAAAGGTATGCAGAAAACAAAGGCATTCACAGAGACCTAGGTTTGCCAAATGTAGACATTAAATGGATTGGACAGAGAGGGTTAAAGTGGCACCAATTGATGCCATTGGTAAAATCCTTTATGCATCTCCAACACCCTGACCTCATAATAGTGCACTGTGGTGACCTAGGCACTTTGACTGGGGTAGGTCTGGAAATGCTTATGAAGGACACCTTTGCAGAATTGATTTCACTTTTTCCCAAAACTGCCTTTGTCTATTCTAACATATGCCAGAAGGCAGAAATGGAACTGGTCCAATAATTTGTGTCCACAGATTGAGAAAGCTAGGAAACATATGAATAAATCTGTTTCTGCTTTTCTCCGAGACTATAGAATGGGGTCCATTTACAATAACAATCTGCGTTTTCATATGCAAGAGATGTATAGGAGAGATGGAGTACACTTTACTGATGAACGAAACAGAGTCTTCCTCAACAACTTTAGACTCTGTATAGGTACTTACACAACAGCTCTTTTTAGAGCCACTCAAGAATGAAACACATAAGCTTGATGTTTATCTCCCAAAAATTTCAGTTTTTTTTGCTTGGAGTCGCGCACCCAACGCGTTAGGCACCGCGCACCCGACGCAAGAGAAATTGTGCACCCAACACGTTAGGATGCGCGACTCCTAATTTTACTGTAAAAAAAATCGCCCCTATCGCTAATTTTTATTATCCCCGGGGACCCTATCCCCCAAGGCTTATAAAAAAACGTTGGGGACCGTTGGGGGAGCCCCAATGCCCCCACGGTCCCAGCCGGCTCCCCGCGTCCTTCGGGAGCCGGCATTGCTTTTCCACATGGGGAGCTGCTGACATGCAGCTCCCCGTGTGGAAAAGCAATATGGTTTGGATTTTGAAAGAGAGAGCAGGTTTCCCTGTTCTCTCTTTCAAAATCCAAACAAAGTTTGCTATGGGAGGGCGGGAGACTCCCGCCCTCTCATAGCAAACAACAGTGTCCTGGGGGTGGGCACCCCAGGACACTGTAGGAGCGGGCCCTGGGGGGTGGCGGTCCCCAGGGCCATCAAGGGCTCCTGGAGTGGGGCTTGGGGGGCCTGTTCAGCCCCCCCACCCTATTTATTTTCTAGCCCCAGGGGGTAGCGGACCCCGGGGCTGGAGGGCCCCCCATTAATTTTGTACGCATTTTGCCCCCGGGATTTGGCCCCCCCGGGGCTAATTATTAAGGAAGCGCGGAAGCCCACGCTTAGTTTTCTTTTTTTTTACGGCCGGATACGCACACCCTGCGCACATTTTGCCATTTAAAAAAAAAAAAAGAAAGGGTGCCCTGGGAGTCCTTCTGGGACCCTCTAAGCAACTCTAGAGGGTCAGAGTATTTCTACCCTGCCCCCTTTATATCTTTCACACTTATTTCCCTTACTTCTTCAGCCTCGCTTCTACCGAGGCACAAAATGGCTGCCAACAGTTCCTGGTTTCGAATGTTCACAGACACTTGACAGCCAATTAGCATTCAGCGCATGATCGGGAGGGTGCACGCACAGTGCACAGAGGGTGCACTCAGGGTGCGCATAGGGTGCGCGGATCCTCCGAGGCCATAGATATATATGTACTTTTAACTCTAATTTTCTCAGGAAGTACGGAACAGATTGACACCATTTAAGCAAAAGGCACGAGTCTGAACTGAGGACTACCTTTTTGCCAAATTTGGTGTAATTCTGTTCAGCAGTTCAGGCTGTAGCAGCGGCTAAAGGTCCTATTGGAAAATGCATGGGGAAAATGCATTTTGGGACCACCCTTTTTTCTTGCACCCCGCTTGACGAATCACCCCGAAACTTTCAGGATAAGAGTGGACCGGAGCTGGTCAAAAGTTTGGAAAATTTCGCAAAGATTCGTCAACCGGCGCCAGACTTATTGGGAATAGAATGTTGCGAATTTCCTATGGAAAATAGGTCCTAAATATAACTAACTACTGGCGACCGGCAGTAGGTAATGTATATATATATTATATATATATATTATCTACTGGTGGGCGCCAGTAGATAGTTATAGTTAGGACCGTGTTTCCATAGGAAATCCGCAACATTCCATTTGGAATAACTTTGGCGCCGGTTGACGAATCCTCGCGAAATTTTCAAAATAGGTGGGGCGCTCCGCTCCTACCCTGAAAGTCTCGGGGGGATTCGTCAAGCGGGGGCTGAGAAAAAAGGGGGGTCCCAAAACGCGTTTTCCCCATGCAATTTTCCATAGGGACCTTTAGTCCAAGGTACAGCCCGAACGGCTGAAGAGAATTACTTGAAATTTGGCAGAGAGGTAGTCCTCAGGTCAGGGATGTGCCTTTTGCAGGTCTGGTGTCAATCTGTTCAGTAGTTCCTGAGAAAATCAAAAGTAAAATCATATATATATGTGGGCGGAGCCTAACCAAACATCTCATCCTGAGATCTGATTGGCTGTCAGCACTTCATCCAAGAAGTGTTGGCAGCCATCTTGGGACCAATATACATGATAGCACCTCATTAAAAAGCATTGCAGTTAATAGAAGGTTTTAAGACTTTAGTTACATTATAAATCATTTGTTGATGGTACCATACTCATTTTAGGAATTGTGGTATGCTCTAAGGTGATTTCACCATGTGAAAAAGCCTTCTGCTGGGATATCATGATTGAGAGAAAAATATTTTCTCATGCTTTTCCCACAGAGGTTTGGAAGGTGATCTATAAGCTAAACTGAGAGCTTATTTTCTGTAAATTCACATTATCTTTCTCAGTCATGTGAGAATGAAGTCTGACATTCTCAGTAAAACATGTACATCCAACAAGGGCAGAGACTGTCAGTTGATTCCTTTGTGTTCTACTGCAGCTTCCAAGAGTGTTCCAGAGAACAACTAGAGCGCTAACAGTCCTACTTATGATAAACATATGGCACACCTGAAGCCATCTTGCTTGGATTAAAGTGGTAACTCTTAAAACATTTAATTTAAAAAGGAACAAAATGAGGGGGTTCATTTTTCCATAAAAAGTATGATTAGTGCTGCAGAAATAAAAATTAGGGCACATTTTGTGTGACTTCTCAAATCCTCTTCTATTTCATTAAAAAAATTCTGACATGCAGACTGAAACATGCACTTTCAATACCAGCAGCAGTTTTCCCTGGTGAGCAGTAGCTTTACTACAGTGATCTAATGAGCAAAAAGAGTGCTAAAATTCTGAATTTATGGCAAATGTGTGACACATCTGAATGCCTTTGGAATCAAAGTAAAAAACTGAAAGTATTTCCTACTGAGGAGACTGCAGTAAATGAGGAAATTAGGAAACTTCATAACAAATAAGTCTGCCAAGACGGCCACCAGAGACAAAAGAGCCCAAATGTAGCCCAAATATCACCCAGATGTAGCCCAAGTATAGCCCAATGACAGAATGTCCCAGAGTGTTCTTAAAAACAACTAGAGCGCTTACTGTCTTCATTATGACAAAAGTATGGCACACCTGAAGCCATCTTGATTGGAATAAACTGGTAACACTTAAAACATTTAATTTAAAAAGGAACACAATGAGGGGGCTCATTTTGCCATAGAAATTATGATTAATGCTGAAGAAAGAAAATGAGGGCACATTTTGAGTGACTTCTCAAATCCTCTTCTATTTCATTAAAAAATTCTGACATGCAGACTGAAACATGCACTTTTAATACCAGGAGCAGACTTCCATGGTGAACAGTAGTTTTACTACAGTGATCTAATGAGCAACTAGAGTGCTAACATTCAGAATTTATGGCAAATGTGTGACATATCTGAATACCTTCATGATGGAATCAAAGTAAAAAACTGAAAGCATTTCCTACTGAGGAGACTGCAGTACATGAGGAAATTAGAAAACTTCATAACAAATAAATCTCCCAAGATGGCCACCGGAGACAAAAGAGCCCAAATGTAGCCCAAAATCACCCAAATGTAGCCCAAATATAGCCCAATGACAGAAGTGTGCAAAACACTTATTATTTTGTGTTTTTGCAGTGTTATATAGTGCAGACTTGTCAGGTATTGGAGTGCTTTACATGAGCATTGGTTACATCACACAAGAACAAATTCATTTTGGTTGTAGACATGGGGAGACCAAGTGATTTGACCAGAATCACAGAATGTCGAGCTGAAGCAGAAACTCCAACCTGGTTCCCCAGTTGCAAAGTCTGCAGTTCTGGAAGTAACACCACATCCTCTCCCCTAAGTGCAACATTTAATCAAGTGGTCAACTGGATAAAAAAACATAAAGGTAACAAATAATTTAAAAGTGCTTTCTCGCTATTTGAAAACTCAGAAAATATGTCCTTATTTTAGTCTTTTAGAGCACTAACCATAATTTTGATGCCTATAAGACCCTCTCATATATGTAATTTCTAAAGGAAATGCTCTAGGTATTACAGTTTTGATTACATCAAGATGACGTCAGGCGTTCCACACTTTTATAATAAATATAGAATGTTAGCAATCTAGTTGTTCATTAGGATACTGTTGAGAGGCAGAGGCCAGGGGCACGGACTCTGAAAATTGAAGGCAGGTAGGAGGGTGCAAAGGCAACAATTTAACCACACTGAGCAGGCAGGAAGGGCCGTGGCAGCACAACAGACTATGGAGGGCAGTGGAAAGGGGGGCAGGGGCAACAAACCAACAATACAAGACTTGCAAGAGAGGCTGTGGCAATGTAATAGACCATTGTGGGCAGAAGGAAGAGGCAATGGTAGTACAACCATACATGCCAACAGACCCGATTCAGCCAGGAAACGTCCAATGTTTTTAAGCTCAAATGGGCTTTATTTTATCTGTCTCCTGTCTACAATCTCCTCTTTTTCAATGTAACTCAAAGTGGAAAATCAATACCCCAGTTTTTTTTCAAAATCTCCCTCTTACCAAGTTCAAAATGTTTGCAAGTATGGTACATGGGATCATGGAAGGAAATGGGGTAGGGACATGGACTTGGATAACAGAGGATAGGAGGGACATGGAGAGGTGCACCAAACTGACCCTGCAGGGCAGGCATCAGGGTTTGCAGCAGCACAATACACCACACAGGGCATGCGGGACGGGAGTGCAGCACAATAATCCATAGAAAGCAAGAGGGAGGGGACAGGACCATGCACATGGACAACAGAGAACAGAGGGGCAAGAGGCAGGACCATAATGGACAGACAGGAGAGAAAGCTGCAGCATAACAGACCATAAAGGGAAGGAGGGATGGATCAGGGGCATTACAATGGAACAGACAAGCCAGGAGGGAGGGAGTAGGGGTCTGCACATGTAAACAGAGGGCTGGGGGCAAGGGGGCAGGGCAGGAGCAGCAAGATAGCCATGGAGGTCAGGCAGGATGGGCACTAGAAGCAAGACACACCATGAAGAGCAACAGTGAGACTGTGATGGCATACACACAGACCATGGAGGGAAGGTGGGAGGGGTTCAGGGGCAGCTAACTGACCACACAGGGAAGGTGGGAGGGGCCATGGCAGCACAGAAGACCATGCATGGCAAGTGGGAGGGTTAGTGGTAGCACAATGGCTATGATGGGCAAGAAGGAGGGTGCAGGGGCATGCACAAAGGACGATGGAGGATAGAAGGGAGGGTCAGGACCTGTGCACAGACAAGAAAGATCAGGGGAAGGGGCCTCACAACAGACCGCACGGGGCAGGCAGGAGGAGCAGTTGCAGCACAACAGACCAGGGAGGGCAGAAGGGCGTGGCAGTACAATGGACCATGTAGGACAGGAGGAAGAGGATAGGGGCATGGCATGTGGACAGGCAGGGTGGAGGTGGCAGGGACAGGTTACAGTCATCTGACAATGCTAGGCAGGTGGGAGGGGAGTGGCAGCTCAACAGAACACTCAGAGTAGATAGGAGTGGCAGGTCCATGGAACATGGTGGGCAAAAAGGATGGAGCAGGGGCATACACAAAGACATCGGAGGGCAGGGGGAAGGAGAATAGGGGCAGCAAGCTAAGCACAGAGTTTAAGCAGGAGGTCAATGATGGGGCATAGCATTGGGCAATGGAGGGCAGGAGGAGTGGACTGGTACATCATACTAAATTGAGGGCAGTGGCAGCACATCAGACCATGCATGGCAGGAGGGAGGAGGCTAGTCCATGGATTCACACAACAGAGGATAGGGAGGAGGGGGATGGGGCAGCAACCTAACTGTTCAGAGAAGGCGGGTATTAGGACCTTTATTGTTTTTAAAACGTGTGTCTGTGCAAACTACTTAAAATATGAACAAGTATGCAGCATAATCTCACTTTTATTCAGGAAGAAGAGGACGTTTGTGACTGTGACTCCGGGCTCACTTGGCAGAAACACCCCCTGACCCTCCACCCCCTATCGCAAAATGTAATGCCCGTGAAAAGGGTAGGTGAACACAGTGTTATATAGAACATAGTCCTGAGAGCACGATTGAAAATGAAAATTAGATATAGTGTATGGTATAAACTATGCACCAAAAAGTGTGATATAAGATGAACCGGGCGTGAAATATAATATGCAATACATTGTGCGCAATGACAGATTCATTGGAGAGCGCGAGATAGCACAGACACTAGCGCGTGCTCTGCGATATGTGCCTTGGAGTGTAATATGCACAGGGCAGTGTTGTGTAACCTAACTAGTCTCAAAAGTTGTAATATAAAATATGTGCTGGGGAGTGTAACGTTGCATATGCACTGTGACAAAGATATGGATCCCAGATTGTAATATGTATGGCATAGCACTGTGCGTTATAACATAGGCATCGAGGAAGGCACGTTAGATGGGGCAATATAACCCGTGCAAAGACATGTGTGGCATGACATATTCACGGGGTGGTGTTACAGTGCACATGGGCTAGAGAGTGTCATAGCATATGCACTAGCTAGTGGAATACCACACAGAGGTGTGTGGCACTCAGCAGGCAATGGTGGGTGTAACACAGCATTGGGCTCTGCCAGGAGCACGCTGTGACTCTCAAGTGATGTTCGTCCCCTTTCCAGAGAGTAAAATAAAAAGTATTACACATCCGGCAGTGGATTTGTGTTTTATTAACCGTGTGGGGGGTTTCTTGCATAGTTTTGGTCGAATTTTTGTCGAATCCCCTTAGAATGGCTTGGTGTGCATGTGTATTAAATGTGCCCGTCAATAGCTACCCATGTTTGTATAAATAAACGACAAGGGTGTCTACCGGGATTAGGCACGGTAGGGCATCAGACATGTCAGAGCTTCACTAGTTGTGTAAATACATTCCACGTGGATTCATTGTATGCATAGTCGCCTTTTAATGAATATCACGCAAATCGTCATGGTGATAGGTACGTACGGTTTGTCCAGCATGTCCTAGGTGTGTCTATAAATATATATTTTTAAAAAAAAATAAAAAACAGTGGCCGGCCCTGGGGATTGGGGTCAAAAAACATATAATTAGGAGACAGGCCCTGGGGGATGGGGTCATCAGGGCCAATAAATTAGAATAAGAAGGAGAACCACACAGCCCCCTTCTTAAAAAATTAAAATAAATAAAAGACTGGCATCGTGCCAGAGGCCACGCTCCCTCCTTGCAGCACTCTGCAAACGCGCCCCCTGGTGAGTTGTAAGTTGGGGAATTAATTCCTCTTCAATACTGAGGGTCCCTGAGGGCCAACTAGCCCAACAGGCATCTCCAGTATGCACCAGGGAGCTGTGTTCTGAGGCCAAGCCCCTTTTTACACCTCTCTGCAACGCAGCTCTGTGGCGCTTACTGGAGGTACCTAGTGGTCTAGTTTGACCCTAGGGACCCTTAGGATTCAAGGGGACTTAATCTCTCAACTTAGAACAGCCACAGGGCGCGTTTACACAGTGGTGAAGGGAGGGGACAGGGCCTGAGGTGACGTGTGCAAACACGCACTATGGCACGTTTTAAATTGGGGATATAATTTCCCTTCAATACTGAGGGCCCCTGGGGGCTAACTAGCCCACCAAGTGCTTCCAGTAAGCGCCACTGAGCTGCATTGCAGAGAGGTGGTCCAGGCCGTGCCACTTTTTACACCTCTCTGCAACGCAGCTCTGTGGCACTTACTGCAGGTACCTAGTGGGCTAGTTGGACCCTAGGGACCCTCAGGATTCAAATTAACTTAATCTCCCAATTAAAAACGGACACATGGCGTGTTTACACAGTGGTGAGAGGAGGGGACGGGGCCTGAGTTAACGTGTGCAAAAACGCCCTGTGGCCTGTTTTAAGAGGTAGTTTTAATCCCCCTGCCCTATTATATACTAGGGGCTTACAGAGGAGGTCATGCTAATCACAGGGGGACCCCAACGCATAATGTTACCAGTATCCGTCTGAAAAAGTTGAGGGTACAGGATGATTTTGCAACAAGGCTTCTTTCTGCTCTTCTTTTTGTTCTTTCTGCACGTTATCCTTCTTCCTGCACTTTTCTTCGTCTTTGAGGACTTCTGTTGCTTCTTTCTGCACTTCTTTTTTTTCTTTCTGTGCATTTTTTCTTCTTTCTTCACATGTCCTATCTCTGTAGGCATAGTTAGAAATTAGCATTTAAAAAACCTTTGAAATTCACAGAAAAAAATATAGGTTTCAGGCACGTTATAGTTAGGAATTAGCATTTAAAAAACCTCAGAAATTCACAGAAAAAACCATAGGTTTCAGGGGTGTTATAGTTAGCTGGACTTTTCACTTGTACAAAACCATTGAAATTCCCTCGTTATAGTTAGTTCAGCTAACTATAACTTGCGCGCCCGCAATGCACTGCTGATGACTTCACATATTACATCACTCATGACATGGTCAGTGACATCACTCATGACATCACTGATGACATCTCAAATGACATCAATGATGACATCACTGATGACATCATCCTTGTGATAGAGTGGCAGACCTCCTCTCACCCTAATATAACCTTTGATACACACATTCAAAAATAGAGACTAAACTTTTCAAAACAATGGACATACCAATACCAGTTACAACAACCTCTTCAGTAATTCTAAGATCCACATACACATCCACTCATTCACCAACAGTCCTATACAGTCACTCATACATGTATTCACTCATCATATGTACTCATACACCTATACATCCTGTTACACAATGCCACTCATCCATAGAGTTACTCACACACATAGTCACTCATGCTAATAAAGAATCAAACATACATTTATTTGCATATACAGTTATACACACACCACCACACTTACTTCTACGGAAACTTACACATACTTAGTCTTTTAAACAATCACTTATAGAAACACATACTTATTCATACAGGAACTCTTTCAATCTCTCACTCTCACATATACTCACTTATATACACCAATAGTCACATATACTAGTTTAAAACATATGTAGTTACTCATAAAGACACTATTGAGACAGTCATTCACTCACGAACACACCCATACACACACTCATCCACCCATACAGTCCTGCACACATGCTGTCTTCAACACATACAAAGAGTGAGTCACTGATTCATGCACCTATGCACTACGTAATACCCCCCACCGAACCATGCAGACACTCATACTGATATTCAAAAAACCAACTAATAACCTATATAGACACCCATGTAGCTACTCACCAACCCATGCAGCCACTTATACACAAAGTGAGAGACTGATACAGATATTTACATATTTAAACATTACTCACTAAGCCATGTATTCACTATGATACACTTAATCAGTCAGTTACACAATCAATTTTTCAAAAACAAATCATCCATTTAGACACTTATATACCCATTTATTCTTCCATCGACCTTGAGATATACATATATAAAACATATTTAATTTTCAGAAAAACACACAGTCACTGGATGATGTCATCAGTGATGTCATTTGAGATGTCATCAGTGATGTCATGAGTGATGTCACTGACCATGTCATGAGTGATGTAATATGTGACGTCATCAGCAGTGCATTGCGGGCGCACGAGTTATAGTTAGCTGAACTAACTATAACGGGGGAATTTCAATGGTTTTGTACAAGTGAAAAGTCCAGCTAACTATAACACCCCTGAAACCTATGGTTTTTTCAGTGAATATATATATATATATATATATATATATATATATATATATATCTTTATAAAAATTCTTACCAACCCTGTGGGCTACAATATATGTTAGACAATATGTATACCCAGTAGAAGGCATGCCGCCGAAACGCGTTGGTCTGTTCTAGTTCTAGTTTGGAGCGAGAAAGTGGGTAACACCTTGTACATGGAGAAAATGGAAAATAAAGAACTGGAGACTTAACCTGAATTTGAGTTGTTGTCATTTGACTGTGTACCGCTGCATGAGGTGCTCGTTGAGCAGGACGCCTAGGAAAACACACATATATATACATATGTTTTGCAAAGGACCAGCGCTCTGAAACGCGTAAGGCAGAATACCAATTGCCCGAGGGAAGGAAAACCGCTGAGCAGCTAATGTGACTGGATTGAGAGTGCACTTCAAAGCGCTGGTCCTTTGCAAAACAAATGTTAAGCGGCAGTCCACTGTCGCGAAGTTGCACCACCCGGATTGGGGGGCCACGGAGACACTTGGACTGTATGAAGTCTCCAGTTGGAGTATCCAGTGAGCTTCATTGTCGGAAGCCCTTTGCCCTGGGGAGCCCACTGGAGGGCCAAATTAATTTGATTTATTTTACGAGGATGCGCTGGACCCACTATGGTGAAGAAATGACAGAGAGGGCATAAATCCTACTATAGGAAAATTTACTAGAGACGCAAAGTACCAGAATGCAACACGATGTTGAAACTGGGTGATGGCAAAATAAAAGACGGACTTTCATATGCCTTCTTTGTTTTCTTGTGCTCCTCAGGAATGCCTGTGATCAAGGAGCGCTACGGCTCTGAAACGCGTAAGGCAGAATACCAATTGCCCGAGGGAAGGGAAGCCGCTGAGCAGCTAATGTGACTGGATTGAGAGTGCACTTCAAAGCGCTGGTCCTTTGCAAAACAAATGTTAAGCGGCAGTCCACTGTCGCGAAGTTGCACCACCCGGATTGGGGGGCCACGGAGACACTTGGACTGTATGAAGTCTCCAGTTGGAGTATCCAGTCAGCTTCATTGTCGGAAGCCCTTTGCCCTGGGGAGCCCACTGGAGGGCCAAATTAATTTGAATTATTTTACGAGGATGCGCTGGACCCACTATGGTGAAGAAATGACAGAGAGGGCATAAATCCTACTATAGGAAAATTTACTAGAGACGCAAAGTACCAGAATGCAACACGATGTTGAAACTGGGTGATGGCGAAATAAAAGACGGACTTTCATATGCCTTCTTTGTTTTCTTGTGCTCCTCAGGAATGCCTGTGATGAAGGAGCGCTACGGCTCTGGAACGCGTAAGGCAGAATACCAATTGCCCGAGGGAAGGGAAGCCGCTGAGCAGCTAATGTGACTGGATTGAGAGTGCACTTCAAAGCGCTGGTCCTTTGCAAAACATATATATACATATATTTACATATTCTCAAACAATTTTCGTAAATTTGAACAATTATACTTTCGAGCTATTAAGTCAAGACAATACAACCATTAAGTAAAATACCTCCATA
The DNA here is from genome assembly GCF_964204655.1 of Triturus cristatus. Taxonomy (NCBI): domain Eukaryota; kingdom Metazoa; phylum Chordata; class Amphibia; order Caudata; family Salamandridae; genus Triturus; species Triturus cristatus. The sequence continues at coordinate 509,412,304 of NC_140588.1, forward strand.
TGTCCTTGCACTACATTTTAAGCATGAAGGTTTGCACAGGTTAAGAAAATTCAAATATCTCCAAATGTCCTTGCACTACATTTTAAGCATGAAGGTTTGCACAGGTTAAGAAAATTCAAATATGTTATGTTATGTTAGGTATTCTTGTAAAGCGCAAAGCTGTCCCAGCGAAGAGGTGTCCCGGCGCTAGCAGCAGTGTCGGCAGGGAGCTAGGGGCTAGACCGTGGGGAACAGGTAGGTTTTGACGGCCCTACGAAAGGGTAGCAGACAGTCTAGGCGGCGGATCTGAATAGGGAGAGAGTTCCACAGCTTAGCGGCCAGGTACCGAAAGGACCGACCCCCGCTCTGAGATGTTTTACCCGGGGGATCATTGCCAAAAATTGCTCAGCAGAGCGTAGTTGGTGGGTGGGAACATAAGGAACCAGTAGATTAGACAAAATCTCAGGGGATGAAAGCTTTAGAATTTTTAAGGTCCTTTTTAACATTGGTAGCCAGTGTAGGCAAAGCACCTGTCGTGGAACAGGTTCTGGGGAGCCTCAGCAGGACTCGGGTGGCTGCATTCTTCCGCCTAGTTGGCGCCTAACATGAGTGCATTGGAGTAGTCTAATCTGGACAAGATAGTCGCTTGGACTATCAATTGGCGGGTGGGAGGGTCAAAGAAACCCAACATGGGCCTCAGGCCCCGGAGAAGACCAAAGCAGGTACCAGCAACCTTCTTGGTGTGCTCCTGGAATCCAAGAGTGAAGTCAAAACAAATCCCTAGATTTTTCACTGCCGACTTAGGGGTGGGGGTGCTGCCCAAGGACGCTGGCCATCATTGCGTGCTCCAGAGCCCCTTATCTTTCCCTACCAACAGCACTTCTGACTTGTTGGTGTTAAGTTGAAGGCAGTTGGCAGACATCCAGTGTGCAAGCTCCACAAGGCCGCTCCGAAACTGTGAGACGTCCCGCGTAGGATCGTCGGAGAGGGCCACCACTAGATGCGTGTCGTCAGCATACGAAACCATGGTCAAACCATGGTCCTTCGCCACCGCCGCCAGGGGTTGAACATAGAGGTTAAACAGAACAGGGCTCAATGCCGAGCCCTGGGGAACCCCCTGCTTGATGGAATGAGCGTGGAAGAGAAAGGGGGGGGCAGTGACCTGGAATGTTCTGTCAGATAGAAAAGAACGAAACCAATCCAGGGCGAGACCTACCACCCCCGCCTCCTCTAGGCGATGCCAGAGGATCAGATGGGAGACCGTATCAAAAGTCGTGCTAAGATCGAGTAATATCAAGGCCGCAGTTTGTCCCTCGTCCAGAATGGTCCGTATGTGTTCACTCACCGCTAGAAGCGCGGTCTTGGTGCTATGACCAGGGCGGAAACCATTCTGGGACAGATCCAGGGCACCTGTGTTGTTCAGAAAGCCCGAAAGTATGTTATTCGTGTGGGACTAAGTAATTTTAGCGACCCAAGGCAAAAGAGATATGGGTCGGAATTTTCCAGCTTAGTCGGGTCCAGTGAGGGTTTTTTTAGCAATGGGACCACCCTAGCTTGCTTCCATGACGAAGGCACCACGGCCGAGGTGAAGGAAGAATTGATGACCTGACACAAGGGCGTAAGTAGTACAGGTAGGGAGTCCCTAAATTGGGTAGGATTCATAGGATCCATGGGGGAGCCTGATTTAACCTTCTTGCTCAGTGTGAGAAACTCGTCCTGGGACATAGAGGGAATTACTGCCAGGGTAACAGTGGAAGAAGGAGCCGATGGAGCCAAGGGATCGATAGGGGATATAAGGAAGGATTTATAGATAGCTTCTACCTTCTTATCAAAGAAGGTGGCCAGATCCTCACATTGCTGACCTGATGTGATCACCAGAGTGGAAGGATTTTTCCTATTTTTGAGGTCGTCGAGTATTTTAAAAATGCTTTTTACAGGGTTTTTGCTGGACTTAATCTCATTAGTGAAGTAAGCCACCCGAGCCATATGTATGGCCTTGTGGTATCGCTTGATCGCGTCCTGGTACAACTTTTTAGCCCCAAGGTTGTATTCTCTTCTCCAGACCCGTTCTAACTTTTTACAGGCACTACTCAAAGCGGCCAGAGAGTCGTTATACCAGGGATTGGAACTCGAGCAGTGACCCTTGGACCATTTAGCCGGAATGAGAGTGTCCAAGGCATGTAGGATCCAGTCGCAGAGTGATTTATACGCTTGCTCTGGGTCAGAGTCTGGGATAGGGGGACAGGAAGCCAGACTGGCAAACAGGTCCTCTAGTTTAAGTTTATGCCAGCAATGTCTGAAAGTGGCCTTAGGAGCTACTCTGGGCACTGGCTCGAGAAGTGGGAGGGAGATGGAGACTAGGAAGTGGTCGGACCAACACACCGGGCTCGGTGTTTGGACCGAAAGAGAGGGAATGTTAGAGAACACCGGGTCAAGTAAATGCCCTGCAATGTGGGTAGGGCCAACCACCAGTTGATTTAATTGACAGGCAGCAAAGTCGGCGAGCAAGCTGCCAATTTCATGGTCAGAGGGATGGCCAAAGTGTAGGTTTAAGTCTCCCATGAGACTAAAATTGGAAGCTGTCAACGCCAGGGAGTTCACGGCCTCCATAATGGCTGATTTGAATTCCAAGATCGGGCCTGGGGGGCTGTAGACTAGAAGCCCTGTGAGGGAAGAGTGGGCGCTAAAGGAGATTACAAAACGAGCGCATTCGCACCCGGCTACGTCCTCCTTAACAAATGTGCAGCGGTAACAGGACTTAAAAATAACAGCTATGCCCCCACCTCTGGTCTCCCTGTTTAGAGTAAGAATACTGAACCCCGGGGGGAGTGCTAAGCCTGGTTCAGCCACCGTGACATCAGTCAACCAGGATTCGGTTCTAAAAAACACATCAGGGGATTCATCCTCTATTAAGTCATAGATCTCCATGTAGTGCTTAACCAAGGAACGGACATTGAGGGATAGGATTTTCATGGAGGGTCTGGGTGGGGACGGAGAACGGCAGGGGGGGTAGTGAGGGACAAGAGTTATAGCCACAGTTGAGATAACAGAAAGGCCCTTCCCCCGCATCCCCCAGGCGCTGTGTGCAAGGGTTTACCCGCTGGCTGATGGACATCAAAAGCTCCCTGGTTTATATTGGCATACCGGACGGGCGCAGACGGGCTTGCATTAGGCGTCATCGGGCGTTTTTATGGTCCCGCCTCAAGCGACTAGCCTGCTAACCTCACCTTTGGCCGCCGCTCTCTACCCCCAAGCCCCGGCAGCAATGCCAGTCAGCATCGGAAGGTGCCTGCAATCGGGTGGATTGGTTAGGACAGAGCTCCAGCTAACAAGTAGGTGATTAAAAACCCAGTGGTAAAAGTAGGGGTTTTAAAAAAGGTCAGTAGCGGGGAAAACAAACAACAATATTAAATGTGCAAAATGCGCAGTTAAAAACAATTATTAGCATTAAAATTAGCTTTCTACACAAGCGCGCCAACCTCCGTCTGAATGATCCTGGTGGGTATTGCACACAACCCTATCCCAGGCAGACAGTGCTGCTACTTTTGAATTTGTTATTTATGTGCACTGGCACTTTTGTTCCAAAAATGATTGGCACTATGCATTTGCACTTTAGCGCCACCATAATATGTGATATACAAGCTGTAGGTGGTTGGTGTCATTATACAGCAATAGTGCGGCACATCAATTCACTTGGACAGAGCTATCACTCAGGACATCAAGTGAACAACATTGCAGTGATCTTATTACTCTTTATAGCGAGGTCCTGGTGGCAGCAGGGCCGCTTGTATTCAATACCCGAGCCAGGTGCTCACATGATATATGAAAATAGTGATCCCTGACATCCGATTCGAACACTGTGGTACAATAAAGTTTTTTGAATGTACAAAATATAGATGGAGCCATTCTAACGTAAGCAAAAGAAAAGATTTTTATTTTTAACTAAATAACTAAACTAAATAAATATATGTTTGTATGAGATGCATGTTAAAACTAAGAATGACCTTAAAACGGGGACATTGTAAAATAAGTAATTAAGGAAAAAACAGAAAAAGAAAACAGACACACAGGGAGTATGTTGTCTGTGTATGTTAACATGTGATGTCAGAAAGAGAGTTTAAAAATGAAGTTATGAATTGTGGCTCATTGTGTGAACAAGGCAGGGGATCCTGCCGAATCTGTAATAGCCCTTCAAAAATAAATAAGTGTTGGAAACCTACCTTCGGTTTGCTGTGTCGTCTTTCTGGCAGTGGAATTGTGGAGACCGGAAGTGGTAAAGAATATATATATATATATATATATATATATATATATATATAAGTCACAAGTTGCTCCTTCTGGGATGCTGGGACCCAAGAAGGGTGGCGTAAAATCCGGCGGAGCATGCCGGCTTTTTTTTTTATACCAATTGTCGATAAAGTACGCTCTCAGGAAGAATGCAGGCAAAGCACAATATAGATGTCCAAGTTTAATTCACACAATATATATAATACTTCCCGACCCTGCTGGTTTCAATATATGTTGGACAATATGTATACCCAGTAGAAGGCATGCTACCGAAACGTGTCGGTCTGTTCTAGTATTGAGCGAGAAATCGGATAACGCCTTGCACATGGAGAAAATGGAAAATAAAGAACTGGGGACTTAACCTGGATTCCTGTTGTTGTCATTTGACTGTGTACTGCTGCATGAGGTGCTCGTTGAGCAGGACGCCTAAGAAAATACACATATATATCTATATGGCTCACACCCAAATGCTGCTACAGATGATTGAACTATGTCTTATGGAGAATATCTTTATGTTCAATGGAGTTCTTTACAAACAAATACAGGGAACTTCGATGGGCACCTGCTTCGCTCCCAGCTACGCCAATCTTTTGGTGGGCTGGTGGGAGAAGCAGGTGCTTTGGAGTGAAACCCTAGAACATTGGACTCATAAGATTAACATCTGGCTCAGATATATAGACAACGTCTTCTTTATTTGGGAGGGTACTGAGAAAGATCTTCTCAATTTTTCTAAAGAACTGAATAACAACTCAGTGAATCTCAAATTCTCCATGCAATATAGCCAAGAGAGTGTAGACTTCCTCGATATCAGAGTTACAGCTCAGAGGGACAAACTTGTAACTGAGGTATTCAGAAAAAACACAGCTGGCAACTCAGTGTTACACGCTGCAAGTTGCCATCCACCTAATTTTAGGTGGAGTATCCCCTTCGGTGAATTTCTCTGTGCAAAGAGAAATTGTAGCTCAGAAACAGCCTATAAAAAAAACAAAAATGAAATGAGGGAATGTTTTCATGCTAGAGGATATCCTAACAACATGCTTAGGATAGGAGAGAAGAAAGCAGATGCAATAAAGAGGGAGGAAGCACTCTATAAACCACCTAAAACCAACGTCACCAAATCTGACTCTGTAATTAGACTGATTACCACCTACAACTCACAATCCTACCTGTTCAGTCAAATAGTCAGGAAAAGATGGGATATATTACTCCAAGATAAAATACTGAAAGACAAAATAGGTTCTCACCCAACAATAACATATAGAAAAGGTAAATCCATAAAAGATCAAAAAGTGAGAAGTCATATGGAAAATAAACAACTAACCTGGCTGACGAGAAAGGGAGGATTCCACAAGTGTGGGAAATGCAAAGCTTGTAGTTACAGTGATAATGTGAGAGAGGTGACCCTACAAAGAACAAACAGAAAATGGAGCATCCGGAAACATATTCAATGTAACACAGAATTTGTTGTCTATGTTATCACCTGTCCTTGTGACAAGTGGTACATAGGCTCAACTACCTTCCCTGTTAGGAAGAGGATACTCGAACATTGGCGAGCGATCACTAACAAAGAATTTTCCTACAGTACTGCAAGACATTTCAATCAACATCATGATGGAGACTGGACTAACGCCAAATACTTTGCACTGGATACCATTCCAAAAAACCCAAGAGGGGGCAATAGAGTCTTGGCCTTACGTAGATCAGAATCTAAGTTTATTCTCCAAGCTGGCAGTATCGCCCCTATAGGGTTGAACATTGATGAATAAATGCATGTGCATCTCTAAATCTGTTTATTTGGCAAATCTCCTGATATCCCGATAGGAATTCCTGTTCTGTAATGTTTTAAACTTTTCACTTCTATACATTTTTTTGACTTGCTCAGGTTTCCTTAGCTGTCTTTATGTTTCCTGATATTGAGGTACTATGTGAGAATTATAATATGGGAGGAAATGTATATAACAACTTTTGTTTATGGTTTTATAGATCACTAGGTGTGAACCCCCTACTAATCATATTTCCCTTCTCTCTTTGTCTCCATATAGATTGGACCTGATGGAGTGAGTGTGTCACCAACTACTGTTAAAAGCTACATGCACGGAGAACATGTGTTTGTATTTATAAACACACTCTCCTCTAATAGACAACTAGACACCAGATAATAGGATTTCGCAACCATATAGTATTGATTATAGAACCTTATGTGTGTATAAATCTCTTTTTCAAGGTACTAGACCTGAGATGATCATATGCATATTCAAATACTAAGATTTGTCCAGACCTTTGAGTAAAGTTGTTTGGTGCATTTTTTTTCCCCAGTAGATATTGTATTATCAACACTATACATGGTATCATAGGTTTAGGTACTATACCTAAATTAGTGTTTACAATGAAAAGCTACAAAGTACAATCTGAGCAAGCCCACTATTATGATTTTTGTTATTTTTGAAATGGTATATAACAATGTTTCGTAACTTACCTAGCCTCTGGATGGTTGTGAAATCCAGAGTCTTTTCTTTATTTTTGTTATCTGGAAAAGAGCATTTAAACCTATGCATCAGAACCATGGTCATGTGACCAAGAGCTGGATAGCTCGAAACACGTCTTTTTGTGCCCGTGAATAAAGGATTATTTTGAAGTACTGGATCGGTGTGGCTCTTCGTCTCTATATTGGAAGACTTTTCTGTTTGTGTATATATATATATATATATATATATATATATATATGATCAAGACAGCGTCCTGCTGTCGAAACGCGTCATGCTGGGCACTTGCTGTGTGAAAAGCTGATCGTGGAGGCAATAAACCTGCACTTGAAATCTTTAAACGCACGTTGTGGTCCGTACCTGTTGGATGCTGGAAATAAGCGTGTCAGGATCGTGAATTTATATATATATATATATATATATATATATATATATATTATCTACTGGCGGTCGCCAGTAGATAGTTATAGTTAGGACCCTGTTTCCATAGGAAATCCGCAACATTCTATTTGGAATAACTTTGGCGCCGGTCGACGAATCCTCGCGAAATTTTCAAAACTAATGGGGCGCTACGCTCCACTCCTACCCTGAAAGTCTTGGGGGGATTCGTCAAGCAGGGGCTGAGAAAAAAGGGGGGTCCCACAACGCGTTTTCCCCATGCAGTTTTCCATAGGACCTTTAGACACAGCTACAGCCCGAACGGCTGAACAGAGTTACTTGAAATTTGGCAGAGAGGTAGTCTACAGGTCAAGGAAGTGCCTTTTGTAGGTCTGGTGTAAATCTGTTCAGTAGGTCCTGAGAAAATAGCATTTAAATCAATATATATATCTGTGGCAGCTTACGGTGCGCTTACCGTGCGCTTACGGTAAGCTTACCGTACGCGTACGGTGCCGTGCGCGAGCGCGATTCTGATTGGCTGTTAGATCTTAGTAAACATTCGAATCAGTCGAAACCAGGAAGTGTCGGCCGCCATTTTCTCTCTCGCACTCTGAGGGGGGAGGAAAAACAAAGTTGGATAATATCAAAAGGGGCAGGCTAGACAGCTCCTAACCACCTAGCCTTGGTTATGGTGTGCCAGAAGGCCATCCAAGAGCAAAAAATAAATTTTTATTTTTTTTGAAAAAACGCCGAATACGCTTACCGTACGTGTACGGTAAAAAATTAAATAAAAAAAAATCAAAATCCATATTTCCCCCCCCCCGTGTGCAAAAGGTGTCTGCACGGCACATTTTGCGCATGGCATATTTATCATTAGTGAACATTTAATAGAAAACCTTTCAGAACGAAGCGCATAATATGTCCTCCGTGTGCGGACGGTGCGCGAAGGGCATCGTGCGTACATGGCCCATCCAGCCTAAAGTGGGCACGCGGTGCACGTAGCGCACCGCGTGCCCACCGTGCGTGCACGGCACTAACTGCGTTAAGTGGGCGCGCGGTGCGCGAAGCGCACCGCGTGCTCACTGTGCGCGCACGGTGTGCACACGGAACGAACTGCGTGAAGTGGGCGCGCACGGCACGAACGCCGTAAAGTAACTTAGCATTTAAAAAACCGTACAAATTCACTGAAAAAACCATAGGTTTCACACACGTTATAGTTAGGAATTAGCATTTAAAAAACCTTGCAAATTCACTGAAAAAACCATAGGTTTCACACAAGTTATAGGTAGCTGTACATTTCACTCGTAAAAAACCAATGAAATTCCACGTTATAGTTCGTGCAGGCAACTATAACTCACGCGACCGCAATCCTCTGCTAATGACATATGTGTCTTTATGAAAAAAAAATATTTGTAATATATGTATAGCTAAAATTTAATGGAAGAAGACATGGGCAAATAAGTGTCTAAATACAGTATTAGCATCAGCAGAGGATTGTGGTCGCGTGAGTTATAGTTGCCTGCACTAACTATAACGTGGAATTTCATTGGTTTTTTACGAGTGAAATGTACAGCTAACTATAACTTGTGTGAAACCTATGGTTTTTTCAGTGAATATATATATATATATATCACTTTTCACATTTGTCCCCAAACAAGCACACTCCTCGCCAGGACAGTAATAATAGCTCAGCAAGGCGAAGGAAAACATGTTTCTTCATAAAATATCACTGCCCAACGCGTTTCAAGATTTCCATCCCTTGTTCACGGGCAGCAGCAAGGCAAAAACTTTATCGAGAGACTGTGACTGCTTCTGCATTTGAATCCTTTTAATCATACTCAGGTGAGTGTTAATGTCACAATGCATGCTGGTAAACACAGTCCATATTGCTAAATAGCTTGCAGTGCTGCTAAATATCATAAAAATATAAGTTCGATACCCTTAATAAGGTGAAGAAAACAAAGCGCCTCCGTCTTGCCACATGAGAGCGTCCTGGCGTTCCGCAAGGCTTTTCCTCACAAAGCCGCAGACCCGCCTTAAATAGCTGGCGGTGGTGCACTAAACGGCTGGACTCGCCGTAATACATCACTTTTCACATTTGTCCCCAAACAAGCACACTCCTCGCCAGGACAGTAATAATAGCTCAGCAAGGTGAAGGAAAGCATGTTTCTTCATAAAATATCACTGCCCAACGCGTTTCAAGATTTCCATCCCTTGCTCACGGGCAGCAGCAAGGCAAAAACTTTATCGAGAGACTGTGACTGCTTCCGCATTTGAATCCTTTTAATCATACTCAGGTGAGTGTTAATGTCACAATGCATGCTGGTAAACACAGTCCATATTGCTAAATAGCTTGCAGTGCTGCTAAACATCATAAAATTATAAGTTCGATACCTTTAATAAGGTGAAGAAAACAAAGCGCCTCTGTCTTGCCACATGAGAGTGTCCTGGCGTTCCGCAAGGCTTTTCCTCACAAAGCCGCAGACCCGCCTTAAATGGCTGGCGGTGGTGCACTAAACGGCTGGACTCGCCGTAATACATCACTTTTCACATTTGTCCCCAAACAAGCACACTCCTCGCCAGGACAGTAATAATAGCTCAGCAAGGCGAAGGAAAGCATGTTTCATCATAAAATATCACTGCCCAACGCGTTTCAAGATTTCCATCCCTTGTTCACGGGCAGCAGCAAGGCAAAAACTTTATCGAGAGACTGTGACTGCTTCCGCATTTGAATCCTTTTAATCATACTCAGGTGAGTGTTAATGTCACAATGCATGCTGGTAAACACAGTCCATATTGCTAAATAGCTTGCAGTGCTGCTAAATATCATAAAAATATTAGTTTGATACCCTTAATAAGGTGAAGAAAACAAAGCGCCTCTGTCTTGCCACATGAGAGCGTCCTGGCGTTCCGCAAGGCTTTTCCTCACAAAGCCGCAGACCCGCCTTAAATAGCTGGCGGTGGTGCACTAAACGGCTGGACTCGCCGTAATACATCACTTTTCACATTTGTCCCCAAACAAGCACACTCCTCGCCAGGACAGTAATAATAGCTCAGCAAGGCGAAGGAAAGCATGTTTCTTCATAAAATATCACTGCCCAACGCGTTTCAAGATTTCCATCCCTGGTTCACGGGCAGCAGCAAGGCAAAAACTTTATCGAGAGACTGTGACTGCTTCCGCATTTGAATCCTTTTAATCATACTCAGGTGAGTGTTAATGTCACAGTGCATGCTGGTAAACACAGTCCATATTGCTAAATAGCTTGCAGTGCTGCTAAATATCATAAACATATAAGTTCGATACCCTTAATAAGGTGAAGAAAGCAAAGCGCCTCTGTCTTGCCACATGAGAGCGTCCTGGCGTTCCGCAAGGCTTTTCCTCACAAAGCCGCAGACCCGCCTTAAATAGCTGGCGGTGGTGCACTAAACGGCTGGACTCGCCGTAATACATCACTTTTCACATTTGTCCCCAAACAAGCACACTCCTCGCCAGGACAGTAATAATAGCTCAGCAAGGCGAAGGAAAGCATGTTTCTTCATAAAATATCACTGCCCAACGCGTTTCAAGATTTCCATCCCTTGTTCACGGGCAGCAGCAAGGCAAAAACTTTATCGAGAGACTGTGACTGCTTCCGCATTTTAATCCTTTTAATCATACTCAGGTGAGTGTTAATGTCACAATGCATGCTGGTAAACACAGTCCATATTGCTAAATAGCTTGCAGTGCTGCTAAATATCATAAACATATAAGTTCGATACCCTTAATAAGGTGAAGAAAACAAAGCGCCTCTGTCTTGCCACATGAGAGCGTCCTGGCGTTCCGCAAGGCTTTTCCTCACAAAGCCGCAGACCCGCCTTAAATAGCTGGCGGTGGTGCACTAAACGGCTGGACTCGCCGTAATACATCACTTTTCACATTTGTCCCCAAACAAGCACACTCCTCGCCAGGACAGTAATAATAGCTCAGCAAGGCGAAGGAAAGCATGTTTCTTCATAAAATATCACTGCCCAACGCGTTTCAAGATTTCCATCCCTTGTTCACGGGCAGCAGCAAGGCAAAAACTTTATCGAGAGACTGTGACTGCTTCCGCATTTTAATCCTTTTAATCATACTCAGGTGAGTGTTAATGTCACAATGCATGCTGGTAAACACAGTCCATATTGCTAAATAGCTTGCAGTGCTGCTAAATATCATAAAAATATAAGTTTGATACCCTTAATAAGGTGAAGAAAACAAAGCGCCTCTGTCTTGCCACATGAGAGCGTCCTGGCGTTCCGCAAGGCTTTTCCTCACAAAGCCGCAGACCCGCCTTAAATAGCTGGCGGTGGTGCACTAAACGGCTGGACTCGCCGTAATACATCACTTTTCACATTTGTCCCCAAACAAGCACACTCCTCGCCAGGACAGTAATAATAGCTCAGCAAGGCGAAGGAAAGCATGTTTCTTCATAAAATATCACTGCCCAACGCGTTTCAAGATTTCCATCCCTTGTTCACGGGCAGCAGCAAGGCAAAAACTTTATCGAGAGACTGTGACTGCTTCCGCATTTTAATCCTTTTAATCATACTCAGGTGAGTGTTAATGTCACAATGCATGCTGGTAAACACAGTCCATATTGCTAAATAGCTTGCAGTGCTGCTAAATATCATAAAAATATAAGTTTGATACCCTTAATAAGGTGAAGAAAACAAAGCGCCTCTGTCTTGCCACATGAGAGCGTCCTGGCGTTCCGCAAGGCTTTTCCTCACAAAGCCGCAGACCCGCCTTAAATAGCTGGCGGTGGTGCACTAAACGGCTGGACTCGCCGTAATACATCACTTTTCACATTTGTCCCCAAACAAGCACACTCCTCGCCAGGACAGTAATAATAGCTCAGCAAGGCGAAGGAAAGCATGTTTCTTCATAAAATATCACTGCCCAACGCGTTTCAAGATTTTCATCCCTTGCTCACGGGCAGCAGCAAGGCAAAAACTTTATCGAGAGACTGTGACTGCTTCCGCATTTGAATCCTTTTAATCATACTCAGGTGAGTGTTAATGTCACAATGCATGCTGGTAAACACAGTCCATATTGCTAAATAGCTTGCAGTGCTGCTAAATATCATAAAATTATAAGTTCGATACCCTTAATAAAGTGAAGAAAACAAAGCGCCTCTGTCTTGCCACATGAGAGTGTCCTGGCGTTCCGCAAGGCTTTTCCTCACAAAGCCGCAGACCCGCCTTAAATAGCTGGCGGTGGTGCACTAAACGGCTGGACTCGCCGTAATACATCACTTTTCACATTTGTCCCCAAACAAGCACACTCCTCGCCAGGACAGTAATAATAGCTCAGCAAGGCGAAGGAAAGCATGTTTCATCATAAAATATCACTGCCCAACGCGTTTCAAGATTTCCATCCCTTGTTCACGGGCAGCAGCAAGGCAAAAACTTTATCGAGAGACTGTGACTGCTTCCGCATTTGAATCCTTTTAATCATACTCAGGTGAGTGTTAATGTCACAATGCATGCTGGTAAACACAGTCCATATTGCTAAATAGCTTGCAGTGCTGCTAAATATCATAAAATTATAAGTTCGATACCTTTAATAAGGTGAAGAAAACAAGGCGCCTCTGTCTTGCCACATGAGAGTGTCCTGGCGTTCCGCAAGGCTTTTCCTCACAAAGCCGCAGACCCGCCTTAAATGGCTGGCGGTGGTGCACTAAACGGCTGGACTCGCCGTAATACATCACTTTTCACATTTGTCCCCAAACAAACACACTCCTCGCCAGGACAGTAATAATAGCTCAGCAAGGCGAAGGAAAGCATGTTTCATCATAAAATATCACTGCCCAACGCGTTTCAAGATTTCCATCCCTTGTTCACGGGCAGCAGCAAGGCAAAAACTTTATCGAGAGACTGTGACTGCTTCCGCATTTGAATCCTTTTAATCATACTCAGGTGAGTGTTAATGTCACAATGCATGCTGGTAAACACAGTCCATATTGCTAAATAGCTTGCAGTGCTGCTAAATATCATAAAAATATATATCTATATCTATATATATATATATATATTACCTACTGGCGGTCGCCAGTAGGTAGTTATAGTTAGGACCACGTTTCCATAGGAAATCCGCAACATTCTATTTTGAATAACTTTGGCGCCGGTCGACGAATCCTCGCAAATTTTTCAAAATAGGTGGGGCGCTACGCTCCGCTCCTACCCTGAAAGTCTCGGGGGGATTCGTCAAGCGGGGGCTGAGATAAAAGGGGGGTCCCAAAACGCATTTTTCCCATGCATTTTTCCATAGGACCTTTAGACAGGGCTACAGCCCGAACGGCTGAACAGAGTTACTTGAAAATTGGCAGAGAGGTAGTCTACAGGTCAAGGAAGTGCCTTTTGTAGGTTTGGTGTAAATCTGTTCAGTAGATCCTGAGAAAATAGCCTTTAAATCAATATATATATCTGTGGCAGCTTACGGTGCGCTTACCGTGCGCTTACGGTAAGCTTACCGTACGCGTACGGTGCCGTGCGCGAGCGCGATTCTGATTGGCTGTTCGATCTTAGTAAACATTCGAATCGGTCGAAACCAGGAAGCGGCGGCCGCCATTTTCTCTCTCGCACTGAGAGTGATTTTTAAAATATAAAGCCCAAAAACATGTAAAGGGGCTGTTTAGACAACTCCCACACACATAGCCATGTTGAGGGAGTCCCCAAAGATCCCCCAAGGCCAAAAACGGAATTTTTATTTTTTCGGTAATTTCGCCGATTACGCTTACCGTACGCGTACGGTAAAAAAATATTAAAAAAAAAAAAAGTATCCACACTCTCTCCACCCCGTGTGCAATTGGTGACCGAAGACCACCAATTGTGCATGGCTTATTACAGATAAGATAAACAAAAATATTTATCAAAAAAATAATTTAAAAAAAAATTATCCACACTCTCTCCACCCCGTGTGCCAATGGTGCCCGAAGGGCACCACTAGCGCATGGCTTATAAAAAATACGAAAAATTAAAATATTCCCTTTCAAAACGAAGTGCATCATATGTCCTCCATGTGCGCACGGTGCGCGAAGCGCATCGTGCGTACATGGCCCATCTAGCGTAACGTGGGCACGCGGTGCGCGTAGCGCACCGCGTGCCCACCGTGCGTGCACGGCACTAACTGCGTAAAGTGGGCGCGCGGTGCGCGAAGCGCACCGCGTGCTCACTGTACGCGCACGGTGCGCGAAGCGCACCGTGCACGCACGGAACGAACTGCGTTAAGTGGGCGCGCACGCCACGAATGGCGTAAAGTAACTTAGCATTTAAAAAAACGTACAAATTCACTGAAAAAACCATAGGTTTCACACATGTTATAGTTAGCTGGACATTTTACTGATAAAAAAACAATGAAATTCCCCCGTTATAGTTACTGTAGGCAACTATAACTCACGCGACCGCAATCCTCTGCTGATGCTAATACTGTATTTAGACACTTATTTGCCCATGTCTTCTTCCATTAAATTTTAGCTATACATATATTACAAATTTTTTTTTTTCATAAAGACACATATGTCATCAGCAGAGGATTACGGTCGCGTGAGTTATAGTTGCCTACAGTAACTATAACGGGGGAATTTCATTGGTTTTTTATCAGTAAAATGTCCAGCTAACTATAACATGTGTGAAACCTATGGTTTTTTCAGTGAATATATATATATATATATATATATATATTCTGCTCCAAAGGTTGTCCACCAGGTGAGCAGCACTCGATCAGCAGCTTTGTTTATGATAGGCATGGACGAGGATCCGCTTGTAGAAGCCGCTCCGTAGTGGAATTGCCTGACGCGTTTCCCATTGGCGGGAGTGCAATATGAAAATGGCGAAGTAGGTTCAGCGCTTGCACACACTGTCTCCGTTAAAGCCTCTGAAGAGAAGCATATGGAGCTTTGAAACGCGTCAGGCAATTCCACTACGGAGCGGCTTCTACAAGCGGATCCTCGTCCATGCCTATCATAAACAAAGCTGCTGATCGAGTGCTGCTCACCTGGTGGACAACCTTTGGAGCAGAATGTAACACGCGGCCGTCCTGCCGCGGAGCTTGCACCACCCCGCAATGTTACGGGGGCCACCTGAGATGGTAACCATCTTGTCAGTAATATGGGCCAGCAGCGGCAAACAGGATTGAGTACAAGTCCACTTGCAGGGTCCATACAGGACAAGATTTGTGTGCTATCCGGACCATATTTCCCACAATGCACAGTCTCATTCGAGCTTCCCATTGGTGGGAGTGCAATATGAAAATGGCGAAGTAGGTTCAGCGCTTGCACACACCGTCTCCGTTAAAGCCTCTGAAGAGAAGCATATGGAGCTTCGAAACGCGTCAGGCAATTCCACTACGGAGCGGCTTCTACAAGCGGATCCTCGTCCATGCCTATCATAAACAAAGCTGCTGATCGAGTGCTGCTCACCTGGTGGACAAATTTTGGAGCAGAATGTAACACGCGGCCATCCTGCCGCAGAGCTTGCACCACCCCGCAATGTTACGGGGGCCACCTGACATGGTAACCATCATGTCAGTAATGTGGGCCAGCAGCGGCAAACAGGATTGAGGACGAGTCCACTTGCAGGGTCCATACAGGACAAGATTTGTGTGCTATCCGGACCATATTTCCCACAATGCACAGTCTCATTTGAGCTTTCCATTGGTGGGAGTGCAATATGAAAATGGTGAAGTAGGTTCAGCGCTTGCACACACCATCTCCGTTAAAGCCTCTGAAGAGAAGCATATGGAGCTTCGAAACGCGTCAGGCAATTCCACTACGGAGCGGCTTCTACAAGCGGATCCTCGTCCATGCCTATAATAAACAAAGCTGCTGATCGAGTGCTGCTCACCTGGTGGACAACCTTTGGAGCAGAATGTAACACGCGGCCGTCCTGCCGCGGAGCTTGCACCACCCCGCAATGTTACGGGGGCCACCTGACATGGTAACCATCATGTCAGTAATGTGGGCCAGCAGCGGCAAACAGGATTGAGGACGAGTCCACTTGCAGGGTCCATACAGGACAAGATTTGTGTGCTATCCGGACCATATTTCCCACAATGCACAGTCTCATTCGAGCTTCCCATTGGTGGGAGTGCAATATGAAAATGGCGAAGTAGGTTCAGCGCTTGCACACACCGTCTCCGTTAAAGCCTCTGAAGAGAAGCATATGGAGCTTCAAAACGCGTCAGGCAATTCTACTACGGAGCGGCTTCTACAAGCGGATCCTCGTCCATGCCTATCATAAATCAAGCTGCTGATCGAGTGCTGCTCACCTGGTGGACAACCTTTGGAGCAGAATGTAACACGCGGCCGTCCTGCCGCGGAGCTTGCACCACCCCGCAATGTTACGGGGGCCACCTGACATGGTAACCATCATGTCAGTAATGTGGGCCAGCAGCGGCAAACAGGATTGAGGACGAGTCCACTTGCAGGGTCCATACAGGACAAGATTTGTGTGCTATCCGGACCATATTTCCCACAATGCACAGTCTCATTCGAGCTTCCCATTGGTGGGAGTGCAATATGAAAATGGCGAAGTAGGTTCAGCGCTTGCACACACCGTCTCCGTTAAAGCCTCTGAAGAGAAGCATATGGAGCTTTGAAACGCGTCAGGCAATTCCACTACGGAGCGGCTTCTACAAGCGGATCCTCGTCCATGCCTATCATAAACAAAGCTGCTGATCGAGTGCTGCTCACCTGGTGGACAACCTTTGGAGCAGAATGTAACACGCGGCCGTCCTGCCGCGGAGCTTGCACCACCCCGCAATGTTACGGGGGCCACCTGACATGGTAACCATCATGTCAGTAATGTGGGCCAGCAGCGGCAAACAGGATTGAGGACAAGTCCACTTGCAGGGTCCATACAGGACAAGATTTGTGTGCTATCCGGACCATATTTCCCACAATGCACAGTCTCATTCGAGCTTTCCATTGGTGGGAGTGCAATATGAAAATGGCGAAGTAGGTTACTTTGCGATGTTATTGCTTGAGTAGCACCATTCCTATGGTGAGTAACAGCTTATATATTGGGTTTCCATTCCGCATAGACTTTCTGATGTTTGCAAACCCAATGTTTGTTAGGAGTGGTCTTGCTCAAAGTCCCTCGTTGCCAACAAATACTAGTATCTTTGAGGAGACCTGAAGATGTAGATTATAGTAATCCTGTCTAAACATTATGGTAATGTCCCTTCACACAGCAGATAGCTCCCTAATTCGGCATGCGGCGGTTCTGGCAGTTTGATAATTGTTTCACAACAAGTTCCACTCATAACTGCCGAACTCTTTGAAATGGGTGCCTCCATTGTGCTATTGGCTGCACACAACAAATTGTTCACCAAACTCCCACAAGGAAAATATACATACATCCTATTGGCAGTTGCCAGCAAGTAGTTTTAGTTACGACCTAGTTTCTATAGGAAAAGCATTTTTTTGTTTGACTACTAATAACTTTGGCACTGTTAGACAAATCTTCACAAAATTAGTATGCCAGTCACTTCAACTGCTGTCTGAAAAGTTTTGGGGTGATTCATCAAGCGTGGGCCAAGAAAAAAGAGGGTCCCTAAATGCATTTTCCCGATGCAATTTTGCCACAGGGATTTTGGACACAACTACAGCCTGAACTGAACGAAATGACACCATAGTTTGTCAGTAAGCTAGATCTTGGTCCAAAAAGAGTGCGTTTTGTAATTTGGTGTGAATCTGTTCAATAGTTTTGGAGTTGTTAAAGAAAAAAGATGTATGTATATCTAGCGATCCGGATCCACCGTGTATCTACCACAGTGGATTCACGGATCCACTCACTAACAACAATACCATGACTGTCTGACCACAACCTGGGAGAAAAGTTGCGGCTGCCATTTGGCAACTGTGACACGGTTCTTGGGGGGGATAAAGTGTAAATAGGATATAAGGGGTCAGGATAGAGGTATCCTGAGCCCATTGGACTTATGGAGGGATCTGTGAGGGGCCTCAATTGAGCAAGAAATTGTCCCAAATTGTTGTTTTTTGTGTGCAAGAAGATTTGTGGATCCACCATGCAGCTCAGCACCGCCCCATGTGAATCTGTGATAAGTCTGCAGATCCAGAACCCAATTAAAAAAAAATACACACACTCACACACTCACTTACACACCCACACAATCACTCACACATCAGTACAGCCACTCAGAGACTGTCTGGACTCTGAGTGGTTATAAAGGTGTGTGAGCAGTGTTCTCACTACTCACACTCCCATACAAACACTCCCACTCCCACTCAGCGACCCAGAGAACCACTCACATACACACTCACTCACACCAACTCACACAGGCACTCACACACCCATTTACACACCTGCGTATAAACCCGCTTTCACACCCATGCAATCACTCACAGGCCTACTTACACCCCAGTACAGCCACTCACACAGCCACTCAGAGACCCAGAAAATCACTCATACACCCACTCACAGACCCACACATCCCATCAGACATGCACTTACACACCCATTCACACTCACACACTCCCAATTAAACACCCACACAAAGACTCATACCCAAACTCACCGACCCATTGAGCCACTCACATACCCACTCAGAGACCCAGAAAATCACTACACACCCACTTACACATTCATACAGCCACTCACACACCTACTTAGAAACCCAGATAACTATTCACATAGCCACAGAGGCAGTCCCACTCACACACCCATGTGCACACCCATACAGCCATCACAGGAAGGCTATCAGTATGAAGATGAATTCAGATGAATCCCCTGTAATTCAGTGTTCACTGAAACTGTACACCTAAGCCCATTTAGAATCTATTTCTCCTGATTGGCAAAATGTGTGTCAGTCTTGTGCTAATTGGCATTATTTATTTTTAATTTCTCCCTGCTAAATTATGTCTCTTTCTGGAGGAGCCACACCTGCACCTGGTTGAACTGGCCAGGTTAGAATGCTACACTGTGCAGAAACTGAAAGATTTCTGCAAGGAGTTCCAAGTTTCTACAAGGGGCTTCACCAGAAGGTGCAGCAACAGAAAGCTTTGAGGGCCTGGGCAGAGACCCGGTAGCAGGGAAGACATCGCAGAGAAGGAAGAGCAGGAGATCCCTGGTAGGAGGGTGACCTGAATCTGGAGTCTGAAGTGGCTCTGGAACTGCCTGTGGATGAGGCCAACAACTTGCTAGGAGCAGTAGTGGTTGCCGGAGCAGTGTCTCCTCAAAGGCACTGTCACCAAAGGAGCTGGCAGACAGGAGGGAGGAAATACAATTAAAATTGGAGCTTGCAAGTTTGAGGTGGGGGACTAGAACAACTACACTGCCATGAAGGCCATTTTAGTCAAAAAGTCTGGTTGACACCTGAGAAGTACAGGCAACGGCTCAGGGCTACTCACAACCTCTCTACACAGACATGGGAGGATTTTCTGGACTATGCTGGTAAGGGAACTGAATGGATGGGTGAGGAGCTGCAGGGTTGAGGATTTTGAAGGGTTGTACAACCTACTTTTGAAAGAGCACATTCTCGAGATTTGTTTTCCAGAACTGTGCCAGCACCTGGTGGATAAGAAGCTCACTGACTCCTGGAAGCTTGCTGAAGAGGCAGACATCGGGGTCAGCACCAGAATGTCCAAGAAGGTATCTGGGGGGACTCTCAAAAGAGTGGTCAGGATTCCCAACAAAAGAAAGAGGGGGAGACAAAAATAAGGATTTCTCTAAAAGACCCAAAATGATTCACAGGGGAAAGGGTTTGGTTCTCTTTACCAATCTCACCACAAGAAACAAAACTACCCTGACAAAAGTCAAGAGCCACACACCCCCAAGTGCTATGAGTGCGGTGCGTATGGACACTACAAAGGGGATACCAAGTGTCCAAAAAGAGCACACTCTCACCCTGGCGGTAGGAACCCAGGGGTGGCTTATATATTGCTGGGGGAGAAGTATATCCCAGTCAATGGGAGGGAGTTTAGTGGGGTCACCCTGGTGTCCCTGTGTGACACTGAGATGGTTCCTAAGATCCTTGTGCCATTAAATGCTACAAAATATAGACAATTGATCACCCTCAATGGACAAGGTGTTGAAGCTCTGGGGGACACAGGTACCAGCATGACTATGCTAAGGAGTCAGCTGGTGTCCCCAGAGCAGGTAATTCCAAATTCATTCCACCAAGTTATGGTGGCTGACAATAGGGAGGGTCACTTTCCCATGGCCCTGGTTACATTTGAGTGGGGAGTTACAGGTCTGCGAAAGTTGCTATTAGCCCTACCATGCCTCTGGACTGTTTTGGGGTAATGACCTTGAGCACGTTATCTGGAAAGATGTGGAGCTCAGAGCTTATGTGGAGATGTTGGGGTTACTTGAGTGGATCTGTGCCACTACAATGCTCAGGGCTGCCCGGGAGGAGAGTCACAAAGAGCTGGAGCCTGGAATAATGGCCCAGTCAGCTACTAAAAAGGGGTAAGGGAGAGTGCATGAGAAACCAGCCCCTGGATGTACCCCCAGTGAAATTGATGGGGCACCTGCGGTGGCAACCCTGCAGTCCACTGAGGAGAGGATGTAGCCTTACGGCTACAGCAGTCAACCTCGAAGCTGGGGAACCAGGTTCGAGTCTCAGCTGCAACGCTCAGCATCCTGTGATTCTGGGCAAATCACTTAATCTCCTCTCGCCTAACAAAAATGAATGTGTCCATCTGTAATGAAACTGGTGCTCATGTAAAGCGCTCTGATACCGGATATCCTCTGGTCTAGTTTGTGCTATATAAAACTCAAAGAAATAAAAATTCAAGATCAGGACATTCTCAGATGCATTCTGTAGGACCTGTGTCACCTGCCAGGCTAGTGGTCAGAAAGGGAAAAAGTTAAAAGCCCCCGTAGAACAACTACCCATCGTTAGCACCCCCTTTGAAAGGGATGGCATCAACATTGTTGGACCTATGTATCCCTAGACTGCCTCAGGCAACAGGTTCATACTGGTTCTGGTGAATCATGCCACCGGGTACCCAGAGGTGGCAAAGGCCCTGATGGGGATTTTTACATGAGTGGGTTTCCCCAAAGGAGTTGCGTCTGACAGGGGCACAAACCTCATATCTGCATATGCAGTTAATGTGGAAAGAGTGTGGGGATACTTAAAAGTTCTCCACACCTTACCACCCCCAGACTAATGGGCTTTTGAGATTCAACAAGACCCTGAAGGTCATAATCAGAAATCTGCCTGAGGAAAAAGTAAGATATCCCTTTACCCTGCTTGTTATTCTCCTCCAGGAAGGTGCCACAGAAGGGGGTGGGCTTTAGCTCCTTTGAACTTCTGTACAGTCACCCTGTCAGAGGACCTTTGAGTTTGATGAAGGAAGAGTGGGAGCACGTTTCCAGGAACGTTTTCTAGGATGTAGCGAGCTACATGCTGGCCTTTTGTAGCCAAATGGCTCAGTTGTGCAATCAAGCTTCCTAGAAATTGGAACCCAGCCAGGCTGTAATGAAGGAGTGATATGACCAACGTTCTACCACTGTGGAATTCCAACCTGGACAGAAAGAGTGGGTCATGGAATCCATGGAGCTCAGGGCCCTTCAGGACTGTTGGACTGGGCCAGATGTGGTAATTGAGAAAAAGGTTAAGGTCACCTACATGTTGGACCTAAATACCCCTGAGCAACCCCACTGAGTGCTTCACATCATTTGCCTCAAACCACACTTTGAAAGGTCTGAGCTCACCATGCTGATGGTGACAGATGGCACAGAGGAAGAGGAGAACCTCTCCCTGAGTGTTGGAACAGTACTCCTCTCTCTACTCCCTTGCGCCTGGGATTACCCACCCATGTACCCATGTTGTGGACACAGAGGACAACCTCCCTCTCAAGAATAAGTCTTAAAGGTTGTCAGAAACAGTGAGGGCCGGCATCAAGGATGAAGTCTATAAGATGCTTGAATTGGGGGTGATAGAACTCTCCCTCCCGTTGCCCCTGGACCACTACTGTGGTCTGGTACCAAACACTGCCCCCCCCCCACTCCCGGGCACCACACCTGAACTGAGGTTCTATGTGGATTACAGCAGGCTAAATTCTGGGACCAAGACTGATGCTCATCCTATCCCTAGAGCGGGCGGCCCAGTACTGAAGAACCTTAGATCTTACATCAGTGTACTGGCAGATCACCCTAATAACGGGAGCCAAAGAGAGGGAACTTTCTCCACTCTAGAGGGCCACTATCAGTTTAGGGTGATGCCCTTTGGATTAAAGAACTCCTCTGCCACCTTCCAGAGGCTGGTGAACCAGGTCCTTGCTCGTTTGGAGGCCTTCTCAGCTGTCTACCTGGATGACATAACTGTCTTCAGTAGTAGTTGAGAGGACCACCTCTTTCACCTCTGGGTAATGCCTCAGGCCCTGCAACATGCAGGTCTGACTATCAAGGCCATTAGCTGCATGATAGGGCAGGGGTATGTGGTGGACTTGGACCACCTGGTAGGCAGAGAGAAGGTGCAACCTCTTCAGGCCAAGATAGAAACCATCATGGCTTGGGAGCCCCCCTAAAACTAAGACTGAACATTTTTTGGCCTCACTGTGTACTATAGGAGGTTTGTCAAGGACTATGGCAGCATTGTTGCCCCCTTGACTGAGCTGACATCGAAGAAGCAGCCTAAGAATGTGATTTGGACAGATAAATGACAAGAAGCACTTGACTCTCTGAAGCAAGCCATGTGCACAGCTCCTGTGCTCAAGGCCCCTGACTTAACTTTCAGAAAGATACCTCAGAGCATGGTGTAGGGGCAATACTTTCACAGCTCAATGAAGGAGGCTGGACCAACCTGTAGGCTTCATTTCCAGGACGTTACTCCCCAGGGAACAGAGGTGGAGTACAATAGAGAAAACAACTTTTGCTGTGGTTTGGGCACTGAAGATTTGGACAGTCCACAGGCACCTCAGATGGCTCATGAAATTGAAGGGTGAAAATCCAAAATTCTTGAGGTAGTCTATTTCCCTACATGGTATGGACTTCAGGGTGGAGCACGGGCCGGGAGTAGAACATGGCCATGCTCAAGGTCTGTAAAGGTTTTTCCACCTTGGTGATGAGAACTCACTAGAGGTTTGGGAGCTCTCCTGACTTTTTAGCCAGAGGACCTATCATCCTTAGGTCAGCCTTCCCCCAACATTTTGCCTGTCTATCTCCATGTTTTGCTGGATCTTTCTGTTGGCCTTAGGACTCTGAGCACTTTACCACTTGTAATCCGTGGAAAAGTGCATGTGCTTCTCCCCAAAACATGTTGGCATTGGTGTATACCTGATTCACATATTTAGTTTATCAGTAAGTCCCTTATAAAGTGGTACACCATGTACCTAGGGCCTGTAATGTAAATGCTACTAATGGGCCTACAGCACTGGTTGTGCCACCCACACAAATATCATTTAAAACCTGTCTCAGGCCTGCCATTGTAGGACCTCTGTGTGCAGTTCACTGCCACTTTGTTGGCATTTAAAACCTCTTGCCAAGCCTTAAGCTCATCTTTTATCACACATAAGTCAACCCTAAGTGGCCCTAAGGGCAGGGTGCTGTGTCAATGAAAGGCATGTACTTGTAGGTTTTATATGTCCTGGCAGTGACAAACAGCTCCATTCATTTTCCACTGCTGTGACGCCTACTTGTTCCATAGGCTAGCATTGGAGATGCTTAAAACACATTTTCAGGTATAATTCCTGATTGGAATGGAGTAGCTACTTCATTTTTTAATATTTTTGCAATAGTGGTGATAAATCCTCTGTAATGGTAAAGTTAGATTTGACAGTACCATTTCGGAAATGCAACTTTTAGAAATTAGACATTTTTCTGCTCTTAACTTTGCTCTGTGTGCCTGCAGCCTGTCTCCAATACATGTCTGGATGAGTGACAGCTAAGCTTTGTGCATTGCCTCTAGACAGTCACAACACTGGAAGGCCGAGTGTGACAGGGGATTCATCTGCATACGAAAAGCCTTCCTGGTCAGGAAGGGGAAGAGGTGGCTCACACTTACATCTGAATAGGTTTGTGTCCTGCCTTCACACAAAGGGCTTATTTACCCCCCAATGGTAGTCTGGAGCCAAGGCTAGGCTGAAAGGGTTCCTTGTGCACTTCAGAGATATCCTTTGAAGGCACTTTTGGGTATAAGTACTAGAGCTCTGGCCTTACCTAATCATGTACACTACTGGACCTGGGGAGAACTATGATAGAGTAAAGACTGCTGTTCTAAAAGGATTGCCACTTTGCTGTGACTGACTGTTTTGAGGAACTGCATCCCTGCTTTGCTGAGCTGCCCTGCCACCATCTGATGTCTGCCATGCTGAGGACAAGGGCTGGACCCCCTCACTTGAACCCAGAGTGACTCCAAGAGCTGACTGGCTTGTCTACTGTTTTATGAAGTTTCAGGGACACAAACGACTTCCTGCAAACCTGCTGGTGCTGCTGGACTCTGCCATCTGTGAATTATACACTTGCCTGAGGTGCCCCCTCCAGTCCTGGGCCTCAGAAGTGGGTTCTGCAGCTGATTTCTGCAAACACTGATGCTTTGCCTCGACTACGTGAGAATTTCCACTGCATCGCCCCTTCGACACTGATGCAGAGTCTGTTCTGTGGGAAGAATCCAAACCCTGCACGTCTCTGCAACGCTCCACGGCTCGAACATGATGCATTACATTCACTTCAACGGAGCTTGACGACGATGCAGTGACCTGACTGCTTGGAAAAGACCACCACATCATGCCCTCGACATCTACGCTTTTCTCCATCCAAGATACTTTTTTAGCAGACCCTGCATGGATTCTTTAGCCAGCCTGCCCTCCATTACGATCAGCTTGAACTTTTAAATTGCACTGGTCCCTAGCAACCTTAAGTAACTTTTTGACAGCTAGTGACTTCTAAGCACTGTTTTCACATTTAATATTTACAAAATCATATCTGAACTTCAACGTATTGGATTTTTGTTGTTCTGGTCTTGTTTTACTCAGATAAATATTACCTATTTTTCTGTTTGGAGTCTTTTTGTGGTGTTTTCATTGAGTTACTATAATTTAAGTGTTACACAAATACTTTACACATTGCCTCTTAAGGTAAGCCTGACTGGTCTGCGCCAAGCAACCAAAGGGTGAGCACAGGTTAATTTAAGGTGTGTATCTGACTTACCCTAACTAGGGTGGCAGTCCCTACTTGGACAGGGTACAACCCTCTGCCAACTAGATACCCCAATTCTAACATTTGGAGTTACTCTCATAGTCCTGAGTGCAGGTGAAGATGAAGGGCTTAACACCAGGGCAGGCCTTTGAGGGTTCAAGGCAGTCTCCAGGCAGCAAAGCTGTCCTTCAAGGTACTGCAGCAGTCTGTCGGAGTGTACAATAGGTCACAGTATTAGGCAGTCCTAGGAGAGTCCTCCTGCAGGTCCAGTTGTGAACTGAAGAGTGGGTCTGAAGATCCTATTTTTGTACCCGGGTGCCCTTTTTCAAGAAGGTGGGAGAAGCTTCTGGAACGATTTCATGAAGTGCATAGAATTTCCTGACTCCCCTGCCCATGCTCCAAGCTGGCTGTAGCAACAATGCAGGGTCATAGGCCATTTGTGGAAAGCCAGAGCACAGGCTATTCAAGTGTAAGCGGTACTGTGCTCAGCTCCACCCCCCTAATCCTGCCAGGAGACGGCCCATTAAGGCCCACCTAATCCCTCTATTGTGTGACTGTTTGGGAGGAATTCAGAGAGTCTAATTGTCAGCTACACCCAATCATGCAGCCCAAGACAGGCTGCAGGCACAAAGGGCTAAGGGCAGGGAAATGCCAACTTTCTAAAAGTGGCATTTTCAAACTTGTAATGAAAATTCTGACTTTACCATTAAAGAGGGTTTGTCATTACAATGTGATAGGTACAAAACATGATATTCTCTCAATTAGGAATTACAGCTTATTAAATGTATTTAGGAATCTTCAATGTTACACTATGAGAGGGGTAGCCCTCATAGGAGTGAAAAACGAATTTATGAGTTTTTCACTACCAGGACATGTAAAACTTAAGAGTACATGTCCAACCTTTTAATTACACAGCATCCTGCCCTATGGGCTACCTAGCGCCTACCTTAGGGGTAACTTATATGTAATAAAAGGAGAGTTTAAGACTTGGCAAAGGGGTTTAAATGCTAAGTTGACATTGAGGTTTAAAACTATATTCAGGCTGAAATGGCAGGTCTGGGACATGTTTTAGGGTGCTGCTTGAGCAGTAGCGGCCGGTGTGTCGATAGAGTGGCGGGGCGAGGGGCCAGGGGGAAGGTGGGACAGACGGATAATGAGACAAATAAAAAGAAAAACATTTACTTGTGCCATCGTGCTCCTCTCCACTGCAGGCACAGTCTCACAGAGTCCACTGCGGCCAATCCTGATGCTGCTTTCATGCTGCTGAAAGCAGCATAAGGATTGGCCTGAGCGCCAATAAATTGCGCTCCCAGTTAGACTGGGAGCCTGTGCCTGCTCTCTCCAACTCGGCAACGCAGCTCGGGTTGGAGAGAGCTTCAGTGCACATGAAGGTGTGGCAATCCTGAGACGGTAGGCCAGGCCGTTATGCGCACTGAATGGCAGTGCAACCACTCCTCCACCAAACTTTCGGATCCCTGGCCACGACCCCAAGCCTCTGCTTTGGGAGTGAAATTAAATGGATAATAAACAAGCGTTTATCGTTTTATTTTTATTTTTTTGGGCCGTTGGAAGGTGGGGGCGACGCTCCTCCGCCATAGCGGAACAGCCACCACTGTACTTCAGTGGGTGGCACAATATATGCTGCAGGCCCACTGACAGCAAATGATTTAAATGCCCTGGATATATGGAATACTACTCTACAAATGACTTAGAAGTAAATTAAATATGCCAATTAGGTATATGCCAATTAAACCACATTTAGGGGATTGAGCCCACTTTAGCAATGGTTTAGAGTCCTAAGACCAACAAAAACGAATTTCAGCAAAAATTGGAGGCAAGTAGGCAAAACGTTTGGGGGAAGACCATCCTAAGGCTGACTGGTCTTACACATCTCAAGAAAGCAAAATCCACATATCTCTCAGTTTATTTAATATTTGCTTTAATTACAATGTTCCACCTCCTACATTAAAATGTGTCTCTTAGTGTTATTAATATTTACTGCCTCCTCCGCTCTCATCTTTTTGCTCCATGCCTGAATTATATTTCCCTCGTTTTCCCTAGATTACTAATGGCCGGAAAATAACTTCCTTTTCTGCATAGTTTGCTATGACAATTCAGCTAAATCAGTTTTATCCGAAATAATGATAATTTTTTAACTTTGCGACTTTGACTTTCTTTTTCTTTCACTCTTCAGCAGCGTCTCGAATATCAAATGTATATGTGGGTGTAGACAGTGCAAATAATACGAAGTTTATTAAGTATCTGCAAAATACACCCGTGCACTGCTCGTTGAACTATTTGAAATTAAAACACGGCTAAAGTTCTCTTAAATTTGTGAATCGGATATTACTGCATGCAATTCACTGCAAGTTGCCTTTCTGGGTGACAGAGACATATTATGCCAGGTTTGACGTAAGAATGCAAAATATTCAAAAGAGGTATTTAAATTACTGCAGCATGCAAAACCGACAACAACATTTCAAATGTGCCAGATGGACATGGCAGATGTGCTGCACTGTATCTAGGTCATTAGGATGAAAATGAATAAATCCAGTGTTATCTTGCTACTTTATGTGCGTCTTTCATTGCAAAATGCAGCTGGAAGCCATAATTAGGAAATAAAACAATGAATTCATTAATGCATAGAATATGTCGGGTCCACAAGGAAAGACAAATTGTAGAATAGGTGTGGTCGAGGCAGGTGGGTCTTGAGCTGGGCTCATGAATCCATGGAAATGGATATGTGTGGCCATGTGCTGGAACTGATTTGTACCCTCTGTCTGCCAGGGCTGGTGCTAGGAATGACACAGAGGTGCCAGTCAAGGGGAGGGAGGAGCAGGTCCTACAGAGCTCTTCCAGTCTGGTTTCCTGCCGGGAGTTATTGATATAGTAGCTCTTTCTCTCTGCTATCGAGTTTGGGCGACGGAGGTGGTACGTGATCAAGAGCATTAAAACAAAGCAAGTATTGCGTTCAAAATCCCTGCTACAAAACCACACATGTGAATCAATGCATCTCATCAGGGGGGACGAATGTGTCGCGAGCAGCTCGCATTTCTAATTGCCCAATATGTTTAACCTTCACCACCCAAGGGCAGGTAAGACCTGTAACTACCCATATACACAAACACCAGCAAAAGTGAAAAAGTTAAATATCCGGAGCCTGGCACTCAGGGTGTTATGACATCTTTGTTCACAGCTGAAATACAAAATGATAGTGTGAACAAGCCATGCATTCAATACACAAATCTATATTAGCAGGTTGTCTTCTAAAGACCTTCCTGGATATTATTCCCACAGTAGGATTATAAAGGAATGGTCTCAAGAAGGCACGTGTTGAATACCCCCATCTGGACTAGGAGGAAGCAGTCTCAAGATGCTTTATTCCCATGGGTGGTTTAAAAATGGTGAACCATCAAGAATTGATGAGTTGAGGGCCCACGATTGGAATCGAAAGGCACAGTCTCAAGAAGGCAGGAGTTCAATACCCTCAGCTAGATTAGCAATATCCCAAACTAACGCTTTTTGTGCTCCCTCTGGATTAGAAGGGAGTTGTCTCAAGATGCACCAAGTTTAATACTCAATTGTAGATTAGATGTGGCTGACTCAGGAAATTGCTAGTTTAATACTTACTGTTGCACTGAAAGCGAGCAGTCGCAAGATGTCACATTCCCATGGGTGGGTTAAAAGGGAGAACCATCAAGAAGTGATGATTTGAGTGGAAAAGGTTGACACTGGAAGGGGCAGCCTCAAGAAGGCATGAGTTCAATACCCGCATCTGGACTAGAGCAGAACAATCTCAAGAATTAATTATTTTAGTTCTCCCTGTGGAGACAAGTGATCATTAGTTTAATACTCATTGTCACACTAGAAGGGAGGAGTTTCAATAAGTTATCAGTTCCATACTCACAGAAAGACTTGAAGGGAGCCGTCTAAAGAATGCAGGACTTTAATAGTCGGTGTCAGGTTGCAAGGTGGCTATCTCAAGAAGTCCGGAGTTTAATACTTACTGTTACTTTAAAAAGAAGTAGTCTTAAGACATTATGAGTTAAATACTCACTCTTGGGTGCAATGGGACAGTTTCAAGAAGGCACATTTTCACTGCCAACAGTTGGATTTCAGGGTGGCCACATCAAGAAGTCATAAATTAGTGGTTGATTTTAGAGAATAAAAGAAAGAGTAGAAGAAGGATTCCTTTGGGTGGAAATTTAGGAGTCAGTGACTACACAAATGCTCATGGAATTCCCATAGAAATTTTAATGTAATCTTCTGCTTTCTTAATCGTGATGGGGAATTCCTTCGGATGGTACTATAAGGTCTGTGAAAAGAGGGACGCAGTGAGGAGGATGCTTGCATTCAGTTTGTAATCTACATGCTCAATAAGAGTTATAATATAAAACCTGTCTTTAACCACTGATCCTGTTCTCAGTACAAATTCAGAAGGAGACTTGAAGCTGACACATCTTGTTACCCTCAAAGCAGGAACACATGTTCCCAAGAATAACTGAGTGAAAGAAGCTTTTCTACCTTAATGAGTCAATCAAATTGGGGGTCCCTTTTCTAGTAAGAAAAAAGAGGCCTAATATGTCCTTACCAGCATGGCAGTCTCCAGCGTATTTGCAGCCAGAGCTTCTACAAGTAGAACATCCAGAGTAACAATGGATGGACACGGCCAGGAGGAATATAATAAGATACCACGCCATTCTCTGGTTGCAATGAACTCAGCTTTATAATTGTCAAAATGCTGAACCAATTAATTTTTTTTTAAAATGGTGGCCATCATCCTTGAACTGTACGGAGTTATATTCGAAAAACGAGGTAAATAAGGTGGCTCATCAAGGGCTCAATTAAAAGCAGCAAAATGAAACCCACAATGTTAAAATAATTAAAGTGTACTCCTGTTGCATGTGGATGCAGTAGCACTGTTCCATCTGATGCACTATTTGCACACCCAGTAACATTTTAGGTCTTGGACAAGAAGGGCCACTCACAACCAGGAAAAAGCAGAAGGTGGGAGGAGAAAATACTGTTAATCAGTAGCAGCTCCTGGAGGGAGTGCTGTGGGTGGGGGAGGAGCAGGGTGGGGTAGTAAACTACGGAATACGGCCAAACGGAGGTAAGTAAACAAATAAAGAAATAAAACGAATTTCATTGTGTGCGCTGCATTGCATTTGGCAATGCAGGACGCGCAATGAAATTTGTTTTATTTATTTATTTGTTTACTTACCTCTGTTCAGCCGTATGCCATAGTGTTCTACCCCCACCCTGCTCCTCCCCCGCCCTGCCCCACCGCCCCGCAGCACTCCCTCCAGGAGCAGCTACTGCTGTTAAGCAAATGGTATTTGCACAGGATCAGAAAGTTGTTGGAGTCAACTGCAAACACAAACAAATAATTATTAACATAGTTAATCATGATAGGGAAGAATGAAATACGATTATGCAAATTGAATTGGAACAGGAATAGAGATTAGCTGAGCTCAACTTCCAACACAACTAAAATAATGAATAATATAAATATTCAGAACATAAAAAGGGATTCCGGCACACCTGGGTTACAAGAAACTTACCAACATAATTGAGAAAAGATTAACAATTCTAACATAATTAAATGTGCGATTTTTTCTTGAACTCCAGTGGGCTCCACTTAAAAAAAAAGAGTTCGAAAAATGAAGTTTACAGTAAACAGTGGTGAAACAATAATGAACGCATTAACATTGACCCCCTGCTGGGAAAGCATTTGTGCCAATTCTTCTGGATGGGTATTTATGAATTGGCCACTGCTTTAGAAATCTGGAAAGCAAAACACCCAAAACCAGATAGAATGTTATGTTATGTTATGTTACTTTCTTTTCTAATGCGCGCGGATACTACAAGAGTGTCCCGGCGCAAACCTTGAGAGAATAAAGAGGAGACAAATTTAGGGAAATAGGTAAGTTTTCAACTTCTGTTTGAAAAGACTAGGGTCCTGAGTGCATCGGAGAGCAATGGGCAGAGAATTCCAAGCCAAAGTGTCCTTCACAGCCAAAGAGCAGCCGCCTGTCCTTTGCAAGCAAAATCGCGGGACTTGAGCCAGGAGTTGGGAGGAGGAAGACAGGTGTCTTGCGGGGGTATAAAAGGAAAACCATTTCTGAAGATAGCCTGGCCCTGTGGCATACAGAGCGCAGTGGGCTATAACTAAGGTCTTGAATATAACCCTCTCTGCCACAGGCAGCCAGTGTAGAGCGTGAAGATGTTGTCTCATGCTACATCTGGCAGGGATGTTCAAGAGAAGCCTGGCAGTCACGTTCTGCACCAATTACAGTTTATTTAGTAAGTAACTCGGGACGTCAATGTATAAAGCGTTGGTGTAATCTAGCCGAGAAAGAATAAGGTCTCGGGTAACTGTCTCCTTGGCTGCATGAGGAAGAAGGGGAAGGAACTTCCTGAGAATTTTTAGGAATCCAAAGCAGGTCCCTGACAGCTTCTTGATCTGAGTCGAGAATAAGAGATTCTCCTCGAACCAGACCCCTAAGTTCTTCACAGGATTCCCTGATGAGGCAGGAAGCACTGAATCGGAGGGCCAGAGTGTTTCTCTAAACCGAGAGAGAAACTTTCAAAACAAGAGGATTTTTGATTTCTCCTCAATACATTTCAATTCTGCACCTGCCAGCCATCGAAAAACTGCGGTCAAGCAATGTTTGGCGGCAGAGATAGAACACTCTTTTTCCCCATGTGAACAGGGGCTGGGTATCATCGGTGTATGCGTTTATCTTCGCACCTAAGTCCTCAGCCAGCTGAACCAAAGGAGTAACGTAAATATTAAAAAGAAGAGGATTTAGGGAAGAACCCTCTGGGACCCCTGTGGTCACTTTCTTCGGTGAGGAGGAAAACGGTAGGAGCCACACCTACTGCGTCCAATCCTCTAAGGATTTGAGCCAGCCCCAAGCAATTCCTGATACACCAATCTCCGCCAGTCGGGTCAGCAGCAATGCGTGGGGAACCGTATCGAATGCTGCTGAGAGGTCCAGCAAAACCAGGGCAGCCCTCCCGCCGGCATCCAACCAGTCTCTGATGGCTTCAGTGATTTCCACCAGAGCTGATTCAGTACTAAAGGAGTCCCTAAAACCAGACTGTACAGGATGGAGAAGGTCTGACCTTTCTACGAAGTCGGTCACCTGTCTAGTGACCACTTTTTCAGATATCTTAGCCACACTAGGCAAAAGGGAGATCGGGCGGTAGATTACCAGGCACAGAAGTTCAAGTGATGGTTTTTTTAAAAGAGGAAGAATCATGGCCTGCTTCCAGGTGGCCGGGACAAGACCTTCAGAGAGGGACATAGTAATAAGTCTATTGACTTCTGGATCAACAGTATTCGGCACATCAGCCAGAAGTCTAGCAGCACAAGGGTCCGAAGGGGATCCTGATTTCAGACCCTTAAAATTTTTAAGGGAGCTGGGTAGATCATCGGGGGCAAATGCAACCAACGAGTGGAAGGGATGGGCCGATAGGGCCTCTCCAGCCAGGAGGGCACCTGAGTCCTTTTTGCAAGTAAAGAGCACCTGTATGGTGTGAATTCTCTCCATTAAAACAATGGAGAGATCTTCACACCAAGAGGCAGAAGATGGAATCATACTTGATTGCGCTTTGGGAGCCAGGAAACTCTGAACTATAGAAAAAATTTCCTTTGAGTCATTCTTAGCTGCATCAATTCTAGTCCCATGGTAAAGGCTTTTAGCCTGTGCTACAGCCGTATAATACGTTTTTTTGCTTATTTCTCAGCATAAGTTTATCCCCAGGACGATACTCCTTACGCCAGACTCTCTCTACCTCAGAGCAGGAGTGAACCAAAGATTAGAGGGGGAGTCTCTGGAGTGCCTAGGACGAGTTGCTGGGGCTATAAGATCAACAGTGTTAGAGATCCAGCTTGTGAAACCAGCAAGCCCGTCTGCAAGATCGCTGGCAGGAAGGGGTCTGGTGGCCACCAAGGCTTGGCTAAATAAAAGCGGGTCAATTTTAGCAAAAAATGGCTCACGCTCAAACCGGGGCAAAAGGTTGCAATTTGGCGAATTCCAGGAGCAATATGTCAGAAAATGATCTGACCAAGGCACTGGAGTGGGCGTTTCGACTGTGATAGAAATATTCGCACAGATGGGGTCTAGGGTATGGCCCCCTGAATGCGTCTGAAGGCCAACCCATTGGGGGAGCTGAGCGAGGGATAGTATATCTAATAAATCAAGAGTGTCTTTCAAAGCTGCCTGGTCAAGATAAATATTTAAGTAGCCAAGGATAATATAATGGGCAAAGCGGAGAGCTCGGGGAACAATGGCGTCCCCCAGTGCTTTCAGAAACGCACTAGCCGGACCAGGAGGTCTATAGATCAAAGATCCACTTAGTGTAAAATGAGGCAAAACATTAATACTAAAGTCCAAAGCTTCACAATCCCCTCCAAGTATAGAAACATCCTGTTGGAGGGACCATTTATCTTTATATATGATAGCCACCCCTCCCCCTCTCCCTTTTATTCTATCTAACCTAGAAATTCTATAGCCGGTTGGAATGGCCAGCGCCACGGTAAGATTAGAAAACTCATCCAACCATGTCTCTGTAATAAACAGGAAATCAACTTTCTTGTCCTCCAAAAGATCAAAGGTATTCTGATGGTGCCTCTTAAGGGAATGTGGATTAATAAGGGCAGCATGCATGGCTGGTTTGTGCTTACCCCTTTTAGAAGCAACCCTGGATGGAGCAAGTCTGGATGGGCCAGCTCTACATCTAAAGCCAAAGGAAGAGCAAACCGTGTCATTACACTCCAATACGTCCCATCTACTAGTGTGGGAACATGGAGGCGGGTGGGGTGAATGAAGGTACTCGCTGCTATGCAGCCCCCACTCTGCATAGTGGGACAGAAGGCGGGCAGCGTGGCTGGCGCTGTACGCTTCCGGGATGCTGACAGGTGCAGACGGGCTTGCCTTAGGCGCGCCAGCAGCGCATCCGCGCAGTGCACATATTTATAGGGGCGGCTACTCTGACAACTAGAGCACGCACTGAACTAGAATGGCGTCTCTAGTTGTGGAATGGCGCACAGGTGTTCTGGTTGCACGGTCCCCACAGGGGATGCTGGTCTCAGGATTGCTGGAAGGGCAGATCAACCTCAGGGACGCTCGGGAACCCACCTCCTGTGTTGCAGCAATCTTCGGAGTCCTCAGGAGCTTGGGAGATGCAAACCAGTCAGATGCGTTAAGGTGCCTGCTGCTGCAGGGGAGTAACTCCTTTACTCCAAGGGAGATTCTTCTGTCGTCCAGCGAAGTGTAGACCGTCAAAGTACATGGTTTCTGCTTGCAGAGTTTAGTCCAGGTAAAATCTAAAGTCCTGTAGTCAGTGTTCCTACTTTATACCCAAGTAAGGGGTTGGACAAACTCTGGGGACCCACCTATGGGGGGGTCAGGACAGAGGAGTGGCCACACCCATGTCCTTTGTTCAGTTTCGCGCCAGAGCAGGAGCAAATGGCTCCTGCAACCAGTTTGAGCTGGACTATGCACAGGGACACCAAATGTTCCCCCAGTGCAGACTTTCTGGCACTCTCGGAGTGCACCCACCCAGCTCCAATACACTAAAGCCTGTCTGGGAGGTGGTGCCACCTCCATTTGACAGGAAACCTATTGTCAGGCCTTCCTCTGCTGGAGCTTGGCTCAGCAGCAGGAGGGCAGACTCGTGTCTGTGGCTGGCAGCATCCATTTTGTGATGCCCAGGTCGAGAAAGCTGGTACTGGGTGTACGGGTGTTTCACATAAGTCCCTCTAGAAGGGTGGAATCATACCTCCTCCTCCAGTTACTGGCAGGGAGGTATGATTCCAAGGTGTTTGACACCAAACACAACATGTTTCTAAGCAGCCGTTTTAAAGTTAGCATTTACCACAAGTTTATAATGCACTTAAATATATATGGTTGGCTGCATCAAAGACAACCCCAGAAAATAAGTTCCGAAGGCTGCAGAGGGGCTCTGCTCATGCAGGGGCACCCTCTCACATAAACCCCAGCACCCTGCCTTCAGGATTGATAAGGCCTGCCATAGTGGTGACTGATAAGTTTATATGTGCAGTGATTTAGAATAGATATAGGTAACCTATATCTAAGTTAGGGGTGCATGTAGAACCTTACACAGGCCGCAGTAGCAAACCTGTGGTGCCATTTTGAATGGTCTCTCAGGGGTGGCATACTAAATGCTGCAGCCCCAGGGAGGCCTCTGGGGTACCTATGCCCTGGGTACATGGTTTACCATATATTAGGGGCTGATAAGGGTACCCCCGAATCCAATCAGGAGTGTACCTAAAGTACAGGCACAACCAATTTAAGTAGAAAGCAGATAAACAGGGGTCCTGATTAGCAGGATCCCAGTCAGACTAGTCAAAAACCAGGAAAACACCAGGAAAAAGGTGGGGGTAACCATGAGTCAGATTCCACCTTCCTACACCGTTCCAAACTCCAAAACCCGGATAGCAGAGAAAAACGTGTTGTCCAAGAGCCCCAAACCAATTCATACAGTGCATGTATTAAAAAGCTAACATCTTTTTTTAAATGAGTGAAATATTCCTTTTTAAAACGGGTGACAACAGAAAGCTAATAAGATCAGTTTTAGAAGCAAAATATTTCTTAAACAAATATATCAGCAGTAACAGGCAAAATCAGCGCCCAGCAGCAGTAGCGGTTCGTGAAGGGAGTTCCGTGGGGCGGTGAGGCGGGGCGGGGGAGGGGCAGGGTAGGGGAATGTAAACACTGGAATATGGATGAACAGGGGTAAGTACACATTTAAATAAATAAAACAAATTCCTTTCCGCGCGCTGCATCGCAAAATGCAGATGCAGCGTTTGAGTTTCCTTCCTGCAGACCACAAAAAACTGGCAGAAATGGTACAGACCCACGCAACAGCCCTATCAGATATTACACCCTGATGAAAGGCGCAGACGGAAACGGTCTCACAACTACAGAGGCAGGTAAAGGAGCTGCAGGATATGGTGGATGATGCGGAAGGGCGGGCACGCAGAAGTAATATCCGCATAGTTGGATTGCCCGAAAAAAGCGAAGGCCGAGGCCCCACACGTTTTATTGAAAACTGGCTGCGCACGGAAGTGGCGCCTGAGGGACTAATGCAAATGTTCAGTGTGGAGAGGACCCACAGAGTACCAACAGGCACGAGGGCCCCTGGGCTGTCACCACAGCCAATAGTGGCAAAAATCCTGAATTACAGGGATGGGGACACACTTCTCCGCAAAGCAAGAGAAAAGGCGCCACTCCTCTATGAAAATTCAAAGGTTTTCCTGTTCCCGGATCATACAGTACAGGTGCAAAGACAACATGAGGTGTTCTTTGGGGTCAAACAACATCTCCAACAGCTTAACCTGCATTATGCACACATTTTCCCGGCCAAATTGAAAGTAATGCCTGACAATGCCAGCCTTGTGTTTTTTAAGATGTCGAGACAGCGTGGCAATGGATAGAGACCAACTTTCCGAACCTGGCGATACCAGACGAACACTGACAACCTTGAAGGCTGAGCCAACGATGCAGGCGTACAGGGCTACGGAACATGGGACAGCAGAAGACGCGGGACGAGAGGGCGCCTACACTTGAACAGAAGATTGAGAGTAAGAGGGCGGCACTGAGAGCAGCAGCAGCATGGAGAACTACAGGAGAAGCCAGCAGGTGGGAATTGTCTTCAGATGGAGCACCAGCAATGAACTCAGAGACTAATCAACCACTGTTTCCCTAATTTGACGCTGCAGACTGACAGGGACCTGCGGGACTGACAACAATGGCAGAATAGATCGTGGGTATGTCGGCAGAACACAGGCGATACCGGAAGAGTGCCCATGCAGTCAAAGACCAGAGGCATTGTGGGATGAAACATGAAGAAGGCGTGCTGTGGGCACTGGCAGCCGTTGGTAACTGTATTGGCACGGATGCTCAATCATGTTTAACCCCTTCCCCGCTCATGACGGAACCGCTCCGTCATGAGCCACGGTTGCCGTGTGCTCATGACAGAGCGGTTCCGTCATGCCACGACCGTTGGCGGCCGCTCCGCTCACGCGGCGCTGTTTCCCCGCCTGTGCGGGGGGACAACGCAACTGGGCGGAGTCATGACGGAACCGCTCCGTCATGAGCACA
This sequence comes from Triturus cristatus, assembly GCF_964204655.1. Lineage (NCBI taxonomy): Eukaryota > Metazoa > Chordata > Amphibia > Caudata > Salamandridae > Triturus > Triturus cristatus. The sequence continues at coordinate 509,449,691 of NC_140588.1, forward strand.
GCTCAACCGTGGCTCATGACGGAGTGGCTCCGTCATGAGCACAGCGCCACCGCGCTGCCCCCCCGCACCCCCCAGTGCTGCGGCGGAATTCCCGCCGCAGCGAAAGGGTTAACATATGTTCTATGGGGGTGTGCCCCGGGCCCGGAAGCGAGCCCACTTTACCCCTTAGCCTCTTTTTTCTCTCTACTTTTCTTTCATTCGAAGTATGTATGTTTCTCAAATCTAAGCTTTCAGACATTACAGTATAATTCTTGCAATGCGGCCATTTGGTGCAGCACAGAAAGTTTGGTATGGGGTAAAATGGTCCGCAGCTGGCGTATCTTCTCCCCTAACGGAAGCAGAAAGTAAGTTAAAGCTGTGTTGTTTTAGCAGCAGTGTGGTCGAGCACAGTTTTTGGGTTGGATTGTCGAATTGGGGTAGTTCAAGTTCTAGACAATGCAGTTACAAGGGAACACATTGGGATACGAGACAGATTGCACCAGAAAGCACAGACAGGGCACACATGCAAATTATACAGGCACATGTAGGGTAAATGGCGTCAAGAGCATATACATTTCTCATGTGGAATGTACGAGGAATGGGCTCCTTACACAAGAGGTACCACATTCATGCACAGCTGAGTAGGTGCAAAGCACATATAGTACTCCTGCAGGAGGCACACTTGAATACCAGTGAGGCGAGCAAACTACAGAAAAAGTGGAGAGGCCAGCTATATAGTACAACATATTTGGCATTTGCAAGAGGTGCTGCATTGAGGATTCGAGCGGGGGTTCCTTTCAGACTACTAGAACAGAGGGTGGATTGTGAGGGCAGGTATGTACTACTGAAAGGGGAGATGGATGGCCAGATGCAGGTGATAGGGAGTATATATGCACCGAATTCAGAGCAAGAAGGGTCCCTGCAATGACTAAGCACCACACTGGCAGTTTGGGTGCACCACCCTTGGAGATTGGGTGGGGATGACAATGCGGTGCTGGACACACGCCTGTACAGGTCGCATCCGCCTCTCCAGGGTAGACGGATGGGAACTCTTGGACACATGGTGAAGTAAGAATGTGACGATCCCCGGTCAATGCAGTGCACACTAGAAGAGATCATATTCTCTGCTCTCCCACCTTTCTCCAGCAAGTCTTAGACATGGCATATTTGAAAAAAATGCTGTCTGACCACAGTCCGTTGGAGATGGTTCTGGAATGGGGCTATGTCCTGTGCCGACATGGAGATTTAACCCCCAATTGCTAGAAGAAGGGGCTTTTAAGGTGCAATTGTCAACTACCATTACTGACTCGTTTTCTGGAATGCTGGTTCTGCCTCCTCCCCGTTAATTGAATGGGAGGTGTTCATGGTGGTGGTGAGAAGCACCTCTATTGAGACAACATAGGGAGCTAGACAAGAGATAGTGAGCAGCGTGACTGAAGTGGAAGGACAGGTAGGACCTCTAGAGAAAGCAGCGGCCGAATCCCCAGATAAGGCGGACAAACTACAACAGGCGAGGATAGAATATGCTGACCTGCTGGAGAGGCTAAGAGTGGTAGACTATAGGGTGTATGTATAGAGACCTCATGTGGAGGCTGATAAAACCAGCACTCTGCTAGCGCGTATCATACGGAACCAGCCCCAAGCAACTCCAATAACCAAGATCTACTCCCCCCTCTGGGATGTGGCGGATACCCAGCTAAAGATAAACGCAGCATTCCACAAGTATTACAGGCACCTGTACAGTGCATCTGAGTGTTCAAGTACACAAGAAATTAGGGAATTCCTTCATGGAGCGAACCTACCAAAGTTGGACGAAGCAGACAAAGACGACTTAATGTCACCAATCACAACGGAGGAAATTCAGGCTGCTATCCATGACCTGCCACGGAATAAGACCCCTGGACTAGATGGCCTCCCCACAGAATGTTATGCGGCATATGCCAAAGAGTTAGCGCCACAATTAAGTAAGCTGTATGAAGCGACATTGGAGGAAGTTACACTTCCCCGACCACAAATCAGGCATTGGTGGTATCGTTGCCGAAGCCAGGGCAGGATACTGCTGATATTACAGCGTACCAACCCTTTTCACTCTTAAACACTGAGTACAAAATATTGAGCAAGATTATAGCGACACAATTAATGCCCTGCCTCAATAAGTTGATACATGTAGACCAATGTGGGTTTGTGCCATGTAGGAGCACAGCGCATAATGTGAGGAGGCTATACCAAGTAATGTGGGCCCCTCTGGACCAATTCCCAGCGGCGGAATATCTATCCCTGGACATGAGGCATGCGTTTGATACGCTGAGCTGGGAGTACATGTTGTTGGCATTGGGACAGTATAATAAACCAGTTGAATATCTGAACTGGATCAGGCTGTTGTGCGCTGCACCGACGGCTCGTGTAAGGTCAGGCAAGCATGTCACAAGTGAATACAAGATTTATAGAGGCACAAGGCAGGGATGCCCGCTGTCCCCAATGCTTTTTATACTAGCGCTGGAACCACTTGCGCACAAACTGCGTGTGTTGGCCCAGAGCTGGGGAATACCGGTTGGCTCGATGATGCACGCTGCATCACTATATGCAGATGATATCATATTGTACACTAGGGACTTATATAGCAGGCTCCCTGAGGCTGCAGTGCTTTTCGCTGAGTTTGGCAGAGTGTTGGGGCTCCACATAAACTTTGACAAATCAGTAGAATTTCCCTTCAAAAAGCCCAATGCACTGCACATGATTGATTTTGGTGATAGTAGGATACAAACAACTCCAGTCATGTTTGGGAGTACACATATATAGGACACAGCAAGATACGCTAGATGGTAATGTGCAGCGCACAATAGCTGCATTACGATCACAAATAGCGTTCTGGATCACACTGCAGCTGTCTGCTACAGGCCGCCTGGCCATTGCAAAGATGGTAATGCTGCCAAGGGGATGTATGACGTAACAACGCGTGTCTTTACAACGCGTGCTGTTACATCGCGGTTTTTACAACGAACACGATGTAACCACGCAATGCCATTACAACGCAAGTCTTTACATCGACTTGCGCTAGATGGCGTGCTAACATTAGAAAAGCGTAATTTACTATTCCAACTCCAGTTCACTTAACAGTAGGGAAGGTGTTGGGATAGTAAATTACACTATTTGTAATGTTAGCATGCCATCTAGCGCAAGTCGATGTAAAGACTTGCGTTGTAATGGCATTGCGTGGTTACATCGCGTTCGTTGTAAAAGTTTTGTTGTAATGGTAGTGCGTTGTAAAAGTTTCGTTGTAAAGGTTGTTTACCCTGCCAAGGGTATTGTATTATTTTACGACGATCCTGATACTAAAACTGCTGATAGAGTTAGTATGGGGTGCAGAACGGTGCAGGGTGGCACTAAAGAAGCTACAACTATCAACAACGGATGGAGGAATGGGAGCCCCAGACTTTAGGGCCTACTGTATGGCGAGTCAGTTATAATGGCTCTCATACTGGTTAGCGGTCCATAATTTGCAGGAAATTGGCTATACACCCAGAATGCTGATGCAGGGTAAACTACATGCAAAATTACATAGCACGCACCCAGTCAACTGCACAGACTCTCCACTATTGCAGATATCACTGAAATATTGGAAATCCGCTGTAAAGTATACACAACCACGCCTAAGCTATGCACCGAATACCCCTCCTTTGGGATTGCCCATACCAATGGGTACAGTCACGCGGGGGCAACTGGCCGGATGGGAGAAGGTAGGGATAACAACAGCAAGGGCAATTTTTTAGGTGGGCATCTTGATGTCACACGCGGACTTTGTTAATACTAATGGCTTGCTGGACACTCTATTCCTCTTTCACGTAGGATTATCGCACTATGTGAGAAGGATGTGGGCTCCGGACGGGCAAGAACCATCAACAAGTAGACTAGTCTATTACATTTAATGGGTAATGGTAGGCATTTGACAAAATGGCTGTACACGGGCATTAGGGAAACGCAGGATTCACCGATAGGAGCCTTGCGGATTAAGTGGGAGGCAGACATGGAAATAGAACTGACGGATAGAGAATGGACAACACTTCTTGCCTACCCGAAAGCAGTGTCACGTATTGCGTGATTTACATTTATCCAATACTTGATCACGCAGAGGGCATATCTAACTCCTCATAGACTCCACAAGACGTTCCCTACAGCAGCATCAAACTGCCCAAGATGTATTGAGGCAGATGCAGGGTTTGTTCACATGTTGTGGGCATGTCCAGGACTCACACACTACTGGACGCAGATAGCGCAAATGTTAGTGGACGTGGTTGGCGGGCAGACTTTGAATACGACAAAGAGCTGAATTTTAGGGCTATATCCAAAACCAAAGGGTTACAAGGTGGAGGTGCGTTTCGCCAACCTTGTGTTAATACTAGCAAAGAGGCACACTACTAAGAGGTGGAAGGCAGCAAGGCCACCAAAAATAGAGTCATAGAAGAGGGAAGTAGTGAAGTGGAGCCAAGCGGAAAGTGCTGCGATATGCAGGGAGGAGCAACGAGGACAGAGAAAAGTACCCCTAGCAATGGCATGGGATATGTTGTGTGAAGCCTTTAAAGCATTGGATGGTTCCAATCAGGTGGCGGAAGATCCAATAACTGAAATGTCATAGCTCTCGTTATTGGTCATTCATGCTGTTGCAGTACATTATCGGGCAGACCTCTTCAGTCGTAGGGTGGATGATGTCGGGCGGTAGATATTATTCATGTGTTTATCTAGAAGGGGATGTGGCAATGAGTATTGTGCATCCTGCTTTAGTGTTTAATGTCACAAATGTAATAGCGTACTACTCTGTGTGCTTGAGCGGATACCAAGTGTGTTTCCCAGTTAGCTAATTGCGGGGTGGGCGGTGGGAGGGACTCAGGGGGTTGTATTGTGTGTTTTGGAAATATGCACTGCTCACTTGAAATCATAGAATTTGGTTCATGCAGACAGGGTGTATGTATAAAGCGGAAGGTTTCTCCTTTAAAACTATGTGCACTGTAATAGAGGACGGGCACAGGTGCGTCAAGACAAAAACCGTAATGCTCGCAATGTGGCCTGCATTGGCAAATTTTATGTATTGGCAATGGTACAAACTGTTTGAATGTATACATGGAAAAAACTCAATAAAGTTTGTGTTTAAAAAAAGTGATAACAGTAGACCGAGACCTAGACGCTATTTGAAGCCGACTGCAATGGAGCATGATTTAGCTACAAAAACCAGGTTTGATCCGGATAGAAGATCTACCTTTGGACTTAGTCTCTGAAGTGGAAGGCAAAATGTTCAGCAGGGCAAAGCAGAAGGCTGTGGCCAAGAAGAGTGCCATGAGGTTGGCTAGATTAGGGTGAAGTTTTTGAATTTTGGACAGACAGCTCAGAGTGGGGAAAAATTTGAATTTCATGCCAAAATTAAGGTCCTTTGCTGGCTGGATACTTTTAGCGACTTCGTACTTAGTCCTTTTTTGGAGCTTGTACTCCTCTAGTGGAGCAAGGCTGCAGGCTGTAAAAAAAGAAGGCTCCATGATATGGGTTATCACCTACGTAAGGTCCCACTGAATCAGATTTAATGCTGTGGAAAAGCTCTAAGTGGGAGAAACCTGAAACTTCTGCCCAGTGGCAACACACCTTTATCGGGTCAGCTTGGCAGTTTTGCATTGGTCCTACAGTGGTCTTTTAGCCAAAAAGCTTGTTAGAGCCAGGTTTCTCAGGATGTTAGGAGGAGTGTGCTTTGACACAGCCCATGGTTTCAGGACCTTAGTACTAGCATGTGGGAGTCAAGATTCACTCCAGCAGAAGCCAGAAACAAGGTCCAAGGTAGGTTATTTTTTAACTGCTAAGCTGGGAAGTTGCAGGAAAGTTCTCTTGTTCTTTGTTGTGTTGCTGTAGCTTGAAAAGTTAGCCTTACGACCCTTGGAGCCACTTTTGTGACCAAGGTGCAAGAATGTGAGTAGGTGCAGTCCTTTGAAGCTCTTCTTAGGTCAAAGACAGCAGGTTCGGTCCTCTTTTGAAATTACACATGTCCAGTAGTATTGTCAGGGGAGTACTTGGGATGCCACATTTATGCCTAGCGCCTAGTGGTGGGTGTGGGTGACTCCTGGCACCTTGTTGACCAACAGGATAAATGTTCCTAGCGGTTACCCTCTTTTGCAACATTCCCACAGCGCACTACTGCAAACAATGCCACAGTGCCCATTTCTGCCTAAATACAAGATGGTGGAACCCTTCTACCCTTGTGCAGAACCTGTGTGCCACCTCAGAAGTGTGGCCAAGGAAATTTTCTACCCCTCATCTGTGGTAACTTCAAACCCATTCCGAGGGCAGCTCCCTAACCATTGTAATTGGAGCCTGACTGACTGTGGGAACAAATTAGGGGCCTGTTCAGGTGTTATCTGACATCTACCTGGGACAGAGGAGGCCCCTTTGAAGTTACAAAAAGTTCCAGGGTACTGCCCAAATATTCACCCTGCAAGAGAAACAGAAACATCTCCCCACACACCAGTCTTTGACTCATGCTCTGGGAGCAGTTTTTACACACCATTTAGGGTTTAGCACTCAGAGGGCTGCAGCTGGAGGCTATTTCAAATCAGCCTCCAGAGGCTTTAGGCTGGGAAATGATAACTGTCTGAAAGTACCCTTTCCATAATAGTTATTAAAAATCCAACTTCAAGAGTTAATTGGGCTGTTAATAAATATTACAATGAGTCCAAGAATGAAAATGTGTTTCCTAGCCGGAGATAATATTACATCCCAGTGTTTTCCTAAGGAACAGACAGCCTTGCTACAGTGAAAGTTGCTTTGTGACATTTTCTCCTTCAAAACATATGTAGCAATATATTTCTACATATCCTACTATTAAATAGAATGCACTCTGACATATGGCCAGTAAAGCCTTCTTAGAAGTGGCTTATTAATATTTAGAAAGATTAGACTTATCAAAAGGGTTTCTTTGGTTAAGTCTAATTGCAGTTTAAAAGCTGCTTTAGTTAGGCTACAATGATAGGCCTGAAGCCATTTTTTACAGTCACTGTAGTGTGGGGGCGGGGCACATTGAGTACTGCACTCCACTTGTGACACATAACTAATAGCACTGGGTCCATTATAAATTATATACTAGGAATGTATAGGTAAGTTAAGTATGCCAGTAAGAGGTATACTCATTTCATCATGTTGAAAGGAGGAGCACATGCACTTTACCACTGGTTAGCATGGGTAAAGACTACAGCCTTTCTTTGACAGCAGAAACAGATAGGCGAAGGATCTGTGGGTACACCACACAAAAGATGGTCATTTCCTACAGCTATTCTATGGGTTGCCCTTTTCCTAAATACCTATGGTATAAACTTGGAGTAATGGCAAAATGTCGCAACTGGTGGTAGAAAAGAATAGATTGAATTCTTTACACATAACAGGCAAGCTTAGCTAGAGCAAAGTGGCAGATAGAACAGCTCTGTTGTTGTTGAAATTAAATTTGAACTATGTTGAACATCAGTATGAACTCTTATGCAAGTGTAGATTTGTTCAATTTCACATGGAGGTTTTCTGTGACAGAACAGGAAGGACTATTTAGTCAGACCTATATATTTATGTTTTGTGTGAGTGTCAACGAATAAGGTATTAGAGGTGTAGTATGTTTGCATTAATTTCTAGATAAGGAATAGAAGATTATGTAACAAATGTTAATTACACTGTAGTTTTACATGAGTCAAGTAGAAGCCATAACTAATCTTCCATAGAGAGTGCATCAAAGTACAGGGAGTTGATTACATAGAGATATTGCTGCGGTCTACCTATTCACTACTACGTTTAAGTGCAGAACATCAATGGCAATTTACTAAAGATATCTGTTTGCCTCAAAATATCTATTACTGGCTGCAGAAACCACTGGCTAGCAGAATTGACGAGTCAGAGTGCTGGAGTTCTGTGTTTCTGTTTTCTCTCTTATCCCATTCCCATTTCCGGTTTCTTCTACCACTCATCCAAATATTCCTAAGTACTTGTCAATTGGTGGAGGCTGTGGAAGAAGGAAGAGCGCAACACTCATGTTGGATTCTGAGTACAAGGTCAATGCATCCTGACAGAAACCAACATTCACAGACTTTATTGAAGACCAAAAATGTGTCGAGATCTATTGAGGGACAGACTGCCAGTGATGGACTTGAGGCTTAAAATCCCCACATTAATAAATAGTTTTTCTCTGTAAAGTGCCTTATTGGTGACCACTGAATGTAGACATTGTGGATGTTGAAGGCTAAAGCAAGAAGAAAAGACTGTCCTTTCTGCTTGTGCCTCTGTTGGACTGAGCATGGCTGCCAGGGCTGATGAAGCCAAGTCCTCATCATTGAAGCCTCAGTGAGCTTGAGGTGTTTGGTGACTTGCAAATTTATTATATTTGAAGTGGGACTTTGAGCAGTGCATTAGAGTTGAACACAGCTTCCAAGCAGTGACTGTGCTTACCTGGCTCTGGTGGGGCAGCGGACTCCAGAAATCTGTGTTTGACCTCATGGTCAAAGTCACAGTGTATCCACTCAGCTTTTTATCCTTCTGAGGTAGATAAAATGAATAACATTGAGCTGGAGAAATATAAACAAATATAAATCAGTGCCAAGCACCCCAAATGCTGAACATGTACTTTACAAATACATGTGTTATACTTCAGCTGCAAAGGTCTGATGGAGGCCGTGACCAGTAGCAAGTAAAGACATTTCCTGCACTAAAAGGTTCTTGAGCTCGCCTCATCTCTGGCCCTATTAACCTGGTTTGGATTTCCTGTAATAATATGTCCAACCCTTCATATGCAGGACATTCTGTGAAAGACAATAATCCCAGCAGCAAAAGCTAAATTACAGTTCAGGTGCAATCGGTAACCATCACCCAACCTCAAAAAGGGTCAAGTTTCCCTACTTCAATGAACTTCGTGTGTGAACTATTTAGTTAATCTATCCCTACTCAATAAGACCCTCGGCTTTATCTGTGGGAATCAAAGTCCACAAACATAGCAGCTGCATGCCTCCAGAAAATTATTTTCACATTTCAAAAAATTTCTGTTTAATATTTATTTTTAATTATAGCTACAGACAACAGTTCTCAAACATCAAGAAAGGATGCTGGATTACCCGGGGGAGGGGCATCAACAACATCAAGGTATAGTGTTGACTTACCCTGGGGTGGCGTATTCACTGGATGTGGTAAACATCTTATATTTTGAGTTTTCATTTTGGCAATTAAGTATAACATGCAGAATCAGGAATTAGTCGACCTATTTCCGCATGGATCAATGAGATGAAACAATGGCTTATAAGAGTAACTTACTAGGTTAAAGAGATGAATCAATGGTGTGCAAGAATGATTTTGCCACGGGAGTCCATAGGATGCATCAGATACCGGTGGCTCTACAGCCGTGAGTTCTTTGAACTGCATTAACATAGTGTCTCACGCTGCTGCGAAAGGACTTACCACCTTCTACTGATAAATGACCATAGCAAAAATTAATTCTGCAGCACTCAGTTTATTGACACATTTTTTTCTGATATGTACTCAACCTGAAGCATGAGCTAAAATATAGCTGTCTTTCCTAGTGCATCCTTCTTGCTGTAGTCTTTCTAAGAAAGTAAATAAAGTCATACTCCATTGTGCATTGTTGGCCTTAGCTCACCATGATGGTGGAAATCAGAAGAAAGGGGTGTGTCTATCCCATTGGCCTTTATTGAATGACATCAAGTGAATACCCATTTGAGGTACTCTCCCCGTCTATGAGGCTGCACTCTTGAAAATACTATCCTCCATTAAAGAGACCACATCTTCACTGCACATCTGCAACTTCAATGCGACCAGCTTAGGCATCCTACCCCTGATAGCCTTAATCAGCTTAGTCAGCAAATTCTGTATCTTTGCTACAGTATTGCCAACAGAGTTCCTGAAAACATGGGGCCTGTTGGTAAAACTCATTTACTGGCCCCAGATGTCTAAGAAGGTGAAGGAGCATTGTAGGCCAGGGCCCTCCAAAACCGCTGGTCAGGTCCTTATAAGATAAAGGAGAGAAAGGGGAAGGCCACCTACCTGGTGGACCTCAAGACCCCCAGAAACCTCTTAAGGGTGCTCTACGTAAATCACCTCAAATAACACTATGAGAGGTCTGAAATTACTATGCTCCTGGTGACTGATGACAGTGTGAAAGAGGAGAGTGAACCTTTCCCTGACCTTCTATATTCTAAGGAACAGGATTGTTCTGTGGAGGAATGGTTCTGTGGAGGGCCTCTCCCATACAATGACCCCAGAGCAGCAGAGGGGCTGTCACCAGTTGCTGGAGCAGTGTGCTTCTCTGTTCTCCCTCACCCCTGGGCTCAAACATTTGTGTAACCATGATATTGATACAGGAGGCAGGGCTAGCATCAAGGAAAAAGTGTACAAGATGCTTGAATTGGGGGTGATTGAGCACTCCAATAGTGCCTGGTTCAGCCTAAAGCCTCCTCCTGCCCCAGAACTCAGATTGTGCGTGGACTATAGAGTTCTAACTCAGTCACCAAGACTGATGCTCACTCTATCTCCTGAGCTGATAAGCTCATAGAGAGGTTAGGGGCTGCCAAGTTTCTCCATAGTTCTGATCTGATGTCTGGGTACTGGCAGATTGCCCTAACTGAGTGGGCTAAAGGAGGTCTGCATTCTCCAACCCAGAAGTTCACTATCAATTCAGGATGATGCTATTTGGGCTACAGAATGCCCCTGCCACATTTCAGAGGTTGGTCAATATGGTCCTGGTTGGGATGGAGGCATTTAGTGTGGTCTACCTTGATGACAATGCTGTATTCAGTTTCAGCTGGGAGGATCACCTGTTCCACTTTCAGGAGGGACTTCCGGGTTTGCGACAGGCAAGCCTGACTATCAAGGCCAGCAAATGCCTAATAGGGCAGGGATCTCTGGTGTATCTGGAACACATGGTGCGTGGGGGCAAGGTGCAGCCCAAGCTTGAGACTATCCAGGCCTGGGAGCCCCGTGAAACTCGGACTGAAGTGAGGGCCTCCTTGGACTCACTAGTTACTATAGAAGTCGGTCAAGGGATATGGTACTATTCTTGTCCCCTTGACTGAGCTGACTTCCAAGAAGCAGTACAAGAAAGTGATCTGGACAGAGGGCTTCCAGAAAGCCTTTGATACTCTCAAGGAGACCATGTGTACAACACCTGTACTCAAGGCCCCTGACTTCCCCAATGAGTTTTTATATCAGACAGATGTCTCAGAACAAGGTATAGGGTGTTGTACTATCACAGTTGAGTGAGGAGGGCCTAGACCAACCTGTAGCCTTCATAAGTAGGAGATTACTCCCTAGGGAATACAGGTTGAGTGCTATTGAAAGAACAGGTTTAGCTGCAGTCGGGGCACTGAAAAAGCTGAGACCATACCTATTTCAGACTCACATCTGGGTTTAGACAGATCACAGTCCCATCAGATGGCTCATGCAGAAGAGGTGTGAGAATTCCAAATCATTGAGGTCGAAGGAGCTTTATGGTGGACCGCCGCAGTGGGTCAGACCATTCCAATGCTGATGGTCAATCCAGGTTCTTCTGCTGTAGTAATGAGAACTCCCATGAGGGTGGATAGTTATCCCCACTTTCAGATGGGGGATACACATGTTAGTCCTGATAGCCCTTAGGGTGGTCTTCCCCCAAACATTTTTGCCTAGTCACCACCTGTTGCTGATAGCCTTTTTTTTGCTTTAGGACTCTGCACTTTAGCACTGTTAAACAGTGCTAAAGTGCTTGTGCTCACTACTTAAAACATAGTATGAATGGCCTACATCTGATTGACACCAGTGGTGGCCGGTGCAGGTAAGAGCGGAGAGGCAGTGGGAGGAAGTCGACAGATGACGGAATATGGAAAATAACATTTTTAAAACGAAATACACTTATCTTGCACTCACTGCATCGCCGACTCAGTGATGCAGCAGGTGCAAGGTAAGTGGTTTTATTTACTTTTGCATTTTGTTTCCCCTATTCTGTCCTCTGTCAACTTTTCAACACCCTGCCCCGCCCCCGCCCTGCCTCTGCCCTACCCCACCTCTCTTACCTGAACCGGCTGTGACTGATTGGCACATTAAATTTACTTATAAATCCCTAGTAAAGTGGTACAACATGTATCCAGGGATTGTAAATTAAAAGCTACTAGTGGACCTGCAGCATTTATTGTCCAACCCACTTAAGTAGCCCTTCCAAATATGTTTCAGGCTTGCCATTGCAGCCTGTGTGCAGTTTTAAACTGCCAATTCAACCTGGCAAAATTAATCTTTTGCCAAGTCTAAACCTTCCTTTTTAATACATGCGTGTCACCTCTAGGGTAGGCCCTAATCAGGCCATCGGGAAGGGTGCAGTGTATTAAAAAGAAGGTCGGACATGTACTTTTAAGTTTTACATGTCCTGGTAGTGAAAAACTCTTACATTAGTTATTCAGTACTACAAGGCCTACCTCTCCCATAGGAGAACATTGGGTAATGTTCTTATACCTAATAGGTGATACATTTTGATTGGGAGCAGGTAGGAATGTGATGTTTACACTCTAATGAAGTGTAATTTGAAACCTTTTTTAATGGTAAAGTAGAATTTTAAGACACAATTCTAAAAATGCCACTTTTAGAAAGTTGGAATTTTCCTGTCCTAACCATTTGGTACCTGCAGCCTATATCTTGGGTTACATGACTGGGTGTGGTTGGCAGTTGGCCTTTGTGTATTCCTCCCAGACAGTAAGATAAAGTGGGGCTAGGTGTTGGCAGGATGGGCCTTCCTGCCAGGATGGGAGGGGCAGAGCTTTTACCTGCCCCACATAAATTTCAAAGGGGCTTCCTCGGCACACTCACAAAGAACTTGACACCAGTTCATTGTCACCCTAGACCCCTTCATGCCTGGAGAGGGGAGGAAGGAAATTCCAGAACCAGAAACTTTTCCCACTACATAGGCTGACACCAGGTATAAATATTGGACCCTCAGGTCATCTCTTCAGTACACTCCTTACCTCTAGAAAAATTCAGGAGAACTGCCATGCTGCTAACAGAGGACTTCCCTGCTGCTTGAGACGTGCCTTGTTCTTCAGAGGACTACCCTGCTGCTTGAGGCTTGTCTTACAGCTTGAAGGAGAGGACCTTTTCCTTGATCCCAGGACTCCCAGAGTGAAATCAAGGGCCAGGAGTGTGACCTCCTATTCTGAGCTATGGGGGTACAAGAATGTCCAGTGGCCTCCCTACAACTGCCCAGTTGACCTGCCTGAACTTGCAACTGGACCTGCCTGAGCACTGCTGGTGTGAGTTCCTGATTCCCCAGAGGTGCCACCCAGGTCTGGACTCTTGGCTGGCATCCACTGACCTCTTCCTATGAAGAAAGGAAGAAACCCTGACATTTTGGGCACTGTATGACTGTGAATGGGCCCGTGTGCACCCATATTTGCAGCCCAGGATGACCACCAACCCGAAACTCAGGTAAACCTGACTCTTAGGACTATAGCAACTGCCAGCAACAGCACAAAATCTGAACTTCAGGTTCATCATCTGTTTTTTTTGCTTCACCCTACAGCACGAAAGCCAGCAGTGGCCGTCAGTGGGAAGCACCAGCAATTGACTACCCCGACACCTAACAGAATCTTCGCACTACAGCGATGACTGTCCGCAAGGGAGGGCCTGCACTTTACACTACAGCAAAGATCATCCGCTACACTCTACTCAGGGCCTCCCCCACCTTGAACTATTTTATTTGCCTTGAACTTTGAGAATATAACTTTTCCAGCTGGACTAACCTGGTTCCTGTATCCACAACGCATTCCATTGCAGTTGACATGAACTTTCCCCCAGTCTATCATGACTAGATGACCACAAGTGGCGCTTTGTGGTTTTAGGCACTATACTAACCCAAATCTTTGTAATTACATATCTGGCTCTACTGATTGGATTTTTGCCATTTTCGTCTCAAATTGTTCATTAAATTTTACTCTACTTTTCTAAATTGATTTGGGATTTATCTTGTGCTTTTACTTTATTACTGTTTGTGTACTCCATACATACATTACACATTAAGCTTGACTGCTGTTGTGCCAAGCTACCAGAGGGTTAAGCATAAGTCAATGTAGTGACTTTTGTGGTTCACCCTGACATGGATTGTGGTTGTAGCTTGAATAGGCTGTTCACCCTCTTCAGTCAAAAACTCAAAGTAGGTAGTTATAGTTAGAACTTAGTTTCCATAGGAAAAGCATTTTTTGACTTGCCTATATCTTTGGTGTTGTTTGATGAATCTTCACAAGATCTTCATAAAATATTGTATGCTGGTGATTTCTGTTGCACATGGAAAGGTATGGGGTGATCCATCAAGCAGGGGCCATGAAAAAAGTGGAGTCAAAAACGTCTGTTTCCCATGTTAATTCCCATCGGACCTTTAGACACGGCTACATCCCGAACTGCTAAAGTGAATTACACCAAATTTGACAGGAAGGTAGATGTTAGTCCAGGGAAGCTTGTATTTGTGATTTGGTGTAAATCCATTTTGGTGGTTGCGGAGTTATTAAAACAAATTCAAATGTGTATATATAAGGGCGCGGAGGATCTGCGACCCCTCCCAATATTGTGATAAGATCTGATTGGCTGCAAACACTTAAAACAAGGAAGTGTCTGCAGCCATCTTGGGCCATTAGATGGTCCTGGGGACTGCAACCCCCCCCCCCCCCCAGGACCAGCTCCTGCCATGTTCTGGGGTGCCCACCTTTGAGACATAGCTGTTTACTGTGGCTTGGTAGGAGCTTTACCACTCCTGCCAAGCAACAATGAACGTGGAAATGCTCTCGCTTGCAGGAAGCTGCTTTTCCATCAGCTCCCGTACGTCTGAAAGCAATGCCGGCTTCGGCAGCATGAAAGCCCCCGCAGTCACAGTAGGGAGTGGGTGCCCTTGGGGCACCCAAGGAAAGTTGGTCAGGCCCCAGGGGACAGGGTCTCTGGTGCCAAATATGACCCAGGGAGGACATCACGCAGCCTCCCTCCCCAACTCTAAATGGCTTAGTCCCAGGGGATTGGGGTCCCCAGGGCCAATATTGGCCCAGGGAGGGGGGCCACATCTATTACAGTTGGTTGGGCCCTAGGTGAAATCAGCCAGAGGAAGGGGGCTGTGTGGCTCCTACCCCAAACTCAAAAACAATATGGTGATGATCAGTGATGTCATCAGTAATGTCACTCACCATGTCATTAGTGATGTAGTATGTGAGGTCTTAAGCAGTGCATTGTGGGGGTGTAAGTTATAGTTAGCTCAGGTAACTATAACCACAGAATTTAGATGGTTTTGTATGAGTGAAATCTGAGCCTAACTATAACGTCCCTGTAACCTTTTTTTCAGTAAATTTCTAAGGTTTTGTTTAACTCAGTTTCTTAACTATAGCGTCCCTGTAAACTTTTTTTTTTAAGTGAATATCTAAGGTTTTTCAAATTCTATTTCCTAACTATAATGTCCCTTTAACCACTGGTTTTTTTTAAGTGAATTTTTAAGGTTTTCTTTAATGTTATTTCCTAACTGTAACCTGTAACCTTTGAGAGTGAGTGTGTGAGTGAGTTCATGAGTACCTCAGTGGATGTGTGAGTGAGTGAGTGAGTGAGTGTGTGAGTATGCAGGTGGTCATGTGAGTGTCTGAGTGTGCCTGAGAGTGGCTACATAATTGTCTCACTGGGTATGTGAGTGTGTGAGTGTCTGTGTTAGTCTGTGAGTGGGTGTGTGAATGTCTGAGTGTATCTATGTGTGCATGTGAGACTGTCTGAATAGGTCTGTGAGTCGGTTTGTGAGTCAGTCTGTGAGCGAGTGTCTGAGTGGGTTTGTGAGTGGATGCCTGAGTTTCTAAGTGGGTCTGTGAGTGGGAGTGGGAGTCTCTGAGAGGTCTGTGAGTTGGTACATGAATCTCTGAGTAGGTCTGTAAGTGGGTGTGAGAGTATGAGTAGATCTGTAAGTGATTGCATGAGTGTATGATCGGGTCTGTGAGCAGGTGTACGTGTCTGAGTCTATTTGTGAGTGGGTGCATGAGTGTCTGAACGGGTCTGTGAGTGGCTGTGAGAGTGTCTGAGTGGTTCTGTGAGTGAGTGTAGTGTCTCTGGGTTTGTGAGTGGGTGTAAGAGTATCTGAGTATATCTATGAGTGGGTACATGAGTGTCTGAATGGATCTATGTGTGCCTGTGAGACTGTATGAGTCGGTCTGTGAGTAGGTTTTGTGAGTGAGTTTGTGAGTGGGTGTGTGAGTGCCTGAGTGGGTCTGTGAGTTAGTGTGAGATTGTCTGAGTCTGTGTCCGTTTGTTAGTGAGTGTATGACTGTCTGAGTGGGTCTGTGAGTGGCTGTGTGAGTCTCTGGCAGGGTCTGTGAGTGGGTGTGTGAGTCTCTGAATAGGCCTGGGAGTCTTATGTGAATCTCTGAGTAGGTCTGGGAGTCGGTGTGAGAGTATGAGTGGGTCTATAAGTGAGTGCTTGAGTATCTGAGTAGGCCTTTGAATGGGTGTATATGCCTAAGTGGGTCTGTGAGTGGGTGCATGAGTGTATGAATGGGTCTGTGAGGGGCTGTGAGATTGTCTGAGTGGTTCTATGAGTGGGTGCATGAGTGCCTGTGTTGGTCCATGAGTGGCTGTGAATGTGTTTGAGTGGTTCTGTGAGTGAGTGAATTAGTGCCTCAGTGAGTTTGTGATTGGGTGTAAGCCTGTCTGAATGTGTCTGTGAGTGGGTGCATGAGTGTCTGAATTGATCTATGTGTGCATGTGAGACTGTGAGTCAGTCTGTGAGTGGGTTTTGGGAATGGGTTTGTGAGTGGGTATGTGAGTATCTGAGTGGGTCTGTGAGTGGGTATATTAGTGTCAGTGTGGGTCTGCGAATTAGTGTGAGAGTATCTGAATAGGTTTGGAAGTAACTCAATGAGTGTGTGAGTTAATTTTGGAGTGAGTGCATGAGTGTCTGAGTGGG
Source organism: Triturus cristatus (assembly GCF_964204655.1). Classification (NCBI taxonomy): domain Eukaryota; kingdom Metazoa; phylum Chordata; class Amphibia; order Caudata; family Salamandridae; genus Triturus; species Triturus cristatus. The sequence goes on from NC_140588.1 coordinate 509,466,621, forward strand.
TCTATGAGTGGGTGTGTGAGTCTGGCTGGGTCTATGAGTAGGAGTGGGAGTCAGTGTGAGAGTATGAGTGGGTCTGTAAGTGAGTGCTTAACTGTCTGAGTAGGCCTGTGAATGGGTGTACGTGCCTGAGTGGGTGCATGAGTGTATGAATGGGTCTGTGAGTGGCTGTGAGATTTTCTGAGTGGTTCTGTGAGTGGGTGTATGAGCGTCTGAGTGTGTCTATTAGTGTGTGTGAGTATCTCAGTGGGTCTGTGCATGGGTGTGTGAGTGGGCCTGTTAGCAGGTGTGCAAATATCTGAGTGTGTCTGTGAGTGGCTGTATCAGTGTCTGAGTGGGGCTGTGTGAGTGCCTGAGTGTGTGAGTGGGTGTCTAGGGGTCTATGTGGGTGTGTTAGTAGCTGTGTCAGTGACTGGGCCACAACGCAACTGCATCTGCTCCTTTATCCAAAAAGAGTCCACGGTTTTCTACAAAATATCTACTAAAGTGGAGTATTTCTACTGCTTGATAACTAAGTGTTTCCTCCTTGGATAAATGTCTATTATGTATTCTGCACTGCAGCTATGTAATTGAGCACGAGGAAATGTCACCAGTGATCCTGTGTGCATTTTGGCAATGTGATTGGTCCTCATGCATCTTTTTCAGGGCCGCTAGAATTATGCTGCAGGGGAGGGACAAATTATGTAGCAGGGTTGGGTATATTATGCAGCATGAAAAGGCAAAATATGCAGCATAATGCAGCACATTTTGCTATAGTATTACTTCATTATTTTCTTATTTTCAAACTTTATAACATTGTCTGTGCATTGGTTGCACCTCATTAGCACCAATTTAAAAACCAAATATAGCAATTAGCAACAAAAATGTAACTAATCAGTCTTTGCAAAGGGCCTTCTACTGTGCGACAATGCCTTCTACTATATGTATAGTAACTTTTGAACCATTTGAGTTAGAAACAACTTATTTTGTTAAAATGTGCAGATTATAAGGCAGATTGTGGATTATGTGGCAAATGCGGCAGATCTATAATTATGCCAAAATCAACAATACCGCACAATCGCATAATTCCAGTGGCCCTGTTCATTATCCATTATTCAATGGAGAGGGGGTGGCACTGCCTCTTCCCCTGTGCTGATGTCAGCAAAGGCAAGTCAAAAAACACTTTTCCTATGGAAACATGGTCCTAACTATAACTGCCTTCTGGCAACTGCCAGTAGGATAAGGATACATATATGTATATATGTATTGTTTTAATAAAATGAAATAGTTAATGATATTTACTTTTTTTTTACATTATATTAATTTTATTTATTATAATCTCATCTGAGGCTTACCGATCGACATGGTAGGTTTACAGCCAGAGCACCCAATTATGATGTAGGCAGTTGGAGTGTTAACCGTACGGTCTTTCAGACTCAAGGAGCCCGTCAGCCAGTTGGAAACCTTTCATAATCCCCTATGGAGAGCATTTCCGCCGTCGGGATTATGATGTCGGTTTCCGACAGGGTTTTTCATGTCGGGCTTTCTGACATGAAAAGCATGTTGGAAAGTGAATTTGGAGGCCCCTAGCAGGGCCCCCATCACTCAGTGGCCTCCAGTTGGGGGCCGAGGGGGCACCATTGGTGCCCCTCTGTTAATCCCTGCACCATGTGGCAGGCACCATGAGGTCCTTGTCACGCAGGGACAGGGATTAACAGAAGCTCCCATTTCTCCATGGGAGCTTGGGCAGAGGCCGGTTTCCTACCTCAGCACAAGCTCCCATAGAGAAATTGGAGCTTGCGACCGCACTATGTGTGCTCGCATAGTATTTGCAGTGTCGGGTCTGCCGACTGGAGGTCGGTCGGTCCCGAGACCGCAACGGTCACGTATGCCAGACATCATAATGATGCCCTATATGTGTTAAAAATATATATATAATCTTGTTACCTGTTTTTGATGGCATTTACTTCCACAATATTTTTGACTCAATATTTTTGTCATTTACATTTTAGGTATGTGGGTGCAGGGACCCCACAATCTCAACACCATAAAAATGTACCTCAATCAAAATGCCCACAATTCAATGGATCAGAGACAGTGTTAAGCTTCAATTTGATGAAGCAATATATCTCAAGTTAAGTTCCCTCCCAACACATCAAAATATCAGAAAATAAAATCAATTAGGTAAAATGGCTCATTCAATAACTGAATTCTAGATCAGCGGAATGGCTAAAGAGTTTTATTACAACATGCAAAGTGGGTGATACAAAGTAAATGCCTTGAAGCATCTTAATAAATAGGGCAGCACAAAGAAATGCAAAATAAAAAATCAGTTCTCAAGCAATCAGCAAAATCAGAAAAAATCAGATGGCATCCCTAGTAGAGCAGAAAAGTCTCTGGCTTGCCCTCAAAGTCGAGGGTTTTAACCATTATTTCACACACGAAATTAACAGAACTGCAAATTCACTGTGGTGTGAGCAAGTGTATAATTTCATCAGCAAATCAGAGCACAGTCTTATAAAATGTCATATTGCCTAGCACCTAAGCACTATCCCACAATATGAATAATTATTCTAGCCCCTCTCTGCTAATGTCATTCGGAATGCATCAACAAACTAGTTTCATAAACAACAGTGTATTACATGAATGAATAGGGCACAGTGTTCTAGCAGAAAGGCCTTGAAGCAGTGGCGTAGCTAGCTGTTGTGCCGCATGTGGCTGTCACTGCGCTTGCTGCTTGGCAGCCACAAGAAGAATTTGGGGGGGGCTGGCGAGTCCTGCAGTGGCCACCCTGCATGCCCCCAGATAGGAGCTGTGGGGAGTGAGGCCGCGGCCCCCAAAGCACGCGCCGCCCTGGGGTGTACCGCAGCACCGCCCCCCCCTTGCTATTCCTCTGCCTTGAAGAAATGGTTGCACTTTGTGACTGAGCTGGGGAAAGTTCATTGAAGACAGCAAGAACAATGACAAGGACAATGGAAATCAACAACTAATATTTTACTTGACTACGTGCTGCAGAAACAGCAGGCAGTGAGATGTGCAGGAGTAGACCAAGAGTGACAAGAGTGACATTCATTTTGAAAAAGATGGCGCTGAAGTCCAATTTGAGGCCCAGTTTACAAGTATCAGAAAAAAGCACTTTTAAATATCATATAGAATTTGTTTCAAAGACAACTGCACTATATCAGGGTGTACATGTGTAATCACGCGTGAAAATACATTCTGTACGTTGTTAATTATGAGCAAAAAATGAACACACAAAGATATTCAACAGGTATTAAAACACAATATTGTGGTAAACAATATTTTTGGCACTATATTTTTAGCACAACATTGTGTCAGTGAACCCACTCAATTTGTGCACTTTCACTTACTGCCAAAAAACGAATGGGGTAGTCTGAACATTGGATATGAAAAATACACACAGACACTCTGATATTTTCTAAGGATGTCTGTGAAGAAATTTCTCCACTTAGTGAAATGTTTGTTAGATTCAGGGACAATATAGGTGCATGTGACTCCTAACCGTGAACCAACCGATTTGGGGGGAAATCCGTCTCATGCGGTTAAGCAAATGCAAGAAAATCTGCAAAAGTCTCACTTTTCTGCATGTAGACCATTGGTTTTTTGCAATTTCTAATTAAAAAAAAAAGTTTCAGGAAAACGGTAAGTGAACACCTGTGTTTCTGCAGTTACTATTTCTTTTGTGAATCGGCCCCACAGCACATGTACACATAACATAGCTACGGATCATAGGAACTGCAAGTTTTCGTTCCTTCCTGTTGTGCTGCAAAGCAACGTTTATAGTGCATTACGCTAGGGGACAATACATTAATCCATTAGGGGACAACTAGACTGCATGATTCTGCATTCCCCTGTTACTCCCTGCTAAATCCCATCTCATTCACATTACTCACAAGAGAGCCTTCAATACAACAAAGAAATGCAATTAAATTACATCTCCTGGAAGTTGCAGTGAGTCATTAGAACAAATCTGAGTGAATAGTTTCTGCAATATTCCTAAATTCACGTCAATGTGCCCAGTATTAGCAACACGTCAAGAGGGAAATGAAAGCACAGCAGGCCAATGCAGGCGACGTCTTCATAGCTCTAAGCACCATAGCCCTGTGAGCCACAACAGGCATTAAGAAAGCCTAGTTTGTATGAAGCATTAGCAGACGCAAAACAAATATTTTAGCATAGCAGGTTCTGGATATGAATCTGCAACGCAACCCAGTCTTTCTTTCCCACAGCGGAATGGAAAGAACCCCTCCACGAATTTCACCAGCAGCTTGGGGATCTTTCATGTAATGAGTTTTACAGTTTCAGAGGAGAGTGCGTTGCTAATAATTATGTAACAGTAATTAAAATTTAAAAAAAACTCTGTGCTCTAACTATGTTGATTTATTGCAGCTCCAACAAAGTGCTCCTGGAGCGGGCTTTGGAGGGCGCGCTGCCTCCCTCCAGTTCTCGCGTGCACTGGGTCACAGATGGTCTGAGATGCGATATTCTTCCTATTAAATTCCTAATAATCCGTTCCTGGGCTGAGCCATGCCAGCTTGGGGATTTTTTGTTTTAATTAGAAGCTTTGAGGAGCTAACTCTGTTTGAAACGGGCTCCTCGGAGAGATGGGTGCAGGTGATCCCTTTCAGAGGAATGACACAATATCAAGGCCAGCTCCTCATTTGCATATTAGATTGGAGTTCTTTTGGCATGCGTCCCCGTTCTAATGACGACGCTGCGCAGGAGCCGTCGGCGTGAACTTTTGCCATCCGAAAACAAGATTATGGTAGGATTACATTATAAAACACTGGTGCTGTTATCTTTTAACGGACTTCTCTATTTCCAGCACGATAAGACATTTGAAGTTCTAAAGGGGTGACTGAAACTCTGCCAGTGCCAAAAGCTCCAACATGTTGGCCGCTCTCTGGTGAAAGGCGTGCCCCTTCTATGAAAGCCCCTAATTGTCTTTAATGTCTTTGTTTAAGGAAGCTGGTTCTGTTACATACACCATTATATTCCACTGGGGTGATTGTTCCTAATATAGTGTCATGAAATTCATTGTTATGAAAAATGACAAATAAGACTCCTCTGAAATTGAATCCCATTAAGCCATGTGACGTCTCCTCAGGAACATGCAACGCACAGGTAAACGAGTAACACCCTCGTGGAGTTAAGTATGAAGCTGATCTATTCTTGTGTTGAACTAAATATCTTACATCACCAAATGAGAACTTGATTTTATTGTCTTGAATGCATAAACGACCGTTTTACCTCCTGACTTTATCATCAGCACAGGTGAGATCATTTAGTGGACTTGTATTTTACTCCTGGACTGTTAGAAATGAGATTGAAATGTCGTTGTTAGAAATGGGGGTATCTAGTTGGCAGAGGTAGGTACCTTTGTCCAAATAGGGACCCTTGCTTCTAGTCAGGGAAAGGGGGATAAACACTTTAGATAACTGCTGCTCACCCCCTGGGTAGCTTGGCACAAGCAGACAAACGTATCCCAAAGGCAATGTGTAAAGTATGTGTACTAAAAACAGACAGTAATACAGTGATAACACCATAAATGGACACCACACCAGTTTAGAAAAAAGAAAGTATCTTTATCTAAACTCAACAAGACCAAAACAACAAAAATCCAACATACATGTAGTAAGAATATGACTTTTAAAAAGGTTTCAAACAACTTGGTACATAGAAAACTATGGATGCATGATTTCTCTCAAAGTACCTGTGGTTGTGACAAAATTCACAAGGCCAAACAGCCGCAGAGATGGGAAGCATCGAGAAACAGAGATGCATCAGTTCCTGAGACAATGGGGAGGCGATGCGACAGGTCTGCTGCATGCAGGAGAAGTGATGCGTCGAATCCGGTCTGTAGGGGGAAGTGATGCATAGACTCCAAGACAATTCTGGTCCGCAGGTGATGTGTCGGGAAAATTTGCCGCAAAGGTACGATGCGTGGAAATCTGGGATTTGGCATCGATCGATGCAGCGGCGTGGAGCGGAGCTGCGTCGTTAACTCCAACCGTGATCCCTCAATGCTTTGGTTCTTACAGTGGCGACAGGCGCTGTGTCGGTTTTGGCAGCAGCGCGGCGATGCATGGAGATTATTCTTGCACAGTGGTGCTGCGTCAGAAAATCAGCCACAAGAAAAGCGAAGCGTTGATTTTGTTTAGTTCTTTAGGATGCTTCCAGGTCACAGCAGCAACCACAACCTCCAGAGGCTCAGAACTGGAACAGGCACCTCCTGGCAGGTCAGAACTCTCAGCAACAGAGTTTAGGGAAGCTGGGGGTGAAATCTTTGTGGCCCTGAGACTTCATAACAGGAGGCCAGCACACACAGGCCCTTAGAGATCTTCTTCAAGCAGGTTTAAAGCAAAGTTCCAGTCTTTGTCCTCTCCTTGGCAGAAACAGCAACTGTAGGCCAACCCCACACAGCACACAGCAAAGGGGCAGTACTCCTCCTCACAATCTTCAGCTTTTCTTCTTGACAGAGGTTCCTCTTGATTCCAGAAGTAGTCTAAGGTTCTGGGGTTTTAGGTCTTATACCCCAAAATGTATTTGTTCTCTTTGTGCAAGGGTCTCTGTGCCCATTCCAAACCAGTTCTGTCCTCACTGGTGCAGTATGACCACAGGGGGTGGAGACAGCATTGTGCAAGGGAGACAGGCCCCATTCAGGTGCTAGGAAATCTCCTCCCACTACTCTAAATTCAGCCAGGGTATATTCAGCCCCGCTCTGAGTCATCCAGGAAGGGCCAGGAACAGCTCTAACCCCCCACCCCACCCAGTGGCTGTCTACAGTGAATGTACACCCCCAGCCCCTGTCACTCCAAAACCAGACAGTCAATACACAAACAGGAAGAGGCACACAAAAAGGTTAGACAAGAAAATGCCTACTTTCTAAAAGTGGCATTTTCAAACACATAATTTATAAACCATCTGTTCTAAAATAAGTGTTATCAAATTCTGAGTTCAGAGAGCCTACATTTTATTTCTCTATCTTGTTCCAATGGGAAGTTACAGTTGTAAGATATTACAAAGCATTGCCCATTCTATCCTATGGGGCAAGATAGCCTTTCAATAGTGAAAAACGTAATTGGCAGCATTTCACTATCAGGACATGTCACACATACCAGTACATGTCCTACCTTTCACATAAACTGCACCCTGCCCAGGGTGGTACTTTGGGCCTACCATATGGGTGCCTTACATGTAACATAAGGGAAGGTTAGGGCCTGGCAAGTGGATGCACTTGCCAAGTCGACAGGGAAGTTAACAACTGCACACAGACACTGCAGTGGCAGGTCTGAGACACCTTTTCAGGGCTACTCATGTAGGTGGCACAATTAGTGCTGCAGGCCCACTAGTAGCATGTGATTTACATGCCCTGGCACACTCAGTGCACTTTGCTAGGGGCTTACCAATAAATCATATATGCCAATCATGGAAACACAAATCCATAAATGCAATTTACACAGAGAGCATATGCACTTTAGCACTGATTAGCAATGGTAAAGTGCCCAGAGTACTAAAGCCAACAACAACAGGTCAGGAAAAAATAGGAGGAAGAAGCAAAAAGTTTTCGGATAACCCTGCAAAGAGGGCCAAGTCTAACAGTAGTGTTCTTCAGCTCCTGGACCACAAAACCCACATAACATTTACCTTGTTGTGCATTGATTGTCATGTAAACATGGCGTCCCTGTTTGCAATGAGAATCTGCAACGTTTATTGGGCATGCCAGCAATATTGCAAATATATGCTCTTCTGCCATTATTGCCAGAGAAAATGTGCTACCTAGCTACAACTTTACAATCACATTATTGCAAAATAATATTCCAAAAACTGTATCACATTCAAGTCGTAGTATTTTCAAAAACTGCAAAGGTGTGAGGAACTGTTGTCAACTTTTTATAGTCACTATCCTTTTAGGTACAATGCAGCAGGGATAGGGCAGGAGACAGATAGAAGATATGGCAGGCAGGACAGGAGAGGGGGCTGAGGGGGAAGTTCCTACTTGGGGAAATTAATACACTGCCCACTTCTGGACTGTGGCTTCTAAGTAATATTCTTTATTTTTCTTTTAAAGAATGTGTGCAGGAATTTGCAGCACATTTGTGGGGAGCTGTTTATATCATATTACCTATCCTTTAACCCCTTCAGTGCCCCGCCCTTTCCCCCTCCTGTGCCGGCCGTTACATTAGCGGGCTGGGTTCATGACGAGATAGTCTCGTCATGGGCACAGCGCAACCGTGCTCCATGACGAGACTATCTCGTCATGGGCACAGAAGAGGATAAAGGCAGAGTTCCTGATTTAGATTTGGTGGGTGGGATATTCCGTCACAAACATGATGGATATCCCATCTGCCGTATTACAATTGCCATAGGATATAATGCACTTCTAACAGGGTGAATGGGATGCCCATCACATTTGTGATGGTGTATGCCATCTGTCGAACTCTAAACCAGGCCCATAGATCACAGACTCAGGCACAAAAGTTCTTCTGGGAAGCTGGACTCATTTGAAAGGGAGTATTCAAGAGCCACTGAAAAACTCAATTGAATGTTTGTATTTTCAAATCAATTTAGCTGTATAAAATAATGTCCATTATATAAATTATTGTATCCTCTAGCACATACAAGTGTAAAATTGTTCTGTTGTGTAATACAAACAAATTATGCTTAATGATTTTTAAGCAATAAACATGTTTGCAAAAATATGACCAGAAATTTGATTGCACAGTTGTTTACATTCTAAAATTCACCAGAAAACTTTATAAACTAATTAGAATGTATTTTACACAATTGCTAATTATACATTCCTATTTAAGAAACAAGGTCAAAACACCACTCTGGCCCCAGTTATGGGAATATCAGACTCCGTTGGCGCGCTTTCGGGTTTACAAATCAACAAAAATAAATCATGTATTTTCGCACTGTCAGATTCGCACGCATCATTTCATGAGTGGGCCAGACCCTTTGTCATTCCATATTCCTCACACACTTTTAAATACTTGGGTGTCTAGATCTACAGGAATCTCAAGGATGTTTGCCAAGGCAATCTCAATGGGGTGATTGCCTCCCTTCACTCCGGCTTTCTGGCAGAGGCTCCCTCTCTCGCCAATAAGCCACATTGCATTAGCAACAAGCATTGGTAAATGCATTAGGGTTTGCCTATTTGATTAATAATAAGCTGTTTTTTGTAGTAAGTGTTAGTTTGCTGAGTAGTTGTACAACATAAGTTGAAATGTTATGACTTGTTTATGTACAAAAAGATGATATATTGTGCTGTTACTATTGGTCTAATGTGGGTAAGTAATAGCAACATTTTGAAAAAAAAAATGAAGGAGGAAAATAATAGAATTAATTGATGTAATAGCAATATTATGTGTTTAGAGAAGGTCTGAAAACCTTTGGGCCCAGTGCCACTGCACCTGCTGCACCATTCAAATCATGCCCATAGTACCTGCAAAATAACTGCATTTGTGAATGCCTGTTTAGTAGTAAAATAAGGCAGTACTAGGTGTTTCGAGGAAGTCATGACAAATTTTGGGCCCGGTGTCACTGCACCTGCTGAACCATTCAAATCACGACCCTGTTGTCTACAAGGTAACTGCACTTGTGACTTCCTGTTTAGTAGTAAAATGTAGCAATAATCTGGGTTTAGTGGGGTCCCTAGAAATTTTGGCTCCAGTGCTACTGCACCTGCTGCACCATTCAAATCAAGTCCCCTTTAACTGCAAGGTAACTGCAATTGTGACTGCCTGTTTAATAGTCAAATATAGCAATATTATGTTTTTAGAGGAGTTCTGAAAATGTTTGGGCATGGTGCTACTGCACCTGCTGCACCGTTCAAATTAAAATCATGAACCTGTTGTCTGCAAGGTAACTGCACTTGTGATTGCCTGTTTAGTAGTAAAATATAGCAATATTAGGTGTTTAGTTGTGGGGGGCGTGGCTTCGGAGCCGTTGGTGATGGCCGCTGCTTTCGGGAGCTCCTCGGCAACGTAGGCAGCGGAGAGTTTCCAGGCTTCTTTTCCTCTGTATTGGACCGCAGAAATCGGCATGTCCTTCGTCGGAATACCTCAGCTATCGATGTGAGGATTAGCGGAGAGTTTCCATGCCGTTAAGGTGATTTTATATCGGAAAATGCGGTCAGTCAGAACAGCGGCCGCCATTTTGTTTTCTGTGACGATATTTTCCTGATGCATTCGTTGCCTTTTTATCAGTGCCATTCACTACAGGATTTCTACTATAACATATGAACAAAGGTTTTTCTTCATTTGCGTTGTAATTTCCTGGTCTTCTTTGTGACAATTATTGGAGTACCTCCTGCAGAATCTTTTTTTTCTTCATTTTTCTTTTTCTTTTCATCATCGCTTTGTTGCGGATTTCCTCTAACTTTGACAAGTATTGCTTTCCGAACCGTCTTTCCTTGTGACCTTCTCTACCATCACCAAAAGGGACTTTGTCTTCTTTCTCTTCATGGCAATGCCGCGTGGTGCTCGTAGTGGTGCTCGTACTGGGGCTCACCAAGCTATGTCCCCGCCACTGGCTGATAACAACCCTTTTAATGTCCCACGAGATAATATGGATGAAGCTCCCCCGGAATCCTCTGACCCTAAAACCTCCTCCTCGGCGGATACTCGCCCCAAACAACTCTCCAAACTACCAGCAGCTACGCCCTCTGGCAAGCGGGTAAAAATTAACCCTCCTTCTCCTACTAATCCACCCTCTTCAGTCTCTATGGAGCTTCTCCTTGATGAAATTGGTGCTCTGAAGCCTTATATGGAGGAAACTAATTTGCGCTTACAAAGCCTTGAAGACAATTGGTCTCACACCATCCAGAGAGTTGTGGCCCTTGAACAAAGAGTTGACGCGTCTGAGGATACCATACATCAAGTCCCCATTTTACATACAGAAATTGATCGTCTTAAACAGCAAGTCGAACAATTGGAAAACCGCAACAGGCGCAACAACCTGCGTATTTATGGTTTGGTTGAAGGCCTTGAAGGTTCTAATCCAATTTCATTTTTCCAGTCATTCTTACCTTCTCTTCTTGGTCTTCCTGAATCTCCTCCTTTGAACATTCAACGCGCTCATCGCTTGGGCTGGATGTCTGCTTCTTCCTCCTCCTCAGCGAGACCTAGAGGTACTATCTTATATTTTCTGGAATATACTGACCTGCTTAAGGTACTCCAAGCTGCCAAACAAAAAGGAAAGATTTCTTGGCATGCTCCAACCTATTTTTACTCAGGACTATGCCAAAGTGACTGCAGACCGTCGGAAAAGGTTCTTGGAAATGAGACCTGCTCTTCGAAGTCTTAATGCTGGATATGGCCTTTTTCATCCATGCCTTTTTAAAGTGACATATAACAACAAGACTGTATCTTATGAAGACCCGGCTGTTCTCCAACAATTTTTGAATACTTGTCGTCATGAGTCTATGGATGTTTCCAGATTGTAAATGTTTTGTTTTCCTCATGTAGATTGTTTGCTGTTTTACTGTATCTGGTTCTAATGTTCCGCATTGTTAACATTTGTATTTTGTCTTTTTCCCTTTAGTTTTGGATATTTGGGCCCCTGTATGTTATGCTCTTCAGTTTTCCTGGATAACGTCCTCCCTGTCGTTGTTGCCCTGTGGTTTCCCGTTCGGCGTTCCATTTCCCTGATGTGGTTCCAACACCCTCATTCTTTCTTGTTTTCCTGTGGTATGTCTTTTGCCATTGTGTTCTTACGTTTATGGAATTGGTTGATTTTGCTTTGTTGTTCTTTATTCTATTCTCTTCTTTTGCTCCTTATTTCTTCTTTCGCTACCGTTGTTTCATTCTTTTTCTTTTTACTCTTACCTCTTGCTCTTTTCTTTCTCTTTATCTCTTTCTCTCTATCCATTTACCTCAATCTGTTTTTTACCTCTTTTTTTCACCTGTTGATTCCTATTTTCTTCCTGTGTTTCATTCTCGTTTTCTCTTTGTACTCTTTGATTTTCTTCCCTTTTCAATGCAATGTGTTTATGGCGGTTCCTTGGTTGTATTTATTAAATTATGTTTCTGCTTTTCTTTCTTGTACTTGATATTATTTCTTCTCCTTGCAATGCTTTGTTGCTCCTTCTCTTACTAATGTAAGGATTACTATCCAGTTTTTCTCTACTTATGCTTTTCTGTTTTTCTTTTATTTACATTTTCTTCCTTATCTGTGAATGTCTTTGAATATTTTATCCTGGAATGTTAAAGGTCTTGGGTCACCTATTAAACGCCAAAGAGTTTTGTCTCATGTAGCAAATTTAAAAGGGGATATTGTTTTATTACAAGAAATTCATGTTAAAGATACTGAAATTCCTAAGTTACGTCGTAATTGGGTTGGTCATGTTTTTGCCTCTCCTGGGTCTGGGAAGCGCAATGGTGTCGCCATTTTATGCCATAAGAGGTTAGATGTTCAGCTTGTCAATCAAGATAATGATGCAGATGGTAGGTGGGTAGCAGTTTCTCTGTTGATTAATAAAATTCCTCTGACTATTATTAATATTTATGCTCCCACTGTTCCAGATAAAGTCTTTTGGCCCCATATTCTTTCCCGGCTCATGCAAGTCACTGATGATTATCTGATTTTGGGTGGTGACTGTAATATGGTTATAAACCCCTTTTTGGACAGAAGATCTGATTCTAGGTTCTCCCCCTCCCACATGCATTCTTTGTTTACCTCCACTATTTCCCAAAGAGCCCTTGTTGATTCGTGGAGGCTTTGCCACCCTACCCTTAGAGAATACACTTTTTACTCACCTCCTCAGTCCTCCCAGTCCCGATTAGATTATATTTTCATTTCCAAAGCCCTTACTCAACTTATTACTCACTCAGACATAGGTTCTATCTTAATTTCTGATCACGCTCCAGTCTCTTTAAGTCTGGAATTACTCCCCCCCGTGAAAGGCACTAGGAGATGGAGGTTTAATAACTCTCTTTTATTGGACCCACAGTTTACACCAGCTTTTATGGATTTTGCCTCTTCATTTTTTGTAGACAATGACTCGCCTCAGTTAACCCCTTCCCTTATTTGGGATACATTTAAAGCCGCTTCTAGAGACTTCATTATTACATTTGTTGCCCGTAAGCGTCGTAAAGCCTCTCAATCTACTCATTTGCTTAACGCACAAATTAAACAACTAGAACACTCCTTTTACCTCTCTAAGAAACAATCTGACCTGGATAATCTTATTAAGGCTAAGCTCTCCTTTAATAAAATTTCTACTGACTCTGCCAATTTATTTTTACTTAAGTCTAGTGCTAAATATTACACTGCCCAAAATAAAGCCGGTAATCTTTTAGCTAGATACCTCAAAGACAAGATGGAGCGTACTAAAATTGAATCCATTGTTACCTCCTCTAATGTTGTGGTTCATAAAGACGAGGATATTTTGGCTGAATTTACGGATTTTTACCAACGTTTATATACTCCGGAATCCTCTCCGGTCTTATCCGAAATTACTCGATATTTATCCTCCATTGCTCCACCTTTCTCTTCAGAGGTTGATTTCTCCCCTTTAGAGGCTGACATCACGCACAAAGATATTCTGGAGGCTATTCAAGTTCTAAAGAGGGGTAAAGCTCCTGGCCCCGATGGGTTTACTATAGAATTTTATTCCCATTTCTCCTCCTTACTTCTTCCAAGAATTCACCAATTATTTTCATCCTTTATAACATCTCAAAAATCTGACGGTACCTTTCAGGAAGCCCTTATTTGTCTTCTCCCCAAAGATGGTAAAGATCACGCCTTCTGTAAGAACTATAGGCCCATTTCTTTAATTAATTTAGATTACAAAATTTTTGCTAAGATCCTTGCACTTCGTTTAGAAAAAATCCTTCCACAACTAATCGCCAAAGAACAGTGTGGATTTATCAAAGGACGTCACTTATCTGACAATACCCGTCTTTTCTTTAATGTCTTAAGTAAATCTCATTCTCATAAGACGTCATTGGCAGCTATTGCATTGGACGCTGAGAAAGCTTTTGATAGAGTCAACTGGCAATTTATTTTTTCTTCCCTTTCTTGGTTTGGTTTCGGCCCTAAGTTTCTTTCTTATGTCTCAATGCTCTATTCTTCTCCTAGGTCCTTTATTTTGGCCAATGGCCTTGTCTCTTCCTCCTTTCCTCTTCTTCGTGGTGTTCGGCAGGGTTGTCCGCTTTCTCCGCTCCTATTTATATTAGCATTAGAACCTTTTTTAACTAAGATTCGTATGAACGCTGATATTTCTGGTTTCCCTTATGGTTCTACACAGTTAAATATCTCTGCATATGCAGATGATATTTTGTTATTTCTCTCGAATCCTCATATGTCTCTCCCAGCATTTTTATCAGAAGTTTCGAACTATGCATCAGTGTCTGGCTATAAGCTTAATGTAGACAAGTGCGAAATCCTTCCTCTTAATAAATTCTGTTTTCATGCCGATTTCTTAACTTCTTCCTTCAACTGGAGCCCAAACAAAATCAAATATCTTGGTCTTTGGTTTACACCTTCTATTAAGGACACTGTGGCTTTGAACTTTAAAAATTTACTAGCAGCTCTTACTACTTCTACGAAACAATGGCATCCTTTGTTCTTATCTTGGTGGGGTAGATTAGATTCTATCAAGATGATGCTGGTACCATTAGTCTTATTTCTCTTGTCGAATCTTCCGGTTCACATTCCTAAGTTTTATTACAAGAATATCTATTCCGTATTATCTAAATTTTTATGGCAAAACAAAACTGCCAGAATGTCTTTTTCTAGACTTAAGTCTCCTAAGCATTTAGGTGGTGTCAATTTTCCTGACTTTTCCTCATATCATACTTCCTTTTTTCTTACTCATTCTGCTTCTTTCATTTCTGATCATACTCCTGACCCCTCTTCTTGTCCTTTGTGGGTAGAGGTTGAAACTTCCTTTTTTCAGCCCTTTGCGTTTGAAGAGTTTGTTTCATTGTCACAAGTTCCAAAGATATTTTCTCTTCCTATTCTTCAACATGTTTGCAAGACCTTTCAACCTATTATTTTGCATAACCTGGATGACCGTGCCCGTTTTTTACAATCTCCTATTTGGTATAACTCTCTTATCAAGATTAAAAATAGATCTATTGGGAGGAGCCTAGCGCGCATCCAAGATAGTCGCGTGAGCACAGGGCTCCCCGGACCCTCTCTGCTCCTCGGAATTTATCCTGACATTATCCTGACTTGGCTGACGGAATCTTGAAGGCGAATTCTGGCTGAACGTGGACCTTCTTTCAGAAACCGAATCGGACCTGGGAATCCTGATCTACGATGGCTGGAACTTTCAAAGCCCAATCGATGGCTGGGCCCGGTGCGAGGGTGACCTGTGGAGCCGGGGCGTAATTGAACAACAGCAGCAGCGGATCTGTGCCAGTGGCCGCTCCATTACTTTCGGTTTCACTTTTGGATCCCTGAGGGGCTGGACATCGTAACTGCTTGGAGCGGCTGGGTGTTTCTCCCTGCTGGATGCCCTTGTCTCGGCCTGCCGCCGGTGGGCCCGTTGACTTTGGTTCCCTCGCCCGGCCGCAACACGGTATCTGGTGCGGCTTCTGACTGAGTGGCCGGTGCCCCCTTGACGCTTGGCCAGTGGTCCCCGTTGGTGAGCGTGGTTCTCATGGGTGGCAGGGGGGCCCCGAGGGGCGTAAGACTAAGACATCCCTCCGCGGGGGTCCGGTCCAGACGAACAACATGGATCGCTATACTCAAGGAAGAGGGTCCCCTGGAGCGGCTGGTGCCCCCTCGGAAGAAGCTGGTGGTGGCCCGTCCATGTCTTCGGATCCGTCCCCGCAGGACATTATGGGCGCCATTAACGGCATCAAGGAGACTATTGCTACGCAATACGAGGCCTTGGCCCGTAAAATCGACACGGTGGCTATTGATGTCGCACTGATTCGGGCGGATCTCTCCAAGACCAACGAGAGGGTTCAATCGCTTGACGTGCGGACGTCCACCCTGGTTGCGGATGTGTCGGACCAGCGGGCCACTCTCGGCGACCTCAAGTCGGTCAACGATCAGATGGCCCGGCGGCTGGAGGACTTTGAGGGACGGGCCCGCCGCAATAACATCCGTGTCATAGGCGTCCCGGAGACCTCCGACAACCACCCGGTGGATCTCTTGGTGGAGGAGCTCATCCTCAAGCATCTTGCCCCCGCCGGCCTGAGTAAGTTCTTTGCTGTGGAGCGGGCCCATCGAGTTCCGGGCGGTCGGCCGCGGCCGGGGGCCCCCCCGAGGCCCATTGTTGCCAAACTTTTCTACTACAGAGACCGAGATGTGATTTTGCAGGCCTCGCGGGCACATGGCCCGGTCCGCCATGAGAATGCGTCTATTAACTTTTTCCCGGACTTCACCCAACTTGTCCAGAAACAGAGGATGGGCTTCCAGGGGGTGAAGCGTCGCCTCCGCGACCTGGGTCTCAAGTACTCCATGCTTTTTCCTGCTAGGCTCCGAGTGGAGCATGACGATCGGACAACCTTTTTTGACTCTCCCGAGACTGTGAGTGACTGGCTTGACTCGCTGCCGGGCCGCGGGGACCGGCCTGGGCCCTCTGCTGGTACCGAGGGTGGCGGGTCTCCCTCGGAGTGACTTTGGTCCTTGACTTTGCCATTTTGTACTGTTCGGCTGGGTTCAACTTCCCTTGTACATTTTGTTTCATTATGATCAATGTGGTGGGCGGTTGGGGACGGGTCCCTCTCCTCCTCCGGGGTCTTTCCGTAGAAAGGGGTTTATGGGGCGACAGGCACACTGCAAGTTGGGGTGGTTTTTCGGGTCGCAGGGGTGCAGGGTGGGGGGAGTTGGAAGTTGGGGGGGGTTGGGGGGTTTTGATTTGTGTGTTTTGTTTTTAATGCGAGGTCTTTGTTCTGTTCCAATTTCGGGCGTTGCGCTATCTGCTGGGGGACCCTTGATCGATTGGAGGGGATGGGGGGGGACGGGTTGAGGTTGATGTCATGGAACGTCAATGGATTGGGGGACCGTATCAAACGGGGTGTTGTGCTGCAGTATTTGCGACGTATGTCTCCTGATGTGGTGTTTTTACAGGAGACGCATCTGGTGGGTAACGTTTGTCATGCCATGAACAGGGGGGGGTACCGACTTGTTGCCCATTCTGGTTTCACCACTGGCTCTAGAGGGGTTGGCATTCTCCTGCGCTCTTCACTTCCGCTGGAGATCACCAGGGTAGTCCCGGACGATAGAGGGCGCTATGTGGCTTTGACTGGGCGGTGGGAGGGGCAGTCCCTTTCCTTGGTCTCTGTCTATGTTCCCCCGGGCCTCCAGAACTCCACCTTTTCAGACTTGGGTCGAGTGCTGCTTGAGCTTCCTGACAGTCTTCTGCTTATGGGTGGGGATTTCAATTCGGTAGTCTCGGGCGACCGGGATCGCCACCCACCCAGGGCCCTCCCTGCTGCGCAGGCGTGGCTTGGCGGATTCTTGGAGACCTTCGGTCTGGTCGATTGCTGGAGGTTAATGCATCCTACACAGTGTCAGTACACCTTTCACTCTGGGGCGCATGGGAGTCTCTCCAGATTGGATTACTTTCTTATGCCCGCGGCCCAGACTGCCCGGATTCGAGAGGTTAAGCATCTGGCCCGGGGTATTTCTGATCATTCCCCACTGTGGTTGCTTTTTGACACTGGGACGCGGTCTGCGGGGTGGATCGCTCCTATTAACCCTTGGTACCTGCGGAACCCCACGATCCGCTATAGCCTGGTCAAGTCGATTGACCAATATTTCCTTGAGAATGATGGGTCGGTTATGTCTGCAGTGTCCCTGTGGGAAGCTTTTAAGGCAGTACTCCGCGGGCAGGCCCTATCCCAGATTGTGGCGGCTAAGAAGGTTAAGATGGAGGCTGTGGTGAAGCTGGAGACCGACATCTTGGGGTTGGAGGCGGCCTTGGAGACGGGTGTCACTCCGGATGGGCTACATGCCCTCAGCCTGAAGCAGTTCGAGTATAAGTCCCTTGTCACTGACGCTGCCAGGACCATGTATAGGGAGCAGCAGGGTAGGTTGTATGATGCTGGAGACAAGGCTGGTAAATTGATTGCTTGGCTGGATAGGAGGGAGAGAGTGAATCGTGTGGTCCCAGAGCTCCGGGTTGCGGATGAAGTGTGTGTGACTGAGCCTGGTGAGATTGTGGAGTGCTTTGCTGACCACCTCCGGGCGGTGTATTCCCCGGTGTCTGATAGAGAAGAAGACGACTCTCGTCTTCTACTACGGGATATTGTCCTGCCCGGCTTATCCGTCGAGGACCGTGAGCGGTTGGATGCCCCCTTGGCCGTCGATGAGATTGCTACTGCGATTAGCTCCCTTCGCTCGGGCAAAGCCATGGGCCCCAATGGCCTGCCGATCGAACTATACAAACTACGCCCGGATAAAATCGCGCCCTTCCTTCGTCGTATGTTTCAGGAGTCGAACGAGAGGGGTTCCCTTCCCGCCGACCAGCGTCTGGCGACTATAGTCGTGATTCCTAAGGAGGGTAAACCACGTGACCGCTGTGCTTCATATAGGCCTATCTCCCTCTTAAACGCAGAACCCAAAATCCTGGCTAAAGTCCTCGCCAACCGCTTGCTGAGCGTTATCTGTGATCTGATTCATCCGGATCAATGCGGCTTCATCCCCCACCGTAATACCGCTCTCAATCTGCGGCGTCTGCACGGCGTCCTAGCTAGGGCGAAATACTTTTCTGAACCAGCCGTAGTGGTTTCCTTGGACGCCACCATGGCCTTTGATACCATCGAGTGGCCATTCCTCTGGGCGGTCTTGGAGAAGTTTGGCTTTGGGGAGGGATTTCTTAGCTGGGTGAAGCTTCTTTATGCCGGACCAATGGCTCAGGTGGTTGTCAATGGGCGGGCTTCCCGGCCTTTTGCTCTCGGGAGGGGCACTAGGCAGGGGTGCCCGTTGTCCCCTCTGCTTTTTGCTCTTGCCTTGGAGCCGCTCGCCGCCTGGCTCCGCTGGGAGCCCTCTATCAGAGGGATCCGGTGGGCCCCGGGCTTCGAGGATCGGGTCTCGCTGTACGCGGATGATATTCTTCTGTACCTCACCTCGCCGCGACAGTCGCTTAATGTTCTATTTGATGTCCTCACTTCCTTCGGGAAAAACTCGGGTTTGATAATTAACTGGTCCAAATCTTGCGTGTACCCTATCTCTGGTGGCCCTCCCATTTTGCCGCCTCTACTTCCTATCCAAACGTCCTCATCCGGCTTTAAGTACCTGGGGGTATATGTTTCGTTGGACCCGGCGGTCCGCTATGAGCAGAACCTCCTGTCTCCACTCTGACGTTTGAGGGTGGATACGGCTCGTTGGTGTAGGTTGCCCCTGTCTCCGCTTGGTCGCGCGGCCCTGTTTAAAATGATGTCCCTTCCCAGATTTCTTTACGCACTTCAGAACTCCTTTGATGTCATTCCGGTGGCCTACTTTCGGGAGGTGGAGAGTCTGCAGACTAGACTGGTCTGGGACGGGCGGGTGCGTATCGCTCTGGCAAAGCTTACTCTCCCCTGGTATGACGGGGGCATCGCGCTTCCTGACATTAGACGGTACTATTGGGCCTCCCAACTGTCGGCAATTAACCATGCCACGTATGCTCCTGGTCTGAACCCGGCGTATGAGATGGATAAATTCCTGCTTCCCAGCGGTAATTATAACAGAGCGCTTTATTCCCGATCTGCTGGTAGGACCCTCACGGGCCCTACCAAGATTGCGGTACGGGTGTGGAAGGCGGCGAATGTAGCGATGGGCTGGAGTGAGCGTTTAACGTGTGCTACTCCCTTGTTTGCCTCAGACCGCCTGGGGAGCCTCTGGACGACGAAAGGCTTTGAGCACTGGGACACGATCGGCATTAGCAGAGTGGGGGATCTGTGGGTTAAAGGCGCGGTCAAGACCTTCGCGGCGCTCCGGAGCGAGTATGAGCTTAGTGAGAGGGAGTTTTTCCGCTACGCTCAGGTTCGGCATGCCCTGCTCTCGGTTTTTGGAGAAGGGTCCACGGTCCCTGTTTCTTCGCCCCTCGAGGACCGCATACTCGACGGTCACGTTCCCGATAGTACTATCTCTTTGATCTATAAAAAATTGATCAATAATCGGGCTGACCTCTTGGTGCGTCTACGGGAGGCATGGACGGGGGATGGGGTTGAGTTGGACGACGAGGACTGGCAGTCCGCGCTGTCATCTCCTAAGGAGGTTGCCATCCCGGCCAGTCTCCGTTTGGTCCAGCTTAAGATCCTCCATCGCGTTTACGTGACGGGTCCCCGATTGGTCTCGATGGGGTTTTCTGAGGACGGGCTCTGTAAGCGTGGCTGTGGGCACAGTGCCACCTTTCTCCACATCCTGTGGGAGTGCCGCGAGGTGGTGAAATACTGGCGTCAGGTGCATGAGGTTATGAGCCGAGTCACCGGGGTCTCGCTGTTGCCGGAGGTGCGTCGTTGTGTTCTGAATATGTGGGAGCCCAATGATTATAACGCGGCCCAGACTCGGTGGGCGGCCCTGGGGAACATGATAGCAAAGAGGGACATAGTGCAGCTTTGGGGTTCGCAGCGGCCCCCCACCGTGTCTGTCTGGAAGGAGAACATGGACTGGTGCATGTTCAGGGAAAAGACTGTGTATGTGGCTCGTGGTAAACCCGGGGCTTGGATCAGAATTTGGGGGCAGTGGAATGTGTATCGTGGAAGTATTTGTGCTCCCCCCCTGGTGGAAACGTCTGAGGTAGCCTTGTCCCCCTGATCCTTGATGGTTCCTTAATTATCTGGCACATCTGAGTATAGTTTTGGTATTCCCGTTTCTCCTCCCCACCCCTACCTCTTTGTTCCCCTTCTTCTTGACTGCCATCGGGTGGTCGGATATGGAAGTGCCCCTGCTGTGGCCCGACGCCCATCTCATGTTTTCTTGCCTCGCTTTTGTTTTAAGTTGTTATTTATGTTAATAAGGGTGTATCCTGATTTCCTTTATGTGCAGTCTGATCTTCTGTAGGGTGCGGAGCCCCGGTGGGCCAGTCATTGTGTTTGCACTGTTTGAACTTTTACCTACTAGCGGCCGGCCCAGGTGGTTGTAGGCCCGTGCTTGTAACCTTCTTTCTGCACAATAAAAAATTTCAAAAAATAAAAATAAAAAATAAATAAAATAGATCTATTTTTTGGAATGATTGGCTATCTCTAGGTCTTAAATGGACTCATCAACTCTTTCATGATGGTTCTTTTATCCCCTTTTCTGTTCTTCAAGATCGTTTCTCTCTCCCCCTCTCTTCTTATCCCAAATATATTCTATTACGAACGGCGGCTCAAGCTACTTTTGATGCTCTTATGGGTACATCCATTCAATATAACTCTTCTCTCATTTCCTTACCATTTTTACATTCTTCTCCATCTGCGTCTCAAATTTACAAAAAATTACGAGATTCGTCTGCTCATCGAGTGAAATCTGTTGTGGAATGTGCTTGGGAATCAGATTTAGATGACTGTTTTCCGCTTACTACCTGGGATAACATTTGGATCAAAATAAGGAAATCGTCTAGAGCGGCAAATACAACTCAAACTCTATTTTTTATATACAATAGACTTTTAATCACCCCACATAAACTACACCACATTGACCCTTCTATCCCATCCATCTGTTGGTCCTGTTCGGCTTTAGTGGCTGATCTTAAACATATGTTGTTTACTTGCCCTGCTGTTCACCTTTTTTGGGGCAAAGTTTGGCAACAAATCAATTCCATTTTTTCCACCAGTTTCCCCTTTTCTCTTTCTCATATTTTTCTTGGGAGTCTCTCACAAATGTGGTCCTCCTCCAACACTGATACCTCTATTGTTGATCTCCTTCTTGCTGTGGCATTTCAACAAATCACGAAAGCTTGGAAGGATACCTCCCTTATTTCCTATCAAGCATGGTGGTATGGGGTTTGCTATAACCATAGACTAGATAGAGCTTATGTCCACCCTATTTCCCTTGCGATTAAAAGGGACTTATTATGGTTACCCATTACCTCTTTTCTGAATTTGTCTGCCCAACCCATTCCCTTACATAATCCTTGCAGGGAGGAAGTACCTAAACCTCCTTGATGTTCTTGTTATTATTAATAATTCTGATAGTATTAATGTATGAAATTTGCCAATTTGTTCTATCTCTTGTTGAATATTAATTCCTGTATTATGAAATCATATTTTTTCTTTATACTGCCAATTATTTAATATATTGTTGTAATATGTTTCTGATGATATCCCTTTTTCTTTCCTTCTTTTCTTCTCTCTCTTTTTCTCTCTACTTCTTTTTATTGTTCTGAAATGTTTTACATTGTATTTTTTACCACAAATGTATATTATTATTGTACTGCAACTTTTTCGTTCTTCAATAAAATCCTCTTTAAACTGAAAAAAAGGTGTTTAGTTGTGTCCGTAGAGCTTTTGGTCCTGATGCCACTGCACCTCCTGCACTATTCAAATCA
This sequence comes from Triturus cristatus, assembly GCF_964204655.1. NCBI lineage: Eukaryota > Metazoa > Chordata > Amphibia > Caudata > Salamandridae > Triturus > Triturus cristatus. Next base: position 509,489,038 of record NC_140588.1, read on the forward strand.
TCAATCTGCTGCCTGCTAGATAACTGCACTTGTGACTGTCTTGTTTAATAGTGAAATGTAGCAATAATCTAGGTTTAGTGGGGTCCCTAGAGGTTTTGGCTCCAGTGCTACTGCACCTGCTGCACCATTCAAATCAAATCCCTTTCAACTGCAAGGTAACTGCAACTGTGGCTTCCTGTTCAATAGTCAAATATAGCAATATTGCGTTTTTAGAGGAGTTCTGACAACTTTTGGGCCTGGTGCCACTGCACCTGCTGCACCATTAAAAATTCAAACCATGACTCTTTTGTCTACAACGTAACTGCACTTGTGGTTGCCTGTATAAGAATACAATATAGCAATATATAGTTGTGTAATGGGGTGCCTGGAGCTTTTGGTTCTGGTGCCACTGCACCTACTGCACTATTGAAATCATGGCTCTAGTGCTTGCTAGATAACTGTACTTATGACTCCCTGTTTAGTTGCACCATTAAAAAAATTACCCTGTTGCCGGCAAGATAACTGCAACTGTGACTGCCTGTTTAGTAGTAAAATCTAGCAATAGTTGGTGTTTAGTGGCGTTATAACAACTTTTGGTCCACTGCCACTGTACCTGCTGCACAATTTAAATCAAACCCTTTCTACTGCAAGGTAACTGCAAATGTGACTGCCTGTTTAGTAGTAAAATATACCAATATTAGGTGTTTAGAGGAGTTCTGACAACTTTTTGGCCCGGTGCCACTGCACCTACTGCACCATTCAAATCATGACCCTAGTGCCTGAAACATAACTGCACTTTTGACTGCATGTTTAGGTGTACAATATAGCAATAATCGGTGTATAGTGCAAATAAAGGTACTGAGGCATGAATAGGAAATGCCACAAACATTCTAAGCTAAAGCATCTGCTTTACACACAACTAAGTAAAAAAAGTATGCATTCCAGCATACTGTTAGAAGCTGTCTGCCTTTTCCATGTGAAGAGATCTTATCTTGGCAGTGAATGGGGCATAAACAGTGTGAACAGATTCAGTAGAAGTATTGTAAATACGTGCAGCCAGGGCAAGTTAACATACATAAATTCCACACAAAAGCAAATGAACACAGTAATTATCTTGACAGTGAATGGGGCATAAACAGTGTGAACAGATTCAGTAGAAGTATTGTAAATGCGTGCAGCCAGGGGAAGTTAACAGACATAAATTCCACACAAAAGCTAATGAACACAGTAATTTCGGAATTGTGAACTGATAGGAGCCCCTTTTAAGATATTAAAGAGAAGAGATTTCACAAGCACAGTGCAAGAGCTGTGCAGGCGAAACCCAAAAATAGTGGTTTTGCTGCATCTTCTGTACCTGTTCACCAATATCCCTTTGCTGCTTCTGGACGGTGATATGCAATCTCAATAGTTGTCTTTCGGATTTTATCTGGCCATGGGGAGGCACCCGGTCGCCTTGGAGATATTGCTTCTGCCCTTGGATGCTAGGGGTCTGGGGTCAAAGGATTATGAGTTGTTGTAATTTGCAACACAAAAATCATGGCTTCTGAGAAGTAACTCGCTGTTTGAGCACACACTAATGAGGTATAGTATCTATTTGCATTTATATCATAAACACAATTCCAGAAAAGAGATTCTTGGTCTTTAATTTTCTTTCGTTAGTTGTACAGCCAACACGTGTTTCGTCATTTAGGACAATATCCCACAACTTCCTCAGGGCTGGAAACATAATTTAAAAACAATTGTAGTGTCTTGAGAACAAAACACACTGTATATATTTATTGTAGTCAAAACCCAAACTAAGCAATTCAAAATTATTGTATGGCCACATATAGGACTCAATCCATTACACCGACAAGTATATTTCAAAATCATTTTGCCTGTGCAAGCACCAAATACACAGATTTTGTGCAAGTCTATCAAACAATGACAGTGTAGTATCCTGGGACATGGCGCATTTACCATATCACTCAATAGGTAAGTTTGTGCCCAAATATCGCAAACTCACAGTGTAAAGTAGTGGACATTGGTGCACTTATCCTTATCTCTCTCTGTGTAGGAGAGTGACCAGTCGTAAAAAAAGACATATTGGCATACCTGTCTTGCTATATCAAACCACTCTGAACCTGGAAAATGTAATGCGGTAAACACATCATATGAGTCAGACATATGCCTGGGATATTGGAAAAATGCCACACTATACACATTTCCCAAGGAAAATGTCCTATCTCTGCACCAGAATACAACAAGAGGGACAAAAGAGGCCTTTTCCATTCCCAAAGGAATGGGAGGTCCAGTAGGAACAGGGGCCCCTAGTACAACGATAACAAAAGGTGTTCCTATAGTTCCTCAGAAAATAGAGTGGAGTCCACAAGAAGGCCAGAAGAAATTAGATGCACCATGTAGATCTGGTTGGAAATCCATATGTCGGATTTAAATGCCCTCACACACCCTTGCAGGTGTCATGCTTCATCATTTGGGCTGCTCCTCGTCGGGCCAGCGGTGCAATGCCCGACAGGCTCCCTAAGAAGGGGCACTTTAACGGAGATCTTTTATCCAACTGCCGTATTGGTGAAGTGCGGGTGTGGGGCCTGGTTAATGTAGATATATGAAAGTGTGGTTAAAATAAGGTCAGGAGTGCATGGTGAGAATGAATTTTATTCAGATGGCCTCCTAACCTAAATTAAAAACGTGTAGACATGGCACTTATTTGAGTATAATGTCTCTTATTAAGGTGACATGTGATTATAAAGAATCTGTCAACATGTTTCTCGCCTTGAGTAACTATACTCGCGATTCGTCAGGACCTTTTAGAAAAACTATCTACATTTAACAACCTAATCAAGTTAAGGTTATTAACAACCTGAGTATTATGTTCAAACTCAATACCTGTTGTATGTCAGGAACTACCTGAAAAGAAGAAGAGGTATGGTCAAACATATACATAGGTGCTATTCAAACAACTAATTGGACAGCTTTCAGTGTGACTCACACTCTGTGACTTAAAAAGAACGTGGTGCGGTGTCGCAGCATCAATCAAGATTTATAAAACAAGGTAGTGGTGGATCCCACGGTGAGCTAAAGTGACTACTCACTAGTGTGGAACATCTATTAAAAACAGCAGAAATCCATACATATATGACTCACCCTAATCAGTCATTGTCCTGGGATCAACAGTACTCAGTGTACTGTATATGAGTGTATATTTCTCAAAGTTTAGGACTGAATCAGATGAGATTTACATCAATCAGGAGATCCAATCTGGTTGTTTTTGTTTAAAGCAATAAAGGATTAAGTAAACGAAAATGGTATCTAAGCTCAAAAGTCTCGTATTCAACATAATGATTATCATTCCCCTCGCTATCTAATGAGGCTTGAGGTAGTCTTATGACCGATTAAGAGACGTGAGCTATTCTTTTGCCAAGTAATATTAAGGTTGTCACTGATTCAAAGCATCTATTGGTCGCTTGACCTCGACCAGACTAATCATATGTACGTTTTTATGCTCCATAGAAACGTATCTTATAGTCAGGGCAGGCAGGATAGAGATTTTATATAGTATGCATGTAGTAGGGTAACAAGCTTGATTTAGAAAAATTATCCCGTTCGGTCTAGTATATTATCACCAATACGAATTGTATACTAGTTAGAACTTAATATGGGTTGTCAAACATTCAGCGTTTAGTCGATAGCCCAAGGTAGAGTCTATAGGTGGTCGCCTACTACTAAGTTGTCGATGGGTTTATTCGGACCGACACTATTATGCATTGTGTTATTCTCAATGTTAATCATGACTGCTGTGTTTAGTCAATCTCTCCTCAAACGTATTAAAGCATTATGTTGGTCGTGTGTAGCATGTGTTGTGAAAAGAGTGAAGTATTAAAACTGTTCGTTACTCACATTCCTCCTCCTCACGTAGTGCGCTCTGACCTACCCTCTCCACCGAGTCCGCGAGGTGGCGTGGTGGAGAGAGGCGTAGGACTTATGCGCGGGGTTGTGTCATGTGACTACCAGTGGAGTTTCGTGGCTATACCCATTGCTAGAGAGGAGTTTCTATGGCAGACATTTTGAAGTAGGACTCATAGTAACTGTTTCCATAAAAATGTTGAGAGGAATGGCATCAGACTGTGAAGAGAAACTCTAAATAACAGTGCGCCACAATGGACTCGAGGAGTATTATGCGCATGTAAATCGCGTAGGTTCGGGTATTCTCACGAAAACATAGCCATAGGGAATGTATAAGGATACATTATTTTCCTCCCGGAGTGTGGCAGCCATATTGGAGTGGAGTGTGCAACGTGTTAGTTCACGTAATATAGGGGGATTCGTCAATGAATAAAGACCGATGTCATGTTAATATGATGGTGAAATCGCATCATAAAAATACCGTTAATTTCCATTTAGTTCGTCCACATGAAAGTAAATGTTTTGAATGTTGTAAACAAATCACCATGCATAGTGTGGGAGAAAATAAGGGAAAAAAAATTAATGTCTATTGGTAAAGGGTTTAAAACAGCCTAACCAATTCAGTACAATGTGATCAGTAACAAATGGTGTTCGTCCAATGGTCAGATTAGACCTTGATTGCGCCCCAGGGGATGTCATCGTTAAGACCATTGGTATCAGTGGACAAGCGATGTATCCACCGCTGTTCTTTCGCAAAGAGACTTTGTTTAGTTATATTTGGATTTGCTTCCAAAATCAACCATTTAACTGAGTCTGGTGAGTGTTTACGTTCAAGGAAATGGGTACTTATTTTGGTGTTATTCTTCAGGCAGCGGAAATTACTGCGGTGTTCCGTAATGCGTAGTTTAATAGGGCGAGTTGTCATCCCTATGTAGTAGAGATTGCAGGGGCAAATTAGGAGGTAGATGCAATTCGCAGTATTGTAGTTGGTATGTTCTCTCATTTCCCAAGTGAAGGTGTTGTTAAGAGTTATAGTCTTGTGTGTAGATGTAAAGGCGCAGTACACTTGATGAATACAAAAGTGAGGCAGCCATTCTTGAACAGAACTTGACTGAAAGAGCATACCCTCAGAGGTGTATTGCACTGTCGAAAAAACGGGCACGGAATAATCACAGAGAGGGCCTGTTGGAACATACAACTAAAAATAAACCAGAGGTACTGACGTGCATTACTACATTCACACCAGCATCCAACGACCAAGGTGTTGAAAAAACATTGGAACATACTCAATACAGGCTCTATGAATATTGATCCACCACGATTTGCATACAGACGCTCGAGAAACATCAAAGATATGCTCATCAAAACTAGACCAAAACCCAAAACAAAAACTTTACAGCAAACATTGTGGCACCTCCCAAAAGTCAAAGGGCACTACCCGTGTGGAGGATGTAGTGCATGCACCTTTACATCTACACACAAGACTATAACTCTTAACAACACCTTCACTTGGGAAATGAGAGCACATACCAACTGCAATACTGTGAATTGAATCTACCTCCTAATTTGCCCCTGCAATCTCTACTACATAGGGATGACAACTCGCCCTATTAAACTACGCATTACGGAACACCGCAGTAATTTCCGCTGCCTGAAGAATAACACCAAAATAAGTACCCATTTCCTTGAACGTAAACACTCACCAGACTCAGTTAAATGGTTGATTTTGGAAGCAAATCCAAATATAACTAAACAAAGTCTCTTTGCGAAAGAACAGCGGTGGATACATCGCTTTTCCACTGATACCGATGGTCTTCACGATGACATCCCCTGGGGCGCAATCAAGGTCTAATCTGACCATTGGACGAACACCATTTGTTACTGATGACATTGTACTGAATTGGTTAGGCTGTTTTAAACCCTTTACCAGTAGACATTAATGTTTTTTTCCCTTTTTTTCTCCCACACTATGCATGGTGATTTGTTTACAACACTCAAATCATTTACTTTCATGTGGACGAACTAAATGGAAATTAACGGTATTTTTATGATGCGATTTCACCATCATATTAACATGACATCGGTCTTTATTCATTGACGAATCCCCCTATATTACGTGAACTAACACGTTGCACACTCCACTCCAATATGGCTGCCATACTCCGGGAGGAAAACAATGTATCCTTAAACATTCCCTATGGCTATGTTTTCGTGAGAATACCCGAACCTACGCGATTTACATGTGGATAATACTCCTCGAGTCCATTGTGGCGCACTGTTATTTAGAGTTTCTCTTCACAGTCTGATGCCATTCCTCTCAACATTTTTATGGAAACAGTTACTATGAGTCCTACTTCAAAATGTCTGCCATAGAAACTCCTCTCTAGCAATGGGTATAGCCACGAAACTCCACTGGTAGTCACATGACACAACCCCGCGCATAAGTCCTACGCCTCTCTCCACCACGCCACCTCGCGGACTCGGTGGAGAGGGTAGGTCAGAGCGCACTACGTGAGGAGGAGGAATGTGAGTAACGAACAGTTTTAATACTTCACTCTTTTCACAACACATGCTAAACACGACCAACATAATGCTTTAATACGTTTGAGGAGAGATTGACTAAACACTGCAGTCATGATTAACATTGAGAATAACACAATGCATAATAGTGTCGGTCCGAATAAATCCATCGACAACTTAGTAGTAGGCGACCACCTATAGACTCTTCCTTGGGCTATCGACTAAACGCTGAATGTTTGACAACCCATATTAAGTTCTATCTAGTATACAATTCGTATTGGTGATAATATACTAGACCGAACTGGATAATTTTTCTAAACCAAGCTCGTTACCCTACTACATGCAGACTATATAAAATCTCTATCCTGCCTGCCCTGACTACAAGATACGTTTCTATGGAGCATAAAAACGCACATATGATTAGTCTGGTCGAGGTCAAGCGACCAATAGATGCTTTGAATCAGTGACAACCTTAATATTACTTGGCAAAAGAATAGCTCATGTTTCTAATCGGTCATAAGACTACCTCAAGCCTCATTAGATAGCGAGGGGAATGATAATCATTATGTTGAATACGAGAATTTTGAGCTTAGATACCATTTTCGTTTACTTAATCCTTTATTGCTTTAAACAAAAACCACCAGATTAGATCTCCTGATTGATGTAAATCTCGTCTGGATCAGTCCTAAACATTGACGAATATACACTCATGTACAGTCCACCGAGTACTGTTGATGCCAGGACAATGACTGATTAGGGTGAGTCATATATGTATGGATTTCTGCTGTTTTTAATAGATGTTCCACACTGGTGAGTAGTCACTTTAGCTCACCGTGGGATCCACCACTACCTTGTTTTATAAATCTTGATTGATGCTGCGACACCGCACCACGTTCCTATTAAGTCACAGAGTGTGAGTCACACTGAAGGCTGTCCAATTAGTTGTTTGAATAGCACCTATGTATATGTTTGACCATACCTCTTCTTCTTTTCAGGTAGTTCCTGACATACAACAGGTATTGAGTTTGAACATAATACTCAGGTTGTTAATAACCTTAAAATGATTAGGTTGTTAAATGTAGATCGTTTTTCTAAAAGGTCCTGACGAATCGCGAGCATAGTTACTCAAGGCGAGAAACATGTTGACCGACTCTTTATAATCACATGTCACCTTAATAAGAGACATTATACTCAAATAAGTGCCATGTCTACACGTTTTTAATTTAGGGTAGGAGGCCATCTGAATAAAATTCATTCTCACCAGGCACTCCTGACCTTATTTAACCACACTTTCATATATCTACATTAACCAGGCCCCACACCCGCACTTCACCAATACGGCAGTTGGATAAAAGATCTCTGTTAAAGTGCCCCTTCTTAGGGTGCCCGTCGGGCATTGCACCGCCGGCCCGACGAGGAGCAGCCCAAATGATGAAGCATGACACCTGCAAGGGTGTGTGAGGGCATTTAAATCCGACATATGGATTTCCAACCAGATCTACATGGTGCATCTAGTTTCTTCTAGCCTTCTTGTGGACTCTACTCTATTTTCTGAGGAACTATAGGAACACCTTTTGTTATCGCTATCTCTGCACCATTTATACTTCCGTCCTGGCCAGTAGGTAGTTGAACTCGAAATCCAAAATCTGAACAGGAAGCAGAAATCTGTATAAGTGTGCTAATGAAACCACCTTTATAAAATCTCCAGAGAATGCGGAAACCATCTCATCTTCAATCTGCATAAGCTGCCCAACCAGATTGTCTCCACGTCTCAGTATACCTCTGTAATGGTAAGTAATCAAATATCATCAAGTATGATGTATTCACTGCCTAATACTGATCTAAAATGCAATAAAACAGAGTAGAAGCCTATGTAAGTGGACTTATAAGCTAGTTCATTATTACATGCAGCCCCAGATATTCCAAACCTTGTACGGTAATGAGTGGTATCGTTATGAATATCTGACAACATAGTGTGATTATTATGTTGAAGCCTTATAGCCCCAATAAAACAATTTATAGTCTGAATCTTATTAGAAAATACATATGCCCCATGCTGGTGAAATGCGCCGTTAGGTAAAAGGACCACAAATCCTGCCCAAAGACAATTAATAAATCTGTGGAAAAATACTCACAAAAAATCCAATAGCACGTATGACTCCACCGTTAACCAGAGTGCGATGATTATAAACCAGACCATATTGTCAATATACGAATGCAAACGGGGGTGCACTGGGAACATGCAGTATAACAACCAAGACTTAGGCTCACCTGACAAGGACGCCGATCCGCGTCACGTCGTCAGGAATGAACAGCAAACGGGCGCTACATATTGCCTGAGCGATATAAAGCTATTAAACAATTAACAGAAAGAGACCAGAATCGGCGTCTATAAGCATCGGCCTATAGAACAAAATGTGACAAAATTCACAACCTTTTGCAACAACTCCACCATACTTCTAAGAGGACGCCTATCCACGTCCCATCTGCTCTGTGTCTCCCGCCGACTATGATCCGATGCAGAAGCTGGTTAAATCAGTTCATATCCTCCTAGTTATGTAAACTACCAAATCTATAACATAATTTCAGGTGTTAAGGCTTTGCATCAAAATGTAACAGTAATCTCCTACATTATAATTCACAATTGCAGTAAGTCTAACCAGTGTGTGACAAGTACATGTGAGGCATGTTTTTAGGTAATTTGACCTGATTGATACAGTATACATCATAATTCACCCAGAAAGTACTGCAATTCCAGGTCAGTGTTCAGACCACGCTCAACAGCTTGTAGACACATGATCCAAGTAGTTTCCCTGCATCTAGACACAGTTCCCTGTTACCTCCTCTGGGGTCTGCCTCTACATAATCAATACCATGAGAACGTAAACATCTTATATGAACCCTGCGAACTGCAATCCTTAATGTATATAGCCATTGAGTATCTTGTGTCTTGGTATTTTATGGCTCTCGTGTGTTCGTTAATCCTTTCTTTCACTAATCTAATCGTACTTCCTATGTAAAACTGTCCGCATTTAAATTCCAGCATATATATCACATATTTGGTGTTACAGTTGATCTTATATCTGATTTCATAAGATCTCCCATCTATATCCAAAAAGGATTTCTTTTTGTCCATTGCAAATTTGCATACAGCACAGCTACCACATTTATAAAACTTCTGGACCTTTGGGTAAACCAACTCTCATTTGGTTTAGCTCTAGGATTACTTGGGCTCAATAGGGATCTGATATTGTTCCCGCTTCTGTATGTGATGCATGCAACATCAGTGATGTACTCCTCAAGGGTCTTGTCTGAGCATGGAATATGCCAATGTATGAGCATGCTCTTTCTCAATATCTTGGACATATCATTATAATCTGTGATCAGTCTTATTTTCCTTGGTGCTTCGTCCTTAGACTGCCTCTCTCTCAGTGTATCTGATCTATTGACCTTTGAGACCTTTCGTTCTGCTTTTTGATTGGGGCTATAAGGCTTCAACATAATAATCACACTATGTTGTCAGATATTCATGATGATACCACTCATAACCGTACGAGGTTCGGAATATTTTGGGCTGCATGTAATAATGAACTAGCTTATAAGTCAACTTACATAGGCTTCCACTCTGTTTTGTTGCATTTTAGATCAGTATTAGGCAGCGAATACATTGTACTTGATGATTTTTGATTACCTACCATTACTGGGGCATACCTAGACGTGGAGATGATATTGTTGGGCAGCTTATGCAGATTGAAGGTAAGATGGTTTCCGCATTCTATGGAGATTTTTTATAAAGGTGGTTTCATTAGCACACTGATACAGATTTCTGCTTCCTGTACAGATTTTGGATTTTGAGTTCGGCTACCTACTGGCCGTGACGGAAGTATAACCGGCGCAAAGGCAGGACAAATGTGTATATTGTAGCATTTTTCCATTATTCCAGGTATACGCCTGACTCATATAATGTGCTTACCTCATTCAATTTTCCAGGTTCAGAGTGGGTTGATATAGCAAGACAGGTATGCCAATATGTCTTTTTTGAAGACCTTCGAGTGTATTCTGACCACTCACCTACACAGAGAGAGATAAGGATAAGTGCACCTATGTCCACTACTTTACACTGTGAGTTTGCGATATTTGGGTACAAACTTACATATTGAGTGATATGATAAATGCACCGCGTACCAGCATACTACACTATCATTGTTTGATAGACTTGCACAAAATCTGTGTATTTGGTGCTGGCACATGCACAATGATTTTGAAATATACTTGACTTTGTAATGGATTGAGTCCTATAAGGGACGATACACTGATTTTGAATTGCTTGATATGAGTTTCCACTACACTAAATATGTACAGTGTGTATTGTTCTCAACACACTACAATTGTTTTAAAATTATTTTTCCAACCCTGAAGAAGTTGTGGCATATTGTCCTAAATGACGAAACAAATGTTGGCTGAACAACTAAGAGAAGTAAATAAAAGACTTAGACTCTCTATTTTGGAATTGTGTTTATGATATAAATGCAAATAGATGCTATAACTCATTAGTGTGTGCTCGAGCAGCGAGTTACTATTGAGACAGTTCCTTTAGGATGCATTAAAAGGGTAGGGTGGTTCCCCATCCCTAGGAGCACCAAATTTTTAGAAACTGAGCCCAGAAAGAGTGAGCGCCATTTCCACACATTTTCCCATCACCAGCCCATACAAACCACGGCTTCTGATCTGGATTGCTCAGGAGGCCCTGTCTGAAGTGAGGTATCTCTTGCTTATGATGAGCCGGTCTATGGTGTTTCGTGACGTCCTGAGGGATGTTCCACGTGGTATACGGATGCCACTTTTGTTCTTGGTGGCTCAACACTGTTGCTCACAAGATCTGTGCCACAGGCATTGCTCCCTGGATCTCGCTCTCTGGTATTTGCCCAGCTTCACTGTGGTCAGGATGATCGCTTGCAAGTTGCCATGGAGAAGTGCCTCCCATATGTCCGTGGGGAAGCTATTTGAGTTGGTGGCTTCCTTTACGTCTGAGGAGCGATAAGGCATAGACACATTTCCACTGGGACAATTCCTGATGCTCGCAGAGCTTTGGGAGTTGATAGGGAGCATTTGGGGGGACCAGGTGTTAAGCCTGCTACTGACCCTGCCTTGCACACACTGCTAACATGGAGTCCCAGGGAGACATGGGCTCACAAACGTGATGAGGTGTTGGGATGAGGGCCGGGACCAGTGCTTCTTGGCCTCTGGTGCTGATGGTGTCGGGACTTACACATTAATCTAAGGGAAATGCTTGACTGAAATTGTTGCAATTTTATTATGTGCATCATACGCATCTGACTCAGCACGGCTGCATAGGAGGTCTGGTATTGCTTCAGATAATTGCCCCAGGTGAGATTGTGACCACAGAGACTTTTATCACATGATGTGACAGTGCCCCGCATTACAAGCCTTTTGGTCAACATTTGTGATTATCTCATACACATAAAGGGCAGCCATCACATTAACACCCTGAAAACATGCTTGCTGGACCTTATGCCCCACCCTATGGCAGACGAGGGCAGGAGTAAGTTAATTGATTTGGTTATTGCATTAGTGAATTGGGCGATTACAATGCGCTGGAGGACGGCTTCTCTCCCCTCCGTGTCTGCATGAAAATTTGACCTCAGCCTTTGGGTAAGTGCTGAAGACCATGTGATGCAACGACTATGATACAAGGCAGGACAGGACACAAAAGTTACAGGGTGGATATAATAGTACTGGCCTGCGACCACCATAACTGGTGATTACCCCATCTAACTTTGGCTGCACTACTATGCCTACACTCTGTATAAAGAACATGTTAGTCACTATTCAGCTCCGTCCCAGGGTGTCCTTTCTTACTGACATTCCCTGGTGCTCACCACACCGCCAGTCCGGCTATGCAACTGCCCTTACAATGATGGAAGATCTTCTTGTTTGTTATGTTCTAGTGTGCTCCACGTAGTGCCTAGTGCAATATGATATGCATTAGCTATGTGTGCATAACTGGACATGGACCCTGTTTCCCCTGCTTGTTATGTACGAGGTAGACAAATGTACATAGCCTTGTGCACTGTGAGGCCAGGTACGTGTCTTCTCTCCTCTAGTTTTTTTTAATACTCAGTGTATGCAAATAGTTCAATAAAGAGCAATCTAAAAAAAAGGGAACCAAGGTAAGACCACCACACACTAATCTGATGTTTCTCACGTTTACTGTGGCTTTTCTTGTAACAACCACAATCCCAAACTGCATGAACACTTAGTGAACTTTGGAATAATTTGACCCTGACAGGCATCAAAAGCATTCTTCATCAGATGAGCACAATTACTGGCATAGAACAAACAAATTAAAAATAATCTCCATGTTTTTTCATTTAAACCCCACATGCTTTTAAAACCTTCCCAGTCTTAAAATGAAATCCCAGGGCATGATTCACAAAGGTAAACATACACTTTTATGTAAGTTTATGAATTTTTGTACTTCTGAACGAAATTCTACAAGTAGAATCTTTATGACTGCAGAATTTTGGCTCTCGTGACGGAGACTCAGCACATAATAGATAGGCAGTCATAAAGATACTACTCATAAACTTGCTTTGTGAATTGCAAAAAATCATAAACTTACACAAAAGTGTGAGTTCACCTTTGTGAACAATGCCCTCAGTATTAAAAATACTTACAAGCACTGGATAAACATGGGATTGTGCAGCAATGCAAATTACATTTACATTGTTCAAATATTTCAGGTATATTAATATTTGGACTTTGCTTGTCTCATAGTTATATTTTACTTTGAATATTTGTTGCCAAAAATTATATCTTTCACATGATCGAAACTAAAAACCTATGCTCTTCTAACCTTATTGTGCACATATATCCTGTTCAGATTTTGAAGCAATATGGCATCCTGTATGTCCTATAGATGGAAAACTAAACAAATAATCTAATATTAAAATATGAATTTTTAGAAAGTGCATGTCATTGTGCTTTTGACCTGAAAACCGTACTTATTGAGACACTAAAAGCAGAACCTAGCGAGTGGCATTACTTTAATGGCATAAAACACACCAATTTGATCTTTTCCATGATTTACCTCTTTCTATTTCTACTGTGAAATTACATTGGTTAATCTTATCGACGAAGTTATCTCTTTAGCCAACCCGTTCCCTCAAACTGTCTTTAAAGAAGATTCCTTAATTTAGATTTTGAAGGTCAATGAACTATGTCTAGGAATTTGCAGCTCATTTGTGGGAAAATCTTGTTATCATCTTAGGTCTCCTAAAAGGGCAAAGATCACTTTTTTGGGGAATCTGGAGCACCAGGGGCTGCTACTAGAGGGTGCCGCCGACCTCGATTTTCAGGTTATGTAGATGGCAATTGCTCTTGGCTTTTTGTTTTATTAAATAAGGGCTTTTAGCCCTTGCTAGGTGCTGCCTCAGTGCTTGGCTGCCTCTCGCACTTGTTGTGATGAGTTATGTAGTCAGGCGCTTTTGGGAGGGACACATGCTCTAGTGAGCATGTGTCCCACTGCATTTTTCTTTTGAAAAAAAATCCCTAACCAGCCTCAGGACTGACCTAGCGCCAGCTCTGGCCTGCAATTTTCGGGGGTCTGTCGAGACCTCCCATTCATGAAGCACGATGGATTAAGCCCAGATCTGTGACTGGAGGTGAATGTTTTGCCAATGTGCAACATTCCGTCCATCATCTTGTGTGTTCTGCTGTTCGCCCTATGTGGGAAGGGTATGCCCAGACGTGGGTCCCGTGCTCACTACGCCACTGGAGTCAAGCTATCCTGGCTGAAGAGGGGTGAAACCCCGAAACCGGTCGTAGGATGCTTGATTCCGGTCCAGGGAAGACATGGCTTGGCAATTCGGGCTGGACTGTTCCCATGCGGCACAGGGTCAAGACTGATTTGCATATGGCCATGTCTGAACTGGGGTGGCGTGGTGAGCAAATTAACAATGGATTAAACCCAGATCTGTGACTGGGGGTGAATGTTTTGCCAATGTGCAACATTCCGTCCATCATCTTGTGTGTTTTGCTATTCATGAAGCACAGCAGCATCATATTTACAAGCAGTTCCAGGCATCTAGGGCAGTAGCCCTGTATTCACAGTCTGCCTGTTAATCACTTTCACAGGCTACACCCAACATCCTTTCCCAACTTAGCACCTCTGATTTTTTGGGAAAGGGTGTTGCTTGCGGTCTGTGAAGAGTTGTAGGCATGGGACTCGAGGTCACAGAGTCATGAGATACATTGTTGTTTAAAATGGGAGTATCTGGTTAGCAGGCTTATACCATGTCCTATTAGGGGCCCTTCCTTCTAATCAGGGTAAGGGAATTACACTTCTTAAATAACCCCTTCTAACCCCCTGGCTATCATGGCACAAGCAGTCAGGCTTATCTCAGAGGCAAAGTGGAAAGCATTTGCACAAAACACATAGTAATACTGTGAAAACACTACAAAAGGACACCACACCAGTTTTAGAAAAATAGCCAATATTTATCTGTGAAAAACAAGACCAAAATGATACAAATCCAACATACAGTATTTCCAAATACAAATATTGCAAGAAAAAACCTTAAAATACAGTTCCATGAAGTCGATAGCTCTGTCGGAGGCTATCAGAACGTCGTGAGCAAACAAATCCAACAGTTCAGGCAGACAGCAGCATTGGGGGCCAGCTACGGTGTAGGAAAGACTCGCAAACAGTACCTTGGAAATGCAGGACATTGTGAACCTTGCGACGAGCTCCGAAGAAGTGGTGTCATCGGTAATGGTTCCGGAGGTCAGTGCAGGAGTCATTGGGCCCTCAAAGTCACACGTTTTGCAGACCAAACTCTGTGAGGTTGAAGTCAGGAGGGCTGGCGTCGGAGCTGCTGTGCGAAGTGGAGTGTTGCGGTGAGCAGTTTCTTCAGGTTGCGGTGCAGGCAGTGACTCGGTTATGGCACCCACCGGTGTTGCTGAAACCAGGGCTGAGGTGAAAAGTGGGACGGTTCTCAACGCAGTCCTGGCAAGTCATGGTGCAAGCAGCAGCATCATCATTGCTGAAACGCTGTAAATTGTAGTCTATCTGGAGTCAATGGCATCAGTGGACTAAGTCTGCGGTGTGGGATGGGGCGGTGTATCGAGTAACTTACAAGTGGTGCCCCCAGGCCATGTTGCAGTTGGGGATACCTGGGTGGGGATATGAAGCGAGGCGGTGCCCTAAGATCATGGTGCAAGCAGAGACTTGGTGGAGGAGTCGGGCATTGTCGTTGTTGAGACGAGGGCTGTGATGCAAAGCCGGCGGTTCGTTCTGCGGTGCCAACAGGTCATGGAGCCAGCAGCGGTGTCATTGACCGTGCTGGGTTATTTTTCTTCTGTTGCAGCACAAAACACACAGTTCCCAGTGCTGGTAGCAGATGGTCTTGAAGTCTTTGCTGTTCCTGAGACTTCATGAACAGGGGGCCAGCAGTATCTCAAGCCCTTGGCGATACTTAGGAAAATAAGTTGCAGAAAGTCCAGTCCAGTCCTTTCACTACCCAAGACAATAGCAATCACTGTAGGCCAACACAGCAAAGCACAGAGCAAAGTGATAGTTCCTCTTGACAGCTTCTCCAGCTCTTCTTCTTGGCAGGTTCCTTAGTCCAAAAGAGTTTGAAAGTTCTAGGGTCAGGGGCTTAATATTTATATTACCTTTCCCTTTGAAGTTTTAGGCAGCAATTCCCTCTTGCTCAGTCAAAACCAGTTCTGTCCTCTCTAGACAAGTTTCACTACAGGAGGTGGAGACAGCATTCTGCAGAGCATACACAGCCTTTATAGGTGCTAGTGAAAACTCCTCCCACCACTCTAAATACAGAAAGGTCTATTCAGCCTGGCTATGAGTCACTCAGGAAAGGCAGGACACACCTCAAACCCCCTTGTGACTGACTAGTGGGAATGTACATGCCCATTTCCTATCACTCCAAAACCAGACGGTGAATACACAAACAGGTGGAGGCACAGAGGATGTTTAGACAAGAAAATGCCCAGTTTCCAAAAGTGGCATTTTCAAACACACAATTTAAAAACTAACTTTACTAAAAGATGTGTTATAAAATTCTGAGCTCAGGGAGCTTAAACTCCATTTCTCTATATTTTCCTAATTGAAAGTTACACTTGTAAAATGTTATAAGGCAGCTCCAATGATCACCTAAGGGAAAGACAGCCTTTCAATAGTGAAAAATGAAATGCATAGTATTTCACTATCAGGACATGTAACACAAACTACTACATTTCCTACCTTTCACAAGTATTTCACTATCAAGACATGTAACACACACTACTACATGTCCTACCTTTCACATACATTGCACCCTGCTCATGGGGAGACCTTGGGCCTAACTTAGGGGTGGCATATGTAGGACAAGAGAAGGTTAGGGCCTGGCAAGTGGGTGCACTTGCCAGGTCGACATGGCAGTAAACACTGCATGCAGACACTGCAGTGGCAGGTCTGAGACACCTTTGAAAGGCTTCTTGGGTGGGTGGCACAGCCAGTGCTGAGGGCCCACTAGTAGCATTTGATTTACATGCCCTGGGCACACACAGTGCACTGTACTAAGGACTTACTAGTAAATCAGATATATTAATCATGGTAAATCAATCATAACACAATTTCCAGTAGGAGCACTTGCACTTTAGCACAGAATGGCAGTGGAAAAGTGTGCAGAGACACTAAACAAGAATACCATCACAAACTGGAGATCAAAAAGCAAAACGACAGGGGAAACATGCCAAAAGATGGCAGGTCTAACAACTGTGCATGCTTTAGCACTCGCAGAGTGTTTATAGCACGTAATTGCATTGGAGGGTGGGAGGACACGTTTGGCACACTCAAGCCTCCTCTCCTGGACTGGACAGCAGCGGCACACCCTATTGCAGGCTGCTGTGCATTTTCCAGAGCAGGGTTTGCCAGGTAAATGGGACCGGGGGAATGGAATCCTTTCATCATGCCTGCCAGAATGTGATTCGTTTTTACTGTTTTTGAAGCAATAAAAACAAACCACAGGGTGGTATAGCAGAGCACACATCCTGATCTTGTATTTAAAAGTGCTCCCTTTGAGTTCTTTTGTCATGCCAGGGCGTATCAGTTTATATAACTATATTGAGAGGCATTTATAACTGTTAATAAATGCCTGTCTATACAGTGATATAAACTGATGTGCTAAACTGAAATGCTCCAACATGTTAAAAGCATACAAGAAAGCACTTTTAAATATGTCAGTTCAGAATGCACAAGTCATGAACTCACATATTTAAAATTGCTACAATGTCTTGTATGCTTTAAACATGTGGGAGCGTTTAACTTCAGTACATCAGTTTATATCACTATCTTAAGAGGCATTTATTAACAGTTTTAATAAATGCCTCTCAATATAGTGATATAAACTGATGTACTAAAATGAAACGCTCCCACATGTTGAAAACATACAAGAGGTGTCCTTTCAAATTCCACTAGCCGCTACTGATCTGGAGACAGTTGAAAGGATCTAGGAGCCAGAGTTCAGTGTGAAAACCTTTCTCTGTAGTAAGGATCCTAAGGGACTAACTGCAGAGACCAACCTCTTCTCTTAACCCAATCTTGGGATCACCAAAAATCCGGGGATGCAAAATATTTGTAAGAAAATAAAACCTAAGAACTACTTGTTAGAGTTCCCTAGGTAAAAAAACAATGGTGGTGCAGAATAAACTAAACCTAAATCATCCACTCTTTTCCTTCATATAGGGGTAAGCCTGGTATCTCTTTCTCCAAGGGTGGGTCCTGAGAGCAAAAAAGGTCCTCATCTCCTGGCTATCAAGTGAAAGTCCCATATTTCTTAGCGTCACAAGGTATACTTGCAGATCATAAATCTGGGATCTTTTTGGAACATGTGCTACAGCCTGTAGTTTTGATCAGGTGAGTGTGTGTCAGTTTCATGGACACATTTATATCCTTCACTGACTCAATAAGGCTTGATAACAATCAGTAATTAATAGTCATCTCTTAGGTCTTGTCCCTGGGTAATTTACAGGATAAAAACAATGTTTGTAATACCATCTCCACCTTTGTACAAAACCAAAGGACTACTAAATGACTTGGTTTCCTTTTCATCTTTGAAGAATATACCCGGCTCGTAAAAAGGTATAGAAGGATTTGTCAACCTTCAAAGAAAATACAAAATTTCCTCCAAGTTCTTGTAATATTTACAGTACATCACAATATGTCATTCATAATTTCTGAGTGGAAGTTTACACCTAGATGTAGACTTACATGTCGCCACTTCCTTCAACAATAGAATTTAAGAGTGTAAAGTTATTACTGGTAGTTTTGTGTCTGTTGTTGGAGATCTTTGCCACTGCGATGGAGTTCTCCTTATGGATAATTATAGGGAAAATTATTGAAGTTTATTATTCTGCTAAAAACATGAATACAACATATTAATGTATACTATAAATGTAAGCTAATGTAAAATAATTATTATTAACATAAAAGTAATAAAATAAAATTGTACAGCACATAGAATCATCAAATTTAATGTCCATGAAATGATAAAATGATTTAAATGTATTCAATTAGAAAAATAAGTATTTTTAAACGATAATCAACAAATACTAACATCACTAACATTTATACTTTTATTTAATATTTACTCAACATGGTTAAAAGTTATATATATATATATATTTATATATATATATATATATATATATATATATATATATATATATATATATATATATATATATATATATATATATATATATATATATATATATAATTAAACAAGTTTCTTTTTATAAAGTTTAAAATGTAAATTTCTTTTTGGTTCATTAAGCTCATTATTAAATTAAAAAACAATCAATACTAATATATTTCTATAATAAAAGTATAGAATTTTTATGTATAGTAGAAAATATATAATTTTAAATGTCAAACTAATTTAATTTTTTTAACATTAGTTCATATGATGTATTATTTTAACTCCCTCCTACCCACTGTTTCTATGGGAGTGTGTAGCCATACCAATGGTCTGCCACCTTTAGGATTGCAATAACTGTAGAAATCTATTTTATAAATTGCAGTTTTCTTACTCTTTCTCGGATGTGTGTTCTCTATTCACATGTATTCCAGACCCTTCCTTATATTTCCCCAAACCCCTCCCACTTTTGAGTAATTATTCCCCATTTTCCAACCACGTCCCTTCCACAGTTACAATTAAAGTGTACTGAAATCTCCACCACTGTGGCAGAGATCTCCACCCAGAAAAGACAGGACAGGCAGAGTTTGAGGTCTCCTGCCGTAGGTTTGTGAACTGCACTTTGTACTATATGAGTTGCACTAGTAAAGTGCAGCTTTATATACTCACAATGCTATTTGTGAATCGGGCCCTTGGTGTTTTCCTTCTAGTGTAGATTACTCAACCATGGAATTACTTCATGTGCTTTTATTTTTCTCACTTCATAAATCTTCAGCTTGTATTAACACAACAAATTATACTGTGTTTTCAGCTCTCTGAATCACCTATCACCACTGATTAAATTGGCTAAACATATGTAGACTTTGTGCTTGCCTTATATATCTGTTACTGGTCAAAATATAATAAAGTAATATATGTTCTGCACCATTCATTTAATTGCTTTTCACTAAATATAACACTGGCTGGATACATGGGTGCTATAAATCACACAAATTAGTGGTTACATCCAATTCATGAAGGTACAATTCTTGGAGATAAGAGACACATGGTCACACAACTGAGAGATACAGAGTAATCCAATTATTCCACCTAGCCCTGTCACATCAAAGCATATGGAGAATGTACTATGGCAAGCTGGAAGGAGCCTTTTCCTCCAAATGGAACGTTGTATGGATCCTTCATACAATGGCAGTCGATTACTCGATCATACAGGAAAATGTGCCAGGACCACTGATAAATGAAAACTATTCTAAAAGAAGTTCTCTTTTGACCCTTCGATTGTTTCTTTTTCCAACCCATTTATAATGTACCCAATCTGGCAAAGGTTATTTTTAAAAGTGATTGCTGGACATGTTTTGTTTAGTGGATCAGTGCACAGTTTTACATGTACACTGATGACATTCACTCATCTTCGCTTTTTCCAGCTCTTTAGAAAGAAATCTCTGTTTCAGTATTTCAGACCTGATGAAGACGTGCTGTTCTGTAGCTCACTAGGAGATGTCAGTACATTTTCTTTAACTTAACCAATCAGAGACAGAAATCCTCTTGACCACATCCATCTCCAGGGACTGGTCTCTTACTGTTTAGCCTCTGACCATGGGTCTCTGCATCCTCTTACATATGAGGTAGTTTGAAATTTTGTATCTCCAAGATGACCCTGGATCCACAGGTGACCAAAGTGGCCACAAAATGCTTTTTTGCACCTATGCATTCTAAAACATTTTACCTTACATTGACAGAGGCCTACATATCTTGATGACTAATGCCTTAATTCAAATTGAATTATGGCAGTACTATATACCCAGATTGTTAGACCTGGCAGCCTTAGGCCTCTTTTCTGCTGAATTTAGGACTGCTAATCAGTGCTAAAGTGCTTCTTCTCCATCCCCTAAACATGGTAACATTAGTTAATCCCCAATTGGCATATTTAATTTACTTACAAGTCCCTAGTAAAGTGGTGCCCCCTGAACCTAGGACTTGTGAATTAAATGCTACTAGTGGGCCTCTAGCACTGATTGTGCCACCCACTGAAGTAGCCCTTTAAACATGTCTCAGTGTTGTACACTGCCATGTCGCCTTGACAAAATAAACCTTTTGCCAGGCCCAAATCTTCCCCTTTAATACTTATAAGTCACCCCCAAGGCAGTCCCTGGAAAACACATAGGGCAGGGTGCAATGTATTTAAAATGCAGGAATTGTACTTTTAAGTTTTACATGTCCTGGCAGTGAAGAAGTCCCAAAGCCATTTTTCACTACTCCTATCTCTCCTATAGGATAATATTGGCATTAAATTAATACATTTTAAAAGTGTAAGTTCCAAGTGGGTAGAGTTAAGACCCCCAAGTCTGGTGTCTCTGGAATCCTAATTTAAAAATCATAATTTATGGTGAAGTTGGATTTTAAATTACAATTCGGAAAATGTCACTTCTAGAAAGTTGACATTTTTCTTACTTTTGCCATTTGATGCCTGCTGCCTGTCTCTGATCAGTCTGGGTGGATGACAGCTGGACTTTGTGTATTCCCTCTAGACAGTCGCACTCAATGGGAGCTTCGGTGTGACTTGATCGGCCATCCTGGAAGGATGGGAAGGAGGAGCTGGACCCAGCCTTACTTACACCTGAATAGCCTATGTCCTGTCCCCACACAAAGGGCTGCATATTCCCCATTAGTGAGTCTGGAGCCAGGGCATGAAGGGAGGACCTCTGTGCACTTCAAGGACCTGTCTTTGAAGTCTCCCCAACTTCAAAGTCCCAACTGGGTATAAGTACTTGACCTCTGACACCATCATTTCAGTACAGTTTTGGACCTGTGAAGACTCTGCCAGAATGAAGGACTGTGGTGCTGCTGAAGGACTGCCACTCCACTGGACTGCTGCTTTGCTGGACTCCTGCCTTGCTGTCCTGCCCTGCTGCTTGCTGTTCCCCTCCCTGAGTGAGAAGGACTGAACCTGCATCTCTTGAACCTAGAGTTACTCCAATGGCTATCTGGCTGGCCTCCTGATCTGAAGTCTCAGAGACCTTAAAGATTTCCAACCATCCTGCTACTGCACCTGGCCATCTGTTAGTCTGCCCTGACATGCGGTGCCACCCCTGTCCTGGACCCTTGGAAGTGGGCCTAAGGTGCTTACTACAGCAAAACCCATGCATCCTGTGTCGAACCAGTACATCATCTGCATTGTGTGGATCAGAAACGCTGCATCGCCCAGTTGCGTGGATCGGAACCTGTGTATCGCTGCTGTTGCGTCGATCAGAACCAGCACATAGCTCCTGCTGCGTTGATCAGCCCGATGCATCGCCTTCAGAACTACCACTTCACAACCCTCTGCCCAGCACAAGGGCTTCCTATTCCCATCAACGGCATCCTGGACGACGACTCCCTGCATTGCAGCTGATGCATCACCGCTGCTGTGTGGATCAGGACCAGTTCATCACCACCACTGTGTTAATCGACACTGACGCATCGCTTCAGCTGCACCCCGTAACTTCGTTGTCGATGCAGCCAGGAATAAGGTACTTTTTTCAGCGGGCCTCACTAGATCCCTGTATCCAGCTCATGCTCCATCAAAATATACTGAACTTTTGACTTTGGCCTGGTCCATCGCAACCGGATATCCCAAATAAGTGCTTATTGCTTCTAAGTGCTATTTTATAGTTTATTCTTTAAAGATCCATATCTCAAATTCTGCTAATTAGATTTTTGTTGTTTGGTCTTGTTCTATTTATTAAATTAAGTACTATTTTTCTACTGAGAGAAGGAATCTTTCTGTGTGGTGTTTTCACTGTTTTATTGTTGAAGTGTTGCACAAATACTTTACACATTGTCTCTAAACTTAAGCATGAGTGCTCTGTGCCAAGCTACCAGAGGGTGAGCACAGGTTAATTTAGGGTTCAACTGCCTCTTACCCTGACTAGGATCGTGGTTATTGCTTGACAAGGACTGACCCCAGTCATCCAGTGACCCAATTTCAAACACAGAGCGAAGTGACAAATATCTACAGTCATTCCCTTGGTGAAGACTACTGCAGTTTGGATTATAACCAATGTTTCACGTGACATCACCCTAGTCCTGAGTCACTTCATTGGTTGCCTACATGTGCCACAAATATATTAGTTCTTAACAATTATTCACACATATGTTTATTGTCATAATCTGATTCTACATTCTATTTTTCATTCTGTGTGCAGTCACTGTTCATATTATCAAAACTTTTTAATGTTCCTAGGTTTCACACTTTCACCTCTGGAGGTAGGAGTTTTTCAATTGCTGTTGCCAAACTGTGGATATTTCTTTCCCTCTCCTTACATTCTGAAACTAATCTACTGCTTTTTAAAAAGCAATTTAAAATATGACTATTTAATGATTAGGGCTAATCTACTCCTCTCATTTGATTTTAAGTAGTTTTCCACAGTATTAAATGTACTGTGCTGCTAGTTGGTGCCAAGAATCTCTGAGTCTGTATGCTTTATTTAAAAAATAATAAACTACCCTGAACACCCATGTAGGAAACACTGAGGGGTCTATTAGTATAGCAGGCGGATCGCCACCGCCCAAACGGCAGTGGTGATCCACCCGCCATATTTCACCACCCGCATGCTAATCACCCCTGCCATATCAGTATGGCGGGGGGTACCGCGGCGGATGGGAAGACCAGGCGGAAAAGAGTTTAATATAGTGGCAGTGTCTGCTAGACACCGCCATCCATATTAGTATGCAGGCGGAGAGCAGCCTTTCCGTGGCGGCGTTGCTGCCACGGAAAGGCATGCAGAGTTCACAGTTGGGGGCCCGTTGCGGGACCCCAGGAATTTGGCGGGGGGTGCACATGGGGGGTACCTATGGTACCCCCCTACCTTTGCATGCACAATGTGGCAGGCACCGCACGGTGCCTGCCACTTTGTGCATGCAAATGCACAACATGCATTTTTACCATTGCTGCGGGTACTGCTGAAAGCACCGCTCGCCGCAATGTTAAAAATGCGTGATGCACCCGCCAGTGTGGTGGGCGCATCCTAATCTCCCCCACGGGACCGCTGCACATATGGCGGGTGGTCCCGTTTTCCATCAGGATCTGCCTGCCATCCTAATGATGCCCTGAGTATATACTCAGATAAGCCTATGGAACAGATGCTAAATTGTTGCAAATATTTGTAACTATGCCTCAAGGCTGATTTTACCCAAATAATTTGCAACATTAGCAAGAGTCACATGTGGAGTAAGACTAGATCCCTGCAAACTTATGGCTGCAGAAGCTCCGAAATAATTGTTGAGTAGTCACCATAAAATACAAAATTCACCAGCCAGTGCCACTAGCTTTCGGTTAACCAACATGTTCTTTTTAGGCTGATACTCTATTCTATGGAAGCATTTGAATATCTGCTCCTCGATGTTTGAAGGATCACATTGACTTTAAACTTCAATTAGAGAACTGAGGTCCACTTCAAAAAGCCTATTAAAATGTCTTAAATTAAGAAAGGAGTACTAGGGTGGGCAGATCTCTGTTGATGGTAGTGAATCAAACTTTATTTATAAATGAGATCAAAGCAGAATCTTTTGTTATTCAAAGCATAGGACTTAATATACAAGACCTATTCATTTGGATTGATACATTGTAGTTTTGAAATTGATTTCAGTTCAACGATTAAGTTTTAGAATTTCTTTCTGTGACTTTTGTGATTTAGACTTATTAATACTGAATATGAATGCCAGTCTAACTGATTTCATGTGTGCTTACTTATTGACATCAGCAGTGTCACTTTTACATAAAAGAAATTTCAAAAGACTTGTTTACAAAACAAATCAAATGGTGCAGGTAGCTCAAGCATAGGCATAGAAACCTAACAATAAAAAATAAAATAAATGACACCCACAATACAATTCTCATAGATTTTCGCAACCCTCCTTTGCCTGAAACTAACTCCATTGGTTACTCAGAACTATTCTAAATGTGTTGTCACACCAAGGGCCTTCATCTTGAGTTCCAGGCTGTCTAGTTTGGGAAACGCACTTTACAACGTGGCTTAAAGCATGTATTCCATTTCAACGCAAGTTGAACACCACTTGCCTTAACAACTCATAAGACTGAACAATGCATGTGCGTGGTTAAGGTAGTCAGCGTTCTAGCTGCTGTTGGCCGGGGAGAGGAACTGGAAAGGGGACGCGACGAGGTAAGTTGGACTGGGGCTGGGGGGTAAGTTTTAAGGGAAAGGGTCGGTATTAGGGCTCAGGCGGAGGGTAGGTTTTAATTGAGGGGGTGATTTTAGGGCTCAGGGCGGGTGGCTGGGGTTGGAGTTAGGTTTAAGGTAGGGGGCAGAGGTTTAGGACTCAGGGCAAGGGGGGCAGAAGAGGTATGTTTCCAGGGTAGGAGAGGCAGTTTGGGGGCTCAGGCAGGGTGGGTGGAAGGGGCAGTTTCCAGGGTAGGAGGGGCAGTTGTAGGGCTCAGGGCAAGGGGGGTTGGGGTAGGTTTTAAGTCAGTGGCAGCGTTTTAGGGCTCAGAGCAGGGGGCAAGGGAGAGTATTCAAGGTAAGGGGTAGGTTTTTAGGGCAAGGGAAGTCAGTACAGTTTAAGATTTAAGGGGCGGGGTCATTTTTAGGGCATGGGGGAGTTGGGTTATAGGACAGCTGCTAAGATTTTAGGACTCAGGGTGGAGGGAAAGGGGTGTGAACTTTACCACACATCCCTTTACCAAACATGCCTTCACCAAGGAATTTTGTGGTAAAGGCATGCATGTTAAAGGCATGCATAATAAAGGAATGCGTTGTTGAGATGCAACCATTGTTGGGGCTGCGTGGTAGAGGCACACGTGGTTCAACCATGCATGTCTCTGTCATACAACCGTCTAGTTCAATTACTAAAGAAGGCTCCCGAGTAAGGCGTCCATTCTTTTACAAATGCCTGTCTTGAATAGCAAAGGCCCAACAAGAACTGATAATCAGTTTCTTAAAGCACACAGTTTCTGGCTCTACCTGGTCTGAATGTACCTGTACTCGATCTGTTTGCAATGAATTTCTTTAAAATTACTTCAAATTAGTGCTTCCTCTACCTTCGAAAATGTATTTTTTATTTGTAATTCATTGGTTGCTTGTAAAATACACTTTCTTCTACAAGATATAGTAGTGTTTTACCTACTTTAACCAACCCATTTGTACATTTAACTTTGTTTATGTTATTTTGCATTTCCTAAGAGTGTTTGATTTTTCCAGATGTTGTTTCTGTATTTTTTTGGCACTCGAGATATGACTTATGTATAGTGCATACTATGACATATGTCTCTGGCATAGTGCATATTGTGAACTTCTAGGTGTCTGTGTGACTTCAGGTTGTGGCTGGGTGTTCATGACAGGGCAAAACTGAGGTGATTCAAGTGTGTCAAAGTGCTTTGGCATAAAGCTAGATCCTGATTGAAAATGTGTGCTTTTTGTGATTTAGAGTAAATCTGTTCAGTCATTTTTAAGAAACTGAAGTAACTACAACTCACTCCTTTAAGTAGCTATAACTCAGACCCTTGTCATGCACTGCCTATACCCTCACATATTGCATCACTCATGACCTGTTCAATGATATCATTAATAACATCACTGCAATATCTGAAATGACATCATTGATGACAACACTGTGCATGGCGGTTACTTTAGGGCACTTGAGATAACTATAACTGGTGTTTTTCAGTGGTTTTGTTTTTTAAAAACAGTTTTAGCTGACATGTTCACCTAACTATAATGTCCCTTTAATTTTTGCACTGTTTGACAAATCTTCACGAAACTTTCTTAAAAAGTGCTTTTTTGCTTAGTTTCTTCGTGGAAATTTTTGGGGTGATCCGTCATGCAGGGGCTGAGAAAAAGGGGGTTCTTAAACTCAAAATCCCCACGCGTTTTCTGTAGACTTTTTGGAAAAGGGCTACAGCAAAAATGGCTAAACGGAATTACACTACATTTGGCAGGAAGCTATTATGCGTTTATGCGTTTTGTGATTTAGTGTAAATCCGTTCAGTAGTTTTTGAGACATTAGGGTTCAAACATATTTGTATATCTGGGCGGTTGGGTTCGCGAGAGTCTTGCAAGAGTCCCGTGCACAGTCATGCAAATTAAAAAATTGAGCCATCGGATTGGTTGAGGGGACTCTTATTCATGTGTGCTAGCATGCTCCCAGTGTCCATTTCAGGACACTGGGGCTTAGTCCCTGTGTCCTGAATTCCTGATATAGTATATATATATATATATCTATATATGTAGAATAGGGGTACCTTGAGCACCTGGACCATGTGGGGGGCCCCAGAGAGACCCCCACCAGCCCAAATGTAAAAATAAAATTGGTGGGGATTTGTGATCTTGTGGGTGTGTAGCAGGAGTGAGCAAGACCGTGGAATCATGCCCAAGTCCCATGGGTACTTCTCTACCTGGACACCCAAGGGAGCAAAACAACATATAAAAAACACTTGTGCAAGGTGGGGGGTAGGCCAGGCCCTGTGGCCAATCCCACAATGGTGCATGGGCTAAAGCCGTGGGCAGTGGTGGGGTTGGCTTGCTTCGGGGTTGTCACTTATGACATCATTGATAATATCATTGCATGAGAACACCCCGCATGGTGGGGGCTTTAGGAAAAGGATTTCCTGTTTCGCAAACTTTTTTGCCTTTTCTAGAGCTTGATTAATAAACTTACAGCTTTAGCCTCTTTCTCTCATGATTTTACCCTCTCTTTCAAATGATGCAGTAGTACTGCAATTCCTTTTTGCCCTAAGGCATGTAACAAGTGGTTTCCTTCAGTGGTCTTCTTAAATAAATGAATGATCAATTTATTATCAGAAATCTCCACTCTCAGATCTAAAAATTCCACCATAATTTTGCTGGTATAACGTGTAAACTGCAAGTTAAAATCATTGTCATCCAAAGTTTTACAAAATCATACGCTGCTTAAAGGTTAAAGTGATGTTATAGTTAACTTAGATGCTAAGACCATAAATTATGTTTACAAAATCCATAAATTCACTGAAAAAGGCAATGTTTAAAGTGACGTTATAGTTAGGTGTTGAAATGAGACATGCGGTAACGTTAAAACCCCCTAAAAACACTGATATATACCAGGTATATTTTAGTGACCTAATTAAACATGTGCCTTATTATTAACTGCTTATAACCTCACATATTACATCATATATGATAAGATAAATGTTAGAAATTGGGTCTCTAGTTGGCAGAGGTTTGCACCCAAGTACAGGCTACAATCCTAGTCAGGGTAAGCCAGATGCACAACCTAAATTAACCTGCTCTCACCCTCTGGTAGTTTTGCACAGAGCAGTCAGGTTTTGTTGTGTAATTCCTACCAATTTGTAGGACCTGCGCATTGTTCGGACAACATAAACTAAGGGTTTGGTGTCAAAACTGATTCCAGACAATCCCGCAGGATATGTTAGCCTATAGACCACAGTGCCACTGTAAGCCCCTCTAACCTACCAGGGAGCGAATGGTTTCTGGCAACCAATGAACATTACTATCCTGATTCCTCAGGGATCGTAGAAACAATACAGAACCTTTCCCTAAGTCACTAGTGTTCACTTATTCTCAGAAAAATATACAGAGAATACACAGTGGGAAATTTCCAATAATATTTATTGAACCAACGTTATTCTTGCATAAAATACGTGTGCTGCAATGATTAGTAGACAGACGCAGATAAACATGATTACAAGCACCAAGAGCGTAAATAGTAGATATAATTCTCCCATGGTGCCAAGCAATTGTATATATGCAGGCTTATAAAAAAGACAGTAATCTAGCGTACTCCTACTATGCGAACCCTACTCTAAGTGTACTTTGAATATGTGTAGGTGTAGAGCCAAGAATCCCCAAAGGGATAATCCAACCCCATTACCTGAATGGATAGAGGGACAGACCTCGTCTTGGTCATGAACTGGACACCCCTCACGAGATGACAGGTAGCTGCGTGGTGATTTCTCAGCATGCAAGGACCCTCAGTGTCAGTGGAAGTACCTCCTCTACCAACCTATTAGGATGCCTATTATTTATACTAAAAGGCAGCCTTTCTATGGGGAACATCCTTTACAACGTCATTAGACCGCAATACCATTACACTGCGGTCGTTACAACGACCGCGATGTTAGAATGCATGCCTTTTCAACGCAAGTCGTTACATCGACTTGCTGTAGGTGGCGCTCTAACATAGAGAATAGTCTAATTTACTATTCCAAGGCCTTCCCTACTGTTGTGTAGGCTGGAGTTGGAATAGTAAATTATACTATTCCTTTTTTTTTTTAATATATTTTTATTTTTCCATAAAGAACAGTGCAATTGCAGCAATAAATCATAATGCTTATTATATCATAAAAAAATCAATATATAGATAATAAAACAGTAATCAACTAAAACAGTATACCAAAGGCTAGAGAGATGAAGATATTAAGGGCTATATACAGGCAATAAAAAGATTTAAAGGTTATAACAATTACATTGGTCGCTTCAGGTAAACAGAGCTAAATACAATAGAAGTATAAACGAGAAAGGATATATTAACATTTCATTATATAGACCTTATCTTAAATAGTTATTACCATACAATTCATTCAGACTAGGTGAATGGACGTTGTAAACAAGCCCCAAATCCTTTTCCCTTTAGTACCCTTTCTACCTCTTCTCTCATAAAGTGCTTTTTTAAAATTGTAAATGTGTAGAAATCGGCCTTTCCACTGTTGAAAGGTCGGGTGTTGCGGATCTAAACAGGCTGAGGCCACACAAAGTCTATAAACCGACATCGCGATAAAGATAAGCTCTTCTCCCTTTTTCCCTATCAAGTCATTCAGCCCTAATAACATAATTTGAGGTGACAAAGGAACATACTCATTTAATACATGCTGTAAAAAAGTGGATATTTCTCGGCCTAATGGCTCAATGCAAGGACAAGTGGATAAAATGTGTATTATATCTGCACCATGTGCCTTACACCTAAACAGTGAATTCCCTCCACTCCTCCCCATTTCACTATTTTCGCATGTATGATGTAGAGGTCAAACAGGGTCTTAAATTATACTATTCCTAATGTTAGGGCGCCATCTACAGCAAGTCAATGTAATGACCTGCGTTCTAAAGGCATGCGTTCTAACAACGCGGTCGTTGTAACAACTGTGTTGTAATAGCACATGATGTGAAAGCATGCGTTTTAGCATGCTATATTCCCTTTCTATGTGCACGTTACATTAGTGATGTTATGGGTATGTAGATAGTGTTTTCGACTCATGGATGAAGATAGGATGACTTTTGTACCCAGTGCATAGAGAGGTCTAGTACATGATGTTCAAGGTGCCGTGATAATGTTGTGTGAAGCTGGATGTGTAAACAAAGTAGTTTCAGAGAAACTAATCCAACATTGTCGTGCATGCAAATGTGTGCAAAAGCCCACAGCTGAAATGTTATTTTCTAGGGCAATATTAGAAATAAGCTGCTTTGCAACATGGGCCTAACTCAGGAATATAACAGCTTAACTTGAGAGGCAATGTGTAAAGTATTTGTCCACACTTTAATTACAGAAACACAGTGAAGACAACACAAAAAGACTTAACATCAGTTTAGATAAATAGAGAAAATGTATCGGAGTAAAACAAGACCAAACAACAAAAAACGAATAGGTAGAACTTGAGATAAGAATATAGGACCACATGCATCAAAGCAAAAACCGGTCGCAAACGGGCAGATTCTCAGAATCTGCCCCTTTTTGACCGGTATTTTTGTATTTGGGATGCATCATCCCAAATGCAAAAATCGCAATTTAAGTAATCTCTAAATTGCGATTACTTAAATTGCGATTGCATTTAAGGAATCTCAAATTGAGATTCCTTAAATGCAATGCATTAAAGTAAAAATATTAGCGATTTCGCAAATAAGGGGAGCAAATTACCATGAAGTTGAACTTCATGGTAATTTGCTAAAACTTTGAAAAATACACTAAAGTGCATTTTTCAAAGTTCCATTTCACACACACACATGCCCTTGGGGCATGTGTGTGTGCAAGATGTACTCATATGCAGATTTCAGGGGTGAAACAGGGTGTCCTTTTGACACCCTGGCACCCTTGAAATTGCATGAGCAATTTGCGATTCTCTAATTGAGAATCGCAAATTGAGAAAGTCTTCCCATTCATTGCCCATAGGAATAAATGGGGAGGTATTGCTTAATTGCGACTCGCAATTTGCTAGTCGCAATTAAGGAATGTTTAGAAATCGCTATTTTGTAAGCGATTTCTACATGCATAGCCTTTTGCTATTCCTTATTAGCGAATCCTTATTTTTCGCTAATAAGGAATCACAAATGGCATTGTTGATGCATGTGCCAGTTTGTGCTTAAAAGCCAATAGCACTTAGGGGTTACTAGCTGTTGTGCTGGACCGGGCCAAATCAAAAGTTCAGGTCAACTGTGATAGAGGATAGGCTGGCTACAGGACCTCTGCAGGGCCCACTGAAAAAATACCTTGGATGGAGCAAGCATTGGCATCGAAGACTTGATGAGTCGGTTTCGATCCATGCAGTCGAGCAGATGTGTCAGTGTCGACCCTCACAGTGAGCCCTATGTTGTCATTGAGCCGCGCACGGATGTCTTCGACTCAGCACTACGTCGGCATCAAAGGGCACTGCATCAGTTTCGATCAACGCAAAACCGTCACTGCATCGGTTTTTGTAGAAAACAGCTGTAGAATCCATTTTCAAGGCCCATGGCTTGATTGGCACCTCTTAGTAGGGCAGGATTCACAGTTGTCAGAGTCCAGCAGCTGAAGTAGTGGTGAAGGAAGTGTTTGATGGCCCTAAGACTTCGAGACAGGAGGCAAGTCAGCAAGCCCTTGGGGAAACTTGGGTTTGAGCAGCCCCGTAGCAACCCACTCACTCGTAAAGCAGCAGGAAGCAGCATCAAATAATATTAATAACGCAAAGTTATGATCATTTTATGTTTCTGCTTCACACACTGCTTAAAATCAGTGAGGCGATGCTCCTCCGCCATAATGGAAGAGCCGCCACTGGGCTTGGTTAAGTTTTTCCCATGTTGTACATGATCTAAAACCTAAAGAAAAAATAGAGCCTCATTAAGAGTCCCGAGGAAATGTAAAATTAGGTGCAAATGCTTATGTGCACTCGATTTAACATCAATTGTTCCAGGCAAATACAAACCAGTAATATGCCCCATGCACATGTTGGCAGGCAATACCTGCCAAAGTCTGCACAGAGAATAAAGATTCAATTTTGAGATTTGGAGCTCAGGAATTTGGAATGTATAAAGTTTTTCAATTTGGTAAAACTCGGAAAGAGGAAAGAATTTGCCCCAGGGAAAAACCACAAGAGGTGGTAACACATTTAACTGGAGTGATCTTATTATTAATATAGAAAAATTCGATGTCAATATGAATAATGGTAAATTCATGTATAAAAACAAAACAGCATTTTTATTGACAAATTTGAGCATTGTGAACTCCACGGTCACTGATTGACAGGTCACTGATAGGGTTG
This sequence comes from Triturus cristatus, assembly GCF_964204655.1. NCBI lineage: Eukaryota > Metazoa > Chordata > Amphibia > Caudata > Salamandridae > Triturus > Triturus cristatus. The sequence continues at coordinate 509,521,651 of NC_140588.1, forward strand.
CACATAGCTGGCTGACAAACGCGCTAATAGGAAATCCCAGATCAATCCCACAGATAAGCGCAGTGACACCACAATGGCCCAGAGAGATTGACCCCAATAAAGCACACATGGCCAGAGCGGACTATGCGTTCCCACATCATAAAATCATATGCCATATGAAGTTAGGAACACATAGCGAATAAGGACAACACACACACACAGAGTACATGCAGTGATCATGCGCTCCACATGCCGGACATCAGAACCCATTACCCATTGGCTGCATTGGGTCCACGCAGGTTCGAGGCCCACCTGGATTCCTCATCCAATACATTAATTTATGGCTCCAAAGACAGAGGTTCACATTCCATACCAAGAAAGGATCACTGGAACTATTTTATTGCATTCAATGAACTGTATAAAAGTCTATGCTACACCGATTGTAAATTGAGGCAGTCCTCAAACCCTATGCCTGTGACTGTTCTCCTGGCCTCATTGTTGAATTAAATGAACTGTTCCTGTTTTGCCGGACGCCTCTTGTTCTTTTCATGGTATTTCATGCTCAAGCAACATTTTGGCGAGCCACCATTGGAGCTGATTTGTAACCCAAATCCAACTGCAGCCAAAGGAATGGGATACCACCCGGATGGATTCACATTTGTACAACAAAGAAAGTGAGCAGATACTACAATTAATTAGAAGTTCTGCTGAATCACGGGGCAGACGTCCGTCCTCAAGCAGTGGTCACAGGGGGTTAAAGACTACATCAGATTCTTAGTAAAGCATTTGGTTTATGGCAAAATAGGGAGAAGCATAAAAAGATAAACTGAGCACCCTACCACTGACAGAATTCTGGCATATTACCTATTTTATATGTCCTAGCTGGCAGCCTTGAAGACGATCCTGTAGAAGTCACCTTTTTTTGATAGTCAGTACGCTGGGAAGGGTGAATATTTATTCTATTTTTTGTCAGAGTTGAAACCTCAATCTTATTTTTTGTCTAAAAGGGTTTCTCAGTGCCACCGGTTTCTTAACATTGTTGGTATCTGAAAGAAGTGAGAGGTGTTTGTCGCTTGGACTGCTGGGCATAACACAGTCTGTGCAATATTTCCACTGTGCGTGACACAGCCGGTTTGCTTGGAGTGCTGGGCATGACATAGATGTTGTGCTTTGCTCCTGGGTGTGATACAGGGTGCAGAATTTGGACCTGGGAGATTAGGTGTAACTTGTGTTTGGCCAAGAGGGGCCTGTGGTTCTCAAGTTATTCCTTTTTCCTGGGGAGTTTTGGCACCTCACCCTCCCAATGTAATGGTGGCTCAGCGTGCCCACAGATCGTGAGCCAGTACCCCTCTCATCTTGTAACCTCAAGCGGACCTCCATCAACTGTCTCCTGCATTGCAGAGCATGGGGTACAGCTGGATATCAAGCCATCCTCTCAGCTGCAGCAGCAGGCCTGAAGCAGCGCAAGGCAACCTCCAAGGCCGCTCCGTAGCCAATGGGGGTGCCAAGCGAGGCTTCAGCTCCAGAACGAGGAAGCAGGGACCAAACGGCCTCTGATACGTGCACCTTCCACACCACCATGAGTAAGCCTCTCGTCACTGGGGTCTGTCCATGATCCCTGCTGCACGGCCCTCCACATCCTCTGTTGGCTACCACATACCACCCCTGTCACAGCGGTTGCCATATCATTGTGCACCCATCAGCTGTTGAGCGGTAGCTGCACTCGTCATCTGGCTCCACCAGGTAGCATACCACTCACCGCTGGGCTACCAAATAGCACTCACTACCCAGCAGCAATGCTCCCCAAAAGTCATACAGGGTCCAGCTCTGACACCGAGTTAAAGAGCTGCAGCATCACCAGGCACAGTTACACAGGTGTAACTGTGCCTGGTGATGCTGCAGCGCGGTATCATTATCACTCTGCCATCTCTCACCAGAGACCCTCGTCTTCCGCAGCTCTAAGCACGGCTGCTCTGAGCGGGTGCCGCCATTTTGCATTTGGGACTCGCGGGCACACTCCACTCCTCAGCAGCTGTATGACTTCCACAACACAGGGTCTCCTAGGAACTGACTTAATGGCCAAACTTAACATAACCATTCATTTCTCAAAAGATGGGACAATGACCTGCTAAACCCCTGGGGTTTCTCCATTAAGGTTCATGTCCTTAAACTACCCTCATCACACAGAGGAGTCAATGAGGGCATCGCCCACCAACCTGACAGCCTTCACCAACACAGTACTCAAAATTATTGCTAACACATTGGAACTGTTAGGCCAAAAGTTAAGTTGCCCAACAAATTTGTGTTACCCGGGAGGGATATCATGACTTGAAACCTGAAAAAGAAGTGCTGTTCTGCTTGGAGGCCATCTAATTATGGCCTGATTATGGGATCTTGCTGGCCATTTACCAAGTGAACATTACCTCATTATATTTAATAAGCTGTAAATTCCAAATGGAAGCAGAAAACTAGTTTATGTTTGGTGTCTTTGGAATTGTAATGAAAAATCCTCTTTCATGGTAAACTCAAATTTTAAATTACAATTCTGAAAATGCCACTTTTATAAAGCTGCCATTTTCCTGCCTTAGCCATTTAGTATCTGTAACCTATCTCTGTATCACATTACTTGGTGTAGCTGACAGTTGGGCTTTGTGTATTCCTCCTAGACAGCCACACAGAATAGAGAGACTAAGTGTGCCTAGATGGGCCATCACTGGCAGGATGGGAGGGCAGTGCTGGGCACAATCCAACTTTACTTAAAATAGGGGCTGTCCTGCCTCCACACGAAGGGCTGTATACCCTTGTAGTTAAAATAAAACCAGGACAGGGAAAGCAGGATGCCTGGGGACTTAAAAGGGAAAACTCTAGAAGCCTCTCCCACTTTCTAGAAGAAGGGAACCAGTTATACATTTTGGACCTTAGACACCACCTCTTGAGTACACTTCTGGACCTGTAGATAGTCTGCCAGGAAGAAGGACTGTTATGCTGGTCAAAAGACTGCAACTTTGGTAGACTGCTGATCTGAAGGAACTGCTGCCCTGTTGTGCTGACCTGCTGCCTGCTGCCCTTTCACCGGGGTGAGAAGGACTGGACCTGCATCTGTTGAACCAACTACCCCAAAGTGACTCTAAGGGCTAGTTGGTGGGCTTCCTTACTAGAGTCTCAGGGACAGAAGGCTCGACAACATTGAACCCATCACCTGATCTCTGCCAACTGTGAGCCCCACACTGCCAAGTGGGGCCACCATAGTCTTGGACCCTTGGAAGTCAGTCTGATGGTGCTCTGCCAGCTCATATGTGGATCCAACAGAACTGATGCATTTCCTCGGCTGTGCAGTGTATTTCTGAGCAGAAGCAATGCATTGCCTCTCCTGCCAGGGTGCTCCAAAGGACTCCACATCTACCTCACAGCCTTCATTGAAATGCCGCCTGTGCAAAGCTTTCCCAATGCAGGCCATCGCATCTCTAGGTGACGGCAACCTTGAGAACGGTGCAGATTTTTGCATCGCAGCCCCGCAGCAACTCAGAACTGATGCATTGCCTTGACTGCACAATACATCCTTGACTCCGGACTTCGCATCACAAGCCCTCATCAACAGGATCCTCAACAATGACTCAGGACCTCTCCTCATAGCTCCGCAGCACCTCGGAACTGGCGCATCACCTCGGCTGTGTGCCACATCCTCAGAACAGAACCTCGCAATGCTTTGCAATCAGGTCCTAAGGTACTTTGTTCAGAAGGCCTCACTGGGTCCCTGTAGCCAGTCCATTGTCCATTGCGGTCGGCATGAACTTGTGCCTTAATCCCATTCCGGCGCAACCAGATATCCACCATTGGTGCTTGTGCTTTTTGGCACTATTTTTACTGAAATCTTAAATCCTGCATATCTCCGGTTCTACAGAGTGATTTTTGTTGTTTTGTTCTTGTTTTATTTATTAGAAGTTACTCTATTTTTATAATCTGGTGTGTGATCCTTTTGTGATTTGTTTACACTGTGTTACTGTGTGGTGTTGCACAAATACTTTACACATTTCCTCTGAGTTAAGCCTGACTGCTCTGTGCCAAGCTACCCGGAGGTTGAACACAGTTTAATTTGGGGTTTGCTTGTGACTTTATTCTGACAAGGGTTGTAATTCCTGCTTGTTTCACCCCAAGCCAGTAACTCAATTTCTTATACCAGTATTGTATTTCACAATACTAAACCAGCAGTTATTGAAACTGTTGCAAGTAAGAACCTGGAATAAAGCACCTAAATAGTAATGACCTTCAAAGCAACACAGGGGTGCTTATGGTAGTGTCATGCTTTTTGAGGAAAGTAGCTCTGACAAACTCTCTGACTCCTGTAGCTGGTAAGACATCCTAGCACAGAAGATCCCCCAGACTTCATAAACATTATCCCATAAAGTAATAGGGAGGAATGTGGTATCACTGTACAAAGAAACTACAACATATACAAGTAAAAGTGTAAGTTGAGTAAATTATTACCCTAATTAAGTAAAGTTGGAAACTGTGGATGTCTAGCTTAAAACCATTTTTAGTTAAGAACTCAAACAGGTACTACACAGTCAAAGACCATGGATGAACTTGCAAGGGGTCATACGCAAAAAGAGTTATGAATAAGGACTTTTACTTGAAACATGTATAATTTGTATCAAGGACATAAAAGAATGCTTTTTTTTTAAAGGAACGGAACCCCCCTACAAATCAGCCATGGCTAATGACATGACATGACTGAGTCAAACTAATTTAGGATTTCATTTTAATTATTCAAATCATGATTCTGACAGTTATAGCATAGGTGGCGTTTTTAGTGGTATCGTCCACCACAAAACTGCTAGATGGCCAGCGCTGGGATGATGCTACCATTTTGAAGCCATTTGCTGTTTTGCTTTACTGACAACTACATTTCAAGCCAAACAGCTTAAACCTGCTTCAGATGTGGTCAATTGGCAGCATCTGGCTGATAGCCTTGCTGTGAGGAAATTCAGCAACATTAAGCCTCAAAGGCACATACTTGTATAAACATAACTTCTGTATTAGTCAACAAAGTAATGTAAAATAAAATAGTAGTCTCCACTGACATATGTAATTGGTTGAACATCAATGAGAAATCCTGGCACTAATGGCTAAATATATCTATAAAAGCCACTCTGGTCTCTAATGTGGCACCTTTAACCATGCATGACTTTTTAAGCAACAGCACAGTGTCTTTTGGACTTGTAGGTGGGAGGATAAGCCGCAGAATGAAACATTTTTTTTTTTTACATAGCCCTTGGCCAGCTAGTCCATTTTAAATATTAATAACAAGTCTAGAAAAGGTAAAACATAAGCAGTGAACGCTTTTCAGATCTGTGCCCTGCTCCGTATTGCAACTATGTGCTGCACTGGCAAGTTACATTCAAAACAAAAACTCACTCCCTTGTCAACAAAGCTGCCACAAAGATCTGGAAAATGGGCATAGACTTCATAATTATGGATAGGGCAAATTTCCTTCACTGGCACTGAAGCCAGAGCACACAGGGTTAACAAGAAAGCCTTCCGACCTTCAGGTCAGCAGAGGTAATGAAATAAAATTATGTAATCAGGAAGAAATTGAGTAACCTTACATCTAAATATAGATTCTCCAATATGTTTGAGACTTAGTTGAACCTGCAATCAACAGAAATTGTGTTTATTTGAAATCAAGAAGAATCAGATTGAACATTAACAGCATTAATAGCAGTGTATGTGTTTTTGGCATTTAGGGGTCTATTAGGATGGCGGTCAGATGGCCGCCGCCTGGCCGGCGGTGGCAACAACCGGGCCGGCGGCGGTCATCCGCCCGCGATCCCAACCCAGAAAACCACCAGTCCCATTAGCATGGCGGTGACGACCGCGGCGGTGAGATTTTCCGCCCGCCACTTTTCCACCTGTAGCAGTCTGCACGCTTGCCTGGTGGGCGGAGCTGGGCCACTAAAATGGGACCGGTGTGGGGTCAGGCTCTGCCATCATGATTATGATGCCAGCGGTAGCCAGCCTTTCCGCTGCGGTGGAATCGCCATGGAAAGGCATGCAGAGAATGTCTTCAGGGGCCCATTGTGGACCCCAATGTGTTTGGGGGGTGGGTGCACTGGGGGTACCGATTGGTACCCCCTACATGTCCCTGTACCAGGTGGCAGGCACTGTGCAGTGCCTGCCACACATTGCAGGGATATGCTGGACATGCTTTTTTGGACATCGCGGTGGTGCTGCTGGCAGCAGCAACCGCTGCAATGTTAAATGCCACGATCGTACCGCTGCAGTCCGATTTCAACTGCGGAACATACTAATTGGACTGGCGGTTATGCAGCAGTCCTAGCGGGCAGTATTTTCCCGCTACCATGGCGGTGGGAGTGATTTTCCGAACACCATCCTAATAGACCTCTAAGTGAGGTATTATAAACACCAAAAAACCCTCATTTGTGACTCCCAGCTTCAGAAAGACATTTTGGTACAACAATACCCAGCCTACAGAGCTATTTTACTGTGACCTGAATTTGTTGTGTGCAGGTTAACGAGATATATTTGAAGCAGTACAAGTCTACATCTTTTTTTCGGTTTCCAGGGCTTTGTATTGGTGCAACTCACACACTAATATCCCACACCAATATCCCACATCAATATCCCTTTGCAGCCTGTACACAAAATAGAAAATGTGGTTAATTTATAACATATTTGCTCGATATTTTTCTTCTTTTCTCAAACAAACCAAGATAAATCCTGGAATACTAACCAAGAAAATGTTGCTGAATGCACGGAGTCTAGCAATACCAAATACATGTGGGATTTCTTAGGAAATGTAATCTGCAAAATCAAGTATGTAGCTGAATCACTTTCTGTGGTGCACTTACCATTTGATGACAGATATTAAACTCAGGACTATATTTAAAGCATATAAACTATCTATTTTCGACTCTCTAGCTGGTAAAACATGCTGAGTATACATTTGTCAGAGTGTTAGTAAATCTGTTCCCAAAACACGGTTATTCTCTTCAATCTCCTTCGCCCAGAAACATAACCCTGCCAAGGATTGGACCCCATCTGTGTTCTTCTGGGTCTCCTGACTGTCAAGGTACTTGGCATGTATGAGTTTTCTATGGGTGTCCAGAGGTGAGAAACTGGGTGCACTGCATTTGGGAAATTTGAAAAGCAACTAAAAGCTACATGCTGGTTTAGAGTACTTGTTTTTGGGCAAGAGTCAGTGGTGGCTGCTGAACTTTGAGCATGGTGGGGCTCAAGCAGCAAGCGAGCATGACTGCAACAAGAAGGGTTCAACAAGTTAAGGCCTCCCCCAAGAAAAAGTTTCAAACATTGTGTAAAATAGTGAAGGCTTTCAGCACATTTCTATTAATGACCTGATAAAAAAGCATAACTTTTTATATCCATTTTTAAAAGCACATGTGCATACTATGAAAGGTTTTCTTGTTTTCTAAGCAATGCTGCCCCCCTTAGGGGTGCAGCCTAAAGTTGAGGAGTAGGATTGTCCCATTGAAACTTAAAATTGTGTGCTCTATAAAACATACAAATTGTGTCTTGCACTCACATACGCCACACTTTTCTTTTTAGAAAAGCATCTTGTATTCAAAATAGTGTACTATATAGTTCCTATAGAAATGAACAAAAAGTACTGTGCTTTGCTTTTCAATAGGATGGAGAAGATATGTCCAGTGACTAAGTTGCACAATGATAGACTAAAATACCTTGGGTCAAATCTCAGCTTTCTCACTTGACCACATTGTGTGATCTTAGTCATATCTTACTTTACTGTGAGTCATTTTATTTGAGTAATTCAGTTTAGTGGGCCCTTCACACACCCTCATATACATCATTTAATAGGCTACAACTCACTAGATTGAAACAATTCCAAATATTAATGACACCATTTATATTAGTGTTAAAGTATTTTCTACACTTTTACACGTTTGTTGGGCTTTTTAAATGCTACATATTTTGAAGGTTGGGCTCATGCTTTGGATGTTGTTTGTGCCAACCCAGACCTTCGGCTGGGCTCTCCCTGTCAATTTGTTGGCTTGCCTGTCTCTATTAATTCCAGGAACCGAAGTCTCAAAACTGAGCGAGGCAACCCTTCATACAAAATAAGGTTGAAATATCACATATCATGGAAAGCGCACATAAGATTTTACTGAGTGCAGCCAGACAATCACAACAATGAAAAACTTACTTCATACATCTCCGCTGGACTGGGAAAAGAGGGAGCAACAATCAACAAGTTTACTTGGATGGCACTGTGGCAGTACGATGGTGAAGAGGACACAGAACAGACAGTACAGGCTAATAAGGCTGAGGCAGCTGAGCTTGTGAATGAAATACTAAGATCACCACCCTCACAGCCCACCTGCCTGCCTGCTCTTTACTGTTATGTCATCCCTGCCAGTAGCACTGATTACGCACTGATCACTAAGCTGAACAGATACACTGCGTATGTTTCTGTTTAGCTAAAACATGCGCAGTGAATCTGTTTACAGTGTGTGATTAGCGTCGAAGACGTTGACGCTAATTACGTGCAATCTCGCCCACCCACTGCTATCCAGGCATTCACAGTGCAATTGCGAGGACGCTTTGAGAAATGGGTGTTGTAATGGTCCGCAGGGACTCTGTAGCCTAAGGAGATCACTGGACAACTCTGAGACATGCGGCTGGGGCTTCAACCAACTTCTAGGGACGGTGTGGGGCAGGGCAGGCCTAACTACTAACAGCGGACCTGCAATAAAGGACATCTACTCAGATACTCCATTCGTGCCGTCAGTCACGTGCGCTGACGTCACCCTTTATTATATACTCCCTGGTCCGCGCCCGGCCCAGGGAGCTGACTGCTCTACAAAATATTACAGTGGCCGGTGGCTCACTACATCCCATCCAACCTAGGAACTTTGAACAGCAACTGTAACAGAATGTCATTATAGTAACTTACGGAGACCACCTCCACCAAGTGTCTCACAGCCACCAAATGTTCAGCCTTCATTGTGTAGCCCTCAACACAGGAAGTCCTGCAACCTGGAGCTCGGCTCTGGATTATTATGTAGCCCGTAGTGGGGGGTGCCTGCCCCGGTCTTCTCGGCTCTCGGCACCCTGGTGCTGGCTGTCACGGCTGGGGCCAGGATCACTTTGTTTGGCCACCCTCCGTGGTCTCTCAGGGGTAGCCTTGGCCTTTTGGCTCCTTTCTATCGGGGTGTGTGAGGGCAATAGAGGACAAAGAGTGGTCATCCAGTTTCCTGAGTGGGTTGCCAATCTAGGAATTTTTTCACACTCTGTTTTCTCCTTTTTTTAAGGGCTTGGTGACTTTTTGCACCTGCCTATGGGAACTTTGTCCCCCTGATGCTAGATATCGAATTTAGGGAGCATGGACACTGGACTTTTATAGCTCCCAGATCCCCCCCTTTTTTGTAATATATATATTTAGTACGGCAGTGTAGCCGTGGGATCATTTGCTTTCAATTTCTTTTACTTTGGGTACACAAATCTTTAGTACCAAGATGTGTGCACTGCATGAGTTCTGTAACGTTTGGCACCACCTTTCCAATCAACCCCTCACTTTGCACTATATGGCATAGCGAACCTGATGGGGCTGGGGCTTTAGAAATTAAATAATCCACCTTATTTACATCATTATAAACATCGGTTTCATATGAGAGTATACTTTCACCTTGCATTTTTCGGGGTTGGCTCACGAATGTATGCTATAAATATAAGGATTATGCTTTGGGATAATTTCTATATACATAATCTGCAACGTCTGTTGCGCGTGGGAGATATGGCGATAATTTTGCATTATGGTATTACGATCTAGTGACGTGACTCTAGATAGTAAAGGGATGCCCGGATTGGGGAAGAGGGGTGCAGTTTCTCTGATACACAGACGCGTACTACCAATAATGCCTCACGCATGCGCAGTTGACTCTGTTGCGAGCTTGTATCCCGGATAAGGAAATTACCGCAACACGAGTTCCTGTTACCTATTAAAGAGGCGCGCGCTGCCTGTGGGAGTCCATTACTGGCAGTCGCATGGATGGGGCAGGTACACTGGTGAGACCATCTGGGCTGAAATGTGAGTACTTTGTTAGGAAAGGTGAGCTTCAACCTTAACAGCTTACTAATTATGAAGAGTGTCTCACACCGATTGCACACATTTATTGTTTCAGCCCGATAATGTACGGGTGGTCCATGCGCCTAGCCAATGGAGTACTTGTGTCCGACCAGTTAGGTAAGACCCCTTGGAAACCAAATTTGCTCCGTGTGGGGCAATTTTTTATGGGTGAGGTTCCCTGTTGATGTAAGTGTTTTGACACTCCAAGTGAGATTTTCTTGCACTAGCCCAATACATGGGAACTCAGACACCACTTTTTACATGACAATAATATGGTTGCTGTGAGGGGAGGAATTGTGTGGGATGCCATGTACGTTTGTGGTGCCCTCATGTAAATTATGGATTTGTTTTCCTGCCTGAACGTGGGTTAGATGTGCACACGATTGTGGCACACATATGTAGTATCAAGTTTTACTGATACACATCCCTACTGCTGTCTTCTTTTTCTTTTTCCTAGATATTGACCTGGAGCTAACTCTTCATCATTGACCTGTGACCACACTGAGGGGGGCACAGGTTGTTGCCCAGATCGATATTGAGGGTATTTTATTATGTTTCACCAACTTTCACGTGCACTTAATTTTAACAATTTGGTCCTGATGAAGCGCCACCGACCTCTTACAGGCGAAAAAGGCCTGAAACATGTTGACCTATGACCCATGACCCCTGGGCATAGCGTGCCTCTAGGGTTATAACTTTTTAGCAGTCCAAAGCCTGCTAAGGGTACATCTAATAAAATTTGCTGCATGATGACCCTTTTTTTATATATATTTTTTCACTAGCATGCACTTTATTTACCCTCCATCAATAACCCACTCCTCACATACCCACATGCACCATCCGGCGGTCCTTAAAAGATCTCCGTCATAGTGACCCTTCGGGGGGCCCGTAGGGAATTGCAGTGCCAGCCCTATGAGGAGCAACCGCCCGATGATGAAGCATGACACCCTTCGGGTTGTGTGAGGACAAAGCGTGGTCATCCAGTTTCCTGAGTGGGTTTCCAATCTAGGAATTTTTTCACACTCTGTTTTCTCATTTTTTTTAAGGGCTTGGTGACTTTTTGCACCTGCCCATAGGAACTTTGTCCCCCTGATGATAGATATCGAATTTAGGGAGCATGGACACTGGACCTTTATAGCTCCCAGATCCCCCCCTTTTTTGTGATATATATCCCTTCTATCGGCACCTCTGCCTCTGCTTTTTCCCACATCTCTCTCTCGGGTTTCAACACCTCCTCACGTGGACCCTGGGCCTTCTTGAACCATTTAGGTGCATTTGTAAAGCGCGACATTCATCCTGCAAGGATATCACGGCGCTGCAAAAAATAACAGTAAAACCAAGGCATTAACCTGGGAGCATATTGATTATTCTGAAGTAGGGAATAGTGCGGTTTTTAGTTTTTTCTTGAAGGTGGGGTAAGAGTCCGTGAGTCTGAGGTTGATCGGAAGTTCATTCCAACATTTCGCAGCAATGTGTGAAAAAGCACTTCCGCCCATTCTGGAAAGCTTAATCCGAGTAGTGGCTGCTTTGGCTGAGGCTTGCGAACGTAAGTTCCGCGCTGGGGCATAGAACTTAATTCTATTTCGTAGAATGTAAGGGCCTGTATTGTGAATTGTTTTATAGGCAATACATAGCATTTTGAACATGGCTCTTTGTCTCATGGGCAGCCAGTGTAAAGCTCTCAGACAGCTTGTGGCAGAATCGTACTTTCTCTTATTGCAGACTGCTTTTGCTGCGGCGTTCTGGACCAGTTGTAATTTTCTAAATAAGTAGTCCGATATTCCTACAAATAGTGAGTTGCCATAATCCAGCCTGCTAACTAGTAACGACTGGACTAGGATCTGTCTACATTCAAGTGAGATCCAGGGGAAGACCCTTTTCAATCTTTTTAATATGGCAAATCCTTTGCCACATATTGAGGAGACATGGCATTTCATTGATAGAGTGGTGTCCATCTGAATTCCTAAATTTCTAGCAGACGATGTGGGGATTGGTGGAGAACCTAAGGAAGTTGGCCACCAGGTGTTATCCCAGAGCTGTTTGGCCCCACCAAAAAGCAGAATTTCTGATTTGTCAGCGTTCAGTTTTAAATAATGGCCGTGCATCCAATTGGATAGCTCCGACAGGCAGTTGTGTAGTCTACTTTTGGCGTCATTATCTCCATTTAGGGTAACCATCAGCTGAGTATCGTCAGCGTAGGAGCAGATATTGATGCCCCATTTCTTGCCAATCGATGCCAAAGAGGAGACATATACATTGAACAGTGTTGGGCTCAATGTAGCTCCTTGGGGAACTCCATATTTAATCTTACGGGGGGTAGAGGTAAAGTTGCCTAAACAAATAGACTGGGATCTATTTGATAGAAAAGACTCCAGCCAGTTTAGGGCTTTACCTTGTATTCCTTTTGCGGCAAGTATGTGGATTAACAGTTTATGGGACACGGTATCAAATGCCGCTGATAAATCGAGAAGTATCAGGGCAACCGTTTTACCTTTATCGACCTGCATGCGAATGTCGTCCATTACGGCCAGAAGCGTTGTTTCTGTGCTGTTATTAGATCTAAAACCTGTTTGGGAAACATCGAGAAGTTTGTTGATCTCTAGATAACTTGACAGTTGTTTTGTTACCAGTCTTTCTAAAACCTTCGATAAAAAGGGGAGCTGTGAGATGGGGCGGTAGTTGGCTGGGTCGTTTATATCCGCACCCGCCTTTTTTAGTAATGGAATTACTGCCGATTTTTTCCAAACTTCTGGAAAAACAGCTTGCTCCAGAGACTGGTTAAGAACTTTTGTGACTGCAGGGCCAATTATGGGAGTCAGTTGGGAAAAGATAAAGTGTGGGCAAACATCCCATGGTGAGCCAGATTTAATTTCTGACATGGCTTTAGTGATCTCATCTTCTGAAAATGGGCCAAAGGTAGAGCAGTTGGTTTGCAAAGTAGGGTCAATCCGCTACTCCACTGGGGCCTGAGCGTTGTTTGTGAAAGAGGCATATATTTTATCAATTTTATCACAAAAGAAATCACCAATTTTTGAGCAGTTCTCCTGTGATGGTGTCAGATTGGATGTAAGACAAGGAGGATTACAAAGTTCTTTTACAATTTTAAAAAGCTCCTTGGACGAATTTTTATTCTCTAGAATTTTTTGAGAAAGGTAGTCTTTCTTTGCTTTGCGTATGGCAGTGTGGTATATTTTCAACTGATGTTTGTAAATGGCTCTGTCTTCGGCGTTTCTACTTATTCTCCATTTATGCTCCAGTGAGGTGCATTTTCTTTTTTCAATTTTTAGGTCTGGGCCATACCATTTCTCTGAGGTTTTTGATTTCAATCGATTGGTTGCGCGAGTCCGTGAACAGTGGTCAAGTGCTTTCTCTATGTTTTCTCGTAAGAGGAAAATTTTTTCTTCGCATGTCATTTCAGAGCTAGAAAAAAAGGAAAAATCTTCCTTGAATTTTTCCAAAGAGAATTTGCTCCAACATTTAGTGGAGTTGGCCGACTGGGCTAGCGGTCTATTGGTTTTTAGAGGTAGGTTTAAGGTAAAATCTATCCTATAGTGGTCTGTCCATGTCAAAGGGGTTATATCCGTAATGTTGGTCTTCGATATGTTTGTAAATATAAGATCTAACATGTGCCCCGCTCTGTGTGTGGGGCGAGCTATTTTCCGTGATAATTGTAGGATTTCCATGTCTGTGGTAAGTTGTTTAGTTAGGCAATTATCGGCTAAATCGAAATGAACATTGAAGTCACCAATGACTTTAATGTTTTTATGGTTGAGGCAGAATGGAAGGATTTGTTCGAGAAGTTGGGTGCTAAAGTCAGTTGTGCTGTTTGGGGGATTATAGATGATTGCACATCCGAAGATAACCTGAGTCTTGATGAAGATGGAGATGGTTAACACATCGTGTTTGCCTAGTTGAGTGACTGTTTCTTGGTGACATGAAAAACTATCTTTAAATATCATGGCCACTCCGCCTCCTCTTTTAATTTGTCGATTTAGATTAATGATTTTGTACCCAGTGGGAAGGGCTGCGGTGATATCCGGGGTATTGTGCTCACCGAGCCAAGTCTCCGAAATGAAGGCAAAATCAGGTCTGTTATCATGTAACATGTTCCATATCTCAGTCCAGTGTTTGGGAAGGGACCAGGCATTAACATAGATGCATGTCTAGTCCTGTGTAGGTGTGACTTCCGATGAGGGTAACTCCGAGTGGTTACAACTCCATCTACAATAGCGGCAGCTAAAGGGGCCCATGGTGTGGGAGGGTCCAACTTTGGCACAAAGGGGGGCTGTTAAAGGAGTATTAAACATAAGCAGCTCACCTCGCGAGTAGACCATCGAAGGTTTGCCAGATCTGCCTGTAGTTGGGGAGACAGGGGTTGTGGCCCCTGGTCCCGGCCTGTCGCGGACGGGCGCAGACGTGCTCGCCTTTGGCGAGCCTTCGGCGCGCATTCGACGCGCCCGCTGCGCTCGTCCGCTGCGCTTCCTGTAGGGACACATCTTTTATATGGGAAATAGATGAAGGGGCGAGTCTCTGAGCAGGGGGCGTGGCCTTCAATCGGCCAATGGCGTTCCCGTTTCGAGCTATTCTCTGATTTCCTTTCTCCGCAACGACCAGAGTTCCCTGGACTCTCACTACCTTCCATAGTTCGTGCTCAAACGGTATGCGAAACTTTGATCCCGGGTGTCGATCTTTTCCTACCACGTAGTCTCCTTCTTGGATGTCGGCCCATCGAGCCCCTCTTTTCTTGCTGGCCCGGTCATTGTTACTTTGTCGGTAAGCCTGGGACCGCTCCACAACCAGAACCGCAGTGGTCCACACTTCACTGTTAGGTATACCATCCCTCACGGCTCTTTTTAGCAGGAGATCGTTGGGTGCACATTTAGTTATGTAGTGAGACGTTTGACGGTATGCACTCAAAAACTGGTACAAGCAGTATTCCAGATTGGTACCTTGAGCCACTCTAAACCTCAATGCTTTGTTTAATGTTCTCATGGACCGCTCCATTAGCCTGGGGCCATTGGGGTGTTATTTTCCGATGTCGTATACCATGCTGATCAAGGAACACGTGGAATTCCTGTCCCTGAAACGGCAGCCCATTTTCTGTTCGGAGTTCCTCTGGCATTCCTAGCAGGGCAAACATTTTCTCCAGTACCGGCTGAATGCACTCAAAGGCCGTTGATGCGACCACCTCCACCACCAGAAACTTCGAATGGCTGTCCACGAACATGACCATTTGCCTCCCATCTGGGAAGCTCCCAAAATCCAGGCTCACTCGCACCCATGGTGACATACTTGGCCCCTCCGTTATGACAGGCGCTTTGGGCAGGTCAGCCACCATTACCAGGCATGCATGGCACTTCCGTACTTTGTCCTCCATGAGCCGATCCAACCCTGGAAACCATACTTTAGCTCTCAGGCGCGCCTTGGTCTTCTCGATCCCTTGGTGCCCCTGGTGTGCCAGATCGACCGTTCGGCCTCGCAGCACTGCTGGAATCACTAACCGCGGGCCCCGTAAGATTATGCCATCCCCCGATGCACTCAACTCTCCTCGGCACTTCCACAGGCTCTCCCAATATTCCTTGTCATCGGCTGATCTTCTGTCATTGCCCCGTAGGAACCACTTCCACTGATGGTCCCGTAACGTGCGGGCAACCTCCTGTAGGCACTCGTCTTGCCGCGACGCCTTCTTAATGTCCTCTAATAGCAAAGCCTGGGGGCAGGCCTCTTCTACCAGTTGTCTCGCGAATACCTCTGTCCCTTCGTCCACCTCCTGCCCCTGTGCGCCACTCGGAGCCAGAGGGTGTCGCGACAGATAGTCAGCCGGGTTGCTCGCTCCCAGGCGGTACACCACCTCAAACCGGTATTGCTGAATCTGAACAGCCCATCTCTCAATCCGTGGAGGTCCATTCCGTGCCGTGCCAGCGAAGGGAGTCACCAGCGGCTTAAGGTCCATTACCACTGTGAACGTGTGCCCACACAGGTATATGTTGAAATGCTGACACGCCCATTGTGTGGCCAAGGCTTCCCTCTCGATCTGCGCATAGCGGGTTTCCACCGCCATGAGTGCCCAGCTGGCGTATGCAATAGGGACCCACTCATCCTGATCTGACCTCCGTAGTAGCACGGCCCCTAGTCCCACCGGGCTAGCATCCACAATAAGCTCGGTGGCCGCTCCTGGCCGAAAGTATGCTACGGTTGCGCCTTTCAGCAGAGCCTTCTTGAAGTCGGTGAACACTTGTGCTTCCTTATCAGACCACTGCCACATGACATCCTTTTTGGTGAGCTGCCGGAGAGGTTCCGAGATAGTGGCCAAATGGGGAATGAACCGTCCACAGTAGTTAGTCATCCCTAGGAAACTTCGCACCTCGGAAGCCATTTGAGGAATGGCTGCTGTCCTGATGGCCTCCACCTTAGCCAGATCCACTTGCAATCCCCGGGCCGAGAACCGATACCCAAAGAATTTGACCTCTGTAGCATAGAAGTCACACTTTGTTTGATGCAGGGTTAGGCCTTGGTCTACCAGTCGCTGAAGAGTAGCTCTCAACCTCACATGGTGCTCCTCCAACGATTTTGAGTAGATCAGGATGTCATCGCTGACATTGATGACTCCCACTAGGCCCGATAGTGCCTCTCGGACTGCTCTTGAAAAACTTCCGCTGCCGAGGATACTCCAAAGCTCAGTCTTTTGAAACGGCACAGCCCCACATGCGTGGAGAACGTAGTGATGTATCGGCTCTCCTCCGCAAGCATCAGTTGTTGGGACCCAGAGTTCAAGTCCGCTTTCGAGAACCACTGTGCCCCATTGAGATCTGTTACAATTTTATCAATGGTCGGGGTGATGTGCCTCTCTCGGCGGATGGCCTTGTTCGGCAGTCTCATGTCCATGCACAGCCTAATGGCCCCTGGCTGTTTCAGCTAGGGAGCTATTACCAGTGGCGACACCCAGGGCGTTGGACCTGACACCTTCTCGATGACTCCAGCATGTTCTAGACGGTCCAGCTCGGCTTCCACCAATGGTCTGAGATGAAACGGCACTCTTTGGTGGCAAAGCGCCACCGGCTGGACAGACTTGTCAATGAGCAACTGGACCTCTACTCCTTTCAGGCAGCCCAACCCCCGGAAAAGCTCGGGGAACTCAGCAAGGATCCGGTCCACCTGCGACTTGTGTATATGCTTTGTGAACATCACCA
Source organism: Triturus cristatus (assembly GCF_964204655.1). NCBI lineage: Eukaryota > Metazoa > Chordata > Amphibia > Caudata > Salamandridae > Triturus > Triturus cristatus. The sequence goes on from NC_140588.1 coordinate 509,538,943, forward strand.
ACCCCAGATCCTCGGCCGTGTGGCAACTCAGCAATGATCCGGCCTGATCACATGTAACATAGAAGCGAGTGGCCGTGGTCCTGTCCTTGTATTTGACTTCCGCATCAATGACTCCCTGCAGCAGAATCAGAGTGCTCCCTCCTTAAGTGAGAATTCTGACTGTAGTCGTCATCAGTCAAGGCCTCGGGCTGAGCCTCCTATATTGGTCAGCATCCAGTATGTTCACGGACGCCCCTGTGTCAATCAGCGACCTCACACATGACTCCCCTATCCACACTTGGCACATAGGTGGTGACCTCTTGACAGTGTTGACCCCCATATGTATGAGATGACAAATACATTGCCCTCATCGTCCTCAGTGACCGCCAGCTTTTGATATTGGCTGTCCAGGTCAACCTCCTCCTTCGCAAAATTTGTAAGTCCTTGTTTCTGAGGCCTTCCTCCGCCCTGCTGTGTCCCACTCTGGCACCCCTTTGCAAAAGAAAGGAAAAAAGAAAGGTAATAGAATAGTGCTCTCCCCCCTACCTCCCCGCCTCCCCCAGCTCAGCCCATCTATGAGTAGGTAGCAACCTAGCTGAGCAGCTAACTCGTGGGAGCATTCAACAGTGCTAATCGCAGAAGGCACAGGTAACTCAGGCATGTCAACTCCCTAAAGTCTTGTGCCAAGTGAGCCAGGAAAGGTTGCCACCATTCGGTAAAGCCTGAGCCTTTGCCAGCCATGGTGAGCAAGATCTTTTCCATGCCTAAGATATGCCATAGGTGGTGAAGCCACCTGGTGAGTGTTGGAATACGGGTAGATTTCCAATATGTGATAATGTTTTGTGTGGTGGTGCCCAGTGCAAGTGCTATCTGTTTCCCCCTAATGGATTTTAGAGGATAGGTGAGCAGGTTAGGAACCGCCAAAAGCACGTATTCCGGAAGCCGAGGAAGCCTCTGTGTCTAAATACTTGTCCATGTCATCGAGGACTTGAGTCCAGTAGGACGTCAGGTGTTCACATTCCCATAGTAGATGGACAAGTGTACCCACCTTCCCACACCCTCGCCAGCACTCCAGACTATATGCTCTGTCAAAGTAGTGCATGCGCTCGGGGGTGTAATACCAGTAATACGCGAGCTTAGTGAAAGTTTCGGTGAGACCTATGTGAGTCGCAGTATGTCGCGCCCTATAGCAGATCTCTTCCCATTCCTTACTCGTGAAATTACGACCCAGGTCTTTTCCCCATCTGGCCCGCCCTGCATGGAAGGTATGAGTGTAGCAAGATAGAAGCATTCTATACAAGTCTGAGATTAGCTTCTTGTCAGAGGAACGTGTGATCAGCCATCTCTCATACTGGGTAAGGTGTCTATGGGCCTGAGATCTATTGTCCGGGTGTGAGGCCCAGTGTCGCAGCTGCAGGTAGTGCAAGTGCTCAGATTCGGGGAGACCATAATCAGTGCATAGCTGTGCGAAGGGCATGACCCCATGAGCGTCGTAAAGAGTACCTAGCACGCGTCACCGGGCGGTTCGCCAAAGAGGGAAGGAGTTCTCACCCATCCCCGGTCCAAAGTCGGAATTGCCAAAAAGAGGAGTGAGCGGGGAAGGGAAAGTAGTCAGTCCATGTCGTCTGATCTCAGACCAGCATTGTAGCGCGGGTCACATGAGAGGCGTATAGATTGGGGGGATGCTGAGCATTCCGAAGGAAAGGGATCTTCATCAAAGAAGTGCCCGCTATTGCGCGATCTTGAAAAAGCCAATGTTTCTCTGACTCTGCCCTGCTCCACTCCACTAAGTGTCGTAGCTGTGCAGCTTTTTAGTAAAGCACAAGATCAGGTATCCCTAGACCTCCTTCATCGGGAGGGAGGAAACTGACCAGCCACTTCATCCTCAGCTTGCGACCCTGCCAAATGAACTGAGAGAGTTCTGCCTGCACCCGTTGAAGCCAACCAGTGTGAGGCTGTAGGGGGAGCGTTTGAAAAAGATAAAGGAATTTGGGAAGGATCGTCATCTTGACTGCGGCAATACGACCCAGCCAGGAGATAGGGTAATGTTTCCACCGCCGCAGGTCCACACGAATGTGGGAATGTAAGACACTGTAGTTGACTGCCTACGTCATCTGTTGTGTGGGGGCTAGCTGGATTCCTAGATAAGGGACCGTATCAGAGGACCACTGTAAGGAATGATGCGCCTGTAGTTCTGCCAGCATCGGAGGCGTTAAGGAGAGGTTTAGAGCCGTGGACTTCGTGATGTTGACTTTGAACCCGGACGCCCTCCTGAAGGAGTTCAGCTCCTCCAGAAATGTCCCCAGGGCCGTTGCAGGTTCCGTCAGGGTGACCAGGATGTCGTCTGCATACAAGCTGATTGTATGAGTGTCAATGCCAAAGCATACACCTGTAATCTGCGGGTGCTCACGAACTCTTTGTGCCAGGAGCTCCATGTATAAGGCAAAGAGCAGGGACGACAGAGGGCACCCCTGTCGAGTGCCTCTGTGGATACGAAAGGGAGTTAACGCATGTCCATTCACGCGTACTGTGGCCGCAGGGCCATGATAGCAGTTGAGGATACGGGTCCTCATCTTTTCCCCTAGGTCAAAATGGATTAGCACTTGTTCCAATTAGGACCAGTGCACGCGATTGAACGCCTTTTCGGCATCAACGGTCAGGAGCATATAGTCTCCCAGGATGCGAGAAGCTTTTTCAATGAGATGGAGCACTGTTGTAGAGTTTCAGGTCAAGGTTAAAAAGAGAGATTAGCCTGTATGCTGCGCAAAGCGTCTTATCCTTGCCAGACTTGTGAATGACCACTATAGCCGCCTCAAGCATGGAAGGAGGGATCGCCCCTGAAGACACAAAGGAATTAAAGAGGCGAGTAAAAAGAGGTGTAAGCGTGGGGCAGAACTGCTTATAGAACGCCGCCGTGTAGCTGTCTGGACCAGGAGATTTAGCCAATTTTAAGGGTGAAATGGCGGAAAACACTTCTTCCAGGCGAATCTCCCTCTCTATGTGGTTGGCATGCACTTGGGACAAACTGGGAAGAGTAATCTGATCCAAATACGCATCTTTTTCCGTCAACTCTAGGTGTTGTGCATTGTACAGTTGTGCATAAAAGTCACGGAACATCTTGGCTATGTCAGAGTCTTCTGTGAGTGCGCGGCCTGCATGATCTGTGATCTCCTGAACCCCGTCACGCAGCCGGGTTTCCCTCAGTTTGTGTGCAAGTAATCGACCGCATTTGTCAAAGCTGACATAAAAGGAATGGCGAAGATGTAGGGCTGCATATTCAGCTTTATCGCGATCTATAGTGGCTAACTGTGACCTAGCTGTCTTCAATTGATGCCAAAAGCGCGGCGCTCCAGTCCGTTGATGTATCTGTTCTAATTTGCGCATTCTCTGAGTGAGGTCTTCCCTCTTGCATTTACGTTCCGCATTATCCGCGGAGGAAAGAGCAATAATCGCCACCCTAACTACAGCCTTCAGAGCTTCCCATCTAGTGGAAATAGGCGTGTCGGCGTTGTTGTTATAGGCTAGATAGTCGTCAAGCAAGCGCTGAATATGGGCGACGGAGTCCGCTCGGTGTAAGAGGGTGTCTCGGAAGCACCACCGGCGAGTAGGGAGCCGGACGGGGGGCATAGTCAGGGTGATCACTACAAGAGTATGGTCCGATAAGGCAGCAACTAAAATATCGGCGGAGGTCGTGATGTCCCTGATCGTCTTGGTGCCTATGAAGTAGTCCAACCTAGCGTAGGTCTTGTGAGCGCCAAAGTAATAGGAATATTCCCTGGAGTGTGGGTGGAGGTCTCTCCATAGGTCTATCAAGCCCAGGTCTCCTAACCTAGCAAGTCCGGCACAGGACAGGCACCCACTTGGCCAAAGCGTTGCACCGACCTATCTAGCCCATTAGTCAGGACTAGGTTAAGGTCTTCCCCAAGAGTAACCTACGCTCAGGAGTGGCGGTGGCCATGAGAAGCGCCTCATGGAGAAACCGCTCCTGTCCTTCATTAGGGGCATATAGGGACCCTAAGTTCAGCGTGTGACCCCCAATCATGATTTGGTAGGTGAGAAGCCTACCGTTAATTTCGGCCTCCTTCTGCACCCCTTAAAAGCCCTAGAGATCAGAATCGCCACCCCTGAAGATTTAGACGATCCCAAAGAGAAAAATTGGGTCGGAAAAGCACGTGACCAGAGTCTATGACAATCTTTAGCCAGCAAATGTGTTTCTTGTAAGAGGCAAACGTCAGCCCCGGAGCTCTCCAGGTAAGCCAGGATCGCCCGGCACTTGATGGGATTATTAAGTCCTCTCACATTAAGTGTGAGGACTTTAAGACTATGGGGAGGCATAGTTGCGGGGATTCTGCTCATGCACAGAACTATGCGCAGGAAACCAGGACCTCAGTGAATTGTGGTGTACCAAAAAACTCACCTCAGTACCTAGAACCCCTTTCCGACTAGCATCAGTGTCTTATTCGTTCTCCGTACTATAGCGAAGCTACTAATGATTAGACAACCCAGAACAAACGACTTAGAATACTCTCAGAAATGGTGGGAATCAAGAACACCTTTTTGTTGTTATTCTCATATCAGTCAATACCGTGAGTAATCAGAGACACGGAAACGTTTAAAAATGTTTATTTTTAACTACGTGCTCTAAGATGCAGTATTTTGGCTAACATAAGCAAACAAATGATTAGAAATAAAACCATCAGCATTGTTACAATTCCATAAAAAACAAAGGGAGAAATCATATTATAATGATAGTGGAAACAGGTCCTATAATACCTTGTGTACCGCCCTCCCCTGGCTAATAAGCTAGTTTTACAATAATAATAGAAGGTCTCTAGGTTTGAATGGGGAACCCCATACCTCCAAGATCAGCTTAGGTGAATCACATCACAGGATCAGCACTGCTCTCTGTGTCTGGAAAGGGTTTCTCCAAGAGTGCCAGCATCATGCATGCAATGCAATATTAAAGGCGCCCGAGTTTCAGATATTTGCAGCTGTGTGCTTGTTGTGTCTAGAGCGTGGGCCGATCAACCTAAATTCAACAGCATACATTGTTATTTGACCTTGACGGTTTCTGCACACAGTGTTCTGACTAAGGTCGCGGTGCAAGTCTAGGGATGTGAAAAACAGACCGTTCTCATGTGAAAAAAAAGCAAGCAAGTAGTTTTACTTATAATAACAGCTACCTGCAGTGTCGTGTGCAAAAGCAGCAAAGTGGCAAGATGGCGTTAACATCTAAAACGCTTATGCTAACATAGCAATGTGTGCAGGCAAAACCCTGTCTTCACTACAGCATCTATGGTTGGGAATATCGTGCGTTGGAAATCATGCGCGGCCTAAGGCGGGATAGCATGCTCAGCTGCAAATGCAAAGGGAGGTCAGTGGGCGCATATTGCCAGCTCGGGAAACTGTACCCAGCAGTACTGGGAGACCGATACGAAGTGCAGGAGGAAGAATAGGAGAAAGACAGCCCCTGAAAGAGAGACAAAAAGCCCCAGCACAACAGGTGCCAACATAAATCAAGAGTCTTGAGGACAGTCCATCATTTGCAGAAGATCAGGTAAAACATGAATACGGGAGTTACATGGCTAATTGCATCCCCCGTCTCCCCCCCAAGCCGCCCAAGAACAGGGAAGCTAAGAAAAAGTTACATGACCTAGGCTCTTTACGAGGGCAGTGTCTTAGCAAGGGTTCAAGGTAAGGCCTCCAAAGCGTCCTGCTGACCCATTGCGATCTCTTCGGTGAGCCTCGGGCGGCCAGGGCGGCGTCTGCACCACTGCTGGCTCCATCACGGCTGTGTGTCGTTGGGCCCTCGGTCTTGCGTGTCACTGCCGTCGTCCTCTTCTGGTATTTCAATCCCCAGTACCCTGCTGGCCTCTGTTAGAGAGCGAAGTTGATAGAGTCTGCCATCGTATCGAAATACAAGGCGAAACGGGTGACCCCAGGAATATGCAATGTTGCGTTGGCGTAGGACAGCAGTGATGGGGTAAATGTCTTACGTTTTTGAAGTGTGAGGGCAGCGAGATCCTGGTAGAGAACTGTAGTCTGATCCTGAAACGTGATAGGATGCTATGCCCTGGCCTTCTGAAGAATCACCTCCTGGTGCGGAAGTCATGGACACAGACTAAGATATCCGCCGGCGGAGCATTGTCGTCCCGAGGGGGATGGACGCGATGCGCCCTGTCAATCCGGAGCTCAGGGGATTGTCCAAGATGTGATTGAACAGTTCACGCACAAAAGTAAAGATTTCGCCAGCTTCTGCGTTGGGCCTCACTCCTTGGATCCGTACGTTATGACGTTGGGAGCTGTTCTCCAAGTCCTCTAAGTGGGTCTGAAGGTCCACCTGCTAGTCGTGTATGCCTCAATGTCCCGCGAGTCACTTTTGTCTTCCAGAGCTACTACACGGTCTCCAACACTGTCGAGGTCCTTTCGGACATCTTTAAGCTGTGTCATGTGTCGGGGCAGCGTTGTGCTGCTTGGCAGAGTCTGATGTCGTGCCTCCCTGTGGGCGCGCGAAGAGCTCCTGGAGGGACTTCCTCTTTTTCCCCCATGTAGAAGACATAGTTCTGTACAAACTGTGAGGAGACATGGAATATGACATGAGCTGACTGCCACCGTGCCTCCCCCCACAAGCGCCTGGGAAAAGCATAGAGGTCTCTGTGAAGGGTCCAAGTGCAGAAGCAACACCTATCAAGAAAGACACAGAGCAGGTAGATTCGACACGGCCACCAGCAGTCCACACAACGCCCCGACCAGCTTTGCATGTGCGTAAAAGGAAGCTTCCTCAGAGCAGAGCCCTCACAGCGTCAGCAGCAGTAGGGGGCCACTCCAGCCTCGGTGTGGTGATGACCCTGCTATGGGGCACTGGGGCAAGCCGCCGCGTTGCACAAGCCACGTTAGAGATAGTTAGCAGGGCCTCACCTCCTGCTCAGCTCTGCCGCCACAGGCCCCGGCCAGTCTCCGCAGCTTGAAGACCCCGCTCTGCAATCCGGGTCCAGAGCCAATGCCAGGGAACACGGGAGAAGCAGCCAAGCATCCTCAGCCACACAATGCAGGCAACAGGGAGGCTCCACAAGGCGAGGTGAAGGGCTCCACGTGAGACGTGGAGCAATGCCGGCCTAGATGCTCCCTCTCACCTCGAATGGTCGGCCGGGCCCAGCAGAGGCCCACGCAGCAGGTCCAAACAAGGAGGGCCTCCACCGCTCCCCTCTCTGTCTGCTGGTGTGTGCACGGTCGTGGCAGCTCCGGGGCGCCAGCCCCAGCACACCAAATGCGGAGGTCGGGTAGGGGTTGGGCTCCCGCGGATCGGTGCCGATGCCGAGAAGTCGCTGCCGCCGTCAAATCCGGCACCAGGCATTGTAAGTTGTGTCAGCTGTGCAATGCCCTCAGTGTCTGCAGGTTGTGGACTCGACGGGGCGCAAGGCTCAGGAGTCCCACCCCGAGCCCCTCCGCAGCTGCGCCGGTCCGGCGCGATCCCAAAATCTAGGCCGCGGCTCCGCCTCCAACCAAAGGCCCACTGTTGCTCGGTCACGGCGTGCTGCTACTCGCCCCGCACCACAGCTCCTGGGGTCTTCTCAGGCAGGACGGAGGCTGCCAACACTCAGGATACAGCCCTACACAAAGCCCCGGCTCGATGCAGGCTTTGGGCAGCCCAGGCGTGATGAGGTCTCCGACGACTGGAGAGAGAGACTAGAGGACACGTCTCACCTCGCCGCCATCTTGGCCACGTCCCTGTTTAATTCATTTTTAATTTAAAAAGTACTTCTTAACATAGATTTATTTAGAAAATTATCTTATTCATTTTTTGGGATTAAGATGTGTATTGGGTGGATAAAGTCATTTTTAAACTGTACAGTAATTATTAATTGATGAATTTGTTTAATAATACACCAACTGTTTTTTTTGCATTCTTGGGATGTGGGGTAAATTATGTGATTACATGTTTAATTTGTTTTAAACATATGTATTAAGTTTTTATTATGGGCTTATTAAGTATTTATTATGGGTTGTGAGTATTATTGGGGAATGAGCATGGAGTTTTTTTAAAGTATCATTAAATCACAATTTGTATAAAGTATGTAAAATTAATAATGTTAGTTTTCTGCAATGTATGCACTTTCCCTTTTGTTAGTCAGACTGGAGTTGGAATAGTAAATCTGATCACCCCTGCAGTATGAGCACTTTCTTTGCTAATTGTTAAACTGAGTTAGATAGTAATCGTGATCCTTCCGATGTACACACTTCCTCCAACGTTTGTTACAATGGAGTTAAATATTAAATCTGATCCCCCATAACATATGAACTCCAAAATGTGTTGGACATGAAATTATGCACTTTCTCCAGTAGTTGTTAGTCTGGAGTTAGATTAGTAAATATGCCCTCCTCCCCAAATATATGTAAAAGTATGTGCCTTCCCAAACTGACCACCCCTCTGCATGCATACTTTCACCAATGTTTGTTACACTGGAGTTAGATTAGTAAATATGACAACCCAGCCCCACCCCAATGTGTGCATTTTACCTAATATTTGTTAGACTGGAGATAAATTAGTAAATCTGACAAGTCCAGTTCTATGTGGCCTGCTGGCATGGGGCCACCCCCGGTCCCGAAGTCAGAAATTAAGAGCCTGGGCATATGGTTGGACCAGGACCTGAACTTTAGGACACAGGCCAGGAAGACGGCAGCCCTCTGCTATGGCATGCTTAGAATGACCCGTAAAGTTCTGCCTCTACTTCCCTCCCAAGAAAAAAAAGTACTGGTCCAATCACTCATACTTTCTAGACTGGACTACGGGAATGCGCTATATTTGGGCGCTCCCACTACAGTAGTCTCCAAACTTCAGTCTGTTCAAAACAGCGCTGCCAGACTCCTGACTGGAGTCGCCAACAGACAATCGGCAAAACCTGCTCTCCGTTCCCTACACTGGCCCCCAGTGCAGGAATGTATTACATTCAAGGCCTTATGCCTGGCACATAAGTCAATGCAGGGAATCGGGCCTCCTATTAACTCAGCCATGATTTGCCCTTATAAAGCAAATAGGAAACTTCGATCAGACGATATGTATCTTGCCGAGGTCACTAGGATCAAGAAGGCCAGAAGTGGCGGTTGGCTTTTTTCTTATAATGCCTCCAAACTCTGGAACTCTCTGCCACTACATCTTTGCACGGTCCCCAATCATCTGGCTTTCCGCAAACAGCTGAAGATCTTTCTGTTTCCCTGGTTCTGCTGTCTCCTCTTTGTTGGTTCTTAGCGCTGGGACGCTCTAGCCATGCGCTCTACAAATGCCTTTCCATTCCATTCCATTCCACTCCTAGGATGTATGCACTTTCCCAATGTTAGTTAGTCTGGTGTTAGATTATTAACTCTGACCTCTAACTATACCTCTGTAACTATGGATAGAGGTAAAACTGAGCTGTTGATTGTGGGCAATAATCCCTTGTTTTGGGAAAAATGTATTTGTCCGCTGTGTTTGGGAGAACCCTCATCCCTAAAATTGAAGTTAAGAGCTTAGGTGTCACGCTAGACAAGGCTCTGACCATGGCTTCTCAGGCTAAGAAGGAGTCTGGCACATGCTTTGGGTTAGTAAGATCCCTTAGGAAAAAACTTAAATGGCTCCCTCTGGAGTGTCGGAGGATGGTGGTCCAAGGCCTAATTGTCTCATGCTTTGTTTATGGTAACTCTGGAGATTGGGGCATCCCAGCATACATCACAAAACAACTGCAGGCTATACAATTAGCACTACTAAGCGTGCCGAAAAGTAATGTGGCACGCCCAACACTTGTCGAACTTCATTGGATGCCGGTCAAAAAAAGATTTGAATTTAAAGCTCTATGCATTGCTCACAGATTAAAATATTCTCCAGGTACACGTAGCCTTCAGCATCTCATTACTACAAATACAGCCCCCAGAGAATTGAGATCAAATGAACTTTCCATTCTTGATGTCCCCAGAATCAAGAGAGCAAGAGGAGGAGGCCCCTCTTTTGCTTAGCTTGTCGCCAAATTGTGGAACTCTGTTCCTTCTCAACTCAGGCTGAACAACAATCTTTCGAGTTTTAGGAAACAACTTTAGACTCAACTTTTCATATAATGATTTACCCGTTGTTGAGTTTATTTCTCAGTTGTTTTCTTCTATGAGCGCTGGGAGGCCGGTTTTTGGGTAGCTGTTGCACTTTATAAGACTGTCTAACAGACCATAGGATAACATAACATAACATGTTTGCACTTTTCCCATTTTTGTTGGTCTGGATTACCAATGTTGAATTTGCCACAAATATACGCTTACCACAATTTTGCTGGACTTGAATTAGAAATGTAAATATCACCTCTCAAAAATATGGCCTTTTTCTGGTGTTCATTAGACTGGAAATAGAATAGTAAATCTCACCTCCTCCTCAATGTATATACTTTCCCCATTATTTTTCAGAATGCAATTGGAATAGTAAATTTCGACCAAACCTAGTATACACTTACAACAATATTTGTGTCACTGCATTAATACTGGAAAAAGTAAATATGTATTTGTCCATGTATGCACTTTTCCCTGTGCTTATTAGACCAGAGTTACAATAGTAAATCTGAAGTTAGAAAATGTATACGCTGTTACCAATGTTTGTTGGATAGGAGCCAGAATAGTAAATCTAACCCCTCTAACGTGTGCACTTTCTCAATTGTTTGTTAGACTGGTGTTGACATAATACATCTATCCCGTCCCCAGTGCATGCCCTTTTACCAACGTTTGTTGGACTGGAGTATGAATGGTAAATCTGACCCTCCCTAAATGTATACACTTTCCTCATGTTTATTAGACCAGAGTTAGAATAGTAAATCTGAAATCACCCAATGTATGTGCTGTTACCAAAGTTTGTTAGATTTGAGCTAGAATAGTAAATTTAATCCCTCTAATGAGCACTTTCTCAATTGTTTTTTAGACTGGTGTTGAAATTATACATCTGACCCATCCCCAGTGCATACACTTTCACCAACGTTAGTTGGACTGGAGTATGAATGGTAAATGTATACACTTTCCCAGTGCTTGTTATGCTGGAGTTCAACTAGTAAATCTGCCCCCCTTCTCAAATCTGTGTAGATTAATGTGTGCTTCCCAATTATTAATTGAACTTGAATTTGAATAGCAAATTTGCCCTTTCACTCAAACAAACACTTACCCCAATTATTGTTTAACAGAAGTTACAATATCAAATCTGCCCCCTTTAAAGTATACACTTTTTCCAATGTTTGTTAGACTGGAGTTACAATAGTGAATCTGAACCCCCCTGTTGCCAATGTTTGCACTTGCTCCAATGCTTTTTATCCTGGAATTAGACTAGTAGCACCAGCTTCATCAATGGTTTTACTTTTTCATTGATGTTTGTTAGGCAAGAGTTATAATAGTAAATCTCACCTCCTCCACAATGCACTTTGCCATTATTTTTGGACTGGAGTTTGAATAGTAAGTTTGCCCCTCAACCCTAATATTACTTCCATTAATATTTATTTATTGGCATTAGAGTGGTAAATAGTAAATATGACTTCCCCACATACTTTGCACTTTTTACATGTGTTAAACTGGAGTTAGAATAGTAGAATAGTAGTATACTTAGTGTATTTTATAAGCATAGTATTAGCATAGTGCCTTCCTCACCAAGCTAGAAAAGTGACAAAGTCTTTTGCCATTTTTGCAGTAAAGTCTTTAAGCATGAAATTAGCTAGTGCCATCTATGCTGAGCTGAAAAATGACAAGAGCCTTTTATCACTCCAGGTCCAGTATCACAACTTTGGATTAGTAAAATACCAACCAAATCAAGCAATATGTAAATAAAATGGGTAAAAACTCTGCTAGATAAAACAGGTGTTTGAAGTGAGCACTTTTAGAGGGCCTGATTCACAAAATCCTAAACTTACTACCATTTTGGTATTCACAGAAGGCACTTACTCATTTTGGTATTCACAGAAGGCACTTACTCATTTCTGTATTCACAGAAGTTAGGAGTCCTAACTTTAGGACTCCTAAATGCCTTCTGTGAATACCGAAAGTCTTAAAGTTAGGATGTTTCTCAGTTTAGGAGCAGTAAAGTTAGGACTCCTAACTTTAGGACTCCTAAATGCTTTCTGTGAATACAGAAAGTTTAAAGTTAGGATTTTTCTCAGTTTAGGAGTAGTGAAGTTAGGACTCCTAACTTTAGGACTCCTAAATGCCTTCTGTGAATACCGAAAGTCTTAAAGTTAGGATTTTTCTCAGTTTAGGAGTCCTAAAGTTAGGAGTTCTAACTTTACTACTCCTAAACAGAGAAAAATCCAAACTTTAAGACTTTCGTTATTCACAGAAGGCATTTAGGAGTACTAAAGTTAGGAGTCCTAACTTTACTACTCCTAAACTGAGAAACATCCTAACTTTAAGACTTTCGGTATTCACAGAAGGCATTTAGGAGTCCTAAAGTTAGGACTCCTAACTTCTATGATTACCGAAATGAGTAAGTGCCTTCTGTGAATACCAACAAGAGTAAGTGCCTTCTGTGAATACCAAAATGGTAGTAAGTTTAGGATTTTGTCTTAAGTTAGTTCTGTGAATCGGGCCCAGAGTATTGACGGTGTTGTAGAGTTTTCCATATAAAGGAGCTGCTACCTCCCCATAACATTGGAACTAACCAGAGTTTCCTACTTTCTTTTTTGCATAATTTATGTGGCACTCTTAGCCTGAAACATTATTGCTTTGACATATACTGGGTGGTCCCTTTTGTCTGGACAAAGCTAGGTCTCTCTGACAACCTCCAATAAGAACGAAACATGTGTCAGGGACTGCTTTTATTCATTCCAGTTTTGCTTGGATGGTATTTTACCAATCCAAACCTGCAATAATATCACTGTCGAATATAAAATTGAGTGAGGTGTCAATTCAGTTCAACAACTATGTTTATTTAGACTGCAGTCTATCAAATCAAAATAAATCCCTGCATAAAATATAAAATATTAAAATCAACAAAACAAAATGACAATAATCTTAGAACTTCTCATTTCTTTAAAGCTATTCAAAAACATTGTAGGGAGAAGTCCAATATCTCAAGTCAAACAATAATGATTTAGCAGTCATTCAAGGCACAATGTCATACTTTAGAAATTGAGGTTTTATCAAACAAAATCTTATACTCGTGATTAATATACGGTCTAATAAAATATGCCCCCAACTCAATTTTACCTTAAGAATACTCCAACATTTGCCCTATTTTGAATTTAATTTGCAAGCCACTGTTGATATCAAGTAAAAGTAAAAAAGATTTAAGCCTATTTGAAGTTTTACATTTTCATGTATTATTGTTTAGTTTGACAGAGTTGAGGGGTAGGGAAGATTTGTGTCAACACGCCATGAGGAATTAAACATGGCGACAGAATGTTTATATTCCAAATAGCTTCCATATTGGGGTTGAAATGTGAAAGGCAAGGGATCTCAATTCCAATTTTGAAACATTTTGGGGAGCTGCCAACTTTTAAAATTCTGCAATACTGACTCTTTAGTTGTCATATTTGGGAGCTTTCGAAGGAGACCCAGTGATGTTTGCAACAAATTTTGTCTTCCAACAAAAGATAGATGTTGTTGAGTGGACTTATGACAGTATCTCAAGATGTATATTGACGCTTGATCTCTCCATGAAGTTAGTCTCAGTTCAAGTCTGACATCTTTAATCATTGCAGATGTGGAGAAGGACAGAAGTATTTCAAGGCCTGGGTCTTAATATGGTCCCAGGAAATCATAGGATTGAACGTTAGGAGTTCCACTCCATATAGTATTTGGGGGAATGGAATAGCTAACATCTCGAATAAGAGTGGTGTTGAATATCCACCATAGTCTTCATTGAATTTCTGCAGGACTTCAGTGGATGTAGTAGCTCAAACTACAGTTTGCTCTTAGTTCATTACCTGTTTCAGAGATTTATGAAATGTCATCCGCAAGTATTTGTATAATTCTGCTCTCTGAATGTTAGTTTCTCCCATAAACCAGTATAATTTACTATGTTTTGACCCAAATGATAAAACTTATGTTTCATACAAATTTATAGACAAGGGTCATGTAGATGACCTCCACAAAAGACATTGGCAGATGATCCAAGTGTAATGCGAATAAGGTTGAGGCTAACACACAGGAGTGATTCAAACCATTATTGACCGGGATTTATGAGACGGGGTACTGTTAGAGTTCATTTCACCCTGAGCCTTATTTTAACAAGGAAGTGCTCTTGGGATTTAAAGTAAATCTTGAAGGAATCCCATTCCTATTCACTTCTGCCATAAAAGCTCCCTATCAACCAAATTAAACACAGTTTTAAGATTGCCAACGCAGCAAATAAAGGGTTTTCACTCGTTTAATAGTCTTACATGCAATACCCCTCAGCCTGAAGCAGTGGTGTAAAGTTCAGTGGCCTTCTCTAGAACCATCCTGTCAACAGTGAATATGTTATTCTCATCAATCCTATCTTTTACGGTCTGTAAACTTATCCTAACATTCACCTTTGTCCCTGTATTAATAGAACTTATTAGTCGATAATATTTGTGTAAGGCAGAGTTATCTTTTTTATGTATGTATTTAATTACAGTCCCCTTACAACTTTCAGGAAAATATCCGATTTGGGTAACCTCCTGAAAAATATCAGAATAAACCTTTGCTCACCAATTTATATTTGAATTAATTTTTACTGCTGGGAGGTTGTCCGGTCCAATTTTTGTTGTGAGGTTCAAGTAGCCAACAATATTTCTATTAATTCCATGGTGAATAGGTTACATTTTGAGTCATCCCTGGAGTCTTAGGGGAATGCGAGGGCTGTGCTTGTTCGACTGATCACTTCTCCTAAATAGGCTAACCAGGATTCTACTAAGAATATGTTGGAGAGTGAAAGGTGTGAGTTCTGCGTCACTGACACACCAATTTCCAGAACTTCCTGGGATCTTGAGAAGACATGGCTCGTCATTAAGGACCGATATTTATTATAATGCTCTAATTTATTTTCAGACATATGATTTCTGTAGTGCGAATTAAGCAGTATTATAGTTCACAGATGTTTGAGTGTTGTTCTGTGTCTGTGTTAGAATCCTAATTTTCCTTAGTTTGCTTTAAGCTTTCTCATAGCATTTTTCAAACCATCTCCTGTTGTTAAAAATGTTTATACAGGGAAGTGCTTGAGCAATGAACATACTTTTTCATCTCCTTAAAAAGGCGACAAATGGCAGATATTTAATATGCTCCAGGAAGAGATCACACCATTGTCAAATTGGCATGCCACTCTACCAAATTGCAACTGGTTGAAGATATTACAACACTCTAGGTATAGTTTTGAAGCAATTCTAATTGCATTTCTTCCAGTTGATTGTGATATGGTGGAGATAGTCAATTAAAAAGGACTTTATTGCTCCCTAAAGTCAACTTTAATAAGATTATAATGTGTAAAGACTTCTGAATGCTTGCTTTATAATTTAGAAAACTAAAATTTGTTAATAGCCACATTATCATGCATAAATATAGTCTGTTGGCCAAAGTTTATTCTCAAAGTGGTAATTTTGAACCATTGAAGAAATTGATTGGTACCGACCATCCAAATAAACCAATCCAAAAGAAGCAAAGATATTCAACAAGAATGAAGAACCTTTTGAAATATTAGCTTGTGGGAAAACTACCCACAGAACATGATGGGCTAATATAAAGTCGTGTTTAGAATAGTCCCCCCATGGGAAGTTTTATCCACAAATTAAAATCTCCAGAGAAACAACTCATTGCATTGGGGAACATTGGGCATAATAATTGTGTGTCTCTTTCTAATTGTTTTAACTGCCTCACAGCAGCTGATAGAATCACTGTAGAGATATGCCCATTAATTTGAATTAACATGCTAACATTGGTAAATTTGCATTCAGGCTACTAGAATCCAGCTGCATTGAGTATCAGTTTTCACTACATATTGAGCAACTTTAGTTAAAATCAAAGTTATCAGTCTGCTTGAGGAGCGGCTAGCCATATTTTCATTTGCTTTTCAATGAGCAGACACAAAACCTTCAATTGTGGGTTGCTTTCACATCCAGGTGTCCTGGAAGCATATTACATAGTTAAATACAAACACTTTTTCCACGAAACCGGACTTCCCTTTTAAAGACATGACATTCCAAACCAGGAGACTACTGTTGCCCAAGGAGCCCTCATGTTAGGAAATATTACTTAGACATGAATCATCTGAACAAATATTTGCATCAATATCAAGGAAAGCAAAGTGATCAGTTAAAGCAAAGAAATTAGACAAAACAGAGAAATGATTTGAAGTGGAAAATGTGGAACTAGGGACCACAATTCTGTAGTTCCATTGCCCTGACGCTAAGATATTCATCATTCAAAAAGTCTTTATTTATGATTATTCATCTTAAAAGACATACTATACAAATCAATTTAAAAAGCAGCAATCAAGTTAATACATCATAATTAAAATGTGGTGACACAATTCGTAAAATGTAAAATGGTCATAAAATCAGCTTTATAAGTAAAAATGGAGGGAAGCAAGTTGGGCTACAATCCTCCGCTCCTTTCCCTGATTGCCCAAGACCAACTAAGAAATTTGGCTACACCAACAATAATTAAGTCTTTGTCACCAATTTTTAACAACCTTTTAGCAGACAGGGCAGAGGCTGTGCCCAGTGAACGACACAAGGGTTTAAGCCATGTGTTCCTAGGTAATTGGTAAGCTGGGCAGACATAGAGGAGATGGCTTATGTTTTCAGAATGCTCAGGGCAGAACGGACACCTGTCTCCCAGGCCTGTTTTCCATTTTCTGGTAAAATCCCTTAGAGGGAGCGTTTCCACCCTGAACTGGTGAAACAGCCTACGATCTCTGGGCTTTGTGATCAGGTCCCAATAAACTTCAAGAGAGGGTTCGTCTTTAAAATCCAAAAAGGCTCTGGTCAAAGGAGAGTCCAATAGTATGTTGATCCTTCTTGATTTAACCAAACTCCAGAAAGCCACTCTTAAGTCCGATTTTGATGGAATTACAGTAGATGTCGGGGAAAACCAGAGGTCTCTCATGCCCATATCTATAAGGAGGTTTTTGATGGTTTTTAGCCATGAAATCTTATTGGAATGGTCCAACCCCCTTACTTCGAGTAGGGCCTTAGAGGATTGGACTAATTCCTGATTCGACCACAACCTTCTCCAGAAATATAACATTTTTAACTTGACGACTTCCTCAATTGGGTTGCAACCAAGATCAAACAATAAGGGAATTCGTGGGGTCGATTGTGGGAGTCCTACTAGCGATCTAAAGAATTTGTTCTGGGCCAGTATTAGGTCTGACAAGTTGCAATTCCCCCAGATTTCTGCACCGTATAGAACGGCTGGGGCGATTTTCGTTGAGTACAACTTGATTACTGGGGCTATAGGTTTGGTGATGGATAGCCTGTGTTCTCTTAATAAAGCTCCCGCCAACTGTGAATGTTTTAAAGCCAGAAGCTTCATCTGGGGGGCCCAGCTCATTTTCTCACCAATGGTTATGCCCAGATAAGTAAAGACCTTGGCCTGTTCTAGTGGCTTCCCCCCCATAGACACTTTTGCTGCAACATCACCTGCCCCATGAAGGACCATAAATTTAGTTTTGTCCACATTAATCTCTAACTCATGTTCTCTGCAGAAAGCCTCAAATCGATGTAACGCCCGTTGTAGTCCCTGACGGGTTTTAGATAATATCAGGGTGTCATCAGCGAACATGAGTAGAGGGACCCTTTGTCCATCTAGTTTAGGTGCGTCAGTGGGATGGTCCTCAAAGTAGTGTACTACACCGTTAATAAATAACGAAAACAGTGTGGGTGCCAGGACGCACCCCTGCCGGACTCCCTTCTCGACCTTAAATCTATTAGTGACTTCGCCAGGGTTCCCCCACCGAACCTGAGCATAGTTAGAGCTGTGGAGCTTGACCACGAAGTCGACTAACTCCCTGGGCATCCCTAGCCTGAGTAGGACTTCCCATAGTTTGAATCTTGGGACGAGGTCAAATGCGGATTTTAGGTCCACAAAAGCTGCAAAGATAAGACCCTTGCCCAACAAGACCTCCTTCCAGTAAATTAAAACAAATTTAAAAACCTGATCCAGTGTCCCCATGCGTGCACGAAACCCTACTTGGAGGATAGATAAGATCTTATTATCGTCAATCCAACTGTGTATTCTACCTAGAATGACGCGGGCGATAATTTTTTGCAGTGCATCAATGAGGCTTATTGGCCTGTAATTCCCTGGGACAGCACGATCTCCTTTTTTATAGATCGGTATTATTTCTGCGCCCGACCAGGATTCGGGGAAAGAAGTTCCCCCGGCCAGGGAATTCATTAAGTTGGTAATGTAGGGGACCCAAAGATCTTTATCCTGTCTAAACAGGTCTGCAGGAATGCAGTCAGGACCAGGGGCCTTGCCGCTAGGTATATTTTTTAAAACCGCTTCAATCTCCTTTGTGCTAAATCTTAATGGAACCTCTATTTTAGTTTGTAAAATTGCGGGACAAGGAGTTCGAACTGGGCCCTGTTGGTATTGTGCCTTGAAGTGGGCAACCCAACTGTCAGGTTCCACATTATTGTTTAAGATATTCCTACATGGTGCGTGGTGCGTGGTAGTCTTGAGTTAACATGCGGTTTAAAAGAGGGCTAGTTTGAAGGACCTGAAAAGGCTGTAAACCAGAGTGGTGCTTTAATATTGTATTGAAACCAAATTTCTCATCAGCTATCTCATTCAATAGAACTATAGAATCACCCAACATTGCTAATTCTACTTTTCTTAGTTTTCAAAATCTGATCTTTAACTAAATTAGTAAAAATATATACTTTAGTGGCATCTCTTTCTGAGTTACTACTCACAAATCCTCTATGTTTTAAGTCAGCCAAGGCCATGATTTTCAGATTAGTGATCCGACTGAATATGGTAAAAGTGCAAGATCTGTTAAGGGTTGAAGTTTTATTGCTTTCTTACCTGTTCTTGCTACATCCAAAAATATAAAAGGGCGCTCTCTCTTATTTGGCGTGGGAGCATTCTCTGGGGGGTCCATTTCTGTTGAGCACTCCTCTTGCTGACTGTAACCCCTCGAATTACATTGGACAGTTTTGCTGTACTAAGCTTAAAGGAGGACTTCACCGAGGCAAATAACCTACCGATTTGTCCTAATTCTTTGCCAGTACTCTTCAGTTGTTGGGCAGGTGTCAAACTCGAAGAAGAGAAAACTCTCTGGGATGAAGATAAGAACCTTTTTCTGCTTACTTCACACTGCCTTAAGATGTTGATATTCTTTTATTGATGAAATGATAGCCTCTGGTGCCGATTACGATCCGGTAAAAACCGGGTACGAACCATCGGTCGGAGAGTTTTCTCCGTCCGACTCGTACCCGGTCGGAAAACATTACAAACATGGAATTACGATTCGCACGGAAACACCATTTCCGTACGAATCGTAAAAAACACCGACCGACGAAAATATACATACGAATGTGATCCGGGAATGCTGCGACGTGACATCGGGACGCTTTCAGGCAGCGTTTCACGACCCAGGAAGTACGATTCGAACCGACAGCAGTCCGGACGGCGATATTTTCACGGCACCCAAAAAGTGCCGGAAAAGCGAAGTACGGCGCGAAACGACCAGAGTAGGTGGCCCGGTACGCGCCGTACCCCCCCAGCCCCCGTATGTACGCGCCGTCCCCCCCAGCCCCCGTATGTACGCGCCGACCCCCCCAGCCCCCGTATGTACACGCCAACCCCCCTCTCAGCCCCCGTATGTATGTGCCGACCCCCCTCCAGCCCCCGTATGTACGCGCCGACCCCCCCCAGCCCCCGTACGTATGTGTCGAACCCCCCCTGTATGTATACACCCGTGTACGTTCGAGTCGTACCCCCCGTGTATGTACACCCGTGTACGTTCGAGTCGTACCCCCGTGTATGTACACCCGTGTACGTTCGAGTCGTACCCCCGTGTATGTACACCCGTGTACGTGTCGTACCCCCCCGTGTATGTACACCCGTGTACGTGTCGTACCCCCCCGTGTATGTACACCCGTGTACGTGCTGGGGGTACGCACCGTACATACACGGGTGGGGGTACGACTCGAACGTACCAGCACGTACACGGGTGTACATACACGGGGGTACGACACGTACACGGGTGTACATACACGGGGGTACGACACGTACACGGGTGTACATACACGGGGGGTATGACACGTACACAGGTGTACATACACGGGTGGGGGTACGACTCGAACGTACACGGGTGTACATACACGGGGGGTACGACACGTACACGGGTGTACATACACGGGGGGGTACGACTCGAACGTACACGGGTGTATACATACACGTGGGGGTTCAACACGTACGTACGGGGGCTGGGGGGGGTCGGCGCGTACATATGGGGGCTGGGGGGGTCGGCGCGTACGTACGGGGGCTGGGGGGGTCGGCGCGTACGTACGGGGGCTGAGGGGGGTCGGCGCGTACATACGGGGGCTGGGGGGGGTCGGCGCGTATGCGGGCACATGTCTCCATGGTTGCTATGGGAGTTCGGTGCGGACGGTGTTTTTTCCATACGGTTGTAACATCGGACGCACGGGATGGATCGTAATTCCGCGGTCGGACTTCACTTTTCACATTTGTACGGTGAATCGTCCGTGGACGTGTCGGACACATTTTCCGACCCGGGGACGTGTGGGGAATAATTCCCAATGCGATTCGTATGGACTTTTTCCCATGCGAATCGTAATTGGCAGTTTGTACGGCACTTGTACGATTCGTACGGTAAAAAGACCGGATACGAGTCGTACGGGGAATTTTTTTAACCGGATCGTAATCGGCACCTCTGTCTTTAACAATCATCGGCCTGTATGAACTAAAGACCCAAGGAAATGATCACTCTTTACATTTACTGAAACAATGTTCTGATATATTGGTCTCACAGCAATGGCATGCATGCCTTATTTGTTTTATGTAATTCTGATTAAATCTCTTTTAAATTAACTTTGTGAATGTTTACAAGTCATTGCCTAAAACTAGCGACTTTCTAATTCCGTGCAGGACTGCCGGCATTATCACTAAATGTACTAAAACGGGGGACAATTCGGTAGCTGAGGTCATATTTGAGAGGCTCAAATTGTTCACTCTTGCACAGATGTCTGAGGAAGAGCTTGATTGTGCCCTGTATTTGGCACTATGAATACAGGTGAAAATGACAGAAAATTAAGTTCCTGGATTAGTTCCTGGATTAGTTTTCCCTCTTTCTGTCCAGTTCCCAACAGTCAGCAGCTGCTTCAACTCAACTGTTTTGAGAGATGAAAGGCCATTTGACCATCACCCCACAAGCCCCAGAGCTGAAAAATAAAATGGTAATAACGTTTATTTATTACAGTTTTATTTTTCAGCAACCCATCCTGAACTAAATATCAGGACGGGGTGGGGTCAGCGCTGCCGTGGCAGCAGCATGGAACTGTGCACTTTAAAAAGGTGCATGTCTCTTTGAACGGCCATCTAGGGATGTTCAGCCAGACATGCACATTTTAAAGTTCTCTAACCTAGCTTTTGTTCGACAACTAGATTAGAAAAAGTGCAGGCCTCTGGGGCACTTAGGAGTGCTGGAATAGCCTGCTGTATTCAATCCTGCCCTATCCAATCCTGAGGCAGCTTTCATGTGAAAGCAGCACCAGGAATTTGTAGTGCTGTGGAGCTTCCTGAAGACACCTGAGGGAGAAGGACGTCGCACTGCAAATAAAGGAAGGTACGTTTATTTTATTATTATATTTTTGTTGTTGTTGTGCCTTACGGTCCCCCCACCATCAGTACATGCCAGTCGTCACTGTGAAAGGCAAGCTGTCAGCTGTCCTAACTGAGGACCAGCTCAGTACTTATTGACAGGAGGCATGCTCAATGAGACAAGGAATTTTGTTCAACTGGCACTGCTTTGAATTGAAGTTCTACTCTAAAGTGGAACATAGTCCGATTTTGGTGTTACCAGAGCAGATGTAAAAGATTTTGGTGGTATGTTAGTAGCAGCTGTCGCAATCTGGATGGCTGTTGTCAATAAGGCAAAAATCGATGGACAGAAAGATGAACAATGTCATACATTCACCCCAGTACAGAGATCTTGGCTTAAATCCATCATTTTTATGCTCCCCATGCCATTCCAGTTTGGACCCAGCCATATGCAAATCAGTCTTGACCCTGTTCCCCATGGGAGCAGTCCAGCCTGAATTGCCCAGCCAGGTCGTTTTAAACTATAGGAAGGTGCACCAGGAAAAACGTCCACATCCAGTGTAGTTTTTCAAAGTTCTTCTTTATTAGTATCCTTCAGTAGAAACATTAAAATCCAGCCAACGTGTTTCATTCCGTAACTCTTTAGAACTTCATCAGGCCTCAGTTCAGTATAAAAAGAAGTACTTCTGGAATGTATTAATCAGATCGTATATCCATAGTAGATTGTATGTCCAAATTTTTGGTATCATAAGTTACAGCCGGCTTCATCTGGCCCCATACTGTGTACCATAATGAGTATTGTGCTGAAAATATCCTGCGGTCTGCTTTCAAAAAATACATTTTCTTTTGCTTTTGTTGCCCTAAGTGGGAAGGTTATGGTACCAGACGTAGGTCTCGTGCTCACTGCACCACTGGATTCAAGCTAGCCTGGCTGATGAGGGGTGATGTCCCGAAACCGGTCCAAGGGTACTTATTTCCGATCCAGGGAAGAAATGGCTTGGCAGTTCGGACTACACTCTTCCCAAGAGGCACAGGGTCAAGACTGATCTTCATATGGCTGTCTCCAAACTGGGGTGGTGTGGTGAGCAAAAGAACGATGGTTTAAATCCAGATCCTTGTGACTGGGAGTGAATGTATGCATTGTTCAGCATTCCGTCCACCATTTATTTCTTTTGCTTTTGTCACCCCAAGTCGGACAGGTATGCCCAGACATGGGTCCCGTGCTGACTGCACCACTAAATTAAAGCTAGCCTGGCTGATGATGGGTGATCTCCCGAAACCGGTCCCAGGATGCTTGTTTCCGGTCCAGGGGAATCACTGACAAAATATTGAAAGACAAAAAATTGACGTACAAATATATCGATACCAAAATTATCGATCACATTATTATCGACATCACATACTTATTTAAAACATTACAAAAATATCGAACACACAATATCGAACTACATTAATATAGATACACAAAATATCGCAAACACAGTTATCGAAATCCTTAAATATCGACGCTCATTAATAAACATATACTTCATTACAAAATATCGTAAACTAAAATATCGACCACTAAAATATCTCCATTTTACTAATATCGACTATATAAAATTCAATTAAATACTAAAATCAAACAACATAAACACCAAATAATGTCTTTTAACTCTACACAAAATTCATATTAAACAATAATATATTTACTACATTTAAAAATTGATTAAAAATCTTAACTATTTACTAAAACATTCTTAACAACCTTCCTACATTAAACAACAATATTATTAAATTATACTTTATCAATTCATGCATACAATACATAATATAATGTTTAGAAAAATACATATAGAATAATACACCACAAAACCACTAATTAGCGTTTTCCTTATTAGGAAACTAACTACCAGAGTAAAAAAATTAAAAATTCGAACTAACCAATAAAAACACTCCAAATTCAAACTAACCAATAAAACACAGATTACAACATCCAAAGCACTATAAAAAGAAGTTCAACTTCATTCACAGTCCAGAACCAAAAAAAAGAAATTGAATGAAGAAGAAAATCTACTGGATTGCAACTGCAGATATAAGGAAATCAACATACAGCTAATATTTAAAACTATCAAAAGTAAGTTAACTATATTATACTCATTAAGACTCTAAGCTAATAAATTGTAATTACAATATACATACACTATAAATAAATAAATGTCTTCTTTCTATTTCATGTTTTTACTACAGGAAACTCCAAAAGAAACTAAGAAAATACAGAACAGCACCAAAAAAGATACAACTAACAAAGTAAGTATTTCACAACCAAAAATCAACTAATAGATTAAAAAACCACCCTAATTAAATCCCAATTACAAATCCCCTAACCATTCCCTATAAAAATATCGAAACAAATATTAAAACAAATGTACTTTTATTTTTCAGAGAAAGAAAATACTGGAAGAAAATTCCACAAATAAAGAAGAAAAAGCGTTCTACTCAAACACATCAAAACCAACTTTGTAAGTATATTGTAACTAAATCTTGGGTTTTTTCTACTGAAATTCATACAAAAGCATATATAATAACTATAATATATATTTTTCATGGATAAAGCTACATCAAAATGACTGAAGGAGCAGAATTCATAACAAGCCAGAAGGGAAAAATGTTACTATGCTATATGGGATACACTTACACACAGGAAAAAGTGTATGGTTTAAAAGTTAACTGGAAATGCACGAAATACTACCCTAATAAGTGCTATGGGCGTGCTACAACACGACAAACAACAGTACTGTACACTAGAGAACATAACCATCCACCAAACATTACTGAAATAGAAGTCAGATCTGCATTGGAAACTATAAAGGAAGCTAGCACAAGTTCTCAAAAACCTACAAAGTGTAATTTTAAAAGAGCAGCTTCCCAAAATTCCTAAAACTGCTACTACACAAATGCCATCTGTATAACTCAAAAGAACTATAGCACGTACTAAAAAAAACACTACTACTTCAACCCCAATTCCTCACACATATAGTGAAGTTATTCTAAGTCCAGAACAAAGTATAACTTTAAACAAAGAACCATTTGTAATTTTTGATAATAAAAACAATGACAAAAGAATAATAATATTTGGAACAGCTAATAATCTCTGTAAACTACAAGAATCACAAAACTGGATGATGGATGGGACTTTTACCATATGTCCCAAACCCTTTTTCCAACTATATACAATACACGTCCTATATCACAATTGCAATATACCATTAATTTACACATTATTACCAAACAAACATAACTCCACATACACTGAACTATTAAATACAATAAAACAAAAAACAAATAACTTTTCCCCACAAAAAATAATCCTAGATTTTGAACATGCAATGATTAATACTATATTAAAAATACACCCCCATACCTCCATCCAAGGCTGTTACTATCATTTTAATCAGTGCCTATGGAGACACATGCAAAAATCAGCCCTAAGCATTGAATATGCAACTAATTCAGCTTTCGCATATCAAATAAAAATACTAATAGCACTAGCTTATGTACCTGACACAGACGTAACAGAACATTACAACATTTTAATAGACAGCGCCTTCTACAAACAAAATGAAGAAAAACTAAGTCCACTATTGGACTATTTCGAAGATACATGGGTCGGCAGACTACATAGATCTGGCCACAGAAGAAACCCTAAATTCTTAATTCCCTGGTGGAACGTATACAGAAGCACAATAAATGGAGAATCAAAAACTAATAACGCAGTTGAAGGATGGCATAACGCCTTCCTGCAATCAACAGGCAGAACAAAACCAACACTAGAAAGATTTATATCATGCCTACAAAAAGAACAGAGTTATCAAGAGTTCCGAATGGAACAATCCATAACTCAGCTAACTCCAAAAACCTCAAAACAAACTAAACAAATGTATAAATATCTAGAGCAACAAGTAAAATTGTACCCTACTACCAAAGGCCTAGAATACCTAAACATCATAGCTAAAACACTTCTTTAAAAGACCAATACAAATAAATGACTAATTACTCATTTTCAATCATATCAAACATATAAAATATATTTATCTTTTCACAAAAATAATTACTGTGTGTAACATATTTATACATATTGTCAAAAAAATATTAACACACATTAATAATATTTGTAATAAAATTAAAATAAACAATAATATTAAACAATACCCACCCACAAGAAATAATAATAAATTAACTTACCAAGTTTATTCCAAACTCTGAAAAATCCATTTCCTGGTTACACAATCCAAACATAAAAAAAAAAGGTTCCCAAAAAAAAATGCAAAAATCCGACTGTCGATTACATCCATAATCCATGCACCAAATATCCATCCGAAAACCATGAAAAACCCGAAAATAGATAAAAATAGTAAAAAACGCTCCATGAAAACCGAAACATTTAAAGAAGTGTAAAAAACATATTGTTCAATAAAACGAACACACACTTCTTTAAAAAAAAAAAACGACTCCATCCGAAACGAAGAACCTAGAAAAGAAAGTATAAAAACAAAACAACATACATTCCCACCCACATAAAACAACACATAAACACTTACTAACAATAGTACTAGATTTAAAAGAGTTCTAAATATACATTAAACACCTTAAACCTAACTTCCGAAACATGCCTACACAACGTTAAAAACACGTCAAAACAAAACACGCAACTCTAACACATAACATTTCCAAATATAACTAATATATATACAGCTACACTAAACAGTATCTAACTAGTCTCAAAATAAATTTTTAAACCATCTAAAACATATAAAACAAACCTTACCTTTCACGACGCGAAGTAACTCCCAACCGCGAGCTTCCCTTCAACCCAAATGACCCAAAACAACATTACTGGGTTACAAAATAGAGCTCCCAAAACATAATAAAACATTTTACTATACAAAAAAAACCTCATTACATCAAGTAAAATGTAAATTCACACACACATTTTTTTTATTATTTAGCTAAAATAGACCTATTTTTTTCATGTACCTAAAAATTGTCAAAAATATTTCCTCATGTGTAAAATTATAAAAATAAATATTACAAAATATAAAATATTTAATATTATAAATTCTAAAAAGAAAATACAACAAAACAATGTATGAAAAATTGTTACAAATATTTTGCATGAATGATAACATTTTATTTATGTTAAAAATGTGTTTGTTTTGAAAACATTGTAAAAAAAAATATTAATAGTTTACATATTAATATTAATAAAAAACGTATAACATGTTTGTACTACAAATATTAAAATGTTAAAAATGTTTATATATGAAAATATTTGCCAAAAGTTTTGTATAAATATTTACAAAACCTATTGCTATGTTACATTTAATTTAAAACACAAAATTCTACTACATTATAAATAATTTAAATGTACTAAAAAATTGTACAAAATATAGTAAATGTACATAACATTTTTTCTGACATATATTCAATATGTTTGAATAGAATTACAATGTAAATAATGATATTTATGATTGATCCTACTCAAATGAATAAACAATAAAAAATTACAAAAACTACAATAAAAACCATGTTCTTGTCTTATTAATTGTGGTTCTCTGATTATTTATATTTACCTTCTATTATCAATATTTAACATATATAAAAAATTGTTTTTACAAAAATAAAAATAAATAAATATTATAAAATTACAGAATACCATTACCCATTATTCCAATACAAAGGTGCCGATTACGATCCTGTAAAAACCGGGTACGAACCGTCGGACGGAGCATATTCTCCGTCCGAAGCGTACCCGGTCGTAACAATATACAAACATGGAAGTACGATTCGCACAGAAATACCATTTCCGTACGAATCGTACAAAACCCCGACCGACGAAAATAAACATACAAATGTGATCCGGGAAAGCGCCGATGTGACGTCGGGACGCACGCAGCCTGCCATTCACGAACCAGGAAGTACGATTCGCACCGACGTCATCCCGCACGGACAATATTTTCCGGCAGCCAAAAACTGCCGGGAAATCAGGACGACGCGAACAAGGAGTACCTGTACGCGACGGACAGACATGGACCCGAACCTACGTGTCATCCCGGCCCTCATAGCAGTCGAGCTCCTCTACAGGTTATGATGCAGACGCCGCAGAAGGTCAGAACAACAAAGGGAGGGGGGAAAGGGGGGGGGGGCAGGAGCAGGGGCAGGCCACAAAACCCCCACCAAAGTCACACAGCACACATGCCCTGGACATACCTTACCCCCACTACGAGGGGGTGGGGGCGTGTCCAGCAAAGCCAGCGTCCGCCACAACGGAAGTGCTTGACGACGCGAACCGGCAATACAACAATACAGGTACGTCCCGTACCCACGCCTTAAGAGCGTGGGTACGAGTCGTACCACGCCCACACCTACGTCACCCCAACAATGGCGGGACGGCTGTACCCACGTGGCAAAGGCCTGGGTACGGCCCGCACAAGCATTCCATAGTGTGGGTACGGATATGTACGGACCGTACCCCCACCCGCGTATGCATGGAGCGTACCCCCCACCCCAACCGTGTATATACGACCCGTACCCTCACCCGTGTACGTATGGAGCGTACCCCCCACCCCAACAGTGTAAGTACGACCCGTACCCTCACCCGCGTATGCATGGAGCGTACGCCCACCCCAACCGTGTATGTACGACCCGTACCCTCACCCGCGTATGTATGGAGCGTACCCCCCACCCCAACAGTGTAAGTCCGACCCGTACCCTCACCAGCGTACGTATGGAGCGTACCCCCACCCCAACAGTGTAAGTACGACCCGTACCCTCACCCGCGTACGTATGGAGCGTACCCCCCACCCCAACAGTGTAAGTACGACCCGTACCCTCACCCGCGTATGCATGGAGCGTACCCCCACCCCAACAGTGTAAGTACGACCCGTACCCTCACCCGCGTACGTATGGAGCGTACCCCCCACCCCAACAGTGTAAGTACGACCCGTACCCTCACCCACGTATGCATGGAGCATACCCCCCACCCCAACCGTGTATGTACGACCCGTACCCTCACCCGCGTACGTATGGAGCGTACCCCCCACCCCAACAGTGTAAGTACGACCCGTACCCTCACCCGCGTATGCATGGAGCGTACCCCCACCCCAACCGTGTATGTACGTACCGTACCCCCACCCCAACCGTGTATGTACGACCCGTACCCTCACCCACGTATGTATGGAGCACACCCCCATCCCAACCGTGTATGTACGGACCGTACCCCCACCCCAACCGTGTATGTACGACACGTACCCACACCCGCGTATGCATTGAGCGTACCCCCACCCCAACCGTGTATGTCCGACCCGTACCCTCACCTACGTAAGCATGGAGCGTACCCCCACCCCAACCGTGTATGTACGACCCGTACCCTCACCCACGTACGTATGGAGCATACCCCCCCACCCCAACAGTGTAAGTACGACCCGTACCCTCACCTGCGTACGTATGGAGCGTACCCCCCACCCCATCAGTGTAAGTACGACCCGTACCCTCACCCGCGTATGTATACGTCCCACCCCAACAGTGTAAGTACGACCCGTACCCTCACCCGCGTACGTATGGAGCATACCCCCCACCCCAACAGTGTAAGTACCTGTACGCGACGGACAGACATGGACCCGAACCTACGTGTCATCCCGGCCCTCATAGCAGTCGAGCTCCTCTACAGGTTATGATGCAGACGCCGCAGAAGGTCAGAACAACAAAGGGAGGGGGGAAAGGGGGGGGGCAGGAGCAGGGGCAGGCCACAAAACCCCCACCAAATTCACACAGCACACATGCCCTGGACATACCTTACCCCCACTACGAGGGGGTGGGGGCGTGTCCAGCAAAGCCAGCGTCCGCCACAACGGAAGTGCTTGACGACGCGAACCGGCAATACAACAATACAGGTACGTCCCGTACCCATGCCTTAAGAGCGTGGGTACGAGTCGTACCACGCCCACACCTACGTCACCCCAACAATGGCGGGACGGCTGTACCCACGTGGCAAAGGCCTGGGTACGGCCCGCACAAGCATTCCATAGTGTGGGTACGGATATGTACGGACCGTACCCCCACCCGCGTATGCATGGAGCGTACCCCCCACCCCAACCGTGTATATACGACCCGTACCCTCACCCGTGTACGTATGGAGCGTACCCCCCACCCCAACAGTGTAAGTACGACCCGTACCCTCACCCGCGTATACATGGAGCGTACGCCCACCCCAACCGTGTATGTACGACCCGTACCCTCACCCGCGTATGTATGGAGCGTACCCCCCACCCCAACAGTGTAAGTCCGACCCGTACCCTCACCAGCGTACGTATGGAGCGTACCCCCACCCCAACAGTGTAAGTACAACCCGTACCCTCACCCGCATACGTATACGTCCCACCCCAACAGTGTAAGTACGACCCGTACCCTCACCCGCGTACGTATGGAGCGTACCCCCCACCCCAACAGTGTAAGTACGACCCGTACCCTCACCCGCGTATGCATGGAGCGTACCCCCACCCCAACAGTGTAAGTACGACCCGTACCCTCACCCGCGTACGTATGGAGCGTACCCCCCACCCCAACAGTGTAAGTACGACCCGTACCCTCACCCACGTATGCATGGAGCATACCCCCCACCCCAACCGTGTATGTACGACCCGTACCCTCACCCGCGTACGTATGGAGCGTACCCCCCACCCCAACAGTGTAAGTACGACCCGTACCCTCACCCGCGTATGCATGGAGCGTACCCCCACCCCAACCGTGTATGTACGTACCGTACCCCCACCCCAACCGTGTATGTACGACCCGTACCCTCACCCACGTATGTATGGAGCACACCCCCATCCCAACCGTGTATGTACGGACCGTACCCCCACCCCAACCGTGTATGTACGACACGTACCCACACCCGCGTATGCATTGAGCGTACCCCCACCCCAACCGTGTATGTCCGACCCGTACCCTCACCTACGTAAGCATGGAGCGTACCCCCACCCCAACCGTGTATGTACGACCCGTACCCTCACCCACGTACGTATGGAGCATACCCCCCCACCCCAACAGTGTAAGTACGACCCGTACCCTCACCTGCGTACGTATGGAGCGTACCCCCCACCCCATCAGTGTAAGTACGACCCGTACCCTCACCCGCGTATGTATACGTCCCACCCCAACAGTGTAAGTACGACCCGTACCCTCACCCGCGTACGTATGGAGCATACCCCCCACCCCAACAGTGTAAGTACGACCCGTACCCTCACCCGTGTACGTATGGAGCGTACCCCCCACCCCAACAGTGTAAGTACGACCCGTACCCTCACCCGCGTACGTATACGTCCCACCCCAACAGTGTAAGTACGACCCGTACCCTCACCCGCGTACGTATGGAGCGTACCCCCCACCCCAACAGTGTAAGTACGACCCGTACCCTCACCCGCGTATGCATGGAGCGTACCCCCACCCCAACAGTGTAAGTACGACCCGTACCCCCACCTCGTATGCATGGAGCGAACCCACACCCGTGTATGTTCTAAGCGCACATATCCTGAAATAGGAGGGGTGGGTGCCTATCACTAATAGCAGTGCCCAGACACAGGAGGGGTGGGTGTAGAGTCCTCCCAGCAGTGCCCAGTCACAGGAGGGGTGGGTGCAGAGTCCTCCCAGCAGTGCCCAGACATAGGAGGGGTGGGTGCCTATCACTCCCAGCAGTGCCCAGACACAGGAGGGGTGGGTGCAGAGTCCTCCCAGCAGTGCCCAGACATAGGAGGGGTGGGTGCCTATCACTCCCAGCAGTGCCCAGACACAGGAGGGGTGGGTGCAGAGTCCTCCCAGCAGTGCCCAGTCACAGGAGGGGTGGGTGCAGAGTCCTCCCAGCAGTGCCCAGACATAGGAGGGGTGGGCGCCTATCACTCCCAGCAGTGCCCAGACACAGGAGGGGTGGGTGCAGAGTCCTCCCAGCAGTGCCCAGACATAGGAGGGGTGGGTGCCTATCACTCCCAGCAGTGCCCAGACACAGGAGGGGTGGGTGCAGAGTCCTCCCAGCAGTGCCCAGTCACAGGAGGGGTGGGTGCAGAGTCCTCCCAGCAGTGCCCAGACATAGGAGGGGTGGGTGCCTATCACTCCCAGCAGTGCCCAGACACAGGAGGGGTGGGTGCAGAGTTCTCCCAGCAGTGCCCAGTCACAGGAGGGGTGGGTGCAGAGTCCTCCCAGCAGTGCCCAGACACAGGAGGGGTGGGTGCAGAGTCCTCCCAGCAGTGCCCAGTAACAGAAGGGGTGGGTGCAGAGTCCTCCCAGCAGTGCCCAGACACAGGAGGGGTGGGTGCAGAGTCCTCCCAGCAGTGCCCAGACACAGGAGGGGTGGGTGCAGAGTCCTCCCAGCAGTGCCCAGACATAGGAGGGGTGGGTGCCTAACACTCACAGCAGTGCCCCTGCATGCAAAGAATAGGGTGGAGTACCCACAGATCCAATGCCCACAAATGTCAGTCAGGTGCAAAAAGATCCTGCAGTACATGTACCACATGTGTGCGAGGCTGGGAGTATACACATGCATAGCGCCAAAAAGAAAACATGTACACATGAAGTCATGGCAACAGTCTACATACACAAGTACAGTGACCACCAAGGACGCCACGAATGATGCAGGTGGAGACATCGCTCAGCATGCCTGGCCCAAGTCTAACGAGTCCGTCACACACCCAGCCAATGTAGACACAGCTCAGCACCACATATTGGAAAGACCCTGCAGGGAAGATGTCAGGTTACACAGAGGAAGGAACACACCTTGGGACAATGACACCATGCAGTAACTGCTTACATAAACAAAGTTATGTAGCCAACAGCTTGTGATGGCACACAGATACCAGGATCCACCCTATGACCAGCACAAGACTACAATTCCCACACACCCAACACATTATCACCACCCAAAATAATGGGGCAGGTCCACCAACAGCAATACCAAACAGACAGTAGTGTACTAAGGAAAAAGAAATTGCTTTATTCAGCATCAAAAAAATGTGTTTGTCCCTTGAAAGTTCAAAATTTACAATGCCCATAGGGAAATCCAAAGTTCACATCCAGGTGGGGGACACAGTGGGACGCGTGTCCCCTAGCTTGCCTGCACAGTCAGACTCCTTCGTCTTCCAGAGCAGGGAGGGCATCATGTGGGGGGGAGGGACCAGGCACCGCAGGGACATGAGGGTGAAGGGTAGGCGTTGTGGGTGCTGGGATGGAGGACTTCACCACAGGGGGTGGGTCAGGGCCAAAGGCGGAGGCCAGGATGGCGCTGCACACCTTAGCAAGGTCCTCCAGCGACTCCCCTGCACCCGAAGGAACAACAGGCCCCAAGGAGGGGGGTGGGCGGAGGGATGGGTCGCAGTGCCACTGGGGGAGGGTGTGGACAGGGGGGGGACTCAACCACCCTGACCGGGGACTTCCTTGACCGCTTGCGGGGTGGTGTCACTGTGGGGCTCAGGGACAGAGCGGCCATGAAGGAGTCTTTGCCGGATATGTGGCCAGGAGAGCTGAGGGGAGGGGATTTGGAGGGAGTGGATTGGGTGGAATGCGGACTCCCACTCTGGCTGCGTGTCTTACGTTTGCCCCCCGACCCAGTGGGTGTGCCTACTTCACCCTGTGTGTGCATGCCAGGAGGTGTGCGTTTGACCTTTCCTGCTGGTGTGGTGCCTGTGTCTGTTGTGGTGGGTGCATGCTGACGTCTGGGTGTACGTGGGACAGGCATGGGAGTGGGAAGTGTGGATGGGTCAGGGGTAGGGGGTTGGACGTAGCGCTGCAGGAGACCCACTGCTGCAGTCAGTGTCGAGTCAATGGACCTCAGCAAGTTGCGTTGGTCAGCCTGCGATGAGAAAATGCCCTCCAAGTATGCCTCCATGTTGTGCAGCACTTGGCTGTGGCCATGGAGGACATTAAGCATCGCAGCCTGACCAACCTGCAACTGCCGCTGGATGTCCACAGACTCGGCATTGGCGGCAGCAGTGGAGACAGGGGCAGGGGGTGCGGTGCCTGGCAGGAAGGAGACATGTGGTGACTGGGCACGCTGGGAAGGGACACGAGCAAGTGGGAGGCGGCTGATGGCAATGGAGGGGACGGGGAGAGATGTTGTGCTGCTGTCAGCTGCTGGTGCAGCCTCCGCCCACTCGGAGAGATCATCCTCGGACCCGTCAGCTTCATATTCTGTCGTGCCAGTGGACAGGTCCTCGGCCTCACTCTCCTCCGCCTCAGTTCCACTCGATGTGCCAGGCACGATGTCACTGCTGGCACTGGTGCTCGGTCCCTCCGCTCCGTCTGTGCTCATGTCTCCCTCCGTGTCCCCCGACGATGCTGTGGGCAAGGTGAAGAGACAGCAATTAATCATACACCTGTATACATATGTCACATGAGTCCAATCTACATAGGTTACAGTGCATAGCCTGAAAAGAAAGATCAGTAACATCTACAAAACAAGGTACAGATGTAGGGCATGCAACACACAGTTGGTTGACCCACCATGCCACTGAAAAACTATGGAGAGCATGACACATTAGCAAATGACATGAAATGGAGTTTGACAGAGGAGCCAGGCCCTGGGGACAATCCAGCACTGCATCTGCACCACACAGCGTTGCCGAAAATAGGGATGAGCAGGGACCATATCCATGAACTTGAGGCACATGCTGCATAGGTAATACTGAAAACATGCCCACCATGACTGGCTCACTGCACCTTGAGTGCATGTGCAGACAAACATCACACACTGGCCAGACCTAGCAAGGAGATATCAGGTTTTGACAGGTAGGCTTTGCCCGCACCAACCACCCCCTACATGAGACAATTTGTTGAGACACAGGAAGCACTTACATCTCTTAGTCTGGGTGAAATACACATGGGCTGGATGAATGCAAGATTGGACACCAAATACCCAAGGTGCGCCTGTCCAAATAATCATGTACAAATGGTCATCATCAGATGATTGTAACAAGATACACAGGCACTGGCCACCGTGAGTATGAACAAGGAAAATCAGATCAGGCTGTACAGTGGACACTTGTACTACATTTTACGTCAATATACATGGTGCCAAGGGACAATGGCACAGAGCACAACCTATACTGTAGACACTGAGAGTGTCCACATTTTGTGATGACACACATGACACCTAGGAAAATATGCCCCAGGGGACAGTAGTGGCCACACAACTCCATGGTCCTGAATGGGAATGACTGCAACACACGCCACCATCCCTGCACTATGCGTATCGCACACTCATGCACATCATGTCACAGGCCACAACATAGGACATGCGTGCTGTAAGGCATGACACTTGAGAGACTAACTCCCATGTCTGGACTCAGCATCAGTGCCAACTGACATGGAACCCACAAGTACTGAACTGGACAGGGCACAGGCAAGGTCCCAAAACCTGTTACACACCACCCCCACACATGATGCTACAAGCATAGTTCACGTGGAGAAAGTGCCAGCCTAGATAACCTTGTGAAGGAGTGACTACACACGATCCTCCGCGTCCAGCACCGGATATCCTGCCAGCGTTCCTCACCTGGGCCAGGCGCCGCTTGCGACCCTCCGTCCTCCTCACGGCACTGACGGCGTTCATCCATATCTGCTTCTTGGCAGAGGCGCCTACCTGTGAGGATGAACAAGTGACACTACATCAATACACCTGGCACATGTCACAGAGACACATATTAGAACAAATTTGCTGTTTACAACAAGGCATAGTATGCATCCAACGCATTGCACCTTTGTCATAGGGACATGATCCTCTGGGGAAGGGCAAAAGCAGTACGTGCCATTGAAAGTACACAGGTGGAATGAGGGCAACGACACAATCAATGATCCAGGCTCACACTGTGCATCAGAAGGTACACCAGGATAATGTGCAGCACCTCTAAGCAGTCACATGCCACAGGCCACTGACGCTACCGCAGCAGAGTACACAGACACACACAGGCACAGGACATTCACCTGCCATTGCCAAATGCAGCAACAAACCTCACTCTGCACATGTGCCACTAGACGGGGGGGGGCTCACAGGTGTGGGGCTGGCTCTGCACGTCAGACACACAGCACTGCTCCCTGCTCACATCACATGGGCAGGGTATATCCATCCCTCATGCAGCCCGGGTGCCACACTCCACATATGCACCCACCCACATGACAGGGGACTTACACACACACCGATGTCCAGGGTACGAACACATCATGTGGACACTCTCAGCACAGGTACACAGAACTAACACACATCTGTGGGTACAGTCACCTGTCACACTGGGCTGACCACATAATAAAATGAGGACTGTAGAGGCTACATTCCCAGGAGGACAAGACAGGGAGAATGTGGCATGCACCATGCAGTGATTGTCACAGTAAACACAATGCAAGTGAGGACGGCAGACATGCACCACAGCATGCACTGGCTGGGAGACATCAGGCATTCCCCCCCTGGGACCCCCCCTACAGTACATAGCATGTGTGTCACACCTGGACACAATGCCAGAAGTCACAGTCACTATGGGTACACATACGGCAGCACTCCCATAGTGATAGGGAACGTACACAGGCCCTCTGAGCGAATGTACGGTGTCTTTCACACATCACAGTGGTGACAGGAAGGAATAGGGCTGACATACTTGTCCATGGATGGACATCAAGGCATTGTCTGGGCAGTACTACATGTGTGGGTCACAGGTGTGAAAGGCTGTGATGTGGCACATTACTCCTGAGTCGAGAAGGCACCAGATGTATGATGAGATGTGTACAGATGTTATGTGTGACGGTGCAATGTGTGCCAGGCATGCCCTTAACTCCTTTGACATGTGTGCATGTCGTACTGCACACTTGGGATGAGCGTCACTGGCATGGCACAGTCAACAACACACGCAAGTGTCCCCTGATGCCCGCTACAGGGGTTACCACACCAGACATGTGACTACCCACAGTGCACGATGTGTCTATGTCATGTATGTGTGGGGTGTTCCCATTATCTTGATGTTGGTGCTCCCTCAAATGCATCAGCTGTTGCAGCAACCAACATGTGTCTGTGTGTAGATGGCCATGGCACACTGTTACGCACACCAGGCCACATGTGGTATCGGATGTGAGGTGCGTATGTATGCATGGGACACAGAGTAGCGTAACAAGGACATGTCTGCATCCTCTTAATGAATGTGTGGTGAGTCATTACATGTACACCTTATTGGCAAGGTGTGTGGGCTGTCCTAGTGTGATGTCGTGTGACCTGTGGCTCTAGTGTTCCGCTACCAGTCTCTGAAATCTACATCCTACTTCTGCTGATGTGTTGATGTATGTCACTCCTGTGTTGCGTCTGGCTGTTCACTTACACTGGGACACAGCTAATCCCATGCCATCTCCGTGTGTAGCTGGGTCTTGGTAGGAGTGTCACCTGGCAGCCATACGTGTCCAGGGCATGTGGCACATACCTGACTCCGTATGTCGCATATGTGTATTGACAGATTGACATGTGCTCAGTACAAAAAAATTGTTGTTGTAGTGCACTCACTCTTCCTTGTCACTTCCAAATTACTGCAGAGCGCCGCCTCTTCCCCGACCAATTCCGGACTTGGCTGACATGCGGGAGAATGACTGTATCCGGTGCTACCGCTTCCCCCAACCGTTGATTGAGGAGTTGACGGCGAGGCTGGCACCACACCTGCAACCGCTGCACAGGTATCCTACGGCACTGACACCCAAGCTGAAGGTAATGGCAGCCCTACATTTTCTTGCCATGGGTACCTTTCAATATACCATAGCTCATGTTGGTGGCATGTCCCAGAGCATGTTCAGCAGTGTGCTGTGTTAGAAGGCGACTTCAGAGGGGCCCGGAGGGGGCCCTGACTGTCCTGAGACCCACCCTCGAGGTATCGTAGCCGGCCACTGGCGGGAGACTCCTCAAGGGAGAAATCTCGTATCTAGGATCATACACTCGGCACCACACGACAAAGAGACACCACACCGGGAGTTCTTAAGAACAAATCTTTATCAGATCGGAGTTGTAGGATCTTTATGATCAGCAAGGCAAATATATACAAGTGGAGCGCGGGCTCACAGAGTCTTTGAGGGGGGTAGGAGGTAGCGGGACAGTCTTTGGGGATATGGATCAGATGCAGGAGCGTACCCGGCGCACAGCTCACAATCCTCGAGCTGGGGGATACGCTTGTCGTCGTGGGGTCCGGCGGGACCAAGAGAATCTGTGGGAGCCGCGAGTCACTCAGCAGGGCTCAGGTACAAGTTCGGAGGTCTTACGATCTTCAGGGAGCCGCAAGTCACTCAGCAGGGCTCAAGCACAAGTTCGGAGGTCTTACGATCTTCAGGGAGCCGCGAGTCACTCAGCAGGGCTCAAGCACAAGTTCGGAGGTCTTACGATCTTCAGGGAGCCGCGAGTCACTCAGCAGGGCTCAGGTGTTTCCAAGGCGAATCTGCCGGACAGTCCCAGAGCACCCCTTGTTATAGGGCGACTCCTCTTTGATGTCCGGAGTCTGTGCAGGCAGGGGTCTTGTCACCTGGGGGTCGCTTGTTGGGGTTTCCTGCCATTGTCCTTTGATCCTTTCAGGGCCGGGTCGGGAGGAGTCCCAGACACCCAGCAGGCATGGAGCCAGCCCTCGGGGAGGCCGGCGGGTCGATCGAAACCCACCTTCCCAGGGAAGCGCAGAGGTGTGATGGAAACTGCTCCTCCCTTTCTCATCCCAAGGGGAGCGCAATGTCCTCCAGCCGGAGTGGCGCCTCTAGGCCAGGGTCGCGCTGGGGCCGGGCGGCCATCTTGGTGCATGAAGTGGGCACGCGGGCCCGGTGTGGCCGAAAGGAGGAAGGCCACAGACGGGGAAGTCCGGGTCGGGTGTGCGTGTTCTGGTGGGAAGGATCGGCTAGGCCGGGGGCTCGGGGGCTGGCGTGAGGTGCAGGGGTCAGGTCTGGCTATGTTACGAGGGCCGGGTCTAACACGCGTCCCCCCCAGCTGAAAGCCGGAGAGAACTACCCATCCTCTTGGGGGTTCTCTTCGCTGAGGCGGAAGAACTGGGAGAGGCCATCGGCGTTGGCGTGGTCCGTACCAGGGCGATGTTCCACGGTGAAATCCATCCCCTGGAGGGAGATTGACCACCGCAGTAGCTTGGGGTTTTCTCCTCGCATCTGCATGAGCCATCGCAAGGGGCGATGGTCAGTTTGGACCTTGAAATGGGTGCCAAACAGGTAAGGGCGTAACTTCTTGAGGGCCCAGACTACGGCGAACGCCTCGCGCTCGATGGTGCTCCATCTCTGTTCCCTGGGCAACAGCCTTCGGCTGAGGAAGGCTATGGGCTGGTCTAGGCCTTGGTCATTCACCTGGGAGAGGACTGCCCCAATGCCATGCTCGGAGGCATCAGTTTGTACCACAAACTCATTGGAGTAGTCGGGGGCCTGGAGGACGGGGGCAGTGCACATGGCCGCTTTCAGGGCATCGAACGCCTCTTGGTAGGCAGGGGACCACTGCACCTTCTTGGGCTGTTTCTTGGACGTGAGTCCCGTGAGGGGACCGACCAGGCTGCCGTAATTCCGGATGAATCTCCGGTAGTAGCCCGTGAGGCCCAGAAAGGCTCGGACCTCTGTTTGGGTCGTGGGGGGTTCCCAGGCTAGGATGGCGTCGATTTTGGGCTGTAGAGGGGCGACCTGCCCGCTTCCGACCTGGTGCCCCAGGTAGGTTACCGAACCTTGCCCAATCTGGCACTTGCTGGCTTTCACGGTGAGGCCTGCCTGGTGCAGGGCGGTCAGCACCCTCCGGAGGTGCTGGAGGTGCTCACTCCACTTAGAGCTAAAAACTGCGATATCGTCAAGATATGCAGCACTGAATTTTTCCAGCCCGGCCAGGACTCTATTTACCAGTCGCTGGAAGGTGGCCGGGGCATTTTTCATCCCGAAGGGCATCACGCGAAAGCGATAGTGCCCATCCGGGGTGGAGAAGGCGGACCGCTCCTTGGCTCCTTCTGTGAGCGCAATTTGCCAGTAGCCGCAGGTGAGATCGAAGTTGCTGAGGAACCGAGCAGCCCCGAGCCGGTCAATGAGCTCGTCGGCTCGGGGAATGGGGTGGGCATCGGCTCGGGTGACTTCATTGAGTCCCCGGTAGTCCACGCAGAAGCGGAGTTCTGGGGCGACACCGGGGGCAGCTGCTTTTGGGACCAGGACCACGGGGCTGGCCCAGGGGCTGTCTGAGGGTTCGATCACTCCTAGGGTCAACATTTTCGAGACCTCGGCTTGAATACAGGACCGGACCCGATCAGGGACTCGGTAGGCTCGGTGTCTCACCGGTGGGCTGTCCCCGGTATCCACGTCATGGACACACCAGTCGGTGACTTTGGGGACCAGGGAGAAGAGGTCAGAAAACTGCCCTAGGAGCTGGCGGCAATCCTCACGTTGCTGGGGAGTGAGGGATGGGGAGAGGTTCACTCCCTCTACGGAGCCGTCCTTCTCTTTGGTGCACAGGAGATCAGGGAGAGGATCTGACTCTTCCTCGGACCCGTCATCAGTGGCCAGTAGGAGGCTCAGCTCCGTCCGCACAAAGTGGGGCTTGAGGCGGTTCACGTGGAGGACCCGGAGGGGGTCCCGGGGTGACTGGACGTCCACCAAGTACGTGACCTGGCTCTTCCGCTCAACCACTTTGAAGGGCCCGGTCCATTTATCCTGGAGGGCGCAGGGTTTCACGGGGGCCATGACCCATACCTGCTGGCCCGGCTGAAACTCGACCAGAGTGGCGTTCTGGTCGTACCAGCGCTTCATCTCCTCCTGGCTCGCCTCCAGGTTGGCCTCGGCCATCTCTCGGAACCTCCTAGTCTGGTTTCGGAGGGTCAGGACGTAACAGAACACATCTCGGGGGGGGCCTCGGGGCGCCGCCTCCCACCCTTCCTTGACCAGGCTGAGGGCCCCCCTGACGGGGTGTCCGTAGAGTAACTCAAAGGGGCTGAACCCCAAGGATGTCTGGGGAACTTCTCGGTAGGCGAATAGGAGGCAGGGGAGCAGGACGTCCCACTTACGCCTGAGGGGCTCTTCCAAGCCCGCGATCATCCCCTTCAGAGTCCGGTTAAACCGCTCTACCAGGCCGTTTCCTTGGGGGTGGTACGGGGTAGTGAATTTATAGGACACCCCGCATTGTTGCCATAAGGACTTCATGTAGCGGGAGGTAAAGTTGGTACCGCGATCGCTCACGACCTCGTGGGGAAAACCCATGCGGGAGAAGATTCCCATCAACGCCCGGCCCACCACGGGGGCTGTGACGGTGCGCAGGGGGATGGCTTCAGGGTATCGGGTGGCATGATCCACCAGGACGAGGATAAAACGGTGCCCTTGGGAAGTTGGGGGGGTCCAGCGGCCCCACGATGTCGATCCCGACCCGCTCAAAAGGGGTACTGACGACAGGGAAGGGTTGGAGGGGAGCCTTGCGCTTTCCTCCACTCTTCCCACTGGCCTGGCACGTGGGACAGGACTTGCAGTGGGCTTCTACATCTGCTTTCATTCTGGGCCAGTAGAAGTGGGTCACGAGGCGACTGTAGGTCTTGTCCTGGCCCAAGTGGCCTGCGAGGAGAACGTTGTGGGCCAAGCCCAGGAGGACGTTTCGGTAGCGTAGGGGTACCACCAGCACCCGGCTGGACCCTAGCTCCACCTACTTCTGCTCGCTGTACAAAAGGTCATTCTCCCAATACACCCGGTGCGTCCCAGTCTGGTCACCTGCGGCCTGGGCCTCTGCCTGTTGCCAGGGCCAGACCAGGGAAGGACAAGTAGCCTGCTCTCGGCAGAACTCCTCTCGGGAGGGGCCCCCCTCGTGGCGCCACTGGGCCAATTCGGGCAGATCGCCTAACTCGGTGACCTGGGCGGAGTCGGAAGGCGGGGGTTCGTCACTGGCGACCGATCCTTCCGGTGGGGGGATGTGGGGACCCTCGGCGGGGACCATCCTATCTTCAGTGGACGGGGTGTCGTCGACTTCCCTCAGGGGGGTCAGTCGGACCGCCATGGATCGAGTGGTGGCGCACACCCACTCAGGGAGGCCCATCATCCCTAGGTGGGTCTTGCGCTCGACTTGTTTCCAGGGGGAACTTTCCAGGTCGGTACCCAGGAGACAGTCGACTGGCTGGGAGGTTCTCACTGCGACTCTCAGTTTACCGACCACCCCTCCCCACTCAAAAGGCACCATAGCTACTTTACATAGGCTTTCCGTGTTGTCGGCGGAAATGACCGGGCAAAAGACGTTGGGGAGGACCTGGTCTTCGTGGACTAAATGACTGAGGACACCGGTGATGCTGGCCCCGGTGTCACGGAGGGCTTCTACTTGGTGGCCATTGATCGTTACGAGCTGCCCATATTTCTTCGTGTTGGAGGGCAGGAGGCTTCCAGGGACCATTTCTCTATCTCCTAAAGATACTAGGGCCATGGCTGCGGGTTCCCACTCTTCGGTCTCCTCAACCTCCTTCCCCAGTGCTACATTGGCTATCTGTCTAGCGGGGGGTGCTGCCTGGGTGGTGTGTGGGGCCATGGGGCATTCAGGGTCGTTGGTGTCATGCCCGGGCTTCTGACAACGGAAACAAGTGATGGTCACCCGGTGCCCCCGTCTCAGGGGGGGGCCGGATACAGCTGGTGGGGGTGCCGGGAAAGGCGGAGGTTGGGACTTCGGGGGACTAGACTGGGACTCTCTCTGCCCTCCCTGGTTTCCCCCCCCTCTCTGGCGGGGTGGTCCCTGACTGGCTCGGGGGTACTCTCCTACAGAGCCCCGGGAGACCCGGGTGTTGGTCCAGCGATCTGCCTCGACGGCCAGCTTTCTCGGATCCGTGAGCTTGCTGTCGAGCAGATGCTGGCGCAGTTCCACAAAGCAGTTCGCAGCCAGGTGTTCCCACAACATAAGGTCTGTTAGTTCTTCCAGGGTGGTTACCTTGCTGCCCTTGATCCACCCATCGAAGGCGCGGCTGAAGAAATTCACATACTCCACCCAGGTGGTACCCGGGATCTTCCTGCAGTCCCGGGACCGCTGGCGGTACATCTCCGGGGTGAGGCCATACCTTGTGAGGAGGGCCGCTTTCATGTGGTCATAGGAGGTCTGCATGGAGGTTGGTAGGTCGAGCAGGGTGTCTCTCCCTTCGCTCAGGAATCGTCCCCAGAACCCGGCCCCCCAATCCTTCTGCGGGACCCGATGGGAGGTCAT
Organism: Triturus cristatus; assembly: GCF_964204655.1. Taxonomy (NCBI): domain Eukaryota; kingdom Metazoa; phylum Chordata; class Amphibia; order Caudata; family Salamandridae; genus Triturus; species Triturus cristatus. The sequence continues at coordinate 509,581,868 of NC_140588.1, forward strand.
GGCGACCTCGTAGGCCCGGAACCACTGTTGAATGTCATCGTTTTTGTAATATTCTTTGACCACATATTTGGGGATGTGGACCTTCTGCTCCGCCGGGGAGGCCGCCTCTCGGTTCCCCGGGGGCCGCGCTTCTTCGCTTTTTGCTTTCAGCTCCATTTCCTTCAAGCTGCGTTCATGTTCCAGTTGAAGTCTCCTTCCTTCGTGTTCCCGTTGGAGTTTCTTCTCTTCTAGTTCTCCCTGCACTCGCAGCTGTTCCACCGCTAGCTTTTTCTCGGCTAATTTCAACTCGCCCTCAATTTTGAGTTTGGCTAACTCGAGTTTGTGATGGCGACTTCTTTCTCTGTCTGCGAGTTCCTCCGGGGATAGGACCCCGTCTGGTACGAAGCCTCGCACCTGGTTGCTGCTGCGTTCTCCTTGGGAGGGTCCAGCTTCGTCGTGGGACTCCCCCGCTCCTTCTGGGCGGGAGGCTCCAGAGTCCACCCAAGCTTTCAGTGCCTTTTGCATATCTTCTTTGGTGTTGAGACCAGTGGTAGCGATTTTGAGTTCCTTACAGAATTGCTTCAGTTCTTTGTGTGTGTACTCTTCCAGCTGTTCCACCTGGAACACGGTACTGGTGTCGTTTTCTGTGAGAACCACGGCGTTTCCTTCTGCCATCTTTGTCGGTAGTGCGTAAGCCGTTCACGGTACGATCTCTAGATTATGGGCCCGAATCCCGTCGCTTGCCACCAATGTTAGAAGGCGACCTCAGAGGGGCCCGGAGGGGGCCCTGACTGTCCTGAGACCCACCCTCGAGGTATCGTAGCCGGGCACTGGCGGGAGACTCCTCAAGGGAGAAATCTCGTATCTAGGATCGTACACTCGGCACCACACGACAAAAAAACACCACACCGGGAGTTCTTAAGAACAAATCTTTATCAGATCGGAGTTGTAGGATCTTTATGATCAGCAAGGCAAATATATACAAGTGGAGCGCGGGCTCACAGAGTCTTTGAGGGGGGTAGGAGGTAGCGGGACAGTCTTTGGGGATATGGATCAGATGCAGGAGCGTACCCTGCGCACAGCTCACAATCCTCGAGCTGGGGGATACGCTTGTTGTCGTGGGGTCCGGCGGGACCAAGAGAATCTGTGCGAGCCGCGAGTCACTCAGCAGGGCTCAGGTACAAGTTCGGAGGTCTTACGATCTTCAGGGAGCCGCGAGTCACTCAGCAGGGCTCAAGCACAAGTTCGGACGTCTTACGATCTTCAGGGAGCCGCGAGTCACTCAGCAGGGCTCAAGCACAAGTTCGGAGGTCATACGATCTTCAGGGAGCCGCGAGTCACTCAGCAGGGCTCAGGTGTTTCCAAGGCGAATCTGCCGGACAGTCCCAGAGCACCCCTTGTTATAGGGCGACTCCTCTTTGATGTCCGGAGTCTGTACAGGCAGGGGTCTTGTCACCTGGGGGTCGCTTGTTGGGGTTTCCTGCCATTGTCCTTTGATCCTTTCAGGGCCGGGTTGGGAGGAGTCCCAGACACCCAGCAGGCGTGGAGCCAGCCCTCGGGGAGGCCGGCGGGTTGATCGAAACCCACCTTCCCAGGGAAGCGCAGAGGTGTGATGGAAACTGCTCCTCCCTTTCTCATCCCAAGGGGAGCGTGATGTCCTCCAGCCGGAGTGGCGCCTCTAGGCCAGGGTCGCGCTGGGGCCGGGCGGCCATCTTGGTGCATGAAGTGGGCACGCGGGCCCGGTGTGGCCGAAAGGAGGAAGGCCACGGACGGGGAAGTCCGGGTCGGGTGTGCGTGTTCTGGTGGGAAGGATCGGCTAGGCCGGGGGCTCGGGGGCTGGCGTGAGGTGCAGGGGTCAGGTCTGGCTATGTTACGAGGGCCGGGTCTAACATGCTGCATGATTTCTTAGAGGCCATGTTGCTTCACCTGGATGAGTTCATCCATTTCCCGACTCCTGAACTGTTGACTGGGGTCAAGCGTGGATTCTATGCCCTGGGAGGGATGCCCCATGTCATTGGGTCCATAGATGAGACACATGTGGCTTTGGTACCACTACCACTCCATCAATGCCCTTGTGGTGTGTCTGTCCAACATAGTGATTTCACATGTCTGTGCTCGTTTTCCAGGATCAGCACACGATGCCTACATCATGAGGCGTAGCAGGGTGCCTGAAATGATGACGCAGCTGCGCAACGAACAAGCATGTGTTGTTGGTGGGTACACTCTGTCTGTCCTGTATTTTGCGTAGACTTCCAGAACGACCGCTTCTCCTGTCCTACTTATGTCCATGTGGTTTCCATGTAGGGGACGCTGGCTATCCCAACATGCCATGGCTGATCACACTTTTTGTGTGTCTCTCATCCCCAGGTACTTGCGCATGCCGTTTGCATTGTTGTGGCACTGCTATTCCTCATGGACACGTCATTGTGTGCTGACTCAGCGTTACACGCACGGACAAGTTTGGAAGTCTCCTTAGGGTAAGGGATGCATCAGGGGTGTATTGGGTGTGGCAGTTGTTTATGATGTGTGCACACTGCCCCTGTCGATGTTTGGTTCCTCTGCAGACATGTCACATCACCATGGGACACATGACATGCAGCTGGGTACACCTGAATAGATGGTCAGACTTGTTGACAGTCACCTGTGATGGGATTGTGGATTGTGATGATGGCATCGATGTGTGTTACACTGCCCTCGGACACATACGGTTTGCATTGGCTTGACATGGTGTGGGACTTCCACATCAGAGGATCAATGGTGTATGGCAGCCTCTCCGTGAGCAGCAGGGGGTGTTTAGCTGTTAGCCGACACTTGTGTGCCAGTTCCATGGCTATCACGCATTTGTGCTGCAGAAGGGGGGTTCCAGTGTTGGACCCACATGTTACTCCACATGACCTGTTCATGTGTACTCCGAGTTGCCTCTGCATTCCCAAATACATGAATAATAAAGGTGTCCCTATGCCTCCAAGGTGCCTCTTCTCAGTCAATGCTGGTGTGTTGCCACGGTGCATCCGGCATGTCTGGCATGGTTTTCCGTGATAGTGGCTATGTGTCTATGTGTAGAGTAGCAAGATGCTAGCTGTTTGTGTGGGATTAGACTGTGTATTGTGCATGATGTCCATGACTGTGTGGGTATTGTGACATGTGCCATCCCCATGCATCCAACGTTGGCCAGGCCACCATTCTCTGCATCCACCTGACTCAAGCTTGCAGGACATGGTTCTGCAACCTGTCCACACATACCTGGGTGCCCCACAGGACACTCCACATGATCCCTGACCTCTGCGCATGGCTGTCGCTGTACTCAATATGTCTGTCGGCACGGTTGTGCGGCCACCCCCTCAGCTGGTTGGGCCCATCACGGGTGTGTATGGTGCTCCATGTCTGTCTTGCCTAATACAATGTGACCCATGTGTGTCCTGTGCCAGACTCAGGCCCCAGGGTGTGGATGGTTGAAGTCAAATGAGAACTCAGGCATGGTTAGACTTTACAAGACACATGTAAGGTAATAATGCAAAATGTAGGCATCTTCACTTTATGGTGTAACTTTTTATTTTTGTTGGGGTACGTGGGGGGGGTATGACATGAGGGGCTTTCCGGGTGTGTGGAATCCAAAGTTCACTAGGGGAGTTGGTGTCCTTGCCATTGGGAATCCTCAGAGTCCATGCCACAGTCTTTGTCAACATTGGTCAGACAGTGACCAGCAAGTCTATGTGGCAGAGAATGTCTTTTGCTGCTGTGCTGCTGTTGGTCCAGTGGGCCAGGTGCCAGGCCAGGTGTCCTGGGAGATGGTGCTGTTGCGCTGACCCTCACGGTCTTTTCCGTGGACGACCCGCCCTCCTGCGGGGACCCTCAGAAGCAGGCCGTGACGATGTTTGGGATGCTCGGTCGGATGTCTCCTCCTCCTCCTCATCCCTCCCTGTGGGTGGTGATGTTCTACGCCTGGTGGCACAGGGAGGGTTGCCCATGTTGTCGGCTATCCGACCGAGTGTACGGTGAATTCCCGTGAACACCGTCACGAGCTCAGCCTGTCTGTCCTCCATCCGCCCTTGGTGTCGCAGTAAACAGGCATGTTGCTCCGCATGTTGCTGGGCCTGCTGGGTCTTGATCTCCTCGAGGATGGACACAACCTGGGCCATGCCCGTGGTGTCCTGCCGGTATGTGTCCAGGATGTTTCTGACATGGGAATATACCGGTTCCGCAGCCAACCGGTCAGGCTCGCGCCTCCGCCGTCCTCCACTCCCACCACCCCTGCCCACTTGCACCTGGCCTGCCCTTGTGGGCACATTGGGTCTCCGGGACCCCTGAGGGGTGGCATTGGCGTTGTTGCCTGCCTCCTCCTGGGTGCCCGGTACACCGTGTCCCTCCTGGCCAGCCTGGCTGCATTGTGGTGGTGGGGCAGGGATCCTGGGTGTCTCCTGGGATGTGGCAGGAGTGGGGGTGGTGGTTGGCCCAGTTGTACCTGACGCAGGTGCTGCAGGTGGTTGGACAGCAGAGGGGCCAGGTTGGTCGGGGTCGGGTTCGTCCACAGAGTGGTGAGAGTCGTCGCTGCCGGTGGGTCCGTCATCCCGCAGAGCCGGGTCCTGTGAGTCTTCCCCCCCAGTGTTGGGGGGTGATCCACGACGTTGACCTGTGTGTGAGAGAGACAATGTTAATTTTGTTCCATGCAACATCCAAGTTTCATTCGTTTCTAAGTTGCCGCATTTCCTCTGGGAATTTGGATATGTCTTGCATTCCACTCACAGTGCACTTGTGCATGGGTATGTCCCTTGGCCACAGCTTTTGCGACTTTACCTATGTGTGGCACAGTCTTACTTGCTGCGTCAATTGTGACTGCAGTCAGCAGTGGAGTGAGCAGGTGTGGCGAGCCATGCATTGGCGCCTTCCATGTTGCACTGTACGTGGGCACATGGAGTGGTTCCACACACTTAGATAATGCAGGTAGCTGGCGTTGTGCTCGTGCACAGATTGAGACATGGCCCTGTGTTTTTGCCATGGAGAAGAGGGGGGTTTCTGGCACTGGCCACCCTTGTCTACATGCACGCAGTCCACCTGCCTACGAGCAGACATTCCCACACCCCCCAAGGCTGAATTGGGCTCCCTGTGTGTCCCTTTCTCACTCCCTCTCTGTCCCCCTCTCCCTCCCTCTGTGTGTCAGCCTCCTCCCTCTGTCCGTCTCCCTGTGTCTCCCTCCCTCTCTGTCCCCCTCTCCCTCCCTCTGTGTGTCACCCTCTGTCACCTCAGCCCAGCTTCCTAGGCACACACTTTTTGCAGATCTTTGAATGGCCCTTGGCTTGTTGATGTGAGTTTGTTTCTGATCTCCAGGCACCCATTGGGTGTAGTGTCTGTGTCTGCGCTGCTGCTGTGGTGGTGTGTGCTGCCACTCTTTCACAGTGTTGGCTGTTCATTATCTGCTGTCATGTGCAAAAACGTGCCGTCACCCCCATGTGTTAATGCAAGGCGTCCGCCATTTGCTGGCAAGTCTTTCCTGTGTGGGGACACACTGTTTGTCTGGCTGTGACCTAGGCCATATGGGCAGGGGGCATTGTTGTCTGCTTCTGAGTTGCACTATGTGATTTTTGGGGCCCACACTCCCTCCATCCGGCTTACCGTGTCTTGTGTTGGTGTTTTCTGTGGCCTGTGACTTGGCATTGTCCAGCTGGGTGCATGGGGCATGGTGGCGCCAGTGGCATGTGCGTGTTCATGGAGTGTGGTTGAGACATGCGATAGCTTGGGGTGGTTGTGTGCATGTTTGTGAGTTTGGTTGTGGATGACGTTCCCCCCATGTGAGGTGAGTTGTTTGTGTACTCACCCGGGTCTCGGAGTCCTTCTAATCCGTCCACTGACACCACCGGCAGTATGGCCATCACCCTCTCCTCCCAGGGATGGTAGTGTACGGGTCTGCGGGGCGGCCCTCCTCCAGTGACGTTGGCCTGGTTGTGGTCGTCGGTCATTTTGGCTCGGACCCTCCTCCGCAGATCGTACCACCTGGCTTGGCATTCATGCCTGGCCGCAACAGCATTGACAGCATCGACAATCCTCTGCCACATGGCTGTTTTTTCGGACATGCAGGTTTGTCTGAACAATGTTCCAAAGAGGTGTGGCTCGACTCTGAGGATTTCGTCGACAAGGACCTCCAACTCTCGGCTAGTGAACTTTGGATTCTTGTTAGTGGGCATGGTGAGGGGTGTGGGTGTGGATGGTTGGGGGGGTGAGGATGGTTGTGGGTGTGTGGGTGTGGTTGTGCAGGTGTGTGTGTGAATGTGATGAGGGGGTGTTTGTGAAGGTGGGTGTGTGAAGGTGTGCAATTGTAAGGTGTAGTAAAGGTTCAAGTATGGTGCTGTAGGTTGTCTGTGGGGTCTGGCAGCAGTGAGTCTGTTGCAAAGGCTCATGGTTTGTGTCTGTGGGCCCTTTGTATTGGTCCATTGGTGGGTGTGGCTGTGTTTGAAGTTTGGGTGGGTGTGTTATAAGGAGTGGTTGTGTTTTGGGCCTCTGTTTGGGATTTTGGCAGTTGCAGGTCAGTGAATGTGTTGTTTTTGTGGTTGTTGGACATGTTTTGTGGCTTTGTGCCATTCGAATGGTGTATTCTTGTGTTGTTTTGCTTTGTCCTGGTTGTGTACGTGCGTTTTTAGCGTGTGTACGGTGTGTACTTCGGGAATTTAGTTGTACAGTGCTGTCCTTGTGTCTGGCTTGGTACGACTCGTACATGCGCGATGTTGTGTGAAGGTGCTGGTGTTGGGGCCTGGGGTGCGCTACGTACTTAGAATGTTGGGGTGGAGGTACGCTCCATACGTACGCGGGAGAGGGTACGGGTCGTACATACACGGTTGGGGTGGGGGTACGGTCCGTACATACACGGTTGGGGTGGGTGTACGCTCCATGCATACGCGGGTGTGGGTACGTGTCGTACATACACGGTTGGGGTGGGGGTACGGTCCGTACATACACGGTTGGGGTGGGGGTGTGCTCCATACGTACGCGGGTGAGGGTACGGGTCGTACGTACATGGTTGGGGTGGGGGTACGGTCCGTACATACACGATTGGGGTGGGGGTATGCTCCATGCATACACGGGTGTGGGTACGTGTCGTACATACACGGTTGGGGTGGGGGTACGGTCCGTACATACACGGTTGGGGTGGGGGTGCGCTCCATACGTACGCGGGTGAGGGTACGGGTCGTACATACACGGTTGGGGTGGGGGTACGGTCCGTACATACATGGTTGGGGTGGGGGTACGCTCCATGCATACGCGGGTGTGGGTACGTGTCGTACATACACAGTTGGGGTGGGGGTACGGTCCGTACATACACGGTTGGGGTGGGGGTGCGCTCCATACGTATGCGGGTGAGGATACGGGTCGTACATACACGGTTGGGGTGGGGGTACGGTACGTACATACACGGTTGGGGTGGGGGTACGCTCCATGCATACGCGGGTGAGGGTACGGGTCGTACATACACTGTTGGGGTGGGGGTATGCTCCATACGTACGCGGGTGAGGGTATGGGTCGTACATACATGGTTGGGGTGGGGGTACGGTCCGTACATACACTGTTGGGGTGGGGGTACGCTCCATATGTACGCGGGTGAGGGTACGGGTCGTACATACATGGTTGGGGTGGGGGTACGGTCCGTACATACACGGTTGGGGTGGGGGTACGCAACATGCATACGCGGGTGTGGGTACGTGTCGTACATACACGGTTGAGGTGGGGGTACGGTCCGTACATACAAGGTTGGGGTGGGGGTGCACTCCATACGTACGCGGGTGAGGGTACCGGTCGTACATACACGGTTGGGGTGGGGGTACGGTACGTACATACACTGTTGGGGTGGGGGTACGCTCCGTACGTACGTGGGTGAGGGTACGAGTCATACATACACGGTTGGGGTGGGGGTACGCTCCATACATTCACGGGTGGGGGTACGTCTCGTACATACACGGGTGTCCATACACGGGTGGGGATTCGACTCGTACATAGGAGGGCTGGGGGGAGTGTTGGGCGCATATGCGGGCACATGTCTCCATGGTTGCTATGGGAGTTCGGTGCGGACGGTGTTTTTTCCATACGGTTGTAACATCGGACGCACGGGATGGATCGTACTTCCGCGGTCGGACTTCACTTTTCACATTTGTACGGTAAATCGTCGGACACATTTTCCGACCCGAGGTCGTGTGGGGAATAATTCCCCATGCGATTCGTATGGACTTTTTCCCATGCGAATCGTAGTTGGCAGTTTGTACGGCACTTGTACGATTCGTACGGTAAAAAGACCGGATACGAGTCGTACGGGGAATTTTTTTACAGGATCGTAATCGGCACCAAAATATTCATATTTTTTTCCTACTAATAACAATAAATATATCAATAAACATATCACATTAAAACTTTAAGTGTATTTATTATCCTAAACTATAAATATTTAATTAAGTTGTACAAATCCAATATATAATAATAAAATTCAATTAATATACACTTAAATATTTTTTTACTATTGGTATATCAATTTAATTTAATTTCATAAAATACCAAACAGTAAACCTCAAAATATACTATAACCACTGCACTTAACAATAATTACAGTAGATGTTCCAAAGTAAAAATAACTAATTCTACACTTCCAATGCTATTTAAATTAATTAAATCAATAAGAACAAATATACACAATTTACATACTATTATCACTACAAACTATAACAAAACATGATAAATACTTAAAACACTAAACATAAACTATTACCTATTTCCACTCTAATCGAAAATAAATTGTAGTAGATAGATGCTGAACAGTAAACATGAATAATTTCCTATTCCCACTCCACTGTACAATAGGATACAGTAGGTGCTGGTCAGTAAACATAAACAATTTACTATTCCCACTCCCGTCTATAATAAATTAAAGTAGGTGCTGGACAGTGACCATAAAGAATTTACTATTCCCACTCAAATCTATAATAAATTAGAGTAGGTGCTGGACAGTGACCATAAATAATTCACTATTCCCACTCCAGTCTCTAATAAATTAGAGTAGGTACTGGACAGTGACCATAAATAATTTACTATTCCCACTCCAGTCTATAATAAATTAGAGTAGGTGCTGGACACTGACCATAAATAATTTACTATTCCCACTCCAGTCTATAATAAACTAGAGTAGGTGCTGGACAGTCACCATAAATAATTTACTATTCCCACTCCAGTCTATAATAAATTAGAGTGGGTGCTGGACACTGACCATAAATAATTTACTATTCCCACTCCAGTCTATAATAAACTAGAGTAGGTGCTGGACAGTGACCATAAATAATTTATTATTCCCACTCCAGTCTATAATAAATTAGAGTAGGTGCTGGACAGTGACCATCAATAATTTACTATTCCCACTCCAGTCTATAATAAATTAAATTAGGTGCTGGACAGTGACCATAAATAATTTAGTATTCCCACTCCAGTCTATAATAAATTAAAGTACGTGCTGGACAGTGACCATAAATAATTTACTATTCCCACTCCAGTCTATAATAAATTAGAGTAGGTGCTGGACAGTGACCATAAATATTTTACTATTCCCACTCCAGTCTATAATAAATTAGAGTAGGTGCTGGACAGTGACCATAAATAATTTACTATTCCCACTCCAGTCTATAATAAATTAGAGTAGGTGCTGGACACTGACCATAAATAATTTACTATTCCCACTCCAGTCTATAATAAATTAGAGTAGGTGCTGGACACTGACCCTAAATAATTTACTATTCCCACTCCAGTCTATAATAGATTAGAGTAGGTGCTGGACAGTGACCATAAATAATTTACTATTCCCACTCCAGTCTATAATAAATTAGAGTAGGTGCTGGACACTGAACATAAATAAATTACTATTCCCACTCCCCTTTGTAACAAATTAATGTAACTGCCAGACACTACATATAAAAAATTAACTAATCCAACAAAAACCTATTACATTTTTGGGTAGTTACTGTACACTAAACATACATATTTTTCTATTATCACTACTATATAAATTGTAATCATGAAAACCTCATTAGTCAACATTAGCAATAATATGCCCCTAAAAATATTAATTTTTAATAACTCCCCACCCTCAACCCACATAAATCCAATAAAATATTGGTCATATTTAATACAAATTTATAAGCTTATTTTCCTACATTTCTATATCTATATGTTTTTATCTTTTATTAATTTCATAATAAAATTTACTACAACATATCTATTTTTATTATAATACCCAACCTTATCCCCTATGAACAAACCCATCCCTGGCCTAAAAATATTTGTCATCTTTGAAATGGCAAATACATTCATTTCTCTCAAAATATATTCTAATTTGTTCAATTATAACAAAATATACTATTGTGACAAATTTATCTTAAAAACACTCCCTACAATAATACTCTATAAAACATACAACACACTCCTAAATGTATTTCTAAACCTTTGATTTTATCAATTTTAGTATTTTGTTTAAATTAATATATATATTTTTTTTAATTTTCTTATTATTTTATTTTCAAAAATTACTTTACAAACACTACCCATCCTTAACCCTATAAACCCACCCTCACACTTCTAAAATAAAATATTATAATCAATTTTTGCAATGAAATTTGAAATGTAAAAAATTTTAGCAAAAATGTACTAATTCTTATTGATTTTTTAAAAAAATTACAAATTTCTAAACACTACCCACCCTTATCCCCTATAAATCCTAAATCCCTCTTATCAAAATAATTATCTTCTTACAAATTGTAATTTTTAATTGAAAGAACAATTATAAATGTACATTTTTTGTAATAAATATTAAATTTTATATATATTTCTAAAACACTCCCCACCCTTATGCCCTATAAACCCAAAATCCCACTTACTACATATTTTTTATAATTAAAATTTAAAAATTTCAATTTTAATACCAAATTTGAAATTTCATGTTTTTTTAATAAAATATAAAATGTTATATATATTTTTAAAACACTCCCCACCCTTATCCCCTATAAACCCAAAATCCCACTTATTAAATTTATTTTATTATTAAAATTTTTAAATTTAAATTTTATTCCTAGATTTATTTTTAAAATTATTTCATAAAAATTGAAATTTAATATTTATTTCTAAAACACTCCCCACCCGTATCCCCTATATACACAACATCCCACTAATAAAATTTATTTCCTAATTAAAATTTAAATATAGCAATTTTGTTCACAAATTAAATTCGAATTGTACAAATATTTCTTAAAATATTTTAGTTAAAATATATATTTTTAAAACACTCCCCACCCTTATCCCCTATAAACCCAACATCCCGCTTCTAAAATTATATATCAAAATTAAATATATAATATTAATATAAACATAATTATTATTTGTAATACACTTAAATTAACATTTTCTAACACTTATAAACAATACATTTTAACAAAGAACAAAATCACAGAATACTATCCTTTTTCGATATTTTCACAACACGATATTATGTCTTTCGATATACTATACCTCGATATTTTATTACACATAACCATATCGACATTTTTTACCTCGATATAAAAAACAGAGATATTTTATTCCATCGATATTTTTAATTCGATATTTCGGTATATCAATATTACATTTCCGATATTTTGTCTACTCACCGGTCCAGGGAGGACATGGCTTGGCAGTTCTGACTGGACTGTTCCCATGAGGCACAGCGTCAAGACCGATTTGCATATGGCTGGGTCCAAACTGAGGTGGCGTGGTGAGCAAAAGAACGCTGGATTAAACCCAGATATTTGTGACTGTGGTGAATGTTTGCATTGTTCAGCATTCCATCCATAATTTGTTTCTTTTGCTTTTGTCACCGTAAGTGGGAAGGGTATTTCCAGACGTGGGTCCCATGCTCACTGCACCACTGAATACAAGCTAACCTGGCTGATGAGGGGTGATGCCCCGAAACCAGTTCCAGCGTGCTTTTTTCCGGTCCAGGGAGGACCTGACTTGGCAGTTCGGACTAGACTGTTCCCATGAGGCACGGGGTCAAGACTGATTTGCATATGACTAGGTCCAAACTGGGGTGGCATGGTGAGCAAAAGAATGATGGATTAAACCGAGATCCTTGTGACTGGAGGTGAATGTTTGCATTGTTCAGCATTCCGTCCATCATTTGTTTCTTTTGCTTTTGTCACCATAAGTAGGAAGAGTATGCCCAGGCGTGGGTTCCATGCTCACTGCGTCACTGGATTCAAGCTAGCCTGGCTGATGAGGGGTGATGCCCCGAAACTGGTCCCAGAATGCTTGTTTCCAGCCCAGGGAGGAACTGGCTTGGCAGTTTGGACTGGACTGTCCACATGAGGCACAGGGTCAAGACTGATTTGCATATGGCTGGGTCCAAACTGGGGTGGCGTGGTGAGCAAAAGAATGATGGATTAAACCCAGACCCTTGTGACTTGGTGGTGAATGTTTGTGTTGCTCAGCATTCCGTGGTGGTATCTAACTGAACTTTATGAGGTTTCAGTTTATGACCTGGAGACATTATTGTCTTTGCTATTGGAAATGTGAAAAACAGAGAGAAACCCCTCAGAACGAGGGAACAGGGTTTACGCAACCAAACAATTTGGAGGATTTTCCTTGCTGAATCACTTAAAAATGCATACACTCACATTCAGTCACCACATTCAAAGTCAATTTAATACCACAGGAATTTTGAAAAAAAAACACATAGATCTTTTAATTATATATTCATCAAAAATACATACAATAAAAATTATTACATAGCACAATCAATGTATCAGATTAAAAAAGATAACATAATAGACAAATATACAAAAACAACATTATTAAGAGGGGGAGAATTGAAAAGGCACCCCAATCTATTTCTCAATTAGAAGATAAACTCCCATTTTGTGTGTCACTGTTTATGGATAAATATGTTCGATGACATATTGAAATTGTTCTTGCACTGTGGGTCATGTTTGTGTGTTTCATTGATGTGTTTTGTTGGTCTTAAACAATGTATATAACTTTCCTCAGGACAAACAAAGTGAATAGCTATGGAAGGCATATAATACATTTCCATGAACAAAAAGCTTTAAAAGTACAGAAATACCTACACAAATTATGTGACATACTTAAAAACTGTCAATTATGGCGAATGACTAAAAATCCCTTATAAAGAGACCTAGTGAATAAAACTAATCTGTGGACCATATGTGCCTCCCAATATGCTTTGGCATGAAAATACTGCTTCATTACATTCCTCCTGAAAGTTATACATGTCACCAATCATTTATTCTAAGTGCAAAAGTGCATATTACCAACATCCAGCCATATCTATCATTCACCCACATTTATATATCATTAACTGTCAAGCCACACCAAGACCAAGGGTGATTGGTGCATGTGGGCAAAAGGGGCGGTGCCCTGCCACACAGAAGATGAGGAGAGAAAGAGGAGAAGAATAAAACTCACAAGCAGTCCAGTGAAAGGACTGGCTGCTCCATCAGGTGCAAGATGTGTGTTTTTTTCTTCTTTACAGGGCATGCAACTGCGCCTGTGCCGAGCGAGAATTTCACTCGCCCCTGAGGCACAAGTGCGAGTGCTTGCGACATTGAAAAAGTGTGGCCTCTTTTAATGCCAGTGGTTTGAACGGCACTAAGGCAACATGTTTGTGGCCCTGGGCGTGGCCAACTCGGTGCCATTGGTTTCAATGGTTGGGGGCAGGACAGAAGCACATTCAAGGCAGTAGTGGATGGTGCAGGCTTGGAGGTGTAGTGAGGACATGGGATTGACTGCGGACATTGCTAAATTAGCATATACTTGGCTGCCATTTTGCCGCTTTATTCTTGGGTAACTTTCCTGGCAGTGAATGGAGATGATAACTTGTTCCATATGTACACTCACACTGCAACACCTATAGCATATCGGCCATATTGAACTCTTGAAGTTCCGATTTTTGCATGGCAACATCGTATTTGGATTAATGGCGCCCTACCCCATTCAGTGACTCTGGTCCGTTTAGGCCCTTTATCAATTCTAGGGGCCACTTGGCCAGTTTTGGCCGGGTACACACCACATCCATGTTATCTAGCAGTCCCGGTAGACGAACTGCGTGTCTTGCACACCTGCTTAATTGAGGTGCATAGGGCTCTAGTACAACACGTCTTGCGCAATCTCCAGGTGGGAGCACCTGGGGTTGCAGCACAACCAGCTGGACCTGGCAGACTGACTATTAGTCCTGTCATGGTAAATTCAGTTATGGGCAAACGTCCACAGAATAAGGATGATTTATCTTAATGGCTTGTTGACAAATTTGACCAGCTGGAAGCAGTGTTTTCAAACACCACTTCTGTGGAAAAACACAGAATTGTAACTATTAGTTTGCAGAAAGAAATAATTCCAGAAGTAACCGATTGTGAAAATTGGGGTAAAGTGTTCGTGGCGGTGTATGCAAAGTGTTTTGGCACACCCTCTATGACTGTGCTCCCCTCCGTGATTAAGCGTGTTCAGGATGAGCACGGACCGGAGGCGGCTGTGGAGTTGGGGATGAGGTTGGTTGGAGTGTTCGAAGTAGTTGCTGATTTAATCCTTACTAACATCAAGGGAGCTGCAGTTAACTTTCAGTAATGCTTTGCTCCTTGTCCCTGAGGAAGGGAAACCCCGCAAATTACCAAAAATTATTGCAGATGCTTATAAGACCATTGGACGCGATAGTTTGGGTGTTAAGCCTTTTGCTAGAATACCAGCACAACAGCAAACACAGGTGGCACAGTCTCCTATCTTTCCTAAAAAGAATTGGAAGAATAAAAAACAGGGGAACCAACAACAGAAACAAGGGTCGAGTGCAGCGTCACCGGTACCCGAGTCTTCTGAGCGCACTTATGATTTGCGCGACTGCAGGAGAATTAGGTCTCCTGACAGGTTTCAGGTTCCTGATCTACGTTCTCCTCGTTCTTCACAGGGAACATTGGGCTCACAGGCCAGTGGCAGGGAACAACAAGAGCGTGACAGAGGTCGACGTGCCCCACAAGGATGTGAGCAATCTCGTCAGACTGACGGAAAAGGGAAGCAAGACGATTTTCCTCATCAGCGCCCACAGTTTCAGAAAAAGAAAGTTGCTGCTTTAACAGTGAGATATGCCTCAGACGGTGAGGACCCGGCTCCGGGACCTATTATGGGCAGTAAAGCTGCTAGACAGCGCAGCGGAGGTTACCATAGTGTGGCAAGCACTGCTTCCATTTCTGGAGGCGACAGCAACTGAAACGTTAATCACAGTTGAAACGGTTGACACTCGAGTGGCTCCCCCTGACAGATTATATGATACAGTTTTACTGATCGAAGGTGACATACAACGTGTAATTAAAGGGATTTTTGGGGAAAATCTGACTTCCACTTATGACATTGTATTGGCAGAGGCAGATTGGCCCCCGCCTTTTGTTCTGGCCGCTCCACGGGGAGAGGAGGTTATACTCCCAAGTTTTTCACATAGCTTCTCCAAGGAGCAAGCAAAGGCTTTTGCAGAAGAGTGGGCTTTGGTGCTTGCACCAGCTCTGTACCGTACTCAGGTGGGCTGGGATAAAGATTGTCCCATGCATGAGATACCATTACGGTCTGTGCCACAGCCACAACCCCAGTATCCCCTCCGGCGGGAGGCAAAAGCTCCCGTTTCTGAGATTCTAGAACAATTAGAATATCAAGGAGTGATTGAGACATGTGTGTCACCAATGAATAACCCTCTTTTTACCGTACCTAAACCCGATGGGTCGTAAGGCCTAGTTTTGGTTTACCGGCATTTGAACTCTCATTGTCGCACCTGTGTGGTGCAGAATACCCATAGTTCTACTCTAGTAGACAGTCTTGTTTGTAAAAAATATAAAACTACGCTTGACATTTCCAATGGCTTTTTCAGTCACAATCTGTCCCCTGAAAGCAGTCACTGGATCGCCTTTACTGCCGGCGGTAAACAAAAACAATTTCGGCGTTTGGGCATGGGCTACAAAAACAGCCCGGGTGTATAGTCGTCTCTTTGTTAGATGGCCTAGACCCAGATGTGTACTAGTACGTTGATGATATTTATCTCACAGATGATGAATTACGGCCGCATCTTTGTCACGTGGACCACATCATAGTTTTGTTTGCGGACTACGACTATAAATTTAACTTTGCTAAATCACACATTGCAGAGTACACAGTGTTGTTCTTGGACTACAAGCTCAATAATGAAGGAAGAGGCTCGGTGCCTCACTTTCTGGAGAAGTGTGCACGTTGCATCCTCCTACAACCCTGAAAAAGCTACAGTCTTTGCTGGGATTTTAAAATTTTGGTCGGACATATTTTCCCGAATATGCCCAGTGTATCAAGACGTTGTTTGCTTTGATACAAAATTCCTTTTCTAAAACCTGCTGGCTTCCGGAACATTCCACTATCCTGCAATCCTTGCAGTCTTATCTTATTGAATTTAAATACTTGTTGACATGTGATAACCACACAAACCTCGTGATACGTATCGTGCCAGGCACAGTGGGTTTCACTTACTTGACGTTTAATGAAGGTGACACACTGCCTATTGCTTTCAAATCACATTTATACACTTCGGCTGAACTGCGCTTTTCCACTGTTGAAAAAGTCTTGACAACTGTCCAGATGGCGATCCTAAAGGAAAGCGCACTGGCGCAGGGGAAGCATATTTTAGTAGTGACACCATATCCTGCTCTTGAAGCAGTGACGAAGTCAAGTGTACCAAACTCAGAGGC
This sequence comes from Triturus cristatus, assembly GCF_964204655.1. Classification (NCBI taxonomy): domain Eukaryota; kingdom Metazoa; phylum Chordata; class Amphibia; order Caudata; family Salamandridae; genus Triturus; species Triturus cristatus. The sequence goes on from NC_140588.1 coordinate 509,598,601, forward strand.
TTTACATCTGCGTTGGATACAATGGGCTACTTAATTGACATCTCCGATTGTCACATTTATTTTTGACTCCTCCCTGCAGACACATGAGTTTTTACAGTATGAATTTGTTCATCCTGCTCCTCTGTCAATTCGTCAGCATGCGCGATTGTGGCAGGTGCCATAGTGAACAGAGAGTTTAAGTCCAGTGTTGTGCACACACAGGCACTAGGTGACTGTATGGCCCAATTGGCAGAGCTGCGCGCTCTGGTACTTGCTCTGGAGTTTGCAGATCCTAATGTGACTACTTTAATTGTAAGTGATTCTTACTACTGTGTTCAGTTTTTCAATTACAACTTATTATTTTGGACTCAGAATGACTATCTTGATTCTAAAGGCAGCGCAATTAAGCATAATATGCTTTGGGTTCGAGTCACAGACCTTAAAGAACATCTGCCTCTCACAAATGTGATTCATTCTCTTGGCCACCAGTGCGTAGGAATACAAGCGGTAGGCAACAGTTTAGCTGATGAAGCAGCTAAATCGGCAGTAGCCACGTGTTCAGTTGCAGCAGTTACAATATCCATGAATAAGATTGCTAATGACATCTTGGCATCAATAGCTGCTACAGAGAAGGGTGGTAATTACCCACAGGGTTTCCCTTCTAAATACTCTTATCATTTAAGTCCTGATGAAGTTCCTTATCTGAGAATTCATGACGTTGGTGACAGGTTGATTCTCAACGCAGACCGCAGACTATCTCTGATAACAGCCGCACACAAAGGTATGGCTTCGGCGCATGCTGGCGTATCTGCAACTGTTTCTATCTTGCAGCAGCGTTACTGGTGTCGTGGGTTATATAAACAAACCTGTAACTATGTGATTTCTTGTGACATTTGTCAGCAGATTAAACCATTTACGGTAACACACCTACCACAAACGCAGCTGTGCATTTCTAATAGACCTTTTGGATGTGTTTATCTAGATCACTGCGGTCCATTTTCTTCAGACACTGCCTATAAATTCATCTTAGTTGCAGTTGATTTGTTCACACATTTTCTTTGGGTGTGGCCACAATGCAGTGCTGACGATCGAACTGTCATCAGGGATTTGTGTGTCTTTGTGGGAATTTTTGCTTCTGGCACCTTTCATTCAGACCAGGTTCCCGCGTTTGCCTCTAAGGCATACAAGGATGCCATGAGGTCTTTGGGGGTCAAATTTTTGTCTCCATACAGGCCTGAGGGAAACTCAGTTGTGGAACGAATGACCCGTGACTTAAAGCAATCTTTGACAGCTAGTGTCTTAGGTACTGGCAGGAACTGGTTTGCCCATTTGTATCGCGTACAACGTGCACTTAATAATCTCCCTAGAAGGTGGGCGGACCCCATACGAAATGCTCTTTGGCATGAAAATGTTTGTGCCAGACCTTGATGGTCTAGACATGGCGATGGCTGCCGCATCCTTTGACGTAGATAATCATTCTGCCATATTACAGAAACTATAAGAGACCAGAGACAGTCTTGCAAAGGATCACTTGCCCTCCACATCTGATGCTGCGCTTCAGATTCCGGTAGTAGGCTAGCTACCCAAAGTCAGAGACCTGGTCTGAGAGAAGGTGGAGAACCAAAAAGAGTTTGGCCTCTCTTATCGTGTACCTGTCCCAGTGCTTGGCATGAAGGTTACTCGTACAGTCATTTTACCACCACTTCCTGGTCGCAAAGACAACAGATACATCTCAGTGGACAATGTCAAGTTACAACATCTGGCTGATGCTGAATGGTATAACATCGGCTGCATCCTGTCCTTCAATATCCAGGAATCCAGTGTTGGGCACATCTGACAGCACGTGGCGTGACACTGCCATAGAGATGGAGTCTGTTACTAATCTCTGGCTAAACCCTCTTGCTTCCAGTCATAATGAAGAAACTGAGTATTCTTATCCCACTACCAAGTCATTGCCTGGTTTGCAACCGGATACCCTTAACCAGTCACGTTTTTCTTTTGACTCGAACTCCACACCATCATTGGCCCCTACCAAATTCTCAATTCTTGTCACATGGTTTAAACAGACTTATTTGGTTCCGCCTTGGACATACATCTGGTTGGTACTCATCGCCATTTATTTGTTCATGTCGATTGGATTTGTGACATTTTTTTTCCTTCTCATCAATGGTCACTACCTACCTGAACGCTCTGCTATAAATCTGGTTGATGGAACTTTGGTTCCGCACTCTTCTTCTCACATCATGAAAAGAGACCAGACTTTTGTCAACATCACCGCTTGGCAAGTTGCAGATGACATAGTGTGGGATAATGTGGATTTCCAAATTCATAGCCCTACAGAGATAATGAATGTACCAAATGTACTTCGTGTTTCAATGGGTGATGTAGTGAAACATAATATGAGATCCGATAATTGGGACGTACATGCCATGCAGTCTTTGTTTTCTGATTTAAAGTATTATGCTTCTTTTGATACTGAACATTTATATATAAATATTGCAAATCATGCTGATTTGTTTTGCTACCAGCATTATGGACATCGCTACCTGCATAAAGGTAATACTTTTAGAAATGTTTTTAATTACACACAGTGGGAACATTGCCCGACTCCTTTGCAAGGTAGCTTAAAAACGCTTTTGAAAAAATGTACAGATTTTACAGATTTTGATAAGTCAAAACCAGAGCTGTTCTATTTTAAGTTAAATTCTTTGTCCTATCCTGAGGTGATGCTCACCCATACAAAATTGTTGGATTCAAAATCCTTTATTGATGAATTATCGGTAGGTGGCTATGATCTGTGGAAAGCTAAGGAAGATCTTAAATCTGTTTGGGGTTCTAGATCCTGGCAGGTGCGAGGCACAGAAGCTTTACATCGCGCGTGCCTCACCCAACTCCGATTTTATTTTGAAATGATTCAATCTATCAGACTACTTGTTTTGGATTGGCTACTTCGAAGCAAATGAATGGCCCCTACAATACCTGCTCTGGCTACATATCAGAACTGGAGCAATCATACAGATTATTCCATTGAAGACTTGCAAACATTATTTACAAATTATACCTTTAATATTTCTAGTCTAGACCCCTTAGGTTGGTTGGTTTGGCAGACCAGTGCGGATGCTAGCCAACTCCGTTTCCATGACAAGGCTCCTGGCTACACACAGGATAGGCCTGATCCATGTTTTTCTAACTCCCATTCAGTTACTACCTATTCAGTGGGAAAGTTATGTCAAACTTGGTTAAAACACTCAACACTAATGGCAGTAAAACAATATTTGTCGTTGTTATCAGGTGACATTAATTTGACAGACTTTATAAAAGGGCCTGCTGGTCCGAGATCAAAAAGATTTATTTATGCAGCTTACAATGAAATCTGGAAGCTATCCCAAATTGAAGCTGCTTCACGTTTAAGGGCAATAGACCAGGCTAATTTAGAAAAAGTACTTGCCGTTGTTGATAATAGTATTAACACACTTTCTTACCGTATTTACACATTGGATAATATTGTTTCATCAGTTGTTGATATTGTACAGGATGATGTTTCTGTCAACATCAATTGCATTCCGTTATGCAGTTTGCATCGACTTTGCAAACACTGAAGATGGGGAAAGTTCCATGGGATTATTTGAACGCATCATCTTCATTTTTGCCTTTTAACTTGACAGACAAACAACAGTTTATGTCCATGAAAGATACATACACTCTTTTACATTTTGAAAAGTTAGAACCTTTACCATTCTCTGTGGCCGAAACGGGCTCTGCTGTCTGGCTCATCCATGGGGTAATAGCCCTGCCGTTTTCTTTGTTACCCACTAGGCCGCTTCGAACCCTTGGGTACTGCATTCCTTCATGAGGTGTGGTCGTTACCATTCACATACAGGTGCTTACGGGATGAAAAAGAGGTTTACCTTACTGCGAAATCATGCGATTCATCCATGGGTCATTCCCGAGTTTGCAAAAATATTCAGTTGCATGGAGCTTGTAACCTTATGGCCCCGAATCTTGCATGTGTTTTGAAGGGTAATCCAGTGCCAGCTATTACACCTACTTTCACTCTGCTTACAAACGGTAGTTATCTGCCTTTAAATTATGAGGCATGCTGCGGCATGCTTGCCGGCATCCCTTACATTGTGTCAGTCTCACAACGTGGGGTTTGCTGTAAAAATTTACTTTTTCCACCCCCACACGGGAGGCTCGATAACTCGATCTGGCCTTCCATTCTGACCTTGAAGGCAGACTTCAATAAGTTGAGCAGAATCAGAGCATTGTTATCCCAAAAAGAAGTTTTGCTCACATCTGCCCGTGAGACATTCATCCTTCATGTATCTAACAACCGGACAGAGGTGCAAGCCATTCTTAATACTGACCTCCCACTGCATTTTGGTGCTTTAATTCATACCATTTTCAATGCTTCCCATACTACAGGTTTGGTCCATTTTTTTTTTAAGTTGTGGACTCTGACCTTGTGTCTTCTTTCCAAACTATATTTGGTGTGACACCATCCTTTATTCATTCTATTTTTGTCAGCGTCTTCGGTGGTTTGCCACTGTTACTTGCCTTAGCTGCTGGAGTTCTGCTGTTGATTTGCCTACTACGAAATGGCGGCTCCTCTTGTGGCCCTACACAGCCCAGACTGGTTGCAGATGCTTCGTAGCCCTATGCTTGAATGCTACGGTACTCTGCCCTTGGCCACACTCAGCATGTTTTATGGATTATCCTTTCGTTTCACATACTACACTTGCGTGCAACCAGTCTTCACCTGCTTGGAATGTTCATTTGAATGGGCATTGGATCATTGCCTCTCCAATACGGTATCTCCTGCCTCCGGATGTTGATCTGCTAATGGGTCCCTTAGTGTCCCATGAGCAGGAGTATTCCGGTGTTGGGATTTTGGCCTGCGCGGCTGTGCATGGAGTTTTGGCGCAATGGGATATCTGTGCGGCTGCACATGACTTTCTCCAATGGAGTTATATCAAGTATCATGCAAGTTGTCCACTGATGGTGCTGCAGGCACCCATTATTGATGAGCACATATGTTCATTCTCTTTATTAAACTGGATGGCGTCTCTTTTTTCTGACAATAACAATGACTTCCTCTTGGAGGCTGTTGCAACTTACTGCTCATACACTCTGATAGATTGACTTGGCTGCCACCCATAATAATTAGCCAGATATATTTTTTTTGTATATGTTACCTTTTTACAACATACTTTTTTCTGGCATTTGTGCAAGATTTAACATTAACTCTCTTTATTTACATTTGAGGTCACATCCATATTTATGCTCTTGATTCTTGCTCAAACTTCTTGAACTCTGTGCTCTCTATAAACCTCTGTCCGATGGCCTGACCAGAAGAGGGTGTAGTGAGGACATGAGATTGCCTGCGGACATTGCTAAGTTAGCATATGCTTGGCTGCCATTTTGCCGCTTTTGCACGCGTTCCTACATGGCTCAGTTCTCGTAAATACTCTGCTTGCACTTTTTCACATGAGAACTGTCTGCCTTTCACACATCTAGCTGTACACTGTGCACCTCGTCTGCACAGCATGTAAAAGGTCGAAAAACAATGTATGCTGTTGATTCACTTTGGTCAGTCCCACGCCCATAGACATAACACGGAACACAGCTCCACTACTGAAACTTGGGTGCTTTTAATATGGCATTACATGCACTTAAAGAAAAGCATTCCAACTAAGAAGAGCTGTGCTTGTACGGAGATGTAAAATCCTTGCAGCTAACTTGGAGGTTTGGGGTCCCCCTGACAATGCCTTGAGGTCTTCTATGATTATAATAAACTAGCTCATAGCACGAGGAAGGTGGGAAGGCGCTGTAGCCCTGTTTCCCCTATCATTATAATATGGTTTCCCCTTTTGTGCTTTATGGAATTGTAACAATGCTGATTATATTGTTCTTATGCATTTTGCTTCTAGTATTGGCTTTTGCACTGCATTATAGAGCACGTTAGTTAAAATAAACATTTTAAACTATACCATGTCTTTGTTTACTCACATTGTGGACAAGTATGAGTGTTTGAACGAAAGAGTGTTCTTATTCCCCAGATTCCTGAGAGGGTCGAAGTGACATGTTCTAGGATGTCTAAACATTGGTAGCTTCGCTGTAGTACGGAGAACGAATGAGACAATATAGCTGGTCGGATTGGGGTTCTGGGCACTGAGGTGGAATTTTGGTACACCACTACACACCGAGGTTCTAGTTTCCTGCGCATAGTTCTGTGTATGTGCAGAATCGCTGCAACAGAGGAAAGTCATTAGCTCCACCCTCTTTTCATTCTGCTCACTGTTGGATGGACTTTGTGAGGGGCTGGGGAGGAGTCCACGAAGGAGACTGACTCACCGGCTCCTCCCCAACCCTTCCTAACATCCAATCAGCAGTAAGTAGACGCTCGCAAAAAGAAAGAATACATGCTTCTTCCGTGAGTGTCTTGCTGCCGTATGTGTAGTGCACTTAGTGAGTGCTCCGGTCCGGTCCTGGTTGCAAGGAGGCCTACTGCTGTATGCTAGCTCTTCCCACAAAGCTAGTAATGCCAGCAGTATTGTAGCGTGAACGAGAGTCAAAGCAGTTTTAATTAGCCTGCCTTCAATCAGTTCTGAGGAAGGGCCTGGCTGCCCTCCAATACCTTCGGATCGGGTTCTGCCACACACTCCTCTCACATGTGACAAAGCAGTACATACACATGTTACCTCCCCGCACGTATGCAGCATTCTCTCCTTCATACATAGCAGTGCACACACCCGAGGAAGTAGTGAACATGCACATCCCTCACTTCTAGGATCATGCAGTATTTCGTACTTCATAGCAGTGTGCAGGCACGCGTGAGTAAGCAGTGAACACACGCACCCTTCGCCTTTAGCATTCCGTTCTTCATAGAAGTGTACACACGTAAGTGTGGAAGAAGCAATGAACACACGCACCCTTCGCCTCTAGGTGCATGCAGCCTACCGTCCTTCATAGCAGTGAACACACGCACCCCTCGCCTCTAGCCTCATGCAGTATTCCGTCCTTCATAGCAGTGTACACACGCACACGTGGAAACAGTGAACACACGCACCCCCCGCCTTTAGTCTCATGCAGTATTCCGTACTTAACAGTGTACACATGCCCACGTTGAAGCAGTAAACACACGCACCCCTCGCCTCATTCAGTATTCCGTACTTCATCACACCTTGCTTTCACCAAGGATGTGCTTGTTTAAATAAGACCACTGTGCACCGCTGTTCTGCTTGGGTTTTCGGATCAGATAGAACCCGCTCATCAGAGCCTCACTAATCCAGACAGAACGTTACCCCCTCCCTAGGGCCTATTTACAATAGTGCAACCACATATATCTACCACCTAAGGACAGGGACTTCCTACTATACATACCAAGACCTCTTATAATCGGCGGCCTCGCGATCCCATACGGATCCAGACCTCTCTGCCCATACGACAGTATCACAAGTGGCGGCCTCGCGATCCCATACGAATCCAGACCTCTCTGCCCATACGACAGTATCACAAGTGGCGGCCTCGCGATCCCATACGAATCCAGACCTCTCTGCCCATACGACAGTATCACAAGTGGCGGCCTCGCGATCCCATACGAATCCAGACCTCTCTACCTAGACGGCAGTCTCAGCACAATCGGAGGCCTCGCGATCCCATACGAATCCAGACCTCTCTGCCCATACGACAGTATCACAAGTGGCTGCCTCGCGATCCCATACGAATCCAGACCTCTCTACCCAGACGGCAATCTCAGCACAATCGGCGGCCTCGCGATCCCATACGAATCCAGACCTCTCTGCCCATACGACAGTATCACAAGTGGCGGCCTCGCGATCCCATACGAATCCATACCTCTCTACCCAGACGGCAGTCTCAGCACAATCGGCGGCCTCGCGATCCCATACGAATCCAGACCTCTCTGCCCATACGACAGTATCACAAGTGGCGGCCTCGTGATCCCATACGAATCCAGACCTCTCTACCCAGACGGCAGTCTCAGCACAAGTGGCGGCCTCGCGATCCCATACGAATCCAGACCTCTCTACCCTGACGGCAGTCTCAGCACAATCGGCGGCCTCGCGATCCCCAACGAATCCAGACCTCTCTGCCCATACGACAGTATCACAAGTGGCGGCCTCGCGATCCTATACGAATCCAGACCTCTCTACCTAGACGGCAGTCTCATACGACAGTTCATCCTATGATCACCATAACATACAAAAAGGGAATCAGTCTCACTATTCATCAGATCACACAAGGATTGCCAGTTGGAGCATAGCCTGTTCTCAGGTTCGAGGGGCTCCTCTTTCCCTTATTCAGTTACCACTTACCTGATCAGGGTTAACATCTGTTCATGTAGCCGCAGCTGACTAGAAGAATAGGCTACCCTCTCATACAAGAACACGCAGCACATGTTGGTTCACTACAAACTGGGTACTTTATTACTCATTACATACACAATCACATAACATTACGATATAACACATAACCTGCAAAGAAAAGTGAAAGATTAAGTTGTACACTCTAATAAGAAAGGGTCGACATCACCTTAGTAGTATGTAGCCTGCACTCAGTGGTCATCTAGGTTCCCTTCTCGTCTGTGCCTCGGCTCGCCTGGAAGTCACACCTCCGCAGTCACGGATACATGTCTGCACCACTATGCGCTGTTCTCTTCACCCTTCTCCAAGTCACTGGGACCTCTTCCTTCTCGGCTACTCTCTCCTCTCTGGCTATTCTGCTAGGAGAGTATCTGTCTCTCGGTTCTTTTCCGCCTTCAAGATGGCGTCTGTCTTCCCTGGAATAAGTAGTAGCTTTACTGCTAACGGCTAGATGCCGCCTACGGACTGAACATGTAACTGCCTCAGACTTTCACTAATATAGAGGTGCGTTTCTTCATGGAAAATTCCGGCCCGTAACCTGCCGCCCACCAAATTCTTGTACCTCCCCGTACCAAGGACACGTTCCCAGCCGGCTGGCCTGATGTAGTGTCTTCGGCATGAAGAAAAATACAATCCTTCGATAAGGGCCGGCCTGAACCGGTTCTCTCCAAGCGAATAACACCTCATAACTAAAACATTACATTTGACCTAGAAGCATCCCAAGCTGCCGGAGCAGAAAGAAAGATGGAGTCTCTCCCGTTTGAGGCCTACCAGGCCTGAATTCAGCACAGCTCCATGAAATACCCTCACTACAGGACAGGTTATCCCTAATACTAACGAATCTATCCCCTAGGCTATGTGTGTAAGCCCTGATCTATGGGGAAGAGCACAGAATCGTGTCGAAGTGCCTAGTAAATAGGCTCCATTCACTACTCTAACCCTTAGACTTGAATGATAAGAGACTGAAGTCACATTCCATCATTGTTCCTCACAAGAAGGCCGGGAAAATCGAGCAGAACATTTCACCCTTGACTACAGTCTATTATACATTCATTAAACAGAACTAATATCTGTGGAAGAATAATATGAAACAAGACTAACTGATCTATGTCTAGTACCAGGTGTGCAGAATTGAAGTAGTGAAGGAATACACTGAATAAAGCAACAGATAGAAATCAAAATGCCGATAGTAATCAGAATACCTCCTAATATCTGACGTAACATATGCAAATCAGGTAACCAATTAAAGAGCCAGTCAAACCAGCCCTGGTCAATGTGTTTTCTAACTTCTTCTGTCAAGTCATGTAGTTTATCAATGTGAGCTTGAATGGATTTTGTATGATCCGACAAGTTAAAACAACAAAGACCCTCAAAATCAGAACAATCGTGTCCATGTTTAAGCAAAAGATAATCAATGGCCGCTCGATTTTGCAAGATAGCCCTACGTTCACCCTGGGCGTCTAATAGCATGTCAGACAGGACTGTAGAAGTATGATTGATGGATTTTACCATCCAGCAGGCCATTTTCCCAATAGATTTGGCATTATAAACTGCCAAAGCAGGAACACCAACAATTGAAATAGCCAGGCTAAGGTATTCAGACTTGGAATATAAATGCAAAGATGAGTCACAATCCTCCTGTAACCTCACTGTATCTCGAATCACACGAGAGTTGGCATTCGGATGTGATGAAAACATTAACAAGCTCAGTCTAGTAATGGCACAAGGGCCTCCAGAAATATTTGCGGGAATATATGGCCAGGAAGTATTACCACATGAGAAAAGCCATCCAGCAGGTAGTAACATCGTGCGATAATGACTGGGGGTAACTACCAAACTCTTGCAAGTCATGTTATTCTGAACAGAAGTACATGTTTTCGGTGTCCTTTGAAGGCACAAAGTTCGTTCATGAGCGGTGAATGAAGTGGCACCTTTCAATTTTAAACGCATACATTCAGAAATCGCACTAGGATCACAAGTAAGGAAAAAACACAAATCACCCTGTGTGATATTATAGGTAACTATTTGGGACTGGATGGGGGGTATCGGGTCTGACAGTACAGTACACAAGGGGCAATACTCATGGGCAGCAAAATCACCCAGAAGAACATTGGGGCGAGCATTTGATATATTAAAAATATGAGTCAAAGTCTCCAATGAAGCAGGGACAGCAACTAAACAAGTCGCTAGAATGTCCGTCACCGATCTCATCGGTGTCAAGCAGAAATGAGGGGCTTTAGTCACTTGTTTGGCTAATGTAATCCAAAAGTTCGACGACGAATCCCACGCAGCGAAGGAACGCGACACTCGGGTTCTCAACTCAGCCCGGGTTGATGGGATCCCTCCTCTCTCGTCGTACCAGCCCAAAAGGAGTCCAACGCCGACACATCCTGCAGCAACAGTCCAAAGAATGATCTGAAAGAGAATCAAATACAGGCATTATTCATTCTCGTAAGTAACATTTGTCAGCCGGGACTGCTTCCCAGCTATCTTTCCCTGGTCTCATAACTAAAATGGTGTTGTCTTGACCGGTTGCAATGACTTCTGCTTGTTCAGGGGGATTCTTAGGCGACTGCACCCAAACTCTGGCCCCAAGATTATCTGTGGAGCCAAAACCTTTCTGGCCTCGTACAGTTAGCAACGTTGGGGCAGTGCCTTTTGTGATCTCACCACTGAAAACAGGCATTATTAGCAATTGAGCCACTCGGTCAGTTTGATGTATCAGTAAGTCAACCTCACTGCTATTCAGCAGGAGCACCTTAATCTCTCCCTGATAATCACTATCAATGATTCCTCCAAGCACCTGAATGCCTTTTACAGCCAGCCCCGATCTAGGGGCGATTAATCCGAAATTTCCAGTTGGTATATGAACACCAACACCAGTTTCAATGATGACTCGATCCTTACTTTTTATAACGGTGTCATCCATGGCATGCAAGTCTAAACCTGCCGACCCTGGGGTCGCTCTACATGGAGCCAAAGCTCCGGGAGTAATCTCCCAGTACATCACAGTCTCTCTGATTTCATTGGGCTTAGCATCAACATTCGGAGGAAACAAACGCATAAGTGGGGATTCAGCATTTAGAAAAGGACGGTTATTCAAAATCAATAACGCTTGAGGCAAAAAGTCTCGCCAATTCTTATACTTGTCATCTGTTAATTTACGTAACTGGTCTTTCAGCAGGCTATTCAACCTCTCCACAAGACCCGAGGCCTGTGGATAATATGGTATATGAAACACCCATTCAATATTGTTTTCCACACAGAATTCCTGTACCAATCTTCCACGAAAATGGGATGCATTATCAGATTGAATTTGGAATGGCACACCATAATACATCATAATCAATTCCAATGTTTTAATAGTATTCAATTGGGTAGCTTGCTTACAGGGAAGGGCCACCAACAGGCCACTGTATGTATCAACAATAGTGCAAACATATTGACAATTCCTACTCATAGGAAGTGGACCGATGTAATCAATCTGCCAAATTTGAGCGGGCAATTTCCCGCGATGTAAATGACCTTTAACAGTTTGGGGCACTTTGCGCTGCCTGATATGCTGACAAATGGGACAATGTAGAATAACATTTTTGATTAAATCTAGGGGAATATAAATTCCTCGATCAGCAGCCCACCTGCTAGTGGCTTTCTCTCCAAAGTGTCCTGCTTTCTGGTGGGCCCATTTCGCCAATCCCGCAATATCAGAATCTTGCCTGTCCACCACTGCCTCAGCAATTTTAGATTTCTCATCTGCAATGTTATGAAAGAATTTGTCAAGAGAGTCTATCGGGGTATGAGCATCCACATGGAAGATTGTAACAGTACTCTGTGGGAGCATTTCCCAAATCTCCTGCCATAATTCTTTTCCCCACAGTTCTTTTGAATGGATTTTCCAACTATGGGAATGCCAAGTCGGTAACCAAACTGCCAGTCCATTGGCAGTAGACCAAGAATCGGTGAAAATATGACATGTGCCAGGTGACTCTTGTTTCAGAACTTGATAAACAGCATAGAGTTCAGCAAATTGACTGCTCTTACCCTCACCAGTTGTACTCAGCATTTTTTGTGTGATCGGATTATAGGACACCGCCTTCCAATGCCGTTTCGTCCCTATGAACCTTGCTGAACCATCCGTAAACCAGACATGGTTTCTGTCCTCTGCGGACAAATCATCAAAAGGTCTACCCCACTTAACAGGAGACTCCTGTACTAAAGGTACAGAACATTCACTCTCAGTCTCAGTTGATGGCGCCCGTGCCACCTGCTCATGCAAAGATGCAACTCCTTTTTGTCCCACACGTGCCCTGTCTTGTATATACCATTTCCATTTAATCACACTCGCCTCTTGAGCGTGTCCAATTCGGTGAGTTTTCGGCGAACTCATAACCCACTGCATGATAGGAATTTCAGGTCGCAAAACTATATCATGTCCCAAAGTCAATTGCTCGGTATCCACCAGAGCCCAATAACATGCAAGTAACTGTTTCTCAAAAGGTGTATAACGCTCACCAGCATCAGGTAACTTTTTGGTCCAGAAACCTAACGGTACTCTACTCTTGCCTTGTTTCTGCCACAAACTCCAATTCGCATAAAGGCCTTGTACAGACACATTCAAATCCACATCACCATCACATACAGGCCATAAATCCAGAGCATGCTGAATTGCTTCTTTTGCCAGATTGAACGCATCTTGCTGTGGTTTATCCCATTCAAATGCATTCTTTTTACGAGTGACACGGTACAAAGGGGCCAATATTTGACTCAAATGAGGAATATGCTGGCGCCAAAAACCAAACAAACCAATGAAGCTTTGGGCTTCTTTCCTGTTCCTCGGAACTGCAAAATCAAGAATTTTCTGTTTAACCTGAGGGATCACTTCTCGGTGCCCCTCATGCCAATTAATACCCAAAAATTTCACAGCCTGGGACGGACCTTGTAATTTATCCGGGTTGATTTCCCAACCTTTCTCACGCAGGCACTCAATGACTCTGTCCAATTGGGTCTGAACTTCCTCTTGTGTTTCACCTTGGATCAAAATATCATCAATATAGTGACATATCTGAATTCGCGGATGAACCGGTACCTCAGCCAAATGCTCTGCCACCAGCCGGTGACATATCGTAGGACTATGCACATAGCCCTGGGGAAGACTTCTAAACGTCATCTGACGCCCGTTCCACGTAAAACTGAATTGTTCCTGACACTCAGGGGCAATCGGAATCGAAAAGAAAGCATTAGCAATATCAATGGACGCATACCATGTACCTGGATGTTTTTGGATTCTTTCAATTAGGGTAATAACATCCGGTACTGCAACAGTCAAAGAGGGTGTGTGTCTATTCAATTCTCGATAATCAACAGTCATGCGCCAAGAATTATCACTCTTACGTACAGGCCAAACAGGATTATTCCAAGCAGAAGTAACTGGGGTTATAACTCCTGCATCCACCAACTCCTGAATAGTGGTACTAATCTCTTCATGACCACCTGGAATACGATACTGCTTCTGACGAACCACTTTTGTCGCCTGGGGAACTTTTATGGGGGGCATTCTTAAACGACCAACCCGTACAGGCCTGGACGATATATAATGTTTAGTTCCAAATTGGTAACATCCATCATCTAAGTGCAAAGTCATTCCTTTCAAAATATCAATTCCAATTATGAATTCTAAGAGTGGCACCACTAATACAGAGTATTCTTTTCTAGGAATTCTACCTATTCTCATTTCAAGTAAAGTTTGAACTGCGGGAGTTTCCTTTCCACCTAATCCGGTAATTGTAAAAGGCTGACCTTTAAACTTCTTTGATTTTCCATGAATAAGAGTGGCCTCCGCTCCTGTATCTACCAATGCTCGGGCCCTTTGGATATTACGATGTCTCCAATAAATATCAATATCTACATAGGGTCTATTATCTCTGTGAGCCCATCTGTGTACTGGAGCTTGACCTATTTCCTAGTCATTTTTACTGCGTTCTGTGTACCAGGATAAATCAGGATAAAGACTCTCACGTTTCCCAGGTATCGATACCTCCTGTTCATATCCATCTCCATTACGAAATGGATTCCTGTTCTCTGCATTGTACTGCGGGTTTCGATCGGCCAATATGTGTCGATCCTCTCTCCTTCTCAACTCAGGGGATTGATCCCTATCATCTCTACGTCTGCTGTTAACATAATCATCTCTCCCCTTCTCTCTTTCCCCCTCTCTCTCCCTGTCTCTCTCACGACGGGGGGACAAATCACGTACATAACGTCGATCATCACGACGATCAGAGCGCCCACGGCGGTCGTCATCACCGCTACCATCAGAAAAACCACGATCACACTCAGTTGTCCGAACACGCCGGGCACCCTCCTTTCGATCCAAGCCACGTTTGCGAAACATTTCCCACAAACGAGAAGTAGTCTCACCATCAATGTCCTCCTTCCGCACACCATCGGCCATAAGACCAAAAAACATATCACGTCTAGTAAGTTTATTGTCACCAGGAGTACGAGTGTCAGGCCGGGACTGCCGTTCAGGTTTAAACCACTCACCCAACTCACCGAGTTGGCGTACCGATTCCAGCACCACAGATAACACGTTACCAGTCTGATTAATCAATAAAGTCATCATGACCTGCTTATAAGCAACAGGGGAAGAACGAATAATACGATTCCGCACAGAAGATGTCAAGAAACCATCAAGCAACCTGTCAGCAGTATTTAGAAAAATTGACGTTTTCATCACCTCCTCTTTGAGACGTTGCGCAGCATCGCGCAAAGTATACCACGGTTTGTCATTCACAGGCCAGTCAGACTCAGTAGGATATTTTTGATTACAACCCTCAGTCGCCAATTGAAGCAAAGAAATTTGACCACCAACATTAAAGTTACGAAAATGATCCTGTACAGTAGAATCCGAACTCAAGGAACAAAACTTCAAACAATCGCCAGCATCCAACATAATGCCAGCAGCGCCCAGTTCATAAAGGCGCACCATCCATGTGAGTAAGGTCTCAACAGCTCGCTGCCGAAATCGCTGCAAAATATCACTAATTTCTTGTTGAGTAAAATCCTCCAAAGAGTCTAAAGCAATACCATTCGGAGCACCGGGAGCCTGCTGCAACTTCCGCCGAAAAACTGGATGCACCGAGACCGCGGGACGAGCATCACAAGGAGCTCGACCAGTACACGTAGAGGAACAATCAGTGTAAGAAGCATCGACCCCGCTCGAAGGACGAGCGCAATCACGGGGTGCACCATCAGAGGCGCAAGAAGCAGACCTACAATCACGGCCGGAGCGCGAGGACTCGCGCTTGGCCGACTCCTCACCCGAGGAAGGAGAATCACTCGAGTTCCAGATATTACCATCCCATTCATCAGGATTCCAATCCAGTCCGGCTTTCGCCACGACCAGACGCACCTTTCGCGTCGAAACCCGACCACGCCGATTCTTGTATTTATAACGAGCAATTCGCACAGCCGCCCTCTCGGCAATAGTTTGGTACGTCTCAAGTTTATCAGCAAGCAACTTATTTTGACATCGCAACAAAGTATGAGCATTCTGAATCTCAACAAAGTTCGCTTCCAAATCCTTATGCAAGTTCTGTAACTTCAACAACCTCTCATGCAGAATCCTGTACGCAGACAGAACAATCCAACCTCTGCGCCCCAAAACGGGAAGCTCATCACCCTTAGATACCGGCGCCTTCTGTAAACAAGTAATCACATTAGCCGGCTCCGCCAGCTCCAAAAAACAATTCCAATTCTCACTCAAACCAGTAGAATCAGCCCACTCACGGGCTAAGGCTTCATAAGGCGTTGAATCCCAGCCGGGAATATCAACGGGCAACTTAAAAGTAGATTTCGACTTTCTAGAAAACATCTCGGAAAAGAAAGAAAATGAGAAAAAGAGAAAGAAGAAAGAAGAAAAAGAAAAAAAAACTACACTCACAAATATATAGAAATAATACACAAACGAAACCACGCACGCGCCGAAAGCAAACACGATACAACCACAACGCACACAGGTTTCGTAAACGGTTCGTGACGCCAAATGTTCTGCTTGGGTTTTCGGATCAGATAGAACCCGCTCATCAGAGCCTCACTAACCAAGACAGAACGTTACCCCCTCCCTAGGGCCTATTTACAATAGTGCAACCACATATATCTACCACCTAAGGACAGGGACTTCCTACTATACATACCAAGACCTCTTATAATCGGCGGCCTCGCGATCCCATACGGATCCAGACCTCTCTGCCCATACGACAGTATCACAAGTGGCGGCCTCGCGATCCCATACGAATCCAGACCTCTCTGCCCATACGACAGTATCACAAGTGGCGGCCTCGCGATCCCATACGAATCCAGACCTCTCTGCCCATACGACAGTATCACAAGTGGCGGCCTCGCGATCCCATACGAATCCAGACCTCTCTACCTAGACGGCAGTCTCAGCACAATCGGCGGCCTCGCGATCCCATACGAATCCAGACCTCTCTGCCCATACGACAGTATCACAAGTGGCGGCCTCGCGATCCCATACGAATCCAGACCTCTCTACCCAGACGGCAGTCTCAGCACAATCGGCGGCCTCGCGATCCCATACGAATCCAGACCTCTCTGCCCATACGACAGTATCACAAGTGGCGGCCTCGCGATCCCATACGAATCCAGACCTCTCTACCCAGACGGCAGTCTCAGCACAATCGGCGGCCTCGCGATCCCATACGAATCCAGACCTCTCTGCCCATACGACAGTATCACAAGTGGCGGCCTCGCGATCCCATACGAATCCAGACCTCTCTACCCAGACGGCAGTCTCAGCACAAGTGGCGGCCTCGCGATCCCATACGAATCCAGACCTCTCTTCCCAGACGGCAGTCTCAGCACAATCGGCGGCCTCGCGATCCCCTACGAATCCAGACCTCTCTGCCCATACGACAGTATCACAAGTGGCGGCCTCGCGATCCTATACGAATCCAGACCTCTCTACCTAGACGGCAGTCTCATACGACAGTTCATCCTATGATCACCATAACATACAAAAAGGGAATCAGTCTCACTATTCATCAGATCACACAAGGATTGCCAGTTGGAGCATAGCCTGTTCTCAGGTTCGAGGGGCTCCTCTTTCCCTTATTCAGTTACCACTTACCTGATCAGGGTTAACATCTGTTCATGTAGCCGCAGCTGACTAGAAGAATAGGCTACCCTCTCATACAAGAACACGCAGCACATGTTGGTTCACTACAAACTGGGTACTTTATTACTCATTACATACACAATCACATAACATTACGATATAACACATAACCTGCAAAGAAAAGTGAAAGATTAAGTTGTACACTCTAATAAGAAAGGGTCGACATCACCTTAGTAGTATGTAGCCTGCACTCAGTGGTCATCTAGGTTCCCTTCTCGTCTGTGCCTCGGCTCGCCTGGAAGTCACACCTCCGCAGTCACGGATACATGTCTGCACCACTATGCGCTGTTCTCTTCACCCTTCTCCAAGTCACTGGGACCTCTTCCTTCTCGGCTACTCTCTCCTCTCTGGCTATTCTACTAGGAGAGTATCTGTCTCTCGGTTCTTTTCCGCCTTCAAGATGGCGTCTGTCTTCCCTGGAATAAGTAGTAGCTTTACTGCTAACGGCTAGATGCCGCCTACGGACTGAACATGTAACTGCCTCAGACTTTCACTAATATAGAGGTGCGTTTCTTCATGGAAAATTCCGGCCCGTAACCTGCCGCCCACCAAATTCTTGTACCTCCCCGTACCAAGGACACGTTCCCAGCCGGCCAGCCTGATGTAGTGTCTTCGGCATGAAGAAAAATACAATCCTTCGATAAGGGCCGGCCTGAACCGGTTCTCTCCAAGCGAATAACACCTCATAACTAAAACATTACATTTGACCTAGAAGCATCCCAAGCTGCCGGAGCAGAAAGAAAGATGGAGTCTCTCCTGTTTGAGGCCTACCAGGCCTGAATTCAGCACAGCTCCATGAAATACCCTCACTACAGGACAGGTTATCCCTAATACTAACAAATCTATCCCCTAGGCTATGTGTGTAAGCCCTGATCTTTGGGGAAGAGCACAGAATCGTGTCGAAGTGCCTAGTAAATAGGCTCCATTCACTACTCTAACCCTTAGACTTGAATGATAAGAGACTGAAGTCACATTCCATCATTGTTCCTCACAAGAAGGCCGGGAAAATCGAGCAGAACAACCGCTGCTGAAAGGAGGTGCTTTATGTTTACAGTTTGCTCTGCGCACCCAATTCTCGGATTCTAAAATCAATGTTGCCATAATTGGCCAAAACAGCACACAGCAGAACCGGACAATGAAAATAATTCACAGACACGAATAGTTCGCTGAGACATACAAATTTGATTATAAGAAACATTGGGTTGCAGTTGGAGAAGAAAGGGCGGCCTGTTCCAGGATGGCATAATGGTGCATCGAACCAGGCCGTCAAGAGCATGAAACCTCAGTACAATAATTCCGGCCTGCGATTAGAAAAATGTTTTATATGCCTGCCTACACGTTTGCAAATACCACCACTTGCCCCAGCTGCCAGCCAAAGATTGTTAGCGTAGGAATGTTTTCCACTCGAAGAAGAACAGCAGCTTAAAAAAAATTTCAGTTAGACACATACATAAGCTTTGCTGTATATGGGCAAATGAGAATATCAGCATACGCAAAGATTGTCCTCTATAGCTCATAAAAATTAGCAATTTCTTAAATGATAAATAGTTCAATCGTATTGCTTTATTAACCTTCCTCCTGCCTCAGATTTGCTTAAAAATGCACCATTTGTCCAGTCTTTTTTCAAGATTTTCTTGGGGGGAGAACCACCCGAACCCCCTGAAGGTTGTTCGGGCTCGCTCTCTACACTTGCTTGCCGCAGTGCAGTAGGACAATAATTTTACGCTCACCACTTTCAAGTGTCACCAGCCGACACTGACCCAGACTCAGAAACAATACGGGACTGTTACCTTCTATTCTGTATAACCAGCGCTCAATCTGTGATGATACTTTAGGTAAAATTCCTTCAACCACTCGGGGAAGGACATCTCGGACCCAGGTAATAATTTAACCAAATGATCCCATAATTTTAATTCCAGGTAGTCTGGTATAGATTAAATCACCCTTATTGAAATAATAACCAGGATAGAGTTAGTAAAAAAACGTGTGTCCGTTAAAAACAAATTACATTTGATAATGCGGTATTCAGAGTATCTACTCGACATCAATTGTCACAGAAAAGTTGACAGCGGTGAAGAGAATAAAACCTATAGTGATCAAAAACGTTTCCAGTCACAATAAGGAAAATAAAATAAAAAGGATAAGACCATCATGAGAGTCCTAACTTTCCATGATATTACCTTATTGGCTAAAATAGTCCACTAATTTGATACGATTCTGTAGGTGTTGCGCCAGTGCTCCAAAATACAACCAAATTTGACCTTTCCAAAGTACCTTTGGAAAAAGATTACCGCCCATTAAAGGATTATCAGGCACAGAAAGGTCCCAGTGTATACTAATGATATAATGCCCCCCCCCCCCCTTATGGTGTAAATCATTCGTTAATGATCGTGTCCAAACCGCCCAATCTATAAATGCACTTAAATAACAGGGAAATACCCCCATACGTTTCCCCTCATATCAGTCTGGAGACCAATGTATTACATGTCTAAAACCATCACGGTCTCCTTCGGTGCATATCATGAAGCCCCTGCATTTAAGTACCTAGCTCTGTCACAGTCACCTTGTATGACTGGCACTAAATAGCGGCCATATCGAACACCCGCTTTGTTCATGATATAAATGTTAAACAAAACTCCAAATAGGACAAATTTGTCTGTCGTGTCAAATTATACCCCTTCTAAATTATAGAGAAGAGCAACTGAATGGTTAAAAAGGATTCGAGCATCACAGTGGGTCACATACCACAACTATCATGGTCTTATTGACCTATCGGTGTCAAATATTCAAATCACTGCATTACAAAAAAACACCTCACATTCCAATACACATATGTGAAGGAAACATATGCGTAAATCAACATCCAAAATCATAAAGCATATTTTTGCTTAGAATGAGCCTAATGTCACAGAATGAAAACATGTATTTCACCCCGACGCGCTGGGATTCTATGTTTCCAGAGCATAAAAGTATTCAAGTTCAAGTTCAAGTTTATTTATTTGCGTAGTTCGCTAAAACCATTGCAATATAAAAATACTTCATTATAAAACAAAATATACATGTAAATCTCCATCCTTCATATACCTTATGTAAACAAATTCTTCTAAAGCTATGCTATAATCATACAAATTTACAAATCCAGGGTCAGTTTCTTAACCACAATATTTCCCGGCTATGCACATACCAATTTTTTATCAGAGTACCTAATTCAGGTACATACTTTTCTTCGTTGATTATATCAAAGATTAATACGTGCACATGTGGAGCTTAAAGAGTGAGTAAAGTTCATTAGTACATTGACAGGCAATTTCTTCGCCACGTTGTTCACAACTTGCACTAATCATTTGTTGGTCAGAGTACTTAATTCCAGTCCATGCTTTTCATTCACTGATTATATCAGAGATAAATATATGCAGCTTAAATAAAGTTCATTAGTGCCTGTCTGGGAGCTTCTCCACATCCTGCAATTGTTCCACACGGCTCAATTGTGTGTAAGCTTTGGTTGTTTTAATAACTACGTTGCTGGCATCTTCTTTTCGCATATCCGCAAGAACTTTACGAAGGAGCAATTCATTTGCGGGTCATCGGGTGCAAAACATGCCAGAACTGCTTGCCTCCTGGTTTGGATCCATCTCTGATTAAATTTACGGTTTAATAGTTGTTTCCGTTCTTGTAAAAGTTCTTTAAAGGAGCATAGTAGATGCAGTAGATCTTCAGGAGCTGAACCGCATAGTCGGCACATAAGGCCCGCTTTCTCCTTTAGCCAGGGTGGGAGATGCTGTATACAGGGTAACAGACCAAGTCTATACTTCATGAAGCTTATTTTTATATGTTTGGCATAGCCCAAGTTAAAGTACTTTTGAGAAGCTGGCTCTGTGTATGTGTTCAGAGTCATTCTGAGAGAGATGCTTTATCCTCCAGCCATGAAAGATGTTTAACTGTTTTCCAAACAAGTTTTTTAAGCATGGTGGTGGTTGTTGGGGTTTCCCAAAGTAGATTCAGTCCCATTTTAAATAAGCATTCTCTGAGATAACACGCTGCATGTGAGGTAGTATGTTGTTGTAGCTCCTTCCATAGATGTTCATTTAAGGTTCCCGGAGGGGATTTTCGCACTTTGTCCCAGGCGATGATGTATGCCCCTAGTCTTGCTAGAGATTGTTTCTGTATGCCAAACTCAAGTCTAATTTGCGAGGGCGAAGTGTATTTAGGCAGCCCAAATATGACCCTATACATAGTTGTTACTGTAGAGCAGGGGTCTTCAATATGTGGGGCGTGACCCCCAAGGGGGCCGTGTAGTTCTTGGAAGGGGGTCGCGCATTTCCAGGCCTTCTGTCTGGAATCTTTAATCATGTAAAAAGAAAAAAAGACAACCGTCTGGGACACTTCAACAGTTCAGCCAAAGTTAAATGAGTCTCCTGTGCTGCAGACAGGTAAAGCAATCCTTCATGCCATGGTGCCTGCTTCCCTGAATGAAATGCAAATGTGTGATTTAATCTGCAAGGGTAAAGGGTGCTTGGGAGCGGTTCTGGCTTTAATTGTTCGAATCACTCCAAGCATTGTGATGGCAAAGATTTGTGTATTTTTAGTGGTTGAAGGAAGAGTTAACAACTGGGCTGTGAAGTGCATGCTTTTAATCCTAATTGCATGTACATAGTGCTTAGCACCCTTAAGGAGGTGTTGAAGGAACAGTTATGCAAAAATAAATTGCATTACTTATGGTCTGGGATTAAAAAAATCTCCATTTTGGAAGCTTAATTTTATTCTAAAACTACTTACACAGTTTGTAGCAGTCTATCTTAGTATGTGTGTAATGCAAGTATAAAATAATGACTTGCACATTCACATTACTTTCTGTCACAGGCTGTTACCTCGTAGCACTAAAAATACGCACGCCGCTATTCTCCAGTGCACCAACCAAACGTAATTCTGTGGCTGTCTGCTTACACACAGACCTCTGCACTGCATTAACTGATAGAGGTTTCCTAATGTACTACAGTGCATTTCTCACTGAGTAACAACTTTTTAAAATTTAGTTTTCATTTAAGCTACCCATTATTTTATATGTAGCTACCTGATGGGGAAAGACCTAAAAAACTAACACAATATTTTGGGACTGATTTATGAGAGGCTTGCACCGCCGAAACATCACTTTTTTTAACCTCCGGCGGCACAAGCGTCTCAATAATATCTATGAGGTGACACAAAGTCACCCTGCGTGGTTTTGCATGGCCTCATAGATATGGAGTAAGACAAAGCAGCGCAAGTCACTGTGTTGTCTTACTCTGTCAGGTTGGCATTCCATGAGCATTGCAGTGGGTGTTCCCATGCAACACCCATGGATGTTGACACTGCCCAGATTTACAAAACCATGTAAACCTGAGGCAGACCAAAACCTTACGCCTCCCCACAGCAGGCGTAACGAGGAGAAATGTTTGAAGTTTCTTCTCTTTTGTTTCCTCTTTCCATGAGTGTTGCATTCTGCAGCCCACATAGAAATAGGAAAACCCCTCTTGGGATTGTTTTTGTACAGGAAGGTGCCCCTTCCTGACAAACAATCCTGCCTACATGGGCGCAAGGCAGCAATTTGCGCTCCAACACAGTATGAAAGGACAGGAATGCACCATATTTCATAAATAAGGTGCATTTCTGCCCTTTCACATTGGTGTAGGACAGCACAGCAAGAAGACTTGCGGCGCTGCCCGACACCAATTCCTGATCAATGAGGCCCTTTGTTTTTAGCCACACCTTTGACCATGCCCCCATGCTCACTGACCTTTGGTTTGATAAACACCATTTAATATTATTTCCCCACTGTAAAAATTATTTGCGGTAGGAAATGGGGCCATTTATGGTTGTCGATAGCTGTCAATGATGAGAAGTACCAAGTTCTAGAATTTTTTGTCAGGGGGGTCCTTACACCTGAACAATTTGGACAGGGGGGTCTCAGCATCAAAAAGTTTGAAGACCTCTGCTGTAGAGTCAAGTATTTTAGCATCTCTTACTTTCTGTGCCTCACTGCCATATGTAATTGTTGGCAATAGCTTTGCACGAACCACCTGTACTATAGGCAGGATCGATGGCCCGTTTAATTTAGAGTTTCAAGTTTTTAGAGAAGTTGCCAGGGCAAGGCCTTTATGCCTGATGCTGTTTCTCTGTGCAAGAAATCAGCCACCTTTTTCTATCTTTAAACCAAGAAATGTATATTCCAATCTGTCCTCAATTCAGGTTCCCCCCAGAACCAAGATGCATTTTTTTCTCTTTTTTTGCTGATCGTCATGGTTATTGTTTTGTCCAAATTTATCGTTAGGCCATTTGCTTTGGAGTAGTCCAGTGTAACATTTAAAAGATGTTGGAGGCCTACTTTTGTTTGGCTAATCAGGACTACGCCGTCCGCATATCGGAGGCATGGCAAAAGGATGTCCCCCAATTTTGGGGCGTGTGAGTTACAAGCATTTAGTTGCGGAACAAGGTCAGCTATAAACAAGGTAAAGAGTGTAAGTGCTACAACACATCCTTGTTTAAGGCCTTTATCCATTAGTATGCGTTTCCATCCATCGCTCAACTTTAAATGAACCCATGTATCAGTGTGTAGGTTTATCAGCAAATTTAATAGGGACTGTGGCAGCCCCCAGCTGTGCAGTTTGAACCATAGTCTGTTACGATTGACATGGTCGAAAGCTGCATTATAATCAATAAAACATAGATGTGGAGGCATTCTTGCAGTTTCAGCCTTATTCAAAAGCATTGCCATAGTTAGTATGTTTGCGGTTGTCCCAACCGATTTTGCAAATCCAGTCTGGTTTAATGGAATTGCGAATTTCTCTTTTGCCCAAGCCTGAAGCTCCTCTAGTAGCGTCCCAGCAAATAATTTTGCCTCATTAACCATTAATGTAACTAGCCGATAGTTCTGTGGTGTTGACTTTTCCCCTGACTTGTGAATTGGTGAGATAATTGATCCTCTCCAAGAGTCCGGCAAAATGTTTGTCATCCTTATTTCTCCGAACAACGTTTCTGGCGATTCAGCCCAAAAGGTTGTCTCTTGCTTATAGAGTACCGGTGGTATTCCATTAGGGCCGGGTTCCCCTTCTCTCCTGCCCTTGCCTATTTACCTTTTTATGATGCTAATTCGGCTTGTTGGCGGAGCCTCAGTTGAGTGATCTCCTTCCAATTTCCCAAGTACAGTATGGCTATTTACGGCCCAGGTCTTGATGGTATTATGGCCTTCCGTTGCGTTCAAAGATTTTTTCCCCCTTTCACTGAACTCAATATCTTGATGGAAGTGGCTAAGTCATTTTACCCATACTTCCTCTGGGTAAAATAAATACATAGCCGCAAACTCGTTTCACTTCCTTCCTGAGCAACAACGTGCTTCCCGTTTGCTATTGGAAAGACAGCCATCTTATACAGACGTATGTTTTTTGGACGGTATAGGCATTATTATCAAAGGAACTACACCCCTAGGCAATTGCAGATGGAAGCTGAACTGAATCTGCTCATAATGTATAGTAGAGGTAGGAAATTAATCTATGTATCCACTTGGCTTGTGTTTGGGGGTATAGACATTCAGGACCAGCCCAACGTTTGCTCTAACTCAAGGTTGATCAATTCAATCCAAGGACTGTTTAATACAGTCAAATTAACCAAAATCTTTTTTTAAGGGCAGGCAGTCCTGGCTCAACTTACCTTCTTACTCTCTGCTTTAAACCACTCCTGCAAAGCCTGGCATGGCGGGGGGAGGCAGCCGTTCACAGAGCTCCACCACTGCTCCCAACTGCCTCCTTTCCCCACTTTCCCCATCTTTTGAGGGGATATCTCCTGCTGAGTAAACAGATGTTGATTTTCTAATGAGACCTTTAAGTGACCTGACTGTGCTTCTAGGGACACTCCACATCCTGCCACCCACTTGTCCAGCCACCCAGCTCCCTGAGCGGGGGCAAGAGTAGTGGTGCAGAATAAACCATCCACATCTAAGCAACATTCCTGGTCAGGCCCACAGGTGAAGCAGTGGAGCTGAGTCAGGCGTCAAAGCAGCACACTGCGATAAGCTCTGATGCAGAAAAAACGCAGTCACAGGTACAAGTGCAGCTGATGCTCAGAGGGAGGGTACACACATGGCTAGGAAGGTAGAAGAGAAAGGCTGGTCACCATGTATAATAGTTATACATTTTTATATTATGTTTTATTATTTAGTATAAATGTTTAATATATTTTTCCATAAGAATTATTTTTATTTGTATAATACATGTATTGTAATTTAAAATGTAACTTTATTTTATTAATTGATACAATTATTTTAAAGTTATTCTTATTTTTTCAAGTAGGTAAATTAATGCTTATGTTATTTTTTTTAAATATATCCCATTAAAAAAATATTGGACCAGTTTTTTTAAATTATACTAATGTTTACATTTAAATAGATATACTTACCAACCCGGGTTCCAATCCTGCAGCTACCAACATCCCAAAACGAGCCTAATTCCATCCTAATTTATTTCACGTTATATGATCGCATGACGCTTGCAGGGTAACGCTACAAATAGGAGAAAGGTGGACAGACTGGATGATATGACATTTACTATTATCTACTATATTTCCCTGCATTTGTGGCGTCCTATTATAAACCATTGTCTGCAAAAATACTTTAAAAAAACCTTTCTCAGAATTACCTGACATTATGGATAATCTAAAAAGCATTGTGCTCCTTGTTGGGGCACTGATTTGTGTGTCTGTGTCAAAGCAAAGCGTGAAACACTGGATTTTTCTTAGCCTAATAACATTTCCAATAATCATCTGGTTCCTTTCTGGGGAAGAGACACCTACTCCTTTGCCTCAGCAAATAGCCAGTAATCTCTGGCTTTTCCCTTAGTTGAAGATAAAATCTAAGCAACATTTGGCTCCTGGCTATGACACAGAGCTATATGTCTGTACCACAGGAAAGAATCAGACGCTGTTTAGATTATTTTTAGGCTAAATGTATCCAACGTCTGTCTCTTTGACAGGGCACAGACAGATGGCTGCTTCATTTCACAGTGCTTCTATTGGACAGAGAAACACTGAGAAAGAAATGAGCTTTATGGAACTGAATTAGGAAGTGAAGATAAAAAGGAACAATCATAGTCCTTCCCCTTCCAGACCACACTTCTTGGTTCATTTCTTCTTTTAGTGAGTGGGAGGGCTGGTAGGAGCTGGGTCTCTCCTCTTGCCCTCTCAACCCTCCCTCACTCCTCATCTATCTGTCTTTCCACCTCCTGAAAAAATTGGATTAAGCTACTGGACAAGGCTAGGGAGGAATATGGGCAGAAATTGCTACTCTTAGCCCCTCCTTGCAGGCCTGCCTACCCGCATAATCCTTGGTTGGACCTGGGAGGAGCTGGGGAATCCCTCCCAGGTTGCATCAGCAATCTCCTTCAAAGCACCTCCAGCATCTTGAACTTGACCGCCTTTGGAGAATATTGTTTTTTAAAAGAGACACTGCCGGGCCAGGAAGGAAAAAACAATTGGCACAAAGTATACCTTTTTAAGACGTGTATACATATGTAAATAAGGGAGTCAATGGGTTAAGCAATTGTCAGCTTTTGGGGCATATTAATGGCAGGGTTCTGGGTTTCCTAAGCTGTCCCACCCTTCTTGATGGACAATCTCAATTTTTAACAGAATGCTTTTCAAAATACCCACCATAATTGCTTATATCCATGCACAAATGCTCTGAGGCCACTTGAGGGTAGCTTTCCAGACAACTTGATCAATCAATAAATAATTCAGATGCAAAATGTTTACACCAACTGTATTATCTTCCTAGAAAAAAGTTTGTAAAATGTACGATATATGTAACAAGCCACCTTGCACTTCTAAAGAAGAAAATACTGCTAAAAACTACATATAACTTGCACATTTTTGCACACCTACTATACACACTGTAGTGTGGCGTGACACACTAACATCAGGCAATCACGTTAGTCACTGTTCAAAAGCATCTAGCCACCTCAAGGGGGCTTTGAGATCAACAAAGAATGCAGTTCACAGACAAGTCATGGATGACACCTCAGGCACCATAAAACCTGTAAACAATAAAGCAATAAAGGGAAAGAATACCATGACATATAGAGCACTATTCATTGCTATATATATATTGAAACAGGTAACTATACACATACACAGCCTATATATAGGCCACGTATATGTGCATGGTCATTATGTGAATAGATGAGTAACTTAACACTTTTGCGTAAATTTACCCCTTTTCGGTATTTACAAATTGTGAGTTTAAGTGACTACCAAAAAAAAAAAGACCAGCACTGATTCCAGCAGTACACATGGCCAACCACTGGCACTGCATGCAGCACTCTCCCATAGGAAAAAATGTAGGTAGGGACTTAAAATAAAACCCCATATGAAATAATGTTAAATTTATTTTTTAATGATTTAAAATAGCTACAAATCGAAATAAATATAAATTATTGTAAACAAAAATACATTTTACTAATTAATAATTCAATTAATTATAACTCATTATACATCACTTTTTGTTTTGAGATCCAAAATGTTGCTTGATAGTACATCAATTCATAAATAGTATTCATGCTCCAACCATAAATACATCAATAAATACATATTACATAATCAAATACACCCAGGATCAATTAAGAAAATAGCACTAATTTAAACTCCACATAGGATGAATGCCAGGAATAAATAAACACTGCTGCCCCATAAGATGAACAATTATGAGTACATAAAGTGTATCCGGAACTAAATGTGCAAAATAGCAGTAAAACATAATCCAGTCATCAGATCTGACCCCATTTTCATTCAAAATATTCCGATGTGGAGCTTTGCATTAAACCTGGACATATACTGTGCAAAGTAGGCAAAATAGTAATCCTTAAGATTGAGAAGGGTCAAACCCGCTTTTTGCAACCCTTAATATAAGGTGCTAAGTGCTACTCTGGCTAAAGAAATGTTGTCAGATAAAAGATGTAAACATAGACTCCACCTTTTTGAAAAAAGATGTGGTTAAAACACATGGGAAAGCAGAAAAAAGGAAATTGAACAACGGTAGAATACTATAGACACTTTAATCTGAATGGTGAAAGGGAGTGAGTTCCAGCTTGAGATTAGATCGTACACTTTTAAGAGTAGTGGGGAAAAATTAAGATCATGTATATCCTCAATCTGTGATGAATACCGACTGCCCAGATATCTTTTCGGCTGCGAGTTTACGCATGTGACTATATCTGGGTGCAAGACATCTGGGTTACACCTGCATAATATTACTTCAGTTTTATACTTGATCTATAGCCGCCCATTTTCTTAGACTGAGCAAAGATCTCAAAGGCCTTTGTCTGGGCGCCCATGCTACTATCAAGAATTAACATAATGTCATCAGCATCTAGCTTTATCTTCTCCATCTGTGGCAGAGGGGGGCAAATATCGACATTTTCTCTAATCGCTATTGCCAATGGTTCGATAAAAAAGGCAAATAGAACAGGAGATAGCAGACATCCCTGCCAGGATCCGCGCAAAACTTGTAATTCCCCCACCTCTGCTGTGTTTACTATAATATTGGCTTCTGCATTGCGATACATGCTATGTATCAGACCGTGATGTAGGATGGAATACCGAATCTAGACAAAATACAAAATAAAGTTTCCAAGACCATAAGGTCGAATGCTTTCTGCACATCTAACAAAAGCACTAAGGCAGCAGTATCACTAACTGCAAAGTATGCTAATGCTTCAGCCAGATAATGTGGGTTTGTCCCTACCTGTCACCCAGCAATGAAGTCATTCTGCTCTAAGTGGATTACATTTGATGCCATTCGGTTAAATCTAGTAGCTAATAATTTTGTGATGACTTTATAATCAGTATTTAATATTGTAATTGAGGGATACGAATTTGGATCCTCACCATCCTTCCCCTTTTTTAAAAAGCTCACCACATTCCCCTTATAAAATGAGCCCAGAATATGGCCCCCTCTAACATTGTGTTGGCGACCAACAAACAATTCTCAACTAAAACATCTAAAAAAGATTTAAAGAATTCTGCCCTGAAGCCATCTGGCGCACAGGCTTTACAATTCGGGAGATTCTTGATTACCTCAACCAGTTCTTCTTTGGAAAAGGGTTGAGTAATAGTTACTCCCTCTTCTTTGGATAGCCCCAGAATGTTACTGTCTGCTAAAAGCTTTCCAAAGGATTCTGTATCAACCAATTGGCTTTGTGTATAGTTCCGTCTATAATACTCCAACATACATTACCCTACTTTCACCAAATCCTTGCTCCTATTTCCAGTGGCAGGACATTTCAAAACATCACTCCTGTTACTGGCATCTTGTACACGTTCCTGTCAGACTAAGAATCTTCCCAGTAAAATTACTCTCCTCGTTAACATTTTGCATATAGGCGTGATTCAAAACTTCACATTTTGTGTAGTATGCCCCGCTTAATGCCTGTTTAGCCTTGTCCAATTCTCTTTTATTGGATATTGAAGAATTTCTTTAAAAACTTTCATAGCTTTGCTGGACATTTCTTTCTAAAGTTTTCTTTTGTAATTTAGCCTTTTTGATATTCTCTTTGACCTTTAACCAACCCTCTAATGTATGCCTTTAAGGCATCCCATACAATACTAGGGGAAGCAGAACCATGGTTTATTATTAGGAAAATCCTTTATCTCCTCTTTACAAGTTTGCACCTACCCTTCCTCCTGAAAATACTGTTTGTTGAAGGTCCAGCATCTAGGGTGTCCTAAAGCTTTCCCCATCTCTAACTCTAGGGCAATCATTGCGTGGTCTGAAAAACCATTAGGCAAAATTTGTTGCATTTTAAATACCTGAGCCGTTGAAAGTAGGAAGAAATCTATGTGAGAAGAACTACAAAATCTTCCTGAAAAACAAGTGTATAGGTTTTTTGTAGGAAAGGCCTCCCTCCAAGTGTCAATTAATGCCAAACCTTTCTGGTAGTTTCGCAAAACTTTCAACGTTTTTGGTTTTAACTGCATCTTTGAATTCACTGAGGAGTCAATTTTCGGAGCCTCTGTACGCTGCCCAGGTTTTAAACATGGAAAATTACGACAATTTCCCTACTGGAATATCTGTTTCCTAAACTAATATCGCAGACGGATTTTCAGCTGTGATCCAAGTTTCTATCGCTCATAGTTTCTTTTTATTACTGAGGCCGCTAACATTGAAAGAAACTACCTTCAGGATATTATTCGTCATCATTTTTCCTTTCCTAATAAAATCAAAAACCGGCTAAACTTTTAATGACCCCATCGAGCACAATGAAAGCTAGATTACTAGAACTATATATCGGTTCTATACCTTTCGTATGCCTTTTAAACACAGCACTAATTCTCTGTAAGATAATGAGGAAATCGACTTGGTGGCAATGCAGCGTCTCAAAGAATTAACATCCTGCATTTCTACTATTGGTGCATGTAACCATCAATCGAGTTTTTGGAACTCTTTTTACTAACCCTTTTACTCCACACCTGGCGCGTTTCCTGTTCCTCGAGTCCCTCCGGAACACCTACGTACGGAGATTGGTGCACCGAGAATTATTTTCCATTTCCTCTAGCTTATACTCCATTGAATACTTTTGTTTATGAAATGTAATTTAACATTATTTCCCATGGGGTTTAATTGTTAGTCCCTACCTCCATTAATTTTCCATGGGAGGGTGTTTCAGTACCATTGGTTGGGTTTGTGTAGTGCTGTTTTGTTTTTGTAGTAATTGACACTCAGAGATTGGGAATAATGAAAGATAGTAAACTTACTCAAAAGTGTAAACTTGCTTAAAAGTGTATGTTGCCTTTGGGAATCGGGCCCTAAACACCTAAGACATGCAATGAATTTGTACTGTACACTTCCAAAATAGCACTAATCACAGTACTTATGCATTCTCAAGCAACCTGACCTGGCCTGGCTGCTATACAACTAAAAAAAAAGCTAATTATGTGGTTTCAAAGACTGAAAAATACATAGATTGAAAGATAATGCTAAGTATCATAAAATATTAGAAACCAAACAATAAAAGGCACTATAAAAATAACCATTCACTACAGAATATTACAATACTACAAACAGTATTCATCCATTTTCAACTGTTATGTTTCAAGCACCACAGAATTCATGACTATAAAAAAGAACTTTCAGTTTAATTTCTCTATTATGTCATGGATGACCTTGCAATTAATTTGAAACCGAGTATAATTTCCTTAGTACAGTGAAGTTGTCATCACTTCTCACTTCTCACCTGTAAAAAAAATAGCAAAAGTTGTATTTTCTCATCATATATTATCGTTATTTTATGATGTCACAAGGTCAGTTAATAAAATCAGAAAATGACACTAGAAATAATAATTCAACCTGCAACAATATTTTCAGGTTCTAGTCATCTGACCATTTTAATCTTAGAAAATCCAGTCATAATAATATTGATACATTTATGGCGAACTCTATATTTTGTTGGTTGGAATAGTTCATTACAGGAGAGCAGTTCACTATCTATATGTGAACCGACACTTAAAATATAAAGATGATATATGCTTACAAAGAGGTCACATGCTTGGCATGCCTGCACCAGTCCTCCTAAAGGCACCAAGGGAAATGTAGTTCAAAGCAGACTGTTGACACTCATGTTTTTAGTATTCTCTGAAAAATACATGCACAGCCAGAGGTAGGCATCTCTTTACATACATATGTTAGTTTCTCATCAGAAAAGACCAGTTCATTGTGTAGGTATGAATAACTCACTAAGTTCCTTTAGTGCAGTCATGCCAAAGGTGTTTCCCCTTTGTAAATATGCTTAAAAATATATTTTTGTACCATATTACAAGACCAACAGTGCTGTGTTCATCTTCCACAGGCATGTAAAACTGGGCAACTTCACCTCCAACTCTTTGGTATTTGTTTAAAATTCACCATCTAGTTAAAATTTAGCAAGTCAGCAGGTAAAGGAATCCCCCCAAAATATGTTTTTGTGCGAGCAAAACCTACTTGTAGTGGGTACATCCTAATGCAAAAACATTGGAACATTCACCCACAAAACCATTTTTGTGCGATGCTTTGCCCATCTTCAAAGTTATGCAAAATCACAAATTTCCCAATTCATGGATTTGTGAATTTCACAGAACTCAGCTACTGGGAAAGAAATTCTGCCCAGTCTTATATTTTTACAATCACGCTAGAAATATATTGCTAATCATTGTGGTTATTCAGGGCATGGTTGAGGTGGCCAAGTTTATAGACCCAATTTATGTTGCTCGAACTCGCCATCACCCATCCTGCTCCATCCATGACCTGACAGTGGATTCTGCTCCATTAGTACAAGTGGAAGAGAAGCAAGGCCCACTGAAATATCTGCAAGCTACGAGCTAGGGGTCCTACACAACCAGCCATGATGGCGGTGTGAGGTGGGATCCATGCAGAAGGCCGTGCCTAGTTGAGGCCCACAGGCAATCCGGCCCAGTGCTGAGTGACTGACCCTGAGATGCTATGCTGCCGCAAGGCAGACTAGCAGAGGAAGCAAGCTGCTGGGCCATCGGGGCCTCTGGAGGTGGCAGCGATGAGCAGCAGGGCCTATATAAAGGTCTGTGCTCCAACGGAAGCACCAATATTGATCCGGGGCTAATGCTAGCCACTTGCCCTGTGTCAGTGGGGTGCCGCATGACGAAAATGCAAGGCCTCCCCTGCGCTGTTATCTCCTGTGTCTGATACTCTTGGGGACTGCTGACTCAAATAATTGCTGACACAGGGACCCCTGACCAGGCAAAGATTGCTGCCTTGCCTGTTCAATACTGTTGGATACAAGGGTGACAATACAGTGCATTGTAGTTTTATTGGATATGGGACAGTGGGTCGCAGAGGCCGGAGGATGCACAGGCCTTATGGCCACAGCCTCTCCCTCCTCTGGACTCTGTCACCGGCTACATGTGGGGGTTTATTAGACTTGAACTGGGAGTTTGATGCCCACTCTTTCCCTGGGCACCATGGGGGCTGAGGGTGCAAGGGACTCTGCAGGTGCATAGTGGATCGAAAGCTGGCCTTGCCCCCACCCTTCACCCTCCAGATATTGTCCGTACATGTGGAGGCCCCGTACCTCCCACCAAAGGCGCATGGGGCCCATCACCACATGGATTTGGGGGTTTGAGGAAGGTCTGCACCCCCCATGATCCGGGGTGCAAATGAAGCAAGCCAGACACAAGCCATGATTGACGCTGGCCAACTGGAGTGGACTGCCAGTGGGGTTTAATTTCCCCACAGGTGAGGTTTGGTGGCTGTGTGAGCATGGTGGGCCCTCCTCCTCCCCCATCTGCCCCTGTCAAACACAGACTGCCATTGGAAACATTGAAGCGCTGCTTGAGACCCTAGTGGGATGTCCTGTGATCCTCTCTTCTCCCGTACTGCAACTTGTAGAACACTGACCCTTTGGCTGCTTGTGCTACCTTTAACTAAGCGGACCATGAGCTTGGAGGGGATGGGGAAACCCCCAACCCCATCCTTCTGTCACCGCCTAGAGCACCCAGTTGCGTGTTGCCATGTGGCGAGACAGGCTGACACCTCCTGCATCCACCCAAACCAAGATAGACCAGTTCTCCATGCCTCCCTCAATAGCCACAGATCCCCCAGTGGCTCCTCCAGGGGCACAGTGACCTCATGTGCAGCCTGACCTTACCGCATATTACAAGGCAGTGGAAGGCAAGGTGGGTAAGGTGCAAGTGGACAGCTCAGTGCACCAGGATCTCCAAAATGTCACTGATCAAATGACTGAGCCAAAAGTTTGGTCTCCTCAGTGGAGGACAACCTAGCCACACTCAAATTACTGTCGACAGCGGTCCAATTGTCGCAAAGAGCGGAGGATACCGAAAACCACTTTTGCAGAAACATCCTCCACTTCGTTAGATTCACTAAGGGAGTTGAAGACCCTGTCTTAGAATGATTTCTAGAGATATGGTTGTGGTCCAGGGTCCCAGCAAACAAGATATCACCCTTGTTTGTGTTGGAGTGGGTTCACTGATCCCTGAATTGCCGCCCTCCTCCAGGGACAGCTCCCCACCGGTTGATCACACAGATTCTCAACTATCATGACTGCGACGTAAGTCTGCCGGAGGTCAGGGGAGTCTCGGAGCTCTGCTTCCAAAACTCAAAGATCATGATTTTTATGGGCTACACTGGAGCAGTACAACAGCATAGGTACTCCTTCGAGTAGCTCAAACAAATGCTCTGTTCCCTGGGCGTGCAGTACATGCTTATGTTTCCCGCAAAGCTGAAAGTCATCTTGAATTCAATACCTAATTTTTTTAAACTCCAGATAAGGCATGGGAGTGAGCGACAGAATAGATTGTGCTCCAACGGGCAGAGGGTCCTGGTGTGAGTGCCCCCCAGCTGGGAGACAGTGCCCCTAGTCTCCCTCCTAAGCTGCCCAGAAGGAAATGGGCTCAGTCTCGCCGGGCCCCCTCACACCCGCTGGGCTAATGTGAGGCCCTCACTCTGATCAGGAGGAGGCACGAGTGGGAGAATGTGAACGAGACAATGCTCTGGTGGACACCCAAAACCTCTTCCCATCACAGAGCAGCAATGCCGGTGTCCCACCCTGAGAATCCTGCTGGCCTTGTGACACACTTTGTGTCAGTCCTTGGTACTTATGTGGTTAAACTACTGCTTTCTGATTGTTCCTTCTTTTTTGTGTCTAGATGCAGCCCTATTGGGGTCGATGGCACCACTGCTGAACTTTACAACTCACTTAGAACTATGCACAATGTCAGGCAATGGGATCTGTTGAGGGGTTGGACCTCTCCTTTGGGCTACCAGTCTCGACACTTGTTAATATGTAGCATGTTCAGGGTTACAGCGACTTATGCTTCTGAAGTAGAAGTATGTGGTGGGGGCATTGGGGGATTAGGTTGGTTTGCTGGTTTTCTCCTCTTTTCTGGTTTTTGTTGTATTTTTTCATCCATTTGCATGCCACACGGACATTTGAGACCCACACTATCCATTCAAAGTGTGGGACAGTGATTTGGCCTTCCCCCTATCAAGGCACCACCACTCCCACTTCTGCAGATTCCTGTAACTCTTATTTGGTCACATTAGGCACAGGCAGGAACACCACAATTTTACTTGCTCACGGTTAAAGTTGCCTTCTTCTCTTGAACGTTGACATTTGACACACGTTTGCTTGATCGATCGTATCGATAATGTTCCATGAAATAACTTTGCTTATATTTGCACATCTTTATAGACACATTATTAGAACCTTAAACATTCTGTACGAAAAATGTTGTTCTTTGTTATTTTTCCCTCGGTGACAGCTTTGTCAAGATAGAACCAATAATGACGGTCTGACTGGGGCTTTGGCATGGCAACAAAGGCGACATATAATATGTAAACAACATCACTTCTTTGTTTAGTTAGAGGAGCATTTTGTGACACTGTCGAGTTCTCCCAATGCCGGAATTTCAGCCCAGCTGAATTCTGTTTACCTCCTGAGAAGGATTGTGCATAGCACTACATCAAGACAGGCATCCAGATGAAACATATCCACAGGTAACTGGGGAGTTAGATCACCCTACAGGGATTCAGGCTGATTCACCCATTCTAGGCATACTAGGATAGGGAGCGCTAGGTAGGAGTCCTAACATAATTGTAATTAGATGCAAGAATACATTTTAGGTAACTGCACAATGGCTGAACTGTTCATTTTCTTTACTATTCTTGTGATGCTGATTACTCTGTTTTGTTTCCTTCTATTAATTATTGCAGTGAACATATTTCACACAAGAATCTTATTGCTTCAATAAATATTGAAATGCCAATTTGAGTACTTCTTGTGTTTCTCTTTGGGCATGCATGAGTAACCAAACAAAAGGAGTTCAGATATGCTTCCACGATTTCCTTGGGGACTAAATATTGTCATGTTCTGGGGTTGCACATACCACCTGTTACCTGTCTAGGTTAGAGGTACAGATGGTGCATTATGAGCTAGCCATGAATCAGGCTAACATATCCTGATGGTGTGGATCAAATCAGTCTTGCACAGTTATTTTGTCCAACAAAGCACAGTTTTACTGATAAAGTATAAACCGTACCCCACAGCGCCACCAACGTTCTAGCTTGGGTACTTATTTAAAGGGCCTCCTGATTAGTATATCTTTTGTGTGCCCAAAGACCCTACTTACCTACTAACCAGAGACGTCCATGGTGTTAGGGAATAATCCTCCTCAGCTAAGTAGGGAAGCCCTATTTTGTGGCTGTAGGTTGTTCAAGCTTGAACCTTTCAAATGATCATCCCACAGAGGTGCCCTCTCTGAATTCAAAATATTCCAAATACTTCAATGGCTAATCAGGCACAGGTGGTTTTACCACTTAATTCCAGACATTCATTAACACATATTACAACATGTGCTCCCGCTAATGGGAAGGGATGTTACTTTCATGGTAGAGGCCCACAAAGTGTACAAAACAGAGGCATTCTATTCATGCATCACATTCTCAGCAGCAAATGCCAACTCAGGGTATTTTCACAAATGCACTGAAGTAGCAGTAACAAATCAATATAGAGCATATGAGGACATAGAAATCCCTCCCACTTATCAGGAACACATGTACCAGAACACATGGTAAAACGTCATTAGCTATTTTGAGTACGGGTCAGCTCCTGCCCTGGATTTGAGGATGAAACTAATGGGCAATTTTGCTGCAGTATCTTCATTCATACCAAGTAATATAAAAGGGGCAGCGGCAACTCACGCTCAAGTAGATCAGGAGCAGAAACTGCCTAAAATTATTGAAGTAACCTATGCACCCATCGGTA
Organism: Triturus cristatus; assembly: GCF_964204655.1. NCBI lineage: Eukaryota > Metazoa > Chordata > Amphibia > Caudata > Salamandridae > Triturus > Triturus cristatus. Next base: position 509,635,968 of record NC_140588.1, read on the forward strand.
CAGATACTTTTGGTAACCAGACCTAATAAACCACAGCTTAAGAATTCTGAGAAGGATAACTCGAATCAGGTACCTGCGCCTTCTAAGACAAAGTGAGATAATAAGAAAAATAAAAAACATAAAGAAAATACTAAAACACAGGGTAAATCTCCTCAACAGGAGTCTACTGAAAAGCGCTAGAATTTGCATACCCGTGAGTCAATTAAATAGCCAGATAGGTATCAGGATACTGAAACACCTCCTTCTTGTTCCTTTCAGCCTTTCAGGAATCCTCTGAGAAATGTCTTGGAGAGAGGAGCACAATCAGAGTGCAATCAGAGGAGTATGTGAAATGGAAAAAGGACTCAAAACGCTCTTCTGACTTCATAATAAAAAAGGAAGACAAACCTACACAGTTTAAGCCTAAATTTATAAAAAGGAAATAGCATTAATTAAAGCCCAGCATGGCACAGATATTGAGGACTCAGCTTCTAAACGGGGAGTGGGCTATGACCATGCTGGACAGTGCAGCAGAAGTCACAATAGTTTGCTGGAATCTCATGAAGTGTCTGGTGGCAGTAGTAATGAGTGTCCACGTCTAGGTGGAAACACTGGATCAGAGACTACAACATTCTCTTGTCTGAAAAGGTTTGGCCACCAGAGTATGTTAGGGACTGCCTACAAGGATAAACAGTAATTTTATTGGCCTTTTCCAACCTTGTTTCGGATTCTGTTTAGCCAAACATATGCCAAGGAGTGGGCCTTAGCACAAACTACGGCATTATCAGCAACCATGTGGGCTGGGATGATGGAGCTCCTGGCCCCATTATACCTGTGAAGTCCACCCCACAACCGCAAAGACAATACCCCTTTAAACATGATGCAAAAACAACAGTTGATGGACAGAATGCAGAACAATGTCATACATTCACCCCAGTACAGAGATCTGGGCCTAAGTCCATCATTTTTTTGCTCACCATGCCATTCCAGTTTGAACCCAGCCATACGCAAATCAGTCTTGACCCTGTGCCTCATGGGAACAGTCCAGCCCAAACTGCCAAGCCAGGTCCTCCCTGGACTGGAAACAAGCATCCTAGGACCGGTTTCGGGGTTTCACCCCTCTTCAGCCAAGATAGCTTGATTCCAGTGGCATGGAGAGCCAGAGGGTAAAATGAAGGATGGAGAATTCCAACTTCATAAAACACTCACACTGTCACTTGATGATTGCCCTACACAGCTGGCTCAACTGAAAGCTCCAAATTCTGGCCCTTGAGAAGACAGAACCTGAATTCTCCACCCTTGTAGTATGTGATTCACATTATTAGGTCCAGACTTACAATGAGTATTTACACTACTGAAGCCAGAATGGATTCGGAGATTCCAAAAGGTACACGATCAAGCAAAAGATGCTTTGGGGACTGGTGGCTAAACATAAAGCAAGTTTGACACAGGCTCATGTCATAAACACACTGAGACATCACTGTGTAGAAATACATGATTCAGGGAATTCAAAGTTTGATGAAGCCGCAAATGCAACAATGCAAATTGCTGTTGTCACTGTAATAACTCATTCCAGTACAAGAATAGATGGAGACATCATGATGGCTGTCAATGCTGAGCGCAATGACACCCATTTATCAAAAGGTTTTCCACTAAAATACTCCTACAAGTTAAGCATGCAAAACATTCCATTTGCTCATTGTCCCAGAGTGGGGGATAGAGTAATGCCTAATTCAGATCATAGGTTAGGACTGATCCTAGCAGCACATGAAGGTCTAGCATATGCTCACGCAGGGGTAGTGGCTACAATCTCATTATTGCAGCAATGCTACTGGTGACCAGGTCTTTACAAACGGACCAAAGACTATTTCCTTAAATGTGACATATGCCAGCAAATCAAAGTATCCACCACAGCTTGTCCACCACAGACACCTCTCTTAATCTCAGACAGGCCACTAGCTTGTGTGTATCTGGACCATTGCAGACCCTTACACTCAGATGGATCTTACAAATACATCATGTTAGCAGTGGATTCCTGCTCTTGACTGCTATGAGTATGGCCAAAGTGATCCGCTGATGCTCAAACTGTTATAAGGCACTTGTAAGTCCTTATCGGCACATATGCAGTAGCCACATTCCATTCCGACCAGGATCCAGGATTTGCCTCTAGGGCTTATAGAGACATCATGGGAAAATTGGGTGTGACTGTGCAGTACTCCTCCCCTATCATCCCGAGGCAAACACGGTAGTGGAATGGAAAAACCATGAATTAAAGCAGTCTTTAACAGCTAGAGCCTTAAGTTCAGGTCGTAGTTGGATTCACCACCTGTATGTGTTCCAGAGAGCCTTGAACACTCTGCCTACAAGATCCTTGGGTTGTCAGACTTCCTATAAAGTCCTGTCTGAGGTCAAGATGTGGGTTCCACACCTTGACAATCCCAGTACAGTGGTGGTGGAAACGCCTTTTGATATCAGTGAATGTTTATTTATTTATTTGAAAAGTTTTATAAAGCAGAACATGACCCTTGAGGGTATCAGAGCAAAAGAATGAATAAACTTAGTCCAATTGAGGTCAACACTGTAAAACAACAAGGAGTAAACAATCAAAATCAGGTACCGGGTAGTGGGCCCACTAGTTCAGTTTCTCATATAGTGCAATATGTTTCTTGTAACATTCAGCAAAACAATCATAGAGTGGCTCATCACAGCATAGTAAAATAAATGACAAATCTGTAATCGGCCCAAGAAGTATTCTTCTAGTATAGGTCCGGAAGGGCCCTAGTGTAAAAATAACAATTTATCAACCAATCAAAAATAAATATAGAAGGATATGTTGGGATAAATGACAAATCTGTCAACAAGGGGACTTTAAAGAGAGTACAGTATGATGCAGTTAATGTTCACTCAGGAAAAGCAATTTGGCCTGTTTTCTGAAAGAGGCAGTGAAAAGATTGGCTCTAATCTCTGTAGGAAGCGTTCTAAATTCTAGGCGCAAGGCCGGAGAAAGCACGTTTGTACATACTTTTCTTTTTGAATTTAGGAGGTTTCAAGAGTAGTGTGGACGTACTTCTTAAGTTCCGACTGGAGCCAGAAAGAACATGCTAGTTCGCCAGATAGGCCGTAGTGTTGTAATGCAGGGCTTTATGCGTGAGGAAAGCTATTTTAAAACGGATCCTGGCTTCAATAGACAGCCAGTTAAGCTGCACAAGGTCAGGTGTGAAGCGATCGCGATTTTTTGAGCCTGTGATGAGCCTGCCCAATGCATTGAGCGTGGCTCTGAGAGGGGCCAAGCTCGCTTTAGGAAGCCCCGCAAGGGTCACCAAACCATATTCAAGTTGTGAGATCACCAGGGATTGTACTGCAGGCTGTAAGTCTTTTGGGGGAAGGAAAGGCTTGATTTTCTTTAGGGTGTTAAGATGAAAGTTGGCACCCCTAATAGTGGCACTGAGGTGAGCTTGCATATTAAGGTATTTGTCCAAGGTAATGCCTGGCGATTTAGCGGAATCAACCACATGAGGTGAGCAGTTACGGGCTGTGGGTTGTTTTAGACATTCCAGGGTAGGTGCAGAGTGGTTGTGTGGGGCAATCAGTAGGTACTCAGTTTTGAGGGTATTTAACAAAAGATGGATCTGAGCTAACCATTGTTGAGTTTGCGAGAGAGCCTCATTTATAGTTTTAATGTCCTCCAGAGAGGCGATCTTCAGGTAAAGTTGCTTGTCGTCCGCGTACATGAGGTGATGAATGTGAGAATGATTCAGAATGACAGTGAGAGGTCCCATAAAGAGGTCAAAGAGTGTGGGTGAGAGTGTAGATCCTTTTACTCCAATCCTGACGGGGTACTGGATGTCAGGGATTGGTTGAGTTTAATCCTTTGTGTGCAGATATGTAAGAAAGAGACAAACCACTTTAGGACCGGTCCTGAGAGACCCATCCTAAGTTGAAGAAGCTTAATCAAGGTTTCATGTTTGATGGTGTTGAATACAGAAGGATCAGAAGACAAGGGACATTTTGATCAAGGGATTTCAGGACGTCATCCACAATGTGAGTTAGAGCAGTTTCAGTACTATGCCTTGCTCTGAATGACAGGTTTTGCTCCGCAGGATCCAGTTGCCGCAAGTAAGGGTCCACCTCCTGACGTTACCAACACCCTGAAGTATTACACAGAGTGTTCGAACCATCAGGCGAGGGAAAGGAAGAAGGGGAAGGGACAGCAGGAAAGGAACCTGAAACAACAAAGGACAAATATATTAACAAGGCATGTGATATACAACTACTCTCATGTGGTCTCAATAAACTCTTATATACCTGTTTTGGGAAATGATCTCACTCTCAACTCTGTAATACTCCCAAGACCTTCCTCTTGCTGTGCCTTAAAACATGAAGCAAGCAGAAACCTGAGCAAGAAGGTGGTCTCACACATTCCAGTCTCCAATAATACAAGACCTTTTATCCTCAGAGAATCAATAGTATCACAAAGTTAGAGTTCACTCTTCCCCTTAGTCCCAAAACAGAACCAAAAAAGGTACACCAGGCAACAGTAATGGATTTGTAATCCACAGATACGGTAAGGCATGGTTAATTCACCACCGCATTCCGCTCTGTCAGGGAGTCTAAGAATAATCCATCGTCCATGGCAACACGTGGTTTTGACCACCACTGTGCTTCGCTCTTGCTGATTAATCCGAAAGTTTTTGCAAATAAAGAACACGGCAACGCGTGGTTTCGAGCACCATCGCGCTCTGCTCTTGCCAGTGAAGTTGCTGGCACAAAAGGAAGGAATCGGCAGTGCGTGGCTAAGGCCACCACCGCACTCCGCTCCTAAATAGCCAATCTGTAAATAGTAAATAAGATAGCACGGCAACGCGTGGTTTCAGTCACCACTGCGCTCCGCTCATGCCCGGAAACTTGTGGGTTCAAAAGGAAGGAATCGGCAACGCGTGGATTCGACCACCACCGCGCTCCGCTCCTGATACACAATCTGTAAATTATAAATGCCAGAACACGGCAAAGTGTGGATGCCGCCACCACCGCGCTCCGCTTTGCTTCCGTACAGCAGCCTTACCGCACTTCGGAGACGCTGAGTCCAACAACATCAAACGGGACAGCTACTAAAAGGTAAAGAGATAATCCCTTGGAACTTACTATATGAACAAACGGATGGTAAGATATCGAAATTTAAATATTATCAGTTATCAAATTGGGCAAAGTCCCTAAAAGAAGAAAACATCGGAAATGAGACTACTGAAAATGAAATGATAAGAATTACACCAATCAGAAAAGAAATATCAAAGTGGTATTGGACATTAATTGAATCAGGGGAAGAAGATTTCTTAATACCGGAAAAAACTTGGAGAAAAGTTATACTAGATCAAGAGATAGATTTACAAAGGATATGGCAAGAATCTATGGGGAAATGCTGGTCCTGTATAAAATCAGCGCCACTAAGAAGAAATCACCTATTTACAGTACATCGAGCGTATTGGTCTCCAAAGAAGCTGTCTAAATTTAAAGGTTCCAGTATTAAGCTCTGTCCCAAGTGTGGAGAAGCAAGAGCGGATGACATCCATATGTTTCAAAAATGCCCCGTAATAACCAACTACTGGGAGGAGATTGGTAAGACCGTGAATAAGATTCTAAGAACCAACATAACTGTAAGTACTTCTCTTATCTTTTTTGGGATTCTTAGTGGTATAGATGCGGATAGCAACAAATTAAATAAAAAACAGGAAGATTTACTCTTTGTTTTAATGCTATTAGCCCGGAGAGAAATCTGTATTAATTGGGTTAAACCGATCACTCCAAATTACACAAATTGGTTAAACTACATCATTAAAATCAATAACCTTGATAGAAACAGGGGCCGTACGAAGAGAACAGATTTTTGGGAAATCTGGGAAAATCACTTCCAAAGTATTTAAATGTTTTTCTGGGTCATAAATAATAAATCCAATGATTAATGGGTAAAACCATAATACCAGGCAGAAATGATTTCTGCCGAGTAGTCTTTTTGGCTAGCTCCTCTCCATTAACCAATGGTAATATGGGAAACGATAAAGGGTAATTGGAGTAAAACTGATGGATCAAACAACAAAAGGGTATTCCTCCAACGTTTCTTTCAGAAAGTGACGGGACTGTGAAGGCAAACATTAACGAAAGAAAAGATCATCAGACTCCAGAAACCTCCTTATCAATTCAATCGCAAAATGAGGATAAAAAAAAAAAAAAAAAAAAAAAAACAACATCAAACGATTCCTCACCAGGAGGACACCGAAGGAGGCAGGGAAGAACTGCTGACTGGCGGGTCATTCGCTCCCTCAGCGAGAGCCGAAAATGGTTTCCCAGTCCGAAATTATGCGCATCAGCCGATGCGCGTCCTCGCCTGAAGTACTTCCTCCCCTGGAAGCTCATGGGATATGTAGTTTCTCGTACTTGCGAGGCAGGCGCCGCTATGGATCCTGACAGTAGATCCCCCCACCTAGCGCCTCCTAGGGCCAGGCTTAGCCGGAAACTGTTTATAGAAGGAACGAAGTGCCGCAGGAGCATGTACATTCCGACATGGCTCCCAGGAGTCGTCCTCTGCCGAATACCCCTTCCATGCAACCAGATACCACAGAACACCCCTTTTCCATTGGTTTCCATTCCTTTTCCACCGCTGTTTCGGCGGGTCTGGGCTCACGGGGCTCCCGCGCGCACTTTGGCCGCCATCTTGGAGCGGTTTGGAACGCTCATTCGACATCCAGGTGAGCGCTCTAGTGCTCCGCCTGGTTAACCTATTTTAGGTGTGGGGTTTGTGCGGGTCAGCCTTGGAAGAGGTGACCATCATTGGCCATCTAGCGCTTGTTGCGCATACACGTTCGTTTGCTGGCTGCACATTGAGTTTTTAAGCTCCCTGTTTTCTATCTTGGTTAACTTTTAGTTTCTTTTCTCCCCTGCTTTTATTAGGGGGTTCCCCTCCCTGGCCCTCACTTGCACCTTAAAATTGTGGAACTTGCACCGCTGTTTCGGCGGGTCCGGGCTCACGGGGCTCCCGCGCGCACTTTGGCCGCCATCTTGGAGCAGGTTGGAACGCTCATTCGACATCCAGGTGAGCGCTCTAGTGCTCCGCCTGGTTAACCTATTTTAGGTGTGGGGTTTGTGCGGGTCAGCCTTGGAAGAGGTGACCATCATTGGCCATCTAGCGCTTGTTGCGCATACACGTTCGTTTGCTGGCTGCACATTGAGTTTTTAAGCTCCCTGTTTTCTATCTTGGTTAACTTTTAGTTTCTTTTCTCCCCTGCTTTTATTAGGGGGTTCCCCTCCCTGGCCCTCACTTGCACCTTAAAATTGTGGAACTTGCACCGCTGTTTCGGCGGGTCCGGGCTCACGGGGCTCCCGCGCGCACTTTGGCCGCCATCTTGGAGCGGGTTGGAACGCTCATTCGACATCCAGGTGAGCGCTCTAGTGCTCCGCCTGGTTAACCTATTTTAGGTGTGGGGTTTGTGCGGGTCAGCCTTGGAAGAGGTGACCATCATTGGCCATCTAGCGCTTGTTGCGCATACACGTTCGTTTGCTGGCTGTACATTGAGTTTTTAAGCTCCCTGTTTTCTATCTTGGTTAACTTTTAGTTTCTTTTCTCCCCTGCTTTTATTAGGGGGTTCCCCTCCCTGGCCCTCACTTGCACCTTAAAATTGTGGAACTTGCACCGCTGTTTCGGCGGGTCCGGGCTCACGGGGCTCCCGCGCGCACTTTGGCCGCCATCTTGGAGCGGGTTGGAACGCTCATTCGACATCCAGGTGAGCGCTCTAGTGCTCCGCCTGTCACGCCTATATAACACCATCTGCGTAGCGCAGCGGTCACGCGCAGCGGTGACATGCCTTCGCTACGCCTGAGTCTCGCCAGAGTCCTGCCCGTCTGCGCCCGTCAGCGTCCCGGAGGCGACCGGAGCGGCGGGTAGGGCTCTAAACATCTGGAATGTGCCCCCCTGGGACACCAGCGCTGCAGTATTCCCTTGGGGAACTTCGCTCCTTTGACACCTTGGTCGCAGGCTGTCGCACTGTCTTTCCCGGACGCCATGGCGGGAAACGCGGCTGCCCTGGCTGTGGCTGGCGCCCTAACCGCTCTCAGGTATCACGCCCCAATAAGAACACCCTCAGTGTGGGTTATCGCTGCATGCTATTAAACACCAGGTCGGCGTGCAAACATGCGCAAGACATATTTGAGCTTCTAGATACAGTGAAGCCACTATGCCTTATGCTTACTGAGACGTGGTGGGGTGAATTTTCTAATCCTGATGTCGCTACGGCAATCCCGCCGGATTATAACATTTTCAGGAAGGATAGAGCTAAGGGAAGGGGTGGTGGAGTGGCATTGGTGGTCAAGAAAGGCACGCCTTGTGTGATCCTGCCAGTGAAGGATATCCGAGGTTCAGAGACCCTCGCTTTTTCTATTACTCTGTCTCCACATCAATCTGTTAAGGGGATTACTCGTGTATAGACCACCTGGTTTACCCGGTACGCTCTTTGAAGATCTGGACTCCGTGTTGTTGGGGCTGGCCCTGAAAGCGGAACATTGCATCGTGGCAGGGGATTTCAACTTTCGGATGGATGATCCGTCTGACCCTGCTGCCATTAAACTTTCTGAGGCTATGGCCCCGCTGGGACTGATTCCTCATCTGCAGGAACCTACGCACGAGAAGGGGCACACTCTTGACCAGGTATTCTCGTCTTCCCCTCTCGGGGCGATTGAGACTATACCAGTACTATGGTCAGACCACTTGCTGGCCAAATTTACGATCAAAGGCACAGTCAAACCGGTGGCTGCCTTGGCACAGCAACAGGGTCGTGTCCATAGGGCATATCATCGTGTGACCCCAGAGATGCTGGCTCAGGCTGCTGTGGATCATCCATGCTCCCTCTCGGGCAATCTGGATAGGGACTTGGAGACCCTGCAAGCTTGGCTTCTAGACAGGCTGAATGATCTTGCCCCGGAACTGACACCCTGCCTGACACCGAAACGGGTCTCTGCGCCTTGGTTCACCGCAGCACTGTCGGCTACGCGGCAGCAGTGTAAGGTGGCCGAGAGAGCTTGGCGGGCACAATATGATACTATAGCCAAGCTGACCTATAAAACGGTGGTCAAGGCCTATCACCGGGACATTCGCCTGGAAAAAAAAGCGTATCTTGCAAGGAGAATAGAAGCTGCTTCTAACTCCTGCAAGGAGATTTTCTCCATTGTGAGAGAATTTATTTCCCCATGGTCTAACACCTCGGATGAAAAACCGTCTGGTACCTGGGCTTCGGACCTTGCTGACTTTTTTACGAGCAAGATCCAACGCATACAGGACTCTTTTCCATCACCTGGGCCCATGGGCCAGACTAATCCTGAAGCCATTTTATCCCCGCGGGCTTGGCCTGGTGTGACGCTGAGTGTGTTTCCTTCGCTCTCGGCTCCCGACTCTTTAGCACTAATGGGCAATCTTAAATCGGGTTCGCCCCTCGACCCATGCCCTGCTAAATTTTTAGCGAAAGTTGCGGAGGTGATTAATCCATTAGCAAACCCGCTGCTGAATCTTTCGTTGAGTCAGGGAGTGGTCCCGCACGCCTGGAAACAGGCGATGGTGATTCCATTGCTTAAAAAGCCAGGCCTAGACCCGAAGGCCCCGGTCAATTATAGGCCCATCTCTCTGTTGCCGGCTCTCACGAAGATTGTGGAAAAGCACGTTCAGGTTGTGCTCTCCAATTTTCTTGAGACCAACGAGATCTTGCACGCTACCCAGTCTGGTTTTTGTCCTCATCTCAGCACAGAGACTGCGCTCCTTGAGGTCTCAGAAACCATTAAAGGTGTCCTGGACTCTGGGGGCAAAGCCATGCTGGTGATGTTGAACTTGTCGGCGGCGTTCGACACCGTCCCCCATGATGGCCTTCTCGCAAGACTCTTTGAGATAGGTCTGCGGGGGACGGTGCTCGGCTGGTTTTCCTCCTTTCTTGCCGGCCGCCGGCAAACGGTCTGGGCCTCGCCAGATTCCGCCGTGATGCCGCCTCTGGGAGTCGGGGTCCCACAGGGCTCTATCTTGAGCCCGACCCTATTTAACATCTTCATGACCCCGTTGGTGGCACTGGCGGAGTCGTATGGGGCCCAGATCGTATCCTACGCTGACGACACCCAGCTCCTCTTCTCGTGTAAGAGAGGAGGAGACTTTGATGGGGAGAGTATCAGGGATTGCCTTGGGGCTGTTTTTCAATGGTTCCAACTGAACAGCCTCAAGTGCAATTCCGATAAGTCTGAGGTACTCTTCTTTGGGTGCGACACTGAGCCAGACTGGCTGGCCTGGTGGCCGATTGATATGTTTCCTCCGTCCTGCTCCTCCCAAGTCGCCAAGAATTTGGGGGTTAAGTTGGATAAGGGGCTAACATTTAAATCCCAGATCCTCGGGGTGTCGGGCACCTGCTTCGGCATCCTCAGGATGCTGCGGAGGTTCCTTCCCCTGCTGTCTGAGGAGCATAGGAAACTGACAGTGCAGGCTCTGATCGGGTCCAGGTTGGATTATTCTAACATTCTTTACCTGGGCCTGCCAGAGTATTTGCTGCAGCGGCTCCAAGTGGTGCAGAACGCTGCTGCGAGAGCAATCTTTGGATTAAATAGACGGGCCAGTGCATCTGGCTTGTTGAGAACCTTGCATTGGCTCCCTATCCGGAAGCGGATCGCCTTCAAGGCTCTGACTCTGGCCTACAAAGCTCTCCACGTGGTGGGAGCTAAGTATCTTCAAAAGAGACTGGTCTTCTATCAGCCGACCCGGTCTTTGAGGTCGGAATCTTTGTTTTTGGCGGTTGTTCCACGCGTGAAGAGAGCTCGCCTGGGTGGCCGCTCTTTTGGACTACTGGCGCCACAGTTGTGGAACTCTCTGCCGCTCACTCTGCGGGCAGCTACCAGCCTATTAGCTTTTAGAAAAAGCCTTAAAACCTGGCTGTTTACCCAGTAGTTTGTTTTTCTTGCATGTATTTGTCTGGCATTCTGTTTTTTCTTTTAATGGTGTTATGTTATTGTGTTGCAGCCTTCCTTTTCCAAAAAAAAAGCGCCGGGACACTCTTTTTGAGTAGCCGTGCGCTATACAAAAGAATAAATAACATAACATAACATAACATAACATTGGGAATCCCGAATGTTTTTCACTTCATACTCAAGACCCCCATCACACAGCACTGGCGGAGGGGCACGTCGTCTGGCAGACAAGGCAGGTTTCAGCATATTGCAGTGAAACACTGGGTGTATTCTAAGCGTACCAGGCAGCTTCAGTTTATAATAATAGTAATAAACACAGTTTAAACAGGAGAGTCCTAGGGAGAATTTTAAAGACCACTAAAGGATTATTTCCCCAAACAGCTAACATCAAAACACAGAAATCCTAGGGTCTATAACCTGCCACTAGGTGTTATTAAAACCCATGTGGTAGTAAACCTAATTTGAAGGAAGCTAAAGCACTAGATGTATAAGGGCAGATCCCTTTCAGGACGAGATCCCTCACTCACCATAGGTGACATGCTTCATCATAGGGACTCTCCTCCCAAGGGAAAAACCTAGTTCCCTTGGGGGCTACAACCCCCTCGCTGAGAGGGAGGAGCTCAGGGATGTTTTATTTTTGATGTTAAAGGACTAGCTACGTCCACATATGATGAGCTAGAAAGTGTGAGCAAGGGTGCAGCGCAATAATAAGAAAATGTGAAAAATAGTGAAAAACTAAAACTGGCTAGGAGGCACCAGAACCAACTTTAATCAAGAGGTGCCGACTGTCAGGATTAAAAAGCAGTACACCTGAAGTATGGATTTAAAACTGCTATGGTGTGGGTTTAGGTGGTCAACATGTTTCAGCCCACGAAGACCAAAGATGGATCGGGCTTTCGTCAGGACCTTTCAAATCAACGCTACTGCAATGTTAGAAAAAGTGAATAAACTATATCAAAAAAGGATATCAAGCCAATGCATTGTCATCAGCCTGTAGTTGAACCTGCATGTACCTAGAACAAACAAGAAATGCCACATGTCAGGAGAAAGTAATGTGTATCATAGTAATATCAAGATTTAGCTAAAAATCAGGATCTGCATATACATAAACAGAGGGGAGAGTAACCTTACCCGCAAGGGCTGGGTACAGGGTCTCACCTCTCGCCTGGCAACCGCTCAGGAGGGCAGCACCGCTCTACAAAAAAACGGGGTATTTTTAATATAATGTGGTGCAGAAAGAGTTAAATTAAATCTCAGTGAGTGATCGTATAAAAGTCAATTGCTTGACATATCGATCATAAAGGGAGACCATAAGTATGGGGAGCCATAGATGATGTAAACAGAAGCGGGAAGAAACCATTTAAACAAACACTACATATATTAGGACTACACAGCAAGTGTACACATCAATCTCACTAAATTGTAGTGGAGCCAACCACCGCCCGTTTGAATGGTGGTCGACAGATAGGAGCGTCTAACACTCAACAGTTGAAACCCAAGCATCAACTGGTAGGGTACAAGCTGCCGCGCTAACAGACATCAAGGAGGAACTATCAAAGAAAAGCTCCCAATCGCTCACCTATCCGTCGGTACCGCTATGCAAGGAGAGCCTGCTGCCGGAGGGGAAAGTGAGTCTCGGGCCGTGCTCTTAAATAGCCCCTAGCGTAACCGCCTAATCGCGCTCAGGTGGGGGTAGAAGTGTGACAAATAGCGCATGCCCAGTGCAGGAAATGTATAAATGCAGTACAGCGCATGCGCAACACCAGAACACCGCCTCTCCGAGATGGCTGTAGCAGCGATCTCTTACGCATGCTCAAATAGTATCATTGTAGATCATGTAAACGAGACGACATAGCTGTAAGAGGCAGTAAACAAGTCAAAAACGCGCTATGTGTTTTGTTTATACAGGCACCTGCACTAAGCAAAAGTGGACTTGCAAAAAATTGGACTTGCAAAAAATTGTTAGGGCCCATATAGTAGGTATGAGGGCGCTCCATGTAGAAGCAAATAAGTCCCGTAAAAAAATGTGAAATATAATTGGGAATGAATCAGTGTCTAGGACTTTTTGTTCTGAGAGAAACATCCAGTGGGTAACAGGAATCACAATAAGTCAACACAGTAGATAAGCATAGCTACTAAACCTGCATTAGCAAGAGTGTTCACCCAAAAGTGCACCGCAGTCTGCAGCTAAATTCAAGTCAACATTTGAAGGCAAAAATGACCAGAAACACTGTGTAAAGGAGGTCGTGACCAAAGGTCCTACGCAGTGTGGGTGGTACAGGTGCCTAGGGCGATACAGCAAAAAGGGATATTATAGTGACACCCAAGGGATGTCATCATTCAGACCGGACTTATCAGTATCTAATTTGTAAACCCAACGTTGTTCTTTCTTGAACAGAAAAGAAGATATATCTGTCAAGTGAGTGGGAATAAAGGGGCGCTCTAGCACAGTCCATTTCAGATATTGGGGACTATGTCCAGCTGTCACAAAGTGTTGGGTTAGTTTAGTGGAAGTTTTCTTGCAGCGAATGGTGCTCTTGTGCTCCAGTATGCGTACCTTCACTCTCCGTGTTGTCATACCAACATACCGGAGTGAGCAAGGGCACATGATAAGATAGATTAAGTTAGTACTATTACAATTAGTGTGACTAACCAAAGTCCAAGGTTTCAAAGTCCCAATGTCAATTTCGGTGGTGTGTGAAGTATGTGCACACGCAGCACAGTTACCGCAAGGGAAATGTCCACGTACTCTCGGTAAGTCCCACAATGTGTCTTGATGAAGTTTCTTATTCTCAAGTGGTCGGGTATGTACAAGTCTATCCCTGATGTTGGTGCTCCGCCTAAAAGCAAACAAGGGACGTGGTAGCGGAGTAGTCCCAATGTTAAGTATCTTCCAGTTCGCCAAGATACTTTTCTTGATTTGATTTGAAAAACTACAGAATGTGTGGACACAAGTCAGTCTGTTGGTGGTTTCTTTGGGACTGTTCAATTCAAGTAATGCAGCTCTGTTGTTATTCGCTGCACGTTTCAGAGACTGTTTTACCAACTTCTTGGGGTAGTGTCTGGTCAACAGCTGATTCGACAGTACTCTAGCATGTTCATAGTACTTGTTCGACGTGGAACAGTTCCTCCTAGTTCGCAAAAACTGTCCAAAGGGCAAATTTTGGCGTAAAGCCTTAGGATGGAAACTGTCGTATAGCAGCAGGGAGTTTCTTGCCATTGGTTTTTTGTACAGTTCGGAGCGGAGCCCGCCATCAGCCGGGAAAATCAAAAGATCCAGAAACGGCAAACTCTCTTTGCTAAACTCACAGGTGAACCTCAAAAAAGCATTGCGAGTATTCAACCAAGTCCTGAATTCATTGATAGAAGATAGCGGCCCTGTCCATACGACAAAGACATCATCAATGTACCGTCTCCAACAACGTATGTGATGTCTATATGGGTTAAGAGGGCACAAGATGTGTTCCTGTTCAAAACTATGGACATAGAGGTTCGCTAAGCTGGGAGCGAACACACTGCCCATAGAGGTACCGGACACCTGGAGAAAAAGTTGTTCCTCAAACCTGAAGAAATTCTCCTTCATGGCGATACGGGCACAATTCATTATAAAGGACACCGGAGTAATGGAATCCAAAACACGGTCAGTGAGTAAATCCTCTATCTTGGCTAGGGTCTCATCTTGAGGAATGCAGGTATAAAGCGATTCCACATCAAAAGAGACAAGGAAATCGCTATCTATGTTGAAGTCAATTGACTCAATGAGATTAAGAACATCTTTGGTGTCTTTAAGGTAGGTTGGCATATTCAGAACAAGTGGATGGAGAAAGTAATCCACAAAAGTGGATAGTGGTTCTAACAGAGACCCCAGTCCCGAGATGATGGGACGTCCCGGAGGTGGTCTCTGTTCTTTGTGCACCTTGGGTAGAGCATAAAAGTATGGGATGACAGGATGTCTTTGTATGAGAAAAATTGCCTCTTGCGCGGTAATCCAACCATTAGTTACCGCTTCCTCTACCATGGATTTAATCTCTTGTTCCAATCTGGTGGTAGGGTCTTCTCGTAGGGGTTTGTAAAACTGGGTGTTGCCCAGCTGTCTCAGGCATTCAGCACGGTATGCAGAGGAGTCCATTAGTACTATGGCTCCACCCTTCAGTTTATAAACCACAGGGTTGATCTGTTTCAAGATAGTGTACGGCCCAATGAATCGAGGGTGGAAAACACTACGCAGCTTAAAACTGATGTTTTTTGTGGATAGACACACCCTGTCTCCCACCTGGTACACCGGCCCATCCTTTTGGTGACGATCTTCCCATTTTTTGTACTCTTGTTTGGCTTTAACCAGATGTTCTTTCACTCTCCGATGCACCGAGTGTAATTTCCTTATCTGTTCCATGACTGTAGGCTGATTTACCACTTCAGCAAGAAACCGGATGGGAAGGATTCTTGCATCAAAACCGTAAGTAGCACAAAAAGGAGACACACCCACTGAACTATGCCAGGCATTGTTGTAGGCCAACTCCGCCATCCACAGCAGTGACACCCACGACTCCTGGGCCTCCTTCGACTCCCCTCTGAGCTCTTCTGGTTCACAGACAACAAGACTCATAGAGGACACGGCCACTTTCTTATTCCTAGACTAACCCCTAGTGGTCTTTGGTTTAGAGGGGCATTCCCTTACATAATGTCCCTTCTTTCCACAGTACATGCATAACCCTTGTACTCTACGGCTCTCTCTTTCCTCTCTGATAGCGGGGCTCTGACAGCGCCTATTTCCATGGGTTCGTTCCCTGCTTCAGAAGGTGACATGGTTTTACGAGAGGTGGTATTGGTTCGATAGTACCCTCTATCCCACTTTCTCCTCTCTCCCCCTCTTTCCACAAGCCTACCATCTAATCTCAAGGTCAGATTAATCATATCTGTACATGTGGTGGGTTGTGGGTCAATCTGTGCTATGATGTCCTTCAACCCCTCCCTCAGACCTTGGTAAAATAACGACATTCTTTTCTCCACTGGCCAGGCAGTTTCTGTCACCAAAGGAAGTCAAATACGTCACCAGATCACTTCTACCCTGTTTGAGATCCAACAGTTCTCTGTCTGCACTAAAAGTGGTAGCCCTTCGATCAAAAACCCTCTCGAACTCAGCCCTGAATGCCGACCAGTCAGATAGGGCAGCGTCGTTGTTCCTCACTAGAGGGACTGCCCAATTGGCTGCATCACCTATTAAATAAGAGATGGCGAATGCCACACATGTGTGTATGTACTTGTATAGCACACTGCCACCCCCAACGGGGGTATCTTGGCGCTTTTACTCATACCACTGTGGAACCCTTCCTGGCCTTTCCCTGTGAAATGTCCACTCCTGGGCACCCCCATGGTGAAGCCAGGCATCCCAGCGCTGCTGTGGCCGTTGTGGACATTAAGCAAGCTATTGCCCAGAGTTGCAGCGTGGGACCCATGATTATAATAGGCACCGAGGCAAGAATTATCAGGTCCGAGGAAATTGAATCCAAGACCCGCCGAGGCGAAGTATTGAACTCTGGTCCCGGGCCAGAACTCTGCATCAGGGTCTGCCGCTCTAACCATTGAGCCACACTTCTCCACATGAATGGTTGTTAGGGAAAGAAGCAGGTTTACATGAAAAATGTAACATGATCTGTGTCAAAAACACCTGCGTTTTTGCCGGGTCCCCAGAATACCTCTCCAGGCTGGCCAAAGGGATGGGAGGAGGGACTGTAACCTGTATCTGTGGGTTTGGAGGGGAAGCATCAAATGGGTTCCTGGCTAACTTATCAACCTTCTCTCTCAAGGCGGCAGTTTCTGCCCTGGAAGAGGCCAATTCTTGCTGTACCAAAACTAACGCCTGGAGGACATCCTCCATGGACGCCATTACCCCAGATACCTGGATCGGGCAGAGCAGAATTTATGGGCGCGTAATTCTGTCAGGTTTTGCTCCGCAGGATCCAGTTGCCGCAAGTAAGGGTCCACCTCCTGACGTTACCAACACCCTAAAGTATAACACAGAGTGTTCGAACCATCAGGCGAGGGAAAGGAAGAAGGGGAAGGGACAGCAGGGAATGGAACCTGAAACAACAAAGGACAAATATATAAACAGAGCATGTAATATACGACTACTCTCATGTGGTCTCAATAAACTCTTATATACCTGTTTTTGGAAATGATCACACTCTCAACTCTGTAATACTCCCAAGACCTTCCTCTGGCTGTGCCTTAAAACATGAAGCAAGCAGAAACCTGAGCAAGAAGGTGGTCTCCCACATTCCAGTCTCCAATAATAGAAGACCTTTCCATTATCCTCAGAGAACCAATAGTGTCACAAAGTTAGAGTTCATTCTTCCCCTTGGTCCCAAAACAGAACCAAAAAAGGTACACCAGGCAACAGTAATGGATTTGTAATCCACATATGCGGTAAGGCGTGGTGAATTCACCACCGCATTCCGCTCTGTCAGGGAGTCTAAGAATAATCCATCGTCCATGGCAACACGTGGTTTCGACCACCACTGTGCTCCACTCTTGCTGATTAATCTGAAGGTTTTTGCAAATAAAGAACACGGCAACGCGTGGTTTCGACCACCACCGCGCTCCGCTCTTCCTAATGAAGTTGCCGGTACAAAACGAAGGAATCAGCAATGCGTGGCTAAGGCCACCACGCGCTCCGCTCCGAAATAGCCAATCCGTAAATAGTAAATAAGATAGCACAGCAACGCGTGGTTTCAGTCACCACCGCGCTCCGCTCATGCCCGGAAACTTGTGGGTCCAAAAGGAAGGAATCGGCAACGCGTGGCTTCAAACACCACTGCGCTCCGCTCCTGATACACAATCTGTAAATTAAAATGCCAGAACATGGCAATGCGTGGATGCCGCCACCACCGCGCTCCGCTTTGCTTCCAGACAGCAGCCTTATCGCACTTCAGAGACGCCGAGTCCAACAACATCAAACGATTCCTCGCCAGGAGGACACGAAGGAGGCAGGGAAGAACTGCTGACCGGCGGGTCGCTCTCTCCCTCAGCGAGAGCCGAAAATGGTTTCCCAGTCCAAAATTACGCATTTCGGCCGATGCGCGTCTTCGCCTGAAGTACTTCCTCCCATGGAGGCTCATGGGATCTGTAGTTTCTCGTACTTGCGAGGAATGCGCCGCTATGGATCATGACACTGAAACCGGATTGATAGAGGTCAGTAGTTGAAATTTCTCTACATGGTTGCAGAGCTGCTTGTTGATTCATTTCTAGAGCAGTTTGGCTAGCATCATGATATTGGTGATCGGTCGGAAGTTGTTAGGACCAGATAAATCAGAGTTGGGCTTCTTAGGGATGGGAGTTACTTGCCCAATTTTTAGGCAATCAGGGTTGTTCCCCTGTATGAGAGATTCATGAATGATCCTCGACCAAAGAGGTATAATGGCCAAGTTGAGGTCTTTAAAAAATTTAGCAGGCAGTGGATCCTTGAAGTGATTGGCCGGTTTTAGAGTTGCCATAATGTGGAGTAGTTCTGTGCAATCTGGTTGGATAAAGGAATTCCAAGAGGCAACATGTTTGGGAGAACAACCAAGAAGTAAGGAGACCGCCAAGGGAACCACAGGCTCCACTGATGATGTGGTGTAGATTAGAGGTGGCACCATGGGAGTGTCAGGTTGCAGCTCCTGTTCAATTTTCCTAGTTTTTTCAGGGAAGTGCACTGTGAAGTCCTCCCCGCTAGGAAGCGGAATGAAGGACACCAGGTTGTGGTTGTAAGTATGGTTTGCTTGCTGTTTGATGTTATCAAATTGCATCTTTGGTCTAGTTTTAGCACCGTCCAGCTGCTCTCTGAAATGGTCTGTTTTAGCAATGCAGATTTGTTTGTTATAGGCGCTTCTCATTTTCCTTAGCTGATAGAGGCTAGTAGTGAAAGGCTCATTTCTCCTGAGCCTCTCTGAAAGCCTAAGTTTACGGCGTTTGTCATTTAAGGAACCAATAAACCAAGGTTTGAGAGGGATCCTTTTAAGTTGTTTTGGTGCAATGGTGTCAAAGATATTAGCCACAGTGCTAATGTAGTGATCAGAAAGATCATCATGGTTGATCATGTCACGGGGAGACTGAAGTCTTTCATAGTGATGGCAGTAAGATCATTAATGTTGATGTCTCTCATGTTGTGAGACAATTGTTTAGCTTTAAGAGGTTGGCCCTTTCTGTGAGTGGTCTTTTCCAGTATGTGGAAGGCAATTTGATGATGATTTGTCCAGTCACAAGGAAGGATGTCACCCAGTTGAGTGATATTGTCTCTAGCAATAATGAGGTCGAGGGTTGCGCCTTTGTTGTGGATAGGTCCCTTACAAACCTGAGAGAAGTTGATATCCGAGAGGAAAGACTTAACGGAGTTGACTAAAAGATCATTGGTGTCATTCCAATGGAGCTTGAAGTCTCCGAGGAAGATATGGTATAGTTGATCCGAACATGAACTAATAACCTCCATGATTTGCTCTATGAAGAGCAAATTGTCACCCGGTGGATGGTAAATCATGTGAAGCACACAGACAACCTTGCCCTTGTTCCAAATTGACGAGCACATCGGATAATGGCATAATCAGGCAGGACAAAGATGTCGAGAACAGGGGAGGATGCCTCGTTGAGCCAGGTTTCAGTGAGAATCAGTAAGTCCAAGTCTTGCGTTAAGATGAGTGCAGAGATGTCCACAGCATGATTTACGGCCGATCTGCAGTTGATCAGCATAGAATTAATGTGGGGGGAGGTGTTAATCTCTTCCTGATGAGCGGTAGTAATTTGGAGTAGTTTTTCCTTATTAACCGATCTGAGGTTGACCCTGGGTTCCCTGTCAGGGTCCGGGGAAATGGGATGTTAATAACAGAGTTAGAGGAGGTGAATACCCCATGCCATTGTACGAGAGTACAAGAGCGAGGGTGTCCTCAGCCGAGAGCTGAGGCTGAAACCTACGAGGTCTGGATTGATGGTTAGGAAGAGGCCTAGAATTCCAACTGGAACTAAGTGGGAATCAGGTAAAGGATTGTTCATCCCCATCCCCACGGACTCCAGGAGGATTGCGTTGCACATTCCCAAGTGGAGGGAGTATATTCCATACCCTCTCCATCTTCATGGAGAATTGTAGTAGGGACTGCATTAACTCTTTGATAGCCCGGAGATCCTGCTTGAGGTCAGCAAACTTCTCCTCAAGGAAAGTCTCGTTAGAGCACTCCTCAGCCACCCCAGTAAGAGACGAGGGGAAGGATCCCAAAGTGTGGAGGGAATTGGAAGGTACAGTAGGTCCCTTACCACAGTTACAAGGGTAGATAGAGTTCCGCTTGAGCGTGGTTTTGTCGTCAGCCAAGGATAGATGATCAGCATGAATTGAGGTAAGATACGATCCAAGAGAGAGCTGCGCCGCAAACAGACAATAGAAGAAGCGCAGAAGGCAGAGGAAGGTGTGAAAGGGTTACACGGAGAAGGACTGGGGCCAGCAACAAGATCCAGCGCCGTTGAGGAGGGAGTGCTTGGAATTGGGGATAAGTTAACAGGGTAGTCAAGGTTAGCCAAGTAGGGGGTGTGATGCACAACCCTCATATTGTTGGAGCGAACAGATTGGCCTATGGGTAAGGCAGGTGACAGGTAATTAGACGTCAGGAAGGGGAGAGGAGGAGAGTTCCTGGGTGCAGACCCTAGGTGGGAGGCCATCAGATCAGTACTACCAGAGCCAATGGGAGGAATAACCGGTATGTCCTTTGTGTTGTTGGAGGGAGCAGGGCAGTAAACAGGTAAATGAGCGGGCTCTGAAGTGGGGGAAGAAGAGGCATAGGGTACAGAATGTGCCAACCCAATATAGTGGGTAGGCCGATAGGTAGGGCTTGGGATACAGAATTGAAGGAAGTAGAGGCATACGGTGCAGCAGGGAAAGATATAGAGGGGAAACTGTTAGGATGGATAGAATGCGGCGTCAAGTTATTAAGTGTACTTTTAATCCTCATAAAAATATTGTCACAGCGTTTGAGATTCCTGTCAAAAGCTTCAATAAGGATGTTCCCATTATTGTATAGAGAGATGGTCAAATCTTCCTTGAGGGCAGGGGAGGGTAGCGTGGTTAAGCGGAAACCGTGCGGAGTTTTGGTCAGTAGCTTGGTTCTCAGCATAGAAGTAAGTGTCTTTCCCCACTGGGCTCTTCTGTTAGTGTAGAAGATGAGGTCAGTCACCACATAGCCCTTAGTGGAATTAAATGTGTCCGAGATAAGTGTTTCTGGCCATCGTTTGAGAAGATTGTGTTTGAAGGTCTTTTTCACTTTCAGAGATAGATTTGCGGGGAAGATGATCTTACAAGCATTCAGACCTAACTGAGCAAGGAGGTCAGAGGCGCTAGAGGAGCGTTGCGACATAATGAGGGTAGGTACAGATTATGGAGGTGAGAAAGTTCAAGTAGAGAGGGGTTAAAGTTGTCTGAAGGTGAGAGATTATTAGTAGAGTGTACTGTTAATTGCAGAGGAGAGCACTCTGTTGTATATAGAGGGACGGACTTGAAATTCTCAAAGAGTTGGCTGTGTGATGACAGATGAATTAGGAATTAGTAATAACCCTAGAGAGGAATAATCTGAGCCATGGAGGCATCACTGAAACAACAACAAAAAAAAACAATTTGGAAAGTTTGGATGTTTTACAACACCTGATCAACTTCAGAGACACTCAGAGCAACGTTCAACCGAAACATTCTGCCACTGGTGAAGTGAAGGAAGCATCAACAACTCCTGATAGGATTCCAAAGATTGGGGATCTAGTACAGGACCAAATAATTGACAAGAAGGAATTTGGACCTGTCCTGGCTTCTGAAGGTACTAGAACTGTACTTTTTCTACCTCATGCCGATAGCAAACAAAAGCGATTTTGTCTATTGAGCTTATCAAACCACATCATGTGGCCTGTTCAACATAGTAAGCCTCGAGGGCTCCTGTGTAGTTACCTGTCTCCTCTCACTATATTACAGGAAGTCCAATTACAAGCTTTGACCAATGATGAAACTTCTTCCCCCTGCTGGGGACAACTAACACTGAAGTGTCACTACTTCCAGTTACCTCATCAAATACGACTACACATATTTCAACTCTGCAAGCAGACAAGGATGGTGTTTATAACATACCGCCACTTGAGTCAGCTAACAGCTTCATGAGCCCCCCACATTTGTGCAAACAGCCTCCTGCTAATTTGTCGACTTTGGTGATTTTTCTTCGGATTAGTCAGTCCCACCTCCACAAAGACTTTTTATTTGGCTCAAAAAAACATACCTTATCCCTCCATGGATATATGTTTGTATTACAATTTAAATACTTTTTGTCTTCATTCGGATTCGTTTTGTGCCTATCTTTCTCCTGCTTCTGAACGGACACTATCTCCCGGAATGCTCTGCTGTTGAACTACGAAGAGACTTTTTCCCTGAAGAATATTTTAGCTGTTCCAGTTCCTGATGGAGTTTTTTGGGATAGGGTATCCTATTATATATTTGGACCGATACATATTTCATATATCCTTAAATGATGTCTTCACTCCTGGTACTTTCTCTAATGATTGGGACATTAACATAGTGTATGAAATCTTTGCTGATTTATAGCATTTCACAGTTTTTAATAGTGAAGAAATGTATAATGTTACACCTAATTATGATGAAATGTTCTGTTGTCACCATTATGATCACCATTATTTACATAAAGCAAGTACTCCACATGAAATATTTAATTACACCCAATTAGAACACTGCCCAACACCACCACAGGGTAGCTCAAATACATTTGCACAGAGTTTTGCATGTTTTTCAGGTCATGATCCAGGACATTCATAGTCCTATTATTATGAACTTACACCTGCACAAGCACAAAAAATATGCTCACTGATAGAAAGTTGATTTATTCTCCATCTTTCATTTCCCAGTTGTCGACACAAGGGTATGATTTTTGGACAGACAATATCGATTTGAAATCTATATGGGGAATTAGAGATTGGCAGAGTCGGGGGATTGAGGTTTTATTGAAAGCATCCCTTATACCACGCACACTGATTTTCCTGAATAAAACTGTGCAGCAGACATCCTTTATCAGCTTGGCCAAGATAAAGGATCTAAATACACCAAAAAGACCCACCTTTGCATGCTTTGTGAATTGGCTACAATTCACAAACTACACAGAGGCCATGTTTGACAACATGCTTAGAAATGGGACATATAATTCTTCACATTTCAATCCAGTGGGATGGTTAGTGTGGCCGTTAGATACTAACAGATGTCAGGCACGTTATCTTGACAACACAAAAGGGTTTAGGATAAATAGACCAGACCCATGGTACATGCAGACAGAACAGGCAGGAGTGCTCACAACATACAGCTATAGAAAGTTGTGCTAGACTGGCAGAAACATTCAAGATTGTCTGAGGTGAAACAGCACCTGTCTCCTCTTTCTGATGACAAGGTCCTACAGGATTTTTCATTATGTCCTCAATCGCCACATCAAAAGTGCTTTCTGTATGCAATATACAATGAAGTGTGGAACGTTCCACAGCAGGAAGCTGCTGAGAGACTCAGTAAAACTGACAGAGCAAATTTAGAAAAGGCTCTAGCAGTAGTTGACAATGGTATGACTGCAATGTCCACTAGGATATATTCTCCTGGTAACATTTTGTCATCTGCTATTGGCATCATACAGAGTGACAAGTCCTCTTTTAAAATGGGCTATCACAGCATAGGTCTATCATGGTACTGAGTTGGAATGCAGACGCTACGCACTGGTCGTGTTTCATAGAAACACCTAAATGCCGCTAATATGTTTTTACCATACTATCTAACAAAAGAACAGACCATTATGGCTAAGTAAGATGCGACATACACTATGTAACACATAGGAAAGATAGACATTTTTTAATTTACTGTATTAGAAGTACTATCTGCAGATTGGATAATACACACATTTATTTCTATGCCAATTTCACTTCAAATACTGATTACAACACCATCAAGTAGGCATATATGAAGAGCTAGTGAAGGGTTTGTAGATGAGGCATGGATCCTACCTTTCACTTATCATTGTAGGAATGATGCAACTGAGGTTTTTCTCAGTGGCACAGAATGCAAGAATACTTTAGGCCATTCTCTAGTTTGCCAGGAGGGTACAACCATGGTACATGTAATGCGTCCAAGGCGAACTTCTCATGTTATCTGAAAGGTTCTATGGCTGTTGTGATTCATCCACCATTCAGATTGCTCTCTAATTGGAGTTATTTGATGCTGAATAGTCAAGGTTGCTGTGGGATGAACCTGGGAATACTATGTCTGGTGACAGTTTCTAAGATCATGACCTGTTGTACACAAGTGCTATTTCCACCTGCTCCTATGGTTAGGGATGCAGCAATTTAGCCTTTGATAACATTTGAAGTGTGAACTTTGATGCTTTAAGCAAACTGAAAGCCTTATTGTTTCAGATGGAAGTGTCCTTAACATCTTTATGAGAGATGTTTGCAGTTGCAAGGTCTTCATCTGAGATGCAGTCGGTACTTCGCACCAAACTGCCACACCATTTTGGGGAGCTAGTGCATCACGTTTTTAACACTTCCAATACTCTGAGGATAGCACACGTTTTACAAAAATTGACTCCAGTTTGATTAGTACCTTCCAAATTTCATACACTTTGTGCTTGGGAGCATTTTGGAGGCTTATCTCTTGTCCTGTTCCTAGTTGTTGGAACAGTGATTAGGACACTGATTTTATTCTATTTGCTCAGCAATGGATGTTCTGCCACCCTTGCTTCAAGAACTCAATGACAACTGGTTCTTGTCCTTTCAGCCTGTCTGGCGACACTGTGGGCAGCCCAAATTAGGCTATCAGCTGTGCACTTTTGAGTCTGCCCTGGATATATAACATACTTTTTAGTTGCCTCTCGTCCAAGGAGTGGGTCTCATTTGGTCGCATGAGGCCCGGGCAGGGACACCACCATTTTACATGCTCACCTTAATGTTTTCTTGAACGTTGACATTTGACACACATTTGCTTGTGTGCTTGTATGAATAATGTTCCATGAAATAACTTTGCATACATTTACACTTCTTCATAGCACATTATCAGAACCTTGAGCATTCTGTATGAAAGCTAAAGTTCACTGCACAAAATGATGTTGTTTGCTATTGTTCGCTCAGCGACAGCTTTGTCAATATAGAATTAATAATGACGGCATGCATGGGGCTTCGGCATTGCAACATGGGTGAAGTTTATTATATAAACAACATCACTCCTTTGTTTAGTTAGAGGAGAATTTCACTGACACTGTCAAAATTGCCTCATGTGGAATTCCAGCCTAGTTGAATCCTTTTTACTCCCTGAGAAGGATGGTGCCCAACTCTACACCAAGACGGTTCCCAAGATAGAAAAACATACCCACAGAAAACTGGGGAGTTAAATCAACCTACAGGGATTCACCCACCATAGGCATTAGAATAGGGAGCACTAGGTAGGAGCACAAATATAATTGTACTTAGATGCAAGGATACCTTTTAGGTAAAAGCACAATGGTTGAACTGTTCATTTTCTTTACCATTCTTGTGGTGCTGATTACTCTGTTGTGTTCCTTCTATTCATTGTTGCAGCACAGGTACTTTTATCAAGAATCTTATTGCTTGAACAAATATTAAAATATCAATTTGAGTACTTATTGTATTTCTCTTTGGGAATGTATGAGTAACCAAATGAAAGGAGTTTAGTTCTGTTCCCACTATTTCCTAGGGGAGTCAGGGTTGTCAAGGTTTGAGGTTGCACATACCACCTGTTACCTTGCTAGGTTAGGGTTACAGATGGTGCACTGCGAGCTAGCCATGACTCAGGCCAACATATCCTGATGGTGTGTGTAAAATCAGTCTTGCACAGTGTTGATGTTTATATTGTCCAACAAATGCACAGTTGTACTGATAAAGTATGAACCGTATAACAGAATAGGGGCCTTTGGCTCTCCTCCAGCGATTCCTCTGCATTGATGCAAATTACGGTACTATCTTGGAATGTAAATGTCCTACTAGACCGTATCAAGAGGTCAACAGTCCTTAGACATGTGAAACGTTTACATCCAGCAGTGGTTCTCTTCCAAGAGACTCTTTTGATGGGCACGCACCATGTGGGATTCTCTCGGGGAGTGGCCATACTGCTACACAAGGGGTGTTTGCTTGCAGTCTCCACTTCACATGTTTACCCCCAAGGCAGTTACATGGGTGTGGAGGGTAGGATAGAAAGTAGACACTACAACTTCCTCTCTGTTTATGCCCCACACCCCCAACTCCACCCCACACTTCAAACACTTAGGTCCCTGCTCAGGACTCTCCCTCAGGGATTCACATTGGTGGGGGGTGACTTCAATGCCATCCCCAACCCCATACTGGGCGCATCTGGCCTTCCTGGCTGGGGCGTCAGCTACATGCTAGACAGTTTGCTGGACTGGGATGACTCCTTGGGGCTTTGTGATTCGTGGCGTATGTGGCATCCCCATGCTCACACCTACACACACACATTGGCAGCTCACAAGACTGTCTCGCATTGACCTGCTGTGGCTCATGGTGTCAGACGTCCTTCAGATTTCAGAAGTTGAGACCTTGGCCTGGGCATTCTCAAACCACTCCCCTGTTTTAATCCAGCTCAGCCACCCCGAGGCAGTGCTGCGCCCCATGTGGTGCATTACCACCTGGCTCCTCAAGGATCAAGACTGCTCAGACTTCTTCGAAACAGAGATCTACTTTTACGATGAGGTGAATCAGGGCACTGTGCCTTCCCCAGGTACGCTCCGGGCAGCTATTAACCCACTCTCAGAGGAATGATGAGGGTCTATGTCTGTAAAAGCAAAAGCAAAAGATCTCCCAAGTAACAGCTCTTGGGCTTGAGTGTCAGACACAGTAATCACCCCTCAACCGAAATAGATCGGCAGCTAGTCTACGCTAGGTCCTCTCTTTGTGAAATCTGGAGGAGGCCAGGCAATTCTGGATAGCTTCAACGCAAGGGGTTTATGAGCATGGGGACAATTCAGGGAAACTCCTACATGGGCTGGCCACCAGGAAAGTTGCATTTGGCATGGTTCCCTTGATTCATGATGCCGCAGGTCATGTCCATGTGCGGGCCCCCGCAGTTGCCCAGATCTTTGCATACTACTACCGCACCTTGTATGTAGTATTTCCCTGACTTCACCTAGAGATGAATCACCCGGTTCACATGGACATCCCATTGCCTTTGATTTCCCATCCCTCGCAAGGGACTTGGATCAGCTGATCATGCTAGAGGAGATCGGAGAGGTGTTTTCGGCTATGACCCCAGGGAAAACTCCGGGTCCGGTTGGCTTCCCGATAGAGTACCTTGGTAGATTCCAATCTTTTCTCCTGCCCCATCTGCTGCCACCCTACACTGAAGGAGCAGAGAATGGGGCATTTCAAGTGGAGCTAGACACAGCTAATATTGTAGTGCTCCCAAAACATGGCCAACAGGCAGACCGTTGCCCTTTTTAATCCCCATTTTCCTTATAAAGGCCGACATTACAGTATTCACCAAAGTGTTGGTCAACCGCCTCTCCCACACTTTGTCCTACTCGATTCATCCTGACCAATGCAGCTTTATGCCCAACTCGAGTGCTCGGCACTGCATCCAGCGAGTCCAGGTGGTCCTCTCCCAGGCCCACCTCCTCCAGGAGCTCTGACGCATTACTCACTGTGGATTTTGGAAAGGCATTCAACACTGTTGACTGGATGCAGTGTTGTGGAGAGCTGGGCTTGGTCCCCATTTTTGAGCCCTTGTTGGGATTGTTTATGCCAACCCACCGCCAGGTCTGGGTGAACAGTGCATTGTCCCCACCCTTCCTAGTCTGCCAAGGTACCCACCAGGGAGACCCCTTCCCCTCTTTTATTCACCCTAGTGATTGAGCCTTTGGTTCGCTTCATTCTCTGTGATGCTTGTCTTCAGGGGTGGTCCTGGGATGGGGCGGGAGATGTGCATTGCACTTTATGCCGATGATATCCTGGTGTTTCTATCTGATCCACAGGTCTCGGGCCCCCACTGCATAGAGATCCTGCAATTGTCTGGTGGGTCTTCTGGCCTCCAACTGAATGTCTCTAAGTCCTTAATAGTGCATAATGCCAGTGTAGGAAGGTGGATATCTGACTATGGTTACCCCCAAATTTTTGCCTAGTGTCTAGCTGGTTTTTCGACTTAGTTGGCCTGAGATCCTGCTATTCAGGATCTCAGCCTGGCTGTTCTCTCTTTAAAATGGACTCCATGTACCCTAGGTACATACCCAATTGGTTGGATCACCCTGTCAGCCCCTGTACCAGTGTACACTAGGTACCCAGGGCATTGGTGTACCCAAGGCCTGCCAGGGGCTGAAGCATGTATTATGCCACCCCAGGCTTGGCCTAACAATTTGACACAACTGGCTGATCACTCAGCTGGGGTAAGTTGGTGTAATCACCTCTTACTTAGGTGTAGTATACCTATACCTAACCTTAAATGGGACACCTGGTAACCTATAAGTCACTCCTATGGCAGGCCTTAACAATCCTGAAGGCAGAGTGTTTGGTTCCATGTGAGATGGTGCTCTGGCATGAGCTGAGCCTGTCTGCAGTGGTCGGAACAACTTCCTTCTACTGTTTCCAGATATCGTCATACCATATACTCTTAAGTGCATTATGAACCTCGCGGTTAAATGCTATCTTTGGTTTGGCTTTATCAAAACATGTCGAGTAAGGTGTCATACGAATTGGAATACTAACCCCTCGCCAATTCTGGCGACGGGGTTAGCATTCCACCCTTCTAGAGGGACACGACATGTACAGTACCTGAAACCCGGGTAAAATCAGACATAGCCTCAGCTCCACAAAATGGATGCTGCCACCACAGACACAAGTCTGCCCTCCTGCTGCTGGGAGTCCTTCCAGCTTGGGAGGTGTGGACAAAGGGTTTCCTGCCAGGGGAGGTGCATGCACCACCCCAGACAGGATTTTGTGTATTGGTCAGGTAGGGCTTGAAAGAAACCAGACAGGCCTGTGGCTCACAAGGAGCCTCGGTGCATATGCCAGTTCAAACCGGTCCTGGGGCACACCAGTCCCGGGCCTGGGGCGAGCTGGACAAAGGATTGGGGGTGTAACCACCCCCCTTCCTGGTCCCACCCTTAGGGAGGGACCTAGCAGGTAGTCCGGCCCCTAGAATCCGCTTAAAGGTAGGAGCTGTGTCCTAAGACTTTAGACATCCTGGAATCAACTTAACACTAAGAAGAAGACGGGAACTTCGACGCTCTGCTGCACAGAGGACTGAAGCCAATCTCCCCTGTGGTCAGGGAGTGACCACCTTGCTAACGCAAGCACCATCCAGCGAATCAACGTCTGCTTTGCCGCCGCCTCCCGCCGGAGCCCGAGCCCAGAGACTGACAAGACCTGGACCTCCAGACCTCTCACCGCCCGATCCACAGTCCCTGAAAAGAGGAGACCCGTGGAGGCACCGAGACACGTGGAGCCAGCCATCTTGGAACGACTACGACAAGCTGACAAGTGCAACAACCGAGGCTTCCTCCAAGTTGTGCTTTGGGATCTGAGAAGCCCAACACCCGAGCAGCATCTGCACCAAAGGTGAGCCCTCCAGCATCTCCACGATCTGCGTGGGGCCCTTCTGCATTTTGCCACTCGACGCGCCTAACCGGTTGCTGGCCCGCTGGCTAGTAGCCATCTTGGCGACGAACTTCAAGAAATACACCGCTGGTCTGGTTGCTCCAGACTGGCCCTTGCTCCCCTCCAAAGGAGCAGTCCTTCTGACCTTGCTGGTCAGAACCATCAGCTTATTTCATCTCCTACAACAATTGCTTTTGCCAAGGCTTGTTTGCTTCGATCAAGTCGCCGACACCGCCGACAGCGAGAGCCTGCGTGGGACAGCTCGTGAACCGACTCCTGGACGTCGTCGACCTCCAGGGACCACGTGGCTGCAGAGACAAGCTACCCCTTTCTTCCTGTTTGCACCCGACATTGCCTGGTACCCACCTGGTGCCACGCTGGTCACTGGCTAGTGACTGTGAACACTGTCCCCTCTGCTTACAGGTCTTCAACATCTCCGATCCACTCTTGGATCCACTGCATCTCTCCCGGACCGACCGCCTGCAGCATCTTTGTCTTCAAGCTCCACGGAACAGATAGAAGAAACCCGACGCACTTCGAGGCCTATGCACCCGCTTCCTGTGGGTGAGGTAAAGCTGGCACACCTGTGCCCAAGTGTAGTACTACATCTCTAGTGCCTGTGTTCCAAATCTTGAGTTCCTAGTCCATCCGGAAGATCCTCTTTGCAGTAACTTTGTACTTTTTACGCACCCATTGAAACCTATGGGGGCACGCGTGTGACTATTTGCTCTGCACACGCCACCCGTGGACCTCCTGGACACTAACTGAAGTTAGCTCCTTGTAGGCCCAGCGATTCTAGAGGCCCTAGGCCTTTTCCCTTTTCTGTTCGTGGTACTTATACCACTATTTTAGTATATGGTTCGAGTGGCCACCAGGGCCTATCCATATAAAGTGCAACTTCTGTGTATTCTACTGTAATCTTGTTTGACGATTTGTGCTCCTGGGCTCATAAAGAGACTAGGGGTTACTTTGAGAAATAAATACATATATATTTTGAATATATATCTGTGTGGTGTCCTTTCATTGGTATAAAAGGGGGTTACATTTGGTAAAACAGCTGGCTTAACACGCTTCACGAGTTTAGCCTCAAAGACTGCTTAGCCTACGCTACCACTAGGGCAGCTAGTCCGAAAAGGTTGACTTACAACCACACCATAAGGGTTGCTTGGCATGGTACAAGGTGATCACTTTAACTAGTGAGCATCATATACCAGGCCAACTTCTCACATTGGTGAGCAGCGGTTGGATTTGAGCTTGCTGTGTTTTACCATTGTAATCTCTTGGTTACCAATTGAAAGATCACATAGGTACCTGTTGGTACATATAAAACAAGATTAGATATACATAAGTTCTACTGAACTTAGTTGTTGTAGAGCAAAGGGAGTAGCACACCCTGACTACAACTACTAGATAGGTTTAGTAGGTAAACCCAAGTGTAGGTAGGTTGCAACACATCCACCCACACTTAAGAGCAATGGCCGGGGCAGAGGGGTCCACTGTACCCATCTCTGTTGAGAGTGACCCCCAGAGGGCACCATCCAGCTTTGCTACCCTTAACCAGAATGAGCTCAGGCATTTGGCAACTCTTAGAGGCCTTAAACAGCCCAAGAACCCTAACTCTGCTGAGCTCAGAGAACTCTTACAGAATGATGAGAATCAGAAAGAACTCAAGAAAGCTTCCCAGTTAGCCCCCTTAGGGTCAGGAACAGGAGGCCCCCCGTCTGAAGATACTACAGAGGTACCCAGTACCAATAGCCATCCCTTAGATGAGAATCATACTACAGGGGAGGAAAGTGGTGAGGATACAGAAAGTAGTGATGATGAAGGGAGAACTAGCCCAGTGCCAAGTATTATACTTGGCCCAGCTAAACTAAGGCTATTGGGGACTGACAATGGGTTTACCCCATTGGATCTCCCCAGTGGACTTAACACAGGGCTTGGGAGGCAAAGGAATCGCTCAGGTGACTCCAATGCTTCTCATGGCTCTAGAGGCTCTCAAGGTCACTCCAGGAAAAGGATGACCACCCCTCAGAGGAGGGAACATGAGGCCAGAATGCAGGAAGCCCAGCTGAGGATCAGGAAGCAGGAGCTAGAAGTAGCCCTGATGGAAGAAAAACTGAGGAAGGCTAGGCAACCTAGAGAGAGTGGGTCTATACCCACTGGTGGCAGCATTGTCCCTAAGGACAAAGATAGGGTCTTTGATAATAGGAACCTGTCTAAGGTTGTGCCCCCCTACAAAAGTGGGGATGATATCCACAAATGGATAACTGCTCTTGAGAGAGCCTGCAAAGTACAGCAGGTTCCTGAAGACCAGTGGGCAGCGATCCTCTGGCTCTCCTTTGAAGGAAGAGGCAGAGACAGACTCCTCACTGTTAGGGAGGAGGATGTCAGAAACTACAGAGTCCTGAAGAGTGTCCTAGTTGATGGGTTAGGCTTAACCACTGAACAGTACAGGTTAATGTTCAGAGACACCCAGAAGACACAGACTCAGGACTGGTCTGAATATGTTGAATGTGCCACTAAGGCTTTGGAGGGTTGGTTGCTGGGAAGTAAGGTATCTGATTATACAGGATTGTACAATTTGATGATGAGAGAACAGATTTTAAGTAACTGTCAAAACCAGCTCCTCCATCAACACCTGGTAGACTCAGATTTGACCTCTCCCCAAGAATTGGGAAAGAGGGCAGATAAATGGGTCAGGACCAGGATCAGGCCTAAGAATGAGGGTGGTGACCAAAAGAAAGATACCACCAAACCTCAAGAGAAGGGTGGGGATAAAACAAAAGAGAAATCTTCCTCAGGGCCCCAAAACTCCACACAGGGTGGTGGGTCCCAAGCTCCCTCCTCTACCACAGGTAAAAAGCCCTACTGCCATGAGTGTAAAACTCCTGGGCATTGGAAAACTGACAGCAGTTGCCCAAGGGCTACAAACAAAACTGTTCCTCCAATTACTCCTGTCACACCACCTATTACTGTCAGCAGTAATCCCCCGGGTGGTGGGAGTGCCCCCAAAAATTTGGGTGGGTTTACTTGGGGAACACAGGGGGACCTTGGCTTAGCCAATTCCCCTGCAGCAGATACTCTTTTCTGTGACGGTGGCATGGGGTTTGCCAACTTCACTGCCTGTCCCAACACTTTGGGTAGGTACAGACAGGAGCCCTACATCAATGGTACAAAAGCTGAGGCCTACAGAGACACTGGAGCTAGCATCACAATGGTGGCCCATTGGCTAGTTCCCTCTGAGCAGCTTTTGCCTGGTTTCTCCTACCAGGTGACCAACATTGATGGCAAACAGAACAGTCATCCCATGGCAGAGGTATGTCTCAGCTGGGGAGGTGTCACTGGCCCTAAAAGGGTGGCAGTGTCCCCAACCTTGCCTGTAGACTGCTTACTGGGGAATGACTTAGAACTCTCAGCTTGGGCTGGAGTTGAACAAGACACCCATTCTAAAATGGTAGGCCTTTCACAAAAGGGTAGTGGGGTTGTGCCATTCACAACCCCTGTCCAAATAGATTTCCTCCCTGGAAAGGTTGGAAGGGCGGTGGTAGCCACAGCCCAGGCACAGACAGACTTCCCTGTAGAGACTGGCAGAGCTGTGACAGTCACAGCTCAAACACAAACTGAGTGCCCCCCTGAAAAGGTTGGCAAGGCTGTAATGGTCTCAGCCTATACTCAGACTGACATAGGTGTAGTGAAGCCTGAAACTATGGATCACTCCACACAAACAGAGAGTAGTGGGGAGGAAGAAAAGTCTCCCTCTCCCCAGACATTAGGAAAAAGTCAGCCTCCTCAGGGAGCTGACCTCACCCCTTGTGAAGGAACTGCCCCAGAGGTAGCCAGGCCTGGCCTGGCAGAGCCTCTGATGTCAGTGGCCCCTTCCAAGGTGGGACCCAGTCTGGTGCAGGTAGCCTGCCTCTCTCTACCCTGCCTCAGTCAGCCCAGGGCTGCAGAGGTCAGGGAGGCCAGTGGACCCCAAGAGGGCCCCTGTCCACAAGAACCCCCCATCAAAAGAATGAGGATTGCCTGGCTAGTAGCCCTAGTCAGGTGATGGGTAAACACATTCCTGAGGGATCTCCTTTACAGGTAGTTAGGGACCTCCCCCAGAGGGATTCTGTTGGGTACAGGCAAACATGGGACCTTAGGGCCCCAGACCTGACCTGTCCCTCCAGTAAGCCCACAAAAGGGACCCAGCCTCCAGCTTTAGGTAGCCAGAGGCTGACCCTGAGAGCACAGTGCAACTCAGTTAAGGAAAGAAAGGCATCCATGGTGGAGGGGGATTGGAGGAAGCTGAGGCCTCACTTTGAGGACACTCACTTCAGTACTCCATCTCAACACCAGCCTTTTACTTTGCCAAGACACACCAAAGGTAGAGATTCCCTATGGTGGAGACCCTCTGATACCCTTAGGGTGAGGGATTGCTTAGTGGACCATGAGACAGGGGGTAACCATGCCAGTGCTGGTTCCTCCTTATATGGCCACTTGGGCAATATAGGCTTACCTGG
Organism: Triturus cristatus; assembly: GCF_964204655.1. Classification (NCBI taxonomy): domain Eukaryota; kingdom Metazoa; phylum Chordata; class Amphibia; order Caudata; family Salamandridae; genus Triturus; species Triturus cristatus. The sequence goes on from NC_140588.1 coordinate 509,670,077, forward strand.
TCAAGGTCAGCCTTATCTCCCTTCGTTTGGGGGGGGGTTGTGTAGGAAGGTGGATATCTGACTATGGTTACCCCCAAATTTTTGCCTAGTGTCTAGCTGGTTTTTCGACTTAGTTGGCCTGAGATCCTGCTATTCAGGATCTCAGCCTGGCTGTTCTCTCTTTAAAATGGACTCCATGTACCCTAGGTACATACCCAATTGGTTGGATCACCCTGTCAGCCCCTGTACCAGTGTACACTAGGTACCCAGGGCATTGGTGTACCCAAGGCCTGCCAGGGGCTGAAGCATGTATTATGCCACCCCAGGCTTGGCCTAACAATTTGACACAACTGGCTGATCACTCAGCTGGGGTAAGTTGGTGTAATCACCTCTTACTTAGGTGTAGTATACCTATACCTAACCTTAAATGGGACACCTGGTAACCTATAAGTCACTCCTATGGCAGGCCTTAACAATCCTGAAGGCAGAGTGCTTGGTTCCATGTGAGATGGTGCTCTGGCATGAGCTGAGCCTGTCTGCAGTGGTCGGAACAACTTCCTTCTACTGTTTCCAGATATCGTCATACCATATACTCTTAAGTGCATTATGAACCTCGCGGTTAAATGCTATCTTTGGTTTGGCTTTATCAAAACATGTCGAGTAAGGTGTCATACGAATTGGAATACTAACCCCTCGCCAATTCTGGCGACGGGGTTAGCATTCCACCCTTCTAGAGGGACACGACATGTACAGTACCTGAAACCCGGGTAAAATCAGACATAGCCTCAGCTCCACAAAATGGATGCTGCCACCACAGACACAAGTCTGCCCTCCTGCTGCTGGGAGTCCTTCCAGCTTGGGAGGTGTGGACAAAGGGTTTCCTGCCAGGGGAGGTGCATGCACCACCCCAGACAGGATTTTGTGTATTGGTCAGGTAGGGCTTGAAAGAAACCAGACAGGCCTGTGGCTCACAAGGAGCCTCGGTGCATATGCCAGTTCAAACCGGTCCTGGGGCACACCAGTCCCGGGCCTGGGGCGAGCTGGACAAAGGATTGGGGGTGTAACCACCCCCCTTCCTGGTCCCACCCTTAGGGAGGGACCTAGCAGGTAGTCCGGCCCCTAGAATCCGCTTAAAGGTAGGAGCTGTGTCCTAAGACTTTAGACATCCTGGAATCAACTTAACACTAAGAAGAAGACGGGAACTTTGACGCTCTGCTGCACAGAGGACTGAAGCCAATCTCCCCTGTGGTCAGGGAGTGACCACCTTGCTAACGCAAGCACCATCCAGCGAATCAACGTCTGCTTTGCCGCCGCCTCCCGCCGGAGCCCGAGCCCAGAGACTGACAAGACCTGGACCTCCAGACCTCTCACCGCCCGATCCACAGTCCCTGAAAAGAGGAGACCCGTGGAGGCACCGAGACACGTGGAGCCAGCCATCTTGGAACGACTATGACAAGCTGACAAGTGCAACAACCGAGGCTTCCTCCAAGTTGTGCTTTGGGATCTGAGAAGCCCAACACCCGAGCAGCATCTGCACCAAAGGTGAGCCCTCCAGCATCTCCACGATCTGCGTGGGGCCCTTCTGCATTTTGCCACTCGACGCGCCTAACCGGTTGCTGGCCCGCTGGCTAGTAGCCATCTTGGCGACGAACTTCAAGAAATACACCGCTGGTCTGGTTGCTCCAGACTGGCCCTTGCTCCCCTCCAAAGGAGCAGTCCTTCTGACCTTGCTGGTCAGAACCATCAGCTTATTTCATCTCCTACAACAATTGCTTTTGCCAAGGCTTGTTTGCTTTGATCAAGTCACCGACACCGCCGACAGCGAGAGCCTGCGTGGGACAGCTCGTGAACCGACTCCTGGACGTCGTCGACCTCCAGGGACCACGTGGCTGCAGAGACAAGCTACCCCTTTCTTCCTGTTTGCACCCGACATTGCCTGGTACCCACCTGGTGCCACGCTGGTCACTGGCTAGTGACTGTGAACACTGTCCCCTCTGCTTACAGGTCTTCAACATCTCCGATCCACTCTTGGATCCACTGCATCTCTTCCGGACCGACCGCCTGCAGCATCTTTGTCTTCAAGCTCCACGGAACAGATAGAAGAAACCCGACGCACTTCGAGGCCTATGCACCCGCTTCCTGTGGGTGAGGTAAAGCTGGCACACCTGTGCCCAAGTGTAGTATTACATCTCTAGTGCCTGTGTTCCAAATCTTGAGTTCCTAGTCCATCCGGAAGATCCTCTTTGCAGTAACTTTGTACTTTTTACGCACCCATTGAAACCTATGGGGGCACGCGTGTGACTATTTGCTCTGCACACGCCACCCGTGGACCTCCTGGACACTAACTGAAGTTAGCTCCTTGTAGGCCCAGCGATTCTAGAGGCCCTAGGCCTTTTCCCTTTTCTGTTCGTGGTACTTATACCACTATTTTAGTATATGGTTCGAGTGGCCACCAGGGCCTATCCATATAAAGTGCAACTTCTGTGTATTCTACTGTAATCTTGTTTGACGATTTGTGCTCCTGGGCTCATAAAGAGACTAGGGGTTACTTTGAGAAATAAATACATATATATTTTGAATATATATCTGTGTGGTGTCCTTTCATTGGTATAAAAGGGGGTTACATTTGGTAAAACAGCTGGCTTAACACGCTTCACGAGTTTAGCCTCAAAGACTGCTTAGCCTACGCTACCACTAGGGCAGCTAGTCCGAAAAGGTTGACTTACAACCACACCATAAGGGTTGCTTGGCATGGTACAAGGTGATCACTTTAACTAGTGAGCATCATATACCAGGCCAACTTCTCACAGCCAGGGATTTGGACTGTCACTCCTGGCAGCCTGAGATTCTGGTGTGCTGCCTGTTGTTTAAATATCTCGGAGTTGTTGTTTCTTGCCTTCTGGACTCTTTCGTAGATATGGATTTGTATTAGTTCCCATGTATTTTACAACCTCGTCTTGAGGTGCTTGTATATTCAGTTGTTTCTTGGCTTTGTAATAAACCCCCTAAACTGGAGTTCGGAGTATGTGATCATTTGAGCCATAGTTATTATCGACTGTTAAATTGACTGAAATGAGTTGTCTCTCCCCTTTACACTTCTCAGCAGGTAATAAAGACCTATCGGCCCAGGGTTCCTAGTTAAATTTGGTAGCGGAACCCCGACCTTAGAATTGGTAGCAGAGGATGGTTACCTCTGTAGTAAGGGGAGTATCTAGGGAAAGGTTAGTTAAAACCCTATAGAGCCCAAGAGATGGTTGTCCACAGGATCGAGAGAGGATGGCGACCATGCTTGGTGGAGACCGACGGAGAGTGATGGTGCGGCAGAAACAGCAGTTCACGGAGGAGTGAGTATGAATAGGTATGTTGTTAAATTACAGTGATGATTTGATTGTGTGATGTCTTGCGGAGTTGGATTGAGAGTTGAATGATTGTAGTTTCGGACTGTGAGCGTGCGCGGCCCATGTGATTTTTTTATGTCAGGCTCGACGAGTAGCCTAAGATCCCGGGATAGATAGATTGTGGTGTAGAAGACACCCAGAGCCGTAATTGTCGATCACTGATTGTGGAAGTCGTGAGCTGTCATCGACAAACCCACCCGAGATAAGGAACGAGAGAGTAAGTGTTTGAATGACCAACGCAGGTCGTGGGTTACTATGTGTGTAAAATTGAGTGATTATATCCTATCAATTATTTATGAGACCATCCAGCCGTTCGTGGGCAAAGGGTCGAGTGCAGTTGTCCGGTCGTTTCGCAGACAGACAATTGTCAGATTGAGATAGACAATTACGAGCGACTCTCCGTTCGTTTGGTGGACAGACAGTTGATTAAGTGACTTTCCGATCGTATGGTGGACAGACAGTTACTTGCTGTATGAGTGAGACGTGCAAGGGTGCTCTGGTCGAATTGTGAAGGAGGGGAACTGCTGAGTGAGGAGGAAGAGTGACGTCGAAGTGTCCCGCACTGTGATAGGTCGGTTGGTGTAAAGTCACGCTGGTATTGGTGGATTGACATCAGGAAGCGGAACGACAACATTGTGGGTAAAAGAATTGATTCCATCTTGAAATGTTTTAAGGTATTGCGAGATCTTTGTAGGGGAGTTAGAGGAGTGGTAACTCATGTGGGGGAAGAAGCACCGCCCGAGGATACCCCAGCTCATAACATGGCTATGAACGTAGGGCTCCATACTATAATATGTCTTCAGAATTGGCGAAAGATTACTGAAAAGGAGGGAGATTTGGCTTTCCCACGTTATGGTTCATTAAGGTTTGATGTGTTGTATCATTTGAAGTCGGTGATGGCTGCATTACAACCTCTTCCCAGACCAACACAGTTCGAAGCGTTAGATGCATGGATGAGAGCAGTGCATGCAAGAAAAAGGAATCGAAGTCAAGAAAGGGTAAAGAAGTCGATCAGGGCGTTTTAAGATGCGCGGATGCATTAGCGAAGAGATGGAGGGTAGACACCATGGAGGGAGATAGAATGTTTCTGTTGCTAATAAAAGTGGGAGATGCTCAGAAGAGAAGAGAAGAGGAAGATGATAGTGACACAGATGACAGTCTTTTGGAAAGGTTACTGACCGAGCGTCCACCTCCATATAACCCAGATTCGGAGAAGGGAATGAGAGCTCTTACAGAGGAAATTGGGGAACCACTGACAAACTCGAGTGTAGTAGTAAGAGGAAGGATTTCAACAAGAACAGAGGGAATAGAAGCACAGCCACTGAGAAGTGCAGAAACAGGTGAAATTAATCCAATTGTCAGGCTACTGGAAGCTCTTACAGTGCTGGTCACCATTGGTCTCATAGTGTCAGTGTACGATCCAGATCAGGCAGGAAATGGGAGTCTGGTACGATTGGTAATAGGAGAAAGTACCGATTCTGGAGGGAATGGGACAGCAAGTGGAAGTGGTCACCCTTCGAGGCCCATAGAATCGAGTACGCCTTTGCCAACTACTCTAGATTCTTCTAGAGGACAGGTAGAGCAGAGAGCAGCGAGGACAGGATCTTTAGCTGATTCACGCTCTGATTTCAGTATGTGGGAACCCCTAGTGAGGTGTCCTAGTGGAAGGATGTTGGGAGGTGACAATGGTCAGGGAGTTTCGGGAAGTCAATCTATCTCACGGAACGGAATCAGCAGGAAGATCAGTGTACTGAGAGTGGAGAGACCAGTAGTGTGTTGAATCGAGGAACAATTAATGCTGCTAGAGGGCTAAAGTGTGGTGAGATTGAAGGCAGAAGTGGAGGAAATAATCTGCGGTAACGTGCCCTTGGAAAGAATGGAACTCCACCAGCCAGATGAATTGCTGTTTGTGGCGAAGGATGTAACTCGTAAGGCAAGGAAAGCACATGAGAAATTGACAGAGTTGGCACACAGGTATGATGTGGATTTGTACAAAACGAAGATGTTGCAGGGAAATTACAGGTTAAATTACAGTGATCAGGAACTAGAAGAGAAAAGGGTCATAGGTCTGAAAACACATATTTGTGAATTGATTGTAGGGATACGTGTGTGGAGCATGCTTGACAAATGGGAGGAAAGGTGGTCAAAGAAGAAGAGTGCTAGAAAGAGCATAGGAGAAACACCACCTCCAGGAGGAGGGAAAGTAAGAGTAGAGGCTTTTCCGTTGCGAGAGGTACCGAGTGGAGGGTACGTGCATGTGCCTTGAAGTGGAGGTGATTTGGCAGCGTTTACCAATGATTTTCCTCGGCTGAGGGAAAAACCTGTTGAGTGGTGCAAACAAGTTGATCGATTTGTCAAAATTTCAAAGGTGTTGTGGATTGATTTAAATAAGTTGTTTGATATTGTGGTACCTAGTGATTTGTGGTCATCTTGTAAAATTGCTGTCAATTGGCTGTCTTCAGAACCTGAGCGAGATTCTGTTATACACGGTCCTTCATCTGTGGTTATGAAAAAGTATGAGCAGGTAATCACATGGTTGCAATCCAAGATTTCACCACAAGATATTGATTGGGTTAAGATAGACAGGGCTGTTCAGGAGCCAAAAGAGACTCTACATGCCTATTATGAGAGGCTCTTGAAAGCCTTCAAGCAGCACAGCAGGTTGGATACTCTCGACCCAAAGGATATGGGACAGTTCGTCTCCAAATTTGTTTTAGGATTGATACCAGAAGTTAGCCTCATGATACAACAGCATTTGATCTGCTGGCAGAATAAATCCATGGATGAGATTCTACGGTATGCCAGGTACTATAGTGACGAAGTGGACTCAAAACATAAGAAGCTTAAGGATAAGTTGATGTTGGTCCAAATGCAGAATGCAGTAAAGGAGGACCAGGCACAGTTAAGCAGAGGAACATTAGGAAGAAGACAGGGGAACAATCAAGGAGGGACACAAAATGCATCGGGTCAGGGAAGGGGGAGACCCATGGACCCTAAGACAGGTGTAGATGTTGCTACACTAAAGAAAACCACTGCATGTCATAAGTGTCACAAGATCGGGCATTGGAAGCGCGAGTGTAGAGCAAATCCAGCTAATCAGACTCAAGAGGAGGAAGTGGTGCAGACACCTGAGGCCGTCAATACAGTGACAAGACCCAGATCCGTACAAGGGGGGACAATATGTCCGCAGGTATAAGTTCCCCAGCCACCAAGAATCCCACAGGGAAATAGAACTTACCAACAGATGCCCTTGATCGAGACCTTCGATGAATTCGATTCAGACCCATTGCAAAAACAGTGTCTGAGGGAGGGGGGAAGACTGTACCATTGGAGCAGTCTTGGAGGTAGACCAGAGAGGTCTGTATGTAGAGGCGGATGTTGACGGTCATCCAGCTACCTTTTTGGTTAATACTGGTGCTACCCAGGCTACTGTGAGATCTTCAGTAGTTCCCAACGTACCCTTTCGGTACAATCGATTCAAGTTGTAGGAGTGGCTAATAAGAGAATGACTAATCAATTGACTGAGGCAATACCTGTGAGAATAGGAACCTTTCACAATCTACACCAAATTGTGGTATGTGACTCAAGTTCAGTCTGTTTGTTGGGTCGTGATCTTTTGTACAAATTGAACTGCACCATCTATTGTACGCCTAAGGGAGTGGAACTACAAGCTAATGATGATTATACTGCATTTAAAGTAGTAAATCAGAGCCTGTGTACAGAGGTGTTTCCTATGCTAACAGTTGAGGAACTCCCACCCGACCTGAGAGACTCTGTCTCTTTGGACATATGGGACTTCACAGGGGAAGAAATAGGACTGATCAAGGGAGTTGAGCCAGTTAAGATCCAAGTTAAACCAGATGTCGAGTTTCCGAGAACATCGCAGTACAATCTGTCACCGGAAACAATTGCAGGAATCAAGCCTGTGATTGAGTCTATGATCGGACAGGGAATCCTGAAGGAAATAGTGGGAAGTCCATGTAACTCACCAATCATGGGATTGCAGAAACCGAGTGGAAAGTAAAGGATTGTGCAGGACCTGCGCAAGGTCAATACGATTGCACTTCCATGTTGTCCTGTGGTACCAAATCCATCAGTGATACTGTTCCAGATCCCATGCGAAGCTGAGCAGTTTACTGTGATTGATCTGTGTCAGGCATTCTTTTCGATACCATTGCATGAGGAGATCCAATTTTTATTTTATTTTCGGCTGGAAGATCGTGTGTCAACGTGGTGTCATATCCCTCAAGGGTATTCAGAGAGTCCATGGATCTTCAATCAGCTTTTGAAGAAGAATCTTAAGAGACTTGTACTGACACAGAATTCAGTTCTCGTGCAGTACATTGATTACCTCCTGATTGCATCTGAGATGGAGGACGCTTGCAGGATCGATACTGTTGCTTTACTGAACCATCTAGCAGAGAATGGACACAAGGTGTTCCCAAACAAGTTACAGTATTGTTTGACTGAAGTTCAGTATTTGGGTCATCGAATCGAGAAAGGCAAAAGGACGGTGTCACCAGTTCGAATTGAGCCGATTATGAAAATGACTGTACCTACCACTCAGACGGAAGTCAGGATGTTCCTGGGAATGGTTGGGTACTGTCGGCAGTGGATCCCAAATTTTTCCTTGAAGGCGAAGCCTTTGCAGAGGCTGATGCACAAGGATGTCAGCTACCCAGTACCGTGGGCTCATGACTGTCTGGCTGCGTTTTTGGAGTTTAGAAAGGACCTATGTCATGTTCCAGCCCTGGGGATGCCAGACTATAACAAGTCCTTTTCATCGTTCTGTTATGAGCGAGAAGGTTGTGCTTTGTCAGTCCTAACCCAAAGTCATGGGCGAGTCCGTAGACCAGTTGCCTATTTCTCAGCTACTTTAGATCCAGTAGCTTCAGCGTTGCCTGGATGTCTTAAGTCTGTTGCCGCAACTGGTGTCAGCATTGAGAGATGTGAGAGTATTGTCATGGGTCATCCACTTACTGTTTTTGTTCCACTCTCAGTTGAGCTCCTGATGACGAGAACTAAGACACAACATATGACAAATAATAGACTCACACGTTATGAGCAGGTTATACTTGCTTCAGAGAATGTGACTTTGAAACGTTGTTCTGCTCTGAATCCTGCTACATTAATGCCTTTGCCAAATGTTAGTGATGAAGATTGTGAGGACCATGACTGTCTCGATGTGACTGAACTTTGCACGAAACAGAGGCCTGACATTGTGGATGAACCTCTACCTGAGTCTGATGAAATCTTTTTTGTTGACGGTTCATGCTTAAGAGACAATGTGGGTCACTTGAGAGCAGCATTTGCTGTATGCACCATTTCTGGAGTTGGGGAAGCTGCTTGTTTACAGGGAGTATACTCCGCACAGGTAGCTGACATCATTGCTTTGACTCATGCATGTTTGGTTGCTGATCAAATCTGAGTCACCGTCTACCCCGACAGTCAGTATGGGTTCGGAGTGGTCCATGACTTCGGGCAGCTATGATCACAGAGGCGTTTCCAAACATCATCAGGATCTCCCATTAGAAATGGGGAATATGTGAGACAACTGTTAGAAGCTTTGCAGCATCCACAAGAAATTGCTGTGGTAAAGTGTAGAGCCCATGGGAGGGGAAATGACTTTGCCTCTCTTGGAAATAGATATGCAGATGAAGTTGCACCTTTTTGCGCTGAACAAGGATGCATTTTTACTGGAGATTATACAGGAGAGAGCCCAGAAAGAACCAAGCTCAGCATGATGTTAGCCATGGCAGACACTTGGGATGAGCGCAAGCGTTTGCAGGGAGAGGTTTCAGAAGAAGAAAAAGCTGCGTGGGCCAGATAAGTTTGTGAGAAAGGAGATGAAGGGATTTGGATTCCAAGTGAGGGTCAAGCAGTGTTACCAGACGATTTATTAAGTCCTATGGCAAGACAGATTCATGGAGATGTGCACCTTGGTAGGGATGCTATTGTCCGGGTGTTCAGACAAACGTGGTACAATACACGTTTTTGTGCGTTTGCTGAAGCAGTGTAGTACAGGTGTGTTACGTGTCAACACATGAATACTGGAAAGAAAACTGTGGTTGCATTGAGCCATATTGGAAGGTTTGGAGGACCTTTCAACAGGATACAGCTCGATTTTATCGAGATACCTAGGTGCAATGGTTTGTGGTACGTTCTGGTCCTGGTGTGTGTTTTCACTCGATGGGCAGAAGCATATCCAAAAATAAGGTGTGATAGCCTCACAGTAGCAAAACTGTTGCTTAAGGAATTGATTCCGTGGTTCGGTTTTCCAACTTCATTGGAGTCAGATAGAGGAACACACTTCCACAGTGAAATCATGAAGTTACTTTGTGCTGCCTTAAATGTTGATCAAAGATTGCATTTTAGCTATCAACCAGAGGCTTCTGGTATTGTGGAACAGAATAATGGAACTTTAAATATGAGGATGGCAAAAGTGTGTTTGTCTAAGTCTTTGAAATGGCCGGATGCATTGCCACTGGTGTAGATGAGTATTCATAGTACCCCTGATAGAAGAACCAGCCTTTCACCACATGAGATCCTGATGGGGAGGGCTATGCGGTTACCAGCAGTGCCATCCACAGCCTTGATAACCATCACTGATGATTTGATCCTTGACTATTGCAAAGGACTGGCTGATGTGGTCCGTTCTGTATCTCACCAGGTGGAAGCTGCAACTGCCCCGACCTCAAGGACCTCAGCCATGACCTGTGTCCGGGTGAGTGGGTACTAGTTCACAAGCACGTGAGGAAAAGTTGCCTTGGTGCCCGTTGTAGAGGCCCTTACCAAGTGATCTTGGTGAGGAATACAGCGGTGAAGTGTGGAGGTTTGTCGAATTGGATACATGCCTCCCACACTCGCAGAGTTTCAGAACCCCTGGAAGAAAGAGCTCCTCTCATAGAAGAAACTCCAGCTGTGACAGCAAGGCCACTCGAGAGGGCAAGCCAAGCTGTGGGGGTTGCTGACAAAGCTGGTTCACCAGAACAAGCTTAGGAGAGTTTGGCTACAGAGGACCCAGGTATTGACTCTGAGGGAGAAGGTAGCGTTGCGAATGGTATAGAGTCGGACTCAGCTGAAGTGACTGGTGTGCAAGGTGGTTGGGGCAGAGGAGAAAAGCTGACACTGCAGAGGACTCATGGCTTGGGAGACAAAAAGGGCTAAATCTGAGACTAGCTCCTGAAAGGGATCTTGCTCCTGTGTCAGAGACATCTGAATCGGAACTGAGTGAAGTAGAGCAAGCCCAAGTAGGTCTAGGAGAGTAAGAGTGCCTTGCCAAAAATACGCTGCTCCAGAGGGGACTTATAAGGTCACTGATGCCAGGAGTAGTGGGAACCGGGAGACTGAGGTCTTCACAAGTGGTCAGCAGAATGCCCGAGCTGAAAATAGATGTGGGATTGATAGTTCCTGGACTGGAAATAGAGGAAGTGCAGACAATAACTGTTTCGAGACCTCCAGTATTGAGCAAAGTGCAGATTCTGATTCTTCAGAAATTGTCCTTTCTGACTTTTGAGTATCAGCCACCAGCTCAGGAGATCGCAGCTGTTCGTCTTGAGATTTTGCAGCGTGTGCTAATCGAAATGGCTTCTGAGCTTATAAGGGACTGTGAATGAACTGTGAAATAATTGTTTCAAGGAAGATAACCTAGGTCCAAATGGAAGAAGAATACATTTAGGGTTTTCCATAGAAGAAGAAAGAGGGCTAGGGAATTTTTTGGGGACTGTGTAAATAAAATTAGAGGAACTGAACTGTTAAAGAATTTCCAGTACTTCAATGAACTGTGTTTGAACTGCTTGGGCAGCCATCTGAGGAAGAGAGAAACTGGCTTTTGTGTATCCTCTTGCTGAACTAAAATGACAAGCTAAACATGTAGTCAGGAAGTTCGAACCGTAGGTCTATCTGAGTAATAGGTACACTCATTGTAGGAGTGATAGTTGTTATAGCAGTAGTTATTATTGTATCTGTAACCATTTCACATGACGCAGAAGTTGGTGAGGTGGGAGTACAAGGGACGTCCACACCTACTACTTCTAGCACAAAAGAGGGTATCGTAGGAGCTGAAAAGGCTATCCGAGATCAGAATAGTCTTATGTTGCATGTAGATTAATCTAGGGGCGATTACACGCTTAATGCATATTCAAAGCTGCTATACGAGTACGTAAACACAATGGACGTGAGAGATTGTTATGTGTGTATGCAATTGCCTGCATCTGTGGAGGAGGTTATTTGTTACCACCATCTCTCTTTGACGTATGGTATTACATATAGTTTGTTGCTTAGTATGTTTTATGATAAGGGCGATTATGAATATTATTTTTCTAACTATGATGTAGTGCTTTCAGAGGTGCCAGCTTATAAACATTTGAATAAGTATGATTATAACAAGCAGGAAGATAGAGTGGGAAAGTATTTCATACCTACTGTAACTTTAGATACAGCTTATGCACATTGTCACAACTTAACATGTTCATTGACAGATGTAGTAAATACGTTTATAGATCAGGTAGAAGATAGACATAGACATTTAACATGAAATCATTATGACAAGGAAGGGAAAGTTGAATGGACCAAGGAGGCGTTGGCGCATAAAGCAAAAGGGAGTAGTGGTCCAATTGCATTGGATTTTGAGCAGAGAGGGAAGTTGTGTGTGAGACAAGTACAAACATATTATGATAAAGTCTTTGTGGGAGAGAGTGTATGTGACCATTTTTTCACCATTGAGGCTACAGCAAAGACGTTTCTACAAGATGCAGTACAAGTGGTGCCAAATGTATATTTTGTGTGTGGGAAAAATGCCTATGTGCAGTTGCCATTGAATGGGTATGGTACGTGCTATGTGGCGGTATTGTTTTCCAAGATTTATCATGTGGAGGACTTGGACCATTTGGAATGTGGACTGCATCCTAGAAGGAAACGAAGTGCAAGTGCAGGAGCAATTGTAGGAGATGTTTTTGGAGCATTGATATCCGGTTTGGTAGTGATGTTGAATGATGTCCAGATAAGAAAGTTGTCAACTATTGTGGACAAGCTGTCAGCAAATACAGCTCAATAGTTGTTGCTTGTAGATGGAGAGATGGTGTCGATAAGAGCCATGGTGATACAGAACCGTCTTGCATTAGATGTTTTACTGGCAAAAGAGGGCGGAGTCTGTAAAATGTTGAAAGTCCAACAGTGCTGCACTTATATTCCTGACAATAGTAAAGATCTGAAGAAGTATATAAGTAACATCACTGAAATTCATCATGAGGTACATGATTTAGCCACAGAAGGAGTTTGGGACAAGGTGGGAAAAGGATTTGGTAAAGTAGGAAGTTGGTCTGCTTCCCTTGGAAAGGGAATTCTTGGTTACATCTTGAAGCCTATTATCATATGGTGGTTTGTGTGATTAAATTGTGGGGATTACTTAGAGCTTACAAGTGGCATAAAGCAAACCAAGTTGAGAGGTCACTTAGAGAGCAAGAGAGAAGGATGGAAAGACTACAGGACAGTCATTATGAGAATATTAAAAGCCTGGAGAAGTTCAGACAAGGAAGAGTGGCTACAAGTTCTGTTTCGGTTGGTTCTTTCTCCAGGGAGTGTGATTTGTTGTGATGACACTTGTCATCAGAGGGGGGAACTGATGGAGCGCTACGGTGCTCTAAAATTGTAGGGGTGCATCATAATCATGGATAGTCTGCATCCACATATATTCTTATGTTGTATTAACTTGATCAGTAGAATTGTTTTGTAATAACAAACGTGCAAGTGAATGAACAGGAAAAGTATTTTGTACCATGGAGAAGAGAAATGGAATGGCATCTATATTTGAAACTGTAACCTTTAGTATATTGCAACTGCCTAATGAAAAGTTTATGTGTAAAGTAATGCATTTTGATTTAAATGTGCACCATGATGAAGAATGCACGAAGAAATAATGAGTTATGCTTAACGTGGAATAATTCTAGATATTTGCAACGCAAAGCATTATTAACAGGAGTGTATAATTTGATGTGTAAAGGCCTAAATGAAATGTTCACGTTATGCTTATGAAAGGCCTATTCGTTTATTCTTATGTTGGGCGAATTGTGTAGGCCTGAAAATGTAATTTCCCTGGTAGGCTCTCAGATTTTGAGGTAGTCAGCGAATTTCATGTGTATGCAAGGATGTTCTGTTCTCACGTTTCAGTTGCAGGTGGAAGAATCTGCCTTTGTTAGTCAGGACTAAAACCTTTTGTTTTAGGAGTTAGGCATGGAGGAGAAGTGATACTTTGTAAACAGAAGGTCGATAATTGGGAGCTGATGTTCTTTCTCGCTGAGGAGGCTAGGGAACCAAGGTCATCGGACTACACTTGGTGAACGTGAGGAAGACAGTGGAAAACTACCTAGGAGAGATGTCCGTTAGCATGAGGTGATCTGTGGGAGTGTTTTACATCTTTGCATTTTGTATTAGGGAAAGTGCCCCGAGAGAGGAGGGTCAGAAGGAGACATGTTGAGTTAGGAGAAGGGGTGAGGAGATCGATCTGCAAAGAGCATATTAGAATGAGCTCGGTAGCTTTGGCTACCTGATATACTCTGTGAACATACTTCTGAGGAAGTCTTCACGAGCTGACACCTTTAACTGACTTTGCCTGGAAAATGCTAAGTAGGGATTTCACCTTAGAGATAGAGTAGGGATAGTTTAATGCTTTCTAATTTTCAGCCACAGATTAAGTCTGACCTGAATATTGGAGCAGTTTGTGCTTGTGTCCTGTTCTTAGAACTTTTTATTCTCTTCATGATTCATCGGATTAGACTCATTCGTAGATATGGATTTGTTTTAGTTCCCATGTATTTTTACAACCTCGTCTTGAGGTGCTTTTTTATTCAGTTGTTTTTGGCTTTGTAATAAACCCCCTAAACTGGAGTACGGAGTATGTGATCATTTGAGACATATTTATTATCGACTGTTAAATTGACTGAAGTGAGTTGTCTCTACCCTTTACACTTCTCAGCAGGTAATAAAGACCCATCGGCCCAGGGTTCCTAGTTAAATTTGGTAGCAGATCCTGACCTTATCAGGATCTAGCCTGGAGCCTTAACCTGGCCCCACTGCTGCAGCGAGCGACAGAGGACTTGCAAAAAGGGAGCCAATTGCCCTGATTCCCCTTGGGTGAGTGGCCCTCTTCAAAATATTGGTCCTCCCCTGGTTTCTTTTCGAATTTACCTCACCATATTCCTGATAGGTGGTTTCATACTCTGATCTCCAAGGTCAACACGTTCCTCTGGGCTGGAGGTTGCCCTCGAGTGGCCTTCGCTAACGTCCATCAGTACCCTTGTGATGGGGGATGGGCATGCCAGATCTTTACTGTTAATATTTGGCAACACAGTTGGTCGCTTTAAAAACCTGGCTCACTGGAGGAGGGGACAACCCAGCCTACCGGGCAGAAGATAGACTTCTGGGTCTGCTATACAGAAACCCAGTCCACCTGACTCTCCCTGTCTGTACCCGAGTGACAATTCTGTTCAGGAGAATGGTGCTCCATCTTTATGGAGTGAGACCGCAAACTTACCCGTTGCCCTGCCTGTGGCAGGGGACATGGTTGCACCTCACTGCTGAGTTTGAGGGTTTCTCCCGTTGGGATAGAATAGGCATCTCTCATTTAGGGGATGTCTGGGTGGGTGGGTTGTAGCTTACATACATTTCAGGCACTGCAGGAACACCACCACCTTTCCTGCACCCAGTTCCACAAATACTTGCAGTAACGACATGCCCTCCTGGTTAGTATCCCCCCAGACACAAAGGGCCCTGAGTTTAGTCCATTGGAGGCTAAAGTATTGATGGGAAAACTGGGTAAAGGAGCCCTCTCCCGGATTTATCACTCCTTAGTTATTAACACTCCTGATCACTTTGTTGGGTTGCTCTGGAAATGGGAAGTGACGGTAGGCGCGCTTGTACACAACATGTGGTGTGAGGCTAGGAAGGCCCCCAGAGAGATGAACATCCTTGCATGTCTTCACTTGGTCTACCTCAATTATATCCACATTGCATACTTAACACCGAAGCTCCTCCAGCGGATGGGCAGGGTATCCCAAGCTTGGTGTGCCAGATATCTCTTGCCTGAGGCAGACTTCTTTCATATGATATGGGCACGTCTGTTGATGACCACATTCTGGGCAGGGGTTGAGTGTGAATTCTCGTAGGTTTGTGCCGACAGCTTTACCTTACTCTGAGGATTCCATTATTGGCTCTTCAGAAGGATGTGGGTGAGCAGAGGATGGAACATGCTCTTATTGGGGTGGTGACGTTGGTGACTAAACAAGACATCGTCCGCCACTAGAACCTAATTTGCAGAGTGGAGGAAGTGGGTGGACTGGAGTGCTCCTCAGGGATGCCCAATCTACGAGCCCAGAGGATGCCCTTGCAAGCACGAGAAGTTTGGGGACATGGTGGACCTACTATGGACTAGATGTTGGGTTAATTAACTGTACTACTTCTATGCCTTTAATGTGTTGATTGGTGTGTAACGGACATGTTTGTGTTGTTCCCAAAAAATGAATAAGAATTGATTATCAAAAACAAATCATTGTGGTTATCCACGACCTTGTAAAAAAATAGAATCAGTGGCCTCATTCATTTATTTTGTCATGAAACATCCTGGTGATGTGATACCTAGAGGGAAGATAGAAAGTAAACATCCACATTTCTTAGGTGTCTGTCAATTTACTTATGAGTTACCACTCAATGAACAAGTGTAATACCTTTAATCTGCATGCAAGAACCTCTCATGCATATTTTGTGAAACAGTTCAAGATTTTGTGCACCTGCATCATTACAATATATATGCATTTTGCCATAGTTGAAAAAACATACATTCAAATGTGTCAATTAAATTGTATAGGCCATTAAAACTAAACTCTAGACTATTTTGCCTGCTCTCTGTTAACACATAGGCCCACAGACTTCATGACTCACACAATTTAAGTCAAGATTGCATAAGAAATGGAACAGTTGGGAGCTGGAAGGATAATAGTAATGTAATTCATTAAGTAATGCAGTTATCGACTGTGCCCCTAAAACATTACACCTCAAAAGCACACCCATGGTTTGGGTGGATTGAGGACAGTGTTAACTGCAATTTCATGAGGCAATGTGTCCCAAGATAAGGTACAAATCGGCATCTACAAAATGCAGTCAAATAAGAAAGGATTGGCTTAGTAAGGGAGTTCTAGGGTAGAATTAGAAAATATATGAAGTCTTATTAGGAAAATTCAGAAAATACAACACAGAATAGTTAAGTGCAGAGCCTTCTGGGCTACATAAATCAATTTGCCATAAAGGCCATCTATGCAGAATTAAAATAGAGGAAAAATCAGAGAAATGCCATATACCAAATGTGCAATAATATCAATTACAAATTGTGCATCATCGCTAGAAGATCAGGAAAGCTCTTGAAACAGTTCTACCTCACCAACAAATTTGAGGGTTTATATAGATATTTTCCCCAAACAACACTATAAAAAGAGCAGAATCAATGTGGTTTGAGCAAAGAAATAATTTTTCAACAAATCAAAATACAGAATTCATAATCAGATTGTTCACCTAAACATTAAAGCCACAACATCATTATTGATTCTGACCTAATGTCATCTGGAGGTGTCAGAACAAACTAGTTACATCGACAACATTGAACCATTGTGAATGAATGCAATCCTGTGTGAAAGTGGAAGATCCTTGAAAGAATGATACATTGCTGAGCCCATGGTAGAGAGTCTTCTTCACAGCGGCTCGTACAGAACAGGGGTGATGGGCAGGGGGGTGGTTGGGGGTATGTTAAAATAAAAAACCCTCTTCAGCAGGCCAGCCGTCTCTCCGCCTCTCCTCTGGAAGCAGGAAGCAACTAGGCCCTCCTAAGCCAATCATGGAGCTCAGAACAATCACAAGACTGTTGTCATAGTAACAGCAGAGATGTGTTTGGTCTGATTGCCGTGGTTCGGAGCTCAGACAGGGACTGGGAGCCTGGGCTTGTTCTCCACCCAGGCTGTGCATGACAGCCCGGCGGGGAAACATGCTACGTGTGCCTGACTGTTTGGCTGGCCCAAGACTGCCAGCCAAACTGTCATGCGCACTTAAGTGCATGAACCACTCATTCCCTTGCTGGCTGTGAGACAGCCCAACCACACCCTGCCCCGCCCCCAAAAACTGCTTTAGTAAGGAAAAATAAAATGATAATAAATATGTGTTATTTTATTTTTACGTTTTTCCACTGCTGAAAGCTGTGGGGTGACTCTCCTCTGCATCAGCCTCTTCAAGAACGTGTCATCAAGAAATAAACAAACATGACTTTTTGGACTAAGTGCAGCAGAAATAACAAACAGTTAATGTGACATCCATTTTGAACAAGATGGTGTCAAAATCTCATTGAGGCTTAGTTAACATAAGCCAGGAAAATGCACTTTAACATGCCATATCAAAATGGTTTCAAAGGCAATAGTATCATGTCAGTATTCACGTTTGAATTCAAGTGTCAATTACTTTTCTGCACATTGTTAATAACAAACATTTGATTAATACATAAAAACACCCTCACTCCCCTGTACTGTTTTTTAGCCCCTTTTCTTGTTGTAGCACACATCATGAAAGTAGGACATTCGCAGTAAAGTGATGCTTTACTGCGATTAGGTTTTCAGATTTTTATGATCTTTGCATAGAGACAAAGCCTGAATACAAAATCTAAGCCATATAAACATATATTCATTGACTTACGGATTGGAGCATATGTTGATGTGTTTTTCGCTCTTGTAATTTCTTGACACTTCATATGCTTCATTCTTGACGAGTCATTGTTCTCCATCAGACATATGCCAATGACGTTGTTCAGAATTTCGTCAAAAACATACATAAGCTCCATTTCAGAGTTGCTTGTTTAAAGCCAATGCAATAGTTGTGTTATCAAACCCAAGACGTGGTTTTACTATAGATGTACTACTCTCTCACTTAGATGGGGATTGCCAGGCAAAAAGAAAATTTCCAGAAATCTTATTAGGTTTTTTTTTTTTACCTTTATCTGTGCATTTGCAATGAGCTAAAAGGCAGTAAAAGACACGTTTTTTCTGTGCTCTGATCCAAGATTACACAAAATACACTAGTGCCACATCACTTCAAATCCGTCAAATGGGTTAAAGTAATGGTAAAATTGAGTAGGAATTCAAAACAGTATATATTAACTGATAATGCGTTACTCTGTTCTAGATAAGCTTCTCCATTGAAAATATACTTTAAAGTACGTGTATATCCCCTGTAAAAAGTTCAGCATATTTTACTAATTTTTACATTTATTTTTCAAGAAAGTTCTGACATGTACCCAGGACATTATTGAATTGTGTGCATATTTCATTTTGATGCAATGTTGGGTATGCCATAGCCATAGCCATGTATGATCTAATATCTTTCAGCTGTGAACCAATCTGAATTCAGTGTACTTCAGAGCAATATCTGGACCATTAAGGCAGCGAGAGGAATACTATAGGGCCAATTCGCAAAAGCATTTGTGAGTACATGAAGTAGTACTACAGGAGTACTGCCTTCATGTACTCATAAATTCCTTCATGCATTGGCCCTGCAATATTGACTTCAGATACCAAACCAACATTAACATTGCTGGGGTACGTAAGATATATTTCTCTCTAGTTGCATTAATGTGCTGGGCAAATTCTACACAAAATTGACGTATTTATATTGCATCATTATTTACATTATGTTACTCTTATATTGTACATTACTTACATGTCACAATGACATACCGCACCATCTCCAGTACATCCTCAATTATCTTTTCTGTTGTATCTTACTTTTTAAAGTGGATGCCCCATTGTCTACCCAGGGTACCCACAACATACCCAGATTTTGTGGGGGTGCAGGCAGTGTTTGTTTTTTAAATTGGATACCCGGTACCCTCCTGGGGCATCCACTACATGCCAGTGTTGGGGGCAGTGAGGGGAGCCCCGATGTCCATGCTGCCCCAGCCGACTACCCAGCCAGCACGCATTGTGGTGCTGACAGGAGCCAGCCTGCCTAGGAGAATATGAGCAGGAAATAAGGTTTATTTTCCCTACCTACACTGTCCTGGGCAGGAAACACAGGAGTGTCCTGAGTATGGGGTCCCCGGGACACTGCAGTAGTCATCTGATCTCAGGGGATGGGGACACCAGCACTAATGTACGGCTCATAGAAGGGGGGCACATGTCCCAATCCCCAAAACTGAAATCATGGCTCTGGTGCAGTTAGAGTTAACTGAAGAAACTATAGCTCATGCACAGTGTTGTTATTAATGATATCATTTCAGATGTCGTCAGTGATGTTATCAAAGATGTTCTAGAACACTTCATGTTTTAGGGATCAGGATTGTTGGAGGTAAAGTGAGTTAAGGGTTTTTTTAGGGTTCAGGGGCATGTAGAGGTAAAGGGTTTATGGGGTTTTTAGGGTTCAGGTACAGGTAGAGGTAATGAAATGTAAGGGGATTTTAAGGTTTGAGGCAGATAGAGGTAATGGGAGGTAAGGGATGTTTCACCAGTGGGTAACAGTAACAGAAGGTAAGAAATTGTTAGGATTCAAGGGCGGGGACTGGTAAAGGGGTACAGTGCTTTCAGGGTTAAAGTAAAAAACACTACTGAACAGATTTACACCAAATCACAAAAAGCACAGTTTCTTAGTAAAGATCTAGCTTTCTGCCAAATTTTGTGTAATTCCATTCAGCCATTTTTTCTGTAATGAGTCAGCACTCCAATAAGTATATGAATTAATATTTTCCACTAATACGGACAGAGTGAAGAGTAATACATCAACTCAGCAGGTTCTTTTTTTCTTTAATGGTTTCTTTATTGTGAAAATGACTTCTTTAAAATGACTGTAGCCAACGCGTTTCGACCCGAAAGGGTATTCTTCAGGGCAATATTGATATCAATGTTCTTATGTCAAATCATTAAGATCCTTCTCAGAAATTTAATTCGGTCCCTCACTCTATCTAGGAGTACCTGACGGACCTTATTTTGTTAAACACCAGCACAGTAAATATATTCTATTCCAAATACTTCTTTTATATAGAGCTATTTCTAGTGGGTCATCTCGCTGTGGACACGGGTTTCTTAGCACCTGCGCATCTTTGTTTAATAAGAACAACTCCCGCCATGTAGCCGCGGACCAGTTTTAGAGCTCAGGGCAGAGGTCACGGAAAACCTTTACCGTGCATATGCCTTTAACATTCATGCTTTTACAACGAAATTTGTTGTTAAACCATACATGGTAAAGACATATTCGTTGTTAGAAAATGCGTGGTAAAGGTTATGCGTGGTAAAGGAATTTGTGCTGTAATGCACGCATGGTAAAGGTGTGCATTGCAATGGAATGTGTCGTTCTGTCATACAACTGTTATTTTTATATCAAGTAACTATAACTCATGCTCTAAGTTAACCATAACTCGCACCCTCAACATGCACTGCTAATTACCCCACATACTACATCACTCTTGACATCATTGATAATATCACTGTAACATTTGCAGTGAAATTATTGATTAGAAAACTGTGCATGATGGGTGTGCAAGTTAAAGTCAAAGTTAAAGTTACCTCAGGGGGCGAGTTATAGTTACCTCAAGGCGCGAATTATAGTTACTTGAGATAACTATAACAGGTGAATTTCTGTGGTTTTTAGAGTTTAAAACATTACGTTACGTTGTTACTGATAATTTCACCTATCTATAATGTTACTTTAACCTTGGTTTTTTCAATGAATATACTTGCTAGATTTGCACATGATTTTGCAGATTTGCACAGTTTGCTTTATTTGCACAGATCAACAATTTGCTATATTTGCACATGATTTGCGTTTTTTGCACAGTATTGGTGAGGAGTGTTTTCCCATGTATAGGGATTCATTTCTACCCACTGCAGTTGTAGCATTATAATGCAGTGCAGGCACTTTATTTGCATCTTAGCCATAGGTTAAATATAGTACGATGCGTAAAGCATTATGCATTTAATATATGTCAATTGTATTTTCAATCTGGACTGGAACAAGTTGTTAAGTGTATACATTTTAATGTTTACTATATTTCTGGATAAGTGAGACATACATATAAATGGGATTGGTCCCTGTGATTTTATGATATTGTCAATGACAGCCGGGTGATAGTATGTTTTTTATGTCTATACGCAATTGGGTGCACGTCACCTTTAAAAAGTCACGTTCAGTTCAAGCTAACCATGTGATCAAGACCGCTGTGTCGGTCGAAACGTGTCTGAACCGAATTATGTTTGTGGAGTAATAAACCGAGCACCAATCTTTGCACCAGCATATATGTGTCCGTGTCTTTTGGCAGTACTGGCTGGTACTACGGAAGGAGGATTTGATATATATATATATTACGTTACAGCGGTTTAATGAAGTGCCGATATACGGCTTAATTTGTTGATAAGGCTGTCCTCGAATTGACGGAATGGTTCTGATTATCAGAACACGCGCGGTATTATACAGTTTTTTTAACTGATGAAATGAGATGCTATATATTATGATGATGAATACACTGTTTTAAGATGGCCGCCTTGTTAAAATGCAATAGCAAGGCTTGTATCACCGTCATCGATTTTGCTGCAACGTGAATGACGTAAATGAATTTAAATGTTGGCGCGCGGCGTCTGTAACTAGACACTGATGAAGGAATCTCCGAAACGCGTCTGTTTTTCTGTTTCGGTTTATCTGCTAATTAAATAAGAGCCGATACGAAACCCCCCCGTGAGTGCTTGACTTTGTAAGAGAAGACGAAGTTGGGAAGCTTGTGTATTGACACGTGGGGCACCACCATGAGACAGCACCCGCCTGTGAGTGACTTGGCTTTTTGGTGTAAACTTGGGAGCAATTTTGATATCCAGGGCACCACTCCGGAATACGGCAGCTACACTTGAATGTCAGAGTGAAGATTGAAAACAACGCACGGACCGACGTTCCGGGTGATAACAACGAAACGGGTAAGCCGTGCCATTTAAGACTTTTCATCTTCCTGATTTACCGCATTACGAATCTAGAGTAAGGTGCGTGGGGGGGCGTATCGTGGGAAAAGCAAGCTGCTTTTCCATAGCAGATGTGAGAAACATGTTTGATGAAACAGACCGCCGCGAAGCAACATGTGACATATTTAAAAAGACCGCAGACAAGCAAACAGTGGGATCAGAGGAAACATCAAATGGGTCGAATACTCGCACTACCTTACGTGCGCAGTTCACTAAATTAGAAAGGCTGTATGAAAGGGAGATTAGAAAGTGGTGGGAAGCCACTTCTCTCCAGAACTACATGGATGTAGATAGGGTACCAAGGGGCTTACGTATTTACACCGTACCCGCCTATGAAAATCCGGACCCACATCTTCTGGAAGAATGGGCAGATTACACAGCAGCATCGTGCAAAGGGATGCTGGCCATCCTGGTGAAATTCGCTTGGAGCGACAGAGAGAAAGCATTGGCAGAGATAGCCATCCTGGAAAAGGACCTAGCCAACGATGCCGAGAAGAATAAACAAGAAGATCTAAAAGAAGAAATGAGGAAACTGCTACATAAATAAGGCAAAGAAAACAAGAAAAATTTGAGCGTGATGAACGAGACTATATGCAGGGAAGGATTTTAACTTTCGCTAAGAAATTCGATGAACCCCGCAAAGAACTGAACAGAAAGAAACCTCCTGGATCCACAGCAAGAATCAAAACCTCCGAATCGGAGATTACAGAGAGTGAGCTATCAGGAGATGAAACAACTGCCCCTCCTAGTGATCAAACGAAAACCCCTTTTCACCAGGAGTTCAATCTTATCCGCCAAACCTGGCTCAGAGGTGGCAAGAGCAAGCCACCCGAAAGCGAAGACAGACAAGAAGAGGCAGTTGGAAGGGGAAGAGGAAGGGGCAAAATAGCATCACGAGGAATACGGAGCAACAGGGGCAAGAGATGGTAGTTGATGCGGATGATCTCACTATCATCAACCTCACACCGCGAGTATTGACAGCAGCAGAAGAATCTGCCCTTAAACTAGGATTGTCATTCTGTCCCAATGATCGTATGGAGTACACACAGACGAGAATTGATCTGTTCAAATTCACACGCAAAATCAAACTGCACAAATTCTTTAAACTCAAGCCATCAGTGACGGAAGCAAGAAGACTCAAGCAAAAATTACAACGGAAAGAGACGGATATTCTAACAGCACAGGATCTCAGCACGCTTGAGATGCTCGAGGAATTACGAGCAGAAGAGGAATGTGAGGACAATCAGAGTGGTGATATAGTAATGAGAACATGCCGGGTGGGCATTGAACAGGAAACACCAGCTACCACCTTTAAGCCTCCATCACTTTTCAATCTGCAAATGCCATATGATGCGAGTGATGCGTTCTCTGATGCTGTATTACAGGACCTCCTAAAATTTAGAACTAAGGCCATTCCAAATAAATTCAAAGAAAGGAACTTAACAGAAGAACAAGTAATGATCCTCAGAGATCTGACCTCGGAAGATCAGATAATCTGCAAACCTTCAGATAAAGGAGGAAACATTGTACTACTCACCAGAGAACAATACTGCCGTGAAACCTTCTGCCAACTGAATGATAAAAGATACTACGAGGAAACAAACAAGGAACAATATCACATCAGTATCTCTTTGTACCACAATCTCATTGATAAATGGCGCAATAAAGGAATGTTGGACACCAATGAATTTTTCTTTCTGCGCAATACTGACCCAGTGACACCGACTTTTTACCAACTTCCGAAAATCCATAAGGACAGAACTGATCCACCTGGAAGGCCGATAGTCTCCTCGAAAGGAGGCCTCACTGAAAATATGTCTACCTACATAGACTCTTTCCTTTTCCAATTGGTGCTTCAATTGGCATCATATGTCAAAGACACTAAAGACTTCATCATACAGATGAATGACATCAAATGGGAATCAAACTATTTACTAATTGCCTTAGACATTACCAGTCTGTATACATGTATTGATCACAATCAAGGCATAGAGGCAATGAGATATTTCCTTAACAAAAGACCCCTGAAATTCATGGAACATAACAACATGTTGATTGAATTTATTCAAATCTGTTTATCGAATAACATCTTTTTGTTCCAGGGCCAACTATACAGACAGCTCTCAGGGACCGCTATGGGGACCTGCTTCGCTCCCAGCTATGCAAATTTATTCGTTGGCTGGTGGGAGGAGCAGGTGGCCCTTAGCAATGAGAAGAAAAAATGGGCCGAATTTGTAGTTGTTTGGCACAGGTACATCGACGACCTTCTCCTAGTTTGGAGAGGGTCGGTAGAACAGGCGAAGGATTTCATATGTGATCTAAATAACAACGATCTTAGCCTTAAGTTCACGTATGAAATTAGTCCAGCAGCAGGGAACTATCTAGACCTCAAGGTATACGTGAGAGATGGAGTTCTCGAGACAGAACTGTATAGAAAACCCACTGCCGGCAATTCCATCTTGCATGCCGGCAGTAACCATCCTCCCAAACTCATCAATAGTATACCGTATGGTGAGTTCCTTTGTCTTAAACGTAACTGTTCAAGAGAGGCCGACTTTGAGACAGCAGCTGCCCACTGTATGATAAGATTTCAGGCCAGGGGTTACAATCATGAGGTCTTGACGTCGACACTTAATAAAGTCAAAAGAATTCCTAGGAAAGAACTTCTAATTCAGAAAGATGCAAACTTAGTAGGTAGAAGGAAAGAAAATGAGGATGGCAAATTCCGTATGTGTAGGAGAGTAGGGTCTGCTATCCTATGGTCACCCCAAATTTTTGCTTTTTGCTTCACTGGTTTTTGACATATTGAGGCTGTGGGCCTGCCAATCAGGCCCCCAGCCTGCTGTTCTCTCTACTAAATTAAAACTATGCACCCTAGGTGCATAACCAATTGGAAGTGGATCACCCTGTCAGCCCCTGTACCAGTGTACACTAGGTACCCAGGGCATTGGTGTACCCCAGGCCTGCCAGGGGCTGAAGCGTGTATTATGCCACCCCAGGCTTGGCCTAACAATTTGACACAACTGGCTGATCACTCAGCTGGGGTAAGTTGGTGTAATCACCTCTTACTTAGGTGTAGTATACCTATACCTAACCTTAAATGGGACACCTGGTAACCTATAAGTCACTCCTATGGCAGGCCTTAACAATCCTGAAGGCAGAGTGCTTGGTTCCATGTGAGATGGTGCTCTGGCATGAGCTGAGCCTGTCTGCAGTGGTCGGAACAACTTCCTTCTACTGTTTCCAGATATCGTCATACCATATACTCTTAAGTGCATTATGAACCTCGCGGTTAAATGCTATCTTTGGTTTGGCTTTATCAAAACATGTCGAGTAAGGTGTCATACGAAGTGGAATACTAACCCCTCGCCAATTCTGGCGACGGGGTTAGCATTCCACCCTTCTAGAGGGACACGACATGTACAGTACCTGAAACCCGGGTAAAATCAGACATAGCCTCAGCTCCACAAAATGGATGCTGCCACCACAGACACAAGTCTGCCCTCCTGCTGCTGGGAGTCCTTCCAGCTTGGGAGGTGTGGACAAAGGGTTTCCTGCCAGGGGAGGTGCGTGCACCACCCCAGACAGGATTTTGTGTATTGGTCAGGTAGGGCTTGAAAGAAACCAGACATGCCTGTGGCTCACAAGGAGCCTTGGTGCATATGCCAGTTCAAACCGGTCCTGGGGCACACCAGTCCCGGGCCTGGGGCGAGCTGGACAAAGGATTGGGGGTGTAACCACCCCCCTTCCTGGTCCCACCCATAGGGAGGGACCTAGCAGGTAGTCCGGCCCCTAGAATCCGCTTAAAGGTAGGAGCTGTGTCCTAAGACTTCAGACATCCTGGAATCAACTTAACACTAAGAAGAAGACGGGAACTTCGACGCTCTGCTGCACAGAGGACTGAAGCCAATCTCCCCTGTGGTCAGGGAGTGACCACCTTGCTAACGCAAGCACCATCCAGCGAATCAACGTCTGCTTTGCCGCCGCCTCCCGCCGGAGCCCGAGCCCAGAGACTGACAAGACCTGGACCTCCAGACCTCTCACCGCCCGATCCACAGTCCCTGAAAAGAGGAGACCCGTGGAGGCACCGAGACACGTGGAGCCAGCCATCTTGGAACGACTACGACAAGCTGACAAGTGCAACAACCGAGGCTCCCTCCAAGTTGTGTTTTGGGATCTGAGAAGCCCAACACCCGAGCAGCATCAGCACCAAAGGTGAGCCCTCCAGCATCTCCACGATCTGCGTGGGGCCCTTCTGCATTTTGCCACTCGACGCGCCTAACCGGTTGCTGGCCCGCTGGCTAGTAGCCATCTTGGCGACGAACCTCAAGAAATACACTGCTGGTCTGGTTGCTCCAGACTGGCCCTTGCTCCCCTCCAAAGGAGCAGTCCTTCTGACCTTGCTGGTCAGAACCATCAGCTTATTTCCTTTTCCTACAACAATTGCTTTTGCCAAGGCTTGTTTGCATCGATCAAGTCGCCGACACCGCTGACAGCGAGAGCCTGCGTGGGACAGCTTGTGACTCGACTCCTGGACGTCGTCGACCTCCAGGGACTACGTGGCTGCAGAGACAAGCTACACCTTTCTTCCTGTTTGCACCCGACATTGCCTGGTACCCACCTGGTGCCACGCTGGTCACTGGCTAGTGACTGTGAACACTGTCCCCTCTGCTTACAGGTCTTCAACATCTCCGATCCACTCTTGGATCCACTGCATCTCTCCCGGACCGACCGCCTGCAGCATCTTTGTCTTCAAGCTCCACGGAACAGATAGAAGAAACCCGACGCACTTCAAGGCCTATGCACCCGCTTCCTGTGGGTGAGGTAAAGCTGGCACACCTGTGCCCAAGTGTAGTATTACATCTCTAGTGCCTGTGTTCCAAATCTTGAGTTCCTAGTCCATCCGGAAGATCCTCTTTGCAGTAACTTTGTACTTTTTACGCACCCATTGAAACCTATGGGAGCACGCGTGTGACTATTTGCTCTGCACACGCCACCCGTGGACCTCCTGGTCACTAACTGACGTTAGCTCCTTGTAGGCCCAGCGATTCTAGAGGCCCTAGGCCTTTTCCCTTTTCTGTTCGTGGTACTTATACCACTATTTTAGTATATGGTTTGAGTGGCCACCAGGGCCTATCCATATAACGTGCAACTTCTGTGTATTCTGTGATAATCTTGTTTGACGATTTGTGCTCCTGTGCTCATAAAGAGACTAGGGGTTACTTTGAGAAATAAATACATATATATTTTGAATATATATCTGTGTGGTGTCCTTTCATTGGTATAAAAGGGGGTTACATTTGGTAAAACAGCTGGCTTAACACGCTTCACGAGTTTAGCCTCAAAGACTGCTTAGCCTACGCTACCACTAGGGCAGCTAGTCCGAAAAGGTTGACTTACAACCACACCATAAGGGTTGCTTGGCATGGTACAAGGTGATCACTTTAACTAGTGAGCATCATACACCAGGCCAACTTCTCACATTGGTGAGCAGCGGTTGGATTTGAGCTTGCTGTGTTTTACCATTGTAATCTCTTGGTTACCAATTGAAAGATCACATAGGTACCTGTAGGTACATATAAAACAAGATTAGATATACATAAGTTCTACTGAACTTAGTTGTTGTAGAGCAAAGGGAGTAGCACACCCTGACTACAACTACTAGATAGGTTTAGTAGGTAAACCCAAGTGTAGGTAGATTGCAACACATCCACCCACACTTAAGAGCAATGGCCGGGGCAGAGGGGTCCACTGTACCCATCTCTGTTGAGAGTGACCCCCAGAGGGCACCATCCAGCTTTGCTACCCTTAATCAGAATGAGCTCAGGCATTTGGCAACTCTTAGAGGCCTTAAACAGCCCAAGAACCCTACCTCTGCTGAGCTCAGAGAACTCTTACAGAATGATGAGAATCAGAGAGAACTCAAGAAAGCTTCCCAGTTAGCCCCCTTAGGGTCAGGAACAGGAGGCCCCCCTTCTGAAGATGCCACAGAGGTACCCCCTTCCAATAGTCACCCCTTAGATGGGATGCCTACCACAGAGGAAGAAAGCGATGGGGATACAGATGTGAGTGGGGATGAAGGGAGAACTAGCCCAGTGCCAAGTGTTATACTTGGCCCAGCTAAACTAAGGCTATTGGGGACTGACAGTGGGTTCACCCCATTGGATCTCCCCAGTGGACTTAACACAGGGCTTGGAAGGCAAAGGAATCGCTCAGGTGACTCCAATGCTTCCCATGGCTCTAGAGGCTCTCAAGGTCACTCCAGAAGGAGACTGACCACCCCTCAGAGGAGGGAACATGAGGCCAGAATGCAGGAAGCCCAGCTGAGGATCAGGAAGCAGGAGCTAGAAGTAGCCCTGATGGAAGAAAAACTGAACAAGGCTAGGCAACCTAGAGAGAGTGGGTCTATACCCACTGGTGGCAGCATTGTCCCTAAGGACAAAGATAGGGTCTTTGATAATAGGAACCTGTCTAAGGTTGTGCCCCCCTACAAAAGTGGGGATGACATCCACAAATGGATAACTGCTCTTGAGAGAGCCTGCAAAGTACAGCAGGTTCCTGAAGACCAGTGGGCAGCAATCCTCTGGCTCTCCTTTGAAGGAAGAGGCAGAGACAGACTCCTCACTGTTAGAGAAGAGGATGTCAGAAACTACAGAGTCCTGAAGAGTGTTCTGGTAGATGGGTTAGGCTTAACCACTGAACAGTACAGGTTAATGTTCAGAGACACCCAAAAGACACAGACTCAGGACTGGTCTGAATATGTTGAATGTGCCGCTAAGGCTTTGGAGGGTTGGTTGCTGGGAAGTAAGGTATCTGATTTTACAGGATTGTATAATTTGATGATGAGAGAACAGATTTTAAATAACTGTCAAAACCAGCAACTGCATCAACACTTGGTTGACTCTGATCTGACCTCTCCCCAAGAATTGGGAAAGAAGGCAGACAAATGGGTCAGAACCAGGGTTAAGCAAAAGAACCAGAACCAGGGCCAAGGGGGTGATCAGAAGAAAACAGACCAAAAGGGTGGAGATCAGAAACCTAAAGACCAGAAGTCTTCAACAGGGCCCCAAACTACTGCTAAGGAGGGTGGGTCCCAACAACAGTCCAAAAAGAAGAAAGAAGGTCAAAAGAAGCCCTGGTGCAATCATTGCAAAAATACAACTCACTGGACTAGTGATTGCAAAAAGGGTGGAGCCCCCAACACTGTTGCCCCTAAGGCACCTGCTCCCAGTACTACTGTTAGCAGTGTTGGTCCCCAGACAAAGGGTGTAGTGGGAATCACTATGGGAACTGAAGGAGATTCTGACTTAGACAGAACCCTGACACAGGCAGTCTTGATCTGTGATGGGGACATTGATTTGTCCCTGACTGTGAGCCCCAGTAACCTGGGCAAGTACAGACAGACTCCTTTAATTAATGACAAAGTGGCTCAAGCCTACAGGGACACATGTGCCAGTGTCACTATGGTGACACCAGGCTTTGTGGACCCTGGACAGTACATACCAGGTGAGAACTACCTGGTGACCAATGCCAGCAATGCCACTACTTCACACAGTGTGGCAGTTGTTAACTTCTCATGGGGAGGGGTAACTGGCCTCAAAAGGGTTGTGGTTAGTGCAGACCTCCCAGTAGAATGTTTGTTGGGCAATGACCTAGAGAGTTCTCTATGGTCAGAAGTGGAGTACAGGACTCATGCAGAGATGTTAGGTATATCATCACATGTCCTTGCTGTGACCAGGTCACAGGCCAAAAAGTGCCTCACTGAACCTCAGGTCTTGGATCCTGGAACAATGGACCAAGCACCTACCAAGAAGAAGAACAGGAGGGTCAAGGCTGTGCCTTCCTCCCTGCCTCAGAGTGATGATCAGCCTTCCCAGGAAGCTGATCTAGAGGACCCTGAAGGAACTGTCCCTGAAGAGCTTGAACCTGATCAGGTTGAGTTTCTGGGGACAGGGGGACCTTCAAGGGCTGACTTGAGGCAGGCTCAGTTATCCTGTCCCTCTCTTGAACCCCTCAGACAGCTGGCTGCTGCTGAGGCTGCTGGGAATGCTCAAGGTACCCATAAAGTGTATTGGGATGAAGGGCTCCTTTATTCAGAGGCTAGAGACCCCAAGCCTGGTGCCACCAGGAGGTTGGTCATACCTCTGCAATTTAGGGGCTTCCTTCTTACCTTGGCCCATGACATTCCTTTAGCAGGACACTTAGGCCAGAACAAGACTTGGGACAGACTTGTCCCTCACTTTCACTGGCCTCACATGAATGAAGATACAAAGGAGTTTTGTCGCTCCTGTGTGACCTGCCAAGCCAGTGGCAAATCAGGTGGCACAACAAAGGCCCCCCTAATACCACTACCTGTGGTGGGGGTTCCCTTTGAAAGAGTGGGAATAGATATAGTGGGTCCCATGGATCCTCCCACTGCATCTGGGCACAGATTTATACTGGTGGTAGTGGATCATGCCACCAGGTATCCAGAGGCAATTCCCCTTAGGACCACTACAGCTCCTGTTGTGGCCAGGGCCCTGCTGGGAGTATTCTCCAGAGTGGGGTTTCCTAAGGAGGTAGTATCTGACAGAGGTACCAACTTTATGTCAGGATACTTGACAGCTATGTGGAAGGAATGTGGTGTCAACTACAAGTTCACCACCCCTTATCACCCACAATGCAATGGGCTTGTTGAGAGATTCAACAAGACCCTAAAGGGTATGATCAAAGGATTACCTGAAAAGCTCAGGCGAAGATGGGACATCCTTCTACCCTGCCTTCTGTTTGCTTACAGAGAGGTCCCACAAAAAGGAGTTGGCTACAGCCCCTTTGAATTGTTGTTTGGGCACCCTGTGAGAGGCCCACTGTGTTTGGTGAAGGAAGGATGGGAGTTACCTCTCAAAAAGCCTAAGCTAGACATAGTGGACTATGTACTTGGTCTCCGCTCCAGGATGGCTGAGTATATGGAGAAGGCATCCAAAAACCTTGAGGCAAGCCAGGCCTTACAGAAAGCTTGGCATGACCAAAAGGCTGTCTTGGTTGAGTATCAGCCAGGACAGAAGGTATGGGTGTTGGAACCAGTGGCCCCAGCAGCACTCCAAGACAAATGGTCTGGACCCCATACAATCCTGGAAAAGAAGGGAGAGGTCACCTACGTGGTCGACCTAGGAACTCCCAGGAGTCCCCACAGGGTACTCCATGTTAACAGGCTTAAAGCATATGTTGACAGGGCAGACATGGGCTTGCTCATGGCTACAGATGAGGGACAGGAGGAAGAGAGTGACCCTCTCCCAGACCTGTTGTCTCAGAACCCTGAAGATGGCTCAGTTGAAGGAGTGACCCTTGGAGGCAACCTCACTGCCCATCAGCAGACTGAATGTAGACAGGTTCTACAATCATTTTCACATATGTTTTCGTTGATACCTAGTCAAACTGACTGGTGTACCCATGTGGTGGACACTGGTGACAGTCTGCCTGTAAAGAACAAGCTTTACAGACAACCTGACCACGTCAGGGACTGTATAAAGGCTGAGGTACATAAAATGCTGGAATTAGGTGTCATTGAACCCTCAGAGAGCCCCTGGGCTAGCCCAGTGGTTCTGGTCCCCAAACCTCACACCAAAGATGGCAAGAGAGAGACGAGGTTCTGTGTGGACTACAGGGGTCTCAATGCTGTCACCAGGACAGATGCACACCCTATTCCAAGGGCAGATGAGCTCATAGACAAACTAGCTTCTGCAAAGTTTTTGAGCACATTTGACTTAACAGCTGGCTATTGGCAAATCAGATTAGCTGAGGAGTCTAAGGCCAAAACAGCATTCTCAACCCCAGGTGGGCACTACCAGTTTGTGGTGATGCCCTTTGGTCTGAAGAATGCACCTGCCACCTTCCAAAGGCTGGTGAACCAAGTCCTTACTGGGTTGGATGACTTTTGCGCAGCATATCTGGATGACATTGCTGTCTTTAGCTCCACCTGGGAGGATCACCTGATCCACCTGAAGAAGGCTCTTGAGGCTCTGCAAAGGGCAGGCCTCACTATCAAGGCTACAAAGTGCCAGATAGGGCAGAGTAAGGTTGTATATTTGGGCCACCTTGTAGGTGGAGGCCAAGTTCAACCACTGGAGAGTAAGATACAATCCATCAAGGACTGGTCCCCTCCAACCACCCAGACTCAAGTTCGAGCTTTCTTGGGCTTGACTGGGTACTACAGGAAGTTTGTTAAGAACTATGGGTCCATTGTGACTCCTCTTAATGATCTGACATCCAAGAAGATGCCCAAAAAGGTTCAGTGGACAGTAAGCTGTCAAAAGGCATTTGATGACCTGAAGGAGGCCATGTGCTCTGCACCTATCCTGAAAAGTCCTGACTACTCCAAAGAGTTTATTGTCCAAACAGATGCTTCTGAGTTGGGTGTGGGAGCTGTGCTGTCACAACTTAATGTAGATGGTCAAGACCAACCCATTGCTTTTATTAGCAGAAGGTTGACCCCCAGAGAGAAGAATTGGTCAGCTATTGAGAGGGAGGCCTTTGCTGTGGTGTGGGCCCTGAAGAAGCTGAGGCCATACTTGTTTGGCACTCACTTCAAGATTCAGACCGACCATAAGCCCCTCTTGTGGCTAAATCAGATGAAGGGTGAAAACCCCAAACTGCTTAGGTGGTCCATTTCCCTACAGGGGATGGACTTTACAGTGGAGCACCGGCCAGGTACTGACCATGGGAATGCAGATGGTCTCTCCAGGTACTTCCACTTAGGACATGAAGACGAGACTGGTCAAGGCTAGTTTAATGTCCCAGCGTTTGGGGGGGGGTTGTGTAGGAGAGTAGGGTCTGCTATCCTATGGTCACCCCAAATTTTTGCTTTTTGCTTCACTGGTTTTTGACATATTGAGGCTGTGGGCCTGCCAATCAGGCCCCCAGCCTGCTGTTCTCTCTACTAAATTAAAACTATGCACCCTAGGTGCATAACCAATTGGAAGTGGATCACCCTGTCAGCCCCTGTACCAGTGTACACTAGGTACCCAGGGCATTGGTGTACCCCAGGCCTGCCAGGGGCTGAAGCGTGCATTATGCCACCCCAGGCTTGGCCTAACAATTTGACACAACTGGCTGATCACTCAGCTGGGGTAAGTTGGTGTAATCACCTCTTACTTAGGTGTAGTATACCTATACCTAACCTTAAATGGGACACCTGGTAACCTATAAGTCACTCCTATGGCAGGCCTTAACAATCCTGAAGGCAGAGTGCTTGGTTCCATGTGAGATGGTGCTCTGGCATGAGCTGAGCCTGTCTGCAGTGGTCGGAACAACTTCCTTCTACTGTTTCCAGATATCGTCATACCATATACTCTTAAGTGCATTATGAACCTCGCGGTTAAATGCTATCTTTGGTTTGGCTTTATCAAAACATGTCGAGTAAGGTGTCATACGAAGTGGAATACTAACCCCTCGCCAATTCTGGCGACGGGGTTAGCATTCCACCCTTCTAGAGGGACACGACATGTACAGTACCTGAAACCCGGGTAAAATCAGACATAGCCTCAGCTCCACAAAATGGATGCTGCCACCACAGACACAAGTCTGCCCTCCTGCTGCTGGGAGTCCTTCCAGCTTGGGAGGTGTGGACAAAGGGTTTCCTGCCAGGGGAGGTGCGTGCACCACCCCAGACAGGATTTTGTGTATTGGTCAGGTAGGGCTTGAAAGAAACCAGACATGCCTGTGGCTCACAAGGAGCCTCGGTGCATATGCCAGTTCAAACCGGTCCTGGGGCACACCAGTCCCGGGCCTGGGGCGAGCTGGACAAAGGATTGGGGGTGTAACCACCCCCCTTCCTGGTCCCACCCATAGGGAGGGACCTAGCAGGTAGTCCGGCCCCTAGAATCCGCTTAAAGGTAGGAGCTGTGTCCTAAGACTTCAGACATCCTGGAATCAACTTAACACTAAGAAGAAGACGGGAACTTCGACGCTCTGCTGCACAGAGGACTGAAGCCAATCTCCCCTGTGGTCAGGGAGTGACCACCTTGCTAACGCAAGCACCATCCAGCGAATCAACGTCTGCTTTGCCGCCGCCTCCCGCCGGAGCCCGAGCCCAGAGACTGACAAGACCTGGACCTCCAGACCTCTCACCGCCCGATCCACAGTCCCTGAAAAGAGGAGACCCGTGGAGGCACCGAGACACGTGGAGCCAGCCATCTTGGAACGACTACGACAAGCTGACAAGTGCAACAACCGAGGCTCCCTCCAAGTTGTGCTTTGGGATCTGAGAAGCCCAACACCCGAGCAGCATCAGCACCAAAGGTGAGCCCTCCAGCATCTCCACGATCTGCGTGGGGCCCTTCTGCATTTTGCCACTCGATGCGCCTAACCGGTTGCTGGCCCGCTGGCTAGTAGCCATCTTGGCGACGAACCTCAAGAAATACACCGCCGGTCTGGTTGCTCCAGACTGGCCCTTGCTCCCCTCCAAAGGAGCAGTCCTTCTGACCTTGCTGGTCAGAACCATCAGCTTATTTCCTTTTCCTACAACAATTGCTTTTGCCAAGGCTTGTTTGCTTCGATCAAGTCGCCGACAGCGAGAGCCTGCGTGGGACAGCTCGTGACTCGACTCCTGGACGTCGTCGACCTCCAGGGACCACGTGGCTGCAGAGACAAGCTACACCTTTCTTCCTGTTTGCACCCGACATTGCCTGGTACCCACCTGGTGCCACGCTGGTCACTGGCTAGTGACTGTGAACACTGTCCCCTCTGCTTACAGGTCTTCAACATCTCCGATCCACTCTTGGATCCACTGCATCTCTCCCGGACCGACCGCCTGCAGCATCTTTGTCTTCAAGCTCCACGGAACAGATAGAAGAAACCCGACGCACTTCGAGGCCTATGCACCCGCTTCCTGTGGGTGAGGTAAAGCTGGCACACCTGTGCCCAAGTGTAGTATTACATCTCTAGTGCCTGTGTTCCAAATCTTGAGTTCCTAGTCCATCCGGAAGATCCTCTTTGCAGTAACTTTGTACTTTTTACGCACCCATTGAAACCTATGGGAGCACGCGTGTGACTATTTGCTCTGCACACGCCACCCGTGGACCTCCTGGTCACTAACTGACGTTAGCTCCTTGTAGGCCCAGCGATTCTAGAGGCCCTAGGCCTTTTCCCTTTTCTGTTCGTGGTACTTATACCACTATTTTAGTATATGGTTTGAGTGGCCACCAAGGCCTATCCATATAACGTGCAACTTCTGTGTATTCTGTGATAATCTTGTTTGACGATTTGTGCTCCTGTGCTCATAAAGAGACTAGGGGTTACTTTGAGAAATAAATACATATATATTTTGAATATATATCTGTGTGGTGTCCTTTCATTGGTATAAAAGGGGGTTACATTTGGTAAAACAGCTGGCTTAACACGCTTCACGAGTTTAGCCTCAAAGACTGCTTAGCCTACGCTACCACTAGGGCAGCTAGTCCGAAAAGGTTGACTTACAACCACACCATAAGGGTTGCTTGGCATGGTACAAGGTGATCACTTTAACTAGTGAGCATCATACACCAGGCCAACTTCTCACAGTATGATTACAACTTTTTCGGATGACGCCAATACCCTAAGGAAAATGCTACAAAGAAGCTGGCATATTCTCCAGACTGACTCAGTGATAGGCAAGGACATTCCATCAGTACCATTAATTACATTTCGGAAATCTCGGTCACTAAAAGATAAACTTGTTCACAGTCATTTATCACCGATTGCGCAGACAAAAGGCACATTGAAAGAAATGCAAGGTTTCTTTCCCTGCGGAAAATGCAGGGCCTGTAGTAACAGCAAAAAGACCTTGAGATACAACATTCAAGGAGTAAAAAGACCTAGAGTTATAGATAAATTCATCACATGTTCCACTACACATGTTGTCTATTGTCTGACATGCCCCTGTGGGCTGAGATATATAGGAAGTACAATCCATAATGGTAAAATGTGCATCCTTGGACATCAGCGCGCTATAATGAATAAAGATGTCAACTATCCAGTAGCCAGACACTTCGCCCTTAAACATCAGAGCAACAGGGAGCTGTTGCAATATTTTGGTCTGGATCATGTGCCCATAAATCCTAGGGGTAAAGATAGAGTACAAAGACTGCGGCGACTGGAATCCCGCTATATAATTGATTTACACACTAAGGTCCCTTATGGTCTGAATAGTGGAGAAGAATTAGTTGTACACTTGGGAAGATGACTCTGATTTTGAATACTAGAATTTGTACTTCGAAAATATGTTTCTTGATATTTTACCATCTGACATGTATAATATTGCCATACTTCAAGCCTTGTTGGGATTTGGTTCTTGTTGTTTTTTCTCCCTTTCTTCCTCTTTCTTCTCTCTTTTTTTCCCCCCTTCCTATGTACTAGTACCAATAACAGGAGTGTTGCTCATAATATGAGCTTAGTTGACTGATGGCGATTAGCTCTCTAATAATATATGTTTATAACATCGTCATACTGAGAATTGGAGCCAATATATGGCGTTATTACGTTACAGAGGTTTAATGAAGTGCCGTCATACGGCTTAATTTGTTGATAAGGCTGTCCTCGAATTAACGGAATGGTTCTGATTATCAGAACACACGCGGTATTATACCGTTTTTTTAACTGATGAAATGAGATGCTATATATTATAGACCATATGTTAAGATGTCTGATATTCAATCACTTATGGTAACGCACACTGTTAATATACTAGGCAACGGAATGCATCATAGCAATAATGATGAATTTTGCATGATGAATACACTGTTTTAAGATGGCCGCCTTGTTAAAATGCAATAGCAAGGCTTGTATCACCGTCATCGATTTTGCTGCAACGTGAATGACGTAAATGAATTTAAATGTCGGCGCGCGGCGTCTGTATCTAGACACTGATGAAGGAATCTCCGAAA
The DNA here is from genome assembly GCF_964204655.1 of Triturus cristatus. Taxonomy (NCBI): domain Eukaryota; kingdom Metazoa; phylum Chordata; class Amphibia; order Caudata; family Salamandridae; genus Triturus; species Triturus cristatus. Next base: position 509,707,373 of record NC_140588.1, read on the forward strand.
CGCGTCTGTTTTTCTGTTTCGGTTTATCTGCTAATTAAATAAGAGCCGATACGAACCCCCCCCCCCCCCTCCCCCCCGTGAGTGCTTGACTTTGTAAGAGAAGACGAAGTTGGGAAGCTTGAATATATATATATGGAGTTAAGAATAGAATAGGCACTTTCCCCGTGCCCTTTAATATTTTGTCCACGCCTTTTAGTGCCATTCAGATTCCTACCTTCATAATCCAGGGGCACAATGTAATAAAGACCTTCGGAGAGGCACTTTATCACAAGCATATCCAAATTTGAAAAGCTCCTTCGGGTTTAGAAATAGATCATTCCCATTGTATTCAAAGATCTGAGATGAAGAGCAGGTTTTACATTGGAAGAATCAAAATCCCATGAGTATGTTTCTGTGTGCTATATGCCAAGGAGTGAATGATCATGGTTTGTGCATTTGTTGTCACACAGTGCACTATATTACAAGAGACAGTGGTCCCTACCAAATAAACATAAAGTCATAACCACACAACTACAATTAGAGCTGTGTTGATATACATCCAAATGGAAAGAATTGTATTTATTTAAGCATCCAATAGTTACTGAAAGCACATAATATAAACATAATGCAGTGGGTAAAACTGGCGGGGTATGGAAATCACCAGCTTTCCAGATCTCTGCATTTGCTTCCAAAGTGACTTTCAACAACACATATTTACAACAGTCACAATGTGAAAAACAATCTTGTGCTCCACATAGGTAAAAAACAATTTGTTGGAATCAAGGTGCAGGTGTCGACGATGTTTCGATTACAGTCGGGGGATTATCATCAGGACAAAGAGAACTATGTCTTAGAAATAGCCTAAATGAGGCAGGGAATGAGCAGGGAGGGCTGGGTGGTTTGTGAGGGGAGGGAAATGGGGTGGAAAAGGGAAAGGGGAAGAGAAAAGAACGAAAAAAGAAGAAAAAAGAAAAAGAAAACAAGGTTAAAAGGGCGGGTGGGCGGGTGGGTAATAGCCAAATCATAACATGAAATTAGTGATAGGCAGGAGAATAGCCAATGGATGAATTAGGCAATAATCCAAAGAGGCTAATACGTGGTGAAGGCAGGATTGTAGACTAGTGCTTCAGTAAATCTCAAATACAGGGTTGGATAGGGAACTCGACGATGCTAAAGTCAACAAGGAATTGAATTCCTGAGAGCATGCAGAGTGAATAGGAAGTGTACGGTTCTCATCTATACACAACGTGAGGATGCAGGGCCAGGCCTGGTAGTGCTATTGGGTGAAGAACTAATCTGAGTGAAATGGTTTCCTAGTAGGAAGCTCCTCCTTATAGGAAGATCCTAAATAAAATGGAGTCATAGGCAGGGGAGCTGGTGGTAGAGTATTAGGTGTGGTATGCGGAAATTGTCTCAGAACTTACTGCCAGCCAATGTATAGGCGAACCCATAGGTCAGAAAGCGGGTCGAGGAGCAATGTCCTAACCGTGGTACCCTGGGGCCTAGGTTTGGAATCATTGGAAGCATTGGAAATATGCTTACCTGAATGGTGCTGAGATAGCGGGAAGACCAAAACCCGAAAATCAGGAAGTGGGAGCCAGGGAAATGCCAGTTGTGTGTCGTGTATGAGAATAAAACGACACTGCCGGACAGAACCGGGCATGCATGTCTGAGACAGAGACTAGAAGGACAGATAGTTGAAAGGTGCTGAGATCCCCGGGCGCCATATTGGGTGTTGTGAAGAACAGTAAAGGAGCAGACGGATGAGAAGTAAAAGGAACTAGTGTTCCAATGTCACAGTGATAGATGAACATGATTGTACAAGATACAATATTCCCATGTACAGGCAGTCTTACCAGACTCGCATTAGATAGAATTGCAATACACAGCGTGAATATATAAGGTAATTGTCACATAAATGGTGTTCAAGTCAGTGTTTTGGAAAATATACATAGAGTGACCAGAGAACCGATCTGGAGGCCCAGGAATGGTGAAGGTGCCTACATGGTTAAAGCCATAATTATTTCCACAAGGGGTGGATGGCACGTGTAAACCATTCTGATGATATTGAAATAGATGGTTCACTGGTAACCCTTTAGGGTAGCGCACTACCCGGCCCTTCATTTATAGATACATACAATATGCAAGAAGTACTTAACGGCAACAATTATCGGAAGAACCATGGGTGTGACAACCTTGAAGGCGTAAGATACCCAGGCGCTTAGGGGCCGTTGGGGAGATTAAGTGACCTATTGCCCAGAGTCACATGAGGCAGACCTGGGCTGCCGCCGGTGAACAAACCGTGAGACCCATGCTCCGGAATCATCCCCTCTGGCCACTACACCACACTTCTCCTCTACAATAATGTTACTTTAACCTTTGTTTTTTTCAGTGAATTTGTAGGGTTTTTAAATGCAAAATATTATTTAATTACCATGTGTAAATCCAACTTGCCACTGTGCATGAACTTTGGCTTTGTGGAGGGGGTTGGCAGCATCCTGCATTGCGCACAGCCTTTGGCTGTGTGCAATGTGGGGCTGGCCACAGGGCCTGGCCCTGAGGATCACATTCCCCAGGGTCTTTCTTTTTCAAAGGGAAGGGGGGCTATGTGGCCCCTTCCAAACCTATTATGGCCCTGGATACCCCATCCCTCATGGCCATATATTTTTTAAGGGGTAGACCCCATCTCCCTGAGCCTCAATAGGCCCTGGGGACCCCATCTCCCGAAAACGGCCCGGGTAGGTGGCTGTGTGCCCCCATCCCCCTGAAAAAGATTTCAGGCCCCGTGGGATGGGGTCCCCAGGGCCAAAATCAGCCTGGGAAGGGGGGCAATGTGGCTCTCACAAAACTTAAACCCCTTTATCTCTAGGCCCTGGCCCACCCCACGGGGGGTTTAAAAAACAAGCACAGGAGCTTGTGCTTGTTTTTTTTTATGTTGCTGCAGATTGTCGGATCCTCCATGAATTTCCATCAAAACATTTAAAAATCGTTTCTGGCCCCAAGCGGGGCTCCTCTGAGATCCAACCAACAGACTTATGGGGTAAGGGTATTCCTTCCCTGCCCCCTTGTGACTTTTTTTTGTTTTTTTAAGACTGAAGGACCAAAGATGGCTGCCACCACTTCCTGGTTGAGGTGGTGGCAGCCAATCAGATCTCAGCTTGAGATCTGTTGGGATTGTCCGCGTCCCTAGATATACAAAGTTTTTGAGCATTAATTGCTCAAAAACGTATGAACTGATTTACACCAAAACATAAAAAGCACTCTTTCTGGACCTAGATCTAGCTTTCTGCAAAACTTGGTGTAAATCCTTTCAGCGGTTTAGGCTGTAGTCGTGTCTGAAGTTCCTATGGAAAAATGAATAAGAAAAACGTGTTTCGAAACCCCCCTTTTTAGGTCTCGGCTAGGCAGCGCATGCGCTGTCTCGTCGAGAGATGCTGTATACACTATAGTGGGGGAAGCTCCACCCACTTTCTGCCCATCTTTTTGAATGGCTTTAATCATCAATGCTGCATTGTGATTGGTGTTTGGCTTGTAAGTTCCTCCTCCTGATGTCTATGTCGTCATTTTGCTCCTTCCGAGGCTATCAGCCCCTTTACTTTAAAAAGTAATTTGTTCCCGTGGATCACCCCCTCCACTTTCGCAGTACATAACTTCTTGGGCCACCACCACCCCCACTCGCACTCCCGTTTGTGACTTTTTGCCCGCCTGCTCTCCCATTTGAAATGCAATAGAACTCGCGTAAATGCAAGTTCTATTGCATTGCAAATGCTTGTTTTTAAAGTAGTGCGCGATGCCTTACATCGTACGCATGCGCGCCAAAAAGTGTTCATGTGGCGCGCATGCACACGATGTAAGGCATTGGGCGCATACTTCCAATTATATCCAGCTGTCTTTATTTTCATATTACACGACTACGTTATGCATAATTGTCTTTCTTACTTATTTTGCAGCATGAACCATTTTCTAGAAATCACAACTACTGTGCTGAAATTCTGCACGCCTACAACTTTCCTCAAACATGCTACGGTAATTCAGGACTCGAACATGACTTCCTTTCTGGATCTAGGTATTTTCATTTTGTTTTATACTCATGAGGAAAGCGCCTCCAGATCCGAGATGGCGCCATGTTTAGTCCGATAATTATGATTGTCCTTTTTCTTCGTCTCATTTACAGTCCTCTCTAGAACTAGCTTTCATACATCATAATGTACCGTTTCCGAGCAACTACCCGCGTGCTCTGAGTCACCTCCGAGTGCAAGAAAAACTGGTCTGAACGCTGGTCACCCGCAATAGGGACTGGAAGTAGTGTTCGGATCCAACTATGCGACCTTTGGGGCCCCACTCCCGTACCCCAAGTACGAGAATGATGGCACTTACTGCGGCTTTGGCCCAGTAGAACAGGTATTGTGCATTAAAAGCCACCTTGGTGAAGTGCCACCCCACCCCTCATCCCACCATGTGCAATTCCATTTCTCTAGAAAATAATGTTCTGGTCTATTTTGTCTTCTTTGCTTTTCTGTGCATTGTTTTTACTCACTTCAGTCATTACCCAAAGTGCCGTCTTTTAATGTGGATCCTTACTGAGTGTTCTCTGTACCCCTTTTGAATTCCGCCTACCCCAAACTCCTCCCACTACGTTGCTGCCTCTCTGTAATCTCCTCCTATGCTCCCTAGAATAGCATTCAATGTGTGCAGACCTGTATTACTGTATGGCAACGAACAGCGCTTTGCTTGCCTAATGCCTCAACAGTTACAACACCTGCACAACCTTCATGTCCCTGGCAATGGCTAACCAAATTATTTGAAAACTCAATAAAGAGCAAGGATGCCTATTTTACCGCACTTTGTTACTACTACTTGTAGGAATTACATGGTGGGTGCACATCTCACACCACCGTGAGCTTGCTACAAAACCATAGACATATTTCCTGGGCTAAACTACATGGGAACTTTGGTGACTTGCATTTGTAGCAAGTTAAATAACAGTAGATGTTGTAGCACCAAAAATAATGTGTTGCAATTTCTAAATACTTATAAGGTACCAAAGCCGAGACCACTTGCATTGCAAATGCTTATTTCTCTGGCCCCCGCTTGACAGATCACCCCCAAAACATTCCATCAACACAAACTAGTCTAAAAATAGCACTTTTTGGGAAATTTTCATGGAGATTCGTCAAACGGTGCTGAGCCTTTAAAAAGCCCTGGCGAGTCCATGCCCCCCGAGCGGCACGCAGCCCCCCTGAGCCATTAATGGCCCCAGGGACACAATCCCTTTTTCTTCCTCTGTATGCCCTTCCCTTCTGATACTTTGTCGTGGGAGGTGGTATTGTTAATAGGTGATAGGCGCTCGTGGTTAATTCACCTGTTATCTAGTGGAGATTGCGTTATTCACGGTGCTAAAAGGGGTTTGGGGAGAACCACCCGCCTCCCTAAAGTATTGTTGCAGAGCCACAATATAGTCTTCAAAAGGTGTACCCCTAGCACTCGTATAGTATCAGTAAGCATAAATGCGAAACTATTACGGCATGAAACACAATAAGTTAGTCTTTTGCTTCTTTCTTTGTAGTTTCTTTTCTTTAATGTTCCTCTTTCAACAGTAGTTCATCAAGCCAACACGTGTTTCGTCGCCTCCGTAAAGTAGTACATGCGACTTGATCACGGCTGAATCCTGATATCAGAAGAGGTATAAAGCGCGACGATAATTCCGGGTCACACTATCCTGTGACGCAAGGAGGTCCCCTGTTGAGGGTTCGGCTCTTAATCCTATGGTGTGTCGCCGTCTCCTCGCGCCGGACTCCAAATACGTATTTGGAGTCCGGCGCGAGGAGACGGCGACACACCCCCCAACCGATAACTACGGGAAAGAAACAGGAAGACTTAAAGAAATATATCCGGGATCCGGAATCTCATAGGATTAAGAGCCGAACCCTCAACAGGGGACCTTCTTGCGTCACAGGATAGTGTGACCCGGAATTATCGTCGCACTTTATACCTCTTCTGATATCAGGATTCAGCCGTGATCAAGTCGCATGTACTACTTTACGGAGGCGACGAAACACGTGTTGGCTTGATGAACTACTGTTAAAAGAGGAACATTAAAGAAAAGAAACTACAAAGAAAGAAGCAAAAGACTAACTTATTGTGTTTCATGCCGTAATGGTTTCGCATTTATGCTTACTGATACTATACGAGTGCTAGGGGTACACCTTCCCTTCTGATAGTTTATCCCTCTATATTCGCCCCATGATATAAATGTGTCAGAATATTCCTAGTCTCAATATTCTGCTGTACAATTTTTATGTATCCTTCTGTATATTTCATAACTAGTCTTTAACATTTACTATGCTTTTCCTCTCTGTATTCAGCTACATGACGCTACCTTATTGACAATCTAGCCAAATATTAATGTTGTCAGACTAAACTCTTCATTGTAAAATGCTTTTTTAGGATTTAGCAGCGCCTCACCAAAAACTAAAAAATAACTACAAATTAATCATGAAATACACTAAAACTGGGTTATTTTGTTCATGTGCATTGACAATGTGACAAAGAATACACTGACACTATAACCACGGCATTGTGACATCTAATGCACTGACACTGGGGCAGGGAAAGCACTGACACTGCGTCAATGCATCATAGGCATGCACTCTGGAACATGTAGACATAGATATACTCAATTTGAAAGGAAGACTTAGATGCTATGTAGACCTGAGAGACATGGGCACAACACACATGGGCAGAGAGACATTGTCACGCACATTAAGCTAAAAAACAATGCTCACTGAACAGATACAGGTGGATGTTGGGAGGTAGGTCGATATGTCTGCCAACAGAGTCTCCAGAAAAGGGGACACCCATCAACCAACATTCGAAAAAAAATACACACCCTACAGCTCATTGGTACAAATCCAGCTCAAGCTTTTCAATTACCCAAAAATCTAATCTTGTTTCGGCCTCACCAGAGGTGAGCAGATTAAAGTCAGATATATAAAGAAAGGATTCGGTTAAAGTAGTCACAGATTGCACACTGACTTTTACCAAATCTATTCTGTTTTTACCAGGTGACCTATGTACTAATAGGTCATTTCACAAAAACCCCAAGTCGTAGTGGTTCGCAATTCGACCTACTTCATGAATATTAATGAGGTAGGTTACAAATTATGACTCACTATGATTCACAACCATCATAGAGATGGTGGCCTCCTGAGGTTAACAGTCCACTACATCTGTTATTGTTTTTAATAAAGCATTTTTTGTTATGTATTCTGTTTTCCTAAAAAGAAAACAGCATTTTTTTATTTTTAAATATTGAGTTGAGGTAGCAATTTTTAAGAGTAGGCAGTGGTCTCAGGAAATATTGCTTACTCTTAAAAATGTTTTGTCAACATTCACAAATTAGAAAGGGTCCTTTGGGGACCCATTCTTTTGTGCAAATGGATTACCACCTCCTTTGAGGAGATGTTAAAATAGTAATGTTTTGCAACTAGATTTTGGTTGCAAAACATTAATACATTCCATATCAAATTAACATTTGGAAAGGACCCCCTAAACATGCCATGAACAGCTCCTTTCAAATACTGATTCTACATTTGGTCGGAAACACAATTTGCGATTCGGTGATATGTTATTGAATCACAATTTGTGTTTCAAAGCATTTTTACCAGTGCAAATGGCCTGATTTTGCGAATGCAAAAAATGCTTCAAACATCTGGCCTTTTGTCTTTATGGCACAGCAAGCTTCAGATTCATGTCTTGGCTGAAGCATGTCACTTAAAGTGACTCATTCTTAAAAAACATTATACCGCAGTTTATGAAAGAAGATTTCTCGAGGAGGGGAGCCGACATCCCATCCACCCCACCGTTTAGAAAGCGTGTCCTCCAAGTTTAAAGTCTGATTGTGCATTAGATTATTCGTGATAAATAAACACCACTAAAGATGAGATCCTGCTAAATAAAAATAAGCAGAGAAAATAATGTAATTGCCAACAAAACTGCACGCTTCAGACTTCTGTCGGCTTTTCATTTTTCAAGAAGAAAGGCGGCTGATATATTCTCTTCTTAGCACTGGGAATTTCGTTAAAAAAAGACAACAACAAAAAACAAGCACTAGGCTGTGCTTATAATATTTTCTACATTGAAATGCAAAGTGCAACATTAGACCCAGACTGTTAATAAAACATTTGGTTCGTTTTATATGTAAAAACGCACGTACTTGTAAACCGCACGCATTGACGTCCTCGTGACTGCCTCTGGGCCAAGCTGCTGTTTTCCGTCTTGGCTGAACGTGGCCATATGTTTCCAGATTCCTTTTGTTAAATCGAAGAAAGAGGTGGCTGGAGGTGCTCCGCTCTGCCAAACCGCTACTGCGTGAGCAGGTTTACTCGACTGATGTATGTTTATAGTACTGTTTCTCACAAACGAGAGGCGAAAACTGTGCCCAGTGCTGTAGTTTACTGAATAATCAAATTGTTAATTTCTCTAAAAAAAAATCTAATGGGGGAACAGAGTAAAACGGTCGTGTACTATTCGCATAACATGAGGTGTATAAAAAATAATTTTACAGTTAAAATTTCCTCCTTCAGGAATAGGAGTTGTGCCTTATGGTGGTTTTCATTGCTTCGCCGAGTGTCTCAACCAAAGTCATAGTTCGCAATTTAAAAGGAAAATAAAAGAAGGCAGAACTTTACTACCAGGCTGTGAGCCATAAGGAGCCTGAGAAAGAAAGAAGTTGTTTTTATTAGTGCAGCCATTTTGGATGTGAACGATGACTTTTTTTTTGTGTGTGTGTGTGCATTTTTATTAAGCAGGAACTTGACCTTAAGGTATTGGAGCTCTTTACGTGAGCATCATTTACATTGTACAAGGTCGCATATTTTTTTAGCCATGGGAGATTAATTTATTTGGCCAGAATATCAAGTCGACCTTGAGACTCTAACCTGGTTTTCAAGATCCAAAGTCTGCAGATTTGGCATTAAAGTCACATCTCCTCCTGTCTTCTCTGGTTCATCTAGCACAGACACATAACAGAGCCATATCACAGTTTTTAACAAATTGCCTAGTTTGCAACACACCAGCAGGACAGAAAATAGGCACCAGCAGGACAGAAAACCGGCACCAAAATAAAAGCCCATCCCCCCATTAGTGAATCAGGTGGCTAAAAAGGGGCCCATATTTGCAAATAGGGCAGTATTGAACTTGTACTTTTGAATAGGTGTTTCGCAAGGTATGGGGTATGGCATGCTTGCTACAGGCAATGTTGTAGTAAAATCGAGGAAATCTACACCAAAGACAGGCCCATAAACCTACAAAAAGACTGGCTCACACACTTTCTTACCAGACTAGCCACTCAGGCACTCTCTGATTGTCCTATTGACCATTCTGAGTTTAACTATGACAGTAGTGTAGCAAGGATGCCATGGTGCAAGCAAGAAGAATGGCCACCTTGACTGCTGCTGGGGTAGCAAATCAGAAACTTGTTCAGGGTTTAATGGGGCCCTGAAGGCTCCTGGTATCACTACACCTGCGGCACCAATGGTAGCTACTCCCCTGAACTATGAATTAGTGCAAAAGTTGCAGACAGCACAGCTTGTTGACACTCTTTTTCTAAGCTGTTCTGAAACTCTATGTTTCCAAGCTATTTTCTCTGCAGCTCATGCAGTAACTCACACAGTTGCCAAGTTAATGTATACACATTGTAGACAGCACCATTTCTTCAGGAAAGGGCAGTGCTCCATTCGAGACCTGCGGTAGTCATGAAATATCCCCAGTGGCTTTGGAACTTCTTCCTAGAGAATGGTGCTATGTTCTCAGTGTCGATAAATTGTGAAGCCTACAGTGTACGCATTGACTCTGTGACTTTAGAATTAGTCCTTGAGCTGCAGAAAAGCACAGCTCAGAAACATGGAGCAGTGTGTGCCGCTCTCTGTTTTCAAGCTCTGCTGCCTGCAGCTCAGTCACGAGCTGACACAGAAAGCATGTTGGTGTAAGCACTATAGGATGAACAGTTTCCTCATAAACAGGTGCATAGCAACATTCTGCAGCCTCTAGTCATATTAAAAGCTATTCAGAGAAATGTGTGTGCATGAGGGTGAGGCAGGAAGACAGAACAAATGAGCTTGTTTTCTGGAGAAAGGATGAGAGAGTGACTAGTATGAGAGCAATATTATATTTCTGTGCAAGAAAGTGAGGGAGTGAAAGAGAGAGGGGGTCGAAAGACAAAACGAAATTAGGTGAGAAATTCAGACCTGATTCGTAAACCTATGTGCAAAGACACAGCGACACAATTAGCATTAGTGCGTGGTGCTCCATGCAGTCGATTTAGAGAACATGCTCAAAATGGAAAAACACATGACAACAGTGTGAGAAATTGGGTTGTTGGTGGGGGTGTTAACACTACTCAAGCAACAGCCGCAGTCCAGGTCAGGGTGAGTCATAAAAGTCAGTAAATTAACCTGTGATTAACCCTCTGGTAGGTTGGCACAAAAGCAATCAGGCTCAACTCAGAGGCAATGGGTAAAGTATTTATGCAGTACACAAACAGCAACAAAGTTGGCTATAGGTACACAAGCTGCACTGTATACAAGCCCTCATACCTCCCAGAAATGTATAACAATATACATTTGACTGATACCTCCTTCCAGGTGTGATAATTTGAGCCCAACAAATAGCCAAACGACCGGCATAAGAGCTTCACAGAGCTCTCAGTAGCCAACTAGGGAGACATTATAGTGTTGGAGCCAACATTGTCATGCCACACACCTGTAAACCTGTAAGGACCTATAAAATAAAATTAGTTATGAATCTGGCAATGTTTCTACTGCATTTGTCGCGCTTCTGCGGGTCAACAGCACTCATGCACTTGCTCTCCAGTCTGTCAGATCCTCTGATGTTCTGTCATTATAACCGGTTTCCAGCATATGGGTATTTTTGTAATTGCCTGCTCCTGGAGATTATTAAGCCACATGTCTATTTTCAGTTTTCTTGACTGGAGCCAATGTATGGTTTGGAATACACTGCTTATCCAGGAGAAAGCATGAGCTAAAGCTATAGTTTGTGATTCATCTTTTTCTTTTTTAGGTCTGGCGTTAGCCAAGATATTTTGTTTTTCAAAAGAAATGTTAAAATATGCATATATTTATTCATATGTAGAGGAGCGTTCTGTCAGCCCTATTTAGCCATTGGTCTGCTGGAGTGTCTTTCACATTTTTCTTAGCATAGGGCATGGGGGAAACATCCATTAAATGCAGTCATTACAATGCACTACCTTTACAACGCAACTGCCTACACATCGCATGCCATTACAACACATGCCATTACAATGCATGTCACTACAACGCATGCTATTGCAACGCATACCATTACAACGCATGCCATTAAAACGCATAAGGTAAGTAATGGAGATCTGTTTGTTTTATGATGGGTATGAGTTTTGGGGTACATTGGAATTTTAAATACACTTTCCCCACAGTTGCACTCACTGGAGTGGGAATAGTAATTTTTACGCCTACACTATCCAACACTTACCCTACTGTTGCCCTAAAAGTATTATGCATTGTAACGGTATGCGTTGTAATGGTATGCGTTGTAATGGTAGTTTAAAAAAATGCATTTTAATGGCATGCTTTATAATTGTTTGCGTTGTAATGTCGTATATTCGCATGGGGCAGTGAATCCGCCCACTTGAGCCAATGGATTTCTGCACTTTGAGTGGCTGCACTTTTCATGTGCAGATGTGTACAGCTGCACAAAAAATAACCCACTTTGGTGCCAGTACTGATGAGCCAATCCTTTGTCTTTTTATATGGCTGTCATTTATGGGTTAACATCATGTAATATTGCTTTAAGTGCTGACAATCCAGCTTGTGAACTACATGCCGTAAAGGAGTACAATTAATGATTTTCCTTAAGCTATGGTTCGCCTGTTTGTGCATTCAATTGCTTACATGCACATCCCCAATTTATACATTAATTTAGAAGTGTACGCTTATTATGATTTGTTTGTTTTGTTATCTTCTAATATAGGGGTAAAAGCAAATGTTACTCACCTTTATGTATAAGATAACTCTACTTATCTCATGAAGCTTGCAACCACACAATACATGCAGCACTTGTGTTACTTACACTTAAAGTAAAAACACACACCCCTTGTTTAGATTCACTTTCTGTAGACTGCCTGCCATTGATTAAATGTATGATCAAGTACTTCAAAGCCGACAGTAATTAATGTGCTATTTGGAAAATATGTACTGTGAAGGCTTCAGTACTCTTACTTTGTTGGCATTTTATGTTTATTACAATGACTGAGACTTTTAACATAAAAATATGTATCTTTACTCTACTCCCTTTCACAGTACTAATATTTCTCTTTATATAAAGTAAAAGGAGGCTGCTGTTTTCAAAGCGCTATTCTGACTGGTGAGGGAGGTTTCCTTTCTTTACAGTTTCTCTTTAAATTCCCAAAACTTTATATCTCTGTTCAATACAATAAAGGTTCTTACACTCTTGTACATCTCTAAAAGTAAATCATGCTTTTTTATAGATATTTATATCACGTTCAATGCGTTTTTGATTGTGAGTCTGCCAATGGTAGCACTATATTGTGTTATTGCATGCTTATCTCTATGCAGTTAATAGTGCTGTTTCAAAAAGAATGCAACTTGAGGTAAACTGGTATTTCTGTATCACTGTAAGCTAAAACAAGTCCTCAGACTGTATTTATATTAACTTTTCAGTGCATGTGTTTTTTGTCCTTTACCTGCTTCTATTCCTAGTTCAGCATTGGATGGGGTAGCCAGGCAGAGCATTTTCATGAGCTAAATATGGTTTTTACATTTAAATTTGTTTTGGGCTTATTAATGTTACTGCTGTCCTAGAAGTCTCATTACTCGCCTACTAACATGTTGTGTAACAGCTTCACCTCTGCGATTTTCTGGTTTAATAAATATCACTAGCAAAGCCAGTAGGTGTGGCTTTAATGTGCTAAAGTGTGCAATCACAGGCATCCAAACTGCTATTTATTGCTATCCATATCAGTACTATTAATTGTAACGGCCTCAGAAGGATGGAAGGATGAGTAAGCCTGCCGCATTAATTTTGTTAAAACGATTTCCAAGATAGCAGCCTATGCACCTACATGCAGGCCCACACACATGCAGTCATCTTGGAAATATTTTGCCAAGATGACTGAAGCACTGCTTCCAAATGCAACTACCTTGGAATGTTAAAGTGATATTGAACTATTGGAAAGAAAAAAATATTGTCAATAGTTCTGCAGCCAATGCCGCACCTGTTAGGTTTTCTAATGCTTGTTTGGAACTGAGCCCAACACTAACAAACATTACTGAGCTTTCATGATCAGCATTTGGACGACAAGAACACCTAGTCTATGCACTATAATCTTCTAGAATCTAATAATTTTCACATTTTATAACTCATGATTATGAAAGCAGTTCTATCTTTTCTACATTTGGCATTTTTTGGTCTGCCTAGCTATATGTTCTGAAGTTTTCAAACATTAGGTAAGGGCTCTGAAGAATAATAAATTGGACTAATTTAAATACAATCGTACTAGATGTAATTCAAGTATGCCTGCCAGATCCTGTACATTCTGCTCCGGCGCATTGTCTTGAGCATTCTTCCTACCATTTTCTCTCACTTCTACTCTAGGTGATGCTTTTTTCACCTTCCTTTTTTCACTTGCAGTCAGAGATAATACCTCTTTTGAAGTAGGTGTTTCCTCTTGCTTGTCTGGAAATTGTATCCCCCACCCCTAGGTCGCCCTAACTATATTGTCTTACTGCAAGAATTGTCTCGCTGTGCCACAAAACAGAGTCTGTGCTTCTTGGAATATCAGTGTTGGACTTGGCAGTCTCTGCAGGGCCACCCCCAAACCTTCTGTCTTCACCCCTCCTGCTTTGCCTAATTTGTTTTTGTTGTCCTTAACCAGTGCTAAAGTACTTGTGCTCTCTCTTTTAAACATGGCAAAATTGGCTTACAACTGATTGGCATATTTAATTTTGTATGTGCCCCTAGTAAAGGGGAATACCATAAGCCCAGGGCTGGGAAGCTAAATGCTACGAGTGGGCCTGCTGCACTTATTTGAGCCACCCACTTCAATAGCCCCTTAAATCATGTCTCAGGGCTGCCATTGCAACCTGTATGCATATGTCACCCCTAAGGTAGGCCATACACAGCCCATTGGGCATGGTGCATTGTATTTGAAAGGTTGGAGATGTACTCTTAAGTTGTTACTGTCCTGATAGTGGAAAACTCACAAATTTGTTTTTCACCACTAGGAGACATACCTCTCCCACAGGATAACATTGGTTTACCTTATTACATTTAATAAGTGATAACTTTTGGTTCAGAGCAGGTAGAAATGTCATGTTTGGCTTCTAGGGAATTTCAATTTAAAATCCTCTTTAATTGTAAAGTCGAATTGTAAGTCTCAATTCTGAAAGAGACACTTTAAAAAAGTTGGCATTTTCTTGTCCTAACTGTTTGGTGCCTGCAGCTTGTTTCCTGGTCACATGACTAGGTGTTGTTGGAGATTGGCCTTTGTGTGTTCCACCCAGACAGACACACAATAGAGAGACTGGGTGTTGGCAGGATGAGCTAACCAAGGCAGGATGGGGCTGAGCTGTGCACAGCCCTACTTACATGTCAAAGACTCTGTCTCAGCTCAAACATAAAGAACTTAACACTACCCTATTGTGCCTGCAGACAGACTGGGACCATGGCAAGGAGGTAGAAATTTCCAGATACTTCTGTGGGAGGAGAAGTCCAGAAGTTTCTTCCACTTCAAAGGGGCACCAGGTATAAAAATAGGGCTTTCATACCCACTCTTCAGCTCACTTCTGGACCTGTAGATGGACGCTCATAGGACTGCCTGCTGTCTGTGGCCTGCTATGTATTTCAGAGGCCTGGCCTGCTACACCAAGAGGACTACCCTGCTGCCTGCAGCCTGTCTTGTGCCCTCAGCGGACTTCCCTGCTGCTTGAGACCTGCTTTCATGCTTGACCCCAAGACTTACAGAGTACTCCAAGGGGTAGTTGGCTGGCTTCCCAATGAGAACCTCAGGGACCAAAAGGTTTCAATCATCTTAACCCCACGTGAGCGAGTCCTGGGCCTCCATGGGGTGCTCCTTCAGTCCTGGACCCTTGGAAGTGGTGCTAACAGTTTCCAGATAGCCCAAATCCAAAACTTGCGGCTTTGAAACGTTTCTGCCAAAAAGTGCTCTGAAAACTGATAGAGAACTGGACCTACCTGCTCACTGATCCCCGGCGCATCCCGGCAGCTCCTGTGATGTTTTTCCCCACAGCAGCAAATCCTGTTTGGTGGCTCCTCGCAGAAGGGGAATCCAGACTTGTGAAGCCCTTGCCAGCTACCGCCTGCAGCTTCATCCCGGTGTGGAATTTTGACTTCCATAAAAGAAACTAAGGGCCTGATTTAGGTCTTGCCGGGACTCCCGTCGTCTCTTCATGGTAAAGGATATAAGTACTCCGTTGAGCTAACTGATTCCCACCTGCCGTATTTAGATGTGGGCTGGCAGATCTGCCATCCGCATCAACAGTCTGTTTTCTGTCACATATGTGACTCACCACCTTTGATGCGGCGGATTCCTCTGCTGGCTAATATTACTCCATCGCCATCAGGGTGCTGAGATAGTGTTAAACCTATTTTGATTTCTCAGTTGTGCTGGCATTGTCCTAAGGGCAGATTTGTGATGGAGTGAGTACATCGCGGGACGTGTTCCACATTGTACTATTGCTGTGGCTTTTGGATGGAGGCTAGCATCATGCACCTGATGTGTTTGTGGTGATGCGTCTCCCAGTCCCCCTTACCACTATACACTTTATACTATGTTACTGTTTAAAGTGCTGCATAAATACTTTACACATAGCCTCTACGTTAAGCCTGACTGCTTTTGTGCCACACTACGAGAGGGCTAAGCACAGGTTAATTTAGTGACTTTTTGTGGTCACCTGAAAGGGATTGTGGCTGTTGCTTGAGTAGGGTTTCACCCCCTTCAACCAACAAACCAATTTTTCACACACAAGATTTTACCATTGTAGTATTCATCAACTGTTTTCACATAGCCACAATAAATTCAACAGATTACTTCTATATTCTTACTGATGCATCCTGTGACATTCCCAAAGAGTCATTCCCAGTTTGATGGATTTACTCTTATAATCCTCATAGCAGTTCCTTTAAGCAAATCAGGGACAGCTGATCCTGTGAAAGTTTGCTCTTGTCAGGAGTAAGGTCTTAGTCATGATGCTTCATGCGTTTTCTCCAGAAAGTCTTTTCTCTGGTAAAGAGCCTTCTGCAACCACCCAGCTGCAAGTTGGAGTAGTGCAGTAAGATAGTACAGTTTGAAGTTTGAGAATCCCTTGTTCATACTGCAGCTTCACAATTCATGAGTTTCAGGTTAACTCTACTGTGCTTCCCTGCCCTGATCAGATCTTGTAAAAGATCATCTAATTTTCTAAATATCCACTTCAGAAGGAGAAACTTCATACCTTGGCCACACCTTTTTTGCTAGGGTCTTGCTGGCTTATAACAAATAAGGGTAGCTTAACGCATAAATCTATAGATTTCCTGTGGCCCTCCATGATTCTCCAGATATTAAAATTAATTGTGTTCTTCATTCTCTGTGCTATTTTATTCCTAGATATCTGAAACTGTGTGCTCTCTAGCACAATCCTTGGTGCATAATCCTTCACTACTCCCACCTCACAGAGAGTACACCTTTTATCTTAACTCTTTAGTACAAGAAACCTATCCAGGACAGAATGTTAGGACCAAACTTCATAAGATGGAGGACCTTTTTGCAGAAATTGTCAGGTTATTGTATCAAAGGTTTTGTCATTATCTAACAGCACTACTGCTGATTTATCTTCATCCCTGGACAATTGATTCATAACACGCTAGTGCTGTCTGAGTTTTAAGATTGTGTTTTATCATAGGATAAACCCGTTCTGATCAGAGTGTCTTATGCAGCCATTAACTTCACCGTTTAGTGTCATTATTGATATAGGGATATATGCTTTTCAATCATCTAGATAATTGTCTGGGTTTGGCACCATATGAATAAGTGCTTCTCTAGGTGTCAACAGTGTCTGCTTATCATCCGTAGTCTCCGTGGAGCTCCCTATTCTTTTTTTGCGCCAGCACTTTTAAAAGTATTCTCCCTCTTTGTAGATCAGGCATCACTGTAGTTATTTCTTTTCACAATAGTTGTGACTCAAGGATCTCCCTTTCGGACATGTCAGTTTATACACGCCTTCAGCAGTTATAACCAATCCTCTCTCTTCTATATCTAGACAGGGATATTGTACATATAGTGTTATTCACTATCTTTCAAAAGTGTTTGGGAAATCTGCTTACATGTCCTCAGTCTCCACATTTTCATTCACTATCATGAATATCTACTTTCTTCAATGTTCTTGCTTAATGACCAATGCATGTAACCATCCTATTTAGTCTCCCCGTTCTAGTATGTGTGAGAGATCTAAAGAGCACTTCATAAATATTGTTCTGTTTCTGTTTTTTATTTGTTCCTCACCTGTTGTCAAGCCACGCTTCAATTGGCATTTATTGTCATGTTGGTAGGAAACCATCCCTTCTAAGGCCATTCTGGTGGTATATGTCTTGCCCATGCAGGTCCCCCTCACTACTCCGTTCATGTTCTCTTATCCAGTGCTTAAAAGGCTGCTTGTAACCCTGCTGGCAGCAGCATAATATGTCTAATTCCAATCTGATTTCAGCTCTAAACATCAAGTCTTTGAATGTCTCCAACATTATATTCCAATGGTGACACATAATCATAGTCTGTAGCGTTTTTTAAAGTGCCTAGAGTAGTCAGTAAGGACTCTACCCAGATAAACCACTGGAAATCTATGATGCTCTGCACTAACAAGTAGGTAGTCAGAGTCTGTCTTGTGGTACATGTTGTGTGGGTCGAATAAAAGAATATAGTTTGCTTGGGCCTCTAGTGTTAAGCACGAGATTACAAACATTCTACAGTCCAAATACTAAGCAACACAACATATGCAACAGTGAACAATATTGCATGGATTGCCACTGCTGACTGAGGTGAAATGGCGTCCTACCTACCACAACATTGACTAATGATGCAAGCAATATTGCTCAGTCAAAGGAGGCAACAAAAGACCATATTACATTACATCATGGATTACCTATATAAATGATGTACATACATTGTTAATTCCTAAATGTTCCACAATAAAATCTATCTTACCCCTTACTTTTTAACCCTTTGTCTATGGATTATACTTTCCGACCTGTGGTTTGCTTTACTTCTATCATAGGCCACAATATCTCAATGCTTAAATTTCATCACAATATAAAATATTTTAAAAATGGAATACGGAAGTTTCTTTACAAACCATTCAATTGTCTCTCTTTTAATCTATTAGGCTACCTTGTATTGATTTAGAGGTATAGTGTACACGGATAAGAGGCCAAATACCATAAGGTGAATGATTTTGCACCCTTGAAAGGTATTAAACAGGGCCAGACACCAATTCTTTTGTAGGTCTCCAGTCTGGTTCCTGAAAACTCTACTTTGTTTTTACCAGACTTCGTCTCATTTGTGTTGTGGGCCCAGGGCCTGCTTCATACTAGATTTTAATGTTAGATGTGGGAAGACACTAGTAATTTCCATAGTGCACTCCCCTACACCCTCCCAGCTTCAGGAGCGCCCTGTAACCTCTCTCCCCTTCCCAACAAGTCGGTATGTGGACTTTGTGGCGTGTCAAACTTTCTGCAAATATCACAGTGCATGGTTATTCAACAGTAATTTCTGGCTAAGCGGCTGATTAAAAATGAACAGAAGAATACTACAGTTTCCTCTCGATTGCGTCCAGCAGAAATACCTGCTCTCAGGACAGAAGAATCGACTAGACAGCTCTGATGATAAAACATACGAGAGTACCTACAATGTTTTTTCCCAAAACAAGAGGGCTTTCATGAAAAATCAGCAGACCTCTGTGAAATTAGAAGACAGTAGTACAGTAAAGATGTGCCTCATTTACATGTCTTGTCCTATTCAGTTTTACAGTGTTGGCATCAAATGTATACTTTCCCAAAATGGATGTAGATGTCGACGAAACGACTTATAAATGTACTTCGTAAAAAATGTGCTTGCAACAAGCCACGTTTTCTTTCCTTTCACTCCATATTGTTCATAAGACATATGTGCACAGGTGTTCTGGCACCAAATAAATAATGTAAATGTTTTTTTTTTTTTTAATTCAGTAGGGCACTTCCAGATCAGACTGAAAATGTCAGTCCTCGTGTCCTTCCTCTGATGTAAAGGCACCTGCTGTGGAGTCCAGCAAAGGGACTGATCCATAGGAGAGAGGGCTGACCCCCAAACACAGACTTCATGCCGTCCTATCTCATCGTTGCATATGGAGTGAAGCTGTGTGCCAAACATGACTGCAGTAAAAGTGAGAAAGAGAAGGCCCTCAAGGCACAGAAAGATCACCAGAAGTACTATCATAGGAGGGGGTAAATTACTGTACACAATCCACTGTCCTCGGACACAGGAAACAAACTGCAACCCACAGAGAATGAGGGAATGAACAGAAATCAGAGCTAAATATATAGGAAATAGAAGGAAAAAACTGGGGTTTTTTTCGTCCACAAAATTGCTCACCCAGGGACAATGCTGAGCGATCTTCCGAATACATTGTTTGCAAATACTGCAGTGGTATGCTGGTTCCGGCTTGATACTGCAACACTTAGGACATGTACAGGTAACTGCTTCTGGTTTCAACTGCAAACTTTCCATGTACTCCTTAGTGGTATTTCCTTTGGCCACTGCCCCGGGCCGGTTAGCATAGTCCTCATATGTGATGCCATGGCTAGAACCCCCAAAGAGTTAGAAATAACCCCATTGATAATTGTGAACCAAAAGTCTTTGGATGACAGTAACACGACAACAGTTACAACGAAGTCTGCATATAGAACCAGCAACCAAGTCATCACGGCACAGACCATACCACATCATCTCCAATAAACCAAACCCTCTCCGTCATATCCGCTTCCAATGGTGATGAATCATAAATGTCATTTTCTGGGAGAAGAGGATGGTGCTCAGCATCTCGGAACCTGTGGCCAGACGACTGCATGATTTTCCAAACTTGTCCTTGCAAATGGTGTAAACACTATTTTGACATAGTTGCTTTGCCTCAGGCTTCCATGTTGCATGTAGTCATATCTCATGCGATCCCACATACAGCCGTCCAGCTCGCTCACTTGCCCATTGTCTTCCGACAGCTCCTTGAGCACTATCTGCAGCATCACGGCCCCTTCGGAGCCTCCAGCCGCCACCCTGAGTGGTATTTTTTTGTGTCGTGTTTTCAAGTTTTTACCTGTTTTGGTACTTCTAAATGCTTTACACGTTTTTGTAAATTGAATCTGTCTGCTTTGTGCCACATCTACAAGGGACGGAGCTCAGGCTTAAACTACTGAAACCTTTGCTAGACCTAACAAGATTATTGCTTGCAGTGGGGATGACTGCCCACCTCAATTAATAATCCACTTTTTCACAGCTCTCACTAGTGCTGCTTGCATGCTTTGCCGATAAAATGCAAACAAGGGATGTCTGACAACACACCATTTAAAGCACAGTTCAGGTCCCCCACTTAGGTTATTGCCAAACTGCAGTAAGAGACCGACACCCTGCAGCATATCAAAGAATTTTAAGAATTTTAACTTGAGGAAAACACATAGATTCTTACATTTGCAAATCAAAAACATTAAAAGTAGTGATGTATCATTTACACTACAATAAAGCCATAACAAAGGTATATGTCACAGAACAAGGACTTTTCTCCCCATGTAACAGGAAGGCAGGGAGTAACCAGACAGAGCATGAAGTGTAGTGGTCACTGTTCTATTTTGCCAGCTATGTTTAAATTAAAGAAAATAAAACCATTGGGGTCATTTAATCTTTTTAAAGACACATCTTCCAAAATGTCTTGACATGTTCCCACATGTTTGCTTTTGTTCATTTTAGCATGCTCTTCAGCATGAAATTGTCAAAGAGCAGTTTATTCCACAAGGAGGGAGCTTGATAGCTAAACGTTGTACCTTTCTATTGAGACTGGTGCAAAGCACAGATTTTATAGAGAGAATGGGGTGATGAGCCCAAGGCCCTGGTAGGGGCATTTCTATAAAATGCCTACCTAATGAAAAAGTGCTCTCTGCAAAAAAAGACTTGATGAACAATTGTTGAGATTTTGATTTGTATACGCTTCTTCCCTAGGCGCAAGTGAAGTTGAACTAAAGTCAGAGCGAATTGATCAGTCCTTTTGAGACAGAGGATTAGTCTAGCACCTTCCTGATCAGGCAGACCATGAATGCGCTCGCATTGTGATTCAGGGCGTGGGACCACCGACAGCTTGTCGGGCAGTCTTGTTTCCCACCAGGATCGCCATCCTAATCAGGCGCAAGGTTTGAAGCCAGGTGAGCCTGGTTAAAGACTCACTTCCCCCCCTTCCACATCCCATATGGTTTTACCTTAATATGCCGTGAAACTAACAATCAACTCCGAGTTGGAAATGCTTAAAGTAAGATAATTTGAGCACAGACACGTGTGCAGTGGCTCATCTACATTACAGGATATAGAGAAAAGCTGAAACACACCATTGCATGATCAGTTATTGGTTTGTAATTTAAAAGAAATAGGAGCTGTCTTTCTTCAGAGTCCTCCACTGGTGCAGTTGAATAGCAAGCATGGGAAAAAAAGGTTTGTCTAATTTTGATTCCACCCAGTGGTCGAAATGGGTATTATCTGAGGAGCTCGACATGCCCATGCTTTTTTTCATTTGAGAAAAACAGGTCCCCCACTTTGGGTGAAAAGAGACCAGTCCAGAGACAGTTAATGTCGACAGCTGAAATTATTGAGCTGAAATATAAAGCAGGGAGACTCCTGTACTGTGAAACCGAGGAAGTTGTGGACAGCTAAACAGGACTTGGAAGCACTTTTCATTCCTAAACCTTTTAGAATATGTTTAGCAATCTATATCATTCTGTGTGTAAAGCAAGTTTAAACTAATGACTTACATATTCACAGTGCTTTCTGTAGCAGATTGGGACCTCGTAGCATTAAACATACACGTCACTATTCTCCACTGCACCAACCAGAATTCAATGCTGTGACTCTCTGGTTACACACAGTTCTCTGCAGTGCATTAACTAATAGAGGTTTCATAATGTACCCTAGTACATTTCCCACTGATTAACTTAACTTGTATTTATTTTTCTTTTAAGCTGTGTGTCATACATAGTTATCTGAAGGTGCAAGACTGGAAAAAGCTACAGAATATTTTATTTTTTTAGCCACGCCTTTGACCCCGCCCCCATGCTCACTCACCTTGCCCTCATTGCGCACAGCATCACAGTTCCCTTACTTTTTTTACTGGTCTTCGTCTACTGATTCCACTTCATACTTCTTTTTTCCATCACCCTAAAACTCCTGTCTTTCTTACTCTCACAATTTCTTTTTCATCCCTGCTTTCGCCGCTAGTTACTCTTTTCCTATCTATCTCTTCCTCCTTCTCGCTCCTCTTTCAGCCTTACTCACTGTGGCTCAAATTCTGAGCTGGAGGTATGGGGCCCATATATCAGCACCTTATCCAATGCTTTGAGATCCCCTCCTCGTGGAAGTTAGTGGACATCCTGCCTATTTACATGAAGGGGGATTGGGCCAACCCAGATAACTAGCACCACATTAGTCTAATCGACTCCATTCAAAAAAATGTTTGCAAGCAAGTGTGGGTCCACCTGGAGGACTGGATTACTGAGGAGAGTCTCCTATCTGATTTACAGGCTGGTTTTAGAGCAAACGTTGGTACTCTAGACCAGGTCTTCTGGTTTGCTTGTATATACTGGTGTGAGGTAGTATTTAATGGGGGAAAGCTGTGTGTTGCCTTCGTGGACTTACGCACAGCGTTTGATCTGGTTCTGCAAGGGAAATTGTGGAAAGTACTGGACAACAGGGGTATCCCCCTTCTCTTTTGAATATCTTGGTGAGGCTCCATGTGAGAAATTTGGCTCAAGTCAGATGGGGAGCGGATCAGCAGGTGACCGTACCCTTTAGGGCAGTTCAGGGAGTCAGACAGGGTTGTGTTTTAGCCCCCATCCTGTTCTCTCTGTATATAAATGGGGTGATTGATCACCTCAGCAAGGAGGTGATGCACCTAAATTGGGGAGATGAGGGTGCCGGTCCTACTCTTCACCAATGATACCCTAATGATTTCAAAGTCTCCCCAGGGGCTGCAACTGCTGTTAGATCTTTTTTCTTCATTTTGTGTTGAGCTGGGCCTAGAGCTTAATAGCGCAAAGGCCAAATATATGGTTTATCTAAAAACAGGGCAACCCGTTGTAATAGGCAGATACTGATGGGCAAAACATGCATTGATCGGGTGTTTGCATTTTACTATCTATGTATCAGAATGACACCCAACCTGAGCTGGGCCCCCCAGATGAAAATGGTTCATTTGGTACTGAACCAAAAGACTGCAAACATAACAAAGGTCCATTGTAAGACCGTCTCCTTAAGGGTTGCCCCGGCCCTCGAGATTTACAATGTCAGGTTTAATCGATCTGCTTTGATTGGTGCTGAATTATGGGGCTCCTCTGATGCAAATAGTCTTGATATGGTGGATCACAGGTTTCTGAGGTAATTATTATCACTTCCCATTAGCACTCCTCTTACACCTCTATAGTTGGATCTTGCCCACCGGAAGATCTGACATAAAATGGAATGTAGATTGTTAATATTTGGTACTGGCTGTGGACTACTGCTGGAGTGGCATCCCATTGCGATGGTGCAAGAGATCTCATAGCCCTACCGGGCTTAGTGAAGACCCCAGAGTTTTGCACCATAAAATTGCTTTTGCCGAAGTTAGGTCTTGACATTTATTGGTCCTCTCCCGAGTTGTGTTCGTTTTTTTCTGAGACAAGGTTAAAAACGTGTACTGGGAGGATGTAGCTGTGGATACTGTGACTAAGAGCAAATGCAACCTCACAATGTATTTCATTGATTACAAACCTTGTATGTGTTATGGGGCAACCATTGATGAAATTTACAACTCTATCTTGTAAACTATACATTCAGTTTAGATATGGCACCCTTCCGGTTAAAGCCCTTAGTGCTAAATGGCATGATGAGAGGAAGGGAGAAAACTGGATCACATATTGTTTTTCTGCTCTCAGTACAATAGGCTTCAGGGCAAGTAGATTGTGCCCCTCTTCAAGAACATAGGCACCCGAAGCCACCTGGTTGCCTTTAGAATTCTGAGAACAAGTACAAGTAGACTCCATGTATTTGGTGTGCCAAAATTTCTTATGGCCTTCTTGATAAGGCGTACCAAGTGCTAATGAAATTATGTGTATGCGAGGTCGTTGTGACTCCATTCCGTGCACGGTATCTACTGACGTGGAATTGGCTTTGTATTTATAACCGAAAGCCAACCTGGACCTATTGCTTTTATATGTCATGTGAAGATCGTTTTAGCAAGTCATTAATTCGGAGACTGCTGCCTTTAGGAAGAGTTGCCTCCTTTAATCTTTAATATGCATGTTTTTTTTATTGGTATGTTTTAACTTTTGTATTTTCCTCTGTTTATCTTTAATATTCATGTTTTTATCCACTGGTATGTTTTACCTTCTGCAGTTCCCTCTTTGTTTCTATTTTATGTATTTTGGTTTTATTTTTTGTGTGCTTTGATGAGCTTTGTAATCAAAATAAAGTATTTGTATGGTATGGCAAACATAAGCGCAGGTACACTGCCAACCACCTGCAACCACCTGCACAAATTCAGCACTGTTAAAAGCCCGTTTTTAACTATAAAACGCATGTGAGACGATCTTAAAATTATGGGGGAGTGCGTCGGTCTTAAAATTATGGGGCAGGCCCACTCCCTGAGGAGGATGTAGGAATTTGAGGGGGCACAAATCAGTATTAAAGGTGAGGCTCTGACAAGAAAGAAGGCGTTAGACAAATGACTGAAAACGAATACCGTTTTGACAACATACTGGGCAGTATGCATTTTTAAACTGAAAAACTGAATCCCATTGCATTATATTATAGGCTAAATTAATTATTGTGAGAAAATAAATGGTATTCATTATTATAAATATTTGTCACAGACTCTTACGGACTATCATTCGCTGCGCATCTAGGTATGTGCTTCCTCACACGCAGTGTTTTCAATTTCACGTGTTGGAATCACTGTGAGGAAAAAAAACTGCATAATGATAGAATTTTTTTCACTGCACCCTGAAACTCCACTTGAATATTTCGGTTGTTCACGCGATTTTACACTGCCTTTACTTATTATGAGAAGCTGAAAAGCTGCTGAATATCTGGGTTCCTCTACATTTCTCGCTGTCATCGATATTTTAGTAAGCTTGTGGTATTTAATATTTTACATGCAAATTTTGAGATAATAATAGTTATGCCACTCGTGAGAGGGGGTAATTGTGGCGGACAGACGGGGGAGGCATACAAATGTCTGAGGACCACTGTTCTGGGCATTGACGTTTTGCCATCTCATGCCCCTTGCTACAGTGCTACATTTGCCGCTTGCAGGTATAAAAATCCGGCAACCTCCTTGCTCTGGTGGCGATTAAATTCACCATTGACCCTTGTACAATCATCACCATGCAGAATAACCATTGGCCCAAAGCAGAATCTGGACGTCAATCTCGGTCCATGATTGGTCATTATACTGTTATCACAAACTCTCCGCGGGCAATTGGATGATGATGTACGGCCCAGGAGGCTCACAATGGTCATTGGGCAGGAAGGCATGTTTTATCACTCTATGATCGCAGAGCATCACATAGCAAAAGCTGTATAAATAGTGACATTCACGACAACTTAAATATATCTCTGTTTAGCATGCTTGGATGACTTTTTAGTCCACTCTAAAAACCCGCCCATCTCCGATTTTTCCGACTTTTATTGCCGTAAGTGGAAATAAATAATATAGATACACATGTGATATCTTAATATGTTTATCTACAGTCCTGAAAACGGTGATATACTTGAACGGCAATCTTTTCGAGCCGGAAAGTGGCGTTGTTTTATAAAAAGGGGACTCGACTAAGTTGCCACCATCAACATATTATCACTGGTTTATCAGGGTGACGTCTGGTCCATCCACGGTCGTGGCCAGGAAAACGAACTCATTGTGCAAGGAAAGAAACTGCAGTGGCGTAATTGAATTATAAAATAGTAATCGTTCGGCGGGAGGCTGCACAGGACTTGTCTTGATCTCAGCGTCGTTTGAACGCAGCAGAAGAATGCGCGAAGAAGCGCGCGCGGCGGATACCCGGGGCAGGTGGTGACGACGCAGATGAAATAGAGGACAGATGGCACGTGGCGCGATCGCTCACCGTGTGCGTATAATGGATTGAGGTAATCAAAGTCCTCTGTGGATTGGCGCCTTTCTGCAGTGTACATCAAGAACTCCAGCGAAGCCGCTAGGAGATGATGCATGATTGAGACCCAGCCGGCTTTATACAAAACAAAAGCATGCCCGCCTGGGGAATTCTTTTTAAAGCTTCAAATTCCCGCACTAAAGTTTACTTTGTTGTTGTTCGCAAACCCGTTTCCACATTCAGCGTAAAAGAGGTACATTTCAACGGTGTTTCGTTAACAGAGGGTCGCGAAAAATCTTTAATTCCTGAGAAAGATAAATAGTTTGCGCACAATGCAGGAAACTGGCGGAAATACAGCCTGATACATAAATTAATATTATTATTATTATTATTATTAATAATAAAAATAAAAATCATAAGATATTATTATTAATAATAAATACTTGTTAACTTCAATAGCTATAGCGTCGACAATAATTAGATGACATATATTGCACGATGCAAATACGCCTTAACATTAAAGTTAAGGAGTATTGGTATTATGCAATATATGTTATCTAATTATTTTCGACGCCACAGCTATAGAGGTTACCAATAATGTATTACTATTACCATAATTAATAATAATAATAATAATAATAATCGGAAGAAGAAGAATGTTCGTGTTATTACTGGTATTCCTATTAATATTGTCGTTTTGGTTTCACTATCCTAGACTGGCTTGTTGCGGTTCCAAACTGAGCAGCTGCTAAACTATGACGGTTCTAGAGTTCACCAAAGATGATATTATTGGCCGCCTCCTTCTTCATAACCATGGAGAGGAGGTGGGAGACTAGTATTTAGTTGGTGAAAGCCAGAGCCAAAAGAAGAGAGTTACCTCTCTCCACAGCTCTACTAGAAGTGATTGTGATTCAGCGGTGCCTCTCTCCACAGCTCCACTGGAAGTGATTGTGATTCAGCGGTACCTCTCTCCACAGCTCCCCTAGAAATTATACTGATTCAGTGGTACCTCTCTCCACAGCTACCCTAGAAGTGATACTGATTCAGCGGTACCTCTCTCCACAGCTCCCTTAGAAGTGATTGTGATTCAGCGGTACCTCTCTCCACAGCTCCCCTAGAAGTGATTGTTATTCAGGGGTACCTCTCTCTACAGGTCCCCTAGAAGTGAATGTGATTCAGCGGTGCCTCTCTCCAAAGCTCCACTGGAAGTGATTGTGATTCAGCGGTACCTCTCTCCACAGCTCCCCTAGAAATTATACTGATTCAGTGGTACCTCTCTCCACAGCTACCCTAGAAGTGATACTGATTCAGCGGTACCTCTCTCCACAGCTCCCTTAGAAGTGATTGTGATTCAGCGGTACCTCTCTCCACAGCTCCCCTAGAAGTGATTGTGATTCAGGGGTACCTCTCTCTACAGGTCCCCTAGAAGTGAATGTGATTCAGCGGTACCTCTCTCCACAGCTCGCTTAGAAGTGATTGTGATTCAGCTGTACCTCTCTTCACTGCTCCCCTAGAACTGATTGTGATTCAGCGGTATCTCGCGCCACAGCTCCCCTAGAAGTGATGGTGGTTCAGGGGTACCTCTCTCCACAGCTCCCCTAGAAGTGATGGTGATTCACAGTTACCTCTCCACAGCTCCCCTAGAAGTGATGGTGGTCCAGGTGTACCTATCTCCACAGCTCCACTAGAAGTGATTGTGATTCTGCGGTCCCTCTCTCCACAGTTCCCCTAGAAGTGATACTGATTCAGCGGTGCCTCTCTCTACAGCTCCACTGGAAGTGATTGTGATTCAGCTGTACCTCTCTCCACAGCTCCCTTAGAAGTGATTGTGATTCAGCAGTACCTCTCTACACAGCTCCCCTAGAAGTGATGGTGGTTCCGCGGTACCTCTCTCCACAGCTCCCCTAGCAGTGATTGTGATTCTGCTGTACCTCTCTCCACAGCTCCCCTAGCAGTGATTGTGATTCAGCAGTACCTCTCTCCACAGCTCCCCTAGACGTGAGTGTGATTCAGCGGTACCTCTCTCCACAGCTCCCCTAGAAGTGAGTGTGATTCAGCAGTACCTCTCTCCACAGCTCCCATAGAAGAGAGTGTGATTCAGCAATACTTCTCTCCACACTTCCCCTAGAAGTGATTGTGATTCAGCGGTACCTCTCTCCACAGCTCCCCTAGAAGAGAGTGTGATTCAGCGGTAACTCTCTCCAGAGCTCCCCTAGAAGTGAGTGTGATTCAGCGCTACCTCTCTCCAGAGCTCCCCTAGAAGTGAGTGTGATTCAGCGGTACCTCTCTCCACAGCTCCCCTAGAAGAGAGTGTGATTCAGCAATACTTCTCTCCACACCTCCCCTAGAAGAGAGTGTGATTCAGCGGTAACTCTCTCCAGAGCTCCCCTAGAAGTGAGTGTGATTCAGCGGTACCTCTCTCCACACCTCCCCTAGAAGAGAGTGTGATTCAGCGGTAACTCTCTCCAGAGCTCCCCTAGAAGTGAGTGTGATTCAGCGGTACCTCTCTCCACACCTCCCCTAGAAGAGAGTGTGATTCAGCGGTAACTCTCTCCAGAGCTCCCCTAGAAGTGAGTGTGATTCAGCAGTAACTCTCTCCAGAGCTCCCCTAGAAGTGAGTGTGATTCAGCGGTACCTCTCTCCACAGCTCCCCTAGAAGAGAGTGTGATTCAGCGGTACCTCTCTCCACACCTCCCCTAGAAGTGATTGTGATTCAGCGGTAACTCTCTCCAGAGCTCCCCTAGAAGTGAGTGTGATACAGCGGTAACTCTCTCCAGAGCTCCCCTAGAAGTGAGTGTGATTCAGCGGTACCTCTCTCCACACCTCCCCTAGAAGTGAGTGTGATTCAGCGGTACCTCTCTCCACACCTCCCCTAGAAGAGAGTGAGATACAGCGGTAACTCTCTCCAGAGCTCCCCTAGAAGTGAGTGTGATTCAGCAGTAACTCTCTCCAGAGCTCCCCTAGAAGTGAGTGTGATTCAGCGGTAACTCTCTCCAGAGTTCCCCTAGAAGTGAGTGTGATTCAGCGGTAACTCTCTCCACACCTCCCCTAGAAGTGAGTGTGATTCAGCGGTACCTCTCTCCACACCTCCCCTAGAAGTGAGTGTGATTCAGCGGTACCTCTCTCCACACCTCCCCTAGAAGAGAGTGTGATACAGCGGTAACTCT
This sequence comes from Triturus cristatus, assembly GCF_964204655.1. NCBI lineage: Eukaryota > Metazoa > Chordata > Amphibia > Caudata > Salamandridae > Triturus > Triturus cristatus. Next base: position 509,736,949 of record NC_140588.1, read on the forward strand.
CTCCAGAGCTCCCCTAGAAGTGAGTGTGATTCAGCAGTAACTCTCTCCAGAGCTCCCCTAGAAGTGAGTGTGATTCAGCGGTAACTCTCTCCAGAGTTCCCCTAGAAGTGAGTGTGATTCAGCGGTAACTCTCTCCACACCTCCCCTAGAAGTGAGTGTGATTCAGCGGTAACTCTCTCCACACCTCCCCTAGAAGTGATTGTGATTCAGCGGTACCTCTCTCCAGAGCTCCCCTAGAAGTGAGTGTGATTCAGCGGTACCTCTCTTCACAGCTCCCCTAGAAGAGAGTGTGATTCAGCAATACTTCTCTCCACACGTCCCCCAGAAGTGATTGTGATTCAGCGGTACCTCTCTTCACAGCTCCCCTAGAAGAGAGTGTGATTCAGCGGTAACTCTCTCCAGAGCTCCCCTAGAAGTGAGTGTGATTCAGCGGTACCTCTCTCCACACCTCCCCTAGAAGAGAGTGTGATTCAGCGGTAACTCTCTCCAGAGCTCCCCTAGAAGTGAGTGTGATTCAGCGGTAACTCTCTCCAGAGTTCCCCTAGAAGTGAGTGTGATTCAGCGGTAACTCTCTCCACAGCTTCCCTAGAAGTGATACTGATTCAGCGGTAACTCTCTCCACAGCTTCCCTAGAAGTGATGTTGTTCCAGGGGAAGGCTGCGGAAGAGCAGACACCAACTGACCCCAGCGAATGAAATCGCTGTCTGCACCAAGCACCTCTAGCCCAGGCAAGTACGACCTCAGGAGGAGAAAGCTGCGGCCTTTCACTACCACTGTCTGGAGGGAGGTATGGAAACAATCATTGATAAACATCGTTTTGAAGGGTGGTGTTCAGAATGAGAGCTCCTCGGGACATCACTACTCACTGTAAGAAATGCGAGCATCAAGTCGTGCTCGAGGTAAGGAAATGACGCGCGGGTTCCGCGTAGTGAAAGTAAGACCTGTGGATGTGTCACCTTCTTTGCTAGTTAGATGTGACTGGCGGCGCGAGCTCCCGCAGTCCAGGTGTGTTTATGTAGTTCCCCTTCACGAAACAGGCAGTGCTGTCAATCAGGCCTCGCTGACCGCTCCGCCACTGTCGCATCGTCCAACAGATGCATCCAGGCGCCATCTTAATTAAGGAAGAGACAAAACGAACTCACCATCGACGCTGGGTGGCAGATGGTCCCTCAGAAGCACGGATTCCAGAAGACGGCAATCAACCACAGGCGCGGCGGCAGGGTACCCTGCAGGAGAATTAATGAACGCGTCAAAGACACGCTGATGGCAAGGAATAGAACTGTTTCTTAAACACAATTACTAGCTCGGCGACGTTAACTGTTGCCTGAACAAGAAACAGAAAGACTTGGCAAAGCTAGTAGGTGTGGCTTTTTTAGTGCATGCACAATCACACACATTAAGGTACCAATCTGAACACGTGTAATACATTCCGGAAACCAAGCAACCAATGACTAAAACATGAAGGCACGATGTACACACCAGCAGCATGCATGAAGGTAACACTGGCACGAATGCACACAAACACAAACGTTTCCCATGCACACTTAGACAACGTGCAGAAAGATACTCGAGCAGGACTCGGGTCGGCAAACATAGCTATGCCTTTTGAAAGCGACACACATTTTGATTTTTAAATTTTTTAATTTGATCATTTACTCGGTGCAGTGAGTACCCAACAATTTCTCTTAAGTTTTAGACGCTGCAAACCAAATAATTCCAAGCAAGAAACAAGCTGCAAAACACTACCTGAATAGGAACGTTTTCAGTGCCCTCGTAAAAGCCAAATGGGTTAAAGTGCAGAAGCGCAGAAAGATGACAGAGAAGTTTATCCCACAGTTTAGGATCTGAAAGTGTAAGTGACCTGCCACTTTAGCTTTCTTTCTTCATCATTGGAACATGTAAAATAATTAATTGCCTGAACCAAGTAAACCAACAAGAACACAGTGAACAAACAACAAGCGCAGAACAGAAGAGGTGGTTCATATAAAGCTTTGAGAACTAGACAAAAGCATCTTAGCAATATTCCCTGCTCAGCTGACCGCCAGTGAAGTTCTCTAGATTCACTACGAATATAATCCTTTTATTTCAGCTGCTACATTTTGACATGTTGTTTTTAAATTATAAAGCTGCATACTCCAGACAGAGATGCCCGCAAGAGAGCCCCAATATTATGTCCCATTCATTGCTATACAGCCACACGGTTAAGCCACTGATGTGTGGCTGTTTAAGTGCATAATAATTTGTGGATCATTCACATAAAAAAAAAAAATGAAGGACTTGGCACTTGGTGGTATTTAAAAAAGGACGGACGTACACGTTGAAACGCATAGGGATTAGGGTGGCTCATTGCAGTATATTTAAACAAGCATCGACATTGCCAATAGGTCTCGCCTTTGGGACCTTGTAAGTGTTTCACTGTTTGCATGTTAGTGAGAGAGCAGTGATCCATGCCTGCTGAGGTGCTCTCCGAGCAGCACAAAGTCTTCTGGGGAAGAGCGACGGGAGGGGGAGGAGGAGGAGGAGAGCCGGAGTGCTCTCGCGTTTCAGGGCTGGTGTCTCTTGGGAGCTGAGAGCAGAGTGCAGTTTTAATCAAGCACTGATGGCTCCTGCGGGAGGTAGGAGGAAACCTAAATATGCAATTTAAAAGTTAGGCGCCAAACTGGTGGCAGTTCAGACATAACAATGGTTTCTGGCGACTGGGAGGACAGGCATGCAGGGCAGGCGAGAGGCCGGGGAGGGGGGTGGAACAAATGAAGCAGGAGTTGCGGTAAGGATGGGCGTGGCCTATGAACATGAGTCACAAGTTTATCTGCATTTTATCTGTAACCTATGCCGGTATGATTGGAGGGAAAACAAACTTGAAAAATATGTTCAAACGTGCCCTTCGCCCAGAGCCAGCCTGGCTGCTAGCTTTGTTTTTGCCTCCCTGTTCAAAGGTAATCACAGCTTCACTTGTTGACAACATTGTGTGATCCTGGCCAGTGAGTATAAAGCTTCACCTCCCTTTCCCGATCCACTGGCTGCTTTGATATCGGGAAGGTGGCATATCGTACTTTTGACTTTCCATGATATGATCGTGAATGCAGTGAAGTGCACAGAAGGCGCGCTCACGAATACCAGGCTGTTGCTGCCGAGTAATGCAGGAATGGGCACACTTTCCTACAGAGTTAAACGGAGAGTGGAGATCCAAAACTTGCTATACTCAGGATGATCGAAAGAACGGGGGCGCAGGGGTGAGGGGCAGGGCAGTGATAAAATCGTGAGACCCTCTGAGGATTTGTGTTGCCCTTACCTTCTGCGCGCAGCTTCTGGGGGTGTTCCACCATGGTTGAGGGGCTCCTGGTTCCACGTTGCTGCTTCAGTCACTCGCTCTCCAGAAGATCTTCAGGGAGCTGTAAACAAAGCCCTCCTCTACGGTTGGAGCAGCTCGACTCCTTGGCAGTCAGGCAGACATAGTCGTTTACTACTGCCTGGTCTGACTCCACCCTCCTCTCAGCCACACCACCTGACACGCTTCTTGGAATGACCCTTGGCGCCTCGAGCCCTCTTTAAGTCGGTCACGGTGCTGTGTAATATTTGATAACGCTTAGGAAAATTAAAATAATGTATAGACAAAGTGAAAAAAAAGGAAAATATTTGCTGGAGGAAATAGAATCAAATAATGAAATAGACAGGAGAGAAAGGGAATGGAAACAGTGGCAGGGATTGAAATAGAAAGCTACAAGAGGAAAACAAGCCAGTGATTGGTGAGCACGTGCGCGCTGTAAGGAATGCAGCTGCTATTGTGCCCACCGCTGCACGCGAAAGGGATCCAGAACAGATGGCACCCTGCGCCGCAGCTCTCTCCCGAGACCTCTAGGCCATGGAAGTGAACGTTTTCAGGAAAGGCAGGACATGCACCCATCTTTGGTCAATTGCGTGCTTTTATTAACGAAAGCCACATGCAAAGGCCAATGGGATGTGTGGGTGGAGGCAGACCAACACGACTTCCAAGAAGTCTCTTGGAAGTCTGAAGTGATTCCAAGAGGCCTTCTCCTAGGTCAGCGCATGCGTGCTGCACTAGGCGAGACCTAAAAAAGACTGTGGTCCTTTCAGGCCAAAAAGAGCACAGTTTGACAAGTTGAGAGCACCCATATGCAGGGCTTTAAGTGGGCCTGGTCTCTCCGGATCTCAGACCCGGTAGTATTTTAAAACAGACATTGAAACCCCTATATTCATGTCCTTAACTTTACTGGGGAATAACTGACGATGTCTGAACAATTAATGTAATAAATATTCGGGTAACCAAGGTCAATGATTTACTTCTAGTTTTTATTTCACCAGTTTTATTGAATCTTGTACTCCTTTAGAGTGTTAGCTATTCCCAAGATGTTGTGTTATTGTGGGTTTTTTTCATTCAGCATATTACTCGTATATAGTGCATGCTTTAAAATGAGTTGCCTCCAGGTGTTTATAACAGCCAGATTGAGATGTCTAGATTTGAGGTTGAAGGGAGTGTGAGTCTCTCACAGTGCCTGTTAGTGGGCCAAAAGGGCTTTCACACTGCATGGTCATCCAATCCTTGGCCTCACTGCAGAACACATGCTGACAATCATCGTCAAAGTCAATAGACTTGTCTGGTTTTAGGTGTATGTCAGTTTTTATGTTATTATATCTGGATTCAATAATAGAAATCGCAGACAGACACCAAAATACAGGTTGGGTGACACACTATGAGATTAATCAAAATGTAGTTTACGTGGTTAAGCCTGTAACAACAGAGGCCACACTCCTTTTAGGGACCTCCTACTTTTTCATCCCACTTAAAGCGCTACCCATATGTTTGCACAAATGTGGTATTAGTCCAGTGCAAACCTAGCAACAGAGAAAACTTTAGGGACAAAAGCAAAGAGCATCAGTCAATCAGTGACTGTAGTGCAAGTTGGTTTTCGAGAGGGAAAGTGGCCATTTACTGCAGTGGGATGTGGTGTTTTTTAAAGAGATCAGTCTTAAGCTCTTTCTTAGATTGGAGCTGTGTTGACAGTCCTAACAGATACATGGGTGTTGTTAATGCAGAAAAGATGTAAACCATTAGAAAATGGTACTCTTGCCTCCTGCTTCTCTCAACGATGCAGTAGAATAAAATGTTCCAATATGTCAAAAGCAGTGGAGAGGCCCACAAGGATCAACCCCGCTGCAATTTCAATGGCTTCTTTTATTTTATAAATGTTTTTAATTATTTTATAAAACATAGCACTCACAAATAAATGAGCCTTTAGTACATCAAGTCACAGTTAACATATTGTCGTACTTGTACAATAAAAGTTTAATTTCTAGTCGGACATCTATATTTACTCCTGCGAGCATCTCATTTTCATCTCTATCTCACTAGTAGGTGAAGTACACAGTTCACTTTGGTACATGTTCCATTTGCCCCTTTTTATTATCTCATGTCTTGGGACATCCTCTGGATTTAAACACCTCCTTTTCCGCAATCATGCATTTATCTAGCTCTTTTGCCCAGCTCCCAGAAGATAGCACCCCAGCCGTCCCCCAGTTCATTGCTATCATGCGTTTCACCAGTGTGTAGCCCAGTGTGACCCATTGTTGTTCCACCCCGGTAAGGTCTGTTGCCTCCCATATGTTAAGGGGCCCCAGTTGTGGTGTCATTTTAATCTCATTACCTTTGGCTCTCTGCATGTGGCTCCTTTCCATAAGGCCAGTATACCTGGGTTCAATGGCTTCTTTAAGCCACATTTCTGCATTATCCGTAATCATCAGAGAATCCTTCCCTCATTTAGGGTGGCAGCCTAGCTGTCTTGGAGAGATGGCTTCTTACACTTATGCAGATAGGTGTTTAGCAACCAACTTCTGTAACATTTTTCATAATGCTGGTTGGAGGGTGACGGGACAATAGCAGGACCAGAGTTCACTTTTATGACAGTGTAGAAACCTGTCCCCTTTTCCACAATTCCAGAATACTCAGCTTGATGGGAAAAGGTTTTCCTGGTTTCCGTTTTGCACTCAAAGAGGCAAGGGTCCTTTGGAAAATCCAGTTTGATATATAAAATTCTCAACTTCATCCTTAGCCATTTGGTTAAAGGTAGACTTACTACGTTCATGACTCACCAGAAATAATAGGCATCTCATGGGTAATTATCACCACCATCAAGCTGTGTTGCTAAGTTCTCTTTGGTACTATAAGTAGTAATGTCTCCACATGAGTCAGTATAAGTAATAACTGCCATTTGACAGTTTGCCTACTTAGGGGGTAGGAATACTACGTCTCATAGCAAAGTACAGTTGTAGTCTATAAGGCAGGGCAGGTAATAGCAGCCCTTGCGAGATAGGGTCACATGCAAAGGCCAGTGCTTAATTTGTGCCGCTGTTTTCCGGTGCTTAGCACTGGCACTTATTTCTCAGGGCCGGGTCTACGTATGAGGGGGACAGAATTAAACATTCATAAACATTCAGCAAGGGGATTTCAATTTGATGCACACTGAATGCTTCCAATCTAACCTGGTCTCCTCGTTATGTGGGTCCTGTCTTGTTTTGGGCTCTTCTGCTAAGTCTTGCGCTTGTTTTTACTTTTAATCAGGCTAGGGTTGGGTCAAAGAAACACCAGATCACCGAGGCAGGTGAAGTGGTAGAACCCATGCTTTGCGTGGAGAGCACTAACTCCTAGACCAGCCAAGTGGCTGATGCCATGCACTGGAAGGGCCAACAACAACCATACTGGCACAAGAGCAAAATAACAGACACCCTCAGAACCATGCACATGCAGAAGTATACATGTGCGACGGCAGAGTCAGGTGCTCTACCCACAAACTGGGCTGTGAGTTACTGCGGTGCCACCTAAGCTCTGCTCTCCACTCACCCGAAGTTTGTAGTCACCCAACCTAATTCAAAGCAGATCCCAAAATACCAGCAGGTCTGAAAATTATTTTATTCACGTGCCCTGGACAGTGCATGCAGTTGAAGCAAACGGCAGAGAATAGAAACTGAAACCGTTCAGCACAACTGCTCACTCGCACCTGGCATTAAATGCTGCTCACTACTGGCATGCGCCTCTGCACAGAGATCATTCTTGCAGATCCAGGGTCACTCACGTAAAGCACTCCAATACCTTCAGTCGAGATGGCGCTAAATAAATCTGCAGGGGCAAAAACGTGATGCAGGTTTTGAGCTTGAATCCCTTATTTCCACTCCCCCTCCCATCCTCCAAAACATGCAGAGGGTTCTTCTGAGACACTACAGCATGCTTCTCAGGAGCTTTACGATCCGGGGTACCATTTCATGCCAGGTGTGATGTCACTTTCAGTGCACAAGTTTGAAGCTGTACCGGAAAATATGTAACTCTCATAGCGCAATACGTTTTGAATGGGGGGATGCGTCAAGTGTGTCGCTTATGTGGTGATATTTATTGGTGGTAAATGGGTAATGGGAGCATCAGGGCCGGGTCTACGTATGGGGGACAGAATTAAACATTCATAAACATTCAGCAAGGGGATTCCAATGTGATGCACGCCGAATGCTTCCAATCTAACCTGGTCTCCTCACTACATCCAACAACTGCCATGTCAGTGTGCTGTACGTGGAGATGGTGTTTTTTCCTTGTTTTCATGCCATTCACGCAGAGGGCCTACACACAGTCTTTCCATGGCTGCTGGGCTGTCTGTATCCCGGTGTGGATGGTGCCCAAGCAGGGCACATGCCACACAGGAGAATGAGCTACTATTAGAATCAAAACTTTGAAAATCTGTGAGACATAGTGTAGGCTGCAATTCTTCCAACTTTGGAAGGGTGAGTTTCAAAAACCCAGGAAGTAATAGAAAAGATGAAACACTTCAGATAGGTGGCTTAGGGAGTTAGTATTTCCATTAGCCTAAAATAATTCTAGGCACAGTTCAGAAAAAACCAGGAAAGTCAGCAATTTCCAAGTTATATGATGATGGAGAGAGTGCCTGGATGCAGGGTCTGGTGAGTCAGTGGAGTAATTAATTCATTGCATCATCTGTGTTTGGCTTAAGTTCGAAACCTGGCAAGGGCATGCAGGCCTTCATCCTCGAGATCGACAATATAAGTATTCTTGAGTTGGAAACACAGGACTGAGCAGGCGTTTCACAAAATACACATTATGAACTGGAAGCAAGCAAGCAAAACAGTGAGAACAGAAGCAAGACAAGTTGGTCCTAATGGATGATAGGAGGGGCATAGTGATCATTGGTGCAGCCGGTGCAATGTACCTGATCCCAGAGGTGGGAGGTGCCAGTCTGGCTTGCACCAAGTGATGATATTTCAGAGGGTGCCTCTGCCCAGGACGTGCAGTCCTGGTCTCATCAGTGGCCCCTAATGCTGCAGCTCAGTTTAGGAACCTACACAACACTGGTGGAAAAATGTTGGAAGCTCTGCTGAGGCACCTCATGCCTTCTTCCAGCTCTCCCTCTTCGGCCACAGCACAATAAACCCACACAAGTATTCTGCTCATTCCAAAGCATCAGCACATCCCCAGCTCTCTGCCAGTGCTGCTCTCTCCTGATCGGTAGTTCTCACTGGCTGGGCAGTGGCCCTTCACTCACAGCTCTGCTGTGCCACCTCTGCCTCGGGCCTTCAACTGGCACTTTTATCTTTTAGCAGGAGTACCAATTGTGATGCCACAAAACATCCTTTGATGACATAATACCTTAGCACAGTTAATGAATTGCTGTTGTGTGTCTTGGACAGCACAGTTATGCTTTGGTGAGACAGGCCAAAGAATGATACAGGCCTGTCACCCCTCAACTTTACATAAAGAATTACTGTATAGGTAATAAAGCACAGGTGTACTCTTTTCTTGCTCTCCCTCTGTATCTGCTTTTCTTTCTCCTCCTCACACCTTATTCAATCCCTTCTTTCCACTCTTCCTTCACTATCTGCCATTTGTCCATGTTTCCTCTTAATTGTCGCCTTTTCAAATACCTCTCTTTGCCTTTCACTTTCCTTTCACATTTTTCACACTGTCTGCCTTTCTTCCCTTGCCTTTCTCCTCTTTCCTCTTTCCATTTTTCATTCTCATCGTGTTCAAATTCAGTCTTGCACTCAATCTCTGCATCTCTGCTTTCTGCTTCTCTTCACATTCTTTGTCTACTGTATCTATCTTTGCCTTCAGACCTCTCCTCCTTCCTCACTCTCTCTTTTATGCTTTTCCTTCTTGAGCATATTATTTATATTCACTCCAGGAATCTGTGTTTGATGTCAGGGCCATAAATTTAAATCTTGGTGTGGCCACTCAGTCTTCTTTCTTTCTTAGGTTGATAAAATGAATGCCATTGAGCTGGATAACAACAATTTTAATTCTGTGTCAAGGCCCCCTCTGGTTAATATGTGCTTTACAAGCATAAATGGTGTTTTAAGGACGCCAATATGTATTTTAATCTTTTGTTTTTCAATTTCTTTGCAGTATTGACCAGCCCTCTGTCCCTCCATGACCCAGTTCCTTTTATACACGTATCCATTCCCCTGACCTCCTTTCTTTCCTTTGCGCCATCTTTTTCTTTCCTTGTTCTCTTCCTCAGCACCTCTAGCCATGCCTCCTTTCCTCTTTCCATTCTTGCTTCCTTACACCCTCATTCATTCCCCATCCTTCCTCCCTCCCTTTGTGCATTTCTTCTATCGTCCTCCTTCGTTTCCTACTTTCTTTTTTTCAATTCTCCTCCCTTCTTCCCTTCTTTACTTCTTTCTTTTCTTACCCTCAACCCTTCCTTCTGCTTTTCTTCCTCATTTCCTTTTTTCTTTCAAGTCATCCATCACATATCATTCACTTCCTTTCTCCCTCATTCCTTCTATCCTTTCATGTCTTCCTTTTACATTCTTTTCTTATTACCTCCTCCTTTCATCCATTTCTCATTTAATTCCTCACTCCGATACTCATCTTCCTGCCTGTATTTGTTGCTGTCTACTTTAATGTATTCCTTCCTTCATCCATTCCTTTCTTTTAAACAGCACATTACAAGGACATTCTCTTTAGTTTATTAAGCTGCCTCAGGTCCTCAAATGACCCTACCAAATCTGCATTTTGAGATTTACATACATTTTCTCATTTAAGTTCACTTTTAAGTTGTTGTCATAGGCTTTGCATATGTTATAATATGTTATGTTACAATGATTCATATAGTGTACTAATCACCTGAGAGGGTATCCATGCCCTTGGGCAGGTGTGTAGGTGTGAGGTTTATGTGAAGAACTAGGTCTTCAGCTTCTTGCGGACCTCAAGAAGTGAGAAGATAGCTCTAATGTGTTTAGGCTTATGGATGTGGGTGGGGCTAATAAGGGAAGTGGGTGGAGCCACTGGAGGTTGTTGGCAGAGCCGGGGAAGTGGGCATGGCCTCCTAAAAAAATGTGAGCACCTGCACTTCATATTTCACAAATTAAGCACTTGTCCTGTGGCCAACCCTTTCTGTGCTTTGCTAAAGCACACATGCAGTAAGGTTTGGCCACCTGTGGAAATTTGGCCTCGGAGCCTGGTTTTAGGTAAGGCCCTGCAGCCAACCCCCAATTTGCACAGCTGAAGGCAATGTGCAGCAGGGATGGCCATGCCAAAGGCCAGGCTCTACAGTTAACCCTCACTATGCACAGCTGAAGGCAGTGTGAGCTGCTTACTCTCAGAAGGTTAGGAACATGGTTTAGTCCTGCAGCTAAGCTCCAACTTTGCCAAAGGCAGTGTATTGGTACCTCCGGTGTTATAATTTAAGATGTCATATATAAGTTTATAAGTAAGCCTGGGCGTTGAACTACGCTCCGTTCGCGGAGCTTGGGAAGTGTAGGCAACTTCGCGATTCGCATAGAGCGCGAAGTTGCAGATTGCTACGCAATCTAGCGCGTAGCGTAGTAGTTTTGCTTCCTCGCGCGCTCAATATTCATTCTCGCGCGCGGTAACGTCTTACCGTGATTCTGCGATCGCCAACTTGCTTTTCTGTCCGTTCGCGAGCGCTACGAGATTTGTACTATGGCTGCCCAATCCCGCGAGAGTGTGCGAACGCAAACACGTCATTCGGGAGCGCGAGCTGACTTCCAGCGGCTGTCTTGGTAAGATCGCGATCCCGAACATGTAAAAACTACAATCTGGCGAAGAATATCTCTCGATCTTCATAAAACCTTCTCTAAAATGATCATTTAGCTCATAAAACTCCTCAGATTGTGATTTTGCTGTAGTCTTTTGTGTAAGGAGGAGTCCTTTAATTTTTTAAACTCTTTTTTTCAAGAGGAAGGAAGTGCCCCTGAGTCTACAACTTCCTGTTCCTGTCCAGCAGGCTCCTCCCAGTGCTTTGTGCATGTGCTGTTCACTTTCATTTGGATTTGGAGCCGGAAGGATCACTTTTTGTGCCTGTCTGCTCATACCATTGGATTGGATTTATTTGAGGACTTTTTGATCTGAGATTTAATTTACTACAAGTAAGTTGGAGAATTGGTGTGTTTGTTTCATTGGGGCTTGTATTTGTATTACCTATATTTTTCTGGGTTTTTCATTGTTTTTTAAAATTATTGTTGTGGCGGGTGGCCTGTGCTTTCAATAGGGGCCTAGTTGTTTTTCTCTGCAATTTCAGCCAGTAGGGTACCCATGGGTTCATGTTTCGTGGTGTCTGTAGAATTTTCAACATCATGTAGGGCATGGATGGCATAGGATTATTTGAAATGCTAAATGTGGCTGTGGTGTATTTCTCTGTTGGTGTGTGTGTGAAATACCTTTGTGGGATGTGTGTGCTTGATGTGTAACTTCTTTCCAATCCTTTCGTAGCCCTGTTCATTTTCATTTGTGGATTAAAGCGGTGTTGTTTAGCAGGCCTCCTTTGTCCGGTTATATATTATAGGCCTGCTTCAGTTCATTGTTTTCCATAGCCTGTTGTGACTGTGAGTGCCCATGTGGCTTGTGGCAATTTTGTGGTGGTAGTTTAGTAGTGTGTGCTTCTTTTTCCATAAAGGCCTGTATTTCTTTTCTTTGTTCCCCTTGGATTATGCTTGTTGTTGTGTCCTCCTGGCCATGTGTGTGGCGGCCATTTTGTTAAGGCAGGCATTGTGCTTTTGCCATAGGCTTACATTGAGTGTTCCAAGCTTGTGGCCTAGTCCGCCAGTAGGCCCAGAGGTAGTCAGCCTCAAATCTTTGGTGCGTTATTTAAATTTACAGTTTGTGTTGTCTGTTGATTTTCTTTTACACCATGGATGGCTTTGGATTTTATTGCAAAAGGTGTTTTTTGGGGTGGAATAGCATTTTTTGGGTGTGTGTTAAATAAATAGGGCTTTTTAGGCAGTATGTAAGCTTAGGGATTCAGCTCGCGTACTTTTGGTAACTCTGCACAGCGCGACAACGCGGACTTACAGTTTTCGTCATTTTCACGCTCGCAATATGCGTGTTCGCGCACGCGATAAAGCCTTTTTGTACAGTTTGCGATCCCGAACACGCAGCTTTTGCAATCTGGCAAACAATATCTCGCGAGCAACATAGATCCTTCTCGAAAACGCTTTTTTGTGCATTTCTGCTAAAGAAACTCCTCAGGTTGTCATTGAGCTGTAGGTTTGGAGCACGGAGAAGCTTTTATTTTTTTCAAAATATTTTTATGAGAGGAAGTAAGTTCCACAGACACTAAAACTTCCTGTTCCTGTCCTTTGTAATCACTTTTTGGTTATTTGTGGTGGGTGGCCTGTGCATGTGTGTGGCGACATTTTAGGAAGGCAGGCATTGTGCTTTTGCCATAGGCGTACATTGACTGTCTTCCATTTCTTGTTGTTGTGGGTGTGTGGCGGCCATTTTGTGGAGCCATCCAAGCGGTGTGCTTGCTTTTGCCATTCTGTTCCAAGCTTGTGGCCTAGTCTGCCTGTAGGCCCAGAGGTAGTCAGCCTCAAATCTTTGGTGCGTTATTTAAATTTACAGTTTGTGTTCTCTGTTGATTTTCTTTTACACCATGCATGGCTTTGGATTTTATTGCAAAAGGTGTTTTTTGGGGTGGAATAGCATTTTTTGGGTGTGTGTTAAATAAATAGGGCTTTTTAGGCAGTATGTAAGCCTAGGGATTCAGCTCGCGTACTTTTGGTAACTCTGCACAGCGCGACAACGCGGACTTACAGTTTTCATCATTTTCGCGCTCGCAATATGCGTGTTCGCGCACGCGATAAAGCCTTTTTGTACAGTTCGCTTTCCCGAACACGCAGCTTTTGCAACCTGGCAAACAATATCTCGCGAGCAACATAGATCCTTCTCGAAAACGCTTTTTTGTGCATTTCAGCTAAAAAAACTCCTCAGGTTGTCATTGAGCTGTAGGTTTGGAGCACGGAGAAGCTTTTATTTTTTTCAAAATATTTTTATGAGAGGAAGTAAGTTCCACAGACACTAAAACTTCCTGTTCCTGTCCTTTGTAATCACTTTTTGGTTATTTGTGGTGGGTGGCCTGTGCATGTGTGTGGCGGCCATTTTTGCTTTTTGCATAGGCCTCCAAGCTTGTGGCCTAGTTTAATAATTGTGATGACCACCCACCAGATACTAATAAGTTATATATTATATTATGGATCTTTTGACTGATGTTCTTCTGGCTTTTTTGCTTTTAGGTGCACAAAAGACAGAGGAGGTGTGTTATCATCATCCACTGTTGTGGTGCCAGACCGACGTCCTGCTGCTATACACAACGTGACGTGTGAGTGACCTGACCAGGCATCTCTGCAACTTGTGCAACTGAGTGCTGTTTTGACATCTGTTGAAGATGCCCCCAAAGCAAGCAGGTAGCAGGTCCTCCGGTAACAAGAAAGTTGCCATGGAGAAGAAGGAACAGAAGAAGAAGGAAGTGTTACTTAAGACTGGTGTGCCTCCCAAAACCTTTTTTGGTACACCAAAAATGACGCCTGCATCAGTGGTGTCGGGGGGCCAAGCTGGGGGCAGCACCTCCACATCAGTGGGCCCAACCCACCAAGCCAGGCCCAAGCAGATGAGTGTGGAAGAGGTAGCCAGCCTTATGGTGGAAAGCAGTGATGCTGAGCCTGAACTCAACTTATCGCTATCTCAAAGTAGTACACAATCAACGCAGGAGGGAACATCATCAACACAGCAGATAAGTGGTCAACAGCCACAGCCACCGCCTGCAATAGTAGCTATTGTTCCTCCCGAAGTAGGGGCAGTTCAGGAAATTGAGCCTCATGCAGAGGAAGAAGAGGAAGCCACTCCTTTAGAAGTTCCATTGGCTTCCAAATCCCCAGCAAGGAAAAGAAGAGTTAGTACATCAAGTTCTTCACCAAGCCCCCCCTTCTGATGATCTAGATGCCACTTGGAAGCCACAAACTGAGTCTGAGAGGGAAACACATCACAAGAGCAGGCATGGTAAAAGGAAGGTTCCAGAAAGCCTTACACTTATGGATGTTGATGTAGAAGAGCAGGATGATGATGATGATGATGAGCCAGTCATCACAAACATCACTCCCGGGCCTGAGGAGATAGAGACCAACATTTTTACACTATCCAAAATGGATGCGAGGGATGTAGCACGCATACCTCCAACACAGGTAACACCAACACGACCTCCAGCTTCCATATTGGCATTGTTGGTATTGTTCTGGGGGAATTGGTTGAAAGATTAACATCTGTTTTTTAAACTTCGTCGTATGTTCTTAGTATTTTACTCGGAGCTGTGTGTAATGCTCCTTTAGGACCATTTGTGCAGGGCAGGTCACTGGCCTCAGCTCTTCCCCTGACACACCCCCCTCACGTGACTCCGAATCGGCATTATCAGGAATCGATGATGCGTCCGCGCAGCGGACGCACGCAGCGGGAGCGCCACGGGCGCGCCAAAGGCGAGCCCGTCTGCGCCCGTCCGCGCCAGCTCCGGGCCCAGGGCCACCCCCCCTGGCTGTGCAGACCCGGCCTACCAGAGCACTAGGTTATATTATTTCCACTCCCAGTTGATGGATCTGAACTCAGGGACCCCTAGTGATAGGTGCTTATGTTTGCCCCCTGCTACATGTCTCATATCCATACCTGCCTCATGTCCAGGCTGCAAATTTGCTCCCCCCCGTCCTTCTCCTGTAAAGCATACTACTGTCCCAGGTTCCACCACAATTCGCCACATCCGAGCTGCACTCATTAATGCCCGCTCTCTCCTGAGTCACTGTTGGGAAATAGGGGATTTTATCACATCTCAGCAGCTTGATATCTTGTTCATCACTGAATCTTGGGGAGATGTCTCCTCGGGCCCGGATTTCTGTTCAGCCAACCCAGACGGCTTTTGTGTGGTGAGACAAGACAGAACTACGGGGAGAGGAGGTGGCTTAGCTATAATTCATAAAGCTAACCTAAGAGTCAAAACTGACCCTCTAAATCGACCATACTGTGAAGCGTTTTTTTTCGCAATTTCACTCAACCACAATCAGGCCTTTAAAGGGATTTTGTTATATCGTCCCCCTGGCCCCCATGCGCGCTTCCTTCTGGCCCTGGAAGAATTTGTAGAACTCTCATTAAGCCACCCGAACTTTACCATCTTAGGTGACTTTAATTTCCACCTAGAGGACCTTGAGAATAAAGACACTTCCCAACTAATAGCTGACCTTTATGTGGCCGGCTTATCTCAATTGGTAGACGTCCCCACACATCAAGCTGGACATACGCTGGACGGGCTGTTCACCAATAACCCCAAGCTCTCCCTATCTTCGGTGAGTCCTGTGGTATGGTCGGACCACTCTGCTGTAACCTTTTCCATCCAGGCTAACAACTGCAGCCTCTCCAAACCTATGCCCCGTATTCCCATCAGCTATAGAGCCTGGAAAAATTTGGACCACTCACTTCTCTCCCAGACTCTAGTAGACTCCCGGTTCGAGGCTTCCCCTAATCCCAGCGTAACGTCCTGCAGATACCAGGAATGGATTTCTGATGCGGTGAACCATGTGGTCCCAGCCAAATCTTTTATCTCGAATAGGGCATCACCATCTGTTCCATGGTTCACAGACGATCTTCGCTTACAGCGTCAACACTGTAGGAACCTGGAAAGACGGTGGCGAAAGCACTATAATCCTGTTGATAGGCAGACTTATAAAGACGCCCTAGCATTATACAAAAAATACATTGTAAAATGCAAAAGTATTTTCTTTTCGGCCCAAATTGAATCAGCCCAAAATTCAGCTAAAAAGTTGTTTCAGGTAGTTGACACCCTGTCCAACGCCCCTACAGGTCCTCTGACGGAACCCTCTCAAGCTCTGTGCAATGCGTTGGCCAGTTTCTTTTTCACTAAGGTCTCCACGATCTACTCATCTTTCTCCCTCTCTACTAGTTTTGCTGCCCCTGATTCCCTTTCTCACACGCACAAGTTCACCAACTTCCTTCCGGTCTCAACTGAACATATCAGTAGGTTGGTCACTTCCATCAAGTCCGGCTCTCCGTTTGACCCATGTCCCCCCGCGATATTAAACACTCTTACTGAAGTCATAGCACCTCCTCTAACGGATCTATGTAACTCCATTTTCCATTCAGGTACCTATCCGGAAATCTGGAAAAAGGCAGTAATCAAACCACTTTTGAAAAAACCATCTCTAGATCCCACTGACTCAGCTAGTTATAGGCCCATTGCCTGCCTACCTTTCCCTGCCAAAATATTTGAGTCAGTTATGAACCTGCAATTATCTGAGTTCATCGACCATCACAATCTATTAGATGATACTCAGTTCGGGTTCAGGAAATATCATGGCACAGAAACGGCCTTGATAAAGGCTACCGATGAGATCAGGTCCATCATGGATCAGGGGGGGGCCGCAATCCTGGTACTCCTTGATCTGTCCGCCGCCTTCGACACGGTCGACCACTCCATCTTGGTCGACTGTGTCGCATCCATGGGGGTCACGCATTGCGCAAAAGATCTCATTGCCTCGTTCCTGGCTAACCGAACTCAAGCGGTGAAACTGGGTAACTTCTACTCACCCACGTTCTCTCTCCCTTGCGGGGTCCCTCAGGGATCCTCGCTGAGCCCCACATTATTTAATATATATGTGGCGGACCTGGCGAGGGTTATAAAAACTCACAAGCTGCGGCTAACTACCTATGCGGACGACACCCAACTGGTGCTGGCTGTTCAAAAAGACGGTCCCGCAGTCGCCACTAAATTCCAAGAAGGGATGATGGCCATCAGTTCATGGATGGCGTATAACAGTTTAAAATTGAACTCGGACAAGACCGAGGTGCTGACCTTTGGCAGGCCTTCTCCTGAGTGGTCTTCGATCTGGTGGCCCATTGATATGGCCCCCCCCACTCCAGTGACCAAGGTCAGGAATCTCGGCATTATGTTCGATAATAAACTGTCGTTTAAGCATCACGTCAACGCTGTGGCGGCATCCTCCTTCCACATGCTGAGAAAAATCAAGAAGTTACTGCCATACCTTCCCTCAACTACAGGAAAAACCTTAATTACCACCCTTGTTTTTTCAAAAATGGACTATGGCAATGGCCTCTTCCTTAATGCTCAGGAGCAGGTACTGGCCAAGCTACAATCAGTACAGAATGCGGCAGCCAGATTACTGCTCAATGTTCCATTTCGTCATCCCACATCTGCGCCCTTACACCATCTGCACTGGCTTAAAGTAAAGAGTCGGATAAAGTTCAAGGCTCTATGTATAGCCTATAAAGCTATCCATGATTCAGGACCTAAGTTCCTGAAGGACGCTCTCCGAATCTATGTTCCTAATAGAACTTTACATTCAGCCTCTACGCACTTGCTCCCGGTACCACGCACCAGAACTTCCACATGGGGAGACAGACGCTTTCTGGTAGCAACTCCCAGGCTGTGGAACTCCCTTCCATTGGCTATAAAAACTGCCCCCACCTTCATGATGTTCCGCAAGCTCTTGAAGACTTGGCTATTTAACCAGTAACCCCCTCAGATATTTTTGTTACTAGGATGTTCCACATGCGCCGAGACACCCTTGGGTATTCGTGCGCAATAAAAATCTCATAAACATAAACAAACATAAACATTAGCAAAGGGCCGGCAGCGTCCTACATCCAGCACAACAAGCACCACCTCAGCAGAAGTAGGTAGTGGTCCTACACAGAGTCAAATTCAACACACACCCTCCAGTTCATCTGGCATTGGAAGTGGGAGTGGCACCTCCAGCAGGAGACAAAAGTTAAGCTCCCCAGTGTGGGACTTCTTTACGGTTAGCGGAAAGGAGGAGAACATTGCTATATGCTCCGTTTGTCATACCTCTGTTAGTCGTGGTAAGCTTGGTACAAACTATGGTACCGGAGGCCAAATGACCCATCTGAAAAAACACCACGCAATCCAGTGGGAGGAGCACCTTAGTCACTTCAAAACTGGAACCATTGGACATAAACAAGTAGAAAGTCCGCTCCCGGTGGAACAGGAAGAAGAGGGAGACATTCGCTGTGGTAGTGGTACACAAAGTAGTCCTGTCCCCAGCACTGCAGTGGTAACGCCCACATCCTCAGCCACATCTCATTGGCACAAGAGTAAGAGTCAGCCTGAGAAACCAAGGAGTACTGCTGGCCCAAAAAGTGCGACGTTGACCACAGGAAGGAATACCATGCAGCCTACCATTCTTAACATGTTTAGTAGGCCGGAGGGGCAGTACGAACGCAACCACCCAATAGCACGTTTGTACAATGCAAAGCTGGCAAAAATGTTAGCACTGGACCTTCTCCCTTTTCTTTTGTTGAAGGGGTGGGTTTTCTTGAGTTTGTGACCACCATCTGCCCAAAATGGAAAGTTCCCAGCCGCTACTATTTCGCAAGAGTTGCTGTTCCAGCACTACATCACGACGTGCTGGAATTGCTTGGAAAAGCCTTAAAACAGAGTGCTGTTCAGAGTATACACCTGACAACAGACATGTGGACCAGTTGCCAAGCCACTGATTACATGTGCATCACTGCACACTGGGTCTCTTTTTTGGGTGTTAAAGATAAGATATCTGACGGTGTTGTTGAACCCGCTGAGATTTTTAAAGACACTCGCAAACATGCAACTATAGCCATGTTTGCTATGGAGAAATCTCATACTGCTGCTAACATTTTGGATGAGTTTAACAGCAAGGTGTTTGAGTGGCTGCGACCAAGAGGTCTTACCATTGGTTTTGTTGCCACGGACAATGGCAGTAATGTAGTTAGGGCCATGAAAGATGGTGGCTATTTCAGGGTGCCATGTTTGGCACACTGCATTAACATTGTTGTTCAAGACTTTCTGAAAAATGAAAGCAAAGTCAGCAGCTTACTGACCACCTGCAGAAGAATATGCACACATTTCACCCATTCTTTTAAAGCGCGGAAGGAGCTGAGAGTCATTCAACGTGACCATAAAATGCCAGTCAAAGCACTCATCCAAGAGGTGCCAACACGTTGGAACTCAACGTATTACATGCTTGAGCGTCTGTTTGAGCAGTACATACCACTTAATGCTTATGTCATGAAAAGGTCAGGGGATCCTACTGTGAAAGGCATGAGAGTTGAGATGGCCCAATGGGACCTTGTCAAAAGTCTGACAGAGATGCTACTTCCTTTTGAGGTCTTCACGCGTGAAGTGAGCAGGGAGGACTGTACTATGGGCCAAGCTATCCCATTGTTGTACATGCTAGAGCAAGAGCAGAAGGAGGTGTCAGAAATGTACGCAGGTGTGGATGACAAAGTAGACGCATATTATTTGGCAGACACCTTATCCGCTCGCTTATCTCACAATACAAGGATTCAAAATAACATTGTGTCACATCCACATTACATTACTGCCTCAATTTTGGATCCATGTTACAAATTATTGCTGCGCAGTAATGAAGTCATTCCTTTTTCAGAAGTGAATGTTGCCCAGTACAAAACTTTGATAGCTGAGGAAGCCACTGAGTTTGAAAACGAAAGGATCTTCATTAAAGGCCCGCCCCCCAAGGGCAGAAAAAGTACTGCAGGGCACCCAGAGCCAAGTTCTACTTCAGAGGCCAAGAGCAGTGCGTTTGCCTCCCAGCAGTCAACAACACTGCCAGCAATAACATCAACAGCACCAACAGGATCATCAGGCACATTTAAAAAAACGGCAGGTGATTGGTTTCTACGGAAAGGGTATTGTACGTCCATGACTGATGCAAAGGCAAAAGAGGCCCAGGAAATCGGAGCACCCCTGAACATTGAGCGGATGGTTCAGGCCTATCTAGATGACACAACAGAGGTCTTCATGGAGCAAAGACCATTGGTGTATTTGCATGGGAAAAGAAGCCAATGGCCAGTGCTCAGCAGGCTGGCGATAAAGTATGTGGCTTGCCCTGTTGCAAGTGTCTCTTCAGAGCGTGTTTTCAGTGCTGCTGGTGTCATTGTTACTGTCAAAAGGACCAGTCTCTCGCCCAAAAGCGTTGAGAGGTTAACCATGATCAAAATGAATCAACACCTTATACCACCGGAGTACAAAATACGTGAATCACAGCAGGAAGAGGAGAGCGACTTCGATGACATAAGTAGTGGGTTGTTAGACATACTTCTGTCTGAACCACCAGAGTTTGAGGACAAGCTCCCATTCCCTGACAACTAGGCTTACAAATTGTTCTCCCTTCCTTTATTTGTGTGTGACTGTGTATCTGTTTTTCTGGTTCAAAATCTTATCACAACAAATCCATCAACAGTCTCCTCTTTTTATTTCCCTATTGAGGTTGCACGTCTGTGCATAACTGTCCACTCCACTCCTCAGGGTCCTGCTCCATCTTCCTTACTCTCCCTAAGTACATTTCAAGCAAGCCAGACATTTGATGGAGATGGAGAATAGTACAATACATGTTGCCTCTAACAGTACCACCATAAGAAGTGAAACGTGACTCCAGCTATATTCCATTTTGTTTCCAAGCCGAAAGAAACTCATCACTGACTGGCAGAAGGTTAGGCAGGCATCAGATCAGACAGCCAAAGAGAACACCAAGACAGGTAATGAGTGATTATTGTGAATGATGGTGGCATGCATTGCATTGTATGCTGGCTGACTACGAATAATTGTGCATGAAGTAGAAGTAGACTAGTTTATCAACAAAGTAAAAGTGACTCAGGTGTGGTGACAGTTAATGTTTCCTTGTTGTTTAATAATAACCACATTGTACTCCTACCATTGCAGGTGCCGGCCAATATCTGTTGCAATTTAGTAATATGGAATATATTCTAAACTTAATCAGTCACTACAGACTGAGTTGGTGTTGGAGAAGACGTACCACACGGTCATCATCATGATGCTGCTGAGCATACTATCTTTGCACACAGTCAGTTGGATCGGAGAAAATTGATGGAATAACTGCGTTTCATGGGCTGACTTAAAAGGTAAACAGTTTGAACAAGGACTACAGCACAGACCTAGGCTAGATGTCCGTGTAGTGGTGTGGACTGGAGTAGAGTGTAGTGGTATGAGGGACAGTGGCGCATTGATTTATTCACTTCGTTTGGAAAATGCTCGGTTGCTGCAGTGCATATGACATTTCTCTGGCTCGCTCAAAATGTAATTAAGGGGTAGGGTGCCTGGCCTGTGCCGCGGTTCTCCTGTTCTGTGGCTGTGCTGGCTCCTGAGTCCTGTCCCATTGTTGTTGTACCTTAATGCTGCAGAGTAGACACTTATGTATCCTATCCAAGCTGCCTCAGTCTGAAAGTGTTCTCTCCAGAGTGTTGTCTTCTCGTCTTGCACTCCACTGTAATTGAGTTTATTGTTTTAAATGCAGTAATTTTTCAATACCCTGTTTCTTTTTCCATCTACACTTACAGGCCGGCCTTTAACCTGTGCTATAGTGGGAGAAACGACTCACACTTACCTTACCAATCCGCATCAGGCAGGCAGTGGTACCCAAGATTGATGTGCGGAGTCGGAGTGTCCATGGAAGGGAGGACCAAGAGGAATGACGATAATGATGCAACTCCACATTTGGACAAGGATAATACAGTAACTTTAGTATCATTCATCATTCGTCTTTAAATTTATTTGATTGCTTTTTTCTCTTCAATCATTACGACTGTGTCTTGTGGTTTGTTTGGTAATTGATCCCTACAACTATTTTTGAATTTCCTTTGCTTGCTTGAAAAATAAAAGTAAGCCCGGTACATCATGTAACTGGGTTCGGTCTGAGCTCTGAGGGCGGCAGACAGGCAAGGCAAATTTCAATTTCTTCCCTGACTGTACTGTCTCATTGGGTAATAGTAGTTATAGTAAGTACAACTCATTATCATTATTACCATCAAGTTCTCTCTTCCTCAGCATGCATGCATTTGCTTTTTCTCACTTTTACTTTGATTTCTTTGATAATGGATCATGGTCGTCTTACAAGATTGTGTTTTACTTTTGTTGTGTCCCTGCATACTGTCTGTTTTTCTTTCTCAAACCTTTCCCAAAAGCCCACTTCCCATTCATTCTTCAATCCCTAACCCTCTTCCCCCGGGCTGTGTGATTTATATTGAGGTGTGATGTGATGACTACATTAAATGTACACCAATTGATCACACGCTTGCTGGGGCAGATGTGGTGAAAGCAACACGAATTGAATTTCAACTGAGGCTGTGCAAGGATCTTCTTCTGCTAGCCCACCCATGCTGTAGTTTACTTTGTGTTCTGTTCTACTACTCCTCCCACAGTCTCTCAGTCAAGTGACTTTCTCTTTCTTTTTTCAAATGTTATTGCCAGTGTCTACTACTGCCACGACAATAATAGCATCTTGTCCGTTAATTTGGGAAACCAACCAGCATGCAGCCATCAGTGTGCCGAACTTCATCATCAATTGCAGGTAAGATAAGTTTGGTGGGAGGTATGGACCAGGAGGAGAGACTGACACTGACAGTACTATTATGACAATTAAAATAACTCAGTGAGGGGTACTGCATCTATCGGTTTGTGTGTTACAAAATCGGCAGATCTTTTAAATCAAACACTGGCTGTGGGCATGTAGCAGCACGGAAACAAAGTAAACAACCATGTAACTTACATTGAATTCGTAAAACTGTAACCCACCACAAAACATTAACATCGTATAAGTAAATAGTATATATTTTAATTTCCCTAACAAAAATAAACTATCCCGCTCTGACCTAACCCACCCCCCTCCCTAACCCCAACCAATGTCCACAACGAAACGAAACGAAAGTCCAAAGTCCCAATGTTCGAATGAATCCCCAACGCCCACAAACCCACCCACCAACAAAAGGAATTAAAAAAGGAGCAAATGACGAGGTCCTCTATCGTCGGCGGGCCTTAAGGTGTTGATCAACCAGGATCTTTACCCGCTCCTCCAGGTTCTCCTCCAAGCGGGCCACCCGGCGGAGCAGCTGGCGGCGAAATGCCCTGCAGTTACATGCAGGGTGGGGGGCAGCAGTGCTTGAAATAGATGGGCGCCGGCGGCCGGCTACCGGACCACGGCGCCGTGAAAGTGGAGACAGGGCCTGACTGGGGCCCGGGGCATTGGAGGAGGCTGCAGCTGCAGCCGCCTCCTCCTCCTCCTCCGCCTGAGCCACCAGCCGGTGATAATGTTCACAGATGGCCTCCAGTTTCCGGCGCCGGGCCCTAGCGGCCAACTCCTTCCAAGATGGTTTTGTTGGTGTGGAAGGAGTATCTAGAATCAAGAAAGAAAAAGAACATGTTGTAGCCAATACTCTTAACACTGAAATCATTCAACACATAGTGTCACAGTATCACTAGCAAGCACAGTTCATATCATTTGTGATTTGGTGGTAAGTATCTCTACTCCCACTTCCTTGGACTCTAACATTTGTGGGAGTTTCCGACATTATAAATATAATTGTACTATGTACTCCGGTACACCAGTTGTGTTGTTGTTATCTGTAGTTTAGCCCAATTACATAACCTTGTTGTAGCCGGCATGCCAGCTCAGTCAGCTAAGCTTGCACCCAAGAGAAACAGATATGAGCCACATGATGCAGACTCAAGTTAGTTTTATTTACTACTACTGTCTGCAGGTGGGGAAGCTCATATTTTTGTATGACGCCTTACGGCCGTTGGCACTGGCCATACTCTGTTACATTTTTATGTTGATTACCTCTATTTGGCCGTAATACACAGTTTACTCGCCAGTGCCACCCACCCGTCCCCTCCCCATGTCACCGCCCGCAAACACTCCCACCACCAACCGCTACTGCAGAGGGTACTTTGCTTTCATTGACTGTGTAACCAATAACCATAAACAACAGATAGGCCACCCTTTGCAGCCTGGCTGCCACAAGCGAAAAT
Organism: Triturus cristatus; assembly: GCF_964204655.1. Taxonomy (NCBI): domain Eukaryota; kingdom Metazoa; phylum Chordata; class Amphibia; order Caudata; family Salamandridae; genus Triturus; species Triturus cristatus. The sequence continues at coordinate 509,761,119 of NC_140588.1, forward strand.
AGTACATTAATAATAGGTAGGGAGTGGTCCCCAGAGTGGGAGGAAGGGGCTTCGGCTTGATAATATCTATATATATTAGGGGTGGGCGGAATTTGCGAAAGCGACTTTCGCAAATTATCGCGAAAATGTTAAAAATCTTCGCAAACAAGCGGAAATATTGCGAAGATGCAGAAGTTTTTTTCCGGCATGTTCGCGAGATTTTCTGCATGGTTGCGGGTTGCCAACTTACCCATGTGGTTGCTTGCGGGCGCAGCCATCTTGTTTTCAGTTGTCTCGCGGTGCATGATCGCGAGAAAAAAGACGTGATCGCGCGACGCATGACGTCAGTGCGGACGCGAACTGTCGCGAGACAGCGCAAATGGCTAAAACAATACAACATCTCATGGAGAACGCGACCGGATCGGGAAAACTTGTCGGCGAACGCGGGGATTCAGGTAAGGCGATCGCGCGCGCGCGAGAATGTATTATTTTACAGCGCGAGCAAGAACCAAATTATCGCAAAGCTGCGGAATGCGGAAATTTTGACATTTCCGCGCTCTCCGCGGAACGCGGAAATGCCAAATTATCACAAATTCCACGAACGGAACGGAAATTTTGCCCAGGCCTAATATATATATAGATTTATATAACGTGATTGCAAACTACTGCAAGTGTACTGTATTCGGAAATTACTACCTATCTTCCCTTAGGGTTAGCTCATGTCGCGCAGTTTCTTTTACATTTTCTTCAAAGTAAGAATCTCCAGTGACACTTTCCAATCCTATACTGTCTATAGTACATCCAGGAATACATCCATTCAAGTAAATGTTTATCCTTCTTTTTTATATCTGTCATACTTAGTTGGTTTCACCAACAACCACCCATGCTTCCGCCCCTTCCTTGCTTGCCTTGGCTTTGAGATTGAATTTGAACGAAACAACGTTGGTTTTTGCTATCTAGCACTATCCACCCATACTTTATCGCCCACCCAGGCAGGCATTCTTTCACCTTCCACCCATCCTTCAACAACCCATGCATCTGATCTGATTACTATCACTATCAGCCACCTATGCATGCTTCCAACAACATATCCTTCTCTGCCAGTCAGTCATATTATTTATCTAGCCCGTCCTTCCACCCTTAGTTCTTTCCCTCTTTGTTCAACACATCCATCAAGGTAATCTGATCTGAGTTTGTCTTCTCCATAAAACCTTCAAAGCTGATTTTGGAGTCAAATCGAAGAGGCCATTGGTTACTCTACTCACGCTGCTAATGCTAAGTAAAGGGAGTCTTCTTCAACCGTTGTATAATAATAAGTTGCACAGTACAGTGAAATAGTGAACACACTTCCATCTAGTAATGTCAAGAATTAATGAATATAAATTACCGCAGCCGGCCACTGCTGCTGCATCCCCCCCTGTCTCGCCTGCAGGTGCCGCCAGTTCGCCTGCCCCCTCCGGAATGGCCGCATCGCTGGCCCCGACGGCACTGGTGGATGGTAGTGTGCCTAGAAAAAACATCACAAATTTTTAGATGCCTGGAAACCTCCCCCTATTTAAAGTGTTGTTCACTTGGAACATTGAAAAAAAAGTTAATACAACATACATCAGCACTAGACAGTATGTACAGTCAGTAGACAGACACTAGTGGTGATATGGTTCCACTTCCTAGGGTCATCTAGTCCTACTCTACTCTTTTGAAAGTTAGCCTGAGCCATGTGTAACCCTTTTAGATTCATCATGTCGACTACTACTCTTTTGGCGCATATTTAATTATACCTGCAAGCTTAGTGAGATGTGCAGGAGAGTAGATGCCTTTGAGGCCACTTGACTGTTGCGTACAAGTGACGAGGTTGGAAAAAACACACTTATTGAGTTTGTTTAGTTCATATTGTTTAGCCATCACATACATGTTACAATTTTTGCCATGAGTGCAAAATGCTTCCATTCACCAGTATACTATGTAACGGCTAACTCGCAGCATTTTCTCATATAATAGGCGGATGATTCCCTTCTACAAACCAGAGATTTACAGAACATATAATGATGCAAGATTATGTAACCAGTATTTCTACGATCTACGGTGAGGGGTCTTCCAGAATTCGAAAGATCTTGGCTCTTGTTCTTGTTGTCATGCACTTGTAAATGTTTACTGTTTTAATGTTAGGCTTTTTGCTGGCTTATTGACTATGGCTGTAGTAAAATACATTTTGATGTACCGAGTTTGATACTTGTTTCAAATAAACCTTTTGAACTTATACATAGACTCTGTGGTATTTGGGGTGGTGGGGTGGACTTACACAAGTGAGTGTGCAAAATGGTATTATTATGTTCTGGGTTGTCTGTTTCAGTCATCATCAACATTTTGTATCTTCGTGGGGGGGTTCGGGAGTGGGACCCTAATGTGAGACACTAGCTAGTCAGTCAGGGGATCCTGGGTTCTTCGGACTGAGGTGTGATCAGTAAGGTCCAACCTCCCATCAGCAACATCCTATTTTGTTGTGCATAGTTCTGTATGTGGCTCTGCAGAATCACTAGACAATAGTAGTATCATGTACTATCCGATCAAAAATACTAGTCAAATATCTGGTTGGCCATTTTGTTTGTGGTAAATGTCAAAGCCTCAACATTGAGAAGACTTGAAGAGGACAACCCAAAGGACAGGACACAGTGGCTAGAGCTATTGGTCAATCAGAGTTTTATTATTCCAAAGAAAACCTTCTATAAAGAGTGGGCAACTGTGCAAGCTTTGCTACAGACAGAGTAATATAATAGTAATAGTAGTAGTATTACAGAGAGTCATAGCAGAGGCAGTTAGAAGCAACTTAGTTAGAGGCAGGGATAAACAGAATTTATAAACAGATAGTCAAGGTCAAAGAAGTAAGCTTTTGTAAAAATAGAATTAGAAAGTGGAACCATAATTTATAGTTCGGAAAAAAAAGATGCAGTAAAAGTTAGGGAAATATAAATGTCAATAACCACTGGAGGACTTACTGGGGCCAGCAGCAGGAGCCTCAGTAGAGGAGCGGTCCTCCTGTGGTTCTCCCGCCGACTCCGACCCCGTCTTCTTGCCCCTGGGTGGTGCTGATGAACATGTAAAATATAATAAAGATAGAGACAAACATTAAGGAGTGCTGTGAAAGAAATAATCATTTGGAAAAATAAGTCAAACAACATTTTAGGAAACAACAATTGCAATAAAATTGACCTATCTAATCAGATGGATCGACTACTGGCTTCTTCCTGCATTCACGGATTGTCTACTTAGTTATTTATGAACACTCTAGTGTTCCATAATCATTCTGATTACAAATACTAACGAAGCCTAGTAAGTACCACCTGACCTACACCACCTATTCCATACGGGCCAATTGTTCACTAAGTCTGCATTTCTATTTTTTTTCAGCCATCAAATGCATAGATGAGATGGAGGACACATGCATACATTAGTGCATACATAGATACCACTAATTGTGGGTTGGTTGCATGATCTAGTTCTGCTACTGACTGACCATGCTAAGCCTACCACTCACTAAACAAAGTACAAAACGTTCGGAGGACTGGGGTAAGCAGCACTCAGTGACAGAGGAGGCATCACGCAGACCGCATAAAACAATTATTAACTAATACTAACAAACTAAACCTAGTATCCAATATCCATCCACCACTATGTCACAGTAGGACAATGGAAGGACTAGTCTCTCTAACAAATCGCATTACCTAACTTCAGTTCTGTAAAATTAAATCTTATATAATCAGCATCAGCACAAGCTAGCGCAAACTAAGTTGCAAACAAGTAAGAGAGTACCACCGAGCACCTGGGTCCTTACAACAAAGAACATTTTGCTTTTTGGAACTTAATTTACCCGCAACGCCTGGCACGCAGCAGTAATCTTGTTGTTCATCAAATTTAATATACACAATAAGTTACTCACCAAGCCCGACAACCTCGACACCTAGCAGGTCCAACAGGTCCTGCTCCCGGTCCAGGATGTCGGACCACCGGTGGGCTAGTTGGTTGTGGGTGCGCCGAACCCCAGAGCACCGGAACACGGCCCGGCGCACCTCCGCCCACCGACGGTGCCGCTCCTGGGTAGCGTAGCCGGAGCCGGCCCTGCCGCCTGCTGCCAAGGTCAAGGGGAGGTGGCGCTGGATAAAAAAAACAAGGGCGGCCACCTCCTCCTCCCCAAATAGTTGCCGGGCCTGCACCCCTGCAGGATGCATTCTGCCGCAAGGCAGGCGGGCCTTCTGTGCTCCTGCAGATCCCTTGCCCTTGCCACTGGGACTTGCTGTGCCCTTGGCCATGGCTCTGGGGTGGGTGGGAGGCGGAAAAGAAAAGTTAGAAGGGGAAAAAAAAGTTAGGGGGAAGAAGATAGAAAGAACTTTATAAAAGTAACAAAAACACAGTAAAAGTAGAAATAAAATGGAAAATATAAACTTAGGCAAAGAGAGAGATAGATAATAATTATAAAAAGTCAGAAAAAATGTTTTAAAGACAAAGGATGGCAAAGATAAAGGGAGGATACAAAAGTAGGCCCAGAACCATAGCATAGAGTGAAAAACAAGATGGCCGCGCCCATTCGCGACTGCGTGGGTAAGTTCGTGCGATATTTCTCGCGAACATGTACTATTCATCGCGAACAAGTTAAATGCGCTCCCGAACACGTCAATGCACATCGCGAACACGCTATCCGCGACACAGAAGAGGAAATAAGGCATCGCGAGCGGACGGGACAATAGAAAAACAAGATGGCCACGCCCATTGGCGACCGCATGGGTAAGATCGCGAGATATATCCCCGAGCATGCAAACAGCTCCCCGAACATGCTTACCGCGCTCGCGAACAAGAAAAAGCCATCGCGAACAGGTTGCCACAAGCAACTACGCAAGCTCGCGAAGCTTCGCGAAGGTCGCGTAGTGCAATGACATCATCGCGAAGCTTCGCGAAGCGCGGCTACGCGAACTACGCCCAGCCTTAGTTATAAGCTGTCCGTGACTGGATCATGAATTTCAGTAGCTTTTACGTTTTGCTTTGGAACCACAACTGCACTTAAACTGCACAACTTTTTTGACTCATGATCCCTCCCGACACTTACTAATGGTTAATATTACCATATATCAGTTACATCATTGATCACAGATGAATGTGTTGAACTGAATAGTACAAGGATATATATATATATATATTCACTGAAAAAAAACATAGGTTTCAGGGGCGTTATAGTTAGCTGGACTTTTCACTCGTACAAAACCATTGAAATTCCCCCGTTAAAATTAGTTCAGCTAACTATAACTTGCGCGCCCGCAATGCACTGCTGATGACGTCTCATATTACATCACTCATGACATGGTCAGTGACATCACTCATGACATCACTGATGACATCTCAAATGACATCACTGATGACATCACTGATGACATCATCCAGTGAATGTGTGTTTTTCTGAAAATTACATATGTTTTATATATGTATGTCTCAAGGTCGATGGATGAATAAATGGGTATATAAGTGTCTAAATGGATGATTTGTTTTTGAAAAATTGATTGTATAACTGACTGATTAAGTGTATCTTAGTGAATACATGGCTTAGTGAGTAATGTTTAAATATGTAAATATCTGTATCAGTCTCTCACTTTGTGTATAAGTGGCTGCATGGGTTGGTGAGTAGCTACATGAGTGTCTATATAGGTTATTAGTTGTTTTTTTGAGTATCAGTATGAGTGTCTGAGTGGCTGTATGGTTTGGTGGGGGTATTACGTAGTGCATAGGTGCATGAATGAGTGACTCACTGTTTATATGTGTTGAAGACAGCATGTGTGCAGGACTGTATGGGTGGATGAGTGTGTGCATGGGTGTGTTAGTGAGTGAATGACTGTCTCAATAGTGTCTTTATGACTAACTACATATGTTTTAAACTAGTATATGTGACTATTGGTGTATATAAGTGAGTATATGTGAGAGTGAGAGATTGAAAGAGTTCCTGTATGAATAAGTATGTGTTTCTATAAGTGATTGTTTAAAAGACTAAGTATGTGTAAGTTTCTGTAGAAGTAAGTGTGGTGGTGTGTGTATAACTGTATATGCAAGTAAATGGATGTTTGATTCTTTATTAGCATGAGTGACTATGTGTGTGAGTAACTCTATGGATGAGTGGCATTGTGTAACAGGATGTATAGGTGTATGAGTACATATGATGAGTGAGTACATGTATGAGTGACTGTATAGGACTGTTGATGAATGAGTGGATGTGTATGTGGATCTTAGAATTACTGAATAGGTTGCTGTTACCTTAGCTTTTATGTTCCTGCTATTCCTAGCCTCCATGGAAGAGCCAAGGGGGGACTTTTAACATGGGTCAAACAAGATAGTAGGTATAATTTAATTCAACTGGACTCAAAAAGTAATGATATACTACTAATTCAAGTTCAGTGTCTTGGAACAAACGACCTTTTTGTCTTTAACGTCTATGCCAGAGGGATGCTGGGGGGTAAGTCCTCAAACACTGTGGAGGAACTAGATGTACTCCTCGACACATATTGCAAAAAAGGTAATGTCATAGTAGCTGGTGATTTTAACTGCTGCTTTGAACCTCTAGATACCAATGATATTGATCTCACCTCAGTAGAAAATTGTACATGGAATATTCCCCAGTTGACACTTCTGCCCATTAAAAAATGGACTGAGGCCGCACTTCAGTTAAAGGTTCTTTGTATCGGACAAGGGCTACGTGCAATTAATGGTAGATCAGCTTCTGACAAAACATGGGGCTTTTATGTTTAATAATGGACTACGAAAAAGCCGTATTGATTGCATACTTACTAATAAAGAACATTGGTCCAGTATTAAGGGTATGGTAGTAGTGGAAAGGGTCGAAAGTGATCATGACCCCCTACTTCTATCATTTAAACTAATCAAGTCCAATTGTCAAGAGGTTCCTCCCGTGAAGGTCGATATTGTCCAATCAAATGACACAAGGCGTATCAAAGGGGTAAATTGAATAAGGAATGAGAGGCAGATTTTAACTATTAGGAACTTAACCATCATGGCGACAAATGCCTTACAAAATTGCATCGCTCAAGAGGAGGTCATGGCAAATGTAAATACAATCCACACAAACTTTTTAAATCAACTTAGGTTTTTTTTTTACGAAACAGACTCATGCTAAATCTAATAGGCCACCTAGAAAGCAGGATCAATGGTATGGGAAATCCTTTAGGACTGCATACCAGGCCTTGTCGGAGGCAGTAAATACAAAAGACAGAGATCGTGTTAAGAGTGCCCGTGTAGCTTATAAAAAAGCCCAGTATGATGCTAAACGTGCCTGGGACCAAGATTATTGGAGGGACCTTCACTCTGCTAGTAAAGAACGATCAATGTGTACCTTCTGGGATATGGTCAGGTAGGGCAGGGGGATAAAAAGGGAAGAAGCAACAAATTATGTGCCGCCTAACCTCTGGGTTTCGCACTATGCGTCTCAGTTTGCATCTACTGAAGTCGATGAGGGAACAAGTAAAGATTTTATCTCCCCTATTAAGGATATAATTCCCTTAAAGTTTGAGTTAAATGAGGTGCGAAAGGCACTGAATTCCATCCACAGAGGTAGAGCACCAGGCCTGGACTCGGTCCCAGCTGATTTGTTTATGCATGATAAGGAACTTTGGGCACTTTACATTCAATGTCTAGCTAATGGCATTGCTAATGGTTCACCCATACCAAACACCTGGAAGGCCGCCCAGATCATACCGGTCTATAAAAAGGGAGAGCGCTCAGACCCAGGAAATTATAGGCCTATAAGCTTGATAGATTGCATACAGAAGGTGGTCGCTAGGCTTGTCCTACAGAGAATCCAAGGATGGATTGAGGAGGAGGAAGTCCTGTCACCACTCCAGGCAGGTTTTCGCAGTCATACAAGCACCATAGATCAAGTATTTAGGTTTCTGTTAATATATTATATATATTGGCGGGTGGTTTTGTTGGGGGAGGGTATGGTATTTGCGGCTTTTGTTGACCTTAAATCAGCTTTTGATTTGGCTCCTCGAGCAAAAATGTGGGCAGTTTTTTAAGATCAAGGTATGCCAACAGATATTCTAACCTTTTTAATGAAACTTCATGAGGATAATTTTGCCCAAGTTAGATGGAACCAATCAGGTAGTGTCACAGAAAAATTTCCAATTGCTAGGGGAGTACGCCAAGGGTGCGTACTAGCCCCGACCCTTTTCTCCTTATACATCAACAGAGTGATCCACTATTTTAAGCAAACCCCTACCGACGCTCCAAAGTTGGATGGTAAGTTGATTCCTTTGTTGATGTTTGCAGGCGACACCTTATTAATTTCAAAGACCCAACAGGGTCTACAAAAAGCTATTGATGTGTTTGAGGTTTTCTGCAAAGATCATGGGCTTATTGTAAATGTAAGCAAGACGAAGTTTATGGTTTTACACAAGTCCAAATATGTAAGAGGGAATGTGCAAATGAACGGGGTCAAATTAGAGCAGACTAAGGTCTTCTCATACTTGGGTATAATCCTTGCATCAACGTTAGAATGGAAACCGCACACTACCCAGTTGATTATAAAGTATGCTCAGTTAACTGGTGCATTAACAAAAGAGCTACATTCCTCATTCACCAGGCCTATGATACCAGCACTAAAAATATACGACATAAAGATAGGATCGGCAATTCTTTATGGGGCAGAATTGTGGGGCTTCAGTAACCTCACCCCGATGACTAGGGCCCAAAATAAGTTTTTACGTACAATCATTGGCCTTCCTTTATCTACTCCGTTGATTCCCCTCTTTTACGACCTGGGTGTCCAGCGTCTAGAGGATATTGCCCGATATAGACCAGTGGCTTACTGGAGGCGTCTCCGGGTTACCCCAGAACTCTCACAGTATGCTCGGGCTTTTCTGGACGTCGGAGGAGCTGATAAGGCGCAAAAGATTTTATGGATGCGGGAGGTCAAGGTACTTTACTCTGCTATGGGCCTAGCCAGTTTATGGGAAGATCCTACAGCACATATCTTTCCCTCTAGAAAAATTCTAAAAGATTTATACTGGCGTGTGGTTTCAGCAAAAAGATTTGGCTCATGCATTGGCCCGTCATTAACTGCGGATTTTATGGGACTCAAAGATAGGCCTCTGTTTGAAAGCTATTGGGATTGTATTACAGTTGTGGAGGACAGAAAGAGATACCACCAATTCAGGGTGGGCACTCTTACTATTAATTCCTTCATTGCCAAATGGAGAGAAGGCCTTAACCCTGGATGTCCCTTCTGTCCAACACAACGGGAAAGCATTGCGCATATTTTATTTATCTGTCCGGAGTACAAAATTCCCAGGCGGGTTTGGCTTAAACCTATTTGTCTTCAATTGGGCTTCCAGACAGGTGATGAGGCCCTGCGGTGTCTTAAAACTAATACTTCTCAACCTGTGATTATCGCTGTTGCAAAATTTCTCCATTGGACATGGGTAATCCGTGCACACAAATTACGTCTTATATGAATATCTTAGTCATTTTCTGTAAATACCCTTTTTAAATTATGAAGTTTTTAAACATTTTTCATGATTTTTAACAATGAGATGTGTATTTATAACTGTAGTTGCTATGCATGTTACACTTTATATTCTATGATGAAATCAAGTTCCTATTTCTTTTCCCTTTGTTTTTCTCCTTTTAAAAATTGTTATATATTTTAATGATGTCTTTTATGATGAAAATCGAAATAAAGACTTGAAATTGATTGAATTGAATAGGTTGTTGTAACTGTTTTGAACATTTTAGTTTCTATTTTTGAATGTGTCTATCAAAGGTTATATTAGGGGGAGAGGAGGTCTGCCACTCTATCACAAGGATGATGTCATCAGTGATGTCATCAGTGATGTCATTTGAGATGTCATCAGTGATGTCATGAGTGATGCCACTGACCATGTCATGAGTGATGTAATATGTGACGTCATCAGCAGTGCATTGCGGGCGCGCAAGTTATAGTTAGCTGAACTAACTATAACGGGGGAATTTCAATGGTTTTGTACGAGTGAAAAGTCCAGCTAACTATAACGCCCCTGAAACCTATGGTTTTTTCTCTGAATTTCCAAGGTTTTTTAAATGCTAATTCCTAACTATAACATGCCTGAAACCTATGGTTTTTTCAGTGAATTTCAAAGGTTTTTTAAATGCTAATTTCTAACAATGCCTACAGAGATAGGACATGTGAAGAAAGAAGAAAAAATGCATAGTAAGAAAAAAAAGAAATGCAGAAAGAAGCAACAGAAGTCCTCAAAGACGAAGAAACGTGCAGGAAGAAGGATAACGTGCAGAAAGAACAAACAGAAGGGCAGAAAGAAGCCTTGTTGCAAAATCATTCTCTACTCTCAACTTTTTCAGACGGATACTGGTGGTAACTGAGTCTGACTAACCAGTCCTAGAGCCAGTGCTATGTTAAAAGACACTCAGAATACAGTGAAAACACCTACATACACTAGGGAACACTATGCGTTGGGGTCCCCCTGTGATTAGCATGACCTCCTCTGTAAGCCCCTAGTATATAATAGGGCAGGGGATTAAAACTACCTCATAAAACACGGCACAGGGCGTGTTTGCACACGTCACCTCAAGCCCCGTCCCCTCCCTTCCCCACTGTGTAAACATGCCCTGTGGCCATTTTAAGTTGGGAGATTAAGTCCCCTTGAATCCTGAGGGTCCCTAAGGTCCAACTAGACCACTAGGTACCTCCATAAGTGCCACAGAGCTGTGTTGCAGAGAGATGTAAAAAGAGGCATGGCCTAGACCACCTCTCTGCAATGCAGCGCAGTGGCACTTACTGGAAGCACCTGGTGGGCTAGTTGGCCCCCAGGGTCCCTCCAGATTAAAGGGAATTTTTTTCCCCAACTTAAAACGCGCCACAGGGCTTGTTTGCACACGTTAACTCAGGCCCCGTTCCCTCCCTTCACCACTGTGTAAACACGCCCTGTGGCCATTTTTAGTTGGGAGATTTTTATTTGAATCCTGAGGGTCCCTAGGGTCCAACTAGCCCACTAGGTACCTCCAGTAAGCGCCATAGAGCTGCGTTGCAGAGAGGTGTAAAAAGTGGCACAGCCTGGACCACCTCTCTGCAACGCAGCTCAGTGGCGCTTAATGGAAGCACCTGGTGGGCTAGTTAGCCCCCAGGGGCCCTCAGGATTGAAGGGGAATTATTTCCCCAACTTAAAACGCGCCATAGGGCGTGTTTGCACACGTCACCTCAGGCCCCGTCCCCTCCCTTCCCCACTGTGTAAACACGCCCTGTGACCGTTTTTTTAAGTTGGGAGATTAAGTCCCCTTGAATCCTGAGGGTCCCTAGGGGCAATATAACCCACTAGGTATGTCCAGTAAGCGCCATTGCAGAGAGGTGTAAAAAGGGGCACGGCCTGCACCACCTCCCTGCAACGCAGAGCAGTGGCGCTTACTGGAAGCACCTGGTGGGCTAGTTGGCCACCAGGGTCCACCAGGATTGAAAGGGAATTATTTCCCCAACTTAAAACGCGCCACAGGGCATGTTTGCACACGTCACCTCAGGCCCCGTCCCCTCCCTTCACCACTGTGTAAACGCACCCTGTGGCCGTTCTAAGTTGAGAGATTAAGTCCCCTTGAATCCTAAGGGTCCCTAGGGTCAAACTAGCCCACTAGGTACCTCCAGTAAGTGCCACAGAGCTGCGTTGCATAGAGGTGTAAAAAGGGGCGTGGCCTCAGAACACCTGTCTGCAACGCAGCTCCCTGGCGCATACTGGAGATACCTGTTGGGCTAGTTGGCCCTCAGGGACCCTCAGTATTAAAGGGGAATTAATTCCCCAACTTACAACTGGCCAGGGGGCGCGTTTTCAGAGTGCTGCAAGGAGGGGGCCGGTCTTTTATTTATTGAATTATTTTAAGAAGGAGGGCTGTGTGGCCTCCCTTCTTTTTCTAATTTATTGGCCCTGGGGACCCCATCCCCCAGGCCCTGCAACCCTAATTTTTTTTGTTGAAAAAAATAAATATGGCCCTCCCAAGGCCTTAAATGGCCCCGGGACCCCAACCCCCGGGTCATGGCCTTTTTTTTTTAATTATTCTTTAGGAGGGGGGCTGCGTTGCCCCCCTCCTCAGGCCACTTATGGCCCCAGGGACCCCATCCCCCGGGGCCGGCCTTTGTTTTTTAATATTTAAAAAAATTATATATTTATAGAAACACCTAGGAAATGCTGGGCAAACCGTATGTACCGTATGTACCTATCACCATGACGATTTGCGTGATACTCATTAAAAGGTGACTGTGCATACAATGAATCCACGTGGAATGTATTTACACCACTAGTGAAGCTCTGGCGTGTCTGACGCCCTACCGTGCCTAATCCCGGCGCCCCTGCCGGTGGGCACTCTCCAAGTAGACACCCTTGTCATTTATTTACACAAACATGGGTAGCTATTGACGGGCACATTTAATACACACGCACACCAAGCCATTCAAAGGGGATTCGACAAAAATTCGACCAAACTATGCAAGAAACCCCCCTCATGGTTAATAAAACACACATCCACTGCCGGATGTGTAATACTTTTTATTTTACTCTCTGGAAAGGAGACAAACCTCACTTGAGATTCACAGTGTGTTCCTGGCTGAGCCCAATGCTGTGTTACACCCACCAGTGCCCACCGAGTGCCACGCACCTCTGTGTTGTATTCCACCAGCTAGTGAGTATGCTATGACACTCTCTAGCCCATGTGCACTGTAACACCACACTGTGAATATGTCATGCCACACTTGCCTTCGCACGGGTTATATTGCCCCATCTAACATGCCTTTCTCGATGCCTATGTTATAACGCACAGCGCTATGCCATACATATTAAAATCTGGGATCCATATCTTTGTCACAGTGCATATGCAACGTTACACTCCCCAGCACATATTTTATATTACAACTTTAGAGACTAGTTAGGTTACATAACACTGCCCTGTGCATATTACACTCCAAGGCGCATATCGCATAGCACGCGCTAGTGCCTGTGCTATCTCGCGCTCTCCAATGAATCTGTCATTGCACACAATGTATTACATAATATATTTCACGCCCCGGTTCATCTTAAATCACACTTTTTGGTGCATAGTTTATACCATATACTATATCTAGTTTTCATTTTCAATCGTGCTCTCAGGACTATGTTCTATATTACACTGCGTCCACCTATCCTTTTCACGGGCATTACATTTTGCGATGGGGGGTGGAGGGTCAAGGGGTGTTTCTGCCTAGTGAGCCCGGAGTCAGAGTCACAAACGTCCTCCTCTTCCTGAATAAAAGTGAGATTATGCTGCATACTTGTTCATATTTTAAGGTGTTCACACAGACACACATTTAAAAAAAAATAAAGTTCCTAATACCCACCTTCTCTGAACAGTTAGCTTGCTGCCCCATCCACCTCCTCCCTATCCTCTGTTGTCTGAATCCATGGACTAGACTCCTCCCTACTGCCATGCATGGTCCGATGTGCTGCCACTGCCCTCCATTTAGCATGATGTACCAGTCCACTCCTCCTGCCCTCCCTTGCCCAATTCTATGGCCCATCATTGACCTCCCAATCAAGATGGCTTCAGGTGTGCCATACTTTTGTCATAAGTAAGACTGTTAGCGCTCTAGTTGTTCGTTAGAACACTCTGGGACATTCTGTCATTGGGCTATACTTGGGCTACATCTGGGTGATATTTGGGCTACGTTTGGGCTCTTTTGTCTCTGGTGGCCATCTTGGGAGATTTATTTGTTATGAAGTTTGCTAATTTCCTCATTTACTGCAGTCTCCTCTGTAGGAAATACTTTTTCAGTTTTTTACTTGGTTCCATCAAGAAGGCATTCAGATGTGTCACACATTTGCCATAAATTCTGAATGTTAGCACTCTAGTTGCTCATTAGATCACTGTAGTAAAGCTACTGCTCACCAGGGAAGTCTGCTGCTGGTATTCAAAGTGCATGTTTTAGTCTGCATGTCAGAATTTTTTTATGACATAGAAGAGGATTTGAGAAGTCAAAATGTGCCCTAATTTTTCTTTCTGCAGCACTAATCATAATTTCTATGGCAAAATGAATCCCCTCATTGTGTTCCTTTGTAATTTAAATGTTTTAAGTGTTACCACTTTATTCCATTCAAGATGGCTTCAGGTGTGCCATATTTTTGTCATAAGTAAGACTGTTAGCGCTCTAGTTGTTCGTTAGAACACTCTGGGACATTCTGTCATTGGGCTATACTTGGGCTACATCTGGGTGATATTTGGGCTACATTTGGGCTCCTTTGTCTCTGGTGGCCATTTTGGGAGACTTATTTGTTATGATGTTTCCTAATTTCCTCATTTACTACAGTCTCCTCAGTAGGAAATACTTTCAGTTTTTTACTTTGATTCCATCAAGAAGGCATTCAGATGTGTCACAAATTTGCCATAAATTCAGAATGTTAGCACTCTAGTTGCTTATTAGATCACTGTAGTAAAGCTACTGCTCACCAGGGAAGTCTGCTGCTGGTATTGAAAGTGCATGTTTCAGTCTGCATGTCAAATTTTTTTAATGAAATAGAAGAGGATTTGAGAAGTCACTCAAAATGTGCCCTAATTTTTCTTTCTGCAGCACTGATCCTACTTTCTATGGCAAAATGAACCCCCTCATTTTGTTCCTTTTTAAATTATATGTTTTAAGAATTACCACTTTATTCCAACCAAAATGGCTTCAGGTGTGCCATACGTTTGTCATAAGTAGGACTGTTAGCGCTCTAGTTGTTCTTTAGAACACTCTGGGAAGCTGCAGTAGAACACAAAGGAATCAACTGACAGTCTCTGCCCTTGTTGAATGTACATGTTTTACTGAGAATGTCAGACTTCATTCTCACATGACTGAGAAAGATAATGTGAATTTACAGAAAATATGCTCTCAGTTAGCTTATAGATCACCTTCCAAACCTTTGTGGGAAAAGCATGAGAACATAGTTTTCTCTCAAACATGATTCATGATATCACAGCAGAAGGCTTTTTCACATGGTAAAATCACCTTAGAACACACCACAATTCCTAAAATGAGTATTGTACAATCAACAAATGATTTATAATGTAACTAAAGTCTTAAAACCTTCTATTAACTGCAATGCTTTTTAATGAGGTGCTATCATGTATATTGGTCCCAAGATGGCTGCCAACACTTCTTGGATGAAGTGCTGACAGCCAATTAGATCTCACGATGAGATGTGTGGTTAGGTTCCGCCCAGATATATATGTGATTTTACTTTTGATTTTCTCAGGAACTACTGAACGGATTTACACCATTTAAGCAAAAGGCACATGCCTGACCTGAGGACTACCTCTTTGCCAAATTTCAAGTAATTCTGTTCAGCCGTTCGGGCTGTACCTTCGACTAAAGGTCCTATGGGAAAATGCTTGGGAAAACGTGTTTTGGGACCCCCATTTTTTCTCAACCCCCGCTTGACGAATCCCCCCGAGACTATCAGGGTAGGAGCTGAGCGGAGCGCCCCACCTATTTTGAAAATTTTGCAAGGATTCGTCAATCGGCGCCAAAGTTATTCAAAATAGAATGTTGCGGATTTCCTATGGAAACACGGTCCTAACTATAACTATCTACTGGCGACCGCCAGTAGATAATATATATATATATATATATATATATATATATATATATATATATATATATATATATATATATTTCCAGAAAACTCCCACTGCTTCTCAGATCAAGCACGGAGCACGGACCACAGGTAAGGTGCAGATTTCTTTATTCAAATAAGTCCATCATCTGCGTTAGCAGCATAACGCGTTTCGGCACTGCAAGAACAGAGCACTCATGGGGGGCGAGTCCAAGTTGTCTGTTCACGGACTCTCACTGCAACCAGACGTGTTTTGGCAGTCGCCTTTTTCCATTGTAATCAGTCGCGTTGGAAACGGCCAGTATTTATGTCACTTTCTTCCCATATCCCGACATGGATCAACAGTGAAAAGGGACATACGTGAAACATGTGAAACCCAATGCGTGCAATTCATTTCATCAATGTAAGCAATATTCATGGTTCACTTGCAATGGTAAAGTCTAAATACACAGAGCCTATTTCATAGTGCATTTTTACGCTCATACGAAAATTCGTAACTAGCACGCAATACATGATACCCACAAATGGGCTAAAGCACATGTGCTTTCTTTCCACAACCATATTGAAATTTCCACATTTAAAAGTTAAGATCTCTATGGATAGTTACCCAGCTACCAGTGATCGGGTATATTCGATGGAGGTAACGATAAATATCCTGCCTTGAATGGGCACCCTAACTTTAACATTAAATTTCACTTTGATTACAACATGTAAAGACAATTAATCATAAATCTGGTCCCTTATCATCATAGTCCATCAACAAATATAGTTTTAACTTTTAGTCAATCTACGGATGCAAAGCACACCACATCTTTAAATTCACATTGAAACATATTAGTCTCTCTGAGACATTTTTTTCAGAAAACCACTCACTTGATAACAATAATTCTGAATGGCAAAATATCAAGCTCCACTAAAAACACCTGACCAATCTTCATTAAATGTTCCCCAAAAAAGTTCCCCAGTTATCCTAGTTGTGCATAGAAAGTTTCGGGGTGATCCGTGAAGCGGGAGCTGAGAAAAAGGAAGGGGCAAAAAAAAGTCAGTTTCCCATTTTAACTACTATAGAGAATTTAGACACCCCTGCAGCCCAGACCGCAGGCCGGAATTACACTGAATTTGGCAGAAAGGTAGATGTTGGTTCGCAATTCACGCTTTTTGTTATTTGGTGTAAATCCATTCAATAGTTTTTGAGATAGTAAAAGAACTCCACATTTGCATATCTAGGGACGTGGACCCTCTGAGGATCTGACAGTCCCTGTGCTGAAATCTGATTGGCTGCCAAGATTTTAACCAGGAAGTATTGGCAGCCATCTTGTGACTTAGCTTCAGCTGAGTCTCAAACAAAAAGATTAAAATAAAGAAGGGGGCAGGGTAGCAATACCCTGACCCATTAGCCTTGGTCCTGGGGTCCCGGAGGGACACTGCCGGGGTAAAAATAACAAATTCTTTAAATTTTCACCAAAAATGACAATGGATCTGTAACTCTGGAGAATTAAAAAAATAAATTACAAGCACAAAAGGGCCCCTCAGTGGGCCTTATCCCGGGGGCATTTGTTTTTTAAGTAGGGGGTGCACGGGACCCCTCTCCTATGGCTCCTGGAGCACCGTGGACCATCACTTTCCCAGGGCTCTATGTTTAGAAAAGGCGGGGGGCCATATGAACCCCTCTCCTAGGCTTTGTAGAAGCACCAGGGACCGCCACCTCCCCAGGGCTTAATTTTTATACAAGGCGGAGGGCCACACAGACCCCCTTTCTGGGCTTCCTAGAAGCCCCAGGAACCACCACCTTCCCAAGGCCAAATCACTTTAATAACTGGGATGGGGACCCCCTCCTGGGCCATATACGGCCATCTCCCTGGGGTCAGCCCCTGCTGAACAAAGAACAGGGTCACGTGGCCCCCCTCCTGGAGCTACCAAGAGGTAGCACTTACTAATCAGTCAGATGAAAGTACTCCAGTTGGGTAGATGCTATCGGCAAAACTCAGGACTCTTCTGGGAAAAAAGGAGGCTCTGGTCTTGATTTTAATATCCACCTGGGGCACTCTTGGGATGGTGGGCTGCAATATAACAGGCGGAAACTCAGGTATATAGAACACTGAACATTTTCAAGGAGAACCATGGGATGTCGATGTCTGGGCACATAAGAATGCTATAGACCCCGGATATACTTACTTGCTTTTCACACCTCCACCAAAATATGTTCGCCTAGATTACATTTTGACCTCTACTAGGATACTTGATGAGGTGGAGATAACTAAATTGCTCCAACTTTTTTGGGATTATAACCCACTGCTGCTGGAAATAACACGGCAAGGAATAGAGGGAAAACTGTGCTGTTGGTCATTCTATAAAAAATTACTAGCAGACGAGGAATTCCTCTGCTATATAAAAAAGTGGGTAAGAGAGTTTTTTAATATGAATCGATATAGCGCCTCACGTACCATAGTGTGGGACGCTTTTAAAGCTGGTCGGAGGTGGGAAGTTATAAGTTATGTTGGCCAGCGGTGTACGACGCAAAGAAATACGGTCAGCTCCCTAATTGCACGGCTGACACAACTGGAGCTAGAGCACGCCAAACTGATTTGGGGGGCAGGATACATTAAGTGAGGTTATGGTGAAAATAGCTATAGCTAAGTCAGAAATAAAAAGGTAGTTTCAGGTACAAGTGGGCCAGACATATCTGACACACCAAAGGGAGATGTACGAATATGGGGAAGGGGCAGGCAGATTATTGGCCCTTCGGACAAGGCAGAAGATATCTAGAAACAATACAACTAAAATTAAGAACAGCGACGGTCAAAACGAAACCAAACCTATAGAGATTATAGGGGTTTTTGAACAATTTTATCAAAAATGATATCAATTAGGCCCCACAGACTCTGCCCAAATGGGTACTGGAAATAGATATTCGACGATGAATAAAATTGATGAAGCTACACGCCTGGAAATGGAAGCAGAATTTACGCTCGATGAGATAGTGACTGCTCTGATGTCTTTATCTTCTGGGAAGGAATCAGTGCCAGATAAAATCCGAATTGAGCTGTATAAGATACTTCAACACAATTTGGCCCCAATTACGACGCCAACATGTATTCCAAAGGTTTAGCTAACCGGCTGCAGAGGGTCATGGCCAAATTAGTCTCACCATGACAACATAGTTTTATACCTGGCAGGGGAACCACAGACCATGTAAGATGGGTGATCTCGCTATTGGATGTAGCTGAGGTAACTGGAGACGAAATGGCTGTGATCCTCTTGAATGCCGAGAAAGCCTTTGACCGTGTGGCATGTCAATATCTCTGGGAAACTTTATCAGAGAGAGGGTTTGGCCCACAACTAATTACAGCTATTCAGGCGATGTACTACAGACCCTGTGCAAGGCTGCAGGTGATGGGGAATACATTGGGGGCAATCGAGGTGGCTAGTGGGACAAGACAGGGATGTCCGTGCTCTCCAATTCTATTTGCCATGTATCTAGATCCCTTTATCAACCAGATACTTCTGAACTTCGCGATCAAACCTATAACAACTAATGTGGATGGCATCGCTATTATTACATCTGAGCCAATGACGGCAATCAAAGAAATTGAGAATATGGTGGAGGAATTCGGGAGCAGGTCAGGGTACCTGTTGAACAAGGGGAAGACACAGATAATTAGCTCATGACAATGTACTATACAAGACCAGCGCCAGACTGAATCGGCAATGTACTTGGGGGTCAGCATAGGATCCAACATGGATGTGATATGGCTTAGCAACCATGACCCAGTGCTGGACGATATAGGTACAGAGCTGAGGCGGCTGGATAAACTGCACCTAACAATAGAAGCAGGGTTAACGTATTGAAAATGAATTTTTTTCCTATAGTGCTATATTTGTTCCGTTCCATCCCCTTAGAATTGACTGATACTGCAATACAGAAAATGAATACAATGTTCTCAAACTTTATATGGCACTACCAAAAAACTAGCCGAGCCTTGAAAACGCTAACACTTTAGCGAGATAGGGGAGGGTGGGCCACTCCCAATTTGTTGTTCTATTATTGGGCAGCTGTCCTACAGCAGATGGGTACCCTGCTGACGACTGGCAAGTCGAGGATGGAGGATGATTTACCTTCTATTTATCACCTAGCTGTTGGTGAAGAGGCGACGTGGCTTTTTCTCAGGCAGTCGGAGCCCGGTTAATATAAAAAAATGCGATTTGAGTGTTTAAAGGCAGCCCGGAAGATCTGGAAGTCAGCAGAATACTGAAAATCCCAAAATATAATGGATATATGCCCTTATGGTGCTCCTCATTCCTTCCAGCGGAGATGTATGATGGCATGGGCAGAGGGTCGGAGCGAGCTGGCATAGAAAGGATAGCAAGCCCATACAATAATAATTCAGAGATCATACCCTTTTCAGATTTAGTACAGAAACTGGGATTGGCAATAGGATACAATTCAAATACATCCAGACTAGGGGCAGCTTAAAAAATCTGACTAAAGGGTCTTTCAATCCTGGGGCAATACCACAATCGATATGGTATTTCGAGGGGATGGGAGGATTAGGGACTACTATAAGATATTAATGGATTCCCTCCGCGATGACCTGGTGAAAACAGAGGCAAAACGGGCAGAAAAAATGGGGAATGAGGAGATTGATTTAGACATGTCAATGAAATTGGGGAAGAACATTTTTCTATCAGCACACTTAAAGGCTCAACACTACAAGACCCTGTTTAATCTGTATTATACCCCTGCAAAACTCTTCGAATGGGGTAAACGGGAAGATGATAAATGTCTAAGGTGCCAAAATGGCCCTGCGGATAGTATACACATGTTTTATGCATGTAGAAACTGGTGTCCCTGAAATCCGGCGTGGAAGTTTTTTGGCAACAAGCAATTACCAGGGTGATTACTTTTAGCCCTGTGCTGATGTTTCTTGGTTATGATAGCCGAGCTGGGCTGTCGACATCACAAAGAGATTTTGTATTTATTACAATAGCAGTAGCTAGGTTATAGATAGCTATGGCATGGAGGACCTCTGAACCTCCCACATACACAGCATGTCTTCATCACTTGTTAAGCATCCATATCCAGGAAATGGCATTATATAAGAACAAGGGCTTGCGGGCTAGGGAGAAAGGTCGTAAAATCTGGGCATCCATGGTCATGTGGCTTAGCAAAAGACAGGCGGAGAAGTCGACATAAATATAGCCTGATGCAACATAATGAGAGAAACATCTGCTCTCCACAGCCAACTGATGCAATCTTTTCATGAAAGAATCTAAACTATTTTGTTTTTTTCTACCATTGTGTCTCTCATGAAATTGGACAGCCTGACTAGTATGCTATAGGTAAAGATGTAATCAGTTTTCAATGGAATTATTGATGAAAGTAATGGAACTGTAATGTATAAGGAGAGCCCGGTACCCACGTCTGGGCACACCCATTCCACTCGGGGTGACAAATGCTAAAACAACAATTTTGTTCATCTTGCTTACACTATTCACCAGATCACCAGTTCCAGTGCTAGGCCATGCTTCCCCATTGTCCACCTGCAGAAACCTATCCCTTCCCTCTGACACCTGGGGTCAGCATGAGGAGTCTGGTCCAAGGCTCTCCTGTTCATGGTACACAGTGGTACAGTTTCCCGCTTAAAATATGCCATCTATAAAATAAAACACAACACTTTGGGGAGCCTAAAAGTTGAACATACATTTATTGCCAAAATAAACAGTATACTAGCAGTATAGTGCACAACGATTGCCAATTTAAAGGACCAGAGCTTCCACTCAAAACCCAGTTAGAGCATACCATTCTAAAATCCATATATTTAACACACACGTTTGTACAGATTTCTCTAAATACAAGACAATGGAAACATTAACACCTGATTGAAACTGTAACTTTGAGCGAAACTAATGAGCAGATACCAGTATCTTTTCATGAGAAAGAATGTGAAAAGTCCTTGAAGACTAAATATTAAAATATAAACCAATGTTGATTTCACGATAATTCCCACTCCTTGGTATCAATTCCCAAAATGTGGTTGCGCTTGCACTCAGTGCAGAAAATGTGCAATTGTAAAACTGAATAAAATGGACTCTGGGCTTCAGAACCCCATGAAACTTTGCAGGCGTATTACAACTACTGTTCAATTCACGTTAATTAAAAATTATCAAAAAGAGACAATCAGCAAAAAAACAAATTAAAATGAGCAAACAGGGAGGCACAGTAGCGAAAGTGCTTAGTTAGATTTGAGACAGGTTTATTGATGTCTTGAACCACTTCTCAGATTTAGTGCCACTAGGAATTAATATAGCACTGATATTTTGCTGCATTCATATTTCACTGTATGAATGATTCGTGCTTAATGCCAGACCGTGGGAATGATGCATTTCAAAATGGGCATGCTCAGTATTATACTGTTAGATTGTTGGGATTCTTGTGCTAAATTGACATTTATTGCCATCTCTGAACGGTTGCCACAGCTCCATTTTCCTGCCTTAACCCGAGGGGAGGGCAGATGTAGAGGCATAGCTTTGATTTATTGGGTATCAATTAAGTGTTATTGTTGGTTACTACATGATATACCAATATAAAGTGTGCCATGTAATGTGTGCCACTAGTCCAAACGTTGTAACTTACTCAAATGTGTAGGCATAAACATACAGCCTCAATAAGTGATACACTCATTGGGGAACGTCTGCGAATCTCATTATGCATTTTATTTGTAGTTTGTTTAATTATATTTGCTTGTAATCATAGTAGCTTAAATCTTATTTAATAATTGGTTTCATAATATTTAAATTATACTAGATTATAGAAAGTTAGTTAATGACAATTCTCTTCTCTTCTCTTCTCTTCTCTTCTCTTCTCTTCTCTTCTCTTCTCTTCTCTTCTCTTCTCTTCTCTTCTCTTCTCTTCTATTCTATTCTATTCTATTATATTATATTCTGTGCTCAGCTGCAAAACAACAGAGCAACGAAGGGGACATGAGAAGGAACTATCAAGCATATAGTAGGCTGGCTGAACAGAGGGGTAAATAGTCAGGAGAAAAATTGTATTTTTGAGAAGGTTTTTTATAATAAAACAAAGAAACAAGTATGAAGCCGTACTTTAGGAGTGCTTTACATGTTTTAGTGGGATATGGAGCAATAGGGACTTTGACAACATTTGGGTGTTTCTCCCTACAAAATCAAATAAATCCCCTAATTTGGATAATAAGTACGCATTTTTAATAATGTTCCTTAAAAAATTACAGAGTCAAATTATTTTTAGAAAAATTACCTTTCCCGCACGAAAAATAAAAGAACATCATCCTAATTATGTTATGGCTTGACAAAGCTCTTCTGCAAAAGAACAGGAGAACTAATTCTGATAGTTACAAACATCCACAGGTCTACTCATGGAATTCTATAACAGGGGCGTTTGTACCAGTAACTATTTGCTCAAGTGTATTTTATCTGACATGTAGAACTATATTAAGTGATGTGGTGGCAACATAGCGGGCTCCTCAGTATACCATCCTCTTTGTTTTGCTCCACTGTGACCTGAAGCCTACAAGTTGCCTCTCATGAATCCACTCCTATGATCCATCCTATTCTTTCTTCCTAGCTTGCCAGAAAATGATAAATATAGCCAGTGAGTCAACAACTAGACAATGGGGCTTTCTTTCTGCAATAAAAGAGAATTTAAGTATGTAATTATTATGATTAGAACTTATAAAGTAAATTTTATCCATGCATATGTTGCTCGAATGTGAATTTACCGGGCGTAAACAAAGACAAGAGGCATTCGGCAAAACAGGAACAGTTGGTTTAATTAAACACTTCAGCAGGGAGCACAGTTACAGAAGAGGGTCTGAGGAGTGTCTCAAAGTACAATTGATTTGAGGGCCATTATATACATTTCTTGGAGCATCATAAAACATTTTATAGATCTTTTTTAGGAAGAGGAATGTGAGCCTAGTCATGAAGTCATAAATCACTTCCACCTGATAAAAAAATGCAGGTGGATCTCGACCTTGCATGAACACAATGAGGGCCAGTGGGTAATGTGTTCAGATGTACAGCATGAGGAGCGCATGATCACTGCATGTTCTGTGTCCTGATTGGCTGAGTGCTCCTAACTTCATGTGACATCTAACTTTGTGGAGTTTTTGAAACGTGCGCTTCATGTGTGTTTTATTGGGGCCAATCTCCCCACACCATTGTGGTGTTGCTGCCAATATTTGGGATTATTCTGGGTTTTTCCTGTTCGCGCATTGCTTCTGCTGGTTACATGTCACCCCACCTGTAATCAGTCAATCAGATGCCTCAGGCCTGGGTCGCATGCCTTGCCTGACCACAGATTTCTGACTCTGGGTTGATGGAGAGGTCATATCGGGTGATTTCGACAACAGTGATTCGATTTCGTTTATAAGCACACATGTATCATTGCGTACATCAACATCAATATTAACACATATTACAGATTTATATGTCGAGTATGCTTTTGTTCAAAGAGGAACCACTCATTTGCATGTTGAAAGTGAAAGTGATGGTTAGGCTGAGATGGCAGGGACTATGCAAGCACAACATGGAACGCAGAGCACATGCTCTGTACAATGGGTAGCTTCTGCATTGGATCCGTGCAAGCAGTGGGTGCAATCACAAGATAGACTCTTTTTGCAATCACCGCTGCTAAACATGTAAGTCCAGACAAACTTCCTATGGGATGATCCAAGATGTCAAGGTCTTTCATACAAATAATGGTTCTATGGGATTATATGAAACAAGCCAAAAGTTGAATAGAGCTGACCTAAATACCCCTCTTTGTGTATTTTTGTGTGTCAATGACATGAGTTCTGTCAGAACTAAAATCAGTTTGCAATATTGAAAAGCTTTTCTAAATGTAATGAGTCTACAAAAACAGAAATTAAAGTACAAACCTCATGACAGAACTAAAAGCTTGAAACATCACATTTTGGAACCAAAACCAGAAATCTGGATGTATAAAGCACATTCATAAAAAAATAATTCTATGATAAAGCTATTAACTTGTGTTAGTCATTCAGTTTAACATTTCTTGCATACCATCTACAGCATGTCTATTGAAGTGTCAAAGTCATGGCTTGAGAGTTCCCCCCGATAGGTGTGGCATACCAAATGTGTGACTGAACCCTGGGCCACCAGTACCTCAGTGAAGTGAACAAAGAGGGGCCGCTCTAAAATGTCTTACTCCTATTCTGTGGTAATGGCAATGTGATTTATTCAGTACATATTACAGGGATCTCTACTTGATAGAGAAACAGAGTATATGTACCACTGTTTCCCTTAAACACCACCACACATGCAAGCGTGAGAGCAATCTGCATTCATTTTCTTCCTTCATATGATTCATAACTTAGGAAGCTGTCCTACTCTAAACATTGTCTTTATCGAGAATAGTTTAGGAAGGTAGTCTAATTCTCAGTTTGTCTGCTGAACCTCTTTGTTAAACCTGGTATCCTTGGTGTGGTTTCCTCTGAATTTTTGCCTCTACCGATTGTATTTTTGACTGTGTGCTGGATTTCGTTTCTGCTGGTTTAGGTACTCTGGCACTTTGCCATTACTGATCAGTGCCAAAGTGCAAGTTCTCCCTGTGTAAATTGTAATTCTGATTGATTATGCATAGTTGGCATAATTGATTTGCTGGTAAGTCCCTATTAAAGTGCACTGTGTGTGTCCAGGGCCTGTAAATCAAATGCTACGAGTGGGCCTATAGCACTGGTTGTGCCACGCACACAAGTAGCCATTCAAATGTGTCTCAGACCTGCAACTGCAGTGTCTGTGAGTGCAGTTTTAAACTCTTATGTCGACCTGGCAAGTGCACCTAATTGCCAGGCAAGTTTCTTACATGTAAGTCACCTCTAAGGTAGGCCCAAGGTAACCTCATGGGCAGGGTGCAGTGTATGTGAAAGATAGGACATGTACTGGTGTGTCTTACATGTCCTGACAGTGAAATACTCTGTATTACATTTTTCACTATTGTAAGGACAAGCTCTCCCATAGGCTATCATTGGAGCTGCCTTGTAACATATTACAAGTGTAACTTTCAATTGGGAACAGATAGAGATTTGGAGTTTAGGCTCCCTGAACTCAGGATTTAATAACACACCTTTTAGTGAAGGTGGTTTTTAAATTGTGTGTTTGAAAATGTTACTTTTCGAAAGAGCTTTCAGAAACAATGGTTCCTGTGGACTAATACTTTCTTTTAATATAGTAAAACTTTGAGTAATAGCAATGTAACGAGTTAAAGTGTTGTCAGAAGGCCAAGAACCACCAATACCAATGATTAAGTATGTCACAGTAGTTTTTATATTGTAAAACGAAGAAAGGAGTATATACAATTCCAGAAAATGAAACACAATGCAAAACAATTATGCGTATTTTCCCAAGTGAAAACAGGAACCTTAAATAGTGGTGCTAAATTGTGACAATGTTTATACAAGGTTTCCACAATTCTTTGAAAGGCAACCATTAACTATGTGCAGGGTGAACAGCAGCTATATACAATGATATGTGCTTATTAATGGTTCGTTTTTGCTTTGTGTCGACGACGTTTCGACCCTCTGTGCAGTATGGGGTCTCATCAGGACCTAGGGTTGTAGGGACATCTATGGAAAAATATAGGGGAAAAAAATTATATATATCAGCATATGGCCAATTTAAATGGCACATATGCGACTGAAAAGAGAACGTTTTCAATGCCATTACCTGGTGGTAAGACTGCGCAGCCACGTTATAAGTGTGTGCCACAAGTTAGTGAAAGAATAGGAAGAAGATACTCACAATGCGACCCAGCCGGGTGATGATTGTGGGAGAGAAAATGAGGCATAGGTTAGAAGAAAAGAAAGGAAGAGTAGCACTGTCCGTACGTCACTTAATTGACTCATGGGAGGAAGCGCTTACCCCAATTATGAGAGGAAAAGTTGGGCTGTTCGTCAAGGATAGCACAGCGTTCTAATAAAGGAATGGTACACTATAGCATAGGTGAGCTAATAGTGTGAAGAGGGAACTTTGTAAAAAATGAAGACGCATTACAAATGTGTCTAACTAATCTGAGTTCTAGGAAGGTCTCTAAGTGATGGTGGTTACCTGATTAATGATGTAAACGGGCCAACGGGCTCCAATGTCAGCTGTTGCAGGGAAAGGTCTGCACTTTTTGCTTGATTGCCCTGTGGAGGTCAAGGATGCATGATTAGCTTGCGTCCTTTGTGGTGCCTATTAGTACAGTACTGCATGACTAATTTGGTGAAATGGTAATAATTAGCCAGGGTATCGCTCTCGTATAGATAATGGTTTCAAGAAACGGAACCTGTACTTAACAGGAGCCGTAATTAATGCATAATTGCACATCCGAGCGGGCGCCAAAATGGTCACTGTTGTTGTAATGGGTCAGAAAAATGGCCTGTGAATTGCAGGAACCATGAATAGTGCATTAATTCACGTCCGTGCCGGTGCCAACAGGGTCATTGTTATTTAAACAACCGGGGTCCATTAAGCCTTGGAAACGAGGCTGATCTAAAAGCGTGCATCTGAGAGGATCAGGCGAGGTGCTTTCTGATGCTTACCTTGCAAGTAGAGAGTGCCTCCTAGATGCGGGACAATCCAGCGCGTGGAGTACAAAGCCGCGTGAGTCAGCTTTGCTCGGGAACAATGTCAGTGAGCTCTTGGTAGATACGTCTCTAAATTTACCCTGGGTGTAATACTACGCTACACTCGTGGAGCGTGCGCAGTTTGTGCTACTACGCACTACGCAAATTGCACGTAGCACAGTGCAAAAACACGTAGCGGGCATTTTTTGCTTGCTTGCGGTCCTCAACGTCAAGTTGGCGACCGCGAGCGAGCAAAATCAACATCCCGGCGAGACTTTTCCTCATTCATGATCAGCAACATCAAGTTGCCAATCGCGAGCGTGGAAAATAAAGCTCCCGGCGAGATTCTCAACACAGGGCGGTCAGGTTTCTCATTGCGAGTGGTCGCGTATAGAAAAAAGACGTGAGAGTAGAACGAATAGAGGAGAAATAAATCAGAGGAGAGGAAAGAAAAGTATGTGGCATATAGTGGGCTTGGGGGTTCAAGTTTACGATATTGCAGCAAGGAAATGTTTATTTACAGTAGGGAGGTATTGAAGGATATCAAGATGCTAACGGGAGTCAACATCTAAGTACAGCTTGGCCCGAGTAGGACCTCAGGTGTGTTACTTCTTGAAAGCAATGTAATGTCACAAGTGGTTCTGGGTATCAATCAGGGTGCAATCGTATTTCTAAAATAGAACAAAACGGCAGTGACGATTACAAGTATTCTTCTTGACCATACCACACATTGGATGTACATGACATAAGTAGTATGCAAGGTGTCAATGTCACACACCTGGGAATAATAGTAGCTTTGCACATGCTATGTCAATGTGAGGAACACGGATTATCTATTGTATGATAATACATGTGAACTGTAAACAGCTCAAATCCTTGTTTTTGCCAATTACTCACATATCATGAGATAATGGGCAGAGGTACAAAAACATAGTAATACACACATATTACTTTGGCAATTTAAATTACACAGATTCTCTTATATAGGATACCACATGAAAAACTGTAGATACCATGATTAGTATACGTGTAGCAATTACTCACATAATAGGAAATTATGAGCAGTGGTGTGGGCACATATTGTTTAATGTGAATGAATAACATGATGCAGACAAAACATTATCTATATCATAGTCCAGCTCTGTCTGATGACATTATCAGATGTCATTCACATACCTAATGGAGCTATGTGGAAGTACCATATTTTAACCATGAGGTGTGATGCGCATGGTTAGTCATGCTTTCGGATATCATCATGTGATGTATTGCCAAGCATTAGCCACGGAGTGTATTTATTTATTTATTTATAAAGTTTTGCATAGAGCAAACATGACCCTTATGGGTATCAGAGCGCTTCACAATTTTGGGTGAGAGGGATACAGTATTGGGAAGCAAAAACATTTGTTCATTACATGATCATACAAGACGCATGCAATAATCTAGTAGGTGTCCTTAACCTTCACAGGAGGTTAGGGCGGATACAGCAATGGGTGAAGAACATTCAAACATATATAAGTACAATGCATGCTAAATAATGGTATTCCCGGGTATATAATTATGTACAAAGTCAATCAAGATGAGTAAATAGAGGGCAGCAATGTAGTCTACTAGTCAAGGCCCATTCAGGCAGGAACTTGAGCATTAGGATTTTTTTTACTTCTTTTTCGAAAAAAGCGGTCCAGGAGATTGTACGGATTTCTGGAGGAAGAGAGTTTCAAATCTTTGGGGCAATGCCAGAGAAGGCTCTGTTACTCAATCTCTTTTTGTGGAAAAGCTGTGGTTTCAGGAGCATTGTACTTGCACTTCGTAATGCTCTGCAGCCCCCTGATAGTTCCAATTTTTGAGCCAGATAAATGGGGTTCTTGAAGTGGAGGGCTTTGTAAGTCATTCAGGCAATGTTTAGGTGAATTCTGGCCTTGTATGGTAACCAGTTAAGGGACTTTAGGGCTGGGGAAATGTAATCTTTTCTTTTTGTCCCAGTAATCAGTCTCATTGCGGCATTAGGGAAAGCCCTTAACGGGGCCACGCTCAGTTTGGGGAGACCACACAGTGTGGAACTGCCGTAGTCTAGTCTTGGCAAAGCTAATGCTTGTACCGCCAATTTCAAATCTTTCTGTGGAAGAAATGGTTTGAGATTCCTTGGTATTCTCAACTGATGTTTGACTCCCTTGGTTGCATTACTGATATTGTTGTTCATATTCAGGTGCAAGTCTAGTGTGATTCTGAGCAATTTAGCTGACTCAATCATATGGGGGGAACAGTTGAAGGTTGTGAGGTGTTTCATCCAAAGGTCAGTCTTGGAAATGTGATTAGGGGGAGCGATGAGAAGGAATTCCATTTTGGATGTGTTGATCATGAGGTAATTGTCCATGAGCCAGTTTTGAGTGTTCATCAGGATTTAGTTGAGTGAGATGATGTCTTCTGGGGAGGTGATTTTCAGATAGAGTTGAGTGTCATCAGCATGCATATGAAAAAGAATGTTGACGGAGTCCAAAGCATTTGCTAGTGGTTCCAAGAATAAATTGAAGAGTATGGGTGAAAGAGCGGCCCCCTGTGGAACCCCCATAGATACTGTATGGGGCTGAGATGGAGTATGATTAAACTTTATTCTTTGTGATCTGTTTTGAAGGAAGTAAGTGAACCACTTCAGTACCGACCCAGAAAGGCCCATCCTGT
The DNA here is from genome assembly GCF_964204655.1 of Triturus cristatus. Classification (NCBI taxonomy): domain Eukaryota; kingdom Metazoa; phylum Chordata; class Amphibia; order Caudata; family Salamandridae; genus Triturus; species Triturus cristatus. Next base: position 509,791,024 of record NC_140588.1, read on the forward strand.
GTTCCAGAGTGGATAGTAGTTTGATGTGGTTCACAGTGTTAAGAGCAGAAGATAAGTCAAGGAGGATCAATAAGAAGGATTCATTATGGTCTAGGAATTTTAAGATGTCATCCGTGATGTGCATGAGTGCCGATTCGGTGCTGTGTCCTTTCCTGAAGCCAGACTGATGATGATCCAGCAGTTGAAATTTTTCTATGTGTGAGCAGAGTTGGGTTAGCATGCATCTTTTCAAGAAGTTTTGCCAGTGTGGGGATGTTGGAAATGGGGCGGAAGTTGTTCAGATCTGAACTGTCTGCGTTAGGTTTTTTTTAGGATAGGGGAGACCTGTGCTATTTTCAGACAGTCGGGGATCGTGCCTTGCACTAGAGAAGCATTGACAATCTTGGACCAAAAGGGGAGGATGGAGGCTTTTATGTCCTTGAAGATGGGAGGGGGAAGAGGGTCGCTGAAGTGGTTAGATGGCTTGATTGCGATGAGGGTGTTGTAAATGTCATCTTCATTGAGGTGAGTAAAGGTGTGCCAGGATGCGTTGTTTTTGAGGCTTAAACTAGGGGGGATGAGTGGCTCTTGGTGGGTAGGTAGGGCTGTGGCTTTATATATTGGGAGAAGGGCCCTCTTTGATTCAATGTCTAAATTGATGCTATTAGTTTGCTGAGAAAAGAAGGTGGCTAAATCGTCACAGGAGGGAGAGCTGTCACCAAGGTCATGGCGGTTGGGTGCCTTGACCGATTGTTGTTTAATAAGTTCAAATAGTTTCTTAGGGTGGTTGTTAGCTTGATTGAGTTGGGATCTGAAATAATCGGTTTTTGCTGTCTTGACTTTTTTGTTGTAAGAATTCCTAATAGTTCTGAGCAGCTTTAAATGTTCAGTGGAAGGCATGGATCTCCATGATCTTTAGGCCGCCCTCAGCTTACGGTGTTCGGAGTTTAGGTCAGTATTGAACCAAGGTTTGGAAATTTTTGGGGAGGCGTTTTTTTGCTGTAGAGGGGAAATAGCATCCATGATATTAGAAATAGAGGAATTATAAAAATCAGTGAGGAGTTGTACATCCTTCAAGTCTGCTTATAGGGACAAGGTATTTTTGCAGAGGGTAGCTAGTTCTTCAGTGTTTATATTTCAGAGGTTTCTTTTCCATTGCTTTGTTTTCATGGGCTGGACCCCCTTTACTGATACCTTCCTGCTGATGAAGAATAGGATGTAGAAGTGGTCAGACCAATCGCATGGGTTAATGGAGTCCAGAGTGAGGGTGTTACCTTTGGCTATAATGAGATGCAGAATTTCATCTTTATTGTGAGTTGAGCTCTCACAGAATTGTGTAAGTTCATGATCCGTCAAGAAGGATTTCAGGCAATTTACTACATGATCATTAGGGTTAGACCAGTGTAGGTTAAAGTCTCCTAGGAAGATTTGGGACAATAGAGGGTTGTCATTGGAAGAGATGATTTCCATTAAGTGCTCAATGAATGGAAAATTGTCTCCTGAGGGGTGGTAGAATGTACGTAGTGTGCAAACCGGGTGGGCTTTGCAGCAATGGTGATGCATAGGTATTCACATAAGATTGGAGTGGGGGATTCTGATTGCGAGACCGAGAGTGTGTTCCTGTGTATGTAAGTTATTCCCCCACCCTGTTTCAGGGATCTGTCCATACGAATTATGTCCTAAGTAGGTGGGACTAGAAGATCAAGGGTAAGGAAGGAAGTGCAATTTAGCCAGGTTTCTGTGAGGATAATGATATCCAATTCATTGGTCAGGATGAGATCATAGATATCCGTGGCATGTTTACTGTTTACATGTGTAATGCACAAAGTTGGTAAAATGTGAGATGTTGCCAGGGTGTCGCATATCACCATGTGATGTATTGCCAAGCATTGGCCACGGAGTCTAATGCACAAAATTGGTAATGAATTCACAAGTAACATGTGTGATATTGCCATGGTGTGGCCTCTCTGTGCGTGCAATGGTGGACTGTGGATGCATACTAGTGTGACAGTGTGGTCACGAACCCTCGCCACTCTTCGGCAGAGTTAAGCCCCTCTTCTATGGAGTTTGTTCTCTCTATCCAGTGACATTCAAGTCGTTGCAGGATTTGGGAGATGTCTCCGCCTCTTTCTGGGGTAATGGCAATGTCAATTACTTGCCACTTAATGTCATCTGCAGTGTGATTTTTATCATCAAAGTGAGAGACCAGAAGGGCATTAGCTACAGATACATGTATCCGGCTCCTGTGTTGTCCAATTCTGGTTTTACTTGGTTGCTGAGTTTGTCCAATATAGGGAAGACCACACGGGCACCATATAAAATACACAACGTTGCGTGTATTGTAATTGGAAAATAATTGAATGTATGTATAACATTAGCATGTTCGAATGTTTTGGTATTTGATGTTGAGGGACAAGAAACACAGTTACCACATTTGTGGTGCCCTTTGATTTCTGGTAAACGCAATGTAGACTGTAGAGTATTGGGTCTACTCGTGATTGTCTCAGTCGATGATCTAACTAAGTGGTCTTTTATGTTCTTGCCACATTTGTAAGCAAACATCGGTGTTTCAATGTTTTGGGTCAATGCTTTTAATAATGTCCCAGTTGGTGGTTATCAGGTTGTGGATTTTGCTCATGTGTGTACCAAGGTGGTGACACAGATGAGTCTGTCTACAGATGCTTTTTCTTTAGTCCCTGCCTAATTAATACCATTTCCCCAAATTAGGCATGCAGTACTGTAAAAATAGGCACCACAAAGGACACATACTAATCATGCATCCTTGACCTCCACAGGGCAATCAAGCAAAAAGTGCAGACCTTTCCCTGCAACAGCTGACATTGGAGCCCATTGGCCCGTTTACATCATTAATCAGGTAACCACCATCACTTAGACACCTTCCTAGAACTCAGATTAGTTAGACACATTTGTAATGCGTCTTCATTTTTTGAAAATTTCCCTCTTCACACTATTAGCTCACCTATGCTATAGTGTACCATTCCTTTATTAGAACGCTGTGCTATCCTTGACGAGCAGCCCAACTTTTCCTCTCATAATTGGGGTAAGCGCTTCCTCCCATGAGTCAATTAAGTGACGTTCGAACAGTGCTACACTTCCTTTCTTTTCTTCTAACCTATGCCTCATTTTCTCTCCCACAATCAACACCCGGCTGGGTCCCATTGTGAGTATCTTCTTCCTATTCTTTCTCTCACTTCTGGCACACACTTATCACTTGGCTGCGCGGTCTTACCGCCAGGTAATGGCATTGAAAACTTTCTCTTTTCAGTCACATTTGTGCCATTAAATGGACCATATGCTGATATGTATAATTTTTTTTCCCCTATATTTTTTCCATAGATGTCCCTACAACCCTAGGTCCTGATGAGACCCCATATTGCACAGAGGGTCGAAACGTCGTCGACACAAAGCAAAAGCGAACCATTAGTAAGCACATATCATTGTATATAGCTGCTGTTCACCCTGTACCTACTTAATGGTCACCTTTCAAAGAAATGTGGAAACCTTGTATAAATATTCTCACAATTTAGCACCACTATTTAAGGTTCCTGTTTTCACTTGGGACACTACGCACAATTGTTTTCCATTGTATTTCATTTTCTGGAATTGTATATACTCCTTTCTTCGTTTTACAATATAAAAAACTACTGTGACATACTTCATCATTGGTATTGGTGGTTCTTGGCCTTCTGACAACACTTTAACTCGTTACATTGCTATTACGCAAAGTTTTAATATCATAAAAGACAGTATCAGTCCACAGGAACCATTGTTTCTGAAAGTACTTCCTACCCTGGTTCCTTAGTGAGTAGGGTTCCCTTGTTCTTGTTTCCAACATTTAGAAAATGGGCATTTTCTTGTTAAATCATCCTGCGTGTCTCTGCCTGCTTGTTGATTCATCATCTGGTTTTAGACTGATAGGGGCCATTTGTGCATTTTTGCAGATACTCACATAAAGGGAGCTGAGGCATGCCCTGCATATGGTGATGGGCCATCCTGGGCTAGAGTAGTAGGGAGAATTGCCACTGACACATGAATAGGCTGTGGCTGCTCTGCACAATGCTGTCTCCACCTCCTGTAGTGAAACTGGACCTGGGAGGACAGAACTGGTTTTACTGAGCAAAAGAGACTTTCTGAACAAAGACTTCAAAGGGGAAAAGGGGTATAAGTATTAGACCTAACTCCCCAGAACTCACTTCTGGAATCAAGAGGAACCTCTGCCATGGAGAAGAGCTGTGAGGAGGAGACTGCCCCTTTGCCGAGTGTTGCTTTGCTGGGTTGGCCTGCAGTTGCTGCTTCTACCAAGGAGATGACAAAGACTGGACTTTGCTTTGAAACCTGGTCCAAAAGAGTCTCCAAAGGCTTGTATGTGCTTGCCTTCTGTTCTGAAGTCTCAGGGACACAAAGACTTCACCTACGGCCTTCTTGAGCTCCACTGCTGGGGGTTCTGACCTGCCTGAGGGTTCCTTGGAGGTTGTTCCTATTACAAACAGTTGTGAAGGACTGAAGAAATCTACAAAATTGACGCTTTGACTTTCTTACGGCTGAGTTTTCCGATGCAGCACCGCCGTACGGGAGAGATTCCTGACTTACAGCCCCATGCAGCCAAAGAAATCGATGCAGGGCCTGCCCGCAGCCCGAGAAACCACTGCACACTGACACCAACGCATGCCACGCTGTGCAGCTAAAAACATTGATTTATCACCAGTCAGGGGCTATAGAAATCCATGCCGCGCCTGTAGCGTCTGAATTTTCTTACGCATCGTACCTTTGTTGCAAGTTTTTCCGATGCAACACCCGCAGACCAGAATTGCCTGGGAAATCAACGCATCACTTGCCCCTACAGTCTGGATACAACACATCACTTCTCCTGCGTGCAGCAGAACTGTTGCCTCACCTCCCTAAGTACTCAGGAACTGATATATCGCAATACTTCCCTCCTCTCCGGCTTTTTCCTTGTGGATTTTGAGGCATTTGACATACTTTGTCTAAAAATCACCCATCCATAAATATCAATGGACAGAATTGCTTGAAACCTTTTAAGAGTCATGTTTTGAATTGTATACGTTGGATTTTTGTTGTTTTGGTCTTGTTTGGCTTAGATAAAAGATTATTTATTTTTCTAAACTGGTGTGGTGTTCATTTGTAGTGTTTTCACTGTGTTACTGTATGTGATATGTGCAAATACATCTGAGATAGGCCTGACTGCTCGTGCCAAGCCACCAAGGGGGTGAGCAGGGATTATCTTAGAGGTGTAATCTCCTTACCCTTACTAGAAGGAAGGGTCGCTACTTGTACTGGGTGTATAACACTGCCAATTAGAGAGCCCCATTTCTAACATTCTTATGTTTAAATTCCATGTTGCCAATATCATAGAATTAGAAATGATTGTCAGGTTCACAATGTTATCCATCCAAAATATTGTTTTTCCTTATTTAAAACAGGGAAGATACAGCAACAATCCCAAGGATATTCCATGCTGGATAGCCCACGTGTCGTAAAAATTGTGCCAGGGTCAGACTGAACAATAGGGCAATCTAGAAGTGCAAGGTGGGCTAGTCTGACAGGTCAGTGTGTTGGCCTGTTTCTTGGAGTGTGTGTTGGTTTTGTGGTGCTTTGGGCTAGTTTAGTAGCCACGTATGGACCTATGTTTTGAACATCTATATATAATGACTAATGCAGTAAGTAGCAAGTGGTTGTCAGCATATCATGCATATAAATAATATCTGATATTAATATTGTGCCCTAACCAATCTTTATTAAAAAATATCATCCTATTGGGAATAGCCTAATGGGTCGATATGTTTGTAGGCCATATTTTAGGACATAACCTTTATGTACAATGATGTTCTCTATTCTGACTGAGCTATTCTTTTACCACACAATACCAGATGACACTGTGTAGGCACTGTAGTATCAAAAAAGGGATGGATGGAATGCTTCAATAAATGTGTAGGCAACCATAGGTTACACTGGATGAACATAGCAGCGATAGAGGTGTGTCTTATGTGGATGGAAGAAGCCGCACCACATCATATTGGACATACTGGAGTAGGTGGTGCAATACTATTTTGAAAATAAATCAACTTTCACCCAAACTCACCTTGCTGCTGTATACATACCTTCTCCAAGTTCCCTAGACTCCATCTCTATCCTGCACAAATGCTGAATGGATCAATAAATGTCAATTGCCAAATCCCACCTAAAGCGCCAGTTGCTAATTAGCTGGATGTACACGGGTGGGAGCAGTGGGCTGTAGTTGCTTGCCTGTGCAGCACGAACTCTGCTGTGGTATAACAGGAGAGGTGCTGACTGACTGGCTAACTAAGGACACCCGATAGAGTGGTAGAGCAGTTGCTGCACCAAGCAGACAAATAATATATTGTTTAATATGCATCTGCTTCCTTCCAGAGACAAAGTGTTTAAATGTTTTGAAAAAAATGCTCTCTAGTATTTAGTGGAAGAGAAACGTTCCCCTGCTCTTTATTGTTCTTTATCTCACCTTTGCTATTTCAATAACCTCTAAACAGTATTCACTAATAAACCAATACTCAAACTCCAAAGAGACCAAAACCATCCAGTTCATCTCCTGTTTGGCGTGCAACTAAATGACCACATCAGGCCTTCTGTGAAGGCCCTCCACTGGCTCGCTATAAAGGAAAAGTAATTTTTAAAAACATCTGCCTCATTCACAAAGTCTTATATGCCCTAACTCCGAATTACCTGAGTTGTTTGTCCTTTATCCTGATACCAAATACCTAATCTCTTCCAATCTTAACTTACTGTCCATCCATCCAACTTGATACAAGAAATTCAGACAAAACAATGTTTCATGTACAGGGCTCATCCCTGTGGAGCGGTCTACCTCTATCTAAAAATATGGAATGTGACTTGCTGAAATTCAGTAGATTGCCAAAACCCGATTATCAAAGGAGACTTCTGGTTCGATCTATCATAGCCTCATTTATTCTTCTTCTTTCCTAAGGATTGTTGCTCGTATTCCTAAAACCCTTTTCTGCACCTTTATCCTACCATCTCTTCACCAAGGCTTTACCATTTTCCTATCTGCATACATGGTTAATCGATTCCTTCTGTTGATCACATGACTCCAAGAGATGTTCTGCTATTATACGTATCTTCATCCATTTTCAATGTTCTATGTATCTGGTACATGGCACTCAGAGGCTTTCTTAAAGTGTTTGCACTGCTTTACCAAAAGAACATAAATATGATGGAGGTAGATTAAAATAAGATTATAACACTGATGCCAACTAAATGAGAAAGGCGATCGAGGAGCATCTTGTGGCTGTTGGTGTCACAGTGCATTAGACAGATCTAATGCAGTCACTTTACAGAGGATGCCTTGGTCCCTGTTATTAAGTAGTTTTCTCCTAATAGTTATCAGTGTTGAACTTATGCTCCCTGAGGGGGTCTGAAACTCTATTGAAAGGCACTGAGATAGCTTTGGATTCTCGGTGGGATGAAAGTTAATGGATGCCTACTGTTTAAAGTGCTTTTGCAACAAAGGAGAAGACTGCAATAGGTAGGTAGTTTGTAAGATTGGGTTGCTCGACAAGAGGGGTGATCCCATAGAGGTTGGTTATTGATTAGTTTGGAGTTGAAAGTAACAGCAAGGTGAAACTCAGCCTAAACACATTTAAAATACAAGCACCCACGATGAGGTGGACTTTTTAAAGAACCCCAAGATCTTTCTGATGTTATTATCAATAACTGGTGAAAACTCAGACAAAAGGGTAGAGCAGGCAGGTACTATAGTGTGAGTATTGTCAGGTAAAGGGACGATGAATGAGATGCTGCCTCTTAGAGTAGTGATTTTGTGAAGAAGGTTAGGAGGCTGATCATTTGAGAGTACTAGGATATTTATCATGGGTTAGCATATCCTTTTAGATGTAAAAAAGTTATTTCATAGAATTATCTGCAACTATAGTGCAAACTTGAGAATGTTCTCTTTTAGCAATGGTGCAAGCTGATCTGTAGCTCTTAGAGTGCACTCTGCAAGTGGTGCAATGTGCTAGTAGCTTCTAAATATGTTGAAGTATGTACATGCATATTTATGTGATGGTGTTTTAGATATGTGCTCCTTGAAGAAATTGATGAAGTAGACTTTCGTAGATGGTCTGATACTTGGGGGTTCTATATTTTTTGTGGTTTGATTTTGAGTTACTCTTTCATTTCTACATTAATCAAAGTGTGTTATATACTTAAGATAGATGTACTCTAATGTAATTCAATAGCCCAGCTGCAACTGTCGGTTGGTAAGGTTTAGTGCAAACTAGAGTGTATTTCATAAAAACGTTAATAAAGAGCAATTTACAAGATTTCAATTGGTCAAGGTTATCTAAAAAACACTGTATGATCTTCATGGGATTAGGTTTGCATGTGGGTAAGGTGAAAATAATATCTAATACACAAGATTTGTTTTAGATGAACTAGAATTTCCTCAGCTGACTGCACATGGGGACCAGGTAGCCCAAAAATATACGTGTGAAAGATTAGAGTTTTAGGTTTTTGTGGAATAGTATTCTGAGGGAGAAGAACGATTCCATTTCTTTAACAGAAATTTCTTTCATTAGAGAAGGTATTTAAACTATGGTCTGACCAGGATAATTGTTGAGAACCAATAAGGAGGAGTTTAGTAATTTTAGGAAGTAGATTAAGCAATCTCTTTGTGAGTGAGTTGGGACATTGATGAGTTGTGAGAGGCCAAGAGTGTCGCCTTCTTCAATGAAGTTTTGACTTTAGAATTTGGAAGGATCATCAACCCAGATAATCAGCAATGAAAAGGATATGCCAACCTATAGATGTAATCACAAGGAGATGATGGACGGAGTGCTGAAACTTTTCAGATTGTCACTCCCAGGCATAGATCTGGGTTGAATCCATCATTGTTCTTTAGCTCACTTTGCCACATCAGTTCAGACCTAGCCATATGGAAATCAGTCTTGACCCTGTTCCTCATGGGAACAGTCCATCCCGAACTGCCAAGCCAGGTCTTCCCTGGACAAGAAACAAGCATCCTGGGACTGGTTTCAGGCTAACACCCCTCATCAGCCAGGCTAGCTTGAATCTAGCGGCAAAGTGAGCAAGGGACCCACGTCTGGACATACCTAGCCAACTTAGGGTGAGCATGATTGATTTAACCCAGATCTGTGACTGGAGGTGAATGTTTTATTAATGCAGCAGTCCGTCAATCATCTGTTCTTTTGAATTTGTTGCCCTAAGTGGGAAGGGTATGCCCAGATGTGGGTCCTGTGATTGCTACAACACCAGAGTCAAGCTATCCTGGCCGATGAGGAGTGCTACCCCGAAACCGGTCCCAGGATGCTTGTTTCTGGTCCAGGGTGGACCTGGCCCAGCAGTTCGGGCTGGACTGTTCCAATGGGGCACAGGGTCAAGACTGATTTGCATGTGGCTGGGTTGAAACTGGAATGGCATTGCGTGCAAAAAAACAATGGATTTAACCCAGATCTGTGACTGGGGGTGAATGTTTGATTAATTCAGCATTCCGTCCATCATCTGTTCTTTTTGCATGAACCTATAGATGTAATGGCACAATTTACTGCTAGTGAAATGCACAGTGTCATAACACAGAAACCAGGGGTCCCAGTAAAAGTAAAGAATTCATCCCCACAAGCTAGCAACTAAGCACCACATTAAGTAATCTACCTCTCTAACGCCTTGCCTCTGCCCTCGTCTTTAACTCCCTGCATTCATTGATGTCTCTTTTTCCCTCTATTCAATATCCTCTACTTCTCTTCCTGTTTCTTCCTCTGTGTCTCTCTCTCACTTATCTCTTATCTCTCCTCCCCTCTCTATTGTACTCACATGTAGGATGTTTTGTGCACAGACTCGTGGTTGAAGAGGAAGGAAAGAACACGTAAAATCTAAAATGCTCCTCTATACAGGGACGGCTCTAGGGCGGTGCGACGGGTGTCACTGGTGCCACCGCACCGGGTACTGACTTGGGGGGGGGGGGCGTCATGTCTGCAAGTATATTATGGTGTCTAAAGCAACTACTGCTGCATTCCTTCCATCCAGCAATTTTCAGGCAACAATAAAAATGTCAAGATAATGCCGGTGATTAATGTTCTTCCTGGAGAGAGCTCAGAGTTTTGTCCAGTGAAAATGTTGACTCATAAAGTAACCTGAGGGTTAATATGTCTGCTGAATAGAATGTGTACCGTGAAGATCACAAAGTGCATATAATGTAAATAGGTCAGTGGGTTACTGCTTTTGTCAGAGAGATCCTTTTGTTATTTGCAGTTTAGAAGTTAAAATCCTCATACAGAGCAGTGAGCTATTAACGGTCATCAAAGAGCTGCATGAAACCGCAAGGTATAGATAAGAGTGTTATGATTTTTCCCCCCAGTCTTTCATTATATGAATGTTGCAAAAAGGGTTAATTTGAGAAGAAATGAATTCTTATTCATAAAGACTCCCCCTAACCATGGTGTTACATTTAAAATTCTGAATTGGTGCTTCTTCAGACCAAGCACTCAAACTATACTGCCTACCAGTATGGATGACAAGTGGCGCCTGCACCTTGTAGTCCTCTGTCTTGGGTAACATTTTCAATACACTGATTTGCACATGTTTTATTGATTGTCTCTGTGTAATAAGTGTGTGATGTAAAGTGCTCTGACACCCTACACTGGTAAGAGTGGTGCTATAAAGCTAATTAAATGCATCTGAGAGAGTGTGGTTATGGAGACTTGAGGGGCATAGTTAAAGGGTAGTGGTGAGGGCATCCGTGGCAGAGGTGGTCATTAGGGGATGACAACAAACATTGTTGCACTGGGCACCGCCAGGACTAACGCTGGCCCTGCCTTTATCCACTCCCTCTTTCTGGTTAGATTCTTTAGGATATGCATGTCTATGATGTGGAAGTCCCCAACACATGGAAGTCATAGAGGAAAAACCACAGTGGATCCTCCCCTATACGTCCCTGCTATCTAGTCGCATCATGCTATAGTGATAACTAGTTGCACTAAGCGAGGATGATAACATATGACAATTGTATCACTGACTGCAGCACTATCCATGTAATTCTATAGTCTGTGATCATGCTCTAACCCACTGCTCGCACTTACTATTTTCTGGGAGCCAATGACAACAGAATATGAAGCCTACCCCTATAATGATACAAGTCTTAGGAGGTGGTGTGGCCCAGGGCCACTCTACTTGCTCCAGCTACCCCCATAATTCAAACAACATTTTCTAAGACTCAATTCACTCCAAGACTACACCAACCATTCTCCGGCCAGGATTTTTCCCTGGCTCCTCAATACTAAACATCCGCCTGCCATTTTTCAAGTGTTATCACGTAGAAACTTCTTCCATTCTGTCTTGAGTTGAACAGTCAGTACCTGGTTCATATACAGTCAGTCTAAAGAAATATTTCACAAAATTACACAAGGTATGAATACTGCTCTTAATGCCTTCTCCACTTACTGAGTTGCAATTGTTTTTAAATTTAAAGAAAGAAGTTTGCTGCTCTAGTTTTAGGAGATATTCAAAGAAGAAAGCATGACATGGGGCTGGCCCTTGTTTCTAACTTCTAAAATGATAGTTGTCAACCAGATTAACCATTACAGCCAATAGAAACAAAGCACTTGTCAGGTCTGCAGTGCCAGATGACAGACCTCTCAACCTTGGAAACATGTCCAGTACACTGTCGGATCTGCCAGGTTATGGTTGCCACATTTGATGAAAGTTTACTTTTGAGTTTAAGCTATGTCCTCCTGAGATTGACATGTCTCTTTGCTGTACCTATTTTAGATAAATAGGTGCATATTTTGACACACATATATACATGCCCACTTTTGCTTAAGTTTCTGCTCACCCTTTGCTACCAAAGTTTTGCATTTTAATAGCAATATTAATGGGAGTTATGACCACTCAGCTCAATGATGCATATTGTATTCATCCAAAAAGCTGAGAGCCTTATTTACAATCTTTTGATGTAGGGCAGCGCTGTAAGCCTTTCTGCTATGCTGACCTATGTCAAAAGAAAAGGGCAGGAATGTGCTGTATCTATCAGATATGGTGCAGTCTTGTCCTTTCCCCCTATGCCGGTGCAGAAATGGCTGCCATGTGCCAACGCAGGCACCCTTGCACCAAAGTGCAAGGGTGTCTGCATTTTAGGGGTGATTGTTTTTGTGCATGAAGGGACACCCTTGCGCCATGGTGCAAGGGTGTCTGCGTTTTAGCGGTGATTGTTTTTGTGCATGAATGGACACCCTCGCGCCATGGTGCAAGGGTGTCCCTTCATGCACAAAAACAATCACCCCTAAAATGCAGACACCCTTGCACTTTGGTGCGTTTTAGGGGTGATTGTTTTTGTGCAGGAAAGGACACCATCAATGGAGGTTTTTTCCTCTCTGTATGTGTGCTGCATGATGCAGGGAAAAACAACGAGAAACGCCTCTGTATCGCAGGGTGAGGCAACACTGCGTTGCCTCAGTCTATATCTACAATGCCGTGAAAAGCCACGCAGGGTGGCATTAGGTGGACTTGTAGATATTGCCTGTAGTGTTTGCCATCGGACCGTCACTAGAAGTGATGTTCCGGCAGCGCAGGCGCCTTGTAAATGAGGCGCGGATTCTTCAGCATTAAGATTCGAACCTTTCATCTCCTGGTTACCCTCCGAAAACCACAATAGGAACGTTGGCCATCAAGTTATCTTACCAGCTGTATCTGCTGAGAAAGTGTACATACATGTAAACCTGCTTACAGGGTTAAATTACACTCTGAATGTGTCAAGGAGCATGAAGATTTGTGTGCATCCTGCAACTCTAATACTTCCAATAAATTGCTTGAGTTGTTAATGTGCTTTAGAGATGCGTGTGTGCACTCCATTGCTCGCAAGTTTGAATAATCATAAAACATCTTGAAAGTATAATATGCCTGTTATCAGGCACTGTGTGTAACCCATTGCTCCTATTTTCAACCCAGAATAAGATGGTTTAGTTGCCTCAAACAATGAGGGTGACAGATAAGGCAGAAAGGTGTGACCAGAAGGAGGGGAAGTTTCAAGATTAGTGGGATGTGCATGCGTTTATCCCATCAAATGAAAGGTTGGTGGATGGCGGGGCTGATGCCGGAGAACCACGCCTCCGGATAGCCGAAGGTGACCACTGCCCCACCTCCAACATGGCGATTTCTACCTGGAGTGCTGCTGTTTCGGTTCGGCGTCGCGAGTGATTCCTGCTCTCCTGTTCAGCCTGTGGCCGTTGCTGGTATCTCGCGGGCGGTGCGAGCTCCGGCGCAAATGTGTATATCGACGGTTTCCGCGCTTGGTGGAGAAAATTGCGGCCTCGTTTAGCAAGGTGAGGAGGAGGTGGCGGACATTCCAGATTCCCGCTCCCCTTTGCATCCTGCGGCCGCTGCTGGTATGGGGGGCTTGGGGGGGGCAGGCGGCCGGAGGGAGTCCCCACCCCCGGGCAGTTTGGGAGGGGGCGTGTGGGGGGCGTGGCTGGCCCCGCGCGGCCGTTTTTCAAATTTGGGCTCCTTTTCCAAACTAGATGTAGCCCAATTATAAATACTTTGGGCGCCTGCTCCCGGCCACCATTTTAGGTTTGGTGACCTGGTGGCTGGGAGCTAGGCTAGTGGTGTGATTTTTGTCAGGGTAGTTTAGCTTTTCTTTCGGTAGTATTTCATACTATTTACTATGGCGGAAGGTGATTACCGCGTTTTGGAAGCCCTCCGGCTCCTGAGCGAGGCGGGCCGGATGGACCTCGTCGTTGGTGAGGTGGCAGGGCCGTCGCGGCCCATGCGTCAGGCCTCGGCAGGCGTGGCGGCGGCGGTGGCCGCCTGCACTTCGCCGAAGCGGATGAAAACTATGGCGGTGAGTGAGCGGGGCCGCCAGCGCTTTAAGAAAGTGGCCCCGGCGGACGTTTTACAGCGAGGGGCGCCGGTTATGCGGGGTGTGGCGGGAGGTGTGACTGGGGCGGGCCGTGAGGTATGGCGTGCTGGGGAGCTCAGTTCGGGGGTGAGGGCGGCAGCGGTGCGCTCCTATTCCTCCCCCGCGGTGAGAGGCAAGCGCGGGGGAGGGCGCGTGTACAAGCAGCGTTCTTCTTCTGTGCCGGAGGCTCCGGCGCGGTCACAGGAGGAAGAGGGAGGCGCTGATGTGTGCGGAGCGGGCCGGGCGGGTCAAGGGGTTAAGCACTTGGCGCGTGCTGCATTTTCTCCTTGCGAGCGTGGCGGTGATGAGGCAGGTGACAGGGCAGGCGGCGCTGGGGTCTTGAGGGACCAGCGGTCGGGTACTGGCTTGTCAGGAGAGCGTTTCGCGGGGCAATCATATGAGGAGCAGGCTTTTGGGGCTTTTGGCATGGCAGAGGTGGTGGGGGAGCAGGGGTTTGTAAGGGTGTCAGGGGAGGAAAGCCCTTTATTGTTTTCCCCCTCTTCATCTTTAAGGAGGGGGCCGGGGTCTGTGGGAGCGAGTTCATTGGGTGAAGGTGAGTGGGCTCAGGTGGGGGGGTGGGTTTCTCAGCAGGATTTAATTCCTTGGGGTCTCTGGGGTTTCAGTTTCCTCGCAGCGGGGGGGTTCGCGTTTTTTGAGTTATGGGGAAGGTCAGAGCAGGGCGGGGGCAGGGGGGGGTAGTAGTGGGGAGGAGGTTTTGGGTTTTGGGGATCTGGAGCCAGCTGGGGGGGATTTAGCCTGGGAAGGTTTGGATATTTTCCCCTCGTGGTCTGAGGGAGTGCGGAGTGGTGTGGGGGATGTGGCGTTGGGCCCGTTTCAGGTGCAGGGGCGCGGGGTGGTTTTGGATTCGGGGATGCGGGCAGGCGTGGGTGTTGGCGGCTCGGCTGGTGTTGGGGTAGGCAGCTCGCGGGTTGGAGGAGTTGCGCGGGATGTGGGATCTGCGTCTGCAGTGGTGCAGGCGATGCTAGATTGGAGTGGGGACGAGGAAGGCGTGGTTTCGACGTTTTCGGGTACTATGGAGCATGCAGGTTTTTCCGGGGGTAGGCAAGATAGGGAAGTTTTATTGAGTGGTCATAGGGCGGGTGGCCCGGTTGGCTTTCAGGGTCCCAGCACACCAGTCCAAACTTTTTCATTTCAGGACAGGAAGCGTTGCAGCGCAGCAGACTCGGTAGGGCGAGGTGCGGGCCATTATCGCCGAGGAGAAGGGAGGATGAGGCCTTGCGCGGCACATTCTGTACCGGCGGGGGATCCCGTCGCGGCCAGCACAAGAAGGTCAGGCGCGACCTCGCTGGCCCCAACGTCACGACGGTCAAGGTGGACGGAATTTTCGGATAAGATGGATGGTTATATGAGTCAACGGAGGGGGGAGGACCGGCGTGTACAGTTGGCTCCCCCGCATGGTGGTTTTAAGGCTGTTCAGGCCGGTTGTGCTAATGTAGGGTCTGGTAAGGCCCGTGTGGTTGATTTTACAGAGGAAATTTCGCAGGTGGAGGAGCCACTTCTGCTTGATTATGAGGAAGAGAGCCCCGAAGAAGGGGAACTACGGGAATGTGAGGAGGGGGGGCACTCTCATGTTTCTCGTAGTTTTTTGCAGGTTTCCCGTGTGGCACCTGTTAAGCAGTCTGTGGTGATAAAATCCAAGAGAGAGCACGGCCCGTCGGTAAGGGCTCATCCTCCAAGGGATTCTTCTGAGAGGTTGGAGAGGCGGTCAGAGTCGGTCCGCACACCCTCTTTAGAGCCAGGTGAGAGCGCTAAAACACAGGCCAAACCTATTATGGTGTCTGTGGGGTCTGGGGAGTATGGGGGAGGGGGTGTGTCGGAGGGGAGATTGTATAGAGGGAAGTATGTGAAGGATATAGGGGTTGGCTCGGGGACGGAGGGTACGTTTCCGGGGGCTAAGATGGAGAGTGGGACAAATACAGAGGCAGGTGATGGTAAGGACAAGCCACAGAGCAAGGAGTTAAAGATTAAGAAACTCCCTTATATGGGGGTGACTAAGCCTTTAGGTGCCCATTTAATGTTGGCAACGAAGGAGCGTATTTGGAAGGGCGAATATGTGGAGATTTTGAAGCTCTTACACAGGGAGGTGAGGTCTAAGGAGGGCTCTAAGGAAGAGGAGTACGAATTGGCTAAGCGCCCTAAGGTGCCGCTGACGATTGAAAATTGGACGGCGGCATTTTTAATTTATGCCAGTGTATACTGTGAAAAGTTTCCCGAGCGCTGCGTGGCCATATTCAAGTATATGGACGTAATAAGGAAGGCCCAGATTACAGGTAATGGTTACGCTTGGGCACAGTATGATGAAGAATTTAGGGCCCGTATGGCTTGGGATTCAGAGGCAAAGTGGGGAGAGCTAGATAATGATTTGTGGCAGCACACCATGGGGGCCGCGCCCGGGGGTAAGACTATTTTTACGGCTAGTGGTCTTCCTCTAGTTTACCGGCCCTTTCAGGGAAAGCCCACCCGGGGTGGGGTGGGAGGCTCAGCCTCATCACAGTCTGGGGTCGGGGCATGTTGGGATTTCAACAAAGGCCTATGTACTCGGGAGTATTGCGAATACCGTCACGAGTGTTCCAAGTGCGGCAAGCGTCACCCTCTCGTCAACTGCTGGGGCGTTAGGCCATCAGGCGGACAGCAAGGGCAGCAGGCAGGCGCAGGGATGTCTGGCAATGCGCACCAGTCACAGGGTGGACGGGGGGGTAGGGGCGCACAGGGTTCTGGGCCAAAGGGCTCCTACGCCAATTAAATTAGTTCAGCTTGAGGAAGCGTTGAAGGGCTACAGGGACTTTGTGGCAAAACAGACAATTCTGGAGGGTTTCAAGTGGGGTTTTCGTTTGGGGTACCACGGGCCCCGGCAGAGAAGGTGGGCGTATAATTTGAAATCCGCCTCAGAGCACAAACTGGTAAGGAAGTGCAGGAGGGGAGGATGGCAGGCCCGTTTGGAGAGTGGCCAGTGCATAATTTGATCATTTCCCCCATTGGTGTGGTGCCCAAGAAGGAGGAAGGGCAGTTTCGGCTGATTCAACATTTGTCATGGCCTGAAGGGTCGTCAGTCAATGATTTTATCGATGAAGACGCTGCTTCGGTGTCATACTCCTCAGTTGACGTCGCCATGTCACTTGTCGTGACCGCGGGCGCAGCTGCAGGCATGGCAAAGTGCGATTTCAAGTCGGCTTTTAGGCTGCTCCCGGTTCATCCGGACGATTGGCCTTTGTTGGGTATACAGTTCGAGGGTAAATGGTATGTAGACAAGGCGCTACCAATGGGCTGCTCTGTGTCCTGTGCTCTTTTTGAACTGTTCAGCACTTTTTTGCAATGGTTTTTCACGCATCGCACTGGTCACAGCTTGGTCACCCATTATTTGGATGATTTCTTCTTTGTGGGCTCCCCGGGCTCCTCGGAGTGCCGGCACGCTCTGGAATCTTTTCATGAGCTTATGGAGGAATTGGGGGTGCCGTTGGCTCCGGAAAAAACAATGGGGCCTGATACTGTCATCTCCTTTTTGGGTATTGAGCTTGACTCGGTGGCAATGCAGGCTCGTTTGCCTGAGGATAAGAAATCCAAAATGTTGGTTTTACTGGACACAATGTTAGCCCGGCCGAAGGTGACAGTGAAGGACATCCAGGTGTTGTTAGGCCATTTGAATTTTGCTTGCAGGGTGGTAAGGGCGGGTCGGACTTTCTGTAGGCGCCTGGGCCGGGCTTTGGCGGGTCAGCATTTACCTCACCATCACGTGCGTTTGTCGGCAGGCTTGAAGGAAGATCTGCGTATGTGGTCTTTTTTCTTGCACTCCTTTAACGGAGTACCACTGGCCAGGGACGAGGATGTGCAGTGGGATGTGCAAATGTTTTCGGATGCAGCGGGTAGTGATGGTTTTGGCATTTACTGGCAAGGGCGATGGTGTGCAGAGAAATGGCCACGGGAGTGGAGGAATGGTGGGCGGAGCATTGCCTTTTTGGAGCTTTTTCCACTGTTGGTTGCTTTGACCATTTGGGGCAAAGAGCTGGAACATAAGAGGGTCCTGTTCCGTGTGGACAACATGGCGGTGGTGCAAATAGTCAACAGACAGTCAGCCAGGGATGAGCAGATTTTGAAATTGATGAGGGTGTTTGTGCTGGGCTGTTTGCGCTATGATATTTCATTCAGGGCTTTGCATGTGCCGGGTGTGGACAATGACATTGCGGATGCTTTGTCTCGTTCGCAGTGGGGGAGATTCCATGGGCTGGCCAAGGAGGCGGACAGGACACCGACCCCGATGCCGGAGCACCTCTGGTCTGTCGGCAACGTAGGGTATTTCAACTGGTGGTAGGTTCTTTGTCTGTTTCCACTCGTGCAGCGTATGCTTTGGCTTGGAAGGAATTTTTGTCCTCAGGAGCTTGTAGGAGGGAGGAAGCGTGGCGCAGTTCAGAAGATGTAGTTCAATTTATCCTTGACCTCATTAAGAAGGGTTTGTCTAGAGTCACCATTGCTGGGAAGTTGGCGGGGATTTCCTTTATGGGTAAGCTTTTTTGGGGTTATTCCCCGTCTGCTGGGGAAATAGGACGCAGGATGCTTGAGGGTTGGGCTAGAGAGCGGGGTGGAACCGTGTTGTCCCGTTTACCTATTTCCTGGCAGACGTTAGCACGTTTGTTGGCAGTTTTGCCTGTAGTTTGCAGGGATGATTTTGAGGCTTCGTTGTTTGCTACCCTTATGGTGTTCATGTTTTTTGGGGCTTTTCGGGTTTCTGAACTCCTTGGGACCAAAGTAAAGCGGGGCATTCGTTGGCAGGACGTGTTCTTCACGGACACAGGCGTTAACATTTGGTTGTCCAGTTCAAAAACAGACCAGAGGGGTGTTGGTAAGGGGGTGTGGTTAGAAGCAGGAGCCCCCAGTTGTACATGTCCGCTGCGTTTGGCGAGGCAATGGAAGAGACTATCAGGGGGTGATGGTGGCGACTTGGTTTTCCGGCATATGAATGGGTCGCGCGTCACGGACTATCAGCTGCGCATGGTCTTGCGCAAGGGGTTACAGCGTATTGGTTTGGATGGGGCCCAGTTTGGGACGCACTCTTTTAGGATTGGGGCGGCAACTGAAGCGCATAATCGGGGTTGGTCTCAGGGCGACATAATGCGCTTAGGGCGTTGGTCATCAGACTGTTTTAACAAATATGTACGAGAAAATGCAGCAGAGGCGCCTGCGTCCACCTCTTTGGTTTGAGTCTCATTCTTGTTTTTCTTTTCAGGTTCGGTGGCTGGGCCACACACAAAGGAATTGACGGTGTGGATTGTGGGGCATTCCTTCGTCAAGTGGGCACACGTTCAAGCGTGCAAAAGTTATTTTGGGGGGAGTTTGGGTTTTAATGACAGCCTTTTTCGAATGATCTGGAAAGGGAAGGGAGGTATGCTTTGGAGGGAGCTGATTCCATGTTTGAATAAAGCCATGGTGAGGGGACAATGCCCGGATATTCTTGTAATACATTTGGGGGAGAACGATCTTTGCAGTGTGAAAGGGGTGGTATTATTGCGTGCGATGAAAAGGGATTTGGCGTTGTTGAAGGAGCGATGGTCGGGTTGTCATGTTCTCTGGACAGAATTGGTCCCGCGGAGGGTGTGGAGAGGGGCTTTGAATCCCAGGGCTATTGACAGGTCTCGGAAGAAGGTGAATTTGGAGATCTCCAGGTTTTGTCGAGATTTGGGCCTTGGGAGAGTGACACACAAAGATATTCGTTTTGAGGCGGTAGAATTTTTTCGTGGAGATGGGGTTCACTTGTCAAGGTTGGGCATGGACCTGTATTTGTTGGAACTCAGGGAGGTCTTGTCTCGGTGTTTGAACGTGCAGAATCAGGCTCGTGGTGTTTAAAGCTTTTTGTTGTGGGGGGGGCAGAAAGAGGGGTGGGTGGTGGTTTCACCGCCCCCCCTCTTTCTGGGTGGCGGGGGTTATGGTGAATTTTGGACAGTTTTACCGGAGGTTGGTGGAGCTATGTTGTTGAGTTGGGTTATCGACAGGGAAAGGATAGGTTGGTAACTTTAGTTCGGTTACACAGTTTGGGGGCCGATAGCTGTAAAGGGGCAGGCAGGGGAGTTTGGTTAACGGAAGGTTTGTATTTAGAGATTGTTGGGGGGGTTATACAGGAATGTAATGTTTGATATTGTTGTAATGTTGTATTGTACGGGCGGGGGCGGGCTCAAAGGAATTTAGGGGAGGGGGCGGGGTGCGGGGTTAGGTATGTTATATTTAGTGAGGTTTAGTTTTGGAAGGCGTTTCGGCCAAGGTTTTAAAATTGTAATGTGCACCTGTTTCCAATAAAGCGGCCTTTTACACACAATCCTTGGTCAGCGGCCTGCTTTCCCCCCCCACCCCTCCCTCCCAAGGGGGGCTTGGGGGGGACAGGCGACCGAAGGGAGTCCCCACCCCCGGGCAGTTTGGGAGGGGGCGTGTGGGGGGGCGTGGCTGGCCCCGCGCGGCCGTTTTTCAAATTTGGGCTCCTTTTCCAAACTAGATGTAGCCCAATTATAAATACTTTGGGCGCCTGCTCCCGTCCACCATTTTAGGTTTGGTGACCTGGTGGCTGGGAGCTAGGCTAGTGGTGTGTTTTTTGTCCCCACCCTTCCCCCCCCCACAAAAAACACTTTTGTATTTGGCTCCCCTTTCCTTTTTTGTAATTTTGTTGGTTGTTGTTTCCTTTTTTACATTATCGTATTTTTGGGTGGTTTTTCTTGGGACAGGTGTGCAGGGGTTTTTTATGCTTGTATTTTGTCGCTTGGAGCAGGTGCAGTGCGGGGGTTATGGTGAATTTTGGACAGTTTTACCGGAGGTTGGTGGAGCTATGTTGTTGAGTTGGGTTATCGACAGGGAAAGGATAGGTTGGTAACTTTAGTTCGGTTACACAGTTTGGGGGCCGATAGCTGTAAAGGGGCAGGCAGGGGAGTTTGGTTAACGGAAGGTTTGTATTTAGAGATTGTTGGGGGGGTTATACAGGAATGTAATGTTTGATATTGTTGTAATGTTGTATTGTACGGGCGGGGGCGGGCTCGAAGGAATTTAGGGGAGGGGGCGGGGTGCGGGGTTAGGTATGTTATATTTAGTGAGGTTTAGTTTTGGAAGGCGTTTCGGCCAAGGTTTTAAAATTGTAATGTGCACCTGTTTCCAATAAAGCGGCCTTTTACACACAATCCTTGGTCAGCGGCCTGCTCCCCCCCCCCCACCCCTCCCTCCCAAATCGGCGGTATCCTGCTTCCGTGCTTGGCGGAGAGAGTCACAGCCTCGGTTGGCAGGGTGAGGAGGAGGCAGCGGGCATTGCCAATTGCCGGCGGATTTCTGGGCGGCAGACGCTGAGGGTGACTAGAGGATGTGGCCGCAGTAGGTGTCTGGCCGGAGACGGGAGAAAACAACGATGTGTTAATTTAGGAAAAAAAGCCCTAACAGGGAGAGCCTTACAAAACGGGGGAAATATACAAAATAAATCATTGCAGGGCCCCCCACAGCAAAAAGACTTAAGGAGTAGAAGGAGAATGGAAATTTGGGAGGCTCCTTGCCCTCTTGCCTCTTGCTAAGGAGAATGAAGATACAGATGGCTGGTTGGAAAGGAAAAAAAGAAAATATATAACAACTAAAAACGAGTAAGATATAATACATCACAATATCTCTTGGAGGCAAGGTGCAACTGTGCCTGTGGTCCGAGTGTTGCAGGGTGTCAGGTCGTTCTGAGACCTAATTATCTCCTCTATATTCTGGGAGAGTATTATGATAAGATTATGGTAAAGGAGGGCGTGGGTGTGACAAAAGTGAAATTGTAATTGATTGGGCTCTTGGGTTTTTGGTGGTCGGCGTGGGCAATGTTGTCGGAGTGACTCTAATCCTAGGAGACCCATCTGGAGTTGGAGTGAATTCGGGCAAAAATATAAATAAATAAATACGCAGTGGTGAAGGAACCACACTAAGAGACATTGGGGGCAAAAACAAAATATAAAATCAAGAAGATTGTAAAAAGTTAAGAAAAGCTAAGGAAAAGTTAAGGATAATGGGTAAACCTGCAAAATATGCCAGCGCCAAATCCGATTCAGTAGCTCGTATAAAGACTAAAACACGCTTAGCGCAGGCAAAAGAAGCCGCACGTTTGGCCAATAAGGAAAATACTACTAACCCCTCTGGCCTTGACAGTACTCTTGAGGCCTCAGAAGAAGAACTGCCTTCCACCACCCCACCGGAGTGTGTGGAATTAGGGGTAGACCATGATAATGTTGAATCGGATGGCCTAAAGGAAAAATTAAACGGGACAAAACAATTTCCATTGTTCTTTAACAAAGCTATACTTCAACCCCCCTCGCTAACCTCGCTAACCTCAAAAACATCCAAAGATCGCTCAGTAGAACCTGTGTCGCCTTCAGTATCAATAAATTTAACATCTTTAGATCCAGAGAGACGCCAATGTATTCATGAGTCTGATTATCCGATAGTCCTGGAGTCAGTTAAGTGTCTTGATCGGGGTCAAGCTTGTGGTCAAAGTCCAGAACTAGGGGCCCCATCAGCACCTTCAAGCCCTATAGCATCGTCGCCACAGAATTCAATCCTACCTGAAGGTTTATTGATCCAGGAGGTTACTAGGTCGGAAAAAACATCCAGCCATATAGCTGATTCTCAGGATAATTTTATCCAAAGCACAGAAACACCGGGTGCATGCCAACTAGACATTAGAGATATGCTCAATCTCATACTGGATGAGGTTCGTGAGATAAAAAGGACCCAGAGATTGGAAATTGCTGCGCTGCATTTACGACTAGAAAAGATTGAAGAGGCAATTACAGGCTTTCCTGCCAAACTCCAGGAGGCAGAAACTGGAATTTCAGCTTTGGAAGATCAAATGAATACAGTTATTGGGGAAGTAAAAGAGGTTACAAGAAAAAAGAACTATTTGGAGAATAAGCTTGAAGATTTAGTAAACCATTCTAGGAGGTCAAATCTAAGGATTGGAGGAGTTCCGGAAGGTATTGAAGGCTCACAAACCTTACAATAGGTTAACTCCTTTATTAAACAGACAGTTCTCCCAGAGTTTGAAGGAGATTTGACAGTTACTAGGGCACATCGTGTCCCAGCTCATCCCTTCCCCAACTCCACGATGCCGCGAACAATCCTGTTGAACCTTGCGGACTTCAGAATTAAGGAAAGGATTTTGTCAAAAGGTATTCAGCAGAGACAATTTCTTGTAAATGAAACTACTAAATGTCGAATATTTTCAGATATGACTGCCGCTGCTGCTCGCAGAAGAAAATAATTTGTTAAGCTTCTTCATTTGTTTAAAGCCCATGGTGCCCAAGCCTCTATTGCCCAACAGTCGAAATTGAGGGTTTTAGTTAAAGGCAAGTTTTTTATGTTTTCAGATTTAGAAGAAGCTCAGGCACTATTAAAAGAGATTTTGAGCGGACCAGGAATTTAAAAGAGTAGTATAAAGTTAGTAAATGTTAAGATCTGTAATATTTACAAGAAATAGTCCCGTTAAGGGTCCTAAATTTATAGGGGTTAAACGCTATTTCCCCTTAATTGGGGGGGGGGGGAAAGAAAAAAAAAGTGAGTTCTGTATCTCGGTTTTGTGTTGGGGGATGGTGGGATAGTGGGATCACCGGGGTGTAATTCTAAGACACCCAGAAGACTGGGAAAAGGGGGTGAAATGTGGTTAGCGTGGTTAAAAGGGGTTTCTACACATTTTGAGGGGGGGTTTATGGGGGAAATGGGGGGAGTTTATTGCAGAGAAAAGAGCAGAGCAAAGAGGTACAAATAATGAATTATTACGAAAAACCTAATAGAAACCAGTAAATATAAGATCTTATCGGTCAAAGCCAACGGAATTTTAAATAAGCAAAAGTATGGTGCTCTCATAAAATGGTTGACATCCTTGGATCCTCAAGTTTTGATCCTACAGGAGACACATTTGAAAACTAATTTCCCCAAATGATTTTTACGTAGGATTTTTTCTAGGGCTTTTTTTGCATCCGCTGGTATTGCACAGAGAGGGGTTGCTATTTATTTTTCCAGAAAAATATCATGGGAACCGTTTCAAATTCATAGGGACCCACACGGGAGATGGATTTGGGTGGCAAGGAAATTAAACGGAAGGATTTTAAATATGATATCTTACTATGGTCCGGTGTCGGATGATCCCTCCAGTCTGGTTAAAATTAATGAGCTTATGAGAGGAGCCCCCGGACAGTTTATCACAGGAGGCGATTTTAATTATAAACAGGATTTAACAAAGGACACTTCAAATAAAAATAAAAAACAATTAAAACCAAATACAAAAAAAATGGTGGAGGCCATGAAGTTAGAGTACCAACTAATAGACCCCTGGTGAAATAGAAATCCAGATAAAACATTTTCTGCCTGCTATTCTCATCTTTTCAGAACTGCATCTCGAATTGACTATTTTCTCATATCCAGATCCCTTCAGATTATTGATTTAAACATTGGGTGCAATCCCTTCTCTGATCATGCTTATATAGTGCTCAAACTTAGGTTTGAAGGGGAGAGTAGAGAACGGCCCAGGTGGCAGCTGGACCGTCTCCTCCTCCAAGATCAGGATTGGGTAAAAAGTTTTGAGGCATGGATCTTGGAATTTTTCGAGATCAATGAAGATACAGCAGACCCATTTTAGGTGTGAGGCGGGTTTAAGGCGGCAGCTCGTGGGCAAATAATCGCCTACACGACTGCTTGATCAAATGCTCGGAGGCTTCAAATAGTTGAGCTGCAAACTGCAGCCGAAACAGAATATGCTCTTCAGCTACAGCAATGCACCAACCAATTTGAACTGACTATATCATCTCTGAGGGATTTTTACACATTAGAAGAGATTTCCAGCTCTAAAACGTATCAACAAAAGGTATAAGAAGATAGCCAGTTAGTAGGCAAACTTCTGGCTAACTCTACCAGGAAAAAACAAGAAGCAGCTATAATAACCAAGGTGCTTGACCCCCAGACTGGTCTCGAAGTGGTTAATGGTGATTTGATCCCACAGGTTTTTCTGGAACATTTTCATCAACTCTACTCAACAGAATATTCGGAAGGGGAAGAGCTGATCCAGGATTATTTTTTTGACGTAAGTTGTCCTAAACTCTCAAAAAACCGGATCAGTCGAGTAAGATCTGAGGTAGAATCTGTTGAGATATCGACAGCTATTACAGCATCTGCTGGAGCTAAAGCATGCGGACAGGATGGTTTTCCTATACAATTTTATAAAGCTTTTTCTAAGGTGTTAATTCCACCTTTGAAAAAACTATTCAATTTTATCAAAAATGGAGGTTTGGTTCCCCCATCCTTTAAAGATGCGATAATAGTGTCCTTTGTGAAAAAAGATAAAAATCCAGCCGACGTTAATTCGTACAGGCCCATTAGTCTCTTGAATTCAGACTATAAGATCTTAATGAAAGTATGGGCCAAACGTTTTTCATTTGCCGTCCAAGAAGCTATTCATATAGATCAAACCGGTTTCATAGCGGGTAGATTAATGGCAGCTAATACTGAGTTTTTAATACATGCTTTGGATTATTTTAACTCTAATTTTACCCCGGCGTGCATAGTAATGGTGGATGCGGAGAAAGCATTTGACCTAGTAAATTGGAGAACTTTGTTTTTTGCCCTCAGTCAATTTGGCTTTCCCTCTGAGGTTATAAGCATGCTACGTAATATTTACCAAGGGGCTTTGGCTCAGGTATTTATAAATTCAAAACAAGTTGGAAATATAAAAATAAACCAGGGGACAAGACAGGGTTGCTCGTTTTCACCATTACTTTTTACTTTTTTTATTTAGCCTTTGGCAATCAAAATCAGGAATAATGCTGCTATTCGACCCCCCATTTCGGGTATGCCAAAGTAGAAACTGTTCGCAGATGACATAATTCTATATTTGATGCCTGACAAAGCGAATATGGAGACTGTGTTGAGGGAATTTAGAGACTTTGAATTAATTGGTGGCTACAAAATAAACTCTAATAAAACCGAGGTCGTAGCCCTCAATGCAGATCTTAATCTTCTACCACAATGTTTGAGGGCTCAAGCTATTAAACAAGACCCGATCAGATACCTTGGGATATATGTTTCTAGCCATTATCAACAGCTATTGAAACTTAATTATATAAGAATGAAAGATAAAATCAAAAAACTTTTGGATCAATGGCTTTTACTTCCTTTATCACTAATCAGTAGAGTTTCTTTAATTAAAATGTCTATACTTCCGTTGCTTATATTTCTTTTTAGTAATGTCCCTATAAAAGTAAATATGTCCTTTTTTAAAGAAATGGAAACATTGATGAGAGAATTTGTTTGGGGAAAAAAACAGCTAGGGTGAAGTTGACTGTAGTGCAATTACCAATCATACAAGGGGGGCTAGCTATGCCTCATCTAAAAACATATTATGAGGCCGCATTTATGGATATAGTGGCAGGCCTGATAGGATCCAAATGTAATTGAGAGAGCATCTTTATCGACAAAATGTTACAAGAAATTAATTGTCAAAGTCGAGTGTTTTTAAAAACCTCCAAACTTCCTAAAAAAATAGATACAAGACTTTAAAGGAATATTCTTTTAGACTTCAGTCCTTTTTTTAAAAAACTGGCTCCTCGGGTCTGCAATATTTGAGATTAAGAGAATGCACTAGCCTTGGTCTCCAATTTCGGGAAAACCATTAAAAAATTGGGAAGACTGTGGGCTACAGGAGCTAAGACATTTCGGCATTCAGAACAGGATGATCACTTGGGAAGAGGTAATGGCTAGGGTAGAAAACTCTAGGAAACCTGCCTTTTTTGGATATTTGCAAATTGTTCATTTAAAAAAAAAATATATAAATGGCATTTTTGATATACCCAAAGATCAAGTGGTGGCCCTCTATGGGGCCAAAGTAAAAGGGGTAGGGAACAGGTACCGATTGTTACATCACCAGAGACAAGTACCTCTGATAGAGGCCCATTTGGCTAAAATAGGTCGTGAGACACAATGTACTTTATCTCGGAAGGATTGGGAAGCTATATCCTATTTAGGAAGTAAATCCTTGCGCGCTGCCAATTTTAAAAGGATGGCCTTTCTATCACGTTGGCTCTCCTATTTGACCCCGGAAGCTTTGCAAAAAAGGTATTCGGAAGTTGAAAACAAATGCTTCCGCTGTCATGCCAATGGAGCAGGTGGGTGGCACCACATTTTCTATACTTGCCCACGGTTAGAGCCTTTTTGGGTAGCTATATTTGCCGACATAGAATTAGCAATAGGGAAGAGAGTCCAGCCCAAGGTTGAGGCAGTTTTGTTTGGACTATATAAGGGTAGAACAATGTTAATGAAGGCAGAAGAAGTTTTTTTATTCATCTCTTGTACTATAGCTCGATCCCTAATCCTGCAGAATTGGAAATTTAGTGATGTTCCCTCTCATTTAAAGTGGTTTAGTAAAATGAAAAGGACTCGAAATTTTGAAGAAGCTTATGCTAGACGGGTGGGAGCTATAACAAATTTTAGTAAGAATTGGAAGTTTTTTGATGAACTTGAAAAACGAAAGGAGGGAAATCAACACTAGATATGGATGATATGACTTATGTGACTTGCGTGGTTAGGTAGACCAGCACTTATTGCACTAGCACTTTTCTTTGTTGTTGCACTTTAGATGCATTTGCACTTTTATTATTGCATTTTTATTGCAGGTTTTTGCATATTGTCTTTTTTTGATGGAATTATTGCTGATACTACAAGCTGCTATAGTCGCATTTTCTTAAAATTTTTTGTCATGAAATGAACAAGTTAATGGATTTATGGTTTTAGAATAATTTTTATGTATATTATGTACTTAATGCTCTGCTCAATAATAAAAAAGAAAAAAAAAGAAAGGTTGGTGGACAAAATAACACATTGAGATTAGAAGAGCAGGGCTGTGTCAATGTTTTTATCTTTTTGATATAGTGAAACTTATTGAATTTCACTACTGCGTTTCCTTATTATCCCAACATAATCCTATATCAAGCAGAATGTCTGAGGTTCCCCACCTGATAGAGACCGCACAGACAACATGTCTTAAAAAGATCAGAGTTGCTCGACTTGTAAATGTGGAACACTTTTTTCCATACTCAATTTGCCAATGAGGGGTACTTTGATTTTGGTGCCTTGGCATAGTTTCTGTCCCAGTTTGACCCTGGTGGTGTTCCGACCCAATCCCCCTTTAATATACAGCTACTCCACCATTTATTCAGTTTAATATCTGTTTTTTCCAGTGGATATGATCATTCAATTTGTGTTTGTTTAACCTCCAGTAATATATGAGTTCGTGGGTTCTCCCTGCATTTTTCATGAAATAACACCCCTTTCCTACCCCTAAACTCGAACTTATGAATGGTGAAGTCATACTCGCAGATTGTCTGCCATCAATGACAAACTTTCATGATTCTAAAATCCAACTTATCCTGAGTCTGTAATTACGATGTGGAAATTAGAATCACAAATGCCACTTTTTTGCATCTCACTTACATGAACATGTCTCAGTTACCTCAATACGTTCATTGTGGGCGCCATAACGAGATCTCCATGTCTTGATTTCACAAACTACACATCCAATAAATACCAACATCACTCAGTGCGGTATTTGGCGTTGCAAAATGTGGACATTGGTCCAAATTGTGGAACTCAGAAAAGGAAATAATGCGCCTATTTCATATTTCCCCCTCCCCATTCACCGGTGCGCAAATTTGGAATTTGCATAGTTTACCTGCTCAATGTGCACCCCCTGCTTCTGCTAATATCACACGAGATATCATTCTGATTCGAGATTTGCTGGAATGAGAGCCTGAGTCGTCTTTGAACCCGTCAATAAACATTTTTTTTTCACATTTTTATAACTGAGATGCCTTTTCAGAGCAGAATAACGAAAAACCTAGCCTTATAATAATTATGAGATTTGGGGGAAAATAATCACATTTAATAGTTTTTGGGAACATATTTAGCAGGAGAAAAGCATCTCTCAGATGATTTTACCAAAGACTTACCTGGAAAAAAAGTTGATAGTTTTGCAATTTCATTATAGAGTGAAATTGTGTATTTGGCAATTGTATTTCTCTACCAATGATACTTAAATCATAATTTAAGAATAAATAGTAGCCATCTCAATATGTTTGACAATGTGCTTGCCTTCAATAAAAAATGCTAAAAGTACAAGGTGATGGCTGTACAGGTGCCATTTTAGACACATCCTGAAAAAAGTGTTATTTTTCTGTTAGGTTAAAAACATATTGATTTGTTTTCAAAGTTACTATTAGCTTTGATAACTCATTTCTACCATCTATGACATGGTTAACAACAGGGTATTTCTCAAAAGGGGCAAGCTATATACTTTCTGACACCATGAAACAATGAGGTTCTGGGGTTGGAGCGCGAATAGAGATTTTAAAGAAGAATTGCAGAAAGAAACATTTCCCAATCCAGGTAGTCTAAGGCCCCGAAAACAGAAGGGGTATATAATTCCAAAGCCTTTCCGCTAGCTTTACATAAGCATACTGGATTTTTTTAAGTTCAAACAATAGCTCAACATTGCTTCTTTCAACTCATCAGCCAGCAGGAACATTGTTGTCTGTATTATTAGCAATGCTATTATATTTACCTTATTACTGCTTGTACAGTTGTAAACCCATTCTTTAAATATTCTTCAAGAATTACCTAAAAATAAATATATTTGTGTCCAGCTTCTGCAAACATTGTGAAGATTAAAAGCGCTAAGCACTCTCTCTCTTTCTTGCTTGTAGTGCTAACGGCATGCCCTACAGGCTGTGAGAATAGAGTAAAAATGGAAGAGGCTTTTCTGCCTCCCTTATGACAAGTCAAGCTGCTTTGGAGAAGCATCTAAACATCATTTTGCTAAGCAGTGTTGGTTAGGAGAGGATTATGGGAGTGTCTACAGAAAGTTAGAACGAGGCAGCGAAGATTTGAAGAGGGAAAGAAAATGCGGGATGAACGCAAATGGAATTTAAACATACGCTTGAGGGCTCAACTCACATCTCTTTTTGCACACATTAATACAACTTAGATGTCCCAAAAACGTATCTGTGTGTGTAAAATGTCAGTTCTGGATTCATAACATGTCATTTATGCACACAGATACAACATAGGGCCTGATGGACGAAACTAATTTGTGACCTCACATCATGTGATTCGCAAAGTCGCACAGTTTGCAACCACAAAATTATTTTTTCCCATATAATAAACTCCTTCCATGAGTTGGAAAGACTTTTTTAAATTGCAAAAGGGGGTTTGTGACATTACAAATCGCGATAATGAGGGACCGTGAAAGAGGCATCCCAGTCTAATTGTGAATCAGAATGGCATCTATCAACGTATCATTGATTTGTGATCTTAATTGTGGCAGCAACACCTCAGAGAATGTGGTAACTGAGTTGCAAACAGGAATCTGGCTCGTGGAACAGCTTACCTTTTGGGAATCATGTTGACCATCCTTCAGGCAGTGGGCCTGCTTCCCTGGATGTCTTCTCAAATGGAAATCCTTTTTGAAGCAGCACCTGTTCATTTAAGAGCAGATTTTAAAAAGTGTTTCCCATGTGAGAATGTTAAGGTAGGGATGGAGGTCAAACATACTTTGCAGGCAACCAATTCTAAGTTGGTAGGTGGCAGCAAATATTGACCTGCCTAACTAATATTCATTAGGCAGGCGAATCTGCGACTCTCACTGCAAATGGAAATTTTGTGATATGACCTATTGGTATAGTGGTTGCATTGCAAAATGACAGGCAAATCCCAAAAGGTCCATGGACAATTTGGACCCACTATTTGTGACCAACATGTTCAGACATATGATCCTTAATGCAAAAAGAAAAACACTGATACAGCAGTTTTTTTTTATAGCAGTTGGTTTTGTGGTAGAAGCTGGAATCTTGTGTTTTTTGGGAGGTGGGAGAGTCCCCACTAGTTAATTTTGATAACCCATATTTTAACAAAGCTTACCTCAGTAGATTGTCTGCTTGCCTGAGGTGCAGAGGCAGGGAGTTCTAGGTCTTCGCAGCAAGGTAGGAGAAGGCCGTGATCTTGCAGATCCATGGGATGGTGGCCAGGGCCAATTGGGCAGAGCGGAGATGTCTGATCAGAGTGTAGAAGGAGAGGTGGTGGTTGAGGTATGCAGGTCCGGCATTGTGGAGGGCTGTGTAGGTGTGTGAGGAGCTTGAAGGCGATTCTTTTGTTGCCAGGTAGCTAGTATAAGTCTCTTAGTTGGCCAGTGATGTGGTTACGGCATGGGATGTTCAGGATGAGTCTGGTGGAGGCATTCTGAACGTTCTGCAGGTTTTTTTGGGTTTGTCTGTGAGGGAGAGAATCAGCTGGGTGTCGCTGGCGTGGGAGATGATGTTGAGTGTGTGGCATCTGACAATGGCTACTAGCGAGCCATGTAGAAGTTGAAGAGGGTGGTGCTCAGGAAAGATCCCATAGGTACTCCGCAGCTGATCTCTGTGGGTTATGAGTTGAATTGAGGAAGTCTAACTCTCTGCGTTCGGCAGTGAGGGAGGAGCAGATCCATTGTAGGACTTTGTTGCGGATCCCGGCATCGTTGAGTCTTGCACAGAGGGTGTGGTGGGAGAGGTTGTCGAAGGCGGCTGATAGGTCCAGGAGGATGAGGGCAGCAGTCTTGCCTCAGTGGAGGAGGGTACGGATGTTGCCAGTAGTGGTGAGGAGAGCGGTCTCTGTGCTGTGGTTGCTTCTGAAGCCCGATTGGGAGAGGTCCAGGATGTTGTTCATTTCAATGAACTCAGAGAGGTGGGTGTTGATGGTTTTCTAGATGACTTTGGCTAAGAAGGGAAGCAGAGAGATGGGTCTGTAGTTCTTGAGGTCCGTTGGGTTGGCAGAGGGGTTCTACAGCATGGGGTTGATCACTGCATGCTTCCAGTCGTCTGGAAAGGGTGCTGACTCTATGGAGCAGTTGATGGTGTGGCAGAGTTTGGGTGCAATAGATGTGCTGACTCTGTTGTAGATGTAGTGAGGACAGGGATCTGAGGGGGCTCCAGAGTGGATGCTCTTCATGCTCCTGAGGGTGTAGTCAGAGGTGAGGGTAGTCCAGTTGGTCAAGGTCTGCAGGGGTTTGGAGCTATTGGGTGCAGTGGGTGAGGGTGGGTTGGGTGGGTCTTGGGTTGCAAAGCTGTCATAGATCTTCTTGATCTTGCGGTGGAAGAAAGTGGTGAGGTTGTCACAGAGGTTTTGAGACGGGGGATTCTCGGCTGTCTCTTTGCAGGGTTTAGCAAATTCTTTGACCATGGCAAAGAATTATTTGTTGTTGTGTGCGTTGGCATTGATGTGTTCCTGGATGGATGCTTTCTTTGTTGTTCTGATGAGGCAGTGGTGTGCGGTGGCGGCGGATTTAAAGGCTGTGGGGTCTGCCGTGATCTTGCTGCTCCACCATCTTTTCTTGAGCCATATGCAGGTGTGGCTTGACTCTTGAAGGGTGGGTGAGAGCCAGCTTGCTGCAGCCACATCTTTGTTAATGTGGTGGCAGCCAAACAGATCTTATCTCAAGATCTGTTGACTCTGCGGATCCTCCTCGGCATGAAAGATACAAAGTTTTGTAACCTTAACTTTTCATAAACTACTGAATGGATTTACACCAAATCACAAAATGCACTCTTGCTGGACTTTTTCTGGACCAAGAACTAGTTTTAGCCCTCCCCCTCCTTTTCTCGGTAGCTGATTTATGTATCACCCTGAAACTTTGCAGGAAGGAACTGATGTGGATGAGACTTTTATTTAAAGTTTCATGAAGATTCATTAAAGGACACCAAAATAATATGCAAACTTAAATATATATATATATTAGACATGATAGCCCTTAGGATAGTCTGCCCCCAAACCTTCTGTTGCTGTAATTCAATGTTGTTGCCTTTTGAACTCAGTGCACTGAGGCTGTGACTAGGAGTAGACTGTCTGGAAGGCACTGGAGATCAAATTCCACCTGGAGATATTAGGATTACATGAGTAGCTGTACCTGACAACAAGATCCAGGGTAGAATGAGAGAAGAGTCAAGGAAGCCTGGATTCTGGCAAAATGGCCCAGCCAGCTGAAACAAAGAGGAAGGGCAAGGGCATGGGAAACCAGTCTCTGAAATTCCAACATTTCAGGAGGAGGCAGAACCTGGGGTTGAAGTCCCTGAACCTACGGGGGGGGGACATTGAAGCTCTGGGAGACATGCCTGAGTTTGCTGGATGGTAAGTTGGGAGTGGGCCAACTAGCTGGGAGCCCTGCAGATCTCAGAAAGAGTGCCCAACTTTAGAGGGCTTAAGGCTGCAAGATGAGGCCCAGGCAGCTGGTGACATCTCTGGAGATCACCTCATCTATTGGGAGAATGACCTCTTATATAGTTAGCCTAAGGTTTCTGAAACTCATGTGTTGGGGTCCCCCAGTGCTACAGAGACTTCCTACTGGGTCTGGCTCATGATAAACCCTTGGCCAGATATTTGTTGGTGGTATGCAATCAACTGACACACTTGATATTAATTTCCTTTGATTATAATGCTGTGGCCATTCAGCAGTATGAGTGACTCTTCTTGTTCCAATACCTGTTCCTTCAGCTGGATCGTGCTTTCTCAACTGTTCTCTCAGGCTGAAATCTTATCTCTTCTTTTTCTTCAGAGACCAAATGCAAAACTACAGAAGCCTGGATTGGTGCGACTGTTTGTCATTCTTCACCACTCTCTTCTCTTTGCTGTTGTGCATCTTGCTGTATTGCTCCTCTCAATTGCGGAACTTGTGATAATTCTGAAACTAATGCTCTTCGTCTGGCTTATAGAACACTATTTCTTCATATTTTTTGGAATCTCATCAACACCAAAGGTAATGCATCTGGCCATTTCATTGATGTTGAAGCACAAAATGTTACTAATCAATCAGGGATTTGTGAAGCGTGCTACTCACCCATGAGGTCCTCAAGGTGCTGGGGAGGTGTGGAGCATGCAGCTCTGATTCAGCCAAAGAGCCAGGTCATGAGGTCCTGAAGGTGTGCAGAGTGGGTGAACGTCTGATGTTGAGCAGGAGCTTGTTCCAGGTCTTTGCCGTGATGTAGGAGTAGGCTATTCCGCCCGCTCTGCAGATGCTTCGTGTTTCAGCAATGGCGAGGTCTGCGGAGCAGAGGTTTCTCTTGGGTACATGGAAAGAGACTCTTTCATTGAGGTATTGGGGTCTGGTGTTGTGGAGGGATTTGTAGGCATGAGTGTGTAGCTTGAAGGTTACTCTCTTCTCAACGGGAAGCCAGTGGAGGTCTCATAGGGGATGGGTGATGTGTTCATGTCGTGACATGCCAAGGACGAGTCTGGCAGCGGTGTTCTGGATGGTCTGGAGTTTTCGGAGCAGGGATTTGTTAATTCCGGCATAGAGGGCGTTTCCATAGTCCAGTCTGATTGTTATGAGTGCGTGGGTGATGGTCTTTCTGGATTCCGGGGGGGTCCACTTGAAGGTCTTGCGAAGGATGCGGAGGGTGTTGAAGCAGTCAGGACTTAATAGTTTAGTTGAGCTGCTCAACGATTCCAGAAGCTTCAGGTGAATAACTACAGCGTAATCTTTGCTCAATCTGTAGTGCTGCACAAATCATTCTCAGGACCTCATTATTAAAATGAGTCCCACAATTTGATTCCAGAGAAACCAGTAGTCTGTACCTCAGGATTAACTCCCTCAGCAACAGTTTAGCTACAGTGAGACTATTATTTCTCCGTGTTGGTTAGGCTTTCACCCATCAAGAGAATATGCACACTATAACCAGAACATATCTCAATCCCTTACAAACAGGCCTCTTGAGAATTATATTTGCATTCTGTTAAAGGGTAGACCTGCTCTTCCAATGTATAGTAGTATTACTGGTGTTCTTTTCCCTGCATTTATCTGTTGACATTTCAAAAATCTGTGCCACAATTATTGTGCAAGTATCCTAAATCTGGGATTACATCAATTCTGTCTGAATATTCTCATCATCCCTTCCTGAATGTGTTGAACCATGGAAGTTTCATTTCATTGGAAACAGCAAACTGTCTTTCAATACTGGTCTACCATCTGCTAACATCCAAATGTCATTGACATGTTTCTCACATCCTGCTTTGATACAACCCTGTTGTTCTGCTTCTTTTAAGCTCTTCCCATGTATCAGCCTCTGACAACTATGCAAAAACAGTATCCTGTTTAGATTTATTTATGTAAGCCCCGTAAATGTGCAAGCCACATGTGTACAATACCATGCAACTTCATCAGCAAATCTGTTTCTAACAGTGACAGATCCATCATCACTACTGTGAGCTGCACATTTAACTGCTGCAATTTCTGCTTGTGTCTGTAGTGCCTTGAGGAGCTTTCTTATATGTTCCCAATTTCTTATTGAGGTTAAGGATGAGTTCATGAAACATCTTTGTGACAATAGCTGTCCAAAATCATAAACAACACCAAAGTAATACTGACTTTCTGTAAATATAATCACTCTCATTTTGGCTGTTAAACTGCACGCTCTTGTGAGGGCAAAATAATTCTGTGACTTGTGCTGCAGTCACACCTCAAAGCCAAGAAGCCTCTACGACTTCTCGAATTGCACAGACAGCATAAGCTGCTCTCAGGGTACCCTTCATTGTTTCTCAGACATGAGCCATCAACACACATTTAGTAATCTGGCTCAATCCAAGGTTCATCTTTTATGTCTGGTCTTGGTTTGGTGCATAAACCCGTAACATCTAGACAATCATTCTCAACTTCCTCTCCATTGCAATCTTCATTTACAGGCAGTATAGTGTGGATGGATTTCACTATGTTATCACTCCTCTCAATACTAACTCTTACAGTTGCCATGGATTTAGGGCAGCCAGGCCATCCTGTGGCTACAAGGACAAGTGCATTTGAAAAATAAGCCACAGGTCTTCTTGCAACTCCATGCATTGGAGTAAGCACTGAGAGAGCGCAACCCTTCCCCCCACTGCAAAACAATGTAAACATCTTACTATAATTAGACATTCCTTGTGCCGGGGCCTGGCAGAGACTTTCTCTCAGCTCTAGGAAAGCTTTTAAGCACTAGTTGTCCCATGGAAGTGGATCAGGCACATCTTTGTGTGCCAGCCTCAGTAAAGGCTTAGCCTCTAGGAAAAAGTTCTGTATCCACTGTGTACAGTAGCCAACTATTCCCAAAAACATTCTGACTTCTCTATGTGTTTGGGGCAAATTAATCTGTAGGGTGGTCTCCACTCTCTCGGGTGAAACTTTCCTTACTACTTTCTCAATGATATGTCACAAATATTGGACTTCTTTTTGACAGAATTGCAGCTTACCTAGAGACACTTTGTGTCTAATCTCAGCCAGGTGATTTAAAAGTGCAATCATATCTTGCAAGCTTCACATGTATCTGATTTCATAAGCAGGTCATAAATATATTGCACAAGAACTGAACTGAAGGGCATCTGCAGTGACTCCAGATTCTTCTTCATGATCTGGTAAAAAATGGACAGGCTCTCCGTCTACCCCTGTGGAAATCAGCACCATGCCAAAACTCTCTCTCTAAACATGAATTTGTACAAGAACTGTCTGTCCTCACGCTATTGAATGGAGTAGAAAGCCTGACACAAGTCCATGACAGTGAACCATTCTTCAGTGCACAAAATTTGGGAATGTATGGTGGTTGGATTCAATACCTTGGAACAACATGGAACAACAATGCGGTTACAATTTTGGAGGCCCTACACCATCCAATATTTATCATTTGGCTTCTGTAAACCCATGATTGGAGAGTTGCAAGGGCTGTCAACAATTTTTCTTAAAATTCCTTTTCTCAGCATGTCCTCGATTGCTAGTGTTACTCCTACACCACGGTGTTGGCTGCCCTTTGCGGGGCAGAGATTTGAGGCTATGCTGATGTATCCATATTATCCATTGAGAAAAACAAATTTATCAAAGGTCTTCTCAATTTGCCGCAAAGCGCCTCATTAGTTCCGCTGAGACTTGATTTATCCCTTAACCCCATCCATTTGGTATCTCTTCTTAAACCATTGCTATACTGGTTGAGGGTATGGTCTACCCTGGAATTAACCATTTACAGAGAGGAACTTAGGGATCTGATTAATTATGATAAACCTCTCCGTACCCCATGGCTGAGGCACGTCAATAAACAACTCAAACTGCTTAACCAAGGAAACATGTGGTCTAATCCTGAAGACGTAACCGAAGGTGATAAGCTGCTATTAATTAAAAGCTATTGGGAACGAGACTTGACCAGACTCTGGACTGATCAAGAGGAGGGGTCACTAACAGGGCAATTCTTGCTTCACAAATGTTTACCCAGTTTTAAATCTAGATGGATAATATTTATCCTACTCTGGTGAAAAGTCTGTATATCCAGTTTAGATCTGGTACCCTACCTCTAAGATCTTTTACTTTGAGATGGTGCAAAACGGAACGTGATCTAGAGGGCTGCCCCTTTTGACTGTCGTCAAAGGAAACAGAGGCCCAGTTCCTGCTCTTCTGCTCCAGATATTGTACTTTGCAGAAAAAATTGAAAATTGCATGGGTCAAATTAGAAAGTGTAACACACTGTTGGGAGGCATTGCGATTCTTGAAAAGTGACATGAGTTACTAGTATTTGTGGATTCCCGCTTTATCTGTAGGGCTTGGTCAATACCTATTGTTGGACCTGGCCTCGTGGCGTGGTCCTTAACCCCCTGGATTGTGGCCGTTCCCCGCCCCGGCCGTCACGGGCCACCCGTCTGGACTGCACCAAGGCCCTTCACCCGGAGCTACACGTGGTCGCATACTCCTCGTGGCTCCGCCATCTTGTTGGCATCCACGTCACACCGTGCCCCAGCCGGCGCGATCCCGCTCAACCCAGCCTCGACCCCAACGAAGCCCCGACATCGAGGCACCACGAACTGGCCAGGGGGTGCCGCAGGAACCATTCATCGCCCCGGCGGAGGACAGTATCGATGGGACCCCCAACTGTCCTCCCCTCTCGAGGTGTGATCACCCTGCAAACTCCCATGGGCCTGGCGCCTCTCCTGCTGGGCGTCTGGCCACCTCCACCCGGCCACTCCGCCCCCTCGGGCGCATAGGTCCGGACATCAAAGGGCTCCAGACCTATATCTGGGGCGACCCCACCACAGCTCGGCAGTTGTATCCCGGAGTCGAGAGCCCTGCTGATCGAATCGCGGCTGACCCTACGGAGACGAACTCTTGCCGGAACCATCACGAGCCCTGCTGACTGCGTCGCGGCTCCCTCCTGTGAACCCTTTTCTGAACCACCTGGAACATCGGAGCCCTGCAGACGCCGTCGCGGCCCAACCTCGCTGGAACCTTCCTCGGAGCCCTGCTGACGACGTCGCGGCTCGAGCTGAACAGAGACCATCTTGAGAGCCCTGCTGATTGAATCGCGGCTCTCCACGAACTGTACGCCAGAGCCCTGCTGACGCCGTCGCGGCTCGACCCCTCCGAGATCGGAGGTCCTCCAGCGTGAGGATAAGAACTGGGCCCCAGGTACCCTCGTACCACATTCCTGCCAAAGACTGTCCCGCTACCCCTACCCTTCCAAAGAGACATTGAGACTTTTGGTGGATCCCTCGATCCCTTCGTGTAAATATTGAACTCGTAACCTTTTATTGATGATAAAGAATTGCTTGTCTTGAGACAACCTCCTTGAGTCCGGTGTGGTGGTGTTGCTGTGCTAGTACGGGATAGGAGAAGGATCTCTCAGGAGACTTCTCGGCAGCGCTCGGCTACTTCGTGCAGTGAGAGGGCCCCCCTTGGTGGTCTCACCGACTCCTCGGGGTCCGCCTTCCAACATTTGGTGGCCAGCGACGGGATCCGAGCCGAACGCAGTACGTACCAGCCAGTACCCACTAGCTACCCATCCAAACGAATAGCATCATGAGCAGCCAGGAAAACAACGCGACAATGGAGTTCCAGCCCGAACGGCTGGAAGAATATACGCACAAAGAATTAAAACAGTTCTGCAGAGACAAAGGCATTGCAACCACCAGCCTCGGTACCAAGGAAGAGATGCAGAAAGCTCTGAGGGCATGGTTGGAGGCTGGGGCAGGCCCCTCCCAGGAAGAAGGGCCCTTGCCCCTGACGGAGACCACAGCAACCGCACTGACCCCGGCAACCGGAGGAAGAAAGAACCTAGAAACCGGCCTCTCCGAGGAAGAAATACGAGAGCGGGAAAAGGTCCGGAGCCACGAACTAGAGCTCGCCCGACTGCGGCTGGACGGCGAACTCCAGCTGGCAGAAAAGAAACTGGCCCTCGAGCAGCTACGCCTTCAAGAAGAAATAGAAGAGAAGAGACGACACCGGGAGTTGGAGGAAAAGAAACTAACTCTTGAGCACGAGCGCAGTCTCAAGGAGCTTGAGATCAAGGCCAAGAACGGAGGGACCAACACCCCCAGTACTAGAGACACTCTACCGCCCCCCGAGGCCAAGGTACATATCCCGAAGGAGGTCGTCAAGGAGTATTACAAGAATGACGATATCCAACAATGGTTCAAGGCCTACGAGGTGGCCATGACCTCCCATCGGGTGCCCCGAAAAGACTGGGGCGCAGGCCTGTGGGGGCGATTCCTGAGTGAAGGGCGGGACACGCTGCTCCAGCTACCGGAGGAGGTGATGACCTCCTACGATCACATGAAGGAGGCCCTGCTCACCCGATACGGGCTAACAGCGGAGATGTACCGCCAGCGGTTCCGAGACTGCAAGAAAATCCCGGGTACCACATGGGTGGAATATGTGGACTTTTTCAGTCGGGCCCTAGAAGGGTGGATCAAAGGCAGCAAAGTAACCACCTACGGACAACTGGTCGACCTCATCGTCTGGGAACACCTTTCCAATAATTGCTTCGTGGAACTGAGACAGCACCTCCTCGACAGCAAAATGACCGACCCGCGAAAACTTGCCGTCGAGGCCGATCGATGGGTCAACTCCCGGGTCCCCCGGAGCTCAATGGGGGAGTACCAGAGGAACCCCAACGGACCCCCACGCCAGCGCGGTGGGGGGGGAGGGCCGAACAGGAACCGAGACCCTCCCGCTGGGGCCCCCAGGAGCCCCCCTCGAGGGCCACCGCAGCCACATCTCTCCCTGAGCCTAGCGCGAAGGGTGGGCCCGGCCCGACCCGGACCACGGCCACCAGTGACCTGCTATGGCTGCCAACAAACCGGACACTTTGCCAGCGACCCGGCCTGCCCCCTGAACCGAAGAAACGGGGCCGGCGGGCCCCCGCCCCGGCAGCTGACAGCCGCCGCCTTGGGGGGAGAGGAGGAAGAAGAGGCCCTCGACCGAGAAAACACTGAGTGGGAGCCGGCAGCCATGTCCCTGGTCTGCCTGGGTAGCCGAGAGATGGTACCCTGCACCCCCATCCCAACCAACACCCAGAAGTACCGGCAGCAGGTCACGGTCAACGGACAACGGGCCGAAGCCCTTCGCGACACCGGCGCCAGTATCACCGCTGTCCGCTGCCACCTGGTGACCCCTGAACAGATTCTACCGAATGTGCTGTGCCCTGTGCGGACGGCCGACAACAGTGAAAGCCTATGCCAGATGGCCCTGGTCCCCTTCGAGTGGGGAGGGGTGACGGGCCTGCTGAAGGTGACGGTGCGCGACGACGCCCCGGTCGACTGCCTCCTGGGGAACGACTTGGAGAGTTCCCCCTGGGCTCAAGTAGAACGACGAGAGCACCTCCGAATGTTGGGACTGGCTGATTGGGCCTGCGCCATCACCCGGTCCATGACCGCCCAGGCCCCCCGCTCCTCCTCGACCTCCGGGACGGCCCGACCCGAGGGGCTCACACCCCCTCCCGCCAGCAGCGGGGAGGAGGCGGACACCGACCCCGGGCCCAGCGAATCCTCCCCCGAAGAGATGGCTTCTCCGAGCGCCCTACCAGAACTGACGCAATGGCAACATGAAGGGGGCCCCACCCGAGAGCAGTTCCAGCAAGAGCAACAGTCCTGTCCCTCTCTCGAAGGGGTCCGACAGCAGGCGACCGCGCAAGCCAACGGTGACCAGACCGGCACCCACTGGATCTACTGGGCCGAGGGCCTGTTGTACAGTGAACAGAAAGTGGCAGAACTCGGGGCCGGCCGCGTGTTGGTGGTCCCCCTCTGCTTCCGGGAGTTCCTTCTCAACCTGGCCCATGATGTGCCCCTCGCCGGACACTTGGGGCAAGACAAAACGTACAGTCGTCTGGTGACCCACTTCTACTGGCCTCGGATGCGGAGAGATGTGGACAACCACTGCCGGTCCTGCCAGACCTGCCAAGCCAGCGGAAAGACGGGGGGTCGGGTCAAGGCCCCCCTCCAGCCCTTTCCCGCCGTCAGCACCCCGTTTGAACGAGTCGGAATCGACATTGTGGGACCCCTGGACCCCCAAACCGCC
Organism: Triturus cristatus; assembly: GCF_964204655.1. Lineage (NCBI taxonomy): Eukaryota > Metazoa > Chordata > Amphibia > Caudata > Salamandridae > Triturus > Triturus cristatus. Next base: position 509,832,315 of record NC_140588.1, read on the forward strand.
CTGGGCCACCGCTTCATCCTGGTCCTCGTGGACCACGCCACCAGGTACCCGGAGGCGGTCCCGCTCAGAACTATAACGGCCCCTGTGGTAGGCCGGGCCTTGATGGGGATCTTCTCCCGAGTGGGATTCCCCAGCGAAGTGGTGAGCGACCGTGGCACGAACTTTATCTCCAGGTACATGCGGTCCCTGTGGCAACAATGCGGGGTCACATACAAGTTCACGACCCCATATCACCCTCAGGGGAACGGGCTGGTTGAGCGGTTCAACCGAACATTGAAAGGGATGATCCAGGGCCTGGAAGAACCCCTCAGGCGGAAATGGGATGTCCTGCTGCCCTGCCTCCTGTTTGCCTATCGGGAGGTCCCGCAGAAGTCCCTGGGGTTCAGCCCGTTTGAACTATTGTATGGGCACCCGGTCCGCGGACCACTCAGCCTGGTCAAGGAGGGCTGGGAGATGAAGCCCCGAGGCGCCCCTCCTGACGTCTACCGATACCTCCTGACCCTCCGAAACCAGACCCGCAAGTTCCGAGCCATAGCCGAAGCCAACCTCGAGGCCAGCCAGGAGGACATGAAGCGGTGGTACGATCGCAACACTTCTACGGTAGAATTCGAGCCAGGTCAGAAAGTATGGGTCATGGCCCCGGTCGAACCCGGCGCCCTCCAGGACAAGTGGACCGGGCCCTTCAAGGTGGTGGAGAAGAAAAGTCCCGTCACCTACCTGGTCGATCTGGAGTCCCCCCGGAACCCCCTCCGGGTCCTACATGCGAACAGGCTAAAACCCCACTTCGCCCGGACCGAACTGAGCCTGCTGCTGGCGACCGACGAGGGGAGCGAGGACGACTCCGAGCCCTTGCCCGACCTCTTGCAATCCGACAGTCACGATGGATCGATCGAAGGGGTCCAACTCGCCTCGTCCCTGACCCCGGAGCAGCGCAACGACTGCCAGCGATTACTGCGGGACTACGCAGCCCTCTTCTCTCTCACCCCGGGGGTGACCCACTGGTGCGTCCACGACGTCGACACCGGGGAGAACCCCCCCATACGACACAGAGCCTACCGGGTGCCTGACCGAGTGCGGGCCTGCATCCAGGCCGAAGTAGCGAAGATGCTGGCCCTGGGGGTCATCGAGCCTTCCGACAGCCCGTGGGCCAGCCCTGTCGTCCTGGTGCCCAAGGCCGCAGCTCCCGGTCACCCCCCGGAGTTGCAATTCTGCGTGGACTACCGAGCCCTGAATGTAGTAACCAAGACGGACGCACACCCGATACCCCGGGCCGACGAACTGATCGACCGCCTAGGGGCCGCTCGCTACTTGAGCACGCTGGACCTCACCGCCGGGTACTGGCAAATCCAGCTCACCCCCGGCGCCCAAGAAAGATCCGCCTTTTCGACTCCGGATGGGCATTACCACTTTCGGGTGATGCCCTTCGGAATGAAGAACGCCCCGGCCACCTTCCAAAGACTGGTGAACAAGGTTTTGGCCGGGCTGGAGGCCTTCAGCGCGGCCTACTTAGATGACATTGCCGTGTACAGCAACCACTGGGCCGAGCACCTCCTCCACCTGGAGGCCGTCCTGGCCGCCCTCCAGCGGGCCGGGCTCACAATCAAGGCCAGCAAATGCCAAATCGGCCACGGATCCGTGACCTACCTGGGCCATCAAGTGGGGAGCAGGCAGGTGGCCCCCCTCCAAGCGAAGATAGATGCCATCCAGACCTGGGAACCCCCCACTACCCAGACCGCTGTCCGGGCCTTCCTGGGCCTCACCGGATACTACCGGCGGTTTATCCGGGACTATGGGAGCATTGTTGGCCCCCTCACAGAGTTAACGTCCAAAAAACAGCCCAAGAAGGTACACTGGACACCCCGCTGCCAAACAGCCTTCGACACCCTCAAAACGGCCATGTGTACTGCTCCGGTGCTGCAAGCCCCGGACTACCAGAAGGAGTTCGTGGTACAGACGGACGCCTCCGAGTATGGGATCGGGGCCGTCCTCTCCCAAACTGACGAAAGGGGGCTCGACAGACCAGTGGCCTTCATCAGCCGGCGACTACTGCCCCGGGAGCAACACTGGAGCACTATTGAGCGCGAGGCCTTCGCTGTGGTGTGGGCCCTCAAGAAGCTCCGGCCCTACCTCTTTGGCGCCCACTTCCGGGTCCAGACCGACCACCGGCCCTTGCAATGGTTAATGCGAATGCGGGGCGAGAACCCCAAGCTGCTGCGATGGTCCATCTCGCTACAAGGGATGGACTTTGACGTCGAACACCGGCCCGGCAATGACCACGCCAACGCCGACGGCCTGTCCCGCTTCTTCCGCCTTGACGAGGAGAATCCCCAAGGAGATGGGTGACTCTCCATGCCTTCGGCTGGGGGGGACGCCTGTTGGACCTGGCCTCGTGGCGTGGTCCTTAACCCCCTGGATTGTGGCCGTTCCCCGCCCCGGCCGTCACGGGCCACCCGTCTGGACTGCACCAAGGCCCTTCACCCGGAGCTACACGTGGTCGCATACTCCTCGTGGCTCCGCCATCTTGTTGGCATCCACGTCACACCGTGCCCCAGCCGGCGCGACCCCGCTCAACCCAGCCTCGACCCCAACGAAGCCCCGACATCGAGGCACCACGAACTGGCCAGGGGGTGCCGCAGGAACCATTCATCGCCCCGGCGGAGGACAGTATCGATGGGACCCCCAACTGTCCTCCCCTCTCGAGGTGTGATCACCCTGCAAACTCCCATGGGCCTGGCGCCTCTCCTGCTGGGCGTCTGGCCACCTCCACCCGGCCACTCCGCCCCCTCGGGCGCATAGGTCCGGACATCAAAGGGCTCCAGACCTATATCTGGGGCGACCCCACCACAGCTCGGCAGTTGTATCCCGGAGTCGAGAGCCCTGCTGATCGAATCGCGGCTGACCCTACGGAGACGAACTCTTGCCGGAACCATCACGAGCCCTGCTGACTGCGTCGCGGCTCCCTCCTGTGAACCCTTTTCTGAACCACCTGGAACATCGGAGCCCTGCAGACGCCGTCGCGGCCCAACCTCGCTGGAACCTTCCTCGGAGCCCTGCTGACGACGTCGCGGCTCGAGCTGAACAGAGACCATCTTGAGAGCCCTGCTGATTGAATCGCGGCTCTCCACGAACTGTACGCCAGAGCCCTGCTGACGCCGTCGCGGCTTGACCCCTCCGAGATCGGAGGTCCTCCAGCGTGAGGATAAGAACTGGGCCCCAGGTACCCTCGTACCACATTCCTGCCAAAGACTGTCCCGCTACCCCTACCCTTCCAAAGAGACATTGAGACTTTTGGTGGATCCCTCGATCCCTTCGTGTAAATATTGAACTCGTAACCTTTTATTGATGATAAAGAATTGCTTGTCTTGAGACAACCTCCTTGAGTCCGGTGTGGTGGTGTTGCTGTGCTAGTACGGGATAGGAGAAGGATCTCTCAGGAGACTTCTCGGCAGCGCTCGGCTACTTCGTGCAGTGAGAGGGCCCCCCTTGGTGGTCTCACCGACTCCTCGGGGTCCGCCTTCCAACACCTATGAAACGTTTTACTTCTGGGATATTGTAGACATTTTTGCTGCAACTTATCTATGAGGTATGCTTCTCCAATACTTAGTGCTAATAGTTTAAATTGCTTTTATGAATTGATTTTAACTTTACTTCCTTTTATGTGATTTGTTTCTTAACTATTTAATAGTAAATCTGGGCAGTTAATTCTGTTGGATAATGTGAAAGGAGCAACCCTTCTCAGATTGGCGAGGCCAGAGTACTCAACTTGGCGGACCACGTCATGGCCTACCTAAAGGTTATTATGAAGGTGTATGTTGATAATAGTCCCCCTTGCTGTCCCCTCCAAGGCTTACCTCATTGCCTATTGTTTATCATAATGTTCATATTTTTTACCTGTTTTCTATGCTCCATTTATTGTATTGTATTTATTGAAACTGCACTTTTATTTTAAATAGACTGAAATAAAATGTGTTATACATATACTCCTACGGTTGTTTCTGGGCTCAAATTGTATGGTGGTGTTCTAGGATACATAACATTATTTTTCACTGTAACTCGGACAGGTTCTATGCCTTTAATCAGCCTGATATCCTTTTCTGTAAAATCCCATACTTCTAAATTTACTGTCTCTTTAAAACTGGAGGTAATTCTTCAATTGTTCTCACTTGATACACTCCTACAGCTGTTTCTTGTCAAGCCATTTTAAACTATACATCCTCATCATGCATTTGAAACCCAGGACAATCCGGTGTACTGTAAATTGTGCATTTAACTTGTACAATAAATCTCTCCTTAGCATGTTTACAGGACTTGAATGACAGACATTAAACTGAGGAGTTTCTTCTAATGAACCAGATTTACAGGGGCCACATATGAAACTGGGTTGGTAATCTGTTTATTTGAAACTCCTACAACTTGAATCTTCTTCCTGAGAGGGATAGGTCTGGAACTTCTGCTGTTCTAACAGAGGATCTGGTAGCAAGGGTGTCAAATAAAAATGACACATGGTCATTAATTTCTCTTTCTACAAATGATCCACTTTGGTCTTCCTCCAAGACTGCACCAAGCACGCTATTTTTCTTCCTCTTCAGGCGGCGTCATTCGAAAATGTCAGAACCAAAACTGTCATTATCTAGCATTGGGAATTGTTGGACAGATTCTGGTTCTGAAACGGATTTTAATTTGCTTTGGGCATCTGATTGATATTAATTCTAGGATTCCTCAGGTTTTGTGGAACCATCTGGCTTGCAGAACGTGCATCATAAGAACCTGTTTCTCCATTGGCACTTGCATCTGCTGAACCAGTACGTTCTGCATCTGCACTTGATTTCCTCCTTGCGGTTAGACATTTCCATTTACTGTATCTACACTCCCTCTTCCAATGCCTGATTTTATTATAAAGGTGACAAGGGGTCATTTTCTTTCTAGGCCTGGGCATGAAATTCTGCTCCACTTGCAGAGTTTGTGGAGTTTTTCCCACTCTGTGCTCCACGTGGCGCATGGAGTTCTGAAAACTGAATCTTTTCCTCGCTTGCACTCCCCAACATTAGGTTGGCAAGCAAGTGAGGAAAACCTTACTCCAGATCATCTACAGGCGAGATTTCTCAACATGGGCGGTCACGGCTGGTTGCTACCGCTCACATTGAGAAACCTTCCATTCACTTTGAGGAAGCTTCCAATCAAGTAGAACATCTACTTCAGCAGCAGAAAGAAACAACACCCTCTTGTGCTGTGTGCAGTTCAGTTTGTGCTTATTTTACCACACAGGACAACCACCCGGCGCTAAAAATCAGCAGGAATGGTGCGACGTAACGTACCCTGCCGCTTGTGGAATGCTGCCTAGCACAGCACAGCAGAGTTTTTTGTGCGGAACTCCACAAACTCTGCCCAGGTCTAGTTGCAACACCTACACCAGAATTCGGATCAACTGGAACAACTTTACCACTACCCTGTGAAATACCAAATCCTCCTTGAACATTTTGAGTCTGCATTCCAACACCTTGCATTCCACCTTGATTTCCTGCAAATAACTGATTCTGAAAACATTTCTGTGCAACCTTCGTCCAGGCCAACATCAATTTCTCCTTAATCTTTCACTGCTTCATTTCTTGCTCATCACTGCAATACTTTGCATGCCTTAAAATATCATCCAACAATTTTTCTGTCAGCAATCACATTCTGTCAAATGTCATATGAAATATCCCTTATCACTTGATTCAGGATATTCCCTTCCACTGTGCTGTTAAAACACCTGAAGCCATTGCTCATAGTACTCATGCACTGATTCTTTTACTTCTTGTGAAGTTCTTTTAATCTTCACCAGTCAATGTTCTTTGGAGCACTTTTACCCTTCAACAATATATTCATTGCTTTGTATTTTTCCATGACTGCAGGAGATGGTGCATTAGTGGAAGGATCTCTTGTTGGCTCCGCATGTGGCTATTGTACAGCAACTTTACATTCAGCTCGCAAATTCTTCAGCACTGCAATGTCAAAAAATGTATTCAAATCAATCTACAGCACCGTTGAAATCTTAACAAATCTGTCAACTGTGCCACTGTTCAGGTGTGTCTCTCAATTTTGAAAAAGGATTTGTAAATGCTGCAAGATCTCCAAACTCCATGGTACATGAACATATGCTCCTCCTGGTATCTCTCTCAATGAATAAGCTGAAGCTTCTCCTTCATCTGGGGAACTTGGTGGTTTATTATTTGTTTCATGTGCCTCAGACTGTTTTTTTTCTTTTCAGTTTTCCTTGCCCATTTGCTCTCTAATTCATCAAAATCACTACATCTATGAACACATTTTACTAATTCAGAGATGTGTAATTGCATTCATGCAGAACACATTGTCTCAGAAGCTTCATCATATAATTGTACCCTCAATTTTTTCTGAAATGAAACACTTTTTAAAATATCAACTTCATATTTTCTGGCTAATTCTGTCAATTTATCATGAGTAACTCCTGCCTATCTGATAATTTCTTCAGACAAATATATCAGCTCTTTCTCTTAGTACTGATTCACATGCTGAGGTTCTAGACATTTTGCTTAATATTTCTTCTAATTCTATTTTTAATCTCGGGACATTCCATGGTGTCTTCTTCACTGTATGCTTTGTAGTGAGAACCTGATTCTCTGGCTTTTTATTCTCCTCCATGTTTTCAAACCATGGGGGAAAAATCCCATACTCAAATAGAGTAGCCTCACCTTCTGTCACCTTGGTGTCATAAAGATAATCCTTCTCCCAATGAATGAACTGGTTGTGGTAATGTCCAAGCAACAGTCTGTGAATTCTGTGATGTTGGGATAAACCCTGTTACAGGTGCTCCTCCAACAGCTCCTTGAGCTATTTTATTTGGAATGACAATCAGAGCAGTCATTGTGTGAATCTCTAATGGCTGTGCTGTCACAACCCTAGTAACGGGAGCAGGTACAGTCACAACTGAAGCAATAACACCTGGAGGCCTCACTGTATGAACCTTCTCAATTTGTGCAGGCTACATATGGTGGTGGACACATGGCTAACAATGCATCCAAAATTGAATTCCCTGAATCACTCTCAGAATTAGATTTCTTTGGTGCTCCCTCATCATCTTCCCTTGTGTCTTAACCTTTTTTGGCTTCTCAGGCTTATCAGTCGTAATGGCTGGATACAGCCTAGTCCCTTCAACTATAGATTTTCTCCATCTCTGTTGTTGTTCATACCATTGAGCCTCTGCATAATTACGCACTGAAATTCATTTTCTATTCTTGTATCTCTCTTGCACTTTAACATGTGCTGTTTTCCCCTAAATGTTTAATGCTTCGTATTGTGCGGCTCTAGGTGGTGGCTTCATCTCATAGAATGTTTTGCTCAACTTTTCAATTACTCTAATTCAAATATACTATATCTTGGAAAGCTCAAAGGACCTTCACTTTCAGTGATCTTGCATCACTGATGAAGCCACAAACATGTCTGTAACCCCACAATCATGGTCACATAATGTGCAAGTGTTAATTACCTTTGGGAGGTGCCTCTTCCCCTTTCCGTACTGGAATTGTCACATCTCCTCTCACAATACTCTTAAAACCTTTAAAACTGTTCATGATTTTGGATTATTCAACAATTTAAAAAAACAATTATTTCAACGTTCACAAATGTTTTGATTCTATTCCATAAACTTCAGAATTCTTTTTCTTCAATCCCATAAAAGGTTTAATACTTAAAGACTCGCAAACCAATCTCAATGCTGCACTTACATAACAATTGACCTATAACAGCAGGGCACTATGTGTCATCATCAACCAATGACAGCGTGACAGTACACCAACCAACCAATCACTGTGCAGCACACCATGATGTACAATCTCACTTCTTGCAGCAGTTCACCCTCCTTTACAGTTTCTCTCCTTCACACAGCTCCACAACTCTAAGTGAACCCAAATAAACAATCTTTGTCTGTTCCACTAAAGAAAACAGAAGTAATTTAACATTCAGAATATTACGTTTTTACACCCTCTGACTTTTCATGCAAAAGAAATTTCAAACTCACAAATGAAATCTCTGCCAGCTATAAATCACCCTAATCAATGTAGCTTCACCATTTTGCACAATTTGGTTCTGCCAACATCAATCAATTTTAGTACATTCTAAACAGTTCGTTATAATCCCTATCTCGATTGTGTAGTCGACTGTAACTTACACCACAAATCTTCAGCAGACAAGTAAAACTATAAAGTGTATTTTACACTTATCAATATCTCAATATCCATCCATCACAGGATCTTAGGCTAGGGCGAGGCCAAAACCTCTTCGACTTCTTCACAATAAGCGCATTATCATCATTTATTCATCCAACTGCCACACACAACAAAATCAACAACAATTACAACTACAATGCATAACCCTATTCATACTCACTCCTTCAATACAGCAATTGCCTTCAAAACAGCACCTTGCCAGTCTTCAGATTCTGGGCTTTGGACTATGAGATTAGGACATCACTCTAATTTAGGGCAATTATTCACAGTTCTTCTTCTCATAACATGAACCATATCTCTGCTACCGAATTTGTTGGATCAGGAATTAGTTTAACCCCTTGCATGCCCGCCCCTTTCCCCGCCCAGTGCCGCGCCTTGCATTAGCGGGCGGAGTTCATGACGAGCTGGACTCGTCATGGGCACAGCGCCACCGCAGCCCATGACGAGTCCAGCTCGTCATGGGCACTGAAGGGGTTAAAATATCACGGTTTACCGTGATATTTCCCACTCTGGGATTGCCTGCTTGTGGTCGATTGATATTTTTGCTGTTGTTTTAGAGAAGAAGAAAGCAATGCATCATATAAATTATCATCATAATCTTTAATCAAATTTTAGTCAAAAAAGAGAGTTGATGTAGGTTTAAAGGGTTTTATTATTAATCAAATCTTTTAGTAGATCTTTATTGCAAATCAAAAGTTAAATTTAAATTAATCTCAATGGTAAATAATTTACTGAAATATAAAATCAATATTGGTGATCAAATCATATAATAAATGCATCAAAAGCGTGTACCATAAAGGAAATAATCCCTATATTAACGGGGAAATTTGAGTTAGTCAGAACCCATAAAGAGTGCTAGTCTGAGAAAGTGAGAGAAAAGCATAAAGCTTCAACGTTTAAATCAGCTCAAATACATCAAAAATATTGAAGTAAAAAACTTCCCATAAAGAGAGGTTCAGGAAACTCAGTAGAATCTCAAAGCAATGACATAAAGTCTAGGTCAAGGGATAATGGAAAAAGTGTGGTAAGTGGTCTGGAAAGAGTGTGTTAACCTACTCTAGGAACACGCACTATTAGAGACAACACATTTCACAAAGCTCTTGCAACATGCTGCTCTTCTCGTCTACCATCAGCAAATCAGCGTCCGATGCTCCCCTGGGAACAGGATCACTCCTCATCTTCTCACATGAATAAAATAGTCCTCAGACAGCAATGTTATGTTGCAACTATTTTCTAACATGTATGGACTCACGTGGGGTTTGCCTCGCTCAGGCTTACTTTCCTACCTTTACTCTACCTTTTTCACCTACTAACATCTAACTTTTAGACAATAGTCCATGTAGTAGTCAAAACATCTATATTAATGAAAAAGAAAACATTTTGCAGTATCACCATTAAAAGGGAAAACAAGTTATAAAGTCAGGTTCACATTTTAAACTCTGTGTTTTAATGAATAGACTCTTCACTACCCAATTAAAGATAAAATTAATCATGTGTAAACAGTGATCTTTGTGTAAGTAGAAAAATTTTATGGAAATACTTGAAATTGGAAATGAATTCCTTTGCGCGCGCTGCATCCCAAAATGCGATGCAGCGCGTGCAACGAAATTTGTTTTATTTATTTAAATGTGTTCTTACCTCCGTTCATCCATATTCCGGTGTTTACATTCCCCCACCCCGCCTCACCGCCCCACGGAACTCCCTCCACGGACCGCTACTGCTTGAAACTATATAAGCAACTTATTAATTATTCAAAAAAACATTATCGAGGAGAGGTCAAGAATCAAACTTTTTATGCATGTTCAGTATATTCCATTCAAGTTTGTTTTCAAGCAGTGCTGCTTTAATAATGTTGAGACCAAGTACAAGAAAATAAAAACAGTCACAGTTTTATGCATCCTAAGCCAAAGTTGCCAATTAATTCTGCACGTTTAATTAAAACAAGCGTTATCTTCTTGTTAATTTTGAAACTGCTTTTACATCAGCTTGTACTTAGATAACTATTGTGATACTATTCACTGCATGCCTCCTTTCAAACTAGTAATGTGAATGCAGTGCACACAAACCCACAGCACAAGACCACAGTTTCATAGGACAAACACATATGTGATTCATTTGAATATCCTATGCTTGCAGTCAGATTTCCAGCAAATGTATATCTTTCACAGGCTAATGTTCAATTCTAGTGGCATAGGTTTGGTGGTAGAAAAGTAGAAAGTTCCAAAGACAAACCACAGCATTTTCGATAACAGTGCTACAGAAATTAAAAATAGAAGGCAAAGATATCAATTTGAAAATAAGCCAAACATTTCCTGGGGAGCACAGAGCAGCAGCCACATACAAAGACAAGCTAAGTACCTCTTTTAAATGACTGTTAACAGGATGGAAATTTGTAACGCAATACCTTTTTCTCTCATGCAAAATAATGAAAGTAAAATGTGTTTTCTGGTGTTCATACAGCACTGGCAGATAATCTACAAACAATTCCAAATGTCTTTCGGTCCTCACGCTGTAAATACCACTGAACCCAGGGAGTGACTTGCTTTTTTGCTGTAATCCTGTCTGACAAGAATACTCGGCCTCTTGCTCCATTGTTTCGAAGCCTACATGCATGTTTTAAGATCCAGGAGAGGATCCGCATTATAAACAAAGGCGGAGCTATGTGAAGTTGAAAGATTAATGATGGAAATATACAGTGCAGCAGGCAATCAGAAATCCTTCACTCTGGCACCGCGCCAGCCTTCAGTGCTTTGAGTGCCCAGAACTGGATGCCAGCCAGCCTTTTTCAGCCTCACTTGCTCCGCTCTGCTCATGAATAAAAGGGTAATTAAAATTGCCAGAATGGACCGGGCCTTGCCACCATGGCTGTTGGTGCAAAGTAAGCCATCAGCCTGCGCCCGGCTGTCTGCGTCGTGCGTCTTTTAAAAGGGACGCTGCGCAGCGTTGTGAAATCGTAAAGCGAATATATCATTTGGCATTTCAGTCACATTAGGAAAGAAGTGTCTCATTCCACACACTAGTAAAGCACGCGCTCATGATGTGCAATGTACAGTAACTGAAGGTATTAGACGAGTTAGTTAATAGCGCAGAGATATTGGATAAACAGACATGGGAGGATAATGGCCATCCGCACTCCATATGTCTTCTGATCCTAATAAAACTGCTCTGTCTCCGGACAAATTCGTTTAAAAAAAAACCTGTGATTTGGAAGGTGAATTCGAAAGGATATTTTCATGGATTTGCTGAACCACTTATGTTTTGTAGGGAAGCCAATAGTTCTGGCTGCAATGGGCCAAGTCATGATTTTATTTCCCAAGCTTGTGGTGCTGCATGGCAAGTATGGGAAAGAAAAAAGCAGTGCACCCCTCGGAGTCACAAAAAGAGTTCGGCTGCACCCAGGCAGGGTACGAATAGTCTCCGCGCACTTGTGCGTGCTTGTGCTTGCATGTGTTAGCACGATAAAGCCAGATCTAGGAGTTCTCATAACAAAACAGTATGTGCAGTTCATGAAACAGATATCAACGTTAGCCCAACAAACAAAAAAATTAGGGGCAGATCTATATTGGAGATGCGCCACTTTTACGCCGCCGTTGCGTCACTTTTGTGACGCAGCGGCGGTGTAAACCCTGCGCCACGTTGCGCCATATTTCCATCGTGACGCATCTATGGAGATGCGTCACGATGTAAAGCCCTGCGCCACGTAAAACCTGCGTCAGGTTTCACGTGGGCGTGTCGACAGAGGGGGGGGCGTTCCGTCGCAGGAACGCCCCTGAAAAGTGACTCAGTCAAATCTATAAGATTTGACTGAGTCACTTTCCCAATGCTGATGCGCCAAAACCCTGCGCCTGCTTGAAGCAGGCGTAAGGCTTGACGCACCATGTTAGGAATAGGGTAGGTTGGAACAGTGCTGGAGTTGTGTCGCGCTTGCGACGCAACTGAAGCACTGCGCCAACCTTACGCCATCGGATGCGTCACGCATCTGTTTATTCCTGCGCCATGATGCGCCGCATTGTAAATGCGGCGCATCATGTGTGGCGCAAGGGTAAACGTGCGTGTCGCATCATTCCTGGCACATCCTTGCTGATTTGCAGGGATGCGCCAGGAAACATAAATCTGCCCCTTAGTGCTTTGATGCAGTTTCATTTCGGGGCTTTCTTTTGCGATGGTCTGTTAGGCTCCATGGCATTCCCGATTGGTCCAGTTTTTACTCAGGTGTAATCATTTGCTGTGACTTTAGGACCCCTAGAGACGGTCTCCCCTATTTGCACAGTGTCATTGCTTGGCTGCACTCAAGTAGCTGCAGTGATCATGCGAGCTGCATGAGTGTATGTGTGTGCACTCATATCACAAATGCAACCCCTGGACATTCTGTGAGGTCATTTTCACAGAGACCATACAAAGCGGCCTTCACATAACATTACTACAGGGTGATTGCTAGCTGTTCTCACGTGCCCCTTCAGCTTGTTTCCACTGCCTGCAACGCTAAAAACAAGCAGACTCAGACTCCTTCCGCTTAAAAACTGCAGGCGAGTGAATCTCTAATGATTCATTTTGATTTTTGCGCAAGAAATATCTGCAGAATTTCAAGTAAATTGTTAGTAGGTTGTGCAGTTTCATAACATCTTTATTGAATAAACGGTAATGCTGTTGGTGAGGAAAAAGTCTCCTTTCCTAGATGGTGTCTGTGTTCACCAAATAGTCCTTGTGCTCCTGAAATGATGCATCTCCTGCACCTCAATGGGATCACTCCTTCAATAAACATAGTAATACACCCAATGTCCAGTAGCCTAAGGGTGTTTGACAGCACATCAGCCTTGTTCCAACATCAGCCTGTGTGTGTAAAACATTTAAGAGCACAAATCACATGTATGTGCAGCATTACATTTATGTGCAAAAATCACATTCTGTCACGAATCTCCCCAATTGTCCATACACAGTTTAAGTAATTCAGGGCCTAGGGAAAGACAGATGTGCTGTGAATAAAAGAATCACACTGGAGATTATTGAGAAAGCGGATAGTGGAGGTTGGAGCAGAATGGCAGGGATAGGCTAGGTACACCCCAAGGTCAGGTGGTTACTTCTGGGTCAATACAAGTAGACCCAGAAAAAAGATGTAAAATTTCGCTTAGTCTGGCCTCTGATGTTTGCATTCTCTGCGTTTAATTTGTTTTTCCTTCTCCGGTTTCCCTTGCGGTGTTCCCTGAATCCCATTATTTATTGATTGCTCTTTCCTCTGTTTGGTCCCTGCTTTCTAATGTTGCTCATCCTGTGTTTCAGGCTAGTTACTGGTTCCTCTGATGTTTGTCACTCCCTTTGTTCTGGATAGGTGGTCACAACCTCATTTGTTTCTTTGCTTTGCTTTTTACATGTTCATCTGCCAGCTAGGTCATGGGCTATTGCCTACAGGTTAGCAAGCTGCTACATCTGACACTTCCCCATGAGGTATATTTCAGAAGTCTGTATCATAGTGTTCCTGGTTTTTTTGGTTATGTTTGTGCAATTTCACTGACCTTGTCAGTGATCTACTTTCCTCCCTGCGTAGCTCCACCTGGTAGCTGCTGCCCCTTGTGGGTTCACTGACCCTTGTTGGTTGGTGGTTCAAGGCCCTCCTCCACCCGCAGGCTCCAGCTTTATCCCTGGTAGTCTAGTAGGGAGGATCTTTGCTCTGCTGCTGGTCTGCCATCTGTCCTTGTGCTTCTGCCTCTTTTTCCCCTCTGCCTTCTTTGAACTCTTTTTAGGTCTCGCCTGAGACAGCGCTTTAGCGCTGCTCTCGCGAGAGCTTTTGTAAATGGGGGATCTGGAAGTGCAAACGAGTGCTTTCAGGCCTCCAAATACAGTGTATGTGAGCCGGGCGCGTGCACCATTTGGCAGCCTGCACACCATTTGCGTTCACTTTCGCGGCCGCTTTGATGTGTTTGATCGCGATCCCGATCACTTTCACTTTCGCGGCCGACGGCCGCTTGTTTGCAATATTATTTCAGCTGGAACAATGTACTGCGGGCAGCAACCTATCTCGTCTTTTTAAGTCTGGGAGCAGCAGCGAGTGTGGGGACACGGAAATGTCAGCCTCAACCCCCCCCCCTTCCTTTCCCACATCTCGCAAAGATGAGACCTCCTTCCTTATCCCCCCGTCCCCCGCCCTGCTTCCTATCAGCTCGGCGGCCTCCTCTCGATTACGCTCCTTGTCAGAAGTGATGCTGGAGATGGCCCCCACCTGATAACATTGTATGCCAGATGGCGGTGTTTGCTCTGCACACAGTCATTGCCTCCCGATAATGCGGAATCGCGCCCGGGACGGCTGCATCTCCATGAGACAGACGTGACCCGCGGGTGACATGCTAGCCTGCTCCCAGCCTCAGTGGTGTTCCCAGGGGCATAAAACAGACGGGAATGGACCCTACAGCTTCTGGCCAGGTTGTTGAAGAACCAGTTTGGATGGGGCGGGGCCTTACACTACACGACATTCCACGGTGCCTCTACAGGGCATGACTCCTCCAGCCCGGCGCGAGGAATGCAGCAGGAGCCGGTTCTGGCTTTGGGGAGGGGGCGGGGCCCAGCTCTTCTTCACAGGAGGAAGTGTGAGTGGCGTAAACAGACACCAGGAAGGCAGACAAACCGAAAGCATTTCACCTTTCGCATCCTGCGTGCCTCATCCAAGCCCTGGAGGCAGCTTCATTCATGTCCTCTTGGTGACATGAATGATGTGCTGCCTTCTATTGCGCTGGGGTTTTTATAAAGTGTGTGACCTGTACGGTGTAAGGCCTAAGGTAGGTTACCCCACCCAGGGGTTTCAGTATGCAGCACCGATGGGGAGGCTGAACCCAGCCAGCCTCCTCGGCCAGTACTAGGAATGGCTGTGAAGAGATGTTCTTCACGTGTCTGCTGTCTGCGCGCTGCCCCTCCCGTCTCCATCATCAATTCCTGTCTGCATCCATCTAGGGCTGTCGATACACACGTCTTCAAGGTATGAGAAATGTGTCCGGAATATGCTCACACGCATCCCTAGCACTTCTGTTTCCTAAACACTTTCCAGGGGTGCTGAAGAACTCCGATGACCGCCTTGGAGGGGCGCGCCTGGAACTACTTAGGGCAGAGGCCGGACCTGACACAGGGTGCCAGTCACATCCAACAGTCCGAACACGCCTCCCTCAGAAGAAGTTTATCAGGCTTGCAGCAACCACAGCAGCCCATGGGGCACACATTTCACACGCTTAAACACACACATCGACATTTTAATATGTTAATAATCACGAGCACTAGGCTTGTGAAATTCCATCAGATTACCCCGTCCATCAAAGCCAATTATATCATATGCGAATACGAGGAATGCCTGAGTTCTGAAGACATGCCAGGTGCTGCTCAGGGGTGGCGCACTCTGCTATATCTGGGCAGAGCTAGCAGAAAGACACTAGAAAGACGAGTGGGGCATGCCAGGCAAACGGACATAGTGAAGATCTGCGTGTTACACAGCTGCAAGGCCGGGTACACACTTTTGAGTTAGAGGGTGTTCGAATGGCAGAGCCTGACCCACACAGACCCTGGTGGTAGATGGCAGAGCCTGGCACACAATATAGAGTTGAATCCACCCAACTCAGTCGCAGACCTTTACGCACAAACGCGCCATGGCATTTGGCTGTACGCTACAGCCAGGCGAATTTATAGAGTAGATTATATGTCTGGGGGGTCGGACTGGGACAGAAAACAGTTCTGGGCACCAAAATGAACAAGCATTTGCAATGCAATAGGTCTTGCATTTACGCGACTTTAAGCTATTGGCATTGTAAATGACAATGCCTTTTATTTATGTTTTTAAAACCAAAACATTAATAAAAGGCATTGTCATTTACAATTCCAATATCTCAAACTCTCGTAACTGCGAGACCTATTGCATTGTAAATGCTTGTTTACTTTTTCTCTTTCTCCCCTTTTTGCACACTTTTTTCACTTTTCACTCTCTTTTTTCTGTGTCATGCCCCTGCTGCTCTTGTGGCCCCACCTCTTCCAGCGCTGCATTTTCTGCTTGCCTCGTCCCAGCTGTCCAGCCCTCCCTTCACACTACTTATTGGTGGCTGCTGAGCCAGGAAAGGAGCAACTTCATTGACCTTGTCAGTGATCTGCTTCCCTCCCTGCGCATCTTCACCTGGTAGCTGCTTTCCCTTGCAGGTTCACTCACCCTTGTTGGTTGGTGGTTAGAGGCCTTCCTCCACCCACAGGCTCCCACCAGTGCCTTCTCCCTGGTGGTCTAGTGGGGAGCATCTTTGCTCTGCTGCTGGTCTTTCTTCTGTCCATGTGCTTTTGCCTCTTTTTCCCCTCTGCCTTATTTGCACTTCTTTTAACTTTTCCTCTTTTCCCCCCTTTTGCATACTTTTTTCACTTTTCACTCTTTTTTTTCTGCACCGTGCCCCTGCCACTGCTCGACCCCATGGCCTCACCGCCTTGCAGCTTTGCCTATCCAACTTCCTGCCTCACAGGTGTCCAGCCCTCACACTTATTAATGGCAGTCTCTGTGCGGCTGTGTACCAAAGGCAAACCCATCTGTGCCCACCCATGCCTGGCCTACCCCCAGCGCCACTGACCCAGAACCCTCCTTGCCCTCAACACCGGATGCCACGCTCCCTACCACTTCGCATCGCTGAAGGACACCCAAGGAAGCTTTTTCTCCTGCCGAAACTGCAACTGCACCCTCACCCCCCCTCTGCACTCAAGCTCCTCCTGCCACCCAGCCGACCCACAGCAAACTCAACCAGCTCAGCTGCATCCTCCTTGACACGTGCTCCCTCCACAAACACACCACTGAAATCTGTGACCTTCTTGACTTAGTCTTACCAGACATAGCCTTCCTCACGGAAATCTGGATGAACCCCAGCTCGGGCCTGGACAACACCACCGCCATCCCTGATAGCTACAAGATTACCCACAAGGATCGCAGTATCTGACCAGGGGGAGGCATCACCATCATCCACAAGAACTCCCTCCGCATGCCCACCCACTCAGACAACCCAACGACAACCATGGAGCATCTTCAGTTCCAGGTCCAGACCAACCCCAACACCACCCTCTGTGGCACCCTCGTCTCCAGACCTCTTGACCCCTGCCCACTCTTCGCCAACTCCATCATCAACTTCATCACACCCCAGGCTATCGCATCTACCAATTACATCCTACTTGACAGCCTTAACTTCCACCTGGACAACCCCAACAACCAGAACACCGCATCTCTTCTGGAGAACCTTGCCAACATCGGACTCAAGCATCTGGTCACCTCTCCGACCCGTGCAGCAGGACACACATTTGACCCTGTGTTCTCCATCAGTGAAAACATCACCTACAGTCTGGACAGACAACCACAGCATTCATTTCACCGTCACCAAACCCACCGGACCCACCGCCTCCTGCCGTAACTGGAACAAGGTCACTGAAGAACATCTCACTACCTCCCTCAGCACAACCACACCAATGACATCCATAGACACTAACACCTCAGCACTCAACCTCCACCGATGGATCTCCAACTGTTCCGACGTTCTGGTGCCCCTCAAGAAATCACCCAGCAAGCAACACTCCAAGGAAGCCACTTGGCTCACTTCCACCCTCCACCAGTTCAGACATACTTGTAGGTGGCTCGAGAAGAGACGGAGAAAGAACAAAACAATGGAAGCCCATGCAGCCTTCAAAGCTGCTGCCACTGCACACCACATCCTCCTAAAAAACCACTAAGAAAACGGCGCTCCAAGACAGAACTAACACCAAAGCACACAACAGCTAAGAACTTTTTGCCATTGTCAAGGAGTATGCCAAACCCAACAGTGAGAGCACAGAAGTCCCACCCTCCCAAGACCTCTGCAACAAACTTGGCACCTACTTCCAGCACAGGATCAAGCAGACATAAGACAGCTTCGACACCCAAGGCCTACCCATCACTTCTGCCACTACCACATGCGACAACAATGCCCCCCAACAAATCCTGCTCAACTAGACCCCACTCACCACGAACAACACTCTCAAGAGCATGAAGAGCTTTCACTCCTGAGCACCGTCAGAACCCTACCGGCACCATATCTTTCACAGAGATGCCGTCGCCCCTGAACTACGCCTCACCATCAACTCCTCCATCGAGACCGTCACCTTTCCCGATGACTGGAATCATGCCAAGATCAACCTCCTGGTGAAGAAACCATCCGCCGGCCTCACAGGCCTCAAGAATTTCAGACCCATCTCCCATCCCCCTTCCCAGCCAAGGTCATCAAGAAAGCCACCAACGCCCAACTCTCCGAGTTCATCAAAGCCAACCACGTCCTGGACTCCTCTCAATCCAGCTACCTAAGCAACCACAGCACTGAGACTGCCCTCCTCACAGCCACCGATGACATCCGTTCCCTTCTCGAGCAGAGAGAAACAGCAGCCCTCATCCTCCTGGAGCTCTCAGCTGCGTTCAACACTTTTTTCCACCGCACCCTGGGCATGAGACTCTATGACTCCAGTATCCACAACAAAGCCCTGGTCTGGATCCGTTCCTTCCTCACTGGTGGAACACATTGAGTCAGACTACCATAATTCCTCTCAGAACCCACAGAGATCGGCTGCATAGTCCCCAACATCTACATGGCCCGCTCACTGCCATATTCAGGAACCACAGATCCAACATAATCTCCTACACTGACGATAGGCAGTTGATCCTCTCCCTCACCAATGTGCCCACAATTGCCAGAAACAACTTCCATGACAGGATGAAGGCCGTCGCCACCTGGATGAGAGACAGCTGCCTCAAGCTCAACTCAGACAAGACCGAAGTCCTCGTCCTGGGGCCCAACACCTCCACTTGGGAAGACTCCTGGTGGCCCACTGCATTAGAACCCCCCCCACACCCACAGACCACGCACGAAACCTCGGCATCATACTGGATTACTCGCTCACTATAAACCACCAGCTCAATACAGTCTCCTCATCCTGCTTACACGCTCTTTGCCTGCTTTGAAAGACCTTCAGATTGATCCCCACTTTGGCCAGAAAGATGCTCGCCCATGCACTCATCAGCAGCAGACTCGACTACAGCAATGCACTCTACGCAGGCGTCATGCAGAAACTCCTCAGAAAACTTCAAAACGTTTCAAAGGCCGCAGCCAGACTGATCCTCAACATCCCCCATCACAACCACAACTCCGAACACCTACAAGAACTCCACTGGCTCCCAGTCAACAAAAGAGTCACCTTCAAGCTCCTCACACAAGCCACAAAGCCTTCCACGGCACCAGACCAGTGTACCTGAACCACTGCTTCCCATACCCACGACACACTTCCGCTCTGCTCAACTGGCACTTGCCACCATCCCTCAGATCTGCAAGACCAGGACCAGAGGAAGATCCTTTTCCTAACTTACCGCCAAAACCTGGAAGACCCTGCCTCTCCACCTCAGGCTATCATCGTTGCTGATCCAATTCAGGAAGGATCTCAAGACCTGGCTCTTCGACTGAACCACAGCACCCATTTAGACTTACATCCCCCTCAGCGCCTTGAGACCCTCACAGGTGAGTAGTCACGCTTAACAAGTACTGATTGATTGATTGTATGGATGCATTTGGACATGCATGTGAGATCTACTTCTACTTCTGAAATCGTGACACTTTAAGGTGCCAACCATCCTTGATCCAAATTGTGATTTCATATGAGGCGTATAACATTTAGGTACAAAATTGAATTTAGCCACTGTTAGCAATTGGATTTCTGGTTGGCTAGGGCATGCGCCTAAGCCAGGCAGAAACCACCACTCTAGTCAGGGCAAGGGAGTTACGCGCTGAAGATAACCCCTGCTCACCCCCTTGGTAGCTTGGCACGAGCAGTCAGGCTTATCCCAAAGGCAATGTGTAAAGCATTTGGGCAACACACACACACAGCAGCAACACACTAGGCACACCACAAAAGAAACTCCACACAAGGTTATATAAAAAAAGCCTTTGTATTATCCAAAACACATTAGAATCATAATCACACATTGTACACTGTGCCAACTGGCACTAAGCAATATTTATAGGGGATTTATATACACATGACAGGGCCAATCGGGCCACTGTCAGAACCCTCACAAGCACAACCAGTAGCGATAATATCACAACCAGTAACTACTGGTACAATACTGTACTCAGCATTATATCACCTTAGCATAAAAACACATTAGACATAAACACCATTAGCATGAACACATTACGCAATAATCAGGGTGCATAAATCACATTTAGCAAGCATCAGCCTAAACATAAGCACCTTCTGTAATGGGCCTCACATAAATCACATTGGGCAATAAATCACCAACATAACCACATTGCGCCATAGGCATCAAAAGCCTAAACAGGGCACCACAGTAACACCGTACCTTAGGGCCTTGCGCCCTACCAACCATAGAGTTGAGCCCAGGCCAAGTGGCCTTCTGTGGGCTCCAATGCCCTTTGCCCTTTGTCCAAAATATCAGGACTCTTAGTGGGGCCTTCCAAATGGCCCCTGGCTGCCTCGGCAGCTAAACCAAAGTTCGCAAATGCGCTGGGTGTGGGGCGCAACTCACCCCTGTCTTATTAGGAAAACAAAATGCCCCTGGGTTGCAGCTGCCCGCTCTCTCTTGCGGCACAGCTGTGAAATTAGGCCTGGCACCACTGTGCCTCCTGGGTCCCCACTGGGACTCTGAAAGAAAATTGCCCCCACGTTGCAGCTGCCCGCACTTCTGTGGTGCAGTTGAGGAAAGCGGACACCGGCCCTGCAAGGCCACTCAAGCCCCTCTCACTTGGGCTCCACAATGCCAGGCTCTCATGTAGCAGCCGCCCGCAATCCGCGGTGTGGCTGGGAAGACAGCCCTGTTACTACCACTGCCAAATTGGAGCCCTACTCACAGGGACTTCCTCTTCGGTGCAGGTGCCGGCTGTGGAAGCGCAAAAGAAGAACCGAGCAGCAGGGCACGGAGCGAAGCCTCCGTCGGCCCGGCTACAACCCCGCGAAGTCCCCCTGACTTTCGATGCCTCTGCTTTGCTCCCTGGGAGGCGGGGCTGGATCCAGAGCAAAGTCTCCAGTGGCCTTGTTCCTCAGAGGCGGTCTTCATGGAAACAGCCTCAGATGCCACGTGGGGCTCTCCTCCTCGTCAGGGAGCCCCGCCCACAGTCAGGCAACAATTGCCTGACTTCCTGCTCCGTCTCTGTGAGGTTTCTGGCAGCTCCTCTTCTCCAGCAGTGCCTTTCAGTTAAGCACCAAGGCGGGGTGGGCTCCCGCTCGGAAGGTTTCAATGCGGCTGTAATTGTGGGGTAGACTCCCGCTGTACAAATAAACACAAATGCAGCAGGAGGTAACCCAATGTGAGGCGGGCTCCTGCTTTACTTCAAAGTACAGGGGAATCCCCACACCGGGATTCCCTCAGAAAGCAGCGCACAGTGCAGGGTGGGCTCCCGCTCCACTCGGACGCAGTGTGGGGGAATCCCCACGCTGGGATTCCATCAAGGCAGTTTTGCAGCACAGTGCTGCAGGACCCACGCAGGATTGGAGTTCCCCTCTCTGGGGCACCAGTAATAAAGATATAGTGCTCACGAGGCGCTAGCAGCCAGAGCACTAGGGACACAAGGCTGGGTCCAGGTAGGCCAGCTCACAAGGCCTTACAGCAGGGAGGCAGTCCCTTGTGGTGGTTCCTCCTGGGGCCCAGCAACAGCAAGTCCCACGCGCAAGGAAAGCACAAAAGCACAACTTCATGGAGTTACAGCCCCAATATTTTTACACCCTTTTCCTATGTCTGCCCTTGGCACAGGGCTTGGGGGAACCAGCCTGAACTGGTTCTGGGTTTTTTGGAGCACTCTGTTTACAGTGCTCCTCTTCTCTATTGTCAGGTGGGGCTCGTCATCAGACACACCACAGGGGAGCAGAGCCAGCATTCACTCAGGCAGGCACAGGCCTATTTAGGGTCAGGGGACTACTCATCCCACTACCCCAAATGCAGATCCCCTATTCAGCCTAGCAATGACTCACCCTGCCCTCCCTGGAGCCACACACACCTCACCAGCCCCTGTCACTCCAAAGCCAGACATGCAATCCACATCAGGCAGGCGGACAAATAGCACACAGAAATGCCAACTTATAGAAGTGGCATTTCTAAAATAGTGATAATAAATCTGCCCACACCATTGAGCAGCATTTATCATTACTATTCCAACCATACCAGACTTGACCACGCTGCTCCTCTCATATCAGGAATTACCACTAAAACACTTATCAGTGAATCCCAAATGCATTCCTATGAGAGAGCAGCCACCCAGCAGTGAGAAACCAAAATGGCGGTTTGTCACTTACAGGACATGTCACACACTTAAGGTACATGTCCTACCTTTTACCTACAATACACCCTGCCCATAAGGCTAGCTAGGGCCTATCTTAGGGGTGACTGACATGTAGTAAAAGGGGGGTCACAGACATGGCACACACTTTAGGTGCCAAAGTCACATCGGCAGTAACACTGCGCGCACAGGCCCTGCAATGGCAGAGGCCTGGGATAGGTTTGAAAGGCTACTTTGGTGGGTTGTGCAAACAGCGCTGCAAGCCCACCAATAGCATTTAATTTACCAGCCCTGGGTATATGAGATACCACTTTACAAGGGACTGACAGGTACATTAAATATGCCAAACAGGTGTAGACCAATCTTACCATATTTAACACAGAGATCACATGCACTTTACACTGGACAGCAGTGCTAAAGTGCCCAGAGTCCTAAAACCACCAGCACCATGTCAGACCATGTCAGAAAAAAGGCTAGGGGGAAGGTAAAAAGTTCAGGGATGACCCTGCAAAAAGGGCCAAGTCCAACAGCCACAACCCCCCCCCCCCCCCCCTAGTGCCACATTAGCAGGAATGTGGCGATACATAATTGCTAAACCACATTTAGGTGTAAAAATCAGCATATGTGAGGAAAACATTTAGTAGCACAGATCGCATTTATGTCTAAATCATATCTAGGGATGTAGAATCACATTTTTCAAACTGAACAGAATTATTGCGTCACATTTAAGATTAAAAATCAATTATATCCAAGTCACTTTTGGTCCACATCAACAGGCGTGTCAAAACATTGAAAAAGCAATAATAACATGTAATTGTGAAATAAATTGTAGTGCAGCATATAGTCAGGCACAAAATTGCTGTTGGTGATCAGCAGAAGTGTGAAAACAATTAGGCACAAAAAAGTTGAAGTGCAAAAAGCAGGTTTAGGTGCAAAATATCAATTATGTGCCAAATCCTCTATGGTGCAACATCAACAGGAGCACAGAGACTCATTTAGAAGTAAAAACTGCATTTAGGACTGAAAACACATTTAGTTGCAAACTTGGGCATGGAGCAACATAAGCAGGAATGGAGAATGCCTTTTTGGTGTAGAAATCACATCTATGGGTGAAACCACCCTTGGTGCAAAGTCAACAGGAGAGTGGTATCATAATTATGTGCAAAGTCAAATGCTTTAGGTGCATAGAGAAATTATTTAGTAAGGTGGCATATTTGGTGTAAAATGTGTGCATCAGTATGAAAAACCTTTCGGTGCAAAGTTAAAATTTGTGCAAAATTATATTTTTCAGTGTGTGACGGTGTGAACCTTCTGTTCAGTACCTGTGACAGTACTGGAAAGCATGGGGAGGTCTTAAGTTATTGGGAGTTCGCTATTGCGTGTACAGACATGGCAGGTGGAGTTATCAAGTGACAGCATTGAATGAAAGTCATATGTAATTAGTCGTAGAGAGATACAAATATATAAAAATAGACTCATAAATTGCACACATTCTTAACTGATTTCCGTGAGCAACTTATTTTAAAAAATGGCTGCCTTTGGATGTTTAGGTCATCAGCCAAAGACAGCTCTAACTCACATTTGATATTAATTTGTTAAAAAGGCACATTTTCTAAAGGGGCTTTCATAATATTTTTTATTATTTTATTTTTTCTACAAAAGTCTCTTGCGAAGTTTAAGGGGATTCATGCAGTTCAAAAATGCATATTTCCTTCACATTTCAATCTGTTACATTTTTCCAGCATTTCGCTCTGTGCAGGAACATGGGGGTTCATGCAGACAGGGGGCACCCAATCTGCCTCCCTTGGGATGGATGGGGGTTCTATAAGGGACCTCTCATGGGCAAGGAATTGCCTAAAAACATGTTTTGGGGCACGCACGTATACGTGGATGCACCACTGTGCTCAGTGCCCCCCGGGTGTATCAATGACAGATCAGCAGATCTGAATCAGTGATGCATCTGCGGATCCAGAACCCAATCAAAATAAATACAGCCATGCACAGACCCACTCACACACTCTCTCACACCTCCATACAACCACTCACACATCCATGCATTCACTCAGACACCCACTTATACACCCACTCACACACCCATACAGTCACTCACACACCCAAACAGTCATTGATACATCCTCTCGGAGAGCCATACATCCACATACATACCCACTCACACACCTATACAGCAAAACCACTGGCACATCCACATCCACTGGCACACATACACAGCCACTTACACAACCACTTATTCACACACTATTTCCCACCCTCACACAACCACTCACACATCCATACACCCACTCACATACCCATACGGTCACTGATACATCCATTCAGAGACCTAGTGAGCCACTCATACACCCACTCACAGACCCACACAGGTACTCACATGCCCACTCTCACAGCCATGTATGCTGCATGTGGGGGACTGGCTGCAGGGCTAGGACCTGCAGCCAACCCCATGCCATGCACAGACAAAGGCTGTGCGTAGTGTGGGGTTGGCTGACTGGAGGTGGTTTGGTTGCAGGTCGTGGCCATTGACCAGGCCCTAAAGCCAACCCCTGCTGCTCAGCGGTGGTTGGGTTAATGTATGGTATTTAAATATGCGGGACTTGTGTCCAACCCCCACTGCACACGGCCAAAGGCCATGCACAGCGTGGGATTGGCTGCATGCGGGGAGATGACTTTAGGCCAGGCCATGCGGCCAAACCCTGCTGCGTATGGCCGAAAGCCATGCTCGGCAGTAGTTGGATTAACGTTTGGTAATTGCATATTACTTTACTTTAAAAACTCTAGAACTTTACTGCAAAAAACAAAGGTTACAGGGACAGTATTGTTGTGAAATAGTATTTAAAAACCATAGTAATTCACTGAACAAAACAAAGGTTACAGGGACATTATAGTTAGGTTTCAGATTTTGCACACACAAAACCATAGAAATTCGGCAATTATAGCTATCTCAAGTAACTATAACTCATGCCCTAAGGTAACTATATCTTCCTCCCTTGCCCTGCACTGCTAATTATCACACACATTACATCACTCATGACATCTTCTTTGACACCATTGATAACATCACTGCAACATTTGCATTTGAATTACTGATGAGAAAACTGTGCATGGTGGGGGCGTGTGTCATAGTTATCTTAGGAACTAATCAAAGTTACTTGAGATAACTATAAATACAAATTGCTATGGATGTGTGCGTGTAAAATCGGAACCTTAGTATAACATCCCTGTAATATTTAGTTCCTTAGTGAATAATACATATATATATGGCGGTGCACTGAAATAAATGTATGCACAAGCAAAAGTGAAGTCCGTTCCTGTTTGTTCCATGCTGAGAGGGAACACAAAAAACAAAGGATTCAAGAGGAGCATGACCCACTCGCTGCACTGTGGACCCACTGGTGTAATGCAAATTTGCGAACCGTCGTGCAGCGCTGGAAGGGATTTGATGTGGACTAATCTCCACATTAATCATTCTGGGTACTCAAGCTTTGGACAGGGAGTGACAACATTGAGCATTACGCTGTAACCACAAGCTCCGTAACTAAACATCATTTGGATTTGATTGACATTACATGCACCGGCATAATGCAGTGAGCACGTGATTAACTGTGCCAGAATAATTAGAACTGTTCTCTGAATTACCAACATTAAAGTTTATGTTTTGGGTGCATTATGGGACTTGTATTTCAAAAGAGTCACGTGATGCAAGACACTACTCAAAAGGCGTGCGCACATGCACTTGGTGGTTGACTTCCTGTCCGTGATCAAGGTAACTCGCCGAAACATGTAGGAGTAATGGAAGCTTTCTTGTGCCGCATATCCCTGAAAAAAGCTGCTGTCCTCAGAAATGGGCCTCTATATTTGTTTTCATTGGAGTGAGTGATGGAGTGCTGGGCTTCTCCGTGCCTGCCTTATGAGGCCGCCCTGAAGGATTGGAGGCTCCTTGATGGGAGGTTGCTGTTTTGATTGAATAAAGGTGCATGACCCACTCGCTGCTCTGTGGACCCACTGAGGTAATGCAAATTTGCGAACCGTCGTGCAGCGCTGGAAGGGATTTGATGTGGACTAATCTCCGCATTAATCGTTTTGGGGACTCAAGCTTTGGATAGGGAGTGACAACATTGACTATTACGCTGCCACCACAAGCTCCGTGACTAAACATCATTTGGGTTTGATTGACATTACATGCACCGGCATAATGCAGTGAGCACGTGATTAACTGTGCCAGAATAATTAAAACTGTTCTTTGAATTACCAACATTAAAGTTTATGTTTTGGGTGCATTATGGGACTTGTATTTCAAAAGAGTCACGTGATGCAAGACACATGCACTTGGTGGTTGACTTCCTGTCCGTGATCAAGGTTACTCGCCGAAACATGTAGGAGTAATGGAAGCTTTCTTGTGCCGCATATCCCTGAAAAAAGCTGCTGTCCTCAGAAATGGGCCTCTCTATTTGTTTTCATTGGAGTGATGGAGTGACGGGCTTCTCCGTGCCCGCCTTATGAACCCGCCCTCAAGGGTTGGAGCCTTTAAATCAATATATATATCTGAGCCAGCTTACGGTGCGCTTACGGTGCTCTTACCGTACGCGTACGGTGGCGTGCGCGAGCGCGATTTTGATTGGCTGTTAGATCTTAGTAAACATTCGAATCGGTCGAAACCAGGAAGCGGCGGCCGCCATTTTCTCTCTCGCTCTCTGAGTTGGGCAGCAAAAACGATGCCAAAAAATGTCTAAAGAGGCAGTTTCTTGAGATCCTAACCACCCAGCATTGATATAGGGGTCCCCAAACAACCCCCAAGCCCAAAAAAAAAATTTTTTTTTTTCGGAAAATCGCCGATTACGCTTACCGTACGCGTACGGTAAAAATAAAAAAATAAAAAAATTATCCACACCCTCCACACCCCGTGTGCATATGGTGCCCGAAGGGCACCATTTGTGCATGGCTTATTAAATGTAAGAAATAAACAAAGAATACATTTCACAAAGATGCGCATAATATGTCCCCCATGTGCGCACGGTGCGCGAAGCGCATCGTGCGTACATGGCCCATCCCGCATAACGTGGGCACGCGGTGCGCGCAGCGCACCGCGTGACCACCGTGCGTGCACGGCACTAACTGCGTAAAGTGGGCGCGCGGTGCGCGAAGCGCACCGCGTGCTCATTGTGCGCGGACGGTGCGCGAAGCGCACCGTGCGCGCACGGAACGAACTGCGTTAACTGGGCGCGCACGCCACGAATGGCGTAAAGTAACTTAGCATTTAAAAAACCGTACAAATTCACTGAAAAAACCATAGGTTTCACACACGTTATAGTTAGGAATTAGCATTTAAAAAACCTTGCAAATTCACTGAAAAAACCATAGGTTTCACACATGTTATAGTTAGCTGGACATTTTATTGATAAAAAACCAATGAAATTCCCCCGTTATAGTTAGTGCAGGCAACTATAACTCACGCGACCGCAATCTTCTGCTGATGACATATGTGTCTTTATGAAAAAAAATATTTGTAATATATGTATAGCTAAAATTTAATGGAAGAAGACATGGGCAAATAAGTGTCTAAATACAGTATTAGCATCAGCAGAGGATTGCGGTCGCGTGAGTTATAGTTGCCTGCACTAACTATAACGGGGGAATTTCATTGGTTTTTTATCAATAAAATGTCCAGCTAACTATAACATGTGTGAAACCTATGGTTTTTTCAGTGAATTTGCAAGGTTTTTTAAATGCTAATTCCTAACTATAACGTGTGTGAAACCTATGGTTTTTTCAGTGAATATATATATATATATATATATATATATATATATAGATATATATATATATAGATATATTACCTACTGGCGGTCGCCAGTAGGTAGTTATAGTTAGGACCACGTTTCCATAGGAAATCCGCAACATTCTATTTTGAATAACTTTGGCGCTGGTCGACGAATCCTCGCGAATGTTTCAAAATAGGTGGGGCGCTACGCTACGCTCCTTCCCTGAAAGTCTCGGGGGGATTCGTCAAGCGGGGGCTGAGATAAAAGGGGGGTCCCAAAACGCGTTTTTCCCATGCATTTTTCCATAGGACCTTTAGACACAGCTACAGCCCGAACGGCTGAACAGAATTACTTGAAATTTGGCAGAGAGGTAGTCCTCAGGTCAAGGAAGTGCCTTTTGTAGGTTTGGTGTAAATCTGTTCAGTAGATTCTGAGAAAATAGCCTTTAAATCAATATATATATCTGATCCAGCTTACTGTGCGCTTACGGTACGCTTACCGTATGCGTACGGTGGCGTGCGCGAGCGCGATTCTGATTGGCTCTTAGATCTTAGTAAACATTCGAATCGGTCGAAACCAGGAAGCGGCGGCCGCCATTTCGTGTGTTTCACTCAGAAAAAAAAGAGTGATAACAAGAAAAGGGGGCAAGGAGGAGAGTTACAGACCCCCTAACATTTGTAAGGGGGTCAAAGAAGGACAGAAAAGTACAAAGAAAACATTTATTGATTTTAAAAAAAATCACGGGGTACGCGTACGGTAAGCGTACGGTAGAAAAAAAAAATAAAAAAAGAAATGAAAATCAGATTTAAGTGTTTAGATATTAGGGGGCTCTAAAAAAAGAGCCGTTGTGTTTATTAAGTGATTTTTTAGTGGTACCTACAAGTAAGTACCGATGCAGAGTCTAAGGTTCAAGAGGAAGACTCTGTTCCCTTCATCATTGAAGTGTACACCATCTCCTCTATAAATGTCTTGCATGTCATAACGCAAGTTGTTGTGGTAAATGGAACCCATACCATAGTCACGGAGGAAAGCAGAAACAGATTTGTTGACGTGCTTTCTTGCTTTGTCAATCTGCGGACAGAAATGATTGGACCAGTTCCATTTTTGCCTTTTGCATATGTTAGAAAACACAAAGGCAGTTTTAGGGAAAAGTGAAAACAGTTGTGCAAAGGTCTCCTTCATAAGCATTTCCAGACCTACCCCAGTCAAAGTGCCTAGGTCATTGCCACCACAGTGCACTATTATGAGGTCAGGGTGTTGGATGTGCATGAAGGATTTCACCAATGGCATCAATTGGTGCCACTTTAACCCTCTCTGACCAATCCATTTAATGTCTACATTTGGCAAAGCAAGGTCTCTCACCATATCTGTTTTCACTGCATACTTTTCACTCCAGAAGACATAGCTGTGCCCTACAATCCACACTGTGAACATCTTCAAAGGAGAACTGGATGCACTCAGGAGGTGTCTTTCAGTAGAATGGCAATATGAAAAGAAAGACAGTTTGGAAATGGAGGCATACATATTTTTTTCAAAAAAAAAAGAACTGATTGGCTGTTTCATACCATTCTAGAATAAAAACTAAGCTGTATGTGTAAATTAATAGAAGCATGTTTTGTATTGGTACAGAAAAATGTGTTACCAAAGAACAGTACTATGGATTTGCTGTTAGGTTTGAAAAGTCAAGCACTCTTGCTCTGTGGAATTGAAACATTGTTTGGCGAACTTCTGACCTGACTCCACACAGCAGTGTTCCATGAGCTGTTGCTATGGTAGCAGGCAGAAGTCAAGTTGGGGGAAGGGTACTAGGCAGAAGTCAAGTTGGGGGAAGGGTACTTTTGGAAAAGGGTTGGGTGTTCAACCAATAGAAATGTGTGATTACATTTGAAAAAAAGGGGCAAGCACTGAGATTTGAAACTAACATGTATATGTGTGGAAAAAGAGAGGGAAAGTTTGCCATTATCTGGTTCTGCTGAGAGGAGAGAGGTGTAGAGAACAGAGATCCTGGCTCTGATAATCTGCTGTTTGAGTGCCACATTTCTTACACAACTAACTAATTTTAAAGGTGAGTTTAGAGTCTGAGAGGGGATGTATATGGTAAATTAAGAAATGAATAATAGAAATGCAATTCTTTTTGTTGAAGTTGTGTTTATTATTTTCTGTTTTGGGAGAAATTTAAATGTGAGGAACATGTAAAATAATATGGACTATGTTTTCACAATAAATTAAGGTGTATTGGTATAATAAAAGAATAGTTTAAGGGTTTGAGGTTGGACTCAGTAATGCAAATACATTCAGCATCACTAAGGCTGGTTGCCCTTGCTGGAGTGTAGGCAGACACCCAGGTTACAAATGATGCTGGTCTGAAAAAGCAGTTTGGACATGTGCTTTGTAAAAAATCTGAAAAGTGGATTCATAATGTGTCAGTCTGTAAAAGTGTTTATCACTTGCCAAAAAAAAGAGCAGTAAGTGTGCTTTCAAATTGGCAAAGAAATTTCGTTTTGTGACTAATGTGAAAACATGACTCTGTGTGCAAATAGGAATTACAGGCAGAGATTTATTGCGTATTGCTCTGGTGATTTCACAGTTGCATTAGATGGAAAGGGGGAGACATTTTTTGGTGCAGAAGCAGACTCTTAGCACACAGGTAGCTGTTTACTATGTGGAATCATGCACAGTATTCACAAGCGAGTGGGGTTTGAGGTTTCAGTCAGTAATGCAAATACATTCAGCATCACTAAGGCTGGTTGCCCTTGCTGGAGTGTAGGCAGACACCCAGGTTACAAATGATGCTGGTCTGAAAAAGCAGTTTGGACATGTGCTTTGTAAAAAATCTGAAAAGTGGATTCCTAATGTGTCAGTCTGTAAAAGTGTTTATCACTTGCCAAAAAAAAGAGCAGTAAGTGTGCTTTCAAATTGGCAAAGAAATTTCGTTTTGTGACTAATGTGAAAACATGACTCCGTGTGCAAATAGGAATTACAGGCAGAGATTTATTGCGTATTGCTCTGGTGATTTCACAGTTGCATTAGATGGAAAGGGGGAGACATTTTTTGGGTGCAGAAGCAGACTCTTAGCACACAGGTAGCTGCTTACCATGTGGAATCATGCACAGTATTCACAAGCGAGTGGGGTTTGAGGTTTCAGTCAGTAATGCAAATACATTCAGCATCACTAAGGCTGGTTGCCCTTGCTGGAGTGTAGGCAGACACCCAGGTTACAAATGATGCTGGTCTGAAAAAGCAGTTTGGACATGTGCTTTGTAAAAAATCTGAAAAGTGGATTCATAATGTGTCAGTCTGTAAAAGTGTTTATTACTTGCCAAAAAAAAGAGCAGTAAGTGTGCTTTCAAATTGGCAAAGAAATTTCGTTTTGTGACTAATGTGATAACATGACTCTGTGTGCAAATAGGAATTACAGGCAGAGATTTATTGCGTATTGCTCTGGTGATTTCACAGTTGCATTAGAAGGAAAGGGGGAGCCTTTTTTTGGTGCAGAAGCTGACTCTTAGCACACAGGTAGCTGCTTACCATGTGGAATCATGCACAGTATTCACAAGCGAGTGGGGTTTGAGGTTTCAGTCAGTAATGCAAATACATTCAGCATCACTAAGGCTGGTTGCCCTTGCTGGAGTGTAGGCAGACACCCAGGTTACAAATGATGCTGGTCTGAAAAAGCAGTTTGGACATGTGCTTTGTAAAAAATCTGAAAAGTGGATTCATAATGTGTCAGTCTGTAAAAGTGTTTATCACTTGCCAAAAAAAAGAGCAGTAAGTGTGCTTTCAAATTGGCAAAGAAATTTCGTTTTGTGACTAATGTGATAACATGACTCTGTGTGCAAATAGGAATTACAGGCAGAGATTTATTGCGTATTGCTCTGGTGATTTCACAGTTGCATTAGAAGGAAAGGGGGAGCCTTTTTTTGGTGCAGAAGCTGACTCTTAGCACACAGGTAGCTGCTTACCATGTGGAATCATGCACAGTATTCACAAGCGAGTGGGGTTTGAGGTTTCAGTCAGTAATGCAAATACATTCAGCATCACTAAGGCTGGTTGCCCTTGCTGGAGTGTAGGCAGACACCCAGGTTACAAATGATGCTGGTCTGAAAAAGCAGTTTGGACATGTGCTTTGTAAAAAATCTGAAAAGTGGATTCATAATGTGTCAGTCTGTAAAAGTGTTTATCACTTGCCAAAAAAAAGAGCAGTAAGTGTGCTTTCAAATTGGCAAAGAAATTTCGTTTTGTGACTAATGTGAAAACATGACTCTGTGTGCAAATAGGAATTACAGGCAGAGATTTATTGCGTATTGCTCTGGTGATTTCACAGTTGCATTAGATGGAAAGGGGGAGACATTTTTTGGTGCAGAAGCAGACTCTTAGCACACAGGTAGCTGTTTACTATGTGGAATCATGCACAGTATTCACAAGCGAGTGGGGTTTGAGGTTTCAGTCAGTAATGCAAATACATTCAGCATCACTAAGGCTGGTTGCCCTTGCTGGAGTGTAGGCAGACACCCAGGTTACAAATGATGCTGGTCTGAAAAAGCAGTTTGGACATGTGCTTTGTAAAAAATCTGAAAAGTGGATTCCTAATGTGTCAGTCTGTAAAAGTGTTTATCACTTGCCAAAAAAAAGAGCAGTAAGTGTGCTTTCAAATTGGCAAAGAAATTTCGTTTTGTGACTAATGTGAAAACATGACTCTGTGTGCAAATAGGAATTACAGGCAGAGATTTATTGCGTATTGCTCTGGTGATTTCACAGTTGCATTAGATGGAAAGGGGGAGACATTTTTTGGTGCAGAAGCAGACTCTTAGCACACAGGTAGCTGCTTACCATGTGGAATCATGCACAGTATTCACAAGCGAGTGGGGTTTGAGGTTTCAGTCAGTAATGCAAATACATTCAGCATCACTAAGGCTGGTTGCCCTTGCTGGAGTGTAGGCAGACACCCAGGTTACAAATGATGCTGGTCTGAAAAAGCAGTTTGGACATGTGCTTTGTAAAAAATCTGAAAAGTGGATTCATAATGTGTCAGTCTGTAAAAGTGTTTATTACTTGCCAAAAAAAAGAGCAGTAAGTGTGCTTTCAAATTGGCAAAGAAATTTCGTTTTGTGACTAATGTGATAACATGACTCTGTGTGCAAATAGGAATTACAGGCAGAGATTTATTGCGTATTGCTCTGGTGATTTCACAGTTGCATTAGAAGGAAAGGGGGAGCCTTTTTTTGGTGCAGAAGCTGACTCTTAGCACACAGGTAGCTGCTTACCATGTGGAATCATGCACAGTATTCACAAGCGAGTGGGGTTTGAGGTTTCAGTCAGTAATGCAAATACATTCAGCATCACTAAGGCTGGTTGCCCTTGCTGGAGTGTAGGCAGACACCCAGGTTACAAATGATGCTGGTCTGAAAAAGCAGTTTGGACATGTGCTTTGTAAAAAATCTGAAAAGTGGATTCATAATGTGTCAGTCTGTAAAAGTGTTTATCACTTGCCAAAAAAAAGAGCAGTAAGTGTGCTTTCAAATTGGCAAAGAAATTTCGTTTTGTGACTAATGTGATAACATGACTCTGTGTGCAAATAGGAATTACAGGCAGAGATTTATTGCGTATTGCTCTGGTGATTTCACAGTTGCATTAGAAGGAAAGGGGGAGCCTTTTTTTGGTGCAGAAGCTGACTCTTAGCACACAGGTAGCTGCTTACCATGTGGAATCATGCACAGTATTCACAAGCGAGTGGGGTTTGAGGTTTCAGTCAGTAATGCAAATACATTCAGCATCACTAAGGCTGGTTGCCCTTGCTGGAGTGTAGGCAGACACCCAGGTTACAAATGATGCTGGTCTGAAAAAGCAGTTTGGACATGTGCTTTGTAAAAAATCTGAAAAGTGGATTCATAATGTGTCAGTCTGTAAAAGTGTTTATCACTTGCCAAAAAAAAAGAGCAGTAAGTGTGCTTTCAAATTGGCAAAGAAATTTCGTTTTGTGACTAATGTGAAAACATGACTCTGTGTGCAAATAGGAATTACAGGCAGAGATTTATTGTGTATTGCTCTGGTGATTTCACAGTTGCATTAGAAGGAAAGGGGGAGCCTTTTTTTGGTGCAGAAGCTGACTCTTAGCACACAGGTAGCTGCTTACCATGTGGAATCATGCACAATATTCACAAGCGAGTGGGGTTTGAGGTTTCAGTCAGTAATGCAAATACATTCAGCATCACTAAGGCTGGTTGCCCTTGCTGGAGTGTAGGCAGACACCCAGGTTACAAATGATGCTGGTCTGAAAAAGCAGTTTGGACATGTGCTTTGTAAAAAATCTGAAAAGTGGATTCATAATGTGTCAGTCTGTAAAAGTGTTTATCACTTGCCAAAAAAAAGAGCAGTAAGTGTGCTTTCAAATTGGCAAAGAAATTTCGTTTTGTGACTAATGTGAAAACATGACTCTGTGTGCAAATAGGAATTACAGGCAGAGATTTATTGCGTATTTCTCTGGTGATTTCACAGTTGCATTAGATGGAAAGGGGGAGACATTTTTTGGTGCAGAAGCAGACTCTTAGCACACAGGTAGCTGCTTACCATGTGGAATCATGCACAGTATTCACAAGCGAGTGGGGTTTGAGGTTTCAGTCAGTAATGCAAATACATTCAGCATCACTAAGGCTGGTTGCCCTTGCTGGAGTGTAGGCAGACACCCAGGTTACAAATGATGCTTGTCTGAAAAAGCAGTTTGGACATGTGCTTTGTAAAAAATCTGAAAAGTGGATTCATAATGTGTCAGTCTGTAAAAGTGTTTATCACTTGCCAAAAAAAAGAGCAGTAAGTGTGCTTTCAAATTGGCAAAGAAATTTCGTTTTGTGACTAATGTGAAAACATGACTCTGTGTGCAAATAGGAATTACAGGCAGAGATTTATTGCGTATTGCTCTGGTGATTTCACAGTTGCATTAGATGGAAAGGGGGAGACATTTTTTGGTGCAGAAGCAGACTCTTAGCACACAGGTAGCTGCTTACCATGTGGAATCATGCACAATATTCACAAGCGAGTGGGGTTTGAGGTTTCAGTCAGTAATGCAAATACATTCAGCATCACTAAGGCTGGTTGCCCTTGCTGGAGTGTAGGCAGACACCCAGGTTACAAATGATGCTGGTCTGAAAAAGCAGTTTGGACATGTGCTTTGTAAAAAATCTGAAAAGTGGATTCATAATGTGTCAGTCTGTAAAAGTGTTTATCACTTGCCAAAAAAAAGAGCAGTAAGTGTGCTTTCAAATTGGCAAAGAAATTTCGTTTTGTGACTAATGTGAAAACATGACTCTGTGTGCAAATAGGAATTACAGGCAGAGATTTATTGCGTATTTCTCTTGTGATTTCACAGTTGCATTAGATGGAAAGGGGGAGGCATTTTTTGGTGCAGAAGCAGACTCTTAGCACACAGGTAGCTGCTTACCATGTGGAATCATGCACAGTATTCACAAGCGAGTGGGGTTTGAGGTTTCAGTCAGTAATGCAAATACATTCAGCATCACTAAGGCTGGTTGCCCTTGCTGGAGTGTAGGCAGACACCCAGGTTACAAATGATGCTTGTCTGAAAAAGCAGTTTGGACATGTGCTTTGTAAAAAATCTGAAAAGTGGATTCATAATGTGTCAGTCTGTAAAAGTGTTTATCACTTGCCAAAAAAAAGAGCAGTAAGTGTGCTTTCAAATTGGCAAAGAAATTTCGTTTTGTGACTAATGTGAAAACATGACTCTGTGTGCAAATAGGAATTACAGGCAGAGATTTATTGCGTATTGCTCTGGTGATTTCACAGTTGCATTAGATGGAAAGGGGGAGACATTTTTTGGTGCAGAAGCAGACTCTTAGCACACAGGTAGCTGTTTACTATGTGGAATCATGCACAGTATTCACAAGCGAGTGGGGTTTGAGGTTTCAGTCAGTAATGCAAATACATTCAGCATCACTAAGGCTGGTTGCCCTTGCTGGAGTGTAGGCAGACACCCAGGTTACAAATGATGCTGGTCTGAAAAACCAGTTTGGACATGTGCTTTGTAAAAAATCTGAAAAGTGGATTCCTAATGTATCAGTCTGTAAAAGTGTTTATCACTTGCCAAAAAAAAGAGCAGTAAGTGTGCTTTCAAATTGGCAAAGAAATTTCGTTTTGTGACTAATGTGAAAACATGACTCTGTGTGCAAATAGGAATTACAGGCAGAGATTTATTGCGTATTGCTCTGGTGATTTCACAGTTGCATTAGAAGGAAAGGGGGAGCCTTTTTTTGGTGCAGAAGCTGACTCTTAGCACACAGGTAGCTGCTTACCATGTGGAATCATGCACAGTATTCACAAGCGAGTGGGGTTTGAGGTTTCAGTCAGTAATGCAAATACATTCAGCATCACTAAGGCTGGTTGCCCTTGCTGGAGTGTAGGCAGACACCCAGGTTACAAATGATGCTGGTCTGAAAAAGCAGTTTGGACATGTGCTTTGTAAAAAATCTGAAAAGTGGATTCATAATGTGTCAGTCTGTAAAAGTGTTTATCACTTGCCAAAAAAAAGAGCAGTAAGTGTGCTTTCAAATTGGCAAAGAAATTTCGTTTTGTGACTAATGTGAAAACATGACTCTGTGTGCAAATAGGAATTACAGGCAGAGATTTATTGCGTATTTCTCTGGTGATTTCACAGTTGCATTAGATGGAAAGGGGGAGACATTTTTTGGTGCAGAAGCAGACTCTTAGCACACAGGTAGCTGCTTACCATGTGGAATCATGCACAGTATTCACAAGCGAGTGGGGTTTGAGGTTTCAGTCAGTAATGCAAATACATTCAGCATCACTAAGGCTGGTTGCCCTTGCTGGAGTGTAGGCAGACACCCAGGTTACAAATGATGCTGGTCTGAAAAAGCAGTTTGGACATGTGCTTTGTAAAAAATCTGAAAAGTGGATTCATAATGTGTCAGTCTGTAAAAGTGTTTATCACTTGCCAAAAAAAAGAGCAGTAAGTGTGCTTTCAAATTGGCAAAGAAATTTCGTTTTGTGACTAATGTGAAAACATGACTCTGTGTGCAAATAGGAATTACAGGCAGAGATTTATTGCGTATTGCTCTGGTGATTTCACAGTTGCATTAGAAGGAAAGGGGGAGCCTTTTTTTGGTGCAGAAGCTGACTCTTAGCACACAGGTAGCTGCTTACCATGTGGAATCATGCACAGTATTCACAAGCGAGTGGGGTTTGAGGTTTCAGTCAGTAATGCAAATACATTCAGCATCACTAAGGCTGGTTGCCCTTGCTGGAGTGTAGGCAGACACCCAGGTTACAAATGATGCTGGTCTGAAAAAGCAGTTTGGACATCTGCTTTGTAAAAAATCTGAAAAGTGGATTCATAATGTGTCAGTCTGTAAAAGTGTTTATCACTTGCCAAAAAAAAGAGCAGTAAGTGTGCTTTCAAATTGGCAAAGAAATTTCGTTTTGTGACTAATGTGAAAACATGACTCTGTGTGCAAATAGGAATTACAGGCAGAGATTTATTGCGTATTGCTCTGGTGATTTCACAGTTGCATTAGATGGAAAGGGGGAGACATTTTTTGGTGCAGAAGCAGACTCTTAGCACACAGGTAGCTGCTTACTATGTGGAATCATGCACAGTATTCACAAGCGAGTGGGGTTTGAGGTTTCAGTCAGTAATGCAAATACATTCAGCATCACTAAGGTTGGTTGCCCTTGCTGGAGTGTAGGCAGACACCCAGGTTACAAATGATGCTGGTCTGAAAAAGCAGTTTGGACATGTGCTTTGTAAAAAATCTGAAAAGTGGATTCATAATGTGTCAGTCTGTAAAAGTGTTTATCACTTGCCAAAAAAAAGAGCAGTAAGTGTGCTTTCAAATTGGCAAAGAAATTTCGTTTTGTGACTAATGTGAAAACATGACTCTGTGTGCAAATAGGAATTACAGGCAGAGATTTATTGCGTATTGCTCTGGAGATTACACAGTTGCATTAGATGGAAAGGGGGAGCCATTTTTTGGTGCAGAAGCAGACTCTTAGCACACAGGTAGCTGCTTACCATGTGGAATCATGCACAGTATTCACAAGCAAGTGGGGTTTGAGGTTTCAGTCAGTAATGCAAATACATTCAGCATCACTAAGGCTGGTTGCCCTTGCTGGAGTGTAGGCAGACACCCAGGTTACAAATGATGCTGGTCTGAAAAAGCAGTTTGGACATGTGCTTTGTAAAAAATCTGAAAAGTGGATTCATAATGTGTCAGTCTGTAAAAGTGTTTATCACTTGCCAAAAAAAAGAGCAGTAAGTGTGCTTTCAAATTGGCAAAGAAATTTCGTTTTGTGACTAATGTGAAAACAAATGTAGTAATATATTTAAATAAAATAAAGGAATTTTTTTTTAGTTTTTTTCAGGTATTGCTGAAGAGCAGTGAACAAAATTTAAGATGCCGACAAAATCCAGAGTAAAAAAAGAGCAGAAAAAAAACCTATATTTGAAGACAACTGGAGGACCTAAGTTAGTTGAAGATGCTCATGTTGGGAAGAAGAAAAAATCTTCTGGTAAGCAAAAAAAAGATTTTCTAAGGAACATATTCAAAAAAAGGAAAAATGTACAAAATGTCTGTACTGGAAAGAATGATTTGAATCGAAAAGGACAGGAAAAAATTGAGAATTTAGTTAATGCAAATATACCTTCTGCAACTCAAAAGATAAACTTAAACAGAAAAACTGCGTTTAAAGAGATACGTAGAAAAATGTTTCAGAGGAGAGTTATGTCCAATTTGATAAAGGATGTGAAGAAATGTAAGCAAAAGGCAAAGTTTTTTAAGAGAAAAAAAGAAATTGAAGCCATTGCAGCTAAGGCATTAGAATTAAAAAGGAAACTATTCATTTTAATTTTGAATAGGATGCGTACATTAGACAAAATGGTTAATGTACTGAAATCACATAGCAAAAGGAAAAGAGTAGTGAACAGAACAAACTTTTGTAAAGTGTTTTTAGGAAAATGGATGCATAGTTCAAGTAGTGAACCTTTTTTTAATGAAGAGAGTTATTTTCAAAGTAATAGTTTGCTGCATGCAGTTGACACCAGAGGTCGTGCTTATGAAGTGAAAAATGGTTGCATAATGGAGAAGGAGATAATGGTTCCAAGAGATGAGGTACACAAGTGATGGCGGATGAGGCTATGGGGAGACGTCCTAAAGCCCCAGTGTACACTTGGAATTGTAGTAGTATTTGCACTGTGCGTCAGGAATCTATTGATAAATTTCGTGAGTTTCTAAGAGAATATAGCAAAAAAAGTGTGAAACAGAAGATTAAGGTGCTTCAAAGTCTAGATCCATGCAGAGTGAGAGAGAATACTGGTTTGCAGGGTCATTCTCTGGCTTGTCTATCTAGAAAAGTGTGTAATAGTGTTTTCCATCATTTTAGGATGCTGGCTGTTCATCATACTGAAATGAGAAAGTTTGTGAGACGGTTGTATTTTGCTAAAAGTCCAGCAATAAAGTTAGATGAATTGAATAGGGCTCTGTTCCGTGGAACGGTATCAGATGTAGAGAAGGTTGTTGATGAAATTCAGTTTTGTTACTTTGGTCCTGAACAAAACAGTGCAGAGAAGGACACAGTAAATGAGGAAGAAGTGGAAGAAAATGTAGAACCCTCTGTAAGTAAGACATTTAATGATCACATAACAAAATTTGCAATAATCTCTAATGAAAGACCAAATATAACTTGTATTTGTTGCCGCAGAACTCATTATAGAAAACAAACCAGGTATGTTGATCTCTACAGAAAGAGTGAAAATGAAGATAATTATAAGTGGAAGGATTTTGCCACCTATATATTTCTTGAAAATTGTTTTGAATTGGGTGAAGTTCAGCGTATTTGTAAATACTGTTACAACAAGTTAGAGGAAAATAGAATGCCGACCAGAGCTGTACATAATAATTTAGAATTGGATGCTATTCCTGCTGAACTTTCTGAATTAAATACATATGAGTCTATACTCATTCAATGTGTTCATCCGTTCCAGACCATAGTACGTATGGAGCCCAAAACTGGTAAATTACCTCCTTCAGATTTACTGAGAGGTTTAAAAGGTAGAGTGGTGTATTTGCCCTTGGATTTGAAAAAAAATATGGAAACTATTGATGCGGATACTTTGGAAACTGAACCATTAATTATTCTGGTTAATGGTGTACCTACAAAGAATAAGAAGATTTGGCAGGAGCTGGTAGATGTACGGAAAGTACAAAGAGCAAATTTGTATTTGAAAAGGAATAACAAATGGTATGAATCAATTTATATAGAAGAAGAAGAAGAAGAAGATTTACAAGAAGACACAGAAACACCAACTGGACAAATTGAAAAAGTGGACAAGTCAAAGGAAGAAGAAATTTATGAACATTTTAGCATACATCCTCTTCATTCAAAAGAAGTTATGGGAGACAATATTGATCTATTTCAGATGAAGAAAGCAAAAGGAACTCCCGTGAGAGTATGGGAGGAGAGCTTGGAAGCTCGATGTTTTCCCCAGCTGTTTCCTAAAGGAAAAGGAGGACGATACGATGAACGTCCGGAACAGATTCCAGCTTCTGAGTATCGGACTACAAGACTATATGCTGAAGATCCCAGATTTCGACAAAGTATTCCTTATTTGTTCCATCTTTTATTTGAAAGCGACTTGTCTGCACTGTCTTATGCAGTAAATCACATTTTAAAAAGTGGAGTACATTTACAAAATGTGTCTGCTAAGGATTTTATGGAGAAAGTGCAGCACCGAGATGATCATTTGGAAACACAACTGATCAATCTGATGGCTTGTCAGCGTGGGACAAATGAATATTGGTACCGACGCCATGGTGAATTAAAATGCATGTTACGGAATTTAGGAACACCAACATGGTTCCTTACCCTAAGCTGTGCTGAGCACGCTTGGGATGATTTACTGGATTTTCTACGAGAGGCAAATTCAAACATTAAAAACATCGAATACAAAACAGCAGGAGAACTGTGCTCATTGGATCCAGTTAATGTTTGCAGATATTTCAATCATAGATTTGAGGCTATGATGTCCTTCATCTGCAATAAAAAAAATCCACCTCTAGGAGAAGTAGTGGATTTCTTTTGGAGAAAAGAGTACCAGGCAAGAGGTGCTCCTCATATTCATATGCTGTTGTGGATCAAGGATGCCCCAAAGTTTGGAACAGATACTGATGAAGCAGTGTTATCTTACATTGAAGAATATGCAACATGTGCAATACCAAAAAGCACAGAAGAGAAAAAGTTAAAGGAGCAAGTTTTACGGTTCCAAAGTCATCGGTGTGGAAAATACTGTCGACGGAAATACAAGAGCAAAGATAAATACTACACTAAATGTCGATTTGGATTTCCTAGACCTGTTCTTTCAAAAGGAAGAGTTAACAGTTTTATGTCAGCTGTGAGACATACTATCACAAGAAAATCACCTAAGAATACCTACAACCTTAAAAGAAAAGAAGAATCAAAAAATATAAATGACTACAACCCAGTGATTTTATCCATGTGGAACGCTAACATGGATATACAGTATGTAGCTGACAATTCCATTGCTGTTGCTCGATATGTAACGTCTTACATTACGAAATCAGAAAAAACAGAATTGAAGGAAATGTGGGAAGAGATTTCTCACGAGAAAACTGTCAGTAAGAAGCTGTACAGTTTCAGTTTGAAGATGTTATCGCATCGAGAAATTGGATCCTACGAATGTTCAGATAGGTTATCTTCTGCAAGTCTCTACTCGAAATCAAGAAGAATAATTTTGGGCAAGTTTAGGCCTTGCAGCAATGAGAAATCGGGTACTGAAATCTGTTGGAGAAATTGAATATTTGGCCGAGAATGACCCAGAAAGTTCAGATATTTTGAAATCAAACATGTTGGATACATATTACCCAAAGAGAAGTCATCATCTGGAGAACATGTGTCTCTATGAAGTGCTGCAGAACTACATTTATTCACGGAAAGCCGCAGAAGACATCAACAATGGAAAATATAAAGTTATTGGTGAGGAAGGATGTTTGGTGAAGCAAACAAAAGGAAGTTTGATAAATCACCGGAAGCTGAGTTGCGACACTACTGACAAAAAGGAATTTTACTACTTGGCTCTTTTACAGCTGTTTAAACCATGGCGTACAGAGGATGAACTACTGGGAGAATTTCAAAGCTATGAAGATTCATTTAATGCTTGCAAAGACAGCATACAATGCAGAACATTCACAACTTATCTGCAAATGTTAAATGAAGAAATTGAACAGGAAACTACAATTGCAGCAGAAATAGCTAGAGACAGTTCTCAGGACAGCCAAAGTTCAGGAACACTCAGTCAAGATCACCTA
The DNA here is from genome assembly GCF_964204655.1 of Triturus cristatus. NCBI lineage: Eukaryota > Metazoa > Chordata > Amphibia > Caudata > Salamandridae > Triturus > Triturus cristatus. The sequence goes on from NC_140588.1 coordinate 509,874,977, forward strand.
GGACAACCAATCGTTGAAAATGAAGCATCAATAGCCATGAATGAAGTGGAAACAGCTATGAATCAAGCTCAAGAAGAATTTATAGACTTACAAAATTTGGAAAGACAACTGAATCAAGAGCAGCAACAAATTTATGAAGAGATCAGAAACAAAATTGATCACGGATTTCTACATGAAAAAAAAGAGTGCTCATGCACATCATTTCATCCAATCAGGATGTATGTAAGCGGACAAGCTGGAACTGGAAAAAGTTTCCTTATAAAAGTCATCAGAAGCTACCTACAGCAAAAAACGGATTCTACTTTGTCTTGTGTGGTTACTGCTCCAACTGGGTTAGCAGCATATAACATAAAAGGAATCACTTTACATCGTTTGCTAATGTTACCAGTGGAGCATGAGAACAAAATACAATACAACAAGCTAACTGGAGAAGCATGCTTGGAAGTTTCAAGAGTATTGAAGAAGATGCAAGTTCTCATTATTGATGAGGTGAGCATGGTATCGAACTTAATGCTTGCCTTTGTGCATTTAAGAATGCAGCAAATTCTGAAGTCAGACTATGACGTGTTATTTGGAGGAAAACACGTCATAGTTTTTGGAGATCTTTTGCAACTTACTCCAGTTAAAGGACAACCAGTGTTTAATACTGTGACACATGAAGACACGAAGAAGTCATTGGGAAGCATCGGTAATGCAAATATTTGGTCCTTCTTTGAGTACAAGGAACTTACAACTAATATGAGGCAAGCAAACGATGAAGAATATGGAAGTATTCTGAAAGATATCAGGATTGGACTACTCACAGAAGCTGGCAAAAAAGCATTACAGACTCGGCTGCTACATAATTTATTTCCAAAGGAAGAAATAGTTGCAGAGAAGATATACAAGAACATTGCAGAAAACAAAAGTGTCATCTGCTTAATGCTAACTCTACGTGAATGCTCAATATTCCATGAGGAGCTTTTGAAATTGGAAAAGGAAGATATCAGGAAATTGGAAGCAGTGGACAAAATTGAGGATGGAGAATTACTGTCACATTAACAGGCACACTGAAAAATAAATTGGATTCACTAGAGAAGAAGATTTCCAAAACAGCTGGATTAGAAAAAAATCTATATGTTTGCATGAACTGTAGAGTATTTTTAAGGAGAAATTTGGATGTTGAAAAAGGTTTAGTTAATGGAGCTATGGGAAGAGTTGTGGGTTTTATTAATTATCAGAAAAAAGATGGAATTGAATGTTTAAAAATAAAATTTGATCAGATAGAAGAAGTTAAAGATATTTGTCGTTGTACAGTTCGTTTCATGCTTGTGAAAGACTTATATGTACGTAGGAAGCAGTTTCCGTTTTCTCTAGCATATGCTGTAACTATTCACAAGTCTCAAGGATTGACTGTAGATTGTGCATTTGTGAACATTGGTTCAACTGTGTTCAAAGAAGGTATGGCATAAGTTGCTTTGTCACGAGTGAAAACATTATCAGGTTTATTCATGATAGACTTTGATGATTCAAAAGTTAGTGCTGATACAAACTGTGTAAAGGAGTATAATAGATTAAGAAGAAGCTATGCTCCTCATTTAGGTCAGTATCCTGTGTTGGAGACACGTGTAGTTTCTCGTAAAAGGAGAAATGAGAATATCTGTAATGAAGATGTAGAGAGGAGGAAAAAAAAGAGGAGTGATGTAATTGCAAGCAAAAAGAATAAGGAAAATGAAGAACAGGTTGTAGGATGTTATTTTGAAAATAGCTCTGGTGTCAACTGCTACGCTAATGTAGTGCTGAATGTTGCATTTTATCTGGAAAGTTTGCAAGAGCAGATAATAGTAAATCAGGGAAAAAGATTCTGTACTGTGCTAAGTCTCCTTTTTGAAAAGCTGAGTAATGATAAAACTCAAATAGAAAGTGCTACTGAAATTAGAAAACTTTTAGATGTATGTTCAGGACGAACACAGTTTTCACAAAATGTACAGCAAGATGCACAGGAATTCTTGATGTATTTTCTTCAGGTACTGGAAGAGGAAGGGGTACAAATACAAAATATGTTTGGTCTCTCTTATAAATGGGAACATAGTTGTGAAAACTGTTATAATATATGTGGCTCTAATGTTGATTCTGAAAGGTTTATTTATTTAACATTGCCAGAGAGTAAAACAGTCACTTTTGCTAAATTAGTTAAAGATGCTAATCATAGCATGCAATGCAGTGAGTGTAAATCTGACATGTTTTCAACATTAATTTTAAAGGAATACAGACAGTATGTAATTTTAATGATGCAACGATGTAGAGCTGATGGTTCAAAATTGGATACTTTAATAAAGAAGTTTACAGGACAGCAATTATCAATTTCAGGAAAAACTTTTGTAACAGTTGCAATAATTTTCCATGATGGACCTACTGTAACTTCTGGTCATTACACAGTTTATCTTAAATGTGAAAAAGGCTGGACACTGTGTAATGATTCCCAATTGATTTTTAAGCAACGTTTGCCTTTTGGTTTAGCAAATTCCTATCTAATCTTCCTGAAACCTAAATTTTAGAGAGATTTGACAACATCTGGAGAAAACAATTTTACCATTTTATTGGATTACCATTTGGAATTTACAAATAAAAAGACTTAACAAATTATCATTTGGCCTAATGGAAAGGTAACCAATTGTAATGTGGAATTTTTCCATTTTTTAAGGAAACTTTGGAAAACCAAAAATTTAGAAAAAATCGGTAACATCTGCACAATTTAAATTTTGGAATGTTATTGGATTGCCATTGGAAATTTTTTGTCAAAAAAGATTTTTAAAATTACTATTTGGCCATGCGGAAAAGTAAACAATTCTATTGTGGACTTATTTAATTATTAATTAATCTTTCGGAAACCAAAATATTACAGAGAAACGGTGACATCTGTACAATTTAAACTTTTGTTTTTTATTGGATTACCATTGGAAATTAAACAAAAAAAGAATTTTAAAATTACTATTTGGCCTAAAGGAAATGGAACCAGATATATTGTGGAGTTATTTGACATATATTGTTGTGATTATACTTCTGAAACAAAAATATCAGACGGTATTTTAAAGAAATAAGTATAGATATTAGATGATATTTTTTTAGAATATTATGCATTTCTTTAAAGTTATGTTTATGAAAAAAGAGATTCTGGGCTTTTTTAAAAACAATCTTTGAGATTGTTAATTTTTTTTTGCCTGCTGTTAAATGATGAATGCAATTGCTTTCACAATTTATAGTGAAATGCAATATTTTCTGAAAACAGCAAAAAAAAGACAAAAATATTTTTTGAAAAATATGTAAATATGTGTACTGTATTATTAAATGTTTTATTAAATATTAATACTTTTTTCTTTTTTTTCAGATTGAGATAGAAAAGTTTCGAAAACTATAACCATTTAAAAAGCAATTAAAAATAAATTAAATGAATAAATCTTTTTTTGAGTGGGTATGGTAAGTCAATAATGTCATGGTCCCTTTTTTCCACTTCTCTACAATCACATTTGCAGTTTTTAATTGTAGTCTCTCAAGGACCTTGTAATGTGATAATTGATTTTTAGTGTTTTTTTAAAAAAAAAAAAAATTACGCGTACGGTAAAAAAAAAAAAAAAAAAGTTTTTTAAAAAATATATAAAAAATAGATGAAAGGTAAGGTTGGCTCTTAAAAGAGCCGTTGTGTTCATGCAGGGACAGAGGAAAGAAAGATTGGGAATATTAGACGGTACGACAAGTGTGCTGATCTATTTTACTGTTCACTAGGGAAACACTGGTCTCCCTATAAGTAATTAGATCGTGACAATGGGCGCACCGTACTTCAACCCTCGCAAACCGAGGGTTAATTTCCAGAGGACCAGAAAAAGGAGATGCTCCCCCCACAGATGAAGGGCTCACCTGACCTGCAGAAGAAGGACTCGGCTCTGCAGATGATGGTCCAGGCTGAGCTGCTGTGGATGTGCTTGGTTGATTTACTGAAGGGTTACCTTCAGTAAGTCGAGCATGTGTCCTTCTGTGTACATCCTTAAGGTGTCTCATCATGGTGTGATTCCCAAAGGAATACTTCCTGTCAGGATTACCTCTTGAAAGTACACGCTTACACAGCTTGCAAGTCACTAAGGGTGCATTTACCTTTTGCTGGCCTTCTGGAAAAGTAAAATAATCCCATACGTAAGAGGTCTTTTGTTTCCTCGCTCTCTGCCTCAAGGTAGTGCTGCTAGCCTCACTCTCAGAAGAGCTCTGCTGTTCTGCCATCGTATCACAAAGACAACCCAGCTCCTTCTCCTAAGGGATCACAAGCAGAAATGAGGGGAATGGGTGTGGTGTAGGAGAGTTCTAGAACTGAAAGTAGTTTCAACCAATCAAAAGTTGTGTTTCATGATCACATGACCTACCGTACGCTTACGGTACGCTTACGGCAAAAGTACGCATGCGCGTAAAAAAGACACGCGCTTGCGCGCATGCCAGTCACTCCCCGACACTTCCGCGTAACGTGCGCGTGTAGCGTACGCGCGTACGCGTCCCACGCGGAGTACGCGCGGCTACGCAAATTGCGTAACTATACGCAAACAGCGTAGATAAATTACGGACGTTGCATAAACCGTACGCTTACCGTAAGCTTACGATACGTGTACTAAAAAAAAATAAAAAAAAAAGGAAAAAATGTATTGCTAATAAATTTAACATGTTTATTTTATAAAATATATTAAAAAAAACATATTATAGAATTTTAAAAATTTAACCATAGTCTTTAAAAAAGGATAGAAAATTAAAATAAAAATATGTAAAAAAAAATAGAAGAAAAAAAAAAAAATTAGCATTTAAAAAACCTTGCAAATTCACTGAAAAAACCATGGGTTTCACACACGTTATAGTTAGGAATTAGCATTTAAAAAACCTTTGAAATTCACTGAAAAAACCATGGGTTTCACACACGTTATAGTTAGGAATTAGCATTTAAAAAACCTTAGAAATTCAATGAAAAAACCAAAGGTTTCACACATGTTATAGTTAGCTGGACATTTCACTCGTAAAAAAACCAATGAAATTCCCCCGTTATAGTTAGTTCAGCTAACTATAACTCGCGCGCCCGCAATGCACTACTGATGACGTCACATACTACATCACTCATGACATGGTCAGTGACATCACTCATGACATCACTGATGACATCTCAAATGACATCACTGATGACATTATCCTTGTGACAGAGTGGTAGACCTCCTCTCACCCTAATATAACCTTTGATACAAACATTCAAAAATAGACACTAAAATTTTCAAAACAATGGACATACCAATAACAGTTACAACAACCTATTCAGTAATTCTAAGATCCACATACACATACACTCATCCACCAACAATCCTATACAGTCACTCATACATGTACTCACACATCATATGTACTCATACACCTAAACATCCTGTAACACAATCCCACTCATCCATAGAGTTACTCACACACATAGTCACTCATGCTAATAAAGAAACAAACATCCATTTACTTGCATATGCAGTTATACACACACCAGCACACTTACTTTAACAGAAACTTACACATACTTAGTCTTTTTAACAATCACTTATAGAAACACATACTTATTCATACAGGAACTCTTCCAATCTCTCACTCTCACATATACTCACTTATAAACAACAATAGTCACATATACTAGTTTAAAACATATGTAGTTACTTATGAAGACACTATTGAGACAGTCATTCACTCACTAACACACCCATGCACACACTCATCCACCCATACAGTCCTGCACACATGCTGTCTTCAACACATACAAACAGTGAGTCACTCATTCATGCATCTATGCACTACGTAATACCCCCCACCGCACCATGAAGACACTCAGACACTCATACTGATACTCAAAAAACCAACTATTAACCTATATAGACACTCATGTAGCTACTCACCAACCCATGCAGCCACTTATATACAAAGTGAGAGACTGATACAGGTATTTACACATTTAAACATTACTCACTAAGCCATGTATTCAAAAAGATACACTTAATCAGTCAGTTATACAATCAATTTTTCAGAAACAAATCATCAATTTAGACACTTATATACTCATTTATTCTTCCATCAACCTTGAGATATACATATATAAAACATATTTAATTTTCAGAAAAACACACATTCACTGGATGATGTCATCAGTGATGTCATTTGAGATGTCATCAGTGATGTCATGAGTGATGTCACTGACCATGTCATGAGTGATGTAATATGTGACGTCATCAGTAGTGCATTGCGGGCGCGCGAGTTATAGTTAGCTGAACTAACTATAACGGGGGAATTTCATTGGTTTTTTACGAGTGAAATGTCCAGCTAACTATAACATGTGTGAAACCTTTGGTTTTTTCATTGAATTTCTAAGGTTTTTTAAATGCTAATTCCTAACTATAACGTGTGTGAAACCCATGGTTTTTTCAGTGAATATATATATATATATATAGATAGATATATAGATATATATATATATATCTCCACACAATCCAATGAATTACATGCATGTAACGAAGAAAACTGGAGCTGCTGCGACAATTCAAAGCATGTTTATTGCAACACTAGGTCCTGATGCGTTTCGGAGTTGCGTCACTCCTTTCTCATGGGCAAGGCTTAGTGCATCATTAGTTTCTTTTAAAGAAGCAAGTGCTCATTTCGTGCCATAGATATAAATGACATACTTGTGTTTGTCATCTTAGTCAATACATTTGTAGTATATCAGTAATTGCTGGGAATGCAATACAAAAATAATGATATAGCAAAATAAATACTTTCATAGCTTCAAACATGACACACAATATAGCTGTACATTTCCCGTGCACCAGTGCAGTGTTTCAATCGGCAGGGATATATGTACACTCTACCGCTAGACGTGTTAACCTGTAACCACCAAATCTACATAAAACGTAACGTACTTCATCACATGGGAACACTACAGTATATCGCGCAGTTTCATTGCAACCGGCCAGTTTGTGCAACTAAAAGATAGTTGTCTGAACAGCTGTGGCCAACAATAATTCATAGAAAAAAACACCATAAAGCCCCAGTGGGCAATAAATCATGATAGACAGTAGATCAAGCTACATAAAAAGTCACTTGATTAGTATAACAAAATGTGAGTACGTTGACAATGAGTCTTGCTCAAGTGAGCATACTGTCTTAAACCAAACACAATAGAATTTTTAAACTTGAAAAAAACAATTCTACAGCTTGAGTGTCAATACATATTTGAGCTCCTCTGCATTCCCAGTTGACATCTGTAAAAAACCAGACAGAGATGAACCTATTAAAATCATGTGAAACTGTGCACAAAACATAAAATGTTAGCTAAACAAAAAACCTTAAAAATGGGAACATGAAGATAATGGACAAGCGAAAACGTATTATAAATGTACAGACATTTCTTCATCAAGGTTCTGGCCTACGGGGGATAAAGTGTTGTATTTGACAATCAATTTGGATTCCACCCTTCTTAGTTCAACAGTTCTATTGCCTCCTCTTGTTCTAGGTGGTACACAATCAAGGACGTAAAATTTAAGAAGGTTGGCATTTTGATTGTGGCTCACATTAAAGTGACGGGCAACCGGGTAGTGGTTGTCATTTTTCTTTATTGCCCGTAATTGCTCAAGTACCCTCTTTTTGCCTTTGTGGATCATGCTCCCTATGTAGAATCTGTCACAGGGACATTTTAACGCAGAAGCCACAAATTCAGTGTTGCAACTCAGGTGTTTGCTGATAAGATATGGGGGTTTATCTTTACTGAGTTTGATAGATTTGCAGCTGGTACTAAACTTACAGGCTTTGAAATGGTTACAGGTGAAAAACCATTTGATATCCGTGCGTTTTTTGGTTTGGTTCAATAGACTCCTGCTTATTGTGTCCCGTAGCGATCGGGGTTTCCTGAATGTAAGAGAAGAATATTCTCCTACATATTCCCTCAAATCATCGTCGCTTCTAAGGACCTCCCAGAACGTTTTGAGACTTTTCCTGATCTCCCAGGCTTGGTTATTGTATTTGGTGATTAACCTTATTGGCTCTTTCAACATCGTACTCTCTTTTTCTTTGGGAGTCAGCAGCTCTTCCCTTTTAAGTTTTTCTACTTTGGCAATGGCTTGCTTAATGATGGTTCTACTGTAGCCACGCGCTAGAAATCTTTGAGTCATTGTGTGTTTTTCAGTTTGATAACCCTCTTCAGTACTGCAGTTCCTTTTGGCCCTCAACAACTTGCCAAAAGGAATGCTTTGAATTAGGTTTTTGGGGTGGCAACTGTTGGCATGTAGCAAACTGTTGCCCGCAGTGGTTTTTCTGAACAGTCTGCTAGTGATTTTATCGTCCTTGATCTCTAATTTGAGGTCTAAGAATTATATGGTGTTACTGTTTGTTTCACTTGTAAAGTGCAAATTTAAGGCATTCTGATTTAGGATACTGACAAATTACTGCACCTGGATTTGGGTACCCCTCCAGATGCAAAAGATGTCGTCAATGTACCTAACCCAGAGGGCGACGTGGTCAGCAAATTGTCTGGTGTTGTTGACAACCTGTTTCTCCCACCAGCTTAGGTACAATCCTGCAAAACTGGGGGCGAAGCAGGTTCCCATCCCTGTTCCTTGCACTTGTCAGTACATCTTGTTGTCAAATAAGAAGAAATTGATTCTCAGGCATAGCTGGATCATCTCTAAAATCATTTCAGTGTGGAAAAGGAAAGACAAAGATCTATTTTTCATAAAGAATCTACAGGCCTCGATGCCAAGTTCTTGGGAGATGCATGTATATAAACTACTTACATCAACACTCATTAGTAAATAATTTTTCTCCCAGGTGATTTTCTTAATAATTCTCGAGTCCTTGACAAATGATGATAACGATTGGATTAGTGGCTGTAAAAAGTGGTCCACGTATTTAGATGTGTTTTCTAATGCGCTATCCCTTGACGACACAATGGGTCTCCCTGGTGGATTAGTGGCATTTTTGTGAATTTTAGGGCGAAGGTACAGTACTGGGATTTTGGGGTCTTTACATAGCTAGAAATGAACATTTATCTTGGTTCAGACATCCTTTGTCTCTCCACTCTGCCAATTTGTTCAAAACGTCTTTGTTTGCTTATCATATTCTGCTTTAGAAGAAATGCAATATTTGTCTTTATCAGACAGTTGTTTGTTGCCTTTGTTATGATACATGTCAACATTCCTGCCCTTGTCTGACTTTTTGATAACAATGTCAGTGTTAGCCTCCAACTCTTTCAGTGCAATAATAGGTGTTTTTTTCAGATTGTGCACCATTTTGGATTTGCGGGATTCAAGTTTTTGTAATTCTCTAATCATACCTTTTTCAAAGCAATTAATGGCATTGTTGTTGATCTGTGGGATAAAAACTGATTTAGGTTTAAAACTGGTTTCACCCCCCATTTCCAAATCAATATTAGTGTTCATCAGGTTCAGAAAAGGATCATCAATAAAACAATCATCATCAGCTAACTCATGAACTGTATGTAAAATATGTACATCATAAATGGTGAGAGCTGAAGGATTGGTCTCTGCTTGTCTCTGCATCTTAGGTTTGTTAGTGGAAAACCATTTTTTAAATTTAAGTTTCCTAATGAAACTGAACAGATCAATACAAGGTTCCGTGTAATCATAATTGGCGGTGGGGCAAAAAGATAACCCCAACGCTAATACTTCAAGTTGATCATCAGTAAATGAATGATTCGAGAGATTGACCACTGTCATGTTATCCATTACTTCGTTGCATTTCAGCCCCTTGTACGTGTTCCCACTGGGCTGTATGTTGTGTTATTGTTGATAAACCTTGCTTTGTTTCCTCCTCTTGCGCCGCAACCACGACCTCTGACCGGGCTTTCGCTGTGTGCCTGTGTAATTTTTCTTTCTTTGGCCATAAGCGGGAACCCCTTTAAAATGCAAGCTTTTACTGCGTTAAGCTCTCTTATAAGAGAAATATCACTTTCGCTATTATCCCTGTCCAGTGTCTCCACTGTAATTGTTTCAGTCTCTATTTGTTATTAAAGGGTAGTGCCTTTTGACGTAGAAGGTTGTTCCTCTTCTCTTGGATCTTTGATTTCTTTTCTTAATTGGTCGAACTTTTTGCCGAACGTGAGGATTTGACCATTGTTGAAGTCAATTTCATCACGGTGAAATTTGCTTATTTTTTTAGCCTTAATGTCTTCCTCAATTTTTTCCAGTTTTTTCTCCATTTTTGCCATTTCTATTTCAAATTCCTCTTTCATATATAGATCTTAAGTTCTTTGATAATGTCCTCACTTTCCTCCGTTAGTTTGATAAATTATTTTTCCGCATATTTAATCAGTATTTTTAACATGTTAATGGAGCAGGCATGATTGTTCACCATCCACTCTTCAATCATGTCAGGATCAGGTTTTTGAAGTGTGGGATTGATGAGAATACGAAGACCTCGTGGTATTCTATCACACTTTACATATTGCTGTAAGGCTGCGGCCTCCCACCACTTAGATTGCTCTTTTTTTAGAATTTTCCACATATTGTCTTATAGTTTCGTTTTGTCTGTTGTAATACTCTCGCTTGATGGTTGCGCAGTGTTGTTAGCAGGTGGTTCTGTTGACCTCGTAAACAGCTTACTTGCTGCATCACGTTTCCTATTGTCTCTAGTAGTTGCCATGGTAAAAGATTCCTCTCGGTTCGAGCTGAAACTGACAGTGATACTTAACTGTAAACACGTATTTCTTGCTAAGATGCAGATTTGTACTTTCTGTTATCTTAAAACCGTATAGCTCCCCAAGTATTAAGACACACAGCAGCTCTAGAAACACAAACGTGTCTCAGCTTACCTGTTTTGCACCGAAATACGGAACAGAGGAGCCCTCCTCCGACCACCCCTCTTCCTCCTCCGTATTCAACCTGGTTGCCTCGGACCCGCTTGTTTCATCAGTATTGGCTGGATTGCTGGGGGCGGGCAAGGGATTCAAATCACATCCATAATCACAGTTCGGCTGAGCCCAAGCCTCTTGATCACGGCGGGCAACATGGCAGGGGTAGTCACCCCTTAATATCCACACAAATCCAATGAATCCATGTAACAAAGAAAACACTGGAGCCCAGCCACAATACAAGGCGTGTTTATTGCAACACTAGGTCCCGATGCGTTTCGGAGTTGCGTCACTCCTTTCTCACGGGCAAGGCTTAGTGCATCATTAGTTTCTTTTAAAGAGGCAAGTGCTCATTTCGTACCATAGATATAAAAGACATACTTGTGTTCGTCATCTTAGTCAATAAAGTTGTACTAAGTATATCAGTAATTGCTGGGAATGCAATACAAAAATAATGATATAGCAAAATAAATACTTTCATAGCTCCAAACATGACACACAATATAGCTGTACATTTGCAATGCACCAGTGCAGTGCTTCAATCGGCAGGGATATGTGTACACTCTACCGCTAGACGTGATAACCTGTAACCACCAAATCTACATAAAACATAACGTACTTCATCACATGGGAACACTGCAGTATATCCCGCAGAGTAATTGCAACCGGCCAGTTTGTGCAACTAAAAGATAGTTGTCTGTACAGCTGTGGCCAACAATAATTCCTAGAAAAAAACACCATAAAGCCCAAGTGGGCAATTAATCATGATAGACAGTAGATCAAGCTACGTAAAAAGTCACTTCATTAGTATAACAAAATGTGAGTACGTTGACAATGTACTCACCCACTCACACATCCATGCAGGGAGTCACACACACCCCACCCACCCACAGACACTCAGACACCCATACAGATACTCAGACAACCAATAAATAACCCACATAGACACTCATGTAGCTACTTACCAACCAATGCAGCTGCTTACACACCAACAGACAGACGGATACAGACATTCACATAGTTTAGTCACTAACCCATGCATTCAGTAAGACATGTTTAATCACTCACTTACACAGTCAGTCACACACTTACTAAATCATCCATTCAGACAGTCATACAGCCACTCATTCTTCAATACACCTTGGCCTATATATATATAAAACATATTTAAACTTTACAGAAACACACAGTCACTGGATGATGTCATCAGTGATGTCATTTGAGATGTCATCAGAGATGTTATGAGTGATGTCACTGACCATGTCATGAGTGATGTAATATGTAATGTCATCAGCACTGCATTGCGGGGGCGGGAGTTATACTCAGCTCAACTAACTATAATGGCGGTATTCCTCTGGTTTTGTATGAGTGAAATGTCCAACGAACTATAACGTCCCTGAAACCTGAGTTTTATTTCAGTGAATTTCTATGGTTTTTTAAATGATAATTTCTAACTATAAAGTCCCTGAAACCTATGTTTTTTCCAGTGAATTTCTAAGGTTTTTTAGATGCTAATTTCTAACTATAACGTCCCTGAAACCTATGTTTTTTTCAGTGAATTTCTATGGTTTTTAAAATGATAATTTCTATCTATGCCTACAGAGGTAGGATATGTGAAGAAAGAAGAAGGAAAGCACAGAAAGAAGCAAGAGAAATGCAGAAGGTGGCAACAGAAGTCTAGAAAGATGAAGAAAAGTACAGAAAGAAGCAAGAGATTTGCAGAAAGAACCAACAGAGGTGCAGAACAAGGTCTTTTTGCAAAGTCATCCTGTGTCCACAACTTTTTACTGACTGGTACTAGTGGTAACTGACTATGCTGAAAGACACTTAGACGACAGTGAAAACACCTACATACACAAGGAAAAACTATGGGTTGGGGTACCCCTGTGATTGGCATGACCACTCCTGTAAGACCCTTGTACATAATATGGCAGGGGGATTGAAACTACCTCTAACTCAGAGGTGCAAGAGAGGTGCAGAAAGAGGGAATAAGGGTGCAGAAAGAGGCAAGAGAGGTACAGAAAGAGGCAGGGGGTGCAGAAAGAAGGAAGAGAAGTGCAGAAAGAAGAAACAGAGGTGTAGAAAGAAGCAATAGAAGTGCAGAAAGAGGCAAGTGAGGTTCAAAAAGAAGCAAGAGCAGTGCAGAAAGAACCAACAGAGGTGCTGAAAGAGGCAACAGAGGTGCAGAAGGAGGCAGGAGGGGTGCAGAAAGAAGGAAGAGAAGTGCAGAAAGAAGCCACGGAGGTGCTGAAAGAGGCATTAAGGGTTCAGAAAGAGGCAAGAGAAGTGCAAAAATAGGCAACAGAGGTACAGAAAGAGGCAACAGTGGTGTAAAAAAGAGGAAGAGAGGTGTAGAACGAGGCAAGAGAGGTGCAGAAAGAAGCAAGTGAAGTGCAGAAAGAGACAACAGAGGTGCAGAAAGACACAAGAGAGGTGCAGAAACAAGCAAGAGAAGTGCGGAAAGAGGCAAGTGAGGTGCAGAAAGAAGCTAGAGCAGTGCAGAAAGAACCAACAGATGTGCAAAAAGAGGCAAGAGGGGTGCAGAAAGAGGTAGGAGAGGTGCACAAAGAGGCAAGAGAGGTACAGAAAGAGGAGGAGGTGTGCAAAAAGAAGAAAGAGACATGCAGAAAGAGGCAAGAGAATTGCTGAAAGAAGCAACATAGGTTCAATCAATCAATCAAACAATTTATAAAGCACTCTACTCACCCGCTAGGGTCTCAAGGCGCTGGGGGGAGGGGTCCGTTACTGCTCGAAAAGCCAGGTCCTGAGTTGCTTCCTGAAGGAGAGATGGTCCTGGGTCAGCCGTAGGTGGATGGGGAGGGAGTTCCATGTCTTGGCCGTCAGGTAGGAGAAGGATCTTTCTCCGGCGGTGGCTCTGCGAATGCGTGGAACGGTGGCGAGGGCGAGGCTGGCCGATCGCAGCTGGCGGGTGGGCGTGTAGAAAGTGAGGCGGTTGTTGAGGTACTTGGGGCCCAGGTCGTGGAGAGCCTTGTGTGCGTGGGTGAGGAGTCTGAACGTGATCCTCTATGCTGAAAGAAGTAGGTACAGAAAGAGGAGGAGGTGTGCAAAAAGAAGAAAGAGACATGCAGAAAGAGGCAAGAGAATTGCTGAAAGAAGCAACAGAGGTGTAGAAAGAAACAAGAGAAGTGCATAAAGGCAAGAGGGGGCAGAAAAGGGTAGGATGGGTGCACAAAGAGGCAAGAGAGGTACAGAAAGAGGCTGGAGGGGTACAGAAAGAAGAAAGAGAAGTGCAGAAAGAGGCAAGAGAATTGCTGAAAGAAGCAACAGAGGTGTAGAAAGAAGCAAGAGAAGTGTGGAAAGAGGCAAGTGAGGTGCAGTAAAAAGCAAGAGCAGTGTAGAAAGAACCGACAGAAGTGCTGAAAAAGGTGCGTTGGGTGCAGAAAGAGCAATAGAAGTGCAGAGAGAGGCAACAGAGGTACAAAAAGAGCCAAGAGATGTGCTGAAACAGGCAGGAAAGGTACAGAAACAGGGAACAGGGGTGCAGAAAGGGGCAAGAGATCTGCAGAAAAAAATAACAGAGGTGCTGAAAGACGCAAGTGAGGTGCAGAAAGAGGCAAGAGATCTGCAGAAAGAAGCAACAGAAGTGCTGAAAGAGGCAAGTGAGGTGCAGAAAGAAGCAAGAGAGGTGCAGAAAGAGGCAATAGAAGTACAGAAAGAAGCAACAGAGGTGTAGAAAGAGGCAAGAGGGGTGCAGAAACAGGAGAGAGAGGTGCAGAAAGAAGCAAAAGAGGTGCTCAAGGAGGCAAGAGGGATGCATAAAGAGGCAAGAGCAGTGCAGAAAGAAACAAAAGAAGTGCATGAAGAAGCAACAGAGGTGCAGAAGGAGGCACGAGGGTTTCAGAGAGAAGGAAGAGAAGTGCAGAAAGAAGAAACAGAGGTGCTGAAAGAGGCACGAAGGGTGCAGAAAGAGGCAAGAGAAGTGCAGAAAGAAGCAATAGAGGTATATAAAGAGGCTAGAGTGGTGGATAAAGAGGGACGAGAGGTGGAAAAAGAGGCAAGAGCGTTGCACAAATAAGGAAGAGGGGTGCAGAAAGAAGCAACGGAGGTGCCAAAATAGGCAAGAGAGATGCAGAAAGAAGCAAGAGAAGTGTAGAAAGAGGCAACCGAAGTGCAGAAAGAGGCAAGAGAGGTGCAGAAACAAGCAAGAGAAGTACAGAAAGAGGCAAGAGAATTGCTGAAAGAAGCAACCGAGGTTTAGAAAGAAGCAAGAGAAGTGCAGAAAGAGGCAAGTGAGGTGAAGAAAGAAGCAGAGCAGTGCGGAAAGAACCAACAGAGGTGCAAAAAGAGGCAATAGGGGTGCAGAAAAAGGTAGGAGGGGTGCAGAAAGAGGCAAGAGAGGTAAAGAAAGAGGCAGGAGGGGTGCAGAAAGAAGGAAGAAAAGTGCAGAAAGAGGCAAGAGAATAGCTGGAAGAAGCAACAGAGGTGTAGAAAGAAGCAAGAGAAGTGCAGAAAGAGGCAAGTAAGGTGCAGAAAGAAGCAAGAGCAGTGAAGAAAGAACCAACAGAGGTTCTGAAAGAGGCATGTGAGGTGCAGAAAGAGGCAAGAGATCTGCAGAAAAAAGCAACAGAGGTGCTGAAAGAGGCAAGTGAGGTGCAGAAAGAAGCAAGAGAGGTGCAGAAAGAAGGAAGAGAAATGCAGAAAGAAGTAAAAGAGGTGCAGAAAGAGGCAAAAACAGTACAGAAAGACGCAAGAAGGGTACAGAAAAAGGCAAGAGAGGTGCAGAAAGAGGGAAGCAGGGAGTAGAAAGAGGCAAGAGGGGTACAGAAAGAAGCAAATGAGGTACAGAAAGAGGCAACAGACGTGCAGAAAGAGAGAAGAGAGGTATAGAAAGTAGAAGCGATTTGCAGAAAGAGGCAAGAGAAGTGCAGAAAAAGAAATGTGCAGAAAGAAGCAACAGAAATGCAGAAAGAGGCAAGAGAGGCACACAAGGAAGCAATAAGTAACAGGTGACCATTCTAGGTTTGCAAAGTGCCTTCCACCACACTGTAACACTTGTTATTGCATTTTTGATAACGGTTGAGCCGTTAAAGCTACAAACAAGGCTTTGTTTGTTCAATCTGCAGATTAGGGAGCAGATGATGAAGTATGTGGTTAATGCCGAAAATGTATAATTGCAAAAGTCAGTGCAGCCAAACATTTGCATAATTCCAATGGCCCTGCTCATACCTCTGACTAGGTCCACAAGTGCCCCTCAGTGATTCCTTCTTTTTTTGTCTCATTGAGTTCATAGTCTATGAAAACGAGGAAGACTAAACCTGAGGTTACCACTCCACAACACAGACTACCATTACACATAATTACTCTCCATAACACATAATCCCACTCTACATAATTCCTAATCACTAAATACCACATACTTTCTATCCACATAATTTCACTGCACAACATACCACATAATTCCACTACACACAACGTACATCCACTCCACTCCAAAACACATTAGTAAAAAACTTTTACATTTACAACGCCAATAGCTCAAACTCTTGAAAATGCGACACCTATTACATCAAAACACTTCTTTAACTAGTAGTCGCGTTTGCACAGTGGTGGAGAAAGGGTGCTGGGCCTCCAACTGGCACTCAGGAATTCCACTGAGTAGAGTTTACAGGAGGTACCAGAAGGGCTTCTTGGCCCCCAAAGTCCCTCAGGTGTAAAATGGACTTCATCCCCCATCCCGTAGTCTCCAAGGAGGCACGTTTGCAGAGTGGTGGAAAAAGAGGGCATGGCCACCGAAGATGTCTTAGGAATTCTACTGTGTGGGGCTTACTGGAGGAAACAAGAGGGGTACTTGGCCCCCAAGGACATCCTTGGGGGCCAACAACCCTTCCTATTACCTCCAGTCAGTATCACACAGCAGGATTGCTAAATTCTCATAGCAGGCCGCACCCCCTTTGCCCACCACTCTGCAAACGCGCTCTCTGGCTTGCTCTTTGATGGGGATTAAATTCCCTTCACTGCTGGGAGCCCTTAAGGGCCAACTAGCCTACCGCTTACCTCCAGGAGGACCCACACAGTGGGATTGCTGAGAGGTAGACACAGGCCTCCTGGCGCACTTGTGCTCGGGGTATGAAATCCAATTGTGTCCTGAGGTCCTCAGGACACAAGAGGACCTCATCGCCCCACGAGCAGTGAGCCAAGAGGAGTGTTTGCAGAGTAGTGTAAAAAGGGGGATGGCCTTGGACCACCTCTCTGCAATCCAGCTGTGTGGCGCTTACTGGAGGTACCTGGTGGGCTAGTTGGCCACCAGGGACCCTGAGTATTCAAGGGGACTTAAATCCCCAACTTAGAACGCGCCAGGGGGTGCGTTTGCAGAGTCATGCAGGGAGAGGCCGGGGCCTCCGGCAAATTGCCGGTCTGTTTTTTCATTTATTTATATTTGTTATTTTATAGGAGGTTGGCTGCGAGCCCCCCTTCCCTGGGCTACTTTGGCCCGGGGACCCCATACCCCAGGGCCTGGTCAGCCTTTTTTTAAATATTCTTTTGTGAGGGGGACCACGTGGCCCCCCTCCTCAGGCCAATTATGGCCCCGGGACCCCATCCCCCGGGGCCTACCTTTCTGTTTTTTTTCTTTCTTATTTTTATTAAAGGGGAGGGGAGCATGTGGCCCCCCTCCCGGACCACTTCTGGCCTTGGGACCCTATCCCCAGGGCCAGCCCTTAGCGTTGGGGACCGTGGGGGGGCCTCAATGCCCCCACAGTCCCAGCCAGCTCCCCGACTCCTGCGGGATCCGGCATTGCTTTTGCACAAAGGAAGCCGCTGACATGCAGGTCCCTTTGTGCAAAAGCAATCTGCTTTACTTTTTGGAAGCTCCCACCCTGCCATAGCAAAGAGCAATGTCGCGGAGTGGGTACCTTGGGACATTGCAGGATCCAGCCCTGGGGAGTGGCAGTTCCTAGGGCCATAAAGGGCTTCACAAGGGGGCCCTCCAACATGTAAATAGCCCCACAACAGACCTCCGTATTTACATATTCGATGCCCCGGGGAGATGGTGATCCCTGGGGCAGTGTGGGTGGGCTCAAGCCCCCTACACTAATTATTACTTATAGCCCCGGAGAGGTGGTGGTCCCCAGGGTATGGGGGGACTGCGAGGTGCCACACCCAATTTTAATAAAGCCCCTGGGAGGTGGCAGTTCCCAGGGTTTGGGGGCCTACGAGGCCCCCGCCCCTTATTTAATTAAAGTCCCGGGCAGGTGGCGATCCCCGGGGTGAGGGGGACTGCGTGCCCCCTGTGCATAAATTATAAAGCCCCGGTGAGGTGGCGGACCCCAGGGCTGGCCCCCACACCATAATTTACAATTGCCCCGGGATCTCGCCCACCCAGGGGCTTTTTGGCAAATGAAGCGCGGGATACCACGCTTTGTTTTTTTTTACAATTTTGCTGGATTCGCGCACCCAGCGCAAATTCAGCTGAAATTATTTTAAAACATGGTTTTTTTGGGCCCCCTGAGCAGGCCTAGGGGTTAAGGGTGTTTCTACCCTGCCCTTTGTCTTGTTTTTTTACTTTTTTAAAACCTTTTTCTTGTGATTTGGTTACCAAGTCACAAGATGGCGGCCAACGCTTCCTGTATTGGAGTGTTGGCAGCCAATTAGAATGAAGCTCGTGCTTGAGAGGAGTTGCGACTCCTCCTCGTGCTCAGATATAAAAATTTCGTGGTGATTAATTTAGGGGAAACAAAAGAAAAATGAGGGTCCCAAAACATGTTTCTCCACCAATGCGTTTTCCATAGACTTTTTAAACAAATGTAACGACAAACTGGCTAAATGGATTTACAAGAAATTGAGCAGAAAAATAGATTGTGGCTTAGAAGGGCTCCTTTTTAGATATCGGGTAGACGCCATATACACTGTTTCTAAGAGGCATGTTGTTCTTAATCTTTAGGCTTCAGTCCACCCATTTGCTCATTCCATCATCTGTCTCACATTCTTTGCCACTGTTTGTCCCTAGCATGCATGGTCATGCCTCTTCTTCTGTTTAGCCCTCCCAATAGAGCATGAACCAATTACTTGTCATCAACTGCTCCTGTTTTTACGACCATTTTAGGACCTACTTTTTTCTTTTCTTTTCAGAACTCTACACAGTACTGGTATAAGAGAACGGTCCAGAGATCCTGGGTCTGGATATGAATCCCTAGAGTTTTAGAGGAGTTTTGCTCAAGGCTCTGGACCTTTTCAGCCTCAAAAGGAACAAGTGAGGAGAAGGTTGTGAGCATGTGTTCCTCCTTTTCGAATACATATATACACACCCGTCAGTAGGTTAATTCCTTTTTTCAAGGTAGCACAGTACAAGTAGGTTGGAGTGAAAGTAGTTCTTTTATTTTTCGCTTAATTGGGTCCATTTCACTCATTATCGCCTCCATGCCCTGTCCACAAATCTCCCCATCACTGCTTTTCTCTTGTTGCAGGGATTCTGCTTTTGCACAGAACTATGCGCAGGAGACCAGGACCTCAGAGAATTGTGGTGTACCAGAAAATCCTCCTCAGAACCCAGAACCCCTTATCCAACTAGCTTAGTATCTCATTCGTTAACCTAGATCTAGCTAGGTGGTCCCAATGTATAGACAAACCAGAACAAGCGACTTAGATATTTCTCAGGAGTGGTGGGAATCTGAAATACCTGTTCGTACTTATTTATTAGTCCACAACGTAATAATACAGACACGGTAAAGTTTAAAGAGTTTATTTTATAAACCTCGCGTCCTAAGATGCAGTACTTTGGCTAACACTAGCAGACTAACAATACAGATCAGAATCATGAGCATTATTACAATACCATATATAATGAAAGGAGCAATCATACTATTAATGACAGTGGTATATGGCCACACTCCTTTCACTATAATCTAATACATTAATATTATTAGACTATTACAAGGTCTCTTAGGCTAACAGGGGGGACCCCATACCGTATAGATCAGCTTAGTAGAATCACATCAAAGGATCAGCTCTCACAGCATGCATCAGCTCTTCTTGTTCGAATGAATGTAAAACCAAACTGTTCTGCAATATTAAAGACGCTCGTCCTTCAAACATTGGCAGCTGTATGCATGATATGTCTAACAAGTGTCTACGATCAATCTAAACACAACACTCTGTACCTTCTAGTGACCCAGACGCGTTCTTTGCATGATGTACAGACCAAGGGCACATTTCACGGTTAAGAATGTATAACAACCGTTTGTTGTTCTGTAGGGCAAAGACGAGTCAGCATTTTACAAAATGAATAACACATAACAACAGTGTTGTGTGCAGCGCAGCAGAAACAACAAGCTTGCTTGTTAACTATGATCTCTGTTATGCTAACTTAGTGTTGTAAATAGGGCGTGGCTTAGTCCATCTCACACCTCCCCATGATCGGAGCACTAACCAATAGGGATACATTTAGCAAGAACGCAGAGTTCAAGTGATTTAGAACGGACTCAAGGGCATATAAGGTAAGTGTAAAGTCCGAGAATAAAAAAATGTTCGTTTAAAAAATGAAAAAATGATGTGATAAAAGGGAAGCAAAAGTTTCGTAGAAATTTAACAATTCTGGATGCAAGCTGCATTGACAATGTCAATCAGTCAATCCATGAAGGTATATGCACCGTAAGTTGCGACTGCTTCTAAGAGGAAATCATTGGAGCGTCCCGCAAAAGTATCAGCCATCCAGTTGAGCAAGTGAAAGGAACATACATGTTCGTCAATTATCGGAGCATTCAGCACCATGATAGGACAACTGTCAGTCTCCTCAATATAACTCCTTTCAAGGAAATCAATAGCTGCCTCTCCGATATCCCAGTTTCCACGGACTCCGTGTGCCGCACCCAAAGCCATAAACGTGACACCAGAACAGTCGAATTCATGAGCCACTAAGGGACACATTAGTTCATCAAAATCTGGGTCCGGCGACGCCAAGTTTGACAGGCACAAATCCAGAGCCCATTGGAAGGGACAGTCTAGGCAATGAAAAACAGGTTGCACACACGTAAAAAAGGGAAACCGGAAAGACAACCCATACTTGACGCTTAATACCGCCAGCGGTAATGTGCCGTAGAAATCAAGCATCCGGCTACGAAGATGTAGCAAGCGCAGCATGCTGTCTTGCAGCTCCCGATGTGCAGCCATAGCGAAGAGCGAAAATCAACAAGAGGATCCCAGCCACCAAAGCGAGGAGCAAGGGGAACCCTCCGAAGACACTCGAAAAAATAGAATGTAAAAATGCGAGGATCACACCAAAAACAGTCTGGAAAGATGTCACGAGGCCGGAGCCCACAATTTAAAAAAAATGTACAAGGCCAGTCGTAGACGAAGCATTAAAGATAGTTTGAATCAAAGTTCCAAAATGGAGGGGGAGGTCAGTATTCAAAAGAGCTTGTACCTCAGTGCGTGTGTTTGCAACATTAAGAAGAAATGTTTCACGGGATGAAGTGAACGCAACCTCTTTTTTAGACAAAAGAGCCCTTATTCTGCTCATCCTATTGAACTCTGCGTTCAAGGTTGGAATCGCTGGCCAGATGGATATATCGAGTCGGCCTTGCGGGGGTGGGAAAAGGACGTTATTACAGCAAACTACTTTTTGTGAAACAGTCACTATGTAAGGAATACCCACTAGCATCCCACAGCAAGCTTCACTATTTAAAAGCAAATAACTACCATTGGCAAGCAGCTTAAAAGAAGACGGTATAACTGGCATTGGAATCCCCTTTAGGACACAAGCTAAATTAGGAGCGTGTATATTGCAAGCGCCATGTAATTGTATATGTCTGCAGACAACAGAGTGATCAGGAGCGGAAGTGCATTCTTCACCTTTTAAGTAAACTTCCTTGCCATCCCTCACGCATCTGTAAGTGAACGGAAGTGACCAAACTTCATGCAGAAACGCATCACCAAGTTGTTCATATCTGCCGATAGCATAGTGTTTCATGCACAAACTAAACTTGAACAAACTGAACGGTAAAGTTACTAATCCGTGTACTAACCACACGGCTGAATTTAACTCAGCAACAGAAAAAGGTAAAGGTTCTAATTTTTCAATGTGTAGCAATGCATAAGTAGCATCTTTCATGGACATGAACTGTTGTTTGTCAGTCAAATTAAACGGAAAGAACAACGATGAAATATTCATGTAATCCCAAGGTACTTTCCCTGCCTTTAACGTTTGCAATGTCCATGCAAACTGCATAATTGAACGCAATTGATTTTGACCATGATACAAAACAGATACATCATCTTGCACAATGTCTACAACAGAAGAAACAATATTATCTAATGAATAAATTCTTGAAGACAACGTATTAATACTATTATCTATCACAGCCAATACTTTTTCCATATTGGCCTGGTCAATAGCACGTAGTCTAGAAGCAGCCTCAATTTGTGACAACTTCCAAACTTCATTGTAAATAGCATAAGCCCATCGTTTAGATCTACCATTAACAGGACCCTTAATGAAATCATTCAAATCTATTTTTTCATTCAAACGTGACAAATGAAGTTTAACTGAAGTTAAGGTGGAATGTTGCAGCCATGACTGACATAACTTACCTACAGAGTAGGTAGTCACCGTGTGTGAAGATGTGAAACGAAGGTCAACCCTAAGTTGTGTATACCCCGGGGTCAAATCCAGAAACCGACGTTGACAGGAATCTGAGCTTGTTTGCCATACTAGCCAACCCTCAGGATTCAATGTTGAAATATTGAAGATGCCATTGGAAACAAGCGACTGCAACCCAGTAAGGGACAGATCTGAGTGATTTTCCCAACCAGGATATGCGCCCAGATCAGGGATCGAGGGGGAAATTAATTTTTTAGATATAGCCAATCCAAAACAGGTTGTCTGAAAAATAGATGAATTTAAAAATAAAATATGGTTAGGGATAAGACAGGCACGATGTAAAGCTTCTGTTCCTTGTACCTGCCACGGTTTAGTTCCCCAAACTGATTTAAGATCGATAGTAGCTTTCCATACGTCATAGCCTCCAATAGCCAATTCCTCCATAAAGGATTTGGAATATAATAATTTTGTGTGTGTCAGTCTGACTTTAGAAGAGGGTTCTCCCGCCACCTTAAAGTAAAAAGACTCAGGGTTTGACACACTAAAATCCGAAAAATATGTGAATTTTTTCAATAAAGTGGCCGAGCTGCCAGGCATAGGGACAGGACAATGTTCCCATTGGGTGTAATTAACAAAATTTCTGAAAGTATTTGCTCTGTGTAGGAAATGTGTGCCATAATGTTGAAAACAATACTGCTCCTCATAGTTTGCAGTATTTAAATACAGATCTTCAGCATCAAATGCAGCATAATATTTTAAATCAGAAAACAGTGCTTCTATTGCTTGTACATCCCAATCATCTGAGCGGATGTTTTGTTAAACTACATCACCCATAGAAACACGAAAAACAGTTGGCACATTAATAACTTCGGTGGGACCATGAATTTGAAAGTTCACCGCATCCCAAGCAATCCCATCACGTACAGGCCAGGCGGTGATGTTCACAAACATCTGGTCTCTTTTCATGATGTGTGATGAGGAATGGGGGGCCAAAGTTCCATCAATTAATTGAATTGTAGAACGTTCTTTCAGGTAGTGTCCATTGATAAGTCTAAAAAACACTACCACAAAGCCAATAGTCATGAATAAAAAAATACAAATCAGCACCAACCAGATGTAAGTCCAAGGTGCAACCAAAAAATGTCTCTTGAACCAGGCAAACAATATAGAGATTTTGGAAGGGACAGTGGAAGTCAATGATTCAGTTTCAAAGGAAGACTGGGACTGGGCCAGTGTTGTTGTATTTAAAAGGGGCAAAGCGATTTCTGTAGGATAAGCATATTCAGGATCAGCAGACAAACCACCAGCATTAGGCGGCAGATCAGTAACTGTAATCATCTCAATGGAAACTTCAGGTACGATGACAGAGGGTGGCACCACAACAAAGTTTCTCAGCATCGAAGGGCAGGAAACCGAAGGTGTCATACTATGGAGAATCGGCCACCCTGTGTAGCTTGACATTTTCAATTGAAATGTACCTTTTTTCTTTGCGACCAGGAAGTGGTGGTAAAACAACCGTACGTGTACCCAATACTCCAAGCACTGGGACTAGTGCACGATAAGAGGGGCCAAACTCCTTCTTGTTCTCCACCTTCTCACGGACCAGATCACCAACTCGAGGCAGCCAGCTGACCACCGGAATCAGGAGCGCTTCTTCTGATGCAGAGGGCACGTGTTCTTTTGCCAGAGTGTCTCTTGCTTCTTGTAGATTCTGCAATACAGCACAGTGGTCATCGAGGTCAAAAGGGGCGGCAGCCGCCGCCATGTCTAGACCATCAAGGTCCAGAACAAACATTCTCACTCCAAAGAGCATCATGTAAGGGGTCCTCCCACCCAGAGACCTTCTAGGGAGATTATTAAGTGCACGTTGGACGTCATACAAGTGGGCAAGCCAGTTCCGGCCTGTACCTAACACCTTGGCTGTCAACGATTGCTTTAGGTCACGGTTCATCCGTTCCACAACACTATTGCCCTCATGCCGGTATGGAGACGAAAATTTGACTTGGACCCCCAAACTTCTCATAGCCTCTTTGTAAGCCTTAGAGGCGAATGCCGGGCCCTGATCAGAGTGAAGGGTACCACACGCAAAACTCCCTATAAAGACACGCAATGCTTTGATGACAGTCCTGGCATCAGCACTCCTTTGTGGCCACACCCACAGAAAACGTGTGCACGAATCCACTGCAACCAAGATGTACTTGTACGCAGTATCAGAGGTAAAAGGACCACAGTGATCTAAATAAACCCACGCTAGTGGTTGATTAGATATATGCAGCTGCGTTGGAGGTGGACGCGCAACAGAAGAAGGTTTGATCTGCCGGCAAATGTCACAATTAAGTACATAAGCCCGCACTTGTTTATACAACCCGACGCAACACCTTCGTGAGCAGCTGTTATCAGATTTGGTCTGCAGTCCGTGTTGGGGATTAATCTATCACCAACGTCGTTAATCCTCACTAATGGGACGTTATCAGGACTTAAGTGATAATGGTATCGAGAAGGGAAACCTCTAGGGAAGTTTTTCCCTGTCTCTGTTGCCGCAATAGCTGCTAAGATGTCTGCATCTATCTTTGATTTTGATCTTGTAACTGCTGCTACTAAATATGTTGCCACTGCTGTTTTAGCTGCCTCGTCAGCCAAACTGTTACCGACAGCATGGACACCAACTCGTTGGTGACCAAGAGTGTGAAGTACATCCACAAGTGGCAAACTCCCTTTGAGTTCTGACACTCGAGCCCAAATTGTCTTATGCTTTACTGAGCAACCTTTGGAGTCACGAAAACCATTCATAATCCAAAAAAGTATATTGTCGTTGTAAGATTGAACACAGTAGTAAGAGTCACTCACTATAAGAGTAGTGACTCTGTGATCAGCAAACTCAAGTGCAAGCACCAGAGCACGTAGCTCCGCCAGTTGCGCGGTACAATCACCCAATGACTGCGTATGCACTGCATCAGATTTGAACTCTCCATTCACGAAAGTACCGACTACAATTGCGCAAGCCGCTGAATAAGCGTGCCTTGATCCAGTTGCGGGTTGCGCTGACCCGTCAGTGTATATGACACAATGGTATTCCTCGATAGGGCGCAATGACTGTGGAGCTGGATGAACGAATTCATACTCCAAACTCTCTTGAGTCTGCAACGCTGCGTCAAAGATGTATTCGATGTCAGGCGAAGCTAAGGAGGTCACCCATTGTATCCACCTTGGATGCAAAGCCTTAGAATTTGGTACACTAGCCTTAGTGACTGCTTCAAGAGCAGGAAACGGTGTTACTACCAGCATGCGTTTTCCTTGTGATAGCGCTCGTTCTTTCAGGATCGCCATCTGAACCGCTGTCAAGACTTTTTCAACAGTGGAAAACCGCAGCTCAGCCGAAGTGTACAGATGAGATTTGTAAGCAATGGGGACTGTGTCACCCTCATTGAACGTTAAGTACGTGAAACCTTCTGCGCCTGGAACAATTCTGATGACCAGGTTGGTGTGGTTGTCACGAGTTTTTAGATATTTCGCTGTAAGAAGATCAGTTTGCAAAGTATACAATGCCAATGAGTGCTCTGGCAGCCAGCAAGATCTGGTATAAGTTGGTTGTATCAAGGCATAAAGTGTCTTGATACGCTGGGCATAATCAGGAATGTAGGATCGACCGAAATTCAGAAAACCCAGCAAGGATTGAAGTTTTTTCAGTGTCGTAGGGATACGAAGGTTTGCGCATTTCTCAAGGAACTGCGGTGCCAAGCCTCGACCTTCATTATTGAGTTTGTACCCCAAGAACAACACTGTAAATTCAGCAATGTGCGACTTCTTAAAGTTAAACTTGTAACCGAAGTCTGCAAACATAGTCACTATGTTATCCACACGAGCAAGGTGTGGAAGCAACTCGTCGTCTGTCAGATAGATGTCATCGACATACGAGTATGCTTCCGGGTCTACCATCTCTAAGAGAGAGACCACGCGAGCGGCAAAAACTCCAGGGCTGTTTTTATAGCCCATCGGGAGCCTCTTGAACAATTTTTGTTTGCCACCCGATGTGAATGCTGTCCACTCATAACTAAGGGGGGCCAGATTATGGCAATAAAAGCCATTGGATAAGTCGAGCATAGTTTTGAAACGTTTTCTCACAAGACTATCTACGAGAGCCGAACTATGAGTATTCTGTACCGCACACGTCCGGCAATGTGAGTTTAAATGCCGGTAATCCAAAACTAGGCGGTACGATCCATCAGGCTTCGTTACAGTGAATAAAGGATTATTCATGGGTGACACACATGTCTCAATTACTCCCTGATAATCCAATTGTTCAAGGATTGACGCGACGTGAGGTCTAGCCTCGCGACGCATGGGATATTGGGGTTGAGGCTGGGGATCAGATCGCAATGGAATCTCATGATTGGAGAACATTTATCCCAGCCAACCTGATTACGATATAACGCAGGCGCAAGCACCTGCGCCCACTCCCCGGCCAACCTAGTAGACTCCTCCGTGGGCACTACGTGCCCAAAGGAAGGAAGTATAACTTCCTCTCCCCTAGGGGCGTCTAAAATGAAAGCCGGAGGCCAATCTTTCTCCGCCAAAAGAATATCATATGTGGTGGTAAGATTATCCCAAAAAAACGCTTTAATTTTGCGTTGTATGTCACCCTCAATATTAAGGACTATTTCAAATAATCTTTCTGGGGGGGCTACGCGAGTATCAGCAGTTTCGACTGTCACATAAATGTCAGTTGCTGTCGCCTCCAGAAATGGACGCAATGCTTCCCGCACTACTGTAACTTCCGCCATGCTGTCTAGCAGCGTTAGTGCCCATGTCAGGTTCCGAAGCTGTGTCCTGACCATCTGAGGCATATCTCACTGAGATAGCAGCAACTTTCTTTTTCTGAAACGGTGGACGTGGTCTGGCAGCGTCTTCCTGCTTGCCTTTACCGTCAGTCTGGCGGGGCTGGTCACGACCCTGAGTGCCCCGTCCTCTTCCACGCTCTCCACCACCAGAGTGCGAAGTCGATGTTTCCTGTGAAGAACGAGGAGAGCGTTGTTCAGAAACCTGAAACCTATCAGGTGACTTAATACGAGTACGATCGCGCAAATCATAAGTGCATTCACTATACGACTGAACTGGTGAGGCAGGACGAGAAACCTGTTTCTGTTGCTGCTTCTCTTGTTTTTTGGCTCACCAACTTTGTTTAGGAAAGTTGGGCTTTTCGTCTTTTGTAGACGAACTCACCTTAGTTTGTTGTACTACATCAGGAATTTTGATGGTGGGCTTTACACCTAAGGCACTATGTCCAACCATCCTGTAGGCTTTCGCAATAATTTTTGCGAATTGCCGAGGCTTGTCTTCATCAGCCAGAAGCTTCAGCATATAGCCAACTTGGAACTGCATGGCATCTCCTTTGAGGTTGCCCATTACCATGGAACAAACCACATCGAAACTGTCGACAAGCCTCATTCCCAACTCAATAGCTGCCTCCGCACCATGACTTTCTTGAACTTTCTTGATAACGGAGGGTAGTACAGCCATAGACGGAGTGCCGTAGCACTTCGAATATGTCGCCGCAAAGATCTTGCCCCAATTGTCACAATCAACAAGCTCAGGGACCAGGTCTTTGGGCAAAGTAATGGTGAGTATCCTGTGTTTATCCACAGGTGTAGTGTTTGGAAACACGGCTTCTAATTGATCAAATTTTTCTGCAAGCCAGTAAGGAAATTCATCCTTACTGAGGGGGCGCTTGCCGACAACCGCGTTAACCATAACAGGGCTTATCACCACCGCGTGATGGTGATCCGCCCCGTGTCCAGCAACCGCAGGTGCTCCCACCTGAACAGTGCGTGACACATACTGCACTAAAGCCCTATGGACCGTAATCAGGGCTGTGTGTAGTGTACGTAAATCACCCACTCCCACCGTCAGGTAGCGTGGATGTGGAGTATATCCGGCCAGTACCGGCCATGTAGCTCCCGCAATTGATAACGTGCCCATTCTCGCCGGTACGACCTCATGGGGGAGGGCGCCATTAAACCAAATTGTATGCTGCCAGGCAGTAATAGGAATTTCCAGAGTCCGATATGGGGCATAAGTCGCAGGTACAGCCGAGGCTGTATATTCGTGGAACAAATTATCGTCTGCATCCACCCCGCAAAGGTCACCCATGAGTAAAACAACTCATATGGGTAGGTGGTATCAGCACTGACCACAAAAACTATGGACATCCCGTCATCAGGTACCCCATACGCCCTCAGATGAGTGCGCAGAGGAACCCGACTATGAGCGGGAATATTAACCGCCATAAGGACTCCTGAAAGAATAACAACGATCTACTCAGTAGCACTTGGGCTCAAAAATTATAACCTTTTTAATTTTCAAGCTTGATAGAACCTTTAGTCTAAACCTAGGTAGGTTAAACCGTCACCCAAGTTTTCCGGAAACGAGAGCGAGGGTTGTTGTGGACTAAAATCAGCACTACTAAAGCGTCTCAGACGTTAAGACCAAACGTTAGGTGCGCCATGTTGCAGGGATTCTGCTTTTGCACAGAACTATGCGCAGGAGACCAGGACCTCAGAGAATTGTGGTGTACCAGAAAATCCTCCTCAGAACCCAGAACCCCTTATCCGACTAGCTTAGTATCTCATTCGTTAACCTAGATCTAGCTAGGTGGTCCCAATGTATAGACAAACCAGAACAAGCGACTTAGATATTTCTCAGGAGTGGTGTGAATCTGAAATACCTGTTCGTACTTATTTATTTGTCCACAACGTAATAATACGGACACGGTAAAGTTTAAAGAGTTTATTTTATAAACCTCGCGTCCTAAGATGCAGTACTTTGGCTAACACTAGCAGACTAACAATACAGATCAGAATCATGAGCATTATTACAATACCATATATAATGAAAGGAGCAATCATACTATTAATGACAGTGGTATATGGCCACACTCCTTTCACTATAATCTAATACATTATTATTATTAGACTATTAGAAGGTCTCTTAGGCTAACAGGGGGGACCCCATACCGTATAGATCAGCTTAGTAGAATCACATCAAAGGATCAGCTCTCACAGCATGCATCAGCTCTTCTTGTTCGAATGAATGTAAAACCAAACTGTTCTGCAATATTAAAGATGCTCATCCTTCAAACATTGGCAGCTGTATACATGATATGTCTAACAAGTGTCTACGATCAATCTAAACACAACACTCTGTACCTTCTAGTGACCCAGACGCGTTCTTTGCATGATGTACAGACCAAGGGCACATTTCACGGTTAAGAATGTATAACAACCGTTTGTTGTTCTGTAGGGCAAAGACGAGTCAGCATTTTACAAAATGAATAACACATAACAACAATGTCGTGTGCAGCGCAGCAGAAACAACAAGCTTGCTTGTTAACTATGATCTCGGTTATGCTAACTTAGTGTTGTAAATAGGGCGTGGCTTAGTCCATCTCACACTCTTTGTTGCTGCTTTCCGTTTCTCCCACCTCCTTCTTTTGGTCTCTGCTTACTCGCTTGCACCTCCCAGTGCTTGCCCCTTCCACAAATCACCCCCCCACCCCTGACCCTGTCACTGCTTTAAACCCTCATTGTAGTCTGTTTTGTCTAGTGAGTGGTGGTGTTCTGCCTTTTAATGTCCTTTTAGTGTATAGCTGACGTGCTGATTGGAGCATGTGTAGTCTCAGGAAATTCAGAACTCAAGTGAATCAGGTATGCATTATCGTAGGGCATGTCAGAGATTCTAAACTACCTGAGTCTTTTGCTGTAATTGCATAGCTATGTTTTTCCTGTGTGAAATGATTGAACCGTTCGTGCCTCACATTGTTGCTTCTCATTTCATTGGGTGGGACTCTATTTCTTCAATTTTCTCCCATCAGGACACTTTCTTATTTTTTCCTCATTCACCAATTAAGTGTATCCATGTACCAATTAAGGGTGGGCGACAATTTCCGTTCCGCTCGCGAGGGAACGGAAATATGCAGGGCAGGATTCATTCTGGCACGATGCTCCTGGAAGCGCAAACAGATTTAAAGCAGGTGCCTGAGTTGAAGGTCACTTTCAGTAACGCATTAATCAGCACAAAAGATTTGTGAGCACGGTGGAGGCAATGCAGGTGTGCTTTCTCCCCATATCTACCGTCAGTAATTTGCTGTAATCATTGATGGAGGTCTGTGCATCCATGGGTTTCTCGAGCGCAATCCCCGTGTAGTTCCTGACACCAGGAGGTTCTTTCTCCTCATCTGCTGCTCTGGTCGGTCTCTGACCCTTTATAAACAAGAGGTATGTGAACTGCATAGAAGCCCCGCCCCACACACTGGTGGTGTGCAACGTCTTCCCGCCCTTTTCCCACTATGATGGACAGCTCACTCGAGGGACCCCGGCGCCCATCGGCGCGGTGGCAAAGTTACAGACACACATGATCGTTGGAGACAACTCTTCTGGCCCTTTACGCAGCTGTAGTGTAGGAAAAGCACTATACATTTACCCAACGAGGTAGCACTTACTGATTAGCCAGTAGAAAGTACCCCAGTTGAGTAGAGGTGTTGCACAAAACGGTGGCATCTTCTTGGATAAATATGCAGGGCAGGATTCATTCTGGCACGATGCTCCTGTCACAAAAATTAAACCTCAACAGGAAGCACTTACAGATATAAATAAAGCAGGTGCCCGAGTTGAAGGTCAAATTCAGTAACGCATTAATCAGCACAAAATCTCCGCAATCACGCGAAATTTCGCGTGATCGTGGAGAGCTTTTGCCGTTTCGCGATATTTTGCAAAAGGCACTTTCGCAAATTCTGCCCACCCTTAGTACCAATGTTGCTTAACTTAAATTCTCTTTAAAGGAGCTACTCTGAGTCTTGATGTCATCAAGGTCTACCTGCACCTCACTGTTGATGGCAAAAGTAGTCCTTTTAATGTGGTTGCTGATGCAAGGTATTTTCTCATGTTTACTACTGTAAACCAGCTTAACACTGTGATTCTTTCAATTTTTGTGTGCAGTTTTATATAGCGCCAACACCACCCGAAGGTAGTGGAGTGCTTTACATTAGCACCAGTTCCTTTAAACAAGGACACATTCATTTTTGTAGGCACAGGGAGATTAAGTGATTTGCCCCTAATCAAGGATGTTAAGCAGATTGCAAAACTTGAATCGGTTTCCTCGTTCCATAGTCGGCAGCCTGGCCTTTAAGCCACATTATCTCCCAAGAGGACGCCACATCGTCTCCCTAGCCCCGGTCTCGCTGAACTCCACTGCACAGATCCCCTCCTCCCCCGACTCTGTTTTTCACACCACCCAAATGTATTGGAACTCTTTACATTAGCACCAGTTACTTTTAACGAGGACACCGTAAACGTAGGCAAATCACTTAATCTCCCTGTGGCAGCCCACATTTGCTGTTGGCTGCCCGTCTATCTCCTGCACGTCACTGCTTTCCCCGCTGAACTCAGTTGCACAGATCCCCTCCTCCCTGACTCTGCTTTTCACATTTTGTTTGTGAATTTAAATAGCGCTCACACCTCCAATGTATTGGAGCGCTTTACTTTAGCACCAGTTACTTTTTTTTGTGCAGTTTTATATAGCGCCAACACACAACCACAGGTATTGGAGTGCTTAACATTAGCACCAGTTACCTTACACAAGGACACATTAATTTTTGAAGGCAGAATGAGATTAAGTGATGTGCCCAAAATCAAGGATGGTAAGCAAACTCTGAAACTCAAACCCAGTTTACCAGCTCCATAGTTGGCAACTCTTTCCCTTACGCAACATCCTTTTCCCGAAAGGATGCCATAGAATCTCCCTTGCCTCAGTCTCAGTTCCATATTTTATTATTATGAATAAATCGCTTATTCTCCCTGTTTCTAATACAACAAGCATTGGCAAAGCCAATAGGTTTTGTCTGGGCAAAATCTATTGTTTTTAAGTCTCGGCTGCTAGACAGCACATGCACTGTCTCGAAGAGACATGTTGTGTTCTATCTGTAGGCTCACAGGCTGCCAGTCTTCTACCATTGGTAAACTTCTGTGTCACTTTAATTTTCTTTGATGCCATTCATCAGAAGTAATTGTGTTTTCAGTCGGACTCCCTTGTACACATATACACATACTACTAAATTGCATGCATGTGTACATAAACAAATGCAATTTTAATAAGTTGTTAAAACAAAAACAGCACTTGTTTACTTTTTTTGCCTGATCCAATGGTATTAAAGCAGTCACTCCGTACACCGTCTTGCCATAGCGCGAACATGAGACAATGGTATTGGAATGCTTTAAGTGCACACCAGTTACATTCCACAATGACACATTCATTTTTGTCACTTATCCCGCTTCAATTAAGGTATTCTTTTTACCCTTTCATTGTTGCTTCCTCCGCCCTCTTCCTTTGTTGATTGGCCATTTCCCAAACTTTTCTTGCTTCTGTGCTTGACTCATTGGCCCACCACCTTCCTTTTCGCTGCTGCTTTTATTTTGTTGTATGATCCAATGGTATTTGAGCACTCATTCCATCCTCCATCTTGCCATAGTCTCTCTTGTAGTAAAAAGCATGCCCTTGTACATAAACAAACGCATTTCTTAACCCCTTGCATGCCCGCCCCTTTCCCCGCCCAGTGCCGCGCCTTCCATTAGCGGGCGGAGTTCATGACGAGCTGGACTCGTCATGGGCACAGCGCCACCGCAGCCCATGACGAGTCCAGCTCGTCATGGGCACTGAAGGGGTTAAAAAGCTGTTAAAACATGAAAAGCACTTGTTTACATTTTTGCACGATCTGATGGAATTGGAGTGCTTGTTCCGTCCTCCCTCTTGAAATAGTGCTAACACTAGACATTCGTATTGGAGCACATTAAGTGCTAACCAGTTACATTACACAATGACACATTCATTGTTATAGGAAGGTGGAAGAGTAAGTGATTTGCTCAGAATCACAAACTGGTCAG
Source organism: Triturus cristatus (assembly GCF_964204655.1). Lineage (NCBI taxonomy): Eukaryota > Metazoa > Chordata > Amphibia > Caudata > Salamandridae > Triturus > Triturus cristatus. The sequence continues at coordinate 509,908,350 of NC_140588.1, forward strand.
TCGACCCCAAGATTTAAACCTGGTTCCTGGGTTCCCCTGTCAGCATCTTTGGCCCTTACGCCACACCCCTGCTTCACTTTGAAGCTCCTCAACTGGTTCTGACTATCATTTCCACATTTGTTCAGCCAGACACTGTCAACACCAACCGAGCATTGGCAAAGTAAATACATTTCAGCAATGCCCGAGCTATTGGCCGTGTCAATGTGAATGTCTTTCCGCCATGTTGTCTAGTAGCACATGTGCTGTTTAGAGTGGCTAAAAGTCACAGAAAAAAGCAATGTGATGCAGCCAGTGCAGGCCATGTCATAGCGCTTTTTTGTGTTGGGGGCAGGCCAATAAACTCAACAATGGGGTGAAGAGACGCAACGTCAGCTCAATATTCCCATGCTTCTAGGCTTTCAGCGACTTTCAGCTATGCTGAACAGCAGATGTGCTGGTAGACAACATGTCTAAAAGACATTTACATTTACAAGGCCAATATCGGGCACTACTGAGACCTATTGGCTTTGCCAATGCTTGTTGTTATTTGATTTGTGTTTGTTTAGTTATTTTTAAGTGATAACAGACAAAAACGTAGGAATATTTTGGGCCACACTATACCGGGGTACCTTTGCGGTATACCGTGGGGCATGGCGATGGCGAAACACAATATCATTGGTTAATAAAAGCCCTTGCATGAGAAAGAGGCAGCCATAATGTTTAGGCCACACTTTGTCTTTTTTATGTGTTAAACATAAAATATACCTTATAACAAGAATTAATACCATAATAAACAACATTATATGATTAGACACAAATTTTAAAGAAGAACATACAATTTCAATAAAAAAGTTTAAGATTAGTTATAGTAATCAATTTCAACTACACAAACCTTATAAATTCAAAAGTTTTAGTTCTAACTTAAAGTTATTATTTGCGCTCCACCCCAAAAATTACTACAACTCATGCAGCTCTGTACAGAGTGTTGTCAAGTCAATGTACAGACTAAATAACTATAGCTCGGACTTCCCCATGCTCTGCTAATATCCTTTCATATTGTATCAAATATACAATGTTAAATCGTGGGTTTCGTATCATCACTCATGCCAGCTAAAATCACATAATTTATGAGTAGACTGTGCATTGTGAGGGCGTGAGACACCACAGGGTAGTTATAGTTAGAACCACGTTTATAGAGGAAATGTTTTTTTTGTGCTGCTATTAACTTTGGTGCCATTTTACTACTGTCCATGACACTTTAAAGAAAAAGTGCTGCTTTTTGCCTAGTTTGTGTATGGAAGTTTTGAGGTGACCTATCAAGTCAGAGGTGAGAAAAAGGAGGGATCCAATCCATTTTTTTTTCCCTAGTAACTTTGGATGCAGCTACAACCTACACGGCTGAATGCATTTACATCATATTTGGCAGAAAGCTAGATCTTGGTCCAGAAAGAGTGCTTTTTGTTATTTGGTGTGAATCTGTGCAGTATTTTTGAGCAATGAATGCAAAAAAACAGTGTACAGATCATGTTGTGACGGATCCGCAGACTAGACAGATCAAAGGCAGAGATCTGATTGGCTGCCACCACATCAACTAGAATGTAGCGGAAGCCATCTTATAACTTGGAAATCAGTCCTGAGTCCTTAAAAAAAAATTAAAAATGGACATAAGGGGCAGGGTAGGGATATACCGAACCCCTACGCCTGGTAGACGGTTCCCAGAGGCCTCTTGTGGCTTGGGGAGATGAGCCACGTGCTCCCCCTTTTACAAATATCTTTTGGCCCCAGGGGATGGGGACCTCGGTGACTGAAGTGGCTTGGGATGAAGGGCCATGCCCCCTCCCTTTAAAGAAGAAAAGGTTTCAGGAGACTGGGTCTTTGGAAGGGGGCTGCCCTAATAGGTTGGACACAGGGCCTGGCCCTCACCATGCACTACTTATTACCTCACATATTAAATCAATCATGGCATCATTGATAATATCATTGTAACAATTGCAATGAAATTGTTGATGAGAAAACTGTGCACAGTGGGGTGTGAGTTATAGTTACCTTAGGGCACGAGTTATAGTTACTTGAGATAACTATAACTGGGAAATTCCGTTTTTTGCACGTTTAAAGCATTACATTGTTTTGTTCAATATATATATACATTTGAGTGTGGTACTGGTATACACAATAGAGACATGAATTTTGAATCAAGATATAATTTAGATTGTATATCTTTATTGTGGATGTCAAAGAATATGACCCCTTCCCCGTTAAGTAGGGACAAAGCTCCACCAGAGAATTTCTTTCATGTGAAGTATACTAGGTGCATGTTACATTCACAAGGGACTTTAGAGAGAAACATAATCAGTTTCATGGTGTTTATTTATCTTGAATTGTTTGTTCAATCAATTGCTTGAATCAAGAGTTAATTATTAGATCTTTCGTGATTAGTCCCAAACAGAATTCATTTTTAAATGTGTGTATTTTGATGAATTTACAATGTGATTTTTTTTAATGTAAGTTTTATGGGGAAAAATAAGTGGAATAGTATCTCCTCTATGTTTAGGGTCACAAGTGTACAAGTATTTTCATGAGGTGGTATGGCACAAGCACTTTGAGAAAGACTGTCACTGAAACGTGTCAGTGCATAAGAATCTGCTGAAATAAACAATTTCATTCACTCGCTACCTGGAGTGCCCGCCCGTTTTTCAGTTTTGCTGATTGAAGTTGAAAAAAAATATATATATTTGTTACCTACTGGCTGTCGCCAGTAGGTAGTTATAGTTAGGACCTATTTTTCATACGAAAAGCATTTTTGACTTGCCTATAGGTTTGGTGCAGCTTGACGAATATTCACGAAATAAAAAAAAAGTGCACAGCTGATTATAGTTGTGCATGGGATGTTTAGGGGTGATCTGTCAAGCAGGGGCAGAGAAAAAGGGAGGTCAAATAAAATGCGTTTTCCCATGTTAATTCCCATAGAGATTTTAGACATGACTACAGCCTAAACCGCTGAACGGAATTACACCAAATTTGGCAGAAAGGTAGTTTTTGCTCCAGAATGCGCCCTTTTAGGTATTTGTAAATCTGTTAAGTAGTTTAGAAGATATTAAAGAAAATCCAAATTTGTATATATATTGTCGCAAAGCCTCCACGAATATTGCCGAACTCGTGCAGAGATCTGATTGGCTGCCAACATTTCAACAAGGAATTATTGGCAGCCATTTTGGGACTTGGCTTTAGCTAAGTGCCCAAAACTTATGAAAAGGGGGCAGGGCAGGAATACACTGACCCCGTAGCCCTGGTGCTGTAGTCCCCCAAGGACTCCATTAGGGCCAAAAAGCCTTTCTTGAAAATAAAATTGCCACAAAAGCATGAAAATTTGCACATTTGCGGCAAAAATTGAAAAAAAGACGTTCTGTTTCCCGCGCTTCATTAATTATTAACCCCCAGGTTGGCCAGGTCCTGGGGCTTATTTATATATATAAAATGGGGAGTGGGTGCACAAGGCCCACCTCCCAGTGGCCGATCATGGCCCTGGTGACCGCCACCTTGCTGAGGCAGGCCGAGTGTGTTTTGTTATGGAGGGGGAACCGAGCAGCTCTGCTCCTGAGGTTTTAAAAAACCCTAGGGTCCAACATCTCCCCGAGACATTATTTAAAAAATTGGATGGGGAGCCACACGGATGCCCCTCTATTGCTTTTACCACCCCCAGGGACGACCACCTCCCGGGTCTGCGAATTACATTTAATGGGGAGGGGGGCCACGCAGCACCCATCCCAGGCCATTTATGGCCCTGGGGACCACCAACTGCCCTGGACCTTGTTAAATATTTAGAAAGAGGAGGGCTGCACAGCCACCCCAAGCCACTTTTCCCCATGGAAGGCCCTGCTAATTTGAATGGAGGGGGGCAGTGTGGCCCCCTCCTGCAGCCATTAATGGCTCTGGGGACCACCACCTTCCGAGGACCAGCTCCCTATGCCCTGGGGTACCACCTGTTTGCTCTCACTTGGCGGGACCTTTGTCAAGTGAAAGCAAACAGTAAGTCTACTTCCAGCTGGCACGAGCAGGAAAAGTGCTACCACCATCATCTGTTTCCTTGCCCACTGTCAAGTGGGCAGGGAAGCAGATCAAAGATTGCACTTTTAGCAGCTCCCTGCATGTGGAAGCAATGCCAGGGAGCGCAGTGGCATTGAGGCTCCCCAGCAGTTCCCAACCTTGCATACTGGGTGCCCTGGGTGGGCTGTAGGGCACCCTGGATCAGGAGGCCAGGCCATGGGGTTTGGGGCCCTGAGGCTGAAATTGGCCCAGGAAGGGGGGCTGCTTGGTCCACTTCTCCCTTAAGTTTTGCATGCGCCGCGCTGGGCCTGATGCTTATTTTTCAAAAATTAAGCCTCAACGGGCTACACTTTCAATTATACACATAGCAGGTGCCTCAGTTGAAGCACCACTTCTGTAAATGATAAATTATCCCAAATTCCTGGGCTTGGCAAAGGCAAAGCCAGTGTGCACTCTCTGCCATTCCACAGTGAAAAAATGATCTGAAATCCTTGGTGAAGGTGAATGCATTGTTGATCTATTGGAGCGCATTTTGTAGTTACTGTGACAAGTGGGTTCTTGCTTGGCCTCTCTTGGTGAAAGCAGAGTCCATGGTTCTCCCTTACAATGACTATGAGTTTGCAAGTATGAAAACTCCCCTGACTCTCCACCTGTTTGTCCCTGCCCCTTTCATCTTGGTAGTATGCAATGGTCATCCTGCCTTTGGTCAGGATGATAGACAGCTTAACAAAAGGGCCCAAGCTTGTTTACCATCCATTTTGGGGACGCGCTCTTGATACCGTAGAAAATTAGGACATCCCCACCAAAGAAAGAAAAACTTGCTTCATACAGTTAAGAGGAAGTACCCTTGTTTGGTGGCGATTCACCTCTTTGGAGTCTCGTTGTTTTCTCTATAGAAGGATTCATGTTATCACAGATATCTGGATGAAGACCCATGAGGAACATTCACATTGCTGAAATGTACACAAGGCCGCTGGGGACATTTCCTCCTGGTTCATCATGCAGCTGTAGTGTAGAATACGCGCTAGATATTTACTCAACTAAGAAGCACTTACTAATTAACTAGTAGGAAGTACTCTTGTTGAGTGGATTTTTTTCTACAAAACTGTGGACTCTTTTTCAATAAAGTGGCAGGAGAGGTTCCGTTCTGGCCGAGTCACTCACAGAGCTACCAAACACACCCACACTGATACTCACAGACCCACTAACATACTCATTTAGCCCATCTCACATACACTCACAGACCCACATAGCAACTCACACACCCATACAGCCACTAACGCACCCACTCATAGACCCACACAGACCCTAAAATAACCACTCACACTCCCATAGAGCCACCCACATAACCTCTCACACACCCACTCACAGATGCATACAGCCACTCAAACACATAGAAAACTACTTACACTCTCACTCACACATCCATACAGCTACTCATACACTTATTTACATATCCATAGAGCCACTCACGCACCCACTCACAGACCGATACATCCACTCACACACCCAATCACCAAGGTTAGATATTACAGTTAGGAAACAACATTTAAAACACCTACAAAATTCACAACAAAAATTAAGGTTATAGGGACATTATAGCTAGTAAGTAACATTAAAATGGTTTAGAAATTCACTAAAAAAACAAAAGTTTACAGGGATGTTATAGTTAAGAAATAACATGGAAAAAACTAGAAATTCACTGAAAAAATCAAAGGTTGCAGGGTCGTTATAGTTAGGAAATAGAATTTTAAAAACCCTAAGAAATTCACTGAAAAAAACAAAAGTAAAAGGGACGTTATAATTAGGCTCAAAGTTCACTCATACAAAACCAGTGAAATTCAGCAATTATAGTTACCGGAGCTAACAATACCTTACGCCCCCGCAATGCACAGCTAATGATCACACATTTCATCACTCATGACATGGTCAGTGACATCAATGAAGACATCACTGATGACATCTCAAATTACATCACTAATGACATCATCCAGTGAGTGTAAATGTTTTCTGAGAGTTTATGAGTGTTAAACATATATACTAAGCTACTACAAAAAGTTACATTACGATAATAGGTGATACTACTTCTAACATATATTATGTGAGTGGCTGTGTAACTGTGTGTATCCATTTGTGAGTGTGTCTGTGTGGCTTTATGGATGTGTGAGTGGGTGTGTCAGTGGTTGTATGGGTGGATGAGTGAGTGTATGAGTGACTGTATGGGTGAGTGAATGTGTGTCTGAAGGCTGTATGAGTGAGCAACTAGGTGTGTAATGGTCGTATGGGTAAGTGAGTGGCTGCTTGAGTGGGTGTTTGCTTAAGTGAGTTGGTATGTGAGTCGCTGTATTGGAGATTGAGTGTCTGTGTGAATGGCTGTATGAGTGAGTAAGCAGAAATGTGAGTGGATGTATGGATATGTGAATGGGTATATAAGTGGCTGTATGGGGGTGTGAGTGTTAGAAATGGGGGTCTCAAGTTGGCAGAGGTAGGCACCTTTGTACAAATAGGGACCCTTGTTTCTAACCAGAGTAAGTGGTGTGCACTTCTGAAATAACCCCTGCTCACCTCCTTGGTAGTTTAGGCACGAGCAGAAAGGCTCATCTCAGAGGCAGTGTGTAAAGCATTTGTGAACACCTATAGTAATACAGTGAAAACACTACAGATGGGCACCACACTAGTTTAGAAAAATAAGTAATCTTTATCTACACCAAACAAGGCCAAAACAACAAACATCCACAGTACAATAATAAAAATATGACTTTCAAATGGTAGAAATAGTTCAGTTCAAACCAAATTGCAGATGCAACACTTTTCACACAAAGTACCTTGGATGCGTCACACACAAAGCAAAAAGGTCCACTGGGAAGGTGATGCGTCGGTTCCTTACACTCAGGGAAGGTGATGCGTCAGTTCGTTGCTCCGGGAGAGGTGATGCGTCGGTTCCTTACTGCTGCGCAGGGGAGGTGATAAGTTGGTTCCTAACCAGAGAGGAGGTGATGCATCGGTTTTTTACTGCATGGGGAGGTGATGCATCGGTTTCTTACTGCGTCCCCCAACGATGCAACAGACTTGGCGCCTAAACGGGATGATCCGGGATGATATGTGAATTCTTGCAGCCGTACAGCAGGGCTTGCGTAGGAATCAGTGCAGTGATCTCGGATTTCGGAGATCATTGCACTTGATGCAGCGATTTCTCGAGCTGCAGCAGGCACTGCGATGGTTTCTTCGGCGATGAGTCGGAAACAGGTATGGATGCGTCACGCTTCTCGGTGTTGCATTGATTTTCCAGCTCCCAGCGGAAAACTGTCTCCAAAGGTCCGAAACAACAGCAGGCACCTCTTTGCAGGTCAGAACTCCCAGCAAGGAAGTTCAGGGGAGCTGGTGTAAAAGTCTTTGTGTCCCTGAGACTTCAGAAAAGGAGGCAAGCTTAGTTTTAAGCCCTTGGAGATCTTCCTCGAGCAGGAGACACAGCAAACAGCAAAGTCCTTTCTCCTTTACTTGGCAGAAAGTAGCCACTTCAAGCCAGCCCAGACAGCAAACAGCACAGGGGCAGTATTCCTCCTCAGCTTCTCTGGCTCTTCTCCTTGGCAAAAATTCCTCTTTGATTCCCAGAAGTGATCTAAAGTTCTGGGGTCTGGGCCCCAATATTTATACTACAAAATCCTTTGTTCTCTGGTGGCAGAGAAGCCCTGTGCTCACTCAAAATCAGTTCTGTCCTCTCTAGTTCAGCTTCCTGGCAGCAGGTGGAGATAGCATTGTGGAAGGCAAACCAGGTCCATTCAGATGAAAATAATTCTCCTCCTCATACTCTAAATGCTGTTCAAGTCTATTCAGCCCAGCCCTGACTCATCAGACTCTCCAGAGCAACTGCTCCTCTCCAGCCCCTGTCATTCCAAAGCCAGACATTCAATATACAAACCTAGCAGAGGCACACTGGATGGCAAGAAAATATCTACTTTCTAAAAGTGGTATTTTCAAACACAGAATGTAAAAATCACCCTCACTAAAAGATGTATTTTAACATTCTGAGTTCAGACATATCAAACTTTATTGTCCTACCTTGTTCCAAGGAGTAGTTATGTTTATAAGATATCATGAGAAAACTCCCCATTCTATCCAACGGCAACAGATATCCTTGCAATAGTGAAAAACTACATTGGCAGCATTTCGCTATCAGGACATGCCACACATGCCAGGGCATGCCCTACCTTTCACATACACTGCACCCTGACCACAGGGGTACCTTGGGACTACCTTAGGGGTGACTAAAATGTAAGAAAGGGGAAGGGTAGGGCCTGGTAAGTGGGTACACTTGCTAAGTCGACATGGCAGTACTCACTGTCCACAGATACTGCAGTGGCAGATCCGAGTCACATTTACAGGCTGCTTATGTGGGTGTCACAATGTGCTGCAGCCCACTAGCAACATTTGATTTACAGGCCCTGGGCACACACAGTGCACTGTACTAGGAACTGACTAGTAAATCAAATCAGCCAATCATGGACACACTAATCCATAACAACAATTTACAAAGGGAGCACTTGTGATTTGGCACTGAACAGCAGTGGCAAAGTGCCCAAAGCATCTAGACCAGTAAAACAGAGTCCAACACACAGCAAAAACACAGGAGGCAAAAGGCAAAAAATGCAGGGGAGACCCACGCCAATGGTGCCAGTTCTGACAGTGAGTGGTTGTATAGGTGAGTGAGTGGCTGTGTTGAGAGGCTATATGGGTGAATGAGAGGATGTGTGAGTGGCTTTGTAGGTGAATAAAGGTAAATAAGTGGGTGTGTGAGTAGCCGTACAGGTAAATGTGTGGCTGTGTGAGTGGCTGTATGGCGGAGCGACTGGTTTTATGAGTAACTGTATGGGTGAGTGATTGGTTGTGTGAATGAATGTATGAGTGAGTAAGTGGGTGTATGGGTGGCTTTATGGATGAGTGAGTGGTTGTGTGAGTACTTTTATGGGTCTGTGAATGGGTATGCAAGTGGTTGTGTGAGTGTGTCACTGGGTGTCTGAGAGGTTGCATAAGGTGTGAGTGGGTGTGTGAGTGGTTGTGTGGATGATGTCATCAGTGATATCCTCTGAATTATCATCAGTGATGTAATATGTGAGGTCATAAGCAGTGCATTGCAGGGACGTACATTATAGTTAGCTCAGGTAACTATAACTGCTGGATTTCACTGGTTTTGTACAACTGAAATTTGAACCTAACTATAACGTTCCTGTAGCGTGTGTTTTTTAAGGGAAGATAGATAGATAGATAGATAGATAGATAGATAGATAGATAGATAGATAGATAGATAGATAGATAGATAGATAGATAGATAGATAGATAGATAGATAGATAGATAGATAGATAGATAGATAGATAGATAGATAGATAGATAGATAGATAGATAGATAGATAGATAGATAGATAGATAGATAGATAGATAGATACTCTAGATAGATAGATAGATAGATAGAGACTTGGCCATGGCTTTAGGCTGGAGGGTATCATGTTTGACTTGGCCACCTGTGCAGGGTCTATCCAAACATTTTGCCTTTACCCATCCTGTTTTTCTGAATTTGTTTCTGTTTGCATTAAAACTGTGCACCATTTACCATTGCCAATCAGTGCTAAAGGACTTGTTCTCTCTCCTTAAAACATAGTAAAATGACCTACAAATGACTGCCACATTTAATTTACTTATAAATCACTAGTATGAGAGACGAGCGAGCGCGCGAAACAAGATGGCCGCCGTGTAGAGAGCTCCGGCGTTTTCTCGCCCGTTTTTCGTTTAAAACGACGATTCCTGTCAGTTTTTTACCGCAAATGAGGTCGCTTGGATGCTGAGCATCTTACCTGTCGATTGCTGAGTTTTTCTTGGAATTTGGGCGCTGTCTGAGGCGTTTTCCAGTGTCCAGCCTCTGCCTCCAGCTCTCCCTTCAGGTATTCCCAGCTTTGTCTGTCAGGGGGCGGAGCAAGCATTCAGGAAAGGGCCTGGCTTGGGCCTAGCCACTCCCATAGCCTGTTATAGCTGCTGCACCAGCTTTAATAAGGATATTCTTACTGCTGCAGTATTCTTTTCCTTCATTTTTTCTGCGTTGTTGCTGTTATTTTTGCAATTTTGATATTTTATTTTATTGTTATTATTATTATCCTACTTTTGCTACCAAATCAACATGGATAATAAAAATATTCATCCTAAAAGAAAGCAGCAGGTTTCACCTCCGCCAATTAAATCAAAGGCGGTAGAGTCAACAGAACCTTCATTATCCTTAATTTTGGAGGAAATTCAAGCGCTTCGTGTCAACACAGATGCTATTGCCTCAGAGATTAAAAATGTTCGAAAGGAAATGGCGAGTATGTCAATGAAAATATCTGATAATGCAATTAAAATACACGATAATAAGGCTAAGCTTGAGACTTTCACTCCTCTTGTAGCTAAAATATCTCCTTTGTCTACCCGGCTCCTAGAGATGGAAAATCGTAACAGACAATACAATTTACGCATTTTTAATTTACCAGAGGATGTGGAGAGTGGCAACTGTAGGTTGTATTTGGAAAATTTGATTCCTGGGCTTCTACAAATTAAATTTCCAGAAAAATTTGAGATTGACAAGGCCCATAGAATCCCTTCACATCGCAATCCTCAACATACCAAACCTCGTCAAATGATTTTCAAAGTCCTCAGACATCATCATTTGGTTTTGATTCGAAAGGCAGCACGAGAGATTCCTTCCTTAATGGTCAATGGGAATAAAATTTTTATTCATCAAGACTTTGCCAAGGAAACAGTCTCAATCCGCAAGGAATTTTCTACTCTTCGGCCTCAACTGCGAAGTCTTGGATTCAAATATGGTCTTTTTGACCCTTCAACAATGCGTATCTGGAAAGACAATCTGTCAAAATCTTTTCAACGTCCTGAGGACTTGCGTCAGTTTTTGGATCAACGTTCACAGCAATCCATGGATACTCATGACTCTAATACCTGATTATAGCTAATTTCCTTTTTGTTTTCTGACAGGTTAATGAACCATTACTACATTGGGCTCCAACGGTTAGGTCATGCTTGTTGAGCGTATGTGCGTCTCATCTTTGATATTTTTGTACCCTGTTTGTCATTTTCTCCTTTTTTTAATTTTTTCACCTCCTTTTACTTGTTCTGGAGCTACTATTTTCTCTCATTATCGCTCTCCTTCTTTTCTTTTTCTCCTCTTCTTGATTTTTTCTTCTTTCTCTCTTCATTATGGCTAATATCCACAATATTAAAGTTGTTTCACTAAATGTTAAAGGTTTACGTCATCCAGTTAAGCGTACAAAAATCTTAGATTATTTAGGTAGTTGTAAGGCAGATATTTGTTTTCTTCAAGAGACTCATATAGATGACAACATCTTAAATTATATGAAAAAGAAATGGGTAGATACTATTGTTTCATCACCTGCAATTGGTAAAAAAAATGGGGTGGCTATTTTTGTTGCGAAAAAATTGCATTGCCAAGTCTTAAGCAAAATTTCGGATGCAGATGGAAGATTTATTATAGCTAAAATTAAAATTCATGATTCAGTCATATTTTTGCTCAATGTTTATGGTCCTACTGCGGATGACCCTCTTTTTTGGTCTAATATTACCACCGAGGTTCTAAAGTTGGGTAAAGTTCCTTTAATTGTTGGAGGTGACTTTAATGTTATTGCTGACCCATTATTGGATAGAATATCTAGTACTAAATTTCGCCCTCCTAAGGTTTTTCATGCTTTTAAGTCATTTATTCATAACACCAAATTAGTTGACATTTGGCGTTTGCACTTTCCCACAGAAAAATGTTTTACATTTTTCTCTAATCCACATAATTCGCATTCTAGAATTGATTATTTTTTAGTCTCCACACAATTAGTCCAATCTGTTAAGACTCCTAAGATTGGTAATATTGATATCTCAGATCATGCCTTGATTTCTTTTGTTCTGAATTTAACTTCAACTTTTGCAAACCAAACTAGATGGCGTATGAATACTGGAATTGTTCTTAATGAACATAATAAGCCTAAAATCTTAAATGCTATTCAGGACTATTTTTTACTCAATCCTGAAGGATCCACTTCCATGGTCAATAGATGGGACGCCTTTAAAGCTTACATTAGGGGTGTAACTATTTCAATTATGGCCTATGAAAATAAAACATTCAACGCACGTATCAGGTGTTTGGAAAAACAAATTGCGAAATTTGAAAGGCTTTTTATTTCATCAAATGACCCTCAATTTAAAGTCAAGCTACAAAAGCTTCGATATGAATTTAACTCAATCCTTAGTACTAGAGCGGGCATCCAAATTTCTAATTCTAAGGCTAAGTTCCGTTTTAATGCCAACAGATCTGGGAAGCTTTTAGCTAATTATTTACGTATAAAAAAAGATAGAACGCAAATTACCTCAATTCATGGCCCTAATGGTAACATTGCAATATCTCATAATGATATTGTTAAGGAATTTTTGGATTTTTACTCTACTTTATATAATAAGCCTGATCCTCATGATCCTTCCATACTGGACTCTTTTTTAGATACATGTGATTTGCCCAAAATCTCACACTCGGACAGGCTTAGGCTAGATTTACCCATTACTACTGAGGAAATTTTAGCTGCTATTAAATCCATAAAAAAAAAAAAATCCCCTGGCCCAGATGGTATCCCAGCAGAGTTTTATAAAGAGTTCCAGTCCCAACTGTTGCCTTATTTATTTCAACTTTTTACTTTTTTTGGTTCTTCAGGAACGATCTCAGGTTCCTTTACTGATGCTTTAATTCTTGTACTTCCTAAACCAGATAAAGACCCCACTCTTGTTTCAAATTATCGCCCTATTTCCTTAATTAATCAAGATTGTAAATTGTATGCTAAAATACTTGCTTCTAGACTGTCCCCTATATTGGATTCTATTATACATCTTGATCAATCTGGTTTTATGAAGAATAGATATTCTACAAATAACACAAGAACCTTATTACACATTATAGAACAGAGTTCCACTTTAAGTTCCCCCGCAGGAATTTTGGCTTTAGATGCAGAGAAAGCTTTCGACAAAATCCATTGGCAATTTTTATTTCAAACCTTATTATCATTTAATTTTGGTGCTTCGTTTATACGTATGATTTCTGCTCTGTATTATGCCCCTACTGCTCGTTTATTTATTAATGGTCAAGTATCTAGTCAGTTTTCTCTTTTTAGAGGCACAAGACAAGGTTGTCCCCTCTCTCCACTTTTATTTCTCATTGGAATTGAACCTTTCCTTACTCATATAAGAAATTGTGTTAATATCAAAGGTATTCAGATTAAGGAGATTAATATCAAAACTTTAGCCTATGCTGATGATGTGCTGTTATTTATTAGTGAACCTCTATCCTCAATGCCTGCCCTATTAGAAATTATTACAAAATATTCCATGGTTTCTGGTTATAAACTTAATATTAATAAAACTGAATTCTTCCCTTTAAACATTTTTTGTACTCCTGATATGTTACCCATGGCTGATATTGTGTGGCAAAAAGATAAATTAAAATATCTTGGGATTCTATTTGCGTCCTCCGTACAAGCAACATTAACATTAAATAGTAATTTTATTCTGAATTATATTAAAGATAAAACGTCTAAATGGTCTTCACTTCACCTCTCTTGGTGGGGTAGAATGGACTCCATTAAAATGACTATTGCTCCTAAATTTTTTTATACACTTGCTATGATTCCTATTCAATTTCCTTTACAATTCTATAAAAACATTGATAGACTTCTCTCCAAATTTCTCTGGAATAATAAATCAACTCGTATTGGTTATAAAAAATTAAAAGTACCTAAATGCAATGCTGGATTTGGCTTGCCTGACTTTTTTCTATATCACAAAGCATTTATACTGAAACAAAGTTCCATATGGTTTTCTCCTTCCTCTTTAAAGAACCAACCTACATGGTTTCATATAGAGCAGTCTCTTGTGGATCCTTTTCCATTGACCACCTTGCTAACAATGTCCAATAGGTCAATATATGTGCATAAATCGGTTATTATTAAATCCACTAAACTCATTTTTAATGACCTGGATTCAATCTTTTTGATCCCTATGACTCATACTGAAGATATGTCATTGTGGCATAGTAATGTGATTAAATTGAATAGAAATGTTACTTTTTGGAATGCTTGGATTAAAGCTGGTATCTTTTATCTTAAAGATATCTATTTTGACAATGTTTTTATTTCTTTTGAAGCTTTACAAATGAAATTTAATTTACCTCAATCTGATTTTATTAAATATGAATCGTTATGTAATTCAATTTTAGACTCCTTCCCTCATGGTATCCCATTTAATGTTAAAGCAGATTTAGCACTATATATTCGAACTATCTCTACGTCATCACATACTGTCTCTATTTTATATAAAAAATTATCTAATTCTATAGGAAACAATCTAAATATTATTTCAACATTTTGGAATGATGAGCTTTCCCTTTCTTTGTCCAACGATACATGGACGACTGTTTGGCTTAATAGTATTTCAGGATGGCTGCCTGTTTCACTTTACCAAACCAATTCTTATATTTTATTTAATTGTTTATGGACCCCAGTGCGTTTATTTCGTGCTAAGCTGATGCAAGACGACATTTGTTGGCATTGTAAATTACTCCCTGGTTCACTACGACATATGCTTTTTGAATGTCCATTAATTTTTAAATTTTGGTCTGATGTTTGGGATATTATTCAACAAATATTTCATATTCATGATGTTATTTCTTACAAAATATTAATATGTAAAGCTGTTGATCTTACGCATAACTTAACTGAATTAGAAGGTAAACTGTTTAACTTCCTAATATCAGCTGCTTTAAAGTCCATTACATTTTGCTGGAAGGATATTTCGTCTTTATCGGTTCATGCTTGGTGGTCATGGGTCATTTTTACAAGAAGAGGTGCTCAATTATCCCTGAAAGGGATCAATCACAATTCTAGTTTGTTTCACTCGTTTTGGTTACCCATAGATGTATACTTATCTTTATAATTGTATATTTATACTTGTTTCACCGTTTTACAGTCATTCTATTTAACGCCTTATATGATGAATGTAGCTCCTTTTTTCTAATAAGTTGACAATGCAATTCTTCATGGCTCCCTCCCTCCCTTCTTTTTAGTTTATCTTCCCTCCTTCTAATTGATTATATATACATCTTTAACTATTGTATTTAGAATTGCTTTTAGAAATGTTTTATTTTATATAGGTATTTTCGCTTGTGATAAATTTTTTCTGTATTGTCTGTATTTGTTCATTCTTATGGCAAATCTAATAAAACATTTTGAACTAAAAAAAAAATAAAAAAAAAATAAATCACTAGTATATGGTACTACTTGGTAGCCAGGACCTGTAATTTAAATGTTACTAGGGGACTTGCAACACTTATTGTGCCACTCACTAAGTAGGACTTTAAAACATATCTCAGTTCTGCCAGTAGTGCAGTTTTAAACTGCTGTTTCAACCTAGCAAAATAAACACCTTGTCATGCCTAAACGATTTGGTGCCTGTTGTACTGGGTCATATGACTGTGAATGTCTCTGCTGATGGGGTTGGTATATTCCTGCCAAACAGTGAGACAAAGGGGATTGAGTATAGGCAGAGTGAACCATCTTGCCAGGATGGCTGGTGGCACGCTGCTTCCTCCCCCACTTACACTTCAAAGGGCTTTCCTCCAGCACACACAAAAACATCTGACACCAGCCTGTTGTCATGTTGTCATTTTGGAGCCTTGTCAGGGGAAGAGAAACATTTTCCAGAACCAGGTGTTGGGGTAGGCCAACATGTCCCGCACTTCAAAGTCTGGCACCAGGCATAAATATTGGACATTCAGAACACCGCTTCAGTATACTCCTGGACCTGTGGAAAACTTTGGAATGACTACCAGGAATGGAGAGGATTTGCAGCTGCTACCGGTACTTGCTGCTTGAAGTCCTGTCTTGTTGCTTGAAGGAGAAGTTGACCATCTCCTCAAACCCAGGACCACCATGAGTGACTCCAAGGGCTACTTGGCTGGCCTCATGTGTAAGCTACAGGGACATAGCAAGCTCCAGAGACCTTGAAACCTGTACCTGACCTCTTCAGAAGTGAGTCCTGAGCCCCCAATTCATGCCCCCCTAGGTCATGGACCATTGGAAGTGGTGTTATCATGCTGCTCCTGCCTAACCATAAAGGCTTGGACTTAGAAAAATGTTACCAAAAAGTGCTAGAAAGAAGCAACAGAACACTGAGACCTACCTGTCATCTGATCCACCCAAGGTGCATTGCCAGTCAGCCTGACTTCATGATCACTCTCGCTGCAGTCTTCACAAAAGTAAATCCTGCTCAGCTGGACCTCTCAGAGGCGGTATCCATCCTTGTGGATCCCTCTGCGGCTACACCCTGCAGCTTTGTCCCATTGGAAGTTTTCAACATTGAAAAACTTGTTTACGGCTGAAGGTGAAAATCTTCACCGAGCTTGAGGGTGACAGGTTACCTATCGACGACAATGACCTCCTCTGCCTGGAAATCCAGCTTTTCTGAACTTTTTTTTGCCATTTTTGACAGCTTCACAGAGACTTCATCCAGTGGTTTCCCAGTATGTCTCCTCGGATACAGGCTGCTGCCTTGCCCTTTTTACCTGCAAATCTTCTAAGTCTGAAGATACACCTTGTGTATCTAGCCTGTGCTCCATCGGGGTCAGCCTTAAATCTTGACTTTGTCTCTGTCTCATGCCATCAGATACCCGTGGTTGGCACTTTGCCTTTTAGAAGGTATTTTGCACTAAAAACTTAAAAAATTCAAAACTTTGGTTCTATCAGTTGTGTCTTTTACTCTGACTTTACTATTTTTTTTAAACCTTTTTGTTCCCTTACCGCTTTGCTTCCCTTTTTCTTCACAATACAAAACCCTTGTTAGCTCCTCTTCCCCAACTATGCCTCCTTCTGACCTGTATTTCTAACCCCTTTCCCTTCTTTCCTATTTATCGTGCTGTGCTTAAACTGAACATCCACAAACATTTTATTCTTTCGTGAAGAAGATATTTAATCATTTGAGCTTATCTCTAAAATCAAGTTTTCTACTTTTTTATTATAGAAATTCACCAAAATGATTGCCAGTGCGTTTACCCTGACATACATTTTCTCCTTCAGAGCTTCCGAAGACAAGCATGGATAGTCCGATGGTGCTACCATAAATAAGATAAAAGACAAAACAGCACACACATGAGGATGCTGACATTTTTTAGTTCGAAAAGCAAATGCACTCCTTCATGGATTTTACCAAATCACAAGAGCAAACATTGACTTCTTTATTTTATTTGACTTTTGTCCCTTGTATCTCCATTTATCCTGTGTACCCTAAGTGCAACTTTCTCATGCATCGCACTTCTAGAAATATCTTAATTTCTTCGGAGCTGACTTTAAGGCCATGAGCAGTGCCAGCATTATCACCATGCACACTCAAGTCAGTGCATTGCTCTCTCATATTTGGATATTCTACCCTGAGTAAGAGACAACCTCAAGATATACCTGCCCATAAATGGGATCATATAAACTATTTGTATAATGTGGCTAATCACCCTGTGGGGTACCCAGACACTGTGGTTGCAGGTGTCAGTTGAAAAGCCAGGTCTTGAGTCCCTTCCTGAAGTGGTTCAGCAACGGTGAAATGCGGAGGTGGAGGGGAGAGTGTTCCAGGCTTTGGAGGTGAAGTAGGAGAAGGAACGTCTTCTGGAGCAGCTGCGGCAGATATGTGGTGTCTGAGCAAGGGCGAGGTTTTGGCACAGAGGTTTCTGGTTGGTTGGTGGTAGATCAGGTGGTGGTTCATGTAGATAGTTTCTTGGTTGTGGAGGGCTTTGTAGGTGGGGGCCAGGAGCTTGGAATGGCATCTCTTCTGGACGGGGAGCCAGTGGAGATATTTCAGGTGCTGGGTGACGTGTGTCCTCTTGGGTAGGTTAAGGATCAGTCTGGCCAATGAGATATGGATAGTCTGGAGTCTATGCATGAGTTCGGTGGAGGCACCAACATAGAGTGCGTTGCTGTAGTCGAGCTGGCTGGAGATGAGGGCCTACGTCACCATTTTTCTTGTGGTGCTGTGGATTGTTAAATTATCTCCCTCTCTCGCTCAAGAACCTTCCTCCCACCCAATCTTGAAGGACAGAATACAAAAAAGGAGCAATACCAAACACCTTATGGCATCCTCAGTGCACACGGGGAAACCACTGGCAAAAGAGCCCACTCCTACCTAGGCCTGGGTGGATTTTGTAGAGTTCCGAATGGCAAAAAACTCTACCAAGCCATGCGGAGTTCTGCGAGTGGCAGAGTGCGTCAACTCACGCCATTTTCACAGATTTTTAGCGCCAGTGTGTTTGTCACGTGCTGTAAAATCAGTGTGAATGGCATCACACGCAGTGCAAGAGAGCGCTGCTTCTTTCTGCTGCTCAAGCATAAGTTCTACTCGAGCGACAGCTTCCTCAGTGCAAACGGAAAGTTTCTCAATGCAAGCGGTAGCACCCAACCGCGACCACCCACATTGAGAAATTTCACTGGGAAAGGGACTTACCATGGAGGAGCGCGAGCGAGGACAAAACTCTACTCCGCTACATGGGGGGGAGTTTTTTGGAACTCCGCAGAGTGCGAAAAACTCTGTAAACTCCACAAACAGAGCGGAGTTCACTGCTCAAGGCTAGTCCTACCACAGCGAGGCTAAATATTGGGCAGCTGTTTGCATTCTTTATGTGATGATGCCCGTTCCTGTACTGAGACTGGAAAGGAGTCTCTAAAGTGCAGTAGTCCAGACCAAAACACACAAGGCAACCAGATACCACATTTCTCCATGAGTGCAAGCTGAAACACAAACCTCTACTATTGATTTCGTTTTTTTTTACTTTAGCTGTTAGCTCACTATGTGTTTGATACTTTACTGCATTCGAGATGTGATAACATTTTAGCACAGCAAAAAAGAATGTGGTATTATGAAAAAAACAGAGAGCTATCAAGTATATTAATTACAGCGAAACATTGTTGAAAGAGGATACACGATATTTTCAGGTTTAACATGAAATTATTTCTTCACAGAAAATGCCATCCTTAATCTGGAGAAGAGTTGCTGGAGTGAGATACAAATGTTTTATGTCTGACAGTATACCCCAACTCCTCAGCAGATATAAAGAAGGGCGTCCTTTCAAACTAATGGTGTTAAACGCAACGCTCACCCTTTAGCACGCTAGGGAATGTTAAAATAATTTACAGCTGTTGAAAACTAATCACAGTGCTAAATACAAAATGCGTGCTCTTAAGCATGCTCCTCTAAATAAAAATCATTACCATAAACGGGGCTATAGGAAATATTATGAAATATGTAACCAGAGAAACAAATTATACTATACGAGTACTTTATTAACCCGAAGAGCAGTCACTAACCATGACAGATGATGCAATTAAAAGCACAGAAACAGAGCGCGCCATTCAGTAAAGGCAGCATGTTTTGCAAGAACCTTTTCAATGTGAGAAGTTTTTTCTGTAGCATGTTCAAGCGATCACTGGTCCATTCATAGAGTGGACTACAGATGGAGTCCTTGAATAATGTGACGTTAGGATATGCATTAATTAACAAAATGGATCAAACCTGCGAGCTCGACCACCGTGATTTACAACGAGGGTTTGATTCCCACGAAATGTGGAAAATTGCCAAAATCAGGGAATTAACTATGAGGTTAACACAAGGAACATTTAACAGGATATATATTCAGTGTTATTTTCTTTGTGGGAATATGTACAGTACGTTGAAATTGTAAGGCAAAAATAATATGAACAGAGGGTGTAATTGTGCATCCCAGATGCCATAGACAGTACCCCATATGTCGGTCTTTAATGGTAACTGGTGGGAAGTTCTATCACTTTCTCAGCAACACTATGTTTTGCAATCAATGCATTTCTGAGAAACTGCCAAGATACATGAAACAAGTATTGTGTGCTGTATAGTGAAACACGGAAATGTGATTTATGGATTTACTGTCAGAAATTGAGTTATTCATTTGGGGAACCTTACCAATTCAATGAACCCATTCTGGTCAAAACACAGTTCTGAGAGAATTTCTGCTCAGGCCCTGGTAGTTATGTCATAAGCAGCAGACAATGCCCTGAGAACTAAGTGCTTCATAAATTTAATTAGTACAAACAATGTTAAAGTAAAGAGCAAAAAACAATAACATTCACAATCCAATTTAGAAAAATATAGAGAAATTTAATGAGGAAAAAGATACCAAGATACCAAGATCATCAAAATAGGTTAAATGTAACCAAAGATATCATTTTTTATTTATTTTTAAAGCAAAAAGTGCATACAAAAAATCAAATCCTAGGGAGAAAGCAACAATTTATGGTGGACTGGGGCCTAGGTGCAAATTCAGGTCGACCGGGGTGAAGTGAAGGCTAGGTGGAGAGGAGTGGCTCACTAGTTAGAGGCGGCAGACCCGTAAGCAGAGAATCGGCCAGGGACCAGGGTTCAATTCCTGACGCGGCAGGGTCGTGGACCAGGGTCAAAACGGACTCGATAATTCTCGCCTCGGTACCTACTCTAACCAGGAACACACTCGGCAACTCTGGGCATTAAGCTTGCCTCATCTCTACAACGGCCCCCCACAGATGCCGGGGATGCCTGGTTTCACCTTGGAGATACCCAGAAAGGGACCATCTCACAGGGATAGCCAGGACGGGTTCCCCAGCGGTCTACAGTGCTGGGACACCCTGTTGCTGGGGTAGCTGTGTGCTTTACAAGTCTACAACATTTACATAAATACATCAAGCAGGTTGCCCCAGTCAAAGGATTTACCTTCTGATTTGGTCTCCAACTACTGGGAAAGCTTCTTCTGGTCAGTTCTGCATTCCATGGCTCCTCGAAGTAGGCCTCTGTGCACCAGGTGTCTCTACAGCCAGGTCTCCTGCAGGGTCTGGTCCTTTTTTGTCAGCTGGAACCTCTTGGAATCATGAGTCCTTCTGCTGTTTGCATCCCTAAATCAGATAGCCAACCACTTAACCCATGGAGAGCAGTTCCAGATCCTGGGCGTCAGAAGGATTCAGGAGTCTTCTTCTTCCAGCAAGAGTATGAGATCAGGATTCTATGTCTAGCATGGCCTTCTTCTTCAGACAAAGTCTTCCCAGGCCCAGGAATGTTTAGAGGAGGTGGTGGACACAACCTGCCAGATTTATCCTGTACACTAGCTAGTGACTGGAAGAATTCTACCAGCCAAACCTAACAATTTCCTTGCATGCCCCCACTTCCTTTTGCAACACTCCCCTTTGCATTACTGTCAAATTACCCAAAATCCTCTGTTTCATCATGGGATGACCAAGCTGTCACCAAGCAGGCCTGTCTTCAGCTTCTTGGTCATTCCACTATCGACAGGGTCAACCCTTGTTTTCCCTCCTACTGTGTCTGGAGCCTGAGTGTCTAGGATTGTCCTGGGTTTGAATAGCAGCAGTCCTCCTTCACATTTCCAAGTCAAAAGAGGTAGTATTAAAGCTGCCCTTTGTTCCATCATCTGTTCCCGTCCACTTCCAGATAGTTAACCCCTGCTACATGGTCAGTAGTTAATACCCATTAGCTTTTCCTGGGCTCAGAGGCAAGCCATTGTCCGCTGTGCCAGCATTGTTAGCTCTCCCAGCCAAGGGTATGTATTCCTGCTCTGAAGATGTGTTGGATGGCAGAACTAGTTTTAAGCCAGTTCTGGTTCAGGCAGCCTAAAGTACATTTCATAAAGTTACTTTTCTGATTATGTTATCAAAAATCTGATTACATTATTAAATCAGACTTAAAAAACTAAGCAGGGAATAGCTTTGAAGAATTTGTATAGCCCTTTTCACAGCCAAGGTGGAAAATACAGAGTTTAATCTCACCAAAGCCTATTTGAGAAAAGTCTAGCAAGGCCTACCAGTGAAACATCTTTTGGGTTATATATTTCTGCGAGGCCACGATAACCCAAATGTACAGTTTGACTATGTCTATATACCAGCATTCTCTCCTGTGGGCTTCCAAGTCACACTAGGGTTTACTTGTTGCAACCACTAAATGGCATCACAGGTTGCATCAGAAAATGAAGTATTTGACAAACATTTTTTTTAACATTACATTGTTAATATGGATATAAATGCGTTTGTTGACAAAAATGAACTATCGTCCTCATTAATCGAATCTCCCGTTCTGAACTCCACATCTACCTCGACTCTCAAGTACGTGGCGAGGCAGGCCTGCGCCCTAGGCCCAGGATTACTGACTGATGGGTCACAGGTGGGAGGGTGCAAAGCCGACAGCCAAATACTCGGGTAGGAAACTCTTGAACAGTTCCACAGATAGGCGCAGTGACATTACAATGGGCAGGGCAGATTGCCCCAATAAAGCACAAATGGCTGCTAGGGGTACACGCTCCTAAAAACAGCATAAAAGTCAGGTGCCACATGACTTCGGAACACATAGCCAATCAGAGCCTAACACACGTAGTGATCATGCACTCCCCATGACCGACATCTGGGCACATTTACCATTGGCCACATTGTGTCCACGCAGGTCAAGTCCCGCCTCTAGTTACAATTGACCATTGATTTATTACCCTAAAGGCAGCACCCAACATTCCGGACCATATATTGTATGCTGGAAACCTTTTATTGCTATTGTAATATTGTATGTAAAGAAACATCAAACTTGATGTAAATTGAGACAGTCCTCAGGCCAACTGCCTGTAACTGTTCTTGCGGACGAACTGTTTTATTTAAAGAACTGTTCCTATTTTGCCAAACGCCTCTTGTCTTCTGTTTTTTAAGGAAGTCCAATTAGAGCAACAACATAAAGCATGAATAATGGCTAATGGTTAAAATGGCAGAATTCCCTATTAGAGATATTGCATATCTATAAAGTGCCATTTTGCACATATTTATGTTTTTTTATGTCAATGCACTTCACTTTGCAATATAATTTGATCAATATCAAGAGAGGTACTACTTTCTTTAGTAGCACTAAACTGCCAACTACAAGATGATGGAAAATAGGTCTGGTCATGTGTTTGCAGCATCCGCTCACAACTATGGCACTTTTGCTGTAAAGATTTTATTTCTCGATTGTGTTAGAGCATGCACGTTATTTTTGGGGGGTTGGCAACAAATGTAGTATAGTGGTGAGACATACATTTTTATTTTGTTGGGGTAGAATAAGCACTTTATTATTTTTGAGGATGTGGAACACACACTTTGTGTTTGGAATGGGAGTGACAGAACACGAACTCAGTTTGTTGCAGGGGTAGTGCATAAACCCTATTGATTTTATTTTTTGCGGACAAGATTTTTGCAACCCAAATCCCTTCATAATTATGATGATTGTTATTGTACAACAGATAATCATTCGCAACTTATCAGGTGACACATTTTAGGGAGTCACCTGCATTACTGATGAGGTATTTCTTTTTGCAATATCTATTTAGTGGGTTTTAGATATGTCCCAATGAATACATACATGTACGTGTAGAAAACAACAGAAAAGAAGGGGTAGACCTTGGGGGCACCAAGAGCTGAACAAACACATGCTTCAGGTATCACAAAGAAAATGCAACAAAAACAATGACAATGCGACAGCCAATAAATGTTGCACCAGCAACAAGGAGTGGGGGGCTGCCAAGAATCTCTAGGGTGGGAGGTCATGGGGAGGAGGCTTGGAGGGTAAAGGAGGTGGGACGGATGGCAGTGGGGGAGAGTTTCCAAACGGATGCACATGCAAGGGACAACATAGGATTACAGCTTCCGGCCATGGAAGACTTCTGAAAGCAGCGCAGAGAGTAGAGTAACAGGAGAGCAGAGCGTATATAGACTCAGGAGGAGACAGTCTCATCCATCAACAGAAAGGGCGCCCACACCATATTGAAGGCATCTGGCTTGTCATTCGATTTGTACGTGATGAACTAATGAACAGCCACTAGGGGCAGTCCTAATTGCCACTCGTCACATGTGGGTGTGGTGGGTGTCTCTAACACTGTAGAAGGCATAGTTTAGCTATGGCAAGAGAGGTAGATAGCCCTCAGTGTCATTAAATCAGGCTAGACAACGATGTTGTGTAAAAGGGCCAACTGGGGGGGGGGGGGGGGGAGTAGAGGAGAAATAGCTGTAACAGCGGTGGTGGGACTAGACAGCAGCCCAGTATCTAGCGACCACCAGGCATGACCACAGAATATGATATAGGTCACAGTGCTGTGTCGAAAATTTCAATCAACTGTCGTGGGGTAACAGTTTGGCCCGTTTCAATTTCCATAGGGAGCAATACCAATAATGAAGCATCCTTGAAGTATAGAAACTTTAATCTGGGTTCCCTGAGAACTCTGTCGTGATCCGCTAAGAGAGTCAACCACTCTTCCAGCAAGTAAGTCTTACACCGCAGTAGCTGCCACACATCTGATCGTATTGCAAAAAGGTCCAGAGTGCAGGGCCTCAATGAGTACTCCATACAGCCCAGAGACCACACTGCTGTGCCGTCCCAGATTGTGAAGGTATTGGGAAATGGATGAGACAGGAAGCTCCAGCAATTGGGAGCCAAATACAACTTGCAGGAAAGGGATCAGTTGGCGACATCACCACTGGTTGATGATCCGGACTTCAAATTCCGTCTGCAAGACAAAAAACGACTTAAGCAGTCCCCTGGCACCCATCTGATTCACCCACCGGAAGCTTTTTGCATGCCAGGATGCCCAGTAGAATGGTTTCCTGCCAATACAGAGTACCAACTTGTGCCAAAGTGGTGCTTTATGATATACTAATGGTAGGATGCTTGGGAGTTCATGAGTCTCTTTCCAGGACCAGCTTTCGTTGCAAGGACAGGCCACCACATGGTCAGAGGTGGCTAGGTCTACAGGTTGTGAGAAGTGTGAATACTGATAAGACGTCATTCACGATACACCCATAGGTGGGGCCTCTCGCGATGGGCCCAGGCATGCAGACAGCTGGGATGAGTGAAAGGTCAAACTGTACGATCCCATATGGGGTAATTGCAATCCCTCAGCTAATGTGTCGTCCCTGACTTGGGATGCTCAGATTCTCAATTTATGTCCACTCCAAATGTAGGATCTTCCTGCCAATAGTTTGCTAAGGTCCCAAAGAGGGAGCAAGCCAAACGAGTAATAACATTGGGGGGCAACCGTCATTTTAAACTGGTGAGGTTTTATTATATTATGGATCTATATTGTGGAGTTAATCAGAGACTTGCAAATATCTGACCTGCTTAAAGTACATTTTTGGAAACCACAAAAAGCAGAAAAGGGCAAGGGCACACAACCAAAACTTCAAAAACAGTGATCACCATTGTGCTTTACTGTCTTACCAGAATTTTTGATTGTGATGGAGGAGGGTGCATTCATTAGAACAGATTTTGGAACGTTGCTGATCAAAGTAACTGAACATTCAAAGCATGTAAAGTAGCTCATATTATTGTGTCATTTGTCCAGGGTGAAACTACTGCACCTAAAGTACTGACAAAGATGCTCATCAAAAGGGACATTTACAGCTAAAAAAAGAGGCTAAATTGACTTCACTAACTAAACTATGACATAATAAATCACATGATCTGTGGCATTTCTGGTGATATCACTGTTACATTACCAGTACGATCTATGACAGCATCACTATTGGCTTAAAAGCGATGTTTAATATTAATGAAAAGCAATTTAATTAACATTTATTAAAACAATGTTTCATTAATTTTTTAATTCAAAATATGTATTTTAAAATAAAGGAACACATGTTTTTATTTTTAGACATTTGTAACATTAAATGTTAAATAATGTAATTGAATAATAATAATATTGACCATATAAATAGGCAGTGAAACTGCCTCCATGCACTGTTTTTAACAAGGATTATAACAGATACCCTGAATAAAATATTTCTCTGTTATAAATCCTTTTTAACTCTCACTTACACTTTTGCACTGCACTCAACATTCCCATTTAAACACCTGTTTGAAGTACCACTTCGATAGGATCTATCTATACTTGATTGTTTTCTTGGTCTCTTCTTTAGACCCCCTTCATGACATAATCCACGGTTCATCCCTCTATGATCAAGAGGGTAAGTGGATGGAAGGATGGAAACCCAGATGATAAGTCTGATCAAGGTTACGTGTTTGATGGGAATCCAACCACTCATTTCTACTCTGCAACTCTTTCTGTGTAGATATGAGTTTTTGATCACAGTAGGCACACTTTGCGTAGACTGGTAGATATTTAATAGACCCCCGGGGTTTTCCGGTTAGTTCAAATAATTTAATTGAACTTTATTTCCCATGTGGTTGTATTTTAAGTCCCCACCTCCATTATTTTCCAAAAGAGGGTGTTGCAGTACCAGTGGTTCACCATGTAGGGTGCTGGACTCACTCCAGCTCTGAACTGAAGTACATATATTATGTGTTAGATATTATTAAAAGTTGCGTAATTAATTAAAAGTAATGTCATTATATTTTAATACCAATTAATGTTAAATTAATTTATGAATTCAAACAAGGTTGTTAAACTGTTGTACTATTAAATAATAAATGTTTTATTTTTAGATTTTATTTTAATAGTACGTTATATTTATTTATATTTTTAAATATGTTTAATAACTGAATTTAATTTAACATTAGTTCCTATGTGGATTTTATTTTAAGTCCCTACCGCCATTATTTTCTATGGCAGCGTGTTGCAGTCCCAGTGGTAGGCTTTGTGCCGTGCTGGATTTACTCCAGGTCTGTGCTCGAGTACATTTACTACTGTTTAGTTTGTATTTTGACCCTAGTAACTTTCTAAGTGCAGTTTAGGAAAAATAATAGGCTTATTTGTATTGTGGGTGGATGCCCCCCTCCCCAAATCCCTCCCTACATCTCCCTAAACCCATCCCATTTAGTAGTAAGTGTGCATTTTTTTGCACCAGCCACTCCCCTGCTCCCTCTCACATTTACTACGGAGGGGTCGATTCGATTCCGATCCAGGTCGGACAGCTCTCCGAGAGCTGTTCATAGCCTTACCTTGCGACCGACTCGTACCCGGAGCCGGTCCGTCCAGGCGATGAAGTATGATGCGCAGAACTGACAAAAATCCGACCGACATGTAGGCTGTGATTCAAGCTTCATTGTCCGTCCGAGCCGTACCTGCGAATGCCGAACCGAGTCGGCCGGAAGCAGTATCCACAGCAGTTTCCGGCCGGGCAAGTACGATGCGCAAATCATACGCGCCAGACGGGTCGCCACGTACAGCACGTCACAGCATCCGAAAAAGAAGCATATCAGGCACAATTCGCATCAGAACACAATCCACGGCTACGAGACGGACCAGCTTGCAACGGGTACGAGACGGAGCAACAAGCAGCGTGTATGAGACGAACACATCATAAATTCCATCGTGCAGGTCATACCAGTTCTGTACATCTATGACCGGATCAGGAACATACGCGGACGGCGCAGACGGTAAGTCAGACACCCACCACACAAACAAACGACACGTACCCGCCAAATATCACACACACCCAGAGGACCCATATCCTGGCTTCTAACAACAGGCCACCATAGGGGTTGCATGGACAGCACCACTACCAGCCCCACTCATATGGATTATGTTGCCCAGCACTCCTGCCACCCCCACACATAGGGCTTATGTTGCCCATCACTACTGCCACCCCCACTTATAGTGACTATGTTGCCCAGCACTCCTGCCACCCCCACTCATAGGGCTTATGTTGCCCAGCACTCCTGCAACCCCCACTCATAGGGGACCTGTTGCTTATCACTACTGGCACCCCACTCATAGTGACTATGTTCCCTAGCACTCCTGCCACCCTCACCCATAGGGCTTATGTTGCCCATCACTCCTGCCACCCCCACCCATAGGGCTTATGTTTCCCAACACTCCTGCCACCCCCACTCATAGGGGACCTGTTGCCCATCAGTATTGCCACCCCCACTCATAGTGACTATGTTGTCCAACACTCCTGCCACCCCCACTCATAGGGGACCTGTTGCCCAGCACTACTGCCACCCCCACTCATAGTGACTATGTTGCCCAGCACTCCTGCCACCCCCACTCATAGCAGACCTGTTGCCCGGCACTACTGTCACCCCCACACATAGTGACTATGTTGCCCAGCACTCCTGCCACCCCCACTCATAGGGCTTATGTTGCCCATCACTACTGCCACCCCCACTCATAGTGACTATGGTGCCCAGCACTCCTGCCACCCCCACTCATAGGGCTTATGTTGCCCATCACTACTGCCACCCCCACTCATAGTGACTATGTTGCCCAGCACTCCTGCCACCCCCCACTCATAGGGCTTATGTTGCCCATCACTACTGCCACCCCCACTCATAGTGACTATGTTGCCCAGCACTCATGCCACCCCTACCCATAGGGGACCTGTTGCCCATCACTCCTGCCACCCCCACCCATAGGGGACCTGTTGCCCATCACCCCAGCCACCCCCACCCATAGGATGGGCGATGCGCCACTCATCCATCATACACCAACATTAGGTATGTCAGCAAAATACATCCCCCCTAGCATCATGACAACAGTGTGTAGTCTGTGACAAATGCCCACAACAGTGATTATGACTTCAAACATACAATGTAACTACCATCACATGTGTGACCAAAAACTGAGTGTGGCCTGCACAAGGCAAGCATCACAATAGCACTGTGTCAATGTAAAACTAACACCCCCTCACTGTGTAGAACAAAAGTTAAGTGTGTGGCTCCAAACTGCAGCAAATGTTGAGCATTGTGGTGATGGGGTCTAAAAACCCCCTCATCACAGTGACCAAAAGGTAAGTGTCATCATGGTCAAAGCTGCAAATGCCAAACAGCATGTATGATTCCTGGTCCCAACACATGAAACACTTTTGGGGCAAAGTAGTGGTTGTGTCCCATACCCACAGAGATGTGGTGAAGCTAACAGTGCTGTGAAAACCTAACATACTCTCTGCCATGTGCAGACAAGCACCACCCATGGGAGCTGACAATACATACAGTGTACAATGACACAAAAGAAGAAGTGACCATCACAAAGCATACACACATCTCGAAAATAGACACACAAATCAAAACATCCTCTGTAGACTGTAGGTGTCAAGTCACAAACTCCCATTCCATGCCAGCAATGGGACCTAACAACCAGGATGAATGTGCAGAATGATGTGATATGACTCACAGGGACAGCAGGAGTAATCACTAACACAACATCCAGACAATGGCCCACAACAGCAATACCAATGCACTGGTGCAGATGCACAAACACAAACAGGCAACCTCACACTGCACATCTGACACAACATGTGGGTGTGTGTCTCAGTATCCCCAGGCAACTACACAACACAGGAGGGGGGCTGAACCACAGTGAGACAGATGTGAACATAGTGCCATACAAAAGTAGCCCATCAATGGGCCCCCCTTAGTGGGCAATCAGGCATTGTGATATGAGAGGGAGCACAACAGACACATGTGACACAAGCTGGAATGAACAGCAACTAACACAGCAAGAGACTGACACACAACAGCACTACCCCAGGGACCACTGTGCTGACAAAGGTAGATGTCGTACAAACTGTGAAACCCAGACATTGTCCTGTGCCACAAATGTACATCCCACCTACACTAACTCAAATCACTCAGCATGGCCCATCATCCATGGACAAACGGGAGCTAGGGGCCCATCCATGCAAACATTTACATCAGTCCACCCTCAACACCACACACCCTGAATTGCACCAATGTGCATCTGTGAAGCCCACATGGACAGGTGACATTGCACATTCACCCATGACTAACACAGTAATGTTGGGAGTAACTAAGGTGCACAGACTCATCACACAAGGACAGTCTACAACCCTGGTGAATGACAGACATACTGCACAGTATGCGGTACATGGCCATGACGTCAAAGCACCCGTAACCTTCGGAATACCTGCCACAGTCAATGCAGAAGCCAAGGAGAACCACAAGGCACACATGCTGACAGTTGCTCACATTGCAGCTCTGAACCGGACAAGTGCGAGCAGTCACACACACATACACGTCTCAATCACTGAATGGTACCACCTAGGGACAACTACATGATATTGCGAACAAACAAGTGCCTTGGGGACCCCAGACTGTGTCCCATCTGCGTCTGATCACATCATCACCACTCAGAACTGACAAATCCCAATGATGAAACACCAATTAACAGTAGTGTGTCATGCACCCGCACATCTGGTAGCCCATGGCAAAGTTGTGGGATGAACACAGTACAACTCAGCAAGCATCAACAACAGGAACATATCAAGGGAACAGTGCCTGTGTATGAAAAGGGATGTGGACACACACACACATGCTCACATAACACACACCATGGGCCCAGGCAATGTCACGGAACAACACACTTACTTGAGGGGACTCAACTCCTGTGGAAGCTCAGCTGTGCCAAACATAGTCCCAGCAGGTCTCAGTCATGTCACCAGAACACTTGGTCAATCAGCCATCAGTTACCACACAATATAGGCTCTGGTCACAACAGCCTGGGTATGGGAGTGTCCCTTAAGTCATCTGCACATGCTCAATACATACGTCCAGCAAGTTGCACAGAGGACCCAGTTGCTCCTAAACCAATGATGCCCACACTTACATATCCAGTGGAGATGTGCCCACAGTCAGGAAAATAGACAAATTGGATAATGGGAAGCACATCATATGTGCATGTGTGCAAGCCACAGATGTGACCATGCAAATGAAATGTGTACAGAGATGTTCACAAATTGTTAATCAGGACACACCAAGTTAGCTGCAAAGGATGATATGGATAACGACCAGAATAGGATACATATCTTATGGACCACATGGAGTACCTCACATCAACACCTCAGTATTCAACATTGGAAATCCAGCATTACAACTGCAAGTTCATGCTAAACATCATCAACATAATGTACAGCTAAATCAAATTCACAAGGATAAAGAAAAATGCTTTATTCAGCTATTTTTAAATGCAAAGTCCTTTCAAATCAAAGGCCAATGGCCAGTCCATATCCAAATGACAAAAAGTTAACTTGAGTGACAACTGTCACACGTTGCTTGCCTGCACTGGTAAGGACAGGGGACATCCCCTCAGAGGGGCATACATGTGGGCAGGCCAGGCACCGCAGGGACAGGATCAGGGTTCAGCAGAAGGAGGCAGTGATGGGGTGGTGGATGCAGGAGAGTCACTGGCAACTGCAGTGGAGCTGACTGAAGTAGTGGGTGCAGTCACAACTGTGGGGCACAAGTCAGATGGGGTGGGTGCCGGCACAACTGCAGTGGGCAGGTCAGATGGAATGGACTGCAGTGCCCAAGTTAGACGGTGTGGTCGAGGACTCAACTGCAGTGCCTAACTCAATGGGAGTGGAATGGGGTTCAGGTGAGGTCGGCAGGACAGAGGGGGACTCGGTTCCCACATCAGTGGCACAAGCTGTCTGACCAGGGGTGGTGGGGACGGAAGAGCAAGTGGTAAGGGGGAGGGCCTCAGCCTTTTGGGGATGGTGTATCTGTGAGTGGGGGAACCTGGGGCAGGGTGTGGCGGGGAAACCTGTGGAGTGGTGGCCTGAAGGATGGAGGACGGAGACTTTGTCATGGAGCTGCGTGGCGGGGTGGGGTCTTGCTCTTCCAGCTCCGGGGAGACTTACGGGTGAGGGCCTCAGTCTGACTGCGCCTGGGGAGGGTGTCCGGTGTGAGGGGCACTCCCCTCTGTGTGTGAGGACTTCCTCTTCCCCTTGTAAG
Organism: Triturus cristatus; assembly: GCF_964204655.1. Lineage (NCBI taxonomy): Eukaryota > Metazoa > Chordata > Amphibia > Caudata > Salamandridae > Triturus > Triturus cristatus. The sequence continues at coordinate 509,940,166 of NC_140588.1, forward strand.
CTGGATCTGCTGGGTCGGTAGGGAAGAGGCCAAGGTCACAGAGGAAGAGCTTCTGGGGAGATGGGGTTGCAGGTGAGGCAAGGAAAGGGGGTTGGGAGGGAGAGGTATCGGAGGACTGCGGAGTGGTTGTGGATGACTGTGTGTGTGTCTGCAAACCATCCCCTGTGAGTGTGGTGTCAGTCCCCTGAGGCTGCTTGTGTGCACGTCTAGCCCTTGGTTTGGGTGTTTGTGTGCTGCCTGTGTCTGTGCGTTTGTGTGAATGTGCTGGTGTGTGTGTGCTTGGGACAGGTAGGGTGCTAGGAATCATGGGTGGGGCAGGGGTAGGAGGGGTGCGGGACTGTTGGAGGAGGGACACTGCTGCCGTCAGGGAGGAGGCCACGGACTGATTGGTCCTCTGTAAGGCAGACATGCTCGATGAAATGCCCTCCATGAACAACACCAGTTATGTCAACAGACTGGTGTGTGCATGGAGGATACTCAGCATTGATGTCTGCCCTACATGGATCTGTTGAAGCAAGTCCACAGACTCCTCACTCAGGGCAGCAGGGGACACATGGGCAGGGGGTGTAGTGCCAATGGGAGGGTGGTGATGGTGGTGGTGGGGGCGGTGGCGGTGACAGCCTGCCTAGCTGGGATTTGGTGGCTGCTGACACCCACCTCCACAAGGGTGTCATCCTCTGAGCTGCTGTGGCCCTCAGCTGGGGTGGATGGTGCTGAGGATTCCTCGGTGTGTCTACACTCGCCCTCCGTGCCACTGGGTCCCTCCGACTCCTCGCCTTCTGCCCCAGTCAGGGTCTGTGGCTCCTCCTGGTCCATGGAGCTGTCCCCTCCTGTGGCCGTGGATGTATCTGGATAGAATTATGAAAAAAGAGAACAACATCAGTCACCTGCACTGACTGCACACATCACAGTGAGTACAGCACATCACAGGGCAAGCCCTGGCATCATCAGCTGAACACTGCTCAAAGTTCTCACACTGTTTAGAATAAGCCAAGTGGCAGTCTCACCATCAACCATGGCACTCATATCCCTCCTGGACTTGCACCCATATATCTGTTGCATGTCGGATGCTAATACCCCAATGTGCCGACATGCATCACCTACACATTTGTTGGACATGCACGTGAACATGTAGGAGTATGTCACTATACACACATCACATCTCTTGCCACTGACTCTGTACAGGTGTCAGGATGAAGGGATGGCCAGAGTCTCATTTCTCATGCTTGTGATACATGCCAGCAACACACACTATGATGTTCTCATGTCCTGATAGTCAATGCCACAATGGGGTGCATGGAGCACATTTGAACACAATGCAGGATCACTCATAGCAAGTTAAATGCCATGGAACTGGCATGCCTGGAAAGTCAGTCAACACTGTCTCCTGTCACAGGGGCAGGGCATCCAGAAAACAACAGTATGCACTGTGTCACAATCATAGCTCATGGGTAAAGCAAACTCTGCAGCTGACAAGTGCACTTGCCCATCCCCTGCAAACAACATATCCCGGACCCAGAAGAGCCCACATCATACAAAACAGACATATGAGTCTCTGCGAAGACAACTCCCTGTACATGAGCACATCACAGTCTGCTGTGCATGAAACAAAGCTGCCTGAAGTGCACAGTTGCATACACCATTGTGCACTGTCAAGTGACCACACACCTATATGTCATACAGGTCTTGTCTCTCATAGTCACATCTCTGATGTCCTGCTGACCCTCAAACTCAAGAACACCCCAGTTGTCCAGAAAAGGAAGCCACACCACTATGACAGAGAGGCAGACACCTGAAGGCACATGTCACTAAGCACAACCTGTAAATTGATAGACAGGAGTGGGATTACAGACTGTTTCTAAATGCCCTTGAGTAGGCATGACTGCCCAGGTCTACGTGAAACAGTGTTTGGCCCTGGACAGTAGTCAGGTGGCTAAGCAAGTGTGACACACTTGATATACTTATTCCTGAGTCACACAAATTGGAGTCCCCTGCGGCATGGGTTTGTTTGAAATACCCCAGCCACATGTGGCGAGTCAGACTAGCAATTGTAACACATATCAAGGGCACACACAGATCACATGTCAGATCTCAGGCATTGCGTAAACAATTGACCCACGCATGAAACCCACAACAGAGTCACGGTAACCGATGCTGTCCGGAACCTGAAGCATAGCTGACTGCAGTGACACAGTGCCCTAGTGACACATGCAACAGACTGTAGGGTCCACACCTGGGGATCAGATGAGGAGGGTGCATCACACAATTGAGGGACATGAGTCCTGGACTACAAGACCTACGTAATGTTGAAGTGTGACCAGGCGAAAAGACTGCAAATAGCATGTGAGACATAGTACACAGATTAGGCATGGACTTACCCCCTCCTTGCTCCTGTCTGGCCTTCAGCTGCCCATCCAGGTCCGGGAAGACCACCGCCAGGATCCTGAGCATGTGGGGGGTCAGGGTCCGGGGTCCGCCCCTCCTGCGAGGAGGTGACAGCTTCAGCTAGACCCTTGCGATCATCCGGGTCCAGCCCCGAAGGTCCTGCCACCTCTTCTGGCAGTTGCGGATCCGGCGCTTGTAGACCCCCACCGATCGAACTGCCCGGGTGATGGTCAGCCATATCTCCTGCTTCTGGTGGGCATCAACCTGTGAGGATGACAAAGTTAAAAGTCCATTAACACACATGGCCCATATTTGTGCTGCACACAGTTGGATATACATGTCGTCATCACAAAGGAAAATGAGTTACACAGGTAGTGCACCCATGGAAAAGGACAAATGCCCTGCATGTCTGACATGTTAACAATGCCTGGGAAGTTGAAGCTTGCACATATGCACTTTAGCTGCAGAACACCTGTTCATTACATGTACCTACACACTTTGGGGGATGAAAGTACTCAGTGAGTACGCTTGCCACTGGTGTACACACTGCTAGTACTGCTAGTCAGCAACATGCACAATTCGAAAGGCAGTGGACTGCACACTCACCTGCTCCCCTGGTTTCCCATACAGCTTGCTAGAATTGTAGGGCTATAGAGTGGGAGGTCAATTAATGATCCATTAATTATTCGTTATTATCTGTAAATTAATTATTTAATTGAATATTAGGTATTTAATTTATTGAATACTTATTTATTTTAATTATATTTTAGTTGTGGGCTGCTAGGCTTGTAGAAGTCTAGGCTGGGAAGTTGATTAAGTAATAATTACATAAAAAAGAATTATTAATTGTTAACTAATTATTTAATTGATTTTAAATATGTAAATTATGAATACTTATTTTGTTAGGTTTTTTTCTCTAAATATTTTTATTGAAATTTTCATGAACCAATGAAACGTAAAAGGCAGTACAGCACAATCACATGGCCAGTGAAGGCCCTTACATCATTAGATCAATCCATGGGGCATATTTAAAATTTTAAGTCATCAAGGGCACAGAGTAATTAGGAACAATGCATTTATAAAGTTGTTGGTCTCAATCACAATATTCCCTAAGTCTCTCCAGAGACTACTTCCCCATCCCACGAAATGATCTTCATGTGGACCAAATTTCTTCCAACTTTTGTGGGCAGCCTCTACCTGTCTATATTGACTTTTCCGCCAACATGCAACATTCCATGTCCTTTTCTCAATCGGCCACTGCCGGTGTACTTTGCGCAACCCATATGTGTGCTATGTTGCGTTTGGCCACTGCCACACCCAATGATAACCAGAGCTTCTTGTATCTGGACTGGGTGGTCATCTCCCCAAATGTGTAGGATGCAGGTTTTTGCCGTGCCAAGGATATCTATGCCAGGTCTCTGTAATGTCAACCAGTAGGGCCGTATTGCTGTACAGAACCAGAGCATGTTTAGGAATGTGCCTTCTTCACCACATCCCTGGAAGCAGAGATTTGGAAGGCTTTGACCCATGCCCTGTATGTTTGTGCATGAATAATAGGATTGGTGTAGGATGCACAGTTGAATAAGGCGAAATCTAGTTTTATGGCAACTTCCATAAAGGACCTTGTGGCTTTCTCCCATTCGCCATCTGCAGAGTCTCCCACCTTAGTTTCTCATGTCTAGAAAGTTCTTAATTTGTTTCTTGTATATGAGTGAAATAGTCCCTTTAGGTAGTGGATCTGATAGGATGCCGTCCACTAGAGGTGGAGAGTCTTCAACTAGGGTATGATTGGGAATGTGTGTCAGTAATGCGTGGAGCAGTTGGATGTACTTGAATGACTCAGTAGGTGCTAGCTCGTATTGTGTCTGCATTTTGGTCAGGCTGAGCATGGAATTCATATTCCATATGTCTCCTAGCATGGAAATACCAATGAGGTTCCATTTTGTAAATCCTCGTAGTTTCCCCACATCCTTCAGGACATTGCTAGACCACAGGGGGGTCATTTCAGTCAGTTTTCCCTTCCAACCCAAAAACGTGGTTGCTGCTTTCAAGGTTCACGCCACTGTTAGTGTCTGTGATAGGAGTGGATTTGAAGCTGCAGATCTGTAAAAGTACCCCCTGGTAGCCCTCCTGTCCCCGTGCTAGCCTCTCCAACCGGAATCCAGGGTCACCCCAGGCTGCAAATGCCCAATCATTAACCACCACTACCTCAGTGGACCATTAGTGCTTTCTAATGTCAGGCATGCCAATTTCCCCGTCATAAACTCCATGCATGATTTTTTGAAGGGCTATGTGAGGCGGGCCGCTGTCGTATTGGAAAAGGTGTAGTAAAGTCTCTGTCTTTCGGAAGAAGTCCTCGGATACATGGTATAGGGTGTTATGGAAGGCATATATCATTCTGGGTAGTGTCAACATTTTGAACAGTGGTGCCCTACCCAGCAGGCAGAGCAGCAACTTCCTCCAATGCTGCACATCTGCTGCAAAGCAATCTAGTAAAGGGGAACAGTTTTTTTGGGGAAAGGAGGTGCGGGTCCATCATATCATAAATAACCAGATATTTAAAGGCCTCGCTAGACATGGGCATAAGGATTTCACTGCGCAGGGTGGGTGTAGGACCCGTGATCAGATGCATGAGGGACTTGTCTCAGTTAATAGTGTACCCTGAATGCTGCCTGAAAATTCGGAGGATATGGGTCAGCCTGTAGATCGTCAGGGAGATCAACATAGAATTGGATGTCGCATGCAAATAGGGAAATATGGTCTTCCCAGGACTCCTCCCAGTGTATACCTTACACGAGGGGGTCTTGCTTGACACAGGCCACCAAGAGCTCCAAGGCAAATATCAGTGGGGATAGCGGGCAGCCCTGTCTTGTTCCCCTATGTAGAACAAATCTACCAGACAGTGTCTACCGAACATTGTCCCGTTTACCTTAACTTGCGCCACAGGTTCTCTGTACAAGAGGCGCATCCAACAAAGGAAATAAGGCCTAAAGCCTAGCCTTTCCAGCGAACTAAGCATGTAGTTCCACTCTAGGGTGTCAAAGGCCATTAAGACATCCATGAACAACACCATTGCAGACAATGTCTCATTCCTCGATCCAGCCAGCACCACAAAGAGTTGTTGGAGATTGAGTCCCTTCCCCCTGTTTGGCATGAAGCCTGATGGGTCCAGATGAGTAAGGGAGGTTATCACCTGACAAAGGTGATTGGCTAGTAGTTTGGGTAGGAGTTTTATCTCCACATTGAGGAGGGAGATGGGCCAGTAAGAGCTGCAACTGCCCGGGGGTTTCCCTGCCTTGTGAATTGCAACTATTGAGGCTTTTTGTTGATCTTCTGGGAAGTGACTCAGAAATTTGGAGTCCAACCACATCTTTAGTATGTGGAGTTATAGCTTGTTGGGGAGGCACCTATAAAGCTCAATGGGGAGGCCGAGGGCATTCATACCAGCCTTCACAATGTCGATCGGGATTCTACTTAGTATTCCTTTTCCCGATTATTGGAAATGCGCTGAAACTAGCGCGTGTTCCACCGTAACCTCTATGGGAGCGATCCTTATCTCGTCACCGCCTCCTCGTCGAGGCGGTGACGAGATAAGGATAAGGATCGCTCCCATAGAGGTTACGGTGGAACACGCGCTAGTTTCAGCGCATTTCCAATAATCGGGAAAAGGAATACTAAGTAGAATCCCGATCGACATTGTGAAGGCTGGTATGAATGCCCTCGGCCTTTACATGCCCTTCTGTAACACAAAAGTGGATGTCCAGTGAGGCGAGTGTTTTAAAAAACCCCATGCCCTGACGAAATTGCCACAATACAGATTAATGGCAATGAAACATGTTGGCCTTCCTTATAAAGGTTGGCGACATATAGTGCTTTTATTTTTGAGTGAACTCACTGGTTGTGAATAAAGAGGGTGACCTACAGTGAGTTTTCAACTCAATTTTAATATTGCTTGGAACACTTGTTCTTGGCAATACACTGGGTTTTTCATTTTTTTTCTTTGTTTATGGGGACAGCTAAGTTTCCATTTAAAAATCATTTCTTTTTCTTTGTCTAGCCACCTTTCCTTCACTGGACACTTTTTTCTATGAGTTGGCAACCAGTGATGACAAAACGTGGGCATACCAGCGAGAACCAGCTGTCAGCCTTCCCGGTGTTGCGTACGTGAGGTGCCTTCTCATCTTTCACTTTTCACGTCTCAATCTTCTTTTTGACTTTTTTGTGAACTGTGGTGTCATACTTTGTGTGAGATTATGAAGGGCTGTATTGCAGGTGATTTTAATTGAAATTCAAGTGGTTCAGGACCTGGCTAAAATTTGGACGGGTTGCCGGTGGTTGGGAAATAGCTATTCCCAATAGCAGTGGAGGTCCTTAAATTGAAATGTGATTCCTCTTGATGCCAAGCCATTATTTGTGTTAATAGATGTTGAGTGGAGGGCGGCTTGGCATTTTCCCTCTATAGCTCCTAGTTGAAAAGAGAGAAAATCAGGGAACTGACTAAAAATCTTGAGGCAGTTACGGTGCCTGTGACAATAGGTCCGGATATGCCGATTTTCAACAAGCAGAGGACGGGCGAAAGTGGTTTGACAGTTCCATATGTGGGCAATACATTGATTGTTCCTCCAGAGCAGGCAGAAATGAGAGCAGGAGAAACACAGTGGAGAACGGGAGAAAATCAGTGGAGACATACCATATGTGGAGGAGAATTGAGTGTGCAGACTAACTCGAGTTTGAACTCTGGATGTGTGGAAGGGAACAGAGGATCAATCCTAGAACCACAAAGAGTGTCAGAACCAGGGGGTGCAGAAAAATCTATGGGAATAACTGCTGAAGATTTGAATGATTGGCTGAAGGCTTTGCAGAGGAAAGAAAAATAATCCCAGGGAATTGATGTAGCTAGGCTACGTATGGAAATGGAGGAGCTGATTGTAGGAACAATCCCTACAGAAACGCTGAAAGATTATCAGGAAGGGGAGATTCTATTTTTGTGTAAGAGTATTACATGGAGAGCAAAGAACATACATGACAGGTTGAAAGGAATAGCCAGTGAAATGGGGATCGACATGGACAAGGTAAAGCTTTACAAAAGCCTTACCGAGTGGATTTTACGGATAAAGACATTGAGAATCTGAACAATGCAGGCCGGACAGGGCAGATTAAGGAGATGATTGCTTTGCTGTGAAAATGGGGAGATGTGGAGAGATGGAAAGATAGATGGTATAGAAAACGAGAGGATGCAGTAGACAGAACTTACACAACATTCCCCCTGAAAGAAAAAGAGAAAGCAGTGACAGCTTACCCCATGAGGGAGATTCCAGGAGGAGGGTACGTACATGTCCCATGGACCAGACAGGATATTTTGTCATTTACTAATGATTTCCCTCGACTAAGGGAAAAGCCCGTCGAGTGGTATAGACAGGTCGACAGATTTGTGAAGTTGTCAAAGGTGCTGTGGATCGACCTGAATAGTCTGTTTGATATAATTGTACCAGCAGACCTGTGGGCAGAATGTAAAATAGTCATAGACTGGCCTACTAAAGAATACCCGAGAGATCCAAAGACAGGAGCTCCAGATCCGGAGGTCATGAAAAAGTATGAGCAGGTAATGGCCTTCTTGAAAAATAAGGTACCCCCCAAGGAAACAGACTGGGTTAAAATAGATCGAACACATCAAGAATTGAAAGAATCAGTCCATGCATATTATGAAAGACTAATACTGGCTTTCAAACAGTTCAGTGGAGATGAACATCTGGGTGACAAGGATCTGAGCCATTTTGTATACAGATTTGTGTATGGGTTGCGACCTGAAATCAGTGAAATGATAAGGCAGCATACCGTAGACTGGTCCGAGCAAAAAGATTGATGAGATCCTGAGACATGCAAAATACTTCAGTGATGAGATTGAGGCGAAACAAAGGAAACTGAAAGAAAAGGCAATGTGGGCACAGGTGAAAGTTGCAGAAAGACAGGAAGCTCAGTTGGTTGAACAAGCAAATAACCCAGGAAATAAACCCAGGTTTGGTCCAGGAAAAGGGAAAGGCAACATTGAGGAAGCCAAGAAGAAATTTCCATGCCACAACTGTGGAAAATTAGGGCACTGGAAATCCGAGTGTAAGAATCCACCATCTACTAATGATGACAATCCATCATTGAATTCACAGGTGCAGAGTGAGGGGTGTGGTCAGCATCAGCAACAGCAGAAGGCTGTTAAGCAGCAGAATCGGGTGCCAAAACCACCCTTGCCACAGAGAAGAGGATCCCAGAAGTACAGTCAAGAGTCGGGGTTCTACGATGAAGAGCAGGTAATCAAGCCAAAACGCGCCAACGCTGTATCTCAATATTGGCTAAAAAAATGAGGGAAGTGATTCTGAGGGAGACTTTTGACGGTGCCGAAGAGAGGAGGAGGAGTGCGTACTTGGCGCAACTCTAGAAATAGACCAGGCAGGACCTTTTGTAGATGGAAAAATCAATGGTGAAAGTGTTACTTTTCTAGTTGACACAGGAGCTACGAGATCAACTGTCAGGTCAGCTGATATAAAGAATCTTCCTCTCTCGGATGAAGCCATCCAAGTAGTTGGTGTGTCTAACACACAGATTAAAACTCTTCTTACTGAACCAGTAAGGGTTAAAATAGGAAAATTCTCAGACATGCACCGATTTGTGGTGTGTGACAGTAGTCCTGTGAACTTGCTAGGCAGGGACCTGCTGTGCAAGATGAATTGCACTATTTTCTGTACTCCAGATGGAATAACCTTTAAAACACCAGATGAGGATGTCCTATACAGAATGACTATGGATAACAGGGAATGTGAGGCTTTGGGAACATATGCTGTGTTTAATCCAGATGCATTACCCCCAGAATTGAAACAGACAGTGAAAGCAGCAGTTTGGGATTTTACTGGAGAAGATGTGGGCCTGATGAGAAATGTAGATCCAGTAAAGATTACTGTAAAAGAGGGAGTGGTTTACCCAAACATTCCATAATACAGACTGACACCTGAAATAATTGAAGGAATAACACCCATAATTGAGAAAATGATCCAGCAGGGGGTGTTAAGAGAAATACTGAGCAGCCCATGTAATTCATCAATAATGGGACTGAAGAAAACTAATGGAAAGTTCAGAATAGTACAGGATTTGAGAAAAATTAACAAGATTGTTGTGTCATGCTGTCCCATTGTGCCAAATCCATCAGTGATTTTGTATCAGATTCCCCATGATGCAGAATGGTATACCGTAATTGATTTGTGTCATGCTTTCTTTTCAATCCCGTTGCATCATGACAGCCAGCCAATATTTTCTTTTAGATTTGGAGAGCGGATTTTGGCATGGTGCCGAATTCCACAAGGGTATACAGAGAGCCCTTCGATATTTAATCAATTGTTGAAGAAATCTCTGGAAAGTCTAACAATGCCTGAAAATTCAGTTTTGGTCCAATATATTGATGACCTGCTTGTGGCATCAAAAACAGGTGAAGCCTGTGAAGTAGACACCATTGCTTTACTGAATCACTTGGCAGATGGAGGATTAAAGGTATCTCCAGCCAAATTGCAATTCTGCAAAAAAGAAGTCCAGTATCTGGGACATAACATTGAGAAAGGCCTGAGAAAAGTGACCATTGACAGGATTAAAATCATTAGAGGGATGAGAGCCCCAATGACACAAAGAGAAGTGAGAATGTTCCTGGGAATGGTGGGTTACTGTCGTCAGTGGATAAGTAACTTTTCCTTGATTGCCAAGCCATTGATTAAATTGACCAAAAGTGAGGTGAAAGACCCATTGGAACTAAACCCAGAAGAGATGGCTGCATTTAAAGAGTTAAAGAACAGACTATGTGAAGCTCCTGCCCTAGGAATGCCAGATTACGAAAAATAATTTGAGCTGTACTGTAGTGAGAGAAATGGATGTGCACTTTCAGTGTTAATCCAGAAACATGGACGTCTGAGAAGGCCAATTGCATACTTCTCATCAACACTTGACCCAGTAGCTGTGGGTTTACCAGGTTGTCTGAAAGCAGTAGCTGCTACATGCAGAAGTCTGGAACAGAGTGAGGGAATCATAATGGGATACCCTGTGCGGGTATTTGTACCTCATGATGTGGCAATCCTTTTAACAAGGAGCCGGACACAGTTCATGTCTCATAGTCGGCTGACTAGATATGAGAAAGTCATTCTTGGTGCTACAAATGTGAGCCTTGAGAGATGTGTGAATGTGAACCCAGCAACACTGTTGCCTGATGCTGAATGTGTGGGAGTGAGAAATGAAGTTGATCATGACTGCCTGGATGTGCTTGATTACTGTACAAAACCAAGACCTGACATAAGAGATCTGCCACTGCCTGAGAGTGACCATGTGTTGTTTGTGGATGGATCTTGCTTAAGAACGGATGAAGGAAAACTGAGTGCCGCATATGCTGTGTGTACAGTTTCAGGAGTTGTGGAAGCATCACCTTTGAAAGGAGTTAAATCCGCTCAGGTGGCAGAATTGGTGGCACTAACAAATGCCTGCAAGATTGGAAGGAATGTGAGAGTGACTGTGATGACTGACAGCCAGTATGGCTTCGGAGTTGTCCATGATTTTGGCCAGCTATGGCTACAAAGAGGTTTCCTGACCTCAAGTGGAACTCCCATAAAGAATGCTGAAGTGGTTGGAAAATTTCTACAGGCGATACAGCTGCCTAAAGAACTAGCAGTTGTAAAATGTGCTGCTCATGGTCAAGGTGATGATTTTGTCACCGTTGGGAACAAATTTGCCAATGACATAGCACAATACTGTGCAAGAAATAATCATTCCATTAATCGGAGTAAAGAAAGAGAAATGTCTTCTTGTTCCTTAATGTTTACTAATGAGGTGGGAACATGGGAGGAAGTGAAACAGCTGCAAGATGAGGCAGGAGATGAGGAAATGAAAGATTGGGTGAAAGCAGGTTGTACACCAAGAGAAAAAGACCATGTGTGGGTCTATAGGGATGGAAGACCAGTCATGCCAAATAGCATGCTGTCAACAATGGCAAGGAGGTATCATGGCCAAGGACACCTGGGAAGGGATGCTATGATAAGAGCCTTTAAGCAGACCTGGTATAGTCCAAAATTCAGGCTGATAGCAGAGAGTCTCTGTCAGAGATGTCTGATATGTCAGCAATTCAATCCTGGAAAGAAAACAGTGGTGAGCCTATGAACAATAGGCAGGGAGGGAGGGCCCTTCACAAGAATGCAGATAGACTTCATTGAAATGCCCCAAGTCAATAGATTAAGGTGTGTCCTGGTGGTGGTCTGTTTGTTCTCCAAGTGGGTGGAGGCATATCCAACAAGAAGAAATGATGGGATAACAGTGGCCAAGCTACTGTTAAGAGAATTCATCCCAAGGTATGGGTTCCCAGTGACCATTGAATCAGACAGAGGAGGACATTTTTATAATGAAATCATGGGTTTGATCTGTGAAGCATTGAGAGTACAGCAGAAGCTACATTGTGCTTACCGACCAGAGGCTTCTGGTGTGGTTGAACAAATGAATGGTACCATCAAAAACAGAATTGGCAAAATGTGCCTAGCCACAGGAATGAAATGGCCCGATGTCTTGCCTCTAGTCCTGATGACCATTAGGTCTACTCCAGACAGAACAACAGGTTTGAGTCCACATGAAATTATCATGGGACGTGCTATGAGACATGCATTTGTACCAGTCAACAAGCTGATGACTATAACTGATGACATGATTTTGGATTACTGTAAAGGCCTGGCTGACGCAGTTCATTCTGTGTTTCACCAGGTTGGAGAAGACGCCACCACACTTGAAAAGAAACCAGCCCATGAACTGAGCCCAGGGGACTGGGTAAGGATAAAAGTCCACAGAAGAAGGAATTGCCTGGTTCTAAGGTGGGGAAGGCCAAGACAAGTCATTCTGACCACAACGACTGCTGTGAAGTGTGCTGGAGTGAAAAATTGGATACATGCAAGTCACACATTGAGAGTTCCAAATCCAAGAGACGGCACTGGAAAAGAATACTTTGAAGAATCAGATTCCAGTGATGATGCAGACAATGAGGCAGTAAGAAGGAAAATGAATCCTGAAAGGGGGGAAAGTGAGTCAAGAGAAATTTTCATCCACAACAGAAGAGGTTCTGAAAAGAACAGTGCAAACCGCAGAGGCGAGTTCAGATTCTGAAGAAGTACCTGAGGTTTCAACTAACAGTGACCAACACAAAAAGAAAGAAAGAAAAGAAAAGAACATTCCAACAGAAGTGACACCAGAATCAAATGAGGAAATTGAACAAGTTCCACCTGAGATAATTCCTGAAGAAGAAGGGACAGGAAAAGACAGAGAGGGACAGATTGCGGAAAAACCCCGAGGAGGTGTAGGGAACATCAACAACAAGCTAGGTGAAGGGACAAGTAGACAGCAAGAAGATTGCGTGTCGGAGACCCGAGGAGGGACAGAAGTAGGGAAAACACAATTGGTGGAAAAAGAGACTGTTGGAGGAAAGGAGGTTGTTGGAGAAAAGAAAACTGTTGATGAACAAGAGGCAACTGAGACAGAATCTGATGAAAGTGACAATAAGATACATGGAGGACGAGTTCTGAGAAAGAGAACTTGGCTTGGAGAAAGAAACAATAAAGAAGGAAGACAAAAGAGAAATGCTAAAGGAGATCTTTGGCCCAATAAGATAAAGAGACTGAGGTATCGACTGACACGAGTTAACTCTTCGAAAGCTGAACAAGTGAACGAAGTGTCAAGTCAAAATCCAACTAAAGAAGAAAAAACAAAGATACCTGAGAGAACTAAAAGAATAAGAAAACCAAACCAGAGGTATAAGTCACCAGAATGGACGTATGTGGCACTGCCTGAACAAGGAGAAGAGGCAGACAGTCGAGGAAGTCCAGCGGAGGCTTTACTGAAAGTGGTTGCTGAAGAAGAAGCTGTGGGAATCCTGAGAGTTATCTTGTCCGACATTGGGGAAGAGACGGATGTTCAGGACCTAATACAGTTTGATGATGATGAAGAAACAGTGAAAAGTGATGAAAATCCAAATTGAATAAATCCAAAGGAATCATTTGGAGAAGAAAAGAAAGAAAGTAATACTAAAACTAGTAGATTGTAATAATCTGTTGGGTACTTGCTACCCTAAAGTTCGGTAGTGGAGTAGAAGAGGCTAAGTCAAAAGACACGGTCAAATTAGCTAGATGGCTGACACTAACAATAATCAAAGTAGATGTACTTTTCTGAAAAGATGGTGCAAGATGTGCTGCTGCTGTACAGGATTATTAATGCTGCTTTGGAGCGTGCTTACTCTACTGATTTCTTTTAGAGTAACTATAGACACGTTAGAAGGACATACTGAGAACAGGACTAATATAGGGAAGAGTTCACAGAGGATAGTACCAACTAGAACTAGCAATGTACATATACATAAGGATAGGTCAATTAATGATTTTTCTAGCAATGTGTTTTCAAAATTGTTGTATGAATACGTAAAGACAATGGATGTAAGGGATTGCTACGTTTGCATGCAATTACCTGCCTCTGTTTCGGAAGGAGTGACTTATCATCATCTTCCGGCTACGTATGGAATTTCATGTAGTGTGTTGATTAGTATATTTAATCAATTAGGGAAATTAGATTATAATATGTCTAACATAGATAATATTCTTGGGCAACTGCCTTTGAATAAAGAACTGAATCCTGCAAAAGAAGCTTACACTTTAGGTGAGATTTTTTTAGAAACAAGGGAATTAACATTAGAATATGTTTTTAGAAATAATTTAACTTGCAGTTTGAAAGAAGAAGAGAAAGCTTTCCTAGACATGGTTGAGAGAAGAAGGTTGGACATGCACAAGAAAGCAGAAGGGCATAAAATGAGTGAAACAATGTGGGATATTGAGAAAGAAAAAGAATTGAAAAATTGAGCCAGTCCAACTATGGCTATAGATGCACCACAGAAAGGCAAACTATGCATTACCAGGAAGAGATCCCAGTATGATTACTATTTCATAGGGACTAGTGAGTGCCATGATACATACTTTATTGCAACCGGATGGGGATTTAGAGGAGGAGAAGATCCAGGTTTTCCGGGAGTGTATTATATTTGTGGGAACAAGGCTTATTACCGTTTGCCTGACCATTGGTTTGGCACATGTTATGTTGGCCTGGTCTTTCCAAAGATGTTTCACATGGATAGAGTAGACAATGCTGAACAAACTAATCCATTAACACGCTATAGAAGAGAAACATGGACAGAAATTGTAGGAGATATTTTTGGAGCTTTGATACCAGCAGTGGGAATTTCTTTGAATGCCTTTGGCATTCGGAAGCTGTCAACAGTGGTGGATCGCTTGTCAACAAGCACCGCTGGAGGCTTTCTTTTGGTAAATACTGAAATGGTTGCTTTACGCGCTATGGCGATGCAAAATCGACTTGCCCTTGACATTCTTTTGGCAAAAGAGGGTGGAGTCTGTGGAATGCTGAAAGTTCAACATTGTTGCACTTACATTCCTGACGAAAGCAAAGATCTAAAAGTTTATATCAAAAATATTACTGATTTGCATGAAGAATTAGTACCACTGGAAGCTGAAAGTATCTGAACTAAAATGGCTAATAAGATGATTGCTATTAAGAATTTTGTAGCTAAAATAGGTAGTACCATTTTTGGTAAGATATTATTTCCATTAACATGTGTTATTGTTGCATTATTGATTCTTAGATTAGGGTGTATGTGTTGTAGATATAGAAGAAATAAAAAGAAAACAACACAAGAAAATGTTAAGAAGAGACAAAAGAAACCAGAAAGAGATCCACAAGAAATAGAATTAGAAGAGCTAAGAGAAAGCATGTATATAGAAACTAAGAAAGAAGATGAGATGGAAACAAGGGTTTGAAAAATGAACAAGAAGATATTTTGAATTTCTTCAAAAGGGGAAATTAAATTGATTTTTTGGGGTTTTGATTTTTGTGGTGATACGATATCACCAAAGGGGGTATTGATGGAGCAGGGTTTTTACTTTAAACCCGAATATCTGTTTCATTTTCGTATGATTTTATTAAAAGTACTACTGATTAATTAATAACTACTAAAGATTTGTCTAGTCTGGTCTAATCAACCTTATTAACAGAAGAATTACACGTGGGAACGCTATTGCATGGCTAAAATAATAAGTGAACTCAGTTGGTAAGCAAATTGACAGAAATAGATGTTGCTTATGTGATGTTATATAGTTTTGCGCTTATAATTAATACGCATTAATGGCTTTTTGATGTCGCAAATGGCTAGATAAATACATACACATGAGGGTATTAGCAGGGGAATAACACTGTATAATCATTTCCGTGCAGTAATTTTGTTTTGTGTTTCATTTTACTTAAGTTGACCAATGTGGCCTACTAAAACATGGCTACCACCCGCAGCCTGCATTCGAGTTGATGGAAAATTTGCAAGGAGGCTTCGCGCTGCCTGTGAACTTGCCCTCCTGACGAACTGAAAAGCCATGATCATGACGACAAATCCGGGAGAGATGCCAAATGCCCATGAACATGAAATTTGTTGCTAAACCAAATACTGACTTTATGAACTTGTAATGATCCCACGAATGGGATACAATTTATCCAAAAGAGACATCCGTAGAAGTAACGAATTAGTTATGGACTCCTTATTTCTATTCATTATTTGAGACGATCAATGTGTGTGAAAAACTACCAATGTAACCCAGTGTACCAAGACAACATTATTTCCGCCATTCATCCGTTTTGTACGATATGATTGCATCATTTTGGAATGTAATTTTCGTATAAATATTAGTAGACTAGAGAGGTCGAGTGCCACTTCTTCCCGAACTGATGATCCGAGGTCTCGATGCTGACGGAGAGGACGGTGACTCTACATGACGGCTAGAAACTCTAACTATTTTGCTGAGGACCGGTTCTGACTTAGGATCTGACTTTTAGCCAGAATAGGTAATTATGAGAGAAATGAAATTGCATTTTAATTGGCTTTTCTTAAATTTTAGATAAACAATATTCTGTTTAAATTACTGTGTCGGGTGGTTATTTTATTGTCATGTTATTGAATTTATTTGCGTGTCAGAAATGTTTTCACCAGATCTATAGCAACTAGTTGATGTCATTGACCTCAGAGTACATGCAGATTGGTTAGATATCAGAAAGTGTTTCCCCTTATACATGGCACGGATAGAGTGGTAGGATGAATGTTGGTGTAATGGGCCCCACCAGCGTGTGATGTGTGTGTGCGTGTGTGACTGTGAAATCACTCCGTCCGTGGAAGTAGAGGGGATTCGGAAGCTCCGATCTGCACCAGCATCACCCCCGAAGGGGTATCTCCGCGCTGTTGAAAAGCAAGAGTCAGACAGGCACAAGCTACCACAACTTAGACTTTGAATAATTCCGTCTTCAGGAGTTTCTTGAAGTGAATGAGACTGAGGCATTTGTGTAAGTCCTCCGGCAAGGTGTACCAGTATTTTGGAGCCAGATAGACAACAGTTTTGCCTCCTGATCGGAGTTTCCTAAAGTGAGAAACCACTAGCAGCCCCTTGCTTTCCGATCTAAGACGACGATTCGGGCAGTAGACTTTAAACTTGTCTGCCACATAGCTTGGGCTCGCACCATAAAGTGCTTTATGGGTGAGACAACAAAACTTAAATTTAATTCTCTGGCGGATAGGGAGCCAGTGGAGAATTTTCAACAATGGCCCAGCGGAGGTGCGAGGTAGTTTCTTGAGCGCCAGGCTTGCGGCCACATTCTGGACAATCTGCAATCTGCTTAGCAGTGACTCATTCACGGCTGCCAATAAAGCACTGCAATAGTCGAGGCGACCAATGATCAAAGCCTGAATTAAGGTTCTGCGTACAGAAAGGGGCAGCCATAGGAACACTCTACGCAAAAGGTTTAGAGTACTGTAGCAGGTCCCTACAGTGGCCAAGATTTGGTCCTTCAGATAGCTGTGCATCCAGTCGGACCCCTAGATGTTTTACCACAGAGGTTGGCGAGGGAGCAGGGCCCAGCACTGTCGGACACCACTCAGGGGACCAGGTGGTTTGTTCAGTGCCAAACAGCAAGGTTTCTGTTTTTATCACATTTAGCTGTAAGAAATGTTCCAACATCCACTCTGATATGGCTAACATGCCTTTAGCAAAGCGCTGATCTTTATACTTGTTGTTAAAGAATTGAATATCCACTGATTTTGAAGGTGGTGGTTATGTAAAATGCTCTAACACCCAAATTTTGGGTCTTTTTCGCGCTATAGAAAACACTGAATGAATACATAAATAAAATAAATAAGTGTGTCATGACGGAGTAGAGATTTTCATAATAGTCTGCAAACCCTTCGGCTATTCCTTCTGGGTCTGACCTTGACTCTCCTCCTTGGTGGTGAGTTGTAGGACCCATCTTCAGGCTCGCTATCATTTTTCCAACCAAATCAGCAGCTTGCTAGCTTTGATGCCTACGTCATAGATGCCTCTCTGGGCCAGTATGTGACATGCCTTTGTATTGTCTTCAGCCAGATCCCTGTATTCCTTCTGCTTGAGTCTAAGGGAGTGTGCTCTCTCTTCAGTCTCTCTACCCCGCACCTCCAACCCTACGGCCGAGATCTCTGCTTCTAGGGTCTCAAGTTTCTCTTGTTTACCTTTTCCCCCTCAGCAATCAGGGAGTACTCCTGGCCCCGCATTACTGTTTTGTATGCCTTCCAGAATATTAACAGTGAGCTGACCGATCCTTCATTGGTCTCAAATTAGGACGTAGTAGCCTGTTTGATTTTATGCATCATTGTTTTGTCAATAAGGTGCCAGGCACTAATGGCTCTAGGTCCCTTAAGTCTGTTAGAAAGAGAAGCTGTAATATGCTCCAATAGGAAATGTGTATTGATGGTCTTCCAGGTGACGGTGGCGCCAAATGTCAGCCAGTCCTAGTGCCATGACTAAGGAGGCCAGAGTAAGGTCCCAACAGATGGATTGAGACTGAGAGTGCTTGTAAATGTCTTCAGACAGGACTACATTGAAATCCCCACCCATGATCAGGATGCTGTCAGGCAGTTGAAGTAAGAGGTCACCCAGGCCAGAAAGTGTGAGCCACTGGTGGCAATCTGGGATGTAAATCAAGCATAGACTAATGGAGAGACCCTCCCATGTGCCTGACTGACCAACGTATTTCCCCAGGGGGTAGGTCCAGGTTTTATGCGGAATAAATGGGACAGTGTTCTTAAGTAGAATTCCCACTCCTCTAGAATTGGTAGTGTAGCCCGCATGTGCGATCATTGTGCATCCGCACCTCAAGAGGGCTTTACAGATGTTACCCAGGAGGTGAGTCTCCTGTATTAGTACTATGTCTGGGCTGTGTCGCTTGATATATTGGAGTACCATACACCGTTTGATCCTGTCCCCCAACCCATTTACGTTCCATGACAGGACTTTGAGTCGGGTGCGAGGGTTATATGCCATGTCGGTTTCTTGTATGTTTATTCCTGGTGTGTGTTTCGTTGGATGGGTCCCATTCCCTGTGTGGTGTGTCTGTGATCAGAGTTATCACTGCCCTGTTACGTGAAATTGAACTTCCAATCATCAGCAATCCCCATCACCCTGCATTGTGAGTTCCAAACTACCCACCTGTACCCAACTAACAAGGCACCTGTCAACCCTGTCAACATTTTAGGGAACTTAGAACTGGGCGTGAGTCTCACCAATCAAGCTCTCCGAGCCTTTATACCCTCCAATGCAGACTTAATATCTAATTGCGCCGCTCTGGGCTCAATATTGTGGTAAGCGTAATATTGCTAGGTCATACCCTTGTTATGAAAGTGGAGTTCCGAGCATGGCATTACACCTGGAAGAAAAAGAGGGAGAAAAAAGGTGGGTAAGGAGGAAAGGGTCAGGTTTCAGTAGGGTGGGAGGGTTTTCCGGAGCACCTGCTCAGTTTATGTGTGGCTCTGCCATAAAAAACACAGTCGAAATTCACAGCAACTTTGTGTGGAGATTTTCCGCGGAAAAATGTAACATCTTTGCCGCAACTGAGCCACAACCATTAATCTTAATGACACTTCACTGTGCATAGCTTTACCTTGCCAGTCCCCTTTTCTTTGAACAAGGGTTTCCCTGCATGGGAACAAACCTTTGACCAATATGTAAGGACAGCATCATTACACAGGGAGTGCGAGGAGCTTATGTGCCAATGCTTTTACAAAACTGAATCCGGTGGGCCACTCGCTCATATACATTGTGGTGGTACAATGTGGCAGTAAACATAAAGAACGCAGAGCACACTCTCTTTACCTGTTCAGCAGGGCCATAGCAGAGGTGCCTTGCTCTTTGATCGCACCGCCAAAAGACTCTGCATGCCAGGCACGGTCTGAGCAAGACTCTGGAGCATGAGAACCGTCTCCCTTGAAGTCCGGAATAACGTGCAACGGTTTAAAGGGCAGGGAGCATTTGATACAAGTGCCCCACCCAAGATGACCGCTTGCAGAGAGCATTGGGTCATGTAGTCCCACTCAATGTTGATCCTGGAAGAAATAACATCTATAAATATTTTAGTTGTCCCTAAACAACACAGCACACATTACAATAGCAGTACCTAGACAGGGGACCTTAGCCTCAAAAGGCATCATGCTCTACAATACATGGCTGCGCCAAAGTAAGAGAGCGCCTAGATTGTCCTGATGACCATAGCCTCAACAGGCATCTTGCACCACAATCTGTGATTGCACCAAAGTCAGAGAGCACCTTGATTGTGCTGATAACGCCCTCTGACAATGACATTGTGAATGAGCTGGTCGGCTCATGGTGGTTTCCAAGATGGACTTGAGGTTAGGATACCATCAGGTCTTGTTAGCCCCTGAGGCGCAGCATGTTCCCACTTTTTCCACCCATCTCAGACTCTCATGCTACAAACATCTCAACTTCAGGATCTCCAGCACAGCTGAAGTATTCCAAAACATCATCTGGGAAATAGTAGCTGGCTCATTCAGTGTGTTAAAAGTCAGTCACATCTTGGTCCATCTCTAGAAAAGCACCTCACATGCCTGTGACCAGTCTTCAGCATCTACCTGGACAGTGGGCTGGCACTCCGCAAGGAGAAATGCAAATTCCTAATACAAGACATCAGCTACATTTCTCTGCACAGGAAGAAGCACCCGACCCGGCAAAGGTCAGAGACATACAGTCAGCTCCTACCCCGACTTCTGTGAAAGGAATATGAAGTTTCTTAGGAATGGTCACATACTGCAGACATTTTATGCAGAAGCTGACCACCTTGGCAGCGCCACTACAAGACCTCATGACAGAATCCACACCATGGGCCTGGGGGCAGGAGCTGGAATAAGCATTCAAGAGACCGGTCTAGTGTACTTCGGTCCAAGGAAAGAATATGAACTGTCTGTGGACGCTAGTCAGTCTGGTTTGGGTATGGCCCTGTCGCAGAAACAACCATGTGGGGAATGGGCACTCACAGCATATGCGAGCCGAGTGCTCACCCTGACAGAAAAATAAAATTCCACAATGAGAATTAGCTATCACAGGCCACTAGGGGTGCCGGCACTTACACCTGTATCTCTACAGCCACCTGTTTACAATTCATATAGACCATAAGCCGCTCATTCCACATTTCCAGAGCTCAACGTCAAAACCATCTCCAGTCCCCTAGATCGAGAAGTGGATACAGGAGCTCCAGGAGTACAAGTTAAACATCTGGTACAAGCCAGGATCACATAGCCCCACAGACTACCTCTCAAGGCACACCCGTCCAGCTACCAGAGAGGAAGAACAGACTGCACAAAACACAAAATTATTGTAGAATAGTCTCGACCCCTTCCGATGTCTCTGTCTGACAAAATCGAGGCTACAAAGTCCAACAACTCCCTGAAACTAAGCACAGAGATTGTCATGTCTGGCTACTTGATGAACATCAATATGCATGCAAATCAAAGGACGAAGAAGCGTGACAAACACTACAATCCTTGTATCACATAAGGGATGAGCTCTCTGTCACAGTATAAGGGTGTGAGACAAGGCTAGTGATATCTCAGAGCCTAACAAGACAAGTTGTGTGACTAGCCCATGGCTTGTACCAAGGCATGGTAAAAACAAAGAGCAGACCAAGAATCAAAGTGTGGTTCTCAGGGCTGGATAAACTTGTGGAGACAACCGTCCGTGTCTGTAAGGTGCGCTAGGTAACAGGAGGCTCAGAGCCACCAGCTCCAGGCATCAAAGAAGGTATCCCAAGCACCCTGTGGCCAGCAATTTCTGTAGCCTCCCGTATGGGCAGCACATGATTGTTATTATCAACGAATACTCCAAATACTCTAAGGTTGATATTGTACAATCGACAGCCACGGTGGTTGTAATACCGAAATTAGAAAAAATAATGGCAACCCAGTGCATGATCCAGGGATTCCGTACCGACAGCAGCCCTTTGTTCAACGGGCAAGACTAGTCGGAGTATCTTCAGTCCAGTCATACCAAACACCACCAAATTATACCTCAGTGGCCTCAGGCAAATGGTGAAGCAGAGCACTTCATGGGAACCTTGGCGAAAGCCATCAGCACTATATATTGAAGCGCCCATCTGCACTTTCCTCTGGGAGTACAGAGTGACTCCGCAAGTGATTACCAGGATAAATCCTAGCCGGCTCTGACTCTGCCGTGCTGTCAAGGACACCATGCCTCACCACCCAAGCTGGGCCAACAGCCCCACTCCAGCCAACCATTCCCTGGCTTGACACTACCAGCAAAACACTTCTACCAGCCGACGCCAGTGGGCAAAACATTGGCCACTGCACTTTGGAGACCAGGTGCTTGTAAAAGACCGTTACCTGCGGGACAAGTTCAGGCTGACTTTCGAGCCAGGTTAATGGAAAATCACCAGAATCAAGGACGCATTGGTCACCATCAAAAAGGGAGTTGAAGTGGTCATCTAGAATGTGTCATTCTTCAAGCAATCCCAAAACCAGAGGCTGGAAAAGACGCTACCAAGGAAAGTGACAATCTTGCAGGAGAGGAAGGCAAGAGAGAAAATCCTCCCACCAAACAGGGCAAAACCGCTGAAGATGTGTCTGCACAAGACAATGGGATCCAAGCTCACCTTCCAGCCATAGACTGAGCAGGGTCAAACCGCAAAAGAAAAAGACCTGACACCGACCCAACAAGTCGGCTCAGCGAGCTATTATCCACAGTTAATCCCAGCGCTTTCTCAGTAGTTCAAGACTTTGTACAGAACCAGCAACCAGGTCCATCAAGAAGAGAGTAGTCTGAACTCTATGTCAGTATTTTGTCTATTCTTCCGTGTCCTCGTCGTTGTTTTGTGTGTTGTTTTATTTTGTTTGCAGTCGATGAGGAATGTAATGTCATGAGGAGGTCAACCCACAAAAGTGCACAATAGGGGAGGTCGGGGACATTTACCTCAGTGTGGGCGGCAAGATGATATTTCCCGTACCATGTGTGAAAGGAGAATGAAAAGCCATCCGGGCATAAGGCTCAAAGGCAGAAACTATCCATGAGTGTCAGTGTATATTCATTGCCAGGTTCTCTTTGTACTACTTGCCCGACACCCCAAGGACCAGCGTCTAGGATATTGAAAGAAGGAGCCTCCAAGAATATAACATCAGAGAGGAAAGGGTTATCATGTTAGTAATGCAGGCTGGCAATCAACCACAAAATCTCGCAGTCATTAAGGAGGGGCTCATTAAGGAAGGGCAGGGAGGTAGAATCCGATCTGTAATGGGATTGTGTGAATTAGATAAAAGAGCCTTGGGGTCTCATGGGACCTAGTGTCATTTTTAGAATTTTCTGTAAATTAGAAAATTGTGTCCTGCAATTGCACGATCAGTCAGTTGTGTGGGACCCTTTTTTCTTCCCTGCGGAGGGCAACACTCTCTGCCCGGGCCAAATTAATGCCCTCTCTCCTACACATAGACAATGAAGAGGGATGGGAGGATTAACACCTCGTTGATATTGCTCCATTGGTGATCAGGAGAACTAGGTCTATAATTTGTGTGGTGACCTTTTAGATTTTGGGTCGTGGGAATGAGCCCTTCAGGAAGTGTTGAATAATATTGATGTCAATGCGTTCTGTTTCCTGTGTGATATTGGATAAAACATCAGCCTAGTATTGGCACAGTAAGTGGCAGGTCCAGAACACATGTATCATATCAGCATGTGGAGAATAAATATGGGACAAATGTCTGAAACTGTGGGGTATATCATGTTGAGTCTGCGTGGCGTTAGGTAAGCTCCACGTAGAATGTAAAATTGGATACATTAAAAACAGGCATCTCTGGATTTTCCGAAGGGCTTTATTGTTGAATGGTTGGCCAAGGGTATCTTCCCACTAGTCTTAGCAGCAGTAATAGGGTTTCTGGTTCCTGTTGCAGGGCTTTCTATATCCATGTAATGAGTCTCCTTCCATGGTCTACAGTCTTCAGTGTGTGGAGGACAGTATCAGTTTCACATTTCTGATCACGTGTTCCAATGTGCCCCAAGAGATCACCTTATAGTGCCAAATAAAAGAAAACTGCTGCTTTGCGGATCCTGTTGTTCCAGCAATTCCTGGAAGCTTAGGAGCAAGCCACCAGAGAACAAGCCCTCCATCATGCCAATACCTACTCTCTCACATGCTGACAGAACCCTGGCCATGAGGGTGCCATGGCCTGTAGGGATTCCCTTAAGCGGCAAGGCCAGGGCGTAGGGCTTTGTTGATTTACTGTGAGAGAAACAGCGTTTTAAGCAGCTCATAGCAGTAGTGAGCAGAAGTGAATGGGCGACCAGGGCTATTGGAGCCAGGGAAGAGGACACCATGAAGGACTCCCTCCCAGATCTGAGATTGCATGAGGCCTGTCTCTAAGAGGTTGTGTCCATCTAACCAGTATGCCGCCCATTCAAGTGGTGTTGAAATATTATAGTTCAAGAAATCAGGGGCTCGAGGTTGGGGGTTTAAGTTTTGCCAATACTATCCGTTTCCTACCCATGCCTCAAATTAGATAATTTAAAAGGAAGTCCAACTCACTGAATCTACAGGAATGGATCAAGATTGGAAGGTTGGCAAAGTAATGGAAGAGGCTGGGGAGCATGGCCATTTTAGACAACACTATACGGCCCGCCGGCAACAATGGGAGAGGGATCGAAAAAGGAGACCTCTGACCACAATTTTATAGCTTTCTCCAGATTACTCTCCAGCAGGTCTACCTATGCATGACGGATTTGTATTTGCGTATAAGGAAAGGTGTGTGGAGAACATGCTAAGGTCCCACTCCCCAGATGCATCTTGAGTTCTAGTTGGGCATTGCGGAAGGGAAATACTAAAAAAAATAAACAATTACTTTTAGCCCCAATAGCCTCCCGAATTCCTCAACAGTGTACACCACGGGTCCAGGGCCATATAAAATATCACATATCAACAGTATCCTGTCATCTGTGTAGAGACAAATGATATGTGTAGTTGTCCTCATTGAGATGTCCCAAACAAGTCCTGGGCACTTATTTGCACCCCACAGAACGATGTAAAATCGCCTGACATTTAAGGGAGTATTACAGCTTGGAATTCGAAAAACATGACGCCTGTTAGACTTGGGGATCTCTAGTTGGCACAGGTATGCACTTGTGACAAATAGGGACCTTCTCCTCTAGTCAGGGTACAGGGGTACACTCCTAAAAAAAAAACTGCTCACTCCCTTGGTAGGTTGGCACGAGCAGACAGGCTTATCTCAGAGGCAGTGTGTAAAGCATTTGTGAATGCATACAGTAATCAAGTGACAACACTACAGATGGACACCACACAAGATTTATATCAAAAATAAGTATTCTTTATATAGAGTTACCACAAGACCATTAAACGACAAAAACAGATACTACTGTTACTTTAGATGGTAGAATTTAACTTAGTTCTCTTAAGTTCTCAGATGCGACACTTTAAGTCAATGTACCTTTTAGATGCGACACGCAAGGCAACGAAAGTGTTGCAACGATGTTGATGCGATTAACTTTTTGGTGCAAAGAAATAAAGACGTGAAGATCTTCCAGATGCGATGTTTGCGAGAAGACTCGACTCAATGCTTCAGCTGCAGCGGCGACACACTATACGCGATGTGACGACAGCGGCCTTGGCAGCGACACTCTTCTCTGACATTGCGAGACGCTTCCGCTCGATGCGATGTTGCAGCGGCGACACCCCTTTACGCGATGCGACGACAGCAGCTCCGACGGTGGCACGCTTCTCCGTGGATGCAAGGCGCTTTTCTTGATGCGGTGCAATGCGACAACTACGATGGCTGCGATGGCGACACGCTTCTCCCTCGATGCGAGACTCTTCTCTTGATGAGGTGCAATGCGACAACTACGATGGCTGCGATGGCGACACGCTTCTTCCTCGATGCGAGACTCTTCTCTTGATGCGGTGCAATGCGACAACTACGATGGCTGCGATGGCGACACGCTTCTTCCTCGATGCGAGACTCTTCTCTTGATGCGGTGCAATGCGTCAGCTACGATGGCTGCGCTGGCAACACTTCGAAGATGCGAGACGCTTCCGCTCGATGCGACAACTGCAGCGGCGACACCCCTTTACGCGATGCGACAACAACAGCTCCGACGGCGGCACGCTTCTCCTTCTTGAGTCACGCTTCCAGCTCCTTGCGACACGCAGTCCCTCAGAAGGCCCAAAACAGCAGCAGGCACTTCCAAAGAACTCTGGGGAGCTGTGGGTTGAAGTCTTTTGTTCCTGAGAGTTCAGCAGGAGGCAAGCTCTTTTCCAAGCCCTTGGAGATCCTTCACAAGCTGAGCAAAAGTACACACAAAGTTCCTTTCTCCTCTCTTTGGCAGTAGGCAGCCCCTGCATGCCAATCCCCCAGTTTCAGGGATAGTCTCTCCTCAGTTTCTTCTTGGTTCCTCTCCTCAGCAGAGTTTCTTCTTGTTTTCCCAAAGGGATCTAAATTCTTGGGATCAGGGTCCCAATACTTATAGCCCAAATTCCTTTGTCCTCTGAGGGCAGAGGGACCTTTGCCCAGTCCAAACCAGTTCTGGAGCACTCTGTTTACATGACTCCTTCTTTCCTTTCACACTGCAGGGCAGAAACATCAGACGCCCCACAGGAGGTGGAGCCAGCATTGTGGAGGGAAAGCACAGCCCTGAAGCACTTTGTTGACATGATTCCTTCTCTCCTTTCACAGTGCAGGGCAGAGACATCAGACGCACCACAGGGGGTGGAGCCAGCACTGTGGGGGGCATGCACTGTCCTTTTCAGGTCCCAGGTGCAACTCCTCCCTCCCATCTAGATGCAGATCTCTCTATTCACCACTGGGGGGACTCACCCTGTTTCCGGGAATTTCCCAGCCCCCTGGAATTCCCCAGCCCCTGTCACTCAAACTCCAGACAAGGAATACACAGCCTAGCAGAGGCAAGTTTGAATGGTTAGACAAGAAAATACCTACTTTCTAAAAGTGGTATTTTCTAACACAGAATGTTAAAACCAACTTCACTAAAAGATGTATATTATCATTCTGAGTTCAGGCATACTAAATTCGAATTTCTACCATGTTCCCTGAGTCAGTTATGATTATAAGATGTAATAATCAAAGTGCCCATTCTGGCCTATGGAGAACAGGTAGCCTTGCAATAGTGAAAAACGAAAATGGCTGTAAGTCACTATTAGAACATGCCACACACACCAGGTCATGTCCTACCTTATACTTACAATGCACCCTGCCCTTGGGCCTACAATAGGGGTGTCTGATATGAAGAAAAGGGAAGGTTTAGGGACTGGCAAGTGGGTGCACTTGCCCAGTCAGCATGGCAGTACTAGACTGCACGCAGGCTCTGCAATGGCAGACCTTAGACACATTTTTACAGGCTGCTTCTGTGGGTGGCACAACCAGTGCTCCAAGCCCACCAGCAGTATTTGGATTACAAGCCCTGGGCACTCCTGGTGCACTGTACTAGGGTCTGACAGGTAAACCAAATCAACCAATCATGGAATCACTAATTCATACATTAATTTACAGTAGGGAGAGCATATGCACTTTAGCACCGATCAGCAGTGGTAAAGTGCCCAGAGTCATAAAACAGCCAACAACAGGTCAGAAAAAATATAGGAGGAAGGCAAAAAGTTCAGGGATGACCCTACAAAATGGGTCAAGTCCAACAACGCTTATATTTAACCAGCATATACAAACTAGTGAAGAATACAAAAATGTGATGGATGGAAAGCCTGAATTTATTTCAGCCACAGGTAATTCCTCGGGCCGCATCCCATTTCATATTTTGAAACAACAAGGGGACCGAAGTAAAGTCAGCCAGGGACCTCGGGATTCAATTATTTTACCATACAATGGTCCCTAGGGAACTAGGGATAACCATACATAAGTGAATGTAGACCCAATCAGTACTATATTGGTTAAACTTGTCCAGCCGGACAGAGGTCTAATATTTAATATTTTAGCAATTCTTTGAGATGTATACAAATGAAAATACTGAGAGTGGGACACAAGCCTGCATCCTTCTACAGAAACAAAAACAAACAGTTAGGGACCATTTAAGGGAGGCTCAGGCAAGGCTCATGGTTTGTTATAGAAAATATTCTCAATAAAATAAGCAAATCGCAAGGAACACCTTTACATAGTCAATGATAGCATTACAGGTGTTGTATAAGGTGTTTAATGGTGTCAACGGCGTTTCGATCCATGTGAACAATGCGTTGATCATCATCAGGACATTTAATTAAGCATGCCTGTGTATTAGAGCCTTAGATTATTGAAGGTTCAATGTGGGGGTCCAAGTTAAAGGAATGTTAGCCAGGTTCAACTAAGTGGCAGTCCAGCAGTGGCAGGGATTTGATAAAGTGCTATAGGTGCCACACTCGAGTGGTCACAGGAACGCCTAAGTGTGTGAATTTCCTTCGATTGCTGGAGAGGCAGAATTTGGGGGCGAGGCAGGAGCCACAGACGTCTGCTCCGGTGGAGCAATGGCCTACGTGCGTGGAATTCCTTCGGTTTTTTAATAAGCAGAGTTCGGGGGTGAGGTGGGAGCCACAGACGTGTGCTCAGGGGGAGCAATGGCCTAGTTCCGTTGACCTCGCGGAGCTGTGCAGGGGGTCAGCTTCTGTCGGTGGGTCTATATTCATTTATGTACGGTTATCCCTATTTCCCTAGGGACCATTGTAGTGTAAAATAATTGCATCCCATTTCATGTCAGTTTGCACACCATGCCACCTCAGTTTGGGCCCAGCCCTATGCAAATCGGTTTTGACCCAGCTCAAATAGGACCAGTCCATCCCAAACTGCCAGGCCTGGTCCTCCCTGAACCGGAACACAAGCAACCCAAAACTGGTGTTGCGCTTATTGGGACTCATCAGTCGGGTGCCACTTGGTTCCAGAGGCACAGGAAGCATAGGACCCACACATGGGAATACTACACTTACAGCACTGCATTGATGCTGCAAAGACGCTCCAGGCTCCATAAGCATGTCTAAAGGAAAGTGCCTAGAGGTGGACAGATGAGAAATGAGGGACTGTTGTGGAACACAGCAGCAAAGGAACCATGTTTCTGAGACAGATTATCCGGGAGCAATTCTAGAGGCCGTGTCCTTTCGGTGCCTTGATGAGAGCCAGATGGGACAAAATGAAGGCAAGCATCGTTGCAGAGGAGGGTGACAAATGACTGCAAAATAGTTTAGAAGTGATTGATACGCTGCGTCTTTACTAGGAAGCATTCATTTTAGGAAAAAAGACTGTTTGAGGCTGCGACAAACACTGCATCTTAATGCCTTTCCGCACTCGTCCAGCTCAATTTATTGACTGATTTACCAACTCATCGTCATCTTGTCTCACATAATAACTCTTGGTAGTGTGTGAATTATAAGCATGCCCGCCAAAACCTGTCCGAAATAAACGTTTGAAAGACTGAGCCCTGCTGTGTGAGGCTTACATCACTATTACTGCGTCACAGGCTAGTTTGGCTTCATTTTCACTTTCATAAAAATAACTCCTCACATATTAGACAGTGCACAATAGGGAGAGGCGCTGAGGCGGAAAGATATGTTCCAGGGTCCCAGTGTATGTCCTTGTATGTGCGGGAATTAACAGCGACGCCGCCATCAGAGATTATCTGAAAGTGCATAGATATGTGTAACGTGGATTTTAGGGAAAAGAGGTCACAAATTGCCCAAGGACTGTTTCATCCTCCACACACGAAGTGGAGTTAGTTTTATTCTATAATTTAAAAAGGGAATGAGTGGCAGGTCCAGCAATGAGAAAGCAGGTACACGTGTATTTCCAGCACGTACATATACGCAAAACAAGCCTACACAAGGAGGCTATTCCAATCTTTCCTGTTGTGAAGGATACACACAGTAGTTTTGAGTTGGAATGCAAATCCTTTCTTCGCCCCATGATTTTTGCTAGCAAGAAAAAAACAATTTGCGCATTAAAGGCAATGCTGTTTACGAGGAGCCGTGGGTTGGTGAAGGAGGACTCGTAACAGAGCTATGAGGGTAAAATAGATGAGACGCCATTACTGACGTCTGCTGTGAGAAGCTGCACCGCAGTCTGTTAATTCATGCACTTGGAGGGGGTGAAAAGAAAAAAAGATTCTGCAGCAAAACTGAACGTGAATTAGTGATAAGGCTGTTATTTCCAAGCGGCAATGTGTTTTGGGATGCGGGTGATATTACTGTTTGTTTTATACTGGCTGACAAGGTAGTGAAAAATAGAAATTTCCAGCCATGAATGTTAACGGCCTGGGTAATGTGTTCACATGTGTTAGTGTAGCAGTATACACTGTCTGAAAGAAATCTAACTTTTAAAAGCTGACTACTGCCTTTTGCCTAATTCTTTTAAATTCGGAATTATCTTAGGTCACATCGATTGCATGAAATGTGTTAGATTCTGCACCTATTTCCTGGTAGCCTGTTACTTTTATGTGCCTTATCGACTCCAGGTATTTTTTCTGAGCACTGTACAGGCTGTCAGTGCCCCTCGGTGAACAAGGAAACCTGGAATAGAGTCATTGTGATATACTGGTAAACGACCTGAATGTATGTTGTTGTCCAAGATTTCCTCCAGTGACCAGGGGCTACATGATTATAAAATTTTGAGCGTTCAAGTTCAAATAGACACATAAATATACTTCCCTTTTGTGGAGATTCAATGAATCGGGATTTCAAAGTAGAAGGTGTATTTGCGAAATTGCGATTTTTGAATTTCACTTTGTGAATTTGGCAGTAGGGATGGCTCTTTGGGCCTTTCTGTGATGATACAACAGTTAACGTTAGCTAATATCCACACACTCTTAAGTTTGATTCTATTCATCAATAACTTGCAGGTACTATTCTACCCAGGAAATGCATAGAAATTAACTCAGTGACACTCGGAAGGTATCACCTCCAAAATAATTGGGGGTAGAGATTTCTCCATAGGAAAGCTTTTATCATTAAGGAAAAACACATTTAAAAAATAATGTGCAGATGCATATTTGAATTACATTACTGTATGAAGAATTGTACACCCCCCTTGCTTGCAAGATCCGACAGTGTCATAGAGCATCCGCCCTCAACTTTAACCATCGGCCAGTCGGCATATCGATGTATGCAGATGACATGGTCCTGTGTATAAGAGATCCCCAAAAACATTTATCCCCTGTTCTCCGAGAATACATTAGATTTGGGTTGTTCTCTCGACTCACGATCAATTGGGACAAGTCGATCATCATACCGCTGACAACGATTACGTCCCAGCC
The DNA here is from genome assembly GCF_964204655.1 of Triturus cristatus. NCBI lineage: Eukaryota > Metazoa > Chordata > Amphibia > Caudata > Salamandridae > Triturus > Triturus cristatus. The sequence goes on from NC_140588.1 coordinate 509,971,266, forward strand.
CCATCTGGAATACCCCTTGTTATGGACGACGGACCCTGTTAAATATCTCGGTATATTGGTGCATCACGATCCCGAAGTTGTAATAAGAGAAAACTATGGTCGAGCCTATGACACACTGGTTTGGCAGGTGGATGGATGGTTGCATCTCCCGTTATCTTTGGCGGATCGTATTGCTGTGATAAAAATGGTTATCCTTCCCCGCTTCCTATATCTTTATTGCAACATACCAGTCAAATTGACTCAACAATTTTTTAAAACAATACGAACCCAACTGTTACGTTTAATATGGGGTGCAGGACAGCCCAGAATTAGCTGGCAAACACTAACACTGTCATATGACAAAGGAAGATTTGCCGCACCAGACTTTTACATATACTATCTCTGTGCTCAAGCCCAATATGTGTACTACTGGTTCAGAACCCACGACTTTAGACCACACGTAGCGGTGGAAGACGGAGATGCCCATCCTATTCCACTCAGAGGCATACCTTCGCACATAGCTAAGCACACGCCAAAGACAGAAATTAACACACTGGACATGACTATTGCTGCGTGGCAGTCAATTGGCAGCCGAGCACACAAACTACCACTGTACATGCCCACACTGCCTTTAGCGCATCACGCTGCCCTGTCCGTCACCCAGGAGTCGGGTCCCCTAAAATCGTTAAAAGAAGCTGGCATTACTCATATGCGGGACCTATACAATCAAGGGCACTATCTTGAAAAGAGTGATTTAGAATACATACAGAACCCCACGTCTTTGTTTCTGTACACTTGTTTCCGCCTAAAATGTGCCATACGAGACCATTACCCTAATTTTCCTGCTGAACCTCCGACGCTAATGTCCGTACAGTTATTACTAGTGTCTCCAACTAGGAAAAAACTAATTACTAAATTATACAGGGCTGTGCAGGAGGAGACGGTTAGAGGTCCCGATAAAAGTTTCGCCAAATGGAACGATGTGTTGGACCCCCAGCTCACAGGGGAGGAGTGGGAGCGGATCTGCCAGCTGACGCGCCGCCTTACACCCAATGGGAATTTCGCATTATTCATTTTAAATTCCTACATCAGATATACTATACTCCATCCAAATTACACAGAATGGGTTTGAGAGAGTCAGATCAAAGCAAACGCTGTAGACAGCTGCACCTCGCCTGGCGCTGTGGCCCGGTATTCAAATATTGGGAAGCGGTGCTTGACCGTATTCAAACCATGATGGGTGCTTTGCTTCCCTTTACGCCTACTGTATGTTTACTGAACTATGTACCTCAACTGAAAGGCACTGCGGGCAGGTTTGTAAGAGTTGCCCTTCTACTTGCCAAACGTCGCACTTTGTTTACGTGGGACAGTGCAGCTGCTCCGAAGTTGGAGGGGTGGATGAAGGATATGTTATATTGTAAGGAAAATTTGGAACTGTACGCTGAAGAGTTGCCTATGTCCTCCAGACCGAAAGATATCTGGGGTCCGCTCAACCAATTCCTTGCCAGGCCAACACCGGCTAATGCTGATTGACATTCTACACCATACATGTTGCTATTGATGATGTTATGTGACTGCACTCGCTATGTGAACACTGCAAGGCCTGCACTTTGTCTATGTTGTACACTCTGATCACTGTGAATTTACTTGGGACTGTAATGTTGTAATGTTATGTTCACTATGGTTACACCATATTCTAATAAAAAAATAAAAATAAAAAAAAGAATTGTACACCCCAAAAAATGTGCCATACGAGACCATTACCCTAATTTTCCTGCTGAACCTCCGACGCTAATGTCCGTACAGTTATTACTAGTGTCTCCAACTAGGAAAAAACGAATTACTAAATTATACAGGGCTGTGCAGGAGGAGACGGTTAGAGGTCCCGATAAAACTTTCGCCAAATGGAACGATGTGTTGGACCCCCAGCTCACAGGGGAGGAGTGGGAGCGGATCTGCCAGCTGACGCGCCGCCTTACACCCAATGGGAATTTCGCATTATTCATTTTAAATTCCTACATCAGATATACTATACTCCATCCAAATTACACAGAATGGGTTTGAGAGAGTCAGATCAAAGCAAACGCTGTAGACAGCTGCACCTCGCCTGGCGCTGTGGCCCGGTATTCAAATATTGGGAAGCGGTGCTTGACCGTATTCAAACCATGATGGGTGCTTTGCTTCCCTTTACGCCTACTGTATGTTTACTGAACTATGTACCTCAACTGAAAGGCACTGCGGGCAGGTTTGTAAGAGTTGCCCTTCTACTTGCCAAACGTCGCACTTTGTTTACGTGGGACAGTGCAGCTGCTCCGAAGTTGGAGGGGTGGATGAAGGATATGTTATATTGTAAGGAAAATTTGGAACTGTACGCTGAAGAGTTGCCTATGTCCTCCAGACCGAAAGATATCTGGGGTCCGCTCAACCAATTCCTTGCCAGGCCAACACCGGCTGATGCTGATTGACATTCTACACCATACATGTTGCTATTGATGATGTTATGTGACTGCACTCGCTATGTGAACACTGCAAGGCCTGCACTTTGTCTATGTTGTACACTCTGATCACTGTGAATTTACTTGGGACTGTAATGTTGTAATGTTATGTTCACTATGGTTACACCATATTCTAATAAAAAAATAAAAATAAAAAAAAGAATTGTACACCCCAAAAAATATTGTGCGTGCATAAATATTACACATCTGTGTACTTATGAAAAACGAGGTCTGTCATACTTTTTCAGGAGAAGTCCTGAAATTGTTTGAGCATTCACAAAAAGTTATGTATTTTCTCTAAAGGCCTGATTATGAGTCTGGCAGTCCATGGACCGGCAGACTCACAGTGGCTCAGCAGTTCAGACACCACCGGGTAGGCAGTCTGACTGCCACATTGCAAGTTTGGTGTTAAGACCACCAATGCACTGCTGAAACCGCCAGGGATCAGTGATTCCTAGCGGTGGTGCAGTGATCTTGAGGCTGCATTATGCTTGGTGGAACCACCGCGGTCCCCCCAAGCATATTATGAGTTTCCTCTCCACCACGGTTTGGTCTTCATGGCAGGCCCTCCTCCATGAAAACGATGGTGAAAAGGAAACAAAGGGGGCCCTACAGGGCCCCTGTTGCCTCAGAGCCATGGGGTGCATGCAGGGGAGCACATGTTGTGCCCCCTGGTGTGCATGCACCCCAGTACCTGCACCGCATGGTTTGCACCTGTCCATGCCTTTACTGCCTATGACATTCCCATTGTGGTGCATTTCATAGACATCACCGTGGGGATGCCAAAAACCATCCACCAGTGACTAAAAAAGTCATAATTTGGCGGGGGTGGGCACATGGGTTTGGCAGTGCTGGAGCTGGGCAGTGGCATGGCAGACTCGCTCCCACACCTCCAAACTCCTAATCAGGCCCTTAATGTATGAGTAATGCTACAGAGACAGTATTTTAATTAAATAAGCTTGTCCTTTGTAATTTATGTCCTATGAGAATCGACATTTAGGGACTTATACACTATTCCCATTTGCAAATTAGGTAGGTAATATTTGCATGCCAACTGGTTTGTGAATGGGAATGCAATTTTTGCGATGAAGCCTAAGTACTGATGGATTGTATAACAAATTGTACATTCGCAGGGGTCATAAAATGAAGGTAATGCTGCATTCAGAAAATCATTCATCCGTAGAAGCAGACATTCTGCTGTATCTGTGTTTCTGAAGAAAATGTATTCACTTGAAGTTATTTTGTGAGAAAGTGTAGATGTGGCTACTATACAAATCATAGGGGTGTAGATCGTGTTGAAACTATGAATGCAGCGTGGTTCTGTGTAACATTATGTTTGCAGTTTGTGCGTACTACTAAGTGTCATGTACATGGAATGGTAGTTATCATACACATATTCTGCATATAATTGTTTATGAAGGAAATAGGTAGTCAGCCACACCTGATGACCATCACATACTAATGGCACAAATAACAAAGCACATAAAACAACCAACACCGAGGTCCTTCCCTCTTCTCACTGTGTTGGTTATCGTTTTAAAACTTCACTGCCTCAACACCACACAAGATACAGATCACCGCACTCAAGAGCAAGAAGGAGAGTTCTAATAAGAGGAGCAAAACATTGTGGACAATTTCGTAGTTGACCATTATGGTCAACTACATGATCTGTCGTCACACACCCTCATGGGAACCTAGTAGCAGTACCTATGGCAGGATGTTGCAGATAGGATGAATGCGCTGGGGGCGGAGATACACAGCATAGCAAGATAAGAATAGTTAATGAAGGACATGTTCATCAAGATACAGGTGGTAGCTGTACTTCCTGATGGACAAGCACCACTGCTTCTTACCACAATGACGTAGTGTCTTCTAAATACTATGCACTACCATCAGCTGCATGGATGTATGCTCTAGAAAGCATCATCATAAGGCCATGTAAGGAGGGGTGAAGGAACTCATAATCCTTTCCTATCACCACCATCCTTCATGTTTTTAGATCTAGCCGGTAGGTCCCGGAATAAATCGTAGAGCAGAGACACCACCGTACTAGTTTTAACCTTCACTGCACTTTTCTTTCGGTGATCCCAAATATATCTGTACATTATTTGTGTGTGTTTTTGTAGTGTCTCCCCCTCCCTTTTGCTCCGTAGGGGTGTATTGAAGCAAGCCCAGTGATGAAGCATGTCACAAACTTGTGACTGAGGGCAGTATTTTCACACTGAGCATGTGCCACCCTATTAATACCACTCGCTCCTCCTCCGTTTGTGTTATGATTGTGTGATTGGGGAGGCCGGAGTAGAGAGAATTTGCCTATCCCCGCTTCCATTTGTGTGTTTAACATGTAAAATGAACACAAGTGTAAATATTACCATGTCCACAAACAGAATACATCTAAGTCACAATATCAAGGTGTGAAGAAATTGGAGTGTTGTTTGAGTAAGGTATCAACTGTGCTCAAGCAACAGCCACAGTCTCTGTCAGTGTCAGCCACAAAATTCACTGAATTAACCTATGCTTAACCCTCTGATAGCTTGGCAAAAACCAGTCAGGCTTAACTTAGAGTCAATGTGTACAGTATTTATACAGCACACAAACAGTAATAAAGTGAACACAACACAAGAAAAATCCCACACCAATTTAGCAAAATAGAGTAAAATGTAATACATTATTTGACAGCAAAATGGCAAAAACCAAACAGTAGAACCAGAGTTATGAACTTTTATGCCTAAAAGATCAAAGCACCAACCATGGACATCTAGCCATGAAGACTGGGTCAAAGTAAAAAAATATGGCTGACTGCAATGGATTGCGGATCGGATACAAAGAATGGATTGGGCCAGGTCAACGTTTACCTTCAGACTTAGTAGAAATTCAGAAGAAAAATGTTCAGGTTCTGTAAAGTAGAGTGGGGAAAGGTTTCAGGCGGTGTCCAAGGACAGAGGGTCACCACCAGGGAGCTGCTGGACAAAGTTGTGGTGAAGATTTCTTCGTTTGGACGTAGTCACTTTTCAGGAAGTTGAAAAACTCCAGCAAGACAAGGCTGGAGGCTGTAGCCGGCGAGAGTTGTAGAAGGTTGAATCCCCTTTTGATGAAGGACTGTTGAACAGGATTTGCTGCTGAGGAGAAGTCAGTGAGAGGTGCCACTTAGTAAGGCTGACTGGTGATACACCTTGGGGGGATAGACATGCGGGCTGGTCCTGGTCTTCTCCTGGTTCTCAGATCACCCTTTAGCCACATTTTCCATATCTAAAGTTTTGGATGTTGCCTGTATGGGCACCTTTAGCACTACCACCAAGAGTCCAAAAATGGAGGGGCACTACTTGGGGGGTTAGGACTCACCCAAGCGGGGTCCAGGTGTGGTTTCAAGATGGTTTGAGACTTTTTTGTCTCTGAGGCTCTAATCAAGAGGCCAGCCAACTAGCCCTTGGAGCCACTCTGGTAGTTCTGGGTTCAATAGCAGAAACAGGGTTTAAAGAGCAGGACTGGTTTCTTTGAGTTGAAGGCATGCTCCAGGTAGCAAAACAGTCAATCCAGGTGCAGCAAATCAGTTTTGTGAAGTACACAGCAGGCAGTCCTCTGAGAGCCCTTCCACTGAAAGTGAAGTGAATAGTGGGTCTGAGGGTCCTATTTTAATACCTGTTTTCTTCTTTGAAGTAGGAGACATTTCTAGAGAATTCCCTTTGAGATTTTTGAAGCTTCAGGCATACCCTGCCCTGGCACCTAGCTGGCTACATGAACAATGCCGTGGTAACAAGTCCTTTGTGTGAAGGCAGAATACAGTCTATTTAGTTGCAAGTGGAGCTGCGCCCAGCTCTGCTCTCCCATCCTGTCAGTTGATGGCCAATCCAGGCAAATAATCACTATATTGTATGGCTGTCTGGGAGGAAAAGAAAGTCCAACTGCCAACTACACTCAATCATGTGACCCAGGTACAGGCTACAGGCACCAAATAGTTAGGGTAGGAAAATGGCAACTTTCTAAATGTAGCATTTTCAAAATTGAAACTTAAAGTTTTCATTAGGTACCATTAAAGCTGATTTTTCGTTAAAATTTCTCAGACACCAATCACGAAATGCTTACCTGACACCCAACACAAAATGCTTACCTGTTCCCAATCAAACGTTAGCACTTATTAAATGTAATAAGGCAACCAAATGTTATCCTGCGGGAGACATTGGCCCCATAGTAGTGAAAGAGTAATTTAGGAATTGTTCAATGCCAGTACATGTAAAACTTAAAAGTACATGTCCAACCTTTTAATTACAATGGCCCTGTCCTTGAGGATACCCATGGCCCACCTTAGAGGCGACTTATATGCAATTAAAGGGGATTTTAAGGCTTGGTAAAGGGGTTATATTGCCAAGTCGAATTGACAGTTTAAAACTGTATTCAGGCTGCAATGGCAGACCGGGGACGTTTTTTAAGGGGCTACTTAAATGGGTGGTACAATAGTGCTGCAGTACCACTAGATGCATGCTGGGACATATTTATTAAACAGCTGTGCAGCAAGTCACCTTGCTTTGCTGCACTGTGTTACAGGGAAAGGGCAGCAATGCACTCTATCCCAATATGATTCATTCCTGCCCTTTCCTCAGCACTGGCGCAACGCAGTCACCCTTGCTCCTCCCCTGGGAAGGCATAGCATTTTGGCTCATTCCAAGGTCTACCAGTAATGGTAAATCTGGGTATGCATCTAAATCCATGCACCACCCATGGAATATCTCCCTTGGGCAGAGTAATGCCACTCAGTGATTTGCACTGAGTTGTGTTACTGCTAATTTATCAAGCCGCTCAGGGCCAATCAGAGTGGCTTTGCATGGCTTGTTAAATTGCATTTTGGCGTTGCTTTGAGCATGTACCTCATTGTGTGGTGCAAACAAGGTGCAAACCCTTGACAAATATGACCTATAATTTACAGGCCCTTGGTATATGGTATACAACTCTACAAGGGAATTATAAATACATTAAATATGCCAAACAGGTGTAGATCAATTTTACCATGTTTAAAGGAGCGAACACACACACACTTTAGCACTGGTTATTAGTGGTAAAGTGCACAGAGTCCGAGAGCCAACAAAAACGATTTTAAGCAAAAAGTGGTCTCCCCACTGTAAAGAAGAATCACAATAAGCTCCCTCAGAACCAGCTTCTGCAGACCACATTGGGGTTGCACCTAGAATGTCTCCAATTAGTGAGGGGGGAGTCCACTAGGTGGTTTAATGAGGTCCTTCATCTCACCATATCTGATAGACCATCAGCCACACTTGTGGGTTAAAGTCATATCCCTACTACTCCTGGTGGGCAATGACTACATGCAGGGTTCCCCAGTTAGACCCATTCACATACTACTAATGAAGAACCAGCTGGAGACCCTAACCTAGGCCTATAATGAAATGCATGTAATTGGGCTCACCCCCAGACTGGGGTTAAGAGTCTTACCTTAGACTACCAAAATCCATTCAAAGTACACAATCTGATCGAAAAATAGTTGGATAATGAAATGTTTCTTTGCCAACTTGCGGATGCTGTGAAGAGCAAATTGCAGTGTGATTCTTGAAAGATAAATACATTTCCCAGAAAGCCTTGCATCCAATGAGGAGGGCTGTGTACTTTGCTTATGAATTCACTGGAGCTGGTGAATCACTTTCTAAGATGATTTGATATGTTTGAGCTTCAGTGGTTCATGCATAATCTGTCTGGTTAGGTTTGGCTACAGATAGCATGAGCTTTTTTGGAGGACATTAGATCATCAGATCTTCTAAAACATACAATAATAAATACTTAATGAGAGTGAATGTGCTTTGGGTGAGCCCCATCAGCCCACTGGTTTTCAGGTGTTTTTTTCTCATTTATAGGTTGTGGTCATGGGGCATCATGTTGTCCTTTTGTTAGGCTGCAGGTGCAACGTGACGTTGAGCACAAGTTTATGTTACTTTTTCTATTTACTTTGTGGACACAGTTAAATTTTAATTGCTGATTTGTTACTTTTTTGTTTAGTCAGGGCCTGCGGTTCGAAGCCTTTGCTTGTCACAAGGACACGGTGTTATTCACTAATTGCTCTTCCGCATTCATTTTCTTTATTTTGCTGTAATTATAACATGATGGATTTATTGCTTTCTTGTTTGTGAAGTAAAGACATACATGTACATATTCTTTCTTGAAAAAAAAAATATCGAACCCTTTGTGAAAAGTATTTACTATTCAATATTTTACTGTGAATGTTTTTTAAGTTCAATGAAAACTTTATCTTCGGACTCCTTTCATATTACTCTTCTCTGAGGGTACAAACTAACTTTGCTAATGCAGTCTTCCTAGCAAAGGGAATTGGCCTTCTTTATGGATTTTCATTCTAGGACAGTTGAGCGCAACACATATATCCTAGACCCAACTATTGTCAAAAATTCCCCAAATAAAAAGTCAGGCCTATTGGGTGAGTCCATGCTTGTTTTAAAATTGTTGAAGCCATGGTAAAGAGTACTAATCAGTGCAATTCACATCACCACTCATCAAGGAATTGATAAAAGACTGCGACTGCAACCTCATGTTGGAAAGATGTGTTAGCTAGTAGATCATGTGTGACTTGTGCTTGAAGTAAAAGCCGTTCTTTTTTACCTTTCACATAGCCAAGCATAAGTTGCTATAAAATCTCACTCAGCGAGTAAAGCTTTAGATTTATAAATTAACGTTCATGTCTTTGTAGCTGTTTAATAAGGATGCGCCACAGAATTTACATGTCACGATTCACAAAGCGTTTTTTCACTAAATACGCATGCCTTGCTATTGGAAATTCTTGAGTAAGTTGTATTTGAGTCAGGAGTAAGACACAAACGCTCACAGATGAAGCTTTGTGATTCAGGCCTGGATAATCAGGTCAAAAATATAACAAGAGCAAGACACACCTACATATAGAAAAAAGACTGTGTATTAAAAATTGCAAAAAGTATAGAAATTATTTCATTTAAAAATATCAAATGATCTGGCTTGGATTGGATTGGGGCCCCGGTTGATCGGCTGGATCAGACTCTTATATAAGCTACTGTTGGCCCATGTCTCTGTTAACAATCACCGATCGGGCTCATTTTCCCTATACCGTGGCACGAGACAGGGTTGTCCGCTGTTGCCGCTTCTCTTTGCTTTGGCCTTGGAGCACCTCGCGGTCTGGATCAGGGGTGACCCGGAAATTAGAGGCTTCAAGTGGACGTCGGAACACGAAGATCGTATATCCTTATACGCTGATGATATCCTGCTGTATTTGGCCTCCCCGGCCCGCTCTATCCATCGGGTTCTCCACATCTTCCATATCTTTGGGGCCCACTCCGGTTACCAGATTAACTGGTCCAAGTCCCAGATGTACCCGCTCTGGGGCGACCCTCCCAATAGTCCCAGAGGATACGCCATACCGGTGGCGCCGCAGGGTTTCCGATACCTCGGGATCCATATAACATCAGACTCCACATTGTTCTATGATTGCAATCTACTGGGCCCGCTCCTGAGATTCAAAGCAGATGTGGTCCACTGGAAGACTCTGCCCCTTACACTATTGAGTCGGGCATCGCTATTTAAGATGCTGGCCCTCCCATGCTTTCTCTACGCATTACAAAATACGCCCCACCCGATTCAAGAGTCGTATTTTTCACAGATCGATGCTGCCATTAGAGACTTGTTGTGGGATGGGGGATGGGGGACAGCCTCGGATCGCGACGCAAAAATTGACAATGGGGTGGTATGATGGCGGAATAGGGTTGCCGGAACTGCGACTTTGGTAGCAATTAACCAGTGGGTGTTCGGGTCCCATGATGATCCCAATTTCTGTACGGATCGATGGCTCCTGGGGAGGGGGGAATACAATAGGGCACTGTACTCCAACTATAAAAAACTCAATCTCACTGGCCCAACTGCCCGGACGGTGGAGATATGGCACAGACTCCAGCGATGCATGGGGTGGTATGGGCGGGTGACTAAGGCTACCCCTCTCTGGGAACCTGATTGTCTAGGAAGGCTGAGTACCTGCGCAGGGTTCGACAAATGGGACTTGATCGGCATCGCGACTGTGGGAGATATGTGGATCAAGGGTAGAAAGGCGACATTTGCGGAGCTCCAACTCAAGTACCGGCTCGCCCCGTCAGAGTACTTTCGCTACCTTCAAATTAGTCACGCTATTGACGGCGCCCTTCCGGACGACGCCTCTCTCCCGGCTTATTCTCCTTTAGAAGACAGGCTGCTGTTGGACCCAATGGACCGCAAGGCTGTCTCCCTGACATATAAGAAGTTGATCAATAACAGGACCGACCCGTTGCAGAAAGTTAGGTCTCGCTGGGAGACGGACCTGGGGGAATTGGCGGACGAGGACTGGACGGAGGCGCTGGCTTCCCCTAGGGAGGTGGCTATGCCAATGCGTCTCCGCCTGGTGCAGATTAAAATCTTACATTGCGTATATTTTGACGCAGAATTGCTTTGTAAACTAGGAAGGAGAGTAGATACGCTCTGCTTGCGGCACTGTCACCAGATAGGTACGTTCATACACATTCTATGGGCATGCCCCCACATCCAGCAATATTGGACTGACGTCACCCGTCAGATGGCGCGGTCCATTGACAAGCCCCTGACTCCCTCTCCCCAGCTCTGCCTCCTCAACATTTGGGACACCACAGACCTGACTCAGGCGGAGCAGGAATGGTCGGCCATGGGGTGGGCCATCGCAAAGAGGATCATTGCCCAGAAGTGGGGGGTGGACACGGTACCGCGGCTGCTATCCTGGGCCACAGATATGGATCAGGCCATGGTGGCGGAAAAAACAGTATATAAAAGTCGAGGGTGTCCCTGGAAGTGGGATCATAAGTGGGGACGCTGGAACAAATATCGGGGGGACATCTGTATTTCTCCTACTGTGGAACTGAGGAGGGAAAGACTGGCTGCATTGAACGCTGCTGGGGCAGCCGAGGTGACCTGAGGCCCCTGAGTCACACGGTATATGCTGTCGAGAGGGGGTTCCCTGATCCCTGTGGACGCGTGAGTCCATCTATAGGTTGCTGCGCTAATGGATTTGACAGGAGGTGGACTGCCCCGCATGCGAGGTCTGTAATCCCCTGTGCCCGTTTGTATACTTTGCCGGGGATGGGATTACCTAATGTGACATTATTATTGCTCTGCTGTGCGTTTTGTTTTTCTTTCAATAAAAATTGTTTATTAAAAAAATATATATATATATCAAATGATATTTATTTTTTCATTTGTAAAAGGTTTATCAAAATAATTTCCCACAATAGTATTTAAAAAAATATATTTATATAATATTTATAATGTTAATTTAAATGTATTTATATTTTAAGCCCCTGTACATTATTTTCTATAGGAGGGTGTTGCAGTACTAGTGGTTGGCCGTGTGTATGCTGCACTTGCTCCAGGTCTGATCTACAGTACATTTACTACTGTTTTGGGTCCTTTTTGGCCGTAGTAGCTTTAGAAGTGTGGTTTGTGAATAGCAATGAGCTTACTTTTTTGTGGGTGGATGGGTGTCTGTCTTTAAATAAACCCCTCCTTAGCTCTCCCAAAACGCCTGCTTACACCTCCCAATAACCCTCCTATTCAGCACTAAATAGTCCCCTTTTTCAGCCACTCTTCCTGGCCCTCTCACATTTCATACTAAGTAGCAAACTTACAAGTGTGAGGACATCCTCATAGAAAACATAGGAGAGTTGAATATGGAGATTTACGCTGATAGGCCTGTGAATTGTATTTTGTACTATGGAATTACTACTGCTGTACTTCTACTTTATATACCTCAAAATGCAGTTTGTGAATCAGGCTCTGAGTTTCTAGAAAAATCCCATTTAAATATGGTAACCATCTCTTCAGGTCATGCACTGTTCCGCATATCAAAATTGCAGCTCAAATTCCAGGTGTGAGATATTCATAAAAGGCACAGCAGTGCATACAGTAAATCAAAAGGGCGTGGAGAAAGGTGAACAATTTGTGGATAAATAATTTCGATTGAAAAACACAATGCTTCAAAAGGTACAGTATATCACCCAATGCATTCAGAATGGTCATACAAGGTTATGAAAATATAAGTGAGCTTTTTATTGATGCTAAACATTTAAACTTGTTTCTTGTGACATGTCTTGATGACAAGGAAAGATTTGTGTGCAGCAGGTGTAGCTTAAACCCCTTCTGTGTGCTTTCTCTGAAAGTGTAGTATTTCCTTTGTGCTGTATCTAAGGTGCATTACCCCCCCTGCGTTTCATGAAGGGGTTTGCTATATTTTCAAGCTCATTGTTTACTCATACCAAATCACAGAGCAGATATTTCTTTTAAAATAAAGAAAGCTCTCCTTCCTAACGCCTGTGATAATTGAGGTATTGGCATTAGGGACATGACCAGTCTTGCGTTTTGAGTTGCCTCGGTCCCTATGGAGAGGCTTCTACTCATGTGCAAAAAAGTGAAAAACCTAGCAAAATATGGTGGTCAAGGAGACAAACTCCCAATTCTCCATGATATAAAGAGTGCCTCTTCAAAGCCTCACTAATGTAACATCATGTACATTGGTCTGCCCATCCAAAAATTACACATAATCAACATGCAGGTGATGAGGATTTATCTAAGATTAAAGAAACATGATCATATTCCTACCACTTTGGAATTCTTCCACTGTCTCCTAGTACAACAAAGAATGCAACAGCAACAACATAGGCCCAGACATATCTCTATACAAATGTGTCTCCATATATTCTCCGAGGCACCAAGTGCATTGATAGTAAAATTATCACCAAAGCTCTAAATTCATGATGGTAAATGACGTGCATTGACATGTATTATCGATGAAAAATGTCTTCAATAACAATATTAAGACTTCCCAAGTTTTCCTTCACATTACATTTTGGTGGTGTCTGAAGTCTGAGCATGTTGCCAATCACTGGCAGCAGGGCCTAGCAATTATTCAGGTAAAAATGCTTTCTCAGAGCTACAAACAACTGAAACAGCTGTTCTCTCCAACCCAGACTGGTTCTTGCCTTATTTTAGACCAATAAAAACTCTACTAAAATGTTTCCCTTCTCTCTGTTCTAACAGTACATTTTGTGATAAGATAAATAAGCTATGTTTTGACTGTATTCCCTCTGCTGTTAGCCACTGCCTATCGCTATCTCTAAAACATTTGCACTGAATAGATTAAGAAGATAACACAATGCATCGCAGTTTGTTCATGTGCTGTACTGAGTTTTTTCAGTCCTGGAATTACTGATGGTGGGTTGCCCAACAGATGTATTGTTGGCCAGGGACCAGTTCTCCTAGGCTGAGCAACTTAGGAGCACATAGGCAATCTTTCAACCAGTATTGCAACTGACAGAGCAGAAGGGGGGGAAACATAGGGTACACATATGAGCAGAAAAGGCAAAACAGAGAGCAGAAAAACGAGCAGGAAAGGCAAAACAGGGCAAAAAAACAAGGAGAAAAGGCAAAAAAAGAGGGCAGAAAAATGAGCACGAAAGGCAAACAGAGAGCAGAAAAATTAGCAGAAAAGGGAAGACAGAGCGGTCAATACAGAGGGCAGAAAAACAAGCAGGAAAGGCGAAATGGAGGATGAAAAACAAGCGGGAAATGAAAAACAGAGGGTAGAAAAATTTGCAGAACAGCAAAACAGAGGGTAGACAAACAAGCAGAAAAAGGCAAAACAAAGGGCAGAAAAACAAACAGAAAAGGCAAAACAGAGGGCAGAAAAACATACAAAAATGGCAAAACAGAGGGCAGAAAATTAGCTGAAAAGGCAAAAAAGAGCAGGAGAGGGCAACACAAGGAGCAGAAAAACGTGTAGTCAGGGCAAAACGGAGGGCAGAAAAACAAGCAGAAAAGAAAAAACAGTGCAAGAAAGTAGCAGAGGAGGCACAAACTGAGGGCTGCATGTATACATGTAGCAGAGGTAAGTGGACAGCTGGGAAGTTGGATCAGAGAACTGTTGCAGGAGGAGCTGACACGAGGACCTGCTTAATCTGTACAGAAATTAAACCTCAACAGGAAACATTTACATATAGAAAGAAAGCAGATGCCATAATTGAATCCCACTTCTGTAAGGAATAAATGATCTTGACCTACTGGGCTTGACAAAGGCAAAGCAAGTGTGTTTTTTCGGGCAATTTCACATTGAAATACGATCTGACACTCACAGACCCATGCAGCCACTCACACACCCACTTACAGGTCCATACAGCGACTCACACACCCCCCAAAGACCAATTTAGCCAATCACACACCCACTCATAAAAGGTTACAGGTCATAGTTAGAAAATACAATTGAAAACCTTCGAAATTCACAACAAAAACGAAATGTTACAGGGACGTTATAGGTAAGAAATTGAATGGAATTTTTTTTTGAAATTCATTAAAAAAAAACAAAGGTTACAGAGACATTATAGTTAGGAAATAGATTTTTTTTAAACTTAGAAATACACTGCAAGAACCTTGGGTGACAGGGACATAAGTTAGGCTCAAATTTCACTCATACAAACTAATAGAAATTATGCAGGTACACTTACCTGAGCTAACTATAAGGCACTGCTTATGACCTCACATATTATATCACTCGTGACTTGCTCAGTGACATCACTGATGACATCTCAAATGATATCACTGATGACATCATCCACAGAACCACTCAGCCACCCATTCACACTCCCCTACAGCCTCTCATACACCCACACACATTCCCGCACAACCACTCACATACCCATTCACAGACCCATACAACTGCTCACACACCCTCTTAGTCATCCATAGAGCCACTCATACACCCACTCACTCACCCATACAGCCACACACACAACCATTCACTCACCTATACAGTTACTCACACAACTACTCACTCACCCACACAACTACTCACTCACCCATATAGCACTCACACACACATACGTATCCATACAGCTACTCACACATACTTATTTACCCTTACAGCCACTCACATACCCACTCACTCACCTATACAGCCTCCTAATATAGCCACTCACTCACCAATACAACCACTCACACACCCACTTACATACCCATTCACACATCCATACAGCCACTCACACACCTGCTCACTTACCTATACAGGCACTCTCATAGACTCTTACTCTCCAATACAGCCACTCACACACCAACTAACTTAACCAAACACCCACTCAAAGAGCCACTCACACATCAATACAACTCACATGCCCACCCACACACACCTACAACCCCTCATACAGCCATACAACCACTCACTCACTCACACACCCATACAACCACTCACACAGCCATTCACACACCCAGAAAACAACTTACAACCCCATTTGCAGACCAATACAGCCACTCATTCACCCACTCAAACACTGATACAGACAGAAACACAGCCACTTAGATAACATGTGATAGAAATAGTATCACTCATTAGTTATAAAGAAAGAATAGTAATTTAACCTTTGGAGTAGCTTAGTATGTGTCTTTAAGTCTCAGAAATGTTTCCAAAACACTTACACTCACTGGATGATGTCATCAGTGATGTCATTTGAGTTGTCCTCAATGATGTCATTTGAGATGTCATCAGTGATGCCACTAACCATGTCATGAGTGATGTCATATGTAAGCCCATATGCAGTTTATTGCGGTGGCGTAAGTTATAGTTAGCTCAGGTATCTATATCTGTTGATTTTCTATGGTTTTGTATGAGATAAATCTGAACCTAACTATTATGTCTCTATAACCTTAGGTTTTGGCAATTAATTTCTAAGGCTTTTTTAATTCTATTTCCAAAAACATAACATCCTTGTTACCTTTGTTTTTTTCAGTGAATATATGTATAGATATTACATTCTGGCAGTCGCCCGTAGGTAGTTATAGGTAGGAATGCTTCCATAGGAAAAGCATTTTTTGACCTGCCTTTATCTTTGGTGCTGGTTGATGAAACTTTACGAAATTTTCTGAAAAAAGTGTGCCAGTGATTCCTGTTGTACATGGACATTTTTGTGGTGATGTGCCAAGAGGGGGAGAGAAAAAGAGACTAAAAAAACGTGTTTTTCAAGAGTTAATTTCCAGAGAGATTTTTAGACACAGCTACAGATTGAACCGCCGGACGAAAGTACACCAAATTTGGTAGAAAGGTAGTTCTTGGTCCAAAAGGAACCCTTTTTGTTATTTGGTGTAAATCTATTCAGTAGTTTGTATTGTATTTGTATATATAGGGATGCAACTTCTCCTAGGATCTGACAGTGGCTGTGCCTAAATCTGATTGGTTGCAAATGCTTTAACCAGGAAATGTTGGCGGCCATCCTGGAACTCAGCTTCAGCCAAGTCCTACATAAAACATTTTAAAAAACAAAAAGGGGGAAGGATTGGAATGCCTTGACTCCTAACTGTGGTCCTGGGGTTCCCCTGTGATCTTGAAAGTGCCAAAAACACATTTAAAAATGTTTGCATGGGGAATGCAACAGGGCCATTAAACCACGGCAAAATATTTAAAAAAAACAATTGCTGTCTTCCGCACTTGTTTGCATCATTGCCCCCAGGTGAGTCAGGTCTCAGGTGCATGTGGGCTTCTTTTTTTAAAAGGAGGAGGGGGCAGAGGGGTCTCCCTCCTTGGGCTTAATTATGCCCTAAGGACCACCACCTCCCTGGGGCTTTACTTTAATATCCCCGTGGGGCCACTCAGATCCCCTCATTAACCTGTCACCGCCACCTCCCTCGGGCTATAAATAAATTGAATGGGGGGCCATTCAGACCCCGAGCCCAAGGGACCACTACCTTGCCGGGGCTAAATTAAAAGAAATGGGGGGCTTGTGAACCTCCCCGAGCCCCAGGGACCACCACATCACAGAGCTAGAAATAAATTGACTGGGGAGGCCAGGCAGACTCCCCAACACCCTGGGACCATCACTTCCCCAGGGCTAAGCTAAATATGGATGGGACCTACGCAAACCCCCGCGCCCCGGGTACCACCACCTCCCCCGGGCATTTCTTTTTGTTAAAAAGAGGATGGGGGCCACATGGCCCCCCATCCCGGCCTGTTCCCGGCCTTGGGGACCTCCAAATATTTTAATTCATAAATTCACTCTCATAGGGTCCCCATGGGCCCTCCAGGGGCTCCAAGTAAGCTTTTCCAGTGTAATGTCTATTAAAAGATACTTGTTCATGCATGGGTACACTATTTTAAAGCATTTGTGAAGATGATGACTATCTTGCACTAGTCTTAATGACTTCTTGTACCTTTATTTTTTACTGCAGGTGCTCGAGATGTCACATCACTTCCAATAGTGATATGCAGAGACGTTTGCAAATTAGATGAAAGTGACACTAGAGTCCTCTGATAATTGTTTCTGCTTGTGATAATTACTACTGCTAAGCCAGATCAAAACTAAAGCAGATGGCCTTGGAGAAGGAGGTTCCTGCCAAGAAAGTTGCCAGTGAGGAGAAGAAGATGTTTGTTGCAAGTTACACCACTGGCATCAAGCACTCCACATGATCCCTAGCAGGAGCAGCATGATCATCCAAAAAAAGAAAAAAAGAGCAAGAATTGTAGTACTCAACAGAAACACTTGTTTATATAGTCAGACAGTAATATTGCTGGTTCCACAGGGCCACTGGAATTTTTTTCATATTGATTCTTTATCACAGGGCTGGTTTTTCCCATACACAATTCACATAATGCAGTACATGGTGTGACTTAGTCCATTACCTTCACCATAATGAAAAACTAAAATTGTTGAAATGTTAAAATGAATTCATGGGTTGGCTGTCACATTCACCAATTATTTATTAATAAACAACTGAGTTAGAACGTATAAATATAAATTGTCATTGAAAAGTATGGTACCTTAAATTTATGCTTTACAATTTCTTTGGGGTGGAATGCTCCATTCTGCCCACAGAATTGGTGGAATTTAGCGACTCAGTGTTAATCTTATAACACGTAGTTCGCCCAAATTTCACCATCGCCGCATGGCCACATTTGTTGTCCATTCTTATCATTTGGCATGGGTTCACGGGCCTTCAGAGATTGAAGTGGAGTGCAGGTTTATTGTGACTCGTTCTTGGAGGAGCAGGTGATATCTTCCATACCTCTTGTCAGCTCAAGCAGGGGGTGTGAAAGCCTAGCTCTAGTGGATGCTGTATTGTTCTTCTCACAAAACCTATAAAGTGATATTAATAGGAGAGGGTGTTTTGTTTTTTGTTTGTTTTGCTTTACATTGGACACGTTCTGAGATTCTACAGAATATATATATAAATATACTTGCCAAACAGTTGATTGGGTTGCAAGTGACAACTGATCTCTTTTCAAATTCAGAAAGACTGATTTGTCATTGTGTGCTCGTGGAGGATGATTTGTGGTGTCTTCTTTAAGCCTATAAACTTTACGCTGCTGAGTAAGATCTTCGTGTATTAAGTGGTTATTATTTTCTTTTCTTACTGCTTTAACAGGGTGATTCATGTTAGAGTTCCAGGATTTGCTCTTCTGTCCCCTGTGAGGCTTAGTGGGTGGAATGCCTGGGTAGGTGTTACCATCCCAAATACTTATAAGGACAAGTAGTTGGATAAGAATATGGTAACATTGTTACTCTTTCTTTTGTAGTTTTCATATGCTGGATCTTGGATACACACTCATCTGTTCTGAATGGAATTCCCCAAGATTAGGAATATTGGACTAAGGTGTAATTTACAGGTATTTCTCTTCTTCATTAGGTGTTACATATGTTTAATTCTATAATTTGCATACATGGTAACCAACATTGTGTGTTCTTTTTTCTAGGTCTCCTTCCTTGTTGTCCCCTCCCTTTCCTTCTCCGATTGATCACTTCAAAAGTCTGAGCTACTATAATTTTCAAACTTGTAGCTATCAACAGGTGGACCATTCAGAGCTTTGTTCTGATCCTGAGGATTTATTATGATGTCATTTTCCCCCTAATGTTGGAACTCTGCAGAATCTCTTAAAGTTTTATGTAACTCCACAAGTTCTTCCCAACCCTACAATTTATATGGCTATTTTTGTATTTATATTGTATAACATTAATGAAACCAACCTGTCAGACCAGAATTGTTGTTTGGGAATAAGTAATTGCATGTCAGAAATTCCAATGGCCCTATTCTTCTGCTGCCTCTCAAGTCCTTCCCTGGGTCTAGACTAAGTCCTGCACTACACCCTGAACCCTAAGTTCATTAAATTGGTAACAGATGTTTTATTCCTCGGCTATGGAGCAAGTACATGTTGATTAAGGTAAGTTCTAACAAAACATCATGCCTTGGGCTACAGGTAGATTCAACTATGAAGAGGTTGGGTGATCAATGATGTTGTAGGCTTTAGATGCATGATTAATGGGAGGTAGAAGATGGAACGATAATGGAATCTATTTAAAAATTGCAATTTTTGCAGCGTTACCCCAAACATTTGCCTTCCTTCTCCTCTTTTTGCTTAATTCTTTTTGTTGGCTTTAGGACTCAGAGAATTTTACAACTGCTAACCAGTGCTAAAGTGCATGTGTTTCTCCCCTAAAACATGGTGACATTGGTGTATACCTGATTGGCATATTTGGTTTACTAATAAGTCCCTTGTAAAGTGGTATACCATATACCCAGGCATGTAATATAAAGGCTACTAATTTGACTGCAGCACTGATTGTGCCACCCACACAAGTAGCCTTTCAAACCTGTTTCAGGCCTGCCATTGCTTTAAATCTTTGGAATGGTAATGGTAAATCCTCTTTAGAGGTGACTTTAGATTTGACATTACTATTTTAGAAATGCCTCTTTTAGAAAGTAGGGATTTCTCTCCTCTAAACTGTGCTCTGTGTGCCTGCAGCCTGTCTCAAATACACGCCTGGGCTGGGTGACAGCTACAATTTGTGCATTTGCTCTAGCCTGCCTCAAACACAGTATTCTGAGCACTAATTTGCATTCTGATGGGCCTTCCTGGGCGGTGAGGATTGGAAGGTGGTTGACACATACTCTTCAATAGATAGAGGCCTGTCAACACACAAAGCACGGATTCAACCCGCACAGTTAGCCTGGCAGACAGGACTGGGTTGACAGGGTTCATTGTGCACTTCAGAGAGATCCTTTGAAGTTACCCCGTACATTAAAAGCACTTTTGGGTATAAGAACGGGGGCCCTGACCCTACCAAATCAGTATCCTGCTGGACTTAGGAAGTACTCTGCTGGAATAAAGACTGCTGTACTGTAAGGATTGCCACTTTGCAATGACTTGCTGTTCTGAGGAACTGCATCTCTGCTTTGCTGACCTGTCCTGCTGCCTCGTGATCTCTGCCCTGCTGAGGATAAGGACTGGACCTATCTCACTTGATCCCAGTGTGACTCCAAGGGCTTGCTGGTGTGCCTCCTGGTCTCTGAAATCTCAGGGACACAAAAGACTTCCTGCAATCCTGATGGTGCTGCGGACTCTGCCATCTGTGAGTCCTACCCTGGCTTGAGGTGCCCCTTCCAGTCCTGGGCCTCAGAAGTGGGGTCTGCAGTTGATTTCTGCAAAAAACAACGACTGCCTCCGAATTTCCTCTGCATCACCCTTCGACAGCGAAGGGTGATGCTGCTGTTTGATGACGACAGATCCACAGCCTGCGAGGCTTGATGATGACACTCTGTGCGGCTCAATGATAGCGCATTGTATTCACTTCAATGGAGCACAACAACGACATGGGACCCCCTTTGCATGGCTCAACAAAGACGCAGTAGGCTCTCAACATTGAAAAACACTCCATTTAAGGTATTTCATCAGCGGCACCTGTCTGGGTCCTGTAGCCAGCATGCCCTCCATCACAGTCAGCCTGAACTTTGAATTTGCGCTGGTCCCTCGCAACCTCAATAACCTTTTGCCCACTAGTGACTTCTAAGCACTGTTTTCACATTTATCTTTAAAAATTCATATCTCGACTTCTACCTATTGGATTTTTGTTGTTTTGGTCTTGTTTTACTTAGATAAATAGTCTCTATTTTCCTAAACCTGTGAGGAGTCCTTTTGTGGTATTTTCATTCAGTTACTGTATTTTAAGTGCTGCACAAATACTTTACACATTGCCTCTTAAGTTAAGAATGACTGCTTTGTGCCAAGCTACAAGAGGGTGAGCACAGGTTAATTTAGGGTTTGTATCTGATTTGCCATGAGGAGGGGGTGGTTCCAACATGGACAGGGTGCACATCTTTGACAACTGGAGACCCCATTTCTAACAGAAGCTATAAAAGTAAACACACAGAAACTGTGGGAGAAATGTGGCATGTGCCCAGACCGGATAGTAATTTGGAATCCGGCTGGAACAGAATGGAGGAGATTGTAGGTGTGAGTGGGCACTGGGAAATGTAGCTTTTCTTCTCTTGATCACTTTTAATGGTTGAGAGACTGAGACAGAATCATAGGAGGAATGCTAATTTATAAAAAGATTGGTATCTGTGCCTGTAAGCAAGGAAGGAATACCTTAACAAAGGCAACAGTTATCATTGAGAAAAGAAAGTGATTTACCACTTGTCCCAGCAACTGTTTCCTTCTCTCCCATACCACAATGGAATACGCAGTCCTCAGCAAAAGCAGCATCATGGTGTCACGTGATCAGGATAGGTCCTATTAGAAATGCCAACATTAACATGTTCACTTTCTTAAGTTGCCTTATCTTTCTAACAGTGATGTTTGACATACATTTGCGTGCATGACCAGGCAGGATAGCATTCTTGGAATCTGTATTGCTTACATTTCCACTTTGTAGGCACACTATCATGACACCTTGAACATTAAGTACAAGAGATAAAGTACACTGTACAAATGTTATTTATGTTTTTGTCCAGTACTGGACTGAAAGTCAAGTATGAAAGGGTATTGAGGATGGTGCTTCTGAGCGGGTAATGAGCTCGGACCATGCTGGTCAGCGTTGCAGAAGTCATGATAGTTAACCAGAACCTAATGGATTGAGTGACTATATCCAGGTGGAAACACCGGATACTAGGGTTAGCGTCCCATATCGTTTATAGGAGATGCAACCCCAGTTAGAGAGGGATGTACCTGTATACATTAATGTTCTCTTATGAGAGAACTTGCCATTTGGCTGCAACATTCTCTTGGCTGAAAAGAATTGGTCACCTGAATTCACAGTTGGTTTGATTGATTGCCCTGAGGGAGAGACAGTCATTTTACCTGCTTTTTCCAACCTAGTCCCAGAATCAGTTAAACATTCATACGCCAAGGAGTGGGCATTAACACTAGCTTCTGTGTTATACCATTTCCATTGGGGTGGGATGACGGTTCCACTTATAATGTAATACCAGTGGGGTTGACCCCACAACCTCAAAGACAATACCCCATTAAAAAAAGCAAGTTTGGGAGATTCTCACACAACTTGAATACCAAGGTGTAATAGAAAGTTGCACCTCTCCTACGACTAATCCCTTGTTTCCAGTAATGAAACCAGATCATTCATATCAATTAGTATTAGATTACAGACATTTAAAAACAGCTACATGAACATTCGCAGTACAAAATGCACACAGCGCAGCACTAAGGAACAATATATTGCGTAAAAATATAACATTGGATCGCAAATGGATTTTTGGGCCAAAATATAGCCCCTGAAAGCAGGTATTTAACAAGCTTCTGTGCTCTAGGTTCTCAGCAATAGTTCTGTTGTTTACCCCATGGTATAAGAACAGCCCTGGATTTTGCGTACAGTACAAGCTGACATGCTAGTTTCAAAACACTTATACATGCGTGTCAGCACCACAAACCTGGTGATCTGTATCATTGCAGGAGCATCTGGATACTCCTACATTACATTCAATGAAGTAAACACTGTGCCAATTGCATATAAATTGCATTTTTACACCAATGCTGAGATGCGTTTTGCACCGACAGCAATATTCTGATGGTGGTACAGATTGCTGTGGTGAAAGAGAAAGCATTGGCTCAGGGGAAACAAATGATTGTCTTGACTTCAGTGCCTGCCATAAAGGCTGTCATGAAAGCCAGTGTTCCCAACATTAAAGCATTGTATCCAAAATGGATACGGTGGGCCAACTCTCACTGTAACAGATGTAGGCTACAAGTTTGACTCTACAGTACAGGTGCAAGCATACCCACGATACGAAAGTGAATACCCTCTGCTGAATTAAGTCATGACGCTTGATCAGTATGATTACTTTCTCTATACTGAAGGTTCTGCACAACCTGTGGTAGGAACAAAGCAGCAATACTCAGCTGCATGCACAGCCATTGAGGGTAGGCTACAGGATGGAGAACTTCAACCTGAAATGACCTACACGCAGGCACCGGGTAATTGCACAGCGCATCTGGCAGAACTAAAAGCTTTAACTCTGAGACTTAAAAATACAGGTTCTGGATTCCCCACACTCATCGTGTGTGATTCATATTATTGTGTCCAGTCTTAGAATGAGTATCTACACTATTGGGGCCAGAATGGATTCAGAGTTTCTAAAGGGTGCACCATAATGCACAAAGCGCTTTGAGGACAAGTTGATAAGCTAAAAATATGCTTGCCATGGACTCATGCAATTCACACTATGAGTGATCATCATGTAGGAATACACATTGCAGAGATTTCCATGGCTGATGAAGCTGCAATTGTGCAAACTGCTGTTGTTGCTGTGATTGCCCATTCCAGTACGAGGATACATAGACTAGAGACATTATGATGACTGTCAACACTGCACGCAAGGACACCTATTTGCTGAAGGCTTTCCAGCAAAGCACTCCTACCATTTAAGTTTTTTTCTGATCTTTATTTTTTCTCTTTCTGCTCATTTCTTACCTTTATTTAGCTTCTTTCCGCTCATTGCTGACCTTTATTCTGCCACTTTCTGCTCGTTTCTCAACTTTATTTTGCCTCTTTCTGCTATTTTCTGACTTTATTCAGGCTCTTTCTGCTCCCTTCTGACCTTTATTCTACCCCTTTCTGCTCATTTCTCAGCCTTATTTTGCCTCTTTCTCCTCATTACTGATCTTTATTTTGCCTCTTTCTGCTCGTTTCTCACATGTATTTTGCCTCTTTCTGCTCATTTCTCACCTTTATTTTGCCTCTTGGTGCTGGTTTCTAACCTCTATTTTACCTCTTTCTGCTCATTTCTCATCTTTATGTTGCCTCTTGCTGCTCGTTTCTGACCTTTATTCTTTCTCCTTTTGCTCGTTTCTGACCTTTCCTTTTGCCTCTTTCTGCTCATTTTCCAGGGACAGTGTTAGGAGCCTCAGGGCCCCCACAGTCCCGGCCTCTCCCCGCCTCCTGAGAGAGCCAGCACTGTTGCTGCATGGATGGAGCTGGAAGGCAGCTCCTTTCATGCAGGAGCAATTGCTTTATCTCTTCCCTTGTCCAGATGTCTGCGGGCAGGGTAAGAGATGAAATCTCTGCTTCCAGCGAGCAGGAGCACTTTGACAGTTCCTGCCCACTGGAACCATAATGCTTGTTTTTGCTTGGTGGGAGCTGTCAAAACTCCCTCCAAGCAAAAGCAAACAGTTTTGTACTGTGGTGGGCGCCCCAGGACATAGCAGGAGCTGGCCCTGGGGGTGGCGGTCCAAAGGGCCATGGATGGCTCCAGGAGGGGGGCCAAGCAGCTCCCATCCTTTTTTTAACAAAAAGAAAGGCCTGGGGAGGTGGTGGTCCTCAGGGCATGGAGGTTCGAGCAGGCCACACTCCATATTTAACTTAGCCCCGGGGAGGTGATGGTCCCAGGGGCTTGGGTAGTCCGCCCGGCCTCCCCAGTCAATTTATTTCTAGCTCCGGGTGAGGGCGTCACTGAGGCTTAAGGGGGTCTGAGTGGTCCCCGGTGTTATTAAAACTAAGCCCCGGGGTGGTGGTGGTTGCCAGGACATAATTAATCCCAAGGAGGGGGACCTCTCTGCCCCCGCCTTTAAAAACAATAAAAGCTGCGTGCACCTGAAACCTGGCTCACCTGGGTGCAATGATGCAAGCAAGTGTGGAAGACAGCACTTGTTTTTTTATACATTTTGCCAAGGATTGAGGGCTCCGTCGCATTCCGGCTGCAGACATTTGTTTCAAAAAGTGCTTTTTTGGCCCTGTTGGGTTCACAGGGGAACCCCAGGACCACAGTTAGGGATCAGGGCATTCCTATCCTGCCCCCTTTTCTTTTTAAATTTTTTTTTGTGGGATTCGGCTGAAGCTGAGTCCCAAGATGGCTACCAACATTTCCTGGTTGAAATGTTAGCAGCCAACCAGATTTAAACACCGGGACTGTCGGATCCTAGGAGGAGTCGCGTCCCTATATATACAAATACAATACAAACTACTGAATGGATTTATACCAAATAACAAAAATAATTCTATCTGGACCAAGAGCTAACTTTCCTGCCAAATTTGGTGTAATTTCGTTTGGCGGTACGAGCTGTAGTCGTGTTTAAAACTCTCTATGGACATTAACACTTGAAAAACACTTTTTTTTACCCTATTTTCCTCACCCCCCACTTGACAGATCACCCCAAAACGTTCCCTGCACAAAAGGAATCACCGGAACACTCTCTTCAGAAAATTGCGTAAAGATTCATCAACCACTGCCAAAGATATAGGCAAGTCAAAAAATTATTTTCCTATGGTAACATTCCTACCTATACCTACCTACTGGTGACTGCCAGAAGATAATATATATATATATATATATATATATATACATATATATATTCACTGAAAAAAAAGGTACCAGAGACATTATAATTAGGAAATAGAATTAAAAAGAGCCTTAAAAGTTCATTGCAAAAACCTAAGGTTATAGAGACGTGATAGTTAGGCTCAGATTTCTCTGATACAAAACCATAGAAATTCAACAGTTATAGATACCTGAGCTAACTATAACTTATGCCACCGTCATGCACCGCATATGGCCTTACATATTACATCACTGATGACATGGTCAGTGGCATCCCTCATGACATCTCAAATTACATCACTGATGACATCATCCAGTGAGTGTAAATGTATTGTAAACATTTCTGAGACTTAAAGATATATACTAAGCTATTGTATAGGTTAAATTACAATTCTTTCTGTACTACTAATGAGTGATACTATTTCTATCATGTGTTATCTGAGTGGCTGTGCTACTATCTGTATCAGTGTGTGAGTGGGTGAATGAGTGGCTGTATAGGTGTGTGAGTGGGTGTGTGAGTGGTTGTATGGATGTCAGTGGGTGTGTGAGTGGCTGTTTAGGTCTATCAGTTGATATGTGAGTGGCTATATGGGTCTGTGAATGGGGTTGTGAGTAGGTTTCTGGGTGTGTGAGTTGCTGTGTGAATTGTATGAGTATGTGTGTGGTTTTATGGCTGTGTAAGTGGTTATAGGTGTGTGTGGGTGGGCATGTGAGTGTTGTATCATCATGTGAGTGGTTGTGTGAGTAGTTAATTGAGTGGGTGCTTTGTTACGTTAGTTTGTAAGTGAGTGGCTGTATTGGAGAGTAAGAGTCTTTGTGGGTGGCTATGTTGAGAAGCTCTAGAGGTGAGTGAGTGGCTGTGTGAGTGGCTGTATAGGCGTATAAGTGTGTGTGTGTGAGTGGCTGTATGGGTAATTTTATGTCTGTGTGAGTGCTATATGGGTGAGTGAGTGGTTGTGTGAGTAACTGTATGTGTCAGTGAATGGATGAGTAAGTGGCTCCATGGGTGACTAGGTGGGTGTGTAAGCAGTTGTATGGGTCTGTGAATAGGTATGTGAGTGGTTGTATGGGTATGTGAGTGGGTATATGAGATGCTATATGGGAGTGTAAGTGGTTCTGTAGATGATGCCATCAGTGATGTCATTTGAGATGTCATCAGTGATGTCACTGACCATGTCACGAGTGATATAATATGTGCGGTCATAAGCAGTGCATTGTGGCTATGTAAGATATATATATTTTTTTGGCATATTTATATAGCGCGAACTCGGCCCAAAGGTATTGGAGCGCTTTACATGAGCACTGTATTTACATTACACATTCAGGCACGGGGAGATTAAGTGATTTGCCCAGAATCACAGGATGTGGATGCGACCCCAAGGCTCGAACCCTGATTTCCAGCACCAAAGTCGTCAGTCTAAGCCGACGGACCACATCCTCTCCTCTAGTTATCTCAGGTAAGTGTACCTGCTGAATTTCTATGCTTTACTATGAGCTAATCCTGAGCCTAACTTATGTCCCTAGAACCCAAGGTTCTTGCAGTGAATTTCTACGTTTTTTAAAATCTATTTCCCATCTATAACGTCCCTGTAACCTATGTTTTTTTCAGTGAATTTCAAAGTTTCTTTCCATTCAATTTCCTAGCTATAGCGTCCCTGTAACATTTGGTAAATTCAGAAGGTTTTAAATTGTATTTCATAACTGTGACCTGTAACCTTTATGAGTGGGTGTGTGAGTGGCTGTCTGGGTCTTTGAGTGGGTGTGTGAGTCACTGTATGGATCTGTAAGTGGGTTTGTGAGTGACTGTATGGGTCTGTGAGTGTCCCAAAGCATTTCAGATTGTGTTTCAATGGAAATTGCAGAAAAAACACACTTGCTATGCCTTTGTCAAGCCCAGTAGGTCAAGATAATTTATCCCTTACAGAAGTTGAGCTTCAATTGGGGCACCTGCTATCTTTATATATGTAGGTATTTCCCGTTGAGGTTTAATTTCTGTAAAAATTAAGCAGGTCCTCATGCCAGCTCCCCCTGCGACAGTTCTCTTGTCCAGCTTCCCCGCAGTCCACTACCCTCTGCTGCCTGTCTACCTACCGCCCTCAATTTGTGCCTCCTCTGCCAATTTCTTGTAAGATTTTGCCTTTTCTACTACTTTTTTTGCCCTCAGTCTTGCCTTTTCTGCTTGCTTTTCTGCCCTCCGTTTTGCCTTCATTGCTCGTTATTCTGCCCTCTGTGTTGCCCTCTCCTGCTCTGTTTTGACTTTACAGCTCAATTTCTGCCCTCTGTTTTGCCTTTTCTGTTTATTTTTCTGCCCTTTGTTTTGCCTTTTCAGCTTGTTTTTCTAATCTCTGCTTTTCTTTTTCTGCTCATTTTTCTACCCTCTGTTTTGCAATTCCTGTTTGTTTTTCTGCTCTCCATTTTGCCTTTCCTGCTTGTTTTTCTGCCCTTTGTTTTGACCTCTTTTGCTATGTCTTCCCTTTTCAGCTCACGTTTCTGCTTTCTGTTTTGCCTTCCCTGCTTGTTTTTCTGCCCTATTTTTTGCCTTTTCGGCTTGTTTTTTTTTGCCCTCTGTTTTGCCTTTCCTGATAATTTTTCTGCCCTCTGTTTTGTCTTTTCTGTTAATTTTTCTTCCCTATGTTTTGCTTTTTCTGCTCCTTTTTCTGCCCTCTGTTTTACCCTCTTCAGCTCTGTTTTGTGGAAAAAGGGGAGTGGCTGATTTGGCTCCAAGAATCCTATCCCCTGGGGACCAGCCTCCTGTTCATGGGTGCCCTTGAGCCCACCCAGGGTACTCAGTGTGCAGTGTTAGGGACTTCAGTGGGAGCCTCAGTGCCCCCGCAATCCCTGGCATTGCTCCACATGCAGGGAGCTACTAAACATGCAGCTCCCTGTGTGTGGGAGCAATCCTTCATCTGTTTCCCTGCCCGCCTGACAGCAGGCCGGCAAACAGATAAAAACTCAGCTCTCCGCAAGGGGAGTAGTTTGACAGCTTCCACTTGCTGGAAGCATAGTTAGTATTTGCTCTCGCTTGGTGTGAGCTGTCACAGCTCCCGCCAAGCAAAAGCAAACAACTATCTCCTGAGGGTGTGGACCTCGGGAGATAGCAGGAGCTGACCCAGGAAGGTGTCGGTCCCAGGGCCATTAATGACTCTAACAGGAGTCTGTCTCTGGTAGGTGGTGGTCCCTGGGGCAGAGAATGACCCGGGTAGGGGGTCATGCGGCCCCATCCTTGGAAAAAATGATAAAAGCCCCAGGGAGGTGGTAGTCCCTGGGGCAGTAAATGACCCAGGAGGGATGACGCACCCCCCTCCCTCCATTATATACATGGCTCCGGGTAGGTGGTGATCCACTGGGCCCTTTCAGGCAATGGAGGGGGGAGCACGCGGACCCCTCTCTTTTCTATATAAAGCCCTGAGGAGGCTGTGGTCCCTGGGGCTCTTGCAGCCAAAGGAGGAGGTCCGCTCTTGTTTTTTAATTTTTATATCTCAAACCACTGAACGGAATTACACCAGATTTGACAGAAAAGTAGATCTTGGTCCAGAAAGCAATATTTTTGTCACTTGATGTCAATGTGTTCATTAATTTGGGAGTTATTAAAGGAAAAACATTTATAGATATCTAGGAACACGAACCCTCCTCGGACCTGACAGACCACATGCTGAGATTTGTTTCAGAAACAGATGAAAAAATTGCTCCAACATGCAAGAAGCAGCATTTCCTGTTCCTACCTGCGTGCACAAGCAATTTGGCTGCCCGCTGGAGGCGAGGAGCCGGCTTGGGACGTGGGCATTAGGGCTACTCCCCAGCTACGAACAAAGAGGAAGTGGGTGCCCGAGTGGGCTCCAGGGCACCTACCATTGACTGTCCGGGCTCCGAGGGATTGGGTCCCAAGGGGCCAAAATCAGCCCAGAAGTGGGGCATTGCAGCCCTCCTCCCCTATTAATAATTGTCTTGGCTGGGGGATCTGGTCCCACATGCCAATATTGGCCCAGGGAGAGGGGCTGATTGTCTCCCTCCTCCTTTCATGAATGGCCAGGCCACAGGCATAAGGTCCCCAGTGCCCGAAATCGGACTGGGGCAGGTGCCATATATCCCCAATTCCCTTATTTTTAATGACCAGGCCCTGTAGATGGGGTCCTTGGAGCCGATATCGGCCCAGGGAGGGAGGCAGCATGCCCACCACCCCATGTACTATATGGATGGCCCCGGGGATAGGATCCCCGGGCCATAATCGCCCCAGGGATGGGAGGCACAGGTTACCTGCATATGGGGAGTTGGCCGCAGGCCAAAGGCTGTGTGCTGGGTTGGGTGCCTGTGGGGGGTTGGCCACAGAGTCTGGTCACATCCAGGCCCTGCGGCCAACCCCCTGCTGCACATGCTAACAGCCATGAGCAGCAGACATTGAATTAATATATGGTCATTAAATACCTCTTAACATTAATAATTCACTGAAAAAAACAAGGTTACAGGGATGTTAAAGTTAGGAAACAGAATTAATAACACCTAAGGAATTCACTATAAAAACCAAAGGGTACAGGGAATTTATAGTTAGGTTCACATTTTCCACACACACAAACTTAGAAATTCAGCAGTTATAGTTAGAGTTGTCTGAAGAAACCATGACCTGTGCCATAAGGTAACTACAACTCACGCCCTTGCCATGCATTGCTAATTACCCCACATATTACATCACTCATGTCATTTTCTATGACATCATTGATAATAATACTGCAACATTTGCTGTAACATTATTGATGAGAAAAGTGCATGGCAGATGCACGAGTATATTACACTAAATCATACATTCTAGGTCTAGCTTTCTGCCAAAATGTATGTACTTCAGTTCAGCCATTTTGGCTGTAGCGCTGTTCAATTTTTCTATGGTAAATTGAATTGGGAAAAGGTGTTTTGGAACACCCCCACCCCCTTTTTTTCTTAGCCCCTTTTTGACACTTTCCAGGAAGGAGCTGAGTTAACTCAAACTTTTTTGTGGAAAATGTCATGAAGATTGGTCAAATGGAGCCAAAGTTATTAGCAAACTAAACAACCCAGTCCTAATTACAACTACTCAGTGGGCCCTTGCAAGTCTCCTGAACCTTAATTAAAAGAGAGGAAAGTGTGTGTATCCTCAACATAAGACATGAAGGAAAAAGCAAATTATCTAATAAAGGCCACTAACTAGATAAATATTGAAAAGAATGGGGCTCATGGAAGACCCCTGAAGGACTCCACACATATCAGATTTGGATAAGGAGCAGTAAGGAGGGAGAAAAACTGACTGTGTGTTGGTCCTTGCATTCCTCTGGCAAGGCGAGGGTTTCCATGGAGAAGGAAAATTAAACGGAAGGTGGTTGGTAGTCAGAAGCAAAAGCCAGAGCTGTGTTGTTGTCCTGCTGTCATCATTATCTCAATAGAAGAGGTTTATCTACAGACCTGCTTCTCTGTAGTGGCGACGAACTGGCAGCATGACGGTGAACCCACGTGTCAAGCCATCGTGGACTCCGTTGTGTGAACCACCCTGCACGGCTCAGCTCCTGTTCCTGAGATTCCAGGAACCTCTACTGTGAAAAAGCTGCATTATCTAAACCAAATCTCACATTAGATAAAGTTGTTGAAATAGCATCTAGAATTTAAAGCACAAATATGTTCATGGACCAAATGACGATGTCACATGTGAAGTCTCCGCCTCAGGACGTCCTAGCTGTAAAGCCGAAATACAAGAAAGGAAAAATCAAGGAGAACACAGGAAGTGTATCTGATAGGACAAAAAAAACAATCTTTCAGACAGTTAGAGTGTTGGTAGCATATCTCACCTTGGGAATGCAAGTGTCTGTCTTGCCAGGGAACACACATGTGCTAAGTGCATGTGAAAGGGGCACAGCTTCCCAGTACACAGGCCGCAGCTAAGCAAAATCCATGGTGTAGGTTCTAGCAAGGTTGGTGAAATTGAGAGTTCCACTAGTGACGAAGGTGAAATGTTGATATTTAAAGATGCAAATTTCATAACTGCATATCGGTTTTCTGAGAACACCCTGGGAAGGCCTCTTTGTACCTTAAACATCAACGGAATTGATGTAAAGGTCACAGCAGACTCAGGATATCCATTCACCATGTTGAGTGAAAAAGTGTGGGCAAACTATTTCAAGAGTTGTCATTTAAGAGATTCTAGAATTTTCCTATAGGTTATCTAGGGAAGTCCATAGATGTGGTGGGGGAAGTTAAAGCAGAATTTAAATTCCAGACAAGCAGCTCAAATGGAGTGGTATATGTAGTTAAAGACAATGCTTATTTACTGGACTGGCATGATCAGAAGAATCTAGGAATATTGTTGGATCCCAACAATCCAGCTCAAGTTGTGCTGAGGAATTATTATTTAAAGATTATTTTGGTAAGGGAGAAGACCGCATGGAAAGAGTAGTACCACTTCTGTTTTCCAACAGAAGTTAGGCAAACTGAAAGGTTTCATACATACAATAAAAGTGAAAGATGGTGCATGCTCTGCTGTTCATAAAGTTAGGAGGGTACCCTTAGACTTGCATGGTGAGTAAGAGGGGATTATATAAATTATGTGAAGAAGGTGTCATCGGACCTATAGAATGTTCAGACTGCGTAATCCCTATTGTTTTGGCACACAAGGCTAACGGTTCTGTTCATATGTGTGTGGACTTACATAATCTAAATAATCAAATCTGGACTGATTGTCACCCCTTCCCGATACCACAGAAATGTTATGCCAGCAGTGATAAATCCCAGGTTACCGTTCCTAGTCCGGTGGAAGCAGTGGAAGTGCCATCCAAGGATTGGAGCAAATTAGCTTTGATATTATTGGTCCCATGGTTTTAACTGATGAAGTGTTGGAGTATGGTGTTGTAGTGGCAGATTTTACAGCTGATGACCGGAAGTTACATTTGTGAAATCTTCTAATTGTCCTAAGATCATTGAGTTTTTGCATTCCGTTTTTGATAAGGAAGGCATACTTGAAGGGATTGTGTCAGGCAATGCTTGTCAGTTTAGATCTTCACAATTTTCAGAGCTTTTCAATTTCTTAGGAATCAAGCATACTATGACCTCTTTACACCATTCAGGAGTAATGGTCTAGTGAAAATATTCAATCGAGTTCTCAAGTACAATATTCAGTTATCTAAAGTGAATAGATTGAATTGTAAAGTGGGGTTAAAGAAATTATTGTGGGTTGTTCACACCCCTCAAAACTCTGAGACAGGTGTGTCACCTTTTGCATTGTTGAGAGGTAGAGTTCCTGCGTCTAAAATTGAGACAGTGCATGGGGGAGTTCTCCATTTTCAAAGATTAGTTGGACAATATAGGAAGGAAGAGAGAACAAGCTCAGGACAAATATGTAAGAAAACAAGGACAGATGTCAAAGGTGAAGGTATTTCTGGTGACAGCTGCGTTGAATGAACATATCACTGTAGAGACACCAGATACAAGGGTAAGTGTCCCACATCGGTAATGCGAAAGTATGCTCAAAATGCAGGGGTGCATGCCCAGGAAAGTGAAGGGTCTCTTTTTGGAGAACCTGATATATGAACGTGACATCCTTTTGGCTGAAAGAGATTGGCTGCCTGAGTTTGCTATGAAGTTCCCTAAGGGGGAAGATGCAATTTTACCAGCTTTCTCAGGCCTCTTTCCAGAGTCAATAAAATATTCATATGCACAGGAATGGGCATTAGTGCTAGCTCCCGCACTTTACCGCAATCATGTACGGTCAGATGCTGAGTCACCTCACCATGAAATCACATTAAAATCTACTCCTACTCCACAGAGGAAGAACCCAATAAAACATTACGCAAAGAAGCAAGTCAGGGAGAACTTAGATCAACTTGAGTACCAAAGTGTGATTGAAAACTGCACCACTTCCATGAATAATCCTTTGTTTCCCATAAAGAAACCTGAGAATTCATACTGTCTAGTTTTAGACTTTAAGCATTTGAACACCTGCACACGAACATTTGCAGTTCAAAATGCACACAGTGCCACATTAATGGATAACATTATCGGAAAAACTACAAAACTACACTAGATATCTTGAATAGTTTCTTCTGCTAAAATATAGCACCTGGAACCTTTGACAGCATTCTCAGCTCTAGGCACTCAGCGCCAATTCTGTAGACTGTCTCAAGGGTATAAGAATAGCCCCGGGTTCCTCTCAGCAAGAGTAACAGAGTTACTTTAAAATTGTGATGAGGAGGCATTGTCCTATGTAGATAATATTTATCTGACAGATGATGAGTTATTCGAACACTTGAACAGGGTGAACAACATAATTCTGGGATTAAAAAATGTGGGCTACAAATTTAACTTTAAATAATGAAAAATTGCCCACCTCATTGTCCTATTTTGGGGGTATGAGCTATCAAGTCATGGAAAAAGTCTAGCAGCTAATTATTATTTTTTTCTAAATGTGCGCTGCTTCAACCTCCAAAGACTCTGTCAAGTGTACAATCCATTTTAGGACACCTAAATTTTGGCAGAACATAGATTTTGGATTATGCTAAAAGGGTTAAACATTTCTACGACCTAATCAGACCTAATTTTTCAGTCCAACATTGGACACAGGAATACACAGAAATTCTATGTTCCGTACAAGCTGACATGACAGCTTCCAAACACTAATCAGAGCAAAGAAAGAGTGAGGTGAGGGTCCAAGGGAGACAGTTTAGAGACCTGCGAGAAGTGATTCCCTGTAGGAGAGTAGGGTCTGCTATCCTATGGTCACCCCACATTTTTGCTTTTTGCTTCACTGGTTTTTGACATATTGAGGCTGTGGGCCTGCCAATCAGACCCCCAGCCTGCTGTTCTCTCTACTAAATTAAAACTATGCACCCTAGGTGCATAACCAATTGGAAGTGGATCACCCTGTCAGCCCCTGTACCAGTGTACACTAGGTACCCAGGGCATTGGTGTACCCAAGGCCTGCCAAGGGCTGAAGCATGTATTATGCCACCCCAGGCTTGGCCTAACAATCTGACACAACTGGCTGATCACTCAGCTGGGGTAAGTTGGTGTAATCACCTCTTACTTAGGTGTAGTATACCTATAACTAACCTTAAATGGGACACCTGGTAACCTATAAGTCACTCCTATGGCAGGCCTTAACAATCCTGAAGGCAGAGTGCTTGGTTCCATGTGAGATGGTGCTCTGGCATGAGCTGAGCCTGTCTGCAGTGGTCGGAACAACTTCCTTCTACTGTTTCCAGATATCGTCATACCATATACTCTTAAGTGCATTATGAACCTCGCGGTTAAATGCTATCTTTGGTTTGGCTTTATCAAAACATGTCGAGTAAGGTGTCATACGAATTGGAATACTAACCCCTCGCCAATTCTGGCGACGGGGTTAGCATTCCACCCTTCTAGAGGGACACGACATGTACAGTACCTGAAACCCGGGTAAAATCAGACATAGCCTCAGCTCCACAAAATGGATGCTGCCACCACAGACACAAGTCTGCCCTCCTGCTGCTGGGAGTCCTTCCAGCTTGGGAGGTGTGGACAAAGGGTTTCCTGCCAGGGGAGGTGCATGCACCACCCCAGACAGGATTTTGTGTATTGGTCAGGTAGGGCTTGAAAGAAACCAGACATGCCTGTGGCTCACAAGGAGCCTCGGTGCATATGCCAGTTCAAACCGGTCCTGGGGCACACCAGTCCCGGGCCTGGGGCGAGCTGGACAAAGGATTGGGGTGTAACCACCCCCCTTCCTGGTCCCACCCTTAGGGAGGGACCTAGCAGGTAGTCCGGCCCCTAGAATCCGCTTAAAGGTAGGAGCTGTGTCCTAAGACTTCAGACATCCTGGAATCAACTTAAAACTAAGAAGAAGACGGGAACTTCGACGCTCTGCTGCACAGAGGACTGAAGCCAATCTCCCCTGTGGTCAGGGAGTGACCACCTTGCTAACGCAAGCACCATCCAGCGAATCAACGTCTGCTTTGCCGCCGCCTCCCGCCGGAGCCCGAGCCCAGAGACTGACAAGACCTGGACCTCCAGACCTCTCACCGCCCGATCCACAGTCCCTGAAAAGAGGAGACCCGTGGAGGCACCGAGACACGTGGAGCCAGCCATCTTGGAACGACTACGACAAGCTGACAAGTGCAACAACCGAGGCTCCCTCCAAGTTGTGCTTTGGGATCTGAGAAGCCCAACACCCGAGCAGCATCTGCACCAAAGGTGATCCCTCCAGCATCTCCACGATCTGCGTGGGGCCCTTCTGCATTTTGCCACTCGACGCGCCTAACCGGTTGCTGGCCCGCTGGCTAGTAGCCATCTTGGCGACGAACTTCAAGAAATACACCGCTGGTCTGGTTGCTCCAGACTGGCCCTTGCTCCCCTCCAAAGGAGCAGTCCTTCTGACCTTGCTGGTCAGAACCATCAGCTTATTTCCTTTTCCTACAACAATTGCTTTTGCCAAGGCTTGTTTGCTTCGATCAAGTCGCCGACACCACCGACAGCGAGAGCCTGCGTGGGACAGCTCGTGACTCGACTCCTGGACGTCGTCGACCTCCAGGGACCACGTGGCTGCAGAGACAAGCTACACCTTTCTTCCTGTTTGCACCCGACATTGCCTGGTACCCACCTGGTGCCACGCTGGTCACTGGCTAGTGACTGTGAACACTGTCCCCTCTGCTTACAGGTCTTCAACATCTCCGATCCACTCTTGGATCCACTGCATCTCTCCCGGACCGACCGCCTGCAGCATCTTTGTCTTCAGGCTCCACGGAACAGATAGAAGAAACCCGACGCACTTCGAGGCCTATGCACCCGCTTCCTGTGGGTGAGGTAAAGCTGGCACACCTGTGCCCAAGTGTAGTATTACATCTCTAGTGCCTGTGTTCCAAATCTTGAGTTCCTAGTCCATCCGGAAGATCCTCTTTGCAGTAACTTTGTACTTTTTACGCACCCATTGAAACCTATGGGAGCACGCGTGTGACTATTTGCTCTGCACACGCCACCCGTGGACCTCCTGGTCACTAACTGACGTTAGCTCCTTGTAGGCCCAGCGATTCTAGAGGCCCTAGGCCTTTTCCCTTTTCTGTTCGTGGTACTTATACCACTATTTTAGTATATGGTTTGAGTGGCCACCAGGGCCTATCCATATAAAGTGCAACTTCTGTGTATTCTGTGATAATCTTGTTTGACGATTTGTGCTCCTGTGCTCATAAAGAGACTAGGGGTTACTTTGAGAAATAAATACATATATATTTTGAATATATATCTGTGTGGTGTCCTTTCATTGGTATAAAAGGGGGTTGCATTTGGTAAAACAGCTGGCTTAACACGCTTCACGAGTTTAGCCTCAAAGACTGCTTAGCCTACGCTACCACTAGGGCAGCTAGTCCGAAAAGGTTGACTTACAACCACACCATAAGGGTTGCTTGGCATGGTACAAGGTGATCACTTTAACTAGTGAGCATCATATACCAGGCCAACTTCTCACATTGGTGAGCAGCGGTTGGATTTGAGCTTGCTGTGTTTTACCATTGTAATCTCTTGGTTACCAATTGAAAGATCACATAGGTACCTGTAGGTACATATAAAACAAGATTAGATATACATAAGTTCTACTGAACTTAGTTGTTGTAGAGCAAAGGGAGTAGCACACCCTGACTACAACTACTAGATAGGTTTAGTAGGTAATCCCAAGTGTAGGTAGATTGCAACACATCCACCCACACTTAAGAGCAATGGCCGGGGCAGAGGGGTCCACTGTACCCATCTCTGTTGAGAGTGACCCCCAGAGGGCACCATCCAGCTTTGCTACCCTTAATCAGAATGAGCTCAGGCATTTGGCAACTCTTAGAGGCCTTAAACAGCCCAAGAACCCTAACTCTGCTGAGCTCAGAGAACTCTTACAGAATGATGAGAATCAGAGAGAACTCAAGAAAGCTTCCCAGTTAGCCCCCTTAGGGACAGGAACAGGAGGCCCCCCTTCTGAAGATGCCACAGAGGTACCCCCTTCCAATAGTCACCCCTTAGATGGGATGCCTACCACAGAGGAAGAAAGTGATGGGGATACAGATGTGAGTGGGGATGAAGGGAGAACTAGCCCAGTGCCAAGTGTTATACTTGGCCCAGCTAAACTAAGGCTATTGGGGACTGACAGTGGGTTCACCCCATTGGATCTCCCCAGTGGACTTAACACAGGGCTTGGAAGGCAAAGGAATCGCTCAGGTGACTCCAATGCTTCCCATGGCTCTAGAGGCTCTCAAGGTCACTCCAGAAGGAGACTGACCACCCCTCAGAGGAGGGAACATGAGGCCAGAATGCAGGAAGCCCAGCTGAGGATCAGGAAGCAGGAGCTAGAAGTAGCCCTGATGGAAGAAAAACTGAACAAGGCTAGGCAACCTAGAGAGAGTGGGTCTATACCCACTGGTGGCAGCATTGTCCCTAAGGACAAAGATAGGGTCTTTGATAATAGGAACCTGTCTAAGGTTGTGCCCCCCTACAAAAGTGGGGATGACATCCACAAATGGATAACTGCTCTTGAGAGAGCCTGCAAAGTACAGCAGGTTCCTGAAGACCAGTGGGCAGCAATCCTCTGGCTCTCCTTTGAAGGAAGAGGCAGAGACAGACTCCTCACTGTTAGAGAAGAGGATGTCAGAAATTACAGAGTCCTGAAGAGTGTTCTGGTAGATGGGTTAGGCTTAACCACTGAACAGTACAGGTTAATGTTCAGAGACACCCAAAAGACACAGACTCAGGACTGGTCTGAATATGTTGAATGTGCCACTAAGGCTTTGGAGGGTTGGTTGCTGGGAAGTAAGGTATCTGATTTTACAGGATTGTATAATTTGATGATGAGAGAACAGATTTTAAATAACTGTCAAAACCAGCAACTGCATCAACACTTGGTTGACTCTGATCTGACCTCTCCCCAATAATTGGGAAAGGAGGCAGACAAATGGGTCAGAACCAGGGTTAAGCAAAAGAACCAGAACCAGGGCCAAGGGGGTGATCAGAAGAAAACAGACCAGAAGGGTGGAGATCAGAAATCTAAAGACCAGAAGTCTTCAACAGGGCCCCAAACTACTGCTAAAGAGGGTGGGTCCCAACAACAGTCCAAAAAGAAGAAAGAAGGTCAAAAGAAACCCTGGTGCAATCATTGCAAAAATACAACTCACTGGACTAGTGATTGCAAAAAGGGTGGAGCCCCCAACACTGTTGCCCCTAAGGCACCTGCTCCCAGTACTACTGTTAGCAGTGTTGGTCCCCAGACAAAGGGTGTAGTGGGAATCACTATGGGAACTGAAGGAGATTCTGACTTAGACAGAACCCTGACACAGGCAGTCTTGATCTGTGATGGGGACATTGATTTGTCCCTGACTGTGAGCCCCAGTAACCTGGGCAAGTACAGACAGACTCCTTTAATTAATGACAAAGTGGCTCAAGCCTACAGGGACACATGTGCCAGTGTCACTATGGTGACACCAGGCTTTGTGGACCCTGGACAGTACATACCAGGTGAGAACTACCTGGTGACCAATGCCAGCAATGCCACTACTTCACACAGTGTGGCAGTTGTTAACTTCTCATGGGGAGGGGTAACTGGCCTCAAAAGGGTTGTGGTTAGTGCAGACCTCCCAGTAGAATGTTTGTTGGGCAATGACCTAGAGAGTTCTCTATGGTCAGAAGTGGAGTACAGGACTCATGCAGAGATGTTAGGTATATCATCACATGTCCTTGCTGTGACCAGGTCACAGGCCAAAAAGTGCCTCACTGAACCTCAGGTCTTGGATCCTGGAACAATGGACCAAGCACCTACCAAGAAGAAGAACAGGAGGGTCAAGGCTGTGCCTTCCCCCCTGCCTCAGAGTGATGATCAGCCTTCCCAGGAAGCTGATCTAGAGGACCCTGAAGGAACTGTCCCTGAAGAGCTTGAACCTGATCAGGTTGAGTTTCTGGGGACAGGGGGACCTTCCAGGGCTGACTTGAGGCAGGCTCAGTTATCCTGTCCCTCTCTTGAACCCCTCAGACAGCTGGCTGCTGCTGAGGCTGCTGGGAATGCTCAAGGTACCCATAAAGTGTATTGGGATGAAGGGCTCCTTTATTCAGAGGCTAGAGACCCCAAGCCTGGTGCAACCAGGAGGTTGGTTATACCTCTGCAATTTAGGGGCTTCCTTCTTACCTTGGCCCATGACATTCCTTTAGCAGGACACCTAGGCCAGAACAAGACTTGGGACAGACTTGTCCCTCACTTTCACTGGCCTCACATGAATGAAGATACAAAGGAGTTTTGTCGCTCCTGTGTTACCTGCCAAGCCAGTGGCAAATCAGGTGGCACAACAAAGGCCCCCCTAATACCACTACCTGTGGTGGTGGTCCCCTTTGAAAGAGTGGGAATAGACATAGTGGGTCCCATGGATCCTCCCACTGCATCTGGGCACAGATTTATACTGGTGGTAGTGGATCATGCCACCAGGTATCCAGAGGCAATTCCCCTTAGGACCACTACAGCTCCTGTTGTGGCCAGGGCCCTGCTGGGAGTATTCTCCAGAGTGGGGTTTCCTAAGGAGGTAGTATCTGACAGAGGTACCAACTTTATGTCAGGATACTTGACAGCTATGTGGAAGGAATGTGGTGTCAACTACAAGTTCACCACCCCTTATCACCCACAATGCAATGGGCTTGTTGAGAGATTCAACAAGACCCTAAAGGGTATGATCAAAGGATTACCTGAAAAGCTCAGGCGAAGATGGGACATCCTTCTACCCTGCCTTCTGTTTGCTTACAGAGAGGTCCCACAAAAAGGAGTTGGCTACAGCCCCTTTGAATTGTTGTTTGGGCACCCTGTGAGAGGCCCACTGTGTTTGGTGAAGGAAGGATGGGAGTTACCTCTCAAAAAGCCTAAGCTAGACATAGTGGACTATGTACTTGGTCTCCGCTCCAGGATGGCTGAGTATATGGAGAAGGCATCCAAAAACCTTGAGGCAAGCCAGGCCTTACAGAAAGCTTGGCATGACCAAAAGGCTGTCTTGGTTGAGTTTCAGCCAGGACAGAAGGTATGGGTGTTGGAGCCAGTGGCCCCAGCAGCACTCCAAGACAAATGGTCTGGACCCCATACAATCCTGGAAAAGAAGGGAGAGGTCACCTACTTGGTCGACCTAGGAACTCCCAGGAGTCCCCACAGGGTACTCCATGTTAACAGGCTTAAAGCATATGTTGACAGGGCAGACATGGGCTTGCTCATGGCTACAGATGAGGGACAGGAGGAAGAGAGTGACCCTCTCCCAGACCTGTTGTCTCAGAACCCTGAAGATGGCTCAGTTGAAGGAGTGACCCTTGGAGGCAACCTCACTGCCCATCAGCAGACTGAATGTAGACAGGTTCTACAATCATTTTCACATATGTTTTCCTTGATACCTAGTCAAACTGACTGGTGTACCCATGTGGTGGACACTGGTGACAGTCTGCCTGTAAAGAACAAGCTTTACAGACAACCTGACCACGTCAGGGACTGTATAAAGGCTGAGGTACATAAAATGCTGGAATTAGGTGTCATTGAACCCTCAGAGAGCCCCTGGGCTAGCCCAGTGGTTCTGGTCCCCAAACCTCACACCAAAGATGGCAAGAGAGAGATGAGGTTCTGTGTGGATTACAGAGGACTCAATGCTGTCACCAGGACAGATGCACACCCCATTCCAAGGGCAGATGAGCTCATAGACAAACTAGCTTCTGCAAAGTTTTTGAGCACATTTGACTTAACAGCTGGCTATTGGCAAATCAGATTAGCTGAGGAGTCTAAGGCCAAAACAGCATTCTCAACCCCAGGTGGGCACTACCAGTTTGTGGTGATGCCCTTTGGTCTGAAGAATGCACCTGCCACCTTCCAAAGGCTGGTGAACCAAGTCCTTACTGGGTTGGATGACTTTTGTGCAGCATATCTTGATGACATTGCTGTCTTTAGCTCCACCTGGGAGGATCACCTGATCCACCTGAAGAAGGCTCTTGAGGCCCTGCAGAGGGCAGGCCTCACTATCAAGGCTACTAAGTGCCAGATAGGGCAGAGTAAGGTTGTATATTTGGGCCACCTTGTAGGTGGAGGCCAAGTTCAACCACTGGAGAGTAAGATACAATCCATCAAGGACTGGTCCCCTCCAACCACCCAGACTCAAGTTCGAGCTTTCTTGGGCTTGACTGGGTACTACAGGAAGTTTGTTAAGAACTATGGGTCCATTGTGACTCCTCTTAATGATCTGACATCCAAGAAGATGCCCAAAAAGGTTCAGTGGACAGTAAGCTGTCAAAAGGCATTTGATGACCTGAAGGAGGCCATGTGCTCTGCACCTATCCTGAAAAGTCCTGACTACTCCAAAGAGTTTATTGTCCAAACAGATGCTTCTGAGTTGGGTGTGGGAGCTGTGCTGTCACAACTTAATGTAGATGGTCAAGACCAACCCATTGCTTTTATTAGCAGAAGGTTGACCCCCAGAGAGAAGAATTGGTCAGCTATTGAGAGGGAGGCCTTTGCTGTGGTGTGGGCCCTGAAGAAGCTGAGGCCATACTTGTTTGGCACTCACTTCAAGATTCAGACCGACCATAAGCCCCTCTTGTGGCTAAATCAGATGAAGGGTGAAAATCCCAAACTGCTTAGGTGGTCCATTTCCCTACAGGGGATGGACTTTACAGTGGAGCACCGGCCAGGTACTAACCATGGGAATGCACATGGTCTCTCCAGGTACTTCCACTTAGGACATGAAGACGAGACTGGTCAAGGCTAGTTTAATGTCCCAGCGTTTGGGGGGGGGTTGTGTAGGAGAGTAGGGTCTGCTATCCTATGGTCACCCCAAATTTTTGCTTTTTGCTTCACTGGTTTTTGACATATTGAGGCTGTGGGCCTGCCAATCAGACCCCCAGCCTGCTGTTCTCTCTACTAAATTAAAACTATGCACCCTAGGTGCATAACCAATTGGAAGTGGATCACCCTGTCAGCCCCTGTACCAGTGTACACTAGGTACCCAGGGCATTGGTGTACCCAAGGCCTGCCAAGGGCTGAAGCATGTATTATGCCACCCCAGGCTTGGCCTAACAATCTGACACAACTGGCTGATCACTCAGCTGGGGTAAGTTGGTGTAATCACCTCTTACTTAGGTGTAGTATACCTATACCTAACCTTAAATGGGACACCTGGTAACCTATAAGTCACTCCTATGGCAGGCCTTAACAATCCTGAAGGCAGAGTGCTTGGTTCCATGTGAGATGGTGCTCTGGCATGAGCTGAGCCTGTCTGCAGTGGTCGGAACAACTTCCTTCTACTGTTTCCAGATATCGTCATACCATATACTCTTAAGTGCATTATGAACCTCGCGGTTAAATGCTATCTTTGGTTTGGCTTTATCAAAACATGTCGAGTAAGGTGTCATACGAATTGGAATACTAACCCCTCGCCAATTCTGGCGACGGGGTTAGCATTCCACCCTTCTAGAGGGACACGACATGTACAGTACCTGAAACCCGGGTAAAATCAGACATAGCCTCAGCTCCACAAAATGGATGCTGCCACCACAGACACAAGTCTGCCCTCCTGCTGCTGGGAGTCCTTCCAGCTTGGGAGGTGTGGACAAAGGGTTTCCTGCCAGGGGAGGTGCATACACCACCCCAGACAGGATTTTGTGTATTGGTCAGGTAGGGCTTGAAAGAAACCAGACATGCCTGTGGCTCACAAGGAGCCTCGGTGCATATGCCAGTTCAAACCGGTCCTGGGGCACACCAGTCCCGGGCCTGGGGCGAGCTGGACAAAGGATTGGGGGTGTAACCACCCCCCTTCCTGGTCCCACCCTTAGGGAGGGACCTAGCAGGTAGTCCGGCCCCTAGAATCCGCTTAAAGGTAGGAGCTGTGTCCTAAGACTTCAGACATCCTGGAATCAACTTAAAACTAAGAAGAAGACGGGAACTTCGACGCTCTGCTGCACAGAGGACTGAAGCCAATCTCCCCTGTGGTCAGGGAGTGACCACCTTGCTAACGCAAGCACCATCCAGCGAATCAACGTCTGCTTTGCCGCCGCCTCCCGCCGGAGCCCGAGCCCAGAGACTGACAAGATCTGGACCTCCAGACCTCTCACCGCCCGATCCACAGTCCCTGAAAAGAGGAGACCCGTGGAGGCACCGAGACACGTGGAGCCAGCCATCTTGGAACGACTACGACAAGCTGACAAGTGCAACAACCGAGGCTCCCTCCAAGTTGTGCTTTGGGATCTGAGAAGCCCAACACCCGAGCAGCATCTGCACCAAAGGTGAGCCCTCCAGCATCTCCACGATCTGCGTGGGGCCCTTCTGCATTTTGCCACTCGACGCGCCTAACCGGTTGCTGGCCCGCTGGCTAGTAGCCATCTTGGCGA
Source organism: Triturus cristatus (assembly GCF_964204655.1). Lineage (NCBI taxonomy): Eukaryota > Metazoa > Chordata > Amphibia > Caudata > Salamandridae > Triturus > Triturus cristatus. The sequence continues at coordinate 510,015,695 of NC_140588.1, forward strand.
CGAACTTCAAGAAATACACCGCTGGTCTGGTTGCTCCAGACTGGCCCTTGCTCCCCTCCAAAGGAGCAGTCCTTCTGACCTTGCTGGTCAGAACCATCAGCTTATTTCCTTTTCCTACAACAATTGCTTTTGCCAAGGCTTGTTTGCTTCGATCAAGTCGCCGACACCGCCGACAGCGAGAGCCTGCGTGGGACAGCTCGTGACTCGACTCCTGGATGTCGTCGACCTCCAGGGACCACGTGGCTGCAGAGACAAGCTACACCTTTCTTCCTGTTTGCACCCGACATTGCCTGGTACCCACCTGGTGCCACGCTGGTCACTGGCTAGTGACTGTGAACACTGTCCCCTCTGCTTACAGGTCTTCAACATCTCCGATCCACTCTTGGATCCACTGCATCTCTCCCGGACCGACCGCCTGCAGCATCTTTGTCTTCAGGCTCCACGGAACAGATAGAAGAAACCCGACGCACTTCGAGGCCTATGCACCCGCTTCCTGTGGGTGAGGTAAAGCTGGCACACCTGTGCCCAAGTGTAGTATTACATCTCTAGTGCCTGTGTTCCAAATCTTGAGTTCCTAGTCCATCCGGAAGATCCTCTTTGCAGTAACTTTGTACTTTTTACGCACCCGTTGAAACCTATGGGAGCACGCGTGTGACTATTTGCTCTGCACACGCCACCCGTGGACCTCCTGGTCACTAACTGACGTTAGCTCCTTGTAGGCCCAGCAATTCTAGAGGCCCTAGGCCTTTTCCCTTTTCTGTTCGTGGTACTTATACCACTATTTTAGTATATGGTTTGAGTGGCCACCAGGGCCTATCCATATAAAGTGCAACTTCTGTGTATTCTGTGATAATCTTGTTTGACGATTTGTGCTCCTGTGCTCATAAAGAGACTAGGGGTTACTTTGAGAAATAAATACATATATATTTTGAATATATATCTGTGTGGTGTCCTTTCATTGGTATAAAAGGGGGTTGCATTTGGTAAAACAGCTGGCTTAACACGCTTCACGAGTTTAGCCTCAAAGACTGCTTAGCCTACGCTACCACTAGGGCAGCTAGTCCGAAAAGGTTGACTTACAACCACACCATAAGGGTTGCTTGGCATGGTACAAGGTGATCACTTTAACTAGTGAGCATCATATACCAGGCCAACTTCTCACATTCCCCATATACAATAATCATAGCACAAGACTTCGGGGTCTATCATGGAGTGCAACTTGTGTTTCAATAAAGATAGAGGTGAATTTGTGTCTCTCAGTAAAGCCCCTCTGGGGAGCAATCCCTTTCAGGACGAATGCCCTCACCCACCATAGGTGACATGCTTCATCATATGGGCTTCTCCTCCCAGTGGGAAAGCCTAGTCCCACTGAGGGCTACAACTCCCTCACTGTGAGGTAGTAGCTCTGGGATGTTTTTATTGAATTTCCTAAGATGTTGAGGATGCAAAAATCCCATATGTGAGTGCTAGGTGTTGTGAGGGTGCAGCGCTGGATGGGATTAGAAGGATAAATGTGATTCTAAAACTACCTAGTTGAGACAAAAAGGTTTTTATTGGCTTGTCCAAACTGGCAGGGTTAAAAAGCAGTGCAAAGCAGTGTGAATTAGACTGCTCAGATGTAAAGGTCGGTGGACATGTTTCAGCCTATCTGGTCTTTACAAGTGTCCAGGCTTTCATCAGGACCAAAATAATTAGACAATGCTGCTGCATAGGTGAAAAGATTAGAAAAGCAATTATAAAGTGATACCAAACCAGTAATCCAATGTTAAGCTCTGTATTACTGGAACTTATCTGTAAAAGTGAGACACAAAAAACACAGTGCAACTAGTTAAACAACATTGCAATACAATTCTCTTATTGTCAATGTTTGACGGACATGGATCGTTAACATGTCCATAGAGTACCAATATGTTACCCATTGTAACTCTACTCACCCAAGTCGATGGATAAGTGGACCCGCCTCTCCCTGGTAACAACTCAGGGAAGGGGGCCCCGCTCTGCAAGAAACAAGATCATGTGTCATTATTCATATGTGGTATGAACACATGTCTATAAAGGAAAAAAGGAAAAAAGAAAAAGTGTTGGTTGTGAACCTCTATGGTAGAGACAATGTGACAGGAGGACTCTAACCACATTTATAGGTATGCCCGGCCTTATTTGCTGGTGGTCAGGACTGTTAGTTCTATGTTAACAGTGTGGTACTATTTGACTCATATTAAGAAAGCGTCACAAGTGGGATCTAAGAGTTAGAACTTTGCCTAGCCTTATTTATTGATGGCCAGGACTTAGAGTGCTTTATTGATAGAATTATATTATTTAACTCATGTTAGGACTACAGTGAAAACGACTACGAATTATGTTGGAGTAAACTTTCTAGTGGTAAAAATTGCCAGTTCAACACTTAATGGCAAACTAAGGAAAGCTAACACTGGTCAACATTGCGGTTACAGTAAGTTGATACACTCTCATGTACCACGCTAAAAGACTGTACAATTCATGCACGAGATATAGCCACATGGCGCTCTATTATAACAGTATATGATGTGCATGTATTTGGAATAAGGATCTATGATTACTCGTAAAGCACGACAGTAACCATGTGGCGCGATATTGTAACTATAAATAGCGTGCTGTATAGGGAATATAGAGCTACGATAACTCGTTAAGCATGGCAATGAGTACCACGCTGTATATGGACAAAGTCTTTTAAACTCTGCTAAAAAAGACGCCTAAATGTCCATCGCTGTAAGACTGAAAACTCAGACCGAGGTTAAGCATTATTAAGGAATAGCCTAAGCGTCTTTAGTTGATACGCTGCGCACCACACACCTTGGTTTAAATGCAGCACGCCTAACGGCATCGTCCTCAGTCAGAGTTTTTAGTCGTACAGCGATGGAAATATAGGCGTATGTTTTAGAAGAGTTTAAAAGACTTTGTCCATATACAGCAAGGTACTCATTGCCGTGCTTAACGAGTTATTGTAGCTCCATATTCCATATACAGCACGCTATTTATAGTTACAATATCGCGCTACGTGGTTACTGTCATGATTCACGAGTAATCATAGATCCTTATTTCAAATACAGCACGTCATATACCATTTTAATAGTGCGCCACGTGGCTATATCTTGTGCATGAATTGTACAGTCTTGAGAGTGTATCAACTTACTGTAACCGCAATGGTAACCAGTGTTAGCTTTCCTTAGTTTGCCATTAAGTGTGGAACTGGCAATTTTTCCAACTAGAAAGTTTACTCCAACATAATTCGTAGTCGTTTTTACCGTAGTCTTAACATGAGTTAAATAATAAATCTATCAATAAAGCACTATCAGCCATCAATAAATAAGGCTAGGCATAGTTCTAACTCTTAGATCCCTCTTGTGACGCTATCTTAATATGAGTCAAATAGTACCACACTGTTAACATAGAACTAACAGTCCTGACCACCAGCAAATAAGGCCGGGCATATCTATAAATGTGGTTAGAGTCCTCCTGTCACATTGTCTCTACCATAGAGGTTCGCAACCAACACTTTTTCCTTTTTCCTTTTTTCCTTTATAGACATGTGTTCCCACCACTTATGAATAATGAGTGACACATGATCTTGTTTCTTGCAGAGTGGGGCCCCCTTCCCTGAGTTGTTACCAGATAGAGGCGGGTCTACTTATCCATCGACTTGGGTGAGTAGAGTTACAATGGGTAACATAATGGTACTCTATGGACATGTTAACGATCTATGTCCGTCAAACGTTGACAATAAGAGAATGGTATTGCAATGTTGTTTAACTAGTTGCACTGTGTTTTTTGTGTCTCACCTTTACAGATAAGTTCCAGTAATACCAAGCTTAACATTGGATTACTGGTTTGGTATCACTTTATCATTGCTTTGCTAATCTATTCACCTATGCAACAGCATTGTTTAATTCTTTTGGTCCTGATGAAAGCCTGGACACTTGTAAAGACCAGATAGGCTGAAACATGTCGACCGACCTTAACATCTGAGCAGTCTAATTCACACTGCTTTGCACTGCTTTTTAACCCTGTCAGTTTGGACAATCCAATAAAAAACTTTTTGAACCAACTAGGTAGTTTTAGAATCACATTTATCCTTCCAATCACAAATCAGATTTGTACACAAACGCTGAAATGTGTTTTGCATCCACAGAAAAGATACTGAAAGCAGTACAAACTACTGTAGGGAGAAAAAGAGCATTAGCACATGGGAAATGCATAATTGTTGTGACTCCAGTACCAACCGTAGAGGCTGTTACCAAAGAAGGCAATTCTAACACAAAAGCACTGCATCCACAATGGATACAATGCGGTAATTCTCCCACTGCAACATGTGTAGATTACAGATATGATTCTACACAAAAAAATCACAAGCATTTCTGTAGTACGAACAAGTATATCCTCTCCCGAATTAAATCCTGCCTCTCGATCAGTGTGAATTGATCATTTATACTGACGTATCTGCTTAGCCCACCATAGGAATGAAAATGCAACACTTTGCGGCTTGCCCAATTGTTAAAGGGTGCATGCATGACAGAAAGTTCCAACCTGATAAAATGCACATGAAATCCCTTGGGGACTGCACCGCGCAGCTGGCAGAACTACAAGCCCTAATACTGGCACTACAAAATATGGATCGGCAATTCCCCACACTCATTGTGTGCGATTTATTTTATTGTGTCCAGTCATACAATGAATATCCTCACTATTGGGGCCAGAATCAATCAATCAATCAATCAATACATTTATAGAGTGCGCTACTCACCCGTGAGGGTCTCAAGGCGCTGAAGGGAGGGGGGTGCTGTTACTGCTCGAATAGCCAGGTCTTGAGGTGCTCCCTGAAGGTGAGATGGTCCTGGATCAGTCGTAGGTGTGCGGGGAGGGAGTTCCACGTATTGGCGGCCAGGTAGGAGAACGATCTTCCTCCGGTTGTGGTTCTGCGGATCCGTGAGAGGATGCCGAGGGCGAGGCTGGCGGAGCGGTGCTGGCGGGTGGGAGTGTAGAACGAGAGGCGGTTGTTGAGGTATTCGGAGCCCATGTCGTGGAGCGCTTTGTGTGCGTGGGTAAGGAGCCTGAACGTGATCCTCTTGCTGAGGGTGAGCCAGTGCCGGTTTCTCAGGTGGGGTGTTATGTGGCTGCGGCGAGGGATGTCGAGGATGAGTCGTGCGGAGGCGTTCTGTATGCGCTGAAGTCGTTTCTGAAGTTTGGCTGTGGTTCCTGCGTACAGGGCGTTCCCGTAGTCAAATCGGCTGGTGACGAGGGCCTGGGTAACTGTCTTTCTGGTTTCGGTGGGGATCCACCGGAAGATCTTTCGGACCCTACACAGGGTGTTGAAGCATGAAGATGAGATGGCGTTGACTTGTTTGGTCATCGTGAGGGAGGAGTCCAGGATGAATCCCAGGTTGCAAGCGTGGTCCGTGGGTGTCGGTGCGGTGCCCAGCGCCGTGGGCCACCAGGAGTCGTCCCAGGCGGATGGGGATTGTCCGAGGATGAGGACCTCCGTCTTGTCTGAGTTGAGTTTCAGATGGCTGAGCTTCATCCATTCCGTGATGTCTTTCATTCCTTCCTGGAGGTTGGTTTTGGCGGTGGCTGGGTCTTTGGTGAGGGAGAGTATCAGCTAGGTGTCGTCGGCGTAGGAGATGAAGTTGAGGTTGTGATTGCGAGAGATGGCGGGAAGGGGGCTCATGTAGATATTGAAGAATGGGTTTAGAGATTCCAAAAATTGCACCATAACACACAAGTTGCTTTGGGAACAGGTGGCAAAGCTGAAAAAATGCTTGCCACAGGCTCATGTAATTCACACATTGAGTCATCAGCGTGTTGGCGTGCACGTTGAAGAGAATACAGTAGCTGATGAAAGGTTCCACCATAGCAGGTCCACCACAAACGCCACTACTGATATCAGACAGCCCCTTCGTATGTGTCTATTTGGACCACTACAGCCCTTTACAATCTGACGGGGCTTACAAGTACATCTTGCTGACAGTGGATTCAGGATTTGCAAGTCTCCATAGGGACATATGCAATTGGCACATTACATTCCGACTGTGGCCCTGCGTTTAGCTCACAGGCTTAGAAAGAAGCCATGGGAAGTTTGGGTGTAGCATTGCGGTACTCCCCCCATATCATGAAGGCAAATTCAATCGTGGGGAAGAAGAACGCGGACTTAAAGCAATCCGTAACAGCTGGTGTATTAGGCTCGGGTGGCTGTTCGGACAATCACCTATATGGGGTCCAGAGGGCACTTTACAACATGCAAAGGAAATCCCTGTGGGGCCGTACTCCATATGAAGTCCTGTTTGGGATAAGAATGTGGGTACCAGACCTTGATTGTGGCAGAACAGTGGTGGATTAATAACCATTTGACATCAATGATCGTTTGGCTGGTTTACAGGAACTCAATGAATTCCGGGCATTACAAAGCAACGCCCAAGGAAAAAGCACTACCACTGGAGAAGTGAAAGCTGTTCCGGCAAGACCTGCCTGGTTCCCGCAGATTGGGGACCTGGTCAGAGAAAAGAATGTGCACAAAAATTAGTTTGGGCCATCTTACAGAGCGCCTGTACCTGTCCTGGCTGTCGAAGGAACAAGAACCGTACTTCTTCTGTCTCTTGCAGGCTCCAAAGACAAGAGATTAGTCTCAACTGATTTGATCAAACCACACTATGTGGCTGACACTCAACAGTAGGCCACGTGGGCTCCTGGGAAGCCACTGATCTCCTCTCGCTACTATACAGGAAGTTCAGATGGAAAGATTAATAACCTTTGAAGACTTCACTTCACGAAGTGAGGGAGTTACCAACAATGGAATGCAACTTGTACCTATTGAAACTGAACAACATCAAACTGCAAATGACGCACAGATTTCAATTCCGCCTAATAACGAGGTCTTTGTGAATATGTCTCGAACTGAGTCATCTGCCAGTTCCACAAAACCTGCTGAGCTACCAAAGATAGATATGACTGTGTCTGGCTACTTTATCGATTTTTACGATTTCTCATTGGATCCAAGTGAATCCGAGTTACTGCCACCGCCTGTTCCCCAAAAACAATGGATTTGTGATTTCTACCTTTGACTGAAAAGACTTACTCTTTTTCCCTGGCTACAGCTCTGGATTGTAATTGGTCCTCAGTTCCTGGTCCCTTGGATTGATATAGCAACTGTCTTTTTCTTGATCCTGAATGGACATTACCTCCCAGAATGGTCTGAAGTGCAATATGTGAACTTGGTCCACGAACTGTATGCATCATCACACTGTGAACAGAGGGACCTGCCCTTAGTGAACATTGCAGCAGTTCCAGTTCTGAAAGGTATAGTTTGCGACAGACTTTCCTATGATGTGTATAGCCTTACTGAACTCTTAATTATACCTCATTTATTCAAAATTTCTGTTAGTGATATCATCACCTCTAGTACTCTCGCTGATGATTGGGACATTGAAACTGTGCATACTGTGCTGTCTGATTTACAACAATCTGCTGCATGTTCAAATGATGAATTGTATGATAATACCTCTAATTTTGGCAACATGTTCTGTTACCAACATTTTGGTCACCATTTTTTTTTTAAACTTTTTATTCGTTTTGCAACAACATTGATGGTCACCATTTTTTGCACAAAGCATGTATCCCAAGTAATGTTTTCATTTACTATCAATGGGAACATTGCCCAACACAGACGAAGGATAGTTCAACAACATTTTCACAGAGGTTTGCTTATTTTTCTGGGTTTAACACTTCAGAACCAGCCTCTTATTACTATAGGCACCTACATCTGCAAAGTAAAATATGCTTATTGACACTAAGCTGATATACTCTGCTTCCTTTATTTCCCAACTGTCTTTACAGGGTTTTGACTTTTGGAGGGACACTATAGACACAAAATATGTCTGGGGGACTAAAGATTGGCAGGTTCAGGGAATTGAGGCCCTATTTAGAGCATGCCTCATACCACTTCAAAGGATTCTCCTACACAGGACTGTGCAATAGACTTCCTGTCTTGGGATTGCCAAGATCATGGATTTGAACACACCCCGGATTCCCTCACTTACGCATTTTGAGGGTTGGCAAAACTATACACTACGCAGTGAGGATACATTAGAAGCTATACTACACAATGGTACTTACAAGTCATCAGACCCCAATTGGAAGGGATGGTTGGTTTGGCCTATCGACACAAATAGGTGTCAGTCATGATTCAGGGGCACCACCAAAGGGTTTAGTATCCATAGGCCTGATCAGCGCTATCTACAATCATAACACTCAGGGTGGTGACATCTTACAGTGTTGGGAAGTTATGTCTTGAGTGGCTAATGACCTCAGCACTGTCTTAAGTGAAAAAAAACACTTATCCCTTCTCTCAGATGACATGGATCTTAGTTTTTTTTATTAGGTCCCCAAAAGCCACATCAAAAGCGTTTCATTTATACTATTTACAATAAGCTATGGAAAATCTCTCAACAGGAGGCTGCTGAGAGACTACGTGATATAGATAGGGTTAACCTTGAGAAGTCTTTGGCTGTGGTGGACAATGGCATGACCACACTGTCATCCACAATTTATTCACTGGGCAACATTGTGTCTTCTGCAACAGATGTAGTGAACAGGATTTGTCTATTCTACCACATGGACAATTGCAATTGCGGTCCATTCTGTTATTTAGTGGGATGCTTCAATCATTGCATTCTGGCCACGTGCCCTGGCGTTACATTAACAGCACAACTCTGTTCTCTGTATACAATCTAGCAGAAAGACAGATGGTTATGGCACACAGAGATGAAAAATATACCATGTTGCACATTGAAAAATTGGACAAATCACCTTTCACCGTGGCTGAGTCACCTTCCACAGAGTGGTTAATCCATGGCTATATTACACTGCCAGCCACAACATTCCAATTTCCATACTGTCTCAAATCAGGTAGGCAGATATGAAGCGCTAGGAGAAGGGTACATACACGAGTACTGGGAATTACCATGTAGATTTAGATGCAGGAATGGGGACACTGAAGTTGGTCTCAGAAGTTCAAACTGCGAAAGTGCTTCAAGTGGGCCCTTAGTTTGCAAGGACATTTCACTTCATGGGGCCTGTAATGCTTTGGTTGCTAACTTGTGCTGTTACTTGAAGGGTTCCCTGGCTGCCGTGATTCATCCAGTGTTCGAGTTGCTCTCGAATGGGAGCTATTTGATGCTGAATGATCAATGCTGTTGTGGGTTGGTACCGGGCATCACATATCTGGTCACAGTAAGTTCCAGGGTTACTTGTTGTACGAAAGTATTGTTTCCACCGGCCCACACAGTTAGGGAGGCAATGCTATGGCCTTCATTGAGTGTGTCCTTTATACAGTTTGATTCTCTGAGAAGACTGAAAGGCATGGTTTTTCATAAAGATGTGGTTTGAACCTCAGCCCGAGAGACGTTTGATCTCGGGGTTGCAAGGTCTTCATCTGAAAGAGAAGGCACTAGTCTGTAGGTACTTTTCCACTCCATTTCTGGGAAATGGTTAATCGTATCTTTAACATGCCTGATATGAGGGGGTCGTGTACCTATTTAAACTTATAGGTTCTGGACTGTTGAGCGCCTTTCAGACTATCATCTGATTCATACAGTCCGTATTGGCAAGCGTTTTTGGAGGGTTTCCACTGATCCTACCACTTGTAGTGGGCATCCTGATTTTAGTTTTCCTGCTTCACAATGGACGGCCCAGTTTATCAAGAGATGGAAAAAGCACTGCTGGTGAGATGTTGTCGTGAACGCATGGTGCTTACCTGTGCACACCTCGGCTTTAGGAGCTAAGCGAACATTGGTTCCTATCGTTCAGAACAGTTTGGTTTGACTGCATCTTGCCTGTGTTTAGCTGCGTATTCTGGGAATATGAATGCATGTTGGACATGTGTCGAACCCTTCCATTTGTTGCGCCACTAGACATAGACATACTACTGGACCTCTTAAAGGCCCATGCATATCGGTGTCCTTAGGATATTCCCATGATGATGACAGCATTCTTAGAGCCTCCATGGAATGCGTAAGCTCCTGGCAGAACAGAAACCTTCTGTACAACAGGCTCACAGGTGTTGAGTTCTTCCTTAGTGGCTGCTGTGTGAACCAGAGCAGATCGCCTTTGCTCCATTGACCTGATACAAGAGGTGTTACCGGGACTGCCATCTGTGAATGCAAGCAACAGAGATGTTGCATTTCCCACACAGGACAAATAAACATTTGGCTCTCCGTCTGATGGGAACAATTCAGCCTTTTTTCTAACACAAGCCAAATTGGAATGAGGAACATTGTTGGTATTTTTCTTTTCTTCGGCTCTCACTGAGCACCATGGATTTTGATGTACTCAGTCAGTCTAATGGTATATTGATTCTTTATTGGACTTATAGATTGAATTGTAATAGCATCCTTTAACATATAAACATGTTTTTAGATGTTTTAGACACTGGTTAAATGACAATGTTTTCATGCTTTTTTAGCAGGCTTATTTTAGCATTAGTTGAGCTGTAAAAAAGGAGTGGGTGTTATGTTTCCTAACCTAGGCGTATGTAGCAAAGCGACCTTTTACCTACATTTGTCCTACCTTGTTCTGCAGAACAGTTCTAGCACTAATTTTTTACCCAGTTAAGTACTGAATAAATGTTGATTGGTTTCCTTGAAACTAGCCTAATTTATTATGCATGAAGAATTTTTGCATCATATCTTAATCCCCTGTATGTGACGTGCTTTACAGGATTAACATACTCTGTACAAAAGTCATTGTTTTCTTCCTCCTAGTGTGACAGGGCTACTTTTCATAATTACAATTATTGATTTAGACTCATCTACGTAATTGTACTCACAACATATCAATTGTGGTAAAATCCCTGAAGCTACCTTTTTGGTATAAAAGAACCGCACCTTCACTAGGTAACTAGAAGATGTGCTTCTATGCTGACACTGATACGGAGGTCCCTGCACGCTAAGGCTTCAGCACGCATCGGTCGGACATCCCTTGCGGGGTGTCCAACTTCTGACCAAGACGAGGTCTTTAATTCTCTCCCATCGGGTGATGGGGTTGGCTCTTTCCAGGAAGATTCTTGGCTTCACACTCACATGCAGGCTAGGTACATTGAGGTTGCACTTAGGTAGGATACGGATAGTAGGAGTACGCTAAGATTACTGTTTTGATATATGCCTGAATATATATTCATTGCTTAGCACCATTGTATAAATGTATATACTATTTACTCTGTCGATGCTTGTAATCTCTTACATTTGCTTCTGTCTATTGATTGTTGCAGCAAAAATGTTTTACACTAGAATGACACTGGTTCAATAAATGCTTATTGAAAATGTTCCCATAATGTATTCTGTGTATCTGTCTAGGACTAAGTGAACACAATTGACTGAGCGAAAAGTACTGTACTGTTTTCACGATCCCTGAAGAGTCAAGGGTTGTTATGTTCAATGGTTGCCAGAAACTATTCACTCCTTGGAAGGGTTTAGTGGCTTATGGTGGCACTGTGATCTAGCTGGTCTAATGGCTGACATATCCTGTGAGGGTGTCTGGAATCACTCTAGACACCAATCCCTTAGTTCATGTTGTCCAACAAATGTGCAGATCCTATGTATTTCTAGGAACTACACAAGAATTTGTAGTTACGAATTCATGATCAATTATAAAACAAGTATCCCGCATTTGTGCAGGCCTTCAGGAGGCCACTGATCACTATTTTGCAGAGAATGAATGACAGTGGGCTCGCCGCAGGTAACAGGGGAGGAATTATAAGGGTTCAGGGAGTCTCATTGATCACAGGACACAAAAAGGAAAAAAGGGCCTGGCTAGAAACCCTAGAAAAGGGAATTCAGGAGCTAGAATCCCGACTGGCGGTAGACAACCAGGCTCCTGTGCAGCATCGCTTAACCTTCAAGCAAAAAGAATATAGGGAAGTTGCAACCAAAGCCGATAGGGCCAGACACCGCACAACTCAACACCGCCTTAATGAGGTGGGTGATGGGGTGGGAAAGCTCTTGGCTTGGTTGGATAGATAATGGGCATTCAAGGTGATGAATGAGGAGAGCGCCCATGTCAGGGATAAGCAGGGCAATGCAGAGGCCTTCACGGCCCATTACACATGCTTATACTCCCCGACCTCAACAGCCATGACCAAAGAGGCTTGAGAGTTGTTGTCTGACCTCTGTATGCCACATCTCTTGCTGACTGAAAAAGATCTCCTGAAGCAAGAACTCAATGAGAGTGAGGTTTTTTAAGCTATTCTGGCCCTGAACTCAGGACCAACGGCCTACCCATTGAACTTTACTAGCTCACAGCTACTGAAATTACCCCCTTTATCTTGTGCATGTTTTGAGAATAAGAAACAAAACAGTTCAAAAGGGAGGGTCCAAGGGAAAAAAATTTAAGACCACTAAGGATTATATCCCCACACAAACATGATAAATACAAATAAATCCTAGTGTCTAATCATATGCTACTAGTGTATATGAATTGATAATACTCCTTCAAAAAGAATGTATTAAACCAACAGCAAAATTGTGCTCATAAGATCATCTAAGGGCAGATCCCTTTAAAGGACGTAATCCCTCACTCACCAAAGGTGACATGCTTCATCATAGGGATTCTCCTCCCAAAGGAAACACCTAGTTCCTTTGAGGGCTACAACCCCCTCACTGTGAGGGAGGAGCTCAGGGATGTTTTATAGGAGTATATAGGGTATCCTAAACCCACCTATGATGAGTCTAACGTGTGAGTGAGGTCGCAGCGCAAAATAATCTATAGTGTAAAAAAGAACGTGAATATGTGAGTGAATGCTAAAACTGGCTAGTAGGCATCAAACAACAATTTTAATCAAAGTATGCCTACTGTCAGGATTAAAAAAGCAGTGCACCAGCGGTATGGATTTAAACCGCTATGGTGTGATGATAATTGGTCGACATGTTTCAGCCATAATGATCCTTAATCGGATCAGGCTTTCATCAGGACCTAAAAGGATAATGCTGCTGCTCTCAAAAAGTGTATAACACAGAAATAAATTGTAACGTAAAAAGATATTAGACCAAGACATGATCTTTGGTCTGTCAATAACAAGGTATCACCGTACCTGAAAAATAAAAAAACATAATGAATATCAACTAGACACACGATGAGTCATTAAAACGGGATCTACCAACAATGAGCCCACAAGATTCAAGACTCTTACCCGCATCTTGACTGTTGTTCGAAATCCTGAAGGCCCAATAGGTTTATTATTTTTTTGCACACAGAGTATGTTACTATGATGGGCAGCTGTGCAGACTAGATTTTGGAGTACTTATGGACACTCAAACTTAATACAATATATTTCACTTTTTCTTCATAGAGCGGTGCTACCTTCCTGAGCGGTTGCCAGGTAGAGGTGAGGCTTTGCACCCAGCAATAGCGGGTAAGAGTCTTGAATTTTGTGGGCTCATTGTTGGTAGATCCCGTTTTAATGACTCATTCAACACTATATCGTGTGTCTAGTTGATATTCATTATGTTTTTTTATTTTTCAGGTACGGTGATACCTTGTTATTGACAGACCAAAGATCATGTCTTGGTCTAATATCCTTTTAAGTTAAAATGTATTTCTGTGTTATTCACTTTTTGAGAGCAGCAGCATTATCCTTTTAGGTCCTGATGAAAGCCTGATCCGATTAAGGATCATTATGGCTGAAACATGTCGACCAATTATCATCACACCATAGCGGTTTAAATCCATACCGATGGTGCACTGCCTTTTTAATCCTGACAGCAGGCATACTTTGATTAAAATTGTTGTTTGATGCCTACTAGCCAGTTTTAGCATTCACTCACTTATTCACGTTATTTTTTACACTATAGATTGTTTTGTTCTGCGACCTCACTCACACGTTAGACTCATCATAGGTGGGTTTAGGATACCCTATATACTCCCATAAAACATCCCTGAGCTCCTCCCTCACAGTGAGGGGGTTGTAGCCCTCAAAGGAACTAGGTGTTTCCTTTGGGAGGAGAATCCCTATGATGAAGCATGTCACCTTTGGTGAGTGAGGGATTACGTCCTTTAAAGGGATCTGCCCTTAGATGATCTTATGAGCACAATTTTGCTGTTGGTTTAATACATTCTTTTTGAAGGAGTATTATCAATTCATGTACACTAGTGGCATATGATTAGACCCTAGGATTTTTTTGTATTTTTCATGTTTTGAGAATGCCTGGATGCCTGTATATTGCCTGCGGAACAGAGATTAACTAATACAGTGGTATTCCACAAAGAAGGTAAACCACCAGCTGTCTGTGCCTCCTACAGGCTGATCTTGTTACTGAATGCAGAAGTGAAAATTCTAACAAAATTGTTGGCAACAAAATTGACACTGGTCATTCGGACACTGGTCCACCCGAACCAGTCCGACTTCACGCCGGGGAAAGGCACTGCACTGAATTTTATGTGCTTGCTCTGGGTTTTGGGCCATAATCCGGGAAGATACCTAAGTGGTGTCACTGGATGCGTGGATGGACTTTAATACAGTGGAGTGGCCCTTCATGTACGTAGTTCTAGAATAACAGGGATTCGGGCCACCATTCATCGCATGGATTCAGCATATTCTGAACACCAAGGCCAGGTGAAGGTAAATGTGGGCATGTCTACAACTTTACTGCTGCGGCTTGGCAGGAGACAAGGCTGCCTGTTTTCCCCTTTGATCTTCGCCCTGGTGTTGGAGCTGCTGGCGGTCTGGATACGAGGTGATCTTTTAATCAGGGGTTTAAGATTGTGTGCAGACTGGGAGGACACAATTTCCCTCTATGCAGATGACATCCTGCTATATGTAGCTGACCCGAATTCTACTCTGGACAGAGTATTACAACATATTTAAGTCGTATTGGAGATATTCAGGATGCACAATAAAGTGCAACAAATCTCTGATCCATATCCTGCAAGGGGATGCACCGCTACTCCCTAGAGAGTACACAGCATGGGCCATCATAGAGAGATTCCACTATTTAGGGATCTTCATGAGCATTTCTAGAGCATAATCTCTGGCCCCCACTCACGCATCTGCGGAACGATGTCAGGCACTGGAGAACCCTACCTTTATCGCTGTTGGGAAAGGTTTTGCTCTTTAAAATGATGACCCTGCTTCGCTTTCTTTACCTGCTTCACAATACACTGTACCCAGTACTGCCTTTATACTTTCAAGCAGTGGACACTGGCATCTGTACACTTATAAGGGATGGGGGCCCCCTCGAATATTCCTTCCGAAACTGACACGGGGCAGGTACAATGGTGGGACAGCACTCCCAGCCCTCCTGAAATATTACTGGGTGGCCCAGCTCACTGTCTTCAATCATTGGGTTCAGCTTCTGGAGGATGAAGCCGGTTATATAATAGATAGGTGAAATATGCAGCCTGGGGGCTTCCTTAGAGCTATCTATGGGAGAAACACTCCACTTCATTTCTAACCCTGTCTTCCATTACACTTTGAGTACGGCACACTGCACTTGATGGCACTGGGTTGGTGGGGCAAGATCACCGGTGCTACCCTACTGTGGGACGCAGTGAAATTGGGCACCATGGCCAGACAGCAGGGCGTCGACAAATGGAACCTGATAGGCCTGTCAAGAATGGGAGACTTGTGGGCACATGGGGTGATGATATCCTTTTCAGACCTACACAGGGACTACCAGTTAGCACGCACAGAGGCATATTGCTATCTACAGATTAGTCACGTCCTGCACTAGGATCTTCCTGATTCCTCCCCATTGGAAGACAGACAATGAAAAGCGATCTCACTAACCTACCGCAAACTGTTAAATAACTACCCAGAACTCTTGACCTGACTCCGAGACAACTGGGAGCCTGATTGGGGGGAGTTCAGAAAATGATGAATGGCAGGAGGCGATGGCATCCGCAAGGGAGATAGCTATATGCTCACTATTTTGACTTGTGCAACTAAACATTTTACACAGGTCTTGTTATACCTGCACAACGATGTTTAAAATGGGCAGGGGGTGACATCATTGTCTGCAAAGTGGTGACTATAAAATATTTGGGACGAAACAGACCTGGTTGATGCTGGGCTTTATTGGAGCCAAAAATAACATAGCCTGGATGTGGAGGGCTACATCAACTCCGACCCCGAAGCAATGGAAAAGAGACATGGATTATTGAATGCACGCAGAAGAAGTGGTTTATGAACGTAGAGGTTGCCCACATAAAAGGGCCAAAATTTGGGGGCAATGGAATGCATATAGGGGGATGTTGTATGCACCTACTGACTGAGTTAATTCTATTGAGCTGTATTCAAAGTGCCTGGATCATATGGCTGAAAACTGCTAGGATGTTGGGGAGGAGGGGATATAATGAGTGTTTGAAAACCTTTGGTAATTGGTCATTGCTGTACTGTTCAGCATTCCGTCCATCATTTGTTCCATTTGCATTTGTCTCCCTAAGTGGGAAGGGTATGCCCATACGTGGGTCCTGTGCTCACTGCACCATCGGGTTCAAGTTAGCCTGGCTGATGAGGGGCGATGACCCAAAACGGGTCCCAGGATGCTTGTTTCCGGTCCAGGGAGGACCTGGCTTGGCAGTTCAGGTTGGACTGTTTGCATAAGGAACAGGGTCAAAACTGATTTGCATATGGCTGGGTCAAAACTGGGGTGGTGTGGTGAGCAAAAGAACAATGGATTAAACCCAGATCTTTGTAACTAGGGGTGAATATTTGCATTGTTCAGCATTCTGTCTATCATTTGTTCCTTTTGCATTTGTCCCCCTAAGTGGGAAGGGTATGCCCAGACATGGGTCCCGTGCTTACTGCGCCACTGGATTCAAGTTAGCCTGGCTGATGAGGGGTTATGACCCAAAAAGGGTCCCAGGATGCTTGTTTCAGGTCCAGGGAGGACCTGGCTTGGCAGTTCTGGCCGGACTGTTTCCATAAGGAACAGCATCAAGACTGATTTGCATATGGCTGGGTCCAAACTGGGGTGGTGTGATGAACAAAAGAACAATGGATTAAACCCAAATCTTTGTGACTGGGGGTGAATGTTTGCATTGTTCAGATTTCTGTCCATCATTTGTTCCTATTGCATTTGTCGCCCTAAGTGGGAAGGGTATGCCTAGACGTGGGTCCCATGCTCACTACGCCACTGGATTCAAGCTAGCCTGGCTGATGAGGGGTGATGCTCCTAAACTAGTCCCAGGATGCTTGTTTCCGGTCCAGAAAGGACCTGGCTTGGCAGTTTGGGCTGGACTGTTCACATAAGGAACAGGGTCAAAACTGATTTGCATATGGCTGGGTCCAAACTGGGGTGGCACGGTGAGCAAAAGAACAATGGATTAAACCCAGATCTTTGTAACTGGGGGTGAATGTTTGCATTGCTCAGCATTCTGTCTATCATTTGTTCCTTTTGCATTTCTCGCCCTAAGTGGGAAGGGTATGCCCAGACGTGGTTCCCGTGCTCACTGCGCCACCGGATTCAAGTTAGCCTTGCTGATGAGGGGTGATGCCCTGAAACCGGCCCCAGGATGCTTGTTTCCAGTCCAGGGAGGACCTGCCTTGGCAGATCGGGCTGGACTGTCCCCATAAAGAACAGGGTCAAGACTGATTTGCATATGGCTGGGTCCAAACTGGGGTGGTGTGGCGAGCAAAAGAATGATGGATTAAACACATCTTTGTGACTGGAGTGAATGTTTGCATTGTTCAGCATGCTGTCCATTATTTGTTCATTTTTTATTGCTGTCCTGTGTCTCATTGCTATGTGATGCGATACTTGCTATCATTGCAATGCTGTGTTTAAACTAAAACGATTTTTTTTAATTATAAAACAAATATGTTAAAATAATTAAGGTGGATCCAAACATCATTTGAATTAGAAGATATATTATGCTTAATTATTAGCATATTAGTTAATGGAAGCCAGAACAGAACTCTTTTGATTTTGATATGAATATTGTAAGTATTTCACATATCTACTCTATGGCCCTGATTACAATAACCGGCGGTCGGACCGCCGACCGCTATCGAGGCAGTCAGGAGACCATAACAATTTTTTTTTTAGTTTATCCAAAGTATAGAAAAGTATGTTATAAATAAAAAATCAGGTTTGTATTACATTGCCAGCTAGGTGAAAAGGTGAACACTAAATATTTTGGGGAGGATATTTTCTATCCAATCCTGGGGCTGGATCTAAGCTGTAAATTGGTTGTTCTAAATGTCCAATTAAATTTAAAGTTTGCAACAAAATGATGGCAGTAACGAGCTCACTGCGGACTACAATATACTTTTTTTGGTCCCAGTTCCTTGGCAGTCATTTAGCAGTAAAGATGCATTTTGCAGATTTCACAGCACAAAGCACAGAATGCAGGAAATGTGCAAAACCTCCCAGTCTCTCTATTGAGAGAGCGATCTGGGACATGTTTCCATGCCCCAGCCTTTGTTCAAGTATTCTCCTTGGCAAGTCACACCTTACCTTCTGGAAACAGTTAATGTTCAGTTACATGCAACTAACTGCCCTTCAAATTATGATAATTCAGTGTCCAACATTGTACTTGGCTTCAGCCACGGTCGGTAGTAGGAGTAGCTGCAGGGCAGTGAGGGGGTGGGGGAGGCGGAGGGGCAGGGTGGGGGGTAGTAAACTATGGATTACGGAGGTTTACAGGAAAGTTAACATATAAAGTAATAAAAACGAATTTCGTTGCGTGCACTGCATCCCCAAATGCGATGCAGTGCACGCAACGAAATTCGTTGTATTAATGTATATGTTAATTTACCTGTAAACCTCCGTAATCCATAGTTTACTGGCTTTACAAGCATTCCAGTGGGAGGGGGGGCTCTGAGGAGCGGCACGGTAGGCATGCAGGGAGAGGGAAGAGAACTAACTCTGGCTACCAGTGACTATGAGGCATCCAACAACTTTAGAAGACATATAAAGGCAGAGAGGCAGGACTGCACCGTGGATACAATACTAGACATGTACCCCAGTACAAACGAAAACAATCCACGTGCAATCAGGGAGACCTTGAGGTGGTACAACGATGCGTAACGACTAAGCCGGAACAGTAAATGTACACCCTAACATGCTACTCAGATTTTGCGAGGGAGAGCTGGTGAGCATTTTCCACTCTGGTGTTCAGGTTCAAATGCCTGCACCCCACCTAGAAAGTAAACTGCCTTTCAACGTTAGTAATGTTATGGGCTGCTCAAGGGCACAGTAGTCACTCATAATAAAGGAGGTCTAATTTGGGTGAGCAACACATCATAATCACGTATAGCACTGGTCAAAGGATTTGTTATAAACACATTACTGTGTCTTGAAAAATCAGATGATGGAAAATCAATGTGACAGCTGCCGAAACATAGGATAAGTCAGATTCACCATTCAAAAGTTGAGAGGAAGGCTGCAGAACAGTTTTTAAGAATTCTAAATAAATCTAAATTAAATGCATACACATCTTTGGAAAGATTATAAGAACCTCATTCTAAACGCCTTGTTAATTATACATTCAGACAGAGATGGTGATGACGCCATCGTATGATTTGGTTTGGAGTAACTGCAGTTCTAGGTTTTTGTACTTTTATTATGACGTTGCGTGGGCAGATTAGTCCTATTAGAAGAATACCATGCAGAAAAAGTAGATAGAAAGACCGTTTTCGCATATTAGTCACTGTTTCACTCTGCACAACAGGGGATCTTGTCCAAAATTCTATCTGATCCCACCATGCACAGTTTTACCCTGGGCACGTTTTGCTGGTGAATGAAACTGTAAGTGTGCTTGAAATAGAGAACTCTCCAACGGCACAGCGTGTGACCCCGCGGAACAAGACTGCTCAATGCATTATACGTATTTATAGAAATAGGGCTATTGCGACAAACTTTACCCATGATCCTCTTCATTACTCTGTACATCACTCCGTGCTTCAAAGTTAGGACCGCAACATATAATTTGAAATACATGCACACGGATAGGTACATAGATAAAGACATACATAGGTACATACAAACGCACATAAGCATGTAGTGCCTCCAGTAAAGAGAATCTGACTGACTGGTTAAGACGCTGTCCTCTCGCCCCCTATGTCTGTGATCACCACCTGCGCTGCCCACTGAATCTATAACACGAGAGACGATTACAAACGAACAGCAGAGAACTATTAGCTAATTACTTGCATCATATTTATGTTAACTTAAAATGAATTAATCATATCTTGTTCTTTTTCGAAGCCCCAGCAGCGCGGGGAGGGATGCGAGCGGGCACCAACTGCGCGCGGCCCTGGCGTGACAGACATTAAGGCGTTGATGGACTCTCATCCATCATAGCTCCAGTATGAGGCTGTCACTCCGTGCTGACTGCAGAAGACATCCAGACCCGCATTAATGCACAGCTGCTGTGCAGCACACGGCCCCCGCTGCAAGAGCACGCGCCGAACGCATTCCTCAATAGCTGCAGAAAATCCCTAAATGTGTCTTCCTTGAAAATTATGGGGGATTTTTCTTGTCGTATTTGAAACTTGGCGCTTTCAAATAGCCAAGTAAAATATAAGGGCCTGCTTGGGATGGCATCCATTGGGCAAGTCCCTATAGCTTCTAAAAGGATAACTAGATAGTGTGCTCCCCCCCTCTCCTATTTCAACAAAAGCTCTGCTTCTTGAAGTGCTGTCTCGTATGTTAGTGAAGCATGGGCTGCGTTTCTAACAGTGTTTTGAGGCTCATCTGCCTGTTGCATTCTGTACTAATGAAACTATCGTAAACAGATGGATTGTACAAAGTGCAGGGTTTGAAATACCATCTTAATTAGCATAATATCGCGCGTTGTGACACTCCAGCACTGTGCTGGTGAGGAGCCCGCCGTGTACGGATTGCTGAAGGCAGAACCTTGCCAAGCTGCTCGCGCGCCCTCCTTTCCTCCGCAGCCTCAGCATCGCCTTTCACAGAGCCCCTTAGGTCTTTAACATCACGCACCCTGAACGCGGGCCTATGACTGTTCAGAAAAGAAGTCTGCTGGTAAACCTACCAAGACTTCCGGAAAAAGAAGATATAAAAAACTGCAAGTAAAAACGTGTGTATTTCTCACTGTAGTAGTGATGAAATGGTGTCACACTCTATGGAGCTTCTGTAAACCATGAACCCTCCCTCCTCTTTAAAGTTTACTCTGTGTAAACTGATGCGATTGGTGCGATATTCCTAAAAAAAGCTTGCCTGTCAGAATATAGAGCACAAAAATATCCTGCAGCAAAAATACCGCAGCCAGAATATCGACTACCCAAATATTGGCAATATTTTCCATGCAATGTCCTGGCCCGGATCCGGTATGCCAAGCATTAAATAATGCAATTCAAGATTATGCGGTATACTTTATTACATTTAAGAAAAAGTTAAAGACAAAGTTTGAGTGCCCTTTAAAGATCAACAAACTTGGAATCCACAAAGACACTGTACAACCAAATGCACCTTTTGAACAATTGGTATAATTGACACATTACACTATCAATAGTCAAAATACATGATGAGCTAGGGCTAATTTACCTACCTTACTTTTTTCAGCACATAACGTTTAATATATTGCCCATATCGCTGCTGCAGTCAAACAGACAACATACCAATACCAAACACATATGCCGCACAATTATCACGCTTGCTTTCAATATATTCATTTTATTAGCATGCGGTTTACCGGAAGCGTGATCATCACATTTGACATACTACAGCATTCTCCATAGGGCTTCTCTAGCTCCCTCGAGGCAAGTACACACATCAACCCTCACCCCTCCCCCGGTGGCTGTCTGAGAGAATGCACATCACCCTCCCCCGTCACTCCAAAGTCAGACAGTCAATCCACAAACCAGCAGAAGCACACAGGATGGCTAAGCAAGAAAATACCCACTTTTCAGACACACAATATAAAAATCATCTTTACTAAAGGATGCATTTTTATATTCTGAGTTCAGGCATACTAAACTCCATCTTTCAATCTTGTCCCAATGGGAAGTTATATTTATAAGATGTTATAAATGAACTCCCATTCTATCCTATGGGACAGAAAGCCTTTCAATAGTGAAAACCGAAATACACTGTATTTCACTATCTGGACTTGTCACACTCCTCGGTACATGTTCTACCTTCACATACATGGCACCCTGCCCATGGAGCTACCTTGGGTCTACCTCAGGAGTGTCTTACATGTAAGAAAAAGGAAGGTTAGGGCCTGGCATGTGGGGGTGCACTTGCCAGGTCGACATGGCAGTACCAAACTGCGCACAGACACTGCAGTGGTAGGTCTGAGTTACATTTACAGGCTGCTCATGTGGGTGGCACAATCAGTGCCTCAGAGTGGACGTGGAATGCCAGGACTTATGACTGCCAGATAATTGGGTTCCTAATTCATTTTACCCCAGGCACCAGCTGATTACTTCCCAACGGCCGTGTCTTGAACCCGCAGGCCTAGATCTTAAGGGACTTCTTGAAACATTCAGACATTCCGGCAGCCTTCACTCAGCGAGGGATGCCTAAGGGAATCTACTCCTACCATGGGCTGTCATTCATTTCTTTTGTCCTGAAGAAGACCCGCTACGACACTTGTTCAATAACGCTTTTGTCAGGGTCGAAACATCGATGATATTGTATGACTCAGCTCTATCAAGTCTCTTGGTTTCAAATTAATAAGCAATTGTGCTATTTACCAGAGATATTGTCCTCTTCATTGCTCTGACCACCTTTAGCTGTCACTGAGCACTCATTGTCACTAAAATATATGTCACTCCAATATTGCATTGAATTTTGGCAGCCTTGTAAATACTTGTAAATATACATGAATGTTGCTCTACTTACTATAAAACAATACTTTCACAAGCACTAATTTGTCAGTGCGTTCGTGTTCCAACAGCATGGAAGAGACGTGCTATCCTATGATTTATTTATTATTTGTAAAGCAATTGCTCTTTCCCGACGAACCATTGTAGTTTTTATGTACATACCCAGGTTCTGAGGGACACAGGGTTACCCCATTGTGATTACACACCCAGGCCTGCTAGCAGCATTTGATTTACAGGCCCTGGGCACACACAGTGCACTGTACTAGGGACTTACCAGTAAATCAAAAATGCCAATCATGGAATCATCAATCCATAAACACAATTTACAGGGAGAGCATATACACTTTAGCACTGATCAACAGTGGTAAAGTGCCCAGAGTCATAAAACTAACAAAAAAAGGGTCCAAAACAGGAGGCCAAAAAGCAAAAAGTCTGGGAATAACCCACTGGTCTAACACTCTTCAACTATTTAAGGCACATGGTAGCTAAAAACTGTGGCAGAGACCCTTTCATAAATTAGCACTTACAGTTAGGGCCTGACTGGGAACCCAAAGTAGCCCTGGCAATGTTTGTCAGACCAGCCCCAGTATGGTGCATAGCAAGTGTGTGCAACCTGACCACTGCATGGGGGGGTCTCCCCAAGAGAATTTGGAAAACATGGCAAAAATAGTGCATTCTACAACACATGTTTCATTATATGTTCACTTGTATAAACTTTTAAAGCACAGTAAATGATGGCCTTACAGTGCACCAGAATATGATAATCAGTGTTGGGGCTCTTCCATATCACCCTCCAACAGTGCCTCTCATCTCTCCATGTATCTCATCTCTCACATGTATTTCATTTTGTTTATAGCACTCTCACAACAGAGTAGTGCGTCGGAGCACTTTACATCACACACACATACAGAGACAATAAATCATACATGTATAAATGAGTATATAGAAAATGTTACAGAAGACAAATGGGACTACAAGATGTAGGATTTAAATGTCACCCATACTGATACGCACTTATTAAGAGTGATTGGTGTGGAGGAGCACAAACTCAGCATTCAGAACACAATACATTAGTTAGGGTTGGCTTTACTGCTAAGAATTTATTTGTACCCAAACAAAATCTTTTTAGAAAATCAGGATAATGAAAGTCTGGGAAAAAACATAATTTTCTAACCTGTACCATGCTGTTTGTATGCAACTGGTTGATGGCAGTTCAAAGCTCACTGTGCTGTAGTACGATTGTAACTAATGAACTGCACAGTAACAAAACGTGACAAAAGCAGTAACCCACTAAACTATGCATATAAAATACAGTTTAGAGATCTGTATGGTACATGTTCTTTGCAGCAGGCATACTAACCCTCTGTGCTATCTTAGATGAGTCAAAACTTCCACTAGACAACACTCTGATCTCTCTCCAGCAGGTACATTCATCACCAGAGTTATCTTGACATGTTTATTGTTGCCTGAAAACTGCTGGATATCCAAGGAACTATGCAGTCGGTGCTTTTAAAATTACTGCACTGCTACAAAACTGTCCACCAGTATCAAAAATGGCCACCACCTTTCCAGCCTCTCAGGGAAAAACCTGATGCCTGGTATAGCCAGTCTGACTTTGCTTACAGTGCTCAATTAATGAGATACAGCTTCCTCAGACTAAAATGAAAATAACTTTAAAAAATGACATTAATTGACAATTATAACCCACAAAATCATATATTCATGTTGTAAAAAAAAACAGGTAATCCCCCCCACTTATTCTTGTCAGTTTTGCTGACATTAAGACTCTGTGTGTAGTGATACATCAATATAGTGTGAGCATGTGTGCTTTTCCCCGAGACATGTATTGTCAAATTGGTTACTCCCAATTGGCTTACTTAACTTTCCAGTAATGCTATGATAAGTTTTTCTTTAATGTTTCAAAGTACATGTTTGCAATGTACGATCAATTAAAACCAAGACTATAAATAAAACAATAAAAATACTAAAATGCTAAAAACATCCTTAAACACTACAAAATAGCTTGACCTGTTCTTACACAAACTAGAAAATGTAGTAATTTAAGCCCCCTGCCTACCATTTCGCTTTACATTGGGAAACATTAATTTGCAACAATCCTTAGGTTAATAGAAAATAAAGAGAACAATTTCATTTTCATAATCCCTAATCAACTATCATTTACACTCTGCCGAATGAATAATACACTCACGCTGTTGTAGTTTTCAATAGATATAGCCAGAAATAATATTAAGAAGGTAAAATCTTAAAAGGAGGTGAGGTGGCAAACCTATATGACCTCAAAACATTCTCAGTGACTTAAAAATCCAGCTCTGTCCAGCTCTGAGCATTAAGTACAAAAATTAGCAGGATATCAACAAAATTGTACTTTCCCTGGCCCACAGCTTTGAACATTGCACAGTTGAATGATTTTGACTTTCATTTCAGAGACTACTTCAAAAGGTAAAGACTTTCACGGGGGCAGCCAATTGGGTGTACCCAACCTCTACTCCACCCCAGTTATCCTGAAATTGCACCTAGGTCCTGGTCCATCGTGAACTTCTGTTTTTCAATGCTTTTTGTCTTGAAAGTTTAAAAACTCATATCTCTGGTTCCACTAACCTAATTATAATGATCTTGAAGCCTTTTGCTCTTTAATTTTTTTCTCTATTTCTCTAAATTAGTTTGGTAATTTTATTGTGGTGGTATCTTGACTTTAAAACTGTTGGTACTACTTAGGCTTAATACATGTGTCTCTTGGGATTGCCTGCTGCTTGTGCCACAGTTATCAGGAGTTGAGCAGAGATTCTCAAATAATTCTCTTTCAGCACTAAGAAGAATATGTTTATTAAGTTGGTGGGAGTCACCCCCTCCCAAGTTAATAACGCAATTTGTTACCACTTAAATAAAGAAAGATCACATGCAGCATCCAAAGCCCCATGAGCATGTGTTTAACTTCCAGGTAAAAACATACAACTTTTGTGATCTGTCTAGCAGTGTTCTCTGAGTATTCAACTTCCTTTCTTTATCTGGAGGGATATGCAGGTAAGCAAATCATTATTTTATGAGTTAAGTGACTCACTGGATATTTCAGATTCAATTCTAAAATTTGTTACCAGATAAAACTCTTAACATTTTTGTAAAAAAAAACTACTAAACACAAAAGTAATCAGGTGATGCACATACATTCTTTCTAGTGGACTCTTTTGGCCAGACAGCTCATTTTATTTAGTTCCATCTGTCCATTAGCCAACATTTTTGCATATACATTATACCACAACTGGTGAGAATTTTAATCACATGTTGTCAACCCAATATATATGAGATCCTTGCCACTTGAAAGAAATGAGTGTAAGCTCACATGGAACTTTTTGTTCTTCTTACATAACATTATGTTTTTCCAATCATGATGTTGTTGTTTGTGCTATGGACTTTGATTCACACATGTGATTGATGTTCTTGCTACCCAGCTCGAATCTCCCAGCAGCAGGCAGTCCTCAAGAGTGTTTCCGCAGGTCCAGGAATTAATTGAAGAGTGGGCCTGGGAGTCCTGGTGCCTTCTTTGAAGAGAGGGAAACTTCTGGGGGCTTCTCTCCTCACAGATGTATCTGAAATTTCCTGCCTCCCTACCCTGACCACAGCCTGTCTGCAGGCACAAAAGGCTAGTGTGAAGTTCTTTGAGTGATAGCAGGACACAGCTTATTGAAGAGCAAGTGGAGCTGTACACAGCTCCACACCCCCCCCCCCCATCCTGCCTGTGATGATCCCTCCAAGTACTCCTAGTCCTTCTATTGTGTGGCTGCAACCAGTCATGTGACCTAGGAACAGGCTACAGGCACCAAATGGTTAGTACAAGTACATGCCAACTTTCTAAAACTGGGATTTTCAGAATTGTGACTTAAAAATCTGACTTTGCCATTAAAGAGGATTTTATATGTCAATTACTCAGACAACAAACATGACTTTTCTTCCCAATCAAAAGTTAGCACGTATTAAATGTACTAAAGTAAACCAATGTTACCTTATGGGAGAGATAGGCCTCACAGCAGTAAAAAACGAATTTGTGAGTTTTTCACTAGCAGGACATGTAAAACTTAAAAGTACATGTACAGCTTTGTACTTAGAATGCACCCTGCCCTACGAGCTATCAAGGGCTTACTTTAGGAGGGACTTTTATGTATAAAAAATGGAGCTTTGGGCCCAGCAAAGGGGATATTCTGCCAAGTAAAATTGGCAGTTTCAAACTGCATACAGGCTGCAATGGTAAACCAGTGAGATGTTTTGAGGGATACTTAAGTGGGTGGCCCAGAGAATGCTGCAGGCTCACTAGTTGCATTTAATTTACAAACCCTGGGTATATGGTATACCACTTTACTAGGGTCTTATAAGAAAATTAACTATGCCATTCGGGTGTAAGCCAATGTTACCATTAGGGGTGGGCGGAATTTGCGAAATCCACTTTCGCAAATTATCGCGAAAATGTTTAAAATTATCACAAACAAGCGGAAATATCGCGAAGATGCGGAATTTTTTTTCCCGCATGTTCGCGAGATTTTCTGCATGGTTGCGGGTCGCCAACTTACCCATGTGGTTGCTCGCGGGTGCGGCACTCTTGTTTTGAGTTGTCTCGCGGTGCATGATCGCGAGAAGAAAGACGTGATCGCGCGACGCATGACGTCACTGCGGGCGCGAACTGTCGCGAGACAGCACAAATAGCTAAAAACAAGCCAAC
The DNA here is from genome assembly GCF_964204655.1 of Triturus cristatus. Taxonomy (NCBI): domain Eukaryota; kingdom Metazoa; phylum Chordata; class Amphibia; order Caudata; family Salamandridae; genus Triturus; species Triturus cristatus. The sequence goes on from NC_140588.1 coordinate 510,043,237, forward strand.
ATCTCATGGAGAACGCGACCGGATCTAGAAAACTTGTCGGCGAACGCAGGGATTCAGGTAAGGCGATCGCGCGCGCGCGAGAATGTATTATTTTACAGCGCGAGCACGAAAAAAATTATCGCCAAACTGCGGAAAGCGTAATTTTGACATTTTCGCGCTCTCCGCGGAACGCGAAAATTTCAAATTATCGCAATTTCCGCGAACGGAACGAAATTTTTGCCCAGGCCTAGTTACCATACTTTAGGAAGTGAACATAAGCTCTTTAGCACTGGCTAGCAGTGGCTAAGTGCACAAAGTCCTAAGGCCAACAAAAAAGAATTCAGAAAAGTAGCAAAGGTTTCAATAATTTAAACAATACCTCAATCCTGGTAGCTATGGAGCACATCAAACAATCTTAACTTAGCAAAAAATTGTGAACCATTTAGAAGTACCATCACAGTTAAAAAGTCTATAACACCATAAAATAAACGCGCTGCTCCAATTTATAGAAGTAAAGAAAAATGTAATAAACAAAATGACACCAAAACACCAAACACCCATTGAGGGGACCAGGCAGTCAGTCTTTTTAAAGATTTAAGAGGGTAAAGCAGTAAGAAAAAGTAAAGCACCAATCGCTAATCACTGTCTGTGTTTGACCAGGACCAAGGAGGGATTTCAGGCTAACCGCGATGGATCTGACACACCAGGGCAGTTCATTCCTGTCAAAGGTTTTATCTTCTGACTTAGTTTCTGAAATGGATGTCAAAATGCCTGCTGATGCAGTTGGTTTTGGTGGGAAAGGGTCTGACTGGTCAAAGCCATATTTTGAGCCCACCGAAATCCTTTTGTGGGCCAGATACATTTAGTACCTTCTCCTGGTCAAGCATTTTAACTTCATACCAAGGGGCACTGTAGGAAGGTAGGATCCTTCTGCATGGTTACACCCACTTTTGGCCTGGTACTAAGCTGTTACTGACTAGTCTGACTGGGAACCTGCTAATCAGGACCCCAGTCTATCTGCTTTCTCAATTAAATTGTTATATCAGTACTTAGGTACATCCCAGATTGGATACTGGGGTAACCATATCAGTCCCTAGTATATGGTACTAAAGTAAACAGGGCATAGGTACCCCAGAGGCCCCCCATGGGCTGAAGCATGTATTATGCCACCCATGGGAGACCATTCAAAATGGAACTACAGGCCTGCCATTGCAGCCTGTGTAAGCTGGTGCTAGAAAGACTTACTAATGACATACGTTTCCTAAAGCTAGGGTCACTGCATTTAAAACCTATAAGTCACCCCTATAGCAGGCCTTATCAATCCTGAAGTCAGGGTACTTGTTTCTAAGTGTGAGGGTGCACCTGTATGAGCAGGACACCCCTATAGCCTACGGAGTCCATTCTCTCTGGTTGTAAGTGAAGCAGCCATATACTATATAGAGGGGCACTGCGTAATTACGCAATGACCACCTCGAAACTGGCTGGAAAGAATTCTATCATGTTTGGTATCATACCCCAACACCATAACCGGTGTGGGAGGTATGATTCCAAGCACTGGAAGTGCCCTCCATTAGGTTCTCAGTGTTCCCAGTACCAGGCTTCCAGACCTGGAAAGCACAAAATGGTTGCTGCCGACCAGTGACACGATTCTGCCCTCCTACTGCTGAGCCAAGCTCGAGCAGGGGAAGACAAAACAAATGGTATCCTGTCACAGGGAGGTGTGACCACCTCCCAGACAGTATTTAGTGTATTGGGGCAGGGTGGGTGTGCTTGCCAACACCACTGAGTCTGCATGAGGGGCACATTTGGTGATCCCATGCATAGTCCTGTTCAAACCAGCTCTGGGAGCCGTTGGCTCCTGCTCTGGAGTTAAACTGGACAAAGGACATAAGAGTAACCTTCCCCCTGTCCAGACCCTCCCCTGGGAGGATCCCCTGAATCATCCCAACTCTTTCCTTATGGTACGTAAGGGCATACCTGTGGGTGGGTCCCTAGATTCGTCGTGGGACAAGATTCAGATCAGACACCACTTCTTCTTCTACCGTCTGGGTACTCTGGACTACGCTGGGCTTTGTTTGGGCTGCATCATCTGTGCCTGTGCACCATGCAGGAACTTTCCAAGGCATGTGGGCATCAAAGACACTCCTTTGAAGTGAAGGAGTCACTTTCCTGAATCCGCAGGCACCGCAACTAAGCCAACCGATCTGCTGATCCTGAGCTCCTCCGGACAGCGTATGGTTCTACAACACAGGTGGTAATTCTCCACAGCTCCTGAGGCCTGTCCAGCCTTCTTACCAAGTTTGAGGCCAGTATCCCTTGTAGGGGCTGCAATAACTAAACCCCTGTGCACCACATCAACTTGCAGTTGCAAAGGCTTGCTGGCTTCCTTCCAAGAAGATCTTCGGCCTCCAAGTAGCCCCAACCTCGAGCATCTCCAGAGACCAGAATCTTTATCCACACCGCATCGTTTTGTATTGGGCCCTGCATCTTTTGGTGAGCTGCTTGAGGTCCTCTTGTGACTCCAGTGCCTCCTGCCTGTGGGACCATTTGAGGGTCACCTTTGTTTCTGTTGAGCTCTCCTGATTGCTTTGGGGCCTGCCCTGACTCCCCTGCTTATGGTGAGTCCCCTGTACCTTGTTGGCCCCGACATTGCACCTACTTCAACTTCCGTGTTGGTTGCATTTGCCAAGGCTTGTTGGTGCTTCTGCCAGACACCGAACCCCTCCGCACTCGACATCCAACATGGGACAGCTCGTGCATGGCTCCTGGTCTTCCTCACGTCACCTGGTCCTCACAGCTACAGAGTCAAGGTCCTCATCAACTCTCCTGCAACTCCCGACATTGGTGGGCATTTGTGTTCCAGATCTCCTGGTCACTCCTGAGTGACATAGACTCTGTTCCCTCTGCTTGCAGGTACCTCTCATATAGACTCCACCTTCAGATTCCACCGGACACTTTCTCCTTCTTCAGCAGAGGCACTTTCCCGAAGTCCTCCATTGGGTAAGACGGCGGTTCCCAACACCACTTCACACCTATTCACCCTGCTTCCCTGGTGTAGGTAACGTGGGGACTAGGGTATCCACGGGTGGAGTGGCTCTCCAACCTTCTGTCTTCCACGGGGTTTCTTCAGGGTCCACTGGGAAGGGCCCTTAATCTTTAAAAATCCAACCGCCACTTGTAGAGTTGTACGGAGCACGCAGTCGTGTTCCCACACTCCACACGCTCTCTATGGGGTCCCTATCTACTCACCTTGGGTGGTTCCTAGTGTCCCCAACACTTCTATGTCCTCTTGACCTTGCGTTGACTCGAGTCGTGGTTCTTATACCACTTTCATAGCATATGGTTTTCTCCACCCTGGGGTCCACTGTGTATTCAGTACTCAATCAATCAATCATATAACTTGTAAAGCGCACTACATACCCGGGCGGCTTTCAAGGCGCTGGGGGGGGGGGAGCTGTTACTGGTCGAAGAGCCATGTCTTGAGTTGTCTCCTGAAGGTCAGCAGGTCTTCGGTTTGACGTAGGTGGAGGGGGAGGGTGTTCCAGGTCTTGGCGGCGCGATGGGAGAAGGATCTGCCTCCGGATGTAGTTCTGCGGATGCGTGGGAGCGTGGCTAGGGCGTGGTCAGCGGAGCGGAGTTGTCTGTTGGGTATGTAGAAGGAGAGTCGGCTGTTGAGATAGGCTGGGCCGGTTTTGTGGAGTGCCTTGGGTGTGTGGATCAGGAGCTTGAAGGAGACTCTTTTATCGACGGGGAGCCACTGCAGGTTCTTCAGGTGGGGTACTATTTACTGTATTTCTTTGCAAAGTATTGTGTGCATTGTGATTATATCCAGGTAGGAGATATCTAAAAATGTGAGAGAGTATTGTATAATAAATACATACTTTTCATAAATACCTTGTGTGGTTCTTTTTCACCTAATCTATACTATAAGATTGGTTTCTGTAAAACATGTTGCCTGAAGGCTGTTCTCCACAGCTACCACTTAGAGAGCTTTCTAAGGTTGTCTAAGACCTCTTAAATAACCTTTAGGGTTGTCTGGACTGGTGAAAGGTGCCCACTTACATTAGTAGACATCATATACCAGGTCAGCTTCTCACAGGCACATTTACAATTTTTACCTGCAAGCTGCGCAGTTAGGTAACTTGCGACACTGGGTTGAGTGAATGGAAGAGAGCAGAAATGCTCCATATTTTAAAAGCTATGGAGATTTTTTTTCTGCTCTCTCCTTGTGCTGGCGCTCTATGGGCTGCCCAGTGCCAAAGTGGGCACCCCTGCACTATAGTGCAAGGGTGCCTGCATTACCGGCAGGATCGTTTTTTTTCCCGGAAGTAACACCTTCCTGAACAAAACAATCCTTAGAGGTATATTCCTCTCTCTGCAGCACACATGCAATGATGAAATACACATTTCTCCTCATTATGTTGGGTAGATTCACCATTTTTGTGCAAACCCAGATTTAGGAGTCTTTGTAAATTTAGATTTTTATTAAAGTACATGGGTGGATGCATGGAAATGCCCATGGTCCACCCATGTAATGCCTATTGGACAAAAAGTAATACAAGGCAGTGCTATACCCTGCATTGTGTTACTTTGCATTTACTTAACCATGCCAGGCCATGCACAGGACTTTGCATGGTTTAGTAAATGTCCAAAATTATTTCTCTTCGGATGACTCAACAAAATTGATGCAGCCCAGATGCACAAATCATAGTAAATCTGGGCTTTAGTCTCTTTATTAGAGCCCAGACTCTTCCACTGGAGCAAAGCAGCAGGCTATATCTGCGATGGTTGTACCAGAGGCAGATAGGCTTGCTGCTAAGGTCAGCTGAACTGGATTTTCAAGCAGCCAAAAGCTCCCACCGGGACCATCCTAATTTACTTGCCCAGTGAAGTCACGTCTTAATTTTATTGACCTGGGTGGTTGGTTCCGGTCCTCTGGTGATCCAGATTTTTCAGAGATTCCAGAATAAGTCACTCTGAGGCTTCTGGGACAGCACTTAGGGTTAGGGTTAGGACTCACTCCAAGGGTCCAGCAACAAGGGTTAAGTTCTCTGGCAGTTGCAAATGGTCACTCTAGGAATAAGGCCTCTGGTAGCTTTTGCTGTCCTTGAAGCCACACAAGAGGTCAAGCAACAGGCCCTTGACTCCACTAATTTCTCATGGGAGAAGTGGGAGCAGGTCCATATAGGAGAGTAGGATCTGCTTCCCAGGTTTACCCCACTTTCTGCTGGTGTTTCACTGTTTTTTCGACTTTAGTCTGGCTGGGACCCTGCTAATCAGGGCCCCAGCCTAGCTGCTTCCTCTCTAAAATGATTCCATGTACTTTAGGTACAGTTCATATTGGAACTGAGGTGCCCTTATAAGTCCCTAGTATATGGTATACTATGTACCCAGGGCATAGGTACCCCAGAGACCTACCAGGGGCCATTGAAAGCCACCCAAAATGACACCACAGGTCTGTTACTGCAGCCTGGGTAAGGTGGTGCATGCACCCTTACTGAGATATAGGTTCACTATATCTCACCATATACCCACATATAAACCTATAAGTCACTCCTATGGCAGGCCTTATCAATCCTGAAGGCAGAGTGCTTGGTTTTTTTGTGCATGAGCAGAGCCCCTCTGCAGCGTTCAGAGACCCTTCTCTGATGCTGTTGGTAGTGCAGCCTGACCATATACTCTTAAGTGCATTATAACCAAACGGTAAATGCTAAGTTTGGACTGGCTGCACGGAAACATGTCGTGTTTGGTGTCAAACACCTTGGAATCATACCCCCATACCAGTAACTGGTGTGGGAGTATGATCCCACCCTTCTAAAGGGAGAGACATGACAGCACACCCGGTAGAAACTTAATAGAGCCCTGGCATCACAAAATGGATGCTGCAGCCACAGACACAGGTCTGGCCTCCTGCTGCTGACCGAAACTCCAGCAGGGGAGGCCTGGACAATAGGTTTCCTGTCACAGGGAGGTGTAACCACCTCCAAGACAAGCTGATGTGTATTGGGGCTGGGTGGGAGCACTCTCTGAGTGCTTTGAAGTCCTGCACCGGGGGCACATTTGGTGTCCCTGTGCATAGTCTAGATCAAACCGGTTCAGGGGCTTCCAGCCCTTGCTCTAGCGTGAAACTGGACAAAGGAAATGGGTGTAGCCACCCCTCTTTCCAAACCCTCCTATAGGTGGGTCCCCAGAGTATGTCCAACCCCCTACCTTAGTATTTGTATGGGACCCCTGTACTTAGGACTTTAGATTACCCTGGATGCAACTCTGAAGCTGAATCCTGGACCTTCGACGCTCTGCTCAAGACCAGAGGACTGAAGAAATCTCCCTTGGGGTCAAGGAGTGACTCCTCTGCTTGGCAGGCACCAACAAAGCAATTTGCCGGTCTGCATCTCCGAAGCTCCCGCCAGACTCCAAATTGTTTGCAGCCCAGGAAGAGGATTTCCAGACATCTCAGAGGCCGACCCAAGTCTCCAGCAAAGCTGAGACCCGCAGCCCTCGTGAGTAGTGTGGAACCGGAACTCCTGGTCCCTGTGCATTTCTGCAAGTGCATTGACTTCCTGACATCTCTTGAAGTCGTTCTTGGGCTGACTTGTAGCCCCTACCTTGAGCACTGAATCCACTGAAGATTGTAGGCCTGATCATTCCGAGTGACCCGTGGGCCCCCATTTTGTGTTTCATCTTGAGGTCCCTTCGCGATTCCTGGTCTGTTTACTGGTGGGACCCTGAGGGGGTAACTTTGCATTTCCTTGGGCTTTCCTGGTTGCTCCAGACGTGTCCTGACTGCCATCCAAGTGGTGAGTCCCACAGACCTTGCTGGTCTGCACCGAAGCAACTTTCTTGTTTCTGCATGGGTTGCTGTTGCCAAGGCTTGTTGTGTCCAATCTGGGCACCAACGCTGCAATACTCGACATCCTTTGTGGGACAGCTCGACTTCAGCTCCTGGTTATCCTCGATGCCTCCTGGTCCTCGTGGCTGAAGAGTCAAGCTTCACCTCCTTCACCTGAAATCACCCGACATCGGTGGGCATCTGCTCATCGCCTTCCTGGTCACTGGCAAGTGAGCCAGACTCTTTCTCCTCTGCTTTCAGGTTCTTCTCATCTTCGATCCAGGCTTGGATCTCTTAGAACACTTCGCATCTTCACGGCAGCAGCACTTTTTCGCCAGCTCCCACTGAAATCAAAGACGCGACATGACACCAAAAGACACCTATGCACCCGGCTTCCCTGGGTGAGGTAACACGAGTACTCCGGTGCTCCCGTGGGTGCCAGCCCTAGAACTTCCTAAGTCCAAAAAGGGTTTGGTCCTGACTCATTTCTAAGTGTCCCTAATCTTTAAAAATCTAACATAGACTTTCCCCATAGAAGCTAACGGGAGCTCGCGGCTGTGTTCACACACTGCACACGGCCCCCGTGGGTCCCCTGTGTCACTACCTTGGGTGGTTCCTTGGGGTCCCAGTGATTCTACAGGCTCTAGGTCTTGTGTCTAGTTAAGTCATGGTTCTTATACCACTATTTTAGTATATGGTTTGGCTCACCCCTAGGGCCTAACGTGTATTTGTGCTATTTTACTGTGATTATTGAAGTGTAACTTATGTGTTTGACCTCTAGTCTCATAAAGAGACTAGGAGGGTGTTTTTAGTAATAAATACATATATTTTATATATATGTACCAGGTGTGGATATCTTTCTTTTAGTGACTCAAGAGATTATAGACTGGTAAAACAAGCTGCTTTACATTCCTTCAAGACTTAGTCTGAAGGCTGCTCTCCATAGCTACCACTAGGATAGCTTTCAATAAAGGTTGTCTTTAACCTATAACCAAGAAGGGGTTGTTTGGACTGATACAGGGTGCCCACTATAACTAGTGGACAGCATATATCAGGCCAACTTCTCACAGTCCAGCCCTTCAGGTCTCCTCACAGGCTTCAGACACCAGGTTCTGCCATCTGCTGCTCTTCCAAAGATCCAGAAAGTGTTCTGATGGGGGAGGTATCAGCTTTATGGATTTCACTAGCCAGTGGGTGTGGATTGCCTTTCTACAAACTATCCCAAACTGCACTATCCCAAAGGCAATCAAGATGGCACAGGCCTTCTGCCCCAGAGTAGTTGCGATGCTTGAGATGGGGTGATGGTAGGGAGAAAGTAAATAAATTCCTTGAAGATATCCAGAGTGAAATGCACTCTTGTATAGATAGAAAGTATATACATATTTTGTGGATATACATTTTCGACATGTTTTGTATTGAATACTGAAGAGCTTGTAACTAATTAGGATGATTGTCTCATTATTGATGGCCCTTTGAATGTATGGTTTTGAATCACATGGTTCTTTGGAGACTTGAAGTTGTCCCCAAACTATAGCGAGATACCCTGCTCTTTCGTATTAGGACGCGGGTTGTCTTTTGTGGTTTATGGAACATCCCATATGAATCCACACTTACCATATCTCTATCCCAAATATTTGGCAGAGAACTGTCCCTATCCTTATACAAAAATGGGAATATCTTAAACTAAGCCTTAGAGCAGAACCTTTTTATTTTTTACCACCATTTCCCCATTCTCCGTACCTTCATGCCATCTTCTCTCAACATCACTCTGCCTCCTTACCCCACAGAGAATATCCACACACTCTCTTCTCTCCCGGTAGAACCTACCGCTCCCCATTCCCCTCGTACCAACATCGGCGACACTCCCCCACATCCTTCTTCATCTAAATACCTCTCAAAGCTATGGTCATACTGTGAAAAGTTGGCCTGGTATATGCTGTCAACTAATTAAAGTGGGCACCTTGTACCAGGTCAAACAACCATTATTGATGATTAGGTTAAAGACAACCTTTATTGAAAGCTATCCTAGTGGAAGCTATGGAGAGCAGCCTTCAGGCTAAATTTTGGAAGAGTTTAAAGCAGCTTGGTTTACCAGCTATATAACCTCTTGAATGACCACACAAGGTATATGTAAAATATATGTATTTATTTCTAAACACTCTCTACTAATCTCTTTATGAGATTAGAGCACAAGATACACAATATTAAAGCACTAGAATGACAGTAAATAGCACAATATACAATGGGCCCCAGGGAGAGACCAAACCATATATTAAGAAAGTGGTATAAGAACCACGACTTGACTAGACACAGTGCCTAGAGCACGTAGAATCGCTGGGACCCCAAGGAACAACCCAAGGTAGTGACACAGGGGACCCATGGGGGACACGTGCAGTGTGAGAACACAGTCGCGAGCCCCGTCCAATCCTAAGGGAAAGTCGCGGTTGGAATTAAAAAAAATTAAGGACACTTAGGAGAGGACTTGAAGCAAACCCTTGGAGACTTGGAGACTTAGAAGGTTCTAAGGCCAGCACCCATGTGAGCACCGGAGTACTCGTGTTACCTAACCCAGGGAAGCCGGTTGCATAGGTGTCAAATGGTCTCGGGAATCTTTGTCGTTTTCAATGGAGAGTTGCTGCAAAGTGCCGCTGCCATGAAGAGGAAAAGTGTCCGGTGTGATCCAAGCCTGGATCGGAGATGTGAAGAACCTGAAAGCCGAGGGGACAGAGTCTGGGTCACTTCAGGGTGACCAGGGGCACGGTAGACCAATGCCCACCAATGTCGGGTGTTTCAGGTGCGAAGAGGTGATGCTTGACTCCACTGCCACGGGGACCAGGAGACATTGATGACAACCACAGTCTGCAGGCGAGCTGTTCCACGAAAAATGTCGAGTGCTGGGGGGTCGGTGTCCGGATTGGAGACCAACAAGCCTTGGCAACGGCAACCAATGCGGTGAGAGTAAAAAGGCTTTGGTGTGGACCAGCAAGGTCCTGTGGACTCCCCAACCGATGGAGAGTCAGGGCACATCTGGAGCAACTAGGTAAACCTGTTGAAAGTTAAAGTACCCTTCTCAGGGACCCAAGTCGACAGACAAGGGATTGCGAAGGGACTGCAAGAGGAATCACTAAATACCAGCCCACGGGAAACTCAAGGAGTGTAGGCCAGTAATCTTCGGTAAAATCACTGCTCGGGGTTGGGACTACAAGTAGCCCAAAGCACAGCCTCAGGGATTGCCAAAAAGCAAATGCTGCTGCAAATGTGCACGGTGTCCAGGGGTTTGGGTTGCACGGACCCCACGAGGGCTTTGGATCTCAAGTTAGCTGAGAGCACGAATTGGCCTCGGGGAAGCTTGGAAACCCACCTCCAGTGTTGCAAAGTCTTCGGAGTACTTCAGAAGCTGCATAGTTGCAAACAGATGCCTCTTAGGTGCCTGCCTTGCAAGGGAGTAACTCCTTTACTCTAAGGGAGATTCTTCGGTCATCCAACATCGTGTAGATAGTTGAAGTTCTGTGATTCTGTAGCAGAGTTTCGTCCAGGTAAATCTGAAGTCCTGTAGCCAGGGGTTCCTACTTTATACCCAAGGAAGGGGTGGGACAAACTCTGGGGACCCACCTATGAGAGGGTCAGGACAGAGGGGTGGCTACACCCATGTCCTTTGTCCAGTTTCACACCTGAGCAGGGGCTGGTAGCCCCCGGAACCAGTTTGAGAAGGACTCTTGGAATGCACCCACCGAGCCCCAATACACAAAAGCCCATCTGGGAGGTGGTCACACCTCCCTGTGACAGGAAACCTATTGTCCAGCCTCCCCTGCCGGAGTTTCGTCCAGCAGCAGGAGGGCAGACTCGTGTCTGTGGCTGGCAGCATCCATTTTGTGATGCCAGGGTTCTGTGAAGCTGGTACCGGGTGTACCGGTGAAGTCATATTTCTCCCTCTAGTAGGGTGGAATCATACCTCCCCCGCCAGTTACTGGCAGGGAGGTATGATTCCAAGGTGTTTGACACCAAACACAACAAGTTTTCATGCAGCCGTTCCAAAGGTAGCATTTCCCGCGAGGTTATAATGCACTTAAGAGTATATGGTTTGGCTGCATCACAAACAACCCTGGAATAGAGGTTCCGAAGGCTGCAGAGGGGCTCTGCTCATGCATGGGCACCCTCTCACATAAACCCCAGCACCCTGCCTTCAGGATTGATAAGGCCTGCCATAGGGGAGACTGATAGGTTTATATGTGCAGTGATATGGATAGATATAGTGAACCTATATCTAAGTAAGGGGTGCATGCACCACCTTACACAGGCTGCTGTAGCAGAGCTGTGGAGTCATTTTGCATGGTCTCCAAGGGGTGGCATAATACATGCTGCAGCCCCTGAGAGGCCTCTGGGGTACCTATGTATATAGGATATCATATACTAGGGACTTATAAGGGTACCCCAGAATCCAATCTGTGGTGTACCTAAAGTACATGTATTCACTTTAGAGAGGAAGCAGCTAGGCTCGGGTCCTGGATAGCAGGATCCCAGCCAGACTAAAGTCGAAAAAGAGTTAAGCATCAGCAAAAACTGTGGGTAACTATAAGAAGCAGATCCTACTGTCCTACACATACCACAAGAATAATCGCCTTCTCCACCTAGACCCACTTCCCCTGCACTATTTGACCAAATAACCACACCTGAATCCCCACAGCCCTCGAACCACATAAGCCTAGATCCTACCATAGCCCCCACTCCGTCTTACAATGATCACCAATCCACCCCATCATTTGCCACAAATCCTCCCACCTCTCAACTGATCCCCTAGCTAGAACTCAAAATCAACACCATACCAGAAGAAATCACCTCACTACAAAAGGACTCAAAGATCTGCTCCATCTTTCTTCCTAATCGTACAACAATGGTGAACACTGTTCTTGCCACAAAACATGCATTCTGACTCCTCATGCTCTACTCCTTCACTCATTACCACCTCAAACCTAGATGAACCACCACTGGAATGTCACAGCTGAAAGCAGAAATGCTGAGCAACAAATATGACAATGCTCACAATCAACCCCAACAACACACGATTCTGGTTATCCTTGGCAACAGGCTCCCTTCTACTAATTGGCCTCCCAGGGCACCTGCTCAATTAACTGCAATCCAGCTTAACCAATCTGAACTTAGAATGTAACCCTTATTAAACTGCATGTTATTAAACTGTTGGTCAGTAGTCAAACATGCCATCAAACTAGCGGAAATTATCCTTTTCAATAAAATTGTTATCTGTTTTCTGATTGAAACCTGGCTTAATGACCACTCAGTCCCCATTATCAATCACCTCACCCCACCAGGCTTCTTGATCATTTGGGGCAACCATAAGGTCTACACCGGTGGTGGACTAGCTATCACAAGCAAAAACAGACTTTGCCTGAAACCCTTCCACACAAGTAAAAACTCTACCTTCGAATATTTCGGAGTTGATCTCTCCTCCAAAGGCTCTAAGCCTATGAAATTTCACGTCATCTACCACCCGCCAGGTGAAAAACCACAATTTTTTGAGGACTTAACAGACCTAATAACACAAAATTCCCGGAAAAGACATTATACTAGGAGACCTACACCTGAATGAGGCAGAAGATGCAACAGTACAAGCCCTATCCATCTCCCTTGTAAAATAAGGTCTCACTCAACACTGCAATAAGCAAACCCACAACAAAGGATCTAACTTCGATGCAATCAGTTCCAAACATAATACCATATTCCTCCACTCCATCCTACCCACCAACTGGACTGACCACCACCCAAGTCTATTCGATCTCAATGCCATCCTACCTAACTTCCACACCCAAACTAATCTTCCTAAACACGGGACGAAGAATATACCCCAAATCCCTCAATCAGAGGTAGAATCCCAAATCAGATGCTGAATTCTGCATCCACAAAATCTTACTCCTGATGATGACTTTACCTCCCACTATAACACATAAATGATAGAACTTCTCTACACTGTTGACCCAATAAAACTAAAGAGTTAATGAAGTAACCCCTCCAGATCTTGTTTCAACAATGACCTTAATAAGGAGAGATGACAACTTAGGCTGGCTGAAAGAATCTGGAGACAACAACCCTCGCTGACCCATCTGGCTCTCCTCAGAGCTGAATGCCTAAAATACAAAAAACATACATAAAGAGAGAAATCATCCTTTTTTTGTGTCCAACTTGAACACTCCAGAAACAGACCTGAAGACCTTTTCAACATCATCAAACAGCAAACCTACTCTTTCCCACAACATTCCACTGTTGACTCTGCTAAACACTGGGAAGAGTTCGTCAAATTCTTCTCAGAATAAATAACTAATATCAAACTCCCTCTGGAACCCACCACCTCCTTACCAAAGATGGCCCTTCTACTAAAAATTATCCCCCACTGCTACACCACCAATTAATGGTGATCCCCCAAACCTACCGCTGCAGTAAGCCAGAACACCAAGCACAATCTCATACAACTGAAAAACAATGCGGCCGGGACCAAGTTTGACAATATCACTGAAGATGAAATCATGAAAATACTTGCAAGCATGACACCAACATCACACCTCTCTGACCCTCTTCCCTCCTCTCTTGTCAAAAATCTCAGACACGTCATCTCCCCAGTATGGACTAAAATCATTAACTGCTCCCTATCCGGGGGCTCTATGACCGGCCTTCCTCAAACTTGGCCAAGCCACTCCCCCTAATCAAAAAGCCAGACTCCGACCCAATGACCTTAACAATTAGAGACCTATAACTAACCTCACCCTTTTTGCCAAGACTACTGAAAAATGTGTCCTCTCACAACTCGCAACTACATCAAAAAATTCTGCCTACATGACATCTTCTAATCTGAGTTAAAGAAAGTCTGCAGTACAGAGCCTTCAATCCTGAACATCATTGATGACTTACATAGATCTCTCGAGGATGATCAGCCCAGCCTTTTAATCTTCATGGTCCTCTCTGCAGCCTTTGATACAGTCAATGACAACACTCTCCTAAACACTCTCCCACAGCGTGCAGGCATCAACGGTACTGCCCCTAAGTGGTTTGCCTCATGCTTGAACCAACAATCCCACCTGATCAAACTAAACAATTCTACCACATCATCAGTATCAGTCACATAAGGTGTCCCCAAGGTTCAATCCTGTTGCCTGCCTTGTTCAACCTCTACATGGAACCCCTTGCGGTAATCCTGAAATACACCAGAATAGCCTATCATCTCTATGCAGATGGCACACAACTCTATATTAAAATCTTGTCACCTAAAGACACCCAGCACTTAAACAACACTCTCTCCATGGTACAATACTGGCTGGCCAACAACTACTTAAAGCTTAACCCCAACAAAACTGACGTCCTATACTCCAGCCGGAAGAAACTCCTATCCTAGTCACAATTGGCTTGACAACCTAACTGAAGTAAACTGTAAAATATCTCCAACTCTAATAAGTCCTTCAAAGATTATACGTGAGAAAAACATGAAAGACCATATTAATGCCTCAGAAAAAAAGTGTCTTCTGCCTTCTGCATGTTGAAACACTTCAAAAAAACAAACCCTTCATCCCTTTGAACACTTAAAAACTGTAGTTCAAGTCTTAGGCCTTTCTAAACTGGACTATGGTAATGAGAAGATTACTGGTCAGCAGTTAGCCCTTGAATAAACTAGTTGGGTGTGGCTCAGTTAATTGTTTACCAAAGTTGATAGGTCCATTGATTTAAACATACCTGACTTTTTATCATGGCTCACACCATCCGGTGTGAGCCATGATAAAAACTCATCCACGGGCTCTGTGGGTACTTAACAAGGTGATGTTACATGCCTCAAGTTAGCTGAGAGCACGGATTGGCCTCGGGGAAGCTTGGAAACCCACCTCCAGTGTTGCAAAGTCTTCAGAGTACTTCAGAAGCTGCATAGTTACAAACAGATGCCTCTTAGGGGCCTGCCTTGCAAGGGAGTAACTCCTTTACTCTAAGGGAGATTCTTCGGTCATCCAACATCGTGGAGATAGTTGAAGTTCTGTGATTCTGTAGCAGAGTTTCGTTCAGGTAAATCTGAAGTCCTGTAGCCAGGGGTTCCTACTTTATACCCAAGGAAGGGGTGGGACAAACTCTGGGGACCCACCTATGAGAGGGTCAGGACACAGGGGTGGCTACACCCATGTCCTTTGTCCAGTTTCACACCTGAGCAGGGGCTGGTAGCCCCTGGAACCAGTTTGAGAAGGACTATGCACAGGGACACCAAATGTGCCCCCAGTGCAGACATCAAAGCACTCTTGGAATGCACCCACCCAGCCCCAATACACTAAAGCCTATCTGGGAGGTGGTCACACCTCCCTGTGACAGGAAACCTATTGTCCAGCCTCCCCTGCCAGAGTTTCATCCAGCAGCAGGAGGGCAGACTCGTGTCTGTGGCAGGCAGCATCCATTTTGTGATGCCAGGTTTCTGTGAAGCTGGTACCGGGTGTACCGGTGAAGTCATATTTCTCCCTCTAGTAGGGTGGAATCATACCTCCCCCGCCAGTTACTGGCGGGTAGGTATGATTCCAAGGTGTTTGACACCAAACACAACATGTTTCCATGCAGCCGTTCCAAAGTTAGCATTTCCCGCGAGGTTATAATACACTTAAGAGTATATGGTTTGGCTGCATCACAAACAACCCTGGAATAGAGGTTCTGAAGGCTGCAGAGGGGCTCTGCTCATGCATGGGCACCCTCTCACATAAACCCCAGCACCCTGCCTTCAGGATTGATAAGGCCTGCCATAGGGGAGACTGATAGGTTTATATGTGCAGTGATATGGATAGATATAGTGAACCTATATCTAAGTAAGGGGTGCATGCACCACCTTAAACAGGCTGCAGTAGCAGACCTGTGGTGTCATTTTGCATGGTCTCCAAGGGGTGGCATAATACATGCTGCAGCCTCTGAGAGGCCTCTGGGGTACCTATGCCCGGGTATATAGGATATCATCTACTAGGGACTTATAAGGGTACCCCAGAATCCAATCTGTGGTGTACCTAAAGTACATGTATTCACTTTAGAGAGGAAGCAGCTAGGCTGGGGTCCTGGATAGCAGGATCCCAGCCAGACAAAAGTCGAAAAAGAGTTAAGCATCAGCAAAAACTGTGGGTAACTATAAGAAGCAGATCCTACTGTCCTACACATACCACAAGAATAATCGTCTTCTCCACCTAGACCCACTTCCCCTGCACTATTTGACCAAATGACCACACCTGAATCACCACAGCCATCGAACCACATCGCCTAGATCCTACCATAGCCCCCACTCCTTCTTACAATGATCACCAATCCACCCCATCATTTGCCACAAATCCTCCCACCTCTTAACTGATCCCCTAGCTAGAACTCAAAATCAACACCATACTAGAAGAAATCACCTCACTACAAAAGGACTCAAAGATCTGCTCCATCTTTCTTCCTAATCACACAACAATGGTGAACACTGTTCTTGCCACAAAACATGCATTCTGACTTCTCATGCTCTACTCCTTCACTCATTACCACCTCAAACCTACATGAACCACCACTGGAATGTCACAGCTGAAAGCAGAAATGGTGAGCAACAAATATGACAATGCTCACAATCAACCCCAACAACACACGATTCTGGTTATCCTTGGCAACAGGTTCCCTTCTACTAATTGGCCTCCCAGGCCACCTGCTCAATTAACTGCAATCCAGCTTACCCAATCTGAACTTAGAATGTAACCCTTATTAAACTGCATGTTATTAAACTGTTAGTCAGTAGTCAAACATGCCATCAAACTAGCGGAAACTATCCTTTTCCATAAAATTGTTATCTGTTTTCTGACTGAAACCTGGCTTAATGACCACTCAGTCCCCATTATCAATCACCTCACCCCACCAGGCTTCTTGATCATTTGGGGCAACCATAAAGTCTACACCGGTGGTGGACTAGCTATCACAAACAAAAACAGACTTTGCCTGAAACCCTTCCACACAAGTAAAAACTCTACCTTCGAATATTTCGGAGTTGATGTCTCCTCCAAATGCTCTAAGCCTATGAAATTTCACGTCATCTACCACCCACCAGGTGAAAAAACACAATTTTTTGAGGACTTATCAGACCTAATAACACAAAATTCCCGGAAAAGACATTATACTAGGAGACCTTCACCTGAATGAGACAGAAGATGCAACAGTACAAGCCCTATCCATCTACCTTGTAAAATAAGGTCTCACTCAACACTGCAATAAGCAAACCGACAACAAAGGATCTAACTTCGATGCAATCAGTTCCAAACATAATACCATATTCCTCCACTCCATCCTACCCACCAACTGGACTGACCACCACCCAAGTCTATTCGGTCTCAATGCCATCCTACTTAACTTCCACACCCAAACTAATCTTCCTAAACACGGGACGAAGAATATACCCCAAATCCCTCAATCAGAGGTAGAACCCCAAATCAGATGCCGAATTCTGCATCCACAAAATCTTACTCCTGATGATGACTTTACCTCCCACTATATCACATAAATGATAGATCTTCTCTACACTGTTGCCCCACTAAAACTAAAGAGTTAATGAAGTAACCCCTCCAGATCTTGTTTCAACAATGACCTTAATAAGGAGAGATGACAACTTAGGCTGACTGAAAGAATCTGGAGACAACAACCCTCGCTGACCCATCTGGCTCTCCTCAGAGCTGAATGCCTAAAATACAAAAAACATACCTAAAGAGAGAAATCATCCTTTTTCTGTGTCCAACTTGAACACTCCAGAAACAGACCTAAAGACCTTTTCAACATCATCAAACAGCAAACCTACTCTTTCCCACAACATTCCACTGTTGACTCTGCTAAACACTGGGAAGAGTTAGCCAAATTCTTCTCAGAATAAATAACTAATATCAAACTCCCTCTGGAACCCACCACCTCCTTACCAAAGATGGCCCTTCTACTAAAAATTATCCCCCACTGCTACACCACCAATTAATGGTGATTCCCCAAACCTACCCCTGCAGTAAGCCAGAACACCAAGCACAATCTCATACAACTGAAAAACAATGCCGTCTGGACCAAGTTTGAAAATATCACTGAAGATGAAATCATGAAAATACTTGCAAGCATGAAACCGACATCACACCTCTCCGACCCTCTTCCCTCCTCTCTTGTCAAAAATCTCAGACACGTCATCTCCCCAGTATGGACTAAAATCATTAACTCCTCCTTATCCAGTGGCTCTATGACCGGCCTTCCTCAAACTTGGCCAAGCCACTCCCCCTAATCAAAAAGCCAGACTCCGCCCCCAACGACCTTAACAATTAGAGACCTATAACTAACCTCCCCCTTTTTGCCAAGACTACTGAAAAATGTGTCCTCTCACAACTCGCAACTACTAATCTGAGTTAAAGAAAGTCTGCAGTACAGAGCCTTCAATCCTGAACATCATTGATGACTTACATAGATCTCTCGAGGATGATCAGCCCAACCTTTTAATCTTCATGGACCTCTCTGCAGCCTTTGATACAGTCAATGACAACACTCTCCTAAACACTCTCCCACAGCGTGCAGGCATCAAAGGTACTGCCCCTAAGTGGTTTGCCTCATGCTTGAACCAACAATCCCACCTGATCAAACTAAACAATTCTACCACATCATCAGTATCAGTCACATAAGGTATCCCCAAGGTTCAATCCTGTTGCCTGCCTTGTTCAACCTCTACATGGAACCCCTTGTGGTAATCCTGAAATACACCAGAATAGCCTATCATCTCTATGCAGATGACACACAACTCCATATTAAAATCTTGTCACCTAAAGACACCCAGCACTTAAACAACACTCTCTCCATGGTACAATCCTGGCTGACCAACAACCACTTAAAGCTTAACCCCAACAAAACTGACGTCCTATACTCCAGCCGGAAGAAACTCCTATCCTAGTCACAATTGGCTTGACAACCTAACTGAAGTAAACTGTAAAATATCTCCAACTCTAATAAGTCCTTCAAAGATTATACTTGAGAAAAACATGAAAGACCATATTAATGCCTCAGAAAAAAGTGTCTTCTGCCTTCTGCATGTTGAAACACTTCAAAAAAACAAACCCTTCATCCCTCTTGAAGACTTAAAAACTGTAGTTCAATTCTTAGGCCTCTCTAAACTGGACTATGGTAATGAGAAGATTACTGGTCAGCAGTTATCCCTTGAATAAACTAGTTGGGTGTGGCTCAGTTAATTGTTTACCAAAGTTGATAGGTCCATTGATTTAAACATACCTGACTTTTTATCATGGCTCACACCATCCGGTGTGAGCCATGATAAAAACTCATCCACGGGCTCTGTGGGTACTTAACAAGGTGATGTTACATGCCTCAAGTTAGCTGAGAGCACGGATTGGCCTCGGGGAAGCTTGGAAACCCACCTCCAGTGTTGCAAAGTCTTCGGAGTACTTCAGAAGCTGCATAGTTACAAACAGATGCCTCTTAGGGGCCTGCCTTGCAAGGGAGTAACTCCTTTACTCTAAGGGAGATTCTTCGGTCATCCAACATCGTGTAGATAGTTGAAGTTCTGGGATTCTGTAGCAGAGTTTCGTCCAGGTAAATCTGAAGTCCTGTAGCCAGGGGTTCCTACTTTATACCCAAGGAAGGGGTGGGACAAACTCTGGGGACCCACCTATGAGAGGGTCAGGACACAGGGGTGGCTACACCCATGTCCTTTGTCCAGTTTCACACCTGAGCAGGGGCTGGTAGCCCCTGGAACCAGTTTGAGAAGGACTATGCACAGGGACATCAAATGTGCCCCCAGTGCAGACATCAAAGCACTCTTGGAATGCACTCACCCAGCCCCAATACACTAAAGCCTATCTGGGAGGTGGTCACACCTCCCTGTGACAGGAAACCTATTGTCCAGCCTCCCCTGCCAGAGTTTCGTCCAGCAGCAGGAGGGCAGACTCGTGTCTGTGGCAGGCAGCATCCATTTTGTGATGCCAGGGTTCTGTGAAGCTGGTACCGGGTGTACCGGTCAAGTCATATTTCTCCCTCTAGTAGGGTGGAATCATACCTCCCCCGCCAGTTACTGGCGGGGAGGTATGATTCCAAGGTGTTTGACACCAAACACAACATGTTTCCATGCAGCCGTTCCAAAGTTAGCATTTTCCGCGAGGTTATAATGCACTTAAGAGTATATGGTTTGGCTGCATCACAAACAACCCTGGAATAGAGGTTCCGAAGGCTGCAGAGGGGCTCTGGTCATGCATGGGCACCCTCTCACATAAACCCCAGCACCCTGCCTTCAGGATTGATAAGGCCTGCCATAGGGGAGACTGATAGGTTTATATGTGCAGTGATATGGATAGATATAGTGAACCTATATCTAAGTAAGGGGTGCATGCACCACCTTAAACAGGCTGCAGTAGCAGACCTGTGGTGTCATTTTGCATGGTCTCCAAGGGGTGGCATAATACATGCTGCAGCCCCTGAGAGGCCTCTGGGGTACCTATGCCCGGGTATATAGGATATCATATACTAGGGACTTATAAGGGTACCCCAGAATCCAATCTGTGGTGTACCTAAAGTACATGTATTCACTTTAGAGAGGAAGCAGCTATGCTGGGGTCCTGGATAGCAGGATCCCAGCCAGACTAAAGTCGAAAAAGAGTTAAGCATCAGCAAAAACTGTGGGTAACTATAAGAAGCAGATCCTACTGTCCTACACATACCACAAGAATAATCGCCTTCTCCACCTAGACCCACTTCCCCTGCACTATTTGACCAAATGACCACACCTGAATCCCCACAGCCCTCGAACCACATCAGCCTAGATCCTACCATAGCCCCCACTCCTTCTTACAATGATCACCAATCCACCCCATCATTTGCCACAAATCCTCCCACCTCTTAACTGATCCCCTAGCTAGAACTCAAAATCAACACCATACTAGAAGAAATCACCTCACTACAAAAGGACTCAAAGATCTGCTCCATCTTTCTTCCTAATCACACAACAATGGTGAACACTGTTCTTGCCACAAAACATGCATTCTGACTCCTCATGCTCTACTCCTTCACTCATTACCACCTCAAACCTACATGAACCATCACTGGAATGTCACAGCTGAAAGCAGAAATGCTGAGCAACAAATATGACAATGCTCACAATCAACCCCATCAACACACGATTCTGGTTATCCTTGGCAACAGGTTCCCTTCTACTAATTGGCCTCCCAGGCCACCTGCTCAATTAACTGCAATCCAGCTTACCCAATCTGAACTTTGAATGTAACCCTTATTAAACTGCATGTTATTAAACTGTTGGTCAGTAGTCAAACATGCCATCAAACTAGCGGAAACTATCCTTTTCCATAAAATTGTTATCTGTTTTCTGACTGAAACCTGGCTTAATGACCACTCAGTCCCCATTATCAATCACTTCACCCCACCAGGCTTCTTGATCATTTGGGGCAACCATAAAGTCTACACCGGTGGTGGACTAGCTATCACAAAAAAAAACAGACTTTGCCTGAAACCCTTCCACACAAGTAAAAACTCTACCTTCGAATATTTCGGAGTTGATGTCTCCTCCAAATGCTCTAAGCCTATGAAATTTCACGTCATCTACCACCCACCAGGTGAAAAACCACAATTTTTTGAGGACTTATCAGACCTAATAACACAAAATTCCCGGAAAAGACATTATACTAGGAGACCTACACCTGAATGAGGCAGAAGATGCAACAGTACAAGCCCTATCCATCTCCCTTGTAAAATAAGGTCTCACTCAACACTGCAATAAGCAAACCCACAACAAAGGATCTAACTTCGATGCAATCAGTTCCAAACATAATACCATATTCCTCCACTCCATCCTACCTACCAACTGGACTGACCACTACCCAAGTCTATTCGGTCTCAATGCCATCCTACCTAACTTCCACACCCAAACTAATCTTCCTAAACACGGGACGAAGAATATACCCCAAATTCCTCAATCAGAGGTAGAATCCCAAATCAGATGCCGAATTCTGCATCCACAAAATCTTACTCCTGATGATGACTTTACCTCCCACTATAACACATAAATGATAGATCTTCTCTACACTGTTGCCCCACTAAAACTAAAGAGTTAATGAAGTAACCCCTCCAGATCTTGTTTCAACAATGACCTTAATAAGGAGAGATGACAACTTAGGCTGACTGAAAGAATCTGGAAACAACAACCCTCGCTGACCCATCTGGCTCTCCTCAGAGCTGAATGCCTAAAATGCAAAAAACATACCTAAAGAGAGAAATCATCCTTTTTCTGTGTCCAACTTGAACACTCCAGAAACAGACCTAAAGACCTTTTCAACATCATCAAACAGCAAACCTACTCTTTCCCACAACATTCCACTGTTGACTCTGCTAAACACTGGGAAGAGTTCGCCAAATTCTTCTCAGAATAAATAACTAATATCAAACTCCCTCTGGAACCCACCACCTCCTTACCAAAGATGGCCCTTCTACTAAAAATTATCCCCCACTGCTACACCACCAATTAATGGTGATTCCCCAAACCTACCCCTGCAGTAAGCCAGAACACCAAGCACAATCTCATACAACTGAAAAACAATGCCGTCTGGACCAAGTTTGAAAATATCACTGAAGATGAAATCATGAAAATACTTGCAAGCATGAAACCGACATCACACCTCTCCGACCCTCTTCCCTCCTCTCTTGTCAAAAATCTCAGACACGTCATCTCCCCAGTATGGACTAAAATCATTAACTCCTCCTTATCCAGTGGCTCTATGACCGGCCTTCCTCAAACTTGGCCAAGCCACTCCCCCTAATCAAAAAGCCAGACTCCGCCCCCAATGACCTTAACAATTAGAGACCTATAACTAACCTCCCCCTTTTTGCCAAGACTACTGAAAAATGTGTCCTCTCACAACTCGCAACTACATCTAAAAATTCTGCCTACATGACATCTTCTAATCTGAGTTAAAGAAAGTCTGCAGTACAGAGACTTCAATCCTGAACATCATTGATGACTTACATAGATCTCTCGAGGATGATCAGCCCAACCTTTTAATCTTCATGGACCTCTCTGCAGCCTTTGATACAGTCAATGACAACACTCTCCTAAACACTCTCCCACAGTGTGCAGGCATCAAAGGTACTGCCCCTAAGTGGTTTGCCTCATGCTTGAACCAACAATCCCACCTGATCAAACTAAACAATTCTACCACATCATCAGTATCAGTCACATAAGGTATCCCCAAGGTTCAATCCTGTTGCCTGCCTTGTTCAACCTCTACATGGAACCCCTTGCGGTAATCCTGAAATACACCAGAATAGCCTATCATCTCTATGCAGATGACACACAACTCCATATTAAAATCTTGTCACCTAATGACACCCAGCACTTAAACAACACTCTCTCCATGGTACAATCCTGGCTGACCAACATCCACTTAACCCCTTCCATGCGGGGCGGATTCCCCCGCTGTGCTGAGCGCTGCTTGCGCGGGCGTGGTCATGACGGAACGGTTCCGTCATGAGCACAGCTCAACCGACGCTCATGACGGAACCGTTCCGTCATGAGCGCCGAAGGGGTTAAAGCTTAACCCCAACAAAACTGACGTCCTATACTCCAGCCGGAAGAAACTCCTATCCTAGTCACAATTGGCTTGACAACCTAACTGAAGTAAACTGTAAAATATCTCCAACTCTAATAGGTCCTTCAAAGATTATACTTGAGAAAAACATGAAAGACCATATTAATGCCTCAGAAAAAAGTGTCTTCTGCCTTCTGCATGTTGAAATACTTCAAAAAAACAAACCCTTCATCCCCCTTGAAGAATTAAAAACTGTAGTTCAATTCTTAGACCTCTCTAAACTGGACTATGGTAATGAGAAGATTACTGGTCAGCAGTTATCCCTTGAATAAACTAGTTGGGTGTGGCTCAGTTAATTGTTTACCAAAGTTGATAGGTCCATTGATTTAAACATACCTGAGTTTTTATCATGGCTCACACCATCCGGTGTGAGCCATGATAAAAACTCATCCACGGGCTCTGTGGGTACTTAACAAGGTGACGTTACATGTAACACCTCCCCTCCACCTATACTATGCATCATACACATATTACCTTTATGGACACAATGATACCAGCTTTGCAGACTGGTGTTTCTGATGATATATGTCATGTATGGCTGATATTTGCTTAATACTGTTATCATCATATTGTCATATATGTAGCATTTATGGAAATGGAAAATGTTAATAAACAAAAAAAGCAATGATCACTGGTACCCCAATAAGCCACCTTATCCACATTCAATGCAGCAGCCAGACTTCTCTCTGGGTGAGCATATATGATCGAAACACTCCCACACTTAAGAAACTCAATCGGCTACCAGTCAAAGCGAGAAGCATATTAAAAATGGTCTGCATAACCCGCAAAGTTCTCTATTCTGAAAAACCTATCTACCTCACAAACAAACTATCAAAAGCTGGCCAGAGGAGGCTGCTGCAAAGTTCAAATACACTACTCCTGATTCCCCCGAAATTCAAGGAAGAAAAATCACTTATCCGCTCTCTTTCTCTGGGAATGCGCCTGGAATTTGGAATGCTCTGTTACAGAACCAACATCAAAATAAGTCAATCCTATACTTCAGAAAAAAACTCAGATGACTTCTTGTGAACAAATACTACAACCCACCTGCCTAAAAACTTTACCCACCACCTCCAAACTACACTATCATCTATTTCACCATTTATTGTATATCATTACCCTGTATGCCTTCTATTTTACTTGTGTATTACTTATAAATGTTTAATTTTGTAAATCATTCTGATACACTCAGGTTAAGTTTGCGCTATATAAAACTAAAAAAAAAAATTTTTTTAGAAAAGGCCATCACTTTCTCAGGTCTCCACTTACACTTGACTGTGAATGGGCAAGCCTCACCCTTGCTCCTTAGAAGTAAAATAAATCCTTAACCCTGCCAGCTTTTTTTCTGACCTGACAGGTGCCACACATCTCACCCCCAGCCCATCCTCTCATCAGGCATGTGCCCTTGTCCTGCTCTGGAAGCAACTTTCAGGCCTCCCTATGGTCACGTATTGGCAGAGGGAGCTGCCAGCAGGCTAATGCAAATTATTCTCCAAAAGCTTCAGTCAGGGAAAAGATACATTTCCAAAAGTTACCTTTCCTAAATATTTATCAAACATCTAATATTACAATTGTATTGGGTTTTTATTAAACATTAAAAATAGTTGCTGGATCATTTCTCTAGCTTGTCCCAAAGCAGAGTTAGCAAAATAGTATATTCATTTGCATTCTAGTTTTCCTTATAGGATAACCAGAGCCTTCCACTGTAGAAATAGTTTTTGAGGGCTTGTTGTTTTAGTAAAATGCCAACATTACATTTCTACATGTCCCACTTTCAAATACAAGGCACAGTACCTTAAGCTATAAGGCCTACTTAGTGGTCATTTTGACAGGTCAGTTTGCAGGTTTAAACTGTAGAACTCAGGTTACCTTGGTAGACTTGAGACCATGTTTACCTGGTCACACTAGTTGATGGCACAATACGTGCTGCAGTCTATAGGTAGCAGTTACCTTTCCATGCCATGGGTCTACTTTCTACACTATATACTATAGTGTTACTTGAGAGTTAAACATGTTTTAGGAGTCAGGGTACATACATTGACCACTGGATGACAGCCCCCTTTTATGTGGAGCCTAGAAACCAGCAATAAAATTCAATTCAGCAATAAATGGGGCTGACCATGCAAAAGGGGCCTTTTTTCACACAGGCACTCTCTAGCTAAAAAGGCCAGAAGCAACAACCATTCCCTTGGCAGTTCTCAAAGGAAATTACATGGAAAAGCCCTCTGCACAAGTTGGGTCAGTTATAGCCTCACATCCTATTGCCAAGTCCACTTCCTGGGTTGAGTTGGACAACCTCTTCTTCTGAGGTCTCTTTGGCCTTTTAGGTTTTGCATAGCGGGAAGCAACAACCTCAGGTTGCAGATACCCTCCTACCACTCTCACTTCTGAACTTTCAGGGTCTACACCCTGAGACTGAGCATGTGCCTGCCAGTCTAGGACTTTGAGAGAGGAGACACAGTTCCCCTCAAGGGTGATATACTCTGTCTGTGTCTTGTATGAGTATGTATAGCCCAGGTCCCTGGCTACCTTTGATGTGAGAGTGCAGGTGGCACCTCTAGGCCAGACGTGGCCTCTCCAGTGCTAGTATTGGAGTCAATCAATCAATCAATATATTCTTTATTCGATTCAGATCTTTGAGCCATAAAAGTACAGTAGAAAATCATGACAAAAATATATTAAAAACAGCACGGTGCATATCAGAGCAGATTTTAAAGTGCAAATGCAAACTCTTGAGCAGACTAAATTTCCAATGCAGACATTGATTTTCATGCCTGCACTGCAACTTTCAAAAACAGCTTAACACAGTTAATAATATCCTCGTCTTCTAATTGGAGAAATGCCTCATTAGATTGTCTGCAATTGCTAAAATGACGGATCTTAATGAAAGGAAGAAGAAAACACTTAGTGTACGCAAGATAAAAACTACAAAAGAAAAAAAAGTGCAGCATCGATTGCCTGGATTTCCCATCACAGGGACAAGGACAGGTGTCTAGGTTGGCTTGGAAGCCTAATGGAAAGTTCAATGAATATTTTATGGTGCCTTCACTAAGGCGAAACAATAAACTGCGCTCTCAATCACTCGTATTACCAGTCAAATAATTTTGGGGTGAGCCAAGTCGTCCTTGATTCCTAGTAAGGTAGTCTGATACCCTTGTTTTTGCTGTCTCCCTTTTTATTCTCTCTTCCTGCACATATTCATACCAGCGCGCCTGCAGCTGTTTCTTAGTAACAAGGTGAGGGCCCTCAGGATTTTCATATAGTTGGTTAAGGCCAATTTTGCGCAATCAAGATTCGATATATTTTAACCACGGGATTTTCCTCACAATCTCACATGCAAGGCAATCTTTTATGATATCTTTTGTTAGTGCTCCCTCAGTGTTTTGCCAAATAGCGTGCCAAAAAAGCAAAGGGCGGGCCCTGATGTAATCCTCAACAAAGGGGAGGCCTAGCTTGTTGTGGCAAATAAAACTAGTATTGGAGTCTTCTCCTGTCAGAGCAGGAAACCAATGGCCATCTGGTCCTCCCCCTGTGGATGGCATTCACCTCCTACCTCTTATGCTTCTCCTAGACCTCTGCACCCTTGGCTAAGGGACATTATCCCTGAAAATATGGGTTGGTGGGCCACCCTGGATGGTCACCCCCTGGATCTTATCCATGGGAGCTCTATGCCAAGGATGCAGGCTATGAGCAATTTGGTTAGACAATGACCCTTACTTGGACATTTACCCCTCACATTCTAAGGATACCATGGTCACAGGATGGGCAGATCCCCGCCCATGGACATTCCATACCCTGCAAACTTGTCCTGGCAGATATTGTTCTGGGCAAAGGAGCCTTTTGACCTCCAGAGTCTGGCTGACACAGGTATTCCGCAGAGCAGTGACAGGGATCCCATTCATAGTGACCCTATGGAAGTGATCCTACCACCCTCAGGGATCACTGGCTTACCATTTAGTCTACCTCCCAACCTAGAAATAATGTGGCCTGCTCTGGGTAATCCTCCCCCAAAGCTACACTAGTCACCCCTGTGGAATTTCCACTAATGTTAGCCTTCCTCTTGGAGTATAGGGAGTGCCCGCTTCTGTGGCTTTGCTGCAGACATTCAAAGCACCTGCCCTTGTCAAAGGGTTTCTTTCACACTGGGTTCCCACTTCACTGCTTTTCAGAATTAGTTTGGGACTCTGCATCCTTATCAAAAGTTTGGGACCCGAAGGAGTTTTCTTATTAAGACGTGCTGCTCCCCTCTTGTACTTGGTGCAAGCCTGCCACTTTGCAACTTTGAAGATAAATGACTCAAAATATGCTCATACATAATCAAATTGTATAGCCCATTGTAAAAAAAAAGGGTTATTGCTTTCGAGGGTTGGAAGCCCCACTAAGGCAACAACTGTAGTCCTTATCAGGATGAACCTCAAAACACACTAAATTAACCTGTGCTTAACCCTCTGGTAGCTTGGCACAAAGCAGTGAATCTTAACATAGAAGCAATGTGTGAGTATTTATGCAGCAACACAGCAGTAATAAAATGTAAACACCACTAAAAAAAATGCCACACCACTCAATAAAAATGCCAAGCCACCAAATCAGTAGATCTGGAGATATTCTATTTTAAAGTTTTAGGTTAAAAATTACTCCTAAAAGCACAAAGTGCTACTTTCAGTCATATGGTCGTTCTAGACTGGGTGAACGTCACAAGTTCATGCCGACCGCGATGGAGCAAATGTCGGATAAAGGGAACAGGCCAGTCCTGCTGAAAAGTTACTTTCTCAAGTCCGGTGCAAAGACTTCAGTTTGCATTCGAGGAGGCCATGAGGGGAAGGCTTCTGACACAAAGAACGAGTCAAACGTCGCACGCAGTCATGGCTGTAGCATGAATGTCTAGTCATCGTTGGAGCTTCACCTTGGCGATCTTTATTGGCTGTCGCTGCTGTAGCCTGAAGTGCAGGTCTAGTGCTTCCAGTTGTTGTGGATGGTCATTGTCGGCGTAAAGAGCCGCTCTCACCATAATTTCGTGACGGCATTCATCACAGTAGACGGAGTTTCTGTTCGAACTGGCCTTTGCAAAGAGCCCAAACTTCAGGATTATTGCCTTTCTTCTCATAGGAGCTTCCACTGATGTCAGCCAAGGGTCAAGGATCTGAGGGGCACCTCTTGGGGAGCAGTACATACTCAAATAGAAGCCAACAGCAGTGCTCATGCAGGTTCCAGCAGATCCATACAGGGCCAGTCGCAGCTAGTCAGCTGGCAGTTACAGAGAGGCCACTGAAGCTTGTTAGGTCCCTGTAGCTTATACAGAAAGCCAGCCAACTTTTGAATTGAATTGAATTGAATTGAATTGGGTATTTATAAAGAGCAAGCTGTCACTCCGCAAGGAGCATCCTGGCGCTACGTGAATGAGGGTCAGGCTGAGCAACGAAAGGCAGTGACCTATATGAGAGATCAGCAGAATTCATCTGGGGCTCCAAAAATCCAGGTCTTCAGAGCCTTCCTGAACTGTGTTTCTGTTTTCAAGAGCCTCAATTGAGCTGGCATGAGATTCCATGCTTTGGCTCCTAGAGAGGCTACAGATTTCCCTCCATTGGTTTTATATCTGAAACAGGGGGGGTATAAGGAGATTTGCCGAAGAAGATCTGAGGGTCCTGACTGTGGTGTATGGGGTGAATCTGGCTGAGAGGTAAGTTGGACCAAATTTTTTAGAACTGCTCTGAAAGTAATGAAGAGAATTTTGAATATTTTCTCTTATGTAGAGGCAGCCAGTGAAGAGTTTTAAGCGCTGCTGATGACCTCCAAGGGAGTTTCAGGACTAGGTGGGCTGCCGCGTGTTGGACCATCTGTAGTGTCCTAAGTGTTGATTTATTACCCCCCCCACCCAAGAGACTATTACAATAGTCTAGGCGAAGAGGATCAGCGCTACGGCCACTGTCTTCCTAGCAGAAAGGGGGATGTAGTCGAATTTTTAAAAATGTTTTGATTAGACTGAAGCAGGTCCCTGCCACCGTCGAGGCGTGAGGGCGGAAGGAGTGTGATCTGTCAAATTGCACTGCCAGGTTTTTTGTTACTTCAACAGTAGAAGGGGGCTGCAGTATTGTCTGGCCACCAGACACTTAGTTGGAAAGGGTTGTCTTTCCCTATCAGGAGGATCTCAGTTTTATCTGTATTACATCTGAGATGGTTGTCCCTCATCCACTGGATGACCTCTGATAGGCAGAGTTTAAAATTTGATTCTGCAATGGTGGAGTCTTGTCCAGGGATAAGATCAACTGAGTATCGTCGGCACAGGATGTCACTTCAATCTGAAATGATGAAATCAGGGAGAAGAGGGGGCGATATACAAGTTAAACAGCAGCGGGCTAAAAGAAGAGCCTTGTGGGACTCCTGCAGTAATAGGTCGTTCGGCAGAGAGAAAAGAACCAAGAGAGAGCGCCTGCTTACGATTGGTCAGAAAGGACTTGATCCAAGTCAGAACAGTGTTGGGGATGCTGCTGGATTCTAGTCTTGTAAGGAGAATACGGTGTGAGATGGTGTTGAATGCAGCAGACAAATCGAGCAGGATTAGCACTGCCTTCCTGCCTTTGTCTGCTATGAATTTTAATGTGTCCGATATTTCCAGTAAAGCAGATTCTGTACAGTGCTTAGGACGAAAGCCTGACTGCCGCGGATAGAGAATCCCAGCAGATTCAAGGAATTTTGAGAGCTCTTTATTGACTAGTCTTTCTGTAATTTTGCCCAACATTCGTAGGAGTGATATTGGACGGATATTTGAACGATTAGCTATATATACATTTTGCTTTTTCTTCAAAGGTTTCACTATGGCTAGCTTCCATTCATCTGGGACTGTGCCAGTAAGTAACAAGGAATTTACTATGTGGTTGATCCCTGGATTGACAATGTTCATAATTTGATGAAGAATCGGGGGGCAGGCATCTAGTGGAGAGCCCGATGTACAGGCATCAATTGCTGCCTGTGTGTGCTCCAGCGTGAAAGGTTCAAAGACTTGGAGAGCGAGGTTACTGCTGTTAGGGTCCAGCTTCTGATTAGTATCAAGTTCTTGTGTAATAGGTGTTGCAAAGTCCTGTTGAATATTCTTGATCTTTTCATGAAAAAAGAGCGAGATGTCGTCGCATAGGATATGAGAAGGGGGGATTTCTCTACATAATGCTTTTGGGTCAATAAAGGACTTTATGATTGAGAAAATCGATTTTTGATCATGGTTAACCATGACTATTTTATTGGAATAGTAATTTATTTTTGCTGTTTTGATCAACGTGTAAAATTGTCTCCTACTTGTTTTAAAGGCTTTTAGGTTTATTGGGTCATAGGCCCTTCTCCACTTGCGTTCTAATTGCATGCAGTGAAGATGATGTTTAGCTAAGTCTGGCGTGAACCAAGGGGCTTTGTATGATTTAGCTTTTACTGCCTTCCACGGGTAATTAGAAGGAATTAACTCATTGCTTATTGATGTCATTCATGCATGAAAGAGATGGGAATCCTCTGTGGTATTACCAGTTAAGACTGGGGTGCGGTCGTGGGCAATCAGGGGCAGCTTTGGGTTAGTGGCTAGTTGTGACCACTTGCACCTTGGCTGCACGGCGGGGGCTTTCTTGGCTTTGTGATTGACAATTGGCCTCTTAATGTTGAGAGGAATGAATTCATGGTCTGACCATATCTGAGGAATGGGAGGGTCTGCTGAAAGCAAGGTGAAGTTGGAACAGACCCCATCCAGTGTGTGCCCTGCCTAATGTGTCATGGCCTCAACAAATTGGTGCAGCCTGAGGGAGTCTGTTATTTCAAGGAAAGTGACTGCCCCTGGATCATTACTGCATTCCAGGTGGTGAATGAAATCTCCTAAGATGGTAAAATTAGCGTATCTAAGCAGGAAGGGCCAGAGGGTCTCCCCTAGAGAATCTAGGAAAGTGGCGCTAGGGCCGGGTGGGCGATAAATAAGAGCTCCTGTGAAGGAGAGGGAGGCATTTATTGTGAAGCAGAAGCTCAGACTTTCTGCTCCCTTAAGTGAATGGAGGGCAAAATATTTACATTGTAGTGAGTCTTGAAAAATAATGGCTAGTTCCCCTCCTCTAGATTTTCCTCTATCTTTCCTACAAATTGTTCAGTTGGGAGGGAGTGCAGCCACAATGTCTGCATTATACCATTCTTTTAACCAAGTCTCAGTTACAAATAGATAGTCGAGTTCTTCTTCTGTAATTAGATCACTGATATCAAGGGCTTGTTTACATATAGAGCGTGCATTGATTAATCTCCCTTTAACATCACTTTGAGATCTGTAGAGGCTTTCCTTCCTGCAGAATTGTGCTCTATGTCTATAAAGGGCAGCTCAGATTGACAGATATAACATGTGAGAGGGCCCATAATTTTATCTGGTGCTAATTGGCAGTCGCATTTCCCCTTAGTGTTTAGTTTTTTTAACATAGTTGATGAGAGCACCGTACCTGGTTTGGATAGGGCAGCATGACTGGCGCTGGCCGCAGTCCGGATGTGGACAGGCTCACCTTCGGCGGGCCCGCTGTGCGCATCCACTGCACGTCCGAGCCAGCATTGCCTGAAATAGGCTGTGAGGCAAACAACTAGAGCGCAGCCTAGCCCCGCCACCGGAAGTGGGTATTGGGGATGAAAAAGAGAAGAGAATCCTCACTTCCTTCCGCTACAAACGGCAACACCGCGGCGGACCGAGGAAGTGAGGTGTGCCCACCAAAGAAGATGGAAAGAATAGTGCAGCAATGCCTGACAGGTAAAAACATTCCAATGTTTTCAAAATTGAAAGTTCCGCAATTCAAGTTTAAAAAAAGTTCATCAGCATACAGCATAAAGTGCCCAGTGCTAGCAGCAACGAATTAAGCAAAAAGGGACCACACTCAGTGCTTTCTGTCCGAGACAGACCACTCACCGCTGTGCGTCCGAGACAGCATTGCCTGAAATAGGCTGTGAGGAAAACAACTAGAGGGCAGGCAAGCCCCACCACCAGAAGTGGGTATTGGGGATGAGAAAGAGAAGAGAATCGTCACTTCCTTCAGCTACAAACGGCAACGCCGCGGTGAACCGAGGAAGTGAGGCTCGGAGTCACTCTAGCTACTTTGGGAGCAAGGCAAGCAGATTCAGTCTTCCTTCTTCAGGCAACAAGGCAGTTTCTCAAGTAGCAGGGCAGCCTCCTGGCAGCAGGGCAATTGTTCTTCTGAATCTTCTATAGGTCAACGAGTGTTCTGATGAGTGTCTCTGAAGGTCTAATATTTATACCTGGTGCCAGCCTATGTGTGGGGGGCTGCCTGTCCTATCCCCAAAACACTGGTTCTGGAAAGTTCTTCCCCATCCCCATGTCAAAGCTCCAAACAGTCTGGGGTGCCAAAAGACAGGACAGGCCTGCTGCCAGGTTTCTTTGTTTGTGCTGTAGGCAAACACTTTGAAGTGTAAGTGAGGCTGGACGCAGCCCCCACCCAGTTATCCTGTCAGGATGACCTATTCTGTCTGAAACAAATCTCAACAGCAGAACCATTTACAGCCATATGACCCAGGAAATGGGCAGGAAGGCGCAGTTGGTTAGGACAAGAAAATGGCAACTTGCTAAAAGCTTCGGACCAGATTCACAAAGGTAAACTGATACGAAAATCTAACTTTATGATTTTTGGTATTCACAAAGGGCATTTACCAGTAGTAAAGCTAGACTTTTGTTTCAGTTAAACTTAAGTTTTGGTCTTAAGTTTATCTGAGACCGAAGTCTAAGGACTTTTGCTCTCAGGTAAACTTAAGTGTTGGTCTTAAGTTTAACTGAGACAAAAGTCTAGGGACTTTTTGTCTCAGGTAAACTTAAGACCAAAACTTAAGATTAACTGAGAGAAAAGTCAAACTTTAATACTCGTAAATGTCCTTTGGGATTACCAAAAGTTGTAAAGTTAGACTTTCATCTCACTTTACCTATGTGAATGGGGCCCTTCTTTTACAGAATAGGAACTGAAAATCAGACTTTACCATTAAAGAGGATTTTAGATTACAGTTCATTTGAGTATAAACAAAATATCTCTATTTGCTCCTTATTAGACCTGCCATCCTTAGGGTGGTCTTTCCCCCGTTTTGCCTTTTCCCTTCCATTTTTGCTGGTTGTTTTTGTTGGCCTTAGGACTCTGAGCACTTTACCACTGCTATCCAGTGCTAAAGTGCATATGCTTCTTCCATAAACATGATAACATTGGTGTATACCTGATTGGCATATTTGTTGTACTGGTAAGTCCCACGTAAAGTGGTATACCATATACCCAGGTCACTTACTTCAAATGCTACTAGTGGGCTGCATCACTGATTGCGCCACCCACAGAAGTAGTCTTTCAAACCAGTGTCATGCCTGACACTGCAGTGCCTGGGTGTGCAGTTTACTGTCACTTTGACTTAGCATTTAAAACTACTTGCCAAGCCTTAAACTTCTCTTTTATTACATATCAGTCACCGTGAAGGTAAGCCCGAGGTAAACCTAAGGGCAGGATGCTATATAAGTAACTATGGTGCTACAGTGCTATGTAATGTACCTTTATGTTTTGCATGTCCTTGTAGTGACAAAACAGCCTATTTTGTTTTTCACTACGCCAGCATTAGGAATTCCTTAATAAGCTATAGTTCCTGATCAGAGAGGAGTAGCTTTTTCATGTTTGATATGTTCGGAATGGAAATGATAAATCCTTCTTACTGGTGAAGTTAGATTTAACCTTACTGTTTTAGAAATGGCACTTTTAGAAAGTGTATATTTCCCGGTACTTACTGCTCCTTGTGCCTGACTGCATGTCTCCAATACATGTCTTGGTTGGGTGACAGCTACACTTTGTGCATTTCCTCTAGGCAGTCAAAAACACAAGAAGGTGAGACTCATCTGCATCCTGTGCACTCATCTGCATTCTGATGGGTCTTCCTGGGCAGTGTGGAATGAGAGGGACCGACACTTATACTTCAACAGGTAGTGTCTTGTCCACATGCAAAGCCCTGATTAACCCCCGAGGATTAGCCAATCAGACAGTACTGGGTTGAAAGGGATCCTTGTGCACATCAGAGAGTTCCTTTGAAGTTACCCTCTACATCAAAGTCATTTTTGGGTATAAGTACTGGGTCTCTGACCCTCCTACAATCAGACACTTCTGGATCTTGAACTGAACCTCTATCTGAAGGACTGCTGTGCTGCTTATAGGACTCTAATGTACTGCTTTTCTGGAAGGACTGCTTTTCTGTTTGTTGCCCTGATGCCTGCTGCTCCCTGACTCTGCTGATTGGACTCTGCCTTCCCTCCAAGTGATCTCCAAAGGCTTGCTGGCTTGCCTCCTGTTCGAAGTCTCAGGGACACAAAATACTTCCTACAATTCTGCTGGTGCTGCCCGACTCTGCCTTCTGTGAGTCCTACCTTTGCCTGAGGTGCCCCCTCCAAGCTCTGGGC
Organism: Triturus cristatus; assembly: GCF_964204655.1. NCBI lineage: Eukaryota > Metazoa > Chordata > Amphibia > Caudata > Salamandridae > Triturus > Triturus cristatus. The sequence continues at coordinate 510,078,125 of NC_140588.1, forward strand.
CTAGGAAGTGGGTTCTGCCGCTGTCTTTTTTAACAAAAACCAACGTATTGCATCGACAGCATGAGAAATTCCGCTGCATCGCCCTATAACGCCAATACAGAGGCTGCCCTATGACAGTGGTTCCACAGCCTGCACGGCTCGACAATGACTCTCAATGGGGCTTGGCAATGACACATTGCATTCACTTCAACGGAATTCAACAAAGACGGGAGACCCCCTTTGTGCAGCTCAATGAAAACGCAGTAGGCTCTTGGTGTCAACAAAAGCTTCATCCATGGTATTTCTTCAGCGTGACCTGTCTGGTCCTGTGGCCAGCCTGTCGTCAATCACGGTTGGCCTGAACTTTGGATTTGCACTAGTCCCTCATGATCTCAAGTATCCTTTTGACTGCTAGTGACTACTAAGCACTATTTCTTATTTAATTAAAAAAAATTCATATATCAACTTCTGCAGATTAGATTTTTGCTGTTGTGGTCTCATTTTGCTCAGATAAATACTCTCTTTATTTCTGGAGTCTTTTTGTGGTGTTTTCAATGTGTCACTGTGTGTGTGTGTGTGTTGCATAACTACTTTACACATTGCCATTGTAGATACTCCTGACTGCTATGTGCCAAGATATCAGAGGGTGAGCACAGATTATCTGATTTTGTATCTCGCTTACCCTGACTAGAGTGGTGGTTCCTGCCTGGCCTGGGTACATACCTCTGACAGCCAGTTCTAACACTTCTAATCTGGAGTTAGCACTTATTAAATACATTAAGGTAACCCTGTTTTAATCAATGGTAGAGATAGGCCTGTGCCAAATGACTTTAGGAGTATTCACTGCCAGAACATGCAAAAGCACACATGTTCCACATGTCCAACTTTTTACATACAATATACCCTGCCAAACGAGCCTTTAAGGCTTACCTTAGGGGTGTCTTATGAGTATTAACAATAAAGGTATAGCCTCGCAATTTTTTTATTTTGCCAGGTCGAAATGCCAGTTTAAAACTGCACTATAGGCTGCAGTGGCAGTCCTGAGACATGTTTTTCAGTGCTACTTTCATGTGTGGCGCAATGAGTGCTGCTGCCCCTAGAAACATTCAATTTACAGACCCTGGGGACAGGTAACACCATTTACTCGGTTCTTTCAAGTAAACTAAATGTGTCAATTTATTCTAGCTCAAATTGTATCATCTTTGAGAATAGATCATAAGCAATTAAGCTCTGGTTAGCAGTGGCAAAATGCACAGAGTTCTAAAGCCAATAATAACACATTTCATAAACAGGAAGCGTGAAGGGAAAAAGGTTATAGAATCATAAGTGTTCAAATATTGTCCTTCATCCAGTCTTCCAGTGCTTTCAATGAGATATTCTACAAAATAAATTCAAGTTTCCTGTGGCCCCTTGTGTACATTTTGGAACTTCTTACTGTATTCTTCCGGGGTGAGACAAAATGGCTCCTACAGCACTTTATGTGGGTGTATGAATCTGCTACCTCCTCTACTAGCGCCAGGAGTGTATCCCTCCCCAGTGTAGGCATCAACACCCACAGCAATATTCCTCAATGCGGTTTGTTTGCTCTTCATATCTGCAATGCCCTCTCATAGGAAGTGAACGATGTATATATTTTATTCCTCTCAACCTAGCTAGGCACCACACTTTTGGACAAGTGAAGGGGTGTGTGACGCACCTTTAGACACCTCTCCATTGCTGTCACAATCTTCATTGGACTGTGCCAGTCTCAAATTGGCCTTCTTTTTCTCCAAGCCCAGCTTCTTCCCCTCCAGTGCAACTTTCTCTCCTCTAGGACAATACCAGCCAGATTGGCCTGAAGCTCCCTATTTGCCTGCTTGCTTCCTGCTTGCTGCTGCTGTACTCTATCTGACTGACTACCAGCGCAGAAGGCTTGAGTCTATTGCAGCCTGCATCATTCCAAGCCCTTGAAGGTGCTCTGGATAGCCCATTTTGAGACAGGTTATCCCCATTCTCCTGCTCTTCTTGGGTTTCTTCGATCTTCTTCATCCTCCTCTGCGGTGGTCTGTAGTTGGCTTACCTCTTCCCTGGCTCTGAGGGCTTTGTGGAATTCATCCCTCTTGGATTCCCTGCTCAACTTCAGCCCTATCTGTTTGCACATGGTCCTCAGATCTGCCATGCCATGGGTCTCCATGGTAGACAGAACCACCTCAATGTTCCCCAAAAGTTAACCTAAATTGCAAAATTGGTGTGGCCTCACATTTGGTTGTCATTACTTTGGGATGAAAAATCACACAGTGCAAAATCAACATGAGTTTGGAAACACTTTTAGGATCACAAATTACATCTCTAAGGAAAAACACAGTTAGGTGCAAAATCAAATGTTGATGCAAGATCATATAGAGGTGCATAATCACAATGGTGCAACATTAACAAGGATGTGGAAACACCCCTAAGAGCATAAGTCACATTTTGGAGCAAAAAAAACATTAAGGAGCAAAACGTAGGGGAAAAACATATATTTGGTTGCAAAATCATCGTAAGGTGGAAAGTCAAATTTACGTCAAAATTATCTTTGGCGAACACCAACTGGAGCATGGAAACACTTTTAGTAGCACAAATCATACTTATAAGGCAAAACACAATCAGGTCCAAAATTATTTTTAACTGCAAAATCTGGAGTATGGAAGTTATTTTAGTAGCATAAATGATACTTAGCAGTTAACACACATTTACGTGCAAAATACCTCTAAGCGGAAAATTACTTTTAGATGGAAAATCACATTTAGGTGCAAACTCACTTTTTGTAAACGATGTACACGATTATGAAAACACTTTCAGGATCGTAAATGTCTCCCCAAAGTAGTCTTAGGCTCACTTCACTGTCTCTGTGCTAAAATTGGAGGTACTCTATAGACAGGTGGATAGTGAGACTGAAATACTCCTGTAACCTGGTTCAAAATGGGAATGAGACTTTCTTTAAGCAATTTGGGATGGAATATTACCCAAATGCCCTTTTCTACATATGATTTTGGCATTGATGACAAGAGCTATGACAGATGACTGAAGCTGTCTGTAACCAAAGCCAAAAAGCGTGCTGGTAAGCTTAAAAAAATTAAATGAGGCTGCTGACTGAATTCCTTTATATTATATAGGGATATAAGGTAGGGTACACATTTTGTATTCGGTTTCACTACAAGCTGCTTCATTTGTCTGGCGTAGCTGACATTTTATAAAATACTGCATAGAGTGGGCTTTAATCGGCTCCTTGTTGATGATTGGTTAGCTTCCTTGTCCATTCCAAGTCCCTGTTCCTGATTCAATTGCTTTCCTCCTTCTTTTTGTGTTTGTCTTACCCCTGAAGCATCTTGAATGTGTATTTTCGATAACTGCCATGTTGTTTGATGCAATATCATGCCCATCTTAAATGTAAAAAAGTGTTATTTTCTACACTAGCAAGATGGCTTTTGGATTGCATGATGCAACACGGCATGACAATGTGGTGGCTATGTTGAAGCAATAAAAATGTGCCTAATTTAGAGTGAGTGATAATGGAATCCCATTACGTTTCTAGAGGAAATGCAAAACAAAAAGGCAAATCCACTAATCGAATTTCCTCCACCACAGAGATCCATGCAATTAGTGGGTTGTGCAGGACACAACATGGGTGGATTCTTCCCCAAATGTAGCTTTCCTTACAGAATTTGGAGGATTTTCCTTTAATACCAGCCTCAAAATAAGACCTATTGTTACATTATTCTTCTGATGCAATTGATCCTGCAGCTAAATATTTGTAGTAACAAAATAAAATATTTACTATGAAAATAAGACAACCAATAGACAGGCAGCAATTTGAGAAAAACAAATGTGTACAGCACTTCAATATAGGTCACATTCAACACCTGTTCCACAGCATGTGGTAAAATGCAGGTACATTTCTGTGGCTTTGTCTTGAACTCCAGTTGAGAACAAACTAAAAATAACACACTTTTCCTTATGAGAATGTAAGCTTTTAAATAAAGAGTGTGTCTGAGAACATATTAATCCATTTGCAAGTGTTTCTTTTTTACTGTTTTAGTGAATTGCTTTTAAAATGTTGATGGGAGTCTTTTAGCAAACACTGCAATGTCAGAACTGAATTGTAATGTACTATGTTATATTTGATATCAGGTTTCTCAAAGAAGGTAAGAAGTGGAGTCACAACTAGACAATCAAAGAAAATATAGTCATCTTTTTAGATCAGGCGCAGAGACAGCAATAGCTGTCGCTCAAGACTCATGTTTTTGGAAACATTTGTAATACAAACACATGAGATATAATTATTGGGGATTTTGGTCTGCTTTTTTATCATTTGGAATGGTGAAGGGTCAATCACATTTCTTTCTGCCCATCGCATAAACAGAATGGGGCATCATGTCAGCCTACTTTAACCATTGGCTGTTTTTTACTGTGAGCGACAGCATTTTGTTTGTGCACATACGTGCATCCACCTAAAAAAGCAGTTCACTTCAGTGCCATGGCAGATAGGCCAATCTCTGGTTTTTGTTTTTGTTATGTTTGCATATGCATGCCATTTTTAAGTCGCAGTATGTTTTCTTTTTTTGTTCCTCTTTTTATTTTTGTGGCATATGCTTGAAATAAAAAAAGAATTAAAAAAACAATTGCACCAGCTTGCGAAGGCATAAACCTGTTGGCTTTGACAAAGTTTGTTAAAAAATGTAGCTTAAGAGCCGATGGTTCAGGGTTTTGAGCTAAGAAGGGCATATGTTATGTAAAATTACTCTGTGTAGGTCAACGACCCCTACAGGATTGCTAATAAATTCCAAGTAGATTTGCAAGTGTTTTTTTCTTTTATTCCTCAGACACTAAGATAAAACCTCACAAGAGAAGGAACCTCCCAGACTCTGGCTAATTTAGAATCTTCATTAAAAGTAAAAAAAGACTCTTAGAACTTTATCTAACAAGAATTCCGTAATAAACACAAAGCAAAAGTGATATGAAGTAAAACACATCTCCTTCTGGTAAAAATATACAAACTGAGTAAAAATAAATATAAAAAATAAGTTATTTGCACACATAAAGGATTAAACTATGTACATGAATGAATATATAATGGAACACAATGGTATGTATCAAACATCATTTATAATACCTTTTGAAGACTAATTGAATGCACACATGAGCCACTCCATTAAAATGTCTCAACAAAATGTTCCATGTCACATTCTCTTTTCATGAATTGCACAAGGAATTAAAAAAACTTAGATGTTTTTCCAAATATTTCCACTGCTTAACTTCACAAAAAATCTTCTAACTGTCTTTACTACTAAACAGTCTGAGACATTTAACATACCACTCCTTCCCAAGTTTCCTTGTTTTAGTCTCACTACATCACCAGCCTTGAACACATCCACATATCCTAACCTTACCACATCATTCAATTTATTATCCACTTCACATTTGTTAGCCACTTAACCCTGGTTTTCTAACATCCACAGTGGTCTTAGAAAAATACAAGGTTTTCTACCTCTCATTTTTTCAAACAGAGATACATTTCCATCTCTTTGAGGTATTACCCTGTATGTTAGCAAAAAATACAGAAGAGGGACCCTGAATAATTAGATGAGTGAGGAAGTAATCAGGGAAATAATAAGTATCAATACACACAAAATTTCCTTCACATAAATACTTCAATTGTAGGCGATACGTCCCAAAAATTAGTTAAACCCACAGACCAAGAAAAGTATAAAAAATACCTTAATTTATTACATTTATTATTTTCATACTGATTATAGATCCATTTTTTTCTTTTTTATGTATATTACAAAAAAAAGCACAAACGTAATAAAAAACACAACCCAGCCCAGCACACATCATAGTTACAAACACATTAAAAGAGAATACATGAAAGGACCAAAATCTGCAAACGGAAAAGAATGACAACAAAGAAGATCTATAGGACAATAATTAACAAAATACAATACAACATACAAATACAACAAAATAATAAACAGGAAAAAAGCGCCGAAGTGTGTTTCGGAGATCCCATGCAATTCAGCAAGCTCCTTCTTCAGGGCGCAGTATATTAATTTATTTGAGAACAGGTCATGAGTTCAATTTATGACCATATTTTTAGAATAATGCCTTCTTTATGACCATATTTTTAGAATAATGCCAGGCTTTGTTCACATTAAAACTGTTGGTCTGTGGGGGGAAAAAGGCATAATATAAATATTTAAACAATAAATTCATAACAGAAATATAGGAGGCAGGAGCTGAAACCATTCCAATAAGATAGGGATGAGAACACAGAATGAAACAAGCATTGGCATAGCCAATAGGTCTCGCTTTTAGGACCTTATAAATGTTCAGTTATCCAGCATAATATCCTTGGTGCAACAACATCAACTGTTGCATGGCTAAATACTTATAAGGTCCCAAAAGCGAGACCTATTGGCTATGCCAATGCTTGTTTTCTTCATTTCTTGCTAAAGCAAACCTTTTCATAAGGACTATTTTTAACAAAGTATATTAAAAATAAAATGTAACATTTTAAACATTCATTTCGGATATCTATTTAAGTAGGTTTGTTTTAATTACGTATAGCATTCCTTCATTAACCCCAAAATGTGGCTCATCAACCAGCATGGGAAAGAATGGTGAATTCTCAGTAAGAATGATTTAGGGGAACAAAACCCTGAGAAGCAGTTTTAACTACTGGTCGATATCGTTAAAAAAAAAAGAGCTTCCCAGGACAACGAGCAGTGAAGAAGTGGGACAGAAGGTCAATCAGGCAAATTGGCATGCTGCAGCGAAGCCTGCGGTTAAAGCACTTACAGAAGCGCTGCCTGGTGGTAAAGGTTTGGACACGAATCAATGGGGAACTAGACTTCTGCCATAAAACCTTTTATGTGGTTCTTGGAGTGACTTTGGAAGCACCTTAACAGAGAAAGAAGTCACAGGTAGGGGTGAGACTGAACAGACAGCCCGCGAGCCACACTTAACAGTAAGGCCATGACAAACCCTTATGGCTTTCTTAAGCACTGTTTGATGCTCATTAACTTTTTTTTTTTTTATTGAGGAAATGGATTGGATTGTGCATGACAGCATGGGCTTATTTGGCATACCATTAGGTTTGTGGTGGAATTCCACAAAAAACAACCCCAACGCACAATACATATTAGTTGACAATAAAAGTCAACTACTCTTGGATTTAGAGCAGTATGATGTGCTTTAGTGTTCCAAATGCTCCTGATGTGGGTTGAGAGGGCCATGGCATGGAATCCCAAAGAGCGCTTAAATTGCAATACTTGCAAATTTCTTTGGCCACATTAATAGCAGATAGTTACAAAGAAGACTCCCGCAATTCAGTCCGATACCGTCGTCCCGGCCCTGCCCCGCCCCACTTATGAAGTCATAGTGGATGAAAGCGGGAAGACCCATATCAACATAATAACGCTGATAGCGCGTTATTTGTCCCGATGGTGCTGCATCGCTGACTTTATTTCACATCTTTTGTGCAATGATTTAATGTGGCCATAACTCCCCGGCCAACTCAACATTTCCTCGATGAAGCCATCGGATTTCTTGGCTTCACATCGTAGTTATCTCCACTTTGGCACAGCTTCCACCCTAAGGTATTTCTTTTATGGCTTCCTTTCCCCTTTTTGGGCACCCTGCACCCCATATTGGCTTGCTTGTTTTTTATCCCTTTTAATTTCCATAAGATGGCGCAACCATTGCTAGGCTTACCTAAAATGGCCGAGACCATAAATAGCTCACCACTGAGCCACCACCACTGACATAGGACTATCTCCTACCACCATAGTCTCTATAGCTGATCTACATAGTTTGTCCCCCTCTGCCCAGAGCTCCCAACTTCCCCTATAGTTAGTGACCGAGGACTATAAGGCTGCTCACTTGGGCAACGGAAACTGACAAGGGACTACATAATTGTGCTATTAGCGTAGTCCCAATGAGGCGGCCATCTTAGACTGCTCCCACTCTCATCCCAGATAAGACTGACCATCGCTTCTTCTCTCCAGACTTTTTTTTTTATCCCTCTGCCTCTAAACCTTTACTCTTTTCCTTGTCCACCCCCCTTTTTGCACTTCTCTTCCCTATCTGCAATCTGCACCTCGGGGCTCACATCTGCTTCCAGTTTGCCATCCCCCACCTCTCCTCTCAGTCCACTTCTACTCTGCCCCCGGCATCAGCCCTCTCCCCTCTCCCCCCCCTATCACTTCCCCCCAACGTGATTCACACTGCTTTGGTGGGTTCACACCATGGAGCTTGCAGGTACACACACCTACAGCATCATTTATCCCCCTAACCTCTCTAAACTATCATCCAAACGTTTCAAGCATCATTTCATAAAACTCCACCCCGAAATTCTCTTTGCCGACCCCTATTTCTCAATTCTTAGTGGGTATTCTACCACTGATTTAATTTTCCACACTAAACGAAGAGCCCAATGGAGAAAGGCATTCCTAGCTTCTCTCTCAATCTCCTATACGAGGAAATCCGCGCATGGGACAGCCTTCAGTATTTCTCCCTCCCAACTTTATCAAGCAACAGCGACCATCACCATTTACAACAACGGCACTATTCTCCTCCAAGCCACAGACCGTAATTTAAATCTCTTTGACAACATCTTCCCCATCATTACAAAACGGGTATCTATATCCCAGCTGCCCTCGCAACACGCTCCCTGCGGCTACACAGAGCGGATTAGCCCCCCCTCCATGACATACACTACCTCCCCACCTCCGCCCTGTCCTCGTCCCTCTCCCACTCAATTTACACCCCTCTACCACACATCACGCTTCACCCCTTCCTCACCATCCTGCTCGCATCACGTCCCCGCCCTGCACACCCCTCAGCCACTACTGGCACCGGTGCCTTATGGAACTCCCCCCCTGTACACCCCTAACATCTACAGTCCTCCCGCCACTGCACCTGACCCATGCTCTTTACGGCCCTGCACAACGGAGGCAGCCCACGTGCCTCTCTTTGTCGGATATCATATTCCTCTGAAGCTCTCCGCTCTTCTCCCCACTGTCTCTTTCTCTCCTGCCACCTCCACTTTGCCAGACAAGGCCTTTCCTGACACATACTCCCCACAGCGCAATCACCCACCCCCACATAGACAGCAGGCTAATAGCGTTTCACTTCACCCCCTCTCTGATACTACGCTTCCCTCTGAGCATTCCACCCTCCATCCTAGCCCCATGCCTTCTCAACAGCCAGCAACCCCCACTCTACACCCTCCCACACAGCCATCCTCAGGCATAACACACTCCCTAACCTCTCTCCCATCTGCACCAGACCCTAAACTACAGGATATTATGATCGTCCTGCACCAAATCCAAGCAGAGCTGCAGGCGTTCAAGATGTTGTTGTCTAAACACTCATTGCGCTTCACTCCCTCAACGACTTATAAATTACACGAGCGCCCGGACCTCATTTCATCCGCCTCTAAAATGCCCCCACCAAGTTGGAAAACAGTTCCGTCTCACAACACACTAACACGCCCAAGGCGCAGCACCAACCCGTTTTCGGAGAGCGATCTTCTCTCCCTTCTTCACTCCTATGAACCCTCCCTCCCCAACTCTCCTACGCCCTCTCAGATGACCATCCCGACTGTCCCCTTCAATCCTTGCAGACTCGCTACACACAACAACAGAGGAGTCATTGATAACAACCTACGAAGAATCCCTATCACTCAGGACCCATCCTCTACCCTCATTTTACCCCATCTGAAATGCACTCTGCTAAACTGTAGATCGGCCTCCAGACACGCATCCGACATAGCTGACCTCATCATCTCTCAGGAGCTGGACATCTTATTTCTAACTGAAACATGGTTAACAGAATCATCCACCCCTCTCCTCGACATCCTTGTACCACCTGACTACCACATCATTAGATTAGACAGAACGGACAAAATAGGGGGTGGCATAGCCTGTATACATCGCAGCAGCATCCCCATAAACAGAGCCTTATCGCCTACTTTCACATCATGCGAATACTTGTGTCTGGACATTAGTTGCAGTGGCAAACCAGTATGCTCATCCCACATCATCTATCATCCCCCAGGAGACAACCTCCTCTTCATCGAACATCTCATGGACTTGATCGCCTCTAACACTGGGCGGCAGAATAACCAAATATTCCTTGGCGACTTCAATCTCCATTGGAACGACAACAATGACTCAGTGGTCAATAGCTTCAAAAACGTCCTGGATGATCTTACCCTCATCCAATCCTGCAACAGCCCGACACACAATAAAGGCTCAACCATTGATCTTATAATCGCCAAATCTGACATCATCCATGTGAATTCGATCCAAGCTTGTGACTGGTCAGACCATCATATTATTGCCTTCTATATCAAAGGAACCACCAAACTCATTTCAGCGCAATCCACAAAACCAAAGATCTGGAAAAGAGACTTGAAAAAACTCAATCCCAACACACTACCCTCTTCCAGCTACAATCTGCTCCAGCCCCCTTCAGTCACCTCTGACGTTCATGTTCTCACCAACCACTATCTCAAAGCTATGACTACGATAATTAATGAGGTAGCCCCGATGCAACTTAAGAGAGCTCCCATTAAAGATTCCAAGCCCTGGTACAACACGCTGCTTAATGAGGACAGACGGGCCCTCAGATCCTTTGAACGCAACTGGAGATCAGTCCCATCACCTATCCACCTTAAACTTCTAAGGAAAAAGAGAAATGCTTACTACAAAAATATTAAGCGCACTAAAACTGACTTCTTCAGCCATCAACTAAACCAAGCAAAAAAACGCCCAAAAAAACTTGTCAAATTAATCAAAAATCAATCCAAGGATGCACCCCAACGGCTGCAAGACCTAGCTCACCCTCAACCTAACTGTGAAGAATTCTCTACCTTCTTTAATCTGAAGACGAACAACATCATGAAGGATCTCCTCAATAACCAACTTCTACACTTTGCTCTTCATACAGAAATCACCACCTCTTTTCCAACCACGTCAGGCCAACCCCCCCCTAAGCCTGGCCCTAAAAACGAGGCAGCATGGTCCTCCTTTGATACGTACACTGAACACGCCCTAGGCAAAATCCTCAACACCCTGAAACCGGCCAATCACCTCATTGACCCCCTCCCTGCCAATGCAGTCAAAGACCTTGCCCCTTGGCTTCTTCCACTATGGACCAAAATCATTAACAGCTCACTTCAACAAGGCTGCATCCCGGACTCCCTCAAAGTAGGTCAAGTTTCACCAATTCTAAAGAAACCCACAGCTGACCCTACGGACCTTAACAACTATCGACCCATATCCAATATTCCCACCCTGGCCAAACTGCTGGAAAAATGTGTTCACCGACAACTAACTAATCACATAGATCACTTTGAACTCCTAAATAAACACCAATCAGGTTTCAGAGCAAGTCATAGCACAGAATCAGCCATGACACACATTATTGAAGATGCGTTACAAATCCTTGACCAGAACGATTCGTGCCTACTCATCCTGCTAGACCTATCCTCAGCCTTTGATACGGTCAAACACCAGAAACTAATTGATCTCCTGGAGCATAGAATGGGTCTGTCAGGCACAATGTTAAACTGGTTTACCTCCTTCCTCCATAACCGTACACAAAAATTCAAGGTCAACAACACTCTATCCAATTCCTCACCTGTAACACTTTGGGTTCCGCAAGGGTCCTCACTTTCGCCGACCCTATTTAACTTGTTCATGGAACCTCTCACTGAAATTCTGCAGGCCTCTAACGTACAATTCCATATGTACGCGGACGACACACCACTATATCTCAAGATCAACTCCCTAGAAGACATTAATATGCTTAACTCCACACTCAGGAACACCCAGTCTTGGCTTTCAGAAAATCATCTCAAACTGAACGCGCTAAAAACAGAATTCCTCCTCATAGCACCACCGGTCAAAGTCCCTTTAATGCACGACTTGATCAAACACCTTACCGCCTTCAACGTTCAACCAACCATCGTGGATTCAGCAAAATCCTTAGGAAATACCCTTGACAGCAATCTTAGGATGCAAAAACACATCATTAACGCTACAAAGGGAGCTAATTTCCAGATAAATACATTGAGGAAGCTGAAACCCTTCCTGCCATTCGAGGACTTCAAACTGGCAGTACAAGCTCTAGTTATCCCTCATGTGGAGTACGGAAGTGTCTCCTTATGTGAACTCCCAAAAGCTGCAACAGCCCCACTAAGAGCGACTATCAACGCGGCAGCTAGACTCATCACTGGCTCGAAAAGAAGTGCTCACATCTCCCCTGACCTAAAATCCCTGAACTGGCTACCATTTGAAGCTAGAATCCATCTAAAAGTTGCGTGCATGACTCATAAAGCCTTACATCACAACACTCCCAGCTACCTCGCGCAGAAACTGACTATCTCCGGTGGTCTAAGGTCCTCTAGGAATGCTGGAAAACTTCTACTGAAACCACAAAGGTTCAACGAGAAGAAAACCTATAAACGATCCTTCTCAGGGATGGTGCCCAAAATATGGAACACTCTTCCCCCTGAAACCAGACTGAATGCCTCTTCCGCGGCATTCAAAAAAGAAGTTAAAGCGTCGCTCATGGCAAAATTTACATGAGCTCTAGCTATCCAGGCCCGAGTTCTTTAGAGCCTGTTTAAAATGCACTACCTTGATTAATCCTCCTATGATTTCCTGCACGAAATGTTTTTTTTTTTATGATTGTGACCTGCACACTATTGTTGGTTTCAACTTACAGTTGGTTGTTATGTAAAGCGCTCTGAGATCCGCAAGGATCTTGTTCGCGCTCTATAAGACTTTCAAAATAAATAAATAAATAGAGTTTAAAGGGTATTATGAAGGGTGGGTAAAAACATAACGGGAGGCAGAGCCACTTATTTTACCGAACAATGCAATGGTGATGGCGTTGGTGGCACATTCCCAAGTTTGGCAAGTTTGCATAGAGCAGAGTGAAAAGGATACAGGCTACCGAATTTTAAGTAGGGGGAGGGGGGGATAGGTGAATGCGCTTCGATGGAATGAAATATGCTGCAATGCATACAACGCAGATTAAAATGTCACCCTGTGTAGTTGCTTTTTTTAAAATTTATAATCGGTCCTACTGGTTCCCAAAACATATGGGGATATATTTTATTCATCATGTATTGCTTCTTTCTTTAACCAGAATTTTATTTATTCATCGTTGTGTAATCAATTATTAAAGGGTTTTGCATTTTAAGTACTTGCATCTGCAGTTAAAGATGTTACATCCTAGGAAGTCTATTGCTGAAGCGAAATTGATCGCGATGACGTGCTAAAACACGCAAGTGATGCGCGCACAAGCGCGCGTGCTTATTGCGCATTCTAGCAAGCTGGCTACAAAGCTGTGGGAAAAATGCTACCGCCGGCCCCAGCTTGCGCACGCCCGCGCACATGCACTGCAAGCTGTAGCCGGCGGTAGCATTTTTTGAAGCCCTCACTTAAGGTCTCGCCAGACCAGCGCCCAAGCGCTGGGTCAGGCGAGACCTAAAAAGTGCTGTAAAAGGGAACAAACCTCTAAACATGAACAAGCAAGAACGACAATGCAAAACTATATGGATATTAAGGACAACCAAGAACACCACCATTAGACAATAGTTCATTTAGTTGCACACTTCTGATGAATAAACCTTTACTATAAAGAAGAGTTAGACTCTGGTGTGGGCCTGCGATTGATACCTTCTATATCTATAGGGCAAATGTTGTGGTTGTCAAAAAATGGAAATTCCACCAACAGAAGTACATGTATATCATTTTGCACATGCCAGACAAAGGACACAGTCCGGCAGTATGGATGTAACAAAACCCACTTGTCCTGCCCAATAAAGTCATGAAAATGCACTTCAGCTGTAATTGATGATAACACACATAGTGATCCCAGCACTCACTAAGTGACATACTCACGACCAAGAGTGTTTTAGATGTCGTCAGAAAGTTGTAAACTCCTAGACTTAACCACTTGGCATTTTTTTAAAGTCAGCTTTCTGAACCTTAGAAGCATTGAAAGTAAAAAAACAAGAAAAACACAAAAAGGGGCCCAGTGGTGCAGTGGGAACATGCATTTTGTTACTCACGGTGGGAAGTTCTAGGTCTGGATATGCACACATGAATGCAATGCTGGGCCAACCACTAGCGAATTGAGAGAAAGGCAGAGTGAGAATGAAGACAACTCCTTTTTTGTAGATCACCCCGTAGTCTTCCATTCCCATGTGCCTGGTCGGCCATGTAAAGTGGGAAGGGGAAAACATGGTAATTTCAGGTCTATGTCTGCCTTAATTGCCCGTGCACAAGCGCTTATTGAGCGCGTTGCTTTACAGGCCGAGAAAGGGACACGTCTTTTTGGCCCAGTTGAGTTTGTTACATCCACCAGGATGGAGACTAGGTCCCACATACAAGGATCATTAAATGTAGGCATATGCAAGTATCAATGCATCCTGCATGTTCCCCATCTGAATACTGTGTCTGCGTGATGTGTGGGACTGGACGGCCATCTTAGATCTGCTCTTTGTGCTTCCGGGATGTGCCCCTGCCTTGTCGTGTAAGCTGTTTGGGTTTGCGTTTTAGTCAGATGATCGATGTAAACTTTCTTTTGACAGGCTGGCTGGAAGGAAAACCAGGCAACGTTCATGAACGAGCTGAAAAACCTTCAGGCTTCAGGACTGACGACGCTCGGGCAGGCACTAAGATCCTCCTTTGATCTCTTAAATGTGAACAGATTAGTGTCTGGAATCGACAATTATGGACAGGTGAACATCTGTTATATACTGACACTTGATAAACGTCCGTTTTGTAAAATATATTTCATTCCGGGGGTGGGTGATGAGCGATTGAGGACAAAATGTAAATTTAAAATGTTTATAACAGTAGGTTGCAGTAAGATACAACAAGCTTTGGCTCTTATTTGCCTGTTACCGACGGAAACTGGAATTCTGAGCAATGCAGTCGCAACTTGGGGTTGGGGACTAACTTGGGCGTTCAGACCTTGCATATGTTATTTGGGGGGGAGGGCGCGAAATTGGCAATTTTGAAATTACCTATGAAACTCATTGAGCAAACACAGATTACACCGTCAATTTACCTGTTTCATAGGGAACAAATCTGCATTCCATGTCAGTTCTGAGTTATCCACTCTGTTGGTAATTTTGGATGCAAGGTTACTGCATAGGATTTAGCCATGCACTTGGAATTAAAGCCTAAGTGTGGTCCACTATAAGACTGTACCAGCTTGTACATCCGCTGCCCCCCTCGTGAATGGGCAGGCTTCATACTGTGCCATTGCCGCACTACTTCCTTGAGCTTCTGTTACAGTTGCGATCAGCCGGCAACACCACCAGGCAAGGTGAGGAGATTTTCGTTGCAGGTGCCTGACCTTACAATGGATAACCCTTGGGTGTGCAATACCTGGATGGACTGTCTGCACAGTCCTAGAGAAACGGACATCCTCGCCACCCTCTAGCAGAGCAGAGACCGTGTGGTGGAGATGCATCGAGAAAGAGAGACCTAATAGGTCATAAGGCTAGAACATCAGCTAAAAGTGCCAAACTGTTGAATATTGGCTGACATAGAACTTTAACAAGAATTGGCCACGAAAGTCATCGCGATCGCTGTGAAAGCGAAAGTGATCGCGATGACGCAGAAAGGCTTTCCTGAGTGATGCTGGCTGGCCTAGCGCATGGCGGCTGCGCGCGTGCACGCTCACGTGCATGCAAGCGCTAGGCCAGTCAGCAGCACTTAAAAAACTCACGTACAAAATGTCTCTCCGAGCAGCGCATGCGCGCTGACTCAGCGAGACCTAAAAAGTAACACCATCACAAAATAAGATGTACAGAGTTAAGTCTACTGTGACCCAACAAAAGCTGAGAGAAAATAGAAATTCACAGAGTGGGAAAAAAGGAGGGGATAAGGAAATGCTAAGATACGTAAGCCATCACCATTAAGAATAATGTGTTTACAGCCTCCAAAGATAGATAATATTAAGAAGGGTCTACATACTTTCCACAGAATCCAATGCAGGGATAAAGCCCCTGAGCAAATGCGGCCAGTAGTTACCTCTTTAGAATAATCACAAGCTGAAAGGACAAAATTGAATAAAGAGCAAAGACTCATAAAAATAATGAAAAGATGATAGCGCAGCATGAACCCCAATATAGTAACCATAAAGCTTAGAAACTAAAAATAGTTGAAAACTGGATGACTACTGAGTCCCAAGGATAGTTAAAAACATGGACATGGCAGCATATGCCTATGAGTAACAGCGTCCTCCACTAAACTACAAGAAGTGTTAAATGGAAATTCCTAAGAGGAAGCGAACATGCAAAGCAGCAAAACCAATGCAATATGAAAACACTAATGCATAAAGATATAAAGGGAATAGATACAATAAAAAGATATGTTACCTATGAACAAAAATAATAACACAACAAAGAATAATACTTCTGGGTTAATAAAACCGCCAGGAAATATAGAAAAAATGATAAACATTTAGGCAGCTATATCGATACACTAAAGGCCCCTAATTAAACTACCTAGTCCCTACGGTGATACTTACATATATAATTGTAGTACACTTGATGACAAATACGACAAGAATGCCAAAATAGGTCGGTATCATTAAAGTGAATTAGGGAAAACCAATATGGTAGATATAAGCGGTGACGCAAGTTGGAAGCCTAAAGGTAAAACAAATAGTAATGAAAAAGATATGAGTGGCTAACTCTTCCACAAAACGTAATGACCAGATCCATGGGAAAGATATAAGAGTAAGAAATTACTTACAAGTTTGAAACGCACGACTGTAAATGTTTAACCAACGATCACACCAGCAATTTTTAAACATAGTAGAGGAGACCACGGATCATAGCTCCTTAACAATCGGTCTGAAATGTTGCAATCTGCAAAGTGTGACACAGAACCGAGAATTAAAGGTAAGTATGGGAACGGGGACCTTCCAGGGAGCACTACGTGAGTAATAATCACAGCGAGTTGGATAAAGTGCTTACCGGTTAGCTGCCAACCAAAGTTCAAAGATTCCGGGCCTCAAGCCCCACAGCGGGAGTTGTAAGGTTATTCTTTTCCCCCTTCTGCAGGTCAGCCAGATCCTTCCAGAATCTAGAAAACTGAGGAGAAAACGTAATACAGAAGATTCAGAATAGAGAAGGTGGCAGCTCCTGAGATCGCAGATAGTCTCTCTTTCTTTTCCCATTCCCGTTTCCCCCCGTGGGTGTCGATACAGAATTATTCTGTTTTGGCAACAGCGCTGGGGATTTGGGACTTGTCATCTGCTTCTGTGGAAGAAATCTTGGCACCAAGGTAAGAATCCTGACAGATTGAAGTGCCATTTATTTCCACCCAAGCAGGATGGCAGAAGTGCTAGATCTTAACGCTTTAGCAATCCTAGTTCAAAACATGCAGGGTCAACTAACGCTTGCAATGGAGGAGAATAAAGAATTAAAAGAGGGTATGAAAAGATCCCAAGTAGAGAACCAACAACTAATACAGAAATGAAACACCCTAACTTCGAGTTCCTCATATCATATATACAGATCATATACCACAAGTGGTATATGATCTGTATACACAGAGAATACACTATCCAACCGTATTGATGGTAAAGGTCCATTCTCCAATAGCATGCAAGGGTTTCTTTCTCTGTTGTCAAATACTTACATTCTGTACCTCTCAATGGTTGAGAGGCATAAACAATAGTCTCCAAGCGCCCTTTGTGCTCTTGTAACAGTATTTTCCCCAAACCTACATTGCATGCATCAGTCATGATTACAGTTCTAAGTGGTCTCAGTATTGGCGCATCAGCCATCTCTTTCTCCAGTATAATAAATTAATTTTCTCACATCTCATTTACACAATCTGTTCACTCATCTGTAACAAATTCCTCATGTTTACTCTTTTATCTTCAAATTTGAAAATATATTCTACATGCTATTAAGCCAGTCACATGAAGGATCACATTGATCTTTATCAACTGGGCTGGGAGCCTTCAGAATTACCTTTGCCAAATTAGCCTCAGGGGCCACTCCTCTTTTGCTGAGGGCATGGCCAAAATATTCTACTTTTTCCACACTAATTTTACATGTATCCTTTTTCATGGTCAGGCATGTTATATCATGTTCTTCCTTTTTCACTCCATAGACCAAAATATGATTCGGAAGATAGGTTACCAGTGAAACCTCCCTGAACAACTGGTAGTAAATACTTCAACACTTTCAAATTTCTTACATATGTTATTGACCCAGATCCTAATCTTTCCATATGCCTATGACTATAGGTTACAATCGTTCAGAAAAAACAAATTTCTCTATCATACCATTCTAACAGCTTGTCTAACTCATCCTTGAGTCACTCTCACATTGACAACAGCACTGATCTCACAGTATGAACCGATGAAATTAGCCCTTTTTTCAACATTATTTGTGTGGAACTCTTTTCAGAAGGCTGAACTACTCACTGAAGACCCCTGTAAACTTTTTCATCCAATGTTCCATTTTCACATTGGCTATGATTTGTCTAACATTATCATCATATCTCAACACTTGCTTCAAATGATTTTTGTGAAATATGATGATAGGGAGCAGATGTGGCCAAATGGTTAGCGGTCAACCTCGACTGGGGAACCAGGTTCGAGTCTCAGCAGGGACGCTCAATATCCTATGATTCGGGGCAAATCACTTAATATACCTGCACCTAACAAAATTAATGTGTCCATCTGTAACACAACTGGTGCCCATGTAAAGATCTCTGATCTCCTTGCTGTGGTTAACCCAAAAGCTATGAGTCCTCTCCAGCCACATGTACTTTGTATTGGGTACTTTGTTTAATACTGTACAATGATTTTAAAAGACTCCCATATGTCAATTGGTTTATTCCCATAACCTTTCAGCTTTATGTCAGGAAGATGTATTTGCTCATTTCCAAATTTTTCGATCCAATGGTTACTTATAAGTATGTTTCTAGCTCCTGAATCTGCAATGAGTGGTTCCTCTACTCTACCTATTTTTATGTTACAGAATGGCCCCTTCTTTGCTACTTGCCCTACTAAAACCTCTGGAATTAACTCCTCCTTTAATCTATTGGCTTGGTTGGCTTCCTCTTTTTTTGTGTTAAAGCTGGCTCTTCTACTTTTTCTATTCAGGACCTTACACATTTTTTAAAAATGTGTTTCCTCCTACTTCATGATCTTGTCCATGCTTCTTGTTTCTTAACCTTTGCCCCTATTGCTATTACCTCTCCAGTGTACCTGCTAAATCTTTTCCATTTTTCATACTCTGAGCTTTCCTACAAGCATTCATTATGCCCTCACTAATTACTTAAAAACTGGCATTCTATTTTGATAGCCATGTTTAATGTTAATTTCTTTGTAGGTAACACTTTTTCTTGAGTTCTTAGGTTACTTGCCTGTACACTATTTGATCTCTTATCATATCATCCTGGAATCTAACATAGTTACAAGTGATAGCTATTGCTCACATATCTGTGACATAGTTGTCAGTGGTCTCCCCTGGTACCTGTCCAAGACCTAAATATTTAGGCCTAGCCAACACCTTTTTCACCTACTTAACATAGATACTATCTAGATTTGTTTAAGCCACTTCACATTCAAAATAAGTAATGTTCGCCTTCTTCTTCATCCTCAGAGACTGGAGTCAGCAAATGTTTGTGTACGCCCCTTCTTTCTTGTTGTGACTTGTCTTGGTTACTGTACATCCTCCCCAAAGTTCCAAGTCCCTGCTGCGCAGCCAGTGAGTGAGGTTATTGGATGGTTGGAATGTTAATAGTGTTTATGCTTGGATAAGTGGAGAGTTGGATTGAGAAGGGCTGAGCAGCAGTATGTTGCTTCTGGTGGGGCTCTACCTGATTTACTTGTAACCTGGTCTGAACCTAATAAACCTACATATTTTATAACCTACAAGACTACATCCTTGTTTGTTACACTTCTGCCTCCAAATAGTGTTTGAAGAGAGCTAATTTGCATTTATCAGTAAAAATGCATCGGCCCACAGCCTCAATATATGCCTCACAACGCTTCCTTCTATTAGTTCCCATACAATGTTGGTTCTCCTGATGCATATTAAAGCATCAAGATGTACGTATTCCCTCTATGACATACGCGCTGATTAGTAACATGTTTTTGAGGTCACTTGATATGTGCTTATATTTTAATGTGGAATTGGAATAAAATGGCCACAACAAGTACACTGGTGTTAACAAATCTCTTTTCCAAAGTTCAAGAAGCGAATACAGTTCAACTACAATTTGAGCATGGGACTATAACAGTCAATAACGTGCTGATAAATCTTAGGTGGTTGTCGGTGCAGTTTAGTGTTCTTTTTCAGCGAGGCAGCATCAGTGATACAGTGTCTCTCTGGCAGCAAAGTCAATGCCTTTGAATAATCCTTCTTTTGAGATGAGAAAGAGAGAGTGTCTGTGTACGTTCATTCCTGATTTCTAATATTGGTGGTCAGTGGCGGCTCGCCGAGGGAGTGCTACAGGGCAGTGAGGCAGGGTGGGGCCAGGGAGGGGTAGGGTGGGGCGTAGTAAACTTCGGTATACAGCCTGAGGAAATTAAAATATCATGAGGCCTATGTGTCCCCGTGTGTTCCCCGTCACTCATGTGCACATGCATGTAACCTATGTATTTCCCCTCCATGGCCTGTCTATCATGATGCTTATGCTATAACGTGGCCTGTCATCATCCAGTCTCCCATTAGAGAAACGACAAATCTGCACTGAGGCCTACACGTTTTGCATCATGTTTTCCCGCATTTTCATGAAAGCCCATTATTGTGGCTCAGCCAGAACCGAAAAGAGGTTTCAGGCCTCAGAACGCTGAAAGCTGCAGCTGCGTATCCTTGGCCTTGCACACTTGGGCCTCAGCCAAAGGGGCCCTGTCCGAGGTGCCGAGACAGTATTGAGCACGGTTATCTGCTTACTCCTACTGAAACCACATTCCTGCCTGGAGAAGGAGGAATAAACATAACCCATCTGCAAAGGAAAAAGCCTAGCCTTTCTGTCTCTTTTTGTGTGATTGCAAAGCTCACGTCAGTAAAAAACCCATAGCCCCCATGTAAGGCCTACGCAGTAAATGAAGAAATAGATGCCACATTGGCTCTTGGTGATGGGCAACCTATGTTACAAATCAGTCCCTGTCCCAGACTTTAGATATCAGATAATACAAGATGTGCTGGTCGTCCTGACACTGAAGGCCTCACTTCCAGACTCCCCGGTTGCACAGCAACCCTTTCACACGTCAGTTACACGTCATGCTCGAGTTGAGCACAAGTAAGGCAAAGTTCCAGTAAAGTTCCAGCTGATCACGCAACCCCCTCCAGGCATCCACCCACCTATGACACTCACCTATTATCATCAAGTGGACGCCCACCTTCACGCCTACCTACACACCCACATGCTCTTATCTCATTCTCTCTTGCTCCGCCTGAAGCACTCCTGCTTACGTATATTATTACAATGTATATATACTGTACTCTGTGAAGAGAATATTCTGAGAATATTTTGAGAATTCTGATCCCTTCCTGATCCCTTGTGGTGATGGAACTATTCTCCCTATAACTCGAGTTATTGGAATAAAGCCCTTTTGAACCTGATACCACAGACTCAGCCTCTTGCTTTATGCATGATCATATTGATAATATAGAAATTCTGAGTTCGTAATACTTTATTTACGACATAAATGGCGCCCGAACAGGGACAAATCTCTTTCCCCATGCGCTGGAGATGAAGGTCCAGTTTTGCCCCCTTCCACAGCCGTGACGGACTTCGAGTGTACACGTCGCGGGTTTTCCCGCCAACTCCCTCAGGCCAACGAAGGAGACGGACTGCGACCAGGCATCCATACGAGGCGGTGAGGATTGCGGATCGTCCCGACCCAGAGCCCACCCTGTGAGAGAGCTGTGTCCGAGGTTTCTAGAGATCCACCTAAGATACGCCATTCCCTGCGCAGCGTCAAGTGTCCGAGGCCTTCAAGTTCAAGTTCAAGTTCTGCTTCCCGGTGAGTTTTTCATGGGGGTTGCAATAAAGACGGGTTCATTTAATGAACACGGTAAAGACGTGTCTCACTTGTGAGACCGGTATGTTCAAGAGCATGCATCAAGAATTAATGTATTCAAGAATTAAAGTCCAAGTTTTCAGGTGCACCGATATAACTGTATGAATGTTATTGTCTTAGTCAGGTTCAGTTAGGTTTGAATGTGTCAGGTTTTTATGTAAGTTTGTTTCATTGTGATTTTTGTTTTTGGGTCATTGTGATTTTTGTTTTCGGTTACATTCCAACATGCCGTTATTTTCAAAACTGCGTAAGATATGTACCAGAAAAGGTGTACTAGAGGAACCAGTTAACATTCCGCCTAGAGGCACACCTGGACATTTCATGTACTGTAAGCATGGTTTAGATGCCGTGTTGTTTTTAGAACTATGGGTGGATTACACGAAGGATTTAGAGACAAAGTATAAATGGCCCATCATGGGAACGTGGGATGCGGAATGCATTATGAAGGTAGAGGAAGAGATATGGAAGAGAAAATCTAGACCTGCTCAGAAGGATGCCATTGAGTTATGGCGCAAGGAATCACATAGAAGAACAGAGAAAGAGTTCCACAAAGCAGAGAGAAGTAGACAGGAGTCCGAAAAAGCCAAAGAAGAGAAATTACAGGAGGAAGGGGAACGGGTAAAAAGAGAACAGACTGAAAGAAAAAGAAATACTGTCGTTGCTGGTATTTACCCCGTCCTTTCAGAGGAACTAGCAAAAGTGGCCCCAGTAGAGAGACCCATTAGAGTGCCACCGCAAGTACCCCGAAAAATAAAACAAACTGCATCCGAAACGTTCATTAACACCTACCTAGAGGAATCCCCACCAGCATACGTGGACGGATTTTTCCCTGCACCCCCAACGCAAGAACAGCTCCAGGAGCTTGAGGACGGCGGGGAGGGAGGATCCGGGGCAACATCAGGAGGGGGGCCGACAGTAAAAGTAGACATCTCCGAATGTATATATGACCCAGATCCAGGAAAGGGCAGAATGCTCGTGTTTTCACTAAGGCTTAGACGAGCAGTCGCAGATTTGGAAAAATTACCAGATATGGATAAACATCTAAAGAAAATGTACACATTCATAAGAACAGGGGAAGGTTCTGAGTGCATAGCAGAAGCTGTACAAAATAGAAAGGTAATTATTAAGAACTATATCCTTCGCTTCCTAATTAATTGTCTGATTAGGGAAAAAGACGAAGGTGACGGGGACGTAGACCGTTGTTATATTGGTTGGAGTGATCGCATAGATGCCGGTCAGCATGATAAATCAGGCCAGACAGACAACATGTTGACCAAAATCCGAAAGGCAATAATAGCGTCACACGAAGGAGGCCCGAACGAAAAGGCTGAGTTATCATCTGATGATGAAGCAGGAGACAAAGACAGAATACATTATGTGGGCCATGCCCGGCGATTCGAAAGGCCCAAGGGCCTCAATCACCGTAAACAGGGAACGGCTATAAAAGAAAGATATTCCCTTGAAAGTTTGTTCCAAATCACCGAAAAAGCGGTGAATAAATGGTCAGGTAACGATCAGCCCCTCACCCCGACCGAAAATGAATTAGCACGGTCAGCCACCCTGTGGGTATCCCAATATGATATATATAATAATGATATCGTAGCACAAACGTTCTTGAGCCTCCCACCAAACGAACAGCGCATAGCTGGTGTTTACATGGCCCAACATTTGATCACGTTATATGAGAGTCAATATTCTGGTCCTGGTCTATTGTATAAGTTGCTGGACAACATAATACTAGGCAGGTGGATGAACATGGGTACTGAACTGATTAATGTCATCCTGGATCAGCGACACAAGTATATAGTATACGTGACTAGGTCCCTGCTTCCCGCTCCACCACAGGTTAAGGGACAGTCATACGACAAGCTGAACCCCCTACGAGAGGTTCATCCTGTAAAGGATGCAAACAATGAACTGCAACGGGTGTATGTCTACACCCCCTTGTCAAAATTAGAGATACTGGAAATGAAAAAAATGTTACCATCCCATGATAAAGACCCGTGGGGTTTTCACCGAGAACTAAAAGACATTCTTCGCTTAGGAGAATATACATATGCTGACATTCTAAAGTTATTAAAAGTACTATTGCCTGCTGGTATTTACGAGAAGCTGAAAGGACAGGACTGGGAGGTGGGAGAGAAAAAGCTCAGCTGGGATCTGTTGGAAAGAGAGGAAGAGGGAAGAGGCCCGGGGGTTGGTCTGGGTCCCCGAGCTAAAGACCTACCTGAACTCCTTGTACAAGTTTTGCCCAGATTATTAATTACCAAGAAAGAAGACTGGGATGCTATTTCAGCCTGTAAACAGAAACCAGACGAGGACACTAGCGATTTTTACTCTAGGTTTGAGAAGTGTTTCACTATCAATAGTGGTCTTAAGCCCGGTAGCGATTCATATCCCCATCTTTTCGTGAGCAAACTAGTAGAAAATTCCCTACCAGAGGTGAATTATAGGGTACTGAAGGTTGAGAGTACTTGGCAAGCAAACAGCCCTTCCCAAATGTTACAGATGTTACAATACCACCAGAACAGAATTAGAGAGGAACACGACCAGGAAAAGGGACGAAAGACACAAAGATGAAGATGCTGGTGGCCCAATCGACACCGGCAAACACAAACACGAACAAGAATAGCACGAAACAAAGTAATGGGACCTGTAATTATTGCAAGAAGCCAGGCCACTTCGTAAATGAATGTGCAGTCCTGAAACACAATATAGCTATAGGTAAAACAAAGCCACGTCCTTATCCTCCCAAAGAAAATAACACACATCAGACATCAGATACGTTTCCACCGCCGCCGCCGCCTGTCCATGCACCTGCACCAGCCCACGCCACAACACAAATGTATGAGCACGCTCAGACTAACTATCCAGAATACCAAGCATATTCATGAAGGAGCCCAGAGAGGGAATTCGACTTGCCCCTTATTCCAGTTCCTGTGGACCAAGCGGGTCCCTATGTGCATGCACGTTTACTAGGACAAAATAAAAAGTTTTTGATTGACACTGGGGCGAGTAGAACTACCATCAGTCATTCCGAGGTTCCAGGGGCACCCCTCTCGGGCTCAAAGAGTATATCCCTGGGCTTTTCAGGAAAGCCTATTATCAATGAGGTTTCAGAACCAGTCTCTTTAGGAGTTGGTCCACTA
Source organism: Triturus cristatus (assembly GCF_964204655.1). Taxonomy (NCBI): domain Eukaryota; kingdom Metazoa; phylum Chordata; class Amphibia; order Caudata; family Salamandridae; genus Triturus; species Triturus cristatus. Next base: position 510,103,363 of record NC_140588.1, read on the forward strand.
ATACATACAACAGACTTACTGCTTACTAAATCGTGTCCAGAAAACTTACTTGGCATAAAAACGTTAAAGGAACTGGGGGCAATTATCTGTTGCTCGCCAGAAGGAGTGCGACTGTATTTACGTGATTTCAAGGGCCATTTTGTAATGAAAGATATTGACATCAGGCTTCAAAATGTACCACAGCACCTATGGGCACAAGGCCCGACTGACGTAGGTTTCATGAACATTACACCATACCAGGTCACCCTCAAGGAAGGAGTGGTGCTGCCACGGATTAGACAATACAAAATCCCACCTGAGGCTGAAGTAGGGTTGCTGAAAATAATCGATGAACTCATCACACAAGGGGTGGTGATAGAGACAGATTCAAACATATGCAATTCACCTGTTCTTCCTATTCTTAAAATAACTGATCCCAATACATCACCTGTCTATAGATTAGTTGTGGACCTGCGAGAATTAAACAAATGCGTGGTGCCACAGTACCCTGTGGTCCCGGACATTTCGTCATTATTGACTGCCATTGATGCGAAGGCTACGTTCTTTACAGTTATCGATCTGAAGAACGCATTTTTCAGTATCCAAATACATCCGGACAGCCAATATCTTTTCGGTTTCAGTTTAAAAGGCCGCAGCTTCAGATTCACAAGAGCACCACAGGGCTTCACGGAAAGTCCTAGCATCTACAGTCAGGCACTCAAAAGACAACTAGACAGTATTCATATGCCTACCACTACAGCACTGATACAGTATGTAGATGACATTCTCATCACTGCACGATCGGAAACTGACGTGCATTCATTGGCCTCACTTCATATTGCCGGCAGTGGATTCCCCAGTATGCTTACATAGCCAAGCCCCTAATACAGTTGACAACACAGGAGGCAGCTTCTACTAAAGTCCCCCCTTGGACACAAGAACACACTGTGGCATTTGAAGAATTAAAAAGAGCTTTATGTCAAGCACCAGTTTTAGCAATCCCTGACTACAACAAATCTTTTATGCTTTTTGTGACAGAACGGGATGGAACAGCACTATCTGTCCTAACACAAGAACATGCAGGAAAACACAAGCCCTGTGCTTATTTTTCTAGTACATTGGACCCAGTAGCACAGGCTTTGCCTGCGTGCCTAAAATCTGTTGCAGCAACAGCCTTAGCCATAAGACAAAGTGACTCGATAGTGCTGGCCCACCCCCTGACAGTACAAGTACCACACGCAGTAGAGGTTCTCTTGAACCGAACACAAACCCAACACCTGACTGTAGCGAGACTGACAGGTTATGAGCTGACGTTATTTCAACCACACATAGAGATCAGACGATGCAACATATTGAATCCTGCTACTCTTTTGCCCTCCAGTACAGAAAACGTTTCCCCACATGACTGTGTTGAAGTGATACATACCGTGACTAAACCAAGACAAGACTTGACAGATGTTGCACTCCCAGACCCTGACCTAACACTCTATGTTGACGGTTCATGTATGAGGACGGGGGCGGGAGAATTAGTGGCAGCATATGCAGTGACCACTGCTACTGAAATCATAGAGACTAAAAGATTAGACATACTGTCAGCACAAGCAGCAGAGCTCATCGCTCTGACACAAACGTGCATAAGAGCTAAGCACCTGAGAGTAAACATTTACACCGACTCACAATACGCATATGGGGTAGTTCATGACTTCGGAGTATTGTGGAGAGAAAGAGGTTTCTTGACCTCTCACGGGGCCAAGATACAGCATGGTCCCCTTATACAAGCCCTTCTGGAAGCGATACATTTACCGACAGCCATAGCTATCATGAAATGCAAAGCACATACTAAAGCCACAGATACCATTTCTCAAGGCAATGATCTGGCAGACCGAACAGCTAAACAGACAGCTCAGACCCCACTAGACATGACAAACTCACAGGTACCATCAATGACCAAAGCCATGACAGTCAGGGATCCTTCCAAGGATGTACAAGACATACAGACACATGCTACTCTAGATGAATTAAAGAAATGGTCGGAATAAGGAGGGGTACTGACTGATCAGGGTTGGATGACTAAGGGCAAAGAAACATGGTTTCTTCCTGATGCGATGGTACAAGTGATCATAAATACCGCACATAGTCCTGCACACCTAGGAGAGAAAGCAATGCTAGACAGCTTACAGAATATATGGTTCAACAAGCACCTGCGTGCAGCAGCGAAACAAAAGGTCAGAACATGTATGATCTGTTGCCAATTCAATCCAGGTAAAGGCATTCCAATGGAACAAGGTGGATTCCATCCACCTGACCATCCTTTTGAAGTCCTCCAGATGGATTATATCCAAATGGACAGATGTAGAGGTTACAAATATGTCCTGGTAGTAGTATGTTCACTATCAAGATGGACAGAGGCCTATCCAGTTCCTGATTATACTGCTGTAACTACCGCCAGACAATTGGTGCGAGAGTTTTTCCCACGTTATGGATTACCGCGTGTCGTATATTCCGACAACGGTCAGCCTTTCTCCTCTGAACTCATGAAACAGGTGTCCCTTCTGTTAGGGTATACCTGGAAGTTCCATTGCGTACGACATCCTGAGGCAGCAGGCCTTGTAGAAAGACACAATCAGACCTTAAAGATAAAACTAGCAAAGATTTGCGCAGACAAAAGTGTAGATTGGATGGTAGCCCTGCCGGTTGCCCTCTTTTACATGCGAATGGTAGCCCATTCTAGAACAGGTTTATCCCCCTATGAAGTGGTCTTTGGTAGACCACCGAATATGTGGGGCACTCCAATGCCTAAAAAGATCACTGATGTTGATAGTAACATGCTGACAGATTACCTGGCTTCCTTGATGTCTGCACTACTCTCTTGTCGTTCGCAGGTTGCTGCCGCCTTCCCTGACAACACCCAGGTCAAGGAACATTCCCTCGCTTCTGGGGATTATGTTTTAATAAGGAACTTTGATAGAACGAGCCCTCTTGAGCCGAGGTGGAAGACGCCCAAGTTGGTATTATTAACCACGAGGACCGCTGTTAAAGTTGAAGGACGGAAAGGATGGGTTCATCTTCATCATTGTAAATGCTACTTCGTGAATAACGATTCTTTTAAAAAGGACACAAACTTTTCAGACTTTGAGCCCCCTTTACTAGAGGAGACTCCCCAGCAGGAGTACAAAGCTAAACTTAGATCTAAAAAGTCAGAACCCGTTTGATCAATTAAGTCCACTAGGTGGTGAAGCGGTTGAACATGTATTCTGGCTTGCATAAGATCTCGAACAATCATAATGAGAAAAAGAGCAAGATGAAAAGCAAATACTGTAAAATATTACGTGGTAGATGTATAGTGACTTTGATTTTTCTATTTTTTCTGTGCATCACGATAATATGTATCAGCTTAATACTACATGCTATTTTTCCTCCTATTGCCTCACTCTTACACTCTTCTACTAATGATACTATAATGCACACATTTAGTGATCTGCCATCCCATGAGCTATCGTATCGACTTGCCTTACGCAACAGTACCTTTATTCAGATGCTGCACCATTCACATCAGACTAGCAATGCTACAGACTGCTGGGTCTGTGGCCGACTTCCCCCGTATCAGAAGGTGAAGGGAGTGTTGCCTCTTTTCCCTTTTCCATTCTCCCATAATGGTTCTTGCGGAGCATGGTTTGCCTTAATGACATCCATCAACGGTGATGCCAAAGAATGTCAAGACAAGGAGTGTAGGGGCGACTGGGTATGGGGTAACTTGAATAAAGTCATGAATAAAGCATGTTTCCCAGATGAAGAAGGTCTTCCCCAAAGGAAAGGTACAGATCTGGAAAATGAAGAGTATCTGCAAGGAAATGCGACCCTCGACTTTATAGTGTTGAATGTCAAGCCCATACACATTTTAGGTCCATCCTCAATTACAGTCCTGCCAGTAAAAGGGAACTTGTGTGTCAGAAAAGAAGGCTCAGTACATTTGGGGCACAGCGAGTGTGATACTATAATAGTGTTTAAAGACAAAGGAAAGTCCTATTTCAGAGCATCACAACACACCTACTTTATTTGTGGCCAGACAGCCTATGTGCAACTGCCCTTAGACTGGGGTGGGACGTGCTGTATATCATTTCTTCTACCACCCGTTTTTTTGGCCCCATCGAACTATCATCAAAATCTCCAACTAGCACTTATCAGACACAGACGAAGGCTCGATGCCTCTGGCATTGACCAGACTGAAACAGCTTGGGAGCAATATACAGATTTCAACAAAGGATTCTTTTGCTTCATAGGTCCCGTCCAGAAAAGTAAACTTATCCGCAGGCTAACAAGGATTCTAGAAACAGTTGCTAATGAGACTGCATCAGCCCTGGGGAACTTGACCCAGGAACAGTCTGCTATGAGAATGGTCGTTCTTCAGAATCGTCTTGTTCTTGACGTCATCCTGGCGGATAGGGGCGGGGCCTGTAGGGTCATCGGTTCCAGCTGTTGCGTTTTCATTCCTAATAACGCACCGTCTGTATACAAAGCAATAACAAGGCTCCACAAGATTGCCCAAAGCATACACCAAGACCCAGGCACGTGGACTTGGTCCAGTTGGCTCTGGGGAATAGTATCGGCATGGGGATGGAAAGTGTTGACCGTCTGTGGATTAATACTACTGATGATATTCAGTTGTTGCCTATGTCTGCAGTGTGGCCCGGCCATTTGCGGCCTGTGTGCTACTGCATGTGTTCCACATCCCCATTTACAAAGCATTGAAAATGGTAAAATAATGCTGCAAGAACAGATTGACTGTCTCATGAGAATAGATGTGACATGAGGGTCCACTAGGGGACAAGGAGGGAATGAGGAAATTAAAATATCATGAGGCCTATGTGTCCCCGTGTGTTCCCCGTCACTCATGTGCACATGCATGTAACCTATGTATTTCCCCTCCATGGCCTGTCTATCATGATGCTTATGCTATAACGTGGCCTGTCATCATCCAGTCTCCCATTAGAGAAACGACAAATCTGCACTGAGGCCTACACGTTTTGCATCATGTTTTCCCGCATTTTCATGAAAGCCCATTATTGTGGCTCAGCCAGAACCGAAAAGAGGTTTCAGGCCTCAGAACGCTGAAAGCTGCAGCTGCGTATCCTTGGCCTTGCACACTTGGGCCTCAGCCAAAGGGGCCCTGTCCGAGGTGCCGAGACAGTATTGAGCACGGTTATCTGCTTACTCCTACTGAAACCACATTCCTGCCTGGAGAAGGAGGAATAAACATAACCCATCTGCAAAGGAAAAAGCCTAGCCTTTCTGTCTCTTTTTGTGTGATTGCAAAGCTCACGTCAGTAAAAAACCCATAGCCCCCATGTAAGGCCTACGCAGTAAATGAAGAAATAGATGCCACATTGGCTCTTGGTGATGGGCAACCTATGTTACAAATCAGTCCCTGTCCCAGACTTTGAATATCAGATAATACAAGATGTGCTGGTCGTCCTGACACTGAAGGCCTCACTTCCAGACTCCCCGGTTGCACAGCAACCCTTTCACACGTCAGTTACACGTCATGCTCGAGTTGAGCACAAGTAAGGCAAAGTTCCAGTAAAGTTCCAGCTGATCACGCAACCCCCTCCAGGAATCCACCCACCTATGACACTCACCTATTATCATCAAGTGGACGCCCACCTTCACGCCTACCTACACACCCACATGCTCTTATCTCATTCTCTCTTGCTCCGCCTGAAGCACTCCTGCTTACGTATATTATTACAATGTATATATACTGTACTCTGTGAAGAGAATATTCTGAGAATATTTTGAGAATTCTGATCCCTTCCTGATCCCTTGTGGTGATGGAACTATTCTCCCTATAACTCGAGTTATTGGAATAAAGCCCTTTTGAACCTGATACCACAGACTCAGCCTCTTGCTTTATGCATGATCATATTGATAATATAGAAATTCTGAGTTCGTAATACTTTATTTACGACAAGCCGAAAGGAGTTAAGTATATAAATAAATAAATAAATAAATAAAACAATTTACATTGCACGCGCTGCAACGCCAACTCAGCGATGCAGCCAGCGCAATGTAAATTGTTTTATTAATTTATTTTTATACTTAACTCCATTTGGCCGTATGCCGGAGTTTACTAACCCACACCCTGCCTCTCCCCTGCCCTGCCTCACCACCCCGCAGCACTCCTTCGGTGAGCCGCTACTGCTGGTGGGGTTTACTATCAGCCGACTTATATTCTACATAACAAGAGCAACCCAAATATCCATTTGAACTTGGTGATCAGCCAGCCTCCCACAATAGAACACCTGCATAGGAGGTAGCTTCTTCTAATAGTGGTGAGGCGTGGGTTGTCAAAAGTCTTATGCTCAAGAGAATGTCTACATAAGGTGCAGCTTTTTCTAACAGTGGTGGGGCACATGCTTGGCAAGGAGTCCTGGCGATGTTATTGTACAATTTTGGAGAAAGGGTAAGATGCTTGATCGGATATCTTGTCATTTTAAATCCCTCTCCTGAAGACAACTCATCACAAGTAATAAATCTCAAGTACAATAGCAAGTATGGTTCTTCTTTTATTCCTCAGACAATGAGATATAACTTTACAGGGGGAGAGAATCTACTGGACTCTATCTAGTTCAGAATCTTCATTAAGAATTGAATAACACATACAACTTTACCTTAAAAGCATTCCAAAATAAACACAAACAAAATATGATATGAAATACAATTGTCTTGCTATGATCTAAGCCTGGATGTCAATAGCTCACCTCAAACACATAACTTGAAAGTCATAAGTTATACTTATAGACAGTGACAGCAAACAATGACAAGTGCCATGGTGGCTCTCAGGGATGAATTCTATGCTCAAAAATCATAAGGGGGAAAGAGAGGGTTGAGCTGTCCAAAGAATGTATCCTCCCATATATTACTGTTAAACTATCAAAAGAACATTCTGAACATAGAACCTGGAACTATAAGTAGGTAATACCCCAGAAAGAAACGACAAGCCCCAACATAATCTAGACACATTTTTAAAAAGGATGCAAATCCTCACCCACCAACCTAAGTGACGTGCTTTATCATTGGGCTGCTCGTCATTCTGACCACATGTTTGGTGGTGTGGATAGGCTACCTAGTCCTACGAGCTCTTGAGTGGAGATCTTTTTATGCTCTAAAGGGTTGCCTGTATCAATAGGTTAAAATTGCCGGTAGATACCCAATGGGATTTTATTAACGGAATCTATTGTATAATTAAAATAACCACAATCAGCTTAGCTGCAGATGAAAAATGCATTGAAATGTTTGACTTAGACGGTACCATTTATTGTCGGAACTCTATCGTGGGCTTCACGGGCCATGAACGTAGTGGGCCAAAATGCAGGCAGTCTGCAAACAATATCACTGGCAGAATCTAAGGCGGTGTACTCTTCATGCCAAAATGTTCTTGGTTGCTGGGCCTCTGTGAACTGTTGTTGTGTGGGTTATGTGAATTCAACATGTTGGCCATGTTGGATTGGATTGACACAATGAAGTGCATACATCAACCAGCATGGCACATTCTGCTGTATCTGTTGGTCGTGGTGTGCGAAAAAATGCCACAATGGGGCTGGAACAACAGATTACAGACCAAATCCTAATCAGCTATTGTCCATGAACCAAGGTGCATGTGTAAGGGCTGTCAAGGCACAGGCTGAATTCTACATTACGACTAGGTCTAGGAGATGTTTTTTACTCAAAATACAGAAGCAAAAGAATGAAACTAATTTTATCACTACAATGTTTTGTGGTGGTTATTGGAGACTGTCTATTCGGGTGTAGGTGGGGAAGGTAGAAAGCTCCTTGAACTCCACAAAAACTGTTAAAATGCTAAAACTTCAGCAAAATCCGCCCAGAGGAATAAATGTGCGATATGCGACAAATGTGTTTCCTGTGCTAGATTTCTTCAGGGGTTGATTTTGCTGGCTTCACATTTTGCCAAAATGTTTTCTCCACCACTAATTGCAACACAGCAGGAAAGGAAAAAAAGTTACTATTTGCCATGCATAATTTAACTGTTGTTTTCAGGCTGTGAAGAACAGTGGCCTGAAGCCTGGAACCTCACAGATGCGGGCGGTGTAAAAAAGTATAGACCAGTTACAGTTATCTTAAAAGCAAGAGTACACACAGTCTTGAAATTGAGCACAAAACAGTTGTGCTTTGGCAACAAAGTGAAATAATGTGCTAAAACATATGCTGGATCAGATGTGGTACCACTAAACTGCAGATTGCTTGTGTCTATATCAGATCGTTCTTCACCTGCTACTGGCAGACTTTGTGTTGGAGTTATTTTTTTGTTTATTAATGGATTCTTTGTTTTGATTGTTATTTAAGCTGATGTTTTCACCTGTTAATTAAATGAATTAGTTTGGTCCTTACTGAAGAAATGGCAACAGCAAATATGTCACCGCTTCCACTATTCCTTTCAGAGGCGCAATTGCCAACTCTTCCACAGAAACAGTAGAAAAAGATATTCTATTCTTCGGGGGAGAAGTCCTCCGTCTTGTAGAAACAGAGCATTATTTTACCCAATTTCGCATGAGGGTGGAACGTCTGCAAAAGTATACCTGCTCACATGTTTTTGTGCACTCTGTTTTGCCTTTTTCTGCTCTTTTCTTCCTACCTTTTGACTGAGACCTCGCATCCCAGCGCCCAGATATCCCTGGGGGTGACAATGCTGTGCTCTACAATGCTGATTGATTGATTGTTTGAATCTCAGATGGAAGCGAGGATGAGGAGGCAAGAGATGTATGTGTACAAGATGACAGTAAGAATTTTGTAAATGCCCTTTAAACTAAGGATAAATGTGATGTTAGATCACATTAAATAGTACACCTGAGTGAGTATAAGTAAAATACGAGAGAGTGAGTGACTACATTCTGGGGCTGTGGAATCTGTCTAAAACGTGAGTTTAGAGAACTGGCGGGAATGTTAATCCAAGAGTGAAATGAATGAATAAACCAAACGTCCAGAGGTAGTTGCTGGTGAAAACTCCTACTTTGACTGAAGCTATGGCTATAGCTGAGAACATGGAGGACCCAGCTGTGTCTGTCCGAACAATATGAAAGGGGAAAGCGGTATGAGTGAGATAGGTGTGCTAAGAAATTCAAGGGAAAATGAGAGTGCTAATAACAGTGGAATGAGTTTGGGGTGATGGAAAACACTGAAAATAAAGTTAACATAAGATGGTTCGTGCATGGAATCATGGCACAAGTTTCCAATATTGAATTAGGCTCAGAACTCGGTGTTTAGGTATTGTGAGGAAAAATAACTATTCTTGGGTGCGCCTGATGAGGAAAGCATAAACAGCCAGAGAATAAGTGTCAGGAGGGAAACAAATTGTGTTGCAGGTTAAAAATGCAGCAGATGAGTCTAGTGAAGATGTAAGAATGTCAGAAAGAGATTTGATGCTTATTGGGAAACAATCAAAAGTGTTGAACGAAATAAGATCTGCTTATTCGTTGGCTGGAGATACAACAATTCAAGAGTATTTTTGAGAAAGTATGAAAGTGATGAAGGAATCAGACATTAATCCAGGTGAGAATGAATGGGCAGTGTAAAATTGATTTGGTTGGGATGATATGTATTGGAGATTGAGTTCAAAGGTAGGAAGAGAGTGTATAAGAATTTACATTGCAAAGAGGACACAATATAGTCTGATTAAAATAGGCAGAGGGATTTCGAAATAGTATTGAATCCTAATGATAAGACAACAAGTGATGGTTGTGCTGAGGTTAAAATGCAGATATGAGAAACCTTACTAGCTGTATTTTTTCATACATTTACGATTTTGATGATAAACAATGATTTCACTGTAAAATATTTGTCATCAGCCTATTATAAGGTGAAGTTAGAGGAAAAACCGTGTTCCCTTACTTCCTTTATTACTCAACTGAGGGCATATAGATATGTGAGGATTCCTTTTGGGTTAGAATCTGCAGCTGTGTTTGAGGGAGAAAAGAAGAACAACATTTTGGTAGACATTGGAAGTGTAATGCTCTTCTTGGGTGATATTTAGATTTTTGGGGACACAGTGGAAAAACACAATGAGGTGTTAAGTGAGGGGTTGCAGAGGTTGGGAAGTAAGTTGATGTGGATTATTGTCAGCTGAAGATAAACTCAATGGAGTACTTGGGAAACCCCATTAGTAGAGGAGGTAAAAAGCCAGGGCTGAATTCAATAGTAAAAGCCTCAGTTCCGAAGAAGATTTTTAGAACCTGAAGAATATTATTGTCATTTTGTGAAAGATTTCCTAGGAATTGCTAGTGCCCTGAGAAAGAGATAATGAAAATGGCAGGTACATTTGATTAGAAGGAGGATTGTGACAGATTATTTCAAGTAGAGAGGGAGATGTTGAGTCTATTTCATTAACAAGGAGGACAGTGTTATCCATTGATGTCAGCTTGAAGGTGATAAAAGTGGTGTTGATTCAGAGGAAGAGATGGTTATAGTGTGTGCTTCCAGACCACTTAGGTGGGACGGAACAAAATGCTCTGTTATAAAAAGGGAGCTAAGTTGCTTTTTGAGCTGTACACAAATACAGACATTACTTGTAGAACTACCCTTTGGGGTCAAATCGAGTAATAAACACAGTTTACAGGTTAAAGCTTGTAGGGGCTCAGAGACAACTGTATAAATGATTGCTAGGTGAGAGGAGTATTGCTAGAATACAACTTTAGGTGACATAAGTTTCAAGATTGAGTAACAAAGTGGAAAATTGCTTGCCTTGGATAATAATATCTGGCGATTACAAGAAATACTTAGTGGAGATCGAAATAAAATGGGAAAATGTAATCGGGAGTGCAAGTAAAGACAGTACTTAAGGAAGTATGGAATAAGCTCTGGCTGAGGGTGAGGTATTGAAAAAAGTGAGAGTGGGTAGCAAAGGGATAATTCCAAATAGACAGCCTAACTGAGGTTGGGAAAGAAGTTTTGAAATGTCAGGTTAGAGTTGAGTTTGCTAGGAGGTGAAATGCACAGAGGTGAAAAGTTGATACCACCTTTGAAAATTAGCAAACAACTTGTGACCTTGGCACAAGAAGGTCACAGAAGCAGGAATCTTATCTTATCTTGACTTATAAAGTACATAGCTACTCTAAGGCTTCCCAGCTCTGAGAGAGTCAGAATGTACACCTGTGGGACAAAAAATTAGACCTGAAAATTACTGGGGGTATAGCCAAGTCTTAAGACGCTTTCTGAATCCGACCTCATCCAACTCAGTTCTCCCATTGATTGGCTTCGAGTTACAAAGTTTGGGAGAAAGGTATGGAAAGACCATTGACCCCATTTGACCTTTTGAATATGTGGAACTAACAAGAGACCAGTGTTAGAAGATCTTAACGTCCTGCTCAGAACATAGCAGGTCAATAAGGTTCTGACCGTACGAGGGCCCTTCCAATTTATTGCCCTGTGTGTAAGACACAGTGCTTTGAATTTAATTCTCTGCGCCACAGGAAGTTAGTGTAAGGAAGTTAAGGCTTTCTTAGTAGAAGAACTTTTAGGTATTTTGTAGATGGTTCAGGTCGCGTGTTTTGCAGCACCTGGAGACTTTTTGTAACTGATTCGGGGGAACCCAGATATAGGGAGTTACCGTAATTCAGTCCTGAAGACATTAAGGCTTGGACTACCACTCTTCTGCATGACATTGGCAGTAGAGCCAAAAGTCTCCTCAGCATCTTCAAAATGGCAAAACAGGAACTGATCAGTTTTGTGGCTTGGGCTTCCATCAAAAGAGAACTGTTCAGCCACATCCCCAAGCATTTTAAAGGGGAGAACGGGACAGGCACAGCCCCTAAACTATCTAGCCAACCCAACAATGACATTGGGGGAGGATTGTTCCACAGTACCATCAGTAGAGTTTTGTCCCCAATTAATTTCAAAGAGCATCTTGGCATCCAGTAAGCCACTTTCTCAAGGCAAGGGCCTAACTGGGACTGAGGGCCCTAACTTCAGGAGAGGGAGAAGACAAGCTGTGTGGCATCAGTAGAAGACACAATCGAGACTTCTAATACTGTGACAATTAAGGCCAGAGGTCTAACATAGATACTAAAAAGAGTGGGGCTGAGTGCAGAGCCTTGCAGAACCCCACATTTCAAGGGGTCCATATCAGAGCAGCAGGGAGGTTCTAAAATCTGGACTGCACTTTCTTTAAAAAAATGCACTACCCATTCTATAGTGGTACTTCTTACGCCAATATCCGTCAACCTGAGTGCCAAGGTCTTATGATCAATTATATCAAATGCTGCACTCAGGTCAAGGAGGTTAATGGCTGCTGCTCCTCCCTTATCTAAAATTAATTTTACCTCCTCAGCTACCACAAGTAGCGCTGACTCCGTACTATGCTTTGGACGGAATCCATTCTGGGAGTCGTCCAAAAGCAAATTGTCTTACAAATGCTTAGACAGATGCTGAGTGAAATACCAGAAGCAATGATATAGGCCTGAAGCTCCCTGGACATGAAGGGTCAAGGAATGAGAAAAAAAGGCAAAGGAAAGTGAGGTTTATTGGTGGCCAAGAATAGAAATTATGGTAGAGAAGATAGTGAACAGGTGTTTTCAATGTTCTACAAGTGATACATCCAAGACACATGAGAGTCCCCCTCATTTCCTGTTGTGGTTCCCTCCACTGTGTGGAGTAAATTAGGTCTGGATGTAAAAAATATCTTTGGTTTGTTACAGTAGAGTGAGAGCTATATGCTTGTATTAATAAATTAGCATTCCACTTGAATATTGGCAAGGTCACAACCCCTAACGTAATCAACTTTTTAAGGAAGAAATTTGCCAAGGAATGTTTGCCACAGATTTCAGTAACCAATATTTGAATACAGTTCTGATTTCAGGAAAATGGGATTATATGCACCTCCAGAAACCAGTTTGGTTGAACAGAAGAACTGTATGATTAAAGTATGTTTACAAATGGCTTTGGTGAAAAGTATGGCAGTGAGAGCGGTGGTAATGCAAATGCTATGAGCTCATACTATAGCCCTGAATACAGTGACAGAGAAATCAACTTTGAGTTCATGAGGTGGACATTCCCTGGAACCAAATTGTCTCCATGGTTTTTAAGGTGAAAAGGTGTGGCCCTATCACAAAAGCAGTCAAGTGAGAAAAACAGAATTGATCAATAATAGCTGTACTACAAACAAGGGTATTAGGGTAAAACAGTAGAAACCAGTTCAGTCCTGCCAGACAGGAACCTGGATCAGGTGTTACACTATGGGTAGGAGAAGATTTCCTTGGAAGTGCAGGGTGCTGGACGGGGAAAGTGGGAGGGGTGTAGTTGGAAGGCAGAAGATAGGTCTGCACAATTGAGAGAGGGACAGAAAGTGTTGGATTGTGGATTGTGGATGCCAGAAAACATGTACCCAGGAAAGGAAGTGCATCACTTTACTTCAAACTTGGGACCTCAAAGGAGGTGGATAGCTAATCTTTACTGCTACTTAGTAGGGATTTTTTGTGGGGGGACAGCTCACGTGTATGGTGGGCAGCGTGCATTACATGATCTGCCCTGAGCAGAAACGACAATTAAGAAAATATGCCAGTGGCCTTTCATTACAGTGCAAAGTCACTCAAAGTCAATACTTTGCAATATAAGACCTTTATAGGGTTACACCTACACCTAATTGAACAATGAAATGATCGAAGATTATGAAGGGAAAATACTAATGTGGGATTATTCAAAATGTGAATGACACAGTCAATAATCTGCAGTTTAAACAGGGCTGACCTAAAGCAATCAGTGGTTCTATTATGCTAATCCAAAACCCCTTTCTCTGTATTGTGTTCCTTCTTATAAGAACTGGAGCAGAGCACTAAAGCTCTCTTTAGCAAGAATCTTGTGTGGTTGAAGAAAGCATAACATTGGTCTTTTGTGTGCTTCCAGTAATGTCTTCCGCAGCTAACATCAGACTATTCAGGGCAGTATTGTGCACATTTGCTCCAGACACAAGACAAATGTCCTGTGTGGTGTCTGCTCCTTTCACGTTGCACAGGTTTGCAATAATTTCTGTAATACCTAAGGCAGATGCATTTATGAGGCATTAATTCATTTTCATATGGCACAATCCCATGAGGATTTGCCTTTTGCCATGCAAACTGGTGTGAACAGAAGTTTTCGGAGCACCCAGGATTGTCTAAAATTGGCAAACCTGTTGATGGAACATGGGGAAGAACATTCTAAATAATGCTGAACATGAACGTTCAATCAAAGCCCATGATGGCTATTAGTCTGTATGCATACAAAATGTTCCCAGTCATTGTTGGGTAAGCGGGCTTTTACCTCCATAAGAGAGTAGTCAAAGAAAGAACCAACCAGTTGTTTGCTCTAAGCATGGTCCAGCATACACAGGTGAAGTGGAAAGCCAGTTGGAGTTGAAGCTGGCAGGTGCAACATCGTCCCAAATATTAAAATATAGTAATTGTCTTGCCAACACATTTTAGATTCTGGCAGCTTTCAGAACAGTAGGAGAGGGATACTCAGATAAAGTTCAAATCCTTAGTCAAGATGAGCCATGACAATGGATATGGTATCCCTGGAGCTTCTGAGGGAAACATGTAAGAATGAGGATTTGTGTTAGAACTGGCCCACTATAGAAAGCACTTCTAGGGACTTCATTTACCTCAGAGAAAATGGATAGGTTGCAGTCCACAGTCACTCACAAGTTTCTCACTTCCACCAATGTCACTAGTGATGCAATCTGGTTTCCCTGGGCCAGACTGTCAAGGGCCCATAGTTCTTTCATTCTTTGAAGATTAGAAACACTGTTTTGGACAAGGTATGTCCACAGAAATTCCTCAGCATCTGTTGTTTAATAATTTGGAGTATGGAGACTGATCTCCGAGGGAATTTGGTTTTAAAGGTGTGCACCTTGTACACAGAAAGCCTAGGCCCCCCAATTGGTGACAAGGGATATCAAATGTGGCTTTAGTTGATGATCAAAAATTACGAGTGGCCCCGTACTTCATAAATGTTTTGTTAAAGAAAGTGGATCCGTAATCATGATTTATTTTCTACATCATTCAGGCTGACTTGAAACGAATGTGCTTATCACCAGGTGTTATTGACAAAGGTGTTCAGATATCGAATCAACACTTTTAAGGTTGCAGGTGGCCCTGACTAATGTATTTTGGACCTTTTAAAGGCGAGAAAATTTGTTTTTCAGGAGGCCTAGCTATTCAAAATTGTCATAGTCAATGTGTGATTGAGCAAAGGAGTTAGGTACTACACTTCTATGGCTAACATCTGCCACATTGCTGCAAGCGCGCTGGACTAGCGCTGTGCGTTTTTAACTCCCCAGCGTTTTTTTATTTGTGTTACTGCTTTTGTTCTACTTACCCTTGTTTTTAGATTTGGCTGTCTCCAGCCTGCGCCCCCTCCCCTCACTGCATTTAAAAAGGGCACCTCTGTGCCTAAAAGCACCACCACTTTGGTGGGTCCGGGTCCTGGGCATCCACTGCGGGCGCCATCTTGGTTTGGGGATCGGGATTCGGCGGCGGCCGCCATCTTTAAGCGGACTCGCGCGCCAAGGGCTCACTGGAGAGTCTACTTAAGGCGGTCTTTGTTTTGGAGGTGGTCCTATACATCTGCCACATTGCTGCGAGCGCGCTGGACTAGCGCTGTGCGTTTTTAACTCCCCAGCGTTTTTTATTTGTGTTACTGCTTTTGTTCTACTTACCCTTGTTTTTAGATTTGGCTGTCTCCAGCCTGCGCCCCCTCCCCTCACTGCATTTAAAAAGGGCACCTCTGTGCCTAAAAGCACCACCACTTTGGTGGGTCCGGGTCCTGGGCATCCACTGCGGGCGCCATCTTGGTTTGGGGATCGGGATTCGGCGGCGGCCGCCATCTTTAAGCGGACTCGCGCGCCAAGGGCTCACTGGAGAGTCTACTTGAAGTCGCTCCTTCACGCGCAGCGTGACGCGCAGGTAGACGCCTTCGCTTAGCCTGAGTCGTGCCGGAGTCCTGCCCGTCTGCGCCCGTCAGCGTCCCGGAGGCGCTGGGGCGACGGTGGACTGCGGCTCGGCCCGTCGAGGGGGAAGATGATCACCTATACTTCATCGGTGCTGCGCGCCATGCAGACCCATTCTTGCTCCTGTCGCTCGGTCTTTCCGGGGCGCTTTAAGGGTAAGCGCCGCTGTCCAGCCTGTGGCTGGACGCCCACGTGGACATTGGTCAATGTCTGCAGGCCCGTAGAGGCTCGTGTTAGGCACCTATGTCTGCTCCTGAATACGAGGTCGCTGGGATGTCATGCCTTGCACCTATATGATCTCCTCGTGAGGGAAAACCCCCTGTGTCTTCTCCTAACCGAAACTTGGCTGGGAGAAGCGTCGAATCCGGATATCTTTTCCGCTATCCCCCCAGCCTATAACATCTTTCGGCAGGATAGAGAGAAAGGCAGGGGCGGTGGTGTAGCTGTGGTGGTGAGGAAGAACGTTTCCTGCTCTGCTCTCCCTCTCAATCCTATTGGGGGGTCGGAGTCCATTGCTTTTACACTCAGACTGTCCTCGGTCCAAGCATTTAAGGGGCTGTTGGTCTATAGGTCACCAGGCCCGATGGGCTCCTTCTTGGAGGATTTGCAGATAGCGATTTCCGAACTGGCGCTTACTACACAGCACTGTGTAGTGGCGGGCGATTTCAACTTCCATCTAGATGTCATAAGCGACCCGGACACTATCAAACTGTTGGACATCACATCTCCTCTGGGCCTATTACCATGCGTGTCAGGTCCTACGCATGAGAGAGGGCATACCCTCGATCAAGTGTTTTCATCAGTTCCGCTCGCCGATGTAGAGACTCTGCCTGTGCTCTGGACGGATCATAGGCTGATCAGGTTCTCTGTGTGTGAGAATGGGCGGCCGGATAACATCGCCCCCATGCTACCTAGATCGGCCTCGAGAGCGCTCCATAGAGTGACACCTGATATGTTAGAGCAGGCGCTCGCGGAACATCCCTGTTATCTCTCGGGTGATCTGGAAAGAGACACGGAGGCTCTGCAGTCGTGGCTGACTGAAAGGCTGGACGATCTTGCCCCACTGGCAGCCCCCCGGTCCACGGCTGTACGGCAATCTGCGCCGTGGTTCACTGAGGCGCTGCGGGTGGCCCGCAGCCAATGCAAGGTTGCTGAGCGGGCCTGGCGCCTTCAGTACAACGAGGTGGACAAACTCGCCTACAGGGCGGCTATTAAGGCCTATCATCGGGACATCTTAGATGCCAAAAAAGAATACCTTGCTAAGAGGATTGAGGTGGCGGCGAACTCCTGCAAGGAGATCTTCACGGTGGTGAAGGAGTTCACGACCCCCAGTTCCTACCCAGCCCCACCAGTGCCATCGGAGGCGTGGGCGTGTAATCTCGCCAGCTTTTTCACTAATAAGATCAAGGCAATTCAGGCCTCCTTCTCGGAGAGCGCTGAGGATGGTGGATGTGGCCCCGGAGCGGAACGTGAGCTACCGCCCATGCCTACCGCAGTGTTGACAGATTTTCCAGCAGTCACTTGCGAGGCGTCGCGGGCGCTGCTTACCAGCCTTAAATCTGGCTCGCCACTTGACCCATGCCCTGCCAAATTTTTGGCCGGGATGGCGGCGGTGGTGAATCCCCTGGTTAACCCCATCCTCAATGCCTCCTTGAGGGAGGGAAGGGTGCCTACCACCTGGAAGAGGGCGATGGTGATCCCCCTTTTGAAAAAGCCGGGCCTTGATGCCGAGGTTTTGGCCAATTATAGGCCAATTTCACTTCTCCCGGCTCTGGCCAAGATTACCGAGAAACATGTTCATGGCGTCTTGTCGAGCTTTCTTGAGACCAACCATCTGCTCCATCCTTCCCAATCCGGCTTCCGTCCCAACTTCAGCACGGAAACGGCATTGTTGGAGGTCTCCGAGATCATCAGGGAGACCTTGGATGTTGGTGGCAAGGCCATGTTAGTCATGTTGGACCTGTCGGCGGCCTTTGATACCGTCCCCCATGCGGCGCTCCTCGCCAGGCTCCACGACATCGGCATTAGGGGGACGGTGCTCAAATGGTTTACGTCTTTCCTGGAAGGCCGCCGCCAGACGATCTGGGTCTCCCAGAGCTCCGCCGAGATGCCGCCTCTGGGGGTTGGTGTTCCACAGGGCTCTGTGTTGAGCCCATCACTGTTTAACATCTTTATGTCCCCCCTGGCGGCGGCGGTGGAGGCTTACGGGGCTCAGATCGTGTCCTACGCCGACGACACGCAACTCCTCTTCACTTGTGGTAAAGATCAACCATTTGATGGAGAGAGTATCCGGGGTTGTTTGGGCAGGGTATTCGACTGGTTCCAGCATAACAACCTGAAGGCCAACTCCAGTAAGTCGGAGGTCCTATTCTTCGGCTGTGTCACCGACCCTGAGTGGCGGCAATGGTGGCCATCTGAAATGAGCCCTCCTGTACAATCATCTGCGGTTGCTAAAAATCTTGGCGTCAAACTTGATAATAAGTTATCACTGAGAGCGCACATCCTGGGTCTGGCCGGAACCTGCTTTGGTATTCTGAAGATGCTCCGCAATTTTCTTCCACTGCTTTCTGCGGAGCATAGGCGGATTACAGTGCAGGCGCTTATCGGGTCCCGGCTCGACTATGCCAATGCCCTCTTTCTTGGCCTCCCGGACTACCTGGTCCAACGCCTTCAGGTGGCACAAAACTCTGCTGCCCGTGCCATCTTTGGCCTGCATAGGCGGTCACGAGCCTCTGGGTTGCTGCAGAAGCTTCATTGGCTGCCTATCCGTAAGCGGATTATGTTCAAATCCCTTACGTTGATGCATAAAGCCTTGTTTGGCTCAGGGGCTGGGTATCTATGGCGTAGATTGGCCTTCTATCGTCCTGCCCGCTCACTGCGGTCCGAATCTCTTTTTACTGCCGTGGTGCCACGTGTGCGGAAGGCGCGGACTGGGGGCCGTTCCTTCAGCTTTAAGGCACCCCAGTTGTGGAACTCTCTGCCATTGGCGCTACGCAGTACCTCTAATCTGCTTCAATTCAGGAAGAGCCTGAAGACTTGGCTTTTTAATGTTTAACTGTTTTCTTTGCGGGGTTCTTTCTTTCTTTTCTGTATTAGTTTTTTCTTGTTATGTTATTACACACGGAGCCGCCTGTGGAAAGCGCCAGGACACTCTTTTAGAGTAGCTGTGCGCTATATAAGTTTATTTTAACATAACATAACATAACAGATAGGAAACAAAAGATCCTTGTAAGAGCTTGGATGTGGAAAAATCAGAATTTAGATACAGGTCCAAATTCTTTTTTCAAGCTATAGCCAGTATCTAGGTTTAGGCCAAGAAGGACAGCTGTTCAATGAGGGAGGCTATGAGGATGTCTCCCATAAATTAGGCTTGTTAAAGAGTGGCAATCTTTCAGTCTTCCTTGAGTTTAGTTTGAGTAAAATTATTGGCAATCCAATAAGAAATTATTTGGATGGTGACTGGGAGGCCTGTGTTAGGACTACGGGGATCGTCATTGAGATTGACAATGAGCTTGTTATGCCTAGGCTTTCTGGTTGTCCATCTTTAGGATTACTCCAGTTTCAGCAGCATAATTTCAGTATGTTGTTTGGAGGGCTGGCTGAGGATTGCTAGGGGGTTAAGGTAGACACTGAAGGGAAAGTTTATATAATCAAGCCTTGGGGTACACCATAGTGAGAGCTGAAAGGAGGTGATATATTATGGGGCAGAACAATGGTATTGGATCTGTAGGACATGTATAAGGTGGTCCAGTAAAGGATTGAATCTCTGATGCAAAGTTCTTCTGGCCTCAGTTGAAAGTTGAGGTGGTGCACTGTGTCAAATGCAGCTGACAGGTATAAACATCAAAGTACAGAAATTCCTTTTATATCCACAGTGGTTTTCAGGTCATACTAAATGGATTTAAGGGCAGTTACAGTGCTCCAGAGTGAGAGAAGTTCAGTTTTATGGTTTGCAAGTCTGTTTTTTTCTTCTAAGAATTTGTAGATTTGAAAGGATGTAACACTTTCAACCAGTGTTCCAGACAATTGTGTCACTTGAGCTTGGACTATGGCTGGCCTAATAGGCTAGATCTAGAATCTTCATGGTCAAGAGTGGTCTTATAAAAGTGATCATGAGGTCTGAGGGGTATGGATCTGATAGGCAGCTAATGGCCCATGCAGGAGTGGTGGCAAGCATTGAGAGTAAACTTTCTTGATAGCTTGTCCAAAGTAGGGGACTGAAGTGAGTCGGCAAGGATGCTAACCTTGACCTGACTCTAAAATTGGAAGACCAAATGTTGATTAACGGTGGAACGTGCTTAATGTCTTGAAGTCATTTTTACTTGGTTTAGGTGGCTGAGCAGCTGCCTAACTGCTTCTGGGAATGTTGTTCTAGCAACTTCTCTTTAAAAAGAAGATGTCCTTCAATATAAAGGCATATCAAGGCATAAAGCTTTAGAGTGGGGAATTCTATGAAGATTCTTTAAAGATTTTTCTTTGAGAATTGGTGACTGGAGAGTTAACTAGAATAACCATGTTATTCCTCATTCTTGATGCGTGATTTGTTAACCCCGTTGATTCAAAGGAGATGGATTTTTGGAATGTTGACTGCTGGACTTCTTCCACTGGTGCTCATGTCTTGATTTCTGTTTTCATCTTCTTTAACTTTTCAATGAGCCAATAGCTTGTAAGTCAATGGTTAGAACATGTGTGTATCTTAAGAGGAATGAGACTGCCAAAGCCTTCAGAGAATCCGTTTTTTAGCTGATTCACTTATTTTATTTTGTTCGGAAATTTGATTGCAGAGAAATGAGAGTTGAGCGCTGAGAGGTTTAGTTTATTTCACTGTCTGGAGGGGGCCATATTCTAATACTGTGATGAGTCCAGACATTGAGGAAATTGATTCCAGTCTGTAGCCAGGTATATAAGTACGTCTAGCAACAAGTGTAAATGAGAGCCTCGAAGTCTGACATGATTGGGCTGGTTGAGCCATGTGTTCAGGTCACAGAGTACGGATTGATTGATTCATTTGTTTGATTTGAAATTTTATAGAGTGCGCAAATACCTTGAAAGTTTCCTGTTGCTAAACAATGGATGGAGAAGTTGGTGGTGTGGAAGTGATGTCTGCGGTGGCATTATAAAGTGGATTAAATACTCTGTGGGTTAGCGGTGGTCTGTAAATTAGCTGACATTATCAAGAGAAAGGAGGTGAGTGTCAAAATTGGTCTTTGCCACACAACTGCAAGGGCCAAAATGCACTCTTAAATAAGAGAAAGCTGGGATCCACAGAAACCAGTGCTCCATATGTTATTTCTGCTGTCTCATTAAGTTTCCTCATCAGGTAGGCTTTGACAAGCAGTCAATCTCTAGCTTAAGGAAGGTGGCACGAGGCAGCACCAGGACAGAAGCACACAATCTTGACTGTTGCAATGAAAATTGGAATAATCAAACACATTTGTGTGTTAACAAATTAATAGTGTAACATATATAAATATATTTACATTAGAAACAGTAGGTTCCAAAAGGAAATGCGACGAGAAACAATACACAGCATACTATTTATGGAATATTGTGATTAAGCAATAGAACAATGAAAATTAGGGCCCTGGTGTTCAAAACATAAATTAGGATTTCAGAGTTCTAATGTTTGTGGAGTTCTACTGTTCCCAAAATCTCTAATGTGTATAAGGATTAGAACAAACAACTGGCTAATTCAGGTGTTTCCAAACATTTTAAGTGGCCTTATGAATGTAGTAAGTGAACCCAACACTTATTGAGTCTTGTAGGAAGGAGGGAGTGCTCTCTCAACCCCGCTCCTGAGAAAAAATGTGAAAGAAAATTGTCTCAATCAAATACTTTTCAGCTATAGAAATCTATTAATAAGCCACATGTTTTAGAGGCATTTTAGAAGGGACACTGCAACATGTGGATATGCATTACAGATAAACAAAGATGCACATTATCAATGCTCTATAAATATCTCAATATTGGGATATCAGTACATGCATTGGTACAAAACTGTATACAAGGGCTTTGTTAGAGCTCATAGATGTAACAGAAGTAAATAGTGTGTGAAGAAAAGAAAGGAGTGTAAAAGCAATGTGAAGCTGCTATCTCAGAATTGCAAAATCAGGGTGCACTTGAAAGCAGTGCAAATCCACATTGTGGCAGCCTATGAATATATTTGTGAAGGATTTGTATCAGAAGAGGTACAATGCAAGAGCTCTATACATTTCCCAGAACAGAGACATCTGTGCAAGTTGGTGGTTTCAGTAGCAAATGCCTCGTTTGCAGTAGGGTACCTAGTTCCAAATGTATCTATTGTTTAGTGCACATGCTCCTCTCATTAATGCTAGATGACCCTTGAAAGGCCTTTGTTCGGTGCCTCAAGAGAGTTCCTCCACATGTTGGCATGAAATGTAGCCTGCTAAACACATCTTTAGAAATACTTTTACCTTTCAAGCTGCTAATCAGTATTGTGAACAATTGCAGTGAATCACCCTAAACCAGCATGGGAACAGTCTCAAAGCCTTCAAAGCAGCTGTCCTATTTCACCAATTTAATTAATGGTCATGCGGCCCCTGGTGATCTGTGATCTGCCACCACATAGTTAAGCAGCTCCTGCATGTCTGCCCTGTTCGAAACAAAAGCTCAAGGTGGAAGGAGCTCAGAGAGTTATGTTATATCAAAGCTAACATAATAAAAAACACACACAGATATAAATCCCTGGAAGGCACATAATGGCCTGCAGACCCTATGTTAGACATCCTCACGTCAAGGAATTGGCTAAGAGGGAAAGGGAGACATGGGGTGCCCTACACTTACCTAATTAGCCAATATAAGAAGCTCAGCACCTGCATGTTACTCAATATTTGTAACCCTTTGGCGGTCATTCAAACTACAAGTATATTGGACGAGCCACTGTCTGGTTCAGTTGGGTATCTCTGGGGTGCTGTCTATTGTAACAATGAAAAGTGGTGTAAATAATTGGATTACTGGTTGAGGGGTAAAAAACCCTACTCAAGCAGGAACCACAATCCTTGTAAGGATGAAGTCACAAGCAATCCTGAAGTCAACCTGTGCTCAACCCTGGGGTAGATAGGCACAGAGCAGTCAGGCTTATCTCTGAGGCAATGTGTAAAGTATTTGTGCAACACTTTAAACAGTAACACAGAGTAAACACACCAGAAAAGGATCCCACACCATATTAGAAAAATAGAGCATTTTTAAATAAATATAACAAGACCAAATTGAAAATATCCAAGCAATAGAACTGGAAATATGCAATTTTAAAGATTTCAGTAAAAATATTGCCCAAAAATCATAAAATGACAATTGTGGATATCTGGTCGTGCCGGACTAGGAAAATGTCACAGGTTCAGGCTGGCCACAAAGAAGCATGTGCCAGCTACAGGGACCCATTTCGGCCAGCTGGACAAAGTACATTGAATCCTGGCTTGAAGAGCATTGCAAGGGTCCACGTTGAAGATGCGTCCCGAAGCTAAATCAATGCAGTGGTTCTGAGATGCGGCAAGGCTGGATGCGAGGTCCTGCAACATCATTGAGGATGCCATCAACAAGAGCTTGTGAAGCAAAGTCCGGTGTCGAGGATGCATTGTGCAGTCGGGGCGATGAGTCAGTTCCAAAGAGCTTCAAGTCTGCAATTCGGAGTCTGGCATCGTTGTCGTGGCTGCTGTCAATGAGGGATATGAGGGTTTATGCTGAGGATGCATCAGGCAGTGGAGTTTCTGATAAAGCGATGGGTTTCGATGTGGGTTTTTGCGACAGGGACTGATCAATGCAGCAGCAATGATGAGTTGGTTCTGTTCGTGGCTGTGCCACATAGCAGAGAAGATTCATCAGTTACACTGGATCCACAGAGGCTGGAAAGCACCTTTGTCTCGCTTCCAAGGGGCCAGGGCTTGGTTGGCACCCCCTGGATGGGCAGACTCACATATAGAAGATTCCAGGTGCTGTGGTTGAGGTTCTTGGAGCCTTCTTTCCCTGACGGTCAAGTTAGGAGGCTGGCCAACTAGCCCTTGGAGTCACTCTGGGGTCTTAGGTTCAACAGGTGCAAGTCTAGTACTGCTCACCCAGGCAAGAGAGCAGCAGGTCAGCAGGGCAGCAGTCCTTCAGAGCAGGAGTCCAACAGTGTGGCAGTCCTGTCACCATCACAGCAGTCCTTCTTCCTGGCCAAGTATCCACAGGTCCAGAAGTGTACTGAAGAGGTGCTGTTTGAGGTCCAATATTTATGCCTGGTGCCCTCCCTCTGGAACACTGGAGAAGCTTCTAGAGGTTTCGCTTTGAAGCCCCCAGGCATCCTTCCGTCTCTGTTCTGGCTCCAGATTAATACAGGGGGTATGCATCCCTATGTGTGGAGGAAGGTCACAGTCTATTCAAGTAGGGCTGTGGCCAGCTCTCCCTCCCATCCCACCAGTGTTGGCCCATTCAGGCACACTTATTTGTTCCACTGTGTGTGGGGATGTCGGATGAATACACAAAGCCCAGCTCAGTCATGTGACCCAGGGACAGGCTACAGCCACTAAATTGTTAAGGCAGGAAAAATGCCTTAGAAGGCAGTGAAACCTTCCTCAAGCAGCAACCACAATTCCTGTCAGGGTGAAGCCAGAAGCAATTTCAAATGAACCTGTGTTTAACACTGTGGTAGCTTGGCACAGAAGCAGTCAGGCTTAACTTAGAGGCAATGTGCAAAGAATTTATGCAGCATTTTAAACTTAAAATGAAAACACAACAAAAGAAAAATCCCACACCACTTTAGTAAAATAGATGTAAACTTACATTATTTGCGACCAAAATAACAAAAATACAATCAGTGGAACAGGAGATATGCAATTTTAAAGATTTAAGTGAAGATAGTGCCTAAAACCAAAAACCACCAACTGTGGTTATCCTGTCATGCCGGACAAGGATAAAGTTTCAAGTTCATGCCGATCGCAATCTAACGTGAGCCAGATACAGGGACCCAGTTAGACCCGCTGAACAAAGTACCTTAAATCCTGGTTGCAGGGCTTTGTGAGATGTCACATCAAGGATGCATCGCACAGCAGCGGTTCCAATGAGCTACGACAGCAATGTGAGGTCCTGTGTCATTGTAGGAATGTCATCAATGGAGACTCACACTGCGCCTTCCCCTATGGGCTGTTTAAGGTGTCCCACTGCATCTTGCTCTATGGGCTGTTTAGGCCTACCCTAGGGGTGACTTATATGTATTAAAAAGTAAGGTTTAAGCCTGGCAAATGGTTTATTTTGCAAGGTTGAAACAGCAGTTTAACACTGCACACACATGCTACAATAGCAGACCTGGGACATGTTGGAAAGGCTACTTCAGTGGGTGGCACAATAAGTGCTACAGGACCACTAGTAGTATTTAATTTATGGGTCCTTGGTACAGGAAATACCACATTACTAGGGACATACAAGTAAATTAAATATGCTAGTTGTTTGTAAGCCGATGTTTTAGGGAGTGAGCACAGGCACTTTAGAACTGGTCAACAGTGGTAAAGTGAACAGAGTCCTAAGGGCAACAGAAACAAGATCACCAAAAATGGAAGAGTAAAACAATAAGTATGATGGAAGACCACCCTAAGGCTGACAAGACTAACATGTGTGCACTCAGCACCTGAAAGTAGGGCAGAACTATCCAACCTCATGGAAGTTCTCATCACTAAAGCAGAAGAACCTGGACAGACCATCATCAATGACCTAGGTCTGGACAGGTGAGACTACAGGTCTCAACCAGGATATTATAAAGGACTGCCTGAATCTTCATCAGGCAAAAGGCATTCCCTGCCTGGCCTATATCAAAAATGTTATACAGGATCTAGATCAATCTGCGTTTTTTGATAACCCTGAGACCCTGCCCTGTCTCATGAGAAGGGACCTGAAGGCAATATGTCTAAATCAGCTAGAGTCGATCAGGCTATCCTCCAACATCATGAAACCATTGGTCCGGGCCAATCAATTGCTTCTGATTAAGGTTGGGATGCAACCTTATTTACCCATGGTAGTTATGATAGGTTACTACTGACGAGCTTACGCCTAGGCAATTTTCATAATCTAGTTACCTTTCCCCAGCCAAATGATTGGTCACATTCTCTTTGCCCGTGCCCTTGTGATGACACTGCAGCTCAATCAACAATCCACATCATATTATTCTGTAAATTTTATACCTTACTCAGAACATGGTGGATTTTGCCTAATTTGAAACTGCAAGGCTTGAGACTCTGTCGACCTGCTTTCATTAAGTTGTTGTTTCTGGATGATGAAGTTGTTACTGACCACATCGTTAAATATCTGAAAGTGATTGTAACATTTTAATCTACGCTACTCCAATCGACCAGATCATAACTTTTAATTGGCTGTTATTGTATTCACACTGGTGTATGCATGTTGTCTTTTTTCTTTGATGTGTTTTGTACTTTTATGATTGTATATATTTTAATCGAATAAAGCGTCTCTTGATCTTGATCTTGACCTAGGATGGTGTTCTACCATAAAGCGATTCCCTATAGGGAGATGGACCAACTCAACAGTTTGGGACTCTCACCCATCATTTGCATGAGTCATCTGAGGGGGTCTGTGGTCTGTCTGAACCTGGAAGTGAGTTCTAAACAGGTATGGTCTCAGCTTCTTCTGTGCCCAAACCACAGCAAAGGCCTCCCTCTCAATAGAACTCCACCTCTGTTTCTGGGGAAGTGACCTCCTATTGATATAGGCAATAGGGTGGTGAGGTATCTTCATGTTTTTGCCATGCATTCTCTCCTTAGTTATATATCCCCTGCTGCTCAGTCATTGTGAGGTAATAGAATGCTGATGTGTGCATGGTTTGAGTGAGTGTCAGAGGAAATTAGTGGGCTGAGCAGCAAGGATCCACCATCATAACCAGTAACCTGAGGCTCCTATCTTAAGAACCTTATCTTGTTTCATCTATACTTCTGGCTACCCTGCATCTCCATTTAACACTTTTGTTCTAGGCCCTCCTCATTTAAATGTATTAAGACAGCCCCCATGCCATGTTCTGAAGCGTCTGTCTGCACAATAAACTTATTGGAGAGATCAGAAGCCATAAGTACATTTGCTATACACATGGCCTCTCTGAGGGGGTCGTAGGCTTTCTGGAAGGCTTCTGTCCAGATCATCTGTTTCGGCTGCTTCTGTCCAGATCATCTTTTTGGGCTGCTTCTTGGATGTCAGCTCAGTTAGGGGTCAAGAATTGTGCCATAGCATTAACAAACCTCATGTAATATCAAGTGAGGCCCAGGAAGGCTTCTAGGAATCCTCCTCAAGATGCAGTCAGCTACATGGTGCTGCCCCCCTAACTTGAAGCGGCACTTCTGTAAGAACGCTAAAGACAATCTTGTGGCCAGTCAAGTGGTGATGAAACTCTGGTAAACCAGATGGTCACTCTGATGGAGTTTCAGCCTGTCCAGAGGGTGTGGGTCATGGAGCCTGTGGTGCCACAAGCTTTATGAGGTGAAGTAGTGGAAGGGAGGGATGCCACCTACCTGTTGGATCTCAAGATGCCTAGAATTCCCTTAAGGGTACTCCACATAAACTGTCTCAAACCGCACTTTGTCATGCAATATCAGGTGAGGCCCAGGAAGGCCTTCACCTAAGTATGAGCTTTCGGGGTTGACAGGCCAGAATAGTCTCACTCTAGGCCTGGATGGATACAAGTGGCCCAGATATACCACTGTTCCCTGACCTATCTGGCACTTGCCGGCCTTGATAGTCAGGCCTGCCTGCTGCAAGGTCTGAAGCACCTCCTGTAGGTATTACAGGTATTACTCCCATGTGGAACTGAAGACAGCTATGTCAACTAGCTAGGCGGCACAGAATACCTCCTTCCCAGCCAGGACCCTGTTGTCCACCAATCTCTGGAAGTTGGAAGGGGCATTCTTTAAACCAAAGGGCATCACCCAAAACTGGAAGTGGCCCTTTGAAGTCAAGAATACTGACCTCTCTTTGCCCCCTCATTCAGAGCAATTTGCCTGTACCCTGATGTGATATCAAAAGTACTGAGAAATGTGGCAGCACCCAGTCTGTCTCATCAGTCTTGGTGACTGAATTGAGTCCCCTGTAGTCAGAACCGTGGGGGCTGGACCAGGGACTTCTGGAGGGCTCAATCCCCCTAGTGCCAGAATCTTGGAGACCTCCTCCTTGATTTGAGCTCTCACCTTGTCAGACAACCTTTACATTTTGTTTTTAATAGGCACACTGTCTCGAGGATCTATGTCATGGATACACAAATTTGTAAGCCCAGAGATGAGGAAGAACAGTGAGGCAAACTGTCCCAGTAACTTAAAACGGTCTTCCTGCTGCTCCTGAGTCAGAGTGCAGGAGTGGTTAACACTCTCTACTAACCCATTGTGCTTCTTGGAAGACAGGAACTCAGGGAGAGGTTCACTCTTCTCTTCCACCCCATCATCGGTCACAAAGAGCATGATGATCTCGGACCACTCAAAGTGCGGTTTGAGATGTTTTATGTGGAGTCCCCTTAAGGGGATTCTGGCCATCTTGAGATCCAACAGGTAGGTGGCATCCCCCCTTTCACTTCTTCACTTAATATGGGTCTGTCCAACAATTCCGGAGAGCTTGTGGTACCAAAGACTTCATGACCCACACCCTCTGGCCAGGCTGAAACTCCATCAGAGTGACCTTCTGGTTGTACCAGTTTCATCACTTCTTGACTTGCCATAAGATAGTCTTTAGTGTTCTTTCATAAGTGCTGCATCTAATTAGGGGAGTGGCATCATGTAGCTGACTGCATCCTCAGGAGGATTTCTGGAAGCCTGCTCCCACCCCTCTCTCACTTAGAGATCCCCCAACAGGGTCACCACATAGGAGCTCAAATGGGCTTACCCCCAGACCCCTTCTGTGGTACATCCCTGTGTGCAAACAGTAGGCATGCCAAGAGGGCATCCCACTTCTTCCTCATGGGCTCCTTACAGGCCTATTATCATGCCTTTTAGGGTCTTGTTGAATCTCCCCACATGCCAATTTGTTTTGGATTGATAAGGTGTGGTGAACTTGTAGGTTACCCCACATTCATCCCATATGGTCTTTCTGCCATGCCATGAGGTTAGTGCCTCTGTGAGACACCACTTCCTTGGGGAACCCTACATGGGTATAAATCCTTATCAGAGCCCTGGACACCACAAGTACTGTCATCAACTTCCGAGGGACAGTAACAGAAACTGGGTTTCTGGTTGGCACATGTATGCACCCTGTTAAAGCAGAAACCACAATCCTCACACCATAAATTAACCTGTGCTCACCCTCAGGTAGCTTGACACAAAGCAGTCATCCTTAATTTAAGAGGCAATGTGTAAAATATTTGTGCAACACAACACACAGTAAAACAATGAAAACACCACAAAAAGACTTCACACGGAGGTTAGAAAAATAGATGTTAATTTTATAAATAAATCAAGACCAAAACAACAAAAATCCAAAGAGCAGAAATGTATTTATGAATATTTAAAGATTAAATGTAAAAATAGTGTTTCAAGGCAATATGAGTCAGTTAGAAATGGGGTCTCTAGTTGGCAGCGGTTTGCACCTTGTTCAAGCAGGGATCCTCACTCTTGTCAGGGTAAGTAAGTTACACCCTCAGATTAACCAGTGCTCACCTCCTTAGTAGCTTGCCAATAGCAGTCAGACTTATCTCAGAGGCAATGTGTAAAGTAGTAGTGTACACGCAGAGTAACATAGTGAAAACACCTCAAAAGTACTCCACACCAGTATAGACAAATAGCCAATATTTATCTGATTAAAACAAGACCACAATTACATAAATCCAACATTCACAACTCACAATATGAATTTTTAAAGTAAATAAAGTTATAGGTCTTTAGAAATCAATGGTTGCGCTTGGCCAGTGAAATGTACCATAGATGCATTAAAAATCAAAGATGATGTGGAGGAGCCAAGCGCCGGAGCAAGATGGCCGCCTGAACACCGGGCTCCGTGGTCGCCACCCCAGGGACCCCTTATCCTGCATGAGATCCTGCCCTGAACTGCATATGTAAGGGTATCACTTGGCAAGCGGTGCCGAATCCCGAAAACCCAGTGTCTCTGCCCCCCTCGACGGCTGAGTTCTCGGCGCCGCTTGTAGGGGCCTACACGAGGACTTCGAGCCGGGAGCTGGAGTGAAACAGGGACAGCGAGGAGGTGGGACGGAGGCGGCGGCGTGGACCGGAAGTCGCCGGCCGGGGGGACGCCATTCCTCGGCGTGAGTTCAGAACTGAGAGGCGCGCTGGTGGCTTTTTCCCCTCTCTCCGACTGCGGGCACAGACTACGAATTTCCCCTGGGCGCGGCGGGGATGTGAGGCTGGAGACGCGGGAGGACGCTTCCGGGTGAGCAGGGTGCCTGGGTGACAGCGCCTTGCGGGGAAGACCTTCGCTGCACGGTCGGTGCATTACCTTGGGCGCTCCGTAGCCGGTGAGAAATAGCTGGGCCCGTTCCCCTCTGCCGCCGGGGGCTGAGTAATCGGACCTGCCTGCACAGCTCGTGCAAGGGACTGCTGCATTGTGCAGGTGCTGGAGGGGAGATACAGGCCCTAGGACTCGGACCGGGAGCGGCCGATCCAGGAGAGCCATCAGTAACGTATATTCGTGCAACGCAGGCGGAAGTGGAGGCGCCGGTGAGTTTCCCCCCCCGCAACCCCCTGAGCCGGGATCGATCCAGGGCGTGGAGCGGAGGTGCTGGTGAACGGTGCTGACTGCGGCGATCTTTGAGTGGTGGCTGGACCTGGTTGGACGCCACGCACACTGCCGACGCCCGGGAGGCGATTTCTTTCGGCCGGGGGCGCAAATCAGAAGACACTTTGGCAACACCAGAACCGCAGTTCGGGGGGAGGGCGTAGTTGCAGAGAGATCACCCTGGACTTGGAGAGGCGTAGACCGGCGCCAGCGGGACAGTGCAGAGAAATGGGAAGCAGGGTGGAGGCCGAGAAGTCCCAGCCTAGAATTGATAAAGGGAACAAGCTGATTCAGACCAACAAATTAGATCGCTATACACAGCCTAAAGACCCGTCAACGGACCAGCGACAGGCATTGAAGGCCGGGAGAGACTCAGTGAGCCCCTCTCCAGAGCTGACCCTGCAGGATGTAATGACAGCCATAGGAGGGGTCAAGTCCTCCCTTGGCAAGCTGGGATACCTGGAACATAAGCTGGACACGGTCTCCATAGAAGTAAATTTAATACGGGCAGATCTCACCAAGGTCAACGAGAAAGTCAAATCTCTGGATATTAAAGCGGCCGGCCTGACAGAAGACGTGTCGCGGCTCCAGCGGGAAGTCCAAGATCTCAAGGGTTTCTGTGAACTGGCTGAACGTAAGTTGGACGATTATGAATGGAGGTCTAGACGGAACAACGTCCGCATTTTGGGGGTGCCCGAAAAATCAGAGGGACCCGCGCCGGACCTCTTTGTGGAAGACTTGATTCTTAACCACCTCAAGCCTAAGGGCCTCGGAAAATTCTTCAACATCGAGCGGGCGCATAGGGTCCCGGGTGGGCGACCCAAGCCTGGAGCGCCACCCCGCCCACTGATTGCACGAGACTTCAATTTTAGGGACAGAGATGCTATCCTGCAGTCGGCCCGAAGCGTCGGCCCCTCTGCGCTATGAGAATGCCACCCTCTCCTTCTTCCCAGACTTCACTCAGCTGGTGCAGAAACAACGTAAGACTTTCCTCGCAGTCAAGAAACAGCTCAGGGACAAAGGGATTAAATACGCTATAATGTTCCCGGCATGTCTGCGGGTGGAGAGCGAGGGGAAGGTGTGGTTTTTCGATACACCGAAGAGGCGGAGGACTCGATCGACAGTCGTCACGTTCATGGAGCTGGAGGGCGCCGCAGAAGCGGGGAAGAAGAGGTGCAGGAACAGGCTTGAAGTCGGCGGGCGGGCTTATGGACACTGTACTGGTGATCAGGTATGGGGATCGTGGACCCCAGAATGAGACATAATCAGTGGGAACATGGCATCGCAGCAATGGATTGCTGAGTGACATTCAGGGCACAATTCTGTTAGAAATAGGGGACCTGGGGGCGGTGGGTGGGCTGCCTCCTCGGTACTACATTTAGTTATCGTTATAGATAGGGTATAGGGCAACAGGCACTCTGCCAGTTTGTTATGGGTGGTCCCAATCAGCAGGGGTGCAGGGTGGGGGGGAGTTGTGGGGGATGGGGGATTGTTATTGTACTTGAATTTGTTGTTGTAATGTGTTTTTCGACGACGTCAGAATGGTTAGCAGAGTGAGAGCGACTTCGGCAACAGTATGGTAATGAGCAATGAGCGGGGTTTGGGGGTCAAAGTCCTCAGTTGGAACGTAAATGGGCTGGGGGACCAACTAAAGCGGGGGATGGTCAGCCAATTTGTCAGGAGGCATGCCCCAGATGTAGTTCTCCTCCAGGAAACACATCTAGTTGGGAATAAATGCATGGCCCTGCACAGGGGGGGTACAGAATGGTGGCACACTCGGGATTCACATCCGGGTCCCGAGGGGTGGGCATACTAGTGAAGAACTCTTTCCCTTTCACAATAACGGCTTCCTGGACCGATGTCCGTGGTAGGTATGTCGGGGTTTCGGGTCAGTGGGAAGGGAGGACGGCTACATTTATCTCCATATATGTCCCGCCCGGTTTGCAAGCGGACACCTTTAAAGATCTGGGCTCCATCTTTCTAACATTCCCGCTGGGTATCCTGGTAATAGGGGGAGACTTCAACGCGGTGGTAGCCGGGGATGTAGATAGGCACTTGCGACACTCCCAGAGGTGGCTGTCAAACTTTCTAGAAACAGTGGGGATGGTGGATGGGTGGCGTACCCTCAACCCTGGCAGGGCACAGTATACTCACGTATCGAGTGTACATCGTAGTCTGTCGCGCATTGATTACATCCTAGTCCCAGCATCACAGGCCCATACTATCCAAGAGATTCGACACCTGGGACGGGGTATCTCCGATCACTCCCCTGTGTGGCTTCAAATGGGAATGGGAAGCATCACGGTAGGCAAGATAGCCCCAATAAACCCATGGTACCTGAAGGATCCGACCATCCGCAAAAATGCTATCAAGGCCACTGACGATTACTTTCAGGAAAATGGGGGCACAGTCGACTCTGCGCAGACCCTGTGGGAGGCGTACAAAACAGTCATTAGGGGAGAGGTTGTTTCTTCAATAGCGGGCAAAAAGAGGGATAGGCATGCGGAATTGGTGAGAGCGGAGGAGGACGTGTTGAGGTCAGAGGAGGAGATAGCCCAAGGGGTGACCCCTGAAGGCCTCCACTGGTTGAAGTTGAGGCAGGAGGAGTTCAATAGCATTGCCAAAAATAGGGCGCAGGCGCAGTGCGTCAGGGTTCAGAGCAGAGTGTACGAACTGGGTGACAAGGCCGGGAAGTTGATAGCGTGGCTGGACAGGAGAGAATGGGCCTCACGTCTGGTACCGGGATACAGGGAGACGACTCATCTCCTATTACCGAACTGCAGGCCATAGCAGACGCATTCGCTAACTATTACCACTCGGTTTATAGTACCTCCAGGATATATTCGGAAGAGGACAATAGCGCGATGATAGGGGACATAAAACTTCCCACACTCTCGGATGATAACGGGGCATACATGGAGTCCCCACTGGCAGATGAGGAAGTGGCGCAGGCGATCAGAGGAGTGCGGTCCGGGAAAGCCACAGGTCCTAACAGTATTCCCGTAGAGCTATACAAGTTGGCGGCTAATAAACTGGCCCCCCACATCCGTGCAATGTTATTGGAAAGTAGAGAGAAAGGAATGCTTCCATACGACCAGCGGGTGGCCAATATAGTCGTCATACATAAAGACGGCAAACCCAGAGCGAATTGCGCATCATATAGGCCAATATCGCTCCTAAATGAGGAGCCTAAAATACTGGCAAAACTGTTGGCCACGCGATTGATTAAGGTAATCAATACGCTGGTACACCCGGATCAATCAGGCTTTATGCCGCATCGCAACACGGCCCTCAACCTGCGCCGCCTTCACGGAATACTGAGTAGAGCATCTACTATACAGGAGCCGGCGGCACTGGTTTCATTGGATGCCACCATGCCATTTGACATGGTTGAGAGGCCCTATTTGTTTGCGGTGTTGAGCAAATTTGGGTTTGGTCCGGAATTCCTGAGCTGGATCCGTCTTCTATACTCTGACCCGATGGCCCGTGTAATAGTGAATAACCGAAAGTCCAAGGACTTCCAGTTGAGCAGGGGCACTCGCCAGGGATGCCCCCTGTCGCCGCTTTTCTTTGCGCTGGCTCTCGAACCGCTGGCAGCATGGATTAGGTAAGACCGATCTATTCGGGGACTACGGTGGACTAACGATTGGGAGGATAAGATCTCCCTGTACGCGGACTACATCCCTAGGGCATCACTGATCTGCCTATTGGACATACTTGCTATTTTTGGTAAATATTCGGGTTTACAGTTAATTGGTCCAAGTCAGTAATTTATGTGCTGGCAGGCGATCCGCCCGCAATACCGTCGAATTGCCCAATAACGATTGCTTTGGAAGGCTTCCGATATCTCGGGATCTATGTGTCCCTGAATCCGACACTGCGCTTTGCTCGTAACCTGGACCCACCCCTGCAGCGACTCAAATCGGATGTCGCACGTTGGAGGTCCCTTCCTCTCTCCATGCTGGGAAGGGCGGTCCTCTTTAAGATGATGGCCCTCCCTCGTTTCTTATATGCGCTCCAGAACACGATGGATCTGGTCCCGGTGGCATATTTTAAGGAAATTGAGAGCCTCCAGAGGAAACTCCTCTGAGACGGCAGACCCCGGATCGCGTATTCAAAGCTGACCCTGAATTGGTACGATGGGGGTATTAGTCTCCCCCACCATAGAAAATACTATTGGGCAGCCCAGCTGGCGGCGATTAACCATGGTATGCATTGTAGCCCAGATGATCCTGGGTACGTTATAGATAGGTGGCTGCTCCCGGGGGGGGGACTATACTAGGGCTCTATATGCCAAGCCCAGTAGATTCCCGTTGACTGGCCCTACCGCGCACGCAGTCCAGATATGGCATGCTGTCAATAAGCATTTGGGATGGGATGGTAAACTTACGCTAGCCACGCCACTATGGAACTCGGAAAAGCTAGGGAGCCTCTGGAAGTTCAAGGGATTTGATAAGTGGGATCTTATTGGGATCACACAGATCAAGGACATGTGGGGAAGGGGCACGGTTTTGCCGTTTGCATCCCTTAAAAGACAATATAACATGATGGACACTGAATACTATCTCCAGATCCGCCATGCGTTGTTAGCGCAGGTCCCCAGGGACGCGACGCCGCCGGAGGCTTCCCCCCTGAAAGCCAGAGTGTTGGACGGACATATCCCAGAGAAAACTATTTCCCTGATTTACAGGAAGTTAATTAACAATATGGAGGATCCACTGGTGATCCTCAAGGGCAAGTGGAACAGTGAAGGCCTAGAACTGGATGATGAAGACCGGCAAGAGGCAGTCTCCTCCCCGAGGGTGGTAGCAACCTAGGCCAGGCTTAGGCTAGTGCAGCTTAAAATATTGCATAGGACATATGTAACGGGACCCGGGCTGGTTCGCATGGGGTGGACGGAAAGTGGAGAGTGCAGGCGGGGATGTGGAGACAAAGGGACGTTCATGTATATAGTGTGGAGCTGTAAGCGGATAGAAGCTTACTGGAGAGGCATACATCGCACCATGCGGACAGTACTAGGGGTCGACATACAGCCAGAGGTGCGGAGATGCCTGCTGAATGTCTGGGAGCCTACTGACCTCAACACATACACTAAGCAGTGGGCTACGCTGGCGTTCATGATTGCGAAAAGGAACATCGCACAGTCGTGGGGTGCTGCTCAGACACCCCGTTTGGGGAGGTGGAAAGAGGATTTAGATTGGTGCATGTTGAGGGAAAAATCGGTGTTTGTAGCTAGGGGATGCCCTGGGAAGTGGAGCAAGGTATGGGGAGCCTGGAACCAGTATAGAGGTGATATATGCCCCCCACCTTATCGGCAAGTTGATGACGAAGCTCGTGCAACCCCCTAAACACAAAAAAACTATGCTTGTAATATATATTGAAATGTGTAAATTGCTACTGATGGAAACTGAAGTCGCCTGCAAATGTGTCATTGCTGTATGTCAGTCGAATTGGTTTAATAAAAAAAAGAATTTCCAAAAAATCAAAGCTGATGCTTGATGCAGGGGAGGTGAGGCGTCAAAGAGGAAGGTGATGGGTCTGTTCCTTACTGCTATGTAGGTTGGTGGCATGTAGGCACTCGGGAACAGTGAGTTGCGCAGAGAAGGTGATGTGGCTCTGTAGGCAGTGATGCATTAACTCTTAAGGTGGTTCAGAGTCGTGTAGCCACTAATGCCCAGTGATAATGCGTGGTGCAGGGAAGGTGATGTGCCACTTTCTAAAAGTGTAATTTTCAGACCTGCAATTTAAAGACCAATTTCACTAAAAGATGCATTTTTAAATTGTGAGTCCAGAGACACCAAACTCCAATATTCTATCAGCTCCTAATTGTTAGATCCACTTGTAAGTTGTTACAAAGCAGCTCCAAAGTGAACCTATGGGAAGGATAGGCCTTGCTGTAGTGAAAAACGAAATTATCAGTATTTCACTATCAGGCCATGTAAAATACAACAGTACATATCCTATCTTTGAAGTACAATGCACCCTGCCCATTGGGCTTACTACGGCCTACCTTAGAGGTGCCTTACATGTAATAAAAGGGAAGGTTTGCACCTGGCAATTGGGTGCACTTGCCAGGTCGAAATAGCAGTTTAAAACTGCACACACAGACACTACATTGGTAGGCCTGAGACATGGTTGCAGGGCTACTCATGTGATTGGCACAATCAGTGATGGAAGCCCACTAGTAGCGTATGATTTACATGCCCTGGGCACTCACTGTGCACTGTACAGTAGACGTACTAGTAAACCAAATATGAGAAACCAATTACCAATACATTTTAAACACGGGAAACTTGCACTTTAGCACTGGTCAGCAGTGGAAAAAGTGCCCAGAGTCCTACAGCCAGCAAAAACGAGGTCAGAAGCAAAAATACAGGGTAAACTACGCCAAAATAACACCAGGTCTAAGTAGCGTCTATGGGGGTTATCTGGTTTGCATTGGACCGGGGCAAAGTCAAGAGTTCAGTCCAACTGTGATGGAGGGTGGGCTAGTATAGGAGCCACGCAAGGGCTGCTTAACAAAGCACCTAGATCCTGGTCGCAACAGTGAGATGTGGGGTGCAGCCGTGTCGATCCTGCAGGCGAGGTGATGTGTCGATTTTCTTCATGCAGTCGTGGCGATGCGTCAGTTCCAAAGACAATGCACCGAGCCAAGAGCCATTGGTTCTGTAGATGATGTGCTGGGTTTCTTCACACAGTCAAGAGGAATCTTCAGTCTTCCCACACTTCTTTAAGATGATGTACTCGTTCTGAGTGTGATGCGCAGATTCTGCTCCCGAAACATTGACAATGCGTTGGTTCTGTTTCCTGCAGACAGGAAATGTGTTGGTTCGACTGGAGCAAGCACCTGGGACTACTTCCAATGGACCAGGCACATGAGCAGGTGGTGCGACTTTTATATTCCTGAGTCTCAAAAACAGAAGGCAAGCCAAAAAAGCCCTTGAAGATCACTCTGCAGAGTATAGTTCTTCCTTAGCAGGGGCAGAGGGTAGCAGGCATCAGGGAAGCACAACAGACAACCAGTTCTTCCCTAGCAGCAGTCCAGCAGAGTAACAGCTCGTGTAACAGCAAAGCAGTCCTTCTTCCTGACAGAGTTTCTTTACAGGTTCAGAAGTGTCTGATTTGGTGGGGTCAGAGACCCTGTATGTGTACCCAGTTGTGCCTTTGAAGTGGGAGTCACTTCAAAGAAGGGTCTTTGAAGTGCACAGAGGTCCATTCTTCCTAGCCCTGGCTCCAAACTCACTACAGGGTGGTAATCAACCCTGCATTTGGCATACGTATCAGTACCTCCCTCCCATCCAGCCCTGAATGAGTCATCAGGATGCAGATGGGTACTCAGACACACTTAGCATTCCTTTGTGTGTGGTGTCTAGAGGGACTGCACAAAATCAAGCTGCCATCCAACCCAGACGTGTTTTGGAGACAGGCTGCAGGCACACAGAGCTATAAGAGCAGAGAAATGACAACTTTTTCAAAGTGGATTTTCTAAAATAATAATGCTAAATACAGCTTTACCAGTAAAGAGAATTTACCATTCCCATTCCAATGATTTAAAACATGGCAGAGCTGCTTGTTCTCAATCAGGAATTACAGCTTAAAAGTGTAACAATGAATTCCCAATATTAACCTATGAGAGGAGTAGGCCTCGCAGTAGTGAAATACAAATTAGGTTGTTTTCATTACCAGGACATCCAAAACTTAAAAATACAGGTCCTAACTTTTACTTATGCAAAAAGAACAATTAATGGACAGAATGCTGAACAA
Source organism: Triturus cristatus (assembly GCF_964204655.1). Classification (NCBI taxonomy): domain Eukaryota; kingdom Metazoa; phylum Chordata; class Amphibia; order Caudata; family Salamandridae; genus Triturus; species Triturus cristatus. Next base: position 510,141,800 of record NC_140588.1, read on the forward strand.
TGTCAACATTCACCCCAGTACAGAGATGTGGGCCTACATCCATTTTTCGCTCCCCATACTATTCAGTTTAAACCCAGCCATATGCAAATCAGTCTTGAACCTGCTCCCCATGGGAACAGCCCAGACTGGGCTGCCAGGCCAGGCCCTCCCTGGACCGGAAACAAGCATCCTGGGACTGGTTTTGTGGTTTCAACCTTCATCAGCCTGCCATCAGTGCCATAGCGAGCACAGGACCCAAATCTGGGCTTATCCGTCCAACTCAGGGTGACAAATGCAAAAAGAATCATTGATGGACAGAATGCTGAATAATGTCAAACATTCTCCCCAGTACAGAAATGTGGGTCTAAATCCATAGTTTTGTGGTTTCCCTTATCTTTCCAGTTTATATGAATCCATGATTCTATCGCCCCAGTACAACAACAAAAACGCTTCCTCCAAAATATCAAAACGCTGGTTCAATGGTAACCTTCGCTCCAAACGCCGTTGTCTAAGGACAGCTGAAAGGACTTGGAGATCCATACCCTCCACTGAACACCTAAACATCCTTAGATCAGTTAGGAACTCATATAAAAGAAAAATCAGAGTTGCAAAGGCTGACTTCTTTAGAACCCAACTTAACCAAGCCAAAAAACAACCCAAAAAATTGTTTGAAACCGTTACGCAACAATCTCTCAACGCACGTAACCGGCATAGCCATGGTAACATCATTCCCCCAACTAGCGAGGAATTGACTACTTTCTTCTTGGAGAAAACAAAAATCATTGATATCGATCTAGAATCAAAGAGAGTTCTTCTTCCAAATACAGGGATAGCTTCTCCACTCTCCTCCAGGGGCCTTGACCGTTTCGGGCCCCCAGAAGATGTGCCTAAGAACAATGCCTCCTGGCATTCCTTCACTCCCCTCAGTGAAAGTTACATTTATAAAATTCTTCTAACGATCAACCCTTCTAACCACTTCAGCGACCCACTACCATCCCAATCTTTAGAGAAATAAAAGTTGCCATTCTCTCACTATGGTCTAAGATTGTTAACGCATCTCTATTGCAAGGCACCATCCCCAACTGCCTAAAAGTATGGCAGGATACCCCCATTCTAAAAAAAACCTAATGCAGATAACTCAGGACTTACAACTTCTGCCCTATTTTCAACATCCCCACTCTGGCAAAACATCTGGGAAATTGTGTGCAAATTCATCTCTGCGCACACATTGAAACCTTCCAACTCTTGGACCAACATCAATCTGGTTTTCGTCGAGCTCACAGCACCGAATCCGCACTCACTCACATCATCGATGACATACTAAAAATGCTAGACCATAATGAATCATGTCTTCTGATTCTACTTGACCTATCCTCTGCCTTAGATACTGTTAAACACAATAGTTTACTATCCAATCTAGAATGAAGGATGGGGCTATTAGGGCCTGTACTGCAACGGTGTACTTCATCCTTACACAATAGAACCCAAAGAGTCAAGGTAAATCAATCACTCTCTCAGCCCTCAACTATCAATATGGGTGTACCTCAGGGGTCTGCTTTTTCATCCATTCTCTTCAATTTATTCTTGGAACCACTTGCAAATGCTCTCAGCACTGCAAACATTCTTTATCACATGTATACAGACAGCTGTCAACTGTATCTGAATATATCCTCCCCAGAAGACTTCATTTCCCTCAACTTTACCTTGTTGAACACGCAAAACTGGCTCACTGATAACCATCTTAAGCTCAACACTGCTAAAACCGAATTCCTCCTCAGTGCTCCCCCTAAACACACTCCCAAAATCGACCTCTGAATGAAGCATCTAACAGCCTTCAACTGTACACCTCACATTATCAAGTCCGCAAAGTCCCATGGAGTCACTCTAGACAAACACCTGAATATACAGAATCATATCAGCAATGCAACCGAGGGAGCTAATCACCAAATGAGTATTCTAAGGAGACTCAAACCCTTCCTACCACATGATGACTTTAAACTGAAATGAAATGAAATGAAATGAGGATTTATAGAGCGCGATAGCTACCCTGAGGCGTCCTAGCGCTGGCAGACAGGTGTGTGACGGAAAATTAAAATTAATCAGTTTTGTTAAAAAGCAGAGTTTTCAACTGTTTACGAAAGGGAAGCAAATTGGGTTCGGATCGGAGATGAAGAGGCAGGGCGTTCCATAGTTTGGCCGAATTATAGGAGAACGATCGGCCTCCACATCTAACTCTTGTGATCCTGGGGATAGTGGCAAGGAAAGAGGAAGTAGATCTGAGGTGTCTGTTTGGTATATAGGGAGTAGCCAGTGGATGATTTATGGGGGCACCGGCTTTCCAGTAGGCTCGATGAAAGATGCATAGGCTCTTAAATTCAATTCTTTGCTTCACTGAAAGCCAGTGAAGGTCTTTCAATCCGGGTTTAATTGAGAGTCGGCGGGGGGTCTGGAGGAGAGTGCGGGCTGCGCAATTTTGTATGACCTGGAGTTTGTGTAGAGTGGCCTGAGGGGCTCCCAGGTAGAGGGCATTCCCAAAGTCAAGGCGAGACAAGATCAGACCTTGGATGATGGTCTGTCTTGCCTGAAAAGGTAGTAGAGGGAGAATTTTCCGAATGAGCCTGAGCAGGCCAAAACACGTAGCTGAGAGTTTGGTTGCTTGGCTGCTAAAGCTAAGAGACTTGTCGAGCCAGATGCCAAGGCTTTTAATGGTTACCCAGGAGCATTAGCTCGGTCTTGTCTCCGTTCAATTTGAGACAAGATGATGTCATCCATAGATGCACTGCTTCCAGACAATCTCTCATATGATTGGGAGAGGAGTGAGGATGGTTGAGGGCTACGACTAGCTGAGTGTCGTCTGCATATGTAATTATTTTTATTCCGAAGGGGCGTACAATCTCAGCTAGGGGGCTCATGTACACGTTAAAAAGTGTAGGGCTCAGAGAAGAGCCCTGTGGCACTCCGCACCCGAGCGGCCTGCTAGGGGAGATGGTTTCACCCTCAAAGACCCTGAATGAACGGCCTGATAAGAAGGAGTTGAGCCAGTCCAGGGCATTCTCGGAGATTCCTAGGTTCGCGAGTCTTTGCAGTAAGATGGTGTGATTTACAGTGTCAAAGGCAGCACTTAGGTCAAGGAGGATGATGGCGGCAGATCCTCCTTAGTCCATGATCTTCCTTGCCTCTTCTGTAACTGCAATGAGGGCGGTCTCGGTCCCATACATGGGGCGGAATCCCGTCTGGGAGGGATCGAGTAAATGGTTGTTTTCCAGGAATTCAACCAGAGTGCTGTTGACGTGTTTGTCAAGGATCTTGCTTAGCCATGGTAGTAAAGAGATTGGCCGATAGTTCGCTGGATTATCTGGGTCCAGGTTGGATTTTTTAAGGAGGGCTTTCACCATAGCCTGCTTCCAGGGGGGTGGAACAGTCCCGGTGGTCAGCGAGGCATTAAGTAGATTGAGAGTGGTTGGTAAAATATGATTGATTACTGTCAGCAAGTTGCATGGGGGTGCTGGGTCGTTGGGGGAGCCGGATTTGACCTGACGCATGATAGTTTCAAGCGAGGTGGAGTCAAGAGGTGGAAGGTTCCTGAGAGTTAGTGAGGTACCCTGCTTGGCGGGTGGAATGGGGGATTGAATGGGGGGGAAGGAGGTGTAGATGGTTTGTATTTTTTGGAAGAAGAAGTCAGCCAGGTTGTTACAGCGGGTTTGTGAGTTGAGAGGGTTGGGGGGTTTGTCCGGCAGTTTAAGGAGGGTTTTCGCGATTTTGTATAGTTCCTTGGGTTTGGAAGTGGCTGTGTTGATTCTGTTTTCAAAGAACGTTGCCTGAGCGGTGTGGATTTCATTTTTATATGATTTTATTGCGACTCTGTAAGCTGTTTTCGCAGAGGAACAGTGGTCTATTCGCCACTTCCTTTCAAGTTTTTTACAGAGGCGTTTCTTTTCCCGTAGGTCGGGGGAGTACCAGGGGGCCGTTCGGGTGTTGCGTTTAGACTCCGTGCGTTTTAAGGGGAGCACGGCATTGAGTGAGTTCGAAATCCATTTGTTATAGTTTTCATTGGCTAGGATAGGGTCAGGTGTGTAGGGTGGTGTGTAGGCCTCGAGACTTGTTACCCAGTCAGATTGGGAGAGTTTTGGCCAGTTGCGTTTCATGCGGGCAACTGTGATGGGGGAAGAGTGGGAGGAAGAGTTTGACCAGGAGAAGGGAATGAGAAAATGATCTGTCCAGGGCAAAGGGAGAGGGGGGCTTACTAAGAGCCCTGTAGAATTGCTGAAGATGGGATCCAGAAGATGCCCTTTGGAGTGGGTAGGTTTTTGCACTAGCTGCTTAAGCTGAAGCGCAGCGAGGCTAGTGGACAGTTCTGAAGCGGTGTGATCGGTAACATCGTCAAAATGGATGTTTAGATCTCCGAGGAGGGTGAAATTGGATGCATTACATGCCATGTTAGCTAAGGTGTGAGACAGGGAGTAAAGAAATTGACCCACGGGCCCAGGTGGTCGATAGATTAGTGTCCCCGTGAACGTGCTTGTTGGTGAGAAGTCAATGGAGAAGGAGAGGCTTTCGCAGTCAGGCATAGGGTTGGGTAGGCTGCGGCACCCAAAGGAGTCTTTATATATGACTGCTAGGCCACCACCTCTTCCTGAAAGAGTCCAAACTCTTGTATTGCCTAGACTAGACTACAGAAGCTCCACCCTTTGCGGTCTTCCTAACTACAACACGGCCCCTCTAAGGCCCTCCCTAAATGCTGCGGCCAGACTGATAACCGGTACTAAGCGAAAGGATCACATATATCCAACCCTAAAATCTCTTAAATGGCTTCCGTACGAAGCAATAATTCTGCTAAAGGTTGCTTGTATGACTCATAAAGCCCTGCATCTGACTCTCTGCCACCGGAAGTCCGTCGAATCTCATCTATCTCTTCATTCAAAAATGAAATGAAAACTATACTAATTAATACGTTTTTGCCCTAAGATACAGTATGTTTTTATTTTTTATCTATGCTCTGAGTGTCCACTACTCTGATGTGCAACTATTGTCTCCAGCTTTAGCATGTTACTCTCATATATTGAGTGATTGTTTGTTCCTACTACTGTATCCCACATATTATAATGTGAAGAGCTCTGATACCCTCTTGGGTCTTATTCACGCTATACAAAACTTTATGAATTAAATAAATAAATACCCAGCCATATGGAAATCAGTCTTGACCCTGCTCCCCATGGGAACAGTCCACTCTGAACTTCTAGGCCAGGTCCACGCTGGACCAGAAACAAGCATCCTGGGATTAGTTTTGGGGTTTCACCTCTCATCAGCCAGGATAGCTTGACTCCAGTGATATGGAGAGCACGGGACCCATGTCTGGACATACCCGTCCCACTCGGGGTGACAAATGCATAAAAGAACAATTGATGGGCAGAATGCTGAATAATGTCAAACATTCACCCCAGTAGATGGATCTGGGCCTAAATCCATTGTTTTTTTGCTCCCCATGCCATTCCAGTTTAAACCCAGCCATATGCAAATCAGTCTCGACTTGCTCCCCATGGAAACAGTCTAACCCGAACTGCCAGGCCAGATCCTCCCTGGACTGGAAATGAGCATCCTGGATTCAAGCTAGCTTGGCTGATGAGGGGTGACACCCCGAAACCGGTGCAAGGATGCTTGTTTCCGGTACTGGTAGGACCTGGAATGGCAGTCCAGGCTGCACTATTCCCATGAGGAGCAGGGTCAAGACTGATTTGCATATGGCTGGGTCAAAACTTGGGTGGCTTAGTGAGCAAAAGAACGATGGATTAAACCCAGATCTCTTCACTGGAGGTGAATGGTTGAAACGTTTAAAGACTTCATCCACCATCTTGTTGTGTTTGCTATGTTCGCCCTGAGTAGCCAATGGTATGCCCAAACATGGGTCCCTTGCTTGCTATACCACTGGATTCAAGCCAGCCCAGTTGATATGGGTGATATCCCAAAATCAGTCCCAGGATGCTTGTTTCTGGTCCAGGGAGGACCTGGACTGGCAGTTTGGGCTGGACTGTTCCCATGGGGAGCAGTGTCAAGACTGATTTGCATATGGCTGGGTCCAAACTGGGGTGGCATAGTGAGCAAATAATGATGGATTAAACCCAGATCTCTTCACTGGGGGTGAGAGGTTGAAAGGTTTCATCACTCCGTCCATTTTGTTGTGTTTGCTACCTTTTATTTACACAGTACCCTGCCCTAGGGGCTAACTAGGGCCTACCTTAGGGGTGACATCTTTAATAAAAGGGGAGTTTAAGGCTTGGCAAGGGATTTTAAATGCCAAGTCAACATGGTAGTAAATCTGCACACATAGACTCTGCAGGGGCAGGCCTGAGGAATGTTTTAAAGACCTACCTGTTTGGGTGGCACAATCAGTGCTGCAAACCCACTAGTAGCATTTAATTTGCAGGCCCGGGGCACAGGTAGGTCACTCTACTAGGGGCTTACAGATACATCCAATACCTCAATTGTGGATAAACCAATGTTACCATGTTAAGGGGAGAAGCACATGCACTGTAGCACTGATCAGCAGTGGTAAAGTGCTCAGAATCCCATGGCCAACAGAAGCAATCAGCAAAAAGAGGAAGTAAGCAGGCAAAAAGTTTGAGGGAAGAGCACCCCAAAGTTGACAGGTCTAACAGATGGCCTCTGGTTACCATGTGGCATGGCCCATGAAGACCAGGATAAACCTGTTGCCTAAGGCTGTCTTGGGGTCTAAGGAGCCAAAAGTGTCAATGCCCACCCTTTCAAAGGGAGTGGCAATGACAGGCAAGGGCAAGTTTTCCCTGCTTTCCCACTAGCCTAGCAGGTGGGACAGGACCTGCAGAATGTGTCTGCGGCTGCCTTCATCCACTGTCAGAAGAAGTAGGGAAAGAGCCTGCAAAGGCCTTGTTCTGCCCCAAATGTCCTGCTATTGGTATATCATGAGCCAACCCCAGTGGGAAGTCCCTGTAACACTGAGGGACCACCAGCACACAGGTTTCCTCAGGTCGAGGAACCTTAGGCTCATTGTATAGGAGGTCATTCTCCCAGTAGACAAGGTGATCTCCAGACATATCACCTGCTACTTGGGCCTCGGTTTGCTGCCTTATGCCTCCTAGAGTTGGGCACTCTTTCTGGGCCTTGCAATATTTCTCCCTGGTGAGTCCAGCCTCAACTTGCCATCCAGCAAGCTCAGGCAGGTCTTCCAGGGTGGCAATGTCCTCCCCGGTAGGCTCAGGGGCAGCTTCCTCAGACTCTCCGTCGATCTGTACTGTGGGAACTTCAGGGGCTGGTTTCGCACACCCCTTTGGCTTTCCTTTTCTTCGCAGCTGCCTGGGTCCTTTTTCCAGGCTCCAGGCTTCGTTGACTCCCCTCTTGGGCAGCCATGGACCTTGAGGCCATACAGACCCATTCCGGCAAGCCTAACATTTACAGGTAAGACCTGAGCTCCACTTCCTTCCAGAAAGTTTGATCTAGGTTGTTACCTAAAATACAATCTACAGGCATGGCAGGCCTCAAAGCCACTTTTAGAGAACCTGAGAGCACCACCACTTAAAGTGAACCAAAAGCACTGGATAGTGACTCTCACAGTTGCATCTATGACCTGGTGGAATGTATTTGATATGACTGGCTCTGAGGACACCAGATGACACCCCAAAGTACTGGTTCCTGTGTCTTTAAGAGCCACCACCCTTTTCCCATTGATGATGGCCCACTGTCTATACTTAGAAGTATTGGAAGATATATAGGCTTTTGGCGCCATCTCTCTATCCCCTAGGGAAACTAAAGTAACATCTGTCCTCTCCTCCAAGTTCACTGGGATCACTTCCTCTCCAAGCGCTACACTGGCCAATCCAAGTATCTGCTCACCTGTGGGGGGGAAGTGCCCTCTTGGGACATATGGTGTCTCCCTTGGAGTGCCTGTATTTGTAACACTCAGTACACTGGGAGACAAACCTCCCTGCCATGTGTTCAGGGTGGGACCTCTTCTGCTCAGATTGGTACTCATTACTGTGGTTCCCTTTGGAATTATTTTGAGGTCTTTAGATAACTCCTTATTTTTAAGTTTTTCTCCCCCTCTTCTTCTGGTTGGGCCCCTGATCACCCTTCTGTTGATCTCCCTCAGATGCCTTTTTGCTGATCCAGAGGTCCGCCTCCTTAGCAAGCGCCTTGGGATCAATGAGCTTACTATCAATCAGGTGCTGGCATAGCTCTGTACAGCATATATTGAATATGTACTTTCTACGTCTTAGATAAACAATCCAAGTACAATCATCAACTTTGCTACCCCACATACAGCCATTCAGTGCCTTGCTGGCGTAATCCATGAAATCCACCCAAGACTGACTCTGCAACCTTTGGTTATCCCTGAACCTAAGGCAGTATTTCTCGTGGTGAGCCCAAACTTGGTGACAAGGAAAGTTTTCATGGGAGTGTACCTCATCTGGTCCCGCACACCCAGTGTAAGGTATAGCTCCCTATTCTAGGCATATGTTTCCAGAGTGATGCCCCCAATATTCTTCTGGGACCCTGTGTATCTTAAGAGCCACCTCATAGGCAGAACACTACTTCTCAATGTCACCCCTTTCCACATACCTGGGCACTAGATGTTTAGGTATGTGGACTTTCCAGTTCCCCTCATACACTGGGCATGCTGCCATTATTGCTGAACTTTGCTTGCCTTGCTTTTATGTGCAGCTCTATGAGGTTCATTTCATGGGCATGTTTCCTCTCATCTGCCTCCATGGCCAGTGTTTTGTCTTCCAAGACTCTCAACCTTCTTTTATTCATCCTGCATCTTAAGTATGTCTGTTTGCAGCCTGAACACACTGTCAGCTTTCCTGTATGGTAGCTGCTCTGGAGACAGACCTTTGAAGCATGCACTGCTTTCTGCTCGGTGAGAGATCTCCAATTCAGGGGACAAGTCATTCCCCTTCCTTCTGTGGTGCATCTCAGGACCTTTCCTTGTGCCTCTATATCATCTTCTTATTCCTGGTCATCTATTGCTATCATCAGTTGGTGAGCCTCTGCCCAGGCCCTCAGACCTTTCTGAAGCATCAACTTTTTGGTGTCTTTCTTAGTTGGAAGTCCCCTTTCATTACAGAATGCCATTACTTCAACTACAATGTAGCTCTCCAGGTTGATGAGTTCAAATTCCATTTCTGCAGTCATGGTCACAGACAGTCAGGTAGAATGAGAGTGAGTTTACAGGAAACAAAAATAGTGACTCAGAAAAAATTGTTTTTATAACTTAGAATTGGTATCAAATTATTGATCTGGGATTGTAAGTGTTAAACACAATCACAGTATGGCATTGCACAAACACAACTACTGAACAACAATGTAGGAAATTGGGCTACTGCTAGGGATGGGTTGAGCTTGTGAAGTTTTACTCTGTGGAATTCCACGGAGTTACCTAAAAACTATGCGAGGTGCTGCAGAGTTCTGCGAGCGGGTGGAATCCGGCACATAGTGCAGATTTTTAGCACCCAGAGCTTGTTCTGTGCTGTAAAATCAATGCAAGCGACACCTCAAGGCATGTCACATGGCGCTGCTTCTTTCTGCCGCTCAAGTAGATTTTCTACTACAGAAGCAGCTTTCTCAACGCAAATGGTCATGACCTGCAGTGACCGCCTCGTTCTATAAAGAAATGAGACAGTGTCTCTGTGTTCATGTAAATGTGGTAATGGATAACTGGGAGACTTCAAGTGCAAGGTGAACAAGAAGGTGGATGCTGAAGGGTATATTGGGTTTGCCAAAGATCACAAAACGGTCTCAATCTGGCTAGCTGGCTACCCATCAAGGTGTTAAATCCAGTGCACATTGCAGGATCAAGGGAGCTCTTTAAACAACAAAAGATAGTGCAGGGAGAAATGTGTTCACTAGGTAGTCACCACTTGACTCACCTGCATGTACTGCAGTCAGTCTCTCAGCAGCCCACCTAAATTCCAGCCAAACAGGCTCGGGTACAGATTCCCTCCTCATAGAGGAGGTTGGTAAGGTCCTTTCCACAGAGTGTAAATTCTATCACTGTTCAGAGGCCAAGTTACAAACTTCAAAGGCTGCTCTTGGGAAACTATATATATTTTCACCAATTCAGTGCCTAAACAAATAGAATTGAGCTGGAGGATGGAGTTGGTTTTTTTGGGTAGCATTCATTCTCAATTTTTGTTTTATGTAACACAAACTCAACCCGAAGGTATCAGAGCACTTTGCATGAGCCCTTAAATCAAAAGGGTCCACCAAATAGATCGGACAGTGTTCAAGGGAAATTTTTCTAGGAAATGTGTCGCTCATCCAGATGAGGAGGCACACAGTGTTTGCTTAAATACCCCTCACACACCAAAAGGGCCATTGGTGTCATGCTTCATTATAGGGGTCTTCCTGCCCCACTGCGGGAAGGGGCGTGCTACGACCAACGACTACGCCCGAGCACTGTTGAACAACACTATGTGTGGTGATTGGGTAGTGAGAGGAGAGGTTGGGAGTGAGAATGGGTTAAAGTGATTAAAAAGGACATGGCGTCATTGACTTAAAAAACTTTAATAGGTTGTCGAGGCTGGACCTGTTAAACAAGTGATGAGGAGGTGTCCTGCCTATAATGTGCTGATACTCCTATAAAGTCAACATGTTTCGAAGCGAAGGCTTCTTCATCAGGACTGAAAGATCCCCTCAATACTCACTATGTTGAATGTCCCCAAAGGGTGTGCTATATACAAAACTGAAAAAATAAAGAAAAATGAAATGAAATGCATGCAAATTATGCACTTAATACGATACCCACTAGTATCATGTATGTGTTAATCTGAAAGAGAAAGTACAATTAATAGCGCTTTCCCAGGTGCAAACACTCGAGATCTGTGGAAAGATACTGGTTAAAAACAGTGAAACAACCGCAAAGTGACTGTAGCGTGTTCCTAGTATTATTGATACCGTGGTCTATTAGTGCGAAGACCTGTGGGAAAAACAAAGGACTCACATGACACACACACATAGAACAAAAATCACACACTCTATTTATGTGGCTAGGGTAATAGCTATCTGCTTCATAAGTCATCAAAAGTGTTAACAGTCACATCGATGATACATACTATGTAGTGTGGGAGGTAATACCCCATGAGCCTCTCGTAACGGGAAGGGAAGAAAATCGCCAAAACTTAGTTCTGTTGAGAAGTAAAGAATAAATGCATATATGTGGTATAGGAGAGTAACGGTATAGTGCTGCCGATGATGAAACGCCTGCAGAGCCAACCGCTAATTACTTTCTCAAACAAGGCAATGATCCCATGCTTGTAAATACAAAGGCAGTCATCAGCGGCTGTGCTGTACTTACGTTTCGGTCGATGTAGCCTTGCCTAAGAATAACGTCAACCCGTGGCTCCTTGATGGTGAAAGAACCACGGGACGGGCATATTTATGCTAGCGTCTATTAGCCTCAAATGACTGCACCTGTGTAGGAAGTAAACGCCCCCATGTATCCGGAACCGGAAACGGTTAGCAGTTTCCAGCGTCCTTATGGGTTGTCATGGCGACGTGCTCCTACTAGCGGAAGTGAGAGTAAACTGTACGCTTCACACTCTGTAACTAGAGCACTAGTTTGAAGAGCTCACTTAACGACTTTGCATGAGCACCAGTTGCGTTACAGAAGGACACATTCATTTTGTTAGGCACTGGGAGATTAAGTGATTTGCCCAGAATCACAGGATGTTGAATGTCTCTGCAGAGACTCGAACCCGGGTCACCAGCTTCGAGGTCAACCCCTCTAGCAGTCAAACATAAATTTTCACAGTCAGACACTATTAACCAGACCCAGCTGAAACTTTTGTTAGTCGGGTGAAATCTGTCATGACTTTTATATTTAGCATTATGTGAATTTCTCAAAATTTCACAGAGGAAGCTTTTACTAATTTTTTTCTTGTGGCAGATTGGTTTGTGCAGAAGGTTTCTCAAATCTGAGAGTCATTTTGTCCTCTAACCAGTTTTTTGGTAAATCACATGACTTTCAAATATCAGATATGCCCTGGCATTTAATTCTCACACAAGAGACCCACCAAGTAAATGTGAATAATTACATCTAATTTTACATAATTATTACAAAAATTAGGAGTATTTTGGGAAAAAAAGAATCTGCCTTCTGTAAGATATTTAAGTATTAGTTGAGGGGGCTAGAACCTACCTCAAATAATAATCACAATCATTGTCATGGTGAGCCGCAAATGTCAAAAGTCACTAAATAAACCTGTTTAACCCTCTGGTAGCCTGACACAAAAGCAGTCAGGCTTAAGTTAGAGGCAATGTATAAAGTGTTTATGCAGTACTCAAATATTAATTAAGTGCAACCACTACATAAGAAAAATCTCAATCAGATTTAGAAACATTAGATTTTAATAAATAAAATGACAGAAAAACAACTAAAATTCAATCAGTAGAACCAGAGATATGAATTTTTAAAATGTAATGTTCAAAATAGCACAAAAAGCGTTAACCTCCATACTTTCCTGCACAAAACAACCTCTGAGGCATTTCCCTCTTTCTATGTGTGCTGCAGATTGCAGCACACATAGAAAGAGGAAGTAACAAGGAGAAAAAGATATTGTTCTCCTTGTCACGCCATCGTGTGGATGGCGCAGCAATTCCACACATTCCCAGGTTTACAAACCTTTGTAAATCTGTGATTGCGTGAAAGCTATTGGTGGCTGCATGGGAAAGCCCATGTTCCACCAATGGAATGCCTCTCAGAATGAAATGTAATGGAATGCAACATAAGCCACTGCGTTGCGTTAAATTTTCTTTACAAACCACGCAGGGCAGCACAAATCGCGCTTTGCATGGCTTTGTAAATATCTCCTAGCATTTTGCGTCATGGATGCGCCACAAGCAGTGGTGCACCCATGACAGATAATGTTAGTAAATCTGGCCTTTAGGGCCTGATTACGATGCCAATGCCGATGCCGGTAGAACCAACCATCCGACTGCCACAGCAGTGATCTGATTCCGACCGTTGAGGCCAGGAAAGTTTCTCCCGCCGTATTATGATACAACCACTGCTACGGTGGAGGTCTCATCTACAGCGGTGCACATACCACCGAATGTTGCTGCAAGTGTATGCAAACTCACAAGAAACGGCCTATGTAAACATATGCATGGCATATGTGGGGATATGCCTTGTGCACCATGTACTCCATTGGAGTGTGGCCATCTGGAGGTTTTACACTGCAAGGACATTCAAATCTTGAATGTACATGCTCTACTTTTTAAATACCATGCACCCTGCCCTATGGGTATTTAGAGACCACCCTAGGGTTATGTATTAGTATTATGAAGGAAGGTTTAGTTCTGGCAAAAGGTTTATCTTGCAAGATCGAAATGGCAGTTTAAAACTGCTCGCCGAGGCTGCAATGGCAGACTTGTAGGCATGTTTTACAGTGCCACTTTAGTTGTTGACACAATGAGTGCTACAGTCCATGAGTAGCATATAATTTACAGGCCCTGGACACATGTTTTAAATGTGCCTGTTAGATATAGGATGATCTTATCGTGTTTAAAGGGTCAGAGTGCAGGCACTTTACCACTGGTTTGCAGGAGTAACGTGCAGAGTCCTTTTGCCAGCAAAAATGTGTTCAGCCTCAGAAAGTAAAAATAAGGGAGAATGTCATGCGTAATATGTTCATTACCAGCACCCACGCTGTCTGTTCACTAGTGGGATTCACATAACATTCCCACTATGCATTTGTTCTAAATATTCACAAAGGGTTGTGCCAGCAACAACTGCATGCAATATTCACAAATATTACAGCCATTCAAAATAAACATGAAGGGGCCCACTTTACCCCAAGCCTCTGAACTTAATTTGCATAGAGATTGTAGGTGACATGTCTCATGGGTGAAGCTCAGACCCAAAAAAGCTCAGATACACTGCCACCAGCCTCAGCTTTTGCAGAGTGTGCCAAGAAGGCCTACGCCCCAGAGAATACAGCTAGTGAGACCCATGTACTCTCTCCCTATTTTTAAAGCATACCAAGTGTGCTCTTGAGAGGCACCTGCTCTCAAGTTGGGAAGTCTCTTCAAATTAAGCCCCACACACTCTGTCAAAGAGTAACAAGCATTTGCAATGCAATAGGTCTCGCATTTATACGAGTTTGAGCTATTGACATTGTAAATGACAGTGACTTTTATTTATGTTTTTAAAAAACCAAACTTAAATAAAAAGCATTGTCATTTACAATGCCAATAGCTCAAACTCGTATAAATGCGAGACCTATTGCATTGCAAATGCTTGTTAAAATACATATTTGTGAACGGGTTTGTTGTTGCCAAGGATTCACAGGAAACACCGTGGAACATCGCAAAGAATGATTAATTTCTTTGTGTTGAATCAGATATTTTCAAATCCTTAGCTGTGAAAAACACTGTTGGAGAATGGAAGTAAAGCAGTAAATTAAGAAGTCAAATGTTTTAAATATGTTGAAGGAAATACAGACGGAACTGCTTGTTCCAGATGTCGGCTTTGGTTATTTGTTTAAGGCATGTGTAAGCCACTCACTACGAAAGAGCTGCATACAGGCACTTTTAATATTTTGTGAGGAGGTAAGTAGACCCCAGCATTGGCCACGAGTGCTGGCGGTGGTTCCCTTTCAGCTTTTTAATTTTTTTTTAGCTCTGCTGCAGTATGCTCAAAATATGGAGGGAGGGCAGAGGGGAGATAAGAACCACAACCCAGCTTTTGGCAGTGGAACGCAAAATTGTGGTTATATTTCTGTGAGTAAAGTACTTGCAACTTTAGAAACAGAGGAAGGCTGCAGAGTCCCCCTAGCAGGACGACCATTCCCGGTCCACCGCCATGGTTTTAGTTTGAGACTGCCCTGTGTTAGGATGCTGGGACCGCAGCAAGGCTCCCCCGGGGGTGGCGGTGGCAGCAGCCCAGTTGGCGTAGAGGAAGATCGCACCATACTTGCTTCGTACGTGAATGCCTGGACTGCGTCGAGTCGCTGCCTCTTGAGATTCAGCGCAGCGTCTCTCTGTTGCGGGAGATAGACACCTTTACCGAGAAGTTTTAAATGAAATTGACGAGGTCTATGAACAAACAGCATGTGAATAAAAGCAACCCTACTTGCTACAGCTCTGATCTGTTCTGTATGAGGTGCTTAAGCATTTCCGTTTTCCTCAGTGAGAAAAATGTGTATACTTAAAAAACACGCACGGCAGGGTAAACGAGACTTGGCAATGATGTAAAATGGGGAGGGGGCAGTAAAAATAGCTGCACAATTTGAAAACATATTACCAGTGAATAAAAAGTCTGAAAGTGGAAAATGTGCTACGGTGCAGAAGTGCAGACAATTCTACACCCAATCACACTATAACTCTGCTGAAACTAACGAAACACCAAAGATGCGACAACAGCAAACCCTCACAACATGTAATGGATGCTTCGTTTTGAAAGAGTTGATAAATCATCACAAACTCTAACAATATGGTGAGAAGGACATGGCGAGTGTTTGTTTTTAAGTCGGAAAGCAATCTGGGTTACATTAGAACAAGCGGCTGTGCAGCCGCGAAAGTGAAAGTGATTGCGATCGCGATCAAACATCAAAGCGGCCGTGCGGCCACGAAAGTGAAAGCAAATGGTGTGCAGGCTGCCAAATGGTGCGTGCGCCCGGCGCACATGCACTGTATTTGGAGGCCTGAAAGCACTCGTTTGCACTTCCAGATCCCCCATTTACAAAAGCTCTCGCGAGAGCAGCGCTAAAGCGCTGGCTCAGGCGAGACCTAAAAACAAGGATGTGATTACAAGCAGGAAGTGGGATAAGGGAGGGGGTGGCAAATGGTGTGCACTTTCGCGGCCGCTTTGATGTTCTCAGTGGCCGCGCGGCTCACTGAGAACATCAAAGCGGCAGCGAAAGTGATCAGCAGGCTGCCAAATGGTGCGCGCGCCCGGCGCACATGCACTGTAGTTGGCGGCGCACATGCACTGTAGTTGGGGGCCTGAAAGCACTGGTTTGCACTTCCAAATCCCCCTTCCAAATCCCCCTTTTACCTAAAAATGCTTGGTACATCTAGGGACCAAGATAAATAATGGGGGAGTCACAGCTGTTAGGATGGGTATCGAATGCTATCCCTACAAGGTGGATTAGTAGCGTACTAAAAGTGATTTGGTCTTTGTCGTGCCAAAGTCTTGAATGCTTGTGGTCTGTAGGAAATCTTTGAAGTTGATGGCTAGACCTCCTCCTACCCTTCTGGGACAGCTGAGGATTCTATATCGAGGAAGTTTGCTTCATGCAAGACTGGAGAAGCATTGTCTCCTAACATTTTTTTTTTTTTTTTTTTTTTTTTTTTTAAAAACCTTTATTTGTGCATATGAAAAGAACAAATACGGGCCTACAACCGTCAGGCCGGCCACGGTACGGTTAAGCACTGGTACAAACATTACATCCCCTGCGCATCCACGGTCAAGATTAGCAACGAGTCATGAGGTATACACTGGAGAGATCCTTGACACCAGGGGAAGGAGAAGTGAAGGTTAATTTTAAGGTTTTCAAAATAATTTTATCAGGGAAAAAATCAGTAAAGAATAAGAACCAAGGAGATTCGAGTCCGCAAGATAGCTTCACCACACGGGAGAGCAGCAGCATCATTAAAACGGTCATGGAAGGAAAATCTCAGGCAGTGAGGCGATGCAGTTATATAACAGGATAGTCACATGAGTAAATATGCACCCCTCCAGAGCCGCCCCCACTCAATCCACCCCACACCCGGACCCCGAATCGAAACAAGTATAGCGCAGAAACATAAAAGCAAAAGGCCCATAGAACTAAGTAGAAACAGTGAATTACCCCCCCACCCTACACCAATGCGGAGGCTACGGCCTGCCCCCCCCCCAGCATAGTGCCTGACGCCCAATGAACCCGAAATATAGACAAGAGAGAAAGTAGGAATAGAGTAAAGAAAAATAAGAGAACAGAGAGGTAAGTGGGGAGGAGCCTACGTTACCCCAGAGCGCCCGAAACCATCGGCCAGCTATGGCCTCCACACACTGAGAACCCACTACGCCAAAAGCGGTCGTGTGAAAATAACGTGTCACAACAATTTAAATGAAGGCGGACAAACCGCGACGAGTGCGCACAACATATGCAAACAGTTCCAGTCCCAGTCCAGCCCATCCGTGAAACCATGGCGATATAAATCAGTTCAGCCCTGGCCCGATCGCGGGCTTAAGATTACACCAGCCCCTACATGAAGGCCCCGCACCCCGTGCAGACAAAGACAATATGGCCGCTTGGGAGAAGATGGTGAAGTAGAGTCACAAAATGGCCGCCGACCATCTATTGAGGTCCCCTTGTGCACCACATAAAGTCCAGACCTGGCATGTAAAGTACAGGAGTTCCACAGAAAAGAAGCAGTAGGCCACCATGAACGGTTCCTCGAGGACGTCAGGTGTCGCTCTGCTGGATACTCCTGCGGGCACGGTGAGGCAGGCAACAACGAAGCAGGCAGCAATGAACGGGGAGACAAAGTATCCGCAATTGAGCTGGAGAGCGATTGATCCTGGGTGCCGGTAAAGCCAGATGCAGGCACCAGTGTAGCACGATCATAAACAGCCATTGCGTCCCCGCAAGAGGACAAAAGCACTGGCAGACCCACGCCTTGTTGATGACAAACAGGGTGCTCACGACCCGCAGCCGACAGTATGGAGTTAAACCGCTCACTCAGCGCTTGCAAGCCAAGACACATTTGTAGACGAAAGTCCCGCAGGGCAGCCAGAACGGAGCCGCATGTCAGCGGAGGCTGCGCCCCCACATCGGTAGCAATCCGGGACGGCACTGTGGAGCTGGTGTCTGGTAGAGGGAGGGCGAAGCGGGCAGCGGGCGAGACCGGAGTAGCATCCCCCAGCCGCGAGCAGGCAATCAACGCCATGTTTTACCGCAGAACGGTACAGTGGCCAGGGGGGGGGTCGTAGCAAGGAGGCAATTCCCCTCAGGTCTGCGCCGCAACAGGGAAAAGCCAACAGTCGCTGCCCTTCCCTCGGGTTCTCTTTGCAGCCGACTAGGCAATAGAAGAAGGGGGTCTGCAGCCTCCCACAGCGCGGTCCACAGAACGGGGCAGGAGACCCGCCGCACCGGGGCTTACCCTATAGCTCCAGCCCATCAGGTGCGGGGTGCAGGAGGTGTCCGGGCGTCCCTCCCCCGGCTCATCGGGCGACAGTCCGTGGTGTGAGGTGGGACCGGGACCTCGGGGCTCAGGTTTACGCTAGCGGGTCCGGTACCTGCGGAGCTTCCAGGGGGCCGGCCAAGGCCACAATAGAGCAGGGGTCCAGTGCGGAGAACAAAAGCACCAAGAACTCCGGCGTCCGGGCGGGCTAAGACACCGGGAAAGCAGCGGCGCGGTCAGCGCGTCGTCGCACACGTTGCACCTCGAAAATCGGCGAGGATAGAAGTCAGGATGATAGTCCGAGGCCAAGGGCCGACGGAGCCGGGCGCTCAAGCGTCTGCTCCGGTCGCCATCTTGGCTCCTCCCCTTCCTAACAGAGTTTTGGTGATGGAGAGTAGGCGCAGTTTAGAGTGTAAGATGAAATCCACTGTGTTTAGTAGATTTTTATTTAACAAACCAGGATTGATGAAGGTGTAAACCAGCCAAAAGGTGAGTACTGGTGGGAGGGTGAAATGTGACAAGTGGAGAATTAAGGGAGCAGGGAGGACAATCAAGAGGACAAGGTATAGGTGGGGATGGTAAACAGTTGAAGGTGAGAAGGAATACAAGGTATGACAATCCTAGTTGTGACAGGGTTGAATGAATCACATTCTTGCTCCAAGATTTTCAGTAGGGGTTTTATTGGATTAGCAAGAACCTTAAAAGCAGGTGGAAGTGGTTGGTTGGTGCAGGTGGAGTGATGGGAGGAGTTAGTAGGCGCTGTACTAAAGTGATGACCCCTTAAACAGCACTGAATAAATTACCAAAATCATAAATCTGCTTCATGTTCAATCATTTGTTTGATCATTGAGAATTTCATTGGTTTCCGAGGAATCCCTGCATTTTAGTATAAGCCAAAAGATTACCTAGACAGCAGTGTAAACTAAAAGACAGATATTTTTTAATGGATGGGCAAAGTCCAGGAGGTCCTTGGGAAAGTGATTTTTTTATTTCTCTATTTCACTGTTTCAACCTTTAGCATATAATTCAATATTGTTTGGCATCACAGCACTTAAATTAGCAGAAAATTGGTCATAAAATGTAAAGTTGTCCTGAACAGGGGCTTCTAAAATATGCCAAAATCCTTAAACTGACACTGCTAAAGGATGCAGCAAAATGGCTAACCATTCATTGTGTGTTCAAGGAGGTGGGGCTCAGTCAGTGCTCTCCTGCTGCTGGTCCACCACCGCGGGGCCTCAGGAATTGATCGAAATCAGTGCTTGGCCTTGATGTGGGACTGGGCACTGAGGGGGTGATCTCACCTGGGGGATAGAGCTAGTAAAAGCGGCTTTCAATATGGCGGGGTGAAAGCAGTGCCGTAGGAGACATTGCATGGGGGCATTGTCCTATTATCCATGACCCAAAGAATCACCGATTCTTAAAATGTTTATGGGATCTACCTTTCTCCCACAGTACTCTGTATGTCCACAGGTATAGCGCTAAAAACCGGCAGTGAAGCACTTCATTTTGAGTTGAAACAGGGTTGGACGATCCCACCGAGTCTCTGAAATGTATCTCGTTTCGCCTGTAGACAGAAGTGTCTTGAAAGTCACTGTTGCCATGGTAACATGTTTGGGCCCCATGGGGGACAGATAAAAAAAAAATCCTTTACTTCTTTCTGTGCCAAAGTATAGATTTCTGTTTATAATAAGTGCACTTGTAGAAAATGAAAACGTACACATAACCTACCTTGAACAGCAAGGCGCTTGCTTCTGCCAAACACAAGCACATAAAAAGGAAATCTGTATCCCAAAAAGCAGCCAGGGCCCAGGCGGAATCGCCTCCGGCAAATCACTATGTTGAGCTATTGCGACTGCGAGTTTAGCTTAAATGATCTCGGATAGTTTCTTTTTAGTGCGATTCTCAGACAGTTTCCTTTAAAGCTGGAAATAGTCATCTGAAATGTGTTCCAAGTAGCGCTGCCTACTGAGCTGGTTATGGCCCCTTTCTAGCAACGCGGGGGTCAATTAAAGGAACTCATCAACTGCTTTCCAAACTTTTATTTATATAAAAAAAAAAGTGAATGAAGTGGACAAAAAGTAACGGTAAATAGCATGGAGCATGACTAATGGCGCTAGCATGTTAAAATCATTGGGAAAATGTCCTTGGAAGACAAATGAATTTTCAGCAGAATAATTAACTTAATTAACAAATTTGCATGCATATTCATCAGGCTATTGAAGTCTTTCCAGCACAGCTTGATGAGCATTGGTGTAATAATTGTCTCATTTACATTCTGCAATCTACCACAATTTGAGGCATGCAAAAAAAGGCTGACCTTTTCCCTCTGACTTTCTTTTAGGTTCCTGGGCGTGCTAGGGAACATGTGCAAACGGCTTGTCTGGTCCAGTCAAAAGCCCCGAGCTCAGACCTTGTAGCCGAGCCCCCTGCCAGACGCCTCTGCGCTTCCCCCTCCCCCTCTCGTCTTCCTCCTTCTCTTGGCCCGGGTTCTGTGTGTTGCCTCTGCGTGCTCTCCTGGGTACTTCTTGGCACCAGTTCCGACTTCAAATCTCCTGGGCTGCCAGACTGCATCATGTAAAAATTGCCATTTCCCTCTATCTCTGCAGGGCAATCTTTAAAGGCAGTAAGGTGTGACGCTCCAGACTGGCAGCTTGGCAAGGGAGAGAGCGCCCATGGTGGATACCAGCACACAGGAATCTGGAGGGCTGGCAGTCGGCGCGCAGAACAATGGGAAGGCGGCTGTCGATGAAAGGGAAAGGAATATATTTTTTAAATACTCCTCTCCAGTCTTGTATCTGCAAAACCGCAAACCACTCCCATGCAATTAAACGTAAAAAGCAACAAAACAAATCCAGAATGTAAAATCCTCTATTTTATTTTATTTTATTATAATATTACATAGCGCCGACGTGCTGCTTTAGGTAGCTTCTGACCGCCATGAATAAGAAACAGCTGAGGGTTATATTTAGGCTACAGTGTGCGATGGTTAGTGTATTGCAGATAACCGATTGGCTGTATTCGGACTAAGGTTCCAATTCACGATTTTGACAGTGTCGGTGATGTAATGTCCTCACTGGTGGCGGTCTGGGGATATCTCTCTCTATGATAACGCAAAATCACAATGATATCCATGTTAATTAAGGATACTACTGCTTCTCAGTTGTCATGAAATGTTGTATCGCTTATATTGCTACATCGCCTATTGTTTCATTGCCTAGTGTCTCCCTGCAGAGTGAAGCAACACTTCAGTTAGCCTGGTCACACAACTGTTTAAGAGCTCCCCGAAAGCTCCCTTTGAACTGGATGAAACATTCAATTTATTGCTGGCATCAATTTGTGTAAAGACTGTGGGCAGCATCTCATAAACAGGTTTGTGCAGGTGGCATTTGAATTGGTTGGTAGTATTACTTGTGCCGTGTAAATAGAACATTCTTAGGGCCTTATTGCAACTTTGGCGGTCTCGAAGCGGGCTGCCATGCCAGTGCCCTGCTGAGAGACCGCCAAAGCTTTTCACACACCGCCCGCCAGATTAGGAGTTCAATCTTGGTCTGGCAGGCGGGGTTTAGGCGGTCCCATGGCTGTGCCTATGGCTCATATTTGAGCTTTGGAAAGGCACCACAATGGGAGCGCCAAAGCGCGTTTCTAGACGGTATGGAGCACGGCATGGACTGCGGAGAAACAGGGGGTGCACACAGACGGGGGGCACACCATGTGCCCCTTGCATGCACCCCATGGCCCAGAGTCAACAGGGGGCCCTGTAGGGCCCCTTTAGTTTCCTCACGCCACACTTTTCATGGCGGGCCTACAGCCATGAAAACTATGGCGGTGAGGAAGCTCGTAATATGCTTAGCGGTGCTGCTGTGGCACCACCAGCATATCGTGGCCTCAAACTGCTGCAACACTGCCAAGGGAAAACGGATCCACAGCGGTTTCAGAGGTCCTTTGGTGGGTCGATTACCAAACTCTTAATAGGGCGGTCGTACTGCCAGTGCGGTCGTGCCCGCACCGCCACCGCAGCTACGGAGGTCCATAGGACCTACTCAGTTGTAATAAGCCCCTTAGTGATATTTGGATGCCACAGCACAAATCTGTTTAAGTGATCCACTCACAAATTCATCTAACCCCAGGGCTTTAAGTGAGCTGGCTCCCATCAGGTCTCAGACCCAGCAGAAATTTAGAACGGACATTGAAACGGCTCCCGATCGGGCCCTATATTTATGCCCTTAACTCTACTGGTAAAAATACAGGTGAATTCAGAGCAATTTATGGAAAAACGTTAAGGTAATCCATGTCAGTGATTTAGACTCTCAGGTGCTCCTTGTGTGTGCGCTCCGTATCTGCAACTGTTACCGCATTTTAAATGTTTTTAACTGTTGTTGAAGTACTTTATGCCAGCATTTGTACTGTAGGCACTCTGCCGCTATCACGCATTTTAAATTTGCACTTCCGCTCTTAGCTACGCGGTCTAGTGCTGGAGGGAGTTTCAGCTGCTGCACAGCAGAGCTGATTGGGTGGTTGGGCGGAAGAGGACTGCCTTATTAGGACGCTGGAGCCGACGCGCAGCGGACAGATTGAGAGGCGCGTTAAAGACTCTCAGGTGGTCCTTGTGTGTGCGCTCCGTATCTGCAACTGTTACCGCATTTTAAATGTTTTTAACTGTTGTTGAAGTACTTTATGCCAGCATTTGTACTGTAGGCACTCTGCCGCTATCACGCATTTTAATTTGCACTTCCGCTCTTAGCTACGCGGTCTAGTGCTGGAGGGAGTTTCAGCTGCTGCACAGCAGAGCTGATTGGGTGGTTGGGCGGAAGAGGACTGCCTTATTAGGACGCTGGAGCCGACGCGCAGCGGACAGATTGAGAGGCGCGTTAAAGACTCTCAGGTGGTCCTTGTGTGTGCGCTCCGTATCTGCAACTGTTACCGCATTTTAAATGTTTTTAACTGTTGTTGAAGTACTTTATGCCACCATTTGTACTGTAGGCACTCTGTCGCTATCATGCATTTTAATTTGCACTTCCGCTCTTAGCTACGCGGTCTAGTGCTGGAGGGAGTTTCAGCTGCTGCACAGCAGAGCTGATTGGGTGGTTGGGCGGAAGAGGACTGCCTTATTAGGACGCTGGAGCCGACGCGAAGCGGATGCGCGCAGCGGGCGCGCTGCGGGCGCGCCGAAGGCGCGCTTAAGGCAAGCCCGCCTGCGCCCGTCCGCGCCCTGCCGGGACCAGGGGCCACAAACCCTGGCCCAAACCTCCTGTATTCAGCGAATGCTCTGTTGTCCTTTGCTACTGGCAAGTATACCTTAAACCCCCTCACCCGCTCAATACTAAAAGCCGAAAACCTCTTAAGGAACCCGGGGACAGCTTCTGACCCTCCAGATGGGCTCCCTATCCACCTCCCGTCCAAAACAGGGAACCCGTTAGGTTTGTCTGTGGCAGTTCTGAACACCAGATCCCTGCAAAAACACCATCTTGAGATCTTTACTCTGCTGCAGGAGGGGGATATTGATATTCTCTCCCTGACAGAAACCTGGTTGGGGGACGCATCAGTCCCTGACATCATTTCGTCCCTTCCAGGAAATTTCGACGCCATCTGGCACAACAGGCAAGATGGTAGAAGAGGGGGAGGGGTGGCTACTCTTTTTAAATCGCATCTCTCAGCTACCAAGTTAATATCTGAAAGTGTCGATAACTCTGACATCTTAGGAATTAAGTTTTCCCTCAATTCCTCTTGTTTCATACTCCTGACAGTCTATCGCCCCCCGGATGCAGCACCTGGCTTTTGTGATCACCTCGGTGAAACCTTGTCAGACCTTAGCTCCCGTTATCAAAAGCTCATGGTCGTAGGTGATTTCAACTTTCATTGGGAAAGTTTCCCACGAGAGCCACAAGCTAAACTAATTGATTTGACAATGTCAAATCTAGGACTTTGTCAATTGGTGACCCGCCCCACTCACATCAAGGGGCACACCCTTGATCTGGTTTGGTCATCTAGCCAGCAAGCTAGGCTCATCAACATCCTGCCGTGTGCCTGGTCCGACCATTTTTTAATCGCTTGCTGGGTCCCCTTGGACAGCCCCCCCACTCAACCTCGTGCGGAATGGAGGAGAGTGCGAAGCTGGCATAAGATTCAGTCGGGTAACCTCATTGATACCCTCCAGAGAACATCTCTCTGCAGGCCAGAGGGAGGTTATACCAATATCGACATAGCCAGCTTGACCCTTAGTAATACCCTCCAATCAGCTATTGACCATCTAGCTCCAGAACTTCGGGAAAGAGTCAAGCCCAAACGTAAGGGGGCTCCCTGGTTCAATGAAGCTTTGCGGGTAAAAAGGCAGAGTTTGCGGAAAGTGGAGAGACAGTGGCGGAAAACCTACAACTCCACTGACTTGATCCTCTATAAAGCAGCTCTGACCCTATATAAGAAATCCATTATCTCGAGGAAAGCCGAATACTATGAGGCTCGGATTATAGATGCCCCTAATAAACAGAAGGAAACCTTTAAGATCCTAAAGGAACTAAGTAAAAAAGGTGATGTCAACTCAATCTCAATCCCTTTTAATGTCAATACCCTGCAGACTTTCTTTCTGCAGAAAGTGACAGATATCCTCTGTGAGATCAACAGATCCCCAGTTGCTCTAAGTTCCCAGGAACTGGCGTTGCCCTCCCCCTCGCCAGCTCACTTCCTTACAGATTTCCCCCCTCTGGACTCCGAAGCTTTGGCCTTTTTAATCAACAAGACCAAATCTGGTTCACCGGCCGATCCCGGTCCTCCGAGGATCTTCCAGATGGCCCTTCCAGCCTTGGATTGCCAGATCCTTACACTTCTTAATAATTCCCTGGCCATTGGCCAGGTACCATCTAATCTGAAGGAAGCTAGAGTTATTCCCCTACTGAAAAAGCCTGGAGCGGATAAGGCTGAGTTGAAAAATTACAGGCCTATTTCGCAACTTCCTTTTTTAGCCAAGGTCATGGAGCAGCATGTCCTGAAAACCTTATCCGGCTTCCTCGAAAATTCAGAGCTACTCCATCCACGCCAGGCTGGCTTCAGAGCCCACCATAGCACGGAGCTAGTTATGTTGTCTGTTCTCGACGACCTCAGATTAAAGGCTGACAACAGAGCCCCGAGCGCCCTGATACTTTTGGATCTCTCCGCGGCTTTCGACACGGTTAACCATTCCATTCTACTGTCTCGATTGGCGGATTTGGGATTTAGGGGTGCTGTCTACAACTGGCTAAAGTCCTTTTTATCGGGACGGTCGCAAAGGGTTCAACTCGGCAGCTACTCCTCAAACAGGGGAGATATCCCCTGTGGCGTGCCCCAGGGTTCGGCTTTGTCCCCTCTGCTTTTCAATATATATCTGCAGCCCTTAGAAACTGCACTATCCAAATTGGACTGCCGAGTGTTCAACTATGCAGATGACACTCAATTCATCCTGAGCATTGACAACTCGGCCCAAGCTCAAGAAACTGTTCAAAACATCCTACGATTCACCACGAACTGGATGACGGTTAATTCTTTGAAAATTAACCCTGACAAGATGGAGGTCCTCGTCATTCCAGCAAAAAACAACTTCTGGAGTGGCCTGTTTTGGCCCAAAGAACTTGGGGCCCCCCCATGTCCGTCACCAGTCGTGAAAAGTCTGGGAATTAAAATCGATTCGGAACTTTCCTTGAGTCATCAGGTCCACTCAGTAGTGGGCACCTGCACCGGCGTCCTGAGACAACTGAGGAAACTGGCTCCTCTCTTATCAGTTTCCTCTTTAAATTCAATAGTCTCAGCCACTGTGTTATCGCGCCTTGATTATGGAAATGCACTCTACTTAGGACTCCCTTTGAAACTGATGAACCGCCTACAGGTTGTGCAGAATGACGCCGCCAGGCTGATTTTTAACCTTCCTAGGAGGACCCATGCATCCCCTTTGCTGCACAAGTTACATTGGCTGCCCGTCAGACAGCGTGTAAAATTCAAGGGCCTGTGCATCGCCCATAAAACTCTCTACGGCCATGCCCCTGGCTACATTCGGGATCGCCTAGCTAAATACGTGCCAGGGCGCGTACTTCGCTCTACAGAGGCCTTCCAGCTAGCCTGCCCTCGGAGTAATCTGGCCACCAAGGGTGGCCGAGCCTTCTCAGTTGTTTTGCCACGACTTTGGAACCAATTACCTGATTCTTTGCGTAAAGAACAGGGTCTGTTTCGGTTCCGAAAGCTGCTAAAAACCCTGCTATTTGAAGATACTCTTTAGCTGTGCTCGCTACAAGGATTGTCCGTACCTTCTTTGATGCAATCTCCTTCTGTCAAGCGCTAAGAGACCTGCCGGTATATATGCGCTATATAAATAAACAAACATAAACAGAAAGTTGCTGTTTATATTACATATTTTTTGCTTAACATTGCACTCCATAGTGGTGTTAGCTGCTTCTAGGATGTGCTTTTCAATTTTATTTTGTATAGAATATCTCTCTTGTATAGTGCATACTTTGAACTGAGTCAGCTTGAGGCATTTATAACAGCACATGACTGAGAGATCTGGCATTGAGGCTGAAAGCACTGCGAGTTTCTCACAATGCCTGTCAGTGGGTCAAAAAGGAGGTCAGAACACATGGTCATTCCATCCATGGCTTCTCTGCAGAGCACACAGAGACAACCATTCCAAAAGCCAATAGTTCTGGCTGGTTTTGTGTGTATGTCAGTTGTTGTGTTATACATCTGGATGCAATACCAGAAAGATCAGAGAAACACTAAATTACCAGCAACGGTGGCATGCTGTGGTAATCACAGAAATGTAGTTTATGCGTCTAAGTCATGCCTTTAATTACATAGGTCCAGCCCCTACTAGAGATCCCTCCCACTTTTTTCATCCCACTTAAAGAACTGTCCACCCCGCCCCAATACAAATATGTAATATATTATATAGTTAATACCGCCCAAAAATTCAAATATTGCAATGAAAATCTGTTTGCATTGTATGTCAACGGATTACATTTTGTGAGTGTATTTCTATAGATTTTGAGGAGATACATCATGAGCCAGATTTATCAAGGTTTTGCATCACCCTTGCACTACGAAAAGGAGCACAAAGGCAACGCAAAACGTAAGTGAGACTTATCAAACCATGCAAGGCTACCTTGCGTAGCCCTGCAGGCTTGATAAATCCAGAGTAACGCATGGCAGCGCATATCACTGCCTTGTGTTAGTCTGCCCCAGGGATGCGTTCCCTCGGTGGAGAGTGGGTGTTTCCACCCATCCACTCATGTATTTTGGCGCATCCCCAAATTTACCATTAGTGGTAGACCTGGGAATGCATCAAAATGTTACACCTAATTGTTTCCTCTTTCTATGTGTGCTACGTTCTGCAAACATGCCTCACAGTATTGGTTTGGTGCAGGAGGGTGTATCTTTCTGTACAAAAACAATCCTGCCTACAACGCAGGCACCCTTGCACCAGGATACAAGGGTACCTGTGCTGGCGCTAGGCAGCCAATAGTGCGCCAGTGCTAGGACAGGAATGTATAATGTTAAATACTGCTAATTTCTACCATTTCCATTTCACGCAGCGCAGGAAATGGACTTGCTGCATTCTGCTGTATGAATTATTTTTAGATATGGGCCTACGTTTCTGGGCACCAAGGCCTGATTTAAATTTCGGCTGGCAGGTTACTCTCTCACAGATGTGACGGTTATCCTGTCCACTGTATTACAAGTGCATCCTTCCAGTGAAACTCGCAATATGATGGACAGGATATCCGTCACGTTTGTGATGGAGTAAAACGTCCCCTGAACTCTAAATCAAGGTCCAACTATTCATTCATCATCAAGGTGTTAACACCTTACAAGTTGGTACATCACACAATGAAGTCTTCTATTTCTGTAATGTGTCATGCCATGACATCGACGGGGGTATAATTATATGTATTATCTCCCATTGTAACCAGTGTTTGACAACAGGGAGCCGCCATCGCTCCCAAGCTTTTTCGAGCTTCAACAACTGTGAAACTCGGTAAGACATTTTAATTCGATTTCTGGTCGAACTGTCCCATTGCGGGGGGCTGATTGATATGGTTCTCTCTTCATAACGAAAATATTTATTCACAATACATGAGCAAATTCATAGAATTACTAAAATCTACAGGTTAATACATGAACCTGTATTTAGGTTAATCAAGGGGATATGTGAACCAGACCCCGTGGGGTAACAACGCTTGCAAAGAATGAAGGAGTGGCATGAGTGTATATGTAAACAACAGCACCCATACATGCTATTTGTTTGTACTATGTAGAAAACTCAACCAGTGTAGTATGGAACAATGATTATGACAACTATATTTTCACCTACAGGAACTACTGCAGTGTGACTAAGCAACTCTAGATCATAAAGGGTCTATTCTCAATCTACTAAAGTAAAGTAGGAAAGGAGAGTAATATAAAGGGATTCTTTTGAACCTGATAAAAGCAGTAAAGATCCATTAAGGGCTACATCAAAACCGGCAGAAACGTGTTGACAGATTTGCAGATAGGAGGAGTGAAGGGTTACTAATAAGCCCTGTCACCACCATCCGATATTCTTTTTTAATCCTGCCTGGGAAATCTGCGAATAAAGTATTTAGGTGGATATTCCTGAGCCAGTTTTAAATTCTACATTCTGCACTTATATTTCTTTTTTGATCCCTATAATTTCATGTTTGTATTGTCTTCCCCCTCCCTATTGCTCCACCCCAGGCATTGGTTTGGGCGGGGGTGTTATTTAGCAAGCCCTATGATGAAGCATGCCACAAATTTGTGGGTGAGGGCAGTATGCCAAACATATAACACATGCCACTAAACATAATAATGTATTTGCTAATACTCCTACCTCTTTTTGTGCGTTTGGAGAGAGAACTCATAATGGCAATAAAGTTCCCTCCCCGCCAAGATAATTCTCCGCCCGCCCCAATTTAAATTTGGGCGGGCCATAGTTTGATGACGGTGGAGACTGCTCAGTCTCTGCCGTGATCAAACCCCTCCAATGGCCTGATGGAGTAAGGACATTGAAGGTTTGGCTGTATGTCTTCCCACCTAATTTGTATGTGTGGACATACAGCCGTTTTTCAAAGTCCATCACCACCAGGAAAAATCTGACATTAAGGGACACTGAAATGTGTCCGATTCCCCCGCAACCATGGCATGTGATCCAATACATGTTTTACTTTGAAAACCCAATAGCAAGATCACCGACACCAACATATTTTACGGTAGGGCACATCAATTTCCTCCAAACAGCAAGGACAAACATTCCAGTCCTAATCGGGAAAATTATTTTGCTATTGGGTTTTAGAAGTAAAACATATATTGGATTGCACATAGTGATTTTACAGCTAGAG
This sequence comes from Triturus cristatus, assembly GCF_964204655.1. Classification (NCBI taxonomy): domain Eukaryota; kingdom Metazoa; phylum Chordata; class Amphibia; order Caudata; family Salamandridae; genus Triturus; species Triturus cristatus. Next base: position 510,171,271 of record NC_140588.1, read on the forward strand.
GGCAGCATTGAATAATATAGTCCTGTAAGGAACATGTTTATATGTCATGAGACAATTACATGAGACATCTTGGACTGATACCCACATCATCTTTTTCGCCCTGAAGAAGTGGGTTGCTACTGCGAAAAACGTGTTGGCTGAGGCTGTATTGGTCATGGAGGTTGTTTTTCAATTGGATGTACAAAGAAAAGAACAATAGTAATAAGTACATTTTAAGGAGTCTTTTTGAAGTACAAGATTGATCTGATGTGAAACAAGGCGGAATAGGGCTGAGTATTGTGCATATGAATATGTATTGTGTTTGTTTAAAGCTCTATGGTTAATGTGTAGTATTTATGGTAATTTGGATAAATGACCAATGGTATTGATGATGAATAAAAATAAAAATAATAAAAAAGGATAGAGGATTTATGTTGATATTAATGACTGTGATTTTAGAAATTTGAATTCCCTAGCTCCCCACATTCGTTATTATGAGTTAGAAATTATATGAGTAGGTACAGTTACTGTGGGTGGTAGCTTGCACAGGTCCATTTTTTCATTCATTAACCCCATCTTAAGGTGAAGAAAGAGGTATACCTTGTTGTTAAAAGGGTGTGACCACATCCACATCCACATACAAATCCTCATTCATAACTGATAACATGTGGAGGCCATCTCAGCATGGTCTCCTCTCTATAGTGATAAATCGAGTTCATGCACATGATTAGCAATAAATATTTCATATATCATAAAAACTTTAACCATATAATATGATATAATATTTGTATAATTATGACATGATCATAAATATAATCTATGTGCAAATACATGCTGTAGTCCCAAATCAGATGTTAATCAGTCACCATGTATTTCGACAATCATTGTGTACTGCACAAGTGGACAAATCAGTTTGATTGTTAATCATTATATTCAAACAATAGTTTGTGACATATACCATTACACAACATTAAACCCCAGTGGGTACAATAAATGTGTAATCATATATTATCATATATTCCAGCTCATTGCATTCATCATTTATCCATTCCATGTCGATGTCCAAATTGATGCATAGTACAATGAAAAGGGAGTGACCACGTTTGAATGGGGTAAATCTATTAATATGTCTTGATTCATCAACCTTTTTGGTTTGATGAAAGAGCTCTCACCGACTACTTTCTTACTTCAGTGGCATGCTTCATTGTGAAGTCCTCCGTAAAGATACAGATATTGTATCTGGGCGGACCCTACCTCATCTATCTGAGGGAAGTCTTTGTGTGGTATCTTTTGTTTAGAGGGTTTGGGGGATCTAACTCTTAAAATTATCTCAGGATTCCTACAGTCACAAGTATTTTCTTTTTGTTCCCAGGGCACCCAGACAAGGTTAAAAACAAGGTATTGATGCTCAAGAGTTTAGTTATGTACTCTGCATCAATGGGCTGGTCTACATGTTCCAGACTTCGTGTGCCCAGCTCGGGTCACTTGGCTTTCATCAGAACCAAACTCCTGAGATCCATAACAAAAAGTATCAATGTGAGTGCCTTACCTCTTAAGCTTGCACCTATTTGGTGCATTGTGCTTCAATCCAACATTCATAACAAAATGCCACACACTTTCAAAGATCTTCTCAGGTTCTTCTGCAGTCTTTTCCTATGGGTAAAAAGAACAAGTCGAGAAAATCACTCTTTGTCACTGTAGTGACTAATTTCCCGTTCGCTGAAAGGCTCTGGTTCCTGTGGATCCTACATCTGTGTATTGTTGAAAGTGGAGAAAACCTTGCAAACATACTTTCATGAACTGTAATATAAGGTGATGAATTGCTAGAAAAGGTGAGGCTATAGTCTTTGATGGTGTCTCTTCTCTGTGTTAATGTCATCTAACACATATCTTTATCATTATCTGCATTCGTGGTAAAAAATACTGACGTTTTCACAACTTAGATCATGTCCACACATACTTTTTATACTGCCGCTATTAGTCCATAGAAGGCTTGAGAAGGTCAGCCTTGTAGTCACACATTGTAAGAAAGTTTTCAAAGTGCCAGAAGAGTGCGTGTCAAGTCACCACCATCAGGGAACGGTGTTTGGGGAAAATATCAGAAAAAAAGTATTGCGATACAGAAATCTAGTGTTAAGAATATCTGGACTTCCAATATATCATGGACAGGAATAGCGAAGGTAAAAAAATCGTTTTTAGTGTTGTTTTTAATATCGTTGTCAAAAATATTGATGCATTTAATATCATTACACAAAACACCATTTGTTAGTGTTAGTTAGAATGCAATGGATTGTTTTATGATTGTATGTGTTTAGAAGTTTTTTTATTTGTTATTTATATTTGAAATTATTTTATTTATTAAATTATTTAAATTTGCATTATAAATTGTGTTAATGTTTTTAATTAACAATTGATATTTTCTTTAGTAATGGCATGCTGGGTTATTAGTTTATAAGGGTGGGGAGATTTAAAAAAATATATGTATTTTAATTTCTAAGTTAAATTTAATAATTTTAAAGCTATGTAAATTAGTTGCTTTTAAATGTAAAATGTATTTTCTCCTATTAATACATTTTATATCTTTAATTTTTATGGTAAATTTGTAAAGGGATTTGCACCAGCTCCCAATTCTCTATGGGTGCTTGTGCTACGGCTGGTTTACGGCCATAGCACAAGATCTCATTGAGAAATGGGAGTATGCAACCGATCCATGTGCAGTCGCATTGTAATTGCGGTGTCAGGACCGTCAACCAGAGGTTGGTCGGTCCCAAGAACGCAACGATGTTGGTCGAACGCAACTCCAACCAACATCATAATCGAGCCCTTTGGCTCCAACACCTTTCCTATTTTGGTTTAGTTTAGAGTGGGAATAGTAAATGTTATCCCTTTAATGTCCAACACCTTCCTCAACTTGGTTTAGATTGGATTGTGAAATGTAAGTGCTTCATTACGCTGTCGGCGGATGTCACTGTTGGGGAATCGGGACCGACCTACCTTCGGTTGGCGATCCCTACCGCAGTATTACAAAGCGAATGCACATGGTGCAGTCGCATGCTCCCATTTCTCTCCGAGAGCTTGCGCTGTGGCTGTAAACCTGCTATAGCGCGAGCTCATATAGAGAAATGGGAGAATCAGTTCATCCCTGCACCGCGTAGCAGGCACCTTGAGGTGTCTGCCATGCGGTACAGGGATTAACATCCTCATTCCCCAACCAGAGGCAGCAGGGAGAAGAGGGACCTGCTAGGAGCCCCCAAAGTATTTTTGACATGCATTCCATGTCAAAAACCTCCACTTGGAAAGCCTGTCGGAAACCGACATCGTAATACCGACGGAGGAAATGCTGTTCATAGGGATTACCTTGGGGCCTCTGACTGGCCGAGGGAATCCAACCAGAATGACCGTCCGCTTTCACTTGCGACCGCCGGCATTGTAATGCGGCAGTCAAAAGTGAAGCTGTAGTTGTCGGTTGGAAAGCCTCCAATCGCAGGTCGGAAGCTTTCCGACCGACTTCGAAATAGGGCTGTATATGTCACCCCTTTAGTGTCCAGCCCCTTTCCCAAGTTGGTTTACATTGGAGTGGGAATAGTAAATGTTAACCCTTTAGTGTTCAACACCCTCCCTAATTTGGTTTAGATTGGGGTGGGAATAGGAAATGTTACCTGTTTAGTGTCCAACACCTTCGCAAAGTTGGTTTAGATTGGAATGGGAAGAGTAAATGTTACCCCTTTAGTATCCAACACCTTCACCAAGTTGGTTTAGCTTGTAATGGGAATCGAAATGTTACCCTTTTAGTATTTAATACCTTCCCTAAATTGGTTTAAATCGGAGTGAGAATAGTATATATCACTCCTTTAATATCCAACACCTTCCCCAAGTTAGGTTAGATCAGAGTGGGAATAGTAAATATTACCCCTTTAGTGTCCAACCCCTTCCCTAAGTTGGTTTGCATTGGAGTGGGAGTAGTAAATGTTACCCCTTTAATGTCCAACACCTTCCCCAAGTTAGTTTAGATTGGAATGGGAATACTAAAAATTACCCCTTTTCTGTCCAACACCTTCCGCAACTTGGTTTAGATTGGAATGTGAATGGTAAGGTCTTCATTACGATGTCGGCGGATATGACCGTTGCGGAATCAGGACCGCGGTCCCTACCGCAGTATTACAAAGCGAACGAACATGGTGTGGTTGCATACTCCGTAGCACGAGCTCCCATAGAACAAAATGGGCAAATCAGTTTATCCCTGCACCGCGTACCTGCCATGCGGTGCAGTTGCCTGCCATGAAGGGATTAACAGCCTCAGCCCCCAATGGGAGGCCGCAGGGAGAAGAGGGACCTGCTAGGGGCCCCCATAGTCGCTTTCCGACATGCATTCCATGTCGGAAACCCCCACATGGAAGGCCTCTCAGAAATCGCCATTGTAAACCCGACTGAGGAAATGCCGTTCATAGGGATTACATTGAGGCCTCCAACTGGCCATGGGAATCCAGCTGGAATGACCGTCTGCTTTCACTTTCGACTGCCGGCATTGTAATGCGACCGTAAGTCGGAAGCTTTCCGACCAACTTCAAAATAGGGCCCTAAATGTAACCCCTTTAGTGTCCTGTTCCTTTCCCAAGTTTGTTTACATTGGAGTGGGAATAGTAGATGTTACCTGTTTAGTGTCCAACACCTTCACCAAGTTGGTTTAGATTGGAATGGGAAGAGTAAATGTTACACCTTTAGTGTCCAACACCTTTACCAAGTTGGTTTAGCTTGGAATGGGAATAGAAATGTTACCCTTTTCGGAACCAATACCTTCCCTAAGTTGTTTTAAATTGGAGTGGGAATAGTAAATGTCACTCCTTTAATGTCCAACACCTTCCCCAAGTTAGTTTAGATCAGAGTAGGAATAGTAAATATTATCCCTTTAGTGTCCAACACCTTCCCCAAGTTGGTTTAGATTGAAGTGTATACAGTAAATGTTTCTCCTTTAGCGTCCAACCCCTTCCCTAAGTTGGTTTGCATTGGTGTGGGAGTAGTAAATGTTACCCCTTTAGTGTCCAATCCCTTCCTCACTTGGTTTAGATTGGAGTGAAAATAGTGTTCAACACCTTCCCTAATTTGGTTTAGATTGGATGGGAAGAGTAAATGTTACCCCTTTAGTGTCCAACACCTTCACCAAGTTGGTTTAGCTTGGAATGGGAATAGAAATGTTGCCCTTTTAGTATCCAATACCTTCCCTAAGTTGGTTTAAAGTGGAGTGGGAATAGTAAATGTCACCCCTGTAATGTCCAACACCTTCTCCAAGTTAGTTTAGATTGGAGTGGGGATAGTAAATATTACCCCTTTAGTGTCCAACACCTTCCTCAACTTGGTTTAGATTGGAGTGGGAATAGATATTGTCAATCCTTTAGTGTCCAACCCCTTCCCTAAGTTGGTTTACATTGGAGTGGGTGTAGTAAATGTCAACCCTTTAGTGTCCAACCCCTTCCTCAACTTGGTTTAGATTGTAGGGAAATAGTAAGAGTCACGCCTTTCAAGTCCAGCACCTTCGCTAACTTTGTTTAGATTGGAGTGGAACTAGTAAATGTTACCACTTTAATGTCCAACACCCTTCTCCAAGTTAGTTTAGATTTGAGAGGTAATAGTAAATGTTACCCTTTTTGTGTCCAACCCCTTCCTTAACTTGGCTTAGATTGGGGTGGGAACAGTAAATGTCACCCCATTAGTGTCCAACACTTTTCCCAAATTGGTTTAGATTATATTAGGAATAGTAAATATTACCCCTTTTTAGTGTCCAATACCTTACCCAAATAGGTTGAGATTGGAATAGGAATAGTAAAGGTTACCCCTTTAGTGTCCAATACCTTCCAGAAGTCAATTTAGATTGGAATGGGAATAGTAAATGTTACTCCTTTAGTGTCCAACAGTTTCCTTAATTTGGTTTATTTGGAGTGGGAGTAGTAATTGTTACCCCTATAGTGTCCAACGCCTTCTCCACGTTAATTTAGATTAGAGTGGGAATAGTAAATGTTAATCCTTTAGTGTCCAGCAATTTCCCTGATTTGGTTTAGATTGGAGTGGGGATAGTAAATGTTACCCCTTTAGTGGCCAACACCTTCCTCAACTTGGTTTAGATTGGAGTGGAAATAGTAAATCGGACCACTTTAGGGTCCAACCCCTTCCTCTAATTGGATTACATTGGATTTGGAATAGTAAATGTTACCCCTTTAGTATCCAACACTTTGCTCAACTTGGTTGAGATTAAAGTGGAAATAGTAAATGTCACCTCTTTCGTGTCCAACACCTTCCCTAATTTGGTTTAGATTGGGGTGGGAATAGTAAATTTTACCCTTTTAGTGTCCAACACCTTCGCCAAGTTGGTTTAGGTTGGAATGGGAAGAGTAAATGTTACCCCTTTAGTATCTAACACCTTTACCAAGTTGGTTTTAGCTTGGAATGGGAATAGAAATGTTACCCTTTTAGTATCCAATACCTTCCCTAAATTAGTTTAAATTGGAGTGGGAATAGTAAATGTCACTCCTTTGATGTCCAACACCTTCCCCAAGTTAGTTTAGATCAGAGTAGGAATAGTAAATATTACCCCATTAGTGTCCAACACCTTCCCCAAATTGGTTTAGATTGAAGTGTATACAGAAAATGTTACCCCTTTAGTGTCCAACCCCTTCCCTAAGTTGGTTTGCATTGGAGTGGGAGTAGTAAATGTTACCCCTTTAGTGTCCAACACTTTTCTCAACTTGGTTTAGATTGGAGTGAAAATTGTGTTCAACACCTTCCCTAATTTGGTTTAGATTGGGGTGGGAAGAGTAAATGTTACCCCTTTAGTGTCCAACATCTTTATCAAGTTGGTTTAGCTTGGAATGGGAATAGAAATATTACCCTTTTAGTATCCAATCCCTTCCCTAAGTTGATTTAAATTGGAGTTGGAATAGTAAATGTCACCCCTTTAGTGTCCAACACCTTCCTCAACTTGGTTTAAATTGGAGTGGGAATAGGTAGTGTCACCCCTTTAGTGTCCAACCCCTTCCCTAATTTGGTTTACATTGGTGTGGGAGTAGTAAATGTTAACCCTTTAGTGTCCAACACCTTCCTCAACTTGGTTTAGATTATAGGGAAATAATAAGTGTCATGCCTTTCAAGTCCAAAACCTTCGCTAACTTTGTTTAGATTGGGGTGGGAATAGTAAATTTTACCCTTTTAGTGTCCAACACCTTCGCCAAGTTGGTTTAGGTTGGAATGGGAAGAGTAAATGTTACCCCTTTAGTATCTAACACCTTTACCAAGTTGGTTTTAGCTTGGAATGGGAATAGAAATGTTACCCTTTTAGTATCCAATACCTTCCCTAAGTTAGTTTAAATTGGAGTGGGAATAGTAAATGTCAGTCTTCTGATGTCCAACACCTTCCCCAAGTTAGTTTAGATCAGAGTAGGAATAGTAAATATTACCCCATTAGTGACCAACACCTTCCCCAAATTGGTTTAGATTGAAGTGTATACAGTAAATTTTACCCCTTTAGTGTCCAACCCCTTCCCTAAGTTGGTTTGCATTGGAGTGGGAGTAGTAAATGTTACCCCTTTAGTGTCCAACACTTTTCTCAACTTGGTTTAGATTGGAGTGAAAATAGTGTTCAACACCTTCCCTAATTTGGTTTAGATTGGGGTGGGAAGAGTAAATGTTACCCCTTTAGTGTCCAACATCTTTATCAAGTTGGTTTAGCTTGGAATGGGAATAGAAATATCACCCTTTTAGTATCCAATCCCTTACCTAAGTTGGTTTAAATTGGAGTGGGAATAGTAAATGTCACCCCTTTAGTGTCCAACACCTTCCTCAACTTGGTTTAAATTGGTGTGGGAATAGGTAGTGTCACCCCTTTAGTGTCCAACCCCTTCCCTAAGTTGGTTTACATTGGTGTGGGAGTAGTAAATGTTAACCCTTTTGTGTCCAACACCTTCCTCAACTTGGTTTAGATTATAGGGAAATAATAAGTGTAATGCCTTTCAAGTCCAAAACCTTCGCTAACTTTGTTTAGATTGGTGTGGGAATAGTAAATGTTACCTCTTTATTGTCCAACACTTTCCTCAAAGTTAGTTTAGAATCGAGAGGTAATAGTAATTGTTACCCTTTTTATGGTATAGATTGGGGTGGGAATAGTAAATGTCACCCCATTAGTGTCCAACACTTTCTCCAAATTGGTTTAGATTAAATTAGGAATAGTAAATGTTACCCCTTTAGTGTCCAATACCTTCCCCAAGTAGGTTGAGATTGGAATAGGCATAGTAAAGGTCTCCCCTTTCGTGTTCAACACCTTCCAGTTAATTTAGATTGGGATGGGAATAGTAAATTTTACTCCTTTAGTGTGCAACAGTTTCATTAATTTGGTTTATTTGGAGTGGAGTAGTAATTGTTACCCCTTTAGAGTCCAACGCCTTCTCCACGTTTATTTCGATTGGAGTGGGAATAGTAAATGTTACTCCTTTAGTGTCCAACAATTTCCCTGATTTGGTTTAGATTCGAGTGGGGATAGTAAATGTCACCCCTTCAGTGTCTAACACCTTCCCAAAGTTGGTTTAGATTAGAATGTGAATAGTAAATCTTACCATTTTAGTGGCCAAAACCTTCTTCAACTTGGTTTAGATTGGAGTGGGAATAGTAAATGGTACCTCTTTCGTGTCCAACACCTTCCCTATTTTGGTTTAGATTGGAATGACAATAGTAAATGTTACTCCTTTAGTGTCCAACACCTTCTCTAATTTGGTTTAGATTGGATTGGTAATGGTAAGTATTATCCCTTTAGGGTACAACACCTTCCTTAACTCTGGTTATTTTGGAGTGAGGATAGTCAATGTCACCTCTTTAGTGTCCACCCCCTTCCCCAAGTTGGTTTAGATTGGAGTAGAAATAGTAAATTTCTCTATTTAGTGTCCAACACCTTCCTTAACTTGGTTTAGATCGGTGTGAGGATGGTAAAAGCCACCCCTTTCGTGTCCAACACCTTTCCTAATTTGGTTTAGATTGGAGTGGGAACAGTAAATGCCACTACTTTAGTGTCCAGCACTTTCCCCAAGTTGGTTTAGATTTAAGTGGGTTTGTAAAATGTCACCCTTTTAGTGAGCAATATTTTCCCTGAATTTAGTATAGTTAAGAGATGTCATACATATTATTACAATTAAAAAAATGTTAAGAATTTTTTATTATTTGTACAGTTTCCATTTTACAAATATGTTTTTAAGTAAAAATAACACCAATTATAAAGTGAAGAAAATAACATATTTTTGCAAGTTTTTAAATGTAATAAACAGACGTAAATCAGATTTTATAAATATTTGTATAATGCACATTTCTAAATGTTATTTTTGGGGGTGGTTTACAATTTTTCAACATTGTTTTAGCATATGCTTTATGAGTATAGAATACATATTTATATTTAATTTATACCTTACAGTGTTTTCAATATTTTTTACAACATTGTTACATAACATTTAAAAAAAAAATCTTTTTTTAAATACATTTTTTTAGCATTTTTCAACATATTGTTTATTAGTATATATTTAATAATTATGTATATTTTATACTATTGTCTACTTCATACTTAACAATATATTAAAAAATGTTTACAACATTTGTGGATATGTTTAAAACTTAAATAATTTTTATAATTTTTCTTTTTTTTTAAACATGTTTATTATATTTCACATTTGTTTCTATGGAAAGATAGTTTTTTTTTTGTTTCATTTGGCGTCCAGGTCTTTTTTACCACTAACTTCTATTTTGTAGTCTATTGGTGTTATTTTGGGTCTATTTTACAGGAACCAAATCACAGTTAGGTGTTGCTGTTTGTCTGAACAGGTAAGCCCTTTTTAAATACTTATTTTGAAGAGTTTTCAGGGTAGGGGAGATTTAGGATGCATGTTTAAAATTTAGGTACAGTGTTGTTTGTGAGACTTTGGCATATTTAGATGTGTTTTTAATAGTGTTTTGCGCTATTTTGTCATTTTTTTAAATTGGTATGTATACATATAAATCTGTTATATAAAATTATGTTTTGTTATTTATGTTGTGGTGATTAAATTCTATGTATGATTATATTTGGGATTTTAATGCATTGTCCAGGTGGGTGTTTAACATTTCCTTAACAGGTTTTTGCCTACAAAAGTTTTCTTGGGGAGTTTATGCATTTTTCAGTTATGGTTTATTATAAACCAATATTTTTTACTCAGATTTCCTTTTTTCGGGTTTCTTTAGGATTTTTTATGCAACGTATAGACTTTGGATTGCTTTGAGGGCTTTGATTGAATTGGTTATAATGAAAACATTTTTTGGGGGGGCTTTTTACATCCATTTCTAAATCTTTTTGTGCATTACTATTTTTAGTTACGTGGAGATGGAGGAAGATCTGGTTCACTCGCAAAATATCGACCCTCAAAATATCCCCATGCCAAAATATCGATGTCAAAAATATCGTCATCCTTTACTTATAAAGGTAAAACTATTGAAAAAAAATGCTGTAATAAATATCATTGTATTAAATATCCTTTTTTCAATATATATATATACATTAAAATAAATATTAAATGTATTAAACAGTAAAGTTAATTCATTTTTTGTTTTTATATATTCTTTAACAAATATAACCAACAAACGTAATTAAAAAAGTTGAACACACATATATAATAATTTTTATATATATATATATTTGTGTATACTTAAAAGACAATTATTAAACTAATAATTTACATTTCTAATATAATTTCAAAGTTTTTAACTTTTTAACCAATATGAAAATTTAATGAATAAATAAATACATATATAGTTAAACACATATGTATATATGCGTATATCTCAGCAAAAACGTCCGGCACAGCTGATCCCTCGCCAGACGGGGCCGGTGCGATGTCCGGGTGTCGAAAACTGGTTACAAATAAAAGAAATTCCGTGTTCACAATACTCCACAGAAAAGACTTGCACACCAGGATCACTTTCAAGATAAAAGTGTATTTAATGGAAACGCGTTTGGACCAAGACTGCCTTCTTCACAAGCCTTGTGAAGAAGACTGTCTCGGTCAAAACGAGTTTGCCGTTAAGTACACTTTTATCATGGAAGTGACCCTGGTGTGTGAGACTTATCTGTTGAGTATTGTGAACACGGAATTTCCTGCACATATATATGTATATAGGCTGCCCACCGGGGGGCAGAAAAGTATATAATTGAAGCAATCACCTTGATCGGCTGCGAGTTCAGTGTGATGCTGGGGCTTCCCTTTGAGAAAGGTCAGGAGACCGAAATGCATTAGGACTGCCAGTGCTGTAATTTATTAAATCAGAAACATCACCATTGTGAGTGCGGCTCGTTTTCTTCCGGTTGGGAGATTTGGAGAGATGTTTTAGCGGCTTGGTTCGGCCGCGAGCTACGCACCGCCTCTAAAGAGCGCCATAACTTCCCGAAACTGAACCACCTGTGCAATCCGACAAAACGGCAAGGGATAGTAGGCGGCGCCAAGGATTGACTTTGGCTTGGTTTCCTGCAACTCGAAAATGGTTTTGCGAGGGGACAACGGATAATTAACAGTATCAAAGCATCACCCACTGGAGGGCAATGATTGACTGTTTTCGCACCACAAGGACCAGCATGCTTAAAAACGAAGGCCCACTAAGGCCGCCCACCAGGGGGCAGAAAAGTATATAATTGAAGCAATCACCTTGATCGGCTGCGAGTTCAGTGTGATGCTGGGGCTTCCCTTTGAGAAAGGTCAGGAGACCGAAATGCATTAGGACTGCCAGTGCTGTAATTTATTAAATCAGAAACATCACCGTTGTGAGTGCGGCTCGTTTTCTTCCGGTTGGGAGATTTGGAGATATATATATATTTGTTAATCAGCGGTGCGGAACAAACTGGCGAAAAGAATATTGTGGGAGATGTTTTAAAAGCACACCAGTGATGGAACTTTATTTGTACATTTGGCTGCCACAAAGCCCACTTGGGTTAGATTGCATGGACTTCCAGTCCCAGTATGCACCAGGACTTTACTCACCTGAGTTTGATTGTTGGTATGGAAATAAAGAAAGGGAGATTGCTGGAAACACCATTTTGATGGCAGTCATTTGTTAGCAGTGAATACCTATGAGGAAGAGTGTTAACTCGAAACGCGTCAGGTAACTGCTGGCGCCTGCTGTGCTGGTCTCTTCCTGAATCTCAAAGACGCCAACCTGTGAGTGCACCCTGCCTTGTGGGTTCTTGTGGATTTGAAAATATGACGGCCGGCCCGGCCGTGGGGAGCACCGCCGCGTATCAAGGCGGTTCTGCTGCTGGTTTGTTAATCAGCGGTGCGGAACAAACTGGCGAAAAGAATATTGTGGGAGATGTTTTAAAAGCACACCAGTGATGGAACTTTATTTGTACATTTGGCTGCCACAAAGCCCACTTGGGTTAGATTGCATGGACTTCCAGTCCCAGTATGCACCAGGACTTTACTCACCTGAGTTTGATTGTTGGTATGGAAATAAAGAAAGGGAGATCGCTGGAAACACCATTTTGATGGCAGTCATTTGTTAGCAGTGAATACCTATGAGGAAGAGTGTTAACTCGAAACGCGTCAGGCAACTGCTGGCGCCTGCTGTGCTGGTCTCTTCCTGAATCTCAAAGACGCCAACCTGTGAGTGCACCCTGCCTTGTGGGTTCTTGTGGATTTGAAAATATATATATATATATATATATATATATATATATATATATATATATATATTGTAACGTAAAGGAGTACCAAAGATAATCTGGCATTTATTTCAGAGATAAGGCTGGCAGCATGTACATTTCCTTACGCGTTTCAGCCACTGAATTGGCCTTGTTGACAGGTGAGCAAAATTAGTGGCACTTATACTCCTGATAAACACGTGAACCCAGGTTAATCCTGCAATTACCACAATTCATCACTATGGTTTTTGAAGACTTGTTCTTTCAAAATAAAGCTGAATAGCATTTTAAACACAGTCCCCAAACAGTATTTCTTCCAGGCGCATGTAGTTTAAAAGTAACAGTCACGGTTTTCTTTAAAAATTGTTTCAGCCTTGCTCATTGCAATAAATTCTGCAAAATAAACAAAGGTTACAAGGATGTTACAGTTAGGCTGACATTTCACTCGTACAAAACTAGAGAAATTCAGCCGTTATAGTTACCTGAGTTAACCATTTCTTGCGCTGCTGCAATGCACTGCTTATGACCTCACATATTACATCACTCATGACATGGTCAGTGACATCACTGATGACATCACTGATGACATCTCAAATGACATCAGTGATGACATCATCCAGTGACTGTTTTAAAAAAGTTTATAAGTGTTAAATATATATACTAAGGTGTATTGGTGAATCAGTGGGTGTATGAGTGTCTGTATGGATGACTCCGTGGGTGCATGACTGACTGTATAAGTGAGTGATTAGGTGTCTCAGTGACTGTATAGGTGAGTGACTGGTTGTGAAAATGAGTGTATCTGTCTGTCAGTTGATATCTAAGTGGGTGTATGAGTGTTTTAGTGGGTACATGAATGGCTATATGGATGATTGATTGGTTGTCTGACTACCTCTATGGTTGTCTGGTTGTCCTTGTGTGTGGGTGAGGAGGTGTGTGACTGCCTGTATGGATGAGTGAGTGGGTGAGTCAGTGGCCATATGGGGTACTGTGTGTGTGCCTGAAAAGCTGTATGGGTGAGTGAGTGTCTGTATGGCTGTATCAGTGATTGAGTGCATGTATCAGTATGGGTGAGTAACTGGGTATGTGAAAGGCAGTATATGTGAGTGACAGGGTATACGAGTGACTGTATGTATGAGTGTGTGAATATGAGAGTGACTATATAGATGAGTACATGCTTCTGTCACTAACTGTATAGGTGAGTGAGTATGTGTTACTATTTGTATAAGTAAGTAAGTGGGTGTGTGTGTATCTGTTTGGGTGAGTAAGCGGCTGTGTGATTGACTGTATGGGTGAGTGTCTAGGAGCATGAGTAGTTCTATGGCTGACTCAGTCAGTGTGTGAGTGCCTGTATGGGTGTATGAGTGGATATGTCATTGGCTGTATTAGTAAGCGAGTAGGTGAATGAGTGATAGTATGGGTGAGCGAGTGGATGTGTGTGTAGATCTATGAATCAGTGAGTGGGTATGTATGTACTGGTATGGCTTTGTGAATGGGTTTGTGAATGGTTGTGTCGGAGGGGCAGTGGGTGTATAAAAGATTCTATAGGGGTGTGAGTGATTGCATCAGAGATCCTGTGGATGATGTCATCACTGATGTCATCAGTGATGTCATTTGAGATGTCATCAGTGATGTCATTGACCATGCCATGAGTGATGTAATATGTGAGGTAATAAGCAGTGCATTGGGGGGCCGCAAGTTACAGTTAATTCAGGTAACTATAACAGCTCAATTTCTTTGGTTTTGTAAGAGTGAAATGTCAGCCAAATTATAACGCCCCTGTAACCTTTTTTGTTTTTACCGAATTTCTAATGTTTTTTAAACTCTATTTGCTAACTGTAATGTCCTTGTAACCTTTGTTTTTTTCAGTGAATTTCTAAAGTCTAAAAAAAATGTATTTGCTAACTATATCGTCCCTGTAACCTTTGTCTTTTTAGTGAATTTCTAAGTTTTTTCTCAAATTGAATTTGATAACTATAACATCCCTGTAACCTTTATTTTTTCATTGAATTTCTATGGTTTTTTAATTAGTGCTCTTGTTTGCAGAGAGGCGGAGAAAGGAGCTGAGCCTCCAGTCAGCTCTCAGGAATCCAGCTGTGTATGACTTACAGATGGTAGCAGGAGGGGTTTTTGGCCCCTAAGGTCTCTCAAGAGTAAAGTGGACTTTATCCCCCAACAATTTGTGCACCACCAGTGGAGCCAGGATTACAGAGTGGTGCAGAAAGAGGGGTGGCCTCCAGAGACCGCTAAGCAATCCCGCTGTGTGGGACTTACTGGAGGTAACAGGAGGGGTAGTTGGCTAGTTGGCCCCAAGGACATCTTTGGGGCCCAACTATCCCTCCTAATTTTTTATTATTACTTACTTAAATTTAATTTACTTCTTACCCATACCCCTACAAAACGCACAACCCACATCTAAAATAGAAAAAAAAATTGCACAATTAACATAACTAATTATCAACTAAACAAATATTATTAATTAAAAACTAAGGGCACCATTATGATGTCAGCCTGACACAACGGTAGAGGACTGGAACCGCCAGACCATAGGTTGGCGGTTAGGACCTCACAATTTGGATGCAACCACCCTATGGGCAGACAAAAACATCCATTTTACAATGACAGCTTGTGCAGCAGGCGGTAAATGCCCACAGCACAAGCTACCATTGTGAAATGTATGTTTTTAAACACCGTGAGGTGCCTGCCACACGGTGCAGGGATGTTTAGGCCTCATAGCGAAGGCCTTGGAGGGACGGGAACCCTGCTCGGGGCACCAAAAGTCACTTTCCAACAGCCTTACAATGTAGGAAAGGTCAACATGGAAAGAGTCGGAAAGTGCCATAATAATCCCGACAGCTAAGCCGAGGCTGGCTCTGCCGTCATTATGGGATTATGTGTGTTTCTGACTTTCTGACAGGCTCCTTGAGCCCATCAGAAGCGCGATGGACGGTCCCTCCACCCGACCGCAACCAACGGTCGATCGGGTGCAGTCCGCTCAATATCGTAATTGAGCCCTAAATATTGATTCATTAAAATGAATTAACATTTCTCCCTTTACCTCTTAAAACCTCACAACCTGCACTTAAAATTAAACTTAAAAAAATTAATTACATAATTGAGATAATTAATTGTCCCCCACAACATGCACCTAAAAAAAGATTAATTGCAGAATTAACATAATTAACTACCAATTAATTAAAAATAATTAACAGATAATTATTAAGTAATTAAAATAAATTACTTCCCGGCCTTTAACTCAATAAACTCCACAACCCGCACCTAAAGAAAAAACACACTACACAATTAATATAATGAAATATCAATTATTTAATTAATATTACTCAGCAACTAGTTATTAATTAATTAAAAATAAATGACTACCTACCCTTCTCCCCTATAAACCCCACAACCTGCATATAAAATGTACATAAAAATGTTTTTATAGCACAATTAACATAATTAAATATCAATTAAATAAATAATATTACATACAAAATAATCATTAATGTATTATAGTTGAATTACTTCCCACCCTATAAACCCACAACCTGCTATGGCATTAGCGATCACAAAAATGTATTCAATTAATTTTATTAAATTAAGCATAAACAATAATTATACAAATTTTATTTACATTATATACATTTAAAATATATAATAAAATACATACAATAATTAAAAACTATATTCACAACAACGTTATTTTTGAAAATGATATGAATAACTTCGATATTTCAAAAATCAATATTACTTACTTTAAAATCAATATTCTTGACAATGGTATTCTTGCTGACAATATTTCCATTGCACGATATATTGCTACTGTTGTGTGTGGGAAATGTAATTTTGTTCTGTTTCTTTTATGTTTATGTTAGTATTGTGTGGAGTTGTTTTGGTTATGTGTTGTTTTTATTTGATGTGATGTATTGAATTTGGATTTAAGTTGGTTGGTTAGTTATTGTTCTTTTTTTTTAAATAGTGAATATATATATTTTATCATATCAGTGTAAATTAAATGTGTGAGTTTATATAATTATTTCACTGATATAATAAAATATTTATGTTAACCCCTTTTGTGCTCATGACGAGCTGGACTCGTCATGGCACACAGTGGGCGTGTCCTCATGACGAGTCCAGCTCGCCATGGCACCCACCCATGCGGGAAGCGCTGGCGCTCCCCCCGTGGGAGGCTGATCTGGGTATTTTTACCGGGGAAGGCAGGGGAAGCCCTTTCCCTGCCTCCCCCCGGTACACGTCATCAATGACGTCAGCGCACGAGGCGCGCTGACGTCATTGGAGGTTTCCCTTTCTTCCCCGACGTGCAGGAAGCCATTTGCTTTCAGCGTGTCGGGAAAGAAAGGGGTGAGTTTTGGCTCTGGGGAGGGGGAATTAAAAAAAAAGAGGCATCGAGGGAAAGGAAAGGGTTTTCCTTTACCCCGATGCCTCTTTTGTGCATTCCTGCTGCACTATCATGCGATCGTGCAGCAGGAATGCCCACTAGACCCAGGGATTTTTTTTGTTTTGTTTAATGGGCGAGTGAGTTTTGTTGTTTGGGGGGAGCGGCCCCTTAGGCAAGGGTCGCTCCCCTTATGGGGGTAATCATTTTGGCTTTGTCTGCATTTCGCAAAATAAAAAAAAAAAGGCCCACTGGACCACCAGGGAGTATTTTGTGGGGAGTGACCCCTTGGGCAAGGGTGACTCCCCTTTGGGGGCTATGTTTTTGGCTGTCTGCCCCCATGGGGGGCAGATTTCACCTTTTTTTAATCTAGGGCCCACTAGGCCACCAGGGATTTATTTGTGGAGAGTGACCCCTTGGGCAAGGGTCGCTCTCCTTTGGAGGCAATATTTGTGGCTGTGGCTGCCCCCCAGGGGGCCAGATCACCATGTTTTTTTTCAAATTAGGCCCACTAGACCACCAGGGATTTGTTTGAGGTGGAGTGGCCCCTTGGGCAAGGGTCGCTCCCCTATGAGGAGCATTAATTTGGACGTTTTTGCCCCCCTGGGTGGGCAGATTGGCAGATTTTTTTTTTGTATGGCCACTAGGCCACCAGGGATTTATTTGTGGGGAGTGGCCCCTTGGGCAAGGGTCGCTCCCCCATGGGGGCATTGTTTGTGGCTGTGTCTGGCGGGCAGATCTCAACATGTTTTTTTTTTTAAATGGGCCCGCTAGACCACCAGGGATTTGTTTGTGGGGAGTGGCCCCTTGGGCAAGTGTTGCTTCCCTTTGGGGAGCATTAATTTGGCCGTTTCTGCCACCCTGAGGGGCAGGTTGGCTGATTTGTTGTTTTGTAGGGCCACTAGGCCACCAGGGTTTTTTTTTTATGTTGGGGAGCGGCCCCTTGGACAAGGGTCGCTCCCCTTTATGGGAGGATGATTGTGGCCATTTCTGCCCTCTTTGGTTGGCAGAATAGCAGTATGTTTTTAGGCCCATCTGCCCCCAAGGGGCGCAGAAGCCACTAGACACCAGTTTTTTTTAAAATTTTTGTATTAGGGTGTGGCCTTAAGGGCAAGGGTTGCACCCCTTTTACAGGGGTGAAAGTTTCATTTATACTCTTAGGCCCACCTACCCCTTAACTTGGCTGGTGGATTGTGTGTGGACTGGTGCATTATTTGCATATGTGATTGTAATGGTTTTTTTCTCCTTTTTATTCTAGTGTGAAGCTTTTGATTCCTGTTTGCGGTTTCGACTGTGGTTGTTCTGCAGTTTTGCGTAGTTGCATTTTTTTGGTAAGAAAAACATTTTTGTTGTATTTACTCCAAATGAGTATTATTGTCATGTATGAATGAATTTTTTTTGTAAGTGGTGTCATAATGGCAGCATATTTAGTTAGTGTTTTGAAATTCTTTGTGATGTGTTTTGCATTGTCTTATGTGTAATTTTCTTTTCTCTTTCTTTTTTAGTGGGATATTGTTGATCCATACTGTGTCTGTGCAGAGTAGGTGGTGGTGAGTTTAGCTGCTTCTGGCAAGTGAGTGGTATCGTTTTGGAGTATATAGGTATTTCTGATAAAGGTGCATTTTGTTTATTACTTATTTTACAAAGTGTTTGCTGTTGTTGACTTGTTTGACAAGTTACCTTTATTAGTAAGCATTATGGCTAGCCGTAGAATGACTGCTCATCAGGTGGTTGATATGCTTCTTAAATCTTCCTCTGAGCATGATTATGAGACTGACAGTGTGTCTGAGGGAGAGGAGGGAGGGGAAGATTCAGGTAGTGAGTTTTCTCTCCACATGGAATCATCGGATGATGAATGTACTCTCAGTGCAGATGAAGCTACTCTTGGTGTGGATGAAGCTACTCTCAGGGCGGATGAAGTGCCTGTTTTAGAGGAGGATACTGCTGTGCCGATGGTGCAAGAGGCATCTGGATTGCAGCTTGAGGCTGCTAGGCTTCCTACTGGAAGTGCTGGACTCTGGGTTGATCCAAACATGGTGCAGCCAGTGTTGCCTGCCTTTAGTGGTGATGCAGGGTGTAGAGTGGATTGTGAACATGTTTTGCCTATACAGTTTTCTCAGTTGTTTATGGATGATGTATTTTTGTGTGAGATTGTTGAGCAGACTAATTTGTATGCTGAACAGTTTTTGAGGGACAACAGTGACAAACTTAGGCCCCACTCTAGAGCTACCCGGTGGACTCCCACAAATCTGGAAGAGATGAAGAAGTTTTTGGGTTTGAATTTATCGATGGGTTTGATAAGGAAGCCGTCCATGGCTTCATATTGGTCTACCAGTCCCTTGATGGCAACGGCAATATTTCCTGCAGTTATGACTCGTGATCGGAATTTAATTTTGCTACGGATGCTGCATTTTGTTGATAATTCTTTGGCATTGCCACTAGATCACCCTGACTGTGACCGTCTTTTTAAGATTCGGCCTGTTCTTGATCACTTTGTAGATCAATTTTCAGAGATCTATACTCCAGGGAAAGAAATATCTATTGATGAGTCTTTGGTCTTGTTCAAGGGCCGTTTGGTTTTTAGGCAGTACATCCCTAGCAAGAGGGCACACTATGGAATTAAGCTGTATATGTTGTATGAGAGTAGGACAGGATATGTTTTTAATTTCCGTATGTACACTGGTAGGGATTCCACTATTGACCCCCCTGGTTGTCTGTCCACTTTGGGAGTTTCAGAGAAAATGGTGGGGGATCTTGCTAGAGGACTGTTTAACAGAGGCCACCATTTGTACCTTGATAACTTCTACACTGCTGTGCAATTGTTTAAGGAATTGTTCAAAGTGGACACTTTTGCTTGTGGCACAATCCGCTCTAACCGTAAAGGTTATCCAAAAGAGCTTGTATGCAAAGAACTTCAGAGGGGACAGTGCAGTTCCTTGCGTAGTGATGAACTACTAGCTGTGAAATTTGTGGACAAGAGGGATGATGAGAGTACTTCACTTGTGACTGTTTGGGGTCAGATTGCTGAAGTGTGCAAACCTGTGTGCATTTTAGACTACAATAAGCACATGGGTGGTGTTGATAGAGTAAATCAGAGGTTGGAACCTTACACTGCTATTCGTAAGGCTTACGTTTGGTATAAGAAGTTGGCCATCCATCTCTTCAATTTAGCAACTTTCAATCCTTTTGTTGTGTTCAAGGAGTCAAAGTTGACTTTTGTTCAGTTTCAGCAGTCTGTGATAGGCAGCCTTGTTATTGTGGAACAGTCAAGTGTTCCTAGAGTTGGAGTGGTGGAGGATGTGGCTCAATTGAAAGATCGCCACTTTCCTGATTACATTCCTCCCACATCCTCAAAAGACTTTCCCACTAGGAGATGTAGAGACTGTTGGTGAAGAGGTACACGGAAGGAGACTTGTATGTACTGCCCCGAGTGTCCTTCTAACCCTGGGCTGTGTCTGCCTACTTGTTTTAGAGCAATGTATTTAGTTTCATATTTTGTGTTAGTAGATTTGTATCTATTTGCAATTTGTTTGAGTTTTCTTTTTTGTATAAAAAAATCCTAAACGTGATGGCGGTGTGTGTAGGCTGGCGCTTGGCTGGTGGTGTGCGTGGACTGGAGCTTGGCTGGCAGTGTACGTGGACTGGTGCTTGGCTGGTGGTGTGCGCGGATTGGCACTTGGCTGGCGGTGTGCGTGGTCGCCTCACTACGTTTTGGGCCCTTGCCTGTCATGGGTACTTGGGCCTCCCACTCAAGTGAGGCACCGTTTTTATCAGGAGATCCAGGGGAACGCTGGGTGGTAGGAAATTTGTGTCAGCCCGGTGATGCCACAACTTTCCCACACAAAAATGTGTGAAAAAAGTGATTTTTTCATCTACAATTGAGGTTTGCAGGGGATTCCGGGTAAGGAAACGTTGGGGGATCCACACAATCCATACCTCCCTGGAATCCCCTGGGTGTCTAGTTTTCATAAATGTGTGGGTTTGGTAGGTTTCCTTAGGTGGCCGCCTAGCACGGGGCCAAAAACCCAGATGACCCCCCTTGCAAAACCAGGTTGTTTTGTGATAGGCAGTTTTGATGACGGCTGACTACGTTTTGGGCCCTTGCCTGTTGCGGATACTTGGGCCTCCCACACGATTGAAGCACCGTTTTTATCGGGAGACCCGGGGGAACGCTGGGAGGTAGGAAATTTGTGTCAGCCCGGTGATGCCACAACTTTCCCACACAAAAATGTGTGAAAAATGGACTTTTTGCAGCTAAAATTGAGGTTTGCAGGGTATTCTGGGTAAGGAAACATTGGGGGATCCAACCAAGCCATACCTCCCTGGAATCCACCGGGTGTCTAGTTTTCAGAAATGTGTGAGTTTGGTAGGTTTCCCTAGGTGGCCGCCGAGCACGGGGCCAAAAACCCAGGTGACCCCCCTTGCAAAACCAGGTTGTTTTGTGATAGGCAATTTTGATTTCGCCTCACTACGTTTTGTGCCCTTGCCTGTCGCGGGTAGTTGGGCCTCCCACACGAGTGAGGCACCGTTTGTATCGAGAGACCTGGGGGAACGGTGGCTGGTAGGAAATTTGTGTTAGCCCGGTGATGCCACAACTTTCCCACAAAAACATTTGTGAAAAAATTGCATTTTTCAGCTAAAATTGAGGTTTGCAAGGGGTTCTGGGTAAGGAAACGTTGGGGGATCCAAGCAAGCCAGACCTCCCTAGAATCCCCAGGGTGTCTAGATTTCAGAAATGTGCGGGTTTGGTAGGTTTCACTAGGTGCCGGCAGAGCTAGGGTTCAAAAACTACAGCTAGGCACATTACCAAAAAAGGGTCATTTTTCATTGCGAAATTGAGGTGTGTCCACGTTGCGTTTTGCGCCGTTTCCTGTCGCGGACACTAGGCTGACCTACACAAGTGAGGTACCATTTTTCTCGGAAGACTTTGGGGGACACGGGATGGGTGGAAATTTGTGGATCCACGCAGATTCCACATCTTTCCACCACAGAAATGTGTTTTTTTGGCCACTTTTTTAGGTTTGCAAGGGATTCTGGGTAACAGAACCTGGTGGGAGGCTGTCAAGTCACCCCATCCTGGATTTCCCTGGGTGTCTAGTTTTCCAAAATGTATAGGTTTGCTAGGTTTCCCTAGGTGCGGGCAGAGCTATGGTTCAAAAACTACAGCTAGGCACTTTGTCAAAAAAAGGGTCATTTTTCACTGCGAAATTGAGGTGTGTCCACGTTGCGTTTTGCGCCGTTTCCTGTCGCGGGCACTAGGCCGACCCACACAAGTGAGGTACCATTTGTCTTGGAAGACTTTGGGGAATGCGGGGTGGGTGGAAATTTGTGGATCCACGCAGATTACAGAACTTTCCACCACAGAAATGTGGGCAAAATGTGTTTTTTTGACATTGTTTTAGGTTTCCAAGGGATTCTGGGTAACAGAACATGGTGGGAGGCAGTCAAGTCACCCCATCCTGGATTGCCCTGGCTGTCTAGTTTTAAAAAATGTATAGGTTTGCTAGGTTTCCCTAGGTGCAGGCAGAGCTATGATTCAATAACTTTATCTAGGCACTTTGCCAAAAAAGGGTCATTTTTCATTGTGAAATTGAGGTGTGTCCACGTTGCCTTTTGCACCGTTTCCTGTCGTGGGAACTAGGCCGACCCACACAAGTGAGGTACTATTTTCCTTGGAAGACTTTGAGGAATGCGGGGTGGGTGGAAATTTGTGGATCCAAGCAGATTCCAGAACATTCCACCACAGAAATATGGGGAAAATGTGTTTTTTTGGACAATTATTTAGGTTTGCAAGGGATTCTGGGTAACAGAACTTGGTGGGAGGCAGTCAAGTCACCCCATCCTGGATTTCCCTGCGTGTTTAGTTTTCAAAAATGTATAGGTTTGCTAGGTTTCCCTAGGTGCCGGCAGTGCTATGGTTCAAATACTACAGCTAGGCACTTTGCCAAAAAAGGGTAATTTTTCACTGAGAAATTGAGGTGTGTCCATGTTGCGTTTTGCGCTGTTTCCTGTCGCGGGCAATAGGCGGACCCACACAAGTGAGGTACCATTTTTCCTGGAAGACTTTGGGGAATGCGGGGTGGGTGGAAATTTGTGGATCCACGCAGATTAAAGAACTTTCCACCACAGAAATGTGGGGAAAATTTGCTTTTTTGGACAATTCTTTAGGTTTGCAAGGGATTCTGGGTAACAGACCCTGGTGGGAGGCAGTCAAGTCACCCTATCCTGGATTCCCCTGGGTGTCTAGTTTTCAAAATTGTATAGGTTTGCTAGGTTTCCCTAGGTGCTAGCAGAGCTATGGTTAAAAAACTACAGCCAGGCACTTTGCCAAAAAAGGGACATGTTTCACTGCATAACGGAGGTGCGTCCACGTTGTGTTTTGTGCCGTTTCCTGTCGCGGGCACTAGGCCGACCCACACAAGTGAGGTACCATTTTTCTCAGAAGACTTTGGGAAATGCAGGGTGGGTGGAAATTTGTGGATCCACACAGATTCCAGAACTTTCCACCACATAAATGTGGGCAAAATGTGTTCTTTTGACAATTATTTAGGTTTGCAAGGGATTCTGGGTAACAGAACCCGGTGGGAGGCAGTCAAGTCACCCCATCCTGGATTCACCTGGGTGTCTAGTTTTAAAAAATGTATAGGTTTGTTAGGTTTCCCTAGGTGCCGGCAGAGCTATGGTTAAAAAACTACAGGTAGGCACTTTACCAAAAAAGGGTCATTTTTCACTGCAAAACGGAGGTGTGTCCACATTGTGTTTTGTGCCGTTTCCTGTCGCGGGCACAAGGCCGACCCACACAAGTGAGGTACCATTTTTCTCAGAAGACTTTGGGGAACACGGGGTGTGTGGAAATTTGTGGATCCATGCAGATTACAGAACTTTCCACCACAGAAATGTGGGCAAAATGTGTTTTTTTGACATTGTTTTAGGTTTCCAAGAGATTCTGGGTAACAGAACATGGTGGGAGGCAGTCAAGTCACCCCATCCTGGATTCCCCTGGCTGTCTAGTTTTAAAAAATGTATAGGTTTGCTAGGTTTCCCTAGGTGCAGGCAGAGCTATGATTCAATAACTTTATCTAGGCACTTTGCCAAAAAAGGGTAATTTTTCATTGTGATATTGAGGTGGTGTATCCACGTTGCCTTTTGCGCCGTTTCCTGTCGTGGACACTAGGCGGACCCACACAAGTGAGGTACCATTTTTCTTGGAAGTCTTTGGGGAACGCGGGGTGGGTGGAAATTTGTGGATCCACGCAGATTACAGAACTTTCCACCACAGAAATGTGGGGAAAATGTGTTTTTTTGACAATTCTTTAGGTTTGCAAGGGATTCTGGGTAACAGACCCTGGTGGGAGGCAGTCAAGTCACCCCATCCTGGATTCCCCTGGGTGTCTAGTTTTCAAAATTGTATAGGTTTGCTAGGTTTCCCTAGGTGCCGGCAGAGCTATGGTTAAAAAACTACAGCCAGGCACTTTGCCAAAAAAGGGACATGTTTCACTGCAAAAAGGAGGTGTGTCCACGTTGTGTTTTGTGCCGTTTCCTGTCGCGGGCACTAGGCCGACCCACACAAGTGAGGTACCATTTTTCTCAGAAGACTTTGGGAAATGCGGGGTGGGTGGAAATTTGTGGATCCACACAGATTCCAGAACTTTCCACCACAGAAATGTGGGCAAAATGTGTTCTTTTGACAATTTGTTAGGTTTGCAAGGGATTCTGGGTAACGGAACCCGGTGGGAGGCAGTCAAGTCACCCCATCCTGGATTCCCCTGGGTGTCTAGTTTTCAAAAATGTATAGGATTGCTAGGTTTCCCTAGGTGCCGGCAGAGCTATGGTTCAAAAACTACAGGTAGGCACTTTGCAAAAAAGGGTAATTTTTCATTGTGAAAATGTGGTGTGTTCACGTTTGGTTTTGAGCCATTTCCTGTAGTGGGCACTATGCCTACTCACACAAGTGAGGTACCATATTTATCGGGAGTCTTAGGGTAATTCAGACTTGTAAAGCAACTGTTATTACCTATTGGCTTTCGATGCATTTCTGCCTTCAAAATGAAAGACATTGTGTAAAAAAGAAGTCATTTTGAAAAATGACCGATAATTCTCATGCTAGTATGAGTATTCCCAATTTCGAAAATGGGCAAATATCTACTGTTTCTAAACTCTATAATTTTTGTTCCCATTTCAGAATACATAGGTGTCTTTCATACCGATTTTTCCATGTATACATTTTCCCACAATAATTGCTATATACCCGGTACATAATAAAAAGCCATTGCAAATTGCTGCTCAGTTTTTGACTCTGGGTTTTTCGGGTTCTTGGTGAACCTACAAGTCCTATATATCCCCACAACCAGAAAGGTCCAGCGGATGTAACGGTATATTGCTTTGAAAGAGCTGTCATAATTAGAAGAGGTTACAGGTGAAAACGTTGACACAAAAGGCTGTTTTTTTCAACTAATTTTCAATTTTAACTGTTAGTTTTTATAAAGAATCCTTGAAGGATCTACACAAATGACCCCTTGATGAATTCAGAATTTTGTCTGCTTTTCTGAAATGTATAGCTTTCTAGGATCCATTATTACTTTCATACCCATTTCTACCATTAACTGGAAGGAGGTTAAAAGCACAAAAAATGGCAAAAATGGGCTATGTCCCAGAAAAATGCCAAAACTGTGTGAAAAATGTTGGGTTTCTGACAAAAGTCTTTCATTCCCTAAAAGCTGGGAAAATGGTGATTTCATCCCTACAAATCCTTTTTTGATACCATTTGCAGGGAAGAACCCAGACGTTTTCATTTGCAGCCCTTTTTTCCCATTTTTCCCAAAAAAACAAAATGTAGCTGTATTTTGGCTAATATATGGGACCCCTCCAGGAGAATCCCCAAACCCTGGGTACCTTTAGAACCCCCATGGTGTTGGAAGAAAAGGACGCAAATTTGGCATGAATACCTTATGTGGTCAAAAAGTTACAGGGGCCTAAGCGCGCATTACCCCAAATAGCCAAAAAAAAGCCTAGCACAGGGGAGGGGGGGTGGGTGGGGGGGGAGGCCTAGCAGCGAAGGGGTTAATATTTTTTTAAAAAGTATTTGGTATGTTGGTTTATCGTTTGAGGTCTTTGGTAGGTTACTATTTATTTTATAACATGCTTTTAGCTATCATTTCTAAGTAATGTAGTCCTTTGTGATTTATGAAGAGTTTTACTTTAAATTGTAGCTGCTGTACATTCTTTTAGTTTGTTTGCTAAGTTTAAGGTCAATTTGGGTAACAGATTGTTCTATTCTTAGGGCCTGATTACGATTTTGACGCAGTTGCACCAGCTCTTCATCGGCACTGCTGCGCCAAACCCGCTCTAGGATCGCCTGTCGTAATATGAGTTGAATGAGTTCAACTCGTAATACGGCGGGTGGTCATTTGTCCTTTGCCTGGAAAACAGGCACCGCAATGGGAACGGCAAAAACGTTCCAGCACTGTATAGACGTGAATGTCCATGTTGTGCTAGACCTTCGTGGGAATACAGACAGGGTGGTACGTATTGTGCCTCCCTGACTGTATCCCCATGGCGGGGTGGAAATGGCCCCCTTTGTTCCTGAACTGCCAGCCTTTTCATGGCGGGGCTCCGCCATGAAATGGCTTGCAGTGCAGGAACTCGTAGTATGCTGAGCAGGACTGCACCAGTCTCTGCTCAGCATATTGAGTTGTGTTGCAGCTGCGCCACCGCCAGGGAACAACTGTTCTCAGGCGCAGCCAGCGGTCCTCCACCGATGAAATGGTGAACATTGTATTCGGCTAAATGGTAGACCGCCACTGCTGCGCCACCACGAGTCTGGCAATTGGAAGACCGCCAGACTTGTAATCAGCTCCTCAGTTTTTGTCAGCTTTACTCTTTCTGTAATGCTTCAATACATTTATACAATGTAGGTTGAGTTCTGCCTAGTGTGGATTGCAAGGCATTGTGTCATCCTTCACTGCTTTATTTGCTTTGGCTTTATGTGCCAAGGTGCTGTCATAGAAAATCCACCATGGTATCTGGAATTTGGCTAGGTGTCTGTGTCCTGACCGATGTAGTCTACCGACCCCGGTGTCTTTGAAATAGTCCATTGGAGGACTATGTTTGTTTTCATTTTGTTGGTAGAAAGGGATTCTATTGGTAAGGTACAGTGGTTGGCTAACTCTGCGAAAAGGACGTAGGCTGGTGGTAAACATTTTTTTATTTCGAAGGCAAATTGGCTGCTAGTGTAGTATTCTACAGTTAGGGCCTAATTTCGAGTCTGGTGGTCTGAGGACTGCCAGACTCGTGGTGGCGCGGCGGTGATGGTCTTTCGACCGCCACAATATGACCCTAGTTATTGTGTTGGCATGTGACCACCGACTCCACCAGGCAACCAACATTCCCTGGCAGTTGCACAGCCGTCAAGAGGCATCTATATGCTTGGCAGGATTTCCGTGGTCCGCTAAGCATATTACGACTTTCATATCCACCACTACTGATTTCATGGAGGTCTTTCCACCATGAAAACAGTGGCTGAGATGAAAGAAAGGAGGCCCTGCAGGGTCACCTCTTGACTCACGCCTTGTGGATTCACACAGGGGGGACACAAGAGGTGCCCCCCTGTGTGCATACACAGAGGTCCAGCACAGCATTGACTTTCAAGTCCATGCTGTGCTGGAACTTCCTTTCACGGTCCCTTTGCGGTGCCTATTCCATAGGCACAGTCGTGGGAACAGCAAAAGAATCTCCCGTCAATGACAAAAAAAGTAATTATTTGGTGGGCGGTTGTCACACGGGTTTGCTGCACCGTCAAACTCATAATTGAGCTGTAAGTGTAGATTTTTGGAGGTGTCGCCATATAGTTGGATTAAAGTGGTAGTAACAGCCTTGTACGGATGTGTGGGGGTATATTTTTAGAATTGTTTGAATCGTGGCTTGTTCAAGGTCTATGATAATTTTTGGGGGATAGTAGTTATTAGTTTGTTGTTTGCTTTAGGTTAGGAGTTCATAGTAGGTGCTACTTTCTTTGTTTGGTAGTAAAACACAGGTGAAAAAGATGTTTTCTGAGTAAATGGTTTGGGACACATTTTGAAGGTCCCATCCATTATCCAGGTTTGACATTGTTTTTCATTATTTTTAATGTCATGTAAAAAGAAGAGTTTCTCATTATGAGTTATTTTTAAATGGTCAGGTATGTCTGTGTCTTGGAATCCTCTTAGGGTAGGGGGGTATTGCTGATGGCTTTTTTAGTGCATGCAATTAATTGGGTAATATGTCTTTAAGAATTTTGTTAGTAGGTTCCTGAGAGCTTCTGCTTGCCTCTTACATATTGCAATATTTCTCATGCTTCTATTTCTGTCACATTTGGTGGGTGATTGTGCTCTCCAACATTAATTACAGTGTTATCTTTTGTAGTTGCCCTCCCATAACATACATTTGTGTAACATTTAGTACATTTCCAGTTTGTATTTTCTGTTGATGCACTTTCTTGGCTGTAGGCGTAGCCCTTGTGATTTAATAGTTGATCTCCTTTCTGTGAAGTAATACATTTGGCAGTCTCCGTCATTATATCTGTAAGTAGTTTAATATTATAAATATATATATTATAATTTAACTTTTGCATGTTTATTATTAACATGTTGTAAGAGATTGGGCTATTAGTTGTGTGGCCTGCACAAGTAATAGGTCCACAATTCTCCTTACTGGGAACCAAGCACCCTCTTGCAGCACTTGACTCTCAGGGTAGTGAGGCAGAGCAGTCCAAGCCCTACTCAGGGGAGGTGGTGTGGGCTAGTAATCACTGGCACGCAATAATACCACTCAATAAATGATTATCCAGTCAGTACTTTTTCTTTAGAAAATGGAGAAGTGCAATTATTATACACACACTACTAAATGCTATGCAATAATAAAGGGGTCACACAACTATATCAGGTGGGTCTATTAGTTTTGTAAAGGATTAAGAGCAAAAAAACACAAGTTAAAATCATCATTGTATACTTACCAGCAATTGTCAAAAATAATTCTCCAGCATCAATGCACTTAATAATACTGGTGAAACAAATATCGGGAAGAGCAGTTAGCTTAGCGGCAAGGGCGGTCGACCTCAAATCTGGGGAACCAGGTTCGACCTCGCCAAGGACCCGCAAAATCCTGTGATTCTGGGAAAATCACTTAATCTCCCCGTCTAACAAAAATGAATGTGTTCTCAAGTAACGCAACTGGTACTCGTGTAAAGCGCTCTGATACCCAATACCTTCGGGTCAAGTTTGCGCTAAATAAAACTCCATTAAAAAGAACATCATTATGGTGGATCTATAAAGCATTTAACATGAGTAAAACCTGTGTCTGTGTACTTTTTATGCATTTTTCACTTTCAAACTGCACTTATAAAAGCAGTCCCTAGAGGGCATCACATTGTAAAGATACTACATTGTAACCATACACATAACCCCTAGAGGGTGCAGCACTCCCAGCTGTAGAGCAAAATCTCCAGCTTGGCAATGCTTGAAAATATAAGGAAAATCCTTGGATGGTGAATGTTTTGGGGTCCCCCCTAACTTACGGTGGGGGACTTCTGAAATCCTTTGTGAGGAAAGGCTGCGCCTTCCTGATGCCGTTGGTGGTGACTCGTCATCCTGGGGCTACCACAAAGGGAGAGATTGCTACAAAATGATCAGGTCAAAATGATCAGGCCTGCAGGGCATTATGGGGTGCTCCTCTGGGAGCAGTGGTATCAGCTCTACCACTGGGCAGGGATAGCCGTGATGCCTTTTTCCTTTTGTCCGTGTTTTTGTTGCAGCCTCATGCCACGTCTCCTTCTTTTTTCCTCAGAGTTGGAGGGGGTGCGCGGTCCCACCCCGGCACCCTGAAGGCCTCCTTACTGTGGGGGCAGCCTCTGGAGCCCACCTTGGGCTGCTCCTAGCCAGCTCCTCATGAGTGCAACCATGGGAGCCGGCAATCCTTTCCTCCCTGCCAGCTCCAGCAGGGCAGGGAGCCACGTGGCTCAAGTGGTGGCCGCCTGCTCCCCCAAACATGGGCACGTAGAGTAGCAATGAGCCTGCCACAGTTGGGGGGTGCAGCAGCACTCTCCCTTTCTTCCTCATTGCCTCAGGACCCATGGATGGGGTCCTGGGCCCCTTGCTGCTTTGGCGTGGGAGTGTACGATGCTCCTTCACAGTGCCTTCACCTTTGGGGCCCAGGGATGGGATCCTGGGCCCCTTATCGCTCTGGTGGGGGGTGGAATTATGCCCCCTCATCCTCAAGACCCAGGGATGGGGTTCCTAGGTCCACTTCCTGCACTCACTGGAGAAGTCCAGTTGTGCTGATCTGGATGATTCTAGGCTCATTCTACTCTTGGTGGCAAGCTCTAGCCACCATGGGCAGTTGCAGCAACCCACCTTACCTCCAAATTGGTGAAGTCCTCAAACAGCTAGTTCTCCTGGGTCCCTGCGCCAGTTCTCCTCCTGATCTTAGTTTCTGGTCACATGAAATACCAGGGCTTTCCCCCAAGAGGTCCTCAGGGGGTGTAATGGACCTTGGGGAGACCCACTGGTCCTGTGGTCAACAGGGCAGAGTCTTTGGTCCTGCGTGGGGGTCAGGGGATTAAAATTTCCAGTTCTTTATGAAGGTCCCAGGATCCAGCAGCAAATTGCAGAAACATTCACAGGCAAGACAGAGGCTCCCCTTTGTGCAAGAGTGTTTATAGCAGCAGGTTCCAGAAGTCAGGCATCCCTGGCCAATCCTAGGGTACCAGGTCACCTCTCCACCCCTGTCCCAACCCTCCAGCACAGCATGCTGGAGCAGTTCTAAATGGTGTCATCCAGGAGTCTCTGGTCACATCAGCTCCTGGTGTCTCAGCTCCACCCCTCGCCGACATAACTGCCAGGGCCTTGGACAGTAAAAGTTCAAAGCTAGTCCCCCCTCCTGGGTAGGCTCCAGTTGTCTGGGCACTCTTCTTTGTTCACTAAGCTTGGGTAGACCCATCCCCGATACACTGTGACAGCTAAGTGATTGATGTAGATCTTTTTGCCCACCCCTTCCTAATCAGGAACTGGGAGAAGCATTGTTAATTGCTCCTTCTGCGTGAGGCAGCCTTTGTTTCTGCTGCTGGAAAGCAATTTAATTAACTAGACACAGCAGGGTGACAAAAGGCCTGGACTCTGATCCTGAGCTGCACCAGGGAAATATTTAGACACTGGATGACCCATAAGCTGTACAGATATCATTTTAGAAGATACATCATTAAATTTTCCACACATGTTCACATGTAACCAGTCAAGTGCCCCTTACCCTTGCTGCATCGCAGCAGCCTTATTTTAAATGGTGGCACTGGTGATAAGCATGTGCAGTCCATTTGCCATCTGATTACTGTGAGTGAGACACCCGTAGTGAGATCAAAAAAAGTACAAATTCCAGGCGTACTGATTGGGCAGAACCCAACTGCACGTGTTAAAAAATGCAGTTACTTATAATTTGTTTACTTACTTGTATGTTTTGTTGAGAAGTGTTGCACAGTTTTGCAAGCTTTTATTTTGAACTTGTTTTAACAGATGCTTACTTCTCTGTTAAAAGAGAAAAAAAGTTAGATTAATAAAAAAATTGTATTTTGTTGCTAGTTTGTCAAGGTTTAGGGAGTTAGGTTTGTTATTGGTCGCTCTTTTGGTGAGTTTACAATTCATTACTTAGTTATACTTTCTTTGTTATTTGTTCTTGGTGCTTTTTTAGAGTTATCTTTTTCTGGCACTACGTTGGTTTGGAAGTTGTATTTTTTTCATTTAGGTAGTCTATGTAGAAAGATAAAAGTTACAACGTGTTGCTGATTTTTTGTTAATTCATATTTTTAAGTTTAAAAACAGTTACATTTTAACTTAAATATAAGTGTTGCTTATTTGATTATGGAGTTGTTGAGATGTATTATTTCTTTTTGTCTTATTTGTTGTGAGAATCAGGCAGGGTTTTCTCCTCTTGCAGTTTTTGTCATTTTCGGAGTATTTATTTGTTTTAATTAGTGTACCTTTTATATTATTGGTTTAATTGTATGTTTGATTTTATAGGCCAAAGTTGTTTAAAGTGTTATTTCATTGGTTGGTTTAATATAGTTTGAATTTTGTTTTCATTTGTGTCCTTTTTTAGTAAACGTTAACTTATGTTTTTTGCAGTTAAATGCATAGTTTGTTTTATTGTTTAGAAAAAATGAGAGAGACCCCTTAAGCCGACCAGGGGAATAGGGTACTATTTTCTAGTAAAAAGAATTTTCCCGTGGTATAATATAATGTAGGAATTAATCGTGTTGGAAAACTGAATTGCTATATTCAGATACACAATCATAAGCCCATGTGTTAAGATATGTCTAATTAATATAAGTCATACCACTATACAATTTAATAAAAACATCATATTTTATTAAAATCCAGTTAAAAATAAGCAAAACAAAAGCAATTTATGATCCTGTCATGAATGCGCCTGTTACCAACATACAAATAACATATGTACTTAGAATAAATTCTACTAAATTCAAAAGCACAATTAATACACCTTACTTTGGTACAGTTTTTCGGACCCAACAGTAAACAATAACTAAACCCATCAATTAACAATCCCGCAAACTTAAAACAGAGAGACAGAGATAGACAGTACAATTTGTCATTAGGTAACACATCCGTTGATAAATTTCAAAAAGGCTTTTCCTATACACAATATACGAATACAGTGTCTGCAAAAAAAGCTGTTCCCACAGATTGTGTTGTAGTGCTGCGTCGACGCGTTTCGATGGTTTAATCTAATTGTTGTTACATCATCTCTCTTATTATAGGCACTGTTTGGTTGCCGTTGTAATATACACCTTATAACATATATATGATTTTACTTTTGATTTTCTCAGGAACTACTGAACAAATTGACACCAGACCTGCAGAAGGCACTTCCCTGACCTGAGTACTACCTCTCTGCCAAATTTCAAGTAATACTGTTCAGCCGTTTGGGCTGTACCTTCGACTAAAGGTCCTATGGAAAAATGCATGGGGAAAACGTGTTTTGGGACCCCCCTTTTTTCTCGACCCCCGCTTGACGAACCACCCTGAGACTTTCAGGGTAGGAGCGGAGCGGAGCGCCCCACCTATTTTGAAAATTTTGCGAGGATTCGTCAACCGGCGCCAAAGTTATTCCAAATAGAATGTTGCGGATTTCCTATGGAAACACGGTCCTAACTATAACTATCTACTGGCGACCGCCAGTAGATAAAATATATATATATATATATATATATATATATATATATATATATATATATATATAATTAACTACAGCTTCCCAATAAAAACAAAAAAAAAACAATGTGAAACAAAAGAAGATAAAAAATAAAAATAGAAAATGAACTATAAAAATAAAGAGGAAATATCAACAAAAAATAAGAACTGAGTGAAATAACGAATAATACATAATAAGAAAATCATGTAATGAAAGACGGGAGAAGGAAAGGATATAACGGCTTGAAAGAATAAAAACAACCTATTTTGCCACGTATTTTGGAGTCCGGGTCTCTCTTACCGCTGCAAAGGAAGTGCAAGCTTTGGGAGATCAAGTACACTTCTCATATATATATATATATATATATATTCAGCCAGGACCGCTGCCAGGTGCAGCTCGTGATCGCACGAAGGATCGCAACTACCATTTTGACGACCTACGTCCTGGCAGGCACTTACACGGGAGGCCGGAATGTCAAGGGGACCTGAGGGAGCCCGAGGAATATATTTTAACGGACACTCCATGTTTATTACCACGTCTTTGCCCTGAATAGTGGTTCCTTCTCCACGAAAAACCCACCAGGGAGCAGTGCTCTCTGGGATTTGCAGTGCTATTCGAACCATTTCGGTTGAAAAGGACATGTGATTTGGAGGTCGGAACTAATTACCCAATCCGGGACAAGCAGGATAGCTCATAAGACGTGGGTGGAGACTCACCGTGATGGCAGTAGCATCTGAGGAAGGCAAGTCATGCCGAAATGCATTATGCTGTGCTGTTTCCAATTAAAGGCTTCCAAACGTATTCCCCGAGTGGCCTCTTTCCTTTCTTTGCTGGAGAGGTGGTTCTTGATTCTATTTTGTGCACCAGCCAGAGGTGTTCCAAGAGGCCCCATTCCACTAAGAGGCAGGAGGTATGCTGGCTCCAGCTTTTGCTGTTGTGTCTTTTTTCGAGGGATCGAAATAACTCCTGCACGCCTCCAATGATGTTTCAGCCAGGACCGCTGCCAGGTGCAGCTCGTGATCGCACGAAGGATCGCAACTACCATTTTGACGACCTACGTCCTGGCAGGCACTTACACGGGAGGCCGGAATGTCAAGGGGACCTGAGGGAGCCCGAGGAATATATTTTAACGGACACTCCATGTTTATTACCACGTCTTTGCCCTGAATAGTGGTTCCTTCTCCACGAAAAACCCACCAGGGAGCAGTGCTCTCTGGGATTTGCTTTGCTATTCGAACCATTTCGGTTGAAAAGGACATGTGATTTGGAGGTCGGAACTAATTACCCAATCCGGGACAAGCAGGATAGCTCATAAGACGTGGGTGGAGACTCACCGTGATGGCAGTAGCATCTGAGGAAGGCAAGTCATGCCGAAATGCATTATGCTGTGCTGTTTCCAATTAAAGGCTTCCAAACGGATTCCCCGAGTGGCCTCTTTCCTTTCTTTGCTGGAGAGGTGGTTCTTGATTCTATTTTGTGCACCAGCCAGAGGTGTTCCAAGAGGCCCCATTCCACTAAGAGGCAGGAGGTATGCTGGCTCCAGCTTTTGCTGTTGTGTCTTTTTTCGAGGGATCGAAATAACTCCTGCACGCCTCCAATGATGTTTCAGCCAGGACCGCTGCCAGGTGCAGCTCGTGATCGCACGAAGGATCGCAACTACCATTTTGACGACCTACGTCCTGGCAGGCACTTACACGGGAGGCCGGAATGTCAAGGGGACCTGAGGGAGCCCGAGGAATATATTTTAACGGACACTCCATGTTTATTACCACGTCTTTGCCCTGAATAGTGGTTCCTTCTCCACGAAAAACCCACCAGGGAGCAGTGCTCTCTGGGATTTGCAGTGCTATTCGAACCATTTCGGTTGAAAAGGACATGTGATTTGGAGGTCGGAACTAATTACCCAATCCGGGACAAGCAGGATAGCTCATAAGACGTGGGTGGAGACTCACCGTGATGGCAGTAGCATCTGAGGAAGGCAAGTCATGCCGAAATGCATTATGCTGTGCTGTTTCCAATTAAAGGCTTCCAAACGGATTCCCCGAGTGGCCTCTTTCCTTTCTTTGCTGGAGAGGTGGTTCTTGATTCTATTTTGTGCACCAGCCAGAGGTGTTCCAAGAGGCCCCATTCCACTAAGAGGCAGGAGGTATGCTGGCTCCAGCTTTTGCTGTTGTGTCTTTTTTCGAGGGATCGAAATAACTCCTGCACGCCTCCAATGATGTTTCAGCCAGGACCGCTGCCAGGTGCAGCTCGTGATCGCACGAAGGATCGCAACTACCATTTTGACGACCTACGTCCTGGCAGGCACTTACACGGGAGGCCGGAATGTCAAGGGGACCTGAGGGAGCCCGAGGAATATATTTTAACGGACACTCCATGTTTATTACCACGTCTTTGCCCTGAATAGTGGTTCCTTCTCCACGAAAAACCCACCAGGGAGCAGTGCTCTCTGGGATTTGCAGTGCTATTCGAACCATTTCGGTTGAAAAGGACATGTGATTTGGAGGTCGGAACTAATTACCCAATCCGGGACAAGCAGGATAGCTCATAAGACGTGGGTGGAGACTCACCGTGATGGCAGTAGCATCTG
Source organism: Triturus cristatus (assembly GCF_964204655.1). Taxonomy (NCBI): domain Eukaryota; kingdom Metazoa; phylum Chordata; class Amphibia; order Caudata; family Salamandridae; genus Triturus; species Triturus cristatus. Next base: position 510,207,154 of record NC_140588.1, read on the forward strand.
AGGAAGGCAAGTCATGCCGAAATGCATTATGCTGTGCTGTTTCCAATTAAAGGCTTCCAAACGGATTACCCGAGTGGCCTCTTTCCTTTCTTTGCTGGAGAGGTGGTTCTTGATATATATATATATATATATATTTTATCTACTGGCGGTCGCCAGTAGATAGTTATAGTTAGGACTGTGTTTCCATAGGAAATCGGCAACATTCTATTTGGAATAACTTTGGCGCCGGTTGACGAATCCTCACAAAATTTTCAAAATAGGTGGGGCGCTCTGCTCCGCTCCCACCCTGAAAGTCTCGGGGGGATTTGTCAAGCGTGGGCTGAGAAAAAAGGGGGGTCTCAAAACGCGTTTTCCCCATGCAATTTTCCATAGGGACCTTTAGTCCAAGGTACAGCCCGAACGGCTGAACAGAATTACTTGAAATTTGGCAGAGAGGTAGTCCTCAGCTCAGGGAAGTGCCTTTTGCAGGTCTGGTGTCAATCTGTTCAGTAGTTCCTGAGAAAATCAAAAGTAAAATCATATATATATGTGGGCGGAGCCTAACCACACATCTCATCCTGAGATCTGATTGGCTGTCAGCACTTCATCCAAGAAGTGTTGGCAGCCATCTTGGGACCAGTATACATGATAGCACCTCATTAAAGAGCATTGCAGTTAATAGAAGGTTTTAAGACTTTAGTTACATTATAAATCATTTGTTGATGGTACCATACTAATTTTAGGAATTGTAGTATGTTCTAAGGTGATTTCACCATGTGAAAAAGCCTTTTGCTGGGATATCATGATTGAGAGAAAAATATTTTCTCATGCTTTTCCCACAGAGGTTTGGAAGGTGAGCTAAACTGAGAGCTCATTTTCTGTAAATTCACATTATCTTTCTCAGTCATGTGAGAATGAAGTCTGACATTCTCAGTAAAACATGTACATCCAACAAGGGCAGAGACTGTCAGTTGATTCCTTTGTGTTCTACTGCAGCTTCCCAGAGTGTTCCAAAGAACAACTAGAGCGCTAACAGTCCCACTTATGATAAACGTATGGCACACCTGAAGCCATCTTGCTTGGATTAAAGTGGTAACTCTTAAAACATTTAATTTAAAAAGGAACAAAATGAGGGGGTTCATTTTTCCATAACAAGTATGATTAGTGCTGCAGAAAGAAAAACTAGGGCACATTTTGACTTCTGAAATCCTCTTTTATTTCATTAAAAAATTCTGACATGCAGACTGAAACATGCACTTTCAATACCAGCAGCAGTTTTCCCTGGTGAGCAATAGCTTTACTACAGTGATCCAATGAGCAAAAAGAGTGCTAACATTCTGAATTTATGGCAAATGTGTGACACATCTGAATGCCTTCTTGATGGAATCAAAGTAAAAAGCTGAAAGTATTTCCTACTGAGGAGACTGCAGTAAATGAGGAAATTAGGAAACTTCATAACAAATAAGTCTCCCAAGATGGCCACCAGAGACAAAAGAGCCCAAATATCACCCAGATGTAGCCCAAGTATAGCCCAATGACAGAATGTCCCAGAGTGTTCTTAAAAACAACTAGAGCGCTTACTGTCTTCATTATGACAAAAGTATGGCACACCTGAAGCCATCTTGATTGGAATAAACTGGTAACACTTAAAACATTTAATTTAAAAAGGAACACAATGAGGGGGTTCATTTTGCCATAGATAGTTATGATTAATGCTGAAGAAAGAAAATGAGGGCACATTTTGAGTGACTTCTCAAATCCTCTTCTATTTCATTAAAAAATTCTGACATGCAGACTGAAACATGCACTTTTAATAGCAGGAGCAGACTTCCATGGTGAACAGTAGTTTTACTACAGTGATCTAATGAGCAACTAGAGGGCTAACTTTCAGAATTTATGGCAAATGTGTGACATATCTGAATACCTTCATGATGGAATCAAAGTAAAAAACTGAAAGCATTTCCTACTGAGGAGACCGCAGTACATGAGGAAATTAGGAAACTTCATAACAAATATATCTCCCAAGATGGCCACCGGAGCCAAACGAGCCCAAATGTAGCCCAAAATCACCCAGATGTAGCCCAAATATAGCCCAATGACAGAAGTGTGCAAAACACTTATTATTTTGTGTTTTTGCAGTGTTATATAGTGCAGACTTGTCAGGTATTGGAGTGCTTTACATGAGCATTGGTTACATCACACAAGAACAAATTCATTTTGGTTGTAGACATGGGGAGACTAAGTGATTTGACCAGAATCACAGAATGTCGAGCTGAAGCAGAAACTCCAACCTGGTTCCCCAGTTGCAAAGTCTGCAGTTCTGGAAGTAACACCACATCCTCTCCCCTAAGTGCAACATTTAATCAAGGGGTCAACTGGATAAAAAAACATAAAGATAACAAATAATTTAAAAGTGCTTTGTCGCTATTTGAAAACTCAGAAAATATGTCCTTATTTTAGTCTTTTAGAGCACTAACCATAATTTTGATGCCAATAAGACCCTCTCAGATATGTAATTTCCAAAGGAAATGCTCTAGGTATTACAGTTTTGATTACATCAAGATGACGTCAGGCGTTCCACACTTTTGTAATAAATATAGAATGTTAGCAATCTAGTTGTTCATTAGGATACTGTTGAGAGGCAGAGGCCAGGGGCACGGACTCTGAAAATTGAAGGCAGGTAGGAGGGTGCAAAGGCAACAATTTAACCACACTGAGCAGGCAGGAAGGGCCGTGGTAGCACAACAGACTATGGAGGGCAGTGGAAAGGGGGGCAGGGGCAACAAACCAACAATACAGGACTTGCAAGAGAGGCTGTGGCAATGTGATAGACCATTGTGGGCAGAAGGAAGAGGCAATAGTAGTACAACCAAAGATGCCAACAGACCCGATTCAGCCAGGAAACGTCCAATGTTTTTAAGCTCAAATGGGCTTTATTTGATCTGTCTCCTGTCTACAATCTCCTCTTTTTCAATGTAACTCAAAGGGGAAAATCAATACCCCAGTTTTTTTTCAAAATCTCCCTCTTACCAAGTTCAAAATGTTCGCAAGTATGGTACATTGGATCATGGAAGAAAATGGGGTAGGGACATGGACTTGGATAACAGAGGACAGGAGGGACATGGAGAGGTGCACCAAACTGACCCTGCAGGGCAGGCATCAGGGTTTGCAGCAGCACAATACACCACACAGGGCATGCGGGACGGGAGTGCAGCACAACAATCCATAGAAAGCAAGAGGGAGGGGACAGGACCATGCACATGGACAACAGAGAACAGAGGGGCAAGAGGCAATGGTAGCTAGCTGACCATAATGGACAGACAGGAGAGAAAGCTGCAGCATAACAGACCATAAAGGGCAGGAGGGACGGATCAGGGGCATTACAATGGGACAGACAAGCCAGGAGGGAGAGAGTAGGGGTCTGCACATGTAAACAGAGGGATGGGGGCAAGGGGGCAGGGCAGGAGCAGCAAGATAGCCATGGAGGTCAGGCAGGATGGGCACTAGAAGCAAGACACACATTGAAGAGCAACAGTGAGACTGTGATGGCATACACACAGACCATGGAGGGAAGGTGGGAGGGGGTCAGGGGCAGCTAACTGACCACACAGGGAAGGTGGGAGGGGCCATGGCAGCACAGAAGACCATGCATGGCAAGTGGGAGGGTTAGTGGCAGCACAATGGCTATGAAGGGCAAGAAGGAGGGTGCAGGGGCATGCACAAAGGACGATGGAGGATAGAAGGGAGGGTCAGGACCTGTGCACAGACAAGAAAGTTCAGGGTAAGGGGCCTCACAACAGACCGCACGGGGCAGGCAGGAGGAGCAGTTGCAGCACAACAGACCAGGGAGGGCAGAAGGGTGTGGCAGTACAATGGACCATGTAGGACAGGAGGAAGAGGATAGGGGCATGGCATGTGGACAGGCAGGGTGGAGGTGGCAGGGACAGGTTACAGCCATCTGACAATGCTAGGCAGGTGGAAGGGGAGTGGCAGCTCAACAGAACACTCAGAGTAGATAGGAGTAGCAGGTCCATGGAACATGGTGGGCAACAAGGATGGAGCAGGGGCATGCACAAAGACATCGGAGGGCAGGGGGAAGGAGAATAGGGGCAGCAAGCTAAGCACAGAGTTTAAGCAGGAGGTCAATGATGGGGCATAGAATTGGGCAATGGAGGGCAGGAGGAGGGGACTGGTATATCATACTAAATTGAGGGCAGTGGCAGCACATCAGACCATGCATGGCAGGAGGGAGGAGGATAGTCCATGGATTCACACAACAGAGGATAGGGAGGAGGGGGATGGGGCAGCAAGCTAACTGTTCAGAGAAGGCGGGTATTAGGAACTTTATTGTTTTTAAAACGTGTGTCTGTGCGAACTACTTAAAATATGAACAAGTATGCAGCATAATCTCACTTTTATTCAGGAAGAAGAGGACGTTTGTGACTGTGACTCCGGGCTCACTTGGCAGAAACACCCCCTGACCCTCCACCCCCTATCGCAAAATGTAATGCCCGTGAAAAGGGCAGGTGAACACAGTGTTATATAGAACATACTCCTGAGAGCACGATTGAAAATATAAACTAGATATAGTGTATGGTATAAACTATGCACCAAAAAGTGTGATATAAGATGAACCGGGCGTGAAATATAATATGCAATACATTGTGCGCAATGACAGATTCATTGGAGAGCGCGAGATAGCACAGGCACTAGCGCGTGCTATGCGATGTGCACCTTGGAGTGTACTATGCACAGGGCAGTGTTGTGAAACCTAACTAGTCTCTAAAGTTGTAATATAAAATATGTGCTGGGGAGTGTAACGTTGCATATGCACTGTGACAAAGATATGGATCCCAGATTGTAATATGTATGGCATAGCACTGTGCGTTATAACATAGGCATCGAGGAAGGCACGTTAGATGGGGCAATATAACCCGTGCGAAGACAAGTGTGGCATGACATATTCACGGGGTGGTGTTACAGTGCACATGGGCTAGAGAGTGTCATAGCATATGCACTAGCTGGTGGAATACAACACAGAGGTGTGTGGCACTCGGCAGGCAATGGTGGGTGTAACACAGCATTGGGCTCTGCCAGGAGCGCGCTGTGACTCTCAAGTGATGTTCGTCCCCTTTCCAGAGTGTAAAATAAAAAGTATTACACATCCGGCAGTGGATGTGTGTTTTATTAACCGTGAGGGGGGTTTCTTACATAGTTTTTGTCGAATTTTTGTCGAATCCCCTTTGAATGGCTTGGTGTGCATGTGTATTAAATGTGCCCGTCAATAGCTACCCATGTTTGTATAAATAAACGACAAGGGTGTCTACCGGGATTAGGCACGGTAGGGCATCAGACATGTCAGAGCTTCACTAGTGGTGTAAATACATTCCACGTGGATTCATTGTATGCATAGTCGCCTTTTAATGAATATCACTCAAATCGTCATGGTGATAGGTACATACGGTTTGTCCAGCATGTCCTAGGTGTGTCTATAAATATATATTTTTTAAAAATAATAAAAAAAAGTGTCCGACCCTGGGGATTGGGGTAAAAAAATATAATTAGGAGACAGGCCCTGGGGGATGGGGTAATCAGGGCCAATAAATTAGAATAAGAAGGGGAACCACACAGCCCCCCTTCTTAAAAAATTAAAATAAATAAAAGACTGGCATCGTGCCGGAGGCCATGCCCCCTCCATGCAGCACTCTGCAAACGCGCCCCCTGGCGAGTTGTAAGTTGGGGAATTAATTCCTCTTCAATACTGAGGGTCCCTGAGGGCCAACTAGCCCAACAGGCATCTCCAGTATGCGCCAGGGAGCTGCGCTGCAGACAGGTGTTCTGAGGCCAAGCCCCTTTTTACACCTCTCTGCAACGCAGCTCTGTGGCGCTTACTGGAGGTACCTAGTGGTCTAGTTTGACCCTAGGGACCCTTAGGATTCAAGGGGACTTAATCTCTCAACTTAGAACAGCCACAGGGCGCGTTTACACAGTGGTGAAGGGAGGGGACGGGGCCTGATGTGACGTGTGCAAACACGCACTATGGCACGTTTTAAATTGGGGATATAATTTCCCTTCAATACTGAGGGCCCCTGGGGGCTAACTAGCCCACCAAGTGCTTCCAGTAAGCGCCACTGAGCTGCATTGCAGAGAGGTGGTCCAGGCTGTGCCACTTTTTACACCTCTCTGCAACGCAGCTCTGTGGCACTTACTGGAGGTACCTAGTGGGCTAGTTGGACCCTAGGGACCCTCAGGATTCAAATGAACTTAACCTCCCAACTAAAAACGGACACAGGGCGTGTTTACACAGTGGTGAAGGGAGGGGACGGGGCCTGAGTTAACGTGTGCAAAAACGCCCTGTGGCCTGTTTTAAGAGGTAGTTTTAATCCCCCTGCCCTATTATATACTAGGGGCTTACAGAGGAGGTCATGCTAATCACAGGGGGACCCCAACGCATAATGTTCCCTAGTGTATGTAGGTGTGTTCACTGTATTCTAAGTGTCTTTTAACATAGCACTGGCTCTAGGACTGGTTAGTCAGACTCAGTTACCACCAGTATCCGTCTGAAAAAGTTGAGGGTACAGGATGATTTTGCAACAAGGATTCTTTCTGCTCTTCTTTTTGTTCTTTCTGCACGTTATCCTTCTTCCTGCACTTTTCTTCGTCTTTGAGGACTTCTGTTGCTTCTTTCTGCACTTCTTTTTTTTCTTTCTGTGCATTTTTCTTCTTTCTTCACATGTCCTATCTCTGTAGGCATAGTTAGAAATTAGCATTTAAAAAACCTCTGAAATTCACAGAAAAAAACATAGGTTTCAGGCACGTTATAGTTAGGAATTAGAATTTAAAAAACCTCAGAAATTCACTGAAAAAAACATAGGTTTCAGGGGTGTTATAGTTAGCTGGACTTTTCACTTGTACAAAACCATTGAAATTCCCCCGTTATAGTTAGTTCAGCTAACTATAACTCACGCGCCCGCAATGCACTGCTGATAACGTCACATATTACATCACTCATGACATGGTCAGTGACATCACTCATGACATCATTGATGACATCTCAAATGACATCACTGATGACATCACTGATGACATCATCCTTGTGATAGAGTGGCAGACCTCCTCTCACCCTAATATAACCTTTGATACACACATTCAAAAATAGAGACTAAAATTTTCAAAACAATGGACACACCAATACCAGTTACAACAACCTCTTCAGTAATTCTAAGATCCACATACACATCCACTCATTCACCAACAGTCCTATACAGTCACTCATACATGTACTCACTCATCATATGTACTCATACACCTATACATCCTGTTGCACAATGCCACTCATCCATAGAGTTACTCACACACATAGTCACTCATGCTAATAAAGAATCAAACATACATTTACTTGCATATACAGTTATACACACACCACCACACTTACTTCTACGGAAACTTACACATACTTAGTCTTTTAAACAATCACTTATAGAAACACATACTTATTCATACAGGAACTCTTTCAATCTCTCACTCTCACATATACTCACTTATATACACCAATAGTCACATATACTAGTTTAAAACATATGTAGTTACTCATAAAGACACTATTGAGACAGTCATTAACTCACTAACACACCCATACACACACTCATTCACCCATACAGTCCTGCACACATGCTGTCTTCAACACATACAAACAGTGAGTCACTCATTCATGCACCTATGCACTACGTAATACCCCCCACCGAACCATGCAGACACTCAGATTGATACTCAAAAAACCAACTAATAACTTATATAGACACCCATGTAGTTACTCACCAACCCATGCAGCCACTTATACACAAAGTGAGAGACTGATACAGATATTTACATATTTAAACATTACTCACTAAGCCATGTATTCACTATGATACACTTAATCAGTCAGTTACACAATCAATTTTTCAAAAACAAATCATCCATTTAGACACTTATATACCCATTTATTCTTCCATCGACCTTGAGATATACATATATAAAACATATTTAATTTTCAGAAAAACAGACATTCACTGGATGATGTAACCAGTGATGTCATCAGTGATGTCATTTGAGATGTCATCAGTGATGTCATGAGTGATGTCACTGACCATGTCATGAGTGATGTAATATGTGACGTCATCAGCAGTGCATTGCGGGCGCGCAAGTTATAGTTAGCTGAACTAACTATAACTGGGGATTTTCAATGGTTTTGTACAAGTGAAAAGTCCAGCTAACTATAACACCCCTGAAACCTATGGTTTTTTCAGTGAATATTTATATATATATATATATATATATGTGTGAAGGAAGCTCGCCTTGCAACTCCGCTGTACTGGAACAGAACGAGAATGGACCCAGTTAAGTGCTTAACTTGTTTTTATTGCAAGCAACACTCCGCCATGACGCGTTTCGTCAGCTCCTCTGCCTTGATCACATGACAGCGCTCACATGGAGGATCACCATTTTTAAAGTGCAAGTGCCGGGTCACATGTTTCAATAGACATAGAAAAAATATATGTATATATATATATATATATATACACAGATGCATACCTGACGCAAAGAAAATTAATTGCTGAAAGGCATATTACATTTCAATGTCCGGAGTTCTGTAGCTACTCTATATATGTGTTTTATATATAATCTAATTAGTGTCAATCCTAACAACATAACAGCATAAATGCGGGAGACATTATGTTTTGAATTGAGGTCTATTAAATAGATTTAGACCCTGTGTGCCAACCATAAAATATAACAGTGTACCCAATATAATTATAAAAAGTTCAAGAACCGGTGCTAAAAATACTAAAGTGCCTGTGCAAAAGAAGTATATGAAAAATATACTTCAAAAATAATGTATAATATACACAAATGACTTTAAAGCTAATTCCTATGTCACAGGCCTGATTTATCTGAGCTATAAGTCATAACAAATAAATTTTGCGAATAAGATGGGAGGATGTTGTCATCTGTATGGCTAACAAGACTATTAGAAAATTTCTGAACACAGATTGATTATTCCTGGGAAGGTAGAACTGTGTGAGGCAATTACATCCTCATACCATGTTGATATATATATATATATATATTCATCAACAGTTTGCCTTTAGCAAATAGAGTGCACTTGAGCATGCTCCTGGTTGTGGAAAGCCTTTAATCTAGGAAGGACAGCATACAAACTGCGTGTTAATAAAGCCAAGTTGCTAGTGTCATCACGACGCGTTTCGGGCGGAACGCCCTTCTTCTTGGTGTACCACCGCAACATAACCAGCCACACACCACCGCATTGATTTGACCAGTCACACGCCCTCCAATGGGCCAATCAGGTGAGAGATCGGTCCCAGATGGATTCTGGGAAATGCAGTGTGTGAAAATCTAGTCCCCACAATATTGCTGCTGTCGATTAATGACGCGTTGAGCAACACCACCGTGAGCATTGTAAGGGGGTCGGGGGGCACGGCATTCGCTGTTTCTCATGGAGCAGCGCTTGGATGGATTCCTTAATCCTGGCAACATCCTGGGGGGTCCATACAGGACGAGATGCCATTAATCGACAGCAGCGATATTGTGGGGACTAGATTTGCACACACTGCATTTATATTTATTTAAATATATCAATATATGTGTGTATATATATTACCTACTGGCGGTCGCCAGTAGGTAGTTATAGTTAGGACCACGTTTCCATAGGAAAACCTCAACATTCTATTTTGAATAACTTTGGCGCCGGTCGACGAATCCTCGCGAATTTCTCAAAATAGGTGGGGCGCTACGCTCCGCTCCTACCCTGAAAGTCTTGGGGGGATCCGTCAAGCGGGGGCTGAGATAAAAGGGGGGTCCCAAAATGCGTTTTTCCCATGCATTTTTCCATAGGACCTTTAGAACGAGCTACAGCCCGAACGGCTGAACAGAATTACTCAAAATTTGGCAGAGAGGTAGTCCCTAGGTCAAGGAAGTGCCTTTTGTAGGTTTGGTGTAAATCTGTTCAGTAGATTCTGAGAAAATAGCCTTTAAATCAATATATATATCTGAGCCCGCTTACGGTACGCTTACCGTACGCTTACGGTAAGCGTACGGTGGCGTGCGCGAGCGCGATTCTGATTGGCTCTTAGATCTTAGTAAACATTCGAATCGGCCGAAACCAGGAAGCGGCGGCCGCCATTTTCTGTGTTTCACTCTGAAAAAAAAAGAGTGAAAACAAGAAAAGGGGGCAATGAGGAGAGTTACAGACCCCCTTACATTTGTGAGGGGGTCAAAGAAGGACTGTAAAGTACAAAACAAACATTTATTGATTTTTAAAAAAAATCACGGGGTACGCGTACGGTAAGCTTACGGTAAGCGTACGGAAGAAACATGGCGTGCGCGAAGGAGATTCTGATTGGCCCATAGATCTTAGTAAACATTCGAATCGGCCGAAACCAGGAAGCGGCGGCCGCCATTTTGTGTGTTTCACTCAGAAAAAAAACAGAGAAAACAAGGAAAGGGGGCAATGAGGAGAGTTACAGACCCCCTAACATTTGTAAGGGGGTCAAAGAAGGACAGAAAAGTACAAAAAAAACATTTATTGATTTTAAAAAAAATCACGGGGTACGCGTACGGTAAGCTTACGGTAAGCGTACGGTAAAAAAAATAAAAAAAAATAAATGAAAAGCAGATTTAAGAGTTTAGAAATTAGGGAGCTCTAAAAAGAGCTGTTGTGTTTATGAAGTCATTTTTTTAGTGGTACCTACAAGTAAGTACCGATGCAGAGTCTAAGGTTCAAGAGGAAGACTCTGTTCCCTTCATCATTGAAGTGCACACCATCTCCTCTATAAATGTCTTGCATGTCATAACGCAAGTTGTTGTGGTAAATGGCACCCATACCATAGTCACGGAGGAAAGCAGAAACAGATTTGTTGACGTGCTTTCTTGCTTTGTCAATCTGCGGACAGAAATGATTGGACCAGTTCCATTTTTGCCTTTGGCATATGTTGGAAAACACAAAGGCAGTTTTAGGGAAAAGTGTAAACAGTTGTGCAAAGGTGTCCTTCATAAGCATTTCCAGACCTACCCCAGTCAAAGTGCCTAGGTCATTGCCACCACAGTGCACTATTATGAGGTCAGGGTGTTGGATTTGAATGAAGGATTTCACCAATGGCATCAATTGGTGCCACTTTAACCCTCTCTGACCAATCCATTTAATGTCTACATTTGGCAAAGCAAGGTCTCTCACCATACCTGATTTCTCTGCAAACGTTTCACTCCAGAAGACATAGCTGTGCCCTACAATCCACACTGTGAACATCTTCAAAGGAGAACTGGATGCACTCAGGAGGTTTCTTTCAGTAGAATGGCAATATGAAAAGAAAGACAGTTTGGAAATGGAGGCATACATATTTTTTTCAAAACAAAAAGAACTGATTGGCTGTTTCATACCATTCTAGAATAAAAACTAGGCTGTATGTGTAAATTAATAGAAGCATGTTTTGTATTGGTACAAAAAAATGTGTAACCAAAGAACAGTACTATGGATTTGCTGTAAGGTTTGAAAAGTCAAGCACTCTTGCTCTGTGGAATTGAAACATTGTGTGTCGAACTTCTGACCTAACTCTACACAGCAGTGTTCCATGAGCTGTTGCTATGGTAGCAGGCAGAAGTCAAGTTGGGGGAAGGGTACTAGGCAGAAGTCAAGTTGGGGGAAGGGTACTTTTGGAAAAGGGTTGGTTTTCAACCAATAGAAATGTGTGATTACATTTGAAAAAAAGGGGGAAGCACTGAGATTTGAAACTTACATGTATATGTGTGGAAAAATAGAGGGAAAGTTTGCCATTATCTGGTTCTGCTGAGAGGAGAGAGGTGAACACAACAGAGATCCTGGCTCTGATAATCTGCTGTTTGAGTGTCACATTTCTTTCACAACTAACTAATTTTAAAGGTGAGTTTACAGTTTGAGAGGGGATGTATGTGGTAACTTAAGAAATGAATAATAGAAATGGGAATTGTTTTTGTTGTAGTTACACATGGTGGTTTCATAATGTGTCAGTCTGTAAAAGTGATTTACACTTGCCCCGAAAAAAAAAAGAGCAGTAAGTGTGCTTTCAAATTGGCAAAGAAATTTCGTTTTGGGACTAATGTGAAAACATGACTCTGTGTGCATAGAAGAATTATAGGCAGAGATTTATTGCGTCTTGCTCTGGTGATTTCACAGTTGCATTAGATGGAAAGGGGGAGCGAATTTTTGGGGGAAGAAGCAGAGTCTTAGCACACACCCATGTGCTTGCCATGTATAGTCATGCACAGTATTTAGAAGCGAGTGGGGTTTTCAGGTTTAAGTCTGTAATGCAAATACATTCAGCATCACTAAGGCTGGTTGCCCTTGCTGGAGTGTAGGCAGTCACAGAGAATACACATGGTGGTGGTCTGAAAAAACAGCTTGGACATGTGCATTTAAATAAATCAAAAAAAGTGGTTTTATAATGTGTCAGTCTGTAAAAGTGATTTCCAATTGTAAAAAGTGATTTTCACTTGGCCCGAAAAAAAAAGAGCAGTAAGTGTGCTTTCAAAATGGCAAAGAAATTTCGTTTTGGGACTAATGTGAAAAAATGACTCTGTGTGCATAGAGGAATTATAGGCAGAGATTTATTGCGTCTTGCTCTGGTGATTTCACAGTTGCATTAGATGGAAAGGGGGAGCGAATTTTTGGGGGAAGAAGCAGAGTCTTAGCACACACCCATGTGCTTGCCATGTATAGTCATGCACAGTATTTAGAAGCGAGTGGGGTTTTCAGGTTTAAGTCTGTAATGCAAATACATTCAGCATCACTAAGGCTGGTTGCCCTTGCTGGAGTGTAGGCAGTCACCGCGAATACACATGGTGGTGGTCTGAAAAAAACAGCTTGGACAAGTGCAATTAAATAAATTTAAAAAAAAGGTTTCATAATGTGTCAGTCTGTAAAAGTGATTTTCACTTGCCCCGAAAAAAAAAAGAGCAGTAAGTGTGCTTTAAAAATGGCAAAGAAATTTCGTTATGGGACTAATGTGAAAACATGATTCTGTGTGCATAGAGGAATTATAGGCAGAGATTTATTGCGTCTTGCTCTGGTGATTTCACAGTTGCATTAGATGGAAAGGGGGAGCGAATTTTTGGGGGAAGAAGCAGAGTCTTAGCACACACTCATGTGCTTGCCATGTATAGTCATGCACAGTATTTAGAAGCGAGTGGGGTTTTCAGGTTTAAGTCTGTAATGCAAATACATTCAGCATCACTAAGGCTGGTTGCCCTTGCTGGAGTGTAGGCAGTCACAGAGAATACACATGGTGGTGGTCTGAAAAAACAGCTTGGACATGTGCATTTAAATAAATCAAAAAAAGTGGTTTCATAATGTGTCAGTCTGTAAAAGTGATTTCCAATTGTAAAAAGTGATTTTCACTTGGCCCGAAAAAAAAAGATTAGTAAGTGTGCTTTCAAAATGGCAAAGAAATTTCGTTTTGGGACTAATGTGAAAACATGACTCTGTGTGCATAGAGGAATTATAGGCAGAGATTTATTGCGTCTTGCTCTGGTGATTTCACAGTTGCATTAGATGGAAAGGGGGGCGAATTTTTGGGGGAAGAAGCAGAGTCTTAGCACACACCCATGTGCTTGCCATGTATAGTCATGCACAGTATTTAGAAGCGAGTGGGGTTTTCAGGTTTAAGTCTGTAATGCAAATACATTCAGCATCACTAAGGCTGGTTGCCCTTGCTGGAGTGTAGGCAGTCACAGAGAATACACATGGTGGTGGTCTGAAAAAACAGCTTGGACAAGTGCAATTAAATAAATTAAAAAAAAAGGTTTCATAATGTGTCAGTCTGTAAAAGTGATTTTCACTTGCCCCGAAAAAAAAAAGAGCAGTAAGTGTGCTTTAAAAATGGCAAAGAAATTTCGTTTTGGGACTAATGTGAAAACATGACTCTGTGTGCATAGAGGAATTATAGGCAGAGATTTATTGCGTCTTGCTCTGGTGATTTCACAGTTGCATTAGATGGAAAGGGGGAGCGAATTTTTGGGGGAAGAAGCAGAGTCTTAGCACACACCCATGTGCTTGCCATGTATAGTCATGCACAGTATTTAGAAGCGAGTGGGGTTTTCAGGTTTAAGTCTGTAATGCAAATACATTCAGCATCACTAAGGCTGGTTGCCCTTGCTGGAGTGTAGGCAGTCACAGAGAATACACATGGTGGTGGTCTGAAAAAACAGCTTGGACATGTGCATTTAAATGAATCAAAAAAAGTGGTTTCATAATGTGTCAGTCTGTAAAAGTGATTTCCAATTGTAAAAAGTGATTTTCACTTGGCCCGAAAAAAAAAGAGCAGTAAGTGTGCTTTAAAAATGGCAAAGAAATTTCGTTTTGGGACTAATGTGAAAACATGACTCTGTGTGCATAGAGGAATTATAGGCAGAGATTTATTGCGTCTTGCTCTGGTGATTTCACAGTTGCATTAGATGGAAAGGGGGAGCGAATTTTTGGGGGAAGAAGCAGAGTCTTAGCACACACCCATGTGCTTGCCATGTATAGTCATGCACAGTATTTAGAAGCGAGTGGGGTTTTCAGGTTTAAGTCTGTAATGCAAATACATTCAGCATCACTAAGGCTGGTTGCCCTTGCTGGAGTGTAGGCAGTCACAGAGAATACACATGGTGGTGGTCTGAAAAAACAGCTTGGACATGTGCATTTAAATAAATCAAAAAAAGTGGTTTTATAATGTGTCAGTCTGTAAAAGTGATTTCCAATTGTAAAAAGTGATTTTCACTTGGCCCGAAAAAAAAAGAGCAGTAAGTGTGCTTTCAAAATGGCAAAGAAATTTCGTTTTGGGACTAATGTGAAAAAATGACTCTGTGTGCATAGAGGAATTATAGGCAGAGATTTATTGCGTCTTGCTCTGGTGATTTCACAGTTGCATTAGATGGAAAGGGGGAGCGAATTTTTGGGGGAAGAAGCAGAGTCTTAGCACACACCCATGTGCTTGCCATGTATAGTCATGCACAGTATTTACAAGCGAGTGGGGTTTTCAGGTTTAAGTCTGTAATGCAAATACATTCAGCATCACTAAGGCTGGTTGCCCTTGCTGGAGTGTAGGCAGTCACCACGAATACACATGGTGGTGGTCTGAAAAAAACAGCTTGCACAAGTGCAATTAAATAAATTTAAAAAAAAGGTTTCATAATGTGTCAGTCCGTAAAAGTGATTTTCACTTGCCCCGAAAAAAAAAAGAGCAGTAAGTGTGCTTTAAAAATGGCAAAGAAATTTCGTTTTGGGACTAATGTGAAAACATGACTCTGTGTGCATAGAGGAATTATAGGCAGAGATTTATTGCGTCTTGCTCTGGTGATTTCACAGTTGCATTAGATGGAAAGGGGGAGTGAATTTTTGGGGGAAGAAGCAGAGTCTTAGCACACACCCATGTGCTTGCCGTGTATAGTCATGCACAGTATTTAGAAGCGAGTGGGGTTTTCAGGTTTCAGTCTGTAATGCAAATACATTGAGCTTCACTAAGGCTGGTTGCCCTTGCTGGAGTGTAGCACTCTGGACATGGGCTTTTTAAAAAATCTGAAAAGTGGTTTCATAATGTGACAGTTTGTAAAAGAGATTTTCACTTGCCCAAAAAAAAGAGCAGTTTGTGTGCAGTCAAATTGGCAAAGAAATTTTGTTTTGTGACTATTGTGAAAAGAAATGTAGTAATATATTTAAATACAATAAAGGATTTTTTTTTAGTTTTTTTCAGGTATTGCTGAAGAACAGTGAACAAAATTTAAGATGCCTACAAAATCTCGAGTTCAAAAAACGCTAAAAAAAAAACTATATTTGAAGACAACTGGAGGACCAAAGTTAGTAGAAGATGCTCATGTTGGGAAAAAGAAAAAATCTTCTGGTAAGCAGAAAAAACAATTTCTTAAAAAAATATTCAAAACAAAGAAAAATGTACAAAATGTCTGTCCTGGGAAGAATGTAACAAAACGAAGAGAACAGCAAAAAATTGAGAATTTAGTTAATGCAAATATACCTTCTGCAACTGAAAAGTTTTACATAAACAGAAAAACAGCGTTTAAAGAGATACGTAGAAAAATGTTTCAGAGAAGAGTTATGTCCAATTTGATAAAGGATGTGAAGAAATATAAGCAAAAGGCAAAATATTACAAGAGAAAAAAGGAAATTGAAGCCATTGCAGCAAAAGCATTAGAATTAAAAAGGAAACTATTCATATTAATTTTGAATAGGATGCGTACATTAGATAAAATGGTTAATGTACTGAAATCACAAAGCAAAAGCAAAAGAGTAGTGAACAGAACAAACTTTTGTAAAGTGTTTTTAGGAAAGTGGATGCATAGTTCAAGTAGTGAACCTTTTTTTAATGAAGAGAGCTATTTTCAAAGTAATAGTTTGCTGCATGCAGTTGACACCAGAGGTCGTTCATACGAAGTAAAAAATGGTTGCATAATGGAGAAGGAGATAATGGTTCCAAGAGATGAGGTACAAGTGATGGCAGATGAGGCAATGGGGAGACGTCCTAAAGCCCCAGTGTACACTTGGAATTGTAGTAGTATTTGCACTGTGCGTCAGGAATCTATTGACAGATTTCGAGAGTTTCTAAGAGAATATAGTAAAAAAAGTGTAAAACAGAAGATTAAGGTGCTTCAAAGTCTGGATCCATGCAGAGTGAGAGAGAATACTGGTTTGCAGGGTCATTCTCTGGCTTGTCTAGAAAAGTGTGCAATAGTGTTTTCCATCATTTTAGGATGCTGGCTGTTCATCATACTGAAATGAGAAAGTTTGTGAGACGGTTGTATTTTGCCAAAAGTCCAGCAATAAAGTTAAATGAATTGAATAGGGCTCTGTTCCGAGGAACGGTATCAGATGTAGAGAAGGTTGTTGATGAAATTCAGTTTTGTTACTTTGGTCCTGAACAAAACAGTGCAGAGAAGGACACAGTAAATGAGGAAGAAGTGGAAGAGAATGTAGAACCTTCTGTAAGTAAGACATTTAATGATCACATAACAAAATTTGCAATAGTCTCTAATGAAAGACCAAATGTTACTTGTATTTGTTGCCGCAGAACTCATTATAGAAAACAAACTAGGAATGTTGATCTCTACAGAAAGAGTGAAAATGAAGATAATTATAAGTGGATGGATTTTGCCACATATATATTTCTTGAAAATTGTTTTGAATTGGGTGAAGATCAGCGTATTTGTAAATACTGTTACAACAAGTTAGAGGAAAATAGAATGCCGACCAGAGCTGTACATAATAATTTAGAATTGGATGCTATTCCTGCTGAACTTTCTGAATTAAATACATATGAGTCTATACTCATTCAATGTGTTCATCCGTTCCAGACCATAGTACGTATGGAGCCCAAAACTGGTAAATTACCTCCTTCAGATTTACTGAGAGGTTTAAAAGGTAGAGTGGTGTATTTGCCCTTGGATTTGAAAAAAAATATGGAAACTATTGATGCGGATACTTTGGAAACTGAACCATTAATTATTCTGGTTAATGGTGTACCTACAAAGAATAAGAAGATTTGGCAGGAGCTGGTAGATGTGCGGAAAGTACAAAGAGCAAATTTGTATTTGAAAAAAAATAACAAATGGTATGAATCAATTTATATAGAAGAAGAAGAAGAAGAAGAAGACGAAGATTTTCAAGAAGACACAGAAACACCAACTGGACAAATTGAAAAAGTGGACAAGACAAAGGAAGAAGAAATTTATGAACATTTTAGCATACATCCTCTTCATTCGAAAGAAGTTATGGGAGACAATATTGATCTCTTTCAGATGAAGAAAGCAAAAGGAACTCCCGTGAGTGTATGGGAGGAGAGCTTGGAAGCTCAATGTTTTCCCCAGCTGTTTCCTACGGGAAAAGGAGGACGATACGATGAACGTCCAGAACAGATTCCAGCTTCAGAGTATCGGACTACAAGACTATATGCTGAAGATCCCAGATTTCGACAAAGTAATCCTTATTTGTTCCATCTTTTATTTGAAAGCGACTTGTCTGCACTGTCTTATGCAGTAAATCACATTTTAAAAAGTGGAGTACATTTACAAAATGTGTCTGCTAAGGATTTTATGGAGAAAGTGCAGCACCGAGATGATCATTTGGAAACACAACTGATCAATCTGATGGCTTGTCAGCGTGGGACAAATGAATATTGGTACCGACGCCATGGTGAACTAAAATGCATGTTACGCAATTTAGGAACACCAACATGGTTCCTTACCCTAAGCTGTGCCGAGTACGCTTGGGATGATTTACTGGATTTTCTACGAGAGGCCAATTCAAACATTAAAAACATCGAATACAAGACAGCAGGAGAACTGTGCTCATTGGATCCGGTTAATGTTTGCAGATATTTCAATCATAGATTTGAGGCTATGATGTCCTTCATCTGCAATAAAAAAAATCCACCCCTTGGAGAAGTAGTGGATTTCTTTTGGAGAAAAGAGTACCAGGCAAGAGGTGCTCCTCATATTCATATGCTGTTGTGGATCAAGGATGCCCCAAAGTTTGGAACAGATACTGATGAAGCAGTGTTATCTTACATTGAAGAATATGCAACATGTGGTATACCAAAAAGCACAGAAGAGAACAAGTTAAAGGAGCAAGTTTTACGTTTCCAAAGTCATCGGTGTGGAAAATACTGTCGACGGAAATACAAGAGCAAAGAAAAATACTACACTAAATGTCGATTTGGATTTCCTAGACCTGTTCTTTCAAATGGAAGAGTAAACAGTTTTATGTCAGCTGTGAGACATACTATCACAAGAAAATCACCTAAGAATACCTACAACCTTAAAAGAAAAGAAGAATCAAAAAATATAAATGACTACAACCCAGTCATTTTATCCATGTGGAACGCTAACATGGATATACAGTATGTAGCTGACAATTCCATTGCTGTTGCACGATATGTAACGTCTTACATTACGAAATCAGAAAAAACAGAATTGAAGGAAATGTGGGAAGAGATTTCTCACGAGAAGACTGTCAGTAAGAAGCTGTACAGTTTCAGTTTGAAGATGTTATCGCATCGAGAAATTGGATCCTACGAATGTTCAGATAGGTTATCTTCTGCAAGTCTCTACTCGAAGTCAAGAAGAATAATTTGGGCAAGTTTAGGCCTTGCAGCAATGAGAAATCGGGTACTGAAATCTGTTGGAGAAATTGAATATTTGGCCGAGAATGACCCAGAAAGTACAGATATATTGAAAACAAACATGTTGGACACATATTATCCCAAGAGAAGTCATCATCTGGAGAACATGTGTCTCTATGAAGTGTTGCAGAACTACATTTATTCACGGAAAGCTGCAGAAGACATTAATAATGGAAAATATAAAGTTGTTGGTGAAGAAGGATGTTTGGTGAAGCAAACCAAAGGAAGTTTGATAAATCACCGGAAGCTGAGTTGCGACACTACCGACAAGAAAGAATTTTACTACTTGGCTCTTTTACAGTTGTTTAAACCATGGCGTACAGAGGATGAACTACTGGGAGAATTTCAAAGCTATGAGGATTCATTTAATGCTTGCAAAGACAGCATACAATGCAATACATTCACAACTTATCTGCAAATGTTAAATGAAGAAATTGAACAGGAAACTACAATTGCAGCAGAAATAGCTAGAGACAGTTCTCAGGACAGCCAAAGTTCAGGAACACACAGTCAAGATCCCCTAGGACAACCAATCGTTGAAAATGAAGCATCAATAGCCATGAATGAAGTGGAAACAGCTATGAATCAAGCTCAAGAAGAATTTATAGACTTAGAAAATTTGGAAAGACAACTGAATCAAGAGCAGCAACAAATTTATGAAGAGATCAAAAACAAAATTGATCACGGATTTCTACATGTAAAAAAAGAGTGCTCATGCACATCATTTCATCCAATCAGGATGTATGTAAGCGGACAAGCTGGCACTGGAAAAAGTTTCCTAATTAAAGTCATCAGAAGCTACCTAAAGCAAAAAACGGATTCTACTTTGTCTTGTGTGGTTACTGCTCCAACTGGGTTAGCAGCATATAACATAAAAGGAATCACCTTACATCGTTTGCTAATGTTACCAGTGGAGCATGAGAACAAAATACAATTCAACAAGCTAACTGGAGAAGCATCCTTGGAAGTTTCACGAGTATTGAAGAAGATGCAAGTTCTCATTATTGATGAGGTGAGCATGGTATCAAACTTAATGCTTGCCTTTGTGCATTTAAGAATGCAGCAAATTTTGAAGACAGACTATGACGTGTTATTTGGTGGAAAACACGTCATAGTTTTTGGAGATCTTTTGCAACTTACTCCAGTTAAAGGACAACCAGTGTTTAATACTGTGACACATGAAGACACGAAGAAGTCATTGGGAAGCATCGGTAATACAAATATTTGGTCCTTCTTTGAGTACAAGGAACTTACAACTAATATGAGGCAAGCAAACGATGAAGAATATGGAAGTATTCTGAAAGATATCAGGATTGGACTACTCACAGAAGCTGGCAAAAAAGCATTACAGACTCGGCTGCTACATAATTTATTTCCAAAGGAAGAAATAGTTGCAGAGAAGATATACAAGAACATTGCAGAAAACAAAAGTGTCATCTGCTTAATGCCTACTCTACGTGAATGCTCAATATTCAATGAGGAGCTTTTGAAATTGGAAAAGGAAGAGATCAGGAAATTGGAAGCAGTGGACAAAATTGAGGATGGAAGAATTACTGTCACAGTAACAGGCAAACTGAAAAATAAATTGGACTCACTAGAGAAGAACATCTCCAAAACAGCTGGATTAGAAAAAAATCTACATGTTTGCATGAACTGTAGAGTGTTTTTAAGGAGAAATTTGGATGTTGAGAAAGGTTTAGTTAATGGAGCGATGGGAAGAGTTGTGGGTTTTATTAATTATCAGAAAAAAGAAGGAATTGAATGTTTAAAAATAAAATTTGATCAGATAGATGAAGTTAAAGATATTTGTCGTTGTACAGTTCGTTTTATGCTTGTGAAAGACTTATATGTACGTAGGAAGCAGTTTCCGTTTTCTCTAGCATATGCTGTAACTATTCACAAGTCTCAAGGATTGACTGTAGATTGTGCATTTGTGAACATTGGTTCAACTGTGTTCAAAGAAGGTATGGCATATGTTGCTTTGTCACGAGTCAAAACATTATCAGGTTTATTCATGATAGACTTTGAAGAATCAAAAGTTAGTGCTGATACAAATTGTGTAAAGGAGTATAATAGATTAAGAAGAAGCTATGCTCCTCATTTAGGTCAGTATCCTGTGTTGGAGAAACGTGTAGTTTCTCGTAAAAGAAAAAATGAGAATATCTGTAGTGAAGATGTAGAGAAGAGGAAAAAAAAGAGGAGTGATGTAATTGCAAGCAAAAAGAAAAAGGAAAATGAAGAACAGGTTGTAGGATGTCATTTTGAAAATAGCTCTGGTGTCAACTGCTACGCAAATGTAGTGCTGAATGTTGCATTTTATCTGGAAAGTTTGCAAGAGCAGATAATAGTAAATCAGGGAAAAAGATTCTGTTCAGAGCTGAGTCTCCTTTTTCAAAAGTTGAGTAAAGATAAAACTCAAATAGAAAGTGCTACTGACATTAGAAAACTTTTAGATGTATGTTCAGGACGAACACAGTTTTCTCAAAATGAACAGCAAGATGCACATGAATTTTTGATGTATTTTCTTCAGGTAGTGGAAGAAGAAGGAGTTCCCATTGACATTTTTTTTGGTCTCTCTTATAAATGGGAACATAGTTGTGATAATTGTTATAATATATGTGGCTCTATTGTTGATAATGAAAGGTTTATTTATTTGACATTGCCAGAGAGTAAAACAGTCACTTTTGCAAAATTAGTTAAAGATGCTAATCATAGCATGAAATGTGGTGAGTGTAATTCTGACATGTTTTCAACATTAATTTTAAAGGAATACGGACAGTATGTAATTTTAATGATGCAACGATGTAGAGCTGATGGTTCAAAATTGGATACTTTAATAAAGAAGTTTACAGGACAGCAATTATCAATTTCAGGAAAAACTTTTGTAACTGTTGCAATAATTTTCCATGATGGACCTACTGTTACTTCTGGACATTACACAGTTTATCTAAAATGTGAAAAAGGCTGGACACTGTGTAATGATTCCCAATTGATTTTCAAACAACGTTTGCCTTTTGATTTAGCAAATTCCTATCTAATCTTCCTGAAACCTAAATTTTAGAGAGACTTGGCAAGATCTGGACAAAATAATTTTACCATTTTACTGGATTACCTTTGCAATTTTGTAAAAAAAAGATTTTTAAAATTATCATTTGGCCTAATGGAAAGATAACCAATTGTAATGTGGACTTTTTAAATTTTTAATGCAATTTTGAAAAACCAATAATTTAGAGATTATCGGTAACTTCTGCACATTTTAAATTTTGGAATGTTATTGGACTGCCATTGGAAATTTTTTCAAAAATGATTTAAAAAATTACTATTTGGCCATGTGGAAAAGTAACCAATTCTATTGTGGACTAAATAAATTATTCAAAAAATTTTCGTGAACCAAAATGTTACAGAGAATCGGTTAGATCTGGACAAATTAAACTTTAGAATTTTATTGGATTTCCGTGGGAAATTTATTCCAAAAAAAAAATTAAAATTACTATTTGGCCTAAAGGAAATGAAATCAGATGTATTTTGGAGTTATTTGAGATATAATATTGTGATTATAGTTCTGAAACAAACATATCAGACGGTATTTTAAAGAAATAAGTATTGGTATTAGATGATATTTTTTTACAATATTATGCATTTCTATAATGTTAAGTTTAATTAAAAAAAGAATCAGGGCTTTTTTAATACAATCTTTGTGATTGGTATTTTTTTTTGCCCGCTGTAAAATGATGAATGCAATTGCTTTCACAATTTATAGTGAAATGCAATATATTCTGAAAACAGCAAAAATAAGGCAAAAAGATTTTTTGGTAAAAAATGTAAATATGTGTACTGTATTATAAAATGTTTAAAAAATATTAATACTTTTTTCTTTTTTTCCAGATAGATATAGAAAATTTTCGAAAACTACAAACATTTTTAAAACTATTTTTAAAAAAAAGAAATGAATAAATATTTTTTCAGTGAGTATGGTAAGTCAATAATAATAATTGTAGTCTCTCAAGGACAATGTAATGTGATAAATGATTTTTAGTGTTTTTTTTTAAAAATAAAAAAAAAGTACGCGCACCGTACGCGTACGGTAAAAAAAAATAAAAAAAAGTTTTTAAAAACATATGTAAAAAAAAGATGAAAGATAAGGTTGGCTCTTAAAAGAACCGTTGTGTTCATGCAGGGACAGAGGAAAGGAAGCATGGGAAAATTATTCAAAGCGACAAATGTGCTGATCTATTTTGTTGTTCACTAGGGAAACACTGGTCTCCCTATGGCAAATTAGATCTTTACAAAATGTGCAATGAATATCAACCTTCCGAAATCGAGGGTTCATTTCCAGAGGGCCAGCAAAAGGAGATTCTCCCCCCACAGATGAAGGGCTCACCTGACCTGCAGAAGAAGGAGTAAGCCCTGCAGGTGATGGTCCAGGCTGAGCTGCTGTGGATGTACTGGCTCGTCTTTCTGAAGAGTTACCTCCAAAAAGATGACCATGTGTCCTTCTGTGTACATCCTGGAGGTGTCTCTTCATGGTGTGATTCCCAAAGGAATACTTCCTGTTAGGATTACCTCTAGAAAGTACACGCTGACACAGCTTACAAGTCACTAAGGGTGCATTTACCTTTTGCTGGCCTTCAGGAAAAGTAAAATAATCCCATACATAAGAGGGCTTTTGTTTCCTCGATCTCTGCCTCAAGACAGTGCTGCTAGTGCTAGCCTCACTCTCAGAAGAGCTCTGCTGTTCTGCCATCGTATCCCAAAGACAAACCAGCTCCTTCTCCCAAGGGATCACAAGCAGAAATGAGGGGAATGGGTGTGGTGTAGGAGAGTTCTAGAACTGAAAGTAGTTTCAACCAATCAAAAGTTGTGTTTCATGATCACATGACCTACCGTACGCTTACGGTACGCTTACGGCAAAAAGTACGCGTGCGCGTAAAAAAGACACGCGCTTGCGCGCATGCGCATAACAGTCACTCCCCGGCACTTCCGCGTAACGTGCGCGTGTGGCGTAAGCGCGCACGCGTCCCACGCGCAGTACGCGCGGCTACGCAAAGTGCGTAACCATACGCAAGCAGCGTAGATAGATTACGGACGTTGCGTAAACCATACGCTTACCGTGAGCTTACGGTACGCGTACTAAAAAAAAATAAAAAAAAATAAAAAGAACTGGAAATAAATTTTACATGTTTATTTTAAAAAATATATTAAAAAAAAATATTTAAGGATTTTAAAAATTAAAGCATAGTCTTTATAAAAGGTAAGAAAATTAAATTAAAAATATGTTTGAAAAAATTGAAGAATAAAAAAAAAATTAGCATTTAAAAAACCTTGCAAATTCACTGAAAAAACCATGGGTTTCACACACGTTATAGTTAGGAATTAGCATTTAAAAAACCTTTGAAATTCTGTGAAAAAACCATAGGTTTCACACACGTTATAGTTAGGAATTAGCATTTAAAAAACCTTAGAAATTCAGTGAAAAAACCATAGGTTTCACACATGTTATAGTTAGCTGGACATTTTACTCGTAAAAAACCAATGAAATTGCCCCGTTATAGTTAGTTCAGCTAACTATAACTCGCGCGCCCACAATGCACTGCTGATGACGTCACATATTACATCACTCATGACATGGTCAGTGACATCACTCATGACATCACTGATGACATCTCAAATGACATCACTGATGACATCACTGATGACATCATCCTTGTGATAGAGTGGCAGACCTCCTCTTCCCCTAATATAACCTTTGACACACACATTCAAAAATAGAAACTACAATGTTCAAAACAATGGACATACCAATACCAGTTAAAACAACCTTTTCAGTAATTCTAAGATCCACATACACATCCACTCATTCACCAACAGTCCAATTCAGTCACTCATACATGTACTCACTCATCATATGTACTCATACACCTATACATCCTGTTACACAATGCCACTCATCCATAGAGTTACTCACACACATAGTCACTCATGCTAACAAAGAATCAAACATACATTTACTTGCATATACAGTTATACACACACCACCACACTTACTTCTACGGAAACTTACACATACTTAGTCTTTTAAACAATCACTTATAGAAACACATACTTATTCATACAAGAACTCTTTCAATCTCTCACTCTCACATATACTCACATATATACACCAATAGTCACATATACTAGTTTAAAACATATGTAGTTACTCATAAAGACACTATTGAGACAGTCATTCACTCAATAACACATCCATGCACACACTCATCCACCCATACAGTCCTGAACACATGCTGTGTTCAACACATACAAACAGTGAGTCACTCATTCATACACCTATGCACTACGTAATACCCCCCACCGAACCATGCAGACACTCAGACTGATACTCAAAAAACCAACTAATAACCTATATAGACACCCATGTATCTACTCACCAACCCATGCAGCCACTTATACACAAAGTGAGAGACTGATACAGATATATACATATTTAAACATTACTCACTAAAACATGTATTCACTATGATACACTTAATCAGTCAGTTAAACAATCAATTTTTCAAAAACAAATCATCCATTTAGACACTTATATACCCATTTATTCTTCCATCGACCTTGAGATATACATATATAAAACATATTTAATTCTCAGAAAAACCCACATTCACTGGATGATGTCATCAGTGATGTCATCAGTGATGTCATTTGAGATGTCATCAGTGATGTCATGAGTGATGTCACTGACCATGTCATGAGTGATGTAATATGTGACGTCATCAGCAGTGCATTGCGGGCGCGCGAGTTATAGTTAGCTGAACTAACTATAACGGGGCAATTTCATTGGTTTTTTACGAGTAAAATGTCCAGCTAACTATAACATGTGTGAAACCTATGGTTTTTTCACTGAATATATATATATACATACATATTTTAGCCGGACAGCATTTAAAATGTGATATTTTCATTGAATACCACCCACCGCAATACGTAAAATGAGGTTACCAACAGCACTATCTGGAAAAGCTTTATAAAAAAAATGCCTCCACATGGCTAAAGAAATAGCCAAAGCAACAAGTGTAAACAAGCATAAAGGAAATACCTACAGCTATAAATTTCCCTAAGACATCATGAATTAATATTCAAAGATCAGACCTGAATTTATTTTGGATTTTCAATCATTTTGTTTTGGAATATCAGCTTATCACTGCCTCAAAATACACATATTTCCTATCAAATATACATTTTTAATTTTGGGTAAAACCACCACAAGAACATATCATCTTTTTAAAATACACTATATGACTGGTAGAGTGGTGTTTGAAAAAGGCCAATTTCCATGTCTCCTTGTGACTTTGCTACATTGAGGATGAAGATAGGTGGGCATGGTGGAAGTCCTGCAGGCTGTCACCATATGTGTTTGTGTGTAAGCATGTGACTCTGCCATTGCTTTGGTTCCTGCCACTTTAAGATATGTGTAATGCAGCCTTCTTTAATTTGGCTACACTGTCTGAATTACATACTCTACACTTCGGAGAGTTACTTCTACGCTACTAGTGATCTACCCATAGCTTAGCTCCTGAGCTACCTGTTACAGACTACTGGACTAATGCAAAATCAACCCAAGTTCCTCAAAATAACAACAGTCTACAAAGGACACGTAACTAATCATTCAATTTGTCTTTAATATGAAGGATATGAAGGAGAAGGGCCACATGCGGCTTACTTTAAAATTAGTCCAACATTATGTCAAAAGCGAGGGTCCAGGATACTAAGAGAAAATTCGGACTCAGTCATCCATCAGTATTCACTAATCATGTTATAACCTGACAATGAGCCAATTGGAGTTCAACAGGTACACAAATGCCTGATCAGGACCAGACCAGGTGCTGGACTGACAGTAGGGCACGGTTAGAACTGATTGTCATGGTTGCCAACAGCACCCTCCGAGTGTATCTTGATATGTCCTTTAAAAATAATTTTCTCTGAGATATTTCCGCATCCAGAAGAGAATCATGATTTGTCAGGTGCCCATCCTAAGAAGACCCTTTAATAAATAGTTTGCGTTCGAAACACATCGATATCCCATTCAGGGACCCATGTCACCTTAGATTAAACAAGAGGAGCAAAATAAGGATATCGAGGAGTTTGCCCAGTGTTCCTAAAGATTTGTTGGTCTCCACTCCCCTGGCACATAGTGAATAGAATGAAAACTATTTTGTCACCAGCACACGCCTCCCTTGTTGCCACTTTTAAAAGTCATCGGCTGGTGTTTTGCCAAAAGATATCCCTGGTCATCCTTCTCAGTATTGTTGAAGCATTTAAATCTCACTTAGAGTAGTACAATCATTTCACTTAAGTTGCTGTTGCCATTTTTGCAACGTATTAGAGTGAATGCTGCTTTTTTCTTTTTTCTTGCAGTGTTGTTGTGTTTTTTGTTTGTGTCCAGTGATTCGTTAAAAGTGTTTGCTCAATTAAGACTAAATATTGTGTAATGCTATTTGAAAGAAATCATTTTTCCTTTGGAATGACTCTTTCTTTTGTTTGTTCTACTCTTAAACATGTATGGGCAGATTTATATCGGACTTGCGCCACTTTTACGCCGCCGTTGCGTCACTTTTGTGATGCAGCGACGGCGTAAACCCTGCGCCATGTTGCGCCCCATTTACATCGTGACGCATCTATGGAGATGCGTCACGGTGTAAAGCCCTGCGCCACATGAAACCTGCGTCAGGTTTCATGTGGCCGTTTCAACTCAGGGGGGGCGTTCAGTCGCAGGAACGGCCCTGAAAAGTGACTCAGTGAAATCTATAAGATTTCACTGAGTCACTTTCCCAACGCTGATGCGTCAAAACCCTGTGCCTGCTTGAAGCAGGCGTAAGGCTTGACGCACCATGTTAGGGATAGGAAAGGTTGGAACAGTGCTGGAGTTGCGTCGCGCTTGCGACGCAACTTCAGCACTGCGCCAACCTTACGCCGGCAGATGCGTCACGTATCTGCTTGTCCTTGCGCCACGATGCACCACATTGTAAATGCGGTGGCGCAATGGCAAATTTGCGTGACGCATCTTCCCTGGCGCATCCATGCTGATTTGCAGGGATGCGCCAGGGAACATAAATCTGCCCCTTTGTGCACATTTACAAATGTTTATGTGGATAAGGGCAACATTTGTTGCCGTAGATAAACTTAACAAAATATATGAAAACGTGTTTAGTTATAGCAGTGAGTGTTCTGCCCAAGCAAGGAACAGGCCTCCCCTCTACACAACAGCAAACTATTATTTTCTGTTGTGTGCGCGTTTTTTCCCTCGGTCGCTTAGAATGTGCACCTTTTCCGGACACGTTTTATATTTCACGTTTGCATGCTGTTTATTTCTCGTGCTTTTGCACTGCAGTTCTGAAAAGACAATAAAGGCGTGAATCTGTTGCCATATCCAACCGGGCACCCCTGAAATATGTTTGATTTTTAGGCCTACGGGTCATTTCTCTCACAGCAGCATCTCGACAAAAGTTATATGGTTTTTGGAGGTTTTGTGGGCAATCTATTTAAACAAACACACCATTTCAAACATTCATGTAAATTGCCTAATTACATCATCCAATATGCACTTATTGTGTTGACCGTAGGTGTTCTGTCTAGTTATATAGATAGCATCTGCTCAGGAGTCAAACAGGGTGCACGTTATTAATTGTAGTGGAAGCATGAAAGAGGAAACTAGATATTTATGGGTGATGGGCACAGCCCCTGATGAAGAAATTGCCATGACTATTGGAGAGCTGCAGGCATTTTAAGGCTGCTCGTAATTACTTCCATATGGTGTTTCTATGTACCTTTTGAACTGTTTAGGGACAGTTTTTCCCTTACCTCGTTTATTTCTATCTGTTATTTTTAATAAGGATTGTTTCTATTAATTACCGTAATTGTCTATTAAGTGAATACTGAAAGTTTGGTCTTATTAATTATTCCTGTGTGACTGATTTGCTTACCATAACAAAACGACAATTGAATGAAAATGATGAGAGGGTGACTTTGAGGCAGAGTGAGGTAAAAAACGATTTATAGATTAAAAAAATATTGTATGTGGTGACCAGAAAATACAGTTGTATACAACATCAGATTTGGAAATAGGATTGTTTAGATAAGAAACATTCAGAATCTAATCTGCATTTATTTCTGATCAGTTGAGAGGAAGGGTTGTGTATGAGAGATTATAGTCCTCTCAGTTACACTACATACTATGCGGAGAGGCGATGTACAAATGCCGCTAAATCAGAAATACGTGTATCACCTATCAGAGTAGGATAACTTTCTGCTTAAACAACCACTGTTTGTTTGCCTTAAACCAAGGTAACCATTCACGCAAATGTTTTGGTACATGTGCGATGCCAAATTACCAATTGCAAATAAGTGACTGCATTTATTTGTAGCAGCTGTTCTCTGAAATGGCGCCTGTGCCGTTAGGCCACGAGCACAGGTTCTGTTCTCCCTTTGTGACCAGACTTTCAAGCATAGCACCAGACGCTGCTGCTTTAATATGTACTGACTCAAAGGTTAGTAACGTGGCCTTGTGATGTCAATACAATTCTACCCCATCCATTCACCCACATCATCCTTGAAAAAAGCATTTGTATTCCTCAGCTAGGGGTAGAAATGCCCTCTCATCACTGCTTGAGCAGTGGGATGATGGAGCTTGCATTCTGCAGCAACCCTGGGTCAGCTCAGGAAGTTGTGGAGGACTGGAGGAGATGAAATAAATACAGACATCTATGCCTGTCATACCTTCTGACACTGACTAAGCACAGATTTTGTGCTTGGGTCAGATGTGTTTGCTCAGTAGTTTGCATATGGACAGCATGTTTGCTTAGGTGCAAATATATGTTGTGAATTATTACTTATGCAAAATGTGCTTTTCTTCCTTCTGCTGTACCGCCTAGCTCGTCGTTTTTACATTGAAAAGTTTGCATGCATTGTGTGTCACTAGCACTAGGTATATAGAGCTATTCCATGATCTCAGGTCTTGTCGAGTGGCATAATTACCAGTCTAAATTAAAATTGTTTTTATTGACAAGATCAGAGCCAGAGCCGTCGTCCTAACGCAGCTTGAAATGGCGCTCGGGGCTCTCCGGCCGGAGCCTGGATCCTCGGCGCCCCTTAGACAGCAGTGGAGTTCCAAATAATCACTCCTCTGCGGTGAGTGCAGCACTTGAGGGCCTTCCCCCCTCCCTCCCAGTCCTGACATTGCCGTTGCCGTGCGCCCCCTTTCAGTTTTCGTTCTAGGCGCGCGCCTACAGCCATCGACGCTCCCGAAGGCCCCGAGGAAACAGGGTCCTCGGGCGAGCCTGGGAGGCAGCCACCCGGCTGCGCTTTCGGGTCTACTGGGTGCGTGATGTGACCTTCATTGGGGACACTCTCTCAGCTACCAACTCCATCCCCTCCACTGACCACATCCAGAGGTGCGCTCCGCAGCCCACTGAGTACCTGCCACGACGCTGGTCCCGGATCCTATAACCTGAAATTGGGCTAAGGCCGCACAGACTACGCTGCACGCAGGGCCGGACTGGGAACCTAAACCGGCCCTGACAAAGTGCTCGGCCGGCCCCCCTGGGGGTTGGGGGTGCGGCCGAGCTCTTTGCCAGGGCCGGTTTTCGGCCGATTTTGTTACAGGACCGCTTTTGCAGCTATGCTGCAAAAACGGCCCTGTAACAAAAACGGCCCCCAGGGGCCCAAAACCGGCCCCCACCCTGGCGGCGCACCGGGGGATTGCCCGGTGCCCGCTACGGCCTGTCCGGCCCTGGCTGCACGGCTTCGGGGCTGAGAACTGGCAGCCTGTGAACACTGATCATGGGGCAGAAATCAGCTCGCTTATTAAGGAATGCTCACCTCGGATTGCCTAGCTCACTGGTGACTTTGGCCACCTAAACAGGAGAAGCCCATCAAATACTCTGACCCTGATGTATTGACACCCATGCTACCACCTCCGGCCCGCTAGACCCACACACACGAATTGGCGACATAAGCCAGCCTCGAAAGCCAGCTCCATCAAACAGGGCAGAGCGATGCTGAACATACGGCTGTACCTCTCAGGGCAGTTGAACCGATTAGCACCTGTCTATTTCAATCGGATAGTTGATCGCACATATTGCTTCCCTATCACTTGCCCCCCGCTGAGCACCTTTTACGATGCCCCCGCTGCCACAAACTTTACACAGTACAGCCGCTCTACCCGATTGTACCGGGCAGTCTACAGTTGCAAGCTGCGAATCTCCTCAGCTGCACACATGCAAGACGGCATGGGCAAAAAAGACCCTAAACAGAGAGTAGTACCATTTAGCAAAGCGGTTGATAGTAGGTTTGATACATTAGACAAACGTATCGATGCTATGGGGGCCAAACTTGGTATACACGATCGGCGTCTGGACACAGTGTAAGGCCGAATTTCGGATCTCGAAGATGGGGCAGCCCAGTCTACAAAACGCCGGGAGCCCATGGAGAAAATTCTAAAAGATGTAACAATAAAGAACGAAGATTTAGAAGCGCGTAGCCGGCGCAACAATCTTCGCATTCTTGGGGTCCCTGAATCTACGAACACGGGAAGGACAGATCTTTTTGTGGAATCAATGCTCATTGACATTTTTGGGAAATTAGGCCTTCACCCCCGGATTTGTTGTCGAGTGCGCTCATCGTTCACTGGGCACTCGACCAAACCCAGGTTGTCCACCAAGACCCATCATTGACCGCACAATTAATTTTCGGGACAGAGACACTGCACTATGCCTGGCCAGAGAGCGAGGAGAACTTACCTGTCAGGGCTTCACAGTTGCACTCTATCC
Organism: Triturus cristatus; assembly: GCF_964204655.1. Taxonomy (NCBI): domain Eukaryota; kingdom Metazoa; phylum Chordata; class Amphibia; order Caudata; family Salamandridae; genus Triturus; species Triturus cristatus. The sequence goes on from NC_140588.1 coordinate 510,239,156, forward strand.
TGACTTTACTGTACTGGTTCACGAGGCGCAACATAAATATTCAGGCGTTAAATCTACTCTAAGAAACCTGGTCCTCTGGTATGGCATGCTGTATCCTGCACGGTTACGAGTAGTCATCAATGAGCGTCCCTGCATTTTTGACCCACCTACCGCAGTTCAGGAATTCTGCAGATCCTACAAAATCTCTGGCAATCAGCAAAAAGAATCTGGCTTTGGATCTTCCCCTCCTCACAGCGGTTCTGTTGCCAGTGTGGAACTTTTCTCCCATGACTAACCCATACTGCAAGTTTGAATAGCAGTTTGATATGTTGAAAGCAGCGTTACAATGGTTGAGACAGAAGTAGTATCATATTTCTTAACATTTCTCTTAAGCTGGGTACTGTCGGAGTGTTGCCTCCCCCCATGTGCGTAGCACATTGGTAACATCACCGATTGTAATGCATCGTCCTGAGCATATGCATTTCCATCTGGGATGTTTACAGGATGCATTTGGTTATTGTCTGTTTGGGTTGGCTCCTTGCGTATTGGGACGCGAGGCTGGGTGGGAGGAGGGGGAGGGGATGTTCCTCAAATTGTCAGTTACACTTTGATTACCAGTAGCTTGAATCACATTCAGTGTTTTCTTGCCACTCATTCCACACTTTTCACGCAGCTCAACAGCTCTAATGACAGCATTACTTAATCTTCCAGATCATTCCAACCTCTCCGTAATGTCTTGGAACGTTACGGGACTCAACAACCCTAGAAAAAGAAAACATGTATTGCATTATTCGCAAAGACACCATGTAGATGTAGCATTCTTACAGGAGACGCACCTACCTAAATCTGATGTTACTCTCTTTGCAGCCAGCTGGGGCCCACATCGTTTTTTTCTAACTACAGTACATATGCTCGGGGCACAGCCATACTGATTCATAAGAGACTCCCTTTCTCTCTGCACAAAAGCCATACAGATAGAGAAGGCCGATATACTATAGTAGTGGGTACATTGATGGGCCATGTTGTGACACTCGTCTGCCTGTACGCCCCTAACATCGACTGCCTCAACTAATTTCAAGAACTATATGCCACAATCTTACGTGTGTGTACTGATTCCATTTTAATGCGGGGAGACTTCAATCTACTCCTAAACCAGTCATTAGATTGTTCCTCTGCTTCAGCTGACACCAAGCCTCACTCACGACGGGCACTGCTGTCCATGTGCGAATCACTCCATCTTTTTGATGCTTGGAGAAAGCGAAACCCTACAGCCTCGGGGTATACTCACTACTCAGCCCAATACGACACGTGGACCAGACTAGATTATTGGTTAATTGCCCTGAAACTATCAACAAGTCTACCATAACTCTTTCCAGAACATACTCGGACCACTCCCCAGTGATACTTAAAGTATGTATTGCCAGGCCGGAGGGCCATGAGCGCCAGTGGAGGTTCCCTGGCAGAGCCCTGAATGGCGACTTATTCCACTCAGAGATCAGGGAGGCAATAGAAGATTACTTTGAATTAAACACGGGGTCTGTGGACACATGGGCTGTACTTTGGGAAGCCTTTAAGGCCTATATCACTGGAGTCACAATTGAAAAACATGTTGGAGTGCTAAAGGACCTCAGGGTGACCTTGGCCCGCATTGAACAGCAACTTACATCAATAAAAAATACACTGCTGCTCTCCCCTGACTCGGATGGACTAAAACTCAGATTAGCACTACTTGCGGAATTCCGAGAAGCAGCAGATAGGGAAACTCAGTTCCTGAGCAAATATGCCACAGCACGTAGATATGAGGAGGGCGAGAGGCTGGGACACACCTTATCACGATTACTGAGACCCCCATATGCCAAATCGTACATCACAGTACAAACACCAACACCAAATGCACCACTTAAACACTGTAAATTGAATCATATACCAATTCTTGAGTAGTTTGTGTCTTTTACAAAAGATCCACTTTTATTTTGCAACAATTTATACACTTAAAAAGTCAAAGTTTTCACAGAACAGCCGGAACAGCCGACGCGTTTCGTCCATCAAAGGACTTCTTCAGGGCGAGATAAATAAAAGGGTGTGCCGAAAAAGGTGTTTCAATCGTTAGTTCTTGATCAAATGTTTGTATCACTGGTGCCGATATCCCCGGTGATGAGTTATAACGTCATGAATTTCATATCTAAAAAAATCAAAAACATGGTGAGAAATCCAGAAAATCTATGGAAAAGCACATGTCCAAATTTGGACCAGCAAATGATGGTCGATCAAATTCAAGTAACATCCAATCAGTAAGGCTTAAGTAGATAAAAGAAGATACCAGAATCCGTATCTTAAGAGGCGGGTCCAGCATCCACCCAACCAGTCAAGTGGCCGTACATCACAGTACTTAGCACAGAGACGGGACACCTCCTATCAGACACGCTTGAGATTTGTGCTGCATTCCTTGCATACTACGAGTCTTTATATGCGTCTAAAATTTAGCATAATTCTGCGGATCAGGATGACTATTTTACAGAGATAGCTTTGGTCTACATGGAAAAATACATGCAAGATTTCCTTGCTGAACCTTTCTCTACAGACGAAATCATCAGCACGATCGACGCGCTGAATGGCTCTACTGCTCCTGGCCTCGATGGCTTTACAGGTGATTTTTATAAAAAGTATAAAGATATATTGGTCCCTCTGCTTCTCGACTTTTATCACGAGGCCCTAGTACAGAAACAGCTACCTCCTACTCTCAGAGAGGCAGTGATTGTTTTGCTGCCCAAGCCTGGTAAAGACCCCCTGTTATGCGGATCTTATAGGCCACTGTCACTATTAAATTTAGACTACAAAATCTTTGCGAAAATGATAGCTTTGCGACTTTCCTTACTACTTGACAAAATAATATCCCCAGTCCAATCTGGATTTGTACCCCACAGATCCACTTCCTTGAATCTGCGTACGCTGTTTGCTGTAATACACAGAATCAACCCGACAATCCCAGCTGCAGCAGTCCTGTTGGACACAGAGAAAGCATTCGACTCCTTGGAGTGGCAATTTTTACTATCTGTAATGCGCAGGCTGGGTATGCCCAGGGGGTTCATTGATCTCACAGCCCTTCTCTACTCTGCCCCCACTGCCAGGATACGTTTAAATGACACATTATCCCGTTCCTTCACACTATCGCGAGGAACCAGACAGGGTTGCCCATTATCGCCTCTCCTTTTCATACTGGCTTTGTACCCACTTGTTCAACAGTTTCAGGAATGTCACTTGCAGAGAGGACTCCAGTTTAACACAGGGCCCCTTCTGGTGTCATTATATGCAAATGACAATATTCTTTATGTTAGGGACCCACAGATCAACCTGGACCCGCTAGTCAGAGAGATTATTAGATTTGACGGATTCTCTGGCCCCGGAATAAACTGGCACAAGTCAGTGATATTCCCCCTTATTTCAAGCACGGTGAGGTGGGATTGTGAGCTCCCACTTGCCTGGAGTACTGACTCGCTTAAATACCTAGGGATTAACATTCACCTGGATACCTCCGAAATTATACAACTAAATTATGGCAAGGCTGTACACCAACTAGAAATGCAGGTGGACAAGTGGCTACGACTTCCACTCTCAACTGCAGGACGTGTTGCTTTGATCAAAATGATTGTCCTTCCCAAATTCCTGTATCTTTTTAAAAATATCCCTATTCCACGTACAAATCGGTTCTTCATGACTCTATGTTCCCACCTCACCTGACTGACTTGGGGAGGCAGAAGGCCTAGGGTCAGCTGGGAGGTGATGACACTGCCTTATGATAGAGGAGGATTTGGGGTCCCCAATCTTCAGCTATACTACTTTGTAGCACAGTGCAGCTATGCACATTCCTGGTTCCACCCTGATGCCAGGATCCCGTATTAACGTCCAGAGGCCGATTTGGTCTTACCCTACGCACTTAACACAGTGCTACCTCTGGGCTTCACACGAGACCTGAACGACATCCAAACGGTCTCCACCACTAGTTGGGCCTGGCAGAAGCTGATACTCTCTGGGTCTACCGATCCCCAACAATCACTGGATACCCATTTCAGGAGAAAAGATTGTGGAACGTACACTTTCCAAATATGATCTGCACACAGTTGGGGATTTGTACATCGATGGGCACATATTTTCTGTTTCAGAAGGGGTTAAGTTTAGTGATGCCTCCTTTAAGGACAAATTTGTACTTAACGCATGCGGTCAGCACTGAGGGCAATTGTCCCTGGATTCCCTTTGGAACCTGAACCGTTCGCTCCCCTCTCCGCTGTTTTAGAAAGTACTGGGGGGAACATTTAATCTCCAAGATGTACAGAGCATGTGCAGATATGATACCAATAAATAACGCTAAATTAAGGGCTTTCTGGGAGGCAGATGTGGGGCACCCCATTCTGGACGACCAATGGGCAGTATGTTGCAGCCAGACCAAGGTGGTGTCCCTGAACAGTCGTCACAAACTGATTCACTTTAAATTCCTGCGTAGAACCTACATTACCCCTGAGATGACACATAGGCTTGACCCAACCAAATCCCACTGTTGCCAAAAGTGTAAATCCCCACGCTCCGATTACGCCCATCTCTCCCGGAACTGTGGCAAAATTAAAACCTTCTGGGCCACAATTTTCCAAACACTAGGGGAAATGATAGATTTAGACATTGAACCACCTCAGAGGTCTCACTGCTGGGCTATGTGAAAAACATTCCGAAGGCTGTCCGGAAATTTATCGCTATAGGGTTACTCCTGGCCAAGAGAGAAATTGCAATTAAATGGATGCTCAAAATTGCTCCGACACTACAGGACTGGCTAAACAGTATTGTGTACTGCAACACCAACTATGATTTATATTCCACTACGCTTCCTAGAACGTCCCGCCCTAGGGAAATTTGGGGCCCGTTTAAACACTATACGTCAGCTGCGCAGTCACAACCTGCTACACAACTTGAACGTGGACTGGTACCTACTGGAATAGGGTAAGTAGGTAGCGCATTGGCTATAGGGAATGGAACTGCAACTATTAATCATGTCCAAATGTATTTATTTTTTGGGAAAACTCATACAGGTTGTACGAACCGGTGACAGGTTGGAGTGTTGATCATGAAATTGCTGACTTAATTGTTCACTCAGAGCTGAATAATGGTGTAATTAGAATTTGGGTGGAGCCAGCGAGATACTTATTTTCTGCTTTATAGGCACTGTCACACATAACTGTACACAATACTGCTAGTTCGACTTTGCCATTTAATCTATGGTAAAGTCCCCACATCCCTTAACAATATATCTGTCTCCTCTAAGGAAGGCCAATCAAGCCCAACAAGGATCTGCATATTGTTACGCAAGACACACTTTGAATATGTCCTAACAGAAAAGCCCTAAATTGTCATTTTTGCTGTGGAGAAACAGGTGGCCCTACTGGCTAATACAGAGTTACACACTGATGGTTCAGCTGTGCTAGCTTTTAAATTGGACCACAGAAATGGGTACTTCAAGGTATTAAATTAAACATGGCACGAAATCCAACTTGATGCCCAAGTAAAATTTAATGGCACTTTTACAGTAAGGCAACTTTTAGAAAGTTGCCATTGTGATGGCCAGTTTTTCCAGTGGTCATCCACAGCTGCTGGCCACCAGACAGCCTTCTGTTGGCCCAAAAGCTGTGCTTCAAAGGAGAAGCAACCACACTTGAGAGTGGCTGCTTCTTTATTAAGGTAGATGGACTGGCAGCATGAATGGAGAGCAAAAACCAATAGTCAAACTGGTTTTTCCATGGGTGTGTAGCCCACAGGCATCCACACCAAGCTCCTCACACAGAGAGAGGGCTTCAGACATCTTGGGAGTGGGCAGAATTGTGCACTCTGGGATTGCTAAGATGCCATACATGGCCAGAAGTTGTCATAAGGTGGGAAGGAACCTGGTAGCTTATTCGCTAGTGACCTCTCCATTCCCCAGGGCACTTTCTGGGAATAAATATGATACAGCAAAACACACAAGAGGATGGACGGAATGTTGCACATTGACAAAACATTCACCCCCAGTCACAGATCCGGGTTTAATCCATCGTTATTTTGCGCACCATGCCACCCCAGTTCACACATGGCCAGTTTGAACCCAGCCATATGCAAATCAGTCTTGACCCTGTGCCTCATGGGAACAGTCCAGCCCGAACTGCCAAGCCATGTCTTCCCTGGACCGGAATCAAGCAACCTAGCACCGGTTTTGGGATACGATGGATTTAGGCCCAGATCTCTGTACTGGGGTGAATGTATGACATTGTTCTGCATTCTGTCCATCAACTGTTGTTTTTGCATTTGTCACCCCGAGTGGGACGGGTATGCTCAGACGTGAGTCCCGTGCTCTCCATGCCACTGGAATCAAGCTATCCTGGCTGAAGAGGGGTGAACCCCGAAACCGGTCCTAGGATGCTTGTTTCCAGTCCAGGGAGGACCTGGCTTGGCAGTTCGGGCTGGACTGTTCCCTTGAGGCACAGGGTCAAGACTGATTTGCATATGGCTGGGTTCAAACTGGAATGGCATGGTGAGCAAAAAAACAATGGATTAAGGCCCAGATCTCTGTACTGGGGTGAATGTATGACATTGTTCTGCATTATGTCCATCAACTGTTATTTAAGCAATAAATATGAAACCCCAGGCACCCTGAACCTCAAATCACATTTGGACTGGAGAGAGGACCGCAGGAGGACTGCACTGCTGACTCCTGGACCTGATGAGAGGTTGCACCAGCCACTGGACTGCACCTTCTGCTGCTTGGGCTAGTGAATATAGGACTAAGCTTGTGGTGCCTCTCTCCAGGAAAAGTTGATCCAGATCCCCAGATGAAAAAGGTGAACTCCAAAAGTCAGTCAGCTGACTCCCTCTTCCTGCACCAGCGCCAATAAAATTGATGTAGGCTATTCTGGCTTGTCAGTAGCCACGTTTGCGAATTTACCACTGACCACTGACGTGATGCTCAAACGTTTCACAAAAGTCTCCTGAAGGAGAGTCATCAGAAGGAAGGTTGGTCACCAAAGGAAACTGGCCCCCGCCAAATGATACAGCTGTAACTTCCATATACTCTTCATTGCCCCCCCTGATCCCCTCCCAGTCGGAGCTGGTTGCCCAGTCTGGGCCGGACACTTTGTACTAAAAAACTGAGATTTAAGTTTTACTTAAAAGTCTCCAGAGCCTTGTGGTTGATTTTGTTCATATTGGGGTATAAAAACGAATTAAAATGAATCTATTGTTATAAATTTGTATCCAATTTCTCTTGTGATAAGTGACTTTCTCATTCTGTTGTTTGGTGCATCTAAATCCTTTACACTTGTTCCTTTGTTTAAGCCTTGCTGCTTGAAGCCACAGCTGCCCGGGTTGAGCAAGAGGTTTTGCAAACGAGGCTGACCGGACCCAAGGTGGTTTTGTTAGTGTATTGCACGGTGATGTCACAGAACCACACCATATAGCACACCACAATCCCCACAAACCATTATTCACAAACCTCACCAAAACACCACTCTCAGTCCTAGATATGATTTCATTTGTTCCTCACCTCTCAAGTCACAAATAGTCACTCCCTCCCCAAAAACACACCCAGAATGACTCCCTCTCTCCAGCCACCTTCCATTTAGTTTGTCTCAAGACCCAAAGGAAGGCTTTTGATGAACCTACTTGCAAAAACAAGAATTTCTGCTCCTTCTACTACATCCACTACTGCAGAGAAAAGTACACTAATGCAGTCACACCTTTTGCTGTCAGTTCCTGTTTAATACCTGTGAGAAACTGGGTAGTTGGTTGAGAGGGGAGAAGCCGTACTCAAGCAACAGCCACAATCCTTGTCATGGTGAACCACACAAAGGCACTAAATTAGCCTGTGCTAAACCCTCTGGTAGCCTGGCAGAAAAGGAGCCAGGCTTACCTTAGATGCAATGTGTAAAGTATTTATGCAGAACCAGCTCAGAAGTACAATTGAAACAGAGCACAATAAAATTCACACATTAAGAGAAATAGAGTACATTTTAATAAAATATATGTCACCAGAATGCACTAACAATAATTATCACAACCATATATGCAATCACAAAATGTTGCAGCTATATATTTTATAAAACAAACCGTTGACTTTTGACTATTTCAGTTCGTGTGTGCACACTATTCTGTTTGGTTTCTTTCAGCCTGTGTTGTGGGAATGTACCCTTTTGCTTCTTTTTTAGTGTTGATGCTCCTAGCGCAGTGACAGGAAATAGCTATATAAATATTGTCCTTATCACACCACATTTGCTCTTTTCCGAGGGGGCCTGTTTTGCCCACCCATCCATCCCTCATCACTGCTTGACCCCTCCGTCGTCAGCCACTCTTTTCCATCCCATTTTAGCTTCCTGGCCACTCATTACAATGCTTCCAATGGAGAGCTACATGCATGTGTGAGTCCGCCAATCATCACACAGTGACACAATGCATTAACAATAATTATCGTGATCATATATGCAAACCCAAAACTTTACAGCTTTGTATTTTATAAAAGGATCCATTAGTGCACAGTTTTGTGGCTACCTTGCGAATTCCAAAAATTAACATTCAGGAGCAAGTAAAGCAGTAATGTGAGCAGCCAACTCCATCATCATCTTGCTGAGTCACATGACTCATGCTCGCTGATGGGTTGGCCAGAGAGGATGCTGCAAGATGTGATTAATTTACAGACATTAATTCACACTTTTACGTCAAACTGTAACAGCAGTACTCCACAAACCAACTTCCACTTCTATCATATGTTGTGATGGATCTGCCATCACAATATGAAGAGCTCAGCTGCCTTTCAATTAGGTTTATATATAAATACCTTATACATACAACTTCTGGACTGAATGGAGGCTAAAATAAGACCCCCTCTCCTACTGAAAGTACCAAGCCTCTGTGGTCTGTGCTACAATGGCTTAACAGAAGCATGTACTATAGCTCACTGAACACCTGACAAAATGAGCCTATATATTCTGCAATAATTATTTCCAATGCCATTGAGGTAGTGCAGGGCATTAATGCTTCAGCTGGCCAACATTTGCAAAAAACATTTGCAAAGCCAATCGGTCTACCCAGGCACACAAAACATCCAACATACATCACTGAATCAGCAAAACATGAAGAACTATTTTATTAACACAAACACAATCTACGTTTACTATGCACACAACTACTTTAGAATAGAGAAAACAAAAATAGAACCTCTCATAAAGGCGAGACCTATTGGTCTTGTTAATGCTTGTCTCTAATGTATGCAACATATCTTATGCTTAATATCATGTACTTTTAACTCACTTGGTTTGGATCTTTAAGTTCTTTGGGGCTTAACTTATGGTTTTTTGACTAGCTATAGGACACATACATACCAACATACTTTCTCTGAGTTTACCTTGCTGCCTAGGCCAAGCTACCAAGCCATGATTTTCCTTACTGACATCTGGTTTACTCTGAGGGCAAATTATTTGGGCCTTATGGGAGCTCAGTCATAGCTCACATTAAGACTGTCTGACCCACTATGGTGGTGTGCATAGCAACCCTGTGTCGGTGAACGTGGAGTGATGTGAATGATTTTTGGATGTGATATGGTCATTGCTTTGCACAGTAAGAGCCCAATTTATAATTTGGCGGACGGGCTTGTACTCTGTCAGGTCGATAGAGTAAATTGCTCTGTCGCCCTGATTGAGTCCCTGCCAACCAAATTTAGAAATGACAGCCAAGCCGGCAGTTATTTCTAAAGCATTGGCAGGAACCACTGTCACTGCAGTTCCTGTTAATGCTGTTAACATTACGGAGCCTTCTGTCAAGCTAATTTTATTGTTATATTCAGAAAGAAAATTCCGGGGTGGGCTTTTCTTCCGGAAAATAAAAAAATAATGACTCTATCGCCATGGGACCTGTCTTCCCTGGCAAGGGGGGCATTAAACAGTTTTCCTTGCCCCTTACCACCAGGGCTTGCCTGCCACGATAGGCAGTGAAAATTGACCTGTATGTCCTCCCATCTAAATAACCAATGGTCCACCCACATTTAAATTGGGTGGGCAGTCCGTTATCTTGGTGGTAAGGATACTCTGTCACCACTGTGATATAGTATACGTATATGCAAGATATAAATTGGCCCAAAGAAATCAATAATACTTGGGTGAGGCATAACTTCTTTTTACAATTTCGATTGGCGAGGCCACCAAATCCTTTGATGTAATCTTCTTCTCCTGTGTGTTCTCATCCTTGTGCTGATGTCATGTGTGCTTAACAGGGTTGCATGCTGTTAAGGCGCAGTTTTTAATGCAGACTGCCTACATTTTCATAGACCATAGTGAGCATCTTAATCTCTGGATTGGGTGTCTGGACTCTTCTGTAGTATATTCCATATATATTGGATCATCCCTAATTGTTTTTGCTTTCTAGGGCCCCTAAAATTCGGCTGCTCCTGTGCTCTGAAGACTGCTAATTAGCGGTAAGTGGAATGTTTCATTACACCTTTGGAAGTGGTTGAATTTTGGTCACTACGCATTACTATTTAATGCAGATGTTAGAAATGGGATTTCTGGTTGGATAGGGCTTGCGCCTAAGCTAGGCAGAAATCACCACTCTAGTAAGGGAGTTACACGCTGAAGATAACCCCTGCTCACCCCCTTGGTAGCTTGGCAAGAGCAGTCAGGCTTATCCCAGAGGCACTGTGTAAAGCGTTTGTGCAACACGCACACAGCATCAACACACTAGGCACACCACAAAAGAAACTCCACACAAGGTTATATAAAAATAGCCTTTGTATTATCCAAAACACATTAGTATCATAATCACACATACACACTGTGCCAACTGGCACCAGGTAATAATTTACAGGGGATTATATACATGACAGGCCCAATCAGGCCACTGTCAGGACCATCACAAAGCACAAGTAGCAAATATAAAACACAGCCAGTAAAGACTGGCAAAATACTGTACTGAGAATTAGCATTAGCAACATAAACGCATTATGTCTGCATCACATTAGGCATAAAACACATTATCCACAAACCTCATAAGCGTAAACACATTATGCGACTGTAGGCATAAACACATTATGGAATAGGCATCACAATAGGGCCTTGCGCCCTACCAACACTGACCCGTGGCCAACTGGCCTTCTGTGGGGCTCAAATGCCCCTTGCCCTCCAAAGTCAGGGCGCTAACTGGGTCCTCCCGCTGGCCCGGTGGCTGCCAAAGCAGCAAAGACAATGTGCACCATGCACTGGGGCATGGGGTGTACCTCACCCCTTCCTCTTTATCTAAAAAGAAATGGCCCCACGTTGCAGCCACCCGCGTTCTCGCGGTGCAGCTGTGGTACAGAAACAAGTACTGCCACTACTGTGCCTCTAGAGCCCCACTGTGGGACTACTGAACAAAAGTGCCCCCTCGGTGCAGCTGCCCACGCTCTCGTGGTGCAGCTGGAAACAGCAGAAGGATGGCACCAATAGAGTGCCGTGGGAGGCCCTCCTTCCCGGAGCTCCTCTTGTGCAGAAAAAAGCACTGGCACTAACTGTGCCTGGTGAGCCCCCCTTTACTGGGCTCCTCCTATTGCCTTTGATCAGCACAAACAATGCTTCTCATTCTGGCCCCCACCCACCGAAGCCTCTCCAGACTCATCCGGTCTCTTCTGGGCCGGGGAAAAGGGCAACGACAATGCGCAAGGACAGCCCCACTCACCGGGGTTGCTCTCCATCTCCTCCAATGCAGGGGAAGCTGGGTAGCGCTCTGTGAACCTGCCTCCCTCCCTCTCTCTCCACGAGACGGGGAGACGGGGTTGGAGCCCACAAGGCTCCGGCTCTTGGAATACCACGCTGGGCTCCCACCGGCACATGGGGGCCCACCTTTGTCAGGCCTGGCTTCCTCTTCGGCTGTGCGGCAATTGGCTTCACCCACAGTCAGGCAGCAGGTGTCTGGCTTCCGGGTCACCACATTTGGTGGCGGCTCCTCTTTTCCAGACAAATGCGGGGTGGGCTCCCGCTTTTAAATAAGCATAAATGCAGGGTGGGCTCCCACTCTAAGGTATCAATGCGGGGTGGGCTCCCGCTTCCAAGGCATTAATGCGTGGTGGGCTCCCTCTACACTCTAGCTGCCCCGGGGGATCCCCACTCTGATATCGCAGCCCTGCGCTGCCGGCCACTAAAGTTTCTCCTGTCCTGGGAGAATCCAGAAGAGCGTTGCAGCGCTCACAAGGCACTAAGCCCCCCAAAAGGTTTCAAGGCAAAGGCTGGGCCCAGGCAGGCCCCTCCAGCAGGGAGGCAGTCCCTTGTGGCGGTTCCTCCTGGGGCCCAGCAGCAGCAAGTCCCACAGCACAAGGAAGCACACTTACATGGGGTCACAGCCCCAATATTTATACAGCATTCCTTCTTTGTTCTGCCCTGATACAGGGCTTGGGGGAACCAGTCTCAACTGGTTCTGGGGGGTACTGGAGCACTCTGTTTACCGTGCTCCTCTTCCCCTTTGTCAGGTGGGGGTGCGGTCATCAGACACACCACAGGGGGTGGCGCCAGCATTCCCCCAGGCAGGCACAGACCTATTCAGGGTCAGGGGACTACTCCTCCCGCTAATCCAAATGCAGATCTCCTATTCAGCCTAGCGCTGACTCACCCTGCCCTCCCTGGAGCCACATACCTCACAAGACCCTGTCACTCCAGAGCCAGACATGCAATGTACATGAAATATCAGCATTTGTAAAGCGCACAGCTACCTCCGGAGAGGTGTCCCGGCACTGGGGGCCGTCGGGAAGATTAAGCGAGATATTGGCCAGAGTCACATGGTGCTGGGGTAACATGCCGCTGGCACCGGGGATTGAACTGTGAACTCCGTGGTCCGGAGTCAGACACCCTGGCTGCTGCGCTACACCTCTTCCACTACACTACACATCAGGCAGGCAGACACATAGCACAAAGAAATGTCAGCTTCTAAAAGTGGCAGTTCTAAAATAGTGATAATAAATCTGCGCACACCATTGCGTAGCATTTATTATTACTATTCAAAACATATCAAACTTGACCACGCTGCTCCTCTCATATCAGGAATTACCACTGAAACACTTATCAGGGAATCTCCAATGCATTCCTATGAGAGGGCAGCCTCACAGCAGTGAGAAACCAAAATGGCTGTTTGTCACTACCAGGACATGTGACACACTTAAGGAACATGTCTTACCTTTTACCTACAATGCACCCTGCCCATAGGGCTATCTAGGGACTACCTTAGGGGTGACTGACATACAGTAAAGGGGGGTCACAGACGTGGCACGCCCTTTAGGTGCCACGTCACAGAGGCAGTAACACTGCTCGCACAGGCCCTGCAATGGCAGAGGCTTGAGACAGGTTTGAAAGGCTACTTTGGTGGGTGGCACAATCCGCGCTGCAAGCCCACCAGTAGCATTTAATTTACTGGCCCGGGGTATCTGAGAAACCACTTTACAAGGGACTGGCAGGTAAATTAAATATGCCAAACAGGTGTAGACCAATCTTACCATGTTTACCACAGAGAGCACACACACTTTACACTGGACAGCAGTGCTAAAGTGCCTAGAGTCCTAAAACCACCAACACCATGTCAGAAAAAAGGCTAGGAGGAAGGCAAAAAGTTCAGGGATGACCGTGCAAAAAGGGCCAAGTCCAACAGCGGAGTTCCATGCAGATTACTCCAATCACCACGTGGAAGGATGTTTCGCCAGAAAAGGTGAGCTGGCGAGTGTGAGCGAGATTAGGCATCCCCAAATGTAATTTTGTAGTGCAGGCATTCTCGAGGGGTCGCAGTCGGAGGGCTGCCACTCAAATAGATTTGCTGCAGATCAAGTAGATTTTCTACTCGAGTGGACACAAAATCAACTTGATTGGTTGAGCGCTCTTGCATAACACATGTTGCCATTCACACTTATTGTTCAACGTTGCTCATGATTCCAGTGCTAAATTGCAGCGCAAGCTGCATATTTGCCACCCGTTGGTAGAACTCTGTGTAATCTCGCAGAGTTTTTATGTAACTCCAAGGAATTCGTTGGAGTGAAACTCTGCAAGTTTTACCCACTGATACTGCTAATCAGACCTGGAGATGTCTCCCCGGTAGTGGATGTTTAGAATTCTACTGGCACAGGAAGCATTAACACCTACTTATCAACAACTGGGGAACCCAGTTTACGGATAAGGTTTTCAGGTCAAAATAAGCCTGAGTTATCTGCTGATCATCTGCTTGAATGGCTAAAGCCTTTTCTCCCAGAAGGATTTTATTTGGAGAAGACCTGCAAGTTCAGACACAGCTACTGGGCTATGAGGAATTCTGAGATTCTGAGTTATCTGGGTAAACAGGAACCCTAAATGAACATTATTGATTCTGGCAGTCTCTTCAGGGTCACCCCCAAACTTTTTGCCTTCAACCCTCCTGTTTTCTGAACCCGTTTCTGTTGGCTTTTAGGACTCTGTACACTTTACCACTGCTAACCAGTGGTAAAGTGCTTGTGCTCTCTTCTTTGATCATGGTGAAATTGGCTTACACCCAATTGGGGCATTTAGTTTACTTGTAAGTCCCTAATTAAATGGTACTGCATGTTCCCAGGGACTGTAAATTAAATTCTACTAGTGGGCCTGCAGCCCTTATTGCACCACCCACTTAAGTAGCCTTTTTAAACGTGTCTCTAGACTGCCACCGCAGCCTGTATATGCAGTTTTTAAACTGCAAATTTAACCTGGCACAATAAACCTTTTGCCAGGCCTAAACCTTTCTTTTTAACCCCTTCGATGCTCATGACGGAGCGGTTCCGTCCCCGTCATGAGCATCGGTTGGGCTGTGCTCATGACGGAACCGCTCCGTCATGATCACGACCCCTGGGGGAAGCGCTGGCGCTCCCACCGGGGCATCGATCTTGCCCCCACAAAGGGGGATCGCAGCGGAAGAGTTTCCGCTGCCACCCCCGACCCCCCCACGCTTCCCCATGACGTCAGCGTGCACAGCGCGCACCAACGTTATCAGGAAGCGCTGGGACGCCTGGAAGCCATTTGCTTCCAGGCGTCCCAGCAGGAGGAGGTAGGTTTTGGTCTCTGGTGGGGCCGGGGGGGGGGGGATTTATTAAAGTATTGAGGCATCGGGGGAGAGGAAAGAGTATTTCCTCTCCCCTGATGTCTCAATACAGGGCATTCCTGCGTCGCGATCGTGCTGCAGGAATGCCCCCACTAGGCACCAGGGATGCTTTTTTGTTTAAAAGGAAGCGACCAATTGGACAAGGGTCGCTTCCTTAAGGGGGCATATAATTTAAAGACTTTTCTGCCCCCCCTGGGGTCAGATTGCCTCGGTTTTTGGCGTTTCTGGCCCCAGGGGGCAGAAAAGCCCACTAGAGCCAAGGATCTTTATTTATAAAAAACGGAAGCGAACCCTTGGGGAAGAGTCGCTTCCTTAAGGGGCAAAGTTTTTTAAAGTCTTTTCTGCCCCCCCCGCCCCTGGGGACTGTTTGTCTTGGATTTTTGGTGTTTTTGGCTCGGGGGGGGGGGCAGAAAAGCCCACTAGAGCCAGGGATTTTTTATTTATAAAAACGGAAGCGACCCCTTGGGGAAGGGTCGCTTCCAGGCCCCTAATTTTTTTTAATGTGTACTCAGCCCCCCCTGGCAGAATACCCCACTAGACATCAGGGAGTCCTTTTATTATCTAAAGGAAGCGACACTAGACACCAGTGACATATTTGAAATTAAAATGGTAGTGACACCATGGGCAGGGGTCGCTCCCAGGGGGCAGATTCTTTTTTATAAATTTGGTTAATGTTATTTCTGCCCCTCCTGTGGACAGATCTGCCGCTTTTTTTGTGGCCTTTTTGCCCTTGGCGGGAGCGGGGGGGGCAGAAAACCCTACTAGGCACCAGGGATTTATTTCTTTTGCAAGGGGGACATATTTCTGTTTGCTGTTTTCTGCCCCACCCTCAGACAAGCTCACCCGATCCCTTGGGCAAGTTCACCCCCATTATTGCACAGCCCTATTAGAAGGCCCATCTGGCAGATTGACCAATTGGGTAGTGACAGTGTGTTATAATGTTAATTCTTTTATTCTTTATGAATTGCAATTGTAATGCTTTTTTTCTCCTTTTTTGTTCTAGTTGAAAGCTTTTGCTCTTTAGACCGCTCCAGGTTGCGGTTTCGTTACTTTTGGTTCTGCTGTTTGTGTAGTTGCTTGTTTGGTAAGAGACTTTTTTTGCACAATGTAAATGTTTTTCATTTCTCTGCATGAATGTGTTTTTTGCAAATGATGTAATAATTGCAGTATGTTTGGCTTCTGTTTTTTGAGTGTCAAAAACTTTTTGCATTTGTGCTCGATGTGTATTTTGTTGTTTTGTGAGTAATGGTTTTGTTTTTTTCTTTCTAGTGGGATATCGTTTTTGCTGTCTCTCTGCAGAGTAGGTGCTGGTGAGTGTAGAGGTCTCTTGCAAGTGAATCGTATAGTTTTTGAGTATATTGAGCTTTGTGATAAAGGCACACATTTTTTTTACTTACTTATTTTGCACAGTGTTGGTTGTTGTTGACTTGTTTGTGCAGTTTCCTTTCTTAGTAAGGATAATGGATTACTGGAATAATGGATTACTGCTCAGCAGGTTGTTGGTATGCTTTTTGAGTCTTCCTCTGACCATGGTCCAGAGACTGACTCTGATTCTGAGGCAGAGGTGGGAGGGGAAGATTCAGGCAGTGAGTTTTCTCTCCACATGGCATCATCGGATGATGAAGCTACTCTCAGTGCGGATGAAGCTACTCTTAGTGTGGATGAAGTGCCTGTGTTAGAGGAGAACATTGATGTGCCGATAATGCGGCAAGAGGCATCTGGGCTACAGCCTGGGGCTGTAGTGCGGCAAGAGGCATCTGGGCTGCAGTCTGGGGCTGCAAGGCTTCCCGTTGGTGTAGTGCAGCAAGAGGCATCTGGGGCTGCAAGGCTTCCCATTGGTATAGTGCGGCAAGAGGCATCTGGACTGCAGCATGGGGCTGCAAGGCTTCCCGTTGAAAGAGCTGACGTCTGGGTTGCCCCAGGGATGGTGCAGCCGGCATTGCCAGACTTTACTGGTGTTCCAGGGTGTAGAGTGAATACTGAAAACCTTTCGCCGATAAAAAATTTTCAGTTGTTTATGGATGATGCATTTTTGGCAGAGATTGTTGAGCAGACTAATTTGTATGCCGGACGGTTTTTGAGGGACAACAGTGCAAGCCTTAAGCCCCACTCTAGAGCTACCCGGTGGACTCCCACAAATCTGGATGAGATGAAGAAGTTCTTGGGTTTAACATTGTTGATGGGCTTGCTAAGGAAGCCATAAATGTCTTCATATTGGTCTACTAGTCCCTTGATGGCAATTGCTATATTTCCGGCAGTCATGAGTCGTGATTGGTATTTGCTTCTGCTTCGGATAATGCATTTTGTCGATAATGGTTTAGCGGTGCCACGAGATCACCCTGATTGTGGCCGTCTTTTTAAGATTCAGCCTGTCATTGATCCCTTTGTTGATCGATTTTCTGAGATCTATGCTCCAGGGAAAGAAATAGCAGTGGATGAGTCTTTGGTGTTGTTCAAGGGCCGCTTGGTTTTTAGGCAATACATTCCTAGTAAGAGGGCACGCTATGGAATTAAGCTGTATATGCTGTGTGACAGTAGGACTGGATATGTCTCTAATTTCAGGGTGTACACTGTTAAGGAATCCAGGATTAACCCCCCTGGTTGTCCGTCCACTTTTGGAGTGACTGCGAAAATTGTGTGGGAACTTGGTAGGGTTTTTTTTAACAAAGGCCACCATTTATATGTAGATAACTTCTACACTGGTGTGCGGTTGTTCAGGGAATTGGCCAAAGTGGACACTGTTGCTTGTGGCACAATCCGCTCTAACCGTAAAGGTTTCCCAAAAGAACTTGTTTGTCAAAGGCTTGTGTGGGGACAGTGCAGTGTGTTGCGTTGCGAGGAGCTTCTAGCTGTGAAGTTTTCAGACAGGAGAGATGTCTACATGCTGACTACCATCCATGATGAAAGCACTTCACCTGTGACTGTTTGGGGTCAGGTTGCAGAAGTGCGCAAACCTGTGTGCATTTTAGATTATAATAGGCACATGGGTGGTGTTGACAGAGTAGATCAGAGGTTGGAACCTTACGCTGCTCTTCGTACGGCTTACATTTGGTACAAGAAGTTGACTATCCATCTTTTCCATTTGTCAACCTTTAATGCTTTTGTTGTGTTCCAGGATTCTTGTCCTGAGTCAAAGATGACTTTTGCTAAGTTTCAGGAGTCTGTAATAGGCAGCCTTGTTTTAGTGGAACAGGCAAGTGTTCCTAGAGTTGGAGTGGTGGAGGATGTTGCTAGATTGAAAGATCGCCACTTTCCTAATCACATTCCTCCCACACCCTCAAAAGACTTTCCCAGTAGGAGATATAGAGTCTGTTGGCGAAGAGGTATGCGGAAGGAGACTCATATGTACTGCCCCGAGTGTCGTTCTAACCCTGGGTTGTGTGTGCCTGCTTGTTTTAGAATGTACCACACGCAAAAGAATTTTTGGGGGCATCCATTATTGGTAAAGTGACCTGCATGGCCTCTATTGTTTAATATTTTTTGTTCAGTTTCAAGGTTGGCATTTGTGTAGTGTATTTAGTTTCAGTTTTTGTGTTAGTAGATTTGTATCTATTTGCAATTTGTTTGTGTTTTCTTATTTATATTTAAAAAAATCCTAAATGTGATGGCGGTGTGTGTGGACTGGCGCTTGGCTGGGGGTGTGGTGTGCGTGGACTGGCGCATGGCTGACGGTGTGGTGTGCATGGACTGGCGCTTGGCTGGTGGTGTGTTTGGACTGGCGCTTGGCTGGCGGTGTGCATAGACTGGTGCTTGGCTGGCGGTGTGTGAGTAGTGACTAGCTGCTGGTCACTACACACACTGCTAGCCAAACGCCACATGGCGGTGTGCATGGACTGGCGCTTGGCTGGCAGTGTGTTTGTACTGGCGTTTGGCTGGCGGTGTGCGTGGACTGGCGCTTGGCTGGCGGTGTGCGTGGACTGGCACTTGGCTGGCGGTGTGGTGTGCATGGCCTGGCGCTTGGCTGGCGGTGTGCATGGACTGGCGCATGGCTGACAGTGTGGTGTGCGTGGACTGGTGCTTGGCTGGTGGTATGTGTGGACTGGAGCTTGGCTGGTGTTGTGCGTAGACTGGCGCTTGGCTGGGGGGGTGTTTTTGTACTGGCACTTGGCTGGTGGTGTGTTTGGACTGGTGCTTGGCTGGCGGTGAGCAAGGACTGGCGCTTGGCTGGCGGTATGTGAGTAGTGACTAGCTGCTGGTCACTACACAAACTGCTAGCCAAACGCCACTCAACGCAATCTGTGAGCTGGTGTGGTTGCTGTGTCAGGAATGTGGGCGTGTGAAAGTGATGGACCCTTGAATGGTGCTGTCTGCTGGTGTGAGTGTTGAAATGTGCTGGGCCCGCGGCTGGCATTGTGAATGGTTTTGTATGTGTCCCACACATGAAAGGTGTATGAATGGCCTGTAAAGAGGTTGGTGCCTTGTCGTGGCTTTACAGCTCACGAGCTGTGAGTCAATGGTTCAGTTTCTCGTCCTTTCAATTAACAGTGCATTTCATTTTTGTGAAATCTCTGGTTAATACAACTGTATTTACTGAACCATCACTCACCCTCGTGCCAAATCCAACCAGTATGTATGTGTGCTTGAGGAATTGGTGGTTGTGCATACAAATGTCTCTTTTCTGTTTTTTTTTAAGCAGGGTGTACCTTGTCCTATTTTGTGAATGTTGTAATGTGTTGATTTTATGCCTGGTGGTGTAAATGGTCTTGTGTGTATCATGTATGAAAGGTGTGTGAATGGCCTGTAAAGCGGTTGATGCCTTGAAGTGGCTTTACAGCTCACGAGCTGCGAGTCACTGGTTCAGTTTTTTGTCCATTCAATTTTTGACAGTGCATTTCATTTTTGTGAAATCTCTTGTTAATACAATTTTATATACTAAACCATCACTCGCCCTCGTGCCAAATCCAACCAGTATGTGTGTGTGCTTGAGGAATAGATGGCTGTGCAGTAATCTTTGTCTGTTTTGTCTCTCTGCCAAGCTGTACATTTCATTTAAGAATAATCTAACAACTGTAGTTTTTGTTGTAAACTAAACACCCATGGGAGTGCATTTTGATGTCTCTCTTTGTGGATCCCAACAAGTTATCTTACCCACAATGTCCTGCAAACCTCAAAATATGACTGTGACATTTTCTTTGCATTATTGTGCCCAAATTTTCACACGGCGGAAAGTAACAACAAATTTCCAACCCCCCTGCATTTCTCCAAGTATCCCAATAGAAATGGTACCTCACTTGTATGGGTGGGCCACGTACCTGTGGCAGGGAAGGGCCCAAAACCTATTGATGTGACATCAAAATTACCTATCACAAACCAATCTGGTTTTGCCAGGGGGGTCCCATGAGTTTTTGGTCAGGGGCTCGGCGGCCATCTAGGGAAACCTACCTAACCTACACATTTCTGAAAACTAGACACCGGGGGCTTCCAGGGAGGTATGGCTTGCGTGGATCCCCCAATGTTTCCTTACCCAGAGTCCCCTGCAAACCTGAATTAAAGCAGAAAAAAACACTTTTTTCACACATTTTTGTGTGGGTAAGTTGTGGCATCACCGGGCTCACACAAATTTCTCACCACCCAGCGTTCCCCCCCGGTCTCCCGATAAAAATGGTGCCTCACTTATGTGGGGGGCCCAAGTACCCGCAACAGGCAAGGGCACAAAACGTAGTGAGGCAACATCAAAATTGCCTATCTCAAAACCACCTGGTTTTGCAAGGGGGGGGGTCACCTGGGTGTTTGGCCCCGTGCTCGGCGGCCATCTAGGGAAACCTACCCAACCCACACATTTCTGAAAACTAGACACCCGGGGGCTTCCAGGGAGGTATGGCTTGCGTGGATCCCCCAACGTTTCCTTACCCAGAATCCCCTGCAAACCTCAATTTTAGCTGAAAAAATCACAAACGACAGCTAGGCACTTTGCCAAAAAAGGGTCATTTTTCACTGCGAAATTGAGGTGTGACCACGATGCGTTTTGCGCCATTTCCTGTCGCGGGCACTAGGTCTACCCACACAAGTGAGGTACCATTTTTCTCGTAAGACTTTGTGGAACGCGGGGTGGGTGGAAATATGTGGATCCACGCAGATTCCAGAACTTTCCACCACAAAAATGTGGGAAAAATGTGTTTTTTTGACACTTTTTTAGGTTTGCAAGGGATTCTGGGTAACAGAACCTAGTGGGAGGCAGTCAAGTCACCCCATCCTGGATTTCCCTGGGTGTCTAGTTCTAAAAAATGTATAGGTTTGCTAGGTTTCCCTTGGTGCCGGCAGAGCTAGGGTTCAAAAACTACCGCTAGGCATTTTGCCAAAAAAGGGTCATTTTTCACTGTGAAATTGAGGTGTGACCACGTTGCATTTTGCGCCGTTTCCTGTCACGGGCACTCTGCCTACCCACACAAGTGAGGTACCATTTTTATCGGGAGAC
This sequence comes from Triturus cristatus, assembly GCF_964204655.1. Lineage (NCBI taxonomy): Eukaryota > Metazoa > Chordata > Amphibia > Caudata > Salamandridae > Triturus > Triturus cristatus. The sequence continues at coordinate 510,260,664 of NC_140588.1, forward strand.
TTAGCGTAATTCAGAGTAGTAAAGCAATTATTATTACCAGTTGATTTTTGATGCATTACTGCCTTCCAAATGAAAGACATTGTGTAAAAAAGAAGTCATTTTGAAAAATGACCGATAATTCTCATGCTAGTATGAGTATTCCCAATTTCGCAAATGTGCAAATATGTACTGTTTCTAAACTCTATAGTTTGTTCCCATTTCAGAAATACATAGGTGTCTTTCATACCGATTTTTCTATGTATACATTTTCCCACAATAATTGCTATATACCCGGAACATAATAAAAAACCATTGGAAATTGATGCTCAGTTTTTGACTCTGGGTACGTCGGGTTCTTGGTAAACCTACAAGTCCTATATATCAGTACAACCAGAAAGGTCCCGCGGATGTAACGGTATATTGCTTTCAAAGAGCTGTCATAATTAGAAGAAGTTACAGGTGAAAACGTTGACACAAAAGACTGTTTTTTTCAACTAATTTTCAATTTTTCCTATATTTAACTGTTAGTTTCTATAAAGAAACCTTGATGGATCTACACAAATGACCCCTTGCTGAATTCAGAATTGTGTCTACTTTTCTAAAATGTATAGCTTTCCAGGATCCATTATTACTTTCACACCCATTTCTACCATTAACTGCAAGGAGGTTGAAAGCACAAAAAATAGCAAAAATTGGCTATGTCCCAGAAAAATGCCAAAACTGTGTAAAAAATGTTGGTTTTCTGACAAAAGTCTGTAATTCCCTAAAAGCTGGGAAAATGGTCCTTTCAGCCCCACAAACCCTTTTTTGATAACATTTGCAGGGGAAAACCCAGACGCTTTCATTTGCAGCCCGTTTTTCCCATTTTTCGAAGAAAAAAAAATGTTGCTGTATTTTGGCTAACTTCTGGGACCCCTCTAGGGGAATCCACAAACCCTAGGTACCTTTAGAATTCCCATGATAGTGGAAGAAAAGGATGCAAATTTGGCGTGGAAACCTTATGTGGTCAAAAAGTTACAGGGGCCTAAGCACGCACTACCCCAAATAGCCCAAAAAGAGGCTTAACACGGGGGGGGGGAAGGCATAGCAGCAAAGGGGTTAATACATATAAATCACCCCTATGGTAGGTCCTAAACAGTCCATGGGGCAGGGTGTGTTTTGTATAAGTAGATGGACATTCACTTTTTGCATGTCCTGGTAGTGGAAAACTCTTAAATATGTTTTTCACTACTGTGAGGCCTACCTCTCCCCTAGAATAACATTGGGCTACCTTATTACATTTAAAAAGTAATAACTTTTGATTGACAGCAGGTAGGAGAGCCATGTTTGGTGTCTGAGGAATTGTTCTTTAAACCCCTCTTTTATGTAAAATTCAGATTTTGCAGTCTCGCAACTGAAAATATCACTTTTAGAAAGTTGGCAGTTTCTTCTCCTATTTGGAGCCTGCAGTTTGTTCCTGGGTCACATGACTAGGTGTATTTGGCATTTGGCCTTGAAGTATTACTACCAGACAGCATCACAATAGAGGGTCTGGGTGTCGGCAAGATACATCATCTCTGGCAGGCTGGTGGGGCAGAGCTGTCACCTATCACACTTGCACTTCAAAGGCACTGGTCCAGTTCATACATAAGCCTATTGTGTTCCCAGACATTCTGGGGCCAGGACAGGAAGGCAAGAAATTTCAGATACTTCTGTAGGAGGAAAACTCTAGAAGCACATGTCAATTTAGTCATTTTTTGTGGTTCACCCTGACAAGTATTATGGTAGTTACTTGAGTAGGCTTTCACCCCTCTCAACCAACATTCCAATTTCTCACAGACATAAGCTGGTGGTGTGATAGCTGGTATACTGCGAATTGCTGGATTAATCTGCGGAACCTAAGTCTTGACAGTGGTGTGCTGGGAATTTGACAAAGGCAAAAAGAACGATTGATGGACAGAATAATGGAAAATGTCAAATATTTACGCCAGTACAGAGATCTGAGCCTAAATCCATAGTTTTGCTCCCCATGCCATTCATGTTTAAACCAATCCATTTGCAAATCAGTCTTGACCCTGCTCCCTAGGGGAACAGTCCAGCCCGAACTGACAGACCAGGTCCTCCCTGGACTGGAGATAAGCATCCTAGGACCGGTTTCAGGGTTTAATCCCTCATCATCCAGGCTAACTTGACGCCAGTGAAATGGAGAGCACGGGACCCACATATGGACATACCCATCCCACTCGGGGTGACAAATGCAAAAAGAACAATTGATGGACATAATGTTGAACAATGTCAAACATTCACCGCAGTACAGTAACTTGACAAAGACACTGAAGTAGGTGAAACCTATGGCCCTTGAGAAAGATATTAAGTCCTGGTTGGTTCTTTGAAAGAGGCTAAGAAACCATTTAATTGTGTTCACAATTCCAAATAAAGTGATGGAGCATTACCCCCCATTAATAATTGATCCCCTGCTAGTTGTTGATATTTTTTTGTATTAAATTGGTAACTTCTGTATTTCTTATTGCATTAGGCTGTCCTTATAAATTACTGTGTGTGTATTTATTTTGGGGTGAGTGGGTTCAGTAAACCTGCTTCAAATTGGGCACCAGGTATTAAAAAGGGCTGCCCATCTGCTCTGCTACCCTGCCTGCAAGAGGGACTAATCTGCTGCCCTGCTATCTGAGGAAGAAGAAGTGGACTTTTCCCTTGAACCCTGGACTACCAGAGTGACTCCAAGGTCTAGTTACCTGGCCTCCTGTTCTGGGCTACAGGGACACAACAAGCTCCAGCACTCTTGAACCCTGGATCTGGACTCTGGCTTCTGTGAGTCATAACCCCCCAAGTGGTGACTCCCCCGTCCTGGACCATTGGAAGTGGGGATAAAGGTGCTCTGCCTGCCCAGATGTGTTCCCTATCAGAACCGATGCAACCAGACCCAGCCCTTGTATCTCCTCATCAGATCCAATGCAACAGGACACAACTCAACGCAGGAACCCACATTCCTTATCGGAACCACCGCTGTGCAGTGCAACGCCCCGCATCAAGGATATAAGGTACAATTCTCAGTAAGCCTAAATGTATCCCTGTATCCAGCCCGCACCACATCATGGTTGAGCACATGTTCATTTAGTGACTTTTTGTGGTTCACACTGACAAGGCTTGTGGCTGTTACTGGAGTAGGCTTTCACCCCGTTCAACCAACAATCCAATCTCTCACAGACATACGCCGATGGTGTTATAGCTGGTTTGCTGCTAATTGCTGGGTTCTTCTGCGGATCTTAAGTCTTGACAGCATTCTGCTGGGAATTTGACAAAGACCCAGCAGTATGTGAAATCTATGGCCCTTGAGGAAGATATTAATTAACTGGCATGATGAGTACTGATTGATGTTTTTGGTTAAGGGAAAACTCCCTTTTTTGAGAAGGTCGAATCCTCCACCAGGACAAACCTGCACTCTGTATGTGACTGCATGGACTTTAGAGCTGGATGCAGGGAGTCTAAGTCCGGGTTGGCTCTTTGAGAGAAGCTAAGAAATCTTTTAACCATTTTTACATTTCCGTATAAAGTAATGGAGCATTTCCCCCAGTAAATAATAGATCCACTGCACACAGTTAACATTTTTTTGTTGAAAATTGGCAAATTCTTTATTTCTTATTGTATTAAGCTGTCCTTATGAATGACCGTGTGAGTATTTTTGGGTAAGGGGGTCCAATAAACCTGCTTTTGGGCACAATAACGGGTATTAAGTTCATGCAGTTTAAGCATGGGAATGTGATTCAGTTATTAGTGCATGATGTGAGGTTTTTAACTTTGTTTTTTAGCTTGATTGCAATGTTCCCCTAGATAAGTAGGCATGGCATTCAAATATTATGGGTTTTCTAATACTCAGCATCCTCTTTGGGTTGCTTGATGTGATCCTAAAAATCCCATCCATAATTTGATGATATTTTGAATAAAATTGGCCTCTGGACCAGGTGGGCGATATATAAGAGCCTCAACAAAGGAGAATGTAAGGTGAACCTGGATGAAAATAAAAAAACACTCAGTCTTTGGAACTTGGGTCACTTGACTGAAAGAACAGGTAAACATTATGTGGTAAATAATGGCGATCCACTTTCTTGATAGTAGGGGTGATTCCGAAGGAGAGCTAAAGTGATACAATGGTGGGAACTATCCTTAAGCCATGTTTCTGTTAAGAAAATTAGATGAAATTTGTTTGAAAGAATGAAACTGTGTAATTCCGTGAAGTTTTAGGCAGGATACTTACATTTAAAAACAGTGGCACTTGAACCATTTTTAGAGTAGGAGTGCTGGCCAATAGCATCACCTCACTAAAGACATAGTTGATATGTAGGAGTCTCCTTTTATGCTGCCAGAAGAATAACGTATGAAAGGCCCTTTATAGTTCACTTTTCTTCTAAGCTCTTCCAAGGTATATGGGAGGGCTCCAGCACCTCCGCTCCCCTAGTTCCAGTGCCATTGTATAAAGGCAATAAAGAAATGTCTGTGGAGGCGATGCATTTGGTAGGGCCGCCTCTGTGACAAGATTCTGTTTGCAGTTAATTCAGGAGAAGGGTCTTCCTAGCTGTAGGCAGTGGCTGAGTGAGAACCCTTAGGGTTTAATGTGTACAGTGTTTCAGACAAATAAGTGAGAAGTGGAGTAGAGACTGAAGATGGCAGACCACAGAGGTGCTATTCTTTTTTGTAGCTGCTATATTGGTTGTTTTGACCATGGATCCTGGCTTTACATGCTTTTTGGCTGCAGATGGACACATACAGGCTTGCGTTTGGCATGCCTCCGGGATACCCGCTGGATGCGCCCACTGCGTGGACACACCGCAGTGCCTGCTTTGCAGGTATCATGGGGTGGACAAAACCATCAAAAAACAAGTAGAGGACTCATTGTGCCCTAAGTTCACAAAGTAAATAAAAGAGGGGGTGGGAATTAAAATACAACTGAAGACCAGCAGATATTGTTCCTCCAGGCAAAGCCTTGTCTGGGATACTAGAAGGCAACCCAAACAAATTAAGAGCAAGAAAAGTGTCCAACACATAAACATAAAAGAAAGACTCCATGGAGCGTGAATCAGTGAAGCCAGTCACCTTCAAGAAAATGAGTACATGGAAAGTAAAATATAGGTAAAATTCCACCATCCCTGTGAGAGGGAGAGCACCACCACTACTTAATGGTATCTATGTGGACATGCTGAAGTGTCTGTGGCAATTGCTTTGAAAGGCACAGTCCGGGGGTTGGTGTAGCCACCAAGGAAACAGCCAGAGAGCTTACTGCTCACCACGCCCTAATGACGCAAAGTAAACATAAGATGGTTGGTGTAAGACATTGGAGTATTAATACATCAAATAATAATTGCAATCCTTGTCAGGGTGATCCACTAAAGCTATTAAATAAACATGTGCTCAACTCTCTGATAATGTGACATAGAGCAATAAGACTTTAACTTCAGAGGCAATGTGTAAAGTATTTATGCAGTACTCAAACAGTAATGAAGTGAAAACGCAACACAAGGAAAATTCCAAACCACTTTAGAAAAATAGGGAATATTTTAAAAAAATACAATGACACCAAAATGAAAAAAATCCAATAGGTAGAACTGGGATGCGAGTTTTCAAAGTTTGAGTTAAAAAAAAAGTGTTGAAAAGTGCTATGTGCCAACTGTGGGTATCTGGTTGCTCTAGTTTGGGTTAAAGTCCAAAGTTAAGGTCAGGTTTGTCCCGGTGAAATGTTTACCATCTGACTTAGAAACTTTTATGGAGTTTGAAAGTCTTTAGCAGGGCCAGGCAGCTGATTGGATCTGAGGGAGGGTTTGCGGGTGACAGGGAACCACTGCTTGAGGTATTGGCATCAATCGAAGGCTGCTCGCCTCGCCGAGTAAGGAGACGAAGTAGATGAAGGTTGTTGCTATGGATGCCCAGATGTGGCTCTTTGTCAAGCCAGGGAAGCCGTCCCTCGGGAGCTGCCCGGTGTTGCTCGTTGGACTGGTGTCCAGCAGCTTCTGTGCCTCCAGGGAAGCTCCCCTGCCTGGGATACCACAAAGCAACCAAAAGAAATTAAAAGAAAAGTGAAAAAAGGATCTATATTTACTAAGAAAGTAATCTGCAGTTCTTTAGGTCACAATGTACTTACTTAATGGGTCTCTATTCGTTACCATTGGAGAAGACGTTATAGAGATCTGCATGTCTCAAAAAACCACAGCCCCTCCTCACACCCCCACAGCATAGATCATCTGCCTTCTTGGGAATGAGTTTTAACGTGCCGTCTTCATGCTTCAAGATTCTTTTACTATAGAAAAACGTTTGATTTGGCCAGGCTCTCTGGACATCTGTTCTAACAAAGACAGTGACTGGCGAAACTGTCAGTCTAATCGGATGCATATCAGACGCCGGCCTACCACGTGCTCTCTCCATCTGTGCCACTGTGTGCTAGTACTTCGCAAGTGATGCTTCGTACTTAACTGAGCTGAGAATCCTTGAATTCCACTAATACCATTACTGCAGAAAATGAAGCACTCCGAGCTCTTAACTCACTTCGGACGCATGCGTAGAGTATTACTGATCGATGATGTAGGTGACTGATTACTTACATGTACATTGTGAATTAGGAATATTTTTCTTGCCACAGAAACTCCATCGTTGGTCCATAATCTGAATGAAAGATGTAAGAAAGCAGACTTGCTTTAATTACTGCCCAAAAACATTAGCCTTTCTCGACCAATTTCGCATCCAATAATAATATCTTCATTGTTTTCTTATATAGTGCTAAATGTCACACGTCTGTCGATTTTAAGCACTGTAAGTAACAGATGTTACTATTACGTAATGGACCCACCTCGAAAGGCTGAAAAGCCAAAGCTGCATTGCTGAGGTTTGTCAGCTACGAGCGTTCAACTCGCTGTGTTATCCTTCCTTCCATTTGTTTTTCACTGCAAAATATTTTGTGCTGGCCTGTCTAAGGGCTCATTATGACTGTCGTGAAAGTAGCTTATGTGTCTAATGTTGGGCCTGTACCCGTAGATTGCTAAACAACATGGTATATTTTTCTTTTAACTAATTTATATTCCACTGAGCTGCGGAAACATGATCCCGCCTCCAGCGGCGATGGAACGCTTTTCAGAGTGAAGGGACTGTCATCAATGTTTCATCACCAAAGTATTAGGGGTTGTGAAAAATCAAAGCATTACACAAAGAACTCGTGTAGCAAAGAGACCTGCCCATTCAGCAGGGAAATGGCGGGGGGAGCAGTGTGTCCAGTGGGGAATTTTGCAGCACATTGTCCCGCATATTGCACTGAAGCATGGTGTGGTAGGGCACTGCCATTTACAGAGAGCACCCTTTCCCTTCAAATGGCCTCTTGAAATGCCACTACATTTGTTTCAGGCAACTAGTTTTACTACCAAAGAAAAATGGCCAAGAATTTCCTGACCCTTGACCTCTCTGTCTTTGAGCTGACAGCAAACGGGGCTCGATAAACACCGAATGTAAAAGCCTCTTTATGGAGGGTGAGGGGGGGAGAATTGCCAGGATCTTCCTCGGGAGGGCACTGCAGCGTGCAGCCCCCATTGCCCCTGCCAGCCCTGCCAATGGCAGTACCAACGCAACCACTGACCATCACACTCCTTCCTACAAGAGTGACAATGCGGACTATTCCAGGCCCCCGAATCTATGAGAATGGCTTGGGCAGCAGGTATAAATATTAATCTCAGTAATAAACTACTTTTCTGTGCTGATCTTTGACTTAGACAAACAGCGCCGCCATGTGGCAGACTGTCATAAGTACTGGTGTGTTGACAAATAAGTGCCGAGCACTTGGGTGCTGCAGCCACCGCCCCCATCCCCACCTTTCCCCTTTCTTACAGTGCCCAAGCCCACCTCTGAAATCGAACAAAATGAGTCATCTGTGATTTCAAAATAAGGCTCCTTGTTATCTCTGCAAGGACGCTAAATGCAAAGTGCAGTCACACATCACCTACACCCCTGACTTAGACTTATTTTCCTAACCTTGCCAAGATGAAGAGGTAGGAAAAAGTAAGCATTTTAGATATTTCACCTGTACATTTGCCAGAGGAAAAATATAGTCATTAAATAGAAGGCACCCTTTCCTACACACATTATGAACAAGCAATGGCAAAGCCAATAAGTTTGACGTTGGCTGCCAACATTTGGCTTTGCCAATATTTGTGAATGTTTGTAAAACTTTACAAGGGGACAACATTTTACATGTAAGTGCACTGCAAAAGCAGAATGCAATGACTCACAGAGAGGTAAGCCAGTGCTTGTAGTGGGCTGACCCTGTGCCTCATGCTCTATGCTGTGGTAGGCAGAGCAAAATTGTGAATGACACAATGGATGGTGAGAGCTGGCTGAAAGCCTTATAATTAAGTATATTACATTTATAATTTTATTTAAATCAAAAGAATTTGGCTAACATCAGACTTAAAAAGGATTGCCAAATCAGAGTGCCCCCAACCATTTTACAGTGATTTACACTAGATCTATTTGGGTGTAAGGGAGTTGCTCATAAGAGTGAGAAGTGTATGCTGTATGTTTATGAATGCCAAACAGCTACTACATTGGGGATGGTAACCAAATCTGCATTGCTTTCTGAAGTCACTTCTTTAACACTACCTCGGTTACACCCGTGTTTCCACAACATGCTGAAATTCATTGTCACGCTGAGACATCTACTGAATATTTATTTACTTTTGTGAATCAGATGTCATTATGTGTATATTATAAAAGTTTCCATGTGTTCAACCCTTGGAATATCACTCCTTCAATGGTGTCCCAAAGTTCACCAGGTCTCACTGAGAAATCATTATGTTCCAGCCATTTAACAAATGTCAATTTAGGTATATAATCAGGGCCACTGGAATTATGTGGCAGGAGAGGGACAAATTATGTGGCAGGGTAAGTGAATTATGCAGCAAGAAAAGGAAATTCATTCGACATATTCTGAAATAATGTTACTTCATTATGTTGTCATTTTTAAACTTGATAACTGTATGGGCATTGGTTGCCCATCCTTAGTACCAGTTTAACACCCAAATATAGCAATAAGCAACAGACAGGTGACAAGTCCAGCTTCACCAAGGGCCTTCCACAGGGCCGAAACATGTGTCGCCTGAGTTTTAGTATGTTTTAAAACGTTTGAGCTAGAAGCAATTGTAAAATCTGCAGAATATGCAGCAGATGATGGATTATGTGGTAAATGCAGCAAGTCTATAATTATACGAAAACTGTCTCAGTGTGGCCCTGTATAAGTTACTGTTCTTTAAAGAGACAGCGTACTTTTCCTTACAGTCAGTTGTAATATTTATCAGTTTCTCTCAATGGGCTATCAGGGACCATCAGGCTTGTAGCACTTCCTAAAGCAGACATGGCACAATAGCCGCCTGCACAATTTTGCCTGTCAGCTGCCATGGCATTTGGTGCAAAAATGAAAGCGTTTGGGTGCCACTTTTATAGTACAGTTTTTCTTCCTCTACGTTTTTTTAATAGTAATGTATGATGCTTTTATTTTTCTGTTGTAGCTGGATGCCTTTTCAACGTTTCCAGACTATTGTAAAAAGTGTTGGTGGTGACTCTGAAAGCTCACATACATCGGTAGACTAAGAGAATGACGCAATAAAGGATTTTGCTCTCGAAAATCCTAAAATGTGCAAAACTGCAGCATTTGCAACTGTAAAAAAAAATGGGATTTTGATACGTACTAAACACCTTTGGTGGTGTGGAATAGCCTTTCTGAATTTCAAAAGGGATTTTGTATCTCAATTCGAACAGCAATTGGAAGGGGACGTGAAAACGACATCTCTCCTGGTCGTGAATCACAATGATTTATATCAATAACATCTGGCGGCAATTCCAGTTGTAAACCACTAAAAAGTTACTGACTCATTAAAGGAGTTGGCAACGTTTCGTAAAGGGAAGCTTTGCAATGGTCCATATGGGACCAAAAAGGAGACGAGTAACATTTAATTTAAAAGAAAAGCAACACCGGTTCCTTTAAACAAACATTAAAGAAAAAGAGTTCCATTAGGGAATGTCAACGCTGGGGTGGGCGTGTGCTGTCCCTTGCAGCCCACCACCACAGTGTTCGTGGCCAGTCACAGGGGTTTGATAATTAATATTCATGAGGCAGTTCATTGTACTGCCTCCTGCAAATGGGATTTTCTGATGTGACCTATCAGTGCCCAGGTCACATTGCAAAACAGACAGGTTGCAAAATGTGTATGCACCATTTTCACCCTCTTTTTCATTCTACCTGTTATTACAACAGGACAAGCATTGCAACAGATGCTGTGTGACAGCTGTCATTTGACAGATGGGGGTGGCAAAACCTCCCCATGACAAATACACACGGAGATCTGAGTGGAAATTGCAGCTCCGCGGATCCAATCCCGTCGAGAGCTGAGTGAAATATGACACAGCGGCGACTACAGAAAAAATATATTTGTTGCTTAAAAGGTGCATAAACCAAAACAACTAAGGTAGCTTTATGAATTAATGCGTCTATTGAACCATTACATTTTGTTTGCGGTTATGGTGTATTTTAATGCACACTCTCCAATTATCGTGAATAAAGTAATCATAACAGAGTAAGGTACAGCAGAATAGGTTACGTGCCCCAGTAAAATTCATCCCCATCTGAAATTATGACCCCACATCTTTCTCAGCCATTATATTTCAGATTCAAAAGAGATAACATTCCTCATAGAGCCTTCAAAATGACTTCCAGATCATACATATACAAATCTGTGCTCTTTGATAATATCTATCAGCGCTAATGTGCCCAGGAAAATGTTCGTCTGAATTCCTGTGGGACATCACATCCCAGTTCCCTTGCTGAGCAGAACACCGTGCAGTGATGCAACTTGCTGGGCATAGATAGCATCACAGAAAATGTCGAATAAACATTAGACGATCAGAGTAAGTAATCATGCAGTCAACGCTATTGACCCACACAATTTCTTGCCGTCAGTCACTGTGTAAAATAATGCCTTTCCGGAGTCTGTTTTAATCTTTCGTTTTTTAACCGACTGTTTCTCTTATCTTTTTCTTATAGTGCTTTCTCACATCTCTGAGGCGCTTTTGTGTGCCAACTTTCAACCAAATCTTCACAGGAGTCTGTCTCTCAGGGTGCCAAGTGCAGATGCAGTCACTTCTTATCAACAGTGCCCCCATCCTTCTGATGTAGACACTGATGGCTGTCTGCTTCATAGGAAAGTGTGAACACTGCACGGTTCGCTGCTCGGCAATGGCACTGGGATTCTCGGGTGGATATTTACTGTATACACTACCTGTGGACTCATGCAGTCTCTGTTTGCCCATATACATTACAGAGATCTCAAAGTTTCCCTTGAATAACCTAAATAGCTCACCCTTTCCAGTGTTGGTATTTGCATCATTCTAAAACTTGAAGTGCAGCATTGGTAAGGGGCAAAGTAAAATCCCAAGTGTTTGACCTGACATCCTTAGTGGGGTATTCCCCAACACTTTGCCTTCACCCCTCCTGTTTGCCGAATTCGTTTTTGTTGGCTTTAGGACTCTGCACACTTTGCCACTGCTAACCAGTGCTAAAGTGCCTGTGCTCTTCCCTAAAACATGGTGAAATTGGCCCACATTTAATGACCTTGTAAACCACGGGTAAATGGTACTACATGTAACCAGGGCTAGTAAATTAAATGCTACTAGTGGGCCTGCAGCACTCATTGTGCCATCCACTAAAGTAGCACCTCAAATCATGTCTCAGGCGTGGTACTGAAGCCTGTAGTGCAATTTTAAACTTCCATTTTGATCTGGCAAGATAAACCTTTTGCCAGGCCTAAGTCTCCCTTTTTAATACTTATAGGCCACCCCTGTGGTGTTGCTTTGCTGGGTTGACCTGCAGTTGCTGCTTCTGGCTTGGAGAGAACAAGGACTGGACTCTACTTTCTTATCCTACTTGAAGTAGATTCTCCAAGGGCCTGTGTGAGCTGGCCTCCTGTTGTGGAAGACTCAGAGACATCAAAGTCTTCCCTGTGCTCTATCTACTAATCATACAGGGCACATTTCGACTTTTTTGCTGGGCCCCCAGATGCACTTTTACCACCTGCAACATGTGTGTCTTCACAAGCTGCCCAGCCCTTCACCACCCACTGTATGTACCTTGAGGCTCTGTGAACCAAGTGCTGTGTCACAAGGATCAAGGGTTGTGGTTATTCCTAATCGTCGGCGCTGGCAGCTCGGCAGCTGAGCCCAGCACGCTGGAAATTGTGAAGGTAGTGAGCATGGCGTGGCCTGGAAACAGTATTCTGCTGTGCACGGCCTTTCCCAGGCCCCCCAGGGGTGAGAACACCCAGTGAAGCCTTATCACCTGTGAAACCCCAGCCCCACTTGCATCAATGCTGCACCTGGAGTCCCCGAGGTACTGCAGCAGCAACCCACCCGGGAAACGATGTTGCCAGCTGCTCCCCCCACCCAACATGAGAGACTGCGACCGTGTGACCCGTGCCCCTACAGCACTGATCAAGGGTCCAGGTACGGTAGCTAGCAGGACCACTTTCACCAATCAGAGGCCGTAGCTACGCCTCAGCGCGTGCTGCACAGCATAGTCTACGGGCTCTCATGGGACCCGATTGGCCCTAGAGTGATCCTGAGGGCAGCCAGGGGAGGAATCCTCCTGCCTGACATTCCGGTGCCCTCCTTCTGAGGTAGAGGCAGCTGAGGTGTAAACTACTGTATTTCCTTTGAGGGATGCCCCCGCAGCATTTACCTCGCCGTGAACAGCTGAGAGGATGTATTTGTGTTCACCCAGCAATGCTTTGCAACGGGTTAGTGCTGCTTGCCCAGAGTACTGGGCTCCTTTGAAGGGACAGACTGTAAATATTCACAGACCTCAGCGGTCCCCACGTTATGCACGATGCTCCCTCTACAGGGATTACCCACATGTTTCCCAAGGCCCGAATACTGACTCTAAATTATCGCCAAGGCTCTAATAGCCCCCCCCCCCCCTTTCTGGAAATACTACTGTTTCACCTTATCCCTTTTTAATTTACGTATCTCGTGATTCTTTCATCTGATTTTTGTTGTTTTGGTCTTGTTGAGTTTAGATAAAGATTGGTTATTTTCCTAAACTGGTGTGGTGTTCATTTGTAGTGTTTTAACAGTGTTACTGTGTGTTGTATGTACAAATGCTTTACACATTGCCCCTGAGATAGGTCTGACTGCTCGTGCCAAGTTAACAAGGGGTGATGAGGGGTTGTCTTGGGTGTGTAGCTCCCTTACCATGACTAGAAGGAAGGGTCTCTACTGGAACAAGGTGCACCTCACTGCTAACTAGAGACCCCCATTTCTAACATTGGTGGTCAGCGGTGTGGATAGGACTTGTGTTTGTCCTTGACATACAGTAAGCGGTGTACACTACTGCATTTTGCAGACCATTACACAACCACATACTACTTTTGGTGCTTCTTCTGTTTTTTGACAAGCCTTGTAGTTATTGGCAAATCTTGTCTCAGCTTGGCGAGCCAGTGGTTGAAGCTGCCCAGGTTGTGTTTGTGATTGAGAGGCTAAAATCATGCACAGTGCCTCAACTTAAGCAGACCTACAAGGATCTTAATTGCCCTCTTAAAAGTTCTACTAGGAAAGAGAAACTGCAAATGGCGCTGAGTGCCTTTTAGGCAGCAAGAGAAGCTGGGGAGGCTCAGAATGAGGATATGGATCTGGAGGTAGAGAGCCAGCAAAGGGAGTTTAGATCACAAGATATGTCTGTGGGGGGGAGCACCATCCAGGACTGGCAGCAGTGTGTCATCTAGGAATATGTCCCCAGAGGAGCAGAAGTACAGGCAACAGTCCAGTGAGCATGAGTGGGAGCTTGAAAGGCTCAAGTGGGAAATGGTAACCAAAGAGTTGGAATTGGAAAGCAAAAAGTTAGAAATGGAGCAAAAGTTACAAGCAAGAGCAGGAGAAGATCCTTGCTCTGGAGAAAAGGAAATTACTGTTGGCCCATGAGCTGAGTATCAAGGATCTGGACATCAAGGCCAAGCACCCAGAGTCCAGCACAAATGGTGGCAGCTTGCGCTTCGTGGAATCTGAGGGGAGGGTGTACATTCCCAAGGATTTAGTGAAGAATTGCATAAGGAAAAATGAGATACACCAGTGGTTTTTGGGGTATGAGTCAGCACTCCACATGCACCAGGTCCCTGACATACACTGGGGGCGGGTCTGTGGAAGCACTTTGAGGTAGAAGGGAGGGACACTTTGACAGCCCTAGGGCCAGCACAGAATCTCACCTACCCTGCCATGAAGGATGACCTGATCACTAGGTATGGGCTCACCCCAGAGCAGTACAAGGTAACGTTTAGGTCATAAAGAAGTCTGATTCCCAAACTTGGCTTGAAATTGTTGGTCATTTTTGCGGAGCACTGGATGGTTGGGTGAAGGGCAGCAAGGTAACAGACTGACAGAGGTTGTTTGATTTAATTGCATGGGAGCACTTGTCTAGTCTTTATGTTCCAGAGGCACACCAGCATCTGATTGACAGCAAGCTGACTGGCTCCAGAAAGCTTGCTCAGGAGGCAGACCGCTGGATGAGTACCAGGGTCCACAAGAGGTAAGGGGGAGACCCTGCCAAGGGTGGGCAGGGTCCCCAGCGGAAGAGGGGGGGGGGCAAGAGTAAACAGAAGGAGTTCTCTAGAGGGCCCCAAACTAGTTCCCAGGGTCCTTACCCCCAGGTGATAAGAAACCTTGGATCTGTACAGGAAAGCCTGCAGAGAGGGGTCCCAGCAGGTGTTATGCATGTGATCAGGAGGGTCACATGAGGAACTCAAGTCTCCCAAGTTGGCACCGCCACTCACTGTTGGGCAGTTACAGGGTTGGCCAGTGTAGGGCTTGGGGAGGAGTTGGCTCCAGAAGAAATGTGGGAGCCAGCTGAGATGACCCATTTGTCACTAGGGGACAGTGAGATGGTCCAGAGGACCCTCGTGCCTGAGAACACTAGGAAGTACAGGCAGTGGGTGACCATCAATGGACAGAGGATGGAGGCTCTGAGAGACAGAGGAGTGAACGTGACTACTGTCAGGTATCACCTACTGTCTGAAGAGCAGCTGGTCCCTAATGTGTTGTACAATTCTGAGCCCCAGTATAAGGTGGCGCAGGTTCCCTTTGATTGGGGGGATCTCAGGTTCCTTGAGGGTAGCTGTGAGTACATCCTTGCCTGTTGATTGTCTGATAGGTAATGACCTGGATTATTCCCCTTGATGTGAGGTGGAACGCTGGTGACACTTGGAGATGGTGGGTCTGCCTGAGAGGGCATTACCACTTGGTCTATGGCAGCCAGTAAGGGTGACCAGAAGGACCTGGAGCCTTAAAGAGTGGCCCAGGTGCCTACCAGAAAGAGGAGGGGCAGGAGGAGCAGGAGACCCACCCTAGAAACTTCCACACTCTTGGGGGAGGCTGACCTTGAGGGGGACGCCCCGGAACCTACATGGTCCAAACTGGCCAAACTGGGAGACTACCCTTAGCTGACCCATTGGCAGCAAGAAGGGTATCCCACCAGGGAGGAATTCTGCAAGGACTATCAGGAATGCCATTCCCTTGTGGGTTTGCAGCAGCAGGTTGCAGACCAGACAGCTGGTGAGAAGTCTGGATCACATTGGATTTACTTGGAGAATGGTCTCCTGTATAGTGAGCCAAAGGCTGCTGAGCCTGGACAGCCAGTATGCTGGTGGTACCCCAGCATCTCAGAGCCTTCTTACTAGGTATGGCTCATGATGTGCCTTTGGCAGGAAGTTTGGGGCAAGACAAGTCCTTCGAAAGGCTTGTCACCCAATTCTTTTGGCCCCAAAAGTGAAGTGCAGATCTTGCCAAACTTTCCAGGCAAGTGGCAAGAGTAGAGAGAGATGTAAGGCTCCTCTCCAACCTTTCCCTGTTGTGAGCACCCCTATTGAGTGGGTGGGCATTAACATTGTGGGGCCTTTGGACTCCAAGACAGCCATGAGCAACAGGTATACCCTGGTCTTGGTGGATCATGCCACCCAGTACCCGGAGGCTATCCCTCTGTGGACCGTGACAGAGCCCGTGGTGGCTGGGCACGGTAAACAACGTTTATGACAAAACTTTTTTCCCACATGGAATCACAACGGGGTCGTTACAATGACCGCGTTGTGATTCCACATACCATTACTCCGCAAGTTGGAACAACGACTTGTGGGGGAGGGGAGGGAGGTGTTGGATTTAAACTACAACACCTTCCCTAGTGTCCGCACAGACTGGAGTTGGAATAGTAAATTATACTATTCCAACATCCAGCGCCCCGCCTCCGCAAGTCGTTGTTCTGACTTGCAGAGTAATGGTATGTGGAATCACAATGCGGTCGTGGTAACAACGGCGTTGTGATTCCATGCTGGAAAAAAGACTGCGGGACAAAGACCTATATTCCTGGGCACTGATGGAGATTTTTTAACCGCATGGGTTTCCCCAAGGAGGTGGTATCTGACCGGGGTACCAACTTCATGTTACAATACATGAAGGCCATGTGGGAGGAGTGTGGAGTGAACTTCAAATTCACCACTCCTTACCACCCCCAAGGTTATGGGTTGGTTGAAGGTTTAACCGTTCACTGAGGGGCATGATTGGGGGTCTATCAGACTCTATGAGGCGTAAGTGGGATGTCCTCTTGCCATGCTTTCTCTTTGCTGACAGGAGAGTACAGCAGAACAGGGTTGGTTTTCACCCCTTTGCGCTGCTGTACGGGCAGCCTATAAGGGAACTTCTTAGTTTGATGTAGGAAGGTTGGGAGAAAGCTCCCAGGACGCCCCCCAGGATGTATTTAGCTACATGCTGGTCTTCGGAAACCATACTGCGTGCTTCAGGAAACTCACTCAGGCGAACCTAGAAGCAAGCCAGGAGGACATGAAATGCTGGTATGACCAGAAGACCACTCTGGTTGACTTTCAGCCTGGTCACATAGTGTGGGTCATGGTCCCAGTAGAGCCCTGTGCTTTACAGGCCAAGTGGTCCGGGCCTCTTGAGGTGAAAAAGTGCATGAGTGATGTCACCTATCAGGTGGACATACAGACTCCAACGAACCCTTAAAGGGTCCTACATGTGAACCACCTCAAACTGCACTTTGAGAAGAACAAACTAGCAATGCTCTTGGCTACAGATGATGAGATGGAGGAGGAAAATGAGCTTCTTCCTGACCTCCTCTCTGCCCAGGAGCAGGATGGATTCATGGAGGGTGTGAACCTCTACCCCACACTGACCTTAGATCAGCAGAATGATATTCACCAGTTGCTGGAACAGTTTACTTCTCTTTTTTCCTTGACCCCAGGAGTTCCACATTGGTGCACCCATGATTTGGATAGTAGGAATAGTTCACCTGTGAAGCACAAGATGTACAGGTTGACTGACAAGGTCAAAGTCAGCATCAAAGAAGAGGTTTCCAAGATGCTGCCGTTAAGGGTAATTGCACCCTCCAACAGTCCTTGGGCCAGCCCAGTGATCTTGGTCCCAAATACTGTTGCACTCGGTGCCACACCTGAGCTGTGTGGACTACTGTGGGCTCAATGTCATCACCAATACTGACACGCACTCCATTCCCAGTGCTGATGAGCTCATAGATTGACTAGGAGCTGCCAAGTTCCTCAGTACGTTTGAGTTAACGTCTGGGTACTGGCAAATTGCCTTGACCAATGGGGCCAAAGAGCGATCAATGTCCTTAACACCTGAGGAGCACTTCCAGTTCTGTGTCATGCCCTTCGGGTTGAGGAGCACCCCTGCCACCTTTCAGAGGTTGGTGGACCAGGTCTTGGCTGGGCTGGAGGATGTCAGTGCCACCTACCTGAATGACATCGCAGTGTTCAGCTCCAACTGGGAGGATCACTTGCACCACCTCTGGGAAGTGATGAAGGTACTGCAGAATTCAGGCCTCACTATCAAGCCCAGTAAGTGCCAGATAGGGCAGGGGTCTGTGGTGTACTTGGGACATCAGGTGGGAAGCAGCCAGGTGGCACCACTACAACTAAAGATTGACACCATTCTGGCTTGGGAGTCCCCAAGACCCAGACAGAGGTGAGAGCCCTTTTAGGTCTGACCGGTTATTACAGGAAATTAATCAAGGGCTATGGCACCATTGTTGCCCCCTTGACTGATGTGACTTCCAAGAAGCAGCCCAAGAACGTGATTGGACTGAGGTTTGCCAGACTGCTTTTGATGCCCTGAAGACAGCCATGTGCACGTCGCCTGTGCTCAAGACACTCGATTTCTCCAAGGAATTTGTTGTACAGACAAATGCTTCAGAGCATGGGGTAGGGGCGGTACTCTCACAGGTAAATGAAGAGGGCCTGGATCAACCTGTAGCCTTCATCAGCAGAAAGCTACTTTCCAGGGAACTGAGGTGGAACGCAATTGAAAGGGAAGCTTTTGCTGTGGTCTAGGCACTGGAAAAGCTAAGGCCCTACATGTTGGGACTCACTTCAGGGTTCAGACAGACCACAGGCTCCTCAGATGGTTAATGCAGATGAGGGTTGATAACCCAAACTGTTGAGGTTGTCCATCCCCCTACAGGGAATGAACTTTATGGTGGAAGACCGCCCTGGCACAGATCATGCCAATGCTGATGGTCTGTCCAGGTTTTTTGCCTTCGTGAAGCGAACTCCCATGAGATTGGGTAATTCTCCCCACTTTCAGCTTGGAGGACACATGTTAGACTTGGCATCCTTGGTGTGGGTTCCCCTGTCTTTTTGCCTCTACCTGCTGTAGTTTTGACTGTATCCTGGACTTCGATTTTGCTGGTTTGTGTACTCTTAGCACTTTTCCACTGCTGATCAGTGCTAAAGTGCAAGTGCTCCCTGTGTAAATTGGGATTATTATTGGTTCTCCATGATTGGCAGATTTGATTACTGGTAAGTCCAGTGTAAAAGACACTGTGTGTGCCCAGGGTCTGTAAATCAAATGCTACTAGCGGGCCAGCAGCACTGGTTCTGCCACCCACATGAGTCGCCATGTAAACCTGTCTCTGACCTGCCATTGCAGTATCTGTGAGTGTAGTTTTCAAATTGTTATGTTGACCTGGCAAGTGCCCCCACTTGCCAGGCACAAACCTTCCTTTTTATTAAATGTAAGGCACCCATAAGGTAGGACCAAGGTATCCCCACAGGCAGGGTGCAGTGTATGTGAAAGGTTCCTTCCGCGCGTTGGCATCGAAACTTTGGAATGCGCTCTCCATTTCCATCCGCTGTATAAAGTCCTATCTGCCTTTCTGCAAAGCTGAAAGCTGTGAAGACATTCCTCTGTTATAAGCTGTTTTGTTTGTTATAAGCTGTGCAGTCCTCTGTTTTCAGTGCCGGGACACCCCTTCACTAGGGCAGCCGTGCACTTTATAAGTCACCATAACATAACATAACATAGGGCATGTACTGGCGTGTTCTACAAGTCCTGATACTGAAATACTGCCTATTTCGTTGTTTACTATTGCAAGGGCTATCTCTCCCTTAGGTTATCCTTGGAGGTGCTTTGTAACATCTTACAAGTGTAACTTGCATTTGGTAAGTGATAGAGATTTGGAGTTTGGACTCCCTGAACTCACAATTGAAAAATACATCTTTCTATGAAGTTGGTTTTTAAATTGTGTTTTGAAAATGCCACTTTTAGAAAGTGGTCATTTTCTTGCTTTACCATTATGTGTTTTTGCCTGCCTGTGGAATCCACGTCTGGTTTAGACTGCCTGTTGGCCTGTTTGTGCATTCTAGAGTGAATAGCCACACAAAGGGAGCTGAGGTGTGCCCTGCATATCCTGATGGCCCATCGCCAGGCTGATGGGTCTTCCTGAGCTAGAGTGGTGGGAGGAGCTGAATAGGGCTGTGCCTGTCCCCACACAATGCTGTCTCCACCCCACTGTAGTGTGTCTGGAGCCAAGGCATGGGAAGGCAAAATCTTTTAGACTACAAAGACTTTTCTTTGAAGTATGTCTACTTCAAAGGGGGAAATGGGTATATGTATTGGACCTATGACCCCACATTTTTAGAACTCTTGTGGATCAAGAGAAGACTCTGCCAAGAAGAATTGCTGGAGAGCTGTCAGGGGGAGTACTATTCCATTGCTGTGCAGTTGCTGCTTCTATCTTGGAGAGGACAAGGACTGGACTATACTTTCTTATACTGCTTGAAGAAGAATTTCCAAGGGCTTGTGAGAGCTTGCCTCCTGTTGTGAAAGAGTCAGGGACATCAAAGTCTTCCTTGTGGTCTCTCTACTAATCCTACTAGGCCCTTTTTGACCTATTTTCGGTACCCCAGATGTACTTTCACCACATGTAATATGTGCATCTCTACAAGCCGCCCAGGACCCCAATACTCACTGTATGCACCCCAACGCACTGTGAACCAAGTGCTATGACACAAGGATCAGGGGTTGTGGCGATTACTAATCATCGGTGCTTGAAATTGTCAAGGGAGCGAGCACCACATTTCCTGGCAACAGTACTCTACTGTGTGTGGCCTTTCCCAGGCTCCCCGGGGTGAGAACTCCCAGTGAAACCTAGTCGGCTGTGAAACACCAGCCCGGCCAGCATCGACGCTGCAACTGGAGTACCCGAGGTCCAGCAAAGCCAGCCGCTCTTAACCCTACACGAGAGACTGTGGCCGTGTGACCCGTGCCCCTGCAACACCGATCAAGGATCCAGGTACGGGGGCTAGCGGGGCTGCTTTCACCGATCAGATGCCGAAGCTATGCCTCAGCGCACGCCGCACAGCACAGCCCTGGGGATTCCTTATCACCTGCATGAGACCCCACTGGCCCCAGCGTGATCCCAAGGGCAGTCGGTGGAGGAATCCTCTTACCTGACATTCTAGTCCTCTCCTTCTGAACTGTAGAC
Organism: Triturus cristatus; assembly: GCF_964204655.1. NCBI lineage: Eukaryota > Metazoa > Chordata > Amphibia > Caudata > Salamandridae > Triturus > Triturus cristatus. Next base: position 510,281,497 of record NC_140588.1, read on the forward strand.
GGCGGGATGTAACCTACTGTATTTCCTTTGAGAGATGCACCCACAGTACTTTCCTCACCATGAACAGCTAAGAAGCTGTGTTCGTGTTCACCCAGGGAGCACTTCGCAACAGGCTAGCACTTCTAGTCCAGAGTACCGGGCTCCTTTGAAGGGACAGACTGTGTAGTGGTCCCTACGTTAAGCACGATGCTCCTGGTACAGAGATTCCCCACACATTTCCCAAGGCCTGAGCACTGACTCTGTATTACCGCAAAGGCTCTAATAGGACCCCCCTGGAAATACTGCCTTTTCACCTGATCCCTTTTTGATATGCATATATCGCAATTCTTTCATCCGATGTTTGTAGTTTTGATCTTGATTAGATTAGATAAATATTGGTTATTTTTCTAAACTGGTGTGGTGTCTTTTTGTAGTGCTTTCACTGTGATAGTGTGTTTTGTATGCACAAATGCTTTACACATTGCCTCTGAGATAGGCCTGACTGATTGGGTGTGTAGCTCCTTTACCCGGACTAAAAGGAATGTGTCCTACTTGGACAGGATAAATACCACTGCCAACTTGAGACCCCCATGTCTAACAGTTCAAATGTTATATCTCTGGATCTATTGCCTAGAATGTTGTCACCCTAGTATCTTTTTATTTATTACAACTTGCTCTATTTAACACAATTAGTTTGGGATTTACTTGTGTTGTGTTGTGTTGTCACTTTATACTGTTGGTGTGCTGCATACATACTTTACTCATTGCCTCTAAGTTAAGCCTAAATGAATTGTGCCAACTACCAGAGGGTTAGCAACTTAGCAACTTTCAAAGTTCAGCCTGACAAGGATTGGGGTTGTTACCTGAGTGGGGCTTTAACCCCCCCCCCCAACCCACAACCCACTTTCTTACACCAAGTATCAGAATGCAAATATTAAAACAAGGCAGATCACACAAAGGAGTAACTTGAGAGCTATGATACTGCTATGATACTGCCTCGTGGAGGTTAACATTCTACACATTAACCTATTTTCATGACTCCAATAGGTAAGTGGTAACTGAAAGGGGAACCGAATAGCATACACACAGAACCTATGTCAATGGAAGATTCCATAAGATTCTATGTTGCAGTGATGGAGAGAAATTATTGATAGACTAGGCAGAAGTAAACATAGGGTTAATTACTATGTGCAATGAAGTAACAAGAACTGACATCTCAATCATATTTTGTCACTGATTTAAATGGCTCAGGGTTCAACTTTCTGGGTATGAAATTCTGATATTCTGTGCATCTAGACAGCATTCAGTCCAATTTTGTCACTTTCTGTCCAGTCACTAAAACCCTATTTTTTCCAGAAAGCAACTTCAAACCTGCTGTTCAAGTCCTCGTACTCTTGGATCTGGATGGTGGGAACACCCTGATCCAGGCCTCTCAGGTTCCACACTGGAACCTGTTGAGGGCATCCTACATGCTGCAGCACTTCTCATCCCGGGCCTGAAGAAATATATTTACATCTCTCCCATCATGATGGGACTTCATTGGCTCCACATGTCGACCTGCACCATTTTCAAAATCAGCTGCACCCATGACCTGATTGGTGCAATAGACAAGGCCACAAAAGATAAAAGTGCTTTGACGGTACTGACCTTGGATTCTGCCAAAGCTTTCGACAGGGCAAGATAACCTTTTTTACATTGTGTGATCCAACAGTGCGACTTGGGCAAGGAATTCTCAAGAGCAGTCAGGTCACCATCTAAAAAAAAACAACAGCTAAGATACTGGTGAACGGTAATCTCACCAAACAGATAAACATAGAGAGAGAGACACATCAGGGGTGCCTGCTGTCACCCCTGGCAAATACAATTTAGGCGAGTCAAAATATCATCCCTTTTGAGTGTAATGGATAGGAGAAAAAAGTGTCTCTTTATGCTGATGATTTGGTGGTGTATACAAGAGATCTGACAAGGTCCTGCCCAGCGATTCTGAGTCCCCTGGAGGATTTGGGGATGGTTTTCGGCTATTCAGTAAATCAGCAAAAGACAGAAATTATGGAATGAAACACTCACTACAATAGTCCTCTAGTGAAACAGGAAATTAGGTACTTAGGAATCCAAGTGTTGGAAGATCTAGATGAAATGGGCCAGATAAACTTTAATAAAACAATGATGGGAGCTGGGACGTTATTAAGAACATGAGGAGGTCTCCCACCCTCTTTTCTAGGAAGGTCCCACATTTTAAAAATGTCTATACTCCCAAAACTCACTTTTATCTTTAACGCAATACCTTTAGTTTTCAAGCCGGAGTGGGATAAGAAACTACAGGGGGAGATAACCAGCTTCATATGGTCTTCTAAGGGTGTGAGAATGGTGTGGAGGAAAATAAGCATGAAAAAAACATGGGGGGATCAAAAGTCCATTTCTATCTATACTGTCGGGCTTTCCAGCTAAAGAATATAAGATCTTTACTCCCCTCTCTTTCAAGCCATGACGAGTAACCTGCCTCAAGGTGGTGATCATTTCCTATCCAAAGGTGGACACCCAACGTTTTTCAAAAAGGTCAGGCTGAGGATATTGGAGGCATCATGCATGCAATGGTATCAAGTTAAGTGAACACTAGGAATACCATACTACAGTGATTTTGCACCAATATGGAACTCTACGAAAAATCCTGAATGCCTACAGGACAGATTGGCAAGCCCTTTAATAGAAGATAGTGTGATTAAGTGGGGTCAAATCATCAAGGGGAATTCTTTGGTCTCTTGGGAGTCCCTGACCAAAATCACAGAGGCTAACTTGTCCAAATTTAAGTACTACCGGTTGGCAAGTTGGGCACGTGGATTAGGTAGAGATGGGAAAGGAAACAGAGAATGGGAGGAAAAGTTACAATGAAGACCGCTCCAAAGTAGGGAAGTCTCCAAATGGTATTGGTTGCTAGTACAAGCTGGGGCCGAAGTTTTTACTCTGCCAACAGAGACCTGGAAGAGGGACGAGCTCCTTCTGTCTCTCTAAGCTGCTCAAATAAGGACAATAAAAAAACTGCTGCATCATTTACAAAGCAGCATGACTGGTGTGCCACTTATCTTAAGAACAAGTTCACCATCTCTGGGTGTTCTTGCCATGCCCAAAGCCAGCACACCTTAAGACTGCAGACTAAGAATTGTAAAGATGAAAAAAAACAGAGCAGCAGGCCTTTTTCCTCAATGCACCCAGGATCTGGAACAACAACCCTGTATCCTTCCAGACCTTCCCCAACGCCGCTCCAAATTCCAAATTGACATCATATGACCTTTGACCCTACATCATCCCTAGAAGTGATGTCACATAACCTTAATCCTGATGACATCACCATAATTAACACTCCTGAAGTAACATAATTGCATATTTAATATTATATATTCTCTTAGGAGAGAACAAAGGGTGGGGTTTCTCATCCCTGAGAAATGTTAGAAAAAAATTAACTTTACCTGTGCATTTTAATGCACAATCTTTACACAAATGTGCTAAAAAGCCATAGGCTGTAATAAAACACTCACTATATATTCAAGTCCTTTCATGGTGTGCTAAGCTACTGAAATCTGACAAAACACATGAGTTTACCCAATTATGTTTTTAAAATGTCCTATGGGTGCTCCTTATGACAAAAACTACATCCATTATAGGACAAGCATTTTGCTACAGTGGACCCTTTTGCCCAAACATTTCATACACTATGCCAGTCCAGAATTTCCCTAATGCTGCTTCTCTTGCATTATGGAGGTTCCTTATGTCAAAGGTTGTGTCTAATATGTCAAGGACCACATTTTGTCATAGATGGCCCCATGACCTTGTCACAGTTGTCTTTCCATATGCCAAGAATTTCCTCCAATGTGCCATCACAAGCAATTTGCCACAGGTGCCAACTATGCCAAGAATTTCCTCCAGGAGGCCAGCGCTGGCATTTTTTCGTGGGTGCTCCATGTCAAAATTTAACTAGAGTGCCAGCAGTAGCATTTTGCCGAGGGTATCCCATATGCAAATATTGCCTCCATTATTCCAGTGCCAACATTTTGTCAAGGTGGCTTCTATAAGACAAGAATCATGCCAGCTCCAGTAGCGGATCTGCAAGCATAACAACACATGCTCACTTATATTCACTTATTCACACTCATTCTATCATTATCACGGACTTGCACTCATGCATTTTCACCTACTCTTGTCCACTCACTCTCACCCTGAATCACTCATTCGCACTCTCTCACTCACTCTTACTCTGACTCACTTATACTTACTCACTCATTTTGACACACACACACACACATCCACGATCCCATATGCAAACATACATGCTCACACATATACGCGCTCTCGCACCCAAACTCACTCTCACCCACATGCACATACACAACAAGCATTAAACCCATTTTATTTTTCTTATCTAAGATGCCAATGTAGGTCCGGATCTTGCTGCTTCACCTTTTATGACACTAATAGTGAATAAAAAACTATTATTCACTATTAGTGAAATAAACATGCGCATAAAATGAGGTTAGAGCCTGACACTGATAATGCGAGATATCCCTGTGTCCTTGGCACTGATTTTGCACCCTCTGAAGGCAGGGGTTATAAAGACAGTGCCAGGGGTAGCAATGGGCAAGCTAGGGGTCGCAACTGTGACCTCTGGCAACCCCTAAATGATGTCTATGTCCACAACCCGATACCAAAGGGGATGATGGACGGAGCGCTTGAGCAAATCAAACACTCACCCCCTGTCAACTGATCTGGGTTTAATCCATCATCATTCTTTAGTTCATCCACCACCCCAGTTCAGAAATGGCCATCTTCAAATCAGTCTGACCCTGTGCCTCATGGGAACAGTCCAGCCCGAACTGCCAAGCCATGTCTTCCCTGGACCAGAAACAAGCATCCTGGGAACGGTTTTGGGTTCATAACCTGCATCAGCCAGGCTATCTTGAATCCAGTGGCAAAGTGAGCAAGGGACCCACGTCTGGGCATACCCTGCTGACTTAGGGCGAACATAGCAATACCAAAGGGGATGATGGACGGAGCGCTTGAGCAAATCAAACACTCACCCCCAGTCAACTGATCTGGGTTTAATCCATCATCATTCTTTAGCTCACTCCACCACCCCAGTTCAGACATGGCCATATGCAAATCAGTTTGACCCTGTGCCTCATGGGAACAGTTCAGCCCAAACTGCCAAGCCATGTCTTCCCTGGACCAGAAACAAGCATCCTGGGACCGGTTTCGGGTTCATAACCCTCATCAGCCAGGCTATCTTGAATCCAGTGGCAAAGTGAGCAAGGGACCCACGTCTCGGCACACCCTGCCAACTTAGGGCGAACAAAGCGATACCAAAGGGGATGATGGACTGAGCGCTTGAGCAAATCAAAACCCCCAGTCAACTGTCCACAACCCAGCTACCTCATCTATAAGTCAATGATTTTATGCTTGAATTTGAACCTGTACAGTGCTTTATTAGAGATCAATGGGTTGAGCATTCACTGGTGCAATGTGTGAGAATCGTAAAGATTAAAGGTCTAGAACTAGGTATCCATTCATCTTCCCATTCTTACCCAAATAAGCTAATATTGAGTAATATTTTCACCCAAAAATGTTTGCTATAAAGAGCAATGGATAAAAGTGCGAAAAACCTGTAGGCCCAGGAACCACTAGATGTAGATTGTTTGTGCAATGGAGGTACCAACCAGAAGAGACAGTGAGAACAACCGCATTGAGATATATTGGTTGTTTGATCTTGGTACGTTTTCAATATTTACACTAGAATGGTGTATGCTTTTTTGTGATGTCTGTATGACTGCTGCATGTGAGAGCTCAGGGAGCAAATGTTACGGGGACAACAGGAGCAGAAGCAAAGTTGTTGCATGATGCCATCAATGGAATGCTGGATGTGAGTAGCTTGATAGGAAAACCTCTATGAGGTTCCCAATAACATTTGGGAGATGATATTTGGGTTTAAAGACTGAAAGGTGCTGATGACTAGTTTTTCCTGAGGACACCTACATGAATGTAGTCCAAGGTAGAGTTTCATTGATTTAAACCTACCTAGGAGCTGTCCCATTTAAGTTTACGGGATGGTTTCAGATGTCAGAAATCCTGGCACAGATTTGGTGTGGACATGACCTGAGGGTGAAAGAGTCTGGCACTGTAGAGATGAGAGTGGGTTCTTATCATAGGACAGACAATGCACCCATAGGATCTTCACATTAAATGGCACGAGCAGAACATCTAAGCTTTTTCCCACAGAATACTGTACTGATTGAGAAGCTACAGATATGACAGAATGACTAAGGAGAGGGAATGTTTTAGTCAAGCCTAGGTGGAATTTTGATTACACCACAGTAAGGAGTAATTTTGGAAATTCCACTTTACACTTTGACACAGAATTTAATGATAACTCGATTATCCCCTCTTGCATTATTAGGAGTAATTTGGGGTACTAGATCCTACCACAAGAGCAGATTTAGTGAGTGTGAGTGGCTGCTGGTGCCCGTTGTATTTAGCACAATTTGTTAGCGCAAAATGCATCCTTATGTCCATTTTGGATGCAAGGGTGCATTTTGCGTTAAGAAACTAGATCTAAATACAAGGAGTAAATCGAGAGAAAATCCTACCCTATTGCACATTTAGCGAGTGGCTGCTCGCGCTTCCACTATTTGTTAGTACAACATTTATCCTTACATCCATTTTGGATGCCAAGGGGCATTTTTGAGCTAACAAAATAGCTATACAGAATTACTGCCTTGCATTATTCCACGTAATCATGCAGAACTTATGGTTAATTCTGAATTATTACTCCAAACAGAAGTATGTGAATTACACCCACTCTTAGTTGTAGGGTGGTGCCAACTGCTTAGGAGAATCAAGCGTGGACTAGGACATCAGAATAGATAAAATGGAAGCATGGGTATATTTCCCAGAAGGTGGGCATGGACAATAAAAGCTTACACTCCCCTAGAATGCAATAGATTCATATAAATATTTCCTGCGGTCCTAGTGAAGCAGATATTATTCAGGGTTTACTGAAATTTGCTAGTCAATAGCTTGTTAATATTGATGAATACGATGTCGATAGAGACCATTATATATGTATGCATAATAAGGAACTTGCATGGCCATTGTTGAATTCACCAGATATGTCCTCTTGCTCAACCCTGAGTCAGAAATATGTGGTCAGGCAGGCCCTGCAGCACAGGCCCGAAGAAACTGATTGACAGATCACAGGTGGGGTGACATATAACCCATAGACAAACACGCAACCAGGAAAATCCAGATCGATCCCACAGATTGGCAGCAACACCATAATAGTTTCAGGAGATTGGCCCCCAATAAAAGACGTTTGGCTGGAGGGGTGCACGTTCTCAAAACACCATAAAGTAAGATGCCATACCAAGTTAGGAACTCTCAGTCAATCAGAACATAGCATGCACATTACACACAGTGATCACGTGCTCCCCATGTCGGACATCTGGACAAATACCCACTAGCTCCGCATTGTGTCCACGCAGGGTCGAGACCCACCTGTGTTTATTATCAAGTGACCAGATTTATGACTCCTTGACTAGGCCCAGATTCCTGTTCTAAAAATAATGCATACAGTGTTTTATTGCACTCAGTGAAATGTATAACAAGACAGCCAAAACCAATGTACCTTGAGGCCGTCTTCAGACCCCCCACTCTATTGCTTGCTCTCCCAGCCGCTGTGCTTAATTAAACCAACCGTTCCTGTTTTGCCAAACGCATCTTGTCTTTCATTTTTTCAAGGTAAATCCATATTTGAGCAACATTTTGGTGAGCCATATAGGAGAGATTGGTTCTTTGAGCCCGACTGCAGCTGAAGGAACAGGACCCCACCCGTTAGGATTCACATCTCCGCAGCAAGAATGGTGAGTAGACGCTGCGATTGATAGGAAGTTCTGCTGAATCCACAGGGTGGAATTCCATCCTGAAACCGCACGTCCATGGGTAAGAGACTACATCTGATCCTTATTCCCAACATTTGGCGTATGGCAAACTAGGATGGAGATCACCTTTCTTTGATAGTCAGCACGTTAGGAAATGTGAGAGTTGTATTAGTCAATATAAAATTCACTAAGTACAAACCGTGTGCTGGATTTGTTTCTCAGAAGTCTCTTGTTACCAGGGGTAGAGGGGTCTCCTCCTTGTCAAGGACAAATGAGCTCAATACATTGCTCAATTAAATACGGCTAGTAAGGGATTGAGACCATTCACCCCTACACCTATCGAAGGGACCGCTTGGACCGCTGGGCGAGACACTGAGGGTATGCATAGGCTCTGGGTGCGAAATAGAGCCAGCATCTTGATGTTAATTATTTAGTCTAAAGGAGTATTCTTAGTGCTATTGGTTTCTTACCACTGGTTTTATCTGAAAGAACGGAGAGATGTTATCTGCTTGGACCACTGGGCATGACACAGCTGGTAAGCATGACCCCTGGGTGTGACATAGGGTGTAATTTGGACATTAGGGAAAAAATTGGACCTTGGAGAGTAAGGTCCAGCTAGTGCTTGGCCAAGGAGGGACTGTAGTTGTCAACTCGCTCCCTCTTCTCTGCGTAATTTGTTGCTATGTTGCTATCTTTGGCCCCAGAGCCGATATTGATATACTATCAGGCTCACTTAGTTCTGTGTACTGCACAGAGCCTCACTTTGTCATCGAGCGGCATGCGCTAGGAGCGGGCTAAGGTTTTTTGGATGAAGTCATCATTTTCTCCTATCATTTTTTTAAATCATTTTCCTTCTATTTTCATTGTGGTTTTCAATTGATGCATTTTTCTTGATATTGTGGTGCTGATAAAACTATTGCAAACGTGTTTTATGTTAAATGTTATGTGCAATTAACGATTCTATGTGCATATGAAAAAGTTGCCATTTGTTTACATCTTGCCATTTTGCTGCTAAAAGTTCTTTTTGTAACGTTTTTAAGTTAACCAATGCACTTTTCTTACAGGCTGTTTCTTTCCATATGTGTTGTTTTATGTATTGTGAAAGTTTGTTTTATGCACCTTTGTCCTAAGCTGATCCCATAGTAAAAGTAGTTATTGCCGGTATAATCCCTTGTACATTTTGTTCCCCACAATCAGAGAAGTATTTAGGTTTGTTTTAAAGACTTTTTACGTTAGAAGTGTACTAGCCCTTAAAAAATTCCCAACCCATGATGGAGTCGCCATTAAACTACATGTAAAGTAGGCTCCCCACGCAGGCTGAGAAGCTAGATTAATTCCTCTATGAACGGCATGCACACACTAAAACGCATGTGTTCCCCTGGCCAGAGGGGGGAACCTTTGTCACCAACATAATAGAACACACAAGGACATACATTCGGACCAAGTATATAGGGCAGAAAAAGGCTAGAAGAGAAGCACTGTTAGAACCTTGGGCCGTCTTCAAGGTGGCCAGACCCACAATTCTACCCCAGACCCTACAAGCAAGGTGTCCGCATCTCTCCTACCACACACAGGCACAGAGGTGCTCTCTCTAATACCAGCCATCCCTGCCGTTCCTGCACTGGGTCATACCAATCTGCCGCTCGAGGGGGCCAAAGGGCTCCCCATTGGGCAGTGAGCCACTAGATCCAGGGCAAGAGGTTGCAAGATCAGCAAATACAGGTGATTCCGGCCTCATCTCAGTTCGGCGATAGAATTCAACCCCCCATTCAAGCCCCAGCAACACAGGTACCATACCCTCCAAAGCTTTGGAGGGTAACTGGGAGGTTTATAGTGGCACTGGATAGAGACACCACCAGTGGAGCGGAGGAGAAAGGTCCTAGTCCTCCGGAGCACGACATTGCGGGGATAGCTGCAAGGTATACATCCCCTGGGTATGCTCAGGCAGTAGAAGAAACATCAGGAAGTGAGCCGGAGGACAAGTTCCTACCAACGAGAACCAGGCGCAACACCAAGAGAAGATGGCACCCTAGGTGGGAGTTGAATGAGAAGTGTGGGCTGAGAATGGAGAGGGAAAGGGCTCTCACCTGGGAAGAACAGAGGGAGACCAGGGCAATGCACCCTCCCCCGGAGGAGAGCCAAGCTAGGATCTGTGTTACACGTGATGAGGAGCCCAGAACAGAACCTGCAGAAAGGCCTCCACTGGGTACAGAAAAGCCATCAGAACGTCAGCCTAGGAGGGGTGCTGATCAAGAAATAAAAGAACAGTGTAGCCTAGCTAAATCCCAATTAAGACATAGGGAAAGCAGAATGGCACCACTGCGCGTGCATGAGGAGAGCAGCAAAGAGGACTTCCTCCTCTCCCCCCAAATGCACCAGTCAGACCGGTTGACCCCTAGAGAGATAATATTGAGAGAAGAAGGCGAGGTCTTCGCGCCTTCATTCTGCCACCTGCTAGTCCGTTGGACCGAAAGGTAGGGCTAGTACAATAGACCTTTGCCGGAGGAGGGAGCCTTCAAACCAGAAGAAATGGTCATCGTAGAAGACTGCATCCAGCACGCAGCGGCAGATCCCAGATGGAAATTTCCCCTACATGCAGGAATGCATGAGATGATGGGAGCCCCACACTGGAGAAAAGCCAGCGGAATGTCTCCAAGCCAAAATATGCACGTTATTATAGAAAGGCACATCAGGGACCATCTATGTGCCATGGGCTCAGATGGACGAAGAAGGGTTCAAGACCAAACTGCCCTCATTGATGGATGGGGCTGGAAAATGAATCTCATGTTTTGGGAATAACACAGCGGGGATAAACCTAGCAATAGGCAATGTCAAGCGTCTGCTCAGCAGCCTCATTGGGGAGCAGACTAACACAGTATTTTCCCAAGTCCGCATCACAGCCATCATCTTGACCAACACCGAGCATGACGGGACTGCATTAAAATCATTTAGACACCTGACATGGATGGACCTGAGGGAAATTTTCCCTGACTTCCCAGGAATGATGGCCAAAAGCATTAAGCCTGGGGAAACGGTTACCGACTTTCTAGACGAATGAGGGAGCAATGGGGACAGGAGACAGGACAGCCATGGACTGACATGGGCCCCCAGGTTGCATTCTTCTACATCATCCTCAAAAAGGGACTGCCCACCTAAATACAGAGTGGGCTGGTTAGGGTAGTAGGATTAGGCACTAAACCTTCGCAGAAAATACAGGCCCAAATATTACCTTATTGCAGAAAAAGCAGGAAAAGAACAGGGAAAAGCAGGAGCAAGCCCAAAGAGACACCACTAAGCTGGTCCAACAAAAATGCAAAAGACTGCTGTAGAGCGGGCTGCGTTGGCCGCAAACGTGCAAATGGCACCAGTCTTGAAGGAAGATCCGCCGCGAACCCCAGAGGGGTTCCACCCAGTCCTAACGGCAGAGGTTAGGGGGCCTGGCAGCAGTCAAACATCAGAGTTTGCTACTACTGTCACTGATGGGCCACATGGCTGACCGATTCTGCATGAAGGCGTACCATGAGCAAAGATCGATAAGCCTGGGCCAGTCCCTGCAAAATCCTCATCCACAAAACCAAGCCCAGATCAACCCGAGCGCACAAAATCTTCAGCTTCAAGGAAATCAGCCAGCAATCACACTACTTCAACAAGAACCAGGTGGTTGGCCAAACACATGGCAGTCGCAGCAGGCAGGGAACCCAGCCCAACAACCACTGGGGTCACAGCCACGAAAGGGAGGGGTGACTGTCTGGGGAGGTAATGCCTTCACGCAGGTACCTAATCCAAATACGCAGGAAACCCAAAAATGCAGTACGACCCATCCACTCCACACCAACACCAGGAAACTCACCACAATAATAAAGACTAGTGGCACAGCATTAGGAGAAAACTCAAGACTTTACTTGCATTCAGGAAAAACACAGGGTTGCCATATGTTCGGTCGATCGGGAATCCAAGCTAAAATTCACAGTTTGGGTGCCCGCAGGGCCTAGGCCCCATTCTGCTTCTAGTCGCCCAGGGCAGGGTTGGTTGGCCATGCCCCGGGTGGAGGGCACTATGACAAGGGGGCAGGGCAGCCCCCGACCAGTGCAATAAAAGCAGGGCACCCAGATCCTTTTCACCCAAGTCACCAGGGGAGTCCCAGATTGAAAGGATCCCATTCTCTAATATTTTTAGGTATCCAGCTAGTGGAGGCACCCTTTCAGTTCCAAAACAAGGTGACACTAAGGTGCCAGAAGCCAGGTTTTTCATGCACTTGGGATGATGGTGTTCCCCCATAGTACTCTGTAGTCCATGCACAAGTAAGCAACAATTTGGTACCAAGGCAATAGGGAGTTTCACCAGGGCAATGCACCATCTAAGTTCGTTACTCACAGTACGACAAGTCCCAGCCACGCAACGTTGTAAGCAAGATATTTTGCCTCCTCCTCATTCCTAATGCTTCCAACATCCAAAGTCTGCTCATAGGGTCACGTCCCTCCAAAATAGTGAGAGTATCTTGTCACCAGGTAAGAAGGCACTGAACCCCACCGAGGGCAGCAGACCTGAAGAATCCTGGATGTGTGGGACGGGCCACGGGAAGGAAAGAGGGTTCTGTAGATGACCATTGCAGCCCCCACACAAGTTGCACAGATACACTCATCAGTGCACTCAGCTTGTCAAAGCAAATAACACAGGGCCTCGTGAACATCTTCCAAGGTAGCAAGAGGCTTGATCCCTGTCATTGCCACATCCAAACCAGACAGGAACTGCAGAGCAGATTCTCAACCCCCACCGATATGCCACAATACAACCAACACCACATGAGATTTTAGGAAGGCATCCAATGATCTGCAGGAAACAGCCCAACAGTAGCCCAAAACTGAAGCTTCCAGAAACAGGGCATGGTCAAGTCACGCAACTCCATTAAGAAAAACCATGTTGCACACCACGTGCAGGGACCAGAGCGGCATACACTTTGCAATTACCCACTACCCCCAAAATACGCCCCCCTTCCTTTCACAGCACGTCACACATGTTCAGGTCAAAAGGTACCATCTTCATTGATAAAGCCACATACACACATCAAGGAAAATAGGGTATTATAGAGCGGACAATGCTTATAAAATGATAAATAAAAAGCGGCGTCCACTAAAACACTCACCATTCTCATGGCGATGACCAAATAATCTACAAAATAAAATTCAGGCGACCCATGTCCAAAACTCCCCTATTCCTAAAAATTACACCCAAACTGGGGACCCCCATTCAGTACGCCACCAAGATTGTGCAAAATGGATGCACAGAAAAGTTCCAAAAAGAGCAGGCACAGGAATTTACCAAACTGAGTAACGATGCACGTCTATCTATAACAAGATAACCTACAACCCACAGCTCTTATCCAACTGGTCTGCAATCAAGCCACAAGTGCACCAGCTTTACTGGAGCCCACAACCTATTCAGTAGCAACCTCTGACATCCCAACAAGGCCCGAGGGTTCAAGCCAACAAGGGTCACAAACTATTTTTACGGACATTTTTTTACAAACAGACTCTTTACACTGTGCCAAGCAAAGGCACCTCAGGACACTAAAAACCTGCAGATGACCCCCCTCCCCAAGACGCCATCCCATGACCTTCATTGTTCCAAAAGTTAGGTAATATTGCATATTTGTATATCATCTGCTTAGCATGGGTGTGGCCGCATCCATCCATAGCAAGAAATCTGCCTACTCACATGAAGCCTACCTCGACATTTCTATAGCACTCGCGTAGTGACCTCTCTCACCTCACTTACACTAACACTGACCCAAATGCTAGTACTACACAGGCACTACACAGCGCACGCCTACACAACACATGGTACTAGCACATGACCGCCGTGGGCGCCCAGACATCGGCTAAGTCATGCTATATCTGCTCACTGATACCCCATGCTGTGGGTGCACACAGACTTTACTTATCCCAAGAAATAGCCCCAGTGAAAGCAAAATGTCTCATCCACCTGTACCAATGTAGGATTAGGGCCAAGATACAACCCACTAGAGTAAAACCCCATAGAGTAGTGGTAAACATCGTCAGGAATGAAACCGACCCCACATTGTTATACCTTTTCACTAAGCTTAGTGACATTCAAACTGAGCTAGACAGGATGCGCAGGTGGTGCTCCATAAGGGAGGACATGCTTTGGCAAAGAGATTTGCCAGAAAAGAGGTCTTGAAGATAGCAAGACCACAGCACCAGTGTACAGACATATCCGCTCCCACCTCTGTCCGTGGTCCCAGGGTGACCCTTAGTGTATCTGGATCAGTATTATTTAAAAACAAATGGAACCCCAACATGGAGTTCCAGTGCAGGGCCATTCACCTCGATGATACCAGGGGAAATGAGTCTACAAGGGACAGGTAAAATGCCAGCAAAGATACCCCATGTCAGAAATACTGGGACACTGAGATAGATCAGTACACGTGGGTAGAAGGCATGCGGCTACTGCTAATTTTATGGAAAATTACACTGTATTCCTTGTATTTTAGAGGCAAAGTAACTATACCGCTTGGTACGAGCAAACATTGTGAAGCAATACCAAACGTACCAGATATGCAATGAGGCAACTCTATGTTGATTGATACCTATTGGCAATGAGGGGAGTTTGCCTTTATCCAGCTCGTCCCCGCATGGCGGGACCTCTGTACCCTCATAACCATACACACCCTGACCCTGGTCATCCCTGGAGAAGACCTATCTGAGTTGTACCAACATCCGCTATGGAAGAAAACAACTATATTGCATCAGGCACGAGGAAAAAGAACTGCTGATTACTTTGGCTAGGGCTCAGTACAAAGACATTCTGGAAGATTTCAGACTGTTTTCTGATACTCAAGTAAATGTAGACGGGTCCATACCCTTCTTCACTTTGCAAACGAAGGTGAACACTCGCTGGTTAGAAACAACCAGGTGGGAGATACTTAAAACGATTAAAAATACTGAGATTGGCTTAACTACTATCAAGGAAGAACTAAGAGCCATCCTCCTCATGGTGATGCAACATCTGTATGTGTTGAACTTGATGACCGTGATTGAGGGTGGGTTGTGTGCCAAAATTGATGCTTCCTGTTGTGCTTTCATCTCCGGAAATGACCTAGAAAACGGGACACTGGCTCTTACCATCCACCAACTGTATTGTCTACAAGCAGAGAAGAAGGAGGGAGATACCCCTATTTAGAATTGGTTTATAAACTTATTTTCCTGGGTCCCCTGATGGGGCATCAGATTGTGTCTGTCATTGCTACCCATTGTTCTTTTTGGGCAATTTGTGTGTGGTTTCCTACATGTGAGGGCATCCTACAGTAAAAACGCAGACCTCAAGTTAGGTAGAATGCAAGTAGCTAGGGAATTCATAATAGACACAACAGAAACACTCAAATAATGTGACTGTCTTGAAGTATGAGGTAAGGATGTAGTTGAAAATTCAACTAGAGGAGAGAATGTTAAAATTGATAAATACGATGTTGATCTACGCCATGATATATGTACGCATAATAACGAACTTGCATCACCGTTGTTGAATTCACCCGGTATGACCTCCCACGAGTCAGTAATACATGGTCAGGCAGGCCCTGCAAACGAAGCCCGAAGCAAATGATTGACAGATCACAGGTGGGGTGACACGTAACCCTTAAACAAACGTGCAAACAGGAAAACCCAGATCGATCCCACAGATGGGCAGTGACACTACTGATAGAGTGCAAATTGCTATGGTGTTGTAGGGGTGCATTAGAGTCATGGATAGTCCGCACACTCATATAGGGCCATATGTAGGTAGCCTAACATTTACCGCTTCATAAATACCGAATTTTACCGATTCGGTATTTATGAAGTGGTAAATGATATGTAGGTAATCTATCGGTAATATTTACCGATTCGGAATGGGTCGGTAATTTAGAATCGGTATTTACCGATTCGGTAATGGTAACTGGCTTCCCATTGATTCCTATGGGCCAGGAGGCCCATAGGAATCAATGGGAAGCCAGTTACCATTACCGAATCGGTAAATACCGATTCGGTAATGGGGGGAGCACAATCAAGGGTGGCAGGGTGTCACAGTGACACCCTGTTGCACCCCTGATTCCTGCATGTGTGCACATGTGGCGCACATACATGCCCTAAGGGCATGTATGTCTGCCACATTGCACACTTCAAAGTGCACAAAAATGCTTTTTCACAGCTATTCGTCATTTACCACCAACTTTTAGTTGGTGGTAAATAATGAATCCCCACACCAACGACACACTCCTCCTACATCTCATTTCAGGATTCGGTATTTACCGAATCGGTAAAATTACCGATTCGGTAGTTTTACCGATTCGGTAAATTACCGAATCCTGAAATGTGCCCCCTACATACCAAAAGCCTAAATACCGGTCGGTAACGGGATATTTACCGAAAATCGGCCGTTACCGACCGGTATTAGGCTTCCTACATATGGCCCATAATCTTTTATTGTGTTTAACATAAGCAAAGAGTGCACCACTAAAAGGTAAACAATCACACAGCAAATTATCCAATCTGTGTCCAAAGAGGTTTCTTCAAATTCTTTGTTTATTCAAAAAGATAAAACAATTCAAGTTGAAAATGAACAGCTGATGCGTTTCGTCCAAACAAATGGACTTGTTCAGGGCATCTATGAGGCACTCCTCATTCAATCACACCCATGTAAGGTGGACCATATAATAGGGGCAATCACAGGTTTCCAAACCGCAATAAGCCCGGAACCGCAGCCCAGTCCTACCTCCTTGCAAGAAGTCGTCAGGAAAAAGGCTTGACTGAATGAATTTTGCTATTTGGACTTACCTTGGTTCTGATTTGTTACACTAAAGTAAAGCATTCTTTGCTCTCATTATAATTAGAGTGGACGAGATCTGCCTACTTCCTCCGCTGGTCTTATCCACCACGGATACCCTAACGTTACATGTTAGGAGTGCCTCATAGATGCCCTGAAGAAGTCCATTTGTTTGGACGAAACGCGTCGGCTGTTCATTTTCAACTTGAATTTTTTTACTTTTTGAATAAACGATGAATTTGAAGAAACATCTTTGGACACGGATTGGATAGTTGGCTGTGTGATTGTTTAACTTTTAGTGGTGCACTCTTTGCTAGTGTTAAACATTGTTAATTCCAGTATTGGACTGCACCATGACAGTGGGTGCGTTTACAGTTTGCACACGCAAATTTTGGGTACTTCTCAACACATCTATAATAAATAGGGATAGCAGGTCAGGTGCTAGTTCCTTGTAGGATTCCACTGTCTCAGCTTGTGTATGTCAATAATCTTTTATTGTGTTAGCATTTGTGCCATTAGGATGTGTATTGTAATAACGTGTTAAGAGAAGTGATAGACATATTTTCGTATAACGTGGAGAATCTGCATTTCAATCACGCATGATTAGACTTAAACTTGAGATGAATCATTCTATATATGACTAATGAACATTATAATTTGAATGCTTATGTGACACATTGATAAATGTGCTAAGTATTAATGATTATGTATACATGTGTTTTATGATTTTACATGTTGTTTCTTATGTTGGCCGTATTCTGTAGGCCTCACGTGTATTTTTCCGAGTCGCTCTATAGTTGGGGTTGCTAGTAGAATTCTCATGTATGCAGAATTTGTTATTTCTCACATTTCTGTTACAGGTGGAGAAATGCGTCTTTGTTAGTTAGAATAATGTCTTTGTTTTAGGAGTTAGGCTAAGGGAGGAGAATATACATTGAACGGCGATCCTGATAATGTGGGATTGTGTTTGTTCTCATGGGAGAGAGCCTGAGAATCAAGGTCATCGAGCCGCATGGAAAGTTACCTACAAGGAGGTGTCTTGTGTGGATGAGGTGATGCTGCATTGCCCTCTGGGAATTGCATTTGATTCTTCTATTGGGGTAGGGACAGAGTCCGGGGCTTCTACCTTGACTTGAGACAAGAGAGCATCTTAGAACAAGCTCTGTAGCTTTATGATACTTGACCCATTTAACGTGGATAATCTTCTTAGGAAGCCTTCACGAGCTGACACCTTTTCAGAACTTGCCTTGGGAATTCTAAATAGAGATGTCAGGTTAGACGTAGTGTAGGGATAGATAAATGCTCTTTACCTACGATCCTCCAATAAGGGAGAATCTTGATGTCGGCGCAATCCTCTTTTACGTCCTGATTCTTGCAGTAGTTATTTTGTGCTTGCTACATTGTCTTAACTTTACTCTTAGGTTTGGCTTTGTATTAGTTCCAATGAATTTTTGCGCCCTTGTCTTGAGGTGTTTGTATGTACAGCTGTTCTTGGCTTTGTAATAAACAAACTAAACATATTTGGGAGTCTGTGATTCTTCGGAGTCATGGTTCATTGAAACAGTAATGTATAATTGGCTATCAATAATTTTCTCTTCTCCACACTTCCAAGCAGACAAAAAGAATCATCGGCCAGAGGTTCCAGAGTAAGTCTAGAATGTGGAACCTGGCTCCTTCACCACAATGGTCTCAGGAGATTGACACCCAATAAAACACATTTGGCCCGAGGGGCACGCATTCCCAAAACACCATAAAGTCAGATGCCACACTAAGTTAGGAACACTCAGCCATTCAGAATACAGCATGCACACTACACGCAGTGATCACGTGCTCCTCATGTCAGACATCTGGACACGTACCCACTAGCTCTGCATTGTGTCCATGCAGGGCAGAGACCCACCTGATTCCTGTCCAAAAAAGAATGCATAAATTGCTTCATTACACTTTGTGAAATATATAAAGAGATGGACAAAGCCAAAGGTACTTTGAGACAGGCTTCAGACCCCAACTCTTGCCGACTCTCTGCGTTTAATTAAACTAACTGTTCCTGTTTTTACAAACGCTTTTTGCCTTTTGTTTTTTTCAAGGTAAATCCATATTAGAGCAACAGCTTGTTTATTAACGTATTATCTGACTTGATGAGTTGATGCCAATTTAAGGGGCATAAAATGGGGATTACCTCAAACCGAGTTAAAGCACAAATGAGTTCCAGTAATATGGTTGGATGTCTAACCAAGACACACATAGCAATTAGATTTAACAGTGATAACTGTGACTCACTTAATATTTGGCAAAACAATAAACGTTACATGAAGTTCCATTAAAAACTGGAAAACTTGTTTCTGTTGCTTTCACAGTCGATTGGAAAGAATAATTGTTTTAAAATGCAGCGCTCTTATTTACATGATTTGGGGTGTTTTCTGACACATCAAGGAGTGTTATTGCCTTAGGTCTGTCTGGATATTTGTTGACAAGCAGTGCCCTAAGATATTAGCAGGTTAGATCCCTCATTAGCTGAAAGGAAAATGGTGCATATTTAGAATTAATTTCTGCATTTAAAGCATCCACTAATGAAATGGCACCGTGTTACTAAGGGTATACCAGTAAGACAGTTGGAAGCAGAAGCTCCGAATTGCTACTAGTGCCCATAGATGACACACAATTACCCAAATGAGATCATGTTAGGTGTGTATGGTAATGCATTTTATACAAGCGCAAATGTCACAGCATGAAGTGGATGTGTATTTTTAAATGTAAGAATTTATTTGCTTTGTGTCTATGTTCTCTGACCCAATGATCAGATATAAATAAGTATTATGTTTTTTACTTCTAACTACGCTTGGAGCGAACAGTCATTCCAAAGCTGAGTAGGTTATATGATGTAGGGGCGTATGTATCAAAAAAGGGATTTGCGATTCTCAAAATGCAATTGTTTGCTAATCGCATTTTGAGAATCGCAAACTGCGATGTAAATTAAAACTCACAAACAATTTGTGATTCTCAAAAATTCTCAGAATACACTGCGAATCCTGTATTAGCGATTCCTTATTTGCGAATTCGCAAATGGAGAATCGCAAAAAGAGGGAATCTGCAATTCAGGTGCAGCTTGATGACATCACACCCAGGAAGTGAGAGTGCCATGCTGCA
Organism: Triturus cristatus; assembly: GCF_964204655.1. NCBI lineage: Eukaryota > Metazoa > Chordata > Amphibia > Caudata > Salamandridae > Triturus > Triturus cristatus. Next base: position 510,301,362 of record NC_140588.1, read on the forward strand.
CCGGATTGCCGAAGGCTGAGTCAGAGGCTGTGAGGAGAGGCAGAGAAGTGAGCACAGCATTTCCAAACACCAACAATGAGAAAGAGAAGGGCATAGAGGGGGCAGTGAGAAAGAGAAAGCATAAGTTCAGCGAGAGGGAGCAGCAGGTGCTTATAGAGGAGATGGTAGTCAGCCATGAACTAATATTTGGCAAAAAGGCAGTCTGTGTCCCAGAGTCCAGAAAGAGGAAAATCTGGCTGGATATCCAGGCAAAGGTAAATGCTGTTAGTGTGACCCAGCGCACTGTCGAGGAGCTGAGGAAGAGATGATATGACATGCACCAAAGGTCCAAGGAGAAGGTGGCAACCAGGCTGGCGGAGGCCAAGAAGACTGGTGGGGGAACACCAACTGCAACCGAGTCAACACCCAATGAGGAGTTGGTGGAGTCCACCCTCCTGCCTGAGAGCGTCAGTGGTGTGGCTGACCTAGACAGCTCCGACTCTGCAAACACCAGCCAAGGTAAGATGCATGCCAAATGCAGCCGCACACATCACCATCCCATTCACACACTCAGGAATGCACCAGACACAAAGTACTCATGCTACTCCAGTCCACTTTTTCCAGCACACACAGCAATGCATCATGGGAGATGTAGTCAGATGCATCACACAGTGGGGCAATGGGACACAGCAGTGCTGAAGTAGTATGGGAAATCCTGTAAAGGGAAAAAGACAATACAAATTGAGAAAACTTTGTTGAGTGAAAAATGCAGACCATGTCACAAAATCAAAATGTACCTTTTCATCCACAGCACAACCTAGGACACAGGATGACAATGTAGGAGCTGAGGAGGTGGAACATATGGATGAGCAGGCAGGGCAGGGGAACCCTGACGATACCACAGATACCACACCTGTCCCACCGAGAAAGCGCACCATTGTGGCCCCACTGCCACTTCTTGAGGTAGAAACACAGTCCACGGGGGAGGATGATGCTCAGGCTTAGTCAGGACAGCGTGCGACACAGGTCCCGGAACAGCACACACTGCAACATAGCGAGCAAGGATCCGTGAGCGCAGGCCAAGGGCTAGCACCAGCGCTGCCGCAGATGATGAAGCCACGGTGTTTGCTGGACTGGAGGGCAGCATGCTGAAGATATAGCGCCTGCAACAAAAATCAATGCGTTCCATTAACCGGCAGCTGGTCTCAGTGAACAACAGCCTACGTTACATGGGGGATGGCATCATGGACATGGCAGGTGCTATCCGAGAACTGTGTGCCACATTGAAGTAGGACCAGGCAGTCAGGTGCAGGGTGAGCCAACGTTCGGACAGCCGTTTGAATACCTACACCAAGGCGGTGAACCGCCTGTGCACTGCCACTAGCCAGCTGTCACGTCGCACCGTGAGCATGCAAGTGGAGATGGCCCACTGCAGCCAGGATGTGGTGAAAGGCCTGGTGCAGGTCACCACCACTGTGGAACAACTGCAGACAGCCAACACAGGTAGCACAGCACTCCTGGGCTCAGTGGAGAGCGAGGAGTTGTCCAGCAGGAGCAGCATAACCCCACCAGTGCCCGAAACAAGACGGCGCAGTGGGAGACAGGGTGCAACACCTGAGGAGTCAAGGGAGGGCAGTCAGCACCCAGAGCGGGCAGCAGCAGGCCGTTCCCGGAGGAGATGAACTGCCATTACTGAGTTAAGCAAATGGATGAAGCAACCCATTCAAAACGGACTCCTGACTTGCATACATACCTGCACTGTGGCCATAGCATGTGCTACGTATAGCGACACTCATGGAGTCAGTCAGGCAGTGTGACAAAATATTATCCTGCAGCTTAGGGTTTGAATAAACACAGACCTGCAACATAATATATTTTGCATCATGTCATTATTACTCACCTAGAAATAGTTCTGTGTGATCTCATCCTGTCTCTGTAGTCCGGCAGCTGCCCCAACTCCAACTGCTAGTCTGCCAGGGGGACCTGGGGCCTCATCGTCAGAAGTATCAGTATCAGTTAGTTCTACTGGGATACCTTTTTTCATAGCTATGCTGTGGAGCATTGCACAGGTAGCGACAATCTTACAGCAGGTCTCAGGGCTGTATTGGAGTGCTCCTCCGCTTTTATGCAGGCAGCGGAACCGGCTCTTCAGGATCCCAAATGTCCGCTCTATTACACAGCGCGTAGATTTGTGTGTGCGGTTGAATCTCCTCTCCCTTGCATTGGCTGGATTTAGGTATGATGTCAGGATGAAGTCCTGCACTGCATATTCACTGTCACCTGCAGGAATGGAAACAAGAGGTGAGTCAATGTCCCCCACCCCAGTGATGTACTGTATGTTGGAATGTTTGACATGCATTTACCTAGCAGGTAGCCCTCACCAAACTAGCCAGCATTGAGACGTCTGTATTTCCCACTATGTCTAAAGATAAAAGAGTCGTGAGTACTGCCTGGGTATTTAGCTACAATATCATTGATGATATGTATGGAATTGCAGATGACCTGTATGTTTAGCGAATGATATGAGTTTCGGTTTCTGAATACATTTTCATTGTTTGATGGGGGTGTGGGGGCCACATGGGTCCCATCTATGCAGCCAATTACGTGGGAGAATTGTGCAATTTGGTAGAAGTCCAGTTTTGTTTGCTGTAATGCCTTTTGTGTGCTGGGGAATTGTATGTGATGTTGTAGCCTCTGTACCGTTGAATCTAGGAATGCATGGAAGCAGCGCGACAGGCAACTCTAGGAGACCCCACCTGCCACTGCTATCACCCCTTGAAAACTCCCTGAGGCCAGTAAGTGCAGTGAGCACAGGACCTGCACATGGGTTGGAATTGTTTGGGTCCTGCATGTTGGGTGTTCCAGATGGGGGTTCAGCTCCTCTATCAGGTCTATGATGGTATTTGAGTCCAGCCTGTACTTCTCATGGATCTCCTCCTCAGTCTGCTGGAACAGAGTGATGCGCACTCTGAAGATCCGTTCCTGTCGCCTCCTCCTCTGTGCTGCTGCCCTAATTCGCAGCCTCCTGGCTATCACATATAGCGCTGCCATTGTGGAAGTCCCTGTTGCATTGTGGGCTTGTTTATATAGCTTGCACCTGGTTACCACCTGCAATGAATTAGTGGTAAATTTGCTGTGCAAATTTGTGATTTTCACAAATTCACCATTTGTGAATTTTTCATAGATTGGTTTGTGAATTCTCAAACTGTGATTTCTCTATTTGCGATTTTCGCAGGCTGCGTATCGCAGATTACGAATTTGCAAGTGAAATTTGCAGATTTCGGGCCTCACAAAATAAGAAATCGCTAACATTGCGATTTTCGATTTTGCGGTGCGAAAATGTGTCATACATAGCGATTGTCTATTTTGCAATCACAAACACTGTTTTTTTGCGATTCGCAGTGTTTGCGATCGCAAAATAGTTTCATACACATGCCCCATAGAAATCGTATTTCAGAGGTAACTCTGCCTGTTGCTCAGTCAGGAAGGGTATGGGAGAGATAATGCCCATGATATTACTAACAAGCATTGGCATAGCCAATAGGTCTTGCCTTTGGGACCTTATAAGTGTTTAGCCATGCAACCCTTGATGTTGTTGCACCAAGGATATTGTGTTGGATAACTAAACACTTATAAGGTACCAAAGGCGAGACCTATTGGCTATGCCAATGCTTGGACACTAATGTTTAGGATATTTACAGTGCTCGGTCTTTTGGGGGAATATTATGCCTTTTGTTTAATATTTGTGTTCTCTCAGAGCCACTAATCGAGCTACTAAGATCTCCGGTTGTCTAAAAAGTAACAACATTGTGTTCACGTGAGACGGCAGTGGCAGCATGACAGAAAAGACGAATAAGAATACGTGAAAGGGGAGACATGACAGGCCCAGTGGTATGGGGCAAGAGCCATAATCATAACAGAGGACTGGGGGAAATCAGGCAGAACGGCAGTACCAGAAATACTAGAATTGCCGCGACCAGAAAAGAACATGACAGAGTGACAGTGATAGGACGTGGCAGTCTTAATGGGACTCGGGCAGTGACAGAGCGAATGGGAATTCGACTTATGAAGATAATACTGAGCCATATGTGGGAGACACAAAGGGAAACATAATATACCAGAAAGAGTACATAACAGACGAAAAGTAGTCATAAGATTTAGGAGAGAAAGAAACAATCAAAAGCGAAGAAGGGATTAAAAACGAAATTGAGCAACATAATGAAAAGTATATATAACTGAAGAGGTTCGATAAATGTAAGTGCACATATGTGATGAATGGAAGTGTGGGGCAAAAGAGGATCGAAAGGGCACGGTAAAGGGTTTATGGAAGGGCAGCTAGAATCATTTAGTAGATAAATTAACGTGATAAAGTGGTACGAAGGAGAGACGGAATACACAAAATACAATGTCTGAGAACATAGGAGAATGAATAAAATACAGTATGGTGTGTGGAGGCTACAGAAAATGAACATGTGAGATAGTCACAGGTCATAGTTAAAGTCATGTTTTGACAGTGTATCACCACATGGTGTGCATGGTAGAACCTGATTTATGATCATCGACTACAGTTAAATACCACCATGTATTAGGCGGCAGATTCCAAAACACTAAGCTTACCTCCCGTCTCTCGACGAGGGTCCTAAATATCCGACTGCATTTGCTTCTGTCTTGCTTTCGACTCCAAAGTGCTGCAAAAATGAAGCCACCGAGAGCCAAACAAAAAGCTACTCTGTCATGACTGAGTGGTGATGGGGGTGTTGCGAGCAAGGGTTGGACATGTGTACAGCATAATAAAGCCTGCAATTGGCCTGTAAAGAGCATGCGAACCACCGAGAGCCAATCGAAAAGCTACTCTCTCATAACTGAGTGGTGATGGGGGCGTTGCAAGGCGCCCGCGCGGCGGCAAAAGTGAAAGCAGGCTGGCGAGTGGTGTGCAATGTGCGTGCACCATGACGAGTGAGGAAAGCCAGATAGCACCTCTGCTCGTGATCGTGCGCGTAACCGCACACTAGATGCCTGCCAAAAAGCTGTGGTAGGGCTTTTTAAAGCCCACTAACTAAATGTCTCGCCAGACCAGCGCATGAGCTGGCTCAGACGAGACCTAAAAATGGATTGAGCAGGGTGGAATGAAGAATGTATTGATCGCATTTCTTGGTAATTGAAGTCTCCATTAGCCTTTCAAGGAGAGGCATGAGGTCAGTTATTAGGGGTTCTTTGTTGTGCATATTTAGTATACTTGCCTTGCGCTGCCTGCTTGCCTTCTGCTGTCTGTCAGCTTAAAGTCTGCCCAATGCTTACTATTGGTTGGCTTTTTTGTCACTTTCATGCTTGCTTCTTATTGGATGGCTTACCTTGTCCATCTTGTATTTGTCCCTGTCCTGGATAATAGCCTCTTTACCTGTGTCTTTCCAATGCCCAATTTACGGGAACAACTTTTTTGTTAAGAACTCTATAAGAGTGCATGCATTTTCCAGTTGTCTATGTGCTTCTGTTCCTCATGCCGGTGCTCCTTGTTGCTTTCTCCCACCTGTGTGCTTCTTCCCCCACACTCAATGCTATTATCGCCCATGTTCTTCTGCCTTCCCCCTGCAGTTCTTTCCCTTGTGTGCCTATCCCCTTCCCCCAAGTAGCTCCCTCCACAATTTGTGTATTTTTCCTTCCTCCCCCTCACCATCTACTCCAACCATCTCCTCCATTGCATCTCTCTCACCCTGCCCACAGTGCGAATTATTTTTCTAATTTTACCTCTTTTTTTAGTAAGAGCCAGGCAGCAATTGCTGCTGACCCTTCTGCTTTCTAAATAAAGGCGCTTTCGCGTTACTTCATTTTAATATTTGTTTTCCAATCCATCTCGGATCTGTTAATCATTAAAAAGGCATCTGTGCCACACGCATGCATCATGATTCATGCATGCTTGCTTAGAAAATGATGTGGCCACCAGCAGCTGCATCAGATGGAATTTTTTTACTCTTTTGTTTATGCTGTACAACATCTTTTTTTCTGATGCTTTACCCTATGAACAAAAGGCATTGGCAGTGGATATCTGTGACTTGTCGGGCAGGAAAACTGAAATCCGCAGGGAATTTGTTCATTTTGCAGTTTATTTGCAAACCATCAGTTTATTTGCATTATTTTTGTTAAGGCGAGGAAATCATTGCTAAAGGTTAGAGTGTCACTGCCTCGAAAGGACTGCAAAGTTTCCAGGAAAATTATGTTTCACTTTATCTCCGAATAGTCTCTGTTTCATTTTGTTGCTCTCAGGAACCATCCTAAAATGACACATGCTACACCTGCACCCAAAACGAATAATCCACGGAGCATGCAACCTATTGTACACACAGCTCTTTTCTAGGCATGGTTGAAATTTCAATTACGTTTGCATAATTTGCATAATTATGTGGCATTCACGTTAAAAATGTACCAGGAATGGTGCAATTCACAGTAAAAAGTTACCACAAATGCTCAGGAGCAACAGAACACGAGTGGCTGTTGTTTGCTATGCTCTTGTTTAAATGCTTCCTCGTGCCAAAAATTGATGTGAAGATGCACTTCAGGCTACAATGTAGCGCAAAATGACGCATTTGCATTTTACATAATCATGTATCATTTTTCTGTCAATTTGCATAATTGCACAAAGTTTGCACACATCTACTCTTTGTGACCCACAAGAGCATAGATAAGCCAGCCTTCAATACAACTGGGCCTGTTTGAGTATGAGACCAGTTGCCTATCATCCATTTTTACAACAGCCATCTGCACAGGAAGTGATATCATTGGTTTCCCACCAAATCCTGTGGAAGCTAAATAAAAGGAACACAGACAAATTGTCACATTTCATAGATAGCCATTTATATGTGATCACAGAGTCACAAGCTAAAATAGCAAGATGCTTAAATTACTGAATTTTACTGGGTCTTTTATGCCCTAAAACCACAAAAGGTGGGTTAAACACACATCTAATCAGAATACGGCAACAAGTGCAAGTATAAGCCGTCAGAGCCCTTCTGTTCAAAAGATCTTGCTGACAGTAAACAATCCATTCTGAGACAGGAAAGAAAATCTAAGAAAAATAAAAACCCCTGTGGACCACCTGATACTGAGGGCCCTCCATGCAACAGGCAGACAGCTCATCACATTAGCTAAAGAAAGTACTACACCATCGCCATCAATGAAAGCCATCAACAGAAGCAGAACACTGTTCAAGAGACAATCAAGCACTGCCTCAACCTTCTGCCAGACCCATCTATTCCTCACTCCACAGAAAAGTACAATGCTATTATCCTCTTCTTCAGTGAAAAACTGCAGAAGATCCAAAAGCACATACTTTCTCACACCCACTCCTTCCAGTAGAATCCCACAATAGTCGTCCTTCAAAGCCCTATCCCCCCCAAATCTGGCTGACATACTCAACTACCTCAAAGCCACTTCTTATGAAGATGAGGTCTTACCATCGTCCTTCATCAAATCACTGTTTGGAGATGCTCTCTAACTCCTACTTATCATTCTCAATGCCTTTTTCACTGAAGGCATCGCCAAAAAAGCTCTTAAGGATGGCCACATCCACCCACGCCTAAAGAAACCTACATTAGATCCCGATAATATCGCCAACTACCAGCCCATCACTCACCTATTATTTGGCAGCAAGAACATTGAAAAAGTAGTCTGTGTTCAACAACAAGATCATATCAATGCTGACCATCTTCTGCACAACTACCAGTCTGGCTTCAGATAAGGCTGCAGTATAAATGACCTTACAGATTGGCAATGCCTTCTTGACCACGTATGCAGATGACCCCTGTCTCTTGATACTGCTTTACCTTTCAGCTGCCTTCGTCACAGTCAACCATCCCACCCTTATACACACCCTCAATTTGCAAATGGGTTTCACAGGAGGCAGTGTCCTCACTGGTCCCCCTCCTCCCTTTCCATACAATACCAGTTTGTTGACCTGGGCTCCTCCAGGTCACAAAAGATACCTATCACATGTGAAGTCCACCAGAGGTCCATAGTGTCTCCTGACATCTTCAAACTTTACACGGAACCACATGGGGCTCTACTCACAGTTAACAGCATCAAGATGCACCAATATGCAGATCATACATGAGTCTACTTGAAAATCTTCCCTGCTTCAGACATCCAACACCTCAAACACTGCTTGCACATCATCCAGACCTGGATGACCAGCACCTTCCTGCAGCCCAGTCCAACCAAGACAGATTTTCTATTATTTGCCAAAAACAACAAATAAGAAACAATACAATCCTGGCTCAATTATATGAATCTTGCTGGTTTCGAACCCCAACTCTCACAGAATCACTTAGATTCTCTCTGGACAACAGCATCTCCCTCTAGGAACGCTTTGCCAAAAAAACAAAGACGGCCTGGTAACAACTCCCTCTCTTGTAAACAAATTGAATCCGTTTCTTCCAGACAGCAACTTCAGAACTGCTGTTCAAGGCCTTGTACCTTCGCAGCAGGATGGTGGTAATACCCCACTCTATGGCCTCCGAGACTCCACACTGGCACCCCTTAGGTGCATCCTACACTCCACAGCAAGTCTCATCTAGGGTCAGAAGGAATATAATAAATTCACCCCACCATGAAGGAATGAATTGGCAGCCCCTTGCCAGCCGGCACCATCTTCAAAACTAGCTGCATCAATTACAAAGTTATCACAATCAGCATGCCCCTTTGTCTTGCAAACAAGCTCACTACCAATGGTGGTTCTTAACAACCCATCGCACTGTAGAATAAGAAGCATTAAAAAGAAAAAAATGAGACAACAGGCCTTTTCCATCTATGCACCTAGGATCTGGGACTTTGAAGAGTATGCATCTGGACTGCCACAACACTGCTCCAATTTAGGAGAGAGATCAAGATGGCCTCTTTACAGGACACTACATCAAAATGCATTAACCATCCACAACCATCACTTATAAAATGTAATAAGTTAATTCCAATGTCTTCCTATCGAAGAGATAGGCCTTGCATTGGTAAAAAAAATCTACCAGGACATGTAAAACTTAAAAACTTAAAAATGAATGCCCAGCTTTTTAAATACACTGCACCCTGTCCTTGGGACTGTCCAGGGCCTACCTTAGGAGTGATTTATATGTATTAAAAATAAATGTTTGTGCCTGGCAAAAGATTTATTTTGCCAGGTCAAAATGGCAGTTTAAAACTGCACACACACAGGCTGCAATGGCAGGCCTGAGATATGTTTAAACGGCTACTTAATTGGGTGGCACAATAAGTGCTGCATGCCCACTAGTAGCATTTAATGTACAGACCCTGGCCACAAATAGTACCACTTAACGAGGGGCCTACAGGCAAATTAAATATGCCAATTGTGTATAAGCCGATTCAACATATTCTATGGAGAGAGCACAAGCACTTTAGCACTGGTTAGCAGTGGTAAGGTGTGCAGAGTCCTAAGGCCAGCAACAATTAAATCAGCATAAACAGGATGTCGAAAGGCAAAAAGTTAGGGGAAGACCACACCAAGGATGCCACTTCAAACAAAGTACATATTTAATCTCTAGATAGTCTTGATCGTGAAGAACCATTGTTCAGATGCTGCATGTAATAACGTATCTCAGGGTAACTGATTATACCTAACCGCATCTGTAACAAAAGTAGGAAGATATGCACATACAAAACAAAGTGAAATATTCATAATTATGAAATGCTCTTTTAACAGATTAGCGCAAACATTTCCTTAGTAGTCATCAATAAACTTTTCATTACTATTTAATGTTTTATCCCATTGTAGCATTATAGCTCATATATGACATGATTACTGATTTGAGTGAAGCATTTCCAAACTGAAGAATGAAGGTGAACCAGACAACCCATTAAAATTATTATCGGGAAAACTACAGCAAATAGCTTTAAAGCTAAACAAGAAGATCGTTTTAATTTCAGCGATGACTCTTTCTATTAAACCTAATAAAAACAAACTAAACACAACAATCTAGACCTATTCCATATTTAACCTATATGCGATGCAAAAATCTTCAAAGTCTTCACAAATTGATATGCCACCAATGAGAGATTAAATTCAGGAAATATTCATAGGAAACCTATCATCTTCGCCTGGACACCTAGGTAACAAAATGTAATGTACTACGAAGTATGAACGTATGTCTAGAGAAAAACAATGTAGGTATCTCAGGGAAAAATTCAAAAGTCAACGTTCAGTTTAATCAAAAATATTCAATGTTGATTCTCCAATCGCGTTCCTCAGCAAGTTCATGGTAGTTCTTCAGAAATTAATAGTCTTGTAAACCAACATATTTTTCATCCAACTCAATCTTAGCCAGCTGGGACCATTCAGGTTATTTTTTGATTCTCTCACTCTTGTAGATCTTCTGACCACTGGTTGTTCGGACACTCTATCACTTAAATCTGTTTCTGCTTGCTCTAACTCGTGCTGTGTTTCTTCTTCAAATGTTTCAAGACTACAGCTCTCTTCTGATGCTCCTTTTCCCCTATTACGCTCTCCGGCCACCCATCTTGGAGCCAGCTTTTATCTTAAGAACTATTTGTGACAATTGCTACATCTTCTTAAGATTTGATTTTCATGTCCCCCTCTGGATCCAGATAGCGAACTTGAGTTTGACCCTTTTAATCAATGGTTGGTGTCACCACTTCTTCATCTGAAAAGTTCACTCTCTTTGTGTGAGATACTTGGAGCCACAGTGGCAAGCCTCAACACTTCACAGCAGTATTTGTCACAAGAATGACCAGTAGGGTCGATGCCACCTGGTGCCCAGGCAGCTCTTCCTCACATGCTTCTTCACCATGTCACAGTTACCAGGAATCACATGATGGTTCGGCTCCTCACTTTTCGATTATATTTTCAGATTTATCTGGTGAGAGAGTGCCACATCAGCCAGAACTGCAGAATAGTCTTCCACATGGTCATCAGTAATGCTTATAAGTGATGCAGCAGGACAATCCCGAAATTCCCATTATTCTTCACATCAAACCCTCATGGAGAGTCCAGTCACTTAATTAGAGGTGCTTCTTAAACTCATTAATGCTAACAGTGAAGCATCTGGCCACCTCAGAGACATCAAGTTGCACCTTTTTGATAGCTTTGATTTGAGATTCATTAAATCTCTCAGCTGCTCCAGATACTTCAGGTTGATACCTGCAATGGAAATGCGATCTGTCTGCAAAAAGGTGCACACATTTCTGATCAAACCATTTCTGAATTGATTCTCTTTATGAAATGTATTATTAAAATAAATCTGATTGATGATGATGATGATGATTCTCTTTATCTTTTTCTAAAGAAGTTGGCAATTCTAATCAAGGGATCAACTCCATCAGTAGGAGCATAGCTATGGTCAGTCTATCACATCTCGTGGTTGAAAAGGCTTCCACACATCAAGAGAACAAACTGAAAACAACTAAGATATAGCACAGTCCATTGTACTTAAGCATGTCAAAGAAGTCTATTTGCATTATGGTAAAAGGACCAGGCTACTGTCCAATGTAACTTAAAGTCACGGTAGACTATTTGCAAATACCTAAATGTTGACAAATAGCACAACACTGAAATAACGTTCAGCTGTAGCTCTAAAATAAGGTTTGAACTAACACTTTTTTCAAACATTCACCTTAGCATGACATTCAGAATGTGTAGGATCATGGAAGCATCAAACCTTATAGCTTACATTGCAGTCTGGCAAGGCATATTTACTCTCAGGTGACCTCTAAATGACTGTCTGATCTATAATACAGCCTGCTGTAATCCATTTCTTTTCTCCTTGTCAGACACATAATTTTGTTAAGTTTTCAGATCATTCAATGTTTCTACTGTTTTTGTGATAAAACAGTTTGTCAGAATTGCATTCTTCAGGTGATTCCAATATATTAGGCATAAAAGCACAATGTTTTGAAACTTCATCAGCATATCGTTTGTCAAGAGTAACCATGGCATCTCTGCTGTTATGTGCTGAACATTTAAAAAGGCAACATCCTTGAGTAATTCAATAAGTCCAAAATCCTTGGCCCATTCCTAAAATGACCACCAGAGGATGTTAAGAGACCTCTTTGTGAACAGAGCTGAGCAAAGTCATAGACCACTCCAAACCCATATTGACTATCAGTGTAAATTGTGACATTCAATCTGTCAGTCACGCAGCATGCACTTGTAAGAACAACCAATTCTGCAACTTGTGCTGAAGTTATATTATACAAGTATAATCCTTCAGCAATGTAAGTAATTGTGCAAACTTCATATGATGCTGTCAGGATTCCTTGATGGTCTTTCAGACAAGAACAACCTACAAATAAAATCAAGTCAGCCAATATAAGTGGTACATCTTGAATATCAGGTCTTGATTTGGTACATGACTGTCATACTAATGCAATCATTGTCAACATCATTGTATCCTTCATCGAAATCTTCACAAGGCATTAGCAAGAGAATAGTGGGATTCAAGGTATTCCAGCAACGAATAGAGACAGTTTCTGCTGTAAGCATCACTTGCTTAAACAGGGTCAATCAGCTATTAGCTAAATGCTAAGTTTGATTTCAAGTCAGTAACATCTCAACTGAATGAGGATCTAACACAATAAGAGTATAATCCATCATAACCCCTTCACTCTGTTCTATAGCAAGATATGTTGCAGCAAGTCTCTTTCAGCAGCTCTGAAGTGCTACAGCTACAGGAACTAATGTAGCTGAAAAATAGGTCACAGGCCGTTTCGCTCTTCTATGTTGTTGAGTCAGTACTGAAAGTGAGTACCCTTCTTTTTCATGACAAAATGTAAAACCATTTTTTTTTCATAATTAGGCATTCTAAGAATGGGTGCAGTACTGAGGCAATTTCAGAGCTCCAGGAAGGCATTCATGTATTCAAATCACTCATATCACTATGAGTAAGACTCTGTAATGGATTTGTAGTCAGGGAAAGGTTTGCAATTCACTGACGACAGTAGCTAACCATTCCTGAAAACATCCTCACTTCCTTCTGAGTTGCTGATGGATTCATTTCCAAAATTGCAGAGATACTTTCTTCACTCCTTTCTCAATTTTATGACCCAAATAAACAACTTCTTTCTGGCAATAGTGCAGTTTTGTTGGGGATACTTTATGACCATGAGCTGCAATGTGGTTCAACAGAGCAATAGTGTCAAGCTTGCAATCTTCTCTCCTTTTAGATGCAACCATCAGGTTGTCATTGTACTGGTCCATAACTGAGTTACAAGGAAGGTACATATTCTCTAGATCTTTCTTATGAATTTGGGAGAAAAGCAATGGATTCTCCATATAGGCTTGTGGGCTATACACAGGGCTACTGGGAACAATGTGATCATGTGGCTGAGGCCTTTTTTCACATAATTATGGATTTGCAGCATTTTTCACATAATCCTTCATCATCTTATTCATAATCAGCAGATTTCAACCACAAAAAAAACGTTGTTTCTACCTCAAATAGTTCACAGGTTACTAAAAATTGTACGACACGTGGTGCTATGTAGTGGAGGCCATTGCAAAAGTTGACTGTCACCTTTCTGTTGCTTATTGCTCTATGTGGGTGTTACATTGGTACTAATTAGGGACAAGCTATGCCCAGACAGTGTTAACAAGTGTAATAATCAGAAAATAATGAAGTAATATTATCACAAAATTCCATTTGGCTAATATGTTAATTAGAACAATCATATATCTGTCGATAGTCCCTAAAAATGAGCGATAATGATAGGGGTAGAAAGCTCATCAGAGTTATTCAACCCTCTCAACAACTCTTCAAGCTTAACATTGATAGCAGAAGCATATAAAATAAAAAATGAGAAAATCATGCCTAAGATAGCCACTCCCTGAATAAACTCTGTCGATTTGCATCCTTAGCAGAGCAACAATGATCTGCAAGCTGTTGGAAATTACCATCCTTTGTGTATTATTTTGCCAAATGTCTTTCCTTCTTTGACTGAACCCTTTTTTGTTGGCCATAGGGCAGTGCAAACTTCACTCCTGCTAACTAGCGGTAAGGTGCTTGTGATCTCCATTTTGAACAATGGCAAAATTGACACCTAATTGGCACATTTAATTTACTTATATGTCCCTAGTGTATGGTACTAAATGTATCTAGGGCCTGCAAATTAAATGCAACTAGTGGGATGCAGTACTGAATGTACCTCCCACTAAAGTAGCACTGTAAAACAAGTCTCAGCCCTGGCCTTGTGTGTGAAGTTTTAGACTGACATTAAAACTTGGCAAAATAAACCTTTTCCCCGGCCTAAATCTTTGTAAGTACTTATGAATCATCCCTAAAGTTGACCCTAAGGGGCATATTTATTAAAAACCACGATGTGCAGAGAGCCACCTTGCTGGGCTGTACTGTATGAAGGGAAAGGGCAGGAATGCGCCATATCTAACATGATACAGCACATTCCTGTCTTTTCCAAGTGCTGGAGCACAATATGCTGCCTAGGGCCAAAGCAGGCACCCTTGCAATATGGTGCAAAGGTGCCTGCATTGTAAGCAAGATATCTTTTGTGCAGGTAGGACACCTTCCTGCACAAAAACAAACCTGAAAGGAATTTTCGATGTATTTTCGATGTATGCTGTAGCATGCACCACACATAGAAAGAGGAAGTAATAGGGAGAAATAAACATATTTCTCCTTGTTACGCCTCATCTGGGGAGCCAAAGCATTTTGAGGCATTTACATGGGCCAAAATCCATGGGTGGATTACTGGGAACACCCTCGGTCCACCCTTTCGAAAGCCTCCCTGGGGCAGAGTAATGCAACATAGTGATTTGCACTGCTTTTCGTTGTATTACTGTAGATTTAGCAAGCCACACAAGGTGGCCTTGCGTGGCTTGATAAATCTAACTTAAGAGTAGTGTCACTCTTACACCCCGTTGGGTGGAGCAACTCTTTAATAAATATGCCCCACAATGCTCAAAAAGGCAGGGCGCATGACATTTTAGGACACATGTACTTAAGTTTCACATGTCCAGACAATGAAAAACCTCCAACATCGCTTTTCATTGCAGCAAGGCTGCTTCTCCCATAGAAAAGTGCAGGGTTACATTATAACTCCTTATTATGCATAACTTCAGTTTGGAATTAGCTAGAAAAATTATTCAAGAACTCGTTGCACTAAGAATTTAAAATCAACCTAGTGGTCAAGTCAGATTTAAAATTACTATTTTGAAAATACCACTTTTAGAAACCTATATTTCTGTACAACAAGAGAAACCCTTGGGTAATAATGGGCCAACGGTCTATGTATTTATAAAGGAGCAGGTGTTTCTTATAAAATACAATGAGGCCTATGTATGTTATCCAAATGGAACAATCATAAATATTTATTATATTTATTAATATTTATTTACCACAAATAAAAGACATTGCTGTGGGAAAATGAACACAAGAAGTTCACATGGGACTTACAAACTTAGGCATAAAAGTGTGACAAAATAAAACACAATGGTTTACTCACAATCCGTCAGTACCTATGCTCATGTGTATGAACAATTATAACAACTGAATGAAGGTACCATAGTCGACGATGTTTCGATCCTTAGTGAAATATTAGGATCTTCATCTGGACATACAAAGTTTAGACAAGATTAGGATTACGGCATGTGTAACCCAATGCCAACTAGATGGAGGGGAAAAAAAGAGAAAGCAAAACTGAGAGGAAGAAATGACAATTAGTTGCCACGATATGAAGCACAGAAGAATCGAACATCCATTCAATCAGTCAGTGCATTAGGCCCAACCATGCATGAGACCCAGACATCGAAACAAAATAAATCAGAATTGATTACCTACAGGAAATTGGGTGATGCTCTTTTCCACATTAGGAATTAAAAGCAGGGTGAAGAGGATACATACCTGAATTGGGATTAAGAGAGCAGGAATTAGAAGCAATATAGTGAGAAAAGAGAACGCTGCTATGGGCGAAGGAGAAATAATAGGAGCAGGAGATATAGCACCCAGCTCAGGAAGAAAATTGCCTGGATTTGTAGCAAGGATGAGAAACAATAAGATATTGGAAGAACTGCTGCTGGGGGATTAGGAGAATTAGTATGCATTTGAAAGCGCTCTGTGTGTCTAGGTGAATAGAAGGAGTGCACACTGGACAAAGTGGGTGGCAAGGGTTATACACCCGCTGTGTGTATGCACGAGGAGACAGGGGAAAGAAACTGACTGTATTGGGAAGAATTTGAGGTCCTGTAATGGGAGAGAGGGCATTGTCAGGCCAAATTAGGGCAGGATAAGGCATGCCTGTCAGAAATGAAGGGGCCATGTCATGGTAGAGTGGTCCAAAGCTTCCCAGTCAAGGCCCCTAATTAATGATTGAGAGACATTAGGGAAGTAGACCCAAAAGGTGAGAAAAGCTAATAGTACGCTATGAATTGGCACTTACCTGGAGATCGAATGCGGTTGATCGCCACAGGGGAAGGTAAGTAATGGTAGTGCTGGTCAGATAGGAGCACCGGACCTGATGCTATGAGGAAGTGAACACAATTAAAATAAGGACCAAACTAGCCTTAACTAGAAAGGTTTGTTTGGTATGCCATGGGGCCCTTGGTTGCAGTCTCAGTGGAAATCACGTGGATACAAGTGGGCTAGAACCACTAGGATTAGCAAAGGCAATGCAGCAGTTACTGGCATTGGTAGATATAGCAAGGTGTCGTGCACACATGTGTAATGAATGCATCGGAAGTTAGCAACCGATGGCAGTCATATTGTGTGAGTCAAGCAAAGAAGTAACTAATACAGGTTAACGAGGCTCACTCCAGGCACCACAGTATACAGCATCACTGGTTCAGAATGAACAAGAGTATAAGGAGAAAGAGAGAAAGGGGGAAAGAAAGGGTTCAGGCCTCAGCACATACTAACAGTGGTGCCAAATGCGCAGATGTGATGAATGTTTAACAAGCGTAATGCGCTAGTGTAAGTAATGTTTAAAAAGTCATAGCCACCATATTGTGTGAGTTGAAGGGGTGAAATTAATGAACCCTGCAATGTCATACCATACCATTTAGAAAGCTGGCATTTTCCTGCCTATGCCAAATGTGCCTTTCTGCCAGTGTCGAGGATCACCTATCTGTTAATGACTCTCCTGTGTTGTGATGTGTATTCTTCCCAAACAATGGACAAAGGCCCTGGGTGTGGAGAGGTGAGAGTCTTTCTGACAAGTTGGCTGTGGAGGAGCTGTGACCCTGCCCTGATTACACTTCAAAGGGACCTGCCTGGGCCCACTCAGAAAACCCTGACACCAGGTCTCCCCCTGACTTTGTTTCATAGGCATGCTGGAGGCAAACCCAATGGAAAGGGAGAAACTGACTCGAATCATTTTTAGAGTTAGATTAAGGGGTGTCTCACACCCACAGGCTGGCACGTGTCATAAGAATCTCCACAACCTGAAATGAGATCACTCCTGGAGCTGTGAACAGTCTGAAGAAGGACTGCTCTGCTGTCTGAAGCCTAAAGGAAGACTGAACCATGTTGCCTTCAACCCAGGACCACAGACGTGACTTCAAGGGTCAGTTGGCTGACCTCTGTGTGAGCCACAGGGATACACAAAGTTTCAGAGCTCTTTCTTGCTTCCCAGCTGACCAACCCAACTGGACCTGAGCTACTCCCCTCTGCTGGCAACTGTGGAAGTGAGTCCTGACTCCCATGTGCTGTCCTTAAGATCCTGGACCATTGGCTGTGGTCAGAGTGCACTTCTCCCTGCTCAACTGAAGGCTTCATTGGATCCAATGCAGGGTGGCACAGAGGCGTGCAAAGCTTTAAGTGGAAATGCATTTTTTAATATAAACTTCAGAAAAATAATTTTGATTTAATTTGTCATATTTCCATCAATTAACATGTATTTCAAAATTAAGTTAATAGTGCTGTATCATTATTTATTTTGTTTTACATTTAAAACAAATATATAATATACATTTACATTCATATTCCTTATAAAACTATTTTTTATATTTATTTTCTAGTTTTTTATTTTTATTTTCCCTAAGGATCTACTGAATATCAATTGTTGCCATATTCAAACTGTAACAGCAAGAATGTTATTATGTAACAGTGTGATAAGATGTTAGTGGGACATATGACACAGATGAATAAACAAAAGGTTTGTCAGCCTTGCAGCCATTTCCGATATAAAGCTGAGGGGGCTGCTTTAGTCAATCAGTATTAAGAAGTGCAACATAAATAAGATGACCTTCTTTGTCAAGTGCTGGAAGTAATTATATCAGACTTTAGAAAAGATAACCTAATTGTGATGCTGTCAAGGAGTGAATGATCTATGTGAACTTTGCATTACCATTTAATGATTGGCTGTTGGAAGATTGACTTCTAATTGTCCAAGACTATTGCTAGAAGTCTGTGTGTACCCCCTGGGGAAATTAGGACTAGAGCATTCATGCACCGTCAAGAATCTCTCAATAATGTGGATGGAGTAGGACAGTATCATAAACGTACAATATGTGAAGTGTTGTGCATCATCTCTTGGTGGTGTTATAGACAAGATATTAACAACCTTTTGGTAACACTCTCAAGCACCCTGATTTATGTCTTTTAATTGCTGTTCCGAAAGGGAGCAGCAGAGGCCAGGTGTTAGCACCCTGTGGTTGCGATAACTCGTCACCACAGGATTTGCTACACTTTATGTTCTTCTTCAAATTTTATGAAGTACCACGTAGACATTTTATACTCCCCATTCTCAAGAGGCTTGATTTTAGCCAGGTTCGTCCAGCACTTCTGTATCTGCAGTTGCTGAAACCAGACTGTATACATTTTATTGTAGGATACTTGGAATCGCTGGTAAGAACCAGGGCCTGCTTGGAATTTTAATTTTTTTAGGGGGAGGTGGCACTCACAGCTCCAAAGTATGTTTTTAGCATGCTCTCCTCTTGATGAATTATAACCTGTTTATTATACCTTGATATATTTTGTATGTGATTCTTCCTGCTTCAAGGTTATGACTTTTTAAACTTTTTTTTTAAATGCATATTTATATGGGATGTGTATATATATATTGTGACTTTTATGGTTTTTACACTGTAATACCAAATACAGTTTATGAAATGAAATGATTTATGTCTTGTGGGAGCTTGTACTTCTTGTTATACATTTCTTTATTGATATTGTACCATTATTAGATTGCCATAGGGTCACACAATGTGTGGAGTATTGGTCAGTATAACATGGTGCATATGTACTAATACAAGTGGTGTAGTACATACATAGATATATACATTCACTTTTTGGCACACAAATCAGAAGCAATTACAACCAGGGAGAAGGATTGGAAATCATATTCACATTTTGGGTTAGAGACAATTAACATGGCGCCTGAGGTCCACTGATGCATTCTAGGGGATCCCCCCATCACAACCTGAATAATGAGGCTAGCCAGCCTGATATCTCCAGCGGTAAAAGAAAGGATTTGGCGCAAGGAGTACATTGATATATTTTCCTTGCGAGAAGTGCACCAAGCAGGGTTGGATCTGATGACACAAGATAAGAAAGAGGAGGAAAGGAGAGAGAGGCGCAAACCTAGAATGGAAAAGATAACTGGCTGTGGGCCTTCAGAACCTAGGCATTCGTGTTCGTAGAGAATTTTCATCACAGAACAGTGACCCTGTTCCTACAAGAACAGAACGTGCATGAGGCGCACAGAAATACCTAGGCAAAGCTTGGCCATGATGAGGGTTTCAGGGAGAAAATCCAGACATGGCTAATCATAGAATGGGATCACCAGGACATAGAAGGTTTCATGACTAACATGGTGGCTGCCAGGGAAGGGGTAGGTTCGCACGAAAACACATTTTGTCCCTCATTTTCTAAAGGTAAACACGAGGGTTCCACGCAGGGCACCAAAGCCAGAGGCCCCCCTGGGAAAGGATGCACTGCAACCTGGGGAAAGGCCGCACTGCAACCTGCTGGAAGTATGACAAAGATGAGTGTAAGTGGGGCACGCCCACAGATTAAACACAGCTGTAGCTGTAATGGGTGTTGGACACGTTCAAAAGATATATCCCCCTCACTGGGATCTGAACTATGTCTCTCTCCCAGCAGGTCCAACAGGGGGCTGGTGCAGGGCGTGGAACCTGGGACATTCCTACATCATGGGGGCAAGACAGTGGGCTGCATGGGAGCAGCTGCTCCCCGCAGTGTGGGAGGCACTGCAAACTGGAGAGGTGCCAGAAGCTGTGGTTAGTCACCTGGGGGGATAAACGACCTGGCATGCAGGGGGAGGAGAGAGCTGCTAGGGGCAATGGCAGTGGGGCTAGCAGCCCTTGCAAGACTGATCCGCACAGCAGACGTCATATGACCTGAGATAATAGCCCGCAGGGTATGGAGAGGTGGATTTGACCAAGGGGCAGTCGATAGGTCAAGGCGTAAACTTAATATCACTATGGCAAAGATGTGTAGGGCAAACAGCTGAGGGTTCATGTCGCACAGGCTGATCAACCTCAGGACACCAGGTTACCTCTTAGAGGAGGGGGTACACTTAACTGGGGTATGCATAAACACGTTCCTATTTAACACAGTGGGGGTCCTAGAACAGCTAGATTTCTCCTGAATGGGCAGAAGGGGGAGCTGCCACTGATCGGTAAACCGCTGGCAGCGTAGCAGAGGCAGCAAAAAAGAGGACCTAGAGAAAAGAATAAGAGCTGCTCAGACAGTGTCCTTGGGATGCCTCATGGCAGGGACACGAGAGAGCAGGTGATAGCACATAATGACAGCCAGAATAGAAGAGCTGCTCAGGCATTGTCCTTGGGATGCCACACAGCTGGGGCACTGAGAGCAGGCGAGTGGCCAGCAAGGGTCCAGGGAAGCGGAACAGCACTTGCAGCCCGGGCTGGGTCTGACGGAGGCCCAAAAGGTCGGTAGCAAGGTAAGCCTAGAATCTGCAGAACCCGAGACACCTGCAAAAGGGCCATCGTGCAGAAGCAGTGCTGTCAGCCAGAAATGGAGGGAAAACCATTGGACAATATTCAGAGTGATAAATGTGATATGTAATAAACAAGCATGGGTCGCGAATGAACGACCAGTAAGTTGCGAGATGTATGATCCATGTTTCGTAAAAAACCGCGCCCTTTATGCAACACAAACTGTTATCCCCTGAATGCTTGGAGGTAGGGATGATGTATGATGGCCTAGAACGGGGGGAGGGGGGGTGAGGGGGGAGGAAACTTGCACGCCTGGGAGAAGTTGTCAAAGGAAGGAATATTTAATGTGTTCATACATTTTATACAAGCAACGTTTGTTAAAAAAAAAATGCGCGCTGCATTAGCACTTCTACACGTTGAAATAATGTTTATTCAGTTGGAAAAAGGACTGTTTTTTGAAAAATGCATTGTGATTCGCTAAATTCGCACATTCACAAATCTGGCTGGTAAGTATGTCGCAAGTATAGCAGGAGGTGAAAAGTCATTTTCACATTCCAAAACATGTGATGTAGCTGCCCCCGGATTCCTTCCCACTTTACTTTCTGCAACACTGTGTGCCATTTGTCAAATAAGGATCCATTTCGATGACTTATTCGAGTATTTGACCTTAGGAACCGGAAATTAATACATCACAAACTCCTGTCTGTCCTCTGATACATCCTTGAAAAACAATGAAGTGTATTTCAATAATACATCAATTGAGTTTTATAGATGTGATGAAAAAGCGCTTTATTCAGCACACCGGCTGCAGTAATCCACTAAAGTATATTAACTCTCTAGAACCAAATATCTGGCCCCTTCAGCAAAGGCATGTGCAGCATTACCCAAGAGTTACATGGAAGCATGTTTTACCTGTCACCATCGGACAGACCTTACAGGCTCCACCCTACCGACAGACCGCTAGTCCATGTTTATTGAGCAAATAGTTACCAATGGAGTCGGACTTTGGCCCAGTCAAAGATGTCAGCAAAGTTTATCAAAGCGGTGCAGCTCCCATAAGGCCTGATTCTAAGCCTCTTTTGCACAAAACACATTTCACAAAATGTGCACGGTGTGAATGCAATTGGCCAATCCTTCTTAAATCAGTCATGATCTGCAGACACATACATCTGTTGATGAAACTTGCTGCGTAAGATCCCCAAGGAGAGTGGATTTTCTGCAGTGGATAGTTTAGAGTTGTGGTGGGAATACGGATAGGTCCAATTAATGTAGAGGGGAGGGGGGGGGCAACGATTAGGAATGTTGTGAATATCCCAAAACTGATAACTTTACGATTGTTTATAAACCTTTCAATTGCTTTTTCTGACCCACTTTGAACACTTAAGTGCTAAGTTGTAGTGCTGGAGTTGGTGTGCAAATTACATGTGGAAAGTCACCCCATATTAATTGGTATGTAATGTACGGTAAGGTATGGTATGGTCTATCATGGTATAATGTGGTATACTATGGCCTGTCATTTTATGGTATGGTCTGTCATTGTAGAGTATGGTATGATATGACCTGTCATTTTATGGTATGGTAAGACATGGCATGGCATGGTATGGAATGGTATGGTATGGTATGGTATGGTATGGTATGGTATGAACTGTCATTGTATAGTACAGTATGTTATGGCCTGTCATTTTATGGTATGGTATGGTCTGTCATTGTATAGTACAGTATGTTATGGCCTGTCATTTTATGGTATGGTATGGTATGGTATGGTATGGTATGGTATGGTATGCCAAGGCTGGGAAACCTCATTGGGTCCTTGATGAAAGCAACACTCAAATGCAAATCTGGCAGCTGTTTAATAATACGTTTTATCCACATGGCACTTATCATGCAAGCGCTGTTTCTAAGCACTGTAAGTAGCAGTTACTAATCCCCAATTTAACAGTATTCAAGTTAGGTACCTCTGAAGGATGGAAGTCTGAGTTGGTTTCGTAGGGGGTTGAACTCTTGGCTTGCAGATCATCCCATAAATGGACAGCGAGTGAGTAACTTGCAAGGTCATCCTGGGAGCTAGTACTCAATTAAACAAGTTGATTTCCTTACTTAACATAGTTAACGATTGGCATTCCCTCTAGTGGGTGCTGTCTACAAGCAGTGCAGGCTGCAGACCAGAAACTCTAAACGTGTAACTAAGGGGCATATGTACAAAAGCATTTTTGCGGTCGGAACCGGTCTGATTCACAGAATCAGGCAGTTTCCGACTGCAAAAATGCTTTTCAATATGTACAAAACCCAAATTGCGATCTGGTAACATGTTACCATATCGCAATTTGTGTTTAGCGATTCAGTATTTAGAAGGGGTGTGTTTAGGGCGTCCCTTCCAGATACCGAATTGCAGTGGCATGTATGAAAGTTTTGCGACTGACTTCAGTTGTAAAACATTCATTCTTTACTGACACCTCGAGGGTGGTAATAACCATTTGCAAATATAAAGTGGTCCCCATGAGACCCTTCCCCTTTGTGAATGCTGAAACCAATGGGTTTTTTTAAAAGAAGGCATTGGTCCGAAGGACCTCTGCCTGCTCTTAAAAAATGAAACTTAAAAGTTTAATTTTTACCTTTTAAACACATCTAATTTTCCTTTAAGGAAAATAAGCTCCAATAAAAAAAAAGATTATTAAAAAGCAATCAGATACATGGTGGTCGTCTGACCTCACCAGGCCACCATCCCTGTAATGGCGGTAATTCCTAATGGGTCACAAACTGCAACCTACCTCATTAATATTCATGAAATAGGTCTCAGCCCTAGAATACCTGTGGGGTGATAGTGCGCTTTATAAGTGTTTGTTACAATTACAATTACTATCGGGGCCCCATTAGAAATGGCTATTTTCACCTTCTAGGTTTTTGTACATTTGGAATTGCGATTTCCTAATTGTGATTTGCAAAGATACGCAGTTAGGAAATCACAATCCCTATATTCTGTGCATATGGCCCTAAGAGTTCGAGATTGCTATGGGTATCTGTTCGTATCCATTGTGACACGTCTTTAAAATGTCATCGCCATGAGCGTGCTGTCTTAGCTTAGGGAAACGACGACAGCCACTGTGTGAACTGTCAGGATAGAAGAACGCGTGACATCTTATTTGCATTTCATGTATGGCTAATTAGGTCACAGGGGTTAATTTGTTAAAGATCAGTCCGTCTGGCCTGATGTTTGCAGTCAATCTAAATCAAGCAGCTATCCTTGATCAAAGCACGGGCAGACTCGGTCCTGATTGAAGGAATGGGCTGTGTTTGCCTCCCACCCAATAGAGAGGTCTCTTATTAGGTAGCAAATTAAATGAAGGTGATTTAAAGCGATCAAGTCACTTTGAGTACTTTTGTGCAAAACAGGAATTACAGCACTTAACCTTTAGCATCTCTTATGTACAGTGTGACCAAACTAAATATGCAATGAGAAGCATTGTAGAAAACAATCATTATTTTATTATTATTATTATTATTATTATTATTATTATTATCATTCATTGTTATAGTAGTAGTAGTAGCATTAGTAGTAGTAAAAGGAGTAGGGTCAGTAGAAAAAGTTGTGAAATAGTAATTCTATTTATATTTTGATTATTGTTACATGACTAGTAACCCTTATATCGGCTCTATTTCTTTTTTCTTCCTCTGGTCGCTGACAGTTTCTTGATCCTACATTTTAACCCATTATTTGATCAAATTCCTTTGCAAAGTTTTAGTAAGAAAAGCACACATGCAATGCAATTAGTATGACCAAGAGAGGGGTGAAAAGCAATTCTAGTATTCCTCCTCCCATGCTCCCTAACCATTCGCCTATCCTGGAAAATCCCCTTCCAATAGTTCTGAATACAGTACTTATTTCTTCCCAGGCACCTGTCTCTTCCAATTCAGTTAGTTAATGAGTGATATAGTGATGTTTGTAATGTAACTATTAGGCTGGTTATCTATCCGTGGGATGTAAGCACAGCATTCTCTAGCATGACTTGCCTT
This sequence comes from Triturus cristatus, assembly GCF_964204655.1. Lineage (NCBI taxonomy): Eukaryota > Metazoa > Chordata > Amphibia > Caudata > Salamandridae > Triturus > Triturus cristatus. The sequence continues at coordinate 510,326,233 of NC_140588.1, forward strand.
GCAGACTCTGCATTCCTTTGCGAGAAGCATCCTTAAAGTAAGCCCATTTTGTATTATAATGGCTCTCTTAGCTAGCAATTCTTTGTGAATAACTGTTAAGGCTCCTGCCGTATTAGTAGCAAGTCTATCTAGTAAGGCTGATCATTTTCTAATATTAAAACCAGTTAATGCTTCCCCCACCAAGGGTATTAGTGCCCCAAAAATGTCACTGCGTATCTGCTTAAAACTGCGTCTGCTTCATCTCCTAAATGAAATGAAAAATAGTTCTGTATAGCGCACTTCTGCGCAAAGGCATCTAGGCTCTTTGTGCTGCTGGAAGAGAGAAAACAGGAGAATAAGGACGTTTGTGCAGGGAATCCTAACAAGTGGAAAAGTAAAAAAACTATTGTTTGAAAAGCCATGATTTGAAGGCTTTCCTGAAATCACGAAGACCTGTGCATTTCTTCAGGGAAAGAGGAAGGGAGTTCCATCTTTTGGCTGTACAGTGACTGAAGCTCCTGCTTCCTGAGTATGCTGCCTTCACTTTGGGAACCACAACATTGTGGGCTGAGAAGGACCTTAGGACTCGAGATGGGCAGTACCAAATGAATTTCTGTTTCAGATATTCTGGGCCAAGGCCATTCAATGCTTCAAACGCAATACAAAGTGCTTTGAAGTCACTGTGCTCACGAATAGGAAGACAGTGAAACTGAGCAAGCCTTGAGGCCCAGAATGATGCTGGGACAATGAAATTGCGGTTGCACAGTGGGAGAGGTTTCATAGATTGGCCGCGGAGGCAGACATAGACAGAACTCAGATGCCACCGGAGTTATGGACAGTAGGAGACAAAGGATGTGTGAACTGGTAGTTGGGTCCTTGGCAGCGTCTACGCGTAATGCACATACCAGGCTTCGGTAAATTTTTGAGCTCAGGAACTCTTCGCCACCAGAAGGAATAGGAGAGAGGGGAGGACGTAGTGCGGTTCATATTGATGCTGACTGAAAGAGGTTTATCCAGAGTCGCGATCTCAGGGAAGCTGGCAGGCATTTCTTTCATGGGGAAATTGTTGTGGGATTATGCACCACTGGCAGTAGAGTTGGGTAAGAGGGGGTTAGAGGGTGAGCTAAGGAGCAGGGTAGGTCAGGACGGAAGAGGAAGCCTTTCTTGGCAGGTTTTTTGTTGAGTGAGGCATAGTCTGCCAGAGATTTGTTATTCACAGGTTGAAGTTGTCTGGTTTTCCACATTAATGCCGTAGATGTTTTGGGGCCTTTAGGGTATCTGAACTGTCGGGGGCCAGGGGGGATCAAGGTTTGAAATCAGAGGATTCTTTCGGAGTGTGGGTTGAGATTATACTTGTTGTAGTTGAGGAAGTTTTTGGTTAGAGAGAGTTTGCAACATGGGGGGCAGAAAGTCAGTTGGTGCCTTTTTTTACTGGTGGTTGGCCCACATGTTTGTAGGATTTACTCAAGTTTTTTTGCCTAACATCGGCTAAGCAGGCAGAATGGCCGAAAGGAAGGGTCTCTGCAAACCCACACTGGAAGTCCTGGAGTTGAATTGTTAAATCATAGGAAGTTCATGTTGAGCACATGATGTCAAAATTTGACGGGTATGTTTATGAGGACGGAGTTAGGGGAGGGATGTATGAAATGTAAGCTATTGAATATATAGTGAGGCTTTAGTTCTGTAAGGCCTTTGGTCGAGGATGCATATGTAGTACCACCTGTTTCAATAAAACAGCTTTTTCCGCACATATAAAGAGTCAGTGGTCTGAATGTGCCCTCATTTCACCCAACTCAAGATGCCTCTGCCTTTCAAAAATAATATTACATTAGAAGCATCAGTTACTAGCAGGTGCTCCTCCTACAAAATGAGATAATTGTATTAATCTTCCTAAGCAAGGATGCTAAATTCTCCCTTTTGGTATTTGAGGCTGTGGCTTATTGGCCATAGTTTCTCTGAAGCAGTTGCTTTGCACTTGGAAACATTCTACAAACAAGCTTCACTTTACTTTCGTTTTGTGCGATATCCATATTCATATTCAGCTCTGGCTATTAATTAATAACAATCACTTCGTAAAATGATTACTTCATAAATATCGCTTTCTTCGGTGCTCTTTGAATTTTAGTTTCTCGTTTATCTCCTTAAATTAGCTGCACTGTCTTTTGAGGGCAGCCAGAAACTTTGCAGGAATGGTATGCTCAGATTGCTAATGAGGTCAACATACTGTCGGTACAGGGCTATTTTTCTGGGCAGATACGCTCTCTCTGGCCCTCCAGCCATGATGGTCTTGCCATCTGCTGTGTATTATCACTAAAACATGATTTCAGTTGATGTGCATTCAAAACTGACTTTCTCCAAATGACCTGTGTGTGCGTTCATTTATATTACTGTAGCAATTTGTGTAGTAAAGATTGAGATCACATACTAAAACATGATTGTCAAAGGGGGCCATGTTATAATGTGTTATATTATGTTAAAAATCACTTGCGGCCACACCATCTCCGAGGTTTCTTGGCACTATAAAACGGATGTGCAAGAAGTACGTCATAAAAATGTAACGAGGTAATAGCCAGTCTTTCAAGGTTTTACTGAATGTAGGTTGAATGAGCGAGCTCAAAGCAGATGGGAAGTGGCAGCCCGCCCAAAATGTGAGCTGTCTGAACTCGGAAAGAATACGGAACACATTGTGGTTTGTTATGTTTTGGCACCGCCATTGTGCAATGAGCCACAGATTAGAGAGTCACAGCTCCGAATTCTGGAGGTGATGTTAGGTCTGTGCAATGAAATGTAAATCCCGCACACGTCCTCAACTTCTATTGTGTTTCCCACTTTGAGCCAGACCAGACATCTTTAGGCTTGTGTAAAATGAACATGTTTTAGAACCGTATGTGTGACTGGCAGAAGCGTTTTGTGTGTATTTGAAACTCAGGTCAGCCTGGTAGATAGGCAGAGATGCATGCTTTTCTTATGCTTAAGACGTGCTGATTAGAATGCAAGCCGCAACACAGCGTCAGTCAGCCTCCTTTTCCAAAACTATAGGAACGCTTGTGATATAAAGAGAACTAACCATGAGAACCAACAAAGAAATAGAAAATATGAACATGGAAGAATGGATCACATTTACAGAACCACCCCAACCTAAACACAACCAGATCCAAAGAAACAGACCAGAAACCAGAACAGCCAGCGGACAACATTACTGAATAAGTGTATGCTCGCAGGCGCGGACTTTACTTTTAAATCCTTTTAAGCTGTTTTTCGCCCTGGAGGAGCTGCTGGGACAATCTTCATAGCGCTACTCAACCCCAAAGGCTGCCATCGTCGCTGGGACTGCGAGGACCAGGGTGCCTTGCCAGGTACTCGCACACCGCACCTGGTTCCTCTTCCCGGCCCCACCTCTCATTATCACTGGGTATATAACACCTCGCGGCCCCCGCTTCGCGGGAGCCGCTCGCAGGCGCGGACTTTACTTTTAAATCCTTTTAAGCTGTTTTTCGCCCTGGAGGAGCTGCTGGGACAATCTTCATAGCGCTACTCAACCCCAAAGGCTGCCATCGTCGCTGGGACTGCGAGGACCAGGGTGCCTTGCCAGGTACTCGCACACCGCACCTGGTTCCTCTTCCCGGCCCCACCTTCTCCCGTTACATAAGTCACGCCTACCATCGCGTGAGCGGGACACGAGCGGGGCGCAGACCGGGGCGAAGCCCGGGCATAGGGCGGGCCCGTTTAAGCCCGTTCAAGCACGGCCAAGCCCTGACCGGGCCCCGTCTCTTGGCTCTCTAACATTGCTGTTGGTGTGTCGCTAGAAGACTCTTAATATGGATACCCGAAGCAAACTCACAAGAGTACAACCTTTCGTATCTGGTACTTTGGACAGTTTTATTATTAGGGCGAATTCCGTTGTACAAGGCGAGCTGAACATGTTAGAAAGGCGACTATCCGACAGGATTACTAGTACTAGGAGGTCTTCGCTTGGTTTACTAGCATCTGTTAGGTCTCCTTCCAATCTGGATGACTCACACGTAGCTCTCATGGACAGTGTCGATCAAACAATTGAATCTGTTTTAGAAGACCTTAGGTCTAGTACTTCTTCATGCAGAGATACACTTCTATTTATTCCTGAGTGCATACCCCCATCCTCGCACAAAATATTATCCGACCCAAGCTTGACCTCTGCTCATCCGCTACATCAGGGTGCAGTCCCCAAAAGAAAACGTGAGGGGAACTCCAAACGAGGGGAAAAAGCCAGATTGGATTGCTCTCATAATATCATCCCAAACACACTCATCACAACCCTCACTAGGCCAGCTCCAGATATTAGGGTGACATCCAACTCATCCCCAGTGTTAATCTCTTCCCAACCCGAGCCTCTCCCACTAGCCTCAGATCGGGATGATGGGCCTGATGGGGGGAACGCCCGTCTTATAGATACTCTAAATAATGTTCTTAAGGGATTTTTTACTCCATTGCTGGCTAGGTTTGATGCTATTGATCTAAGGCTCAAAGAAATAGAAAGGGCTATTTCTGCCTCAGGTAACCCACTAGGGAGTAGAGGTAAAACTCATAATGCACCCGTGACGAGCACAAGTGATTTTCAACCCTCTTCTTTTCCCACACCTGTAGCCACGACAAACCTCCCTCCCAAAACGGATCCCCTCCCACCTAGAATCTCACCACTCACATCCAATTCCTCGCTTCCCATTTCCTCTATCCCTCTATCTGCTCAAAGTCAATCACCAATTCCAACCAGGAACCCTACTGGAGCACCTAATTTAAACCAAATAGAAGTAGGGCGAACTTCTAGGGACCCAGGTGACCGCACCCATTTAGATGCGGCTAGTGTAAATTGGAAAAATGTAATTAATCTTCCCCCCGAAGCTGCACCCTACGTTATAATCCTAAGTGGTGTTCCAGAGCTCACTAACCCCGAGTCAGAAACCTATGCCTCTCTTAAAAACAAAGTGACTAGCTGGCTCAACACGCATAGGCCTCTTCCCCCAAATATTAGTTCTGAGGTTCTAATGGTTAGGAGGGTTCCATGGTTGGGAAGTACTATAAAGAAAATTAAGGGTGACTGTATCTTGGTGAACTTTAGCAATCCTCAGATTGCATCTTATATCTGTAACTGGCCCGGTAATACTGGTGTCACTTCTATTAAACCCTTACCACTGTCCTTTTTCTACCCTCCAATTAATATCTTTCCTCAGGCTGAGATGGATGGAAACTGACTAGGGTTGGATCCAGCTCGTTTAGAGGAAGACATAGGCACATTCGTCTTGGTGTGCCCTTACGTGGCGATTATCTGTGCAATAATAGGTATGCCTGTCTTGAAGAGGTCGACTGACTGAGTGGGGGGGACGCCACTCCCAATTTCCCTATTGAGGCGCTGTCATTTTCCAAACAGCAGTCTCCTTGCCTTGCCCTTTCTGCTGCTCCTTCTACTGCTTTGTTGAATTTGTGTGAACCATCTGCGTGTAAAAACTCTGATGCTATTATAAATTGTCCACCTACACACAAAGTTCTCTTGTGGAACATAGCCGGTCTAGCTAGTAAGCTTGATTGCCCTTTATGGGGATCTTTTATAGACCTCCACCATATATGCTGTTTCCAAGAGACATGGGCAAGGCAAGAATACCATCGAGTGGGCTTTGCCTCTTTTACAATTCCGGCTGTGTGGGGAGGCAGAGGCCGTCCCTCAGGTGGTCTAACTATTTGGGTCGCCACTCACTTGGGCTGCAGTGCTACGATCTTAGAAACCGGGTCTGAGGACATTCTTTGCTTGTTATTGGACTGGCGCTTAGGTACCAAGTTAGCGGTGATCAATGTGTATGCTAGGCCCGTGAATCTATGTGCGGAATCTCGGGTGATTGATGTTTTATCTAATGTCTTAACCATGATCCCTGAGGGTACAATGCTTCTTATAGCCGGCAATCTCAATTCTCATTTTGAACCACTCCAGGGGTTGGTGGACCAAATAAATCAAGAGGAGGATGAAATTTGGAACATCCCACAGGTCGCCGGCCCAATGGTCAGGTCCTGGGCCCCCCTGGCTGTTCAAATCACTTCCTTGACGATGGCCCATTCGATCAGGGCCTGTAATGGACGAACAATTTCGGATAATCCCCCAAGGCCCACGTTTAATAAGCCGGGGAGGGAGGCTAGACTTGACTATATTTTTGTCCAGTGTAAGGAGTGGAACAGAGTATCTGATTTTCAGGTGGTCCCTAGGGGGGAGAGTGATCATAATCCCCTGATATTGGATCTTTCTTTATCGGGTTTGTGTCCTGGTGATTCATTGCCACTACCCAATTTGGAGGCATCAAACAGAGCTACTTTGACTAACAATAAACGAATAATTAAATGGGTTAAATTGGCTGGCAATCAAGGAGAACTATCTCAAGTCTATGCGACGGTCGGCCTAGCACTGGATGATGTAATAAAACTTACGGAGCAGCACTCCTTCCCTGATTACTGTGGAAAATTGGCCAAGGTTAATAAAGAATTATTTTCTACCTTATTTGGTATATTCAACCCAACTGTCCCCTGTATGAAAAGGACCAGTAGTCGGCCCCAATGGTATAACAGGGCATGTAGATCGGCCAAGAGTGATTTGTTGGATGCAATAAAAAAGAAAGCTTGTAGGGAGGATATCCAACATAAGAGACGGATTTACAGGTTCCTTATACATCATGCTAAACTAGAGTGGGCTTCTGAAAATTGGGTCAGGCTAACTTCGGCCCTTCATTCCAGAGACTCACGGAGATTCTGGCTGATTGTGTCTACTGGCACAGCCGAACCTGACGCAGCAGTAAAACCAAATATTGCTTCTGAAATTTGGGAAGAACACTTCAGTACTCTCTATAGGGGGTCTCCCCTGTATTCGAGGCTCTTCCGTCCATCGCTGTTGGCCAAGAGCAGGTTAATTTCACCTTGAGCGAGGTTCAACTAGCTATATCTACGCTTCCTGCGGGCAAAACACCGGGCTTGGATGGGGTCCCTGGCGATTTGTACAAACACGAACCCAGAGTCTGGGCACCATACCTCACAACATTATTTAATGCAATCCTTGGGGGTATGCCAGTTCCTTCTACATGGCTGGGCGCAGAAGTTGTGCCTATTTTTAAAAAAGGGTCCCCTCTGCTCCCTGGTAATTATAGGCCTATCAGTCTGATAGATGTTGCTCAGAAACTCTTTTCAAGGCTGATTTTAGATCGCATTGTGGACTGGATGGAGGATTCTGAGATTCTGAGCCACTATCAGGCTGGATTCAGAAAGAGCGTTTCAACAACTGACCAGATTTTTAGATTATGCATGCTCTTCTGGAAGACAGTCAAGGTGGAGGGGGGATCCCTTTACACTGTCTTTGTTGACCTACGTGCGGCCTTCGACTTGGTCCCACGCACGAAACTCTGGACTGTGTTGCAGGAATTAGGCCTCCCAGGTCCTCTTTTGCAGATTATAGTGCGTCTCCACACTAATAATTTTGCAAGGGTCAGATGTGGAAGAGAAGGCGGCTTATCATCTAGTTTTCCTGTTGAAAGAGGGGTAAGGCAGGGGTGCGTTCTGGCTCCGACCCTGTTTTGCCTCTATGTAAATGGCCTCATTTCCCATCTGAACGATGTACCAAATAGAGACACCCCACGACTCGCTGGTATAGGCATCTCAGCTATCATGTTTGCTGACGATACCTTGCTTCTTGCTAAGACTCCTATGGGGGTCCAACGAGTCCTGGATGGTTTCGCCTCTTTTTGTGCTGACCGGGGGCTAGAGATCAACACGGCCAAGACAAAATTCATGATCTTCAACCCCCCCAGGTCTTCTCATCCCAACCCGATTATCAATGGTATTAGTCTTGAGAGAGTCCATACTTTCGAGTACTTGGGACTGACCCTGAATGAAAAGTTGACATGGTCCCATCATCAGACAAAATCAAATTTAAAGCTAACTCAAAAGGTGGGGGGCATCCTGAATTTATGGAATGAATCCATGACACATCCCATTGGTCCGCCACTTGAAATTTATAAAATGCAGGCGCGTGGGGCTGTAATATATGGTGGTGAACTGTGGGGCAACAAATGCGCCCCTGAAATTGTCACCACGGAAAACAAGTTCCTACGGAACTTGGCCGCTCTACCATCGAGCACACCACTTCTCCCCCTTAGGCTTGACATGGGATTGAGATCAATAAAGGAGGAATTAGGTGTGAAGCCCCTAACTTTCTGGAGGCGACTTTGGACAACCCCTGAACTTTGGAGTTACAGGTCCGAATTTATGGAACTATACCAACACTCAGCCTTACGCAATATTCCATGGCTCAAGTACATAAAGGACGAATTATCGGGGTTGGGTCTATTGGCCCTGTGGACAAATCCGCAAGAGGCCTGCAGTACTATATCCCGTAAAGATTTGGTTGCACTATATTACGACCGCAATTTGACTGCTTCTTTAGTAAGTGATACACTGGGGCCAATGTCTAACACCTTCTTAACAATGAAGGATTACTATAAGCTGGAGACAGTTTTGGATGATATGAACCCCATTGGTCTCAGAAAACTATTCCTCCAATGGAGACACAATGCATTGCCAATTAGAGCCCTTACCAGTAAATGGCACCCGCCCACTTTAAAAAACTGTCCAGCTTGTACCAACGAGCCGGAGAATGACATTCATTTAATGTTTTTTGTCCATCTTACGTGAAATCTAGGAAAAAGTGGATTACTCCCATCTGCAGAAATTGGGGTTTTAGGCACCATTTGGATGCCTACCGACTGTTGAAATCTGATTTATCCCCTCTTACTGTATTTGCTGTCAGTAAGTATTTAGCGGCTGTATGGAACATTAGAAGAACTTTTCTGACGAATTGAAATTTTAATTGCATTATATGAAGTTCTCATATGCGGCAAATACTTCTGTAAATGATATATCCATTTTTAACTAAAGATGTTTTCTTATTATGTCATATTTTGTTTGTATTTGTACTGTATTTCTTTTATGACTCTATGAAGTCGAAATAAAGATCAAAGAAAGAAAGTATGCAAAGCCTCGGGCCATCAGTTTATTAGTGACAGAACACAAGGGGAGTCAGTGGGGCCAGTTCACAGTTACCAACTATGCAGAAGTGACCTAAACTATATGTGATTAACATGCCAACGAGCATCGTCAAAGTGTTCAATGTGAGCCCACAAACACAATTTTGCAACCATTAATAATCCTAATCCTATATCCATCTGCAGTGGCTGGGAAACAGTAGACTCAGTGAACCAAAGCACAAAGGAACCTGCCATGCAGGTATAGGTGGGAGAACCGCACTATAACCTAATGGGTTCACATTCTTATGAGTGAGGCAATAGAAAAGCAAATAGAGCTCTTTCTACTGGGAGAGCACAATCAAAATGCCGAGGTGGGCACAACAGATCACAATAGATGTCAAAAGCATCCCGAAGAAAGTTATCATTGCAGTATTAGCTGCAATTCAAATAGATACCATGAACTCCTGGTGTGGCTGTGACTTACGATCTCTCAAGATAGAGAAATGAAAAGGGGAAAAAAAGAACAATGTGCCGCCGACAGGAACATATGGAAACAGCTCTTTTAAAATCTCAACAAACTCAGGTATCCACCAATCGAGGAAAAGAGAACAAATTACACCTTCCACTCAATTTGGAAACAAAGAACGTTTCCAAAACTCCACAGAACGTTGTATAAGAGCACAAATATATGATGCTTTCAATGGAATGTTAGACTATACAACAAAAAGACAAATACATTCCCGAGTGGGATAGGTTTTGTGTGTGGACCAAACTCTATTCAACAAATACATGAATGGCATCAGCCCCCCTTGAAAAGCTCCAGCACCCAGATTACTGCTGGAAGGTGCAACGATTAGTGATTACTGTATGCAAACAACATTACCGGTAAAACAAGGACAGCAACAAATTCCAAGGACACTACATTTGTAATACAAACTAACACCAGCATCTTGCTCTTCTCGATATACCTCAAACTATATCCAACCATTTCCAGTTTCAAGTAAACGGGGAATGTGTTGAGCACACAACCAAGTACAGCTACTTAGGAATAACATTCAGCTCCCTGGGGTAAATGTACCCATGCACTGAATTTAGTTTAAAAAAAAATTCAAGAATATCTTCTGTCATAAACAAAAAGATAAACAAAGTAGCTCCTATTCTGTTTAATAACAAACGGATGTTTATGCCCAAATGAGGAGTACAATCTGTGCTGTAGTACTGCCCCCCAATAACTTCATTAGGTAAACCGGGCAAAACTTGTACTGGGAAAAAAGAGCATTCTGAGTTTTACAGCGGGCACGAGAAAAGTGTGCAGTATGAGTGCACTGTTTCCCCATGGATACCACTTTTCAATCCTGACAAATGTTATATAGGCAGGGAAATGTTCGACAGCATCCTTTCTGGGCTTCTGATGTGAACTTTTCTTGCAGCAGTGCTCCTTTCCTGCAGTGATGTACATTTCATTGCAGAAGCTGATGATGCCTTACATGGTTCCCTGTGTTTGGAGTCTCGAGCTTTCGCTCCTGTGTAGTGTAGCTTTCAAAAGTCAGTCATACTTTCTTTATTCGGCCATGGGCCATTAAAGTCAAGAATGAAACAATTACAATATTTATCCAAATAATGAAAGCAAGAAGGAATAAAAACTTTCCTTTCCATAAACACCATAAAATATTCAATATTTAAACAACATATAATAATACATTTCCACCCACATCAGCATATGACAGTACATTCTCGCCCATATTTTATCACAGAGAAATCATCTCATGTCTCTTTCTAATAATTATTGTTTTTCTTATAAAATTAAAAACAGTAAAACAGGTATTCCTATCCACAAAACTTAGTAAGTACCTTAAGCCCTCCCAGTGTGTTCTCACTTTGGATTTCCACAACACAGGTAATAAAAAAATAATAATTCTGGGGTGCTTTAATAGAGGGCAAAAGAGAATAAAGTGACTAGTTCCTTGCTTGCTTGTTTGGTCACGGCGGTTAGTCATGAGACCAAACACTGTAAACTGGAAAAGCTACTTTAAATGTATCTTTAAAAGTCTAAAAAGGGATAAGTAGCAACGATAATTGGGCTTTGTTATCTATACAATATGGGTCCACGTTGTCTCTTGTAGAGATCGGTACATATACCTGTACATATACTTAAATTGCTACCATCGTCTGGAATTTCTGAAGCCTGATATTTGAACAATAGTTTAGGTAGCCGATTTTACCTCCTCTTTACTTTTTTGGGTGATCATAGAAGGATTTTCAAAAAGGTCCTTTTTACCTATTAAGGCACAAGTGTTCTTTAAATAGGTCACCCAAGGAATTTGTGCCACCCCACCCAGTACCAGACAATCCAAAATACAAGAGCGGATCAACTTGACCTCTGGATTTAGCCATGATTTGATCCACAATAATAGTGGGGCTAGCCCCAAAATGCTTTCTAAATAGGAAAGACCTACTTTTTCATGGAAAATCTAAACAGTGCCTCTATATTGCTTTTAAGTCTTTGTGCCCTAGCAGTTAAAAGTCATTCCATTGAGAGGAGGAACTGCATAAAATCCCCAGGTAACTAAAAGCATTCACTTTCTTCAGGGTAGAAATACCCATGATATAGGTTTTAGTTTTAGTGGTAGATGGCCCGCAAGTCATAAAATAAGATTTAGACTGATTCACCTTGAGATCCAAGTTACTCGTATAATCAGAAAATGTGTCCAATAACATTTGCAAACCGTTAGCTGTATGCACATTTAACACTGTGTCGGTAACATAGAGTAAAATTGGGATTTTTTTGCTCTTCAATACAAGGAATATCCTTCCCTAACTCCTGCAGATATTTAGAGATTCCATGTGTATATATAACATGGATAAAATTGGAGCAAGGATAACTCCCTGCCGTACTCCTCTCATCAACTTAATATATGGTCTCATTTCTCCCTGCAGGCTGTATCAAACTTGTGCCTTCAAGTCCTGATGAAGGCGTTTGATTAATAATAATAGCTCAGGTTCAACTCCCATACATTCCAAGACTGACCACAATTAACCACGATTAGTGTAGCTTTCAAAAGGTCGAACGCATTTTATATTAGGTGTCACAGTCTGGGAGATCCTTATTCCCCATTTGAGTATCTCCTGTATTTTAGGCTGCTTATGCCTTCTTTTTAAATGTCAGATAAGGATTTTGCTCTGCATGCACTTTCGTCCACTAATGTGTTTCTGTTACATTGACAAACCACCATTACCCTTCAGTCATACTGCTATCAGCCTCTATGTGCAGTTTTAAACTGTCTTTTCAACCTGGCAAAATAAACCTTTTGCCAGGTCTGGATCTTACTTTTCAATACATATAAGTCACCCCTAAGGTGGGCCCTAAACAGCCCATAGGGCAGGATGTGTAGTATTAAAAAAGTTAGGCATGTACTTTTATTTGGATATTAAATGCTCTTGTAGTGAAAAACTCTTACATTCGTTTTTCACTATTGCAAGGCACACCTCTCCCACAGATAGCATTGGGTTTCCTTGTTACATTTAATATGTTATAACTTTTGTTTGGGAGCAGGTAGGGATGACATATGAGTCTCTGAGGAGTTGTCATTTAAAGCCCGATTTAATGATAAAAGTCAGATTTCAAGTAACCATTTTGAAAATGCCACTTTAAAAAAGATGGCATTTTCTTGCCCTACACATTTAGTGCCTGCAGCATGTTTCCTGGTTCACATGACTTGCTATAGTTGGAAGTTGCCCATTGTGTATTCCTCCCTGACAGCCACACAATAGAGGGTCTGTGTATTGGAAGGGAGAGCCAGGATCTCCTACGCACTTCACATTTGTACAGGAGATCCTGATTATGAAAAGGTCACTGGTCAGTGAGGCCTAGGCACATTGCCAGGAAGTGGATTGGGCTGATATGGGAAACACTGCAGACCTGGGCTAAGGCCTTTGTACCTTTCATTAGGCATATATCAGTGAGGCTGACATTCAGGTGTGTTCTTCAAATCAGCCCCATGACCTGCGCTGTTGAGCTGTCAAAGTTGGAGTCACTCATGCTGTGACAGGCTGGTTCCTGGACAAAGGACTGAACAGAGGAGTGAGCACTTCAAAGGAGGCAACAACCCCAACTTAAACTCAAAATACTGGGACACTAAATCACATCTGTGTCTGGAAACGGGTTATAAAAGGGGGAGCTTAAATCTCCAAAATTGTCAAATGTCAGACAGTCAGCTGTGGCAGTACATCAGTGGGAAGAGGATCCACATGACTTCTGCCTATTGTGACCAGCACTAGGGACCAAGGTCTGCTAGTCTCCCTGTTTTATTAGGGGACATTATCCAGGAGAATCAAGACTACTTGCCCTGGAGCACAGGCGTCTATCTGCGGCTGAAAACCGAGGACCCTCGGAGGAGTAGAAGAGTGCCTGGAGGGAGGGAGAGAGGTCCAGTGGGGATCCTCTCGAGTAGATCCATGAAGGGAAGTGAGATCCCAGTCTAGTCAGGTCCACCGCACCGATTGGGCTGTCAGCCACTGTTTGCAACCCATGTGTGCCCGGTAGGGCTAAGGCAATATTAAAGGACAATGCTGTGTTGCATCTCTGTGGCTGTTGCTGTGTGCAGTGCAATGACCGGGAGGGACCATTGCCCCATGTGCTGCTGTTCGCTACCCCCTCATGCCAGGTGCAGGCTGCGGTGAAGAGAGAGCCTTATCCTTGAAAAAGCATGCAAAAGTGAAGCATCAAGAATTGTGATCTGTGTAAGCAGAGCATTGACTTGACCACTAGAACCCAGCAGCCATCCGAGACCTACAGCCAGAATCAGGAGGACTTATCACATGACCAGAGGTGCCCTGTGGACATCTTCTAAACCGCCCACAATATCCAGTCTAGTTATTCCTGGGTCTTTGAGACGTGCCCCATATTCCTACACTACCAGGAGTGAGCAAGACTGATCATTGTGCCACAGATTCTTGGGGGAAACTTTCTCTGACTGTATCACTACGGTGCTGACAAGCTTTGACATGTAAAAAGCCATTGTGAAACTTCTAAGACTCATACTTACTAACAGCACCTAGCGCGAATGCTGCCTCAAGTAAATGAGGAATAACCAGTCTATAGAAAGGGAAGTGGGACTCAGGATATTACACGGACAACACTAGAGTGCTGGCCTTATGAAGACTATATATTATTTGTGGTGCACTGTATTGCACTTTCTCAAAGTAGTGAGTTGCTGTGAGGACCCTTCCCAAATCCTGCAGTGGAGGACCCAGTGCCTCACCTGTGAGTAGGTGAACCATTTTGTTTTGGAGAGGTTGTATTCTTGTTTGAGGTGCTCAAATTGTTCAATTCTGCCATTTGAAAACAGGAACCCCACTATCACTATCATGCCTCTTCTTAATCTTGTGTCATGGAATGTTGCGGGGCTTCCTAAAAAGCTCCTGATTCCGGAATAGCACGATTTTATTGGCATATTTGACGTATGTGTATTCCAAGAAACATGGAGCACAATCCCTCTATACAAATCGGGGTATTCTACACACTATATACCGGCCCTAAGTTCAGGGAAACGTCGCCCATCAGGGGGATTACATGTGTGGGTAAATATCAAGCATAATTGGCTGGTTCAGTGCCACAAGAATGTTTCCCCTGATCTTCTACATTTGACAATAAAAGGTTCATATAGTGGTCACACCCTAGATCTTTTCAACATCTATGCTAGAGGTTCGACGGGTGGACAGATGTCTCAAACAGTGTCTGCCTTGGAGCACGAACTGACCCTCATTGACCGGAACTCTACTGTTATCATCTGTGGAGATTTTAACTGTACCTTTGAACCTCTAGCCTCAGAAGATTTATTGGGGTCCAGTGAATTAGATCTCACCTGGGGAATCCCACCCTTAGAGCTCACTCCGATTAAGAAATGGTCACAAAGGGCTATTCAATTGAATGCACTCACTCAAGAATTTAATCTACGTGCAGTGAATGGCAGATCTATATCTGACAAGGGCGGTGCTTTCACCTTTAACAGGCTAACTTCACCATCACGCATCGATTATATCCTTGTCGACATCTACTCTTGGGGGCTTATCACAGATATGGTTGTCAAAATCACAATAGATAGCGATCACAACCCACTATGTTTACAAACTAAAGATCTCTGAATGACAATACCCAATGTGGACAATGAACCTCCTTTAATGGCAACCAAGGAAGTATCATTGGCAGGGTGTAGTCGACGCCTTAAATGGCATGGGATCTCACAACATGAGGAGAAGCTCGCTTCAATCAAAGAGCTCCTAGCTAGAAAACATACTGAACTTTGTGATGCTAGCACCAAAACGGATGATCCCCAACTTATAGCTTCTGTTTATCTTGATACCATCAAGAAAATAGGGGATTTCTTTATTCTGGGGGAGAAAACTTGTTCCAAGGTGGATTCCACGAAAAGCCGAAACCCTTGGTACTCTAAAGATTGCAAAAGGGCCAGAGTCACTCTGTCCAAAGCCCTAAGAAAACAGGATAGAAATCTAATTAGCAAGGCCAGACAAGACTATTCGAGATCCCTGAAAGTCGCCAAACGAGAATGGGAAGAAAACCACTGGCAGGAACTCAAGGAGGCGGCCCTAAACCGGAACTCTACAGCCTTCTGGGACCTCTTGAACAGAGCCAAAAGGGCTAAAACAACAAGCATCCCAAACCATATAGCAGAGCTGCAATGGTTCAACCATTTCTCTGCCATATATGCGGGTGAGACTGTCTCTGTTGCTCCGGTGGTGGATGATTTGCCCCCTACTGTTGAGTTCCCAGCGGAGACCAATTTTGGGACCCACAAAGCTATTTTGGCTAATAAAAGTATTGCCCCCGGTAAGGCGGCTGGGCCCGATGGCATACCAGGTGATCTTCTTTTACACGACCCAATTCCCTGGGCCTCTTTTATCTCTGTTGTTATGAATGCCATAGCTAAGGGTTCTATAGTACCTGAGTCCTGGAAAGCCGCGGTGGTGATTCCAATCTTTAAAAAGGGTAATAGGGAGGACCCTGCCAACTATAGACCCATCAGTCTAATTGACGTAGTACAGAAAGTGGTTGGCAGGGTTCTCCTGATGAGACTGAGATGCTGGATTGAGAACGGGGATGTTTTATCACACTTTCAAGCAGGTTTTAGACAAAAGGTAGGCACTATGGATCAAGTTTTTAGGTTTTTTATGATATATTGGAAAACGGTAGTTTTAGGCAAGGGAACCCTATATTTAGCTTTTATTGATTTAAAGTCTGTTTTCGACTTAATCCCTCGCCAACGGTTGTGGCAGGTCTTATTCCAACTAGGTGTTCCCCATGAGATTCTTGCCTTTTTAAAGCTTCTCCATGAGAATAACCATGCTAATATTAGATGGGGTGCCCAGGGCCAGCTTACAGGGAGTGTCGCGGTGAACAGGGGGGTACGCCAGGGCTGTGTGCTGGCCCCCACCCTGCTCTCTCTATACATCAACGGGGTGGTGGATTTCATTAGAGAGGTCCCAGCTGATGCTCCAGTCCTGGCCGGTGAAAAGATCCCCACTCTCCTGTTCGCCGACGACACTCTCCTGATTTCCAAATCCCCGGCTGGCCTACAAAGAATTTTAAATAGATTTGACTCTTTTTGCAAGTCCTATGGGCTTACTATAAACACAGAAAAAACCAAACTAATGGTAATAAATCCCCCGAGACGTTTTAGATACAATTTTACTCTGGATGGCACACCCTTAGACATTGTGGATTCTTTCGATTACCTAGGCATACGCATTGCAAAAGGGATGAAGTGGAGTTCGCATCTGACCAAGATGCTTCTGTGCCACAAGAGGGTATCCGGTGCCATTATAAGAGAACAATATCTCTCTACTAGCCGACCTGTGGCACCGGCTCTTGTGGTATACGAAGCTCAGGCACTGTCTAGTTCTATGTATGGGGCAGAAATCTGGGGCCATGAAAATATTCATGATCTGGTCGTCTCGGAGAATAAATTTATGAGGAATCTCATCTCTGTCCCAACATCATCTCCTCTAAAACCCTTGCTGCATGACCTAGGTAGACATTCTATTCAGGATATTGCACGTTTACGACCCTTATTATTCTGGGCAAGACTGCGACGGACCCTAGAACTTGCAAAATATGCAGCAGGCTTAAATGATCTCATATCAGCAGACACTGGGAGGAGGCTAAAATGGATTTCTTACATAAAACAAACATTGAAATCCATTGGATATGAAGAGTGTTGGGAATCCCAGATACCCCCTTCAAAACAGGATCTCAAGAAGGCATACTGGAGCTGGGTAAACACAAGAGAGCTGACCAATCCTAAGTCGGGGAAGCTGAGCGAGGCTTTTTTCGAACATAAGCCTTTCCGCAAACTGGAAGCATATCTCGACTTTATCCAGTCCCCATTGGATAGATCCCTGTATGTACGTTTTAGACTTGGGTCCCTCCCCCTCAACTGTGTGACTGCTGGCTGGAAGGGATCTTTACCTTCATCTGTTGGTTGTCCGAGCTGTACAGCACCCAAAGAGTCCATTCCCCATTTTCTATTTGCCTGCTACCACTATCGAAGACCAAGAGCTAAATGGCTGCGTCCGATTTGTAGAATGCTCGGATGCCGGGACTATTGTATTGTGCTACGCATTCTGCAAACTGATACCTCGTCTCTTACCATTGTCTGCGGTATTGCCAAATATCTGGGCTGTGCTTGGCTGTTGCGAAAGAAAAAAATTTCCCCTTAATTGCACTGATCTATTTCTGTGATCTGTTCTTATTGCACTTTAACGAACTCCAGGCCACCAAGCACCTTGTCTTTGTTTTCTACATGCTGTTCTTAACCATCCTTTTAACCTTTTTAGATGTACCTATGATCAATTGTTGTTTTTTATTGTCTAACTTGATCCTTTTTTATTACTGTATGTTGTGCTTTTATGATATTTTTTATCGAATAAAGCTTTACCTACCTACCTATCATTTTTCCTCCACTTTTGAAAGGTGTGCTTGTCATTGACCGCAGTGAACTCTGGGTAAAACATATCAACATGAAGGGTTTTGGAAATGTTGTCAACCTTTCCTTGTCTGCCAATTTGTCCCATGCTTCAGGTGTGGCTTGAATGATAGGAGAGGAGCATAATCACCAGCTTCTATAAATGCGGTGGAGGTAGGCTATTTGGGACAAGAGCCTCCCAGATATTGTATCATCTAACATACACCTTGGTTAATGGCCTCCAGTTTTCCCCACTAAATGAAATTTTGTAATTAAGTCACTTAATTTGTTTCAATGTGTGGAAAGATCAGCCTTCCCCTGTCAGTTGTTTGATATGTGTGAGTTGTTGCTAGTCAAGGTGTCTTGTTCTTCCAAATCAAGGCATGTATTCGATTTATAGTTTTCTGTGGGTCGGTTATCAGAAGCATTTGAAAGAGGCAGAGTATTTTAGGTAGGACAGACATTTTAATGATACCTACCCGCACCAACTACTAGTGGTGCTAAAGCCTTTAAAATCTCTCTGTAACTAGGGTGTTTAGACAAAATATTGAATTTAAAATATCGCGATACAAATATGTCCTTTCAAAAACATCAGGATGTCAAAAATATTGCTGACAGAAATATCAAAGTTAAGAATATCGTTTTATGTGTGATTTTTAAAATTGTTATAAAAAATATAGATTTGTAAAATGTTGTATGTAATGTTGTTTATATGGTTTTTTGCATGTAATTTATTGTAATGTGCTTGCTATATATATTATTATTTTTTATTTGTGTTTTTAGTAGTTAATTATTTATTTTTACATTGTTAAAATTTGTATTTTTAGTTGTATTACTGTCTAAAAATAATGTATTTACATATCCTTTAAGTAGCTGGCTATTTATTTTTTATGGGATAAGGATGTCGAGATTTTTAAAAAGGAGCTAAATTCAAAGTTAATTATATGCAAATTAATAATATAAACAATTATGATTTATTTTGTTACATTGATTTTTTTATAAATAGTTATTTATAAACAATTTGAATGTATACTATATTTAATGTAAAAAAATATAATTTTATTGTAAGTATTAAAACAAATATTTACATTCTAAAGAAGTTCCTAAATTAGAAATCTATAAAAATTAAATTTAATAAAATAAAATAATTAAAAAAAGAAATACAAACTTTGAATTTTGTAATTTTTGTAAAACTTGTTTATCAAAAATCAAATATTTTTTAGGTTTTATTATTTTGAAAATTATAATGTCTTTGAAATAAGTTTTTAGTTTGCATTACATTGATTTATAACTGTTTTGGAATGTTGTGTAAGTAAATGAGGAAAATATAATATATATATGTATTATTTATGATGTAGAAATGTATATTTTTTTGTATATTTATATGTTATAGGTTTATTAATGACAAAATTGGTAACAAAACGTAATTAATCAGATTTTTAAAATGTGTTATATTTGAATATGTTCTATTTTAGGGAATATAGTTTCTAAAATGTATTAATTTCCATTTGTTTAGTAAAAAGAATTATTTGAAAATGTTGTTTTCTATGCTTTTTTACTTTTATGGTGTTTTTTTGTGGACTATGAGTTTATTTTTATTTTACATTTCAAAGTTTAGGAATACTTGTAAATATTTTGAAAAGAAATTAATTATCATCAGTGATAAACACATCCTTTTATAGGTTAATGTTTAATTATGTTTATATTGGTTTGTAGTTTTGGTTAATTTTAAACTAAATAAATGTTTATTTATAGATTAAAAAGTATGCATGATTATGGAGTATTCATTGTGTAAATAAAGTTTTTAGTGTGTAGCAACTTTCATAAAATGTTTTATATTCTAGTAAATGTCACCCCGTAGTGCCCAACACTTTTCCAGATTTGTGTATATCAGAGTGGGAATAGTAAATGTCACCCCGTTAGTGCCCAACACATATGCCCAATTGGTTTCAATTGGAGTGGAGATAGTAAATTTCAACCCTTTCGTGTCCAACACTTTCTTCAAAATAGTTTACCTTGTGGTAAAAATAGTGTATGTAACAATTGTATTGTCCAACACCTTCCCCAAATTGGTTTAGATTGGAGTGATAATAGTAAATGTCACCCATTTAGTGTCCAACACCTTCTTCAAAATAGGTTACCTTGGAGTTGGAATAGTGACTATCACCCCTTTAATGTTCAACACCTTCCCCAAATTGGTTTAGATTGCAGTGGCAATAGTTAATGTCAACCCTTTATCATCCAACACCTTCCCCAAATTGGTTTAGATTGGAGTGGAAACAATAAATGTCACAGCTTAAGTGTCCAACACCGTCCCCAAATTTTGTGTCCAACGCCTTTCCAAAATCGGTTTAGATTGGAGTGTGTATAGTAAGTGTCTCCAAATTAGTGTCACCCCATGTTTAAATTGTATTTGTATGTGGTAGAAATAGTTTGTTATTTAATTAGTATTGTTGGTGTTTAGAAATATAATAAAGAAAGTAGTTGTTTGTTTGTTTGTAATCAATAACATTATTAATTACATTTGTCCTAGAAACAACACATTTTCAACATTTTATTTATATTTGCAAAGTTTATTTAATGTATATTTCTACAGGTTTAAACATATATATTTCTACTTCCAAATACATTTTTATTTATAGACACATAAATAGATCAATAAAACTGTTTTTAATGAATTTTTAATATGTAGATAGGTTTGTTTATTTTACATTTTCAAATTGTATTCTGTTGGCTAGCATTTCTTTTACATTTTAAAATTGTTTTATATATATATTGAGATCATTTTAACATACTTTTTTAATGTATATTACATAATAAGTACTAATATTTAATTTATACTCCTCAATTTTAAAACATTTTTACAACATTTGTAGCATGTTATACATGTTCATAAAATGTTTACATTTTTAATATATTTATTCAAAATTTTTACATTATTTCCTATTCATTTCTATGGAGAGATAGTCTTTTTTTAGTTTCATTTAGAAGCCTTTACAGCTACCTTATATTCTGTAGACTATTTGTGTAATTTATTTCTATTTTCTGGGATCCAGTTCATAGTAAAGTACTGCTGTTTATTGGGACAAGTTCTTTTTAAAGGTTTATTTAGGGGTTTGAGGGAAGGGGGCATGTAGGGGTGCGGTCTAGAGGTTGGCGATATTGTTGTTTGTGTTTTTTGGTACATTTAGGGCCTAATTACGATGTCGGTCAGAGTTGCCTCCGACCGATACTGTGTCGGGGAAGGACCTTAGTTCGGCGTTCCGACAATCCCATTAGGAAGCAACCGCACATGGTGCGGTTGCAAACTTCCATTTTTGATTGTGAGCTTGTATGGCGTGCTGAAACAGCCCACAGCACAAACTCCCATTGAAAAAAAAAGAAGTCTGTACACATACTTGCACAGTGTGACAGGCACAGTGCCTGCCACACGGTGCAGGGATGTTGAGAGGGGCACCTATGCGGAGGGCAGAGGGGGAAGGGGCCCTGCTAGGGACACCCAAAGTCAGTTTCCAACAGCCAATCTATATGGGAAAGGCCGACATGGATTGACTGTCAGAAACCAACATCATAATCCCAATGGTGGAAACACCATCCTTAAAGGATTATGTTGCAGTTCCAAAGGACCAACTGTCGGAACTGAGTCAGATTCCCTCCGCCGGTTTAGACTCCAACCAACGTCATCCTAATGCAGCAGTCAGAGTTTAAGCCTATCATGTGTGGCATGCGACCTCTGGTCGGAGGCTTTCTAACCAATATCTTAATTAGGCCCTTAGTTGCATTACTAGTAGTGTTTTTCACTAGTGTGTAGTTTTGGTGGGTTTTTGTTCACTGTTTTAGTAATGTACCATTATGTTATGTCACACTGTGTTCTGTTACATATTTTTTGATGATTAAGTGAGATGTACATGTATTTTTTGGGAATGTAATGTTTTTTGAGGGTGGTTTACTTTGCAGGTTTTTTTCTACGAGCATATTGTATAGGCAATGGGAGTTACCTTTTTTGTTGAAGGAAACCACTTTTGGTTTATAATAAACCAATTGTTCTATCTTTAATTTCCTTTTTTGGGGTTTCTGGGAGTGTTTCTTTGTTTAAACACGTTTTCAGGATTTTTATGGTTCCAAGAACCTTTGGATTGCTTCGAGGGATCTTGTTGGAGCCAGCACTTTCTGGTTGGCTGAAGGGAGGCCCCCAGGCAGGTAGAACCTACCGCTCCCTAAGGGTGGGTGATTGCACCAGTGCTCAGCCTTGGGTAGCTTGGCACTGAGCAGTCAGGCTTTCCTCAGAAGCAGTGTGCAAAGCAAAGGCACAGCAGTCACTCACGATACATACACTGAGGGGCCGATTCCGATCTGGGTCAGAAAGCTCTCCGACCGAGCCGGATCCGGAGTGTTTTCCGACCGAGCCGGACTTCTGTAGTCCGACCGAGCGAGTACGATGAGGCCGCATGCTGCCGGACTCGGTTCGGTCAGACTCCCATAGAAGTTAAACAAAATATCCCTTGGACAGAAATAATAATAACAACGCGACCCAATAGTCACCAGGATGTGACTTAAATTAAGCAAGAAACTCAATAGTACGCCTTGCCACAACTATGATAGCAAACCACCCCCACAATGTATAAAAAATCATATGGTGAATCACTCATTAAGAATCTCACAAAACATGTTTTATTAAAATAAATTAATATAATAATTTTAAAATGTCATTTCACAACATCAATATCCTAATCAAATTAGTTACATAATTCATAAAAACCATGCATTTAAAAATGTTCACTATTACACAGTACACAAAATCATATTGACCCCAACATAAAATTAGAAATGGACTAGACAGTACACTTTGTCTTTAGAAAAACGTATCCTAGGTACCAATGCCGTAACCTGGCCTGAATACAATAATTATTCTAGTATCTGCAGGTTGGGTTCTACCCTGGATTCCGTTGTATGATGCGTCAATGCATTTCGATGGTTAATTTATCATTCCATCTTTTTCAAGACCAAAGCGTTAGAATTCTCATTTATAATGTCAGGTTTCTATGTCCTTTATAGGAGATCCCATCTACTGTGCGATACACTTCTCTTTATATGAAGAATATCATCCCGTTGTGGAGATTCAATAGCTCCTGTATACTTATTATGTGGATCAATTGACCTCTGTTTCTACAGGTCCTTCCAGAATGAACGATGCCAAAACTCCAACCCAAGCAAGTATACTGCTCAATAACAGTGCCCGTTTTATGTTAATCTTTTCTTCTTGCCACCAAAAATGTGCGGGAGCGAAGGGGCTGTACAGTCTATTGCCTCCTCTGTCCTGCCGCACTAATTTAAATGCTGGGAAGCAGCCGCGGCCCGTGGAGGGAGTTCCGTGGGGCGGTAAGGCAGGGCAGGGGAGGGGTAGGGTGGAGAGTTACCCCCCACCCTACCCCTCCCCCGCCCCGCCTTACCGCCCCACGGAACTCCCTCCACGGGCCGCGGCTGCTGGGAAGTGTACGGGACATCCTCCTCTCCGCTATTGTGTTGAATTGGGTTGGACTCCCATAGAAGTCAATGGGAGCCGGTCGTACGACGCGTACATGGGCTCCCATTGACTGAATGGGTCCGTCTCGCACAAAGACGCCCCCTACAGTGGGTACGCATCTGTGCCATCTGCACCGTACATGCCTGTGTTGGGGAGACCCTTGGGTCTCCCCCTGTGTCTGAGTCGTAAGGCTGCGAGGGACAGGGGGTCCGACGCGGAACCCCAAAGGCAGCTTCCCGAACGTTTTGCAAGCCGGAGACTTTGGCTTGATCCGGCTGTCCGGCGCGTGCATTGTACTGGCTCGGTCGGAATTTGCCGCTATTGCACGGCACGGTTTGCTTACGGATGAGGCGTACGGAGCAGTTCAGATCCAGAAACGATTTGGTCGGCGATTTTGTGTTTTTCGCATCATACTTGCTCACTTGTGCATCTGTACAAGTCGGCTGGAGAACACATGTACGGCTCGTACTTTTTACGGCTGGATCGCATTCGGAGCCCTTCTGAGCGAGATCAGAATCGGCCCCTCAGTGTTACAAAAGAGACTTCATACAGGATGTATGTAAATAACGTTTATATTCAACACACATATTCAATCATTATCGCATGAATATCAAATACTTTTGGCATAAACACATTTGGAGATATTACTAGCAGTACTAGGCCCACTCGTATGGTTATGCTATCAATAGCATGCACTCTGTGGACAATTCCTAGTCAAACCCCCCCAGACAGGGAGAGAGCACCCTTATGTGGTGCGACACACTGTCCACCCCAGGCACACCCTAGCAATCCTTATAATACAATCCCACACAGTTATAGGGTGCACCCTGGGTCACAATGATATAACAAATATATACATACAAAAAACTAAACACTTTTTAGTAGCACTGCGGGCCAGAGCCATGTGGGTAAACCCATTGTCACATGTATTGTGCTTTTGGCATGAAATCAACATATAAAGCAGTACCGCCAGCAAGTGTCGTGAATCAAAGGCGGTTCGCAGACTATCAATTGCACTCACACACACTCACTCCGCACCGCTACCCGGTGCGATAGGTATCAACCCAGTCTGTACTGAACACTCTTGCACACATACGCACTCAGCTCCCCTCCACCCTCTAGGTCACCCTGATTGTCCTTTACGCCCAGATGTAAGATAGCCAGGCCCTCCCCCTGGACACTAGGCCAAAGTCACACTTAGGGCCTGATTGCAAGTTTGTCGGTTCTCCTGTATGACTGCCAACACCGCACTCCCAGGAGAACTGCCAAGCCCATGGTGCACCTACCTGCCAGATTCGAGTAGAATCCAGGGCGGATGCATGGTGCGGCCATGGTCCCATGATGACAGCATGCTTTGGCTGAGGATTACAGCCAGCAGTCATGTTGCCGCGTGGGCCCTCTGCTACATTGTGTGCACTGTGTGGCATGCATCATGCCGTGCATGCTACACAGTGCACACAGGAGCATGGTGTTGTGGGGGTTCATCTTTTGCCCCCTGCACCCACCCCCATGGGCAGAGTTTCCCAGGGTTCCTGTTGGGGGGCCCTTCTCTACCATTCCACCAACCATTTCATGGTGGGCCCACCACCATGAAATACCTCGTGGAAAGGCACTTTGTAATTTGCAATTCCGGTCACACGCAAAGAAGAGTTGAAAATTCTGTACCTCCATGGAAATGAGGCACAACGTCCGGTGCAAGATGATATAGGTTGCACCAGACCAGTCCGGTCACACATTCACAGGCACAAGTTCAGCAGAGACACATGAAGTAGAATGAGACAATACTACTGGTACACCCCCACTTCCGAGGGTCGCACCCTATGAATCAGACACCACAGTCAGTGTGTCGCATTAGAGAGATGCAGCACGATCAACGAAATGGCCCACGCGGTGTCTGGCAACCAGTGAATCCGCTCACCGCCAAATGGACGCTTACAGGTGTCAGGGTCCCTTCGGTACAGGAACAAAGTAGCACCTACAATGAACTGTTAAACCACATTATACATAAAAAACTTCTACCTGCAAAACATAACCATAGACTTTGAACAAGCTATGATTTAAACCATTTAAAAAGTTTACCCACACACAGCTATACAAGGCTGTTACTACCATTTAACTCAAAGCATATGGAGACACCTTGAACAATCTGAACTTAGGGCCAGATTATGAGTTTGGCAGTGTGGGAGTGGGACCACCATGCCGCCACCCTGCTCCCACACAGTCAAACCCATCTGCTCACTGCCCATCAGATTACAAATTTTACAGTCACTGGCGGGCAGTTCTTTGGCTGTCACACAGTGGTGACTATGAAATAGGCACTGCAAGGGGAACGTCAAAGGCAGTGCCTGCACGGCATGGACTGTTGAAGTCCATGCCATGCAGATACTGAGGTATATGCACACAGGGGGGAACTACATTTGCCCCCCTTCATGCACCCCATGGCTCTGAGGCCTTTGTTTCCTCCCGCCATGGTTTTCATGAAGTAGGAACCACTATGAAAACCGTGGCAGAGAGGAAATTCGTAATATGCTTGGGGGGATGGCGGCTGTCCCGCAAAGCATATTGCTGCCTCAAGACCGCCGCACCACCACAGTTGAAGTGGTGCAATGGCGGTCCGACCACCCATGTTGTAATAGGGCGGTCCGACCGCCGGTGCCCGCACTGCCAACGTGGCTATTGTAGTCATAATCGGGCGCTAAGTGTAGAATATGCTTCAAACAGTCAATTTGCCTTTGAAATAAAAATAATGATATTACTAGCCCATGCCCCTTACACAGAGGTAGCTAACCTCTACAATTTACTAATGGAAAGCCCTTTCTACCAACAAAACAAAGACAAACTAAGCCCCCTAATGGATCATTTTGAAGACACTTGGGTTGGCAGACTGCATCTCATCAGACAGAGAGGGCAACCCAAATTCTAAATGCCATGGTGGATGTTTATGACAGCACCTTGGCAAAGGAAGCCAAAACAAACAACGCAGTGGAAGGATGACACAATGCCTTCCAATCCACACTAGACAGAACCCAACCTACACTCTATAAATGTATAAAAGCTTTACAACAAGAGCAAAGATTCCAACAACTATGAATGGAGCAATCTGTAACCCAAATTGCACCTAAACTTACCAGACAAACCAAATGAACATTCAACACGCTACACTTTAAAATAAAAATCTTCATAAACAAAAAGGAGTAGATTATTTAAAAAATAATAGCCAAATGCATATTTCAAAATAGAAATTAGTCTACGAAAGTCCCACAAATTTTAACAAAATCTTAACCAACACGGCAAATCATTTTTAATATAAATAATACACATAACATTTTATGAAATCAGTCAAAACATTAAATAAAACTCCAATCTTAAATAAGACTGATATAAAATAATAAAATATAATTCTTTACATGAGAAATCTAAACCTCACCAACTAAAAAGCTCATGGAACAAACTAAATCCATCACATAAAATAAACACAACACATAAACAACACTTTTCCATATAACAATCACATAATTATTACACAAACAGTAAAATATAACATTTCCCACCCAAAGCAAATAAAATAAATATGACTATTTGTTTTCAATATAAATAAAAACTTATATTTTTACAACGATATTTGTTTTCTCGATATTTGTGGTTTTAGCGTATGGGACATTTTTTTCAGATATTTTTGTTTGTATTCTATGCTTTAATATTATGTCAGTGTTCCGAAACTAGATGTAGTTTAAGTTGGCTGCTTGGGCAATGAAATGAGCCAATTGAAGTCCCAAGTATTTCATGGTCTTTGCTTCATAGTTTATAGGTATGAGCATCTACAGCACTGCCTTCTGGTTAGGCTAGGGATTTAGCAGAAGGGCCTCATATTTTTCTGTATTTACTTTAAACCGCACAGCAGATCTTTATGCCTCCAGTTGCTCCGGGAGGGGACCCAGGGAATCAACGGGCTCTTGTATTGACACCAAGATGTCATCTGTACACATGGTTAGATTATGGGTGTCCAATCGCCACAAATTGAATTTCTTCTCTGTTCTTAATCGCATTGGCCAGGGGTTCCATAGTAAGTGCAAAGATGAGTGGCGAGAGTCAAAGTAAGTTTATTTCAGGTAATAAAACCATAATATATTCTACAGGAAAGCCAAATTAAATGTTAAAATCACAAACTACCAGAATAGTAAAAAGATTTAGGGCCTGATTACGATGGCGGTGAAACTGCCTCTGGCAGCCTGCCGGTGGCAGGTTCACTGATATTGTAAGACCATTTTCCATCCGCCACATCAAGATGGCGGGCGGTGTGCCTGGTGGCCAGAAAGAACATCCGCCACAGGTCCGTCAGAGGCAATTGTTACGATTGCCTGTCAAACCCACCCCATAGCCACAAAATGGTGGTGGTGCCTAACAGGCACCGCCTGCCAGATTTGGAGGCTGCATCCCCACCAGCCTGTCCAGGGCGGTTCAACCGCCATGGAAAGGCTGGGGGGAATGTACTTTGGGGAACCATTGCAGGCCTCCCTTATGCAGGGGCATGCGGATTTTGTACTTGGGGGGCACCAATGGTGCTCCCTTACAGTTTCCTGCACCAGGTGGCAGGCACCGTGAGGTGCCTGCCACGTAGTGCAGGGAAATGCACAACATCCATTTTTTCCATTGCGGCGGGTGCTGCAGTCAGCAGCACCTGCCGCAAGGAAAAACATGCAAAAATGTGACCGCCACAGTGGTGGTTGCATTGTAATGTCATGTGCCATCAGGCGGTGGGTCCCAATCGCTGGGAAGATGGCGGACAGACTGCAGTCCGTCCACCATCATAATGAGCCCCTTAGTAATGACTGACAATAAATGGGATTATTTCAGGCAAATTTCTGTTTTAAGATGCGAAATAAAATAGGCTAAAATGTGTATACTAATGCAAGTAACCGCATTACTGCTAAGGTTTTCTTATTTCCTTAGCTTCAAAAACATAAACTAGTATAGAAGACATCCCCACAGAAAAGTTGTTACAGCATTTGTAGGGGAATACAGTAGAAATAGGTGTGTAAACTAAAATCATCACATTCACAATATCTTTGATTAATACTAGTTAAAGTGCATATGTGAAGCGTAGGTGAACCCCGTGGCTATAAAGTTATTTACTTAAACAGCAATAGTGTAAATAAGATCTTAGTACATATTTCATTAGGGAGAACAAAGATGATAAAATGATAGTCTATTTAGAGTGTTATCATAGAATCTCCCAGTGTCTCGTTATGTGCAGTCTTATTCCAAGTTAAAGTGCAGAAGTGTATGTGCATCTGATGGAGCGGGTAAAATATTTTCTTTTTAAATACCCAATCCATTTACATATGTTTATATTAAAACGATTAATGAATAATTTTAATAACTAATAGTTGATGTGTAGGTACTAAACCAACCTTATTAACAGAAAGAACACACGTGGGAATGCATTGCATGCCTAAAATAATAAGTGAACTAAGTTTGAATGCATATTAAAACGATAAATGTTCCTTGAGTAATGTTATTGTGATTTGCGCTTAAATAAACCAGCATTAACGGCTTTGGATGTTGCATATGGCTAGATAAATGCATACACATAAGGGTATTAGCAAGGGAATAACACTGTATTAATCATTTCTATGTATTAATTACGATTTTGTGTTTCTTTGCTTAAAGTTGACTATTCTGGCCTACCAAAAGATGGCTGCCGACTGAAACCTAACTAAAGTACATTACTTCATTATTTGAACAATGGAGAAAGGCGCCTGCACTGACTTCGTTAGTGTCCCTTGTGTGACCTGTCAGACCATGCCCATGAAGACTACCCTGGGCGAGGTGCCAATGCCCCTGAACGTAAAGCAAATGTTGCTATTTGGAAATATGAACTGTCGAACCCAACCTGTTTCCAACGAACTGATACATTTAGGACTAAGGATTAGTCTTTCCCATACATTTGCTGTGAGACTTCTTCCACATGGGAACATTTTAAAATGTTTCCTAATGTATTGAGATGTATTTGAATTCAGCCAATCGTTGGCTTGGGGAATGAGAAAATATAACTTTAATATGTAAATTTTAGTATAAATATTAGTAGACTAGAAAGGGAAGGGGCCACCTCTACGCTAGATGCCACTTTATGTAGAAGCTATTGACGGAGAATCGATGATCAGAGATCTTTATGCTGACGGAGAGGACGGAGACTTTATAACTCTGATGAATTTACTGAGGACCAGTTCTGACTTAGAGAACAACATTTAGCCAGAATAGTTAAATATGACAAAAGATAATATTGCATTATTAAGATTTAACCTGCATTTAAATTAGATAAAGAAAATCATTATTTGAATTACTGTGTCGGGTGATAATTTCATTGAAATGTTATTTGATCTGGTTTGAGAGTTAAAGTGTCCTTAAACTAAATAACAACTAAATGATTCGACCGACCTCTTGATGGAGGAATTGTTAGGGTGATTCAGTAGAAGTGGTTTCCTCTATCAAAGCGAACAGCTGCGGTTAGGATTTGATGTCCCTTTGTAGGCACGGATAGTTTGAGAGAATGAATGTTGGTGTTATGGGCCCCACCAGCGTGTGATGTGTGTATGTGCGTGTGACTGAGAAATCATTCTGTCCGTGGAAGCAGGGGGAAATTTTGTAATCCGAACTGCACCAGTATTTCTGGTAGCAATATGATGGTTTTTATTGTTTAGGTTTAATGATTTGCGTGTATATATAGCTACCAGTATTTCTGGTAGCTAGAGATGGTTTTTATTGTTTTGGTTTAATGATGTTGGCATTTATATAGCTTATCGATTATTGATTGGTATTGATATATGTACTAACACTATATGTTGAAGTCGTATTGAGTTTTATGTTGTCTGTACGGCTTCTGGGATGTAGGAAGTCGGGAATTGGTAACAGTTCCGTAGTAGAGCAGAGGTAAGGGCTGCTCTCGGGAAAGACGGGATTGTGGTTGCCCGTAGGTACACAGGAGAAACGTGTGACAATTGAAGTTGCGCGGCGCATTGTCTGGGTTCGATTTGGTAGCATTGCCGAGTGTTACCATTAGTGAAATTCTCTGTGTGAGAGAAGTGTGAATGATAGTAAAGGGGTACCTGTGAAATTTTGGTCTTAGGTACCAGGAAACCAATTGGCATACCGATAACGCTTATCACTGAAAAGGTAGTAGGTGTTCTCTGAGCTTGTTAGAAGGACAAAGTAAAGGTAAGCGCTGCTTTGTTAACGTATGTTATAATTCTGTAGTAGGACAGACTGTTCGCTGTTCTCGGAAAAGACAGGATTCTGTGTGAATGAACTATATTTTCTAGTCTGAAAGTGCGTGAATAAAATAGCATTCGGGTTAATTGCGGAACTCTGGATTTATTTCTCAGGAGCATTGCGTTTCCAACTATGTGTCTTAATTCTGGAGAAAACAATTAATTAATGCTTGGTAGAAGGGTGAAGTAGAGGGATGAGCTACTTTGCCAACGGACGTAACGATTCTGTAGTAGGGCAGAGGTAAGCGCTGCTCTCGGAGAAACAGGATTCTCGTGGGAAAGGTATTTTGCTATTCTGTGGTTAGCGAAGCAGACAATGGAGATGTTTGTATGTTGTAACTAACAAGTATTGTAAAATTGAAACAAAGTCTACCGAGTAGTTTTGTAAAGGAGGGGAGACAGGAGTCAGGAGCAGGAGCTGCTGCAGCGACTACTGACGTCAGGAAGACCGCGCTGGGATTGGATGGCTAGTTAGAGGGGTAAAACGCTCTGGATTGGTGCGTCAGTGTAAACCCGCGCTAGGATTGGAGATTGTTACAGTGACATAGACGCTCCAGTATTGGTGCGTTAGTGTGAGTCGCACAGGGATTGGAGATTGTGACAGTGACGTAGACGCGCCAGGATTGGTGCGTGAGTAAGAGTCGCGTTGCTATTGGACTAAAGATCGTACAGTTGCAGACAGGACTAAAGGGTTTACGTGAGAAAGGAAAATGTATTATCATTCACCTGAGAAAAAGAAAAAATCCTTGTTTAGTAAAATAAAAAATTGGTTTGTGAAGGACAAAGAGATTGTGACTAGGGAAGGACAGTTACTTCCTCCGACGAAAACCCCCGCATCCTTCATGGTTGCAAAATATGGGTACCATACTTGCATCTGGTTAGATAATTGGGCAAAATATACAAAGGAAGACGGAGTTTTAGCGTTTCCAGAAAATGGTTCCTTTAATTTGGCAATTTTAAGGAACTTACGGCAGAGGATGATGAGCTTAGATCTGCGACCTAGGCATACGCAGTTTGAGGCGTTGACAGAGTGGGAAGACGAGATGCATGAGCGAGAAAAACAGAGAAATGGCAGTAGATACAGATATATGTTCGCACGGCCAAACGATCGCGAAACTCATTGTGATCGAATGAGAAGGTGGCGAGACGCAAGTATGACTGAAGGATTGTTTCCAGTAAGAACTGCAGGGGAAAGTGAGGGAAGGAAATGCATAGAGAAGAAACATAATGTAGAAACCAGAAGGTACGGAGCAAATGAAACAGAAGACAATGTCTTAGATGATATGTTTTACAAAAGTCCACCTCCATACAGGCAGGAGTCAGAAATGCCAACCGCAGGAACACCAGTGAGGGAAACTCTGAGAATCATTAAGACAGAAGTTGTGACTCCAGAGGTAAAGAAAAGGAATTCTCTTAGGGAACGGGAGATGGAAAATAAGGTAGAGGGTGAAAATTCAAGGGAACTAGCAAAAACCACATTAGAACTGACAGAGAAAATAAGAGAATTGACGAAAAATCTAGAAACAGTTACAGTCCCTGTGACCATAGGTCCCGTTATGCCTATTTTTGAGAAGCAGAAAGAAAGTGAGCATGGTCTAACAGTTCCGTATGTGAACAATAGACAGACAGAACAGCCCCTGATGAGAGCAAAGGAGAATCCTTGGAGACACACCATGAGTGAAGGTGAACTACATGTGTCAAATAACCCATTTTATAATCCTGATACTGTAAAGAGAAGCAGAATGGTAGGGGGACCAATATTAGAACCACAAAGACTGACGGAACCAGTGAATGTAGAAAAATCAGTGGGTATAACTACAGACGAATTGAGCGAATGGCTGAAGGGCTTGCAAGGCAAAGAAAAGGAATCCCATACCATTGATGTGGCAAAATTACGGATGGTGTTAGAAGAATTAATAGTAGGGACCATCCCCACAGAAAAGCTGAAAAATTACCAAGATGAGGAATTGTTGTTTTTGTGTAAAAGTATCACTTGGAGAGCAAAGAATTTACATGACAGACTAGCAGAAATAGCAAGTGAAATGGGAATTGACATGGACAAGGTAAAAGCTTTACAGAAGCCTTACTGAGTGGAGTTCACGGAAAAGGATATTGAGAATCTGAACACTGCAGGACGAGTAGGGCAGATTAGGGACATAATCACAGTGTTGAGGAAATGGGGAGATGTGGACAAATGGAAAAGCAGGTGGTCTAGGAAGCAAGATGATACCTCAGATAGAACTTTTCCAGCGTTTCCTGTGAGAGAAAAGGAAAAGGTAGTGACAGAGTTCCCCATGAGAGAGATTCCAGGAGGGGGATATGTGCATGTCCCATGGACAAGACAGGACATTTTGTCATTTACAAATGACTTCCCTCGATTACGAGAAAAGCCGGTCGAGTGGTACTGACAGGTAGACAGATTTGTTAAATTGTCAAAAGTGCTGTGGATTGATCTGAATAGTCTGTTTGATATAATAGTGCCAGCAGACTTATGGGCAGAATGCAAGATAGTCATAGATTGGCCAACTAAAGAATACCCGAGAGATCCCAAAACAGGAGCACCAGACCCAGAGGTAATGAAGAAATATGAACAGGTCATGGTGTTTTTGAAAAACAAAGTGCCTCGCAAAGAAACAGACTGGGTTAAAATAAATCGAACCCATCAAGAAGCGAAAGAGTCAGTTCACGCTTACTATGAAAGGCTAATATTAGCTTTCAAACAGTTCAGTGGAGATGACAATCTGGGAGAAAAGGACCTAAGTCATTTTGTGTACAGATTTGTGTATGGTCTGCGTCCCGAAATTGGGGAAATGATAAAGCAGCATACCGTGGACTGGCAGAGCAAGAAAATAGATGAGATCCTAAGGCATGCTAAATACTTTAGTGATGAGATTGAAGCAAAGCAGCGAAAACTGAAAGAAAAGGCAATGTGGGCTCAAGTGAAAGTCGCAGAGAGACAGGAAGCTCAGCTGGTTGAACAAGCTAATAATCCAGGTATTAAACCGAGATTAGGCCCAGGAAAAGGAAAGGGTATTATAGAAGAAGCTAAAAAGAAGTTTCCATGCCACCATTGCGGAAGGTTAGGGCACTGGAAATCCGAGTGTAAATATCCACCAAGTACTAATAATGAAAATCCATCATTGAATCCACAGGTGCCGTGTGAAGGGAGTGGCCCACCGCCGCAACAGCAGAAGGCTGTTAATCCACAGAATCAGGTGCCAAAACCGCCATTACCGCAAAGCAGGAACACCCAAAGATATAGCAAAGAAACGGGATTCTACAATGAAGAACAGGTAAACAAACCGCAATGCGCGAGCGCTGTGTCACAATATTGGCTGCGAAATGACGAGAGTGAGTCAGAGGAGATTTATTGACGGTGCCGAAGAGAGGTAGAAGGGTGCGTACTTGGCGCAACTCTAGAAATAGATCAGACAGGACCATTTGTGGATGGGAAAGTTAATGATGAAAACATTATTTTTCTAGTAGACACTGGAGCTATGCGATCTACTGTCAGATCAGCAGACGTGAAAAATCTTCCTCTTTCAGATGAAACAATCCAAGTAGTTGGTGTGTCAAACACCCAGATTAGGACCTACCTTACCGAACCGGTAAAGGTTACAATAGGGAAATTCACAGACATGCACCGATTCGTGGTGTGTGATACTAGTCCTGTGAATCTGTTAGGAAGGGACCTTCTGTGCAAAATGAATTGCACCATATTCTGTACTCCAGACGGAATAGCATTTGAGTCACCAGATGAGGATGTACTGTACAAGATGACAATAGCTAATCAAGAAAATGGAATTACAGGAACTTATGCAGTATTTAACCCAGATGAATTACCCAAAGAATTGAAGCAGTCAGTGAAGGCAGGAGTCTGGGATTTTACTGGAGAAGATGTAGGCCTTATGAGAAATATAGATCCAGTAAAGATTACACTAAAAGAAGGAGTAGTGTATCCAAAAATTCCCCAATATAGACTTACACCGGAAATAATTGAAGGGGTAACACCTTTAATTGAGAAAATGATTCAACAAGGAGTGTTGAGAGAAATAATGAGCAGTCCATGTAACTCACCTATAATGGGACTGAAAAAGCCTAATGGGAAGTTCAGGATTGTGCAAGATTTGAGAAAGATTAACATGATTGTTGTGTCATGTTGGCCCATTGTTCCAAATCCATCAGTGATTTTGTATCAGATTCCCCATGATGCAGAATGGTACACAGTAATTGATTTGTGTCATGCTTTCTTTTCCATACCGTTGCATCATGACAGCCAGCCGATTTTTGCATTTCGGTTTGGAGAGCGTATTTTGGCATGGTGCCGAATCCCACAGGGGTACACAGAGAGCCCCTCCATTTTCAGTCAGTTGCTAAAGAAATCTCTGGAAAGTCTTACCATGCCTGAAAATTTGGTTTTGGTTCAATACATTGACGACCTATTGGTGGTGTCAAAGACACGTGAAGCCTGTGAAACGGACACAATAGTTTTGCTGAATCACTTGGCAGATGGAGGACTAAAGGTATATCCGACAAAATTGCAATACTGTAAAAAAGAAGTACAATATTTGGGTCATACCATTGAAAAAGGGTTGAGAAAAGTAACCATAGACAGGATCAGAATTATTAGAGGAATGAGAGCTCCAATGACCCAAAGAGAGGTGAGAATGTTCCTAGGGAAGGTTGGTTACTGTCGTCAGTGGATAAGTAACTTTTCCCTGATTGCCAAACCATTGGTAAAATTGACAAAAAGTGAGGTTAAAGACCCCCTTGAACTGAACAAAGAAGAATTGGCAGCATTCAGACAGCTAAAGAACAGTCTTTGTGAAGCTCCAGCTCTGGGAATGCCAGACTATGAGAAAGAATTTGAGTTATACTGCAGTGAGAGAAACGGATGTGCACTCTCAGTGTTAATACAGAAACATGGAAGACAAAGGAGACCAGTGGCATATTTTTCGTCAATTTTAGATCCAGTGGCGGTAGGTCTGCCAGGATGTCTGAAAGCAGTAGCTGCTACATGCCGAAGCCTAGAGCAGAGTGAGGGAATCGTGATGGGGTATCCAGTAAGAGTGTTCGTACCTCATAATGTGGCGATCCTTTTAACAAGGAGCCGAACACAATTCATGTCACATAGTCGGCTGACTGAGTATGAGAAGGTCATTCTAGGTGCAACCAATGTGAGTCTGGAAAGATGTGTGAATGTGAATCCAGCTACACTTTTGCCTGATGCAGAGAGAGTGGAGGTAAGAGATGATGTTGATCATGATTGTCTGGATGTGCTTGACTATTGCATGAAACCTCGACCTGACATAAAAGATTTACCTTTGCCAGAAAGTGATTATGTGTTGTTTGTGGATGGGTCATGCTTGAGAACAGATGAAGGATTATTGAGTGCGGCCTATGCTATATGCACAGTTGCCGCAGTCATAGAAGCATCACACTTGAAAGGAGTTAAATCCGCTCAAGTAGCAGAACTAGTGGCATTGACAAGGGCATGCAAAATCGGGAAGAATGTGAGAGTAACTGTGATAACAGACAGCCAGTACGGCTTTGGAGTTGTCCACGATTTTGGCCAACTTTGGCTGCAGAGAGGTTTCCTGACCTCAAGTGGAACTCCTATAAAGAATGCAGAAGTGGTTGGAAAATTGCTGGAGGCAATACAGTTGCCTAAGGAACTGTCAGTGGTAAAATATGCTGCTCATAGTCAGGGTAGTGATTATATCACTACTGGGAATCGCTATGCCAATGACATGGCTCAGTACTGTGCCCGAAATCTATATTCGATCAATAGGGCCAAGGAAAAGGAAATGTTTTCTTGCTCCATAATGTTTTCTAACGTTGTGGGAACATGGGAAGAAGTAAGGCAGTTGCAGGATGAAGCAGGAGATGAAGAAATGAAGCAGTGGGTAAAAGCAGGTTGTGCACCAAGGGAGAAAGATCATGTGTGGGTCTATCGGGATGGAAGACCAATAATGCCTGATAGCATGATGTCAGCCATGGCACGGATGTATCATGGCCAAGGACATCTGGGAAGGGATGCCATGATAAGGACTTTTAAGCAGACCTGGTACAATGCAAAATTCAGGTTGATAGCCGAGAGTCTCTGTCAAAGATGCCTGGTATGTCAGCAGTACAATCCTGGAAGGAAAACAGTGGTGAGCCTAGGCACAATAGGCAGAGAGGGAGGACCCTTCACCAGAATGCAAATAGATTTCATTGAAATGCCCCCTTATAACAAGTTGAGGTATGTTCTGGTAGTAGTTTGTCTGTTTTCCAGGTGGGTGGAGGCATACCCAACAAGAAGAAATGATGGAATCACAGTGGCCAAGCTCTTGTTGAGGGAATTCATCCCAAGATACGGGTTTCCAATAACCATAGAATCAGACAGAGGAGGACACTTTTACAATGAGATCATGAAGTTGATTTGTGAAGCATTGGGTGTACAAAAAAAAACTACACTGTGCATATCGACCAGAGGCTTCTGGTGTGGTTGAGCAAATAAATGGTACGATCAAAAACAGAATAGGAAAAATGTGTTTAGCCACAGGAATGAAATGGCCTGATGTCTTGCCTCTAGTCTTGATGACAATTAGATCTACTCCAGACAGAACTACAGGTTTGAGTCCCCACGATATTATCATGGGACGAGCCATGAGACACATATTTGTTCCAGTCAACAAGTTAATGACAATAACTGATGACATGATTGTAAAGGCCTGGCTGACGCAGTCCATTCTGTGTTTCACCAGGTTGGAGCGGACGCCACCACCCTTGAGAGAAAGCCAGCCCATGACCTAAGCCCAGGTGACTGGGTGAGAATAAAAGTCCACAGAAGAAGGAATTGCTTGGTTCCAAGGTGGGGAAGGCCAAGGCAAGTGATATTGACTACAACAACAGCTGTGAAGTGTGCTGGACTGAAAAATTGGATACATGCGAGTCACACTTTGAGAGTTCCAAATCCAGCAGATAGCATTGGAAAAGAATATTTCGATGAATCAGGATCAAGTGATGATTTAGGCGATGAGAATGCAAAGTCAAAAGAAAATCCTGAAAGGGGGGAAAAGGAGCCAAGACTAGTTCCAACTCCAAGAGAAGAAATTCTGAGGAAGAGATTACAGATTTCAGATGGTTCAGAGTCTGGAGACCAGCAAAACGCCAGTGGCGAGCACAAAAAGAAGAAGAGAAAAGAAAAGAATGTCCAGTCAGAAGTAACATTTACACCAGACGAAGGAGTAGAAGAAGTTCCACCGGAGGAAATTCTGGAAGGAGAAGAAGGGACAGTCACAGGAGAGAGGGACAGATTGCGGAAGACCCCCGAGGAGTTGTAGGGAACTACAACACACAGCTAGGTGAAGTGACAAGTAGTCAGCAGGAAAATTGCGTGCCGGAGACCCGAGGAGGGACAGAAGTAGGGCAAACACAAGAGGTGGAAAAAGAGACTATTGAAAAGGAAAAACCAAACGAGACAGAATCTGAAGACAGTGAAACTGAAATACCAGAGGGTCGAGTTCTAAGGAAGAGAACTTGGATTGAGGAAAGAAACAGTAAAGACGGCAAAACAAGAAGGAATGCTAAAGGAGACCTTTGGCCAAACAAAATAAAGAGATTGAGATATCGATTGACAAGAGTCAAACCCTCAGAAGCTGAACAAGTGAACGAAGTAACAAGTCAGCATAGAGAAAAAGAGGAAGAGACAGAAGTGTCTGAAGCAAACAAACGATCGAGAAAACCAAACCAAAAGTATAAGTCACCTGAATGGACGTACGTGGCACTGCCTGAACAAGGACAAGAGGTAGATAGCCAAGGAAATCCAGAGGAGGCTTTACTGAAAGTATTGAAGGAAGAAGAAACAGCGGAAATCCTGAGAGTTATCCTATCCGATATCGGAGAAGAAGCGGAAGATCAGGAAATTCTGTATGTGGATGACGAGAAGGAAGTGAAAAACGACAAGAG
Organism: Triturus cristatus; assembly: GCF_964204655.1. Taxonomy (NCBI): domain Eukaryota; kingdom Metazoa; phylum Chordata; class Amphibia; order Caudata; family Salamandridae; genus Triturus; species Triturus cristatus. The sequence goes on from NC_140588.1 coordinate 510,364,967, forward strand.
GCCAAGCTGAGTGATTTCAAGCAGGTCCTTGTAGAAAATATAAAGGATTGAATAAGAAATTGAAGTATTTGGATCACCTGATGAGGGCCTAGCTCTTGCAGGAAAAACTATCAGAAGCGGAGTAGAAGAGGCTAAGTCAAAAGACACGATCAATTTAACATAGATGATAACAAGAGTAGATGTACCTTCATGAGAAGATGGTGCAAGACATGTTGTTGTTGTACAGGACTATTAATGCCTCTTTGGAGCGTACTCGCTCTTTTGATCTCTTTCAAAGTAACTTTAGATACACTAGAAGGGCATACAGAGAATATGACTAACACAGTGAGTCCACAAAAGGTGGTTCCATTTAAAACAAGCACTGAGCATATGCACAAGGATAGGTCTATAACTGATTTTTCTAGCAATGTTTTTTCAAAATTATTGTATGAATATGTAAGAACAATGGACGTAAGGAATTGCTACGTATGTATGCAATTACCTGCCTCTGTTTCAGAAGGGGTGACTTATCATCACCTTCCAGCAACTTATGGAATAACATGTAGCGTTTTAACCAGTATATTTTATCAAGTAGGAAAATTAAAATATAATCTGTTTAATATAGATAACATTCTTGGACAATTGCCCATGAATAATGAATTGAATCCAGCTAAAACTGCTAATGTACTAGGTGAGATTTTTATAGAGACTAAAGAACTAACTTTAGAATATATCTTTAGAAACAATTTAACTTGCAGTTTGAAGACAGAAGAGAAAACCTTTCTAGATATGGTCGAAGAAAGGAGATTGAAAATACATAAAAATGCAGAAGGGGGGGAGGAGCCTAGCGCGCAACCAAGATGGCCGCGTAGGTGCGAGGCTCCCGAGGACCTCCGCGATCTCCTATCACTATCCTGAACATATCCTGTCCCAGATGAGGGGACTGTGTTGGTGAGCCCGAGCTGAGGTGGCGCCCGTTTTCCGCTTCCAAATCGGACCTCGGACACCGACTTTACCACCGATCGAGGTTTGTGGCCTTCTCCTAGCCTAACCCCGGATTTGCGTTGTGGGGCGATCCAGTGACGAAGTGAATAACAGCGGCGGGCAGGGTTTGGTGGCTCGCGGAACCCGCACTTTCACTTTCGCTTTCGTACCCTCCTGGCTGTCTATGCGAGGTTGGGTCACGGGGCTTTGTGTGTTGGTGTGGCCTCTCTGGGGGACCCCGCCTGCCCGCCAGCTGTGATCCGCCCTGCAGATCTGGGGTGGCACCCCCCCGGAGCCCGTGGACCGGCTTGCCTGCCCTTCACGATGTGGCTGGTGCGATCGGGAGACTGGGACCATGGCCACGAAACAAGATGGCGATCGGGCAAAGGTAAAATCGACCCGGCGTGGCGCAGCCCAACAGTCCAACAGCATGGATCGCTATACCCTCCAGAAGGGATCTCCTGAGGTGCCCCGCAAGTCCCCTGAGGGCCCTACTGATGCCCCCGATCTGCCCACGGATCTGACTCTGCGGGATGTCATGGGCGCCATCGCCGAGATGAAGGCCTCTGTGGGCCAGCGTTTTGACACACTGGCGCAGAAGATCGACTCGGTCCTTGTAGATGTTGGCCTGATAAGGGCCGATCTCTCCAAGACCAACGACCGAGTTGGTTCTTTGGCCCACACCGCATCGGGCCTTACGACAGATGTGGCGGCCCTGCAAACGGAGGTGCGCCGACTTGCTCGGGCGAGTGCGCTAATGGATCGTCGCCTGGAGGACTCCGAGAGTCGGGCCCGGCGTAACAACATCCGTATCATCGGGGTGCCTGAGGGACGTGAGGAAGCGGCGGCGGACCTTTTCGTGGAAGACCTGATCGTCAACCATCTCCAGCCACGGGGGCTGAGTAAATTCTTTGCTGTGGAGAGAGCCCACAGGGTTCCCGGGGGAAGGCCTAAGGTCGGAGCCGCTCCGAGACCTCTCATCGCCCGGATTTTTAATTTTCGGGACAGAGACGCTATCCTGCAATCCTCCAGACTACAGGGACCGATTAGACTTGATAATATGGATATTAATTTTTATCCTGATTTCACCCCTGCGGTCCAGAAGCAGAGACTGAGCTTCCTTGGTGTCAAGCGCCGTCTTCGGGACCTAAACATCAAGTACGCCATGCTCTTCCCAGCTAAGCTGCGAGTGGAGGTGGAAGGTCGCACACACTTTTTTGATCGTCCCGAAGCGGCCGGGGACTGGCTGGATACTCTGTCTGGAGATCGGGATCGGGGTGGCGGGGGGGGAGCGGCCGGGGGAGAGGGCTCGCCGGATCAAGACTGAGGGACTAATATTAGGCCTCGCTCGGGACAAAAATGATGCCACTTTTTGACTATACGTCGGATTGCTTAATTTCCCCTCCTATGGAGGTTGTGTGGGGTCTCTTGGGGGTTCTCCCTCCTCCTCTGGGGGTCTAGTTAGTTTAACTATCTATGGGGCGACAGGCACACTGCACATTGGGGGGGCTGTCTGGGCTCATGCAGGGGTGCAGGGAGGGGGGAGTTTTGTTGGGGTGGGTGGGTAGGGATGGGGCGTTGTTTGTTATTCTCACAAGGCAACCCTTTTTTTGTGTAGGCTCTACTGTGCTCTCGGGGGGACGAATGATGGTCTTTGTGTATGATGGGGGGTAGGGAATTGACTTTGTTGTCTTGGAACGTTAATGGACTGGGGGACAGGATCAAACGAGGTGTGGTCCTACAGTATCTGAAGCGACTCTCGCCTGATGTGGTCTTCCTGCAGGAGACACACCTTATTGGCAATTCCTTCTGCGCCATGAATCGGCGTGGCTACCGCCTTGTGGCCCACTCGGGCTTCACGTCAGGCTCGAGGGGTGTGGGTATCATGGTAAAGAACTCGCTCCCGTTAGAAATTGATGAGGTGCTCCATGATGACAGGGGACGTTACACTGTCTTGGTGGGGAGAATGGAGGGCAAAGTGGTTGTCTTTGTGTCAGTGTACGTCCCACCGGGGTTGCAGTCGACCACCTTTGCAGATCTGGGGCGCCTCCTCCTTGGCCTTCCGGGGGGGCTTCTGGTGGTGGGGGGGGATTTCAACGCGGTGGTTTCTGGAACTGTGGATCGTCACCCCCCTAGGGACCTCCCCCGGGCACAGGCGTGGCTATCCGGCCTCTTGGATACACTGGTATTGGTGGACTGCTGGCGCTTAAAACATCCCACACAGTTGCAATACACTTTCCACTCGGGGGCCCATGGTAGTCTCTCACGGCTTGATTATGTCCTTGTCCCGGCGGCCCATGTCGGGAGGGTGGGGGAGGTGCGCCATTTGGCACGGGGTATCTCGGACCACTCCCCGCTATTGTTGCATGTTGATGTCTTTCCGAGGGCTGAGAGCAGGGTGGTCCCAATCAACTCCTGGTACCTGCGCGACCCCACCATTCGCGCTGACTTGATTAAATCCCTCCAGCGCTATTTTGAGGAGAACGTGGGGTCAGTGCCTTCAGCTATCTCCCTGTGGGAGGCCTTCAAAACAGTACTTAGAGGGGAGGCCCTATCCCTTATTTCCCACGCCCGGAGGCGTGAGCGGGAAGAGGTGACCCGGGTGGAGGCTGAAATAGCGGAGCTGGAGGGTAATCTAGAAGATGGGGTGACGGACGCTGCACTACATGTCCTCCAGCTCAAACAGGCGGCGTATAGGGCCCTCGTTACGGAGGCGGCCAGGGGCCTTAGTAGAGAGCAACAGGGGCGGCTGCATGATGTGGGTGATAAGGCTGGTAAACTGATAGCGTGGTTGGATAAAAAGGAAAGGGCGAATCGTGTGGTCCCGCTGATTGAGAAAACGAATGGTGTGTGTGTAACTGAACCAGAAGACATTGTCTCGTGCTTCGCGGAGTATTTCCGCGAGGTGTATTCCCCGGTCTCTTCTTGCTCGGAAGAGGATTCCCGTGCCCTGCTCAGAGATATCGCACTGCCTTCCCTGTCCGGGGAGGACAGGGTGTTGCTGGACGCCGCTCCCTCCTCCGACGAAATTGCCCTCGCCATACGCTCGGTCGCTTCTGGCAAGGCCATGGGCCCGAATGGTATCCCTATCGAGCTGTACAAGCTGCGACCGGATACATTGGCGCCTCACCTCCGCTCAATGTTCCTTGCGGCCCACTCAGTGGGCTCCCTCCCGCTTGACCAGCGTCTGGCTACAATCGTGGTGATCCACAAGGAAGGGAGACCTCGAGATCGGGTTACTTCTTATCGGCCTATCTCACTACTGAATGCGGAGCCTAAAATTCTCGCTAAGGTACTCGCCAATAGGCTGGTCAGTGTGGTGGGAGATCTGGTTCATCAGGACCAGTCTGGCTTCATTCCCCATCGCAATACAGCCCTTAATCTGCGGCGTTTGCATGGGGTGCTTGCGCGCGTCCCATTCATACGGGAACCGGCCATTTTGGCGTCCTTAGACGCCACCATGGCGTTTGATACGCTTGAGTGGCCATACATCTGGGCGATGCTTGCTAAGTTCGGGTTTGGCCCAGGATTCATCAGTTGGGTCAAATTGCTGTATGCGGGCCCATTGGCACAGGTGGTCGTGAACGGAAGAGTATCGGCCCCGTTCGAGCTGGGCCGGGGCACGCGGCAGGGCTGTCCCCTGTCGCCGCTTCTTTTTGCGCTTGCCTTGGAGCCCCTGGCGGAGTGGCTGCGGTGGGAGCCTTCCATCCGAGGTCTCCGTTGGACCCCCGAGTATGAGGATCGCGTATCCCTATACGCTGATGACATCCTTCTGTACCTAGCCTCCCCACGCAAATCACTTATAGTCCTAGTTGATGTTTTACACTCGTTTGGTCGTAACTCCGGTCTCGTCATCAATTGGGCTAAATCGTCTGTGTATGTTCTCTCTGGGGAGGCTCCTATTCTCCCGCGGGGCTGTCCGATCCAGATCGCCCCGCAGGGATTTCGGTACCTGGGTGTCTTCATTACTCTGGACCCGGAGGCCCGGTATGAACGGAATCTGCTTCCCCCCCTCCAGCGTCTGCGGGTAGATGTCGCACGCTGGCGACGCCTGCCGCTTTCGCCGCTCGGCCGGGCAGCATTGTTCAAGATGATGTCTCTGCCGCGTTTTCTGTACGCTTTGCAGAACACTATGGACTTGGTCCCGGCGCGCTACTTCCGTGAGGTGGAGAGTCTGCAACGCCGCCTGTTCTGGGACGGGAGGCCGCGCATTGCTCTGGCTAAGCTGACGCTCCCATGGTTTGACGGGGGGATTGCCCTCCCGGATATTAAACGGTACTATTAGGCCTCCCAGCTCGCTGCCATTAACCATGGCCTCTACGGGCCCGCCTTAAACCCGGCTTTTGAAATGGACAAGATGCTCCTGCCAGGTGGCGACTACAATCGAGCGCTCTACTCTGGCGCGCCCGACGCTCGTCTGACGGGCCGAACGCGTGTCATGGTGCAAGTCTGACACGCGGCCAATGCAGCTATGGGGTGGAAGGACCGTTTGACCCGGGCATCACCACTATACGCGTCTGAGCGGTTAGGTTCCCTGTGGACCTCTAAGGGCTTTGAGAAGTGGGACATGATAGGTATCAGTAAAGTGGGGGATCTTTGGACGAGGGGAGGATTTAAAACGTTCGATATGCTGCAGACGGAATTTCAGTTGCAGGGCAGTGAATACTTCCGGTATTTGCAGGTCCGTCATGCGCTGGGTTCCGTCTTCACGGATGTTGCCTCCATCCCGGAATATTCCCCCCTGGAAGATAGAGTGCTGGATGGGCATGTCCCGGACAGCACGATCTCACTTATATATAAAAAGCTGATAAACGACCGCTCGGGCCTGTTGACTGCCCTTCGTGCGGCTTGGGTTGCCGACGGGCTGGAGCTGGACGACGAGGACTGGACCTCCGCGGTGGCCTCCCCGAAGGAGGTGGCCATACCGGCTCGCCTTCGCTTCGTCCAGCTCAAGATACTCCACCGGGTCTACATGACGGGGCCAAAGCTTCTGCGTATGGGCTATGCCGGAGATGGGTTATGTAAGCGTGGGTGTGGTGCTTTGGGGACCTTTATGCATATTTTGTGGGAGTGCCCGGAGGTAGAGGGGTTCTGGCGTGGTGTACATGAGGTGCTGCGTCTGGTTACGCATGTGGCGCTGTCGCCTGAAGCGAGAAGATGCCTGTTGAATGTGTGGGAACCGACTGATTACTCAGCGCCACAGACGTGGTGGGTGACTCTGGGATATATGGTAGCCAAGCGTGATATTGCTCAACTGTGGGGATCCCAGAGGCCCCCGACGGTCTCGGCCTGGAAAGAACACATGGACTGGTGCATGTTTCGCGAAAAAGTGGTGTATGTGGCGAGGGGTAAGCCTGGGACATGGGTGAAAGTATGGGGCCCCTGGAACGCCTACCGCGGGGGTATCTGTGCGCCGCCGCTGCTGCCTGATCCCTCGCCAGCCCCATCCCCTTAGCCGACTCATTCCCCCGCTGCCGGGCATTGGGTTCCCCCAGTCCTCGCTTTGCTCTCTTCCCCCTCTTCACACTTCTGTGTATAGTTGGGATCCCCCCTCTTGGGGAGCACGTGCTGCTTTTTTTGATTGTGGGTTGCCTTGTGGGTGTGGTTTTAATTTTTGTTGTTTTAATTTAAAATGAAACCGCATAATGGGGCCTGGATGATGTGGTTTTTCGACATTGTTATCTATTGAGAAATGCTCCTCCTGTAATACCACGTGTTCCATGTATATATGTCGTGTGTTCCTACTATTGCTAGCGGCCGGCCGGAAGGTTGTGGGCCCATACTTGTATACTTTTAAGACCTGTAATAAACGGTTTAAAAAAAAAAAAAAAAAATTGCAGAAGGACATAAATAAGGGGAAAACATTTGGGAAATAGATGGGAAAAAGGAGACACAGGGTGATGCTAGACCAACAATAGCTATAGATTCACCACAGAAAGGCAAATTATGCATTATGAGGGAAAGATCCCAATATGATTATTATTATATAGGGACAAGTGAGTGTCATGATACATATTTTATTGCATCCGGATGGGGATTTAGAGGCGGAGAAGATCCAGTTTTCCCTGGACTGTACTATATTTGTGGGAACAAGGCTTATTACAGATTGCCCGACCATTGGTATGGCACATGTTATGTTGGCCTGGTCTTTCCAAAGATTTTTCACATGGATAGAGTAGAAAATAGTGGACCACATAACCTACTAATGCGTAGTAGAAGAGAGACTTGGTTAGAAATTGTAGGTGATATTTTTGGAGCCTTGAAACCAGCAGTGGGAATATCTTTGAATGCAAATATTATTCGGAAATTGTCAACCATAGTGGATCGCTTGTCAACAAGCACCGCTGGAGGATTTCTTTTGGTAAATACTGAAATGGTTGCCATGCGTGCTATGATTATGCAAAATCGACTTGCCCTTGATATCTTATTGGCAAAAGAGGGTAGAGTCTGTGGAATGCTGAAAGTTCAACATTGTTGCACTTACATTCCTGATGTAAGCAAAGATCTAAAAGTATATATTAAAAACATTACAGAATTGCATGATGAAATAAAACCACTGGAGGTTGAAAGTATCTGGACTAGAATTAGTAATAAGATGGCTGCTATTAAAGCTTTCTTAGGTAAATTAGGTAGTACTATATTAGGGAAAATATTATTTCCATTAACGTGTGTGATTTTCATATTATTAATACTTAGATTAGGATGTATGTGTTGCAGACATAGAAGAAATAAAAAGAAAGTTAGACGAGAAACTATCAAAAAGAAGGAAAAGAAACAAGAAAGAGATTTTAACGAGATTTGGAAGAATGGAAGGAGAGTGTGTATGACAAAACAAAAAGAGAAGATGAAGGAGAAACAGAATTTTAATTGAGCAAGAAAACATTTAAAATTTCCATAAAAGGGGAAATAAATAGATTTTTTGTGGGTTTTGTTTGTGGTGATAAAATCACCAAAGGGGGGATTGATGGAGCGGGTAAAATATTTTCTTTTTATATACCCAATCCATTTACATATGTTTATATTAAAATGATTAATGAATAATTTTAATAACTAATATTTGATGTGTAGGTACTAAACCAACCTTATTAACAGAAAGAACACACATGGGAATGCATTGCATGGCTAAAATAATAAGTGAACTAAGTTTGTATGCGTATTAAAACGATAAATGTTGCTTGAGTAATTTTTGATTGTGATTTGCGCTTAAATAAACCAGCATTAACAGCTTTGGATGTTGCATATGGCTAGATAAATGCATACACATAAAGGTATTAGCAAGGGAATAACACTGTAATAATCATTTCTATGTATTAATTACGATTTTGTGTTTCTTTGCTTAAAGTTGACTATTCTGGCCTACCAAAAAATGGCCGCCGACTGAAACCTAACTAAAGTACATTACTTCATCATTTGAACAATGGAGAAAGGCGCCTGCACTGACTTCGTTCGTGTCCCTTGTGTGACCTGTCAGACCATGCCCATGAAGACTACCCTGGGCGAGGTGCCAATGCCCCTGAACGTGAAGCAAATGTTGCTATTTGGAAATATGAACTGTTGAACCCAACCTGTTTCCAACGAACTGATACATTTAGGACTAAGGATTAGTCTTTCCCATACATTTGCTGTGAGACTTCTTCCATATGGGAAAATTTGAAAATGTTTCCTAATGTATTGAGATGTATTTGAATTCAGCCAATCGTTGGCTTGGGAAATGAGAAAATGTAACTTTAATATGTAAATTTTAGTATAAATATTAGTAGACTAGAAAGGGAAGGGGCCACCTCTACGCTAGACGCCACTTTATGCAGAAGCTATTGACGGAGAATCGATGATCAGAGATCTTTATGCTGACGGAGAGGACGGAGACTTTATAACTCTGATGAATTTACTGAGGACCAGTTCTGACTTAGAGAACGACATTTAGCCAGAATAGGTAAATATGAAAAAAGATAATATTGCATTATTAAGATTCAACCTGCATTTAAATTAGATAAAGAAAAAATCATTATTTGAATTACTGTGTCGGGTGATTATTTCATTGAAATGTTATTTGATCTGGTTTGAGAGTTAAAGTGTCATTAAACTAAATAACAACTAAATGATTCGACCGACCTCTTGATGGAGGAATTGTTAGGGTGATTCAGTAGAAGTGGTTTCCTCTATCAAAGCGAACAGCTGCGGTTAGGATTTGATGTCCCTTTGTAGGCACGGATAGTTTGAGAGAATGAATGTTAGTGTTATGGGCCCCACCAGCGTGTGATGTGTGTATGTGCGTGTGACTGAGAAATCATTCTATCCGTGGAAGCAGGCGGAAATTTAGTAATCCGAACTGCACCACATCCTCACTTAAAGCGCAGGAGGGGTTTGCACAAGAGTCCTCAAATGAAGAAAATAATAAAGCTGACTAGGTTCAGATAATATCTCCACTGCCATGTATTGTCATTCCCTTGGTCAGAAACCAGAATACCAGATGAAGTCAATGGAGTTACAGGTCTGTTCAAAATGAGGCTGTGCCCTTCCATTCTCACCTTATTTCCAGGTTAAAGTTCAAACGTGTATGAGCAAACTCACCTAAAATGCATGACGGCTGTGAACAAGAATTGTTAAGAGAACAATACTATAATATTGACTTGGTCGAGTATGTCTCAACATCCATGTATTTTGATTCCATTGGCCAGCGGCCAGATGTGGTCAATGTTGTCACAAATTTATTTGAAGTGTCACTGTGCCCTGAGGTTTCCGAAATAGGACCAGAGCTGCAGACTATCAATTTAGGTTAATTGTATATAGTACTACATGGCGGTCTCTGGGCCTTTTGCTATCAATAGCTGGTCCGGAGATTCACCTTTCATACAAAAAAGTAATGCATATCGACATGTTCAAATACCGTGCTGATTGCAGGTTTGCATTCTGTAGTGTCTTACGTTCAGCTAACAGAATGGGGCAGATCCATAAATTATGGGTAAAACCTCTTTCGTGTGGATGGCAAAGTCTGCATTTAGAAATTAAGGGATGTAATCAAGTGTTTGACATACAACAAAGTGCAGATGAAGTAACTTATTTTTACAGAAAGATCTGAGAAGACATGTTAGATTTGGCTGTGGACGAGGCTGCTTATAGGAGTCAATGGTGGTATATGCATGACTTATTTTGCCGAGTTCCTCCTTGTCTTTTGTCATGACACCCTTCTTATTTGTTTATTTAATGCGTTTTAAAGGAACTGTGGGGTAATGATAAATCCCACAGCTCTTTTGCTTTCAGGTCCTTCTGAGCCAGCTCAAGGGCCAGAGCCTGGCTAATGAGTTTGTCTGAAGATCAGTTTGAATTTATTTCCACATCAGAGCGAGTAATGTGGCTTCATCTGAGGACCTCAATAGAGACATATATTTGAGTGGAGAGTCTTTTTGAGTTAGATCTTGGCTGTTCGGGCTAAATTCAAGTTGAATTCGAAAAGGAGAGATGGAATAGGAGACAGAATACCCAACTTTGTGCAGAGTTAAGGAGGCATCAACATTTCCTGGAAAAGTTTCTATTACATAGCTGAGGGTTGGGATGAACTTGGCTTTTATTGCTGTAAGCAGTGACAGGAATGTCAGACTTTGTAGTTTACAATGTATTATTGAAATGCTGAAATCAAGGAAGCATTTCTTGGTTTCAGTGAGTTAAGATGAAGTCGGTACGACAGTCGATCTTGTAGCCAGATGCCAAGATATTTATATGATGAGCTTTGATGAATAGATTGCCCACTCAACGACCAACTCCCTCTCTTGCTGATCTTCCTGCCAAACACCACAACCTGAGTTTTTGTGAGGTTGATAGTCATCTAATTTTTGATGCTTTAGAGATTAAGATAATTGAGTGGAGAGAGTAAGTTGGAACCCCAACTGACTCTGACACATTTCCTACCGGCTGATTACAATGAAAGATAACCGTTCATTAATTCTGACTTGGTTCCAACCGACCTTCAGAGAAACCGAGTTGTTTCCGACCGACAAATTACGATGTCGGATTCGGACACGCTTACCGACTCGGTTTGTCCGACACAGAACGGCTGTCCGAAACTGACTTTGTGGGACCGTAGCAGGCCCCCCTTCACCAAAAGGCCTCTGATTGGGGCCTGTGGATGTACCTATGGGTCCCCTCTTTCCAATCATGCAGAGGGTGGCAGGCTCCATGGGGTGCCAGCCACAGGGTGAAAGGTTTTACGCAATCACCCCTTTCTTCAATGGGAGCCTCTGTTGTCGGTTGGAACACAGGTTCCCATTGAAGTCAATGGGAGCCTGACCAAAAGGTGTTCGGAACCATCGTAATCGGTAGGTCAGACTCCCCAAATCCACGTTGGTTGGAAGCGGTTCCGACACAGAGTCGGTCGAAATGCTATCTGACCGACATCATGATAAGGTCCTAAGTCTGAAGGTAGAAATCTTCACCAGACCCGATGCGGAGCAGTTCAATGACAGAATATCGACACCTAAAATATCCCCATACCACAATATTGAGTTATAAATATCAATGTCAAAAATATCGACACCCTATATTTATAAGGGTAAGTACAAAAATATTGGGGGGAAATATCGATGTCATATATATAGTTGTACATAATATAATTTTTTTATATATATATAAAATAAAATAATGAATGTTAAATATATTAAATAATAAAATTAATTAAACAAAATAAATTATATTTAATATGCATTTTAACAAATATAACAAATAAACTTGCCAGGTAGGTCGCTCCCCCCCGCCGCAGCTCCACCTGCGCTCTCCAGTGTCCTGTGCCCTTTTGCTCCTCTGTGCCCCGCTGCCCATCCCGCTTTGTTTCCCCGCTCTTGTGTGCCCCGTTGCCCAACTTGCTCTTGCTTCCCCGCTCTTGTGTGCCCCACAGCCCATTTTTTCTTTTTGTTTCCCCGCTTGTGTGCCTTTGTTCCCCTGCGCCCCGCTGCCCATTTTTACCCATCTTGCTTCTGTTTCCCCTCTCCCGTGTGCCCCACTGCCCATTTTTTCTTTTTGTTTCCCCGCTCGTGTGCCTTCGTTCCCCTGTGCCCCAATGCCCATTCTGCCTTCTGTGCATTCCCGCCACTGCATCCCCCGCGGCCCCGCCCCCGCGCCCATTCGCTGTCCCCTGCCACCCGCCTCCCGCCACCCAGCTGCTCCTCCCTCCCACCTCCCCTTAAAATGGCGGACGCGCGAAGCGGGCGCTCCGCCGGCACGCCAAAGGCGCCTAAGGCAAGCCCGTCTGCGCCCGTCCACGCCTGGACCTCGCCCAGCGCCAGAACCCCTGGCCCCCGCACCAGCCATGAAGACCGCCTCCGATACGACACCAGCACCCTCATCGCTCTCAACCCAGGACGGACCCCAACCTGCTGCAGTGCCACCCAGAGGCGCACCCACGGTCCCTTTGCCTGCCAGAACTGCAGCATCTCCTGCATCGAAGACACAGAACCACCTGCCACGACAGAACACAACCAGCTACGATGCATCCTGATCAACACCCATCCCACACGCAAACACGCCGTCGAGCTCTGGGACCTACTCAACACCGCAGCACCAGACGTCGCCTTCCTGACCGAAACCTGGATGAACGAAGCCTCCTCTCCAGGCATCGCCATAGCCATCCCCGACAGATACAAGATCGCCCACAGAGACCGCAGCAACGGAGTCGGAGGAGGAATCGCCATCGTCCACAAGAAGACCATCAGGGTCTCAACAAACACCAACGACACTCTCAGCACCGCCGACACATGCACTTCCAGATCCACACGGACCCCAAGACCACCCTAAGAGGCACCCTCGTATACAGACCACCCGGACCCCGACCACAATTCTGTGACGCCATCGCCGAATTCATCAGCACGCACGCACTGACCTCCATCGACTACATCCTCCTCGGAGACCTGAACTTCCATCTAGAGAACAACAACGACAGCAACTCCTCCACCCTGATAGACAACCTTGCCAACCTTGGACTGGAACAGCTCGTCACGATGCCGACCCACATCGCCGGACACACGCTCGATGCCATCTTCTCATCAAGCCCCCACATCTCCTTCAGCCACGTCTCCGAACCCACCTGGACCAACCACCAGTGCATCCACTTCACCTTTCGGAAACCCGTCGCACATCACCACACCCCCGTCGCTGCTGGGGCAAAATCACTGAAGTACAACTACAGACAAACGTCGCACTCAACCCACCGACCAACCCCTCCAACCCCGACAATGGTGCGCGCACCCTGAGACGATGGATGGCCGATTGCGCCAACACCTTAGCCCTGCTGAAAAAATAAACCCTCAAAGACACCAACAAGAGAGCTAACTGGTTCACCCCGGAACGCCTAGCGTCAAAGCACACCTGCCGGAAGTTGGAGAACATATGGCACAGCGAGAAGTCGCTGGGCAGCCGCACAGCCCACAAAGACGCCATCCGCAACCACCACCACCTCATCAGGACCGCCAAGAGGACCTCCTTCAAAGACCGCCTCGACAACAATGCACACAACAGCAAGGAGCTCTTCAACATCGTTAAGGAACTCTCCAACCCCAGCTCCAATGCCAACGACATCCCGCCATCACAAGCCCTGTGCGACTCCCTCGCCACCTTCTTCCACCGCAAGATCGCCGACATCCACGATAGCTTCAACCCCCGGACGACCCTAACAAGCCCCAACACGCCGGAACCACCACACCACACCGACCACGACCTCCTGACAACCTGGGCCAACGTGAGCATCAAAGACACAATCAAGACCATGGGCACAATCCACTCCGGCTCGCCGTCTGACCCTTTTCCACACCACATCTTCAACAAAGCCGGCAGCTTCATCGCACCCCACCTGTGCAACATCATCAACCTCTCCTTCAAGACCGTGACCTTCCCTGAAAGCTGGAAACACGCCGAGATCAACGCCCTACTGAAGAAACCCAAGGAGGTCCCGAGCAAACTCAAAAACTTCCGGCCCATCTCCCTGCTTCCGTTTCCAGCTAAGGTCATCGAGAAGATAGCCAACATCCAGCTCACCCGCTACCTCGAAGACAACAGCATCCTGGACCCCTCCCAGTCAGGGTTCCGCAGCAACCACAGCACCGAGACCGCCCTCATTGCCGCCACAGACGACATCAGTATCCTACTGGACAACGGCAAGACGGCAGACACGACTCCATGACGCAGGGATCCGAGACAAGGCCCTGGACTGGACCTCCTCCTTCCTCTTTGGCAGAACCCAGAGAGTCCGCCTCCACCGTTCCGATCCGAAGCCTCAGAGATCATCTGCGGCGTCCCGCAGGGATCCTCCCTCAGCCCGACGCTGTTCAACGTCTACATAGCGCCTCTCGCACGCATCACCCAACACCACGACCTCAACATAATCTCCTACGCCAACGACACGCAACTGATCCTCTCCCTCACCAAGGACCCCCTCATCGCCAAATCCAACGTCCACCAGGGAATGAAGGGCGTCGCCGACTGGATGGAGGATAGCCGCCTTAAGCTGAACACAGACAAGACGGAGATACTCATCCTTGGGCCCAAACCCTCAGCATGGGACGACTCCTGGTGGCCCGCATCTCTGGGGACACCCCCGCACCCACCAACCACGCACGCAACCTGGGAGTCATCCTCGACTCGAAACTCACCATGACCAAACAAGTCAACGCTGTCTCCTCCACCTGCTTCAACACCCTCCGTATGCACGCAAGATCTATGTTGTGATCTGTATTTAGAATATTGGAATACTCTCCATGTAATGGAATGGAGTGATGAATTGGATGATGCATCACTCATTCCAGAGGGGGAGAGAGCAACGGAGTAACGTTGGTGCTGTGCTATGAAACTGGCTGTTCTGTCAAATAAACCATTGACTTCAAGCCTCCCAAGCGAACGGATACTTATTACACTGGCGACGAGTTGTGTATGCCTGATTGGGGACAGGCAACGCGGCGAAGCACCAATTCCCCTGCCCCGCCTTCGGACTTCGGAAATACTCGGACTTGTATTTCGTACTTTGTTTCCTGACTTTTAAGTGACTGCCGTGAGGTGAGACGACAACTTCACTTCATTTATGTGAGTTTAGCTGGGACTTATGCGATTTGACAAGATTACAAGAGTTTGAATCCTACCGTTGCACCGTTGGTCTTCACGAGCTTGTCCGCGAGCTCCTGCACCTGTGAAACACATCTGCTGGAACGCACTTCTCACGCTACACGTCCTACGCGCCTCGTCATTGTGGCCATCTTGTTTTCGATCTCCATGGCGACGCTTTCACGGAGCGAGTGAAACACGAGCAAAATGGTTTTTTTGGTACTAAACTTTATTATACACAGCAAAGAGGAAAAAGTCTACATTTGGCTGTTCTACCTCTGTTTCAACGATATTTAGTTGGAAGTTAATTCAAACAAAGGCATCATTTTTGGAAAAAAAAAATTTGCACTTGGTTGTTTTGCCCTATTTAAAAGATATTTAGGTGAATGCTAAAACATTTTGACAAGAATGTAATATGACATTTTACATGTGACAAGAGTAACATTTTGGAAAAAAACTACAAGTGAAATTAAATTTCTACATTGTCTCTGGTAGATTTTTATTAAGAGGGGAGAGATGGCGTTGGCTTAATCTTCTAGCATGTCACAACCGCCACCTTTTCTCTCTGAAGAAGGCGATCCAATCCTACCATGGACAAGATGGAAGAATCTTTTTGATTCATACATTGTGGCCATTGGAGGTGAAAAATATTCTGCGGTGAGGAAGCAAGCCATTCTTCTTCACAATTTGGGCGTTGAAGGAAGGAATACCTATGACAGTATGGATTTACTTCCCATTGGTGATGGTGATGGATCTCCCAGTGATGTGTATGAGATGTCTTTAGTTATGCTAGAGAGATACTTTGGCCCCGCATCAATGTAGTCTTGGAAAGACATACGTTTTTTACCAGGATCCAAGGTCCAGTGGAACGTGTTGGCAGTTATGTCGCAGCTTTGAAATCTCTTGCTCGCACGTGTGAGTTTGGTGACCTTTCGGATTCATTAGTAAGAGACCAATTGGTAAGGTGTACCAACAGTGTTCGTGTTCAAGAGAAGCTTCTATCAAAAAACCCTTCTTTGACTGAAGCTGTTGCTATTGTGGAGGGGATGGAGAACACCTCCAAATGGGTGAAAGAAATTAGAAAGAGCAAGGAGGAAAAAGTCCAAAAACCCAGTGATGTACATGCTATAGAAGAAGAGGAAAATCATGAGGGTTGCAATACTCTAGCGAAGATTTCTTCTTCTACTAATAGCAAGACACTGGTTGGAAAGGACACACGTGTGCGTGCTCCTTTTAAGAGTGTTCATAATAAGGGAGAACGTGACAGTCATCCTGCTGAGGGGAATAATGATTCTAGTGATAAAACAGTTTCGTCTAGTCCTAAGCCTAAGTGTATGAGGTGTGGACGTTTTTCACATTTCTCGAACTATCCACATTGTTTTGCGAGATAGGCAGTGTGCAACAAGTGTGGCATTAAGGGGCATTACGCTAGAGTGTGTAAGGGCTTTAATAAGAACCGCAACTTGCAGAAAAATGTTGAAGTTGTACGCACTATTCTTTTGAGCGTGAAGGCTGGTGGTGAAGAGATAGATGCTGACAGAGTGATTATGCCAGAATGTATGATCATGGTGGATGGGTATAGTTTTTCTGTCCTAGCAGATTCTGGTTCGCCTTTTACCATGATTGGTAATAAGCAATGGGATGAGTGTGTGGGTCTCGAAAATGTGACTTTGTTGGCACCAGATATCAACCCTGTTAGTTATGGTGGTGCCAAAATTAATGTCCTTGGCTATGTTCAAGCTCATATCAAATTCAAAGATAGGCATACCGTGGGCAAAGTCTATGTGGCAGAAAGAGGGGACAATTTGCTTGGATGGAGGCATCAACGAGATCTTGGTATAATGCTTAACCCTTGTGCGAAAGATCCCAAGGATCAAGTTATGTTGGTAAATTCCTTGGGTGCGAGTGGTGAATGTTATGATAGATTTCCGGAGGTCTTTTCAGATGCCTTGGGTTGTCTTAAGGGGTTTGAGCATCGCATTGTTTTGAAAGAGAGAGCCATACCGTGTGTGCACAAAGTAAGGAGGGTGCCTAACATGATGGTTGAGCCACTAAGGACTGAGTTGCAGAGGTTACTTGATTTGAGAATTATTGAAGAGATTGAAGCCTCAGAGTGGCTTGCACCCATTTTTCTTGCTCCTAAGGATGGAGGAACAAGTGTTAGGATGTGTGTGGACTTGAGGGGGCTGAATGAGTGGATTTGGGTTGACCGCCAACCGTTACCCAACATATCTGAGTCTCTTAGTATGTTAAGAGGGGCTAAGATATTCAGTGTGTTAGATTTATCTTCGGCCTACCACCAAGTCATGCTGCACAAAGACTCAAGGCATCTTACATCTTTTGTGACGCCTTTGGGGACTTATCGCTTTCTTCGAATGCCTTTTGGGTTGGCATCGGCAGCGGCTTGCTTTCAAAGGGTCATGAAGATGGTACTTGGAAAAATACCCAATGTGATGTTTTTCTAAGATGATATTTTGATATATGGGAAAAATGAAGAGGAACATTGTTCGACTCTCTATACAGTGTTGGAGAAGCTGAGGGATGCTGGACTCACGGTTAAAAAACAAAAATGTCGAGTGGGATTGAATTCTGTGACTTACTTAGGACATGTGATCTCGGGGGAGGGCATACAACCCAAATTGGAGCTAGCTGAAGCTGTGGTGAAGGCTCCTGTCCCTCAGGATAAAGATCAGGTGAGATCATTTTTAGGGCTCGCCGAGTTTTACTCTAAGTTTGTTCAAGGTTTTGCTAGTGTAGCTGAACCCATCAGGACTCTGCTCAAAAAGGGGACACAGTTTGCATGGTCTGAAGAGTGTCAGAAGGCCTTTGTATGTATAAAGGCTGAGATTGGTAAGATGCCCACTTTAGGTCACTTTGATGTGAATTGCAAGACTGTTTTGACGACGGATGCCAGTCTGAAAGGGTTGGGAGCGGTGCTCTCCCAAGTTGTGGATGGTGAAGACAGAGCAATAGCTTTTGCTTCTAGGGCTCTCAGAGATGCGGAAGTTAATTACTCTTGTATTGAAAGAGAAGCGTTGAGTGTCTTTTGGGCAATTCAACATTTTAAATTCTATCTCTGGGGGATTCCTTTTTTGGTCCGGACGGATCATCGAGCTTTGGTTCAAGTTTTCTCGTGCCGTCCCAATGAGAACATTACACCAAGACTCAAGTGTTGGAGTGAGGGACTCCAGGAATATAATTTTGTAGTTCGCTACATTCCGGGTTTGAGTAACAAATCTGCGGATTGTCTTTCTCGTCTACCGGTTGAACAGATTTCAGACTGTAGTGAGGTTGAAGGTGTACTGTGGGTGGCGGAGTCTGCCTTTTCGTCTGAGGAATGGTTGGAGGGTGTAAATAGTGACAGAGATTTTGTTCTTCTCAAAGAGTGGATAAATCATGGGTGGCCTGATTACAAGACTCTGGATTTTGAAATGAGAACTTAATGGGGTGTGAGGGAAGTGTTGTCTTTTTGTTATGACAACCTTATGAGAGGTGATAGAGTCATTCCTCCGAGTGCTTTTAGGGACAAAGTAATTAACCTTGCTCATGAAGGTCATTTGGGTAGGAGTTTAACAAAAGCTCGGGTGAGGGAGAAGTACTGGTGGCCTAGTATGGATCACATGATCCAGGCTGTGGTTAAAGACTGTTTGTCTTGTGCTGCTAATGATAAGTCTCACACCCCTAGCAAAGCTCCTTTGTCTCCTGTTGAGGTTCCCGAGAAGGTATGGACGAAGTTGGGTTTGGATATAGTAGGCCCATTTGAGCTGTTACCTTCTTTTGAAAGGTTTGTTATTTTGCTGGTGGATTATACCTCGAAGTGGGTGGTCACCAAGTGTGTGTCTGTGGCTAACCCGAAAGCGGTGATAGACTTTCTTAAAGATGTTTTTGTTTCAGAAGGAGTTCCAAAGTTTTTGGTTACAGACAATGGGGTACAATTTGTTTCCCATGAGATGTTTAACTTTCTTAAAGATTTCAACATTGTTCACCAGAAGACAGCTTTGTACTCTCCCCAGGCTAATGGGTTAGCTGAAAGGATGAACAGGGTGGTTAAGAGTTGTGCTCAGCGGGCTCTGGAGTTGAGGTTACCCTTTGGTACTGTTTTGAGGGACACCTGGTGGGCTCACCGCACCACACCTAATGCCATCACACTTAAGTCTCCTTTTGAAGATTTGAGGGGGAGGAAAGCTCCTTCCAAGTTGAATCCTAGATGGTTACCTGCTAGTGTTAGCAGTGGTATGTCTGCAGACATGAGACGTACCAGGGTTACTGATTATCAGAGGAGGTATAAATCAAGTTATGATTCTAGGATGAATGTAAAATACAAGAAGTGGTGTGTTGGAGATCAAGTGCTTGTGAAGAATCCTAGACACACTTTTAAAGGTAGATCTGGTTTTCTGGGTCCTTTCACCATTGTGGCCATCAGGAAGAATGTGGTCAGAGTTGACACAGATTGCTGGTGGAGTATGTCTAGATTGGTCAGGTATTCTGGTGATTTCCAGGATGTGGGAGTTCCCATACCTGCATTGACGGGGGTAAGAAGTTCTGATGGTAATGGTGCTTTTGGTGGTAGGGAATCCAGATCTCATTCTGCTAGGTTCAGAAAAGTGCCCATCAAATTGAGGAACTACGTGTTGCATTAGGGTCATCTTCATTTTCTGTGCAGCTGCCCTATTGTAGTTATAGTAAAGGAACCGTTTGCTGTTCTGTGCTTATTTTTACTTTTCCTGTTTTAATTTATGCTTGTTACAGAGTGTCATCTTCTGCAATTGTTTTATTGTTATTTTCTTGAATCTGAATTTTATTGTTAACATGTATTGGCGTTTGTTTATTGGGAGGGGGATGTGTTGTGATCTGTATTTAGAATATTAGAATACTCTCCATGTAATGGAATGGAGTGATGAATTGGATGATGCATCACTCATTCCAGAGGGAGAGAGAGCAACGGAGTAATGTTGGTGTTGTGCTATGAAACTGGCTGTTCAGTCAAATAAACCATTGACTTCAAGCCTCCCAAGCGAACGGATACTTATTACAATCGACAGACACAAGGAAAACAGTCACCCAGGCCCTAGTCAGCAGCAGACTTAACTACAGAAACGCCCTCTACGCCAGAGCCCTGACCGAGCTCATCAACAGACTGCGAAGAATCCAGAAGGCCTCCGCACACCTGATCCTCAACATTCCACCCCGTGACCACATCACCCCCACCTGAGGAACCTGCACTGGCTCCCTGTCGACAAAAGAATCTCCTTCAAACTCCTGATCCACGCACACAAGGCACTCCACAAGACCGGCCCAGCTTATCTCAAAAGTCGACTCTCCTTCTACGTGCCCAACAGGAAACTCTGCTTCGCAGACCTCTCCCTGGCTACGTCCCACGCATCCGTGGAACCACAGCCGGAGGCAAATCCTTCTCCCACTGAGCCACCAAGACCTGGAACACCCCCCCCCTCATCCTACGACAAACTGAAGACCTTCTAGCCTTCAGGAGACAACTCAAGACCTGGCTGTTCGACCAGTAGCAACAGCACCCCCCTTCTCCCACCCCTCAGCGTCTTGAAACCCTTGCGGGTATGTAGTGCGCTCTACAAATTATTGATTGATTGAATTGAATTTAAAAAAGTTGAAAACACATATATAATTATTATATATATCTATATATATATATATATATACTGGAAACGTCCTGTTCCACCAAAGTAAAAGGTGGAAAACGTTAGGCATGGACCTCCCCACTACTTAGTAAGGAAAATAACGGATTCTCACTCCAGAATTGCAAATGATGCAGTGCAATTTATTGTAGCATGACTAAATGCTAGGACCAGTGTCCTCCATGACGCGTTTCGCTCCTCGTGGGAGCTTGATCACATGATATATAATTATACTTTAAAACAATTTAAAACTAATAATTTTAAGGTATTTTATAGTTTTAAAATTATATAAAAATGTAACATACATATATATATATTACCTACTGGCGATCACCAGTATGTAGTTATAGTTAGGACCTAGTTTCCATAGGAAAAGCGTTTATTGATTTGCCAATATCTTTGGAGCCATTTGATGAATTTTCGTGAAATTTTCAAAACTAATGGCCCCCTCCGGTCAGCTCCTGTCTTGATTTCTCAAGCGGGGGGCGAGAAAAAAAGGGGGTCCCAAAATGTGTTTTTTCTCCATGTTAATTTCCACAGGAAACTTTAGACAAAGCTACAGCCCGAACTGCTGAACGGAATTACACCAAATTTGGCAAAAAGGTAGCTCTTGGTTCAGAAAGCATGCTTTTTGTTAAATGGTGTAAATCCGTTCAGTAGTTCCTGAAATATTCATATGTAAAAACTTATATATTTGGTGACCGCGGTAGATTCGCGACCCTCCCGAGCACAAGCTTCATTCTGATTGGCTACCAACACTTCAAACCAGAAAGTGTTGGCAGCCATTGTGTGACTCGGTAGAACCGAGTCAAAAGAAAAAGGTAAAAAAACAAGAAAAGGGGTCAGGGAAGAAACACCCTGACCCCTTAGGCTTGCTTTGTGGGTCCCACAGGGAACCCCCAGGGCCCAAACAAGCATTTAAAAAAAACAATTTCAGCTGGAGTCACGCTGGGTGCGCGAATCTGGCTGAGAAAATAATTTAAAAAATGAAGCGTGGTGTCCCACGCTTTGTTTTAATAAGCCCCCAGGTGGGCCAGGTCCTGGGGGCAATGTTGATAATGTATGCGGGGGCCACGCTCGCCCACGCAGACCCGGAGCTTTTGAAATAGTATGAGGGGGAGAGGCTCCTGCCCCCCCACGCTGCCCCAGGGACCGCCACTTCCCTGGGGCATTTATGATAATGAGCGGGGGCCTCACAGCCCCCCAAGCCCGGGGGACCGCCACCTCCCAGGAGCTTCTTTGAAAAAATTGCATAGGGGGCTCCTGCCCCCCACGCTGACCCAGGAACCGCCACCTCCCCAGGGCATTTTTGATCATGGCAGTGGGGCCTCGCAGGCCCCTGCAAGCCCCAGGGACCACAACCTCCTTGGGCTATTTTCATGTTGGGGGGGCCACGCAGCCCCCCTCCTGGATCCCTCCATGCCCCTGGGGACCGCCACCCCCCAGGTCTGGCTCCAGCAATGTCCCAGGGTGCCCGGGACAATGCAGTTTGCAATGGCAGGGCAGGAGCATTGCAAACTCTGCTTCGCTTCATGGAAGCGAGAGCAGGAAACCTGCTCTTGCTTTCATGAAGTGAAGCATATTGCTTTTGGACAAGGGAAGCTGCATGTCAGCAGCTCCTCTTGTCCAAAAGCAATGCCGGCTCCCGCAGGATGCGGGGAGCCGGCAGGGACCCCGGGGGCTTTGGGGCTCCCCCGTGGTCCCCAACATGTCGCCAGGCCCCAGGGGATGGGGTCCCGGGGCTAAAAGTGGCCCAGTAAAGGGGGGCCATGAGGCCCCCCTCTCCTTTTGAATACAATTTATTTTTACATTTAAAAACAATAAGGCCGTGCCCCAGGGGATGGGATCTTTGGGGCAGAAATTGGCCTCAGGAGGGGGGGCCACCCTCCAAAATAAAAAAATAAAAAGGCTGGGCAGGCCTCAGGGGATGGGGTCCCCGAGGCCTAAATTGGCCTCAGGACAGGGGCCACACGGGGCCCCTTCCCATTTGAAAAGATATATATATATATGACTCAGGCCTCGGGGGATGGGGTCCCCAGAGCCCAAAATATATTAAGAGAAGGGTGCCACACAGCCTCCTTCTAAAAATAATATAAAAGAGAATCCGGCATCTCGCCAGAGCCCCACCCCCTACCACTCTGCAAATGCACCTCCTGGCACTTTCTGGGTTGGGAGATTAAGTCCCCTTGAATTCTAAGGGTGCTTAGGGCCAACTAGCCCACCACATGGAAGCAAAATGAGCTAAAAGTTATTGACTAAAAAGATGTCAAGTTTAAACGTGAACATGTAAAAATGGGAGTGTTTGTGCACGGGCCCTTTTAACCTCACAACACACTGGTCTCTCCTTTTCGGGCTCTAGGGTAACTTGTTGTTCTGTACTTTGTATCTGTCTAAGTCCTGGTGCTTCCTCAAACTATGGTGGAAAGATCCCATTCTCAAATAAATGTGCTTCTCCCGGCATTATCAGGTTTGCAAACACAATCCTTTTCCCATCTCTTAATGACTAAATAGTTTGCAGTAGTTTCCAGGTAATGACCTGTGAATTTGGAGATGTTGGGATAAACCCTGACGCAGCCAATACTCCTACAGCTCTTTGAGGTGCTGGAGTCGGGACAATGTTTATTGGGGCAGTCGCATGTGGGGCAGTTACTATAGGGGCAGTCACAAGTGATCTAGGCACTGTCTGTACAGTTGCAATTTGTGGTAATTATACAGTCATAATTGAAGCAGTAACACCAGGTAAAATAATCAGGTATAATAACTGTGAATGTCTGAATGACAGGTGGTGGAGTAATCTGGAATGTCTGAAATGGTCTCTTAATCTGTCTTATACTCAGTTCAACAAAGCCACTATAATACTTGCAGTTACAATATTATTGGTGCTAGTGGTGGGGTTCTCATAAAGTGGGGGACGCGAAGATAACATTTCTAACAAAATATTGTCCTCAAATCCCTATCTGTTTCATCCTTATTTGCATATTTTCCTTTTTCTTTCTCCTGTGTCTTAGTCTTTTTCGAGATCCCAGGTTCCTCAGTAGTAATAGCTGGATACAGCCTAGTACTCTCACCTATAGCTTTTCTTAATCTCTGCTGTGCTTTATCCCATCGAGCATCTGCATAATTACGCAATGTGCTTTTAGTCTTAATATGGTATTTCTCTATTTCTCTGTCTCGTGATACCTTCTCCCACATATTCAGTGCTTTGTATTGTGTTGGGTCTAGGAGGTGGCTTCATTTCGTACAGCTTCTGCTTCAATTTTTCAATGATTATAAGATGATGATACCACATTTAGGAAAACTCAATAAACCCACCTTTTTCATTAATCTCGCACCATTGGTAGAGCCATAAACATGTATGTAATCCCAATTCAGTTGCCATATAATGTGCCGGCGTACCCTCGGAAGTTGCCTCTTCACCCTCTTGTATTGGAATTGTAACACCACCTTTCACTCAACTGTTAAATTGTTTAAATCATTTCATGATATTTTTTTCAAGGTTCAACAATAATCATTGCAATAAATGCAATTCAATTCAGTTTTCTGATTCTGTTCCATAAACTTCAAATCCTTTTCACCAATCCTTTCACAGTTTGTATTTTTGAAGACTTATTAATGAATTTCAATGCAATATACACTTGACCAACTGGCCTATCACAGCGCAGCTCCCTGTTTCATCATCAACCTATCACAGCGCAACGGTACACTAACAAACCTTTCCCAGCACGGCACACCATAACATGTGATCTCACTCTTTTCAGAAGTTCACCCTCCTTTACAATTTCGTTTGGACACACAATTCAACAGCATTAAACAACACAAATAAACAATTTTTGTTAGCCTCACTAAAGAAAATCAAAAATAATCACCATTTGGAATATTAAGGCTTTATGGCTTCCGAGTTCTTACACAAAAAGATTTTTTTTTACATTCACAAGGAAAACTCGACTAGCGGGAAATCACCATAATTAATGTAGCTTCACCCTTTGTGCAATCAGGTTCTATAAAGAGCAATCAATAATACTACAATCACAAGAGTTTATTAAAGTCCCTATCTCATTGTGTGTAGTCAACGGTACCTTATGATCTACAACATAAACATTTAGCGGACAATAAAACCATAAACCAATAACTATTAAGTGGCTCTACACTTATCTCAATATCTGTTTATCTGTCCCGGCGTCTTAGGCTGTGCCGGGCCTGACAACTCTTCAACCTCTTCACAATAAACACTAAAGATGTAAAATCATCAAAACATTTAACTCTCATACTCCAAATTGCTTCTCAAAATAAACACAACAATAATAACAAATTACAATGCATCATCCTATTAATACTGACTACTCCAAACAGCAAAACCTTCGAAAATCGCACCTTGTCAGTATTCAAATTCTGGGCTTTGAGCTTCAGACACTACTCCAACTTGAGCAAGTATTTTATAGCTCCTCTTCTCAAGATGTTAACCGGCACTCTTCTGCTGGAGCAGGAATCATTTAAATAAGACAGCTTAAAAATACTATTTCACACCAACAGGGTGATCCCTGATCTTTGGTTTTTTGGAAATCACTACTGTAGGACTTGGCCCTTTTTGGCTAAAGCCCCTAAACTTTTTGCTTTCCCCCTAGACCTTTTTTCTGACAAGGTGTTGCCAACTTAGATGCTTTGGACACTTTGCCACTTTGCCACTGCTAAAGATTGTTCCCTGTATAAAGTAATGGTAATTGGTTGTCCATGATTGGTATGTTTACCTTACTAGTAAAGTCCCTAGTAAAGTGCACTATGTGTGTCAGGGCTGGTATTGCAAATGCCACTAGTGAGGCCTGCAGCACTATTTGTGCCACCCACACAAGTAGCCTTAAAAAGGGAACTCAGGCCTGCCATTGTAGGACCTGCGCGCAGTTTGTGAAACTGCCATGTTGTTCTGTCAAGTGCACTCACTTGCCAAACCTTACCCTTCCCTTTCTGTGCACATAAGCCACCCCTATGGTAGGTCTGGGGTCCCCCCTGGACAGGGTGTAGTGCATGTAAAAGGTAGGACATGTACTACGGTGTGTGTCATGTACTGACAGTGAAATAATCTCCATTTCGTTTTTCACTGTTGAAAGGCCATCTTGCCCATAGGACAGAATGGGAGGGCTGTGTTTTCCAGCCGCTCCTCCCAAAGGCTTAAGATGGAAAGGTGAAGTATATTATGCCTGAACTCACAATGTAATAATACATCTTTTATGTAGGTGGTTTTTGCATTGTGTGTTCAGAAGCCACTCTTTTAAAAGTGGTTGAGTTTTTGTGATCTGACATTTCTGTGTGTCTCTGCCTGGCTGTGGATTGACTGTCTGGATTTGAAAGCAATAGGATCTGGGGAATGTCTGGACCCAGGGGAGGAGGTGAGACAACCACAGGCTGACCTGCATCTGGAGTGTAGGGGGAGGAGAAGCCCCTAGAGGTGAAGAGGCCTGAGCTGCTGCTATAAAACAATTGTCCCATCTCCTGCTGAGTGATTGAGAATCCAGACCCCCACTAATCAAAGGAAGAAGGTGTCACTGGCAGGGAGGCACCCAAAACTGGTTTGAGCAGGGGTCAGTGCCCCCTGAAGCACAAATACTTTAAAACCATTGAGGGGTATAACAAAGAGAACTGAAGGCCCTGAACTTTGGAGAATGGCTTGATGAAGTGTGAACAAGACTGGAGCTACTTTGTGGTCAAGAGGACCTTTGCCAAGGAAGAAACAACTGAAGAGACTGATGGATAGGACTGCTCTTGCGGTGTGATCAGGGGCTGGCCTGCAGTTTTCTGTTTCAACCAAGGAAAGGCTAAAGGGACTTTGCTGTGTGCTGTTTCACCCTGCTTGAAGGACTTTGCGGTGTGCTGTGTCCTGAAGTAACTATCCCCAAGGGCCTGATGTGAGCTGGCTCCCTGTTTGGAAACACAGGAACATAACAGTTTCCAGGAGAGTCTCAGCGGCGCTGTGTGAGCGTGCCTGTTGCAGTCTGAGACCCTCATAAGGACTACCTGTGAGTGTAGGCACCTGGCGTCCAAATGATTCTCAGTGGCACTGTGTGTGCGTGCTTTGTGCAGCCTGAGATCTTCAGGAGGATCGGTCTGTGATCGGGGGTACCTGGAGTCCAAGCAAGGATCAGCGACGCTTTGTGCGTGTGCTTTGTGCAGCCTTAACCCCTTTGTGAGGATTGTCCAGTGATAGTGTGCACCGGAATCCAAGTGAATCTCAACGACGTTGTGTGCGGGGTGTGTTGTGCACCGTGAGACCTTTGTGAGGATTTGCCTTGTCATCATGTGCACCAGGAGCCAAGTGAGTCTCAACGCCGTTGTGTGTGGGTGCGTTGTGTAGCGTCAGACTTTCATGAGGATTGGCCTTGTGATCGTGTGCACCGGAATCCAAGTGAGTCTCAACGCCATTGTGTGCGGGTGCATTGTGCACCGTGAGACCTTCGTGAGGCTTTGCTGTGTTATCGTGTGTACTGGAGTAAAGTGAGTCTAAGCGACGCTGTGCGCGTGATCTTCATGCAGCCGGAGACTTGTGTGTGGAGTGCCCAGTGATTGTGCACCCAGAGTGAAGGAAGATTCAGCGACGCTGTGTGGGTGTGGTTTGTGGCAGCCTTTGATATTCGTAAGAGAAGCGGCCCTGACCGGCAGTCCCGGAGGAGCTGAGTTGCCGGCCCGAGCCGCCATTCCCATTTCACGAAGCTGCATTGGAGGCTCAACCACTGACCGAGGAGAGGAGAGTGAGTTCTTGCCGCCCCAGGTAATATGTGTCGACTCCTGGGGCGGGGCATGGGCTTGGAGGGAGACGCTCTCGGCCTCTCTCTCGTGTTGGCAGTGCGAGCCTCTGCTTCGGCTCGTGTCACGGCCTGTATCGCCAAAAGAGTGGTGGTACAGGGGCCGGAGGGCGAAGCTGCACTTTGGGATTACATCTGACTCTGTGAGAGGCAATTGTGAGAGGCGGATAGCCCGCCTAAGGCCCGGTGATCGGGGCCTGAGTGTATTATGCATTATTCCATTTCTGAAGAATAGAGTACCTGACTGTCGTATTACACATTGCATCATTTCTGTATAACGGAGTACCTGATTAGAGTATTACGCATTGCATTATTCCTGCATACCAAGCTACCTGATTAGTGTATGACAAATGGCATTTTTATCTGCATAACAAACTATCTGTTGTCATATGACGCATTGCATTGTTTCTGTACAACGATCTACCTGATTAGCGTATTGCGCAGAACTACATATCTGGTGGTGGTATCACGCATTGCATTATTTGATCTTGCAAAGCGCCTGATTGTTACGTTACACATGACAGTATTATTACATTGCAAAAGTATCTGATTCTAGCATTATGACTGTATGATATGATTTTAGGAGTACAGGAGAATGTTTAGAAGTGCTCATTGATATCGCCAGAACTTGCAAGGGCTGGCTGGTCTAACATCCGGCCAGGAGAAATATTACACCACCTCATATGTTGGTTTTATATTGTGTGGTCTTATCGTATATCTTTCTACATAATGCTTATACTCGTTTTTACAAAACTTGTGTGGAGTCTATTTGTGGTGTCATCATTGGGATATTATGAGCGTGGTTGCGAATACTTTACACATTTGCCTTGAAGATAAGCCTGGCTGCTCATGCCAAGCTACTGAGGGGATGAGCGGGGCTATCTAAAAAGGTGACCTTCCTTTCCCTGACGTTGGAATGCGGGTCCCTACTTGACCTAAGGTACCTACCTCAGCCAACCAGGGATCCCGGGTCTAACAAAAAACATGCGATGGATCTTTACCACCGTTTATGAGAAGATCAGGAGATATATATCACAAAATTCATATCACAATACTATTTCTAAGTTCAGTCAATAATGAAAGTTTTGATTAGTTTTAAGGGCTTTATTTTAATTAAAAAGTTCAGTAAGATTTATTTTTATTTTTACTCAGTGTACGAATCAGTTAAATTACAGAATTGATAATAAAAGAATGGTTAGAGCAAATCATAACAAATAATGCATCAAGCACATTCCATGAAGAAAAGAATTCCCTATTCTTGAGCATTGTGCAAAAATGGTGTTAAAAGGAAGCCCATAAAGAGTCTGTCGTGAGGTTACATAGGCCCCGGGCACAAACACTTCCATTTTACGTGCTCACATTTAAAGTTTACATCTTTTTAGACAATGACTTTTAACACATATTTGCTTGTGCATCCTCATGAGATAATATACTCAGAAAGGGTTTGCTCACAATTACATTTCTTAGTCTAGCCTTTGAACATTCGGTACAAGGACTTAGTACACTGTGCAAAATATTGTTGTTTGTTGTTGTCCATTCTGCGACAGAGCTAGGTGGATGGAATTAACAATGACAACAGGACCGGGACTCACACACGGAGCAAATGGGTGCTGTTTATTATATAAACAACACCATGCCTCTGTTTAGATAGAGGAGCACCTCGATGGCTTGCCGAATTTTCTCCATGCCTAAATTCTATCCCAGCTGAATTCCAACACCATCCTGAAGAGGACGGAAGCCTGTTCTACAACAAGGCTGGCTGATTGATGACACACGCCTGCTGGTAAATGGGGTGTTTGACCACTCTAATGTATTCTGGCAGACCTGCACACCCTATGCTTCATAGGATAGGCAGGGCTAGATAGGAATGCAATTATATGTATTCATATAATCTAATGCAAAGGCACGATGGTTGAATTATTCATTCTTTTCACGATTCTTGTAATGCTTGTAACATTGTTTTGCTCCATTCTATTAATCATTGCAGTGCATGTATTTTACACAAGAGTAGAATTGCTTCAGAAAATATTTGAAATGCCAATTTGCATACTTCTTGAATCTTCCTTTTGTGTATGCCTGAGTTACTAATGAAAGGGTAAGATCTGTTTCCACCTTTTTTCTGGGGGGAATTAGGGTTGTCATG
Source organism: Triturus cristatus (assembly GCF_964204655.1). NCBI lineage: Eukaryota > Metazoa > Chordata > Amphibia > Caudata > Salamandridae > Triturus > Triturus cristatus. The sequence goes on from NC_140588.1 coordinate 510,394,594, forward strand.
TTCTAAGATTGCAGACACCATCTGGTGCCCTGTCAGTTTAGGGGCTCAGATGGCGCACTGTGACATAACTAGGAATTAAGTCAATATATTCTAATGGTAGGAGTGGACTCGGTTCCACATAGTTTTGAAGCTTATGTTGCCTATGTTGCCCAGTCTTACTGATAAAGAAGGAACTGTACTACAAGTTCAAGTTTGAGAAGAGGAGTGAGATAGAGCATAAAGCTCAAAATTCAATCAATCAATATCAGCTGAACTTCCCATAACGATTGGTTCATGAGACAAACTCAGTAGAGTTTCCGCAAAAATAATCATGCAGTAGCATTATCAACTGCAGTAAGTAATCATGTTGGTAGGATAGCAAATCAGCATTTAGGCTTCAGTATAAAGCCATTAGCATTCAGCTTCAGTGAAAACAAGTGGTATGTGGTAGGTGTCTGAGAAAAAGCATGTGGAAAAAGAGTGATATGGAAAAGCATTAACCTACTCTAGAAGCACACACTAGTATACACAGTTGAAAGAAATGTTTCAGTTTGTGTAGCATCTTCTTCTCTTGGAATTTGGAACTTGAAAATTGGAAATCTCTTGGGTTTTATTCAATATAATTGTTCAATTATACCCTCTGTGCCAACATGCTTCGGCCCCCTACAAGAGCCCGATCTGGAATGAGGCCTTCATCAGGGCTGTGTTTTATGTGTCCCTGCTCTCATGTGCACGCACACCAAGCACACTTGTGAGGCCTAAAGCTCTCACCTGTCTTGATCTTCTATCCAGAGGATTTTCCCCGAGTTTTTTATGCCAAGGTGCATGCAGTTCACCGCAAAATTACCTAAGTGCTTCAACGCACACGTACCTGTTGCACATTCCCTCCAGACACTCACACAAAGTGAGTTGAGGCGTGCCCAGCATATGCTGATGGGCCTTCCTGAGCTAGAGTGGTGGGAGGAGCAGTCGCCTGCACCTGAATAGTTCTGTGTCTGCCTTTCACAATGCTGTCTGAACCCCACTGTAGTGTGGCTGGACCAGGGAGGACATAACTCATTTTACTTAGCAAGAAAGATTTTCTGTACAAAGACTTCAAAGACTGAAAGGGATATAAGTATCGGACCTAAAATCCCAGACTTTTAGAATACTTCTGGACTAAGAGGAGCCTACCAAGTAGAAGAGCTGAAGAGCTGCCAGGAGGAGTACTGCCTCTTTGCTGTGTGTTGCTTTACTGGGTTGGCCTGCAGTTGCAGGTTCTGTCTATGGGCAGTGGAAAGGACTGGACTTTTGCCTTGCTGTGGTATCCTGATTAAGACGGTTCTACAAGCACTTGAAGTAGAGTTTGCCTCCTGTTAAGAAATCTCAGGGACACAAAGACTTCACCAACATAGTCCTTAAACTCCACTGCTGGGAGTTCTGACTTGCCTTGTGGTTCCAAACCCAGTTCTGGGCCCTTGGAGGTTTTTCCTGCTGCAAAGATCTATATAGAACTGAAGAAACCAACAAAATTAATGATATGCCATTCTTGCAGCTGTATTTTCTGATGCAGCCCCACCGTGTAGGAGAAAATCCTGACACACAGCCCTGTGCAGCCAAAATATTTGACGCATCTGATAGTGGCCTGAAGAATCGCTGCACGCTGAGTTCAGGGCACCATGTCTCCGAAGTCTGAAACCATAGCACTAACTCTGACGCAGGCCCTGCTGTGCGGCTAAAACAAACAAAGATGTTACGCCTGTTTGCTTCTGCCGCATTGACCTCCAGTGCATTCAGATTTCTAGATATTGCACCTGTGCACCACAGATCTCCAAGGGCATCACCCGCAGACCAGAACCATCTTGGAATCGCTGTGTTTTCCAATTCTTTCCTCCTCTGTGGCTGTTTTGCCCTGTGGATTTTGATGCATTTAGGCACTTTGTGTAAAAATCACACATCCATAGGTTTCTATGGACAGAATTGCTTGAAACCTTTTAAAAGTCATATTTTGAGTTTTGTATGTTGGATTTTTTGTCATTTTGGTCTTGTTTGCTTTAAATAAAGATACTTTATTTTTCTAAACTGGTGTGGTGTCCATTTGAAGTGTTTTCATTGTGGTATTGTACAGCTTATGTACAAATACTTTTAACATTGCCCCTGAGCTAGGCCTGACTGCTCATGCCAAGCTACCCAGAGGGTGACTGGCGGTTATCTTGGGTGTGTAACTTCCTTATCCTGACTAGAAGGAAGGGTCTCTACTTGGACTGGGTGCAAGCTACTGCCAACTAGAGACACACATTTCTAACAATAATGTTAAAGAACAGCATTTTCTTTTCATACATTGTATTTAGTGTGTGAAATAATATGAAGTCATTCTATTCAATGATAAAGAGTTAATAGAAAAACATTTCAAAATTATTCATCAGAAGCAGTCTTGTTATACGATGTGAAACTTTCATGAAAAGACATGTCATGGTAAGGACAACTTGTAAGCATTGTATGCACATATCAGCACATTTAGCTTTGCTGTAGGAAAAATGCAGCTTGCTTTAAACATGTTGCGGCCTAGTATTAACAGGTATTGTTACATATTGTGTTTTTTCACATTTTAATGTTGTGTCAGTTCAATATAAATTGCTCGTTAACATTGCACATGGCACTTTAACTATAATATTTTACATTTTAATAAAACTCCTCTCAGCGCCAAGCTAATCAAAAACAATTTATTTTAAACATAATTTCTGCACCTGCCATCAGCTTCAAATACATTTGATTGGTGCAGTTTTACTTCATTTTACTTCCAGTAGCGCTAGAAAGTCAGGGGCATATTATCAAGCACCGGGTTAAAATTATCGCCACTTTAGCGGCAGAAAACTGCCGCTAAAGCTGCAATAATGGGCTTGATAATATGCCGCAGAGAATTCCAATAGAAGCCCATGTTCACACCAGAACATGAGCTTCTATGGGAATTCTCAATGGCATATTATCAAGCCCATTATCGCCGCTTTAGTTGCAGTTTTCTTGCGCTAAAGCGGCGATAATTTTAATGCTGTTTCTTGATAATATGCCCCTCAATCGTTGACAGTGCGAGTAGTCCCTGGAATTCCATTTCACTGACAATCAGTATTACTCCCCCACCCTTTGACGATTATACTCAGAGGGGCAGATTTACAAGCCCCTTGCGCCACTTTTGCGTCACTTTTAACATGGGAAAAGTGATGCAAAAGTGGCGCAAGGGCCTTGTAAATCTGCCCCAGAGTGTCTAATACTCATGACTGACAAACGTAATTCCTGTCACTCAACTAGAAACAGACTTGACCACGGAATCCCACAATCAGGGGCGTAACACAGGCCACCGCATCCCCCGCGTAGCGGGGGAGCCCCTGTGCTCCAGGGGCCCCCTCACGACACTCAGTGGAGCATGCATTAGCAAGCCTCGCCCTTTCATGGATTAAATGGTGCGCACGCACGGCCATGGTGCGCACGGCCTCCTGATTAATTTAAATGGTGCGCGCAAGCCCCCGGGCCCTGTTGCGGGGGGGGGGGCGTGGGCGTGCTCCAGGGGCCCCCTCACTCCGCCAGCAAGCCTGCCCTCTGCTTTCATGAATTAAATGGTGCGCACGGCGTACAGCATGTATGGACATCATATGTTTATGAAGTATGTCTGATACTTTAAGAGCTAACATTCTAATGGTTGCTTTCCACTTATACTACATGGAGGTTATTACGCCACTTTAATCTACACTTTTTCATTAAGTTCTCTGTTTAGGGTTTTACTCAGGCCTTCACCTGTATATCTTTGTCTTCACAGACCCCCATGGGGTTCCTTCTCCTCATCATATTGCTGTATCCTACCATTATTACCACTGCTTCTTCCTTCCCTGTGTTAACATTCCTTTAAGTAGTTTTCCCACTTTTCTTTGGCATTCTTCTAGGTAGAAGTTCTTTGTGCTTTTTTTTAATTTAATATCTCCTAGTCCTTTTGTCATTTACTTAGACCTGTCAGCGTTCCCTTTTCTAGTTTTCCTCCACCTCTTTCAATACAGATACCGGCTGACACTCACACGTCCTACATCTTTTACTTTGCTATGGCTATTTATCCACATAGACTCGTCTACTTTAGTTACCTATTGACACACTGTGGGCACACCGGTGGACTAAATAAATTTGAAACTCTGCTACTTCGTTCATCGTCTCAGGGATTCAGTAAATTACCGCTGATCTACATTGGTGGTAACGGCTCGCAACGCCCATTAGGCTGAAAGGCTTTCAGCCATCCCCCTACGCCCGTGGTCTGGGATGTGCAGCTTCTAGGACAGACGGACTACTTGAACTGTCATAGGCTGGGCTGGGGCTGACGCCTCACACTCCGTCAACGTATTTCACAGGCCTCCAAATGACCATCAATAACAAGCCTTTGTGGCAGGGAGTGACGTAACACAGGCCCCCGCAGTGGGGGGGGGGTGTTCTCCAGGGGCCCCCTCCACGTAGCCAGCACTTACTAGATACCTCGATGTGGCCTCTTTATAATAAATTAAATGGTGCACACGTTTCCGCATCTGCTTGGAGACTAGTATACTTTGTCATGCGCATTGAGCAATTAAAAGTGCGCATGAGGAGGTGAGGCATTCCTATTGCTAGCCCCTGAGTGGCCGCTTGGATGTACGCAGTCTCGTGCTCCTGGTGAATCACAACGTCTCTGTTGAAGGTAATCCCCACCTGGGGCGCGAGGCTTCTATAGAATGCCTGTCAGCCGTTCAAAAACTGAAAAGTGCCAGTACTTTCCGTAAAATTTATTTTAGCAGTGCCCGAGAAGTGCAGGTTCTCTCCATTTCGAATTAAAGAGGTTCCCGTCCCGACAGTATCTGCCCGTTTAAAGCACTGCTTCCAGCCGATTAAAGTGGTACTTTACTTCTCCCAAAAGGAATGCGAGCATTCCACAGGGTCTGCACAAACCCCACCCCCTTAAAACATACATTTGCTTCCTTTGGCAGGAGTAAAAAAGGCCTACTATGTGGATGGACAGTCTAAAAGTACACAGATGACATCCACCCAGCAGGTGGTTCAAAAGGAAAGAGGCTGGGGCCTAGCACCAACAGATCCGCGTGCACTGCTGCTGGCTGGGTGCACCAGAGTACACAAGCGGCCTCTGAATGAATCTAAAGGCTGTGATGTGGCCGGACTTGTTTCCAGAGCGAGTGGGGCAGGGGCACATCAGTATCACTCCAGTGATTTCTATGGGCTTGGCTTTAAGGAGGCCGTTGTCTTCTGCAGCAGAGGCCCGTCAAAGCAAAGCACCACCTGGCTCTCTTTTGATGGCCTTCCCAAAGAATACTGCATTATTTTGCGTCTTTAAAGGTGAAAACACCTTTCTGAAGTTGTGTTTAGCAAAACATCCTTTGTGTTGGGGCTTCTGCCTCCCATTCACCTTGTAGACAGATGCTGGCCTCTTGAAGGCACCACAGCAGAGCTCGGTTTCATAGTATGCAGTGCCAGGGCTTTCTTAGTTCAGACTCCTGCTGGGCCCATAACAAAGGTCCAATTTGAGGTGTCACCAGGCCTCCTTTTGTTGGAGTCTCCTAGCTGGCAGCATTCAGGAGCGTCACACCTAGAGGCAAATTTAGCAGAGGGGAAACAAAGGCTCACACCTTTTTAGCACTTCACACATACATAAAAGAGGCAGCTTTTCACTTTGCTCAGGCTCTGTTAAGGAGATATGCATGCACTGTAAGAATGTCAGATGTGTTGATCTTTCCAAGTATTTACATGAAATAAATAGCATTTATATAGTGCTTACTACCCCTGAGGAGGCGTTGTAATAATTTAAATATCACTATTTTTGCTTGTAAAGCACTATAGGTAGAATAAGTATACGCTGACAAAAGGCAACACTGTTTATGTGTAGCTTACAAAAGTGCAAATCTTCTACCTAAATCAGGAGGGATTTCCTGTATACTGGAATGTGCTTTAATGTACTCATGATAGACATGTTAAACATATATGTGAGGGCTTAAGATCTGATGTCACTTCTTATGATGCCAATTCCTGTGCTGTCACGCGCCGTGATGTCATTCACTGTGATGTCACGCACCGTGATGTCGCACGCCATGATGTCACTTGAATACTGATTAACTAGGTTAGTCCTCCCCCACTTCATTTTTTAGGACTTGTGCCATGGTTATAAATAAAAAATTATGTATTAATTTGTAATGTGACTTTTCTGTCTTTGTTCCCTTTAATTATCAGTCATGGATCATTCAGGCAGCCCTAGCATACAGTTAAAAGTGCTTTCTATTTATATTTGCTGTTCGAAATATGCACAGATAAGTCAGTCTGGGACATCAAAATAATGAGCTGGCAACCCTAATGATAAGACTGGAAGTTTGTTGTAGGATCAGCACATTATTTATTTCCTACACCCTCGATCCCTATTAATGCCATTATAGCAATAGTTTAACCCCTTCAGTACCACGCCCTTTCCCCCTCCTGTGCCGGGCGTTGCACTAGTGGGTGGGGTTCATGACGAGATAGTCTCGTCATGGGCACAGCGCAACCGTGCTCCATGACGAGACTATCTCGTCATGGGCACTGAAGAGGTTAACTTATATCTGAAACCCTACGCCGCCGTCAATAACATGCTGAGTTACTTCAAGTGTCTGGGAATGCACCCTGCATTCATACAACTCACTCCTCATTCTTGCCCTTCACTTTTACACTCGCCCTGCACTCACAGCGATCACAATGCACTCACACTGACCACCATGCACTCACACCATTCACCTGCTTACCCTGCACTCACAGCGATCACAATGCACTCACACTGATCACCATGCATTCACACCATTCACTTGCTCTCCCTGCACTCACAGTGATCACTCTGCACTCACAATGCACTTGCGCTGTTCACCCTGTACCTCACCCTGCAGTCACACAAGCACACTACTCACCTTTCACTCACCTGTCCCTATCACTGCTCAATCTGCAATCTCACTCAAACAAGCCCATCACTAACCATGCATTAATTCGTCCCACTCTGCACTTACATCCGCACCCAAATTCATATGGTCACCTCTCTCACCCTGCAGTCACGCCTCTTACCCTACTCTCACACTGTTGCATCGCTCACCCTGCACTCACATGGGCACTCCTGCCACCCACAAAGTGCAGAGGGTTAATGTGCCTGCTACAAAGAACGTGCACCAAGCAAATCACAGAAATGAGTGTGAGTAGTGCTATGAAAAAATTTAATGTTTGTCAGAAAAGTGCTATAGTGAGATGAGGTGCATTGTTGGTTAGTGGTAGTGAGGAAATTCATGGAGAAGGAGGAAATGTGGGAGGGGGCACCAAAAAAGACTTGCACCATGTGCGACCAGTGCTAGGGCCTGCCCTGGCTGGGAGTGGTAGCCCCCTGAAGTTCGGGAACAGTTGTGCCTCTGGTTTCAATCCCCCAGCCAACTCAGGACTTTAGTTCTCACTTTCCTGAACTGTTATCTGAGGCTTAGGTCGGTGATGGCCACTGGGGAAGCTTGGGGAAAAGCCAATCCGTGAATGGCCCCAGTGTCACACCCATTTGATCTCCATAGTATAGATATGTCTATCTCTGGACATTATATGGTACTTCCCACCTTTTGAACCATGAGGGAAAGCTCACGGAGTTGAATATGGACATTGATTTATTTTAGCACACTGCTATGCTAATACAGAATTGTCAACCATGTTGAAAATAACGAGTTGTTCGAAAATGTATATTTTTTGTAGACCACAGAGTTTATAATGTGAGGGCACATAAGTCTCTTACTCCTCCCAGTATTGATGTTAATTGTTCACCGTATGTACAATATTCATCTCCATTTTTGAAGATCAGGAATTCATCTTCACAATAACCCTCTCTGTGGAAAAAAGGATGTGTCCATCACTATGCATTACCAACCCCTTAATATAGTATGCTTTACTCCCTTTTAAAATTCTATTGGATTCATCGGCAAAAGAGAAAGGAAGGTGATCAGAATCTTACTTTTCCCTTTAACAACTAACCACGTTATCATCTCCAGCTTTACTCTGAACATCCTAAAACACTTCAATATAGTCTTGCTCAGACGGAGAGCTGTTATATGGGAATGGAGTGTATTGGAAAAATGATGTGTGCACATATTTTATAAGCAAGTCTACAACTAGCTACTATTTGTTTGAAATCATTTGCCCCTTGAGCAGATTGGATGCTTCTAACTAAAATGTACATGCCTTTGCTTTTTCGCGAACCAACGCGAGGGGCTGAAAGATATCTTTTCAAATTATTTAGGTGCGTGGGTTTTGGTGCCTCTTTGCCTGCAGGACTGTCTCTGACCACCCTGTTACTTCCATTTACATGCCCACCATTTCGTGATGGGCTCCTATCTTCCCTCACATTTCCCTTCACCAGCAGTAAATTCTCAGCTCCTGTTCCATGCCAGGGCCCAGGCCTGATTCCAAGTACTCTGCCACGTATCATGTTTGTCAAGCCATATCCTTGGGATCACCTCTTGCCAGGACCTCCTTTACTTTCCCCAGGTCACAATTGCTGCCTCTTAAGCTGCCATTACTGGATGGGAGATTGTTGCAACCATTAAAGGCAGATGCCATCCAGAGACATTTGAAGGCATGGGCAAAATAGGCTCCGGCACCTTTATGCACAAATAAAAGGAGCATTGTTTGACTGGACGGGTTTGATGTTTATGCTGCTAAATTGTATTGCTTTATCAGGTACTTTGAAATATTTATGCCTTGAGGCACAAACAGAGGGGAATTATTTTTACTAAATAGGTTCGACTTGGGTATGCTGGGTATGCTGCTGCCTGCTGTACTTGTTATTGATTTACCAGTCACTTTGAAATATTTGCACCTTCGTGCACAAACCAAAAGGGCATTTGTTGACTAAAGTGGTTTGATTTTTGTATGCTGCTTGCTTCTGTACTTGTTACTGTTTTGCCAGTCACTTCGAAATATTTGAGCCTTCAAAAAGGGAATTGTTAGTCTAAACCAGTTTGATTATTGTATGGTGCTGTAGTTGTTATTGTTTACCAGTTGCTTTGAAATATATGTGCCTTTATGCAGACACCAAACGGAGAATTGTTTGACTAACTTGGCTTCATTTTTGCATTCTGTTCGACTTGTTTTTATCATGCACTTTGAAAGTATTTTCACCTTGATGCAAGAAAGTTGGATTGTTTTACAAAACATGGTTGATTTTTGTAGATTGCTGGACTTGCGATTGCTTTATTATGCACTTTAGGAAGTATTTGCACTTTTCTTTTGCTTTACCAACTACAGTTTTTATAGATTCTGTCATTAGGTACTTGCAGATATGGTTTGTTTTTATTCTACATGCCGTGTTATTTATGGTGTTGCTTGCACTTGTCTGTAATACGTGTGTCTTAAATCTTGTATGTAGCATTGTTTATACTACAGAAATTATAAATTTAAATAGACAAACATCTGGTGGTGGTGGGCCGGACTGCCGAGGAGGGGTCCCCTCCATGTGCTTTGCAGGGGTGCTCCCTCAAGTTTCGTTACGCCCCTGCCCACAATTATGTCATTCACTCTACACTACCAATGTGAATTGAATTGGATGTTAATATTTGGACTTTTGAGTCCTATGTAAAGCACTCTGACACACTCGGGTCTTGTCCTCGCCAAACACGACCTCAAATAATAATAATACCCGTCTCTGAATGCGTCTGGTAAAAAGGTGACGCCCTTTAGCTCCACCCCTTGACAGTGGCAAAACTAAGGCCCCCCAGCCCCTGTGGAGCAGGGGGGCCTCGAGCTCCAGGGGGTCCCCTCAGCACAGTACCCTGACGTGAAAGCTTCTGGCTAAGTCCGGAGAGGGGGGCCTCGATGTTGTTTGCAGCCCCCCCCCCCCTCCTCAACTTTCGGTACGCTAGTGTCCCCTCATTGTTAAGGTGAACTCCCAGGCTGAATGATCCCCACCCAAGAGTCACAGCCTAATTATTCCAGCCTGGCCCGCTTTCCCTGGAGGTGCCATACTGTTTTCAGGCATCTGCTTCTCCTCCTCGCCTATAGGATGAAGCGCCCTGTACTCCCAGGACCTCCTCAGTGTCATCAGATGCTGAATTCAAGAAACAAAACAAAATTCACGCGTAGTATGGGCCTAATCGCCAGAAAAGACGGGTCAGTCTGACGTCCCCCTCAGCCCCCAACTCCTCTATCTCCCAATACAACCGGAAAAGGTGTGATTGTTAGCAGGACAATACAGGGTTTAACAGGTGTACACTGCTGTAAATGAAAACAATGAAGCAATGTTCCTAATGAATGGCGGGGTGGTGAGTGTGCCAATGAATGAATGCATGAATACATGAATAAATTGACTAATGAATCCATTGCTAAATAATTGACTGGAAACTAGATACAGCATGCAATACCCATTTTCAGTTAGTCAGTGCAAAACAACTTGCCACTATTTTAAAACTTTCAAAACATTTTGTAGATGCAAGTTGCTATCCAGAGTCCAAAACGTCAGTGTTCACTGTGCATTGATCTAGCCTTCGCGCAGTGTTGGCAGTCACTCCGTAATGTTTTAAATTTCTGAAATAAATTAAAGATTACTAAAGTTTCTGTTAAAAGGCATGGTGTACTCAAAGCTAAGACGTTTCACCTTGATATCTGGTCAAAAACGAAAATACGTTTCTTTACCGCTCCCAAATGGTGCATTTGATTGAAATTTGCTAAAAAGAAAAAAAAAGTACCATGGAAAAATCTATTCTCCGTGGTTAGGGCGACCTCTAGAGGTAGTTCGCATTTCTGCGCTTTATGGTTGAAAGAAAAAGATTGAGCTACGCTAATCTTTCCTGAGAGAGCATCTTGAGTTTGCATGCTTACAAAACTAGTTCAATTTGATGACGCACTTGCTGGCCCTTAGTTCAGAAACTGAATCTATGCAAGTCAGCGAGTTGCCAAATACATAATTCGTTACCTGACAATGCTATCACCGTAATGCAATTTAAGGAAGTTCCAAATAATTTACCATTGGTTTGCTGCAACCTTACCAGTAGCTGCGACTATTTGCCTTTCATTTTATACGTAATAGAGTTGTGTCTCCACCAAGAACCTGCAAAGTCTGCTTTCTCAGCGACCTTTTGTCTCCAATGCGGTCGAAAATCCAGGATGTTAACCATACCAAATTTTATCTGACACGAAATGTTAGAAGCTTTTTGTAAGCATTCTTTGCACTAGGGCAGTTAACAAATATACATGGATGAATTTGCTCACGCGTATAATTAATAGTACACAAGAACGTGTGATAACTACCGCAAGGGTAGCTTAACCCAACACTCAACATCGCAGCCTATCGTGGGAAAATTACGCCGTGCCAACCAAGTATTCACAACGCGGCGGTAGCATGCGATAGTCACCAGATAACGCGTCCAATGGCTGCGTAAAAATCAACACGAATGCAAAAATTCATGCGATTAGGCCAATCAAGGTACGAAAAGTAGCGAAAACCAGCCACAGGGCTGCAAATCCCACGCGTCTGGCGGGAAAATGCACCATAAAAACCACAGAAACAACACACCAGAAACAAGCCAAAGCACGTAGCAACATGGATGCACCCTGACCGAGCGCAGAGGCCAACGCGAACCCCACAACCCCCACAGACCACCAGCAAGGAACAATGGGGACGACCGAGGAGAAGAAGGGGAGGAAGACGGGTTGCAGTCCGCAGCAAAACCAGATCAGCGTCACGGAGGTGACAAGAACACTGCCAGCAACTGACCCACAAGTAGACCACCTGGAATGTAGTCGGAGTACCGAGGAGGCCAACTGAGGAGGCCAAGAGGCGCTGGCATGATGTGTCAACCTAAACAGGCACAAACCCGCTACCAAAAGTAAGGCTGCAACGGCGACAGGAGGTGGCAGTCCTGCACCACAGGAGGAGCTGGAGTAATCAGTTTGGAGACGGTGCAAGGAGTAATGAGTACGAACACAGCTCGAGAGGACCTGACACAACATCAACAGGGTGAGTAACGACCAGAGACTGGGGGACGGGGGAGATGGGCACAATGGCACACATGCACATCGAGGTGTTGCACACTGCACACCCACAATTACCCAGGATCATGTCCCTCATCCCCTTGGCACACTGCAGCACACACACATAGCAAGAACAGCACACCTACATTTACGACGACAATGTGCAAAGCCGACACTGCAGAACAGAGGACACAACTGGCTCTGCACATGCACAGAAACATGCCTACTACATCTGACAGACCTGGAAACTGTGAAATGGAAATGTACGTGTACGACCTCACATCCGTCATGTAGTCCAAATGTCCCGCAGAAGAATCCAGCACCTCCCAAACAGTCACAATGTACATTATCATACAGTCTGCATGTAAACCAGTACAATGCACCAACATACATGTCAACAAAATGTCAACATGCATCTCCCCTTCACATTGCAGAGGGGCACACAACACCTCCAGCAGAACACAGAAGACAACACGTCTGTGATGCCGAAGAGGACCACCACAACTTCGACACCGACGCCCTACAACAGCCCATGGATATCCCACGCAACCCACCACTAGGACCTGGGCAGCCTAGCTACTTAGAGGAGAACACAGAGCCTGCAACAGACCACACAGCAGGAAGCACCCGCAAGCAAAGCCGGCTCACGACACTTCACCCACCCATACATGGCACCCCAATGTCATGTGTCAGTTTGCCAAAAGGAGGTGGCCCAACAGGTGTGGGTGGGCTCCGAACCCATGGAAGGCGAACTAGATCACATACGTTGGTGTCTATTACCCTTCAGGGACCACCTACACCCCACAAAGGAGACCCACACTGCCATAGAGACACATGAAGATGCTCATTCACAGTACACAACCACGCCCAGGGGCCCGCACATATCAGTCACACACCCACATTGGCTCTGCTTACGACGGACCAGGCCACTCCCCTTACGAAGTGAGTGGGTGACGACAAATCTACATGTCCAAGCTCAAACCCGATGCCTACGGTGACATGCCTGCATCCGCTGTACACAGCACAAGGTAATGTCGTAGGGCCCTTGACCCCCATGCATACAACAAGACCACAGGGACACACGCAGACATTATGTTGAACTGGCTACGGGCACGTGCGCCCGGCCTCTTTATTGGCAGGGCCACATGTACAGTAAAGCCTGTGTTGGATGTGTGTGGGGTGGGTGCAAGCCAGCCCTCGGATAGTTGTTGGTGCTGGCAACAAATACAACAGTTAACACAATGAATACGTAAACAGACAATACCAGCATCACAGGGACAACTGCGGAGCATCATGGAGGTAGCCTGAGCAAGTCCAGACAGCACACAATGAGCAAACAGAAGTGTCCGTCAGTTGCAGTGCACTGAGGTCTGGGCACTACAGTTGAGCGCGCCCATGTGAAGAAAAGTCTTGGATTGTGTCCTTTCGAGATATTCCTGATGCAGATGCAGTGGGGTGTGTTAGACCTGCATCATCTTTCTCATCAACGTCCCAGGTCTCCCACACTGCTTGAGGTGACATCGCTGCTCAACCTCTCCACAGCACAAAACTCAATCAGTACCAGACGATGGCTTGCGGTGCACTGACTCAGTGGCACCTGGAGTGCCTAGCAGGGTATCAGTCTGATGATGGCATCCACGACAGGTGTGAGCAACTCTATAAATCTGTCAGGACCACCGTTTCGACTCTGACAGATGGCGGTTGGAGGTGGTCCTGGCGGTGGTGGCGTGTGCCTCCTGCGGTAAGGCGAAATCCGGGCCGGTCAAGACTTGATTTGGTGTGTGAGCCCTGGTGGACCATAGTTGAGGCCAGAGGCAGTGGACAGCGCAGGGCCACAGACACATGGCATTGATGACTTAGGCCATTGCCTCAGAGGCCATCCAATAGCCCAGAAAAAGGGGTCCTGGACCTGACCAGCACAGAGTTAGTGGCCCCGGATGCACAGCGGCCGGCACAGGCACCCTACCACGGGACGGTGACTTCCGGTGCACTGAGGTAGGTTCACGCGCAGTGAGCAGGTCCTCCTCAATGTTGAAGGTGAATGTGGTGGAGTCTTGCGGGGGACAGAGGAAGGTGTCCTCCAGGACATGATGCAGAAGGTCTGATGTTATCCGGAAGCAGCAAATGGTGGAGTGGAAAGCGACAGCCTCGTTTTCACCACCGATTCAGTATCAGCTACATGAGGATGAAAACCAGCCCCTAGTCCATAGACTTAGACGCCACCAATGCACGACCAGAGAGTTTCCATGAGTGTCGGGGAACAGACTTAGTGGCACTGGTGCTGAGAGGGGATGCAGTCTGCAATGATGCCGGTACACAGTGTAGGCCGGAGGCAGCGGTCAGCAGTGGCCCACACCCACCTGTCGTTGGGATGCTATGCACAATGATGCTGCCACCTGACCAAAGGGAGTACAGTGAAGTTGAATCTTTCTTTTTGTGCATACACGGACAATGTATGATCAAGACTCAGTTCCAAATGTGTGACCTACTTGTCCGCAGTGTGGGCTGAAGGCAGTAGTCAGCAGTGGCCCACACCCACCTGTCATTGGCTCGCAATGCACAGAGTTAGTGACACCAGGGCAGTTGTCGGTAGTGTTCGATCACCTCCATAACGATGATCCTATTCCCTCTGGACTGCAATGCGTCCTTGCGTGCGATTATATGTATTCTGCCTTTGAACAATCGATTTTCAGTTCCAATTCTGTGACCTACTCTTGCGCAGCGTTGGCCGAGGGCAGTAGTCCGCGTAGGCCCACAGACATGTGTGGTTGTAATGCTGTGCACAGACTTGGTGGCACCACATCGAAGGGAGTATAGTGACATGAACTCTGCCTTAAATAATGTTCCCTGCCATGGTGTAATCAAGACTCAGTTCCAAATGTATGACCTACTTGTACGTGGTGTAGGCCGGAGTCGGCAGTAGAGTACGTCAACGAGAAAGGAGTAAAACGGGCCTGTGTCATGGAAGCCGTGATGGTTTGAGAGGCTGTCAAGGTTGCGGGCCTCGGGCTTGGAGCTTGCACAGGCACGTGGTGGGCCCACCTTGACACACGCCGGTGTCGGAAGGTGATCAGTGTGGACTGGCTGCGCCGGGACTGACTGGTTCAGGGTCCAGAGGGCCGGGGTATGGCAGGTGCACAGGATCGCAGGCAACTCCGCTCATGAGGATGTTGTTGGCCTCATGGCATGGTGAGAGGCGCTGCCCTGGCAGAGACGTAGGGCTTTCTGGAAGAGGACCACGCCCAGGGCTACGTGCTTTTTCTTCACACCCCTACGCTGGCCTGGCATACGCTGGGTCCTCCCACTCCGCTCACGCTTACGGGGTGGACGTAACAGGCAACGTTTCCGCAAACTCCCCCACTGGCTGGGGTGACATGGTTGCGTCCACTGTCCACTACACTCCATACACCAGAGATGTATGTTGCCATGGATAGGGGTGTGTTCGGCATACTGCGGTCTGTCCAGCACATCTCCGCCTCTCTTGGCATTGTGTACTTTCCCAATCATGGTTCTCCTGCAACCTTCACACATGTCTGTTTGCCACCTCTCCCCACATTCGGCTAGTGTGTGGTTGAAGTACCATGCCATTGATGGCTCATGTTCACGGCTTGCCCAGGTTGTGAGTTGTTCTGTCATGTCTGGTGGGTGGTCATGTTGTTTTGCATTTTGGTTGTGATTTTGTGACGTGTGCATTGCCAGGGTTGTGAGTTGCATGGTTGTGGAGTTGAGGTGAGTGGGGTGTTCGTTTGCAATTTGCCAAGGCACTGTGCATTTCCTTTGGTGCCATCCTGGGAACGATGGTTGCTGCTGATTTGTCGGAGGATGGAGGGACCATGCACACTGGCTGGGTATTTGGAGGCGAGATTGGTGGAGGTTCCACGGTGTTCGGATGTTGCCTTCACATTGATGTGAGACGTGTGCTTTCTGTTGCAGTGATTGTGTTCTGTGTCACCAGGGGGCACAGGTAGAACATGTGTGCTGTGGATTGCCCCCAACACGTTCATGCATCCAGCTATAGCATATGGTCCTTGCTTGGTCTCCAGCAAATCCTGCACATTGTGTTGAACGTATAGGGACTGGGGTACCAGGCTGATGGTGATGTCCAGGACAGGTGTGAGGGACTTGGATGTGGCTGGCTGTGAGACTCATCCGACTCTGGTGTTGTTTAGGGGATACCCGGGGCCAACCGATTCAGCACAGCCAGCAGCTTTGTCTGGGGTGGGATGTTGGTTGTTCGCTGTGTTGTTGCCGTCAGCTTGGTGGGCGATGTTGGTCAGGATGCGTGTGATGGTTGTCCTTTTGTGCCTGTAGTGGGCAATGACATTGTCAGGTGTTGGGTCTGTGAGGCTGTTGCATTTTCTGTCTTTGTCTGCGCAGCCTCTGTGGTGATCCCGGGTGGCTGTTCTGGGTGGGGGTTGGGGTCCTGGGGTGGTGGTGAGTGTTGTGGCCCTTTTGGGTGTCCGGGCCACATGACCAGTGGCTCCATGGCATCTGTTGCCCTTCCGATGTGGCTGTGGGCTGTGCTCCCTTTTGTGGTGCAGGCTGTGTTCCCACTTTGCACCGGGTTAGAGCAATTGGGATTTTCCTGCTGCTAACGCGCCTTATGGCCTGTTTTGTGTTCTTATCGCAGTTCTGGCTGGTCGTTGTGAATGTTGTGGAGTGGTGTTGTCGCGCTTTTGGCAAGGGAAAAACTACTCTACATCTCATTAGCTATAGTTGCGGTGGTCATCTGTGGCGATGTTTTTTGCGGCTGCTAACGAGGGTGAAACTGGTGCTGTGGACTGTTAACACCAGCTTATGAGTGGGGCTATAAGTTTATCACAACTTTGGCTGCGATAAAGTGCCATTAACTCGGCGATGGATCCTTGTGAATATCCCCCTAAGGTGCAAGTATGTGTTTTTGCTATTTACCAATTTTTAGGTTTAAATTTACACCAAAGAGTAGAGTTACATATCATCTCTGTTGGAGTCTCCGCCATCAGGATTTATGAGTGTAAAGTTATTGCTAGTAACTTTTTACAGGTAGGTCATGATCTCTGCCACAATGGTGGAGATCTGCCAATAGGAAAGTACAGGGAAAAATATTAAAGTTTATTGAACGTTTTAAAAATATTAAAAATATTTTAATATAAATGTAAAACAATCAAACACTCTTATTATTAAACTACAACTAATAACATAGATTCTATGTTAAATTAAATGTGTACTACATAATTAATTAGTTAAAATATGTGTGTCATATTATTTTATAAAGAATAATTAAAAAACCCATCGTAAGCAACATTTTATTCTTATTAAATAAGCATTACAGTTTCTTAAAAGTTATGTGTTTAATTATTTCATATTACTTGCAATGTTTTATTAAAGTTAAAAATCAGATGTAATTTATATTTTACATGAAGTTTATTATTACATTTAAAAACAGATAATGCATGCACCTCCATATTCCACTGCCAGGATTCATTCTGGTGTGTCCTTTTGAATATAGCACTGGAGGAGTTTTACATGCATGACAAATCCCAGTATTCATACTCTGTAGTAACCAGCCATCCTCAAGAAGTATGCAAGACTGGCATGGCATAGTAGCTAACAGACAGGTTCAATACAGTTGCAGAAAGGTGGTGTACTCCAGCACATATATTGTGAGCTAAGAATTTAACATAAGAGAGGCAAAATTGTAATGTTTCTCTCAAAGCTTATCTTAGCCAAGTCAGGGAGACTTTACATTGAGTTAACCTAGCACTTGTCTAGGGTAGCAGAAGTAAGTAACAAATCATCTACATATTGAACCAAAGTAGAACTTTCAGGAAAGACTATGGTGTCTAGATTCTTCTTAAGGGCTTGGAAAAAGATGGATAACGACTCAGTAAATCCCTGGGAGAATTGCCACCAAATTAATTAGGCCTCCGAGAATTGAAACACAAATGGAAACTGGCTTTCCCTGTTAAAGGGCATGGGAGAAAAAGGGTGAACAAGATGAATGACTGTAAACCATTTGGAAGTCCCAGGGATACATGAAAATGTAGTGGTAGGAATAGGCCCCACCGTGAAAGTAGGTATTGAAACTTTAATAACCATCCAGAAATCTTGGACAAAATGATAAACATTCTCACAAGCCGTTTTTGATTTGTAACCGGAGAGTACTGCACACACACAGTGAGCAATTGGGGGCATATGTATGAAACAAAATTTTATTCGCAAACGCTGCGAATCGCCAAAAACAGCGTTTGCGAATAAAAATCGTTATTTCATATGTATGACACACATTCCCAGTGCAAATTAAGAAATCGCAAAATTTGCGATTTCTTAGTCTGCGAAACCCTAAAATTGCGAATATATCCTTGCGAATTCCTAAATTGCGATATTCTCAGTTTGCGAAAATCGCAAAAAGGATATTGCAAACTAAGAAATCGCAAGGACATGTATGAAAAAATCGCTAATTGCGATATATTGAAATTCGCAAAATAAGAAATCGCAATTAACACCAAGTCCATGCAGGTGGTAATCAGGTGCAAGGTGCTTAAACCACCCCACAATGCAACAGATACTTCCACAATGACAGCACTGTTTGTGATAGCCAGGAGGCTGCGTATTCGGGCCCTTGCACAGAGGAGAATGAGACAGGAACGTATCTTCAGGCTGCGCATCACTCTGTTCCAGCAGACTGAAGAGGACATCCATGAATGTACAGGCTGCACCCACAGACCATATTGGACCTGATTGAGGAGCTGAAACCCTATTTGGAACACCCTACACGCAGGACACAAACAATTCCCACACATGTGCAGGTCCTGTGCTCCCTGCACCTCCTGGCTTCAGGGAGTTTTCAAGGGGTCATAGCGGAGGTTGGCGGGGTGTCACAGAGTGCCCTTTCACGCTTTTTCCATGCCTTTCTAGATGCAATGCTACAGAGGCTATCACATCACATATACTTCCCCACCACCCAACAGGCATTACAGCAAACAAAACTTGACTTCTACCAGATTGCACGTTTCCCCCACGTCATTGGCTGCATCGATGGGACCCATGTGGCCATCACACCCCCATCAGCAACTGAATATGTCTACAGAAACCGTAAATGCTACCATTCCCTGAATATACAGATTGTGTGCAATGCTAAGTATATCATCAATGACATTGTACCCAAATACCCTGGCAGTACACATGACTGTTTCATCTTTAGACACAGTGGAATACACAGACGCCTGAGTGCTGGAGAGTTTGGGGAGGGATACCTGCTAGGTAAATACATGGCACACATCCATACATCCACTACATCTCCGGGGGGGGGGCATTGACTTACCTATTGTGTCTATCCCTGCAGGTGACAGTGCCTATGCAGTGCGGGACTTCATCCTGACCCTGTACCTGGATCCAGCCAATGCAAGTGAGAGGAGATACAACAGGGCACACAGATCTACACGCTGCGCCATTGAGCGTACGTTTGGAATCTTAAAGAGCCGGTTCCTGTGCCTGCATAAAAGTGGAGGTGCACTGCAACACAGCCCTGAGACCTGCTGTAAAATCGTGGCAAGCTGTGCAATGCTACATAACATGGCTATGAGGAAAGGCACCACAATTGATGTGACCGATACAGACACATCGGATGACGATTGCCATGCTCCCTCTGGCAGACCAGCATCAGGAGTCGGGGCAGCTGCTGGAAGTCAGAGACGGACTGAGATCACACAAAACTACTTCTAGGTGAGTAATGATGACATGAGCCAAAAAATGATTGTAATGTGTGCTGTGTTTAATCACACTTCTAAAGTATTCATTGTTGTTGTACCCAGCACATGTTATGCACACAGTGCAGGTACTTCACGAGTAAGTGTTCAATATGCATTGCTGGGTTGCATCACCCATTGATGCATAATTGTCACTGAACAGTTCACCTCCTTCGGTGACGGATTGGTGCTGTTTGGGATCCAGGCTGAGTGCCCTCCGTGGGGTTCCTAGGTACTGCACCCTGTCTGGAACTGCGCCTTCTTGCTCCAGGCAATGTAGGTGTGATGCTACTCCTACTTGAGGTCTCCTCACTCTCGCCAGAGACCATGAGAGCGGTGCCACCTGAGTTGGCCGTCTGCATTTGCTCCACTGCACTGGTAACCTGTTCCAGCCCTCTTGCAATGTCCTGACAGCAGTGCGACATTTCCAAATGCATGGTAATGCTGCGACGTGTCAGATTGCTGGTGGTGGCGCAGAGGCGGTTTACGGCCTTAGTGTAGTTGTGCGACCGTGCATTGGCACGTCGGGCAGCCCTGTCACTGGCATCTTGGTTGTGCTTCAGGGTGTTACAGAGGTCACATATGGCACCTGCCATGGCCATGATGCCCTCCCCCATGTTGCGCTGTTTTTTGTTCAGAGTGCATAGCTGCCTATTGATGAAGCGCAATGATTTACATTACAGGCGCTGTACCTGCAGCATGCTGTCTTCCAGACCTGAAAATACGGTGTTGTCCTCATCAGTGGCAGTGCTGCTCCTGGGCCTTGACCTGCGTCTTTCCAGTGCTAGAATGCTCATCCGTGTGACACACCCTGACTTTCCTCTCTTCGGTCACTGTCCTCCCCTGTGGGCTGTATGTCATCCTCCGAAGGAGGCAGTGGGGGCACATGTGTGCACTTCCTGCGCATGATTGTTGTGTGCTCTGTATCGTCACTTGAGTCCCCATCATCATGCTGGTCCTCAGGATGTTCATTGTCATCTCCCTCTGCACTGTCATCAAGTGCCCTGGATTGTGCTGTGGATGTAAAGGAGAATACATGAGTTTGTGTCATTATCTGCAATTTGCACTCAATAAAGTTTCTACAGTTTGTCTTGGCTAACTTCTGACACTGTGTTATTCCCTTATCACCGACCCAAATGTTGCATTTGATTTCCTATGTGTCATAGACACACTGTCATACATATTACTACAACTTCCATGATGCATTGCTGGGTGTGCTGTAAGACTTGGACTAGAATGACATTTGTTGTGTATATTTTGCGCATTTGGGGAAGTGTGCATGGGATGGGGATCAGGGCAGATTTATTTTACATGCATCTTACCTTGGCTGCTGGATGCAGGGTCGGAGTTGTCAATGTCAGCCACACCACCGACGCTCTCAGGCAGGAGGGTGGACTCCAAAAGCTCCTCGTGGGGTGTTGGCTCTGCTGATGTGAATGGTCCTCCCCCGGTCTTGTTTGCATCCTTGATTCTGGCTGCCATCCTCTCCTTAGTCCTATGCCGCATGTCGATCCATCGCTTGCGCAATTCTTCAACAGTGCGATGTGTTACACCCACAACATTCACTTTCTCTTGTATGTCCAGCCAGATCTTTCTTTTTCTTGCTTCTGGGACTCTCAGTGCCTTTTTGCCAAAGAGGAGCTCATGGCTGCAAACCATCTCCTCTATGAGGACCTCCTGCTCCTTGTCAGAGAATTTGTGTTTCCTCTTTCTCTTCTCAGCCTCCTTGCCCTCATGTTGCTTCTGGGACTCCATTGGGGTTTGTTCTCTCCTGGGCTGACTTCTCACACTCTCCAAACAGCCTCTGGGTGTGGCTCAGGTAAGCAGGTGCAGCAAATCACTCCCACTTCCTGGTTGTGATGTCATCAGGCTGCACCTGTGTGGCAGATTCCCACTTTTGCGATTTCTTAATTTGCGAATTTCGCAATTAAGGAATCGCAAATCATGTTTCTGAGACTTTTTAGCGAATTTTAAGAAATCGCTAAACATTAGCGATTTTTTATATACATCCCGATTTGCGAATCTCAAACTGCAAATCGCAAAATATCGCAATTTGAGATTCACAAAACGGGAGTTTCATACATATGCCCCTAAGTTCCCTTTTTGATTAATCCTGTGATGACTGATCACATTCCTGCTTTTCATCTGCATTCAGAAGATTCTATGGACTGCAAAACAACTTCTCCATAGAACTGATTTTAATCTTGATAGGCTTGGCTGAGAGACTACTACCTACACCATTGCATATTCTGACCATACCTTGCAGGGGATTTGATTAAGGGTTTCATCAAAAGACTTGCGTTTGGAAGACTCTCAAATTTCTCATTCTGATGATCAGATTCACATAAAATTGCCATCATTTTGTTCTCATGTGTCTGGGGCGCATTCAAATAAACCCCATCATTTGTACAATACACAGTGTAATTCAGGTTGCATAATAACATTCTAGCTGAAGTGTTTGTTGGTGAAGTAGGGCTTAGCAGGAAGTCATGTCAACCAGTTATGGAACCCATGGTAATTAAAACTGGATTTTTAATATGATGGGGTCTCCTAGTTTTGGAAATGCCAACTGCATCGATGGATAAGCCTGAGAGAGGTAAAGAAGGGAATTCAGAGGTTTCCAGGGCTGATTCGCTTGCTCCAATGTCAATAAGACAAGACGTTGGTTTACCATTAATTACACATTTCACATAAGGATCTTTCTGATCAACTGGGATTAATGTAATCACTGGACAGTTAGGACTTGTAGGGCTGGCCTGATAATTAGAATATTGATTTTGGGTTATCTGGGCAAAATTGGTTTGGTCAACTTGGACAGGTGCGCATGAGTTCCCATTAGGGCCATCACGTTTCCAGTTTCCTAATTTTCCACAAGTGAAACACGAACCACTCCACTGGGCTGCTTCCAAGTTCCAACCCACTTGTGCTCCTCCGTGACCACTTCTCTTTCCGTTTCTGTTCAGTCTCCCCCAAAACCCTACCTTTTGCCATCTGTTGGAATGATGACATTTGTGATGCCATCAACTTAGACCTATTTGACTCATTTTCCTTTTTTGCAGTGCTAAACAAAGATTTTCAACAAAGACCAACTCAGGCAAAACTCTTTGTCTGGCAGTCAATACAGATTGTGGACAATTGCTCCTGGACCGTCGGCAACATTCCACGAACAAAAGCAACAAAACTGCCTCCTGAGCTGGTTCTGTATGCCAACCGATAACCTGAGTACCCTTTTAACATCCTTTAACTCTCGGATACTCACAAACATTTGCCATGGGGCCAAAATGTTTGGTCTACAATGTGAGTGAGGGCTACATTGATGCCAGCAGGGTGGCTGTCGAGGTTGGGGGCAAGGGGTTTGCACTAAGGTGAGTTGAGGGGAACAGAAGCATATAAATTTCGTGGCTGAATTGCAAAGTGTGAAACCATAAAACCTGGGATTAATCCCAGCTTCCCCATTTAACCAATTAGTGTGATCCCAGGCAATGGTTTTATTTCAGTTTCTCTCCTTTTTCTTCACGAACACATATCAGGACCCTGAAATACACTACTTAAGGATGTGTGTTATACAAAACCTTCCCCTGTCTCTAATTTAATGTTGTTCATGTATAATAGGAACCCAGGACACCCGAAAGGTGCACAGAACTACTGAGTTGGCTCTTAGTTCACCATTGACATTACTGTCAGGGTGGGGGGAGTATGAATATTTATAAATTCATTTTTGGTAACGATCATTTAAAATAATGCTTCTTAATACACTAATGTAATCTGATGTACTATGGTAAAACGGTTCTGCATGTTAATGAAACACACAATTTTGATTTTGCAGAGACTTTAGCATATTTTTACACTTTTGATTCAAGATATCTTTAAAAATGTAATGTGTTCCTAAAGTTAAGTGGCGAAGGACACGCAAGTTACTTCCTTTCTTTAACTTCAATTAATCTTAAAAAAAATGCTTGCTGTTTATTTAACATGGTTTTAATGTAAGTGCTGAGTCACATAAACAGCAGCCTATTTTGCTTTTGACCAGGAGGCCACATGCATAGGTCAGTAAGCCCGCATGTGCCCTCTGGCACTTCATTCGCTGATATAAATAATCTCCAGAAGACTCTCTTTTGTTTTGCTTGTAATTCATAATACATATCTAGTCAGTGTTACTGGGCATACCTCCACTACAGCGTCCAACAACCCATCCTTTGCTGCAGTCAGAACAGCCTCATCTGTACGAATCTGACAGAACCAGCTAGACACTCTTTTCCAATTTCTCGCCTCGGTGAGCACCACCCAACATAACAATTGGTTTACAACCACCAAACTAGATTTATAGCACTCAAATACAGTTTGAAGTTCCTCACTGCATATCTGAGGGATTCCCACAAATGATGGGAAATTGTTCCTTAATGTTGCCTAGATCAGTCGGGTACCAGGGAACTAAAAACTATAACCCTTACTTTCGTCCCCAGGAATTGCATGAAAATAGAGTAGCCCATCAGGCTCACCCTCAATCTCTACCTCACTCAAGGATGGTGTATGTTAGTCTTCTAAGGGATTTATTCATAATTCTCCAGTACACGAGTTTGCAGTCTGTCTAATGCTTTCCTTTGTTATCATTGGACTACACAACCTAACGTGCCAGTGCCTCATGAACATCCAGCAAGAAGTAAAGTGGGGGGAGAGTTAGGTAATGTATGTTTCGTTGTGGTGTCCCCCTCTCATTACACGCACCTTGTACTGTCCTTAAGCACTGCACTGTCAGTCACATTGCCAGGTGGATTTCTTGCTGGGCCTGCTGCAGACACTTATGCATTGTTTTCTTGATCCCTTAATGCCAGCTCAACAGCCGGCACCACACAGTTTCAGGATGCTTCTGCCCTGATTGACCTACTATTGTTGAGAAACTTGGCACCTCTAAGGCATCCTTTTCCTGTTCTTTTGTTCAGGCTTCTCTGAGCTGATATCTGAAACTACATAAGATGGAATTGGGGCAGTAGCGGTACAATCCCTCATCTTGTCCCTCATGTGACTAATTTGGTATGGGAAGTTCTCAAGGAATTATTCCATCCTTCACACTTGTAACTCATGTTTTCATTTATGTGCTTCCTCATAACAATTCATGAAGACTGGCCACCAGTCTACATCTATCGTATTTTTTGGAATCGTTAATTTCCTTCTCAAAACTTAAATGTTCTGAATCAAAGGTACTTTCCTCTGGAAAGGACTTCTTCTAAGCCTCATTAGTGAGTCCCCCCACGTTTCAGGTATCTGCATGTGCTTGTTCCATACTGGTAATACATCGCATGGGCTGGAGTCCCATTTACTAGGGGCTCTTCTCGTTTAGACTTTTTTGCCTCTCTTTGGGATCAGTCATATACTCATAGGAAAGTGTTAAGGTGTCTTCCAGCTTTGTTCTGCAGCTCATTTTGTGGAGGAAGTCTGAATTAAAGGGAAAATGGGGATGGAGGACCTTACAGTTGTTTTTCGAACTGCTTTAATGGAGGTACGTTAGGGAGTATCTTTTGTATCTTTTGCTCATGGGCACTGACTCCCTTGCATTTGGAATTCTTCACTCTCAGCTGTGAAGCTTGCGGAGCTTTTGTGTTCGGTGAATCAGAGAGCCTCTTTTGAACTCACATTCATCCTTATATGGTCTGTGCTTGGATCCTGAGACACCTGCCCATCTTGCCCCTTTCCATAATGGTTCTAGAACCCACTTGATCTAGAAGAAGGCGGAGGACCAAGCTCTGCTGCTTTGTTGTTCCAGTGTACAAATACATTTGTTTTCAAGAGATTGGGCAAGTGTGCAATTTACAAATTTGTCCACAAGTTCTGGACACCATTTGACCACGTGACACATACAGGCATAGTATTTACTTCATTGGAAATTTGTTGTATGCCTTTGGATATGGCAGATCTGCTACTCAAATAGCTGGACCTACCTAAAGATCTTTGTCTACTAAAGTTTTCAATTGAGCTTACTTTACAAACAAGTTGCTAGATATTGGATTTTATTTTTGGTGGAGCTTAAGCGAGGCGCAGCAATCACTGTTAGCGGCAGGAAAGCTGCCATGCATTGTTCAACTCAACTATGGGTTCTCTGCCACGAGGAGCATTCAAAGCCAGTTTTGATATGCACGTGTTCTTGAGCAGCTCTGTCCATGCGCACTGTGCTGGGTGAGGTCACTGCACACTATTGACAAGATAAGCCAGTCGACGTGATGCCATATTTGTTTGGGGTAACACGGTTGGGAGTGCCTAGTGTACATTCACACGTCTGTTAGTGTAACGCCATATTGGATGAGGCACATCTACTGATGTTAGTTTTTTGAGGGGGAATCAGCCTGTGTTGACAAGTGTCTAAGAAAGCTATGTGCCAATGCATTGCCTCATTGAATAATGGAATAATTGTGGAATCTGTAAGTCTTCTTACATTTGGCCTACATATTACAGTGGCTTCAGTGAACTATTCCTGCTTTTGGGTGAAGAAAGAACACTGCCCAACTTTGTATTACTGTTCCAATACACCTGATGACCATGACTTCCATACATTTTTCATTGTCCCCTGTTCAGGCATTTTGGCCAGCGGGAAGTGATCTTTCTATGAAATGACTACAAAATTGAAGGGTTACAGGAACAGCTTATTAGAGACCAAGTGGTTATGCATACCAGGGACCCAGCCATCCAGGAGAGATTGTGGTTTAATGATGACGCTGAGCTGGAGGATGTTTTAGTCATTGTGAGAAAGGCGGAGTTATCCAGTTGCATGTCAAAGCTGTTAAGGCCGTTTACTAAGATGAAGTAGTGGGAAAAAGTAAAAGTAAAGATAAACTCAACAAGAATAATCCTAAAAGTAGAGAACTATCTGACAAGGACTTAGATTTTACTGCTGTGACAGTGATTAACACCTAGCTCATAGCAAATCATCCCCAGCTCAGCAACAGAAATATACCACTTGTGGTCTGGTGGGGCATTTTGCTAAGGTATGTGAGAAGAGGAAGACATCTGGGATCACATGTATCGAAGAAGACAATCCTGACAAAGAGTCTAGGGTCAATAATATTTTTGATCCCAAAAAGTCATTTATGTTAAATGTAAACGAGGGTGTGTTGGATTATATTGGGGGGTGAATGTTTAAATGTACACAGACTCATGTTCACCATATACCATTATAAATGAGGAGGTATGGAAGAAAGAATTTATGTGTAGTATTGGTGATAAATTGTTTGCTCCAGATATTTACCCGGATGTTTTCTCAGGAGTGTAAATTGATTTGTTCTGCCATATACAACTTACTTTTAGGTTAAAAAATAGGAAGACTAGGGGCAAACTTTACATTGCAAAAGGATCCCTCTGTATTGGGATGGCATGATCAGGGCAATCTTGATATTGTTTTGAACCCCACAACAGTCCTGAGCTGGTCATGATCATAGATGATAGTGAATGTGTGGGTAATGTCACGCTCAAGATGTTCCCAAGGGTGTTCAGGGGAAAAATTGGGACTCTTACAAAGTTTGCATACCAAATAGTTTTAAAGAAGGAGACTTGCTCTAAAATCCACAAAGTTAGGAACATTTCCATTCTTGTGAGGGAGGACGAAGAGGAAGATTTTGAAAAACATGTGGATGCCAATGTAATTGAAACCATAGAATGTTCGGAATAGATTTCTCCATTGGTGGTAGGTAGGGGGAGAAAAGGGAATCTCTGAATTTGTATTTAGTTAGGTAATTTGAACAAAATTATCCTGGTGGATAAGTTTCCTTCGCCAAAAGTTCAGAAATGTTGGCTTTAACCAATGGTCAAAATGGTTCTCCACAATCGATCGGGCAGCGAATACCACCAAATTTCATTGTATAAGTATAGTAAGAACTTTATTGTGTTTATTACGCCCTATAGGTGTTATCAGTATAAAAGAATGCCCTTTGGTTTATTCTCCGTTGCCACAGTTTTTCAGAGATTGATGCACCAAGGGTCACTCCTGTACTCGCGTTGTGGATGCAATGCAGAATGCCCTACTCATTCAAGCAGGGATGAAGTGAAATCATTCCTCGGCCTAGTGGAATTTAATGCAAAGTTTGTGAAGGGGTTTGCAGACAAGGTATACAATGTGAGGAAATTGTTAAAAAATAAACCCAAATTTAATTGGTATGATGTAAGTCAAATAGAGTTCATGGGGATTAAAAATGCGATTGTCAAGGCTCCTTCTTTGACAAGTTTTGACCTCAATTTGGAGAATGTTATCACCACAGATGCAAGTAACAAAGGGTTGGGAGGGGTTTTAAGACAATAAAAGCCAAGGGTGATGAGATGACAATAGCATTCACCTCTCAAGCCTTGTCACCTACAGAGGGACTGTTTTCATTTATTGGAAAAGAGGCTCTTGCCTGTGTCTGGAAGCCAGAGCACTTCAAATCTTTTGTTTGGGGAAAACCATGCATTGTGAGAAGTGAGCAAAAGCCTTTGGTAAAGTTCTTAGCAGCAGAAGGTGTCTTCGGAGCCTCAGCGAGAATTGCAAGAATTTCTATGAGATTACAGGACTTCATTTATAAGATTGAATATGTTCCTGGTAAGAGTAACATTACTGCTTATTTGTTGTCAAGAATGCCTCTGGAAATTTGTGAGTTTGACGAAAATGAGTGGGAAGAATATCAGAATTACCCTGATTCATGATCTAGGTGTACTGGGAATGGATGATAATGAATGAAAAAATTAATATTGTGAGGATACATTGCTTCTGAAGTTGATTAGGCTTGTAGAACAGGGATGGCCTAACAAATCTGACTTTTCCCTTGAGTTAAAAAATGTTTGAGATATAAGGAATGAACTCCCTGTGGCAAAGAGGGTCGTAAGGAGAGGCAGCAGAGTAATTCCACCAGTTACTCTGAGAAATTTGATAGTTAAATTGTGCCATGAAGGCTATGGGGCATTGTAAAAACTAAGCAAAGTGTTAAAAATGCTTTTGGTGGCCTGGATTAGATACATATGTAGACAGGATGTAAGGAGTTGTTTTGAATGTGCCAATTTAGAAAAATGTTTGAGAATTCTTAAGCCTAGTATGTATAAACCAGTTATTCCAATGAAACCTTGGGTAACGGTTTCAATTGATATCATGGGGCCTGTAGTGAGTGAGCATAATATGCTATTACTTTAATAGATACTTTCTCAAACTGGCCGGTGCTCAGTATATTGAACAAGGTTGACACGGATGCTGTGTTGAATATTCTGGAAACAAAATTAGAAGGACGAATAGTGATACTCGTTTACAATACAAGTAACAGTGTAACTTGAAAATTAATGCTGAAGAAGTGGAGGTCGAGGAAGGCATGTGGGTCAAGGTGAAAAAACAAAAGAAAGGTGTGTAAAGGAGAGAGTAAGTTTTCTGAACTTTTGAGAATCATCAAGATTTTGCGCAATGTTGTTCAGTTGAGTGATGGCAAGGTGTGGAATCTTAAAAGGATTGTGATTTTGAGTAATAAGGATGCAATGCAGGAAGATTCTAAATGAAAGAAGGATGTTTTTGTGAGATCTTTATGCAGGGATGATGTGTTCTGATCCCAGGAGTCAAGGTTCTATTGTGTGAAAGGAAGATTTGGCAGGTGAAAGAGCTGAGAGAGTGGAGAAGGATGGTTCCACGGAAGGAAGTGGTGAGGAATTCGCAGATGAGAGGAATCCAGAAGGAGTGGCTAATGAGGAAACCATGGAGAAGGTCAACTTTGGTAGTGGTAGAGTCTATGTTGATGAGGAGGTTGCGGAGAACTCAGAATTGGAGGAGGTTCTAGAAATTGTAAATCATCAAAATGTTTATTTTGGTACAAGGAGTCGGTTGATGCGATTGATGAGAATATCAATAGCAAAAGAGTGAAGAATAAACCCAAGTGGTTTTTGGACTATATGTGTGGAACAGATGATGAGTGGGAGGAATATAGATATAAGGAGTAAGATTACTCCCTCTTACTTTTGAAAATGAACTTATGCTTTACATTTTATTGTGTTCATTATTTTTTTTTTAATATTATCAACATTTTAATTGTTATATCATTTTTGATTCTCTGTTTCGTTTATAACAGGGGAAGATGAGTTATGTTGTATTGTGTACGGTACCTTTATGGAATGTATTATATATAGTAGCTACGCATCTCTGTGCCCCCCCCCCCAACCCCCTTCCCCACGTTCCAGGTTTTGATCCCTGGGGAGTGACTGGAAGAAGGCGAAGGATCAAGGTGTGCTGCTTTGGTGTTCCAGTGTACTAATAAACTTGTTTTGGGGAACATGGACAAGTGTGTATTTTACATGCATGCATTGTGTTTTATGAGGAGTGTCCAGAGTTGATTGTACAACATTGTATGTATAGGATGAAATGTCTCGAGATGGCTAATGGAAATACTGTAAATCAACCCAAAAAAAGCTCCAAATCAAATTTAAGCAAATGAGTGTGACTTAATGTGCATCTCTTATTATGGTTACCTACCCTTTATTTCTTCATTTTGAATATTCCAGTGCAAAGCTATTATATTACACATACTATTAATTATTTTCAAGTATGAAACATATATTTAATTCTAGCTTGGATACTAATTATTTTCAGAGGCATGATACAACTTCATTTATCAGTGTCAAAACAATACCTGTGCTTAAATGTTTTTTCAAATGAGAGACTCTATGTCTCTCCTAAATCTTTGTGTGCAAAAAATAACTTTTCTTTTAGTTTTAATTATAGACTTCTTATTGTGGTGACATTTTTCGGCCTCAGTATGCTTTTTAAGGCCTCCTTGGAACAAAGTATAGAATGCACAAATATAAACACACATATCTGAATCCCATATACGCAAAGCAGTTATCTATGCATATTCTCTTTCATCATGATGGTTGAACCTGACCCTATCTGCAGGGTCACCCCCAAACTTTTTTCCTTCCTCCTCCTTTTTTCGCTGAATTTCGTTTTTGTTTGCTTTACTACTCTAGGCACTTTACCACTGCTAACGGGGGTAAAGGGCATGTGCTCTCTCCTTAAAGCATGGTAACATGGACTTGTCCACAATTGGCATATTAATTTACTTGTAAGCCCCTAGTAAAGTGTACCACATGTGCCCAGGGCGTATAAATTAAATGATACTAGTGGGCCTGAAGCACTGATTGTGCCACCTGCTTCAGTAGCCCTTTAAACATGTCTCAGGCCTGCCATTGCAAAGCCTGTGTGTGCAGTTTTAAACTGCCATGTCGGCCTGGCAAGTTAACCTACTTGCCAGTCCCAAACCTTCCTTTTTATTACATGTAAGTCACCCCTAAGGTAGGCCCTAGACGGCCTTATGGGATGGTGTAGTGGATTTAAAATGTAGGACATGTACTTTTCAGTTTTACATGCCCTGGCAGTGAAACACTCTCAAATTTGTTTTTCACTACTGCAAGGCCTAACTCTCCCATTGGTTAACATGGAGATTACATTGTTACATTTTATAAATGTAATTTCCAATTAAGAAAGCATAAACATTTGAAGTGTTGCGTCTTTAGACTCACAATTTAAGTTTCCAACTTATGGTTAAGTTGGATTTTAAGTTGCAAGAAACTTTGAGAAAGTGGGCGTTTTCTTACATAAACCATTCTGTGCCTCTGATTGTCTCTGAATACTCATCTTCGGTGGGTGACAGTTGGGCCTTGTGCAGTCCCTCTAGACCATGGGTACTCACTCACAAATTCTCTCCCAGGGGCCACAAAGTTTAGTCAATGGTGTGACTGAGGGACGCACTGATGCCAGCGGGGGTGTAAAGTGGGAGTAGGGGAAGCAAAGCATGTATATCTAGTAGCTGTCTTTAAAAATGAAGGTGTTCCTAAAGTTAAGGGCCTAGTTACTTCTTTTCCCTAACTGCAATTAACCTTTAAATAAATATTTGCTGTATTTTTATTTTTTTTTCTCCATTTTAGTGCTGAGTAGGGTAAACAGCAGCCCGGCACTGCTGCTGCCTAGGGGGCCTCAGGTAAAGGTCAGGAGGACTGCTTGCAGCCCCCGGGCCGTACTTTGAGACATACAAATAAAGCTGAGGTGTGCCTGGGGGCCATTCACATCCTGATTGGCCAATAACATCCTGATGGGTCATCCTGGGCAGGATGGGAGGGAGGAGCTGATGCTTGCACCTGAAATGGGCTGTGCCTGTCCCCACACAAACAACTACATACCCCCACTGTAATTAGGAGCCAGGACAAGGAAGAAAGGGACTGTGTGCACATCAAAGGCTTCTCTTTGAAGTCTTCCCCACTTCAAAGGTTTAAATGAGTATAAGCACTGGACCTCTGACACCATGACTTTAGTACACATTTGGATCTGAGGACATTCTGCCAGGAAGAGGGCCTGCTGTCTTGCCATGCAGGACTGTCACTCTGCTGAACTACTTTGCTGTGTTGGCCTGCTGCTTGCTGCCTCTTTCCAGGGAGTGAGAAGGACTGGACATGCATCTCTACACCCTCCGAGATCGTAAATAACTACAAAGACTTGCTGGATTGCCTCCTGCTTTGAAGTCTCAGGGCCATCAAAGACATCCTTTAACTCTGCTTCTGGATTCTGCCAACTGTGAGTCTTGCCCTGCCAAAAGGTGCCAATCCAGTCGTGGGCCTTAAAAGTGGGTTTTGCAGCTGGTTTTCTCCAAAAACCCACGCATCGTCGACTTTGCACAGATAGGAACTGACGCATCTCCTTCGACGTCAATGCATCGCTGCTTCGAGGACATCCCTGCAGGGTTCAGCGATGACGTGGGACCTGACGGCGAGGCTCAGCAACGATTCTTCACCTTGTTTTCACAAAGGGGCTCAACCACAATGCAGGAACCGACTGCGTGACTCTCAACTGATGCATCCTGCTCTCGCCTTTGCCACACCCTTTGGAAAGGCACTGTTTTCAGCAGGACCTGCATGGCTCTTGTATCCGACTGGTGCTCCAGTGTGATCAGCCTGAACTTTTGGATTTACCTGGTCAATCGCGACTAGATGTCCCCGTTTGGCGCTTTATGCTTTGAAGCACTATTTTGCAGTTTAATCTTTAAATATCTCGAATTCCACTTTTTGGATTTTTGACTTTTTTGTCTTGTTTTACTCATGAAAATATTCTTTATCTTTCTAAACTGGTGTGGAGTCTTTTTGTGGTGTTTTCACTGTGTTACTCTAATTAAAGTGTTGCACAAATCCTTTGCACATTGCCTTTAAGTTAAGCCTGAATGCTCTGTGCAAAGCTACCAGAGGGTGACCACAAGTTACTTTAGGTTCTGTATTTGACATACCCTGACTAGGATTGTGGTCCCTATTTGGATAGGGTGGAAACCTCTGGCAACTAGAGACACAATTTCTAACAATGATTTTGAGTGATAGTCACTGATATGCTATATTAGCAGATGGTTCAATTCCTTTAGGTGTCTATATGTTGCTGTTGGAAAGTGGGTTATTGGTAGGGGCAAATGTAGATCTCCCACTGGCAATAAGGCCACTAACACATGATAGGACTCAGCATAGGTCTTAGAAAATT
Organism: Triturus cristatus; assembly: GCF_964204655.1. NCBI lineage: Eukaryota > Metazoa > Chordata > Amphibia > Caudata > Salamandridae > Triturus > Triturus cristatus. The sequence goes on from NC_140588.1 coordinate 510,427,807, forward strand.
ATTCCCATGCTCAACCCTTGGTAACGTGGCTGCGAGCAGACAGGCTTATCTTCAAGGACAGGTATGTAAAGCATTTAAAAACACTGATTCAGTAAATAATTAAGACACAACACATAATATAAATCCAACACCAATATATATCTTTAAAATGATACCAAAACTACAAAAATCCAATGTAGGGGACCGGTGATATGAATTTTCAAAGATTTAGCATTATATAGCACTTAGAAACATATACCGCCTTATTGGGATATCTGGTCGCGATAGACTGGCTCAAAGTCAAAGTTTCAGGCCAACCGCGATGGAGACCTGAGCGACTACCACGCGCTGTAGGTCCCAGTCACAGTTTTTACCTTCGGACTTTGAAACTTTTCCGGAGCTTTTCTTCCCGGGGTCCCTCCAAGCTCTCAGCCAGTCCGGATTCAGTGAGGGTTCGCCGGATTGCCTTGCGATGAGGTACCGGTCAAACTTATGGAAGTTTGACCTCCGAAGCGTTCCAGCGGGTCAAACCCAGGATCCAGGCTGATACGCGGTTGAAGGCAGGAGGCTTGGCTTTCGCCGTTGCTCCCGGTCACCTTTTCTTTGTTCAGACTTACAATCTTTTATGGAGCTTTTTCTCGCGGGGTCCCTCGATGCTCTTCACCAGGCTGGATTTGGTGAGGGTTCGCCGGCCTCGGATTTCTACTCCCGGTCGAACTCTGTTAGTGGGACCTACGGAGCTTTTAGCGGGACGAACCTGGATGGCTGGGCTGGCTCGCGGTTGAAGGCAGGCGGCTTGGGTGACCAGGTTGAGTCGATCCCTCTATGGAGCTTTTTTTCAAAGTTGCTCCAAAGTTCTCCAAACTTCTTGAACTTCTTCCTGAAGTTCCTCAAGGGGTCCCAAAGTGTCTCAAACTCACTCCAAGGGTCTGGAAGCTCCAAGATGGTCCTTGAAAGTTGAGGACTTCAGTTCCCACAATCCACTTGGACAAAACCCTTACAAATCCACTGGTGTTCTCCAGGTTGAGGATCCTTGGTGTTGATGGTCCAGGTGAGCTCTGTTAACCTGTAGCTTGCAGGGAGTCCACTCTTTAGTTCTTTTGCAGCAAGGTAATCCACAGGGATGTAGTTTCAGCTGGTGCAGTCTTCAGAGGGCAGACATTAGAATTTTGCACCCCAACTTCTCAGCATGGCAACTTCTTGCTTTCTGAAGTTTCAAGCAGCAAATCTGAGAGACTCTGCCCCCCTCAGATACTTATTCCAAGTTCTCTGGGTCAAGCAGGAGGTCACTGTTGACCAATGGGAGTAGGGCAACTCCCCAAGAATATGACCACATCCTGTAGAGTGTGGCATTATTTTGTCCTAGAGTGCACCAAATCCTCCAAATTCATAATGGCTGATTTTCCAGCAGGGAGGTAAGAGCTGGCTAAAAGCACCCCTAGGATGGCTTACGTTCCATAAACACTCCCCCCTTGCATCTGTGCATTCCTTCCATGAGCCTAGCTCTGGCTGAGGTGAAATGTTTAGAGTTGTAAATGACACTAAGGCCTCCTCTTTTCTTTGAAGACCATGGTTTACGACTCCTCCCCCTGCTCTGGCAGTCCTGTGTAGCAGCACACTGTCCTCCCAGCAGAGCTGGTTAACCCCAGGGGCTCTTTATCACCTCTTCAATGCAGCCTGGCTAATCCACTTAATTCGGACCAATCAGGACAGACCACTGGAAGGCTGAATCTGGACTTACATACAAGAAAGTCTTATAACTTCTTATATGTACACTTTAGGAGAAATTCAACCATATAATATTCTTGAGTTTATTAATACCATTCGAGGAAGTCTTTGAATGGCACTTCTAGCCCTCTCCTATCAAATCAAGAGTTATTAGTTAAAAACTTCCTGCTATGTTAACCTATGTGGCAGGGGATTTGCAATGGGAAAAATGACTTGGGCCATTTTTGAAGCACCAGGATTTACAAAAACACATTTTATAAGTACTTTGCTTATATCTACAGGACCCCCACCCCATGGGACAACTAGGGGAGACTTTAGGGGTTCTGAATCTGTATAAATGTTGCAGATCCTTCCTCCACAGGGCTCCTAGCATCAAAGTCGAATTTGGGTAGCACTTTATCACAATATGGGGAGTGAAATATGAAATTTCACTTAACCCAGGGCATATAAAACTCATTTTATAGGGGTATACCTAATAAATATCTGACCCCCTCCCCCCCCCACCACCCCTGGGACACCTAGGGGTGTCCCTGGGGGTTCCTAATATGCTAAAACATTGTAGGTTATCCATTTGTAAGTGCCCCAAACCCCAAAGTTGAGTTTGAGCACAATTTACTTTTTAAAAGCAATCCTGCCACCCAGGTCTACTTTTAAAACTGACCTTAGGCTTCAGCAGTGCACATATGCAATTGCAGAAAAGCTGCTGGCCTCCAAACTGCCATGCCCTATTGTGGGATAGGGACTTCTAGGTAGTTTTAATCCCCCTGCCCTAATATTTAATAGGGTCTGATAGGGTAGGTAATGCCAACCACAGAGGTACGCCAACCCATAGTGTACCCTAGTATATGTAGGTGTTTTCACTGTATTCTAAATGTGTCTCTTTCAGCATAGCCCTGGCCCTGGGCTTGGTTAGGCAGAGCCCAGGGTCAGTCAGAGTCAGTTACCACCAGTACCATTCAGCAAAAAGTTGGGGGTGCTCAGGGCACAGGATGACTTTGCAACAGTTGCTTTTAGTTTTCACACATTCATCAAGTATTTTAACACTTGTTTCCCTTAAAAAGGTAAGATCAGGCCACTTTTAACGATGATTTTCAATACTATTTGTTAATAAAATTGATTTTAGAGACCAACCTTCGAACGAATAGTTTAGGTATTTTCCCTAGAATGTGCTAGCAACCTCCTAAAGATGTTGCAATGAAACTAAAACAAAAATTACAAATGTTTGGTTTTGTTTTGGTGGTTTAAAGTAGGTTAGCTAAAGTATGCAAACTTCACGGTTCTGTTTTTCAGGCCGCGGCAGAAGTTCCAATAACGCAACTTCCATGCTCATTTTCATTTCCAGATCAGTGACCTCCCTCACACATTCAAAAACCACTCTCCAGTATGTTGAAAGTCCCATACAGGCCCAGAATATGTGTACCAGATCCACACTGGACATTCCACACCTTGGGCACCTATCAGCAGTACCAGGGAACATCCCATGAAGCCTGCTTGACGTGAGATAAGGATATTAAATTTCAATCATTTGAAGGGGGCATTATGTGACATTTCTTTAGCATTCATTCATTCATTCATTCAATGAAACTACTTTTTAGGTCTCGCATAGCGTTGCAGCGCAACACGCTGTTCGCTTTGCGAGACATGCAGTGTACACTATAGTGGGGGAAGCTCCGCCCACTTTCCGGCCATAGTTTTGATTGGCTGCAATCATAAATTCTGCATTGTGATTGGTTTTTGGTTTGTTAGTCGTGCCTCCTGACGGCCATGCCGTCATTTTTATTCTTCCGAGGCTATCAGCCCCTTTACTTAAAAAAATGCTTTGTTCCCCTGCCTCTCCCCGTTCCCTCCTGCAGTCCCTAACTTCTTGGACAAGAACCAGCCCCCCACCCCCTCCCGCTCGTGCCTTCTTTGATGCCCGCACTTCCGTTTAAAATCCAATAGGATTCCGGTAAATACTAGTCCTATTGCATTTTCAATGCTTGTTTGTCCTGTGATTGGTGGATAAATGTGCACTACATTTTGCCTGACCTGTCCTAATAACATGCGCAATAAAAACGTCTCTCTTGCGCATGCGTGGGGAAGCTCTGTCGCCATTGTCTGTCGCCGCAACGGTGCTATTATATCTGCGGGTCTATTATATCGGAGTAAGAGTTATTCTGCAGCAGCTCTTCAGCCGCGCCCTGCCCGCACCAGGTTAGAGATGACTTTCGCAGGAGGCGACATTATATCGCACAACGCCATTATGGGGAAGAGGGAGGATGGGACGATGGAGTTGCATCAGCCATGTTAGCAGTATCGAAGGGCGCTGGCAATAGTGGCACGTCACTCCTTGGCTGTCGTGCAGACACTTTCACTTTCAAGGTTGTGCGAATCACACGGCAGATGCGGTCTTGCTCACGGCTCTGCCTGTCCTCCTCGCGAGGGCGTCTAAGCACTTTTACTCCCGAGTGAAGCTTTCATTTGTGTCAGTGAACAAACTTCCCACGCAGCAGTCAAGCGTCGAACAGGACACGGGGCTGCGATCATGCAATGTGTTTACGTTATTCACAAGCGGCCTCAAAGCATGCAACCCCTCGGTCGTTGTTGAGCCCCTCACATGGCTTGTGAAACGTGGCATTATTTTTAAGTTGTAAAGAAACATCATAAAGTGTTTCCAGTGAGAAACAAGTGGCGGGCAAGGCTCATGGCTTCTACTGGTGCTTTCGTGCTAACTCCTCGGTGAAAGAATAGCTGCCAGAGAGCGAAGCCTGTCCAGACCCTCGTATATGCTAAATGACAGATGGCCACCGGTAAAGGTGTTCAAAATGATTGATTTTTCCTGTACTGGAACACATTTTATCTTGTTATAAACAGTAGGAAAGAAAATTACATCAAAAGGGTACACGAGGTGATGTGCCTTAACTGAAAACATAAAAATCCCAATTTTATTCTTAAGAAATGAACTATTTTTCACAGTTGCATTTTATCTCTTTTAAAATGTAAGAGCGTTGACACGTCTTGATTTCAAGCAGTGTTTACCACTCTCTTATAAGACGGTCGGGAAGAAAGTTTATTGGAGAACATTATGGGCCGATTATAATTCAAGGCCTGGAGCTATCCCAAATCTGGAAACTCACACGGTGCCATCGTGTTTCAAACGATACCGATTCCCTTCAACCGGTCACACGGTGAGGAGCCGATATCACAGGGTGCTCTGGAATACGAGCTAGAAACCACTGCATAGAGTGAATTTCTAACATGTTTTTTTCAACTCTGAACAGCCGATGTTGTTCAAGGATTGTGAACACACTGCAGAACATTAGCAAGCCTCTGCAAGCTGGTTTTTCATGGGGTAAGGATGAAAAACCCCTCCAAGGCCCCACACTATTTTTCACCAGTGAAATGTATTTTTTAGTTGGTAGGTCTGCTATCCCCGTGTAGATACCTCAAACAATTCACAAGTGTTCTCGAATTACTACACCTGAAATTACACTCTGCAGGAACACTGGGCGATGGTACCAAGGGGGGGAGGGGGGGGGGGGGGATCGAGTGCGGATATAAGCGCAGCCGGGCCTCCAAAACTAGACACACCTATAAGATGGGGGAACACGTACAGGCAAGGCAGGCTTTGGACCACCTGAAGGGGGCAGAGAATAATGGTCCCTTTACCTGGCCCTAACTCTGCGCTGCTCAATGACAGCCTCTCAACCCCTGAACCCACCCCACCCCACAACCCTCATAATCCCTCACACTCCTATTTTCCACCTGTTCAAAGCAATGGTGGTGGAACTTTCCCCAAATATGGCATAAACATGTCAAAAAAAGACCTGGTAATTGTAGATCCTCATGGTTCTTTTCCTTCTCGGGAAGAGAAAAATCATTATTTCACAGGATAAGAGTTCTTATTACTGCTTGGAATCGTAATTGACAACATGTTAGCATCACCCCTGTGCAGCTCGTAATCGAAGGCTAAATCTAGTGTTTCGTCTTGTAAGCAATGATATTGCAAACATTTTAATCAGGCGAAGCCTAGAACTGTATATATTGCATAAGAAAGTTGTTGAAAGACAGGGAAGTGCAACGTTTTCAAATGTTGCTTTTCTATGCTTCCAAAAGTGCAGGATCGAACTGAAGGGTTTTGTGGAGTAAAGACACGACCAGCAAAGAAATGTGAAGTTCACTACATGTGCATTGTGCGAAGATGTTAAAATTATGAATTTTGCACATCTTGCCTTGGGACAAATCAGTGTTTCTCTGCAAAATAATGTAAACCGTGATTTTCTCTCATAAAATCTATTATTAGCAGTTTTTACCCAGTGCTCAGCACTATTTTCAAGGTTCATGATTTTCACAAAGTTTATGAAGGTTAAAAATAACTTGCACAACAGAATTTCCATAATTTCGCACAGTCACTATAAAATTACTAACCTCTGGGAGGTATGCAAATGTTTTTACTCTCTGTACAGTCAATCCACAAATATTTGCATTCCAGCTGCATTTAGACAGTGTTAGTGTATGATGAGATGTTGAAATAACTTTCCACCCACACACAAATATGAATTTGGCCCTCCTAGGTTTTTTAGGTCGAGCATTCGAAACCCCTTCTATATACTTTAGTATATACTTTAGTATATATATTTTAGTATATAATTTAGTATATACCTATATGTGTATGTTCTTTGTGGGCTCTGGAGATCATCCCTAGGACTGGTCAGCTTCCGCTTAGGGACTTTTTTTTCTGTTCAACTGCCTCTATTCAGTAAAATAACAGAATTTCTTTCTGCTGAGGGACTTTCTTTTTTTTTTTCTGGCATCTGTCACTCTTTAACTTTCTTGATAGAAAACGACCAGCAGAGGTCAGTAAAATACCAGAATTTCTTTCTGCTGAGGGACTTTCTTTTTTTTTTTCTGGCAACTGTCTCTCTTTAACTTTCTTGATAGAAAATGACCAGCAGAGGTCAGTAAAATACCAAAATCACTTTAGCATTCTCTAGATTCCAGTCCATAGAAATTGTATTCCACGAACACCTGTAGACAATAATATTTTTTACAAATCTTGTATTTTCAGTGATATGACCCTCAACTGTCGTGCTTTTATATTAAAAACAGAGCCTTGCACTATTCCATTTCCCGCTGAAAGGCAATATTTCTCTCCATGTGTTCCCATACCTGGCGTGTCACGCAGTTTGGTGCTTACTTTCCCTCCGTGTTAAAGAACAGTAGATGTCTCAGCACCCAGGCTAATGTGCTGCATAGCTAAATACATATAAGGTCCCAAAGGCGAGACCGATTGCATTGCAAATGCTTCTTCCATTTGCTGTCTATTATCTCCTACCCCAAGTTTTACCAACAAAGGGCTCTCAGCGGTGCCAATGACACTTTAATCATAGATAGTAATGCCTTTTTGAACTAGCCATTCTTTTTGCATCTTGCCCCTGCAGATTCTTTCCCCATTAGGCAGGCCTGAGGATCTAGATCCCGACAATCATCCAGCTACCCATTTAAGTTGTGCCACCAGGTAATAGAGCTCAATATCAAGAGCACCCAAACCGTCATCTACCACAGGTAGTTGCATCTTTCTCAGTGAGCATCAATGGCGTTGCCCCCCCATTTCAAATTGAACAGTACTCTATTCATTCTACCAAACAGTTGTCGTAGAGTTGAACAAGCAGTACTGCAAAGAAGTGTAATAATCTTGATAATACGATAACTTTGGAAATGGCTATTCTCACTTGTACTGAAAGGGGCAGTCTTGAACCTGAACCTTTGTGCAGGCTCACCCCAAAGTTTTGCCATGCTATGCTGAACTCATGTTTGTTGGCCTATAGGACTCTGTACACTTTACTTCTGCTAACTAGTGGTGTAGTGCTTGTGCTCTCCCTTCCAAACATGATTAAATTGGCACACACCGGATTGGTACATTTAATTTACTTATAGTACATTTAATTTACGTATAGTACATTTAATTTACGTATATGTCACTAGTAAATGATACTGCATGTACTCAGGACCTCTAAATGAAATGCTGCAAGTGAGCGACAGCACTGAATATGCCACACACTAAAGTAGCACTTTAAAACATGTCTTAGGCCTGCTACTGCAGACTGCAGTGGAGTTTTGAACTACCATTTCAATCTGGCAAAAGAAACCTTTTACCAGGCCTAAACCTTCTTTTTTAATATTTATGAGTCACCCCTAAAGTAGACCCTAAAAGTGCAGAGTGCATGGTATTTGGGCTAGACAAAGAGCGTGACGCCCACACCAGCTGGCACTGGATCTAAAAGTTGAACCCCAGAACCTCTCATAAGGACACTCCTGGACCTGTGAAGATTCAGAAGCAAGGCTGCTCAGCTGTCTGAAGAAAGAAATCTAGACCTGCTTGCCTTGAACCCAGGATCCCAAAAGTGACTCCAAGTGGCAGTTGGTTGACCTCCTGTTTCAGCCAAACTGACACAGCAAACTTCTAGAGGCCTTCCCTGCAACTGCCCCGCTGACCAGAACCAACTGGACCTGCCCAGACCCTACTGCTGGCTTCTGTAGGAGTAAGTGCTGAGCCTCAAAAGGTGCCCCTTCAGGACCCTTGGCTGTTGTCAGACAGTACTGCAAGAACTGGATTCCAGGTGAAAATCCTTAAGTCCTGGTCTCTTTGAATCAACAAATGACTGCCCCCGTCTCCCACCAACAAGAAGCTTCCATGGGACCTGATCTTCGTATCAGGAATGACCGCCACATCAACCAACATGAAGCACTAACCACAACCTGCTTTTCGCATCAGGAATGACTGCCTGCATATCCCCCCAATGAGAAGTTTGGACGGCAACCTGCTCTTCACTCTGACAACAATATACTCACAGCCCCTGCCAAAGCTAAGCTCTGGCTGAGACACCTCCCATGGAACTGTACTGAGTAAAAAAGCAAACTTTCCACTGGGATGAATCTGGTCTACGTATCTGACCCGCACTTCATCATGGTCAGCCTGAAGTTGTGACTTTCACCCGATCCAGCGCAACCAGATAACCATAAGATGCTCTTTGTGCCTCTTGGCCCTGTTTCCACTTGAAACTTTAAAAAGTCATTACTCCGGTTCTACTGATTGGATTTTTGTCATTTTGGTGTCATTTTATTTATTAAAATGGTCTCTATTTTTCTAAATTGGTTTGAGGGTTTTCGTCTGTTGTGTTTTCATTTAATTACTGTTCGAGTGCTTCATAAATACTTTACAGACTGACTCTAAGATAAGCCTGACTGCTTTGATGCCAAGCCACCAATGACTTAAGCACAGATTTATTTACAGGGTTTATTTATTGACGTTTGTGTTTCACCATGACAGGGATTGTGTTTATTATTTGAGTAGGGCCATCATCCCTCTCAACTAATAACCCAATTTCTTATGCAAGCTTTTTCCACATTACTATAGATCCTGCCTCTTCCCTTATAGCTTTCTGCACATTACCATCTATCAAGCCAGCTTCTGTCTTATCAGTATGTACTCTCAGATATTTAAATGAGTGCCCTTCTAGCCTTCTAGCCTCATCCACAGTGCCCTATCACTGATTGGGGAGGCCTTGTGTCGATCCTGAACTAGGCACAGGCAGGACTTATCCAAATTAACATTGAATCCAGACAGCCATCTAAACTTCTTCACTTCCCCCAGCGCATCATTTAATGTTGCTGTGACCTTTCGTAAATTCAGTAAAATATAATCAGCCTAGAGCAAGATGATGTGGGTGTCAGGCCTCAGTTGGAGACCCCACCTAGTCACATCCTGCTGAAGCCAATGGTTCTATAGCCAGAGCAAACAGCAACGTGGAGTGCATGCCGCTCTGTCGTGTCCCTCTCATATCATCCTGGCCTCAGATATTACCCTCCCTTTCTTGGCCCATTCCATTGGTTCACCATACAAAAGGAAAATCCAACTCATGATTTCTCTGCCAAACCCCATCTTTTCTAGCATCTTCTACTATAGGGAGTAAAATGCTTATCTATTGACCCTACTGCTGCATCTGCCTCCTCAGGGGGTCATGACATGTATGAGACTGCATACGTTCAGAGCTGTGGATCTATTCGGAATAAAGCCTGTCTGGTCACGGTGGGCAAGGCTTAACATGAAAGGAGTAAATCTATTATCTATCACCTTTGCCAAAAATGTATAATCCATAGTGAGCATCAACAATGGCCTGTTTGCGTCAGGCTTCAATAAGTCTTGCCCTGTCTTCGGTATTGTCACTATGAGCGCCTCACTTGTGGTTTGTGGCAAGGAATCCTTAAATCTGGCTGGCTCATACACTTTGACTAGTCTGATGCAGGTAAGAGCAGTGGGGCGGGTGGGGGTGTGAAGTCAACAGATGACGACTAGGGAAAATAAAATAAAAAAAGAAAACTACTTACCTTGCGCTCACCGCATCGCTGAGTCGGTGATGCAGCGAGCTCAAAGTAAGTGGTTTTCTTTTTTTTAATTTCCTCATTGCCGTCTGTCGACTACGCCTCCCCCCTCCTCCTCGACCCACCACTCTTACCTGCACCAGCGGCCCCTGGTCTTGGGAAAAACCTAGTTACAAAAGTCTGGTAGAATAATGTCAGAAACCCATCTCCCCAGGGTACTTCCCTGTTTCCATTCCCATTTTTGCCTCTTTAAATTATTTAAATGTCAAAGGAGCATCTAGATATATCATTTTATAAATCATTTAAGACAGACAACTTTATGTTCCTGAAGTAGTTCCCAACTGCTTCTCCCCTCCAGACTCACCATATTTCCATACAGGCAAGCATAGTATTTCACCCTTGTGTCATTGATGTCTTTTTACAGGGTCACCACAGTCCCCTCCTCTGTTCTCAATGCTGTCACAGGTCCAGACCACAACTCGCTACATACCAACCAGGCCAAAAGGCACCTCATTATCGCCTTCAAGATACTGCCTTGCTATTGCCTCTTTGTGGTCTAGCTACATAGACTACAAGCACCTCTCTGCATCAGATCTTATATTTTAGCAACTGTAGAATTTTAGTACCTCCCCTCACCACAATTTGACCCAACCCAGACATCAGCACTTCCAATCTAGTGGCTTAAGTGCATCCCATTCCACGCATGCATTCATCGCCATACTCACACTGGCCATAGAGTACAGTTCTATGTGTTGTGAAATGGTCTCATGGAAAACTCTGTCTTTCAGGGCCGCCACATTCAAATGCCACATAGATATACACAGCCTCTCTTGGCCCCTCTTGATCTCAACCACCACGGGTGCGTGATCAGAAAGGACTCTCACCATGTGCATTTCTCTCTCTGTTGAGCCCACCAACTTGTCAGAGTGCAACATTTAGTCCACTCTACAATAGAGATCATGTACCTGGGTGTAATGTGTAAATTAGCTGCCTGGCAGATATGCCACCCTGCACATATCATGCAATCGCCAGTGAGCTAACCACAGCTAGAGTACTTCTGAGACTTTCGTTGGACAGGTGTCAGAGTGCGGGGAACATTACCTATCCACATGCATGTAAGGAACACTGTTAAAGTCTCCTCCCCATAGCAAGGAGAGCCTCATTGGCGGTGCCCGGTGGCTATGTAGCAAATTATAAATGGCCTGCTGTTTCACATTTGATGCAAAAATACTGACCAGTATCAGCTGTTTCCCATCCAGCAACTCATCCACATTCACATATCTTCCCTCAGGGTCTATTTCAATTTTTCTAACATCGTTTGTCATGTCAGTGCATGCCAACATAGGATGTGAGGCCCAAGTATTTCCTTCTGGAATTGCACACGTCTCAGTCATTAATGTGTTCCAGATGTCAATCACTAATTCTCTGCAGAAGAGGTAGGATTATTTATTGAGCGTAGGCAGCTCCAATTCACCCACTAGCATCCTGAGGCATTTAGTTATTGGGTAAAATTCGGGAAATCCAAAGTAGCCTTTGTGAGATTTTAGTTGCAGAGCCTTGTCTTGTAGTGCTAACTCTTTGAACATACATGTGTTGACTCAGAAATTCTCACACATGGTCACATTCACTTTATCATAAATTACACTTGTTATATTGCTTCCAAAGTGCTCACAAATTTAAACACTTACCCTCACAGCTCCTTAATCATATTTACGCACAATTAAATAGCTGCAGTCATTCCAGCACATCATTCCACAATTACCCTTTTTGGAGCAAAAATACAGATGTTCTGATTGAGACAAAACTACAGAAAACGTCAACAAAATGTAAATGTGCACCTTGTACGTGTGTAGAAAAACAATATTGAAAATGAAAACGTGAGCCTTCCAGTACCATAAAAGTGTGCTTGGTTAGTACGAGAATGGTAGAGTCAATAAACATAGTGATTTTGAGATAAACTTCAGAGCTGATTACTTATATTTCTAACAAAGAAGTCGTGAAAATTAAACATTGAAGAAAAACTTAGTATTTCTTGTAGAAGTGACTTGATAACATATATCGGTGCAAAACTCTTCTGTTACATGTTAGAGCTATCAAATATTTTGTATAGATGCCTGATATTAAATAGACTCTAGATGTATGAAACGATTTTGGCCAAAAGCTTTAAACATCTATTTTACAAGTTACTACTTTGAGAATTCAGTAGTAGGCCATAATCACAGTTGCATATCTATGTGTATTAATCACTGAAAAACTTTTCAAAATGCTTCTATATGATGTATGTGAGTGATTTTAAAATGCTTTTTAACATTAACTAGAAGTTTAACACTAAGGGGCCGATTCTGATCCTGTATTTTTTTCCCGTACGACTCGTATCCGTATTTTATTACGTACGAATCATACAAGTACCGTACAAACGGTGAAGTACGATTCGTACGGGAAAAATACATACGAATCGCCTCGGGAAAAGTCTACGAGATGTCCCCGGACAGTTTTACGTACGAGTCGTAAAACTGAAGTCCGAGCGCACAAGTACGATCCGTACCGGCGCACCGAATGCACAAGCGTATGGAAAACGTCCCGTACGGAGCGAACTGTGTACGACCCCTACCCCGGGTACACTTGTGCCCGTGGTACGAGTCGTACGGCCCCCCCACCCCAGCCCCGTATGTACGCGCTGTCCCCACAGCCCCGTATGTACGTGCCGTACCCCCAGCTATGCGCTGGGGGTACAGCGCGTACTTACGGGGCTGGGGGTATGGCGCGTACATATGGGGCTGGGGTGGGGGTACAGCGCGTACATATGGTGCTGGGGGTACGGCGCATACATACGGGGCTGGGGTGGGGGTACGCCACGTACATACGGGGTTGGGGTACGGCGCGTACATACGGGGCTGGGGGTACAGCGCGTACATACAGGGCTGGGGTGGGGGTACGGCACGTACATACAGGGCTGGGGGTACGGCGCATACATACAGGGCTGGGGTGGGGGTACGGCGTGTACATACGGGGCTGGGGGTATGGCGCACACATACGGGGCTGGGGTGGGGGTACGGCGCATACATACGGGGCTGGGGGTACGGCTCGTACATACGGGGCTGGGGGTACGGCACGTACATATGGGGCTGGGGGTACGGTGCGTACATACGGGGCTGGGGGTACGGCGCGTACATACGGGGCTGGGGTGGGGGTACTGCACGTACATATGGGGCTGGGGGTACGGCACGTACATACGGGGCAGGGGTGAGGGTACGGCACGTACATATGGGGCTGGGGGTACGGCGCGTACATACGTGGCTTGGGTGGGGGTACGGCGCGTACATACGGGGCTGGTGGTACGGCGCGTACATACGGGGCTGGGGAGGGGGTACGGCGCGTACATATGGGGCTGGGAGTACAGCGCGTACATACGGGGCTGGGGTGGGGGTACGGCGCGTACATACGGGGCTGGGGGTACGGCGCGTACATACGGGGCTGGGGTGGGGGTACGGCGCATACATATGGGGCTGGGGGTACGGCGTGTACATATGGGGGAGGTGGGGGTACGGTCCGTACAGATGCAATGTTGGGGTACGCACCATACATGATGACACGTACGATGTGGGTGATGGCGTGTACGACGCATACCAGGCCCCCTTTTCCTCGTGCACCGCTGCATACTTTTTTTTTTTACAGCACTTTTTGGCTCCCGTAAAAATATAGCCGTGCAGAGTGCTGTGGGTACGAATCGTACCTGCTGGTCCGTAAAACGCTGCCTGACTCCGTGCGGTCTTCGCGTACACGCTGTCCAGGATCGGAATTGTATGTATTTTTTAGCCGTACGGTGTTTTTTACGATTCGTACGGAAATGCTATATCTGTACGAATCGTACTTGCTGGTTTGTACGGTGGAATTCCCGGGTACAAGTCGTATGGAGAAAACGCTCCGTACGACCATTTGTACCCGGGTTTTACAGGATCGGAATCGGCACCTAAATAAGGTATGCGTTTAAAAGATGTTTGAATTATCTTTCTCTTTAGGCTGTGTCCTTATCCATGGCCTGATGCAATAAACGTTGACACATTTTCAAATGTTGCTTATTTGTTCTGATCATGCCACATTCCTTAAAGAGCAAATCAGACACTTTTTTTTAAAATTCTCTTTGTGTAGCTTTCATGAGAACCTAACCTAATGGACAAGCAACAATGTTAAAGCTGTTTATCGACAAACTTTGGAAGATGCAATGTACTATTCTTTTCATGATTCATATAAGAAAATATCCTGGAGTATCAATTTATACCTGATAAACAGAACAGTGATCACATGGGATCACTCCACAGTGGACTGACAACAATGTCATGATGAAAAACATGCACTATAAAGACTATTGGACTTAGGAGGAGTCACTCACTATTCTTGGTCCATTCTTTTGAGCCATTCTTTGCCTGTTTTGGCTGCCTGAGGACTCTTTGGCGATGCTCTTGAGTACTGTGGTCGTTGCCATTGTTCAATCACTTTCTTGGCTCTGCCTGACGAACTATCTCATTTTTGTTGTTGCCTTATGCTAATGAACTTAACTGCTTGACTATTTGGAGCTGTCGTCTGAGAATCTAGTGTTGAACTTTTGATAAATGCTCCATTCCCCTATGCCTATACTTATGGACTTTCCCTAGTGAACTTTAACTTGAATCCTGTGTCCCTTTGAAAGATTTCTAATTGAACCATCCTTTACCTTGGAAACCATCCTTTGCATTCTTTGATTTGATTAACTAAATGTTTAGATATTTGCTGCATATATTAGTTTGCTTGGCAGAATTGCTAAAAATGTTACTTGTATTAATTTTGAATCTCTAATACAATAATTAATTTATTTCAAAGAGCTATTGTGCGTTATTTATGTGAGATTTAATGTTCTTGCTTTGAAACTGGGCTTGGGAGTTGGCTACCAATTAATGGTCCTCATTGGGTAGACCAGCAGTGGGCTATCCTAGATTCCACCTCTTACTACTATGAATAAATGTCCATCAGAGGACCAATGCCTCTGTGGTAAAGTATAGCAAGAAATTTGAAAGATAGCAGTGTTTTAAAAGTGCTTTCGCTGCCACACCCTCATTAACACAAATAACTGTCTCATACACAAACACACACAACCTTATTTTTGATCAGTAATACATTTAGCTGTTCACTTATACTCACTCTACCGTCCTTGTACACTTACTCATGAACACCTATTCACATCCAGTTATTTACAAAAATATTTGTACGCACTCATTCACACACTTATTCATACACTTATTCACACACAGTAATACACTGTGACTCACACATTCTTATCCTGACTAAAGTATATTTACACTCATGAATGCAATCAAAGTCAAAAGTGTGTCTACTTACTCACCGCCACAAGCACACTTATGGATACTCACTTATTGTCTTTCTCCTCCTTACACTTTCACATTAACAGATACGTTCATACAAATATGCACTCTTGTTACAATGCACACATTTTAATTTGTAATTGCAAGATTGCACTTGGTAGCCTTGTAAAGGTATTGAACCACTTTAAACTGGGCAGCACGCTGGAGAGGATGTGTGTGCAAGGTTGAGGTTACCTTTATGGAAGCCCAGCCTTTTGTTTTTCTTGATCACATCCAAAGGCAGAGAGCTTACACCTCATTGTGCATGTTCTAGGCTGGAGACCCTCCTGCTGTGAGGGGTAGCACTACAGAAAGGCTGTGTCGGGATAGCAGCCAGAGAGCTCTGACCATACACACACTGAGACTCTTCAGCAGTCTCAGTACTTTGCAAGTGAGATCCACTGATGCATATCAGCCAGCAGAAATTGAATATGTCCTAGGTGGTTGGCAAGTGAACAAGCAAACACATCTCAGTGTCCTAGATTGTAGTTTTCACTTACCAAGACCTGGGCCCTCACAGGACCATTTCATCTCAGATGTTGCAGGTGTCTATCAATATTTAACCAATTAAATCAGATGTGTAACAGGTGAAAATGGCATTTGCGGGGATGCCCTTAAGAGAAGTTAGTTTTTTTAATCTAAGGTGCACATCTGAGGTGATATGAGGATCAAATAGAAAAAGATTGTGGTCTTTCGTATGAAAGGTTCATAGCTCATAAAGTGGAATAACCTGGCATTTTGTGTGTTGAGTTCAGGAACATGTGATCCGGCCATCCTCGTACCTGGACAAGATACAAGAAATCTAGATTAGGTAGCAGATCTTTAAGGGACAAGGGATCTTGGTGTCAAAGGCATTGTAAGACCCAACCACACACCCAAATGACGGTGCCCAGTTTCACAGAGGGTGGCAGTGAGAGCGCTAAGTTACCAAACACTTTACCACCTACTAAACATGTTACACACTCAAAAAATCACACAAAGTTCCCTACATGGTGACCAACATGCAAACCTGTACTGAGTGCCGCAGCTATGTGGATGTTGGGGTCCCTGGTACTTATTTTTGGGCATGGATGAACACAAATCATGCATGTGCACCATGATCAAGGCCTGTCTCTTGGTAATGTGGTCTTTTTAGACTGGGAGAATTACAGCAAGTGCTACCCTCATCGGTGTGGTGTTGACTGACCTTCCCATTAAGTTCTGCTGCTGTGTGCTTAATTCATCCATGGCCAACATGGTGATTAAGAGCGGTGCCAGACAGTGCACAATAAACTCCATTTTAGAAGCCCAGGGTCTGCGAAGGCTAATGGAGGTGAGGACAGCAAACACCAGAAAGGAGATATAGATTGATGGCATTCTTGAGGCCTTCACACACTGGAGGAAGGCACGTAAAACATATTTACTTTACATCAAGGATCTCTTTGATTCCAGAAAGAGTTACTGGTCAGTGGGGCAAGGCTCAGCGTTCGGTAGATGGTGGGTCTGATGAGGTTTGCACTGTAGGACTGGGGAGTCTTGCTAGAGTAGAAGATGTAGCTTCTTTGAACATTTGTGAGGTATATTTCAGTGGAGGCTGACAATCAGGTGTAAAACCTTCTTTTTCCCATATCCTGTATTGTGGGTCAATCAGAAGTAGAGTCACTCCTGCTGTGGCAGACTGTTCCTTTGACAAAAGACAGGGCAGAGGAGAGGGCAATTCAAAGGAGTTTACACCCACAACCCAAAATTCAAAGGACCAGATACTAATTGACACCTGTAGCTGGATTTGGACTGTAAATTTGGGAGATTAGTCCCACAAGGTTTTTAATGGCACCCTGTTCATCAGAGAAAAGATCACCAAGAAATTCGAGCTACTGCAATCAGGACTGGCAACTAAGGTCAGTCAATCTCTCAGATGAGTAAGGGGCCATTATCCCCGAAGCCAAGAACACTTGCACTGTGTCGGGAGCACCAGCTTTCTGCCTGTCTGCCAAAACCAGTGTACCCTGTGGGGAAGTCAAGAGAGCTGGAGGGGAGAGAGACTCAGCAGGAATCCTGGCAACTAGATCCCGATGAGCTGAGAGTGAGGCACCAGTGTTTCACAAGAGCTGTCCACCCTCTTGTGGAAGTCGGTTAGCCCCATCAAAGCTGCTGTGAAGTTGTGGGCCGTCTCTAGGTACAACTGACAAAGTTGGGGCTGTCTACTATGTTGGACTTGGTCCTCTGCATAGGGTCAACCCCAAATCTTTTGACTTCACCCCTCCTGTTTTCTCAATTGCATTGTTGTTGCCATTAGAACTATAGTGTTGCCAGTGCTAAAGGGCTTGTGCTCTCTCCTTTAAACATGGCAAAATTGGTTTACACCCAATTGGCACAGTTAATTTACTTATAAGGGCCTAATTTAGAGCTTGGCAGGACTACAGTTGTTACTCAGCGGCGGAGTATCCAAGTACTCTGTGAAGCTGACGGAATCCCACCAGCCCTATTTAGATATATGCTGGCTGACTCTCCGTCCATGTCAACCGAGTGTTTACCATCGCGTGCACGGCTCACCACTGTCAACGTGGCGGACTCCTCTGCTGGGGAATAGTACTCTGTCGCCATCAGGGCAGCGGGGTTGCGCCGAGCCTATTTAGATTTCACAGTTGTGCTGCCGTTGTTCTAGTGGCAGTGTGCCAATGGAGTGATTCCGTCGCAGGGCGGAGTCAACATTGGACTAGTCCTGTGGCTGTAGTATGGATGCTAGCATCACACACATGATGTGATTTGTTTAATTGTTTGACCTGCATACCACACTATAAAAATAATATTAATAATAATACATATTTGTAGGATGCAAACATATCACCCCTTACGGCTTCCAGGTGCTGGGGGCTGTCGAGGAGATTAAACGAGCTATTGCCCAGAGTCACATGATACTGAGCTGAGCTGCCGCCAGCGCCGGGGATAGAACACTGATTAATATTTTACTTTTTGTGAATGAAAATAATGCAGATTTTTGGGCCTTGTAAACACACTGTACAAAAATATATTTGGTTTATATCCTTTTTGATGACATAAGTTTACTATTCTAAACAACAAAGTCTAACCATTGAAATGGGTTACAGTTACTGGAGAGACATAAAAATGGGTAAGAGATAAGATCATACATGACATAACAGCTATCATGGGAAATTGCAAAACTTTGACCAAATGGTTTCTGAAAATGTTGTCTACATGCATGAGCTTATGCTAATGTAGAACCAAAGTTTTAGAGTCTTGAAGCAGGTAAAATATGAAAACTTGGAAACTGTTTTGTGGTCAACGTTCATGATCAGTTCTGTTTACATAGATGCAATAAAACTATTGTATTTGTCATTTCAGCATTACCAGGAGCAGGAGGAGGAAACACTGGCCATGTAGGTAGGAAGCAGTTACCCCTTGTAGTTCGGGTGCTGAGACCTCAGACACCAAGGGACCCAGTGGCATGGAGGGTGAGGGGAGTGCAACGCAGGCTGCCAGCTCCACAACATCATCTCCGGGGGCCTCCAGAAGCGAGCACTCCCTAGTGGTGACAGACTTAATAGAACTCTACCAACTGAAACCTTGTCTACCACCCAGAGAACCATGTCCACCTTCCCTCTTGCTCCCCCCTGGTTGGCCAAACCGGCCCCCCTAAAACGGGTGGCATCTCATTTGCTGCAGGCAACTCGCCCATAAACACAACACCACAAAAAACACAGGCACACACCCAAACACTGTAAAGACACCACCACACCCACTAGCACACCCACACCCACCACACCCACCACCACACCAGCACCCACCACCCCCTCACCACACTCACAACCACCACCACCACACCCACATGCACCACCACCAGCACACCCACAGACACCACACCCACCACCACACCCACATGACTACCACATCCACAAACACCACAACCACACCCAACACCTCAACAGCACACTCATCCACACAGTAAAAACAACATACACAAAACACAAATGCCCACAACCGCCTGAACAACATACACCTAGGAAGAAACACACACCCAAACCTACACAACAGACACCAGACCAACATGCACCTATAACCTCAACAGACACACGCACATCACCCACTGCCACTCCCTCTATCTCACAAGCTAAACTTCCTCCCGACCATCCTACCTGTTTTTAGCATGAAGATGTAATATTTGCCCCTGCCTTGACCCCTTCCACCGCATAACCCACCCCTCTCAAACGCTAAGCCACCCCTTCCCTACCCAGGACCACCCCTCCCAAAGCCAAAACTACCCCTCCCAAAGCCAAAGCTACCCCTCCCATACCAAAAACGACCCTCCCAAACCCAAACTCAAACTACCCTCCCAAGAAAGATTATTGAGGTGCCTGCTCTGTGCCCACTAGATGCCCCTTACTGAGGAGGTCCCCCTGGCAGTTTAATAGGAGGCAAGTTTAGTGCGACAGAACAACAGTGCACTTCACCATTTATATATATGTATCTCATTGGTCTAATAAACCACTATTTTTGATTCACCAAGTTTGCACTGACATTCATTTTCCTGTGTAACTGTTTGATTACTAGCAATGCCTCTGACTAAAATGTGAAGTACATATTTTTATTTACCATTATGGTAGGAAAAACAACGTATTTTTCGATGTTTACTTTGTTAAGTGAATACACTCGTTAAAATAATATGTGATGGTCATTTGTATTTAGGTGCAGCCTTCGATCATGATAATGGACACTTGCACCAATAGATATTTGAAATTATTTTTTGAAGTGTTACTACAGGTGTGTTTATTTCACCTTGATTACTGATAAGAATAAACGCATATGCTTTTCATCTTAAAAAAGTAATAATGCGACTATTGAATTTGGATACAATACAGGACTTGCACTAGACAAGGGTAAATGTTTCATGGATTGTTTTGTTGAATGATTCAAATTTGGAAATTACATTGATTTTATATGTAATTAATAAAGTAAAGGATACACCATGTCTAGAGCGATTTCTATATCATGTTACATTGCACTTATTCCAATGATGTATAATGCATGTTTCTAATTTGACAATTTTCAACATTTCTTTAAACACACCTGTATGGTGACTTTGATTTTTTGATTGATATCTTTTTTGTGCAAGTGGCCATTTTGTTAAGGCAGCTTGCACCAAATTTAGAAATACTATGAAATCATACAGCTGTGTTTCTTTCAATCTGGTAAATGTCAACATTACACACATATGCATTACGCATTGGTATGGTATTGCTTGTAATAGAGAATTAAAAATGCATGAGTCCAGTGCAAATGTTAAGAAACAAGTCAACAGCTAACAGGTAAATGTGGAGCTTACCCTTGATTCTGTCTACAACAGTGTTGATTTTGTTCGTCATAAAGCAGCAGCAGTAGGGACAGGACTTGGAAAATCGGTTCCATGGCAGAAAAGGAAGTGTCAAAGTGAGAAAAGGTGAGTTTCTGCCTCATATCCTTTCCAGCTCAGGTGTGGAGGCTTTACCACCACAGTCACTTCAGCGCAAGGCACATCGTGATTGGGCTGGTGGACAAACTGGCTTTTCTCCCATGGACAGCCGCTTTTGCCTATTGCATCATCGACAGGGATGAACATACCTTTGTTTCATCTGTCAAACCACCAGCATCTAAACAGATCGGGCGGACTACCTAGTAGGCAAACAGGGAATCCATCAAAAAAGTGATGGCTGGACCATTACCGCCAAGATCTAAATCAGGCCCTAAGTCTCTAGTAAAGTGGTACTACATGTACCAAGTGCTTGTAAAGTAAGTGCTACTAGTGGGCCTGCAGCACTTATTGTCCCATTCACTTATGTAGCCCTTTAAAACATATCACAGGCAACCTGTGTGCAGTGTTAAACTGCCAATTTGACCTGGCAAAATAACCATTTTGCTATGCCTAAACCATTTTTTAATACATATATGTCACCCCTAAGGAAGGCACTAAAAAAAGTCCAAATGGTACGATATTTAAACAGTAGGACATGTGTTTTTAAGTTTTACATGTCCTGGTAGTGAAACATTTGTTTTTCACTACTGTAAGTTCTACCTCTCCAATAGGATAATATTGGGCTGCCTTATTACAAGTTCTAATTTCTGTTTGTGAACAGGGAGACAGGTCATGTTTAGTCTCAAAAGAATTGTAAATTAAAATCTTCTTTATTGTTAAAGTCGGATTTTAAATTCACAATTCCACTTGTAGAAAGTTTCAAAAAGGGCAGTTGATGGATGGAATGCCAAACAACGTCAAATATTAACCCCCAGGACAGAGATCTGGGCCTAAATCCATAGTTTGTTTGCTCAACATGCCATTCTAGTTTGGACCCATCCATATGCAAATCAGTCTTGACCCTGCCCCCCCCCATGGGAACAGTCCAGCCCAAACTGCCAGGTCAGGTCCTCCCTGTACCAGAAAAAAGCATAGTGGAACCGGTTTCGGAGTTTCACCCCTCATCAGCCAGGCTAGCTTGACTCCAATGGCATACTTAACACAATGCCCCTGAGTTAAGCCTGACTGCGTTTGTGCCGAACTACCAGAGGGTTAAGCTCAAGTTAATTTAGTGATATTTGTGGTTCACCCTGACAAGGACTGTGGTTGTTTGCTGAGAAGGGACTTCATCCTCCTCAATCAAAAACCCAGTTCCTTGCAGCCAGTGTCCGTGAGTCCTGTAGAAAAGGAGGGGGCCACTAGGACAGTTGGAACGATCAACAGGTCCAACCAACATTGTTGTCGGGAGAGGGCTGCTAGGTCTGTCACCCAATACAACTGACCTCGTTGGGGTCATCACCCATGAACGTTACCCCTGGATGCCAGGAGAGGGCCAATAGGACAGTTGGGACCATCACCCAAGTCAGAGGAGTACCCAGCAACCAGCACAGTAACTCAAGGTCAAGATCAGATACGGCCCTGCAGCATCGCTGTCACCCCATCGCCTTACCAGCAGGAACTGCAAAGGGCAAGCTACTTGCTGCACCTGGAAGCCTTCGCTGACTGCATCTGTCTCAGCGTGCTTACCAATAGAGTGCAGGAAGACGTTATGAAGCAGGCTCATCACCAGAGCACTGGAGGATGATCCTCGGCTCCAGGACTCTTCTTCAGGCCGCGGTTGGGTAATAATGGAGCAGGGTAGCAGTATTGGGCAAAGGTAATTCAGTGCATGGCACATGTACAGGGTAAGCCAATAGAGCCCAAGTTAAAACTATGTATTTTGAATGTATGGGACCCCACAGATTTAACAGGGAGTGAAACAACCTGGGTAACATTGGAACTGATGATTTCTAAAAGAAATATCGCCAGACTATGGGGAGCGGATGAAATGCCTACTCTGAACTCATGGAAAAAAGACATGGACTGGTGTATGGTGATGGAAAAGACGGTCTATGTACGCGATGCTGTCCTAAGGAGTGGTCACAGATTTGGGGCAATTGGAACAACTATAGAGGAAATATCTGCGAACTCCCCCAAGTAGACATCCTGCACTTGAGGAAGAATAACTTAGATTAGGAAAGTATTTAAGCAATAAACGCTAATGTAAAAAGAAGAAAAAAAAAAAGAATGGAGCAGGACCAGCAGGCCCTTTGAGACTTGCATGAGCTTGGCTGATTAGCACCATTGTGAGCTGAACTTTTAATACTGAAGCTAGACTTTTTTGTGCATCTCTAGTGTGGGCAGTAACCACTAAATTTTCTCCATATCCCGTCTGGGAAACGTCTACTAATGTGGAGGAGAGGGGGGATGGACCGTCAGGGGGGGACATCTAGAGTTCATTGCTAAATGAGCCATGTTATACTTTGCATGGTTAATAAATACTACTTAGCTTGCCAAAAATAGGTATTGCCCTGGACAGTCGGATTACTGGGGTCACTGAGAGTATTTTCAGTCCGGAGCCTTCATGTACCTTGCTCCAACCTGAACAGCTTTGGACTGCTTGACCGACGCTACCACTGAGAGTCAAGGGCTAGTACTTGGCCCAGTTACTCAGGACTCATGGTCAGTGCGGCCCTGGGACAGCAGGAGTAAAAGGCCAGAATTGCCATGGTTGGGCTCAGTATCCCCTGCTTGCCACATGGCCCTCTAAAAGTGGTTTTGACACTTCTTCAGTGGGAAATATACAGTACACTTGTATATATCACAAATGCACAAGGATCCATTGTAGCACTCTTTCAACAGGATTTGTTAAAATATTCAAACGTGTCTGAATACTCCAGCAGTTTCTGCCAGCAGAAACCTTAAAATGTTGGTCTAACAGACAACAGGCCATGGATCTATGTGCTTGAGGCAATTTGCACTATCTTCATTTTTTTCCTGTTCAGAAACGATAGGAGAAATCTGGCGGCCCAAACAGAAAGATGTAAACATGACTCCCTCACCCATGGGAAAATCGACCATCCAGGATGTCAGAGTCATTATTAGTTTTTTTTTGCTTCTCAGATACAAAAGGGGTTTATTTTGAAAAAGTAAAAAGTGTGCTAAGTGGTCACATGAAACATGGTGATTGTTCAGCAAGCTTACAATGCCTACCGATGCAGTAGGAGCTGCTACCGACCAGGGGTTGAGGGGCAGGGGGTACGAGGGGGAACGAAGAAGGGGAAAATAAATTTTTTTAGAAGCACTTACCTCTTTACTTCCGACCACAGCCTCTTCTTTCTCCGTCCTGCCCTCAGTGGAAGCACACAGCCTCTCAGAATCCCCTGATCAAACATAATGCAGCCTTAGCAGCATTGTGATTGTTCTGAGCAAAATTCAAGAGCAAGCCTGCTACCTTTAAATCTCCGGCGTCTCACGCTCGGAGTGTAGTGGTTATTTAAATATCCCTCTATCTCTGTAGGCTCAGAGCTTCCTGGACATAAGGTCGCTTCTTCACTAGACTCCGAGCACTAGACGCCGCAGATGTCAAGGCAGCAGGCTTGCTCCTGATATATGGAAGCCTATGCAAACAGAAGCAGCTGGCCCTTTTTTAGGTCTCGCCTAGCATTGCAGCGCGAATGCGCTGATCGCTTTGCGAGGCATGGAGTATGTACTGTAGTGTGGAAGCTTCATGGAAGCTCCGCCCACTCTCTGCCCATTGGTTTTTATCTTAAATGCCGCCTTCCGATTGGTTTACGGCTTGTTAGTCCCTCCTCATTCATCATTTGTATCCTTCCATGGCTATTGGCCCCTTTACTCCTGACACTATTTTCTTTTAGGTCTCACCTAGCGTTGCAGCGCGAATGTGCTGAAATCGTTTTGCGAGACATGCAGTATATACTGTAGTGTGGATGCTTTGTGGAAGCTCCACCCACTCTCTGCCCATTGGCTTTGTTCTTAAATGCTGCCTTCTGATTGGTTTGAGGCTTGTTAGTCGCTCCTCATTCATCATTTGTATCCTCCCACGGCAATTGGCCCCTTTACGCCTAACCCTATTTTCTTCCCTGTCTCCCCACCCCACAGCCCCCTCTCTCAGTCTGTGACTTCTCACCCTCCCAAGCCCCCACCACTCCCATTCATATTTTCTCGCCTGCCGGCACTTCTGTTTTCATCTTTATTATTGCCACCTTGAAATATGCGAGTTCAAGATGCGTGCTGTACAAAAACTTCTTGTGTTTAATGAACTAGATTTTAATGTTACCCTAAATATAATAAGACTCTAGACAACATTCGGGGTAGGCATGGCAACTGACGCCTCTTAGTTCACAAATGGCATTGTTGTCGGGCGGGAGGAGCGGCAGTGTTTTAACGCATGCTTAAAATGAGCACTTTTAATAACTTCCTCTCAATTCAGTGCTATAATCTTGTGCACTGAGGTGACGCACTAAAGAAATGCACTTTTTAGAATTCTGAAGAGACATTATCGCACATTTACATCATGTTTACTGTATGATTAACATGCCGATCATTTTCATGCTCGCCCACTGGCTCGTAGACTCATGGCTCGTCTCCGGCTAGCTCTACCTGTTAATTAATATATTGGCTCGCGCACCTCTAACAAAGAGAGATGAATGGATACATGACAGTGAGCCCGGTAAATGGTAGAGGAATAGACTGGTGCAGACAAACAGACAAAGTCAGTCTCCATTGCCTTACGTCAGAATCATCCATTTCAATAACCTGAAAATATGCCGGCAACTCCCGCATGCCCCAACCTCATCCCCCTCACCTATTCATAGCAGAAGTAGCAGATTCTCAGCTGTGGCCCGCTGATGCAGAGGAGCACGGCAGAGTCTGTAGAAGCGCTGGGATCCCTAGCCTCTGCGGGAGGACACCTAAGCCTTCCGGGTGCCTTCACACTCAGGATAAATGAATACATTTTGTTCTGTGCTTTAGTCGCCCCTCTGTGAGCACTGTCTGGTAGATGAATCTCTATGTTAATAAACACATTCAGAGAGGTGGTTGTGTACAAACAAACAACAGCCACAATACCGTTCATTTTGAACGTGTAGTTAAATACCTGCTCATCGAGTACCTCATTGGCTGATCATTCCATTACATTTGGACACATTTGCTCAACGGTAAAACACTCCCTTCTATGGGTAATTTAACAACTCGTGGCTTTGGGGTTAGGTAACCTACTTTGGATGCTGTGTAAAAGAGTAAATACAAAAATTAATGCAATGAAACTAAGCAACCAGTACTGTCTAAACACTGTGAAAACTGACACGCATTCTGGCATTTTGTTCAGTTAATGTCGATTTTCTCATAGATGCGAGTTAAGTACTCTTAATATCTTAATGAAATCTGCACACTTTTAACTAATAGCACCGGGCGACCTTTGACAACTAGGCAATGAATACATTGTCATGTACCCCCGAACCCTTCCTGCCCCGCCCCCTTGGCAAACTTCATTGCCTCCCAGTGTTTGGGGGATAACCAGGACGTAGGAGAGTGAGTCAAAAAGTCTAGAAAATGAAAGGGAAGCTGGGATTCGGATTCACATGCTCCGATCCCGATCACGTTGGTTAGTCTGTAAGCACTACTTTTATTAATGAGTTTCGCATTAGTAAAGCACCACGGTGTGCATGTGTGGCAACACTTCACCCATGAGGTACGTACCAAGCAATTGTTGACACAATCCACACTTTGTGTCTTTTTCAATATATTTATTACGAAGTGCAGGACCTTTCCAAGAGATTTTGCACACTACATACATTCACTCCAAAAATAAAACGTGTTGGTAAAAAACATTACCATTTACAATGTCAATAACTCACAAATGCGAGACTATTTGCATTGCAAATGCTTGTTACATATTGAAGCTCTGAGCCTACAGACATAACGGGATATTTAAATAACCACTAGACACCGAGCATGAGACGCCGGAGATTTCAAGGTAGCAGGCTTGCTCCTGAATTTTGGAAGATTTTTCGAATGGAGGTGGCAGGCCCCGTTTTTAGGTCTCGCTAGTGTAGGCTGCGCACATGAGCAGTCTTGCTGGCGAGATTTAACGTTTTGGGGATTTTTCAGTAAAGGGCTTTAAGCCCCGCCCCTCTTTCCCATTGCCCGGCGTCACCATTTATGCTAAACAGCAGCCAGCCATTGGGAAAGAGCTGTTGGTGACGTTTTTGCTCTGCTTTTTCTGCCGTCCCACTTGGACGGCCTAGCCTGCTTTCCTTCTGAAGTAAAAGGTTTCTTATCTTTATGGGGCCAAACACATGGCCCCATAAAGATAAGAAACCTTTAAGCTGGCGAGGCCGTCCAAGTGGGGCAAACGAAAACGGCAACTAGAGGGAGCGCAGCATGCCGAGCTGTAGCTTCGCATATGGAGGGCGGCGCCTTTCGTTTTGTTCTGCATGTTTTGTGTGCGAGTGTGCCCCGAACCATTCATGCCCTGAGGCTGCTATGGAGAGCCCAGTGTGCCCGCCGGCAGTGAGTGCTGCCTGCCTGCCTGCCACATCTCCGCTCTGCTGGGCGAGGGGGTGGGGTGCGTGATGTACCTCTGTGCACTGCTGGGGTGTGAGCCTCGTCGCCGCTCTGCTGGGCGGGCATTGTGCACTTCTGGGAATGGTGAGCCTGCATGCATGCTTCTGTTCTGCTGGGGCCTGCATGCATGTCTACGGTCTGCTAGGGGGTGCCAGTGTGTACTTCTGGGGGTGTGACAAAATGTATTGAGTTGTTTGCAGCTCAGTCGGTTGCGCTCCGGTTATAGAGGTGTGTGTGTATGCGATTGTCTGTCCTCATGAGGTTAAACTTTTAATCCCGCTGACCCAGCCTTTCTTTCCTTACAGGGGCATGTAACTAGACACTTACTGTCCCACAGTGTTGTACGTGTCCTTCAGGGACACCATTTTGTATCATTGTGTGACGCTGTGAGTAAAAGCTGTTAAATATGCCCCCTTCGGCGGTGCCAGTTACAGCGGCCCCGGGAGACTAAAACTCTAAGTTGGCTTTGCCAAAATTGAAACCTGTGACACCCCCGTTCTCTAGCGTGAATGAATGCGTCCCCGAGTTTTATCACTCGCAAGCCTGCCTTTCCTTTTGTCCTACACATTGTGTGTGCGAGTGTGCCCCGAACCATTCGTGCCCCGAGTCTGCTCCGGAGAGCCCAGTGCGCCCGCCGGCGGTAATGCTGCCTGCCTGCCTGCATGCCTCGTCTCCGCTGTGCTGTGTCGGCTTTCCAACTCTTGGAGTTTGAAAATTCTGTCATTTTTCATGTATCGGAGCACCATTATATGTTATGTTCTTAATAAGCAGCACGGCACATACACCATGCTGCACTGCTTATTAAAAGCATAAAGTATTGAAAAAATAAAGTTTAATGAGCCGTGCCTTTCTTTTACACTGCGCCGCTCACCAAACTCCTTTTGGGCTCTCTGCAAGCACCTCCTCACCCCACTCCAAACAAAGGTGCAGCTCGCCAAACTACTTTTTCAATATTTTATTATTTTAATGAGCAGCGCGGCACAGGCAACATGCTGCCTGCTTACTAAAAGTATAAAATATTGAAAAAAAGAGTTTGGTGAGCCACGCCTTTATTTTATTTCTTTAGCAGTCGATCGGGATGGGACAGCAGAGGAGCGTGGGCAGGGCGGGGATAGAGGGGGCTCGGAAGGGGAGGGAAGGGCTGGGTCGGGTCGGAGCAGAAGACATGAGACAAGAGGTGTGGTGCCGCATCCAGGGCGACTGACTCCGGAATCTGGGGATCACGGTTCGATCGCCGGAGGCAGATTAGCCCAGCACCATGTGTCTCTGAGCAATAGCTTGCTTAACCTTCCCGACGGCCCCCAGCGCCCAGAGACCCTTGCTGGTGATTGTTTGCGCTTTACAAATGTGGATTATTTTTATAGTATTATTATGAGTAGTTGCATGATGCTGGGTGGGGGGGCAACAACACTCGGGGAATGCTAAGATTACGGATATTGGCACACATTTTGTTTACACTTTTGGTCCCCACCCCCCTCCCCCAAACAGGGGCTTTGCATTTTCAATGAGGCCTTTGCTGTGACTGTGCAGTAACAGTTCCGTGCGAGTTAACTACAATGGCCGACCGGGCACATCACAACACACCCAGCCAGGCACATAACACCGAGCCTGCCTGCAGCGCCAGCGAGAACGCTCCCTTCGAGAAGAATACCTTTTTAACTCCTTCCATTGATAATGTCTTGCAAGAGTGATGCCACATAATTTTCTCTTTTTGCCATGTTTGATATGGATGTCATTTGCTTTAATGTTATACTTACCGCACTAATACAATGGTAATAGCTCAAACTCGTATAAATGCAATGCAATAGGTCTGGCATTTACAAGAGTTTAAGCTATTGACAATGCCTTTCATTTATGTTTTAAAAAAGAAAAAAAAACATTGTCATTTACAATGTCAATAGCTCAAAATAACGTAAATGCGAGACCTATTGCATTGCAAATGCGTGTTTCACTTTGAATCTACAATCCCACAGAGGTTGCGTGATATTTTGAATTATCCACTACACCCCGAGTGTTTGCCGCCGGAGACCCTAAGGGAGCACACGGTGCCCCTAATTTCCATATCAGATTTATTTCCATCAGGATTGCCACACTTGGGCTAACCTTTCAGGGAGATACTGGTCACCTTGTACTGACGGTGAGGTCAACATATTTTGGCATTTCACTGGGACAACTTTAGAAGGCAACACACAAATACTGTTCATAGTCCTGATGAAGACCCCACGGAGATGTGTTTTGATACTTACACGTTTTTAAGGGGTCGAAACAAAATCAAGCGTTGCTGCCCAACTAGACCTTATAACTGTGAGAATAGATGCAAGGTCAAGTTAGGGTTTCGCATGGATAAAACAACGCTGAACTGATTGATTGTTTTATATGTCTATTGTTGTTGTACTCACCTGCCTTGTGTTTTCACCATTCTGTAAAACCCAGATTGTTCTTTTGTGTGTACATGTGCTGGGTTTTATTATTTAATCCTTGAAAGATATGATTTTCTTCTTATATAAACTTTACCCACATTTCATTTGGTGTAAGTGGTCTATCTTGTAGAGAATCTGTGTTATGGCTTATTGCACCATTATGTGGGAACAGAATAAGAAGTGTTTTAAATGTAATTTGTGGCAGAACCACTGTTCACGTGACGTATTTATCCCCAGGTTCTGTGAATAACTGGGTAACCCCCATTGGTATTAACGCCTTAACACAAAGCAGCATAAAGCGCTATCTGGGTTACTTGTACGTCTACGTTTCAGCATAAAAAGGTTTTGTACTGGAAGTAAATATTTTATCAAGAAATTGTGCTAATTTGTGTGACTTTTTGTGACTTTACAAGGTCACAAAATCTTTATAAATCTCCAAGGGCCCGATTTAGATCTTGGTGGATGGGATTCTCCCTCACAAACATGACTGATATCCCATCCGCTGTATTGCCAATGTCATAGGATATAATGCACTTGTAATTTGTGACTGAGTCTGCCATCCGCCAAGATCTAATTCAGTGCTTTGCTGAATTGGCCTGTACCACTGTTTTGTCCATTGTAATTCATTCATTGTTGAATTTCCTTAGTTAGCAGTTGTTCTCCTGTCAAAGACCTGATGTGCATATTTGGTGGTGTGTAGTAGGACATACTGTTCAGCGATGTGTTCCTGGAGCTGTGGTGCTGGGTGGATGTTTCTGTCATCATTGCTTTCTCTCATTTTAGCACTTGATTTCGAGTCTACATGACGAACAGTGACATAACATAAAATTATGGGGCTCCCACTGCAGAATGAGCCCAACTGTGGCCCACTGATCGAGCCCCCCCACACAGCAGGGGCCTGTTCAGTAAAACAGAGTGATTTTCCCGTGCGTTTAACAATTTCTTATTCTATGCTGCTGCATGCCTGCATGCCTGCATGTCTTGCGCCCATTCTGCAAGGCATGCAATGGCAAGGCTTAGAGGGAGAGGGGGAGCCCCTCCTAAACAAGTAATCCTGGGGGGGGGCCCCTCGCACAGCAAGGACTGCGGGAGCTTCCATTACGCCCCTGATAACGACACCAGGAGTGTGAATTGGTAGCAGGAAGTTTCATATCCACCACTATGTAATCTATTACTTGACTTGTACTGCCTTGAAATGAATAGAAATTGAAATATTAATGCCATTTACAATGTTTTAATATATTTGATAGTTGCTGTTCAGGTGTGTAAAACAATTATTAGAAATATTATCTGTAACTGGTGATACATGCAACTATAACATATCATTTCACGGTTTGTGATTTATACGGCAGTGATCAGAGCAGCAACCTTTCTAAACCAAAAGGTGATAGAAACCCCTTTCTTATTTCCTTTTTTTCTGCTCATTGGAGTGCATCTCCTCATAATAAGACGAGCACACTGCATGATTTCTCGCTCTTGTGTATTGGGGATCTGCGTGTGTTAAGTGCCTTTCTGAAGGCATCAATCACCATTAAAGCACAGGCTGGAAACATTAGCTCAATCTTCCTTAAAGACAAAAGGTTGGTTCCCAAAAGAGAGATGAAGAAAACAAGAGACTAAAAAACCTTTGGGCATTGATGTCTTCGTTATTGGAATTCATTTTTGGCTAGAAAAAAGATAGACACAGCAGCAGGAAAACGAGGCTTCCAGTTCTTTGAATTAGCTCTTAACAGTGTTGAAGCAATTTACTGAATCTTTTTTGCATCCAGTCATAATGATTATGCTGTGTGAGCACAACCAGTTCATATTTGTAATTTTTTTATCCGTGAAGTGAAACACGGTATACGCAGTTGTCAAATTTAGTTAAAAAAATTGTAGAAGAAAAATAGTGCTACCAAAGAATATACGCTATCTACAAGTGTAAATGCTCTGCGGTGTTATATTTCACTAAGACCATACTACAAAACGTTTTCTTATAAAATGTTTATATAATTGTCCGTCTATATGAATATTAATATTGCACGTCCTATTTAAATGTTATTACCAAATACTTCACTCCTTTCACCGTTTCAAACAGGGTTGTGAAAAGTCAGATAATTGTTTTAAAGAACGTTGTTACCTGACTCATTTACATGAAGCCCACTGAAATGAAAGTGAGGCCCACTCACCATGGCACTGTGTCAGCGGTGGTTGCTGAAGTGAACAGATCCCATATCATTCCTGCTTATCGCATAATGTGCAGTAGAGTACTGCCAGGTGATAACAAGGTTACAGTCTTGTGTGTCTGTGGTCTCTTTTACGTGTAACAAACTCCTATAATAAGGCAGGGAGGTGTCAGGATGCATGGAGGAAGAGGGTGAGTTCAGGTCTTATGTGTGAAAGGCAAAATATCTGATTCCACATAATTCATATATATTACCTACTGGCGGTCACCAGTAGGAAGTTATAGGTAGGACCATGTTTCCGTAGGAAAAGCGTTTTTTGACCTGCTTATAACTTTGGCATCGTTTGACGGCGCTTCATGAAATTTTCCCAAAAAAAGGAGTTCTGGTGATTCTAGTTGTGCATGGAAAGTTTCAGGGGCCGAGATAAGGAGGGGGTAAAAAAAACTGTGTTCCCCATGCTAATGCCCATTGGAGTTTGAACATGACTAAAGCCTGAACTGCTCGATGGAATGGCACCAAATTTGGCAGAAAGCTAGAATGTGTTCCAGAGATCACACTTTTAGTCATTAGGTGTAAATTCATTCAGCAGTTTTGGAGCTATTAAAGGATATCGAGATTCGGATATCTGGAGCTGCGAATCCAATCTCATGCAGTACAGAGCTCCGATTGGCTGCCAACATTTCAAAAAGGAATTGTTGACAGCCATCTTGGGACTCGTCTTCTAGCTGAGTGCCAGAAAATTATTTTTGTACAAAAAGGAAAGGGGGCAGGGTTGGAATACCCTGAACCCCCGCCCTGAGGTCCTGTTGGGACCCCGCCAGCTTCAAAAAGCACTTTTTTTCAAATATTTGCCATGAAATTGCGATAGAGCCATGAATCCACATCAAAATGTTTTAAAAACCAAGCGCAGTCTCCAGCTCTTGTTTTAATGAAGCCCCTGGGTGGGCCAGGTCCCGGTGGTATGTCGAGTTTATAAATTTAATGGAAGGGGGCACATGTGGCCCACTTCCAAGGGCAATTTTAGGCCCCGGGACAACCACCTCTCCGGGGCTTTTATAAAAAAGTAGGGGGCCACACGGACCTCCCCTCCAAGAGCTTTGAGAAGCTTTAGGAACCTCAGAACAGTTTCCTCTCTACCCAACATCCAGCCGTATTTTAACCTCCAACCCGTGAATACCCATAAGCGCTAGTTATCATTACCGGCGCTTCTCATGTAGTAATGGTCTGACACATGTCAGCAGGCACACCATTCCTGCTTGCTTTTGGTAGTTCAGTAGTTGTTCAATACCCTAAAAATCCAATGCCACGAATGCCACTACTCCTGCCAAATGTCCTTGAGGATGGGTGCTTTTAAACATGAAAGTGGCGGCACGTATAAATCCAAACAGTGGATCCTGCACACTAGAACAGACCAAGAGCACAACTGCGGGTTTGTTTAAATCTGTCATTATTTGCAACGGCATGATACATTTCTCAAATGCTTGAAACCAGGTTTGTGAATCTAGATCTTTAAAAAGCTCTCATCTCCCTTTCATTGGAGGATACATTGTAGTCAGCGAAAAAAGAGGACAGTTATTCAAACAAGTGCTGTTTCTAAAGCATGCCAAACATTGTATGCACTCACAAAACTTGTTATTGGCCCCAATGACATCTGTTGGCCTCTTTTTTTTCATACAAAAAAGAAAATCAATTTTTTTTACAATCAGAAAAGTTCCACTTTACCCTTTATCCACTTGTATATTTTCCTCCTAAAGGTGAATACCCATAAGCACTAGCTATAATTACAGGCATTCCTCATGTAGTCCTGACCTGATGTGTGTCAGCAGGCACACCATTCTTGCCTGGCTTACTGCGGTTCTGCAGTTGTTCAATACCTTAAAAATACAACACCACTATTCAAGTCGAACTTCTTTGAGGGCGGGTGCTCTTAAACGTGCAAGTTGCAATATGTATATATCCAAACAGTGGATCCTGCACACAGGAACAGACAAAAAGCACAAATGCTGGCTTGTGGAAAACCATATTTAATTGCGGCATGAAATGTCTTTATCAAATGCTTGTGGCCAAGCCATGTTTCTCAATGTAGATGTTTGAAAAGCTCTTGACTCCCTTATTCAAACATGTGTTGTTTCTAAAGCACGCCAAACATTGTGTACACTTGGAAAAGTTGTTATTGGCGCCAATGACAACCACTGACCTCCTTTCATGGAATACCAGCCGAATGTCATTGATCAATATTTATATCCCCACTGAATGCGGGCTGTAAAATACTCCATTGCACGTTGGTGGCACTTGCTTTTCCCCTGCTAGTATTTCTCATACAAAAGCAAAGCCATGTTTTTACAATCAGAACAGTTTCCACTTTACCCTACATCCAGCCACATATTGACCTTAAAACGGTGAATACCCGTAAGTGCTCGTTATGATTACCTGTGCTCTTCGTGCAGTCATTATCTGACCCGTATCAGCATTCCTGCTTGGCTTGTGGTGGTTCTGCTGCTGTTCAATACTTTAAAAATAAAAGGCCAGGAATGCCACTATTCCTGCTGAACTTCCTTGAGGACCGGTGCTCCTAAACATACAAGTGGCAGCACGTATAAATCCTTACAGTGGATCCTGCACACCAGAACAGACCAAGAGCTGCTAGTTTGGGGAAATTAGTATTTTAATTGCAACTGCATGAGGGTTTCCTAAATGTTTTTGTGTGTAACACGTATATATACTAAAGTACCAAAAAAGTTAAATTAGAATACTTTGTGTACTACTAATGAGTGATTCCTTTTATAAACATAGTTTATGTGACTCACTGTGTGACTGTGTGTATCTGTGTGTGAGTGGGTGTCTGAGTGACTATACTGGTGTGTGAGAGGGTGCATTAGTGGCTTTATGGGTGTATAAGTGTGTGTCTGAGTAGCTGTGTGGGTGACTTAGTGGCTGTATTGGGAAATGAGGGTGTATCAGTGGCTGTATGGGTGGGTGACTGAGTGGCTGTGAGAGTTTCTGTAAGGGTGGGTGAGCAAGTGTTTCAGTGACTGTATGATTGATCAAGTGGGTGTCTGAATGGCTGTATGAGTGTCAGAGCTCACCTTCAGCTTCTCGCTGGTTACCGTTGTCTTGCACAGGAACAGAAGTCGCTAGCTTCCCGACTCCCACTATTAATCACTCAGCCCCAAGAAATGTCTTTGGCTCTAACTGATCAGCAAGGGGGAAGGGGGAAATTGGATAAAATAATAAACGATAGAAGAGACTGGTTCTGGACCTTCTGGTTTTCCTATCTGGAATTCTTCTTCAGCTATCACTCTGCCTTCTGAAGACTCCTAAGGGTAACTAAGCACACAACAAATAATTATTCCTTCTCTACTCTATTCTGTCTCTTTTCTTCTCTTCTCTTATGATTTTTCTACCTACCCAGAATCCTGAACTCTGTGCCTCTCTTCCTGTTCAACTCTGCCTTTTCTTCTTTCTTGTTATTGATGTCACTAATTATCTGTAAAACATATATCTTTTTATTATACCTATTTATTCTTTGTTTTTAAACATCTTCTAACTCTTTCTCTTTTAAACCTACCATTAATGTTTCTGTGTGTGGCCTTCTCTTTCTTCTCGTGATTTCTCTTCTTTCTTTTCTTGCCTCTTGCTATTCTAAAAAACTGTTGTCTTTTAAAGTAAGCCTTGTGTGCTTTTAACTTTTCCTGTTTGCTTCCTCTCCTTAGGTTACTGCGGAGCTGCTATAACTCTGGTAAGTCTTTATCCTTACTTTCCTAGTTAACTGTTGGTATTGTCTATTAATTTCTAATTAGGAACTGTTTCTCAGTAAATCCTATAATGTTCTTCATTTTCTGTTACAGGACTCTGTATGCTGATCTCTGCTGACCTTGGTAAGTGTTATACTTATTGCGTCACCAAACACTGCTTACATTTTAATGTGAACGAATAATCTATCAGTAATTCACTTAGCTTTCTTCGGTTTTCTTTTCAGGTGCGGCTGAAGTCTTCACTCGTTTTTTCCCTGTAGAGACGAGGTGACTCCGTACTCGACTCCCGGTAAATAGCCCACTACGGACTCTAGCGGCTTTTCTGACCTCTTCGGTAAGTATTGGTTTCTTGACTCGGAACAACTCTCAAGCGTTACTCTGGAAAGCTTCTTACTCAAAAAATTCACTTCAGAACTGGGAACACACTCGAACACGTCTTCTCTGAGGAAATGTCTTGGTGAAGTGCGCATTACTTCAGGCGTGCGCGCGTCACATCGTCTCTCTGGATTTGTAAACAACTAGACCGCAGACCCCAGCGCCTGAGCGGCCATCTTGGAATTGCAGGCATACCACAAACTCGACCATTGAAGCCCATTCGAAACCGAAACGCCTATTGAACTAAGTTCCTTGCGCTTCGCTTTGGGACTCACATTAGGGATCCTGACAGTACCCCCCACCAAGGGTAGTCCTTCCACTCTGGGCTTGGTTGGATTGCGCTGATAAAAAAGTTTTATTAGCCTAGGAGCATGAA
The DNA here is from genome assembly GCF_964204655.1 of Triturus cristatus. Classification (NCBI taxonomy): domain Eukaryota; kingdom Metazoa; phylum Chordata; class Amphibia; order Caudata; family Salamandridae; genus Triturus; species Triturus cristatus. The sequence continues at coordinate 510,464,255 of NC_140588.1, forward strand.
CATCTGAATCTAATTCCCAAGACCGCTCCTCAGGACCGTAGCCTTTCCAATCTACCAAATAATACAGTTTACCTCTGACTAATTTTGAGTCCAGAATTTCTTTCACCTCAAACTCCACTCCTGTATCTAGCTGAATTGGGTTTGGAATCGATTCTTTTCTCAAATTAGGAACTGCCTTCTTCAAAAGGGAAACATGAAACACTGGGTGAATTTTGAATTGGGAGGGTAAAGTCAATTTATAGGTCACTGGACCGATCTGCTCTGCAATTGGGTAAGGGCCGATAAATCGTGGCTGAAATTTTCGGTTCCCTTTTAGCCTTAAATTTTTTGTATTCAACCAGACTTTATCTCCTATTCCTAGTGGAGGAGGTTTCTTTCTTTTCTTATCTGCGTACTTCTTATACTTTTCCTTAGCCTGTACTAGATTCTTTGATGCTATTTCATGTACTGAATTTAAATGAGCTACCAAATCCTTGACTGCTGGGACTGTGAGCTCTACATCTTGTACTGCTGAATTTGGATGTCTACCATAGTTTAAGTAGAACGGGGAATATCCAGTGGACACATTCTTCGCGTTATTATGAGCGAATTCTGCTGTCCACAAGTAGTCCGGCCATTCTCCCTCCTGTTTCAACAAGAACAACCGTAAATATTGCTGGTTCACCCTTTCCGTTTGTCCATCCGTCTCCAGATGGAAACTGGTGGAAAAACGAGTTTCTACTCCTAACCCTTTCATAAAAGCCTTCCAGAAATGCGAAACAAACTGGGTTCCCCGGTCTGATATTACGATCTTGGGTATTCCATGTAATCTGACAATCTGGGTACTAAAGTGCCTTGCTAACTGTTTTGCGGTAGGGATTCCCTTTAAGGCCAAGAAGTGTGTCATTTTCTTGTATGCATCTACTATTACTAGTATTGTATTTGTCCCTTGACAGGATGGTAAGTCTGTAATTAAGTCTAGGGTGATTGTATGCCAAGGATGAGGAGGAATGGGCAGGGGTTGCAACAGCCCTTGAGGAGCGTGCCGTTCTGATTTTCCCTGAGTGCATATCTCACAAGTCTTTACATATTGTTCTATGTCTTTACTCATCTGTGGCCACCAATATTTTCTTTTAATTAGATCTGCTGTCTTGAACTCTCCCTTGTGGCCAGCCAACAGGTGATCATGGCATTCCTGCAAGGCTTGCTTCTGCAATGCTGTAGTCGGCAGATACAATGCACCTTCTTTAAATGGTAATTCATCACGAATTTCTCTTCCAGGTTCTAGTTGCACCCATTTCTGCATTTCTTCTGGGGTTAGAGCTTGGATTACTTTTTCCTTAAAGTTCAATATATCTGTGGCGCCTATAATCTTGGTATCCGGTATGATCACTTGAGCGCTTAGTGGACTTCTTTCTTCTCTGGTTCCCAACCTAGACAAAGCATCCGCCTTTCCATTCTGTGCACCCGGCCGATAAGTTATCACGAAATCGTAATTGGCAAAGTACAGTGACCAACGGAGTTGGCGAGGTGTCACGGTTCTAGCTGACTTCAGGAATTTTAAGTTTCGATGGTCCGTGTAGACTGTTACCACGTGGTGGGCCCCCATTAGATAATGTCTCCACTCCTTGAAGGCGTCTTTTATTGCCAGCTTTTTCCGTAATCGTATAATTGATTTCCGCTGGTGTCAATTTCCTGGATCGATAAGCCACCGGGTGTAACTGGCCCGTTACCTTATTCCTTTGAGAAAGAACTCCACCAATCGCAAGGTCCGAGGCATCTGTCTCGACATAAAAGGGCTCCATCGGATCGGCATGAAGGAGAATAGGCGCAGTGGTGAACTCTATCTTCAAATCTTTAAATGCTTGCTCTGCTTCCTCCGACCATTCGAATCGTGTCCCTTTCTTCAGTAGTCGTGTCAAGGGTAGTATTCGTCGGGAAAATTCTCCAATAAATCTCCGATAGAAATTTGCGAACCCAATAAACGCTTGGACTTCTTTCACACAAGTGGGTGACTTCCATTCTTGTACGGCTTGAATCTTCCGTTTGTCCATATGAATTCCTGCTGGTGAGATTACAAAGCCCAAGAACTCTACCTGTGAAACTCCAAAAGCACATTTCTCCAACTTGACAAATAGTTTGTTCTCTCGCAGTTTTTGTAAAACTCCTCGAACCTGTGTTTGATGCTCCTGCGTATCCTTTGAGTAGATTAGTATATCATCAATATACACAATTGCACATTGATCAATGAATTCACTGAGCACATCATTTATGAAGTGTTGAAATGCTGCAGGCGCATTACACAACCCATAGGGCATCACCTGGTATTCAAATAGGCCCAAGCGTGTCCTGAAGGCCGTCTTCCACTCGTCTCCCTCTCTCACTCGAATAAGGTGAGAAGCTCCCCTTAAATCCAACTTTGTGAACATCTGTGCTCATTTGATCTGGTCCAACAAGACGGAGATAAGGGGAAGAGGATACCTGTTCTTCTTTGTTATTCGATTTATGGCTCTATAATCAATGCACGTCCTCAACTCGCCCTGCTCCTTCTTAGGCACAAAAAATAGTGGCGAGGACACTGGCGATTGGTAAGGACGTATAAATCCATTGGCCAGGTACTTGTCAATATACTCCCTCAGGTGATGATTCTCTTGTTCCGTCAAGGCGTACACTCGACTGCAAGGCAAATTCGCCCCTGGCTCCAAGTCTATTTTGCAATCGTAAACTCGATGAGGCGGCAGTTGCTCAGCTTCCTGTTCGTTGAAAACGTCCTCAAAATCTTGATATTCTTGTGGAATTGTTTGCGTATTTATTACGCACACGGAGACTCCAGCTGAACATAAGGCGTGAGCCGGGTTCTGTTTACTCATTGCCTCGTAAGCCCCAAAACAGTTCTCTCTACAATATGCTGAGTTCATTTCAATTGTTCTGTTGTTCCAATTGATTGAAGGATTGTGCTCTGTGAGCCAAGGAAGTCCCAATATGAGTTGGAATTGGGGGGCATCAATTAAATTAAAGTGTATAGCTTCTCTATGCCCATCTTCTCGAATCAGCTCTGCTAACTCTGTGTGACTCGTGATTGGCCCTGAGGATAGATTGGTACCATCTGTTGCTCGAACTGGTTCACTTCTAGCCTTGGCAATTGCTTGCAGCCCAATCTTAACCGCGAATTTCAGATCGCAGAAATTACCTGTGGCTCCTGAGTCCACCATCACAGTCACTCCTTTCATTATTTTTTCACGAAATCGGATTGTCAAAGATAAAATCAAATGGGGCAAAGACGACTGTAATGTATTCGCCAGCCGATGTTCCTGAGGAGTTGATTTCTGATTCGCATCCACCTGCACAACTCCTTCTACAGGTGGTGCTGCGAGTTTTCCTTCGGCTTAAATGGACCCTTTGGCTTTCTTGGACGATTTCGCACAAAATGTCTATTAGATCCACAATACATACATAAGTTGTTGGCTCGTCTTTTTTCCTTCTCCTCCTTTGTGAGCGGTCCCCGAATTGTTCCGATTTGCATAGGTTCAGATCCTGTGGTTCCTTCTGTACTCCTTCCTGTTTCAGCCTTAGCTCGGTCGAATCGCGGAACCGTACTTTTGTACTCTCGTCTTCTCTCTCCCCTTCGCTCTCCCTGCCGGAAATCCAGTTCTAGCACTAGGTCTATCAGGGCGGAAATTTCAGTTGGACGATTCGGTATTTGAGCCAAACCATCTTTTAGTTCATCTCGCAGGCCTCGATAAAATATTGCTGTCCTCTTGTTCTATGGCCAATCAGTCTCCATTACAAGTTTGTTGAATTGAGCTAGATAAGCCGCTAAGTCTCTATTTCCCTGCTTCAATTCCAAGAGTTCGTTATCTACTGCTTGAGAGATCCGTCTTCGGTCAAAGATTCTCAGAAATTCTTTCTTGAACTCATCATAATTCTGCAATAATGGATCATCTCGTGAGACTATCGGCATCGACAATGCCGCTGCATCTCCACTTAAATATGACAAAATGAAGGCTACCTTAAATTGCGCATCAGGAAAGATAGAAGGGCGACACAAGAAATGAAGTGAACATTGTGTAATAAACACCTGCGCCTTTTGTGGGTCCCCACTAAATCTCTCTGGCGCTGCCAACGGTATCACTGGCGATAAGGAATGGATTACTTGTGTTGTTAGCTTATTTGCGTCTCCCATTGATGTGGTGGGACCCTCCCTTCCAGTTGAATACGGTTGTCTTATCCTCTGTGCTAATTCTGCCGTCTCTTTCATAGAATTCATGTCCTCCTGCCTTAGACTTTGATTCTTTTCCTTAACTCCTACCAATTCCTTTTGTATCGCCTCTAGGACTGACCCTAAGGTCTGTAAATTTATTCCCTCAACCATTTCTTTTCTGTTCGGGTGCAAGATTAATACGTGGGCACTTCACTCTGTCAGAGCTCACCTTCAGCTTCTCGCTGGTTACCGTTGTCTTGCACAGGAACAGAAGTCGCTAGCTTCCCGACTCCCACTACTAATCACTCAGCCCCAAGAAATGTCTTTGGCTCTAACTGATCAGCAAGGGGGAAGGGGGAAATTGGATAAAATAATAAACGATAGAAGAGACTGGTTCTGGACCTTCTGGTTTTCCTATCTGGAATTCTTCTTCAGCTATCACTCTGCCTTCTGAAGACTCCTACGGGTAACTAAGCACACAACAAATTATTATTCCTTCTCTACTCTATTCTGTCTCTTTTCTTCTCTTCTCTTATGATTTTTCTACCTACCCAGAATCCTGAACTCTGTGCCTCTCTTCCTGTTCAACTCTGCCTTTTCTTCTTTCTTGTTATTGATGTCACTAATTATCTGTAAAACATATATCTTTTTATTATACCTATTTATTCTTTGTTTTTAAACATCTTCTAACTCTTTCTCTTTTAAACCTACCATTAATGTTTCTGTGTGTGGCCTTCTCTTTCTTCTCTTTCTTCTCGTGATTTCTCTTCATTCTTTTCTTGCCTCTTGCTATTCTAAAAAACTGTTGTCTTTTAAATTAAGCCTTTTGTGCTTTTAACTTTTCCTGTTTGCTTCCTCTCCTTAGGTTACTGCGGAGCTGCTATAACTCTGGTAAGTCTTTCTCCTTACTTTCCTAGTTAACTGTTGGTATTGTCTATTAATTTTTCCTTAGGAACTGTTTCTCAGTAAATCCTATAATGTTCTTCATTTTCTGTTACAGGACTCTGTATGCTGATCTCTGCTGACCTTGGTAAGTGTTATACTTATTGCGTCACCAAACACTGCTTACATTTTAATGTGAACGAATAATCTATCAGTAATTCACTTAGCTTTCTTCGGTTTTCTTTTCAGGTGCGGCTGAAGTCTTCACTCGTTTTTTCCCTGTAGAGACGAGGTGACTCCGTACTCGACTCCCGGTAAATAGCCCACTACGGACTCTAGCGGCTTTTCTGACCTCTTCGGTAAGTATTGGTTTCTTGACTCGGAACAACTCTCAAGCGTTACTCTGGAAAGCTTCTTACTCAAAAAATTCACTTCAGAACTGGGAACACACTCGAACACGTCTTCTCTGAGGAAATGTCTTGGTGAAGTGCGCATTACTTCAGGCGTGCGCGCGTCACATCGTCTCTCTGGATTTGTAAACAACTAGACCGCAGACCCCAGCGCCTGAGCGGCCATCTTGGAATTACGGGCATGCCACAAACTCGACCATTGAAGCCCATTCGAAACCGAAACGCCTATTGAACTAAGTTCCTTGCGCTTCGCTTTGGGACTCACATTAGGGATCCTGACAATGAGTGAGTGATTGGGCATGTAAGTGACTGTATGGGTGACTGAGTGGCTGTTTCAGTGAGTGTTTGGTTAAGTGAGTTGGTGTGTGAGTGGCTGTAGGCGAGAGCTGTGGGATTGTCTGCATGGGTGAGTGAGTGCTTGCATGAGTCTGTATGCATGAGTTGTTGCATGGATGTGTGAATGGGCATGTAAGTGGTTGTGTGAGTCTGTGAACAGTTGTATGGGTAAGTGGGTGAGTGAGTGGCTCTGTTGAGAAGTTGTATGGGTTAGTGTGTGCCTATGTGAATGGCTGTATGGGTCAGTGAATGGTTGTATTATCAGGCTCTATGAGTGAGTGAGGGGGTGTGTAAGTGACTCTATAAATAAGTGAATGGTTATGTAAGTACCTGTGTGGGTATGTGAATGGGTATGTGAGTGGTTGTATGGGTATATGAGTGGGCATATGAGATGTTGTATGGGTGTGAATGGGTGTGTGAGTGGTTCTATGGATGATGTCATCAGTGATGTTGTTTGAGATGCCATCAGTGGTGGCATCAGTTATGTCACTGACCATGTCATGAGTAATGTAATATGTGAGGTTATAAGCGGTGCATTGCGGGGGCATACATTATAGCTCAGATAACTATAACTGTTGAATTTCACTGATTTTGTATGTGTGAAATCTGAGCCTAACTATAACGTTCCTGTAAACTTTAGTTTTTTAGGTGAATTGCTATGTTTAAAAAAAATCTATTTCCTAACTATAACACCCTTGTAACCTTTGTTTTTTTCAGTGAATTTCTAAGTTTTTTTTAATTGAATTTCCTAACTATTGCATCCCTGTAACCTTTGGTTTTTTTTGTGGATTTCCATGTTTTTTTAAATTCGATTTCCTAACTATAACGTCCCTGTAACCTTGAATTTTTTTCAGTGAATCTGTAAGTTTTTTTAATTGTACTTCCTAATAGCAACCATTAACCTTTCAGACTAAGGGGGATATTCTCAAGAACGTGTGATAACCATCGCAAATTTAGCTTAACGTAACTTTGCATATCGTAGTCCATCGCTAGAAAATAACACCGTCTTAACATCCAATTCCCAGCCCAGCGGCACCATGAGATAGCAGCACGATATTGCGCCAAATGACTGCGTAAAAACCAATGCGGCAAGCCAAAAATGCAAAACACGAACACCCAAAAAGTTACGATGCCCCAAAGCGCGATACCAAAATCAGCAAAAACCAGTGACAGGCCTGCAATTCCAATGAGTCATGCATGAAAATGCACTATAAAAGCAAAAAAACAAAACACCAAAACCAATTCAAACTGCGTAGCACCATGGATGCACCCGGACCGAGTGTAGAGGACAACCCGAACTCCACAAGCCCCACGGAGGACCAGCCTGGAACCCCGTGTTCGGGGAAAGGGCAAGGAGAAGAGGAAGAGGAAGACGGGGTTCAGTCCTCAGGAAGACCGGATCATAGTCACGGAGGTGATAGAACACCATCAACAACTGTTCATCACCTCCACTGTGGCACTGGCAACCCAAACGGAAATATGGCAGTCCATCGTCACCAAAGTCAATGCAGTTGGAGTGTCGACTAGGTCAATGGAGGAGGTCAAGAGGCGCTGGCATGAAGTGCACAGCCAAACCAAGGAGAAGCTGGCCGCCAATAGGAAGGCAGCATGGGCGACTGGAGGTGGGAGTCCTATGCCACAGGAGGAGCTGGATGAGCTGGAGGAAATGGTGGCCACAGTCATCAGCGTGGAGACGGTGGCAGGAGTTGGGGGCATGGACATCTCGATATGACCTGACCCAACAGCACCAGGGTGAGTACCGATCAGGGACTGGGGGACAGGGGGAGATGGGCACAGTGGCACACATGCACAATCATGTATAGCACACTGCAAACGCACAGTGACTTTGGAACATGTCCCTCATCCCCGTGGCACACTGCAGCACACACACATAGCAATAACAGCACATCCAACGACAATGTGGTACAAAGTGCAACACCTACACTGCAGAACAGAGGACACAACAGGTTCCGCTTGTGCGTAGTAACTGTCCACTCACATCTGGCATTGCCTGACACTGTGTGATGATAATGTACGGGTACTACCACACATCCACCATGTAGTCGAAAATCCCACTGTCTGCCATCAAATAGCCAGCTTCACCAAAACAGTCACAATGTGCCTTGTCATGCAGTCTGTATGTAAACATCTGCTAAGCATCAACATACATGGGAAACTCTGTCAACATGCATCTCCCTTTAACATTGCAGAGGGCCAATCAAAACTTACTGCAGAGCAGACCACTAACCCCATCATTGATAATGAAGAGGACAACCTGCACATATGTCAAGACACCCTCCAACAGATAGTGGACAGCCTCCGCACCCCACCCCCAGGAGCAGGGCAGGTCAGCTGCCTCGAGGTGACCCGCCCACCTGCACAGACCACACAGCAGGAAACGCACAACACCACGGCTGTCTCCTAGGGCCCCCACGAACAATACATGGAATTCCAACGCCATGTGTTGGGTTGCCAGGTGGAGTTGGCGGTTCAGCTGTGGGTGGGTTTCGAGCTCGTGGCAGCCAAACTCGATGCCATACGTGGGTGTCTGAGTCCCATCAGGGACCAAGGACAGTCCCTAACGACACCCCCTGTCCACACCATGCGCACCGACAATCTTTGGCTGACCTCGCTGGGGCCATTACTCAGATACAGGAACTGTCTAGTCAGACAGTCACCAGCGATGTCAGCACAGAGTTGGCACAGATGCGGATGACAATGGAGACCATGGAGCTGATGCAGGCTGGAAGTATGGCTGCCACAGCTGAACACCAGCGAGATGTAGCTGGGATCTTCCATGCCCTGCAATCATCTTACCATTGCTGGCACTGAGCCAGTCTCAGATAACTGCAGTGGGAACTTCGACACACACATCTCCAACCCCTGATGTGTCAGTGGCACACAATGTGCAGCCCCATCACCTTCGCACCCTGATGTGTCAGTGGCACACAGTATTGCAGCCATTACACCGCCACAGACACCGGACACATCGGACACAGAAGAAGTATGAGAGGAGTAAGACGTGGATGGTAATTGCTGTGCGAGGAAGGAGGTAGTAGCATACATCACCGCCAGATGGCCTGTCCCTGCCTGGTTCTGCCCTATGCATCATGCCCGGGAACAACACCTTCCACTGACACCCGGAACACTCTGCGACATCCACCCAGACCCCGACATGGACTGCCACATCTTCACTGCTTGACAATTACACAGCAATCCTGCTGCCGACTGCACTCTCCCTCTTCCAAATCACTTTTCAATACCCAAAGCACTCTGGTTGGCCCACCACTGGGCTTCCATGTTATGTGGACTTGGATGGCCATGTACACCTCCAGCTCTGTCAGTCACCAGAATGTGAATAAAACATTCAAAATCACACAGATGTGTCATGACTATGTTCACTCACGTATGAAAGTATGGCTGGATGTAGGGACAATGATTGCACAAGAAGGTACACCCTGGTAAATGACATCAATGTGCATGTTTATCCCTGAGACACATGGCCAATTGGATGACTGTGAAGGTGAGTACTAGCTGTGTCCCCATTGCACATTAACAACAATCTCACAACCCCCCGAACGTAGGCACACGTCCATGAATTGAATAGGGCTCTGTGTAGCAATGACCAAATCGGTACTAGACCAGGAGTGGTTTCCTACATCACATGTGACAAAAGAACTTCATGTTGCATACCTACTCACACACATCTGTGTGGACACATTCTGTCATGCTTTATGACTTTGCTCCACATGGTCAGAGGTTGGACACCATACTCACATTGCTGAAGACACGTAAGTGCACATGTCTGCCAGCAACTATCACAAAACAATGTCTGGCTCACAGAGGTGGAGCTGTCAAAAGGGACCCACCCCCATTGTACATGCGTCAGTCAGACCCTCCCTGTGTAGGGACAATGCTCATTGTGGCACACGAGTGGTTGATCTAATCAACACTCATTACAGTTAGATACCAGTGAAGTTGGGTAGATTTTATTGGCATGTGCGTGTCAGTACGGACAAGGCAACGGCCACAACATGCAGGGACATGCTTAAGACACGTACATGCAGCATGGGAACATGTTGAGGTGCAGGAAATGGGGAGGCAGAATTGATCACCAATCATTACGGAAGGCAACAGTCTCAGCCCAACTTGCCTTGCTGGACGAGTCATGTGTTGTTTGGCGTCTGCCCATTGCCCTGTGTGAGGGGGCACAACTCACAGCCCATGGGGTCTGCATAGTACTGTGCCACAGGACTGCGCCGACTGTCTGCTCTGCTGACAGTGATCAGGTGAAGGGGTCTGACAAGGTCACATGTCGTGCTACGTTGCCATTTGTGTGCTCTCCACCAGCAGTGTGTCTGAATTGGTAACGTTGCCAAACAACGCTGTGCTGCTCCGACCATGGAACTGCATCACCTTGCAAAGGTGTGTGTACACATGCGTAGTTCCACACACATGCATTCAGAGTCCAGACGAAGGCAGACATGTCCTCTGTTGTGGTGGCACGTGAGCATTCCCCATGATGCAACAAGGTGTTGGAACCTGTGCTGTGGGTGACAATCCGAAGTGGCTGCAGGAACGTATTTAAACGTCCATGACTGCCAGCGCAGCTTCATGTGCAATGTGTTCCAATAGTACATCGTTGTCGGGTCCTAGGAACACCAGGGTGAGCCAATCCATTAACTGGTCCGGGCAGATGTGCTCAGTCCACACCGTTTCCACAATCCGCAACACAGCCCAATAGGGGAGCGCCTCGATGTGGTCACTGCACACAAGAAGTTGCACAATCTCCCATGCGCAACTGCCAGCACATACACCAAAGATCATCACATGCACGGCTATCTCGGTGACACTCCTGTTTGTGGGCCAATAGGGGGCGCACTGTCAGGTCATAATCCAATTCAGCTACCGTTGCGTAACGCAGGTGACGTAGGCAAGATGGAAACTCAGACGGAAACTGATTTGCAACACTGCCGGTGGCAGTGATCCCAACAGATGCAGCATTTGTGCACTGTACAGTTCCATGTGACAGGGGTTGTGCATGTGCCTGGGAAGCATGCCATTGCGTTTGTTGGGCTCGTGGCACCGGCACTCCTCAGACCGGCGGAAGTTCGGTGGTCTATATGCCACAGCTCTGGGCAATGATTCGTATGTGTGTGCAACGTTTGGACATATGGGTAGTTTATAGCCAATGTGTCAAGGGCATCCCTCCGTGGCATGGGAGACGTTGGAGGCTGGTATGGTATCTCACGCATACCATACCATTCAGGACCAAGGTCGGGGGTTCGGATGGCCTTCAGCCGTGTGTGTTGAGACAAAGGGGCTTTCATTCCTGATTTCAGTCTGGCTACTGCTTGCATTTCCTAAATGTGATGTTGACTTCGCGCTGACTTTGGTGACAGGCCTGTGATTTGGGGTGCACACATTGCGAGACACACGCAGCTGTTGGCATGTTTCCATGAGCCAAGGGCTCGATTGGCCTTGCGCTCCTTGTTCAGTCTCTCTCTTTCTCTCTCTCCCTGTCCTTTGATGAGTGCCTGACACACCTTCTTATCTTGGATATTGTCTTGCAGGCTGTGAGTCACAGATTGTCTAGGGATGCCCCACCATGACTCTTCAAAATAGTTGTTTGGTGACAAATTAGGATGTGACATTTGGTTTGGTCTTTCAATGGTGAATGTGTGAATCAGGGTTTCAGTGCTCACATGTATGTTGATTGTTGCAATTGTGCGACATCAGGCGGGTGCTTTTGTTCATGTTTTCGTGCCGTTGATGTGCAGTGTCTTGGTCCGGGTAAGTTGGGTGGTGCCCGGGGAGGGGCCGGGGGGTGGCATGTGCTCCTGGGGGTGGTGGCAGTGGGTGTTGTGGCCCTCTTGGGTGTCCTGCACGCATGTTCAGTGACTCCATGGCATCTGTTATTCTTCAGGTGTGGCTCTGGGCTGGACTCCCTTTTGTGGTGCAGGCTGCCGTCTGACTTTGCACCAGGTCAGAGCATGTGTTAATTTTCTGCTGCTAACACACCTTATCACATGTTTCATGGTCTTTTCGCCGATCTGGCTGTTCATTGAGAATGTTGTGAAGTGGTGTTGTCGCGGCTTTTTGCACGAGAACGCCTACTCTGCATCTCATTAACGATAGTTGCTGTGGTGATGTTTTTTGTGGCTGCTATCGCAGGTAAACTGGTGCTATGGGCTGTTAGCACCAGCTTGTGAATGGGGTGATACATTTATCGCATCTTTGGCTTCGATAAAGTGCCATTAACTCAGCGATAGCGCCTTGAGAATATGCCCCACATTGTGTGATTGAGTGCATGAGTGTTTCAATGGATACATGAGTGCTTGAGTAGATTTGTAAGTGGGTGTGAGAGGGTATGAGTGGGGCTATAAGTGAGTGTATGAGTGTCTGAGCGGGTCTGTGGGTGGGTGTGTGAGTCTTTCATAGGGGTGGGCAGTAAATTCCACTCTGCTGTCAGAGTTTGTGGAGTTTTTCCACTCAGCGCTCTGTTTGGAATGTGGAGTTTGGGAAAAACTTCACAAACCACCAATGGAGCAGAGTTTAATGGCACGCTCACCCTAGGCTTCATCCCCCAACAAGTAGTGCCCAGGAGGTCCCTTTCAAGACTGGTTATGAAGGGGGCGGGTCTCTGATGAGATCTGAACAATCCTGCTGTATGGGACTTACTAGTGGCAATAATAGGGGTTCTTTGCCCCCAATGACCCTGAGCAGCCAAGGGGGCTTCATCCCCCAACCAGTAGTTCACAAGGAGGCCCTTTTGCAGAGTGGTTGAGAAAGGGGGTGCGGGTGGGGCCTCCGAGGAGGTCTCAGCAATCCTGCTGTGGGGAACCTATTTCTGTCAACAATAGGGGTTCTTGGCACCCAACAACCCTCAGCAGCCAAGGAGACTTCATCCTTCAACCAGTAGTGCACCAGGAGGCCCCTTTGCAGGCCAATTGAGAAAGGAGGTGGGTACTCATATGAGGTCTGGGCAATCCCGCTGTGGGGGACTCACTTGTGGGTATTATTTAGCCCCAGGGAGGTGGTGGTCCAGAGGGCTCAGGGTTCCGTGTGGCCAACCGTGTGGCCAACCATTAATCTTTCTTTAACCCCAGGGAGGTGATGGTCCCGGGGGCTCAATGAGCCTCAGGAGCAGGTCCCTGTGCACCAGCCTCCTTTTTAAAAAAAATGCCGCTGGGACCCAGTCCACCCAGGGACTGTATTCAAAACAAGCATGGGAGCCATGGATTCAAATTGTTTTAAAAAAAATGCTTTTTGGTCCTCTGGGACTCCATGCTCAGAGTTAAGGTGTCAGGCTAGTCCTAACCTGGCCCCTTTTCTTTTCTCAAACCATTTTTAACGGATTTCAGCTGAAGCCATGTCCCAAGATGGCTGCCAACACTTCCCGGTTGAAGTGTTGGCAGCCAATCAGATCTTAGCACTAGAGCGAGGGTGTTTGTGAAGCCTTTGCACCCCTTTATATATAAATTTGGATTTTCAATAATATCTAAAAAATTACTGAACCGATTTCCACCAATTTACGAACAGGTTGCTTGATGGACTAAAAGCTACCTTTCTGTCACATTTTTTGTAATTCTGTCCAGCGGTTTGGACTTTAGATGTGTCTAAAATACCTATGAAAAAATTGCATGGGAAAAATGCGTTTTGGGATCCCCCTTTTTCTTAGCCTACCACTTAATGAATCACCCTCTTCAAAGCCTGAGCTGGGATGACTGTAATTCTAGTTTTGGAAATTTTAGTGAAGATTCGTCAAACTGCGCCAAAGTTATTTGCCAACCCAAAAACTATTTCCCTATGAAAACTCGGCCCTAACTATAACTACCTATTCAACTTAAGCAAGGAAGAACATGCCGCTGTCACCACATTACAGAAGGATTCAACTATTGTAATCAAGCCCTTAGATAAAGATAGAAATGTGGTGGTGCTTACGAGAGAACTATATCAAGGAGAAGCAGACAGGTTGCTAGGGGACTCTGAAAGCTATACACAAACAAGTAGAAAAACTTACAACACAAGTGTTAGAGATTTCCATGTGAAATGTCTGGGGAGACAAAGGAATCATAACAGAAGACGAATATGAATTCATCAAAATGGACTATCCGGTGTTACGGACTCTTTACAATGTGCCAAAAGTGCATACAAATAAAGAGAGACCACCAAGACGCCAATCGTGTCATCGAAAGGAAGTCTCATAGGAAAAGCTTCAATATATGTGGGCTCGTTCCTCTCTCCTATGGTTAGAGACCTCAGCTGATTTATTAAGGATACAACTGACTTTATCTGCTTGGTACGGGATATCCAATGGGAAGCAGATTTTATTTTGATCACCATGTACATAGCCAGTCTATATACCTGTATTGAACATGAAAAAGGTCTTGCCTCACTGGAATTTTTTTTTTAAAGTAGACCGTTGAACTTTTTGGAGCACAATCAAATGTTATTACAGATGACTTCCTTCTGTCTAAAAAATAGCATCTTTTTGTTTGCAGGTGATCTTTATTGGCAGAAACAAGGAATAGCCATGGGCACGTGCTTCGCTCCCAGCTATGCAAACTTCTTTATAGGCTGGTGGGAGAAGCACGTGGCCTGGGCCGAACAGAATAAAAAATGGGTATAAAAATTTCCCAATGGGCAAGATATATAGACAATTTGTTTATAGTGTGGCGTGGTACCCAATGTGAAGCTGAGGAGTACATTAGAGTTCCAAATGAGAACGATTTAAATCTAAAAAATTCACCTGCGACCAGGACAGATGTGCCCTTTCCAGACCTAACAGTTTTTGTTAGTAATAACAAACTATGAGCCAAAATTGTTTAGAAAACCTATGACAGGAAATCTTGCATGCAAGAAGTCAACATCCCAAATGCTTGATCAGCATACCATATGGGAAACTCCTAAGAACTAGGTGAAATTGTTCTCTAAAATCCGATTATAAAAATGCTGGGAGAGAGACCTTGGCCAGGATTTAGGGAGAGAGATTATGCCCCACTGGTATTAAAGCATGCCAGTGAGTAATCAAAGAAAAAGAATAAGCAAGAACTCCACACATATGGGAGAAGAAAGGAGAAGAGAAAAATTGAAGGGAATACCAATGAAAGTCCAGGGTTAATATTGAATTTTTCCACTGAATCCAGGCAGATCAGAGAAATAACTGAGAGAAACTGGGGAATTCTCCAAACGGACAAGATGTTGGAAAACGAATTACATAAGAGGCCAGATATAACCTACAGGAAAAGTATCTCCTTGAAGGAAATCCTAGTCTATAGCCATTTTTAGGGAAAATCCCCCAAAAATATGGAAGTGACAGGGTTTTATACATATGCAAAATCCAAAGCTTGCAAAAGAAGTACAAAAGTGAAGGATTTTGAAGTGCCAGGCAGGAAAGAGAACAAGAAAATCACCAAATTACTGATTTGAAATCGGATTTTGTAATCTACTGCCTAATTTGCCCCTGTGGAAAGAAGTATGTGTGCAGCACAGTCCGTCAAGCTAAGAAAAGGGTCATGGAACATATTAGAGCTATCAATAATCAAGATAGTGCCTATCCAGTTGCAAGACACTTTGCAGAATTCCATGAATGCAGAGGAGATAAGTTGAAATTCGTCTGCATTGACCAGGTGCAGCATAAAGAAAGAGGAGGAGATAGAGTAAGGATTTTAAGGCAAATGGAGTCTAGAAATATAGTGGACCTCTGCACCAGAATCCCGACAGGACTTAACATAGAAGAAGAATTGTGGATCCATGTAGGATAATGAGAAACCACCTGGTTCTTCACAGAGATTAGAATAGTGTGCTCCAGACAACAGGCCTAGTATTCTGGTATTTTGAGTTGTTTATCATTTTATTATTATTCTTTGCACTTTTTTCACATAGATTCACTGTTGCACTTCCGATTAGCTGCGACACAGTGTTGTCCGCTTCCAGATTATAATATATACTACTATGAAACAGGGGTGACTATTGATATCAATTGAAATCGAGGAAGATAAAATTGAAGTGCCCGTTTTGTTCATTGATGCTGATGCTTGATTCCGGTCCAGGGAAGACATGGCTTGGCAGTTCGGGCTGGACTGTTCCCATGAGGCACAGGGTCACGACTGATTTGCAGATGGCCATGTCCAAACTGGGGTGGTGTAGTGGGCAAAAG
Organism: Triturus cristatus; assembly: GCF_964204655.1. Classification (NCBI taxonomy): domain Eukaryota; kingdom Metazoa; phylum Chordata; class Amphibia; order Caudata; family Salamandridae; genus Triturus; species Triturus cristatus. The sequence continues at coordinate 510,480,225 of NC_140588.1, forward strand.
AACGATGGATTTAACCCAGATCTCTTGACTGGGGGAGAATGTCTGCATTGTCAGCATTCTGTCCATCATTTGTTTGTTGTAACGCTTTTCGCCCTAAGTGGGATGGGTATTCCGAGACGTGGGACCCGTGCTCATTACGCCACTAGAGTCAAGCTATCCTGGCTGATGACGGCTGATAGCCAGAAACCGGTCCTAGGATGCTTGATTCCAGTCCAGGGAAGACATGGCTTGGCAGTTCGGGCTGGACTGTTCCCATGAGGCACAGGGTCAAGACTGATTTGCAGATGGCCATGTCCAAACTGGGTGGTGTAGTGGGCAAAAGAACGATGGATTTAACCCAGATCTCTTGACTGGGGGAGAATGTCTGCATTGTCAGCATTCCGTCCATCATTTGTTTGTTGTAACGCTTTTCGCCCTAAGTGGGATGGGTATTCCCAGACGTGGGACCCGTGCTCACTACGCCACTGGAGTCAAGCTATCCTGGCTGATGACGGCTGATAGCCAGAAACCGGTCCTAGGATGCTTGATTCCGGTCCAGGGAAGACATGGCTTGGCAGTTCGGGCTGGACTGTTCCCATGAGGCACAGGGTCAAGACTGATTTGCAGATGGCCATGTCCAAACTGGGATGGTGTAGTGGGCAAAAGAACGATGGATTTAACCCAGATCTCTTGACTGGGGGAGAATGTCTGCATTGTCAGCATTCCGTCCATCATTTGTTTGTTGTAACGCTTTTCGCCCTAAGTGGGATGGGTATTCCCAGACGTGGGACCCTTGCTCACTACGCCACTGGAGTCAAGCTATCCTGGCTGATGACGGCTGATAGCCAGAAACCGGTCCTAGGATGCTTGATTCCGGTCCAGGGAAGACATGGCTTGGCAGTTCGGGCTGGACTGTTCCCATGAGGCACAGGGGCAAGACTGATTTGCAGATGGCCATGTCCAAACTGGGGTGGTGTAGTGGGCAAAAGACCGATGGATTTAACCCAGATCTCTTGACTGGGGGAGAATGTCTGCATTGTCAGCATTCCGTCCATCATTTGTTTGTTGTAACGCTTTTCGCCCTAAGTGGGATGGGTATTCCCAGACGTGGGACCCGTGCTCACTACGCCACTGGAGTCAAGCTATCCTGGCTGATGACGGCTGATAGCCAGAAACCGGTCCTAGGATGCTTGATTCCGGTCCAGGGAAGACATGGCTTGGCAGTTCGGGCTGGACTGTTCCCATGAGGCACAGGGTCAAGACTGATTTGCAGATGGCCATGTCCAAACTGGGGTGGTGTAGTGGGCAAAAGAACGATGGATTTAACCCAGATCTCTTGACTGGGGGAGAATGTCTGCATTGTCAGCATTCCGTCCATCATGTGTTTGTTGTAACACTTTTCGCCCTAAGTGGGATGGATATTCCCAGACGTGGGACCCGTGCTCACTACGCCACTGGAGTCAAGCTATCCTGGCTGATGACGGCTGATAGCCAGAAACCGGTCCTAGGATGCTTGATTCTGGTCCAGGGAAGACATGGCTTGGCAGTTCGGGCTGGACTGTTCCCATGAGGCACAGGGTCAAGACTGATTTGCAGATGGCCAAACTGGGGTGGTGTAGTGGGCAAAAGAACGATGGATTTAACCCAGATCTCTTGACTGGGGGAGAATGTCTGCATTGTCAGCATTCTGTCCATCATTTGTTTGTTGTAACGCTTTTCGCCCTAAGTGGGATGGGTATTCCGAGACGTGGGACCCGTGCTCATTACGCCACTAGAGTCAAGCTATCCTGGCTGATGACGGCTGATAGCCAGAAACCGGTCCTAGGATGCTTGATTCCAGTCCAGGTAAGACATGGCTTGGCAGTTCGGGCTGGACTGTTCCCATGAGGCACAGGGTCAAGACTGATTTGCAGATGGCCATGTCCAAACTGGGGTGGTGTAGTGGGCAAAAAAACGATGGATTTAACCCAGATCTCTTGACTGGGGGAGAATGTCTGCATTGTCAGCATTCCGTCCATCATTTGTTTGTTGTAACGCTTTTCGCCCTAAGTGGGATGGGTATTCCCAGACGTGGGACCCGTGCTCACTACGCCACTGGAGTCAAGCTATCCTGGCTGATGACGGCTGATAGCCAGAAACCGGTCCTAGGATGCTTGATTCCGGTCCAGGGAAGACATGGCTTGGCAGTTCGGGCTGGACTGTTCCCATGAGGCACAGGGTCAAGACTGATTTGCAGATGGCCATGTCCAAACTGGGATGGTGTAGTGGGCAAAAGAACGATGGATTTAACCCAGATCTCTTGACTGGGGGAGAATGTCTGCATTGTCAGCATTCCGTCCATCATTTGTTTGTTGTAACGCTTTTCGCCCTAAGTGGGATGGGTATTCCCAGACGTGGGACCCTTGCTCACTACGCCACTGGAGTCAAGCTATCCTGGCTGATGACGGCTGATAGCCAGAAACCGGTCCTAGGATGCTTGATTCCGGTCCAGGGAAGACATGGCTTGGCAGTTCGGGCTGGACTGTTCCCATGAGGCACAGGGGCAAGACTGATTTGCAGATGGCCATGTCCAAACTGGGGTGGTGTAGTGGGCAAAAGACCGATGGATTTAACCCAGATCTCTTGACTGGGGGAGAATGTCTGCATTGTCAGCATTCCGTCCATCATTTGTTTGTTGTAACGCTTTTCGCCCTAAGTGGGATGGGTATTCCCAGACGTGGGACCCGTGCTCACTACGCCACTGGAGTCAAGCTATCCTGGCTGATGACGGCTGATAGCCAGAAACCGGTCCTAGGATGTTTGATTCCGGTCCAGGGAAGACATGGCTTGGCAGTTCGGGCTGGACTGTTCCCATGAGGCACAGGGTCAAGACTGATTTGCAGATGGCCATGTCCAAACTGGGGTGGTGTAGTGGGCAAAAGAACGATGGATTTAACCCAGATCTCTTGACTGGGGGAGAATGTCTGCATTGTCAGCATTCCGTCCATCATGTGTTTGTTGTAACACTTTTCGCCCTAAGTGGGATGGATATTCCCAGACGTGGGACCCGTGCTCACTACGCCACTGGAGTCAAGCTATCCTGGCTGATGACGGCTGATAGCCAGAAACCGGTCCTAGGATGCTTGATTCTGGTCCAGGGAAGACATGGCTTGGCAGTTCGGGCTGGACTGTTCCCATGAGGCACAGGGTCAAGACTGATTTGCAGATGGCCAAACTGGGGTGGTGTAGTGGGCAAAAGAACGATGGATTTAACCCAGATCTCTTGACTGGGGGAGAATGTCTGCATTGTCAGCATTCCGTCCATCATTTGTTTGTTGTAACGCTTTTCGCCCTAAGTGGGATGGGTATTCCCAGACGTGGGACCCGTGCTCACTACGCCACTGGAGTCAAGCTATCCTGGCTGATGACGGCTGATAGCCAGAAACCGGTCCTAGGATGCTTGATTCCGGTCCAGGGAAGACATGGCTTGGCAGTTCGGGCTGGACTGTTCCCATGAGGCACAGGGTCAAGACTGATTTGCAGATGGCCATGTCCAAACTGGGGTGGTGTAGTGGGCAAAAGAACGATGGATTTAACCCAGATCTCTTGACTGGGGGAGAATGTCTGCATTGTCAGCATTCCGTCCATCATTTGTTTGTTGTAACGCTTTTCGCCCTAAGTGGGATGGGTATTCCCAGACGTGGGACCCATGCTCACTACGCCACTGGAGTCAAGCTATCCTGGCTGATGACGGCTGATAGCCAGAAACCGGTCCTAGGATGCTTGATTCCGGTCCAGGGAAGACATGGCTTGGCAGTTCGGGCTGGACTGTTCCCATGAGGCACAGGGTCAAGACTGATTTGCAGATGGCCATGTCCAAACTGGGGTGGTGTAGTGGGCAAAAGAACGATGGATTTAACCCAGATCTCTTGACTGGGGGAGAATGTCTGCATTGTCAGCATTCCGTCCATCATTTGTTTGTTGTAACGCTTTTCGCCCTAAGTGGGATGGGTATTCCCAGACGTGGGACCCGTGCTCACTACGCCACTGGAGTCAAGCTATCCTGGCTGATGACGGCTGATAGCCAGAAACCGGTCCTAGGATGCTTGATTCCGGTCCAGGGAAGACATGGCTTGGCAGTTCGGGCTGGACTGTTCCCATGAGGCACAGGGTCAAGACTGATTTGCAGATGGCCATGTCCAAACTGGGGTAGTGTAGTGGGCAAAAGAACGATGGATTTAACCCAGATCTCTTGACTGGGGGAGAATGTCTGCATTGTCAGCATTCCGTCCATCATGTGTTTGTTGTAACACTTTTCGCCCTAAGTGGGATGGATATTCCCAGACGTGGGACCCGTGCTCACTACGCCACTGGAGTCAAGCTATCCTGGCTGATGACGGCTGATAGCCAGAAACCGGTCCTAGGATGCTTGATTCTGGTCCAGGGAAGACATGGCTTGGCAGTTCGGGCTGGACTGTTCCCATGAGGCACAGGGTCAAGACTGATTTGCAGATGGCCAAACTGGGGTGGTGTAGTGGGCAAAAGAACGATGGATTTAACCCAGATCTCTTGACTGGGGGAGAATGTCTGCATTGTCAGCATTCCGTCCATCATTTGTTTGTTGTAACGCTTTTCGCCCTAAGTGGGATGGGTATTCCCAGACGTGGGACCCGTGCTCACTACGCCACTGGAGTCAAGCTATCCTGGCTGATGACGGCTGATAGCCAGAAACCGGTCCTAGGATGCTTGATTCCGGTCCAGGGAAGACATGGCTTGGCAGTTCGGGCTGGACTGTTCCCATGAGGCACAGGGTCAAGACTGATTTGCAGATGGCCATGTCCAAACTGGGGTGGTGTAGTGGGCAAAAGAACGATGGATTTAACCCAGATCTCTTGACTGGGGGAGAATGTCTGCATTGTCAGCATTCCGTCCATCATTTGTTTGTTGTAACGCTTTTCGCCCTAAGTGGGATGGGTATTCCCAGACGTGGGACCCATGCTCACTACGCCACTGGAGTCAAGCTATCCTGGCTGATGACGGCTGATAGCCAGAAACCGGTCCTAGGATGCTTGATTCCGGTCCAGGGAAGACATGGCTTGGCAGTTCGGGCTGGACTGTTCCCATGAGGCACAGGGTCAAGACTGATTTGCAGATGGCCATGTCCAAACTGGGATGGTGTAGTGGGCAAAAGAACGATGGATTTAACCCAGATCTCTTGACTGGGGGAGAATGTCTGCATTGTCAGCATTCCGTCCATCATTTGTTTGTTGTAACGCTTTTCGCCCTAAGTGGGATGGGTATTCCCAGACGTGGGACCCGTGCTCACTACGCCACTGGAGTCAAGCTATCCTGGCTGATGACGGCTGATAGCCAAAAACCGGTCCTAGGATGCTTGATTCCGGTCCAGGGAAGACATGGCTTGGCAGTTCGGGCTGGACTGTTCCCATGAGGCACAGGGTCAAGACTGATTTGCAGATGGCCATGTCCAAACTGGGATGGTGTAGTGGGCAAAAGAACGATGGATTTAACCCAGATCTCTTGACTGGGGGAGAATGTCTGCATTGTCAGCATTCCGTCCATCATTTGTTTGTTGTAACGCTTTTCGCCCTAAGTGGGATGGGTATTCCCAGACGTGGGACCCGTGCTCACTACGCCACTGGAGTCAAGCTATACTGGCTGATGACGGCTGATAGCCAGAAACCGGTCCTAGGATGCTTGATTCCGGTCCAGGGAAGACATGGCTTGGCAGTTCGGGCTGGACTGTTCCCATGAGGCACAGGGTCAAGACTGATTTGCAGATGGCCATGTCCAAACTGGGGTGGTGTAGTGGGCAAAAGGACGATGGATTTAACCCAGATCTCTTGACTGGGGGAGAATGTCTGCATTGTCAGCATTCCGTCCATCATTTGTTTGTTGTAACGCTTTTCGCCCTAAGTGGGATGGATATTCCCAGACGTGGGACCCGTGCTCACTACGCCACTGGAGTCAAGCTATCCTGGCTTATGACGGCTGATAGCCAGAAACCGGTCCTAGGATGCTTGATTCCGGTCCAGGGAAGACATGGCTTGGCAGTTCGGGCTGGACTGTTCCCATGAGGCACAGGGTCAAGACTGATTTGCAGATGGCCAAACTGGGGTGGTGTAGTGGGCAAAAGAACGATGGATTTAACCCAGATCTCTTGACTGGGGGAGAATGTCTGCATTGTCAGCATTCCGTCCATCATTTGTTTGTTGTAACGCACATGCTCTTGGCACAGGCCATGGTTTATAAGTACCGGAAAAAAACAAACTGTAGGATTTAACCGGTCAGCCTATACAAGGCTAGATATTTGGAGTAGCCTCTTTATGAAGATCATACAAAAGAGGTTTCAGACATGATAAACATGCATGTCTCATATAGGTTGCATGGCAGTGAAGGGAATAGAATGTCCATTTGATGAAGAATGGCATCATTGAGGGATTACAGGCATCTTTGAAGTTCATTTCTGACATTTATTTATTAAATATAACATGCACGCTTTAGAAATTGGATAAATAGATACATGGATTAGGAGACATTTATTTACTCAAATCATGAAAGTTGATTTTGTAAAGTGTATGCGCGATCATGTTTTTATTGTGGAGTGTATGGTGAATGGTAAATTTATTAAGATTTAATAAGAAACATTAAGTTCTAATCAAGTGAAACAACAATGGATTATGTTTTCTATGCCTGTATGTATGCAGCATATCTCACAACTACAAAATGACAGTGATGTTTACAATCTTTTGAAGATGAGTTGAAATGACAGTCCTCTGTTTGTGTATATACTTTCAGATTCCTCCAATTATGATGCGTGGATTTTAGATTTAACACATTTCGTCACTTTGCGTAGCTTACAAGTCAAAGTGGTGGAACGTGAAGATTTACTCAGTAACATTCTGGCCACACAAAAAGAGAACAGTGACACATCTCAGATTCGTGTCTTACTCAATTACAATGGCAATTCCAATCAAATTCGGAAATGCATAACTAAAAACTGGAACATCCTCAAAGGGGACCCCATCATTGGGGCTACTCTACCTGACAGCCCAAGTATAACATACAGATGTGTCGCAACCTGAAAGACATCCTAGTACAGAATAATATTGGCAGTAAGAGTCTTAACAGAGGGGTAGATCTTCATGGCTTTTATCCGCGTGGCCACTGCAAAGCCTGTAACAACAGCCATATGGTCAAAGAATACTGGAATCCCAGTACCAACAGCATGAACAAAATAAACCAATTTTTGACCTGCACCAGTGCCTTTGTAATATATGTGTTAGTATGCCCATGTGACCTTAAGTACGTGGGCAGTACAACACATATGGCCAAAAAACGTATTCTTGAACACACTACAGCCATAAATAAGAAGGACAAACAATACCCCATAGCCCGTCACTTTGAGTCTTATCATTTCTCAGATCAAACCAAACTCTAATTTTTTATCTTAGAACAGGTGAATCAGAATCAGAGGGACGGCAACCGTACTTTGAGACTTAGACAGAAAGAATCCAGATATGTAATAAGTATGTGCACCCGATACCCCAAAGGACATAATATGAATGAAGAGCTGGCCATACATTTGCAAAGTGAATGAGCCACCTTAGAATTACATCCAGTTCCTGTGTTCAGTTTCAAAGCAAGTTTTAGTATGTTGTCTTCTTACCTTACGGGTGTGACCATGGGCGTGCACACACAAGGGAGCAGCCAGCACACTCAGAGTAAGTTAGACTTGGCACTGTTGAATCTAAGGAACATTATTTATGACATGATGCACAGAGCTCTGTACTCAATGTTTAACTATTGATTCCATATATTAGTGATTGAACTTCTTCTAACACATATGTTCTATTTTTCTTTTTTCTTCTTTTCTCTCTTTCACAGGAAGGAAGGAAGGGACGTTGTCTCAGGCTTGCGGTACCTGTACCCTAAACCTTTCTCCGTGATTCATCTTCTATTTCCTTTTCACCGTGTTGAGTAAATATATCATGCAATTTATATGGTTTTAACACTTGTTGATTTGTGCACATTTATACATTGCCCTTTTGATCCACATTGTTTATGATAATGAGGTTTAATTCTCTGTTTGTCCTTTCCAAGATTTTTCCGGACTGAATTCCCACTAACCAGGGAATCACTCATAGAAGTCAGATGGACCCAAGGGACGATTTTGACTAAATGGGGGTAGCACATCTGCCACACATGCATTCACATGGGCTCTTTTACTCTGGGCCATAGGTCAACAATCAGCAGCAAATGCAGACTTATTTAGATGTCATATGCCTTCATATTTGGGTATTTACGATGCCTAGCATGTATTACATGGCCCTAAACAGCATTAATTATGGGCTCCCATATTTTCGAGTGCACATTTGCATAGACACGTGAGACTCTCTGTGACGCGCGGGAGCCATTTTCTCACTAGGGCACACATACTACTGTTCCCATAATGCACCCTGGATGTTACTTCATTCAGGGAACTTCACAACCTGAGACATATGCACATGCAATAGACACGTTTGCAGAACCATAGCTGTTACAGTGGCCCCTTGACCTTTCTCGGGATTAGACCCTTACACTGTACACTGCCTTTACACAGAATGTTGAATTGTTTTGTATGGTGTATGTAACTGCCGATGCCAAGATGGCGACTATGTACTGCTGACGCCATAGTCCGCTTCTTATGTTGGTGATTCTACCGAGTTGAAAGTCCTTTTAAGAGACGAACTTTATTGACTTTGTTGTGTGAGCAAGCGCTCTTTGGAGCGCGAAACGCGTCACGACTGGTTTATGCTGTTAATAAACCTCTCAACTTTGGCTTAAGAAACGGACCCTGTTGTTTTTGTATGGACCCGAGTGCTCGTTGGAACTCCGTTTACACTTACATTGACTTTACAGGCTGCTCCGCCGGCACTGACCCACCCCTGTAAAGGCGAGGCATCTCCGGAAGGAACGCTTTTCTCTTGGATATGTATATATATATATATATATTAACAGAAAAAACCATAGGTTTCAGGCACGTTATAGTTAGGAATTAGCATTTAAAAAACCTCAGAAATTCACTGAAAAAACCATAGGTTTCAGGGGTGTTATAGTTAGCTGGACTTTTCACTTGTACAAAACCATTGAAATTCCCCTGTTATAGTTAGTTCAGCTAACTATAACTCGCGCGCCCGCAATGCACTGCTGATGACGTCACATATTACATCACTCATGACATGGTCAGTGACATCACTCATGACATTACTGATGACATCTCAAATGACATCACTGATGACATCACTGATGACATCATCAAGTGAATGTGTGTTATTCTGAAAATTAAATATGTTTTATATATGTATATCTCAAGGTCGATGGAAGAATAAATGGGTATATAAGTGTCTAAATGGATGATTTGTTTTTGAAAAATTGATTGTGTAACTGACTGATTAAGTGTATCATAGTGAATACATGGCTTAGTGAGTAATGTTTAAATATGTAAATATCTGTATCAGTCTCTCACTTTGTGTATAAGTGGCTGCATGGGTTGGTGAGTAGCTACATGGGTGTCTATATAGGTTATTAGTTGGTTTTTTGAGTATCAGTCTGAGTGTCTGCATGGTTCGGTGGGGGGTATTACGTAGTGCATAGGTGCATGAATGAGTGACTCACTGTTTGTATGTGTTGAACACAGTATGTGTGCAGGACTGTATGGGTGGATGAGTGTGTGTATGGGTGTGTTAGTGAGTGAATGACTGTCTCAATAGTGTCTTTATGAGTAACTACATATGTTTTAAACTAGTATATGTGACTATTGGTGTATATATGTGAGTATATGTGAGAGTGAGAGATTGAAAGAGTTCCTGTATGAATAAGTATGTGTTTCTATAAGTGATTGTTTAAAAGACTAAGTATGTGTAAGTTTCCGTAGAAGTAAGTGTGGTGGTGTGTGTATAACTGTATATGCAAGTAAATGTATGTTTGATTCTTTATTAGCATGAGTGACTATGTGTGTGAGTAACTATGGATGAGTGGCATTGTGTAACAGGATGTATAGGTGTATGAGTACATATGATGAGTGAGTACATGTATGAGTGACTGTATTGGACTGTTGGGGAATGAGTGGATGTGTATGTGGATCTTAGAATTACTGAAGAGGTTGTTGTAACTGGTATTGGTATGTCCATTGTTTTGAAAATTTTAGTCTCTATTTTTGAATGTGTGTATCAAAGGTTATATTAGGGTGAGAGGAGGTCTACCACTCTGTCACAAGGATGATGTCATCAGTGATGTCATCAGTGATGTCATTTGAGATGTCATCAGTGATATCATGAGTGATGTCACTGACCATGTCATGAGTGATGTAATATGTGACGTCATCAGCAGTGCATTGCGGGCGCGCGAGTTATAGTTAGCTGAACTAACTATAACAGGGGAATTTCAATGGTTTTGTACAAGTGAAAAGTCCAGCTAACTATAACACCCCTGAAACCTATGGTTTTTTCAGTGAATTTCTGAGGTTTTTTAAATGCTAATTCCTAACTATAACGTGCCTGAAACCTATGGTTTTTTCTGTTAATTTCAAAGGTTTTTTAAATGCTAATTTCTAACTATGCCTACAGAGATAGGACATGTGAAGAAAGAAGAAAAAATGCACAGAAAGAAACAAAAGAAGTGCAGAAAGAAGCAACAGAAGTCCTCAAATACGAAGATAAGTGCAGGAAGAAGGATAACGTGCAGAAAGAACAAAAAGAAGAGCAGAAAGAAGCCTTGTTGCAAAATCATCCTGTACCCTCAACTTTTTCAGACGGATACTGGTGGTAACTGAGTCTGACTAACCAGTCCTAGAGCCAGTGCTATGTTAAAAGACACTTAGAATACAGTGAAAACACCTACATACACTAGGGAACATTATGCGTTGGGGTCCCCCTGTGATTAGCCTTACCTCCTCTATAAGCCCCTAGTATATAATAGGGCATGGGGATTAAAACTACCTCTTAAAACAGGCCACAGGGCGTTTTTGCACACGTTAACTCAGGCCCCGTCCCCTCCTTTCACCATTGTGTAAACACGCCCTGTGTCCGTTTTTAGTTGGGAGATTAAGTTCATTTGAGTCCTGAGGGTCCCTAGGGTCCAACTAGCCCACTAGGTACCTCCAGTAAGTGCCACAGAGCTGCGTTGCAGAGAGGTGTAAAAAGTGGCACGGCCTGGACCACCTCTCTGCAATGCAGCTCAGTGGCGCTTACTGGAAGCACTTGGTGGGCTAGTTAGCCCCCAGGGGCCCTCAGTATTGAAGGGAAATTATATCCCCAATTTAAAACGTGCCATGGTGCGTGTTTGCACACGTCACCTCAGGCCCCGTCCCCTCCCTTCACCACTGTGTAAACGCGCCCTGTGGCTGTTCTAAGTTGAGAGATTAAGTCCCCTTGAATCCTAAGGGTCCCTAGGGTCACACTAGACCACTAGGTACCTCCAGTAAGCGCCACAGAGCTGCGTTGCAGAGAGGTGTAAAAAGGGGCTTGGCCTCAGAACACCTGTCTGCAGCGCAGCTCCCTGGCGCATACTGGAGATGCCTGTTGGGGGCGCGTTTGCAGAGTGCTGCTTGGAGGGGGCATGGCCTCCGGCACGATGCCAGTCTTTTATTTATTTTATTTTTTTAAGAAGGGGGGCTGTGTGGTTCCCCTTATTCTAATTTATTGTCCCTGATGACCCCATCCCCCAGGGCCTGTCTCCTAATTATATTTTTTTGACCTCAATCCCCAGGGCCGGCCACTGTTTTTTATTATTTTTAAAAAATATATATTTATAGACACACCTAGGACATGCTGGACAAACCGTACGTACCTATCACCATGACGATTTGCGTGATATTCATTAAAAGGCGACTATGCATGCAATTAATCCACGTGGAATGTATTTACACCACTAGTGAAGCTCTGACATGTCTGATGCTCTACCGTGCCTAATCCCAGTAGACACCCTTGTCGTTTATTTATACAAACATGGGTAGCTATTGACGGGCACATTTAATACACATGCACACCAAGCCATTCAAAGGGGATTCGACAAAAATTCGACCAAAACTATGCAAGAAACCCCCCTCACAGTTAATAAAACACACATCCACTGCCGGATGTGTAATACTTTTTATTTTACTCTCTGGAAAGGGGACGAACATCACTTGCGAGTCACAGCGCGCTCCTGACAGAGCCCAATGCTGTGTTACACCCACCATTGCCTGCCGAGTGCCACACACCTCTGTATTGTATTCCACTAGCTAGTGCATATGCTATGACACTCTCTAGCCCATGTGCACTGTAACACCACCCCGTGAAAATGTCATGCCACACTTGTCTTCGCACGGGTTATATTGCCCCATCTAACGTGCCTTCCTCGATGCCTATGTTATAACGCACAGTGCTATGCCATACATATTACAATTTGGGATCCATATCTTTGTCACAGTGCATATGCAACGTTACACTCCCCAGCACATATTTTATATTACAACTTTAGAGACTAGTTAGGTTACACAACACTGCCCTGTGCATATTACACTCCAAGGCGCATATCGCATAGCACACGCTAGTGCCTGTGTTATCTCGCGCTCTCCAATGAATCTGTCATTGCGCACAATGTATTGCATATTATATTTCACGCCTGGTTCATCTTATATCACACTTTTTGGTGCATAGTTTATACCACACACTATATCTAGTTTTCATTTTCAATCGTGCTCTCAGGACTATGTTCTATATAACACTGTGTTCACCTACCCTTTTCACGGGCATTACATTTTGCGATAGGGGGTGGAGGGTCAGGGGGTGTTTTTGCCAAGTGAGCCTGGAGTCACAGTCACTAACGTCTTCTTCTTCCTGAATAAAAGTGAGATTATGCTGCATACTTGTTCATATTTTAAGTAGTTTGCACAGACAAAATGTTTTAAAAACAATAAAGTTTCTAATACCCGCCTTCTCTGAACAGTTAGCTTGCTGCCCCATCCCCCTCCTCCCTATCCTCTGTTGTGTGAATCCATGGACTAGCCTCCTCCCTCCTGCCATGCATGGTCTGATGTGCTGCCACTGCCCTCAATTTAGTATGATGTACCAGTCCACTCCTCCTGCCCTCCATTGCCCAATTCTATGCCCCATCATTGACCTCCTGCTTAAACTCTGTGCTTAGCTTGCTGCCCCTATTCTCCTTCCCCCTGCCCTCCGATGTCTTTGTGCATGCCCCTGCTCCATCCTTTTTGCCCACCATGTCCCATGGACCTGCCACTCCTATCTACTCTGAGTGTTCTGTTGAGCTGCCACTCCCCTCCCACCTGCCTAGCATTGTCAGATGACTGTAACCTGTCCCTGCCACCTCCACCCTGCCTGTCCACATGCCATGCCTCTATCCTCTTCCTCCTGTCCTACATGGTCCATTGTACTGCCACACCCTTCTGCCCTCCCTGGTCTGTTGTGCTGCAACTGCTCCTCCTGCCTGCCCCGTGTGGTCTGTTGTGAGGCCCCTTCCCCTGAACTTTCTTGTCTGTGCACAGGTCCTGACCCTCCCTTCTATCCTCCATCGTCCTTTGTGCATGCCCCTGCACCCTCCTTCTTGCCCATCATAGCCATTGTGCTGCCACTAACCCTCCCACTTGCCATGCATGGTCTTCTGTGCTGCCATGGCCCCTCCCACCTTCCCTGTGTGGTCAGTTAGCTGCCCCTGACCCCCTCCCACCTTCCCTCCATGGTCTGTGTGTATGCCATCACAGTCTCACTGTTGCTCTTCATGTTGTGTCTTGCTTCTAGTGCCCATCCTGCCTGACCTCCATGGCCATCTTGCTGCTCCTGCCCTGCCCCCTTGCCCCCAGCCCTCTGTTTACATGTGCATACCCCTACTCCCTCCCTCCTGGCTTGTCTGTTCCATTGTAATGCCCCTGATCCGTCCCTCCTGTCCTTTATGGTCTGTTATGCTGCAGCCTTCTCTCCTGTCTGTCCATTATGGTCAGCTAGCTACCATTGCCTCTTGCCCCTCTGTTCTCTGTTGTCCATGTGCATGGTCCTGTCCCCTCCCTCTTGCTTTCTATGGATTGTTGTGCTGCACTCCCGTCCTGCATGCCCTGTGTGGTGTATTGTGCTGCTGCAAACCCTGATGCCTGCCCTGCAGGGTCAGTTTGGTGCACCTCTCCATGTCTCTCCTGTCCTCTGTTATCCAAGTCCATGTCCCTATCCCATTTCCTTCCATGATCCAATGTACCATACTTGCGAACATTTTGAACTTGGTAAGAGGGAGATTTTGAAAAAAAACTGGGGTATTGATTTTCCCCTTTGAGTTACATTGAAAAAGAGGATATTGTAGACAGGAGACAGATCAAATAAAGCCCATTTGAGCTTAAAAACATTGGACGTTTCCTGGCTGAATCGGGTCTGTTGGCATGTATGGTTGTACTACCATTGCCTCTTCCTTCTGCCCACAATGGTCTATTACATTGCCACAGCCTTGAAGGAGGGTAGATTTTGTATCACAGGGGGCCCCTGGCCCGTTCTGTCCACACCTGAAGTATGAGACCCTTGTCCTTGCCCTGCCAGCCGCATTTGTAGGCCGTATTAAATTGACCAGCGGGTCCTGTGTTGCTATATAATTATCCTGAGACATCCTTACCACTCAGCCAGCATAAAACCCCTGTGTAGGCCCTTCTGTTCAATATGTAGGCCTCTTTGTTAAATTGACCATAGCTCTGCAATTTTAGTGTATAGCAGTCTGAAGGCAGGTCTGCGAGGCCTTCTGCTCCAAACTAGTAGCCCCCACCCTACCCGAGTGCTCCGTGCTCGGTATCAAAGTTCAACATCCCCCTGAAGCTGTCGACATACAGTAGGCTGCATCCTGGACTGGTACTTGCTTCCTGGGCAGGTTTCCCGCTTTTAAGGAAGTGGCAACCGCAGAGCGTCAAGTTAGGAGAACTGAGGAGATTTTATACATGAATATATTGAATTCCTGTACAATACCCATTATTTTCTGCTTGCTCTATGGAACTTACGATAAGCGATTGGCCTGAGAGACTGACCTTTTCACCCAGTCCATTGTCAGCATTAAGTGGGTAAATGACGAAATGTCTGGTAAAATCTGCAGACGAAGCTTTTGGGTAGCATACGTAGGTAGATGTAGCGTGCAAAGGAGCCCACAAAATGATATAAAAAGGGAGCACCCACAGATATCGACGGACAACCTCGCCGTCTGTATGTAGGTTAACAGGCTGTGCAGGTTTTCCCCAAGAACTGGGAGCTCTTGTCTTCCTTTGCTTAAAATGTCTTGCTCGGCTTTGCTTGAAGTATCTTATTCTATTTTACCTATATGAAATGTCATGTTATGTTTAACCATTGTTCTCTTTACTTTTGCATTTAAAAGATGTTGTATTGTAATTGCAGGAATGCTTGCTCTAAGAGTAAATGTGAGTGTCCCTAGGTAACATTTTCCTTGGTGTAACTTGTTTCTCATGATGCATTTATAGATGTGTTTTCTCTCTCTCTCTGTCAGTCCATTAATTGAGATACAGAGAATATCATGACAGCTGTATGATTATCTGGATTCTGTATTTTGTACTTTATGTCTCTATTCTGCGGTTTCTTTGAAGTTGCATCTTCTCATTAAACTGCCATTGTATTCTGCCTCCAATTCCATGTCTCATATGTCTGTTTTCTTCATTTTTGGAGCAAGCGTTCCTAGGCACCCCGGCTCAAATTAAGGTGCCCCTTTTGTCCCTGACTCACTCTCCTGCTCAGTTCTGTGGTGGCTCCCGGGGCTCTGGGGACCGCCCCTAGCTTCCTTGACCCGTAATAGATCTTCCCTCCAACAGCCTCTCTTGCAAGTCCTGTATTGTTGGTTTGTTGCCCCTGCCCCCCTTTCCACTGCCCTCCATAGTCTGTTGTGCTTCCACGGCCCTTCCTGCCTGCTCAGTGTGGTTAAATTGTTGCCTTTGCACCCTCCTACCTGCCTTCAATTTTCAGAGTCCGTGCCCCTGGCCTCTGCCTCTCAACAGTATCCTAATGAACAACTAGATTGCTAACATTCTATATTTATTACAAAAGTGTGGAGCGCCTGACATCATCTTGATGTAATCAAAACTGTAATACCTAGAGCACTCCTTTAGAAATTACATATATGAGAGGGTCCTATTGGCATCAAAATTATGGTTAGTGCTCTAAAAGACTAAAATAAGGACATATTTTCTGAGTTTTCAAATAGCGACAAAGCACTTTTAAATTATTTGTTATCTTTATGTTTTTTTATCTAGTTGACAACTTGATTAAATGTTGCACTTAGGGGAGAGGATGTGGTGTTACTTCCAGAACTGCAGACTTTGCAACTGGGGAACCAGGTTGAAGTTTCTGCTTCAGCTCGACATTCTGTGATTCTGGTCAAATCACTTAGTCTCCCCATGTCTACAACCAAAATGAATTTGTTCTTGTGTGATGTAACCAATGCTCATGTAAAGCACTCCAATACCTGACAAGTCTGCACTATATAACACTGCAAAAACACAAAATAATAAGTGTTTTGCACACTTCTGTCATTGGGCTATATTTGGGCTATATCTGGGTGATTTTGGGCTACATTTGGGCTCTTTTGTCTCCGGTGGCCATCTTGGGAGATTTATTTGTTATGAAGTTTCCTAATTTCCTCATGTACTGCAGTCTCCTCAGTCGGAAATGCTTTCAGTTTTTTACTTTGATTCCATCATGAAGGTATTCAGATATGTCACACATTTGCCATGAATTCTGAATGTTAGCACTCTAGTTGCTCATTAGATCACTGTAGTAAAACTACTGCTCACCATGGAAGTCTGCTCCTGGTATTAAAAGTGCATGTTTCAGTCTGCATGTCAGAATTTTTTAATGAAATAGAAGAGGATTTGAGAAGTCACTCAAAATGTGCCCTCATTTTCTTTCTTCAGCATTAATCATAATTTCTATGGCAAAATGAACCCCCTCATTGTGTTCCTTTTTTAATTAAATGTTTTAAGTGTTACCAGTTTATTCCAATCAAGATGGCTTCAGGTGTGCCATACTTTTGTCATAATGAAGACAGTAAGTGCTCTAGTTGTTTTTAAGAACATTCTTGGACATTCTGTCATTGGGCTATACTTGGGCTACATCTGGGTGATATTTGGGCTACATTTGGGCTCTTTTGTCTCTGGTGGCCATCTTGGGAGACTTATTTGTTATGAAGTTTCCTAATTTCCTCATTTACTGCAGTCTCCTCAGTAGGAAATACTTTCAGTTTTTTACTTTGATTCCATCAAGAAGGCATTCAAATGTGTCACACATTTGCCATAAAATCAGAATGTTAGCACTCTTTTTGCTCATTAGATCACTGTAGTAAAACTACTGCTCACCAGGGAAAACTGCTGCTGGTATTGAAAGTGCATGTTTCAGTCTGCATGCCAGGATTTGAGAAGTCACTCAAAATGTGCCCTAATTTTTCTTTATGCAGCACTAATCATACTTTTTATGGAAAAATGAACCACCTCATTTTGTTCCTTTTTAAATTAAATGTTTTAAGAGTTACCACTTTAATCCAAGCACGATGGCTTCAGGTGTGCCATACATTTATCATAAGTAGGACGGTTAGCGCTCTAGTAGTTCTTTGGAACACTCTGGAAAGCTGCAGTAGAACACAAAGGAATCAACTGACAGTCTCTGCCCTTGTTGGATGTACATGTTTTACTGAGAATGTCAGACTTCATTCTCACATGACTGAGAAAGATAATGTGAATTTACAGAAAATAAGCTCTCAGTTTAGCTTATAGATCACCTTCCAAACCTCTGTGGTAAAAGCATGAGAAAATATTTTTCTCTCAATCATGATATCCCAGCAGAAGGCTTTTTCACATGGTGAAATCACCTTAGAACATACCACAATTCCTAAAATGAGTATGGTACCATCAACAAATGATTTATAATGTAACTAAAGTCTTAAAATCTTCTATTAACTGCAATGCTTTTTAATGAGGTGCTATCATGTATATTGGTCCCAAGATGGCTGCCAACACTTCTTGGATGAAGTGCTGACAGCCAATCAGATCTCAGGATGAGATGTGTGGTTAGGCTCCGCCCACATATATATATTGATTTAAATGCTATTTTCTCAGGAACTACTGAACAGATTTACACCAGACCTACAAAAGGCACTTCCTTGACCTGAGGACTACCTCTCTGCCAAATTTCAAGTAACTCTGTTCAGCCGTTCGGGCTGTAGCTGTGTCTAAAGGTCCTATGGAAAAATGCATGGGAAAAACGCGTTTTGGGACCCCCCTTTTTTCTCAGCCCCTGATTGACGAATCCCCCCGAGACTTTCAGGGTAGGAGCGGAGCGTAGCGCCCCACCTATTTTGAAAATTTCGCGAGGATTCATCGACCGGCGCCAAAGTTATTCCAAATAGAATGTTGCGGATTTCCTATGGAAACAGGGTCCTAACTATAACTATCTACTGGCGACCGCCAGTAGATAATATATATATATATATATATATATATATACACTGAAAAAAAACATAGGTTTCAGGGACGTTATAGTTACAAATTAGCATTTAAAATTTTTTGAAATTCAATGAAAAAACCATAGGTTTCAGGGACATTATAGTTAGTTGGACATTTCACTCATACAAAACCGTAGAAATTCCGCTGTTTTAGTTGGTTGAGCTAACTATAACTAGCGCCCCCGCAACACACTGCTGTTGACGTCACATATTACATCATTCATGACATGGTCAGTGACATCACTGAGGACATCACTGATGACATCTCAAATGACATCACTGATGACATCATCCAGTGAATGTTTTTCTTTAAAATTTAAATATGTGTTATATATATTCCAAGCTGTATTGAAGAATGAGTGGATGTATAAGTGTCTGGATGGAGGATTTAGTAGGTGTGTGACTCACTGTTCAAGTGAGTGATTAAATGTGTCTTACTGAATACATGGGTTAGTGACTAAACTGTGTGAATGTCTGTATCAGTCTGTCTGTTGTTGTATAACCTGATGCATTAGTTGGTCAGTAGCTCCACAAGTGTCTATATGGGTTATTGATTAGTTGCCTGAGTGATTGTATGGGAGACTGAGTGTGTGTGGTTGGATGGGGCGAAGTGACTCTGTGCATAGATCTGTGAGTGGTTAATTGACTGGGTGTATGACTTTAAGAGTGCATGTGGTAACAGTTGTATGGGTGAGTGAGTGTGTGTATGGATGTGTTGTTGAGTGATTGGATGTCTCAGTGGTAGATGTCCAAGTAAGTACAAAAGTAAAAGGCAGTGTATGTGAGAGTTGGAGTATATAAATGACTATATGTGAGAGTCAGTGATTGTGGGAGTGGCTCTATGGATGAGTGTATACTTGTATTAGTGATTATATAAGAGAGTACGAATGCGTTAGTATCTGTATGAATAAATGAGTTGGTGTGTGTGTAACTGTGTTGGTGAGTATATGGAACTGTGATTGAATCTTTGTATGACTGACTAGGATGAGTGCATGACTGACTAGGATGAGTGGTGGTGTTTGAGTGTTTGTATAGGTGTATGAGTGCATATGATAGTGTTGTATTGATCAGTGACTACATGTATGAATGGTTGTATGGGAGAATGAGTGGATGTGTGTGTAGTCCTAGGAATTAGTGAGTGCGTTTGTAGAAACTGGTATTGGTGTGTCGATGGTTTCGAAAATAGTAGTCTGTAGTTTACAGGGGGTGTATCACAGGTTATATTAAGGTGTGAGGAGGTACATCAGATTTTCACGTGGATGATGTCATTTGAGATGTCATCAGTGATGTCATCAGAATTTCTATGGTTTTGTATTAGTGAAATGTCCAACTAACTATAACGTCCCTGAAACCTATGGTTTTTTCAGTTCATGCTCTGTTTTTAACCTGATTTTAATCTTTTGTTTTTTTGAGGGTTTTGAACTGGGTTCGGTCTCTGGAGTGTTAGATGGCTTTTATGATGCAGCACGGTGATTTTACTTCATTTTATTGGAAGTATACCTTAATGACTGGTATCATCCTTATTATTATCTATGTGTTGGGTAATCTGTAAATATAAATCCTTTACCTTGTCTATGCTGCTAATTCCCTGCAATTCTTTGCACATGCTATAACTAATGACTTTGGGAGTTTAATGTTGATTGCTGCTTAAGTACTTGCACTTTATATGAAATTTGAAGTATACATGTTGCCACTCCATGCTAATTTTTCTCCTGATGGTATTTAATTATTGCCTTTGGTTACGATGCTTACTTTGCACATACAGTATCGAATTATATATATTTGGAATTTTTCTGCTGCTAATAGTGATAATCACTAATACACTTGCACTTCATAATACTAGTGCCCCATAGGTGGGACTAATTTGGACTGGTTTACTGCGTCTTGCACATGTTACTTGTTTTATACATTGTTCTTAATGATTTGTATCTATTTATATCATGTATGTTATGATATTATATTGCACTTGCACTTTAATATCAACTATTGACAGTGATACTTTCAGTTTTATGATGGTAGATACTATCTAGAATGTGTTTAAAGCAGTAGTTGCAGCAGAGGTTTTTCAGAACTTTCCAATTATTTAGTCAGTCGCAGCAGACCAAAGACCTTATTATCATGTGCAGGGGGTAATACAATATTTCTGGCAGTGTAAGGCCTTTGCCCTCCTCAGCTGTTGGTGTTTAACTTCAGGCATCATCCACAAATACATTAATGTCGATCTAATTGAACCCGCTACAGTTTCTCTTTTTATTGTTTGCACATTTAAAATTGTACCTTTGGGCCCAACTATGAATTCAATAGCGGCCGGGAGATTAGGGGACATTCCCCGTCTCTCTGATCTATACACTTTTTCAAATATTTCATGCACTTGCACTGTGGTATATAATTTGTTTTAGTGTTTAGTCACACTCAGCCCCACGTGTAGTCAGCTGTAGGTGTACACAATGTTTTTATGATCAGGAACATTCCGTATTGTTTTAGCAAATGGAGAAAGTTTTTACACCATATGTATATTATTGCAATATATGTGTTCAATAGGAGAAGTATTTCTTTTACCTGTTGATGATTATGCTTGTTCTTGATCACAGTAGTATGTTTTTCAGTTTCATTGTGCAATGCCACTGGCTGATTAGGGAGGAGGGTACTATGTGAGACAATTTAAAGGAACATTAGATCTTAGCGTGTCATGTGATCAAGGTCCTGGAAACACGACCGAAGCGCGTCATGTCAAGTTGCACGCAATAAAGTTGCACTGAAAACTGGATATCAGCAGCACGTTGTGGTCTGTACCTGTGTGTCTCCATTTAAATTTGGAGAGTGGGACAGTGATTATTCATATAAATATATATATATATCTGTATATATATATATATATATATATATATATATATATATATATATATATATATATATATATATATATATATATATATATATATATATATATATATATATATATATGTTAGACCTGGCACCATTGGCGTGAGTCTCCCTTCCATTTTTCGCTGTGTCTCCTCTGTTTTTGCTGGTTATAGATGCTCTGGGCGCTGTGCCACTGCCATTCAGTGCCACAGCGCGAATGCTCCCTTTGTAAAGATGACATGTGAATTGGTACATCCATGATTGGCTTATTTGGTTTACCTGTTAGTCCCTAGTAGTGTGGCCTGTGTGTGCCCAGGGCCGGTAAACCGAATGCTGCTGGTGGGCCTGCAGCACTGGTTTGTGCCACCCACAGAAGAAGCTTGTAAAGTGTGTCTCAGACCTGCCACTGCAGTGTCTGCGTGCAGTCCAGAACTGCCATCTTGGCTGTGAAGTACACCCACTTCCCAGCCCCTGAATCTTCTCTTGGCATACTGTAAGCCACCCTTATGATAGAGTGCATTGTATGTGTAAGGTAGAACATGCTTTGATGTGTTTAGCATGTCCTAGTAGTGAATTACACCCAATTTCGTTTTCCACTACTGTAAGGCTACCTGTTCTCCATAGGCCAGAATGGGAGTTCTCGGCAATTACATCCTATAGTCCTAACTGACCCACAGAACATGGTAGAAAAACGAATTTAGTATGCCTGATCTCAGAATATAAAAATACATCTTTTAGTGAAGGTTATTTTTATATTCTGAGTTTGAAATCATCACTTTTAGAGTATAGATACTTTCTTGCCTAAGCCTTCCAGTATGCTCTGCTATTATGTGTATTGGCTGTCTGGTTTTGGAGGGACAGGGCAGGCTGAGTCAGACCTGGGTTGAATAGAGAGATCTGCCTGGGAGTGAGGGGAGGGGTAGCTCCTGCACTTAAATAGGGCTGGGCCTGGCAAGGTTAATGCTGGCTCCACCTCCCACTGTGCGTCTGAAGGCAGACCCCCTCTTTTTGAAAGGACGGATGCAGCCTGGTCAACAAAGTGCTCCAGGGCTGGGCAGAACTGGTTCTGGCTTGGTTCAGAGACGTGTGACTCCTAAGAACAAAGACTTTGGGGGTATAAATATTTGTGCCCAAACCCCTACAATTTGTATTGCTCCTGGACAACAAGAAGAACCTCTGTCCGTGTGACTACAGGAATCTGCAGGAGAAGGACTGTCCTTGTGCTTGTGTGCTGTATCTTGGACTGGCCTGCAGAGGAAAAGGACTTGGAAGGAACTTTGATTTTGTGGCTACAGCAATCACCCAAGGGCTAGAAGAGAGCTAGCCTCCTGCAGGAGTCTCAGGCACACCAGACTCCACCACCAGCCTCCTGTGTCCTTCCAGCGAGGATTTCTATCTGTAGGTGAGGCTCCTGTGAGTTCCAGGGCCTCTAGTTCTACTGCTGAGAAAAGAGTGCTGAAAATTGTCGCTAACCCCAGTTAGCGAGCCGCTGCAGCTGGTGAGCGTAAGAAAAATCGTGTCTCTACTACCGCCGAGCGCTCGCTACCGGAGATCGTCGCCTCATCTGTCAGCGGGCCTGAAAACGCCCGCTATCCCAAAGATTACGGCATCATCTGTCAGCGGGCATGAAAACGCCCGCTATCCCAAAGATTATCGCATTACCCGTCAGCGGGCCTGAAAACGCAGCCAATAACCCAAGTTATTGAATCGCCTGACGGCGGGCCTGAAAACGCTCGCTAAACCCAAGGATTGTCGCATTGTTTGTTAGCGTGCCCCAAAGCGCTCGCTAATCCCGAATTATCGCACCAATCTCATCGCAGCGCAGACGCCGAGCGTTCGCATTTTCCCCGCATCGCATCAGGATCGTCGCTCCCTCGCGGAGCGCCATTTTCTTCTATCGCAGCAAGATCGCACACGCAACAGGCTCGGTGCATCATCCTCCCTTAGCGGCAACGATTTTATTGCATCACCGGCTTAGCGTGAAGAAGTTTGTCGCTTTGTCCTGCCCGCAACCCAGCGCATCATCCTCCCTTGCGGTAAGGATTCAACGCATCGCTGGTTAGCGTGAGGAAATTTATCGCTACAACTCCTTAGCGACATTTTTTGTTGCTTTGCTATAGAATCCAGATACCTTGTTAGTAAAACGGTCGCAGAGACGACTGCATTAACCTGAACATCATTTTGTGCACCTTGAACTATTTTTGCAGCATTTTTAAAGTAACCATATTTTTCTAGTATTGTGGATTTTTCCTGTTATTGGTCTTGTGATTAAGTCTATATAAATATACCTATTTTTTATAACTACTTGAGTGGTGTCCATTTGTAGTGTTCCTCATTGTATTACTGTGTATGGTCATAAATGCTTCACACACTGCCTCTGAGATAGGCCTAGCTGCTCGTGCTACGTTACCACAGGGTTGAGCAGGGGTTATCAAAGGGTGTAGGCTGCTTACTCTGACTTAGGAAGAAGGGTCCCTACTTGGACAGAGGCCAGCCATTGCCAACTAGAGACCCCCATTTTTAACAATGGTGGTCAGCGGTGAGGATCTGGACTTGCATTTATGATTGCATACAGTAATTATAGTGTACACTACTAGTGAGTGCAGGCCATAACATAACCACATACGTTTTTTGAGATTTCTTGATTCTATTTTTGATTGTTATTGCCAGTTATTGCTACAATGGGCAAGCCCAGATCCAATGCCTCTGAGGATCTCTCCTGGGAAGAAGAGAAAATAGACACCTACACTTCTAAGCAGCTCAAATATTTTTGCAAACGCTTTACAGTCCCTTTCACAGGTCTCACTAAGAGAGAAGAGTTTTACAAGGCACTGAAGGCCTGGCTAGAGGCCAGGGATGCCCCTAGGAATAGGGAAGAGCCTGTGGAGGGGGGAGAGAATACAGGAGAGCAGCAGGAAGAAATTGTAGATTTGGTAGGGGATAAAGCAGTTTCCAGCCCTAGTTTCCAGCACTAGTGTGTCCTCAAGGGGCCTGACTCCAGAAGAGATGGAGGACAGGGAGAAAGATAGGCGGCATAATATAGAGATGGCTAAGCTTAAATTGGATGGTCAGAGAGACCTAGAGAATAAGTAGTTAAAATTTGAGATGATGAAGGTGAAATTTGAACATGAGAGAATTTTGAGGGAATTGGAGATTAAAGCAAAGAGTATAGAGATCTCCCCCTCTGGTGGCAGCATACCAGTAGTGCATACTGAGAGTAGAGTGTATATACCTAAAGAGGTTATTAAGGATTTCCATGAAAATGAAGATATTGGGCAATGGTTTGCCGCTCATAAATTAGCTATGGTGTCCCACCGGGTCCCTGAGAAGGATTGGGGAGCGGGGTTGTGGGGATTCTTTGTGAGTGAGGGGAGGAACACCCTGTTGGACCTGCCCCTAGAAAGTTGGATGGTTTATGCCCACATGAAGGAAGCTTTGATTACCCGCTATGGTTTGACCCCTGAAATGTACAGGTAGAGATTTAGAACCTGCAAGAAGTTAGAGGGTACCACGTGGGTTGAATATGTGTCTTTGGCAGAGCAATGGAGCGCTGGGTAAAAGGAAGTAAAGTAGCAACTTTTGAGCAACTGTATGATTTGATTGCATGGGAGCATTTCTCTAGTAATTGTTTTCCTGAGCTACGCCAGCATCTGATAGATTGCAAGCTAACTAACCCTAGGAAGCTTGCTGAGGAGGCGGACCGCTGGGTGAGCACCCAGGTTCGCAAGGGTCCAGTGGGAGACTTCGCCAAAGGTGGGCAGGGTCCCCCACAGAGAGGTTGGGGGAACAGGGGTAAACCAAGGGAGTTCCACAGAGGGCCCCAAAATAATTCCCCAGTGTTAGACCTGGCACCATTGGCGTGGGTCACCCTTCCATTTTTGTCTGTGCCTCAATGTGTTTTTGTGTTGGTGTTAGCTGCTCAGGGCACTGTGCCACTGCCATCCAGTGCCACAGTGCAAGTGCTCCCTATGGTAAAATGTATTATGTGAATTGACTTCCACGTTTGGTTTATTTGGTTTACTATCAGTCCCTAGTAGAGTGCACCAGGGGTGCCAAGGGCTTGTATATCCAAATGCTGCTAGTGGGCTTGCAGCACTGGTTGTGCCACCCACCGAAGCAGCGGGGTAAAATGTGTCTAGGGTCTGCCACTGCAGAACCTGCGCGCGGTCTGGTACCGTCGCGCTGACTGAGCAAGTGTCCCCACTTGCCCGTCCCTAAAACCTTCCCTTAACTACATGTTAGTCACCCCTCTGGTAGGCCCAAGCGCAGGGTGCATTGTAGGCATAAGGTAGGACATGCCCTGAGGTGTGTGGCATGTCTTAATAGTGAATTACAGCCATTTTCGTTTTTCACTATTGAAGGCTACCTGCTCTCCGTAGGCCAGAATGGGCTGCTGGGATCGCGACACGCTGTGACCCCAGTGGACTCAGAGAGCATGGTAGAAAGTCATGTTTAGTATGCCTGAACTCGGGATAATAAAATACATCTTTTAGTAAAGGTTATTGTAATATCCTGGGTTTGCAAATTCTGCTTTTAGAAAGTTAGCCTTTGCGTGCCTGACCATCTCAGTCCGCCTCTGCTGGGGGGTGTGTGTTCTGCCTAGCAACAGTACAGGAGCAGGGCTGGGGGATTCCAGGAGACAGGTTGGCTGCCAGGTGGTGGGTAGAGAGATTACACCAGGATGGGTTGGAGGAGTACACCCTGACTCTTGAATAGACCTGTGCTCTGCCACCCCAAAGCCGGCAGTATAAATGCAAATGGTCCCAGAACATACGTAAAATTGAAAAAAGGTAAACAAAATAACTGTTGCAACGAATAAGGCAGAACCAAAGTGTTATTTAATCACACTTGGAACAAGCACATAAATGCATTTGAAAAAATCACACTATTTATAAAGGTGCAGGGTGCCACGGGGAAGGGGAAGGAGTGACGAGTTAGGTAGGGTAGTAGGATAAGTGACATATAAGTGTTCATAACAATAATACAAATCAATTGCTGGGCACGTTGCTGTCGTGCCGATTAGTCAGGATTAGAGTCATTCATTGACAAAATTGAATGTTTAACCGAACAACCATAAACAAGTGATAGTCCACAGTGCTCAACGCACTATTGAATGTATTGGCATGGTGGGATGTCGACGTTTCGACCCCTCTTCCAAGGTAGGTTGATTAAATCCTTACAGGTGGGGTCTTCCTCAGGACAAAGAGGATGGTTGAAAGGGGAAGGTGGGCACCAGTTAAAGGAACGAACATCTAATCAGTGTCAGCTTAACAGCAGGGCAAAAAGGCTCCAAAGACGGGTGGGAGTGAAAAACACGTGTATTGCTTGAAACAAAAGGGAGGAATTGATTACTCCATCGAAGCACACCGTCGCGTAGATCGGTATGTTGAGTGAAAATGAATCACTGGAAAAACAGCCTCTTGAAGCGGCGTTCGAGACTCCAACTGCTCGGATCTGGCTGCTACCCCAAAGCCGGCGCCGCCCCCTGTGGAGCGGCTGATGTCTCTGCCCTGCTGCTGAAAGGAACAAGCCGAGTCACCACAACAGAGTGCTCCAAAACTGGACTGAGCCAGGCCCAGGCCCCCTGGCGCTAAAGAACAAAAGAATCCCTGTATAAAAGTAGGAGCCTGGCTCCTAAGAAATCAGATCCAGATTGAACCACGAAGGAACTCTGCCCGACTAGAAGGACCTGGAAGAAGCTGAAGGAGGAGTAACTTTCCCTGACCTGAGGGACTGGCCTGCAGTAGGTGCCTTGCTGAGGAAGGAGAGGAAAAGACTGAAAGAGACTTTGCACTTTGTTTTCAACTATCTCCAAGGGCTTGGAAGAAGAGCTTGCCCCCTGAACTGAACCCCAGGACCAGTGGGTTCACCGTGTCTCCGCTCGTCTGAGAACTCGAGCCGTGTGCTTTCTCCCGCCGGAGTGCTCTGCGCACCTTCGCATCCCTCCTAGGGCCGTGACACCCAGAAGCCTGGCCGCCTCCCCTCGCCGAGAGCCCCGCTCTACCTAAGTCGCTCTGGACCCATCGAGGCTGGCCGCCCCGCTTCCCTGTCACCTGCCTGCCACTGGAGCGTGCCTGGTGCCCTCTCGCCCTCCCGCCGGATTTCTAATTGGGAAGTGAAATCAAGCCTCGGACGGCCGCCCGTACGTCGTAACGTATCCGGCCGCCCCGCTTCACCTCCCAGCCTGAGTCTGACCGTGCCGCCCTCCGCAGTGACCTCCTGCACAGTCCGTGCCGGAGGCCCTGGGCCGCACCTGTCTACCGAGAGCCGCCCGCTGAATTCTTGATCCGGAAGACCCGCGAGGTGCAGAACCTGCATCTCCCCCGAAGACTCGTCCAAGCACATCGCACGTTCCCAGGTACAGTGAACTCCCTATCGGACTCGGGGTCCGCAACGTTCTGATTTCCCCGTATCACTGTACCCCGGGTGCACTGCGCATCATCGTGACTGGACCGACTCAACCGAGCCCTGTGAAGCGCTCGTGATCGAATAAGTTACCAAAGAAAAGAACAGTGCCTAATTATCATCTTGTGGCTTCCATTTCGCAACCGTTATTGATGGTCTTGTACATGCCTGCGTAACCAAGAATCTTTTATATAAAGCATCCGTATTTTTGATACAACTTACGCCTGGTGTCCATTTGTGGGGGATCGTTGTGGTTTACTGTGTGTGATCATAAATGCTTAACTGACTAGCGCCCTGAAGTTTAGCCCTGACTGCTCGCGCCACACTACCTATAAGGTGAGCAGGGGTTGTTCTGAAGGGGTAATTCTCTCGCCCTGAATAGAAGAAGGGACCACTGCTTGTCACAAGTACCTACCTGTGCCAACCAGAGGTTCCCCATTCTAACATTGGTGGCAGCGGTGGGATTTCGAATTTGCATTTATGATTTACATACAGTGAATTATTGATCACCACGTAGAGCAGACCTATAACGCAGCCACAGATTGATTGACAGTTGTTGCTAAAGAAGAATCTCCACCTTAAGAAACCATGCCTAGCTCAGTCAATGGAGGCGGAGCGTCCTCTGTATTCTCTGGAGTGGATGACCTCGATTGGGAGCCCGAGGCACTGAGGAAGTGCACAAATGATGTCCTGAAAGGATATCTCTCCAAGTACAGAATTAAGCAAAGTGGACTAACGACCAAGGATCAGTACGTGAAGTCGCTGAGAGCCTGGCACGAATCAAAGTTTCCAGAGAATGCACGAGAGGTGATACCCCCAGAAGGTGTTTTTGAGCCTAGCAGAGGCCTGTCGCCCGAGGAGATGGCCGACAGGAGTGCTGCACGAGCACATGAGGTGGAGATGGCAAAACTGCAAATGGAGATGGAAAGGCAGAAACTGGCCATGGAGCATGAGGTAAAAATGAGGGAGGTGGATCTCAAGGCCAGGAGTTTAGACAACTCACCCTCTGGTGGCAGCAATTCAACAGAGTCAAGGGTGCACATTCCTAAAGATGTAGTCAAAGAATATTATAAGCAGGATGATATTGGGCAGTGGTTCAGGGCCTATGAAGTAGCCATGTCCTCCCACCGGGTCCCTGAGAAGGATTGGGGAGCGGGGTTGTGGGGAAGGTTCCTGAGTGAGGGGCGGGACACACTGCTAGACCTCCCCTCTGATGTCCACACATCCTATCCACACATGAAGGAGGCTCTTATGACAAGGTATGGGTTAACTCCTGAATTGTACAGACAGAGATTTAGGGATTGCACCAAGAAACCTGGTACCACTTATGTAGAATATGTGACCTTTTTTTGCAGAGCGCTGGATGGTTGGGTGAAGGGTAGCAAAGTGAATGATTACCAAGGGCTGTTTGATTTAATTGCATGGGAGCACTTGTCGGATAATTGTTTTCCTGAGCTACGCCAGCACCTGATCGATAGCAAGCTGTCCAACCCGAGGAAGCTTGCTGAGGAGGCGGACCGCTGGATCAGCACCAGGGTCCACAAGGGTCCCGTGGGAGGCCCCGCCAAAGGTGTTCAGGGTCCCCAGCAGAAGAGTGGGGGGGGACAAGGGTAAACAGAGGGAGTTCTACAGAGGGCCCCAAAGTAATTCCCAAGGGAACCAAGGGAAAGGTTCTCAGCCACCCCCACCCCCGAAGCAGACCGGGGCCCCGACAGGTAACCCTGTTCAAAGAGGGCCCCTCAGATGTTACAAGTGTAACAACCTGGGGCACATTTCCGTGGATCCCAAGTGCCCCCTGTATGGTAAACCAGCACCCTCTGGTGCTCCACCCCCCAAGCAGGTGAATAGTGTAGCCTTGGGGAGGGAGATAGATGTCCAAGGGGCGGGGGATCCCGTACAGATGACCCTAGTCTCATTAGGAGACAGTGAGATGGTCGCTGAGGCCCAGCTGCCCCCCAATACTCAAACGTATGGGCAGTGGGTGACCATAAATGGCAAGAGGGTGGGGGCTCTTAGAGATACAGGAGCCAGTGTGACTGCTGTCAAGCAACACCTGGTGTCTCAAGAGCAGGTTGTCCCGCACGCATTCTGCCGTGTTGTCAACGCCGACAACACAGAGAGTCAGTGTCCAATGGCTCAGGTTCCCTTTGAGTGGGGGGGGGTCTCTGGTACTCTGCAAGTGGCTGTGAGAGAGGCCATGCCTGTTGATTGTCTCCTAGGTAACGATTTGGAGAGCTCCCCTTGGGAAAAGGTGGAGAAGACAACTCACCTGCGGATGGTGGGCTTGCCTGATTGGGCGTGCGTGCGTGACCACCCGGTCGATGGCAGCCGGTAGGGGTGTTGAAGGAACCCTGGAGCCTGAGGGAGAGGCCCAGGAACCGGCCTTAGAGAGAGGGCAAGGGAGGCACGGGAATCCGGCTCCTGAAGTTCCCACGGCCCAGGAGGAAGCAGACCTTGAGGGGGATGCCCTGGAGCCTACCGGGGAACAGATAGCCGAACTGGGGGACCTGCCTGAGCTGACCCATTGGCAGCAAGAAGGAGGCCCCACCAGGGAGGAATTCTGCAGGGAGCAGAAAGAGTGCCCCTCTCTAGAGGGTATGCGGCAGCAGGCTGCAGCCCAGGCCAATGGTGATCAGTCCGGAACTCACTTGATCTACTGGGAGAACGACCTCCTATACTCAGAGCCTAAGGTTGCTGAACCTGGGTCAGCCCGTGCGCTGGTGGTACCCCAGAAGTTCAGAGCCTTCCTACTGGGGCTGGCTCACGATGTACCGTTAGCAGGACATTTGGGGCAGGATAAGACCTTTGAAAGGCTTGTCACCCACTTTTATTGGCCCCAAATGCGCAGGAGTTCTGACACTCACTGCAGGACATGCCAGACTTGCCAGGCAAGTGGCAAGAGTGGAAGGAAGCTGAGAGCTCCACTCCAACCTTTCCCTGTGGTCAGTACCCCATTCCAGCGGGTGGGGATTGACATTGTGGGGCCACTGGACCCCAAGACAGCCATGGGCAACAGGTTTATCCTGGTCTTGGTGGACCATGCCACCCGGTACCCTGAAGCCATCCCTCTGAGGACAGTGACGGCCCCCGTGGTGGGACGGGCACTGATGGGAATTTTCTCACGAGTAGGATTCCCTCTAGAGGTGGTGTCTGACAGGGGGACCAACTTCATATCGAAATATATGAAGTTCCTTTGGCAAGAGTGTGGTGTGACCTACAAGTTCACCACCCCTTACCATCCCCAAGGAAACGGGTTGGTTGAGCGCTTCAACCGAACCCTGAAGGGCATGATTATGGGTCTCGAGGAACCCATGAGGCGTAAGTGGGACGTCCTCTTACCATGCCTTCTCTTTGCGTACCGCGAGGTGCCACAAAAGTCTCTAGGGTTCAGTCCCTTTGAGCTTTTGTACGGCCACCCAGTACGAGGACCTCTTAGTCTGGTCAAGGAAGGCTGGGAGCAATCTCCCAGGAAACCTCCCCAGAATGTATACAGTTACATGCTGGCTTTCCGGAACCAGACTAGGCGTTTCAGGCAACTTGCTGAGGCAAACCTGGAAGCCAGCCAGGAGGAAATGAAGCGGTGGTACGACCAGAACGCCACTCTGGTTGAGCTTCAACCTGGCCAAAAAGTGTGGGTCCTGGCCCCTGTGGAGCCTTGTGCACTCCAGGACAAGTGGACCGGACCCTTTGAGATTGTGGAGCGCAAGAGTTCTGTCACCTACTTGGTGAACTTGCGGTCTCCTAGGAACCCCTTAAGGGTCCTACATGTCAATCGACTGAAGCCCCAGAGAGGAGAGGTCCGAAGTGGGCATGCTCTTGGCCACCGATGATGGGACGGAAGAGGAGTCCGAGCCTCTTCCTGACCTCTTGGTAGCCTCAGAGCGAGACGGGTCAGTGGATGGAGTTAACCTCTCACCCACCCTGACCCCTGAGCAACAGGGTGACTGTCGCCAGCTGCTGGGGCAGTTCCCTGACCTGTTCTCCCTGGTTCCTGGTATCACAAATTGGTGCGTCCATGATGTAGCTACAGGAGACAGCTTACCTGTGAAGCACAAGGCCTACCGGGTAACTGACAGGGTCAGGGCCTGCATCAAAGAGGAGGTCTCAAAGATGCTTGCCCTAGGGGTGGTTGAGTCCTCCAGCAGTCCTTGGGCCAGCCCAGTGGTCTTGGTCCCAAAGGCTGCAGTGCCGGGTGCCACGCCCGAACTCCGGTTCTGTGTGGACTACCGAGGACTCAACTCAGTCACGAAGACTGACGCGCACCCCATCCCCAGAGCTGATGAGCTCATCGATCGGTTAGGGGCTGCACGGTACCTCAGCACGTTTGATTTAACGTCTGGGTACTGGCAGATCGCCTTAACTGATGGGGCCAAAGAGAGGTCCGCATTCTCTACACCAGATGGGCATTACCAGTTCCGGGTGATGCCCTTTGGGATGAAGAATGCCCCTGCCACCTTCCAGAGGTTGGTCAACCAGGTGTTGGCTGGGCTGACCGAGTTCAGCGCCGCCTACCTGGATGACATCGCAGTGTTCAGCGGCACATGGGAAGAACACCTGCAACATCTCTGGGAAGTGTTGATGGCGCTGCGCAAGGCAGGCCTCACGATCAAGGCAAGCAAGTGTCAGATCGGGCAGGGTTCAGTGGTGTACTACGGACACCAAGTGGGGAGCGGCCAGGTGGCGCCCCTCCAACCCAAAGTTGAAACCATCCTGGCTTGGGAGCCCCCAAAGACCCAGACGGAGGTGAGGGCCTTTTTAGGACTCACCGGGTACTACAGGAGGTTTGTCAAGGGGTATGGCCCCCTTGACAGAGCTGACTTCGAAGAAGCAGCCCAGAAAAGTGATATGGACTGACACCTGTCAGAAAGCCTTCGACACCCTGAAAACTGCCATGTGCACGGCGCCCGTGCTCTTGGCACCTGACTTCTCCAAAGAGTTCCTGGTGCAGACAGATGCATCAGAGCATGGTGTAGGGGCTGTTCTCTCACAGATCACTGAGGAGGGCTTTGACCAACCCGTAGCCTTTATTAGCAGGAGGCTACTTCCCCGGGAACAAAGGTGGAGTGCGATAGAACGAGAAGCATTTGCTGTGGTCTGGGCGCTGAAAAAGCTAAGACCCTACTTGTTTGGGTCTCACTTCCGGGTTCAGACCGACCACAGGCCCCTCAGATGGTTGATGCAAATGAGGGGTGAGAACCCAAAACTGTTGAGGTGGTCCATCTCCCTACAGGGTATGGACTTTACGGTGGAGCATCGCCCTGGCACAGATCACGCCAATGCTGACGGTCTGTCCAGGTTTTTCCGCCTTAGTGATGAAGAACTCCCTGGGGTAGGGTAGTTCTC
This sequence comes from Triturus cristatus, assembly GCF_964204655.1. Lineage (NCBI taxonomy): Eukaryota > Metazoa > Chordata > Amphibia > Caudata > Salamandridae > Triturus > Triturus cristatus. The sequence continues at coordinate 510,513,321 of NC_140588.1, forward strand.
CCCACTTTTCAGCTGGAGGGGACATGTGTTAGACCTGGCACCATTGGCATGGGTCACCCTTCCATTTTTGTCTGTGCCTCAATGTGTTTTTGTGTTGGTGTTAGCTGCTCAGGGCACTGTGCCACTGCCATCCAGTGCCACAGTGCAAGTGCTCCCTATGGTAAAATGTATTATGTGAATTGACTTCCACGTTTGGTTTATTTGGTTTACTATCAGTCCCTAGTAGAGTGCACCAGGGGTGCCAAGGGCTCGTATATCCAAATGCTGCTAGTGGGCTTGCAGCACTGGTTGTGCCACCCACCGAAGCAGCGGGGTAAAATGTCTCTAGGGTCTGCCACTGCAGAACCTGCGCGCGGTCTGGTACCGTCGCGCTGACTGAGCAAGTGTCCCCACTTGCCCGTCCCTAAAACCTTCCCTTAACTACATGTTAGTCACCCCTCTGGTAGGCCCAAGCGCAGGGTGCATTGTAGGCATAAGGTAGGACATGCCCTGAGGTGTGTGGCATGTCTTAATAGTGAATTACAGCCATTTTCGTTTTTCACTATTGAAGGCTACCTGCTCTCCGTAGGCCAGAATGGGCTGCTGGGATCGCGACACGCTGTGACCCCAGTGGACTCAGAGAGCATGGTAGAAAGTCATGTTTAGTATGCCTGAACTCGGGATAATAAAATACATCTTTTAGTAAAGGTTATTGTAATATCCTGGGTTTGCAAATGCTGCTTTTAGAAAGTTAGCCTTTGCGTGCCTGACCATCTCAGTCCGCCTCTGCTGGGGGGTGTGTGTTCTGCCTAGCAACAGTACAGGAGCAGGGCTGGGGGATTCCAGGAGACAGGTTGGCTGCCAGGTGGTGGGTAGAGAGATTACACCAGGATGGGTTGGAGGAGTACACCCTGACTCTTGAATAGACCTGTGCTCTGCCACCCCAAAGCCGGCGCCGCCCCCTGTGGAGCGGCTGATGTCTCTGCCCTGCTGCTGAAAGGAACAAGCCGAGTCACCACAACAGAGTGCTCCAAAACTGGACTGAGCCAGGCCCAGGCCCCCTGGCGCTAAAGAACAAAAGAATCCCTGTATAAAAGTAGGAGCCTGGCTCCTAAGAAATCAGATCCAGATTGAACCACGAAGGAACTCTGCCCGACTAGAAGGACCTGGAAGAAGCTGAAGGAGGAGTAACTTTCCCTGACCTGAGGGACTGGCCTGCAGTAGGTGCCTTGCTGAGGAAGGAGAGGAAAAGACTGAAAGAGACTTTGCACTTTGTTTTCAACTATCTCCAAGGGCTTGGAAGAAGAGCTTGCCCCCTGAACTGAACCCCAGGACCAGTGGGTTCACCGTGTCTCCGCTCGTCTGAGAACTCGAGCCGTGTGCTTTCTCCCGCCGGAGTGCTCTGCGCACCTTCGCATCCCTCCTAGGGCCGTGACACCCAGAAGCCTGGCCGCCTCCCCTCGCCGAGAGCCCCGCTTTACCTAAGTCGCTCTGGACCCATCGAGGCTGGCCGCCCCGCTTCCCTGTCACCTGCCTGCCACTGGAGCGTGCCTGGTGCCCTCTCGCCCTCCCGCCGGATTTCTAATTGGGAAGTGAAATCAAGCCTCGGACGGCCGCCCGTACGTCGTAACGTATCCGGCCGCCCCGTTTCACCTCCCAGCCTGAGTCTGACCGTGCCGCCCTCCGCAGTGACCTCCCGCACAGTCCGTGCCGGAGGCCCTGGGCCGCACCTGTCTACCGAGAGCCGCCCGCTGAATTCTTGATCCGGAAGACCCGCGAGGTGCAGAACCTGCATCTCGCCCGAAGACTCGTCCAAGCACATCGCACGTTCCCAGGTACAGTGAACTCCCTATCGGACTCGGGGTCCGCAACGTTCTGATTTCCCCGTATCACTGTACCCCGGGTGCACTGCGCATCATCGTGACTGGACCGACTCAACCGAGCCCTGTGAAGCGCTCGTGATCGAATAAGTTACCAAAGAAAAGAACAGTGCCTAATTATCATCTTGTGGCTTCCATTTCGCAACCGTTATTGATGGTCTTGTACATGCCTGCGTAACCAAGAATCTTTTATATAAAGCATCCGTATTTTTGATACAACTTACGCCTGGTGTCCATTTGTGGGGGATCGTTGTGGTTTACTGTGTGTGATCATAAATGCTTAACTGACTAGCGCCCTGAAGTTTAGCCCTGACTGCTCGCGCCACACTACCTATAGGGTGAGCAGGGGTTGTTCTGAAGGGGTAATTCTCTCGCCCTGAATAGAAGAAGGGACCACTGCTTGTCACAAGTACCTACCTGTGCCAACCAGAGGTTCCCCATTCTAACACCCAGGGAACCAGGCAGTGGTGTCCCAGCCCCCCTACGATAAGAAGCCAATGCCCCCAACAGGTAGGCCTGTTCAGAGGGGGCCCCCTACTTGTTTTAAGTGTGGCCAGGTGGGCCACAGGTACTTTGATCCCCAGTGTCCCCAAAGGGATACTACTGCACCACCCTGTGCACCGCCCTGCCAGCTTGCTAGTGTAGCCCTGGGGGAGAAGGAGATGGATGCCCAAGGTGGGTGGGACCCCGTAGAATTGACCCTTCTCTCACTAGGAGACTTTGAGATGGTTCCTAAGCCTGCACTGCCTGATAACACTAAAAAGTACAGGCAGTGGGTAACCATCAATGGCCAGAGAGTAGAGGCTCTGATGGACACAGGAGCCAGTGTAACTGCTGTCAGCTCCCGGTTGGTGTCCAAAGAGCAGGTTGTGCCCCATGCATTCTACCCAGTAGTGTCTGGAGACAACACAGAGAGCCAATGTGAGGTGGCTCAGGTTCCCTTTGATTGGGGGGGTCTCAGGAACTCTTCAGGTGGCTGTGAGGCCCGCCATGCCTGTGGACTGTCTGTTGGGCAATGATTTAGAGAACTCACCGTGGGCTACAGTGGAGAGGAGAGTTCACTTACAAATGTTGGGTCTGCCTGTGTGGGCGTGTGCTACCACTCGGTCCATGGCAGTCATGAAGGGTGTTGAGAAAGACCTGGAGCCTGAGAGTATGGCCCAGGTCCCTGCCTTAGAGAGAAGGGGCAGGGGGTGCGGGAAGCCAGCCCCCTTGGTTCCCACGGCCCAGGAGGTAGCAGACCCTGAGGGGGATGCCCTGGAGCCTACCGGGGAGCAGAGTACCGACTTAGGGGACCTACCTGAGCTGATCCAGTGGCAGCAGGAAGGAGGGCCCACCAGGGAGGAGTTTTGTGAGCAGCAGAGAATTTGCTCTTCTCTTGAGGGTATGCGGCAACAGGCTGCAGCCCAGGCAGCAGGTGATATGTCTGGTTCACATCTGATTTATTGGGAGAACAGTCTCCAGTATAGCGAGCCTAAGGCTGCTGAGCCGGGGTCAGCCCGTGTGCTGGTGGTACCCGAGTGCTTTAGAGCCTTCCTACTGGGGTTGGCTCATGACATTCCATTGGCAGGACATCTGGGGCAGACCAAGACCTTTGAGAGGCTGGTCACCCACTTTTATTGGCCCCAGATGCTCAAAAGCTCAGATACATACTGTAGGACCTGTGAGACTTGCCAGGCAAGTGGAAAGAGTCAGGGGAAGATCAAAGCCCCACTCCAGCCCTTTCCAGTTGTTAGTACCCCATTCAAGCGAGTGGGCATTGACATTGTGGGGCCTCTGGACCCCAAGACAGCCATGGGCAACAGGTACATCCTGGTCTTGGTGGACCATGCCACCTGGTACCCTGAAGCCATCCCGCTCAGGACAGTGACGGCCCCCGTGGTTGGACGTGCACTGATGGGGATCTTCTCCTGTGTGGGGTTCCCCAGAGAGGTGGTGAGCGACAGGGGGACCAACTTCATCTCCCAGTATATGAAGTCTCTGTGGAAGGAGCGTGGGGTAACTTACAAGTTCACCACTCCTTACCACCCCCAAGGTAACGGTCTGGTTAAAAGGTTCAACCGGACCTTGAAGGGCATGATCATGGGCCTGGAAGAGCCCCTGAGGCGTAAGTGGGACGTCCTCTTGCCATGCTTGTTGTTTGCATACCGTGAGGTGCCACAGAAGTCCTTAGGGTTCAGTCCCTTTGAACTGCTCTATGGCCATCCGGTAAGAGGGCCTCTGAGTCTGGTCAAGGAAGGCTGGGAGCAGTCTCCCAGGAAACCTCCCCAGGATGTATTTAGCAAAATCCTGGCCTCCAGGAACCAGACTTGGCGTTTCAGAAAAATTGCTGAGGCAAATTTGGAGGCCAGCCAGGAGGAGATTAAACGTTGGCACGACCAGAATACCACTCTGGTCAAATTTAAACCTGGTCAGAAGGTTTGGGTACTGGCCCCAGTGGAGCCTTGTGCGCTCCAAGATAGGTGGACCGGTCCATTTGAGTTGGTGGAGCGCAAAAGTCAAGTTACCTCTTTGGTGGACTTTAAATCTCCCAGGAACCCCCTGCGGGTCCTGCATGTGAATCGCCTAAAGCCCCACTTTGAGAGGTGTGAAGTGGGCATGCTTCTTACCACAGATGCAGGGATGGAGGAGGAGAGTGAGCCTCTTCCTGACCTCCTGTGTGCAGGAGAGAAGGATGGGTCAGGGGAGGGTGTGGTCGTCTCCACCACACTGACCCCTGAGCAGCAGAGAGATTGCCACCAGCTGTTGGGGAAATTTCCTGATTTATTTTCCCTGGTGCCTGGTGTCACTGATTGGTGCGTTCATGAGGTGGACACCGGGGACAGTCCTCCTGTCAAGCACAAGGCTTACAGAGTGACTGACAGGGTAAGGGCCTGCATTAAGGAGGAGGTCTCAAAAATGTTTGCCCTAGGGGTGATTGAGTCCTCTAGCAGCCCCTGGTCCAGCCCCGTGGTCTTGGTACCAAAAGCTGCAGCGCCTGGTGACACTCCAGAACTTAGGTTCTGTGTGGACTACCGAGGTCTCAATTCGGTCACGAGGACCGACGCGCACCCCATCCCCAGAGCCGATGAGCTCATAGATCAGTTAGGGGCTGAACGGTACCTCAGCACGTTTGATCTAACGTCTGGGTACTGGCAGATCGCCTTAACTGATTGGGCAAAGGAGAGGTCAGCATTTTCCACCCCAGACTGGCACTATCAGTTCCGTGTGATGCCCTTTGGGATGAAGACTGCCCCTGCCACCTTTCAGAGGTTGGTCAACCAGGTGTGGGCTGGGCTGGAGGATTTCAGTGCCGCCTACCTGGATGACATTGCAGTGTTTAGTTCCTCATGGGAAGACCACTTGCACCACCTCTGGGAAGTGTTGATGGCGCTGCGCAGAGCAGGCCTCACAATCAAGGCCAGTAAGTGCCAGATTGGGCAGGGTTCTGTGGTGTACTTAGGACACCAGGTAGGGAGTGGCCAGGTGGCACCCCTGCAGCCCAAGATAGAAACCATCCTGGCTTGGGAGCCCCCAAGGACCCAGACCCAGGTGAGGGCCTTCTTAGGACTCACGGGTTATTACAGGAGGTTTGTCAAGGGGTATGGCAACATTGTTGCCCCCTTGAGTGAGCTGACTTCCAATAAGCGGCCAAAGATTGTGAACTGGACTGACACCTGTCAGAAAGCTTTTGATGCCCTCAAGACTGCCATGTGTACAGCACCCGTACTCCAGGCGCCCAACTTTGCTAAGAAATTTATTGTCCAGACAGATGCTTCAGAGCATGGGGTGGGGTATGTTCTGTCACAGATGAATGAGGAGGGACTAGACCAACCTGTAGCCTTCATCTGTAGGTTACTTCCACGGGAACAGAGGTGGAGTGCAATTGAGCGTGAGGCATTTGCTGTGGTCTGGGCACTGAAGAAGCTGAAACCCTAACTGTTTGGGACTCACTTCCGGGTTTAGACCGACCACAGGCCCCTCAGATGGTTGATGCAGATGAGGGGTGAGAATCCCAAGTTGTTAAGGTGGTCCATTTCCCTACAGGGTATGGACTTCACGGTGGAACATCGCCCTGGTACAGAACACGCCAATGCTGATGGTCTGTCCAGATTTTTCCGCCTTAGTGATGAGAACTTCCAAGGGGATGGGTAGTTCTCCCCACATTTTAGCTGGAGGGGACACGTGTTCAACCTGGCACCCTTGGCGTGAGTCTCCCTTCAATTTTTGCTGTGTCTCCTCTGTTTTTGCTGCTTATAGATGCTCTGGACGCTGTGCCACTGCCATTCAGTGCCACAGCGCGAATGCTCCCTTTGTAAAGATGACATGTGAATTGGTACATCCATGATTGGCTTATTTGGTTTACTGTTAGTCCCTAGTAGTGTGGCCTGTGTGTGCCCAGGGCTGGTAAACCGAATGCTGCTGGTGGGCCTGCAGCACTGGTTTGTGCCACCCACAGAGGCAGCTTGTAAAGTGTGTCGGAGACCTGCCACTGCAGTGTCTGCGTGCAGTTCAGAACTGCCATCTTAGCTGTGAAGTGCACCCACTTCCCAGCCCCTGAACCTTCCCTTGGCATCCTGTAAGCCACCCTTATGATATGGTGCATTGTATGTGTAAGGTAGGACATGCTCTGCTGTGTGTAGCATGTCCTAGTAGTGAATTACACCCAATTTTGTTTTTCACTACTGTAAGGCTACCTGTTCTCCATAGGGTTCACTGACAAAATATCGAGAAGGAGAATATCGACCTACAAAAATATCGAGGAAAAAATATAGAATGCCAAAATATCGAAGCCCTATCTCCAAACAGGTAAGTACAACAATATAGAATCCAAAATATCGTTGTAAAAAATATAGTTAGTCAAAATATCGAATTTTTTAAATGTCTTAAAAGTAATGTAAAATTTATGAAATAATACATTTAATTAACTGAAACATACTTAAAAATACTTAAATAATTTTAAAATTAATAAATAATTAATCTAAGTAAAAAAAAAAAAATTAATACATATATATTAACGTAATATTAATTAAAATATTCAATATTTTTTGCGTAGGATAGCGGGCGGGTAAAATTTACTATTACCACTCCAGTAAGTGCAATAGTAGGGAAAGCGTTGGATAGTGGGAGGGTAAAAATTTCAATTCCCACTACAGAGAGTGCATCAGTAGGGAAAGCATTGGATAGAGTAGGGCTAAAAATTACTATTTCCACTCCAGAGAATGCAACAGTAGGGAAAGCGTTGGATAGCGTAGGGGTAAAAATTACTATTCCCACTCCAGAGAGTGCAACAGTAGGGAAAGCGTTGGATAGCGTAGGGGTAAAAATTACTATTCCCACTCCAGAGAGTGCAACAGTAGGGAAAGCGTTGGATAGCGGGAGGGCAAAATTTACTATTCCCCCTCCAGTGAGTGCAACAGTAGGGAAAACGTCAGATGGCGTAGGGGTAAAAATTACTATTCCCACTCCAAAGAGTGCAACAGTAGGGAAAGCGTTGGATAGCGTAGGGTTAAAAATTACTATTCCCACTCCAGAAAGTGCAACAGTAGGGAAAGCGTTGGATAGCGGGAGGGTAAAATTTACTATACCCACTCCAGTGAGTGCAACTGTAGGGAAAGCGTTGGATAGCATAGGGGTAAAAATTACTATTCCCACTCCAAAGAGTGCAACAGTCGGGAAAGCGTTGGATAGCGTAGGGGTAAAAACTATTATTCCCACTCCAGTGAGTGCAATAGTAGGGAAAGCGTTGGATAGCGTAGGGGTAAAAATTACTATTCCCACTCCAGTGAGTGCAATAGTAGGGAAAATAATAATTTAATATTTTATTAAAAATATTTAAATTATTAATACTAAAAAAAGTATTACAACTAATTACCAATCACACAATATTTAATAATTAATTTATTATAAATACCAATATTTTTTTATTAATTACCTATTAATAATTAATTAACAGCCAATTAATGTCCAATACCAAACATTAATAAATTCAAATATTACCAATTAATAATTAATTAATAATACAATAATTATCAATATACAAAAAATATTTCAATAATTAATTATTTGCAATTAAATTACTTCCCACCATATTCCCCTATAAACCCACAACCCACTACAAATAATAAATTAATACAATTAACATAATTATCAATTAAACAATGAATACAAATTAATTACCAATTAATACAAATTATTTACCAATTAATAATTAATCAACAACCAATTAATATTCAATACCAATTAATAATTACCTAATAACAATTAAATTACTTCCCACCCTTTTCCCCTATAAACCCACAACCCGCTACAAAAGTAAAACACAAAATTAAATTAAAAATAATTAATAATTCCTAAAAATTAATATTTAATGTACTATAATTAAATTACTTCCCACCCTAATCCCCTATAAACCCACAACCCGCTACGGAATTAAATTAGACAAAAATTAAATAACATAAAATTCATTACTTTAAAAATATTCAAACATACATTCCAAAATTAATACATACTCTTAACACATATACTAACACTTAAAACACTATTAAAAAAATCGATATTTTTAACAACTATATTATGACTGTCGATATTACTTACTTTTATATTATTTAAAGCGATATTTCTTACCTGATTTTCGATATTCTTCACCACTATATTTTGGCAATTCGATATTCTGTCCATTCTATATTAAAAACTTGATATTCTGTCCAGTCGATATTTTTTATTCAATATTATGTCTGTTTACCCTCCATAGGCCAGAATGGGAGGTCTGGGCTATTACATCCTATAGTCCTAACTGACCCACAGAACATGGTAGAAAAACGAATTTAGTATGCCTGAGCTCAGAATATTAAAATACATCTTTTAGGGAAGGTTATTTTTATATTCTGTGTTTGAAACTACCACTTTTAGAGTATAGGTACTTTCTTGCCTAAGCCTTCCAGTATGCTCTGCTATTATGTGTATTGGCTGTCTGGTTTTGGAGGGACAGGGCAGGCTGAGTCAGACCTGGGTTGAATAGAGAGATCTGCCTGGGAGTGAGGGGAGGGGTAGCTCCTGCACTTGAATAGGGCTGGGCCTGGCAAGGTGAATGCTGGCTCCACCTCCCACTGTGCGTCTGAAGGCAGACCCCCTCTTTCTGAAAGGAAGGATGCAGCCTGGTCAACAAAGTGCTCCAGGGCTGGGCAGAACTGGTTCTGGCTGGGTTCAGAGACTTGTGACTCCTAAAAACAAAGACTTTGGGGGTATAAATATTTGTGCCCAAACCCCTACAATTTGTATTGCTCCTGGACAACAAGAAGAACCTCTGTCCGTGTGAGTACAGGAATCTGCAGGAGAAGGACTGTCCTTGTGCTTGTGTGCTGTTTCTTGGACTGGCCTGCAGAGGAAAAGGACTTGGAAGGAACTTTGATTTTGTGGCTACAGCAATCACCCAAGGGCTAGAAGAGAGCTAGCCTCCTACAGGAGTCTCAGGCACACCAGACTCCACCACCAGCCTCCTGTGCCCTCTCAGCGAGGATTTCTATCTGCAGGTGAGGCTTCTGTGAGTTCCAGGGCCTCTAGTTCTACTGCTGAGAAAAGAGTGCTGAAAATCGTCGCTAACCCCCGTTAGCGAGCCGCTGCAGCTGGTGAGCGTAAGAAAAATCGTCGCTCTGCTGCCGCCGAGCGCTCGCTACCGGAGATCGTCGCCTCATCTGTCAGCGGGCCTGAAAATGCCAGCTATCCCGAAGATTTTCGCATCACCCGTCAGCGGGCCTGAAAACGTCCGCTATCCTGAAGATCGTTGCAGAGCCTATCAGCGGGTCACAAAACACCCGCTATCCCGAGGATCGTCGCAGAGCCTGTCAGCGGGTCTGAAAACGCTTGCTAACCCAAGGTATTGAATCGCCTGACGGCGGGCCTGAAAACGCTCACTAAACCCAAGGATTGTCGCATTGTTTGTTAGCGTGCCCCAAAGCGCTCGCTAACCCCGAATTATCGCACCAATCACATCACAGCGCTGACGCCGAGCGTTCGCCATTTTCCCCGCATCGCATCAGGATCATCGCTCCCTCGCGGAGCACCATTTTCTTCTATCGCAGCAAGATCGCACACGCAACAGGCTCGGTGCATCATCCTCTCTTAGCTGCAAGGGTTTTATTGCATCACCGGCTTAGCGTGAAGAAGTTTGTCGCTTTGTCCTGTCCGCAACCCAGAGCATCATCCTCCCTTGCGGTAAGGATTCAACGCATCGCTGGTTAGCGTGAGGAAATTTATCGCTACAACTCCTTAGCGACATTTTTTGTTGCTTTGCTACAGAATCCAGATACCTTGTGAGTAAAAGGGTCGCAGAGACCACTGCATTGAACTGAACATTATTTTGTGCACCTTGAACTATTTTTGCAGCATTTTTAAAGTAACCATATTTTTCTAGTATTGTGGATTTTTCCTGTCATTGGTCTTGTGATTAAGTCTATATAGATATACCTTTTCTTTTATAACTACTTGAGTGGTGTCCATTTGTAGTGTTCCTCATTGTATTACTGTGTATGGTCATAAATGATTCACACACTGTCTCTGAGATAGGCCTAGCTGCTCGTGCTACGTTACCACAGGGTTGAGCAGGGGTTATCAAAGGGTGTAGGCTGCTTACTCTGACTTAGGAAGAAGGGTCCCTACTTGGACAGTGGCCAGCCATTGCCAACTAGAGACCCCCATTTCTAACAATATATATATATATATCACTTTAAAAACCATAGGTTTCACACATGTTATAGTTAGCTGGACATTTCACTCGTAAAAAACCAATGAAATTCCCCCGTTATAGTTAGTGCAGGCAACTATAACTCACGCGACCGCAATCCTCTGCTGATGACGTCAGATATTACATCACTGTATTTAGACACTTATTTACCCATGTCTTCTTCCATTAATCTTTAGCTATACATATATTACAAATATTTATTTTTCATAAAGACACATATGTCATCAGTGATGTAATATCTGATGTCATCAGCAGAGGATTGCGGTCGCGTGAGTTATAGTTGCCTGCACTAACTATAACGGGGGAATTTCATTGGTTTTTTACGAGTGAAATGTCCAGCTAACTATAACATGTGTGAAACCTATGGTTTTTTAAGTGAATTTGCAAGGTTTTTTTAATGCTAATTCGTAACTATAACGTGTGTGAATCCTATGGTTTTTTCAGTGAATTTGTACGTTTTTTTAAATGCTAAGTTATGTATTTATTAATTATTATTTTTTCAGGTTTTTCACCGTGCCCTTCGAGTACCGTGCGCGCGCTGTGGGCTAGGGGGTCAGGAACTGTCCACTCTGCCCCCTTTTCACGTTCTCCACCTTTTTTTTTCACCCCCTCAGACTGCGAGAGACAAAATGGTGGCCGACACTTTCTGGTTTCGACCGATTCGAATGTTTACCGACATCTAACAACCAATCAGAATTGCGCTCGCACACGGCAGGGTACGCGCACAGTGCGCGCACGGTGCGCGCGTATAGATATTGATATGCTTTTAAATGCTATTTTCTCAGGAAATACGGAACAGATTTACACCAGACCTGCAAAAGGCACTTCCTTGACCTTATGGCTACCTCTCTGCCAAATTTCACGTAATTCTGTTCAGCCGTTCGGGCTGTAGCTGTGACTAAAGGTACTATGGAAAAATGCATGGGGAAAACGTGTTTTGGGACCCCCCCTTTTTCTCGGCCCCCGCTTGACGAATCACCCCGAGACTTTCAGGGTAGGAGCTGAACGGAGCGCCCCATTAGTTTCGAAAATTTCGCGAGGATTCGTCAACCGGCGCCAAAGTTATTCAAAATAGAGTTTTGAGATTTCCTATGGAAACTAGGTTGTAACTATAACTATCTACTGGCAACCGCCAGTAGATAATATATATATATATATATATATATATATATATATATATATATATATATATATATATATATATATATGAATGCAGCTCGCCGCTGACACTGCCTTACTCAGACAAAGTGACGAAGAGCGGACCCAAGGAAATAGTGCCAATCAAAGTGCTTTATTTAATCGCCCAGCCAGACCGCCATTATGCGTTTCGACCCCCACTCGGGTCTTGATCACATGACGCGTTGCTAACGGAAGAAGCGGCATTTAAGGTACTTTACAGGAAATGGCATCATACTATTGCGACATTGGCCATGAACAGAAAAGAATTACTACAAATAATTATTGCAAGTACTGTGCATTGCCTCATGTGTTGATACATCATAAAATCATATAAATATATAAATATATAAATACATACATAAATAAAAATACATTTAAATATCCATACCAGTTTAAAAAAATGATGTTTGTCCTTACAAACACATGCACGATAATGAATTTAGGCTGCTACGACATAGATGAATCTATACATATAGGATTTCTAAATAGAATTTCCTGGATTCATCGCATTCTTTTTAGCAAATGTTGAGTCGAACTTTTACCAACAATATTAAAATTGATATAATAATGCTGTTTCATCAATAATTCTTATGTTCAAGTCCACCGTAGTGCCCAAGTGGGCCTTTGTTTTAGCCAATATCCTCAAAGTTAGACCTTAAAATTTAACCACTTCAAAAAATTGTGTGCAAAACAGTGCAAAATTATATTAAAATGTAGGGAAAACTTATCCTAATGAGACAAGTATAGAAATCTTCACTAGCATGCAATCCATCTGGATTTTTAGTATTAAGCTCTAAAATGTAGCGAGTCTCCAAAAGGCGCAATTTCCCTTCACAATTGCCACCACGTTTCATTGGTGGGACCGTGTCCATAACAAAATAGTGGAGAAAATTTGGATTGCTGTTGTGTGTCTGCTCAAAATGCCTAGCGGCAGAATAAGCCTGATCCTTACCTATAATAGCTCTAATGTGCTAGAGTATCCTCTTGTGGGCCGGTAACCTGGTGCTACCAACATACCTGGGGAGCTATTAGGCTCCCAACTACTGCGCGATGCGCTTGCACTAAAGACGCTTCAGAGATTTTAATTCTCCCGTTTTGTCTTCTACTTGTTTTTAGTTGTGCTCACTGCTTTACCTTGCTCTTATTCACCCCCCGCATTGCCGCACTAACATCGTGCCCCTCACCGCTATTTGGCGGGTCTGACCTCCGCGCTTTGTAATTACTGGGCGCCATCTTGGGTGGGTTTTAGGGAAGCTCTCTCCTCACTCTACGCTCTAGCAGTCAGGTGGACTGGATAGAGGCAGTTCCTGGGCACTATCTTTATAAGCACGGCTTGAGGTAGGAACGACCTATTAGGCTCCCCACTACTGCGCGATGCGCTTGCACTAAAGACGCTTCAGAGATTTTAATTCTCCCGTTTTGTCTTCTACTTTGTTTTTAGTTGTGCTCACTGCTTAACCTTGCTCTTATTCACCCCCCGCATTGCCGCACTATAATCGTGCCACTCACCGCTATTTGGCGGGTCTGACCTCCGCGCTTTGTAATTACTGGGCGCCATCTTGGGTGGGTTTTAGGGAAGCTCTCTCCTCACTCTGCGCTCTAGCAGTCAGGTGGACTGGATAGAGCCCTATTTTAACTGGACATTATGGCGCGCAGCGTGTGCGCCGCAGTGACGCCGGAGTCACGCCAGAGTCCAGCCCGTCTGCGCCCGTCCGCGCTGAGGACGGGCTGGCCGGATGGACGTCTGGTCATCGCAGGGCGAATCCTATGTAATTCAGATATTCTAAGCATGACCTTCTCAGGCTTAAACCATCAAGACTTTTGTGTTCCCACAAGATCTCCCCGGATGATTTCCTACTTCCTTTAGGCTGCGGATGTTCATTGGTAGGCTCTGGGGGTCTGATTCTTCCTCCATCCCCCCATTCGTTAGGACACAATATTGATATAGGAATCAGCTCGGCGAGAGAAGACTGTATTCTTATTAATGCCCGCTCGCTGATAAAGAATAATACTGCTTTTAAGGAGCTCATACTGGACAGGAAACCCTCGTGGGTCTTTGTCACGGAAACGTGGGCGAAGGACTCTTCTGGTCCAGATCTTGTTGAAGCGGTCCCTGTGGGCTACTGCCTGTCCCGGCAGGATAGAATGGGCCGTGTGGGAGGAGGGCTAGCAATTCTGTATAAAGATAGCTTTTATTGTCATACCCTACCTCTATCAGACACCAAGGACAACTTCCAAGCCTTGTACTTCTCTCTAAAAGGTGTTCATGAGACCCCTTTTAATGGGATCTTGATTTATCGTCCCCCCGGTTCTAGATTGGACTTTGGACAACAGCTGCTCCATATTTTAGAACCTTATTTTGGTTGCGAAAATTTTACTGTTCTGGGAGACTTAAATTATCACCTGGAGTTGTTGGAGGCCAATGATACTCTTTCCCTGCTGTCTGTTACGTCAGCCTGTGGACTGACTCAACTGGTCAGAGGTGCTACCCATCGAGCGGGTCATACGCTTGACGGGATCTTCTCCAATGATGGGAGGTTGGTGGTAAAGGACCCCTTCTTCCTCTCATGGTCTGATCACCTGGCCGTACCGTTTGAGGTGTCCTGCCCGACCGTTGACAGGTACGAAAAAGTTCTGAGCAAAATGGAACTACGTAGGGATTTTAAGAATATCACTAATAGTTCCTTTGCTCCCTGGACTTCTAGCCTGTCCATCTTCCAGGAGGATAATGTCCAGGTGGCGGTCGCGCAATTCCAAAAGGCTGTCACTGAGGCACTGGATGAGTTGGCTCCTATCCGGGCGCGTTACTCAGCGAGAAAAAAGCCATCTGCCCCTTGGTTTTTGGAGCATTTAAGATTTCTTAGACAGGAAGTCAGGAGACGGGAGCGGTTATGGCATACTAGCTGGGATCGGGGGGACAAGGAGGCCCACAAAACCCTGATGAGGAAATACAAGATGGAAGTGATAAGGGCTAAACAGGAACATTTTACGGCCCTTACCACCTCACTCTCCTCTCCAAAGGAGCTTTTCAGGATAGTGGACTCTCTTATGTCCCTTCAAACCCCGGACCCTGTTATTGCCTCGCAGCAGCTCTGTAACAGCATAGCTGTCTTTTTCCAGACGAAGATCTCTGACATTTAATCCGCTTTAGAGCTGCAGAGGACTTTAACCATTGAGCCCCTTGTACCTGTGGATGCGGCTCCTGTTCTCACTGCTCTTACTGAGAAACCCTCTCTGGGACGTTTGGAATCCTTCCCTCCCCTCTCTTTGCAGGATTTAGAGAACCTCCTGAACAATACCAAGTCAGGCTCGCCATTGGATACCTGCCCGCTTAAGATCCTCAAGCAGTGCAGGGAATCCTTCCTGCCCCCTCTCGTTGACATCATGAATAGGGCCATGAGGGATGGTATTTTTCCCCCTCAATGGAAAAGGGCGGTAGTGAAACCTTTACTCAAGAAACCATCTTTTGATCCTGGGGTTCTAAAGAACTTTTGCCCCATTTCACTGCTCCCTGCCCCTGCAAAGATGTTAGAAACTCATCTGAATAAACATCTTGCAGCTTTCGTGGAAAGTTCGGGTTGCCTTGATTACTCCCAGCATGGTTTCAGGAGGGAACATAGCACCGAGTCGGCCCTCACCATAGTGCTGGATAATATCCGCACACGTACGGATGGGGGTCAGACCACCCTCCTGATCCTGCTAGACCTCACGGCAGCCTTTGACACCCTTTCTCCCTCAGTTTTAACATCATGCCTGAGGGAGATCGGGGTTGAGGGAGCAGCCCTGCATCTATTGACCTCTTTCCTCGATCAAAGAGAGCAAAGAGTGAAGCTGGGGGAGTTCCTATCTCCATCCATGTCTGTGCAATGTGGGGTCCCTCAGGGGTCGGAATTAAGTCCGACCCTTTTTAACATATACGTGACCCCCCTTGCCAGACTAATTAGATCTTTTGGGATGGAGGTAGTTTCCTATGCAGATGACACGCAGATCCTCGTCTCTCTCTCCCAGTCAGTTAGCTCGACTGCCTCCAATTTTAGATCTTGTATGGAGGCAGTCGGCCAATGGATGATTCATAATTCATTGAAACTGAATGGGGAGAAGATGGAGGTGATGGTGTTCGGAGGAAAGGAAGAGGTATGGTCAATCGACTGGTGGCCGGACTCATTGGGAGCGTGTCCTGTCCCCGCCTCTTCGGCCAATAACCTAGGAGTTTTGATCGACCCCACCCTCAGCATGTGTCAACAAGTCAATAGAACTGTCTCTACTTGTTGGGGCATTATACACATACTGAGGAAGATCAGGCACTATCTCTTGCAGCAGGCAAGGAAACAAGTTGCTGTTGCTCTCATTGGCTCCCGGCTGGACTACTGCAATGCGCTATATGCGGGACTGAATAAAAGTCTGCTGCAGCGCTTGCAAATGGTCCAGAACGCAGCAGCTAGGTTTGTCCTGGATTTGCCCAGGCGTGCCTCGGCTACCTCTGCCAGAAAACTGTTACACTGGCTTCCTATAGAGGACCGGATACTTTTTAAGACCATGTGCATGACCTATAGGGCCCTAGCTAATGGTCGCTCTATTGGAATCGGATCTATTCTATCTTTCTACAGCCCCTCCAGGAACTTGCGCTCTTCTAATAGACTTCTTTTATTAGTCCCCCGTATCCGGAGAACTAAATGGGGGGGCAAAGCCTTTTCCATTCTGGCACCTAAGTGGTGGAATGCTCTTCCACTGGAACTTAGGTCCCTTCCCACTCTACAGCTATTTAGAAATGCTTTGAAAACCCGTCTTTTTGCGAGGTCATACCTGTAGTTGTGTTCTGCCTTCTGTTTTTGATCTGTTTTGTAGGCGCCTTGATGCCTTTGGGTTTTAGTTGCGCAATATAAATTTTATTTCATTCATTCATTCATACCTCAGCCGACATGGACACTCCAGCACATACCGGGCAAATTCAGTCTTGCACGTCAATCTTTTCTTAATCAGGATAGGTTTAGATTTAAAGGGACTAATGAAATGGGTTTTACTACAACCAAATTTGCACGCCTTACAAATAAAACACTTCTTAAATCCCTTAATTTGTGCCATCCAAGTTGTTGGAATGGCCACCTCCGGGCTATTACTGACCAAGCTGGTGCTCATAGATGGTGATTTTCTAAAAGTTAATGTTGGTTTATTAGCAACTAAGTCGCCAATAACTGGATCTCCCTGCACTAAGTTCCAGTTACGATTGAAAATTTTCCTGAGCTCCTGATGTTGCCTGCTATAGGTTAGAATAATCCTAGATTGGATATTTGAAGTAGTATTGCTAGATAAACATCGCTTAGCTTTGGGAACCACCAATTCACCCCTGGGTAAATTCCTTGTTTTCCTAATAGCGCTGTCTATCACATTCAGTGAATAGCCCCTTGCCAAAAAACGAAGTTTACTAGCTTCCTGTGCAATTTCACAATCTGCATCTGAACTACATATACGCCTAATACGCAGCATCTCACCATACGGGATGCTGCGTATTAAGTGATGCGGATGGTGGCTGGAGGCGTGGAGAATTGTGTTGCCTGCAGTGGGTTTTCTCTATAATCTTGTTTCCAGCGAATTGTTATCCACATAAACATCCACATCTAAGAAATATACCGATCTTTGGTTGATCATAGATGTAAAGTGCAAATTCAAACAATTAATGTTAAGCATCTCCACAAATACATGCGCACTTTGCTCTGTGCCATTCCAGATAAAGAAACAAATCGTCTATGTACCTTAGATAGACAATAACATGTTCCAACATCATTTCCTTGACTTCTCCCATCAGGACCTGCTCCTCCCATTATCCCATATGCAAACATGAGTAACTAGGGGAGAAGCAGGCCCCCATAGCAACGCCCCTAATTTGATGTTAAATCTGATTGTTAAAGAGGAAGAAATTTTGTTCAAGACATGCAGATACCATTGACATCAGCATTCTATTATGGGACGCACAATTCATTGGTCGCAGATTTAAAAAGTGTTCCACTGCCTTTGAACCATCACAATGTCTTATTGAAGTGTAGAGCGAAGTCACATCAAGAGTCATAAATAACATGTCTGCATTCCACGCTACATGTTCCATTTTACGCAAGAAGTCTGACGTGTCTTCTACATAAGATGTTAATCGCCTGAATAAAGGAATTACTTGAAGTACTGGATCGGTGTGGCTCCTCGTCTTTAACTTAAAGACTTGAAGACTTTCCTGTTCGATATATATATACATATATATATTCACTGAAAAAACCATAGGTTTCAGGGGCGTTATAGTTAGCTGGACTTTTCACTCGTACAAAACCATTGAAATTCCCCCGTTATAGTTAGTTCAGCTAACTATAACTCGCGCGCCCGCAATGCACTGCTGATGACGTCACATATTACATCACTCATGGCATGGTCAGTGACATCACTCATGACATCACTGATGACATCTCAAATGACATCACAGATTACATCATCCAGTGAACGTGTGTTTTTCTGAAAATTACATATGTTTTATATATGTATATCTCAAGGTCGATGGAAGAATAAATGGTATATGTGTCTAAATGGATGATTTGTTTTTGAAAAATTGATTGTATAACTGACTGATTAAGTGTATCTTAGTGAATACATGGCTTAGTGAGTAATGTTTAAATATTTAAATATCTGTATCAGTCTCTCACTTTGTGTATAAGTGACTGCATGGGTTGGTGAGTAGCTACATGAGTGTCTATATAGATTATTAGTTGGTTTTTTGAGTATCAGCATGAGTGTCTGAGTGTCTGTATGGTTCGGTGGGGGGTATTACGTAGTGCATAGGTGCATGAATGAGTGACTCACTGTTTGTATGTGTTGAAGACAGCATGTGTGCAGGACTGTATGGGTGGATGAGTGTGTGCATGGGTGTGTTAGTGAGTGAATGACTGTCTCAATAGTGTCTTTATGAGTAACTACATATGTTTTAAACGAGTATATGTGACTATTGGTGTATATAAGTGAGTATATGTGAGAGTGAAAGATTGGAAGAGTTCCTGTATGAATAAGTATGTGTTTCTATAAGTGATTGTTTAAAAGACTAAGTATGTGTAAGTTTCTGTAGAAGTAAGTGTGATGGTGTATGTATAACTGTATATGCAAGTAAATGGATGTTTGATTCTTTATTAGCATGAGTGACTATGTGTGTGAGTAACTCTATGGATGAGTGGCGTTGTGTAACAGGATGTATAGGTGTATGAGTACATATGATGAGTGAGTACATGTATGAGTGACTGTATAGGACTGTTAGTGAATTAGTGGATGTGTATGTGGATCTTAGAATTACTGAATAGGTTGTTGTAACTGGTATTGGTATGTCCATTGTTTTGAAAATTGTAGTTTCTATTTTTGAATGTGTGTATCAAAGGTTATAATACGGGGAGAGGAGGTCTGCTACTCTATCACAAGGATGATGTCATCAGTGATGTCATCAGTGATGTCATTTGAGATGCCATCAGTGATGTCATGAGTGATGTCACTGACCATGTCATGAGTGATGTAATATGTGACGTCATCAGCAGTGCATTGAAGGCGCGCAAGTTATAGTTAGCTGAACTAACTATAACGGAGGAATTTCAATGGTTTTTTACGAGTGAAAAGTCCAGTTAACTATAACGCCCCTGAAACCTATGGTTTTTTCAGTGAATTTCTAAGGTTTTTTATATGCTAATTCCTAACTATAACGTGCCTGAAACCTATGGGTTTTTCAGTGAATTTCAAAGGTTTTTTAAATGCTAATTTCTAACTATGCCTACAGAGATAGGACATGTGAAGAAAGAAGAAAAAACGCACAGAAAGAAAAAAAAGGAATGCAGAAAGAAGCAACAGAAGTCCTCAAAGACGAAGAAAAATGCAGGAAGAAGGATAACATGCAGAAAGAACAAACAGAAGAGCAGAAAGATGCCTTGTTGCAAAATCATCCTGTACCCTCAACTTTTTCAGACGGATACTGGTGGTAACTGAGTCTCACTAACCAGTCCTAGAGCCAGTGCTATGTTAAAAGACACTCAGAATACAGTGAAAACACCTACATACACTAGGGAACACTATGCGTTGGGGTCCCCCTGTGATTAGCATGACCTCCTCTGTAAGCCCCTAGTATATAATAGGGCAGGGGATTAAAACTACCTCTTAAAACGCACCGCAGGGCGTGTTTGCACACGTCACCTCAGGTCCTGTCCCCTCCCTTCCCCACTGTGTAAACATGCCCTGAGGTCCATTTTAAGTTGGGAGATTAAGTCCCCTTGAATCCTGAGGGTCCCTAGGGTCCAACTAGACCACTAGGTACTTCCAGTAAGCGCCACGGAGCTGCGTTGCAGAGAGATGTAAAAAAGGGGCACGGCCTAGACCACCTCTCTGCAACGCAGCGCAGTGGCGCTTACTGGAAGCACCTGGTGGGCTAGTTGGCCCCCAGGGTCCCTCAGGATTGAAGGGGAATTATTTCCCCAACTTAAAACGCGCCACAGGCCGTGTTTGCACAAGTTAACTCAGGCCCGTCCCCTCCCTTCACCACTGTGTAAACACGCCCTGTGGCCGTTTTTAGTTGGGAGATTAAGTTCATATGAATCCTGAGGGTCCCTAGGGTCCAACTAGCCCACTAGGTACCTCCAGTAAGCGCCACAGAGCTGCGTTGCAGAGAGGTGTAAAAAGGGACACGGCCTGCACCACCTATCTGCAACGCAGAGCAGTGGCGCTTACTGGAAGCACCCCGTGGGCTAGTTGGCCCCCAGGGTCCCTCAGGATTGAAAGGGAATTATTTCCCCAACTTTAAATGTGCCACAGGGCGTGTTTGCACACGTCACCTCAGGCCCCATCCCCTCCCTTCACCACTGTGTAAACGCGCCCTGTGCCCTTTCTAAGTTGAGAGATTAAGTCCCCTTGAATCCTAAGGGTCCCTAGGGTCAAACTAGCCCACTAGGTACCTCCAGTAGCGCCACAGAGCTGCATTGCATAGAGGTGTAAAAAGGGCCGTGGCCTCAGAACACCTGTCTGCAACGCAGCTCCCTGGCGCATACTGGAGATACCTGTTGAGCTAGTTGGCCCTCAGGGACCCTCAGTATTGAAGGGGAATTATTTCCCCAACTTACAACTGGCCAGGGGACGCGTTTGCAGAATGCTGCCAGGAGGGGGCGTGGTCTTTTATTTATTTTATTTTTTTAAGAAGGAGGGCTGTGTGGCCCCCCTTCTTTTTCTAAGTTATTGGCCCTGGGGACCCCATCCCCCAGGGCCTGCACCCTAATTTTTTTTGTTGAAGAAAATAAGTTTGGAAGGGGGCCGTGTGGCCCCTCTCCCAAGGCCTTAATCGGCCCCGGGGACCCCAACCCCCAGGTCCTGGCCTTTTTTTTTTTAAATTCTTTAGGAGGGGGGCTGCGTTGCCCCCCCTCCTCAGGCCACTTATGGCCCCGGGGACCCCATCCCCCGGGGCCGGCTTTTGTTTTTTATTATTTAAAAAAAATATATATTTATAGAAACACCTAGGACATGCTGGACAAACCGTATGTACCTATCACCATGACGATTTGCGTGATATTCATTAAAAGGCGACCATGCATACAATGAATCCACGTGGAATGTATTTACACCGCTAGTGAAGCTCTGACGTGTCTGACACCCTATCGTGCCTAATCCCGGCGCCCCCGCCGGTGGGTACTCTCCAAGTAGACACCCTTGTCGTTTATTTATACAAACATGGGTAGCTATTGACGGGCACATTTAATACACACACACAACAAGCCATTCAAAGGGGATTCGACAAAAATGTAACCAAACTATGCAAGAAACCCCCCTCACGGTTAATAAAATACACATCCACCGCCGGATGTGTAATACTTTTTATTTTATTCTCTGGAAAGGAGACGAATCTCACTTGAGAGTCACAGCGTGCTCCTGGCTGAGCCCAATGCTGTGTTACACCCACCATTGCCCGCCGAGTGCCACACAACTATGTGTTGTATTCCACCAGCTAGTGCGTATGCTATGACACTCTCTAGCCCATGTGCACTGTAAAACCACCCCGTGAATATGTTATGCCACACTTGCCGTTGCACGGGTTAAATTGCCCCATCTAACGTGCCTTCCTCGATGCCTATGTTATAACTCACAGCGCTATGCCATACATATTACAATCTGGGATCCATATCTTTGTCACAGTGCATATGCAACGTTACACTGCCCAGCACATATTTTATATTACAACTTTAGAGACTAGTTAGGTTACACAACACTGCCCTGTGCATGTTACACTCTAAGGCGCATATCGCATAGCACACGCTAGTGCCTGTGCTATCTCGCGCTCTCCAATGAATCTGTCATTGCGCACAATGTATTGCATATTATATTTCACGCCCCGGTTCATCTTATATCACACTTTTTGGTGCATAGTTTATACCATATACTATATCTAGTTTTAATTTTCAATCGTGCTCTCAGGACTATGTTCTATATAACACTGCGTCCACCTACCCTTTTCACAGGCATTACATTTTGCGATGGCGGTGGAGGGTCAGGGGTGTTTCTGCCACGTGAGCCCGGAGTCACAGTCACAAATGTCCTCTTCTTCCTGAATAAAAGTGAGATTATGCTGCATACTTGTTCATATTTTAAGGAGTTCGCACAGACACACATTTTAAAAACAATAAAGTTCCTAATACCCACCTTCTCTGAACAGTTAGCTTGCTGCCCCATCCACCTCCTCCCTATCCTCTGTTGTCTGAATCCATGGACTAGCCTCCTCCCTCCTGCCATGCATGGTCTGATGTGCTGCCACTGCCCTCCATTTAGCATGATGTACCAGTCCACTCCTTCTGCCCTCCATTGCCCAATTCTATGGCCCATCATTGACCTCCTGCTTAGCCTCTGTGCTTAGCTTGCTGCCCCTATTCTCCTTCCCCCTGCCCTTCGATGTCTTTGTGCATGCCCCTGCTCCATCCTTTTTGCCCACCATGTTCCATGGACCTGCCACTCCTATCTTCTCTGAGTGTTCTGTTGAGCTGCCACTCCCCTCCCACCTGCCTAGCATTGTCAGATGACCTGTCCCTGCCACCTCCACCCTGCCTGTCCATATGCTATGCCCCTATCCCCTTCCTCCTGTCCTCCATAGTCCATTTTACTGCCACACCCTTCTGCCCTCCCTAGTCTGTTGTGCTGCAACTGCTCCTCCTGCCTGCCCCGCGCGGTCTGTTTGAGGCCCCTTACCCTGAACTCTCTTGTCTGTGCCCAGGTCCTGACCCTCCCTTCTAACCTCCATGGTCCTTTGTGCATGCCCCTGCTCCCTCCTTCTTGCCCATCATAGCCATTGTGCTGCCACTAACCCTCCTGCTTGCCATGCATGGTATTCCGTGCTGCCATGGCCCCTCCTACCTTCCCTGTGTGGTCAGCTAGCTGCCATTGACCCCCTCCCACCTTCCCTCCATGGTCTGTGTGTATGCCATCATAGTCTCACTGTTGCTCCCCATGGTGTGTCTTGTTTCTAGTGCCCATCCTGCCTGACCTTAATGGTCATCTTGCTGCTCCTGCCCTGCCCCCTTGCCCCCAGCCCTCTGTTTCCATGTGCAGACCCCTATTCCCTCCCTCCTGGCTTGTCTGTTCCATTGTAATGCCCCTGATCCGTCCCTCCTGCCCTTTATGGTCTGTTATGCTGCAGCTTTCTCTCCTGTCTGTCCATTATGGTCAGCTAGCTACCATTGCCTCTTTCCACTCTGTTCTCTGTTGTCCATGTGCATGGTCCTGTCCCCTCCCTATTGCTTTCTATGGATTGTTGTGCTGCACTCCCGTCCCGCATGCCCTGTGTGGTGTATTGTGCTGCTGTAAACCCTGATTCCTGCCCTATAGGGTCAGCTTGGTGCACCTCTCCATGTCCCTCCTGTCCTCTGTTATCCGAGTACATGTCCCTACCCCAATTCCTCCTGCCTACCATGATCCAATGTACCATACTTTTGAACATTCTTAACTTGGTAAGAGGGAGATTTTGAAAAACAACTGGGGTATTGATTTTCCCCTTTGAGTTATATTGAAAAAGATGAGATTGTAGACAGGAGACAGATCAAATAAAGCCCATTTGAACTTAAAAACATTGGACGTTTCCTGGCTGAAACGGGTCGGTTGGCATGTATGGTTGTACTACCATTGCCTCTTCCTTCTGCCCACAATGGTCTATTATATTGCCACAGCCTCTCTTGCCAGTCCTGTATTGTTGGTTTGTTGCCCCTGCCCCCCTTTCCACTGCCCTCCATAGTCTGTTGTGCTTCCACTGCCATTCCTGCCTGCCCAGTATGGTCAAATTGTTGCCTCTGCACTCTCCTACCTGCCTTTAATTTTCAGAGTCCGTGCCCCTGGCCTCTGCCTCTCAACAGTATCCCAATGAACAACTAGATTGCTAACATTCTATATTTATTACAAAAGTGTGGAACGCCTGACGTCATCTTGATGTAATCAAAACTGCAATACCTAGAGCATTTCCTTTAGAAATTACATATATGAGAGGGTCTTATTTGCATCAAAATTATGGTCAGTGCTCTAAAAACTAAAATGAGGACATATTTTCTGAGTTTTCAAATAGCGACAAAGAACTTTTAAATTATTTGTAATCTTTATCTTTTTTTATCCAGTTGACCACTTGATTAAATGTTGCACTTAGGGGAGATGATGTGGTGTTACTTCCAGAGCTGCAGACTTTGCAACTGGGGAACCAGGTTGGAGTTTCTGCTTCAGCTCAACATTCTGTGATTCTGGTCAAATAACTTAATCTCCCAATGTCTACAACCAAAATGAATTTGATCTTGTGTGATGTAACCAATGCTCATGTAAAGCACTCCAATACCTGAAAAGTCTGCACAACATAAAACTGCAAATACACAACAAATATGTGTTTTGCACACTTCTGTCATTGGGCTACATGTGGGCTACATCTGGGTGATATTTGTGCTGCATTTGGGCTCTTTTGTCTCTGGTGGCCATCTTGGGAGATTTATTTGTTATTAAGTTTCCTAATTTCCTCATTTACTGCAGTCTCCTCAGTAGGAAATGCTTTCAGTTTTTTACTTTGATTCCATGCAAGAAGGTATTCAGATATGTCACACATTTGCCACAATTCTGAATGTTAGCACTCTAGTTCCTCATTAGATCACTGTAGTAAAGCTACTGCTCACCACTGAAGTCTGATGCTGGTATTAAAAGTGCATATTTCAGTCTGCATATCAGAATTTTTTAATGAAATAGAAGTGGATTTGAGAAGTCACTCAAAATGTGTCCTAATTTTTCTTTCTTCAGCACTAATCATACTTTCCATGGCAAAATGAACCCCCACATTGTGTTCCTTTTTAAATTAAATGTTTTAAGTGTTACCAGGTTATTCCAATCAAGATGGCTTCAGGTGTGCCATACTTTTGTCATAAGTAAGACAGTAAGCGCTCTAGTTGTTTTTAAGAACACTCTGGGACATTCTGTCATTGGGCTATACTTCGGCTACATCTGGGTGATATTTGTGCTGCATTTGGGCTCTTTTGTCTCTGGTGGCCATCTTGGGAGATTTATTTGTTATTAAGTTTCCTAATTTCCTCATTTACTGCAGTCTCCTCAGTAGGAAATACTTTCAGTTTTTTACTTTGGTTCCATCAAGAAGGCATTCAGATGTGTCACACATTTGCCATAAATTCTGAATGTTAGCACTCTAGTTGCTCATTAGATCACTGTAGTAAAGCTACTGCTCACCAGGGAAGTCTGCTGCTGGTATTCAAAGTACATGTTTCAATCTGCATGTCAGAATTTTTTTATGAAATAGAAGAGGATTTGAGAAGTCAAAATGTGCCCTAATTTTTCTTTCTGCAGCACTAATCATAATTTCTATGGCAAAATGAACCCCAACATTTTGTTCCTTTGTAAATTAAATGTTTGAAGTGTTACCACTTTATTCCAATCAAGATGGCTTCAGGTGTGCCATACTTTTGTCATAAGTAATACTATTAGCGCTCTAGTTGTTCGTTAGAACACTCTGGGACATTCTGTCATTGGGCACACCAATAGTCACATATACTAGTTTAAAACATATGTAGTTACTCATAAAGACACTATTGAGACAGTCATTCACTCACTAACACACCCATGCACACATTCATCCACCCATACAGTCCTGCACACATGCTGTCTTCAACACATACAAACAGTGAGTCACTCATTCATGCACCTATGCACTACGTAATACCCCCACCGAACCATACAGACACTCAGACACTCATGCTGATACTCAAAAAACCAACTAATAACCTATATAGACACTCATGTAGCTACTCACCAACCCATGCAGTCACTTATACACAAAGTGAGAGACTGATACAGATATTTACATATTTAAACATTACTCACTAAGCCATGTATTCACTAAGATACACTTAATCAGTCAGTTATACAATCAATTTTTCAAAAACAAATCATCCATTTAGACACATATACCCATTTATTCTTCCATCGACCTTGAGATATACACATATAAAACATATGTAATTTTCAGAAAAACACACATTCACTGGATGATGTAATCTGTGATGTCATTTGAGATGTCATCAGTGATGTCATGAGTGATGTCACTGACCATGCCATGAGTGATGTAATATGTGACGTCATCAGTAGTGCATTGCGGGCGCGCGAGTTATAGTTAGCTGAACTAACTATAACGGGGGAATTTCAATGGTTTTGTACGAGTGAAAAGTCCAGCTATGTATAACGCCCCTGAAACCTATGGTTTTTTCAGTGAATATATATATATGTGCACACACGGTGCGCTAAGCGCACCGTGCGCGCGCGGAACGAACTGCGTTAACTGGGCGCGCACGCCACGAATGGCATAAAGTAACTTAGCATTTAAAAAACCGTACAAATTTACTGAAAAAAACCATAGGTTTCACACACGTTATAGTTAGGAATTAGCATTTAAAAAACCTTGCAAATTCACTGAAAAAACCATAGGTTTCACACATGTTATAGTTAGCTGGACATTTTACTGATAAAAAACCAATGAAATTCCCCCGTTATAGTTAGTGCAGGCAACTATAACTCACGCGACCGCAATCCTCTGCTGATGACATATGTGTCTTTATGAAAAAAAAATATTTGTAATATATGTATAGCTAAAATTTAATGGAAGAAGACATGGGCAAATAAGTGTCTAAATACAGTATTAGCATCAGCAGAGGATTGCGGTCGCGTGAGTTATAGTTGCCTGCACTAACTATAACGGGGGAATTTCATTGGTTTTTTATCAGTAAAATGTCCAGCTAACTACAACATGTGTGAAACCTATGGTTTTTTCAGTGAATATATATATATATATATATATATATATATATATATATATATATATATATATATATATATATATTGAGCCCAAATGTAGCCCAAATATCACCCAGATGTAGCCCAAGTATAGCCCAATGACAGAATGTCCCAGAGTGTTCTAACAAACAACTAGAGCGCTAACAGTCCTACTTATGACAAACGTATTGCACACCTGAAGCCATCTTGATTGGAAAAAAGTGGTAACTCTTAAAACATTTAATTTAAAAAGGAACAAAATGAGGGGGTTCATTTTGCCATAGAAAGTATGATTAGTGCTGCAGAAGGACAAATTAGGGCATATTTTGACTTCTCAAATCCTTTTCTATTTCATAAAGAAATTCTGACATGCAGACTGAAACATGCACTTTGAATACCAGCAGCAGACTTCCCTGGTGAGCATTACCTTTACTACAGTGATCTAATAAGCAGCTAGAGGGCTAACATTATGAATTTTTGGCAAATGTGTGACACATCTGAATGCCTTCTTGATGGAATCAAAGTAAAAAACTGAAAGTATTTTCTACTGAGGAGACTGTAGTAAATGAGGAAATTAGAAAACTTCATAACAAATAAGTCTCCCAAAATGGCCACCAGAGACAAAAGAGCCCAAATGTAGCCCAAATATCACCCAGATGTCGCCCAAGTATAGCCCAATGACAGAATGTCCCAGAGTGTTCTAACGAACAACTAGAGCGCTAACAGTCTTACTTATGACAAAAGTATGGCACACTTGAAGCCATCTTGATTGGAATAAAGTGGTAACACTTAAAACATTTAATTTACAAAGGAACAACATGAGGGGGTTCATTTTCCCATAGAAATTATGATTAGTTCTGCAGAAAGGAAAATTAGGGCACATTTTGGCTTCTCAAATCCTCTTCTATTTCATAAAAAAATTCTGACATGCAGACTGAAACATACACTTTTAATACCAGCAACAGACTTCCGTGGTGAGCAGTAGCTTTACTACAGTGTTCTAATGAGCAACTAGAGTGCTAACATTCAGAATTTATGGCAAATGTGTGACATATCTGACTACCTTCTTGATGGAATCAAAGTAAAAAACTGAAAGCATTTCCTACTGAGGAGTAAATGAGGAAATTAGGAAACTTCATAACAAATAAATCTCCCAAGGTGGCCACCAGAGATAAAAGAGCCCAAATGCAGCACAAATGTCACCCAGATGTAGCCCACATGTAGCCCAATGACAGAAGTGTGCAAAACACTTATTTTTTGTGTATTTGCAGTTTTATATAGTGCAGACTTGTCAGGTATTGGAGTGCTTTACATGAGCATTGGTTACATCACACAAGATCAAATTCATTTTGGTTGTAGACATGGGGAGATTAAGTGATTTGACCAGAATCACAGAATGTTGAGCTGAAGCAGAAACTCCAACCTGGTTCCCCAGTTGCAAAGTCTGCAGCTCTGGAAAAAACACCACATCCTCTCCCCTAGGTGCAATATTTAATCAAGTGGTCAACTGGATAAAAAAACATAAAGATTACAAATAATTTAAAAGTTCTTTGTCGCTATTTGAAAACTCATAAAATATGTCCTCATTTTAGTTTTTAGAGCACTAACCATAATTTTGATGCAAATAAGACCCTCTCATATATGTAATTTCTAAAGGAAATACTCGAGGTATTACAGTTTTGATTACATCAAGATGACGTCAGGCGTTCCACACTTTTGTAATAAATATAGAATGTTAGCAATCTAGTTGTTCATTGGGACACTGTTGAGAGGCAGAGGCCAGGGGCACGGACTCTGAAAATTGAAGGCAGGTAGGAGAGTGCAGAGGCAACAATTTAACCACACTGGGCAGGCAGGAAGGGCAGTGGCAGCACAGCAGACTATGGAGGGCAGTGGAAAGGGGGGCAGGGGCAACCAACCAACAATACAGGACTGGCAAGAGAGGCTGTGGCAATATAATAGACCATTTCGGGCAGAAGAAAGAGGCAGTGGTAGTACAACCATACATGCCAACAGACCCGTTTCAGCCAGGAAACGTCCAATGTTTTTAAGCTCATATGGGCTTTATTTGAGTTGTCTCCTGTCTACAATCTCCTCTTTTTCAATGTAACTCAAAGGAGAAAATCAATACCCCAGTTTTTTTCCAAAATCTCCCTCTTACCAAGTTCAAAATGTTCGCAACTATGGTACATTGGATCATGGTAGGCAGGAGGAATTGGGGTAGGGACATGGACTCGGATAACAGAGGACAGGAGGGACATGGAGAGGTGCACCAAACTGACCCTACAGGGAAGGCATCAGGGTTTGCAGCAGCACAATACACCACACAGCGCATGCGGGACGGGAGTGCAGCACAACAATCCATAGAAAGCAATAGGGAGGTGACAGGACCATGCACATGGACAACAGAGAACAGAGGGGAAAGAGGCAATGGTAGCTAGCTGACCATAATGGACAGACAGGAGAGAAAGCTGCAGCATAAAAGACCATAAAGGGCAGGAGGGACGGATCGGGGGCATTACAATGGAACAGACAAGCCAGGAGGGAATGGGGGTCTGCACATGGAAACAGAGGGCTGGGGGCAAGGGGGCAGGGCAGGAGCAGCAAGATGACCATGGAGGTCAGGCAGGATGGGCACTAGAAACAAGACACACCATGTAGAGCAACAATGAGACTATGATGGCATACACACATACCATGGAGGGAAGGTGGGAGGGGGTCAGGGGAAGCTAGCTGACCACATAGGGAAGGTGGGAGGGGCCATAGCAGCACAGAAGACCATGCATGGCAAGCGGGAGGGTTAGTGGCAGCACAATGGCTATGATGGGCAAGAAGGAGGGTGCAGGGGCATGCACAAAGGACCATGGAGGGTAGAAGGGAGGGTCAAGACCTGGGCACAGACAAGAGAATTCAGGGGAAGGGGCCTCACAACAGACCGCGTGAGGCAGGCAGGAGGAGCAGTTGCAGCACAACAGACCAGAGAGGGCAGAAGAGTGTGGCAGTAAAATGGACCATGGAGGACAGGAGGAAGGGGATAGGGGCATGGCATGTGGACAGGCAGGGTGGAGGTGGCAGGGACAGATTACAGTCATCTGATAATGCTAGGCAGGTGGGAGGGGAGTGGCAGCTCAACAGAACACTCAGAGTAGATAGGAGTGGCAGGTCCATGGAACATGGTGGGCAAAAAGGATCTAGCAGGGGCATGCACAAAGACATCGGAGGGCAGGGGGAAGGAGAATAGGGGCAGCAAGCTAAGCACAGAGGCTAAGCAGGAGGTCAATGATGGGCCATAGAATTGGGCAATGGAGGGCAGGAGGAGTGGACTGGTACATCATGCTAAATGGAGGGCAGTGGCAGCACATCAGACCATGCATGGAAGAAGGGAGGAGGATAGTCCATGGATTCAGACAACAGAGGATAGGGAGGAGGTGGAAGGGGGAGCAAGCTAACTGTTCAGAGAAATGTGTCTCTGTGCAAACTACTTAAAATATGAACACAGATGCAGCATAATCTCACTTTTATTTAGGAAGAAGAGGACGTTTGTGACTGTGACTCCAGGCTCACTTGGCAGAAACACCCCCTGACCCTCCACCCCCATCGCAAAATGTAATGCCCGTGAAAAGGGTAGGTGGACGCAGTGTTATATAGAACATAGTCCTGAGAGCACGATTGAAAATGAAAACTAGATGTAGTATATGGTAGTATATGGTATAAACCATGCACCAAAAAGTGTGATATAAGATGAACCGGGGCGTGAAATATAATATTCAATACATTGTGCGCAATGACAGATTCATTGTAGAGCGCGAGATAGCACAGGCACTAGCGTGTGCTATGCGATATGCGCCTTGGAGTGTAATATGCACAGGGCAGTGTTGTGTAACCTAACTAGTCTCTAAAGTTGTAATATAAAATATGTGCTGGGGAGTGTAACATTGCATATGCACTGTGACAAAGATATGGAGCCCAGATTGTAATATGTATGGCATAGCGCTGTGCGTTATAACATAGGCATCGAGGAAGGCACGTTAGATGGGGCAATATAACCCGTGCGAAGGCAAGTGTGGCATGACATATTCATGGGGTGGTGTTACAGTGCACATGGGCTAGAGAGTGTCATAGCATACGCACTAGCTGGTGGAATACAACACAGAGGTGTGAGGCACTCGGCGGGCACTGGTGGGTGTAACACAGCATTGGGCTCTGCCAGGAGCACGCTGTGACTCTCAAGTGAGGTTCGTCTCCTTTCCAGAGAGTAAAATTAAAAGTATTACACATCCGGCGGTAGATGTGTGTTTTATTAACCGTGAGGGGGGTTTCTTGCATAGTTTGGTTGAATTTTTGTTGAATGCCCTTTGAATGGCTTGGTGGACGTGTATATTAAATGTGCCCGTCAATAGCTACCCATGTTTGTGTAAATAAACGACAAGGGTGTCTACTTGGAGAGTACCCACCGGCGGGGGCGCCGGGATTAGGCACGGTAGGGCGTCAGACACGTCAGAGTTTCACTAGCGGTGTAAATACATTCCATGTGGATTAATTCTATGCATAGTCGCCTTTTAATGAATATCACGCAAATCGCCATGGTGATAGGTACATACGGTTTGTCCAGCATGTCCTAGGTGTTTCTATAAATATATTTATTTTTAAAATAATAAAAAACAAAGGCCGGCCCGGGGATGGGGTCCCCGGGGCCATAAGTGGCCTGGGGAGGGGGACAACGCAGCCCCCTCCTAAGGAATTAAAAAAAAAAAAGGCCATGACCCGGGGGTTGGGGTCCCCGGGGCCGATTAAGGCCTTGGGAGGGCCAAATTAATTTTTTTCAACCAAAAAAATTAGGGTGCCGGCCCTGGGGGATGGGATCCCCAGGGCCAGTAAATTAGAAAAAGAAGCGGGGCCACACAGCCCTCGTTCTTAAAAAAATAAAATAAATAAAAGACCGGCATCGTGCCGGAGGCCACGCCCCCTCCTTGCAGCACTCTGCAAACGCGCCCCCTGGCCAGTTGTAAGTTGGGGAATTAATTCCCCTTCAATACTGAGGGTCCCTGAGGGCCAACTAGCCCAACAGGTATCTCCAGTATGCGCCAGGGAGCTGTGTTGCAGACAGGTGTTCTGAGGCCACGCCCCTTTTTACACCTCTATGCAATGCAGCTCTGTGGCGCTTACTGGAGGTACCTAGTGGGCTAGTTTGACCCTAGGGACCCTTATGTTATGTTAATTTGGATTTGTTGAGCGCTTAATACCAGAAAGGTCTCTAAGCGCTGTAGAAGAAGAGTAGCGTAGAAACTTAGCAGTGCACTGATCGCTGTGTTAAGCCCAGGCTTCTGTAAACAAGATGGTTTTTAATTGTTTCCTGAAAGGGAGAAGGCGGTTTTCAGCTCGAAGTTGGCTGGGAAGCTTGTTCCAAAGAGTGGAAATGACGGAGGAGAAGGCCCTCCCTCCTTTGGAAACGTAGTTGAAACTGGGACAGTTAAGCAGACTCCCTGTGGAGGACCAGAGTAAGTGCCCTGGCACATATTTTGTGAGACGCTGTTTGATATATGAGGGAGCTTGGCCATAAATGGCTTTATGGGCGATACACAGGCCCTTAAATTTAGCCCTTTGTTTCACAGGGAGCCAATGAAGGCGTTGGAGAAGAGTCGAGGCTCGAGTGTGTCTTGGTAATTTGAAAATGAGCCTGGCAGCGTCATTCATTGCTATCTGAAGTCTTCTAACCAGGAAGTCAGGAAGTCCAATGTACAGGGAGTTGGCATAATCCAGACGGGCCAAGATAATGGCAGATACAATAGTTCTCATGGTGGAAAATGAGAGGATGGGGGAGAGCCTCCTTAGCAGTCGGATAAGTCCCACACAGGTGCCAAAGACCGTGGAAACTTGGTTGGCCAGGGTGAGTTTATCATCTATTTTGATGCCCAGGCTTTTAACCACCGCGATCGGGACAGGAGCATCACCCAGCTCCTGGGGCCAGTACAGGGAGTTCCACGGATTGTGGGCATCTGACATTGCCAGGACTTCGGTTTTGTCAGGGTTAATTTTAAGTGAGTTGGCCGTCATCCAGTTGACCGTAAAACTTAAAATCTCTTTTGCCCTGGATTGTGCTTGGGGAGAGTTCTCAATGTGGAGAATGAGCTGAGTATCATCTGCATAGTTAAAAATCTGGCAGTCCATAGCCGACAAAGCCTTGATTAACGGGCTGAGATAGATATTGAACAGAAGAGGTGAGAGTGCGGATCCTTGCGGGACTCCACAGGTAATAGGGCCTTTCTCCGAGACCCAATCACCCATCTGGATTCTTTGGGTGCGATCTGTCAAAAAAGAGGTGACCCATTGTAAGACAGATCCCTCCAATCCTAATGAACGTAATCTGTTCAGGAGAATAGCGTGGTTCACCGTGTCGAACGCTGCCGACAGGTCGAGAAGGACCAGCACACAAGGCATCTTATTGTCGGCAATCAGTCTGATGTCGTCGAGGACAGATAGCATCACCAGTTCGGTGCTATGATGAGCGCGAAAGCCTGCTTGTCTGTCCCCCAAGAGGTGATGATCTTCAAGGAACCTGGAGAAATTTTGCAGCACATGCTGTTCAAGTATTTTTGCGAGGAAGGGAAGTTGGGAGATGGGGCGGTAATTCTTCATATTGAATATATCCGCACCGGATTTTTTAAGATTCAAGGGGACTTAATCTCTCAACTTAGAACGGCCACAGGGCACGTTTACACAGTGGTGAAGGGAGGGGACGTGGCATGAGGTGACGTGTGCAAACACGCCCTGTGGTGCATTTTAAGTTGGGGTTAATAATTCCCTTTCAATCCTGAGGGACCCTGGGGGCCAACTAGCCCACCAGGTGCTTCCAGTAAGTGCCACTGCTCTGCGTTGCAGAGAGGTGGTGCAGTCCGTGCCCCTTTTTACACCTCTCTGCAATGGCGCTTACTGGACGTACCTAGTGGGCTATTTTGCACCTAGGGATCCTCAGGATTCAAGGGGACTTAATCTCCCAACTTAAAAAACGGCCACAGGGCGTGTTTACACAGTGAGGAAGGGAGGGGACGGGGCCTGAGGTGACTTGTGCAAATACGCCTTATGGCCCGTTTTAAGTTGGGGAAATAATTCCCCTTCAATCCTGAGGGCCCCTGGGGGCTAACTAGCCCACCAGGTGCTTCCAGTGAGCGCCACTGAGCTGCGTTGCAGAGAGGTGGTCCAGGCCGAGCCACTTTTTACACCTCTCTGCAATGCAGCTCTGTGGCGCTTACTGGAGGTACCTAGTGGGCTAGTTGGACCCTAGGGACCCTCAGGATTCAAATAAACTTAATCTTCCAACTAAAAGCGTGTTTACACAGTGGTGAAGGGAGGGGACGGGGCCCGAGTTAACGTGTGCAAACAAGCCCTGTGGCACGTTTTAAGTGGGGAAATAATTTCCCTTCAATCCTGAGGAACCCTGGGGGCCAACTAGCCCATCAGGTGCTTCCAGTGAGCTCCACTGTGCTGCGTTGCAGAGAGGTGGTCTAGGCCGTGCCCCTTTTTACATCTCTCTGCAACGCAGCTCTGTGGCGCTTACTGGAGTTACCTAGTGGTCTAGTTGGACCCTAGGGACCCTCAGGATTCAAGGGGACTTAATCTCCCAACTTAAAACGGCCACAGGGCGTGTTTACACAGTGGGGAAGTGAGGGGACGGGCCTGCGGTGACATGTGCAAACATGCCCTGTGGCGCTTTAAGAGGTAGTTTTAATCCCCTGCCCTATTATATACTAGGGGCTTACAGAGGAGGTCATGCTGATCACAGGGGGAACCCAGCGCATAGTGTTCCCTAGTGTATGTAGGTGTTTTCACTGTATTCTGAGTGTCTTTTAACATAGGACTGGCTCTAGGACTGGTTAGTCAGACTCAGTTAACACCAGTATCCGTCTGAAAAAGTTGAGGGTACAGGATGATTTTGCAACAAGGCTTCTTTCTGCACTTTTCTTCGTCTTTGAGGACTTCTGTTGCTTCTTTCTGCATTTCTTTTTTTTCTTTCCGTCCGTTTTTGCTTCTTTCTGCACATGTCCTATCTCTGTAGGCATAGTTAGAAATTAGCATTTAAAAAAGCTTTGAAATTCACTGAAAAAACCATAGGTTTCAGGCACATTATAGTTAGGAATTAGCATTTAAAAAACCTTAGAAATTCACTGAAAAAACCATAGGTTTCAGATGCGTTATAGTTAGCTGGACTTTTCACTCGTACAAAACCATTGAAATTCCCCCATGTTAGTTCAGCTAACTATAACTCGCTCGCCCGCAATGCACTGCTGATGACGTCACATATTACATCACTCATGACATAGTCAGTGACATCACTCATGACACATCAAATCATAGATACAAACAACGGACTTCCATTCCCATTATCGTCATGGTGAAAGTTTGTCTTAATAAAGTCACAACATGAAATTTATGTTAAACCTTATGGACATTTCTCATATTTACAATCATGATGAGCAAAATCTTATGCAAGTGTGAGCCTCATTCGTTATTCCTCTTAGGGAATAGTCCCTTCGGTTTCTGCCTATTTGTCACTATTAGTCACTATTTGTCACTATTTGTCACTGGCGCACTGAATGAATACAATGTCTCCTATTAAAAAATCAAAGTACTTTATTAAGGGCTACATAACGAGAAAACATTGCTTGCTTGCCCAAGTGGGCTTAACACATAATTAATTAATAATTAAGTCTCCTGATTGCGGTCTATAAATATCATAACCAAAATTAAAGAGACCAACAATCAAGTCAAAATGACCGCAACATGAATCTTGCCCCAGTGGGCTATTCCTCTGTAGATTGCATAGTAAAAAACCTTTTATCTCTCTGGGATACTTGCAAATTTGTGTTGCACGCTCGCAGTGCAAAAACTTCATTCCTGCCATCTTTTTGTAGTTTCGGTAAAAGATATAAGGCCGTTACTTTGGGAAACTAACATGTTAAAAAATCAAATTATTCCAACTCTAGGAGGCCCTTCTCTTTCCACTCCCAAAGTTGTTCTTGATATTTACTATTTGCCAATTCATATTTGGTTTTAGTGCTTCTTTCATATCGTGTGGTATCATTGACCTGGCTTCTGCCTTCCTCAAGGTACATTTCTTTCGATAAAACCACAGCATTGCCACCCTTATCGGATTTTTTTACAACGATATTTTTGTCATTTCTTAAATCCTGGATCGGTTTCATATGAGCACGTGATAAATTGTTCTCAAACTTTTTCTTTTTAGACATTCTTTTGAACTCATTGATGACCCCCTCCTCGAACACATCAATTGCTTCATTTACAACCTGTGGTAAAAATATAGATTTAGGTTTAAAACCGCTATTGTGACTAAGGTCTAAGCGAATGTTGTCCTTAATCAAATGAATATATGGATCTTGTATCAAGTTGGGCCCCCCTTACAATTCATATAGGGTTTACAACATCTCTATGTCACCAATTTGAATTGCACTTGGTAATTCAATTACATCATTTTGAGCCACATTAACCTTGGTTTCAAACCACTTTTTCAATCTCAATTTTCGTGTGAACTGGAATAAGTCAATACGTCCTCGCGTATAGTTAAATTCTACTGAGGGGCAAAAAGATAGTCCGAAAGACAACACCTCATTTTGCTAATCATGATTGTAAATATGAGAAATGTCCATAAGGTTTAACATAAATTTCATGTTGTGACTTTATTAAGACAAACTTTCACCATTACAATAATGGAAATGGAAGTCTTAAAAACAATGGTGAAGTGCACGCACTGTTACTCGTGAGCAATTAGCGAATGCTCCGAAACTCGTAGGGTGTTGTTGCCTAAATAAACATGTTGGAGTCAAGCAAAGGGCTTTGGCGTTGTTGTTTTCAGGATTGTGGCAACACGTTTTGTGGAATATATATATATCTATATATAAATATATGCAACAACCGCGATGATGCTGTACCTCCTTCTCGGCGAACAGAGACACCACGAATCCCAGGAATAAGGCAAGATGTTATTTATTTAAAAGAGATGCACAAAATCTGACGCGTTTCGGGTGGTTGCCCTTGCTCACAGATGTATATATATGAACGCTTCCAACAAAGTCCTTGCAACAAAGTTCAGCACTCACGGGGAGGTTCCGTATCAGTTAGTCTTTAATCTGCAGATAGACCAAACAGCAAACAGACGCGTTTCGGAAATTCGTTCTTCAGTGTCTAATTACATGCGCTGCGCGCGGACATTTTTAAAAGGCAAATTCATTGACATCACTTCCGTCGCACCAAAACAAAAACAAATAACGGGCATAAATGCCTCAGTAAAATACTGTTTCTACGGCAGCCATCTTATGACGGTGTAAACAACGTATTAGTTGCTAATATTTTGACATAATATTGCATTTATCAGAATTCGGACAGCGTATTTCCCTCAATGCTATAGATATTATTCTAACAGCAAATATGAAACCAATTTATCCATATAGCAACATATCCACATCACCTTCTATAAGTATGTACATGTTAATTGCCATGTGTTCCTTCAACTGTCAAACAGCCCTACTGATCGTAGTACAACAGTGTCAACAAATTCCGCTGTGTATCGGCTATTAATAAAGAATCTCGCCCACTATTGGCGCCATTTTCCTTAGATATATTCTCATAAACATTAATATAAGGAAATTGGTTGCTGTTTATCTGCACATTGATAGAGGATGTTTCTCATATTCTGCCGTGTATCGGCATTAGCATGTCCTCAACACAACATGTATCAGATTAATACTTCAATGATGTTCTGTTTGTGAATGCATTTCATGAGGCAGTATATCGTTGTCGGAATAAAAAGTCAAAATTACCGCAAAATTCGAAAAGTTCTAAAAGATTTTTTTAAAACATTTCAAAAGATTTTTCAAAAGAAATTTTTCTCTTTCAAAAAATTCAAAGGTGACAAACATATGGCAGTGAGTGATGAAATGACAAACAAATGGCAGTGAGTGATAAAATTACAGTAAGCTCAGTGATGCAGGAGAACGAATTGGATGAATCTTGGTTTATCTTCCAAGATGCACGGCCAATTCTTCTCCACTATTCAGACCATGCGGTGCTTTAGTGTGCAAATCTATGATATAACGAGACTCTAGTCGTCGTAATCTTTGCACTCTGTCTCCGCCCCCAGGATTTATAGGTACATGGTCTAACCCAAAATATTGTAGCAATTCCCTGTTGCTCTGATGTTTAAGGGCAAAATGTCGGGCCACAGGGTAGTTGCTATCTTTGTTCATTATGGCGCGCTGATGTTCAAGGATGCGCATTTTGACATTGTTGATGGTACTTCCAATATATCTCAGCCCGCATGGGCATAGCAAGCAGTAAACCACATGGGTGGTAGAGCATGTAATGAATTTCTCTATCTTTTTGGGTCTCTTCACTCCCTCAATGTTATAACTCAAAGTCCTTTTGCTGTTTATGCAGGCCCTACATTTTCCACATGGAAAAAAGCCTTTCATATCTTTGAGTGTGCCACTTGTCAGTGTATTAGATGACAGATGACTCCGGACCAACTTATCTTTGAGTGACCTCGATTTGCGGAAAGTGATCAATGGTACCGCAGGGATATCCTTGCCTATCACAGAGTCAGTTTGGAGAATATGCCAGTTTCTTTGCAGCATTCTCCTGAGGACATTAGCATCATCCGAAAAAGTTGTAATCATACGGAATTTGCTGACCTCATTACCTTTCGTCTTGTTATCAACTGCACTAGCATCTTTTTTAGTAGTTAAAAGTTCTTTTCTGGGGATTCTTTCCACTTTTTGAAGTGCAGATAACAGCAGTTCCTGATTGAATCCCCTTACTTGAAATCTCATGATACAATTTGCGGCAGCAATTTTAAAGTTAGCCTCACAGGAACAGTTACTCTTTAGACGGAGGAACTCCCCGTAAGGTATACTGTTGATAAGTTTGGGAGGATGGTTACTGCCGGCATGCAAGATGGAATTGCCGGCAGTTGATTTCCGATATAATTCGGTTTCAAGACTACCATCTTTGACATATACCTTAAGATCTAGATAATTGACTGATGTAGCACTGATTTCAAATGTGAACCCAAGATTTAAATCGTTACTGTTAAGTTCACATATGAAATCCTCTGCCTGTGCGACCGATCCTCTCCAGACTAGGAGAAGGTCGTCAATGTAGCGGTGCCAGGCGATCACATATGCTGCCCATTTTTTTCTTTCATCGCTAAGGGCCACCTGCTCCTCCCACCAGCCTACGAAAAGATTCGCATAGCTGGGGGCGAAGCAGGTTCCCATAGCAGTCCCCGAGATTTGTCTGTATAATTGTCCCTGAAACAGAAAGATGTTATTAGATAAACAAAATTGTTTAAATTCAATTATCATGTTATTATGTTCTGTACATTTTAGGGATCTCTTGTTCAGGAAATATTTAATTGCATCTAAACCCTGACGATGATCAATACAGGTATACAGACTGGTAATGTCTAGGGCAATCAATAAAAAAGTAGGTTCTCATTGAATATCGATCAATTGGGTGATGAAATCTTTCGTATCTTTAACATAGGATGCAAGTTGTATGACCAGTTGAGAAAGAAAGCCGTCTATATAGATGGACATATTTTCTGTGGGACCTCCTTTGGAGGAAACTATCGGCCTTCCAGGTGGATCCACTTTATCCTTGTGTATTTTTGGAAGTTGATAAAACGTTGGTGTCACTGGATCGCTGTTACGCAGAAAGAGAAATTCATTGGTGTCCAACATCCCTCTGTCACGTCATTTGGAAATGAGATTATGGTACAAATTGATACTTTCTTGATATTGTTCCTTGTTTGCTTTTTCATAGTATCTGTTGTCATTGAGCTGACGGTAAGTTTCAGGGCAATACTGTTCTCTAGTGAGTAATACTATATTTCCTCCTTTGTCCGAGGGTTTACAGACTATTTGTTCATCAGAGGCTAGCTCTCTGATGATTATTTCCTGTTCATCGGTTAGATTTTTCTGTTGTGTAGGCTTATGAGGTCTAGCCTTAGTTCTAAATTTCAGGAGGTCCTGTAGTACAGCATCCGAAAAACAGTCAATCGCATCGTATGGCATTTGTGGATTGAAGAGTGATGGGGGCTTAAAGGTGGTAACTGGTGCTTCCTGCTCATCTGGTGTAACTTGGTAGCTGTATATATATATATACAACAACTGCCAGTTTTATATAACAAATAGCTTTGAATTGTTGTGTATATTTTATGCATTTTTGCTAATTTGGTAGTTTTTCAGGCCAATAGACTAACTGCATATAAAAATAACTCCTTATCTTGACAGATTGAATATTCATGCACAGCTGACAATGTTAGTAATGTACATGGTCCGCACAGAAAACGTGTCAGCAGAAACTCATTCCCATTTTGTTGACAGTTTTTAAGTTCAAATTTACAATGCTGCAGAAGTATTTTCTGTGATTTTTTCAATAATGTGACATCGAATGGCAATTTTATGAATTTACACGCAATAGTGTTTCTTCTATTTCCTTAGTTATGCTTTCAGATTGTTCTCAGGTGCTAGTGGGTGATTTCACTTTAAATGTATTGTAATACACGTAACGCGGTCATGTGAGCAAGGGCCGAGTGGCTCGAAACGCGTCATGGACTAGGCACGTAACTTTTTGATTAAACACCATTTCTAAGCACTGGCGACTGAAGTTGTCCGTTCCTTTCGTTGTGCGAGACTGCACATAAGGGAAGTTTCTTTGATATATATATATATATATATATATATATATGTATATATATATATATATATATATATATATTTATATATATATATATATTTATATATTTATATATATATAGCCACTAGGTATAGTTAGGTAGTTAGGTCCGCAATAGGAAATGCATTTTTTGTGTGCTAACAACTTTGGCACAGTTTGACGAATCTCCACATGAAACCTTGTTTAAAAAGTGCTGTTTTTTCCTACTTTGTGCATGGAAAATTTGCCTAGAATGTGCATAGAAAGTTTCGCGGGTTATCCATCAAATGGGGTCTGAGAGAATAGGTGAGTCCCACAACGCAAAATCCCCATGCATTTTCAATAGACTTCTTTAGGCAGGGCTACAGCAAAAACTGCTAAACAGAATTATGGTCACCAGTAGGTAGTTATAGTTAGGACCATGTTTCCATAGAAAAAACTTTTATTACCTGTCCATAACTTTGGCACTGTTTGGTGAATCTTCATGAACTTTTGCGAAAAAAATTGCACCGGTAATTCTAG
Source organism: Triturus cristatus (assembly GCF_964204655.1). Lineage (NCBI taxonomy): Eukaryota > Metazoa > Chordata > Amphibia > Caudata > Salamandridae > Triturus > Triturus cristatus. The sequence continues at coordinate 510,554,667 of NC_140588.1, forward strand.
TTGTGCAGAAACATTTTCAGGGTGAAGCGGGGGCCGAGAAAAAGGTACTTTTCCCATGTCAATTCACATAGAGGCTTCAGACACAGCCGCAGCCTGAACTCCTGGACAGAATTACGCCAAATTTGGCAGAAAGGTAGATTTGTTCCATAGATTACGCCTTTTGTTATTTGATTTGAATCTGTTCAGTAGTTGTTTTGAGAAAATAAAGGAAATCCACATTTGTATATCTGGGCGGAGCCTAAGCACAGATCTCATGGTGAGATCTGATTGACTGTCAGCACTTCAAACAGAAAGTGATGGCAGCCATCTTGGGACCAATATACATGATAGTACCCCATTGAAATGCATTGTAGAGAATGGCAGGTTTTGAGGTTCAAAAAAAGGAGAACGTATAATGGCCTCTAATGTAATACTAGTATATAGAGTAATGTGTGCAAAAGAAGCTTGGATGATGGCATCAGTGATGTCATCAATGATGCCATGTAAGATGTTATCAGTGATGTCACAAATGATGTCATAGAACATGTCGTGAGTGATGTAATATATGAGGACATAAGGAGTGTATGGCGAGGGTGCAATTATAACTGGTGCATTTCAGTGTTTTTTTAGTTCAAAGCGTTAATGTTGAAGATGACTACAACCTGAACTGCTGGACAGATTACACCAAATTTGACAGAAAGGTAGCTTTTGGTCCAAAAAGCATGTTTTTTTATTTGGTGTAAATACATTCAGTAGTCTTAGAGTTATTAACAGAAAAACTAATTGGGATGTCTAGAAGTGTGAATCTTTTGCAAATAATGACAAGCTCATGCAGAGGTCTTCAACCAGGAAGTGTTGGCAGCCATTTTGGGACTCAGCTAAAATAGCCCCGGGAAGCCGGTGGTCCCTGGGGTTGCGGTGGGCCATGTGGCCCCCCGCATTTCAGTGAATTAGCCCCTGGAAGGTGGCAGTCCCTGGGGCTGCATGGGGGCTGGAGCCCCCAAAACACATTATTTTTTAACACAGCCCCGGGGAGTTGCCAGTTCCCGGGAATGTGGGGGGTAGCGTGACCCCCGCATTTTAGTTAATTGGTCTGATGGGGCCCCGCATCATTATATGTAATTACCCCCCGGTGCCTGGTTCACCTAGGGGCCTAATTAAAGAAAGTGTGGCAACCCGCGATTGGTTTTATAAAATTTTCAGCAAGATTCGTGGGTCCAACCAATATTTGTTTTTAAAAAAATGCTTTTTTGACCCCCCCCCCCTCCTCCCACAAGAGGCCTAGGGGTCAGGGTGTTTCTACGGTGCTCGCTTATCTTTTTTTTAGGTTTTTGTTTGTGACTCGGTTCAACCGAGTCATAAGATGGCTGCCAACACTTCCTGGTTTGAAGTGTTGACAGTCAATCAGATCTAAGGCAGGAGGGGTCGCGGATACACCGCGGCCTAAATTGTATATCTGAGAAATCTTTAAATTTCACAGCAACTACTAAACGGATTTACACCATTTAACAAAAAGAGTGCTTTCAGGACCAAAAACGACCTTTTTGCAAATTTGGTGTAATTCTGTTCAGCAGTTCAGACTGCAGCCATGTCTAAAGTTTCCTATGGAAATTATCATAGAGAAAAGGCATTTTGGAACCCCACTTTTTCTCTGCCCCCACTTGACGAATCACCCTGAAAATCAAAAGACAACAGCTGAAGTGAGCGTCAAATTAGTTTTGAACATTCCATGAAGATTGGTCAGCCAACGCCAAAGATATAGGCAACTGAAAAACAGCTTTTCAATGGAAATCAGGTCCTAACTATAACTACCTGCTGGCGACCGCCAGTAGGTTATATATATACTCCAAGCCTCGGTCGAGTGACCAAAATGTTAGCGGGAACTCCTGGATGCGAGGTATAATTAGATTTCCTCACCAAACTCAATGCACTTTCTCAAAGTGCTCATACTCCATCTTAATTCTACTCCTATTAAATACGTGCAAATCATCATCAACATAAAAGAAATACTTTTTACAATTTCTTAAGACATCCCTACTACACCATGTACAAATAATGCTTAAACGTGCAATTATATTGAATACATAATCAATACATCAAACTGTAATGGATTATTGGTTCTCTCTAAATAACATCAGGTAAATAAAATAATCTTTCTTTTTATATTAAGAACATGTCAAAATATCAATATATAAATAAATATATATACAAATATAAACATATTTTTTATCTATCCACAATAGTCATTTAGCTAGAATATTATGAATATATATCCTACTTCTGGAGCGAGAGTATAACAGTTCTTAGATAGAGAATGTGATTCAAGATTTATAAGCACCTTTTCCGAGATATTTGTAATTATTTTTCACCAGGCTATTGTGGGCAGGTGCCCCAATCCTACAGCAAATCTTCCAGCTACATCACTATGGACTAATCCTACTATATTAAATGGACTAAGAGTATTTTAACTAAAAATATTTTTCTAAACATATTTTACTCAACACCTTATCAACCAAAGGCTACTCATAAATAACAATTAGTATTTGATTACATATAGCTATCTTCAGTTGATCATGTAGCCTAAAGGGACCCTGAGTATTTCAATGGCAAAAACCAATAACATTTCTCAATTCCTTGGATCTTATTGAAATCTCATATATCACAGACCCTTAGCCGAAATGGCGTGATGTCCACCCCTTAGCATGACCTATCCTACATGTACTTTCATCTCCTCGTCCTTATTAAGTCCTGCAGGTGTCTTGGTATGTAAATCCAAGATAAACTTGGCTTCCAAGTGTCTTAGCTCTACTACCCTGTTTCCTCCTCTCAAATTAGCTGGAATTCTGTCTATAGCAAAGAAGGTTAAGTTGGACACGTCACTCTCATGATGCTCAAAGAAGTGACACACCAAAGGGTGTATGAAATCCGTTTTCTTAATGGCTCACTGATGTTCCAAAATATGCTTACGTGGTGGGAAGATGATACTATTCACATGCATAAGGGAACATGGACGTTTGAGCACATAGACGCAATGATCTGTATTACAATTGAAAAAATTTAAGATTTTTCTTCTTTTCCCATCCGAGGTAGAATATTCGTAGGTATTAGAATTAAATTGGCAGGCTTTACAGTGGCTACACTTGAAGGACCCTCTAGTTTTGCTCAACAAAGTATCCTTTCTGGGAGTTTTAGTACGATAACTATGTGTCAAAACATCACCTAATGTTTTGCCTCTTCTATAGGTAATGGAGGTTTTCTCTGGTTGATCTCTACCAATTGACAGACCGTTTTTTACTATATTCCAGTGTTTACATATCAAGTGCCTTATTTTATAGGATGAGGAGTTATAGGTCATAATGAGTCTGGGAAGGTTTTTCACTCTTGAATGTATCATTACAATAAAGAAATTGGTCTCTTTTCAATGGTTCTGCTTTTTTTGCAGCTACGTTCAAGATCTTCGAAGTGTAGCCTTGCTTTAAATCTGTTTCTCACCAAGTTCCTAGGGTGTTGGCTGGTAAAGTGCAAAGTAATGTTATCTGCAGCGATCTTATGGTGTATCGAAGTATGTATTTTAAGACGTATATCCAAGAATGTAACATCTCGAGTACTCATAGTCACAGTGAACCTTAAGTTGAACATATTTTAATTCAATTTCCTCACATATTCACATGCCTTTTCTTCAGACCCGGACCATAAGATAAACAAATCGTCAATATACCTGGTCAGAAATTAAAACATTGTCAAGGAACTCCTGATAGTCGTGTATATATATATGTATATATATATATATATATATTTCCTACTGGTGGTAGGTATTTATACATAGGGCCTACTTTCCATAGGAAATGCGTTTTTGACTTGCCTATCTCTTTTGCGTTGTTTGACGAATCTTCACGATATTTTCCCAAAAGAGTGTCATAGTAAGTCTTGTTGTGCATGTGAAGCTTCAGGGTGATCCGTTAAACTGGGGTCAAGAAAAAGGGGGCTAAAAAAAGTATGTTTTCCCATTTTAATTCCCATAGGATGCATTGTCAACCTACAACTCAAACCGCTGGATGGAATTACAACAAATTTGGCAGAAAGGTAGATGTCAATACGGAGATTGTTCTTTTTGTTATTTCGTGCAAATCCTGTCTGAGAAATTTACGGAACTACAGTTAGTGATATCCCTGGCAGCGTCGACTTCGTGAAAAAAGACGAACTCTTGCAGAGAAATGCACAGCTCTGCTTAGCTCACAACACTTCAAAAGGCAGTGCTGACAGCCATCTTGGGACTCGGCCTAACCGAGTCCCAAAACAAAAGTGAAAATAAAGAAAAAGGGGCAGGGTAGGAATATCCTGGCCCCCAAGCCATGGTGTTGTGGTCCCTGTGGGTCTCCACAATGCAAAAATAGCATTTTATTTTCATCTTTACAGCGAGGTCACAACAAATTCACAACTTAGCTGTAAAAATTACAAGGAAACGCAAGCGGGGGCAATGAACTATAGAAATGGTGCTGCCGCCTCCCCGGTGCAATGAATGATTGAAATGCAGGGGGCCCTGTGGACCTTCCAAAGCACTGGGGACTGTCACCTCCTCAGGACTTAATTAAATGTGGGGGCACCGTGCTGCCTCCTGTGGCCCTGGGGACCACCACCTCCCTGGGCAAAGTATTAGAAAGGAGGGGGGCTGTGTGGCCCCCTTACTGGAGCCATACATAGCCCTGGGGACTGCCACCCCTCAGGGCTAGCTCCTGCTATGTCCCGGGGTACCCACCCCTGGGACATAGCTGTTTGCTATGGCTTGGCGGGAGCTTTACCACTCCTGCCAAACCATAGCAAACTGTCCTCCGCTTTGAACAGGCAAGAGCATTTTGCACTCGCTTGCACAATTGCTCTGACAGAGTCAAAGCAATGCTGGCTCTCACAGGTCCCCATTTTTACTAAGTGGGTGCCCTGAGTGGGACCAGGGCAACCATACTAGAGGGATGGGTCCCCCAGGGCCAAAATGTGCCAGGGAAGGGGAGGCTGCACGGCCCCACTCCCATTTATATTTTCTTATTTAAAAAAAAAGGATAGGGCCAGGCCCAAGAGGATGGGGTCTCCAGAGCCAAAATCGGCACAGGCCTCCTCCCATTAATTTATTTTAAAAAGGCCAGGGGGTGGGGTACCCGGGCCCGAAATTGGTCTGGGTAGGGCCCCATTCAAAATAGGCCTGGCCCCACTATATGGGGTCCGCGGGGCTGAAATTGGCCCAGCATAGGGAGCCAGGCGGCCCCCCTACCCAAAAATAGGGAATAAAAGACAGGGAAGTCGCTGGCGGTCCCGCCACCAAAGGTTACAGGGATGTTATAGTTAGGAAATCGAATTAAACAAAACTTTGAATTTCACTGAAAGAACCAAAGGTGTTATAGTCAGGCTCAGATTTCACTCATACAAAACAAGTGAAATTCAGAAGTTATTGTTACCTGAGCTAACTATAACTTACAGCCCTGCAATGCACTGCTTATGACCTCACATATTACCTCACTCATGACATGGTCGATGACATCACTGATGACATCTCAAATGACATGCTGGATCAAAAACTATCTGAAAAAGCAAGTGGGGTGGGGGTGCCACTTGGGGCAGGTCAAAGGCTTTTTTTTAATGTCAAGTAATATACTTTTACAATACCTAAGTGTAAGTCACCATAACCTTTGTCTTTTTCCAGTGAATATATGTATATCTAGACATTAAAGTACATTTATTTAAAGAAAGTATTGATGGCAAATGTGACTATAAAACTATATCCTTTCGGTATCAGCCTTTTTTTCTACTTGGTCTAAAAACTTTAAATGTTCTGGCCACCAACTGAGCACATAACTATTTCCCAGGTTTCTGAATATTGGGCACAGCCAGTACATTCCCTCCTTTAGGAATCCCGGGCAAATGCAAAGAACATGGGACAGAGTCTCAAACTTAAAACGAAAAAATCATGCAAACATTTTATCCTATAACGGGAACATTACAACACCTGTGCAAACTAATACATCCATCCTCATGAGAAAAAAGCAGGGATGAAACTCTTGGTTTCTCATCTAACAAGGATAATGTCAGAGGAGGCAACCCCAAACATTATCATAACAGGGGATTTTAACATGTGCCTTTTGGGAGCCCTGATTAAGGACCACTTCCTGGAAGAGCAGTTTTTGGCATGGGGTATCCCAGACCAAGAAGGGAGCAAATGGGGTAAACAATCTAGGCAAGCAAAATTATTTTTAAAGGACCTAGACCATCTGAACCTGGTGGCATTAAACAGCCCTTTTCCAAAAAATGTCCGCCGGCAGCAACTTTTCATAACTCATCAGCTAGTGCAATAATAGACTATACGTTCTAATCATTGCCACTGGTCAGTAAAATCACAGATTTTCGAATAGGAACAATAGATGTCAGCAATCATTTACCTCAAGAGATCACGTTAAATACAAAAGGTGTAACACCAACCCTGCCAGTAGAGAATCCGAGTGTGATGTTCACAGTAAATCACAAAAGAATAAAATACAATACTCGCAATCCGGAAGGCTTGGAGACTGAGGCAAAAAAACTTTGGGAGAGGGGCAAAAGGATGCACATCAGCATCTTAAGCCGGTGGGAAACCTTCATCAACAGCCTTGGGGAAGCCCACAAAAAAGAGAATATGCCTGTGTAACAACTGAAGGAAAACCGCAAAGGAGGTCAATCCCTGAATCATACAGTGCAAGGTAATGATCTGACAACTGAGCAAATACCCAGTTTAAGGCTTATTATGAGAGACATAAATAGAGCACTGTTCTGGCTACGCCAAACAGGTCCTGACGAGACCGTCCAAGAGGAACTAAGAAACCTAAACTATATTGACTTTTGGAAATTACCTTCTCTTAGATGGTATTCTCCCATATTTTTGCATTCTTTTGCTGAATCCATTTTTGCTTTCCATTGGACTCAGCGCACTTTACACCTGCTTACCAATGGTAAAGTGCTTGTGCTGTCCCCTGTCAACATGTTAGAATTGGCATACCCCTAATAAGCACATTTAATTGACTTGTAAATTCCTAGCATAATGTACACGATATACCCAGACCCGCCAAATTAAATGCTACTAGTTGGCGGCTGCACTCATTGTGCAAACCACTAAAGTACTACTGTAAAAAATGCCTCAAAGCATGACATTGCAGCATGGGTTTGCAAATTTAAACTGACATTTTAACCTGGTAAAAAAAAACGTATGCTTGGCATAAACCTTCATTTTTAACACTTATAAGTCATCCCTAAGGTAGGCCCTAAATGCCCATAAGGCAAAGTGAATGGTACTTAAAACGCTGGACAGTTATATTTAATGTTTTACATGTCCTGGCAGTAGCAAACCCCCAAAGTAATTTTTCACTGTGTCAAGGCTGGCTCTTGCATGGGAAAACTGTGGTTTACATTATAACAACGGATCATGGTTAGTTCCAGTTAGCAGCTAGAAAGAAAATGATTCAGGGGATCCTTTTCATAGAATTTAAAATCCAACTCCATGCTCAAGTCGGACTGAATATTACTATTTTAGAAATGACACTTCTAGAAAGTTGTCATTTTCCTGTCTAAAACCAAAAAGGCTTTAATGACAGTGTCCAGTTGTCACCTGACCACTGATTGTTCCCCTGAGGTAGATGTGTATTGCTCCCAGATATTGGTTAAAGGGCCCTAGGAGTGGGGAGTCGGACTTCACCCTTGACAGGATAGCCTGGGTGGGTGTGCTCAGCCCCTTTTCGAGTTTCAAAGCATACCTTCCGTGCCACTGGCAGATGAAGCTCACACCTAGTCAGGCTGACACCAACCCCAGTGGGGGTAGAGGAACAGACCAGAGCTGGGTTAGGGACTGGATAAAGGCTTTCCCTCCAACCACAGGATGGAATTGGGCATAAAAGTGGGCCTGCAGATCTCTCTTCAGAATGCTCATGGACCTGTGAGGATCAGGTGAAGGACTGCTCTGCTTTCTGAAACCTGAAGAAAGACTGGACCTGCTTGCCTTGAAACAAGGACCCCAGAAGTGACTCCAAGGGTTAGTTGACTGGCCTCCTGTTTGAGCCACAGGGACACAACAAGCTTCCAGAACTCCATGGCCTGCAACTGCCCAGCAGACCAGTACCAACTTGACTTGTCCTGGACCCTGCTGCTGGCATCTGCTAGAGTGAGCCCTAACCTCCAAGTAGTGCCCCCCAGATCCTTGGCTGGTGTTAGAGTTTACTCTCCCTGTCCCCAAACAGCAAGATCTGGCACTTAAAACTTTGGGCCAACTTTCTGCCTGTAGAATTGATGGATCCTGTGGTTGCCAACTTAGCCACAGCCATCAAAGTTGAATCGCCAGTCGGTCTGAGCTTGCTGATTTGCCCTGCTGAAGATCTGACATCTAGAAAAGTTTCTAAGTCTAAACACAGTGGGCCCGATTCAGAGAACTAACTTAAGACAAAATGCTAAACTTACTACCATTTTGGTATTCACAGAAGGCACTTACTCATTTTGGTATTCACAGAAGGCACTTAATCATTTTGGTTTTCACAGAATTTAGAAGTCCTAACTTTAGGACTCCTAAATGCCTCCTGTGAATACCGAAAGACTTACAGTTAGGATTTTTCTCAGTTCAGGAGTAGTAAAGTTAGGAGTCTGGAAGGGTGTTCCAGAGTTTTGCCTTGGTGGTGGTAAAGCTCTTTCCACCCCGCTTAGTCTTTTTTATCTTGGGGACAATCTGATTCCTGAGTTCTGCTGATCTTAGGGGCCTAGCCAGAACATATGGTTTCAGATAGCTTGCTAATTGGGTTGTGCCTATTTGATTAAGTGCTTTAAAAGCAATGCAAAGGGATTTAAATTGAATCCGCTTTGATACCGTCAGCCAATGTAGCCATGGGAGGGCGGCGGTTACAGACTCAGATTTAGGGATTCCTAGGAGAACCCTGGCTGCCGTATTTTGTATGATCTGCAGTTTTTGGATGCTACGTTTTGTTGCGCTAGTGAATAGGGCGTTGCAGTAATCCAGACTTGATGATATCAAGACGGATGTAACTGTTTCCCTTAGTTCTAATGGGATTGGGGTAGGACCTTCCTCAGAATTTGTAGTATAAGATAGCAGCTGGAGGTAGTGGAGTTAATTTGAGCCTCAAAGGATAGTTTATTGTCCATGATTACTCCCAGATGTTTTGCTTTTGAGATAGGCGTGGGTAGTGGTCCGAGCTGGGCCGGCCACCAGTTGTTGGTCCAAAAGTGGGGATTGTTGCCAAAAAGTAAGACCTCTATTTTCGAAGAGTTTAATTTCAGACAGTTGTCTGACATCCAATTCCCGATGTCACTCATGCAGTCTTGAAAGCTGCTAGCCGTAGAGCTAGGAGATCCACTTACAGAAACAATTATTTGTGTATCATCGGCATACGATACAAGGGTGAACCCATGACTTTGTATTAGTCTGGCCAGCGGAGTGACGTATAGGTTAAAAAGTGTGGGGCTCAGGGAGGATCCCTGAGGTACCCCACATGCAATGAAAAGGGAGGTGATACAAAGTTGCCTAATGCGACCCACTGAAATCGCTCAGATTGGAAGGAGCATAGCAGGGAGAGCACCTTAACCCTTATTATGATGGTTGCCAAACCGTCCATCAGCAGCCCATGACTAACAGTGTTCAAGGATGCCGATAGATCCAATAGGATCAAGGTAGCGCTACCCCCGCCATCCAATGTCCGTCTGAGCTCCTCAATGGCCGTAATCAACGCCAGTTCTGTGCTATGATGTGCACAAAAAACAAATTGGGAGGGATCTAGGCTTTCATTCTCCTTGATGAAAGAGAAAAGTTCTGAATTGATAGCCTTTCCCACCACCTTCAAAGGGAAAGGGAGTCTGGAGATAGGCATGTAGTTAAGTGGATCCTTGGTCTTCAATGTTGGGTTTTTTAATAATGGAAGTATAGATGCTTTCTTCCATTCTAGTGGAAATCTCAAAGAAGTGATCATGGCGTTAAAGATCACTGATAGATGGGGTGCAAATGTCTCAGACGACAAGAGTACAATTTTAAGGAGGCAAGGATCTGCTAAGGTGATTAGGAAACTGAAATATGCATACATAAGTGACTTGTCATGACTTATCACTTTTGCAAAATAATGAGGTGATCAGCTTTCACCTGAGCTATAGGGAAGATACACTAAAATGTTGGCATTGTATTAATAGAAAGTGGATTGTAGCCAGGCCTAATTGACAATGGACCTCATGTGGTACGCCCACATCATCAGGAAGTTGGAAACCAAACTCTGAGGAGAGTATAGATTCCATTTGTCAGGGGCCTTTTACTAAGCCTAGGTGGAGTTCGCGGAGTTCCGCGTGACCCAAAAATTCTGCCGCGCTATGCGGACTTCCGTGAGTGGCAGAGTACGCAAGGTAATGACTGTTCGCATTGATTTCCAGCGCCCGGTGTTTGTCCTGCGCTGGAAAATCAATGCGAACAGCATCATGCGCAGCACAAGAGGGCGCTGCTTCCTTTCTGCCGCTTGAGTAAATTTTATACCTGAGCAGCAACTTTCTCAATGCAAACAGAATATTTCTCATCACGAGGGGTCGTGACCACCTGCGACCGCCCGCATTGAGATATACGACTGCCCACGTTGTGAAATCCCGTCGGGAGGTGGATTTTTCTTGCTCGCAATCACCAACTTGCCGTTAGGGAGCGCGAGCGAACAAAAATCTCGCTGCGATATGGATTTTCCTCACTCGCAGTCACCAACTTGATGTTGGGGAGCGTGACCGAGGAAAAAAACTCCACTCCGCTACACGCAATAGAGTTTTTTGGAACTCCGCATCCTCGGCATAGTGTGAAAACTCCACAAACTCAGTGAGCGGAGCGAGGTTCACCTCCCGGGCTTCCCCTTTACCCTTTGCTGAATGGCTGGCAACTTTGTTTAGCACTAGAAAGTCACCTGAGTAAATATTAATGTGATCCTCTACAAGTGAATATCCATCTCAAGCCTATCTATGGGCAAACAAAAAATTGTGATGGGATGTCCTCACACACCACCAGGTACCAAGTAATGCTGCTCACTCCTTCCTCCCGATGGTGAGCAGCATCAGATGACTTTGTAGTGCTTGACGTGTGGTTGGTGGCCTGCTCACCCATGAGACCCCTCCTGTGCCTACCTTGGTAAATAGCCTAGCCGGGGTTTCTGTGTTTTGATGACAGCTTTGTTACACATCATGTACTAGTGACAAAAAGTATTTTTTTTTTACTGTTTTGGTATTTACAAACTACAAGTGCAATTTGACTACTAGTAATTTTATGGGTGTAATTTTACTAGTAGTAAAAATACACTTGTAGTATACCAAAAAGTAGTAAAGTTACTACAACAAGTGTAAACTTAAACAAAAGTGAAACTTTTCCTTTCTGAATCAGGCCCAGAATGTCTGCTTTGGAACCACTTCAGCACTGATTAACCGAGATTACAGTATTGATTGGACAACTCGGGATAAAATTCAATATTGATAAAACATTAGTTCTGGAAACTGCTCTTGACAATGGCGTTCCAATTTTGGTCATTGCCCTACACCCTCAAGATCAGTAAGAAGCTTTGAAGTTTAGAGAGATTTTTCTTTACTAATCAATACTCAAGTATCTGCTGGTATTTCTTGCTGTACCTACATCCAGCTAGTATTTCTTGCTGCACCTACATCCAGCCCATATGCCACCTATAGTCTGAGAATAATCACTGCAAGCCAATATTGGTATTGATAGGCAGCAAGCGTGAGCACTAGAACACTTCTGCAGAGATTTCAAGCAAACCAAAACCAACCAGTTTGTATGGTCTCGAAGCCGCCCTTCTGCTGTAATTTTGCACCTCTCCTAAAATCTCTTCACTGGCCTCTTATTCAGCCTGCATCTCCTTTAGGATGCTTTGTATAGTATACCAAGTGCAACATGTCATTGCTCCTAATTTCATTAATCAACAACTGATAACCTACTTGCAACCTAGAACTCTTCACTCCTTATCCTATAAATTATTAATTCCACGCAGATTAATTTGCCAAAGAGGTTTGCTTTGTCCATGTTGGCACGATGATTTGGAACGTTTTCCCCTACATCTTATCACGCCTGCCCTTCAGGCACATTTTAAAAACTCCTTGGTTAAGATGTTTTACATCTCTAAAACTCAATGCTTTTGATATGCACCAAGAGTCATCTCGGTGATAGCATAACATCCATTCAAGCAGTCATCCTTGGTTGGACCCCCCACACACAGAGCTCGTAACCAACATCTTTATTAATCAGCATACAGCATTCATACTGAAGTTCTCATTATCTCATAACCATTAATAACCATACCTTAACACTTCCCAAATGATTACGAAATTCTTTCATTGAGTCTGCCCAGTGCCGCGGGGTCCTAGTGCTCACAGCCCCAAGACACTTCAATGATTACTCAGGTCCTTGCATATTCTGCTGAAGACTCAGGTATCATTTGCATACATACATGTGGTAGTTGATGGTGAAGCTACTAAGAACATATTGACATTGAAGACACTACTGAATTTGGTGGGCTCCAAACTTTTCTCTTGCCACCCCTCAAATAAAACTCAATCATTCTATTTACCTTCTGTTTTACATCTCTCCTATAGCCGTACTTCTGCTTCTTGGTCACTTCTTCATGACTGCCCATTCATTTTTATCTATTGGATAGTTTTCTCTGAAGTTTTTTGAAATTATATTCATGGATTGGCCAGTCCATGTATTTCAACCATGGCCATAGTTTGCACTCACCTCTTATTATGCACTCTGACAAACAAGGGTGGCATGTCATTTCTCGTCCCCTTATGCTTATCCTGTTTTTTATTCCCTTTCGTTACTTGCTCCTGGACTGATTAAACCTTTTCTGCCTGTTGTTGCCCTACCCGGCATTTGTTTTAAGCAGCACGTTTTCTGTGCTATTCTTAATTAAGTTTCTGTTAGGTTGCCATTTTCCATCCAAGACTATATTTTTGTGACAGATGTATGTAAGAAAGTGGGTTTCTGTTGCAGTAACCCCCCCTTTTTTTGCCTGATAGCTGCTTCACTTTTCCTTGCTGTGCCCTGAGCTCCTGCCAATCAGGTGCCCAGGGCCTGTGTTCCTTCCCTAAAAAACTGCCTAACAGCCGAAACCCAATTTGGCAAACCCAGGCCACATGTCCGCCGCTGGTAAATGGTACCCTAGGTACCCAGGGCCTTGTGACCAGGGAAGGCCTCTAAGGGCTGCAGCACTCACTGTGCCATCCTTAGAGACCCTGTACCCTAACACACAAACACTGCTCTTGCAGGCTGAGTGTCTGGGTGCAAGACAAAACAAAGAGTCGACATGGCACACATCCCTGTGTGCCATACCCACCACCTACACTGCCCTGACATACATCAGCCACCCCTCTAGCTGGGTGCCCTATGCCAGTGGTGTGGGCACAGGAGCAGAAGCCCTGTACCCAGGTCCATTCCTGGGCACTGTAGGTGCAGTGCTGCCATTTAAGAGTACATGATGCTGAGAGCTCGTCAAACACGAACTCCACAGCACCATAATGGCAACACTGAAGACTGAGAAGTTTGGTATCAAACTTCTCAGCACATTAAACCCGCACTGATGTCAGTGTGGAATTTAATGTACCAAGCACCCCAGAGGGCATCTTAGAGATGCCCCCTGAAATCTAACCTACAATCCACGTCTGGTCTGGGAGGCTGCCTAGGTTGCCACACAGCAGACAAGTTGCTGGACCCCTGGGTAGGAGAGCCCCTGCTCTCCTGGGCCAGCAACAATGCACATCCTGGGCGAGGTGCTAAATCTTCTCCCCCAGGATGGGCAGGGGGAAGCTTCAAAGGCATGCCGCCTCTGTGAGCTTCCCCAGGCCACTGGCAACCCCCACTCTGGCGAGAAGCCTGGCCGGAAACCCCAAATAAGGACAGGTGTTGTGCCAGCCGGCCAACCCCACCCCTCAGGTGGGGGAGGCGAGGTGAAGCACATCTCCGGGCGCTCGCCATCTTGAAGATGGGAGGCCCTACCCAATCAGGACTAGGCTACTGCCCCTCTCCCACAGGAGAGAGGCATAATAGGGGGTGTACCCACCCCAGGACAGGGACCCATTGGTCCCTGCCCTTCACCTACCTGTAACGTTCCTAAATCTAGTATTTAGGGGCACCCTGAACCTTCCTTCCCCAGATTCCAGATTCCGAAATACAAAAAAGAGCAAGAAGAAAGAAGACCTGCCCTGCAGCTGCTAAGAAGTGGAAGACACCAACTGCTTTGGCCCCAGCCCTACCGGCCTGTCGACCCTCGAACCTGCTCCTGCTCCAAACCCAGCATCTCTTGTGGCCAGCAACCTCACAAACCCCGGAGGACCTGGCTACCTTTTGGTTCTAAGCTCCTGGGACTCCCATGAGTAGAGGCTCTACTCAAAATCTACTTCTAATCCCTGGCATCAGCCTGGAACCGCAAACCCTTCACACTCTGCACCCGCCAAGCCTGGCCTGTGCCGGAGTGAACAAAGACCACGAGGACGACCCCACGGCGACTGTGACCCCCGAGTCCGGCACCCAAGGACTTCCCTCGACGCTCCTGACGACGCCTGCAGCCTCAGAACCAGGTGCCCCCCCAACCGCGATGAAAAGAGGGTAAGATTTCCCAACACCAAAAGACACCCCTGCACCCTGTGCCCAACTCTGGGGTACCTACCTATCCTCCAACTACCCAACTTACCTCTCGAAGTGGTGGTGGCACCTGAAGAATCTTCGCCCCCGAGTTTGCAGTCTTTTTCTAAACCGGAGCTTTCCCATTGAAATCAATTGAGCGCCCGAAGGCTCAAAAGCACCCTGCACCCAGCCGCCCAAGTGGCCCTGGCAGTGTAACCTCTACACCTATCTACTTCCCCATTTGCCCTGAGCAAGTGACCAGGAGCCCAGCTCCCACAGCCACGTGGCCTGCTAGTCAGCAGCCACCAACCAAGGCCCCCCTGCCTCCCATAGGATAACATTGGGCCTAACTCTCTCTGCACCCGGCTGCCCCTGTGCCCATGATGGTTTAACAACTGTACCTACCTGACCCTGGGAGACCCCTGAGTCTATGCCCAGAACCTTAACTCTGCCAGTCGAGTACTTACCTTAAAGCCTATAACTCAATTTTCTCCATAGGGTAACATTGACTGTTTTTTCCTGAAATTTCTTCTAAGTGTGGACTTTTCAAAACTTAAAATATTCACCAAAAATCAGGCGAGTAACGAAAACGAAAATACTCACCTGCTATTAGGTGAGCTCCCAGTGCTGGATCTTGGTACCCAGCACTGACTATGAAAAATATTCACAACCGTACTTACCAGTAACCTACATTTCCTCAATAGGAAACCATTGAAAAAATTCAGCAAGTATACAAAATAGAGAGCAAAGATTTTTTCAAATATTTGCAGATCAGATCAGTATTATCTAAAAAACAAGCAGGTAACATGCATTTCAAGAAAGAAGAAATAATGGAGCTGATCAGAAGTGAAGGGAGTTGTACAATAACTCAGCTATATGAAACAATCTGCCTGTACAAAGAAGATGACCGAGTAAACACATATGAGAAATGGAGAAAAAGGTTAAGTCTAGAAGAGAATGAACCTGAAAAATCGTTAAAACTCGCTAACACAATCTTAAGAGTAGCAAACCTGCAAACTCAATATTATAAGACCTTTTTTTAATGATATCACACCCCTCATAGGATAGCTCGGTGGGGGGGAACAAGTGGTATAACTTGCCCAAGATGCCAGAGTGCGCAGGCAGACATAACGCATATGTTTGCTGCATGCCCTAAGTTAGATCTGTTTAAACAATCGATAGAACAATTTATGGACAGGGCACTCGGGATTTCTATCAGATTAACAAACGAAGTCATGGTGTTAGGGGTGGTCAGAGAAGGCATTGATGTAGCTTTTCACGAGTTCATATTTCTGGCTATGACATTAAGTCGGCTGTGTATAGCTTCTCTATGGAAAGATCCAAACCCGCCTGTTTTTCATCAATGGCTGTCGCGGTTCCTGGCTATATATACTTTAGAAAAAGCACTTTATGATAAAAAGGGACGGAAGTTAAAACAATTGGGAAATCAAATCTGGGCACCAATAGCCGAATGGAAGTCAAAGATGGAAGGCTAAATAGATCCCGACGGCCTGAAATATGTAGGGCGACTTCATTAATAAGATTGGATTAGAATCTGCATATCCGACCTGCGCTATTCTTCTGTATCTTTCTTTTCTCCTACCAACTCTTCTTTGCGTTATATATTCCATCTATCTTTTATATATCTTTTTCCCTCTTCATGACCATTTTTTTTTTGTTTTTGAAATATGTATTATTATGGCTGTAACTTGATGATGATTCAATAGAAAAATGTTTTTAAAAAAAAAAAAAAAAAAAGGAAAGGGAGGCACTGAAAACATTTTACTATGTCTAAGGAATGAAGACAGTTAGTTTGAACTATTGCAGAGTGCAGTCAACATGGTGAGGCAACACAAGTCATTTCATAAATGGGACTATGTAGTAGGGAGCATTAATAAATAATATTAAAAAAAAAATTAAAAAAAAAGGAAACCATTGACTGTTTTTCTGTGAAATTTCTTGTCGATTTCTGCAAATTTTAAATATTCTTTAAAAATCGTACAAATTGTGAATACGTAATTACTTACCTATTTTGGATAAAGGTTCCAGTACTGAGTTTAGGCACCCAGTACTGGATTACAAAAGTAACGAGAACATACCATACCTGCAACGTGAATTTTCTTCCACAGGGAATCATTGACTGTTTTCTATGAAATATTTTGTGTCAACTTTTAAAATAGCAAAATATAGTCTAAAAATCAGAACATTAACTAAGTCGACTTTTATCACTTGTTTCTAAGTACTGACCCAGGACTGAATCTGGGATCCAGTCCTAGAATTCCAAAAGTAATCCTAAAAGTAATCTATTGCAAATAACTTGAAACTTCCATTGAACTCAATGCATTATTGTGTTTAAAATTGTGTTGCCTATTGCAACCACTTGTAACTTTCTACAAAAGCCAATTGCATATTGCAAAAATATTTATATAAAGCTTCTCATTCTGAGAAAGTATATTTTAATGCCTATTGTTGGTTCTAAAATAAAACAAGCATATATTTTTTTATATAAACCATTGGCCTAGAGTTCAGTTATTGAGTGTGTGAGACCATTTGCTGGCTGAGTGTGTGCAACAAATGCTTTACACTGTCCTCTGATACTGCCTTACTGCTCGACCAAGCTACCACTTTAGGGAGTAAGGTTATATCTAACTTTAGCCTCTGCCAAACCTCTGGGGACTGTGGACTCTGTACACACTGTACCTATTGGGGAACAGTATATACAGAGCCACTTTCTCACAATGTATTTATTGTTTGAAGAGCATTGGTAAAAGTACCTGAGAAATTCAATACATGAAAACAAAGAAAATCTAGCACAGTTTTTCGTCCAAACGCCGTTAGTTAGACTAGACTATTCAACATATAGTGAATGCATTGAGATTTCAGCTATTAAATATTTTTTCACCGGTCCCAGGATGCTTGTTTCTGGTCCAGGGAAGACATGGCTTGGCAGTTCGGGCTGGACTGTTCCCATGAGGCACAGGGTCAGACTGATTTGCATATGGCCATGTCTGAACTAGGGTGGTGGAGTGAGCTAAAGAATGATGATGGATTAAACCCAGATCAGTTGACTGGGAGTGAGTGTTTGATTTGCTCAAGCGCTCCATCAATCATCCCCTTTGGTATCGCTTTTTTCACCCTAAGTTGGCAGGGTATGCCCAGACGTGGGTCCCTTGCTCACTTTGCAACTTGATTCAAGATAGCCTGGCTGAGAAGGGTTATGAACCTGAAACCGGTCCTAGGATGCTTGTTGCCGGTCCAGGGAAGACATGGCTTGGCAATTCGGGCTGGACTGTTCCCATGAGGCACAGGGTCAGACTGATTTGCATATGGCCATGTCTGAACTGAGGTGGTGGAGTGAGCTAAAGAATGATGATGGATTAAACCCAGATCAGTTGACCGGGGGTGAGTGTTTGATTTGCTCAAGCGCTCCGTCCATCATCCCCTTTCATATCGCTTTGTTCACCCTAGGTTGGCAGGGTACGCCCAGACGTGGGTCCCTTGCTCACTTTGCCACTGGATTCAAGATAGCCTGGCTGATGAGGGTTATGAACCCGAAACCGGTACCAGGATGCTTGTATCCGGTCCAGGGAAAACATGGCTTGGCAGTTCAGGCTGGACTGTTCCCATGAGGCACGGGGTCAGACAGATTTGCATATGGCCATATCTGAACTGGGGTGGTGGAGTGAGCTAAAGAATGATGATGGATTAAACCCAGATCAGTTGACTTTGAGTGAGTGTTTGATTTGCTCAAGCGCTCCATCAATCATCCCCTTTGGTATCGCTTTGTTCACCCTAAGTTGGCAGGGTATGCCCAGACGTGGGTCCCTTGCTCACTTTGCAACTTGATTCAAGATAGCCTGGCTGATGAGAGTTATGAACCAGAAACCGGTCCCAGGATGCTTGTTTCCGGTCCAGGGAAGACATGGCTTGGCAGTTCGGGCTGGACTGTTCCCATGAGGCACAGGGTCAAGACTGATTTGCATATGGCCATATCTGAACTGGGGTGGTGGAGTGAGCTTAAGAATGATGATGGATTAAACCCAGATCAGTTGACCGGGGGTGAGTGTTTGATTTGCTCAAGCGCTCCGTCCATCATCCCCTTTGGTATCACTTGTAGAAAGTGGGCATTTCTTTGTGCTTATTACTCTAGTGTTTTGTAGCCTGACTCCTATCCACGTCAGGGCAGAGTGACAGTCACAACACAGGAAGGATTGGGTGTGACAGAGTTACATCTGCATTCATTTGTATATTGATGGTCTTCCTGGGCTGGGAGAGAGGGAGGCAGGTGCACTTACATTTGTATAGGCTGTGTCCTGTCCTCACACAAAGGACTGATTTACCCCCTACCGATGTCTGGAGCCAGGGTTGGGGTTTAAAGGGAGTGTTATGCACTTCTAAGGTTTGAAGGGTACCCCAGATCAAAGGCACTTTGAGTATAAGTACAAGGCCTCTGACCCCATATTTCCAGAGCACTTTTAGAACGGAGGCTGAACATCTGTCAGTAGAACTACTGCACTGCACAAATGACTCATCTGAACTGCTCTTGTGCTATTGCTCTGCTGCTTACTACTTGTTGGATGTCCTGAAGGATTAATTGGATTGCTTTTCTGGTTGTTGCCCTGCTACCAGCTCCACCTTGACTGAGCGGTCACCAGGCACTATTGGACTACCAGGAGGAACAGCCAATGTTTGCCGAGATATGCAGGGCCTACCTACCCTTTGGTGCCCCAAAGTGTTCTCCTGTGGCTGGGCTGCTCCAGAGGTGGCATGGGATCATGAGTCTGACCTTCGCATTCCCCTCAAACAGTGCGTGTTGAGCACTGCCTTTCTATTTCTCTGCAACAAAAACAATGTCTCAACTGGAAAGTATTAAAAAGGACAATTTTTTGTGTTGAGTTAAATCACAAAGGGGGAGGGGGACAAAGGAGAGACCTCAACGAAGAAGTAGGGTGGAATAAATCAAACTGTAATATCCATAGGTAGTTAAGAAGCACTACAGTACATGATTATACAATGACCTTAACACACAGTGTGGGCACTGGGCGTGCTGGTGAAGGTGAATGGCGCAGTGACATAAGGGTGCGAAAAACAGCGTAAACGGTGAAAATGGATAAGATAAAGGTGGTCAAAAATATGCAGTTTATATACAGTGTTTATATACAAGTTAGTCAGATAATTAGATTGACCACAGTAGCGTCTGAGTTCTAAGCTGGGTAGTCGACGGCATTTCAACCTGAATGATTCCAGGTCATCAGGACAATGGTCATTAGTTTGAGGGTAGTGCTCTGTGAGGGATAAAGAATCAGAGCATTAGTGGTGAGTGGGGACAGGGGGACAGGGGGACAGGGGCGGGGGGAAGGAAAGGAGTGGGAGGCAAGGAGTTACCTAGTCCAAGGAGTGTGAGGGCAATCCTGAGCTAATCAAGGTCTGCGTGTCATCAAGGAAAGGAGTCGGTTCTGTGGAAGAATGGACAGGGTGAGGGAACTGTTGCATGGTGGAAAACCAAGGAGAAGGTCTGGTACTGTACCAGAATGTAACTGTGTCAATAATTACCCAGGTTTTGAATCCATGAACGAGCAGGGTAATAAGGGATCAATGCCAGAAGCTGCCCGGGGAATGGGCGATGGGGATGGTATCTGAAATGCAGGAAGGAGGCAATCACACCGGTGTAGAGACCGCTGTGTAGCATATCTCGTGGGGAGTGATGGCCGTGATGTATCAGCACTTACTTGAGGGGTAGAACGAAGGATCGCCTGTTATTGGGACCGCGGCATCAGGGGATTCCTTTGAGTTAGCGCGGAATCCCGGAGAGTGAATCAATACAGAGGGGCGAGCCTCTGCGATGCTGGTGGGACGAGTAAAGCGTCCGAATGCAGCCGAGTTACGGGAAGTGGGGTGGAAGAAGAACCAGGAAGTGAATCACGTGACGACGTGTCACTGTCAAAGGGCGTTAACCCTAGAGCGGGGAAGGTCAGCGGAAGAATGGGACCCCAGGGGGGCCAAGGGGAGTGTGAGACGGACCAGCCGTTCGGGTGCGGGTTCGTGGCAGTACTTGGAGAGCAGACAATTAATGTGCAGAGGTGATAATGTGTAAAAGGGAGCGGACAGGGTAGTGCAATAATAAACATTCAATTAACATTCAGGAAAGACCGATGGCTAATGGAAATGCCTATACAGTGAATTGGCAGTAATTTAATCTAATCTAGATGCCTGCCGGACATCATAAATAAGTGCAAGTAACATCATTATGCAGTGGCAGCTGTGTGGATTAAATTTAGACAATGTGAATACAGGAATAATACTTGTAAAATATTAATAAAGCATGCCGCAATCGATGGCGGTAGGGAGGGAGGGCACAAGGTGCAAGGCAGTTGAACAGTGAATGATATGGAGATCACATAATAGTGAATCGGAACAGTATACAATATATACATATATAGAGTCAATGAGTGGTATGGAGAACATATATCAGTGAATAGGAACAGTATACAATATATACATAGAATCAATCCACATGGCTAGTGGGTGTAATTCAATACGTTAACCCACATGGTTTCGCACTGGGGAAACAGGGAATTATAAAGCTATCATAGTCCATTGAGGTAGCATGGAGGAATCAAGTGAGGATAAAGGAGGTGAGAACTCAGGAGTGAGGAGACCCAGGATGGGAACGTGTATTATGTATGGGTTCTCGTTCATGTGTCAGTGATAACTGTATTCCATTCATCAAGGGTGTTGAGCCCATTTTCAACAGAGTTACAGCGTGCGATCCATCTGCATTCGCACTTGTTCAGAAGCAGCTATAGATTACCACCCCTGAGTGGAAGCGTTGGGTGATCAATCACCAGCCAGGTCACGTCTTTTTCAGGGTGATTTTTTTCTTTGTAATGGCTGACAAGGGGTGCTGGTTCTACATTACATCTGATGCGGCTTTGTTGTTGGAGGATCCACTGTTTAACCATCTGGGTGGTTTGGCCTATTTATAATAGATCACAGGTGCATCATATGGCATAGATGACATTAGAAGTGCAGCAGTTGGTGAAACTGTTCAGTTTGTATGTGTGTCCTGCGTTGACAAATTCCTTTGTGTTGTACGTAAAGTTACACGCGGTACAGGATTGGCACTTGTAGTGGCCAATGGTCGGTGGTAGCCCCCACAGTGAAGTGACTGTTTGATTCTTCTTGTCAGTTTTGGGCCAGGTGATGGCGTGGACCAGTTTATCTGCAATGTTGTTACCCCTTTTGTAAGACAACAAGGGAGGTTCTTTAAATGGTGCATGGGTCCGTAATATTGACCAGTTTATTTTTATGACCTTGCTGACCAAGTTACTCGAGGGGCTATATGTCGAGACAAAAGAGATACGTGCATTGATCCGTTTGGGTGAGGGGGAGAGTAGGACCTCCCTGTGGCAGTACCAAGCCCTTTTGGATGCGCGGGAGACAATGCGCTTCGGATACCCTCTGGTGTTTTGTTTTTGCGAGAGGATGGCTACTTTCTTAACGTAGTCTTTGCGCCATTTACAATTAGTACGGATCCGAAGAAATTGACCGTAGGGTAAGCCATCCCTCAGGCCCCTTGGATGGTAGCTGGAGTACATCAGGAGGGTGTTACGTTCAGTGGGTTTACGGTAGAGGGCAGTACCGATGGTTCCAACCTCTGCATGTAGAGTGTGGTCAAGGAAGGGCAAGTCATTGGTTCTAACATCAGATGTAAATTTGAGATGGTTTTGGCAGTTGTTGAGCCAGTTCATGAAAGATGCTAGGTCTTCATGTGTGCCGTGCCAGAGTAGGAGAATATCGTCGATGTAGCGACGCCAGATACTGATTTTGGTGAGGAAGGGATTATGTATCGATAGAAACAAGTCGGTTTCGAGATGATGAACATAGAGGATAGCAAAGTTGGGGACGAAGCAAGCGCCCATGGCCACGCCTTTGATTTGTAGGTAAAATGTGGTTTTGTAGAGGAAGTAGTTTTTTGTGAGTGCGATGCGAAGTAAGTCAATGATGAAATCAGTGGGAATGCGAACAGGTCTGGGACGTGAATCAAGGAATTGTGCAATGACATTGAGGCCTTCAGTGTGGGGTATATTGGTGTATAATGCCTCGATACCTAGACCTATCATGAGGCCGTTATTGTCATCAAATGGTGTATCCTCAATGATGATGATGAGATGCGTGCTATCCCTCACAAAGGTATCGGTATGTTGGACAAATTCTTTAAGAAAGGAATCAATATATTTACCCAAGGGTTCCAGAATGGAACCCCACTCTGATACAATAGGTCGTCCAGGGGGGTTGGTGGTGTTTTTATGGACCTTGGGTAATATATAAATGACTGGAGTGCGTGGGTTGTTAAGGAAGGCATGTTCTTTTTTGGTGATAATGGCAGAGTCAAGGGCAAGCGTAGTGATTGTTTGTATTTGTTGCCGATTGCAGAAAGGGGATCTCCGGGTAGAGGTTGATAGTGAGTGGTGTTATTCAACTGGCGCAAGATCTCATTGTCATAATTTTCCATGTCTATGACCACTATACCTCCGCCTTTCTCAGCGGGTTTGGTAACTATCTGTTGGTTATCATGTAAATTATTCAAGGCCTGTTTTTCTTTAAGTGAAATGTAAGGGACAAATTCGGTGTGAGATTGTAATTCCTTCACCTCATGCAGAACTAGTCTCTCGAATGCCAGGATCTCAGGTGGCATCATTGATGCAGAGGGGAGAAAGGTAGAAGCCGGGTGCAACTGTCTAACATGGGGGATGTTGTCATCTGGTTTGACTGAGAAGAATTGTTTGAGGTGAATGCGTCGGAAAAAAAGGAGTAGATCCTCTTGTAGTTCAAAGAAGTTGCTGCGCTCAGTCGGAACAAAGGAGAGACGCTTGCTGAGACGGGAAATTTCTTCTGAGGTAAGGGTGTGTCTGGAGAGGTTGAAAATGGGGATAGGTGAGGTATTGGGTATATGCTGATCCGTCAATGTATCCTGGTTGTTTTGAATGGTGGTCAGCTGATCAGTGGTGGGTAGCTGAAGTACCTCAATGTCCATTGAGGGGAGTGTAGTGTCATCAGTGTTAGTAGGCATATGTGGTAGTTTGGCATCTTGTGAATTGACAACTGGAGACATCACTCGGGGCCCCATTGGTAGAATTTGCGACGTGTCTGTCGCTCGCCCGCGTACTGGTACTGATAGTGGGGCCTTGTTCGACCACGACCGCGTCCGCGGCTCCCTTCTAAAAAAACGGTCAGCAATAGGGGTTGGGGGTATGGTCTGTTCTGTGGTCGGTCAGTACTAGGTCCTTCTCCAGGGTCTGAGTCCTCTATGGATGTAATAGCAGAGTCAGAAAAAGTGATGGCTTGATTGTTCCTGTATCTGCCCCAGTGCCTATTTCTCGGTGGTTGGTACGGTGTAGTGAAGAAGGTGTCCAGTAGGTAAGGATATGTAGTGTCCTTATTGTATTTTTTTATATCTCTTTGTATTTTGGATATTTTCTTATTCTGCTCAAAGGTGTGAAATGTAGCAATGGTACTGTTTACTCTGTCCAATAAGGCCTTAGTATCAGGGATGGTAGTATCGGAGAGGATGAGTTTCTCAAGTTCCGCAATCTGCTCTAGATCCTTGCGACTGTGTTCTATGGCCGTGTCTATGCCAAGCACCATCCAATGTCTGGAGCAGGTTGTGGCAAGGTGGCTGAAGCCTGTGCAGAACTTGGGGTCTTGTGTAAAAATGGCCGGGACGTTACGTATTTGGAGACACAGTGGTATAGTGTCTGATTTAAGGAATTCTGTAAGCATGCGTGCGTGGAGATCTGTGCGAATTTGTTTTTTCTTTAGGTTCTCGAGTTTCTCCAATAGAACTCTTGAGGGGTTCCACTCAGGGGTGGTAATCTACAGCTGCTTCTGAACAAGTGCGAATGCAGATGGGTCACATGCTATAACTCTGTAGAAAATGGGCTCAACACCCTTGATGAATGGAATACAGTTATCACTGACACATGAACGAGAACCCATACATAATACACGTTCCCATCCTGGGTCTCCTCACTCCTGAGTACCCACCTCCTTTATCCTCACTTGATTCCTCCATGCTACCTCAATGGACTATGAGAGCTTTATAATTCCCTGTTTCCCCAGTGCAAATCCATGTGGGTTAACGTATTGAATTACATCCACTAGCCATGTGGATTGACTCTATGTATATATTGTATACTATTCCTATTCACTACTATGTGTTCTCCATACCACTCATTGACTCTATATATGTATATATTGTATACTGTTCCGATTCACTATTATGTGATCTCCATATCATTCACTGTTCAACTGCCTTGCACCTTGTGCCCTCTCTCCCTACCGCCATCAATTGCGACATGCTTTATTATTAATTTTACAAGTATTATTCCTGTATTCACATTGTCTAAATTTAAGCCACACGGCTGCCACTGTATAATGGAGTTACTTGCACTTAGTTATGATGGCCGGCAGGAGTCTAAATTAGATTAAATTACTGCCAATTCACTGTATAGTTAGTTCCATTAGCCATCGGTCTTTACTGAATGTTAATTGAATGTTTATTAATGCACTACCCCGTCCTCTCACTTTTACACATTATCACCTCTGCACATTAATTGTCTTCTCTCCAAGTACCGCCGCGAACCCGCACCCTAACGGCTGCTCCGTCTCACACTCCCCTTGGTCCGCCCAGGGTCCCGATCTTCCGCTGACCTTCCCCGCTCTAGTGTTCACGCCCTTTGGCAGTCACACATCGTCACGTGGTTCACTTCCTGGTTCTTCTTCCATCCCACTTCCCGTAACTCGGCTGCATTAGCACGCTTTACTCGTCCCACCAGCATCGCAGAGACTCGCCCCTCTGTATTGATTCACTCTCCGGGACGCCATGCTAGCTCAAAGGAATACCCTGATGCCGCGGACCCAATAACGGGCGATCCTTCGTTTTACCCCTCAAGTGCTGATACATCACGGCCATCACTCCCCATGAGATCTGTTACTCAGCGGTCTCTACACCGTTTTGATTGCCTCCTTCCATCATTTCAGATACCATCCCCATCGCCCATTCACCGGGCAGCTTCTGACATTGATCGCATATTACCCTGCTCGTTCCTGAATTTAAAACCTGGGTAATTATTGACACAGTTACATTCTGGTACAGTACCGGCCCTTCTTGGTTTTCCAGTATGCGACAGTTCCCTTACCCTGTCCATTCTTCAACAGAACCGACTCATTTCCTTGATGACACGCAGACCTTGAATAGCTCAGGATCGCCCCAATGAATAACGAAATTAACATTCTTTTTTTGTAAAACAGAGAGGGAAAACAGAAATGCATGGAGACACTGAAAGTGAGGGAAGGGAAGAGAGAAAGAAAGAGAAAAAAAACTGACTCAAATCTGACGCAGAGAGTGAAAGAGTAAAAAAAAATAAGAGAATAGAGAGCTTGAGGGCACCAGTGAGGGGAGTGAAGTCATGATGAAGAGGGGCGGAAGGATGCTATTTCTAACATAAGAGTTGGAAGAAATGTTAATTTTAGCAGTGTTTAATGTGCGAACGTGGGTTGGAGACAAGAATGGGAATGAATTTGCAGTAAACAAGCATCTGCTTGTTTTTTGCATCAGCAATTTCTTTGCATCATAAGTGAACTAGTTTTAATAAGACTTTGGGCCCGATTCACAGAACTAACTTAAGACAAAATCCTAAACTTACTACCATTTTCGTATTCACAGAAGGCACTTACTCATTTTGGTATTCACAGAAGACACTTACTCACTTCGGTATTCACAGAAGTTAGGAGTCCTAACTTTAGGACTCCTAAATGCCTTCTGTGAATACCGAAAGTCTTAAAATTAGGATTTTTCTCAGTTTAAGAGTCCTAAAGTTAGGAGTCCTAACTATAGTTCTACTAAACTGAGAAAAATCCTAATTTTAAGGCTTTCGGTATTCACAGAAGGTATTTAGGAGTCCTAAAGTTAGGAGTCCTAACTTTACTACTACTAAATTAAGAAAAATCCTAATTTTAAGACTTTCGATATTCACAGAAGGCATTTAGGAGTCCTAAAGTTAGGAATCCTAACTATACTACTACTAAACTGAGTAAAATCCTAATTTTAAGGCTT
The DNA here is from genome assembly GCF_964204655.1 of Triturus cristatus. Lineage (NCBI taxonomy): Eukaryota > Metazoa > Chordata > Amphibia > Caudata > Salamandridae > Triturus > Triturus cristatus. Next base: position 510,581,420 of record NC_140588.1, read on the forward strand.
TCGGTATTCACAGAAGGTATTTAGGAGTCCTAAAGTTAGGAGTCCTAACTTTACTACTTCTAAATTGAGAAAATTCCTAATTTTAAGACTTTCGGTATTCACAGTAGGCATTTAGGAGTCCTAAAGTTAGGAGTCCTAACTATACTACTACTAAACTGAGAAAAATCCTAATTTTAAGACTTTCTGTATTCACAGAAGGCATTTAGGAGTCCCAAAGTTAAGACTCCTAACTTCTGTGAATGCCGAAATGAGTAAGTGCCTTCTGTGAATACCAAAATTAGTAAGTGCCTTCTGTGAATACCAAAATTGTAGTAAGTTTAGGCTTTTGTCTTAAGTTAGTTCTGTGAATCGGGCCCTTTGATTTTATGCATAGCATCACAAGTGTCAATCTCTGATTTGGACAAACCCATGCAGTTGTATCACTTGCTCGTTGTAATCTGAAGATCCAATACATATCAATATCTATTCTTCTACAGAGATGGGATCTATTGTCAGTGAGATGCGGACTATATGATGTGTGTTTCTCGTTGGGTGTCTATGAAAGTTAAGGACTGGTAAAGAGAAGGGGATCAGATAGTGGCCTGACCATCCATTCAGGGTAATGTTATAATTCTTCAAAGGGAATTTGGTGGTTTAGATCTTATCCAAAATGTGCATATGGCCTTTAATGGGTGTGGACTGGTTTACCTGCTGTTCCAACTTTAAATTACTGAGGGTGTCAGTGAGGTCAGCAGCTTGCTGTCCACCTTTTTCCTCATACCTGTCAAGATTTGCTTCACAATGATGACAAGTGTGACAAGCGTTTTATGAAAAGAAATTATACTATTTGCACATTTAAATACATGTTCTGCAGTACTACTCTCAAGATTGTGGTTAAAAAAAAAACAAGCATATATATTGCTTAGAAATTATGAGGATATGACCTACACCACAATAGTGTGATATATTTTAAGTACATTTACATAGTCTAATAAATGTACACATAATTACCCCTCAGTGTGCAATCTAATTTTAAAATATTGAGAAACAATTATCAGACCTGTTGATATCTACCCAAGTCACATTTATTCCACAGATGTCTGCTATTTACCACTGGTTATGACTGATATTATTTTTGGGTACAAATTTCCAATCACTTTCACCATTCCATCTCAATTGTTAGTAGGTTATGATTACCACATGCGTAAATCCAACATGTATGGTAAACAGAACATGCAGTAAATTTAAAATGCAATAAACAATTGTGAGATTTTTTCCCCCTAACTTGGAAATTTACACATTTGATAACTTGTAATTTTGCTTGCTGCTTAACATGTGTGTATTTTACGGAAGCATGCGCCAATGTTGATACTGCTGTTCTCGTAATCAGGGCATGAACGTACTTTGTATTTATTCTGCATGCAAATGCATGAGTGTGAGAGTCTTTCGTCTAAAGATAGAATATATCCCTTTCCTTTCACAAGAAACAAACATCATATAGTCCGCATCTCCCTGACAATACATGCCATCTCTTTAGAAGAATAGATATTGATATGTATTGGACCTTCAGATTGCAACGAGCAAGTGATACAACTGCATGGGTTTGTCCAAATCAGACATTGACACTCGTGATTCTATGCAGAAAATCAAAGTCTTATTAGAACTAGTTCACTCATGATGCAAAGAAATTGCTGATGCAAAAACAAGCAGATGCTTGTTTACTGCAAATCCATTCCCATTCTTGTCTCCAACCCACGTTCGCACATTAAACACTGCTAAAATTAACATTTCTTCCAACTCTTATGTTAGAAATAGCATCCTTCCGCCCCTCTTCATCACGACTTAACTCCCCTCACTTGTGCCCTCAAGCTCTCTCTTCTCTTATTTTTTTTTTACTCTTTTCCCTCCATCTTTATTACTTTCTATTTTCCTCACTCTCAGCGTCAGATTTTTTTCTCTTTCTTTCTCTCTTCACTTCCCTCACTTTCAGTGTCTCCATGCATTTCTGTTTTCCCTCTTTGTTTTACAAAAAAGAATGTTAATTTCGTTATTCATTGGTGCAATTAGCATCACGATTCTCTGCACACAGCACAGTAAATGGGAAATTAAGGGGGATATTCTCAAGAACGTGTGATAACTACGGCAAAAGTAGCTTAACGCAACCCTTCACATCGCAGTATATCACGGGAAAATAACTCTTTTAACGTGGTATTCACAAGCCGGCGGTACCATGTGATAGGCTCAGAAGAATGCGTCAAATGTCCGCGATAAAGTCAATGCAACGCCGCAAAAATGAGAAACACGAACGCAAAAAAATCTGCGATGACGCCAATCGCGATACAAAAATCAGCGAAAACCAGTGACAGGCCTGCACTTCCAACGCGTCATGCGGGAAAATGCACCATAAAAGCAACAACAAAAACACACCAAAACCAAAAGCAACTGCGTAGCACCATGGATGTCCCCGGACCAAGTGCAGAGGGCAACGCAAACCCCACAAGCCCCACAGACCACCAGCAAGGAACAACGGTGTCAGGGAAGGCCAAGGAGAAGAGAGAGAGGAAGACGGGGTGCAGTCTGCAGGAAAACCAGATCAGCGCCACGGAGGTGACAGAACACTACCATCAACTGAACGTCAATATGACAAACATGAATGCAGTTGGAGTGTCGATGAGGTCTATGGAGGAGGACAAGAGGCGCTGGCATGGTGTGAAAAGCCAAAACAAGCACAAACCCGCTGCCAACAGGAAGGCAGCAACGGCGACTGGAGGTGGGAGTCGTGCACCACAGGAGGAGCAGGAGCAAATGGGGGCCACAGTCATCAGTGTGGAGACGGTGCAAGGAGTTGGGAGTACGGACACAGCTTGATAGGACCTGACACAACATCAACAGTGTGAGTAACGAACAGGGACTGGGGGTGACGGGCACAATGGCACACATGCACAACGACGTGTAGCACACCGCACACCCACAATGAACCTGGATCATGTCCCTCATCCCCGTGGCACACTGCAGCACACACACATAGCAATCACAGCATATCCCATGACAATGTGGTACAAAGTGCAACACCGACACTGCAGAACAGAGGACACAACTGGGTCCGTCCATGTGCAGAAACAGGCCAATCACATCTAACATAGCAGGAAACTGTGAGATGGAAATGTAAGTGTACAAACTGACATCCGTCATGTAGTCCACATGTCCACTATCCCGCCTCAAATTGCAGCACCTCCCAAACAGTCACAATGTACATTGTCATACTGTCTGCATTTAAACACGAACAATGCGCCAACATACATGTCAACACAATGTCAACATGCATCTCCCCTTCACATTGCAGAGGGACAAACAACACCTCCAGCAGAGCAGACCAGACAACTCATCAGTGATGCTGGAGAGGACCACCCACACCTCCGACACCGATGCCCGACAACAGCTAATAGACATCTTAGGCAACCCACCTCCAGGAGCAGGGCAGTCAAGCTACACAGACCACACAGCAGGAAGCACCCGCCACCACGGCTGGCTCCCAACACTCCACCGAGGCACACATCGCATTTCAATGCCAGGTTCAGAATGCCAAAAGGAGGAGGCCGAACAGGTGCGGGTGGGGTCTGAGCTCATGGAAGCCGAACTAGATCACATATGTCGGTGTCTCAGTCCCATCAGGGACCACCTACACCCCACAAAGGAGACCCACACTGCGACAGAGACACATGCATTTGCACATGTCCTGTAATGAACCATACCCAGAGCCCTGGAATTATCATTCTCACACTCACGCCGGACCTCCGTATGATGGCCCAGTCCATTCCCCTTACGTATAGAGTGGGTGATGACAAAGCTACATTTCCAAGGTCCTGCCAGCGGGGACATGCTTGCGTACACTGTCCACTACACTCCAGACACCAGTGGTGTATGTCAACATGGATATGTGTGTGGTCTGCATACTGCAGGCTGGCCATCACATCCACGCCACCCTTGGCATTGTGTATATTCTCATTCATCAGTCACTTGCCTCCTTCGCACATGCCTGGTCCCCACCTCTTCCCACAATCTGCTATTGTGTGGCTGAGGTGCCATGCCGTTGATGGCTTATGTGCATGGCTGGCCCATGTTGCCACAGTAAGTTGTGCTGTTGTATCTGGTGGGTGGGCATGTTGTTTGGTATGTTGTATGTGAGTTTGTGATGTGTGCATTCCCAGTGTTATGAGTTGCATGATTGTGGAGTTGAGCTGTGTGGTGTGTTCATTTTGTACTTGCCAATGACCAGTGCATTTCCGTAGGTGCCAGCCTGGAAGCGCTGGTTGATGATGGACTGTCGGAAGATGTAGGAATCATGCACACTGCCTGGGTGGTTGGCGTCGAAGTTGGTGGAGATTCCCCGGTGATCCACTGTTGCCTGCACATTGATGGAATACGTGTGCTTTAGGTTGCAGTTATTGTGTGCAGTGTTGCCAGGTTGACCAAGTAGGACATGTATGCAGTCAATTGCCCCCTAACACATGTGGGAAGCCAGCCGTGGCGTAGATGCCTGGCTTGGTCTCAAGCTGTTCCTGCGCAGTGTGGGTGAAGTATAGGTAGTGTGGTACTAAGCTGATGATGGCATCCAAGATAGTTGTGGGGAACTTGGATTGGGCTGGCTGTGAGACTCCTCCGACTCTGGCAGTTGTTGGTTGGAAGGTACCAGGGGCCAACACGTGCAGCACGGCCAGCAGCTTTGTTTGAGGTGGGATGTTGGTTGTCTGCTGTGTTGGTGCCGTCTGCCTGTGGGCAATGGTGATCAGGATGTGTGGGATGGTTGTCCTTTTGAGCCTGTGGTGGGAACTGACATTCTCTGGTGTTGGGTCTGTGAGGCTGGTGCGTTTTCTGAAGGTCTGCTGTCTTTGTCTGCACTGCCTCTGTGGTGGTCCGGTGGGGTTCGGGGGGGTGGCGGTCTTGGTGGTGGTGGCGGTGGGTGTTGTGGCCCTGTGGGGGTCCGAGCTGCATGATCAGTGGCTCCATGGCATCTGTTGGTCTTCAGGTGTGGCTGTGGTCTGGGCTCCCTTTTCTGGTGCCGGTTGTCATCCGACTTTGCACCAGGTCAGAGCAGGTGTTAAGTTCCTGCTTCTAACGCGCCTTATCGCATGTTTTGTGTTCTTATCGCTGATCTGGCAGGTCGTTGAGAATGTTGAGGTGTGGTATTGTCGCAGCTTTTTGCTCGGGAACGCCTACTCTGCATCTCATTAGCGATAGTTGCGGGGGTCATCTGTGGTGATGTTTTTTGAGGATGCTATCGCAGGAAAACTGGTGATATCGGCTGTTTGCACCAGCTTGTGAATGGTCCAATGGATTTATCGTGACTTTGGCTGCGATTTATTTAGATACGTGTGTAATCTTTTACTTCATATTTTAGCATAGTATGTTTTCAGAGTCAAATGAAAAATATTTCACTTAACCAGACATTAACCCCAAAGATGCCTAAACCAACTCTGCTCCCCTCAGGGCAGAAGATTAATATTCCACAAAAGTAAGCAGAAGTTTCCATGACTGCTAGAATGTGGGCAATCTGCATTTTGCCATGTGATACTATGCGGCTGAGGAGGACCTCTACAGTCAAATATCCACTGTCAGTTCAATGGGTAATAGGGGCCTCACGTACAAAGGGGCATATGGTTAGCATGAAAGGGGTGGGCAGTGGGTGTTGCGATGGGCATTCCACCGCAACCCCATTGATTTTGCTGTGCCCCCTATGTACAAGGGCAGCGTACATAGGAGGCAGCTCCAAAATTAAGACCAGGGAAAACCTGGTCTTAACTTGGTGAAACGAAGAAACATGTATTATCTCTCCTCATTTTTGTCTTTTCCATGTGTGCTGCTTTGTGCATCACACAGGAAAAAGCAAACTGCCATGGATTGTTTATGTGCAGGAAGGTCCCCCTTCCTGTACATAAACAATCTGTAAGCAAAATGCCATTTTGTGATTTTCATGTGTGCTGCATGAAGCAGCACACATCAAATCGACAAAATTGCATTTTAGGATTGTTCATGTGCAGGAAGGGACATCTTCAAACACATAAACAATCCTCCCCTGCACGCAGACACACTGCTAAGTGTAGCACCAGCCAGGGGCGTAACACAGGCCCCCGCAGCCCCCGCAATGCGGTGGGCCCCCCAAGCTCCAGGGGGGCCTCCTCAGCACAGCACCACTACCTAAAACTAAAAAAGGTTTATGTAACTTTTCTTCTTCTTTTTTTTTTTACCACACTCTGTTGTCCTTTCAGGAATATTGGTTGCATTGGTGGTGTGCTGTACTCAGCAGGCACCCATTCCTGTGATTGTAGCAATTGTTGTGTGTCACAATATCCAACCTACCTCATGAATATTGAGGAAATAAGTCGAATTGTGGCCCACAACGAGTCTGCATTTTATGAAACGACCTAGTGGTACATAGGTCGGTCCGCAAAATACCAATGCAATCGGTAGGAGTCAGTGTGCAAATTGTGACCTCCGTTCAACACACAATTCAAATACATTTAAGTAAATTCCAAATAAGAAATCTCAAATTGTAAATCGTATTTAGTTTCAATTTATTATGTCTTATTAGGAGTCTTTGTGCACGAGGCCCTTGGGGTTTTGTTCAATAAACACAAGTGACCTCATGTTGAATTCCCTTTGATGTTTACTTGTAAAAGTTCGCTAGTCTTTTTGTTTCAAATGTTTTATCTTTTCCAACCTTGTGAGCTCTAGCAATAAACACGTTGGGTACCTTTTTGTCCCAGGGTTGTAGATGGCTTTTCTTCTTAGCACTAAAGAAATACAGGGGGATATTCTCAAGAACGTGTGATAACTACCGCAAAATCAGCTTAACGCAACTCTTCACATCGCAGTTTATCGCGGGAAAATAACTCCGTGTCAACGTGGTATTCTCAACCCGGCGGCACCATGCGATAGTCCCACAATAACATGTCAAAGGACCACGATAAAGTCAATGCGACGCCGCAAAAATGCAAAACACGAACGCAAAAAAAGCTGCGATGAGGCCAATCGCGATACAAAAATTAGCGATAACCAGCGATAGGCCTGCGATTCCCACGCGTCATGCGGGAAAATGCACCATAAAAACAGAGTACAAAAAAGGTGAGATGACATTGTACGAGCACAACCCCACATCCGTGACATAGAACAAATGACCATTGCCCTGCATCACATAGGCATCTCCTCACAGTCACAATGTACATTGACATGCAGTCTGCATGTAAACTGCACCAATGCAGACACATGCATGGAACACACAGTAAAACCACATCTCCCCTTCACATTGCAGAGGGACAAGCAACCCCTCCTGCACACAGACGTGTCATTGCCATGATCAATCAATTATGACAGCGTGGACGAATGTAGGGGCAGTGACTCCCGCTTACGTACATTTTGCCCATGTTGTGGGACTTATGTCACAGGGGGCATCCCTGCATCATGGTGGTGCATAACTGACCCCAAAAGGAGCCCTTTTGTCACCTGTAGGTCACAAATGGCAGCCAAAATGGAATGATCTTGGACACATGTGAAACGCTGAAGAGTGGGATACCCTACTAACTGTGACACACAGAACTGGCAGTTCGAATATGTGACACCCCAAACAGCCTCTCTGGACAGAGGTAACACACCCACCATCCATGAACACATCATAAAATCGTTATCAACACATGTCGCACTCACACTTGTCTGAGTGATGTGTCTGTACATATGGGTGACATGCACTTAGGGATTGTCATTTTGGAATGCATTTATTTGCACATGCTGTGCCTGCGATCATTCTGTACCGTCCCATGATTGCCACGGACTGTCACAATGTGACGTGCTCATCTGAAGAAATTTGCAATGATGGTGTGCCTGTGGATAATTCCTGCTGCGGCTGCAGTGGGAAGTGGTCCACCTGCCTCATCTTCATCATCACCGACCGGTGCACTCTGGAACTGGTATCCATGGTGCCTTGCTGCATACACATATGCTATGCAACACACAAGATGCAATGATCATCTTGCACTTGATGTCTGGGCTGTACAGGAGCCTTCCACCTGTGATGTCCAGGAACCTGAACTGTGACTTCAACACACCATCTGTGCGTTCCACGATGCCCCTGGTGCATTTTTGGGCCGCATTGTACTGCCTCTGAGGCTGTGTGTTCGTGGCTCGGAGGGGTGTCATCATCCAAGCGCAGAGTGCATATCCTTGGTCACCTGTAACAGTGCAGAAGTCAATGTCAATAGTTGGCTCTGCATGATGTGTTGGCAGGCTCACTGGTTCATTGGTGTGTGATATGTGTGACTTTGTGGTTCCTGTATGACATATACTGCTTGTTGCAAATGAGCGGCATCAGTGTGTATTACATAGCCTCACTGCTGCTCCTCCCTCCCCCCGATCCTATTCACTAGTGTGCGCAGCTCGGTTGCATCACTTGCACCCCTACGGCACACCATTGTCATGTCCGTCTGCACATGTCCACAAGCCTGACAACGACACAGTGATGTTGTGCGCTGAAGGTGGGTGGCCACGTGTGTGTAGGCCCATGGTAAGTACAGGGCGGACACAGATGTAGAGTTCATGCCTGGCTGAACGCGCCCTGCGGTTGAGGGTACACCTTTGGCTTACGCTGCGGAAATAGCGACACTCACAACACTTGGCATGTATGATCCCGGACCCCGTGCGGGCTTGCTCACTCTCATGTACACCTCGGCCATGGCCGCAGTCCGTGGGCATGCTACATAGCAACATTGCACATTGCGTGACAGGTGGCGCAGACACTGCACCAGAGACACAAGCATCAGTCACCTTTTTGTCAAGTCCTAATCTCAACAACGCCCAGAGTCACGTGTCGAATGACCACACTCCTACGCCGTATTGCCGTACACCGGTCCACTCACTTACGCTCACAGAGGGATCCGACACAACCACATGTCCCAGGTCTACACCACTGCCTGAGGTGACAAGGTTGCGCACGCTGTACACAACACAATGTGATGTGGTATGGACCGGGGCCCTCATGCATACATAATGACCACACAGACACACTGAGATAATTTGTGGAACTGGCTACGGGCACGTGCATCCGGCACCCTTTATTGCCAGGGCCACACGTCTAATGATGCCTGTGCTGGATGGGTGTTGGGTAGTGTAAGCAACCCTTTGGGGGTTGGTTGGTGCTGGCAACAACTACAACAGTGATCAGACAATCAGAAGTTCAAAGTACAAACAGCAAGGGTCCATGACTTGAGCTGCACCGAGTTATTGGCCCCAGATGCCCTGCGGCAGGCACAGGCACACCCGCAAGGGACGGTGACTTGTGGTGCACTGACATAGGGCCACGAGAGCTGAGCGGGTCCTCATTGATGTCCAAGGAGAATGTCGAGGAGTGTTACAGGGGACAGTGGAAGGTGTCCATTCAGGGCATGATGCAGAGGGCAGAAGCAAGCAGAAACAGGCATTATGGAGGAGTTGAATTCTACAGTCTCCTTTTTCCCACCATGTCAGTATCAGCTACTTGATGAAGACAACCCCCAGGCCATAGACTCAGATGCCAACAAAGTTCAATTGGAGAGCGCCCATGACTCCCATGGCACAGTGTCAGTGGCACCAGAGCTGGAAGGGGATGCAGTCTGTGATGAGGCCTGTACAATGATATTAACTCTGCAATGAACAAATCAAGACTCAGTTCCAATTGTGTGTCCTACTCGACCGCAGTGTATGCCGGAGGCAGCGGTCAGCGTGGGGCAACCGCTGTGAAGCCAGCTCCTCCTGGATCGCTAACACACGGCGTTGGAATGGCATGTGGAGAAGATTCCTGGTTGACAGAGGTGGAGGCACCAGAGCTGAGCGGGTGTGCACCCTGTGACGATGCCATGTCCTGCCTGGGACGGACTGGATTGAATTTGTCTGAGGCCTGCTGGACCCGTGTGTAGGCCTAAGGCAGAAGTCCGTCAGGGCCCACAGACATGTGTGGTCAGAATGCTATGCACAGAGTTGGTGGGACCACATTGAAGGGAGTTTAGGGATTTAACCGATGCCACAAATATGTACTCTGCCATCGTGTAATCAAGACTCAGTTCCAAATGTGTGACCTACTTGTCCACTGTGTATGCCGGTGGAGTGCGTCAACGGGAAAGGAGTACCGCGGGCCTTGCTCGCGGAGACCGCGATGGTCTGAGGAGGCTGCCAAGGTCACGGGCCTCTGGCTTGGAGCTAGCACAGGCACATGGTGGGAACTCTTGGAGACACGCCGGTATCGACAGGTGAGCAGTGTGGCCTGGAATGCACAGGTGCAGACGAGACTGGTTCGGGGAGCAGCGGCCCAGGCTGCGGCAGGCGCACAGGATCACAGGCACCGCCGCACATGATGTTGGCCTCGTGGCGGGGTGAGGGGCGTTGCCCTGGCAGACACGTTGGCCATTCTGGAAGAGAACCACGCCCAGTGCTACGTGCTTTTTATTCACACCCCTACTCTTGCCTGGTGTACGCTGGTTAAGCCTACTCCACACATGCTTACAGGGGGGACGTAACAAGCTACATTTCAATTATCTTCTCCACTGGCCGGGGTGACATGGTTGCGTCCACTGTCCACAACACTACCAACAACAACATTATATGTCGACATGGATATGTCTGTGGTCTGCATACTGCAGTCTGTCCAGCACATCCACACCACACTTGGCAATGTGTGCATTCTCATTCATGGGTCACTTGCCTCCTTTGCACCTGCCTGTTTGCCACCTAACTCCACATTCCGCTGGTGTGTGGCTGATGTGCCATGCCGTTGGTGGTTCATGAACATGGCTAGCCCAGGTTGCCACAGTAAGTTGTGCTGTCGTGTCTGGTGGGTGGGCATGTTGTTAGGCATGTTGTATGTGGGTTTGTAACGTGTGTATTGCCAGAGTTGTGAGTTGCATGTTTGTGGATTGGAGGTGTGTGGTGTGTTCATTTCGTACTTACCAACGAGCACTGCATTTCCATAGGTGCCATCCTGGAAGCGCCAGTTGATGATGGTCTGTTGGAAGATGTATGAGTCATGCCACTGCCTGGGCAGTTGGCGACGACATTGGTAAAGAGTCCCCAGTGGTCCACTATTGCCAGCACATTGATGGAATGCGTGTGCTTTCTGTTGCGGTAAGTGTGTGTAGTGTTGGCAGGGGGCACAAGTAGGACATGTGTGCAGTCAATTGCCCCCAACACGTGCGGGAATCCAGCTATGGCGTAGAAGCCTTGCTTGGTCTCCAGCTGTTCCTGCGCAGTGTGGGGGAAGTATAGGTACTGGGGTACCAAGCTGAGGATGGCATCCAGGACAGGTTTGAGGAACTTGGATAGGGCTGGCTGTGAGACTCCTCCAACTCAGGCGGTTGTTGGTTGGAATATCCCAGAGTCCAACAGGTGCAGCACAGCCAGCAGCTTTGTCTGCGGAGGGCAGAGAGATGTTGATTGTCCGCTGTGTTGCTGCCATCAGCCTGTGGGCAATGATGTTCAGAATGCGGAGGATGGTTTTCCTTTTGAGTCTGTAGTGGTTAATGACATAGCAAAACCAAAGGAAATGATGGACGGAGTGTTGAACATTGCAAGCACTCACCCCCAGTCAACTGATCTGGGTTTAATCCATCACCGTTCTTTAGCCCACTCTGCCACCCCAGTTCAGAAATGGCCATATGCAAATCAGTCTGACCCTGTGCCTCATGGGAACAGTCCAGCCCGAACTGCCAATCCATGTCTTCCCTGGACCAGAAACAAGCTACCTAGGACCGGTTTCTGACATTTCAGCCGTCTTCAGCCAGGCTTGCTTGAGTCCAGTGGCAAAGTGAGCAAGGGATTGACGTCTGAGCATACCCTGCCAACTTATGGCAAACAAAGCAAAACCAAAGGAAATGATGGACGGAGTGTTGAACATTGCAAGCACTCACCCCCAGTCAACTGATCTGGGTTTAATTCATCACCGTTCTTTAGCCCACTCTGCCACCCCAGTTCAGACATGGCCATATGCAAATCAGTCTGACCCTGTGCCTCATGGGAACAGTCCAGCCCGAACCGCCAAGCCATGTCTTCCTTGGACCGGAAACAAGCTTCTAGGACCGGTTTCAAGCATTTCAGCCGTCTTCAGCCAGGCTTGCTTGAATCCAGTGGCAAAGTGAGCAAGGAACTCACGTCTGAGCATACCCTGCTGAACTTATGGCGAACAAAGCAAAACCAAAGGAAATGATGGACGGAGTGTTGAACATTGCAAGCACTCACCCCCAGTCAACTGATCTGGGTTTAAGCCATCACCGTTCTTTAGCCCACTCTGCCACCCCAGTTCAGAAATGGCCATATGCAAATCAGTCTGACCCTGTGCCTCATGGGAACAGTCCAGCCCGAACTGCCAATCCATGTCTTCCCTGGACCGGAAACAAGCTACCTAGGACCGGTTTCTGACATTTCAGCCGTCTTCAGCCAGGCTTGCTTGAATCCAGTGGCAAAGTGAGCAAGGGATTGACGTCTGAGCATACCCTGCCAACTTATGGCAAACAAAGCAAAACCAAAGGAAATGATGGACGGAGTGTTGAACATTGCAAGCACTCACCCCCAGTCAACTGATCTGGGTTTAATTCATCACCGTTCTTTAGCCCACTCTGCCACCCCAGTTCAGACATGGCCATATGCAAATCAGTCTGACCCTGTGCCTCATGGGAACAGTCCAGCCCGAACTGCCAAGCCATGTCTTCCCTGGACCGGAAACAAGCTTCCTAGGACCGGTTTCTGGCATTTCAGCTGTCTTCAGCCAGGCTTGCTTGAATCCAGTGGCAAAGTGAGCAGGGACTCGCGTCTGAGCGTACCCTGCCAACTTATGGCGAACAAAGCAACACCAAAGGAAATGATGGACGGAGTGTTGAACATTGCAAGCACTCACCCCCAGTCAACTGATCTGGGTTTAATACATCACCATTCTTTAGCCCACTCTGCCACCCCAGTTCAGACATGGCCATATGAAAATCAGTCTGACCCTGTGCCTCATGGGAGCAGTCCAGCTCGAACCGCCAAGCCATGTCTTCCCTGGACCGGAAACAAGCTTCCTAGGACCGGTTTCAAGCATTTCAGCCGTCTTCAGCCAGGCTTGCTTGAATCCAGTGGCAAAGTGAGCAAGGAACTCACGTCTGAGCATACCCTGCCAACTTATGGCGAACAAAGCAAAACCAAAGGAAATGATGGACGGAGTGTTGAACATTGCAAGCACTCACCCCCAGTCAACTGATCTGGGTTTAATCCATCACCGTTCTTTAGCCCACTCTGCCACCCCAGTTCAGACATGGCCATATGCAAATCAGTCTGACCCTGTGCCTCATGGGAACAGTCCAGCCCGAACTGCCAATCCATGTCTTCCCTGGACCGGAAACAAGCTTCCTAGGACCGGTTTCTGACATTTCAGCCGTCTTCAGCCAGGCTTGCTTGAATCCAGTGGCGAAGTGAGCAAGGGATTCACATCTGAGCATACCCTGCCAACTTATGGCAAACAAAGCAAAACCAAAGGAAATGATGGACGGAGTGTTGAACATTGCAAGCACTCAACCCCAGTCAACTGATCTGGGTTTAATCCATCACCGTTCTTTAGCCCACTCTGCCACCCCAGTTCAGACATGGCCATTTGCAAATCAGTCTGACCCTGTGCCTCATGGGAACAGTCCAGCCCGAACTGCTAAGCCATGTCTTCCCTGGACCGGAAACAAGCTTCCTAGGACCGGTTTCTGGCATTTCAGCCGTCTTCAGCCAGGCTTCAGTGCCAAAGTGAGCAAGGGACTCATGTCTGAGCATACCCTGCCAACTTATGGCGAACAAAGCAAACACCAAAGAAAATGATGGACGGAGTGTTGAACATTGCAAGCACTCACCCCCAGTCAACTGATCTGGGTTCAATCCATCACCGTTCTTTAGCCCACTCTGCCACCCCAGTTCAGACATGGCCATATGCAAATCAGTCTGACCCTGTGCCTCATGGGAACAGTCCAGCCCGAACTGCCAAGCCATGTCTTCCCTGGACCGGAAACAAGCTTCCTAGCAACGGTTTCTGGCATTTCAGCCATCTTCAGCCAGGCTTGCTTGAATCCAGTGGCAAAGTGAGCAAGGGACTCACGTCTGAGCATACCCTGCCAACTTATGGCGAACAAAGCAAAACCAAAGGAAATGATGGACGGAGTGTTGAACATTGCAAGCACTAACCCCCAGTCAACTGATCTGGGTTTAATTCATCACCGTTCTTTAGCCCACTCTGCCACCCCAGTTCAGACATTGCCATATGCAAATCAGTCTGACCCTGTGCCTCATGGGAATAGTCCAGCCCGAACTGCCAAGCCATGTCTTCCCTGGACCGGAAACAAGCTTCCTAGGACCGGTTTCTGGCATTTCAGCTGTCTTCAGCCAGGCTTGCTTGAATCCAGTGGCAAAGTGAGCAGGGACTCACGTCTGAGCATACCCTGCCAACTTATGGCGAACAAAGCAAAACAAAAAGAAATGATGGACGGAGTGTTAAACATTGCAAGCACTCACCCCCAGTCAACTGATCTGGGTTTAATCCATGACCGTTCTTTAGCCCACTCTGCCACCCCAGTTCAGACATGGCCATATGAAAATCATTCTGACCCTGTGCCTCATGGGAACAGTCCAGCTCGAACCGCCAAGCCATGTCTTCCCTGGACCGGAAACAAGCTTCCTAGGACCGGTTTCAAGCATTTCAGCCGTCTTCAGCCAGGCTTGCTTGAATCCAGTGGCAAAGTGAGCAAGGGATTGACGTCTGAGCATACCCTGCCAACTTATGGCAAACAAAGCAAAACCAAAGGAAATGATGGACGGAGTGTTGAACATTGCAAGCACTCACCCCCAGTCAACTGATCTGGGTTTAATTCATCACCGTTCTTTAGCCCACTCTGCCACCCCAGTTCAGACATGGCCATATGCAAATCAGTCTGACCCTGTGCCTCATGGGAACAGTCCAGCCCGAACTGCCAAGCCATGTCTTCTGGACCGGAAACAAGCTTCCTAGGACCGGTTTCTGGCATTTCAGCTGTCTTCAGCCAGGCTTGCTTGAATCCAGTGGCAAAGTGAGCAGGGACTCGCGTCTGAGCGTACCCTGCCAACTTATGGCGAACAAAGCAACACCAAAGGAAATGATGGACGGAGTGTTGAACATTGCAAGCACTCACCCCCAGTCAACTGATCTGGGTTTAATACATCACCATTCTTTAGCCCACTCTGCCACCCCAGTTCAGACATGGCCATATGAAAATCAGTCTGACCCTGTGCCTCATGGGAACAGTCCAGCTCGAACCGCCAAGCCATGTCTTCCCTGGACCGGAAACAAGCTTCCTAGGACCGGTTTCAAGCATTTCAGCCGTCTTCAGCCAGGCTTGCTTGAATCCAGTGGCAAAGTGAGCAAGGAACTCACGTCTGAGCATACCCTGCCAACTTATGGCGAACAAAGCAAAACCAAAGGAAATGATGGACGGAGTGTTGAACATTGCAAGCACTCACCCCCAGTCAACTGATCTGGGTTTAATCCATCACCGTTCTTTAGCCCACTCTGCCACCCCAGTTCAGACATGGCCATATGCAAATCAGTCTGACCCTGTGCCTCATGGGAACAGTCCAGCCCGAACTGCCAATCCATGTCTTCCCTGGACAGGAAACAAGCTTCCTAGGACCGGTTTCTGACATTTCAGCCGTCTTCAGCCAGGCTTGCTTGAATCCAGTGGCGAAGTGAGCAAGGGATTCACGTCTGAGCATACCCTGCCAACTTATGGCAAACAAAGCAAAACCAAAGGAAATGATGGACGGAGTGTTGAACATTGCAAGCACTCACCCCCAGTCAACTGATCTGGGTTTAATTCATCACCGTTCTTTAGCCCACTCTGCCACCCCAGTTCAGACATGGCCATATGCAAATCAGTCTGACCCTGTGCCTCATGGGAACAGTCAAGCCCGAACTGCCAAGCCATGTCTTCCCTGGACCGGAAACAAGCTTCCTAGGACCGGTTTCTGGCATTTCAGCCGTCTTCAGCCAGGCTTGCTTGAATCCAGTGGCAAAGTGAGCAGGGACTCACGTCTGAGCATACCCTGCCAACTTATGGCGAACAAAGCAAAACCAAAGGAAATGATGGACGGAGTGTTGAACATTGCAAGCACTCAACCCCAGTCAACTGATCTGGGTTTAATCCATCACCGTTCTTTAGCCCACTCTGCCACCCCAGTTCAGACATGGCCATATGCAAATCAGTCTGACCCTGTGCCTCATGGGAACAGTCCAGCCCGAACTGCTAAGCCATGTCTTCCCTGGACCGGAAACAAGCTTCCTAGGACCGGTTTCTGGCATTTCAGCCGTCTTCAGCCAGGCTTCAGTGCCAAAGTGAGCAAGGGACTCATGTCTGAGCATACCCTGCCAACTTATGGCGAACAAAGCAAACACCAAAGAAAATGATGGACGGAGTGTTGAACATTGCAAGCACTCACCCCCAGTCAACTGATCTGGGTTCAATCCATCACCGTTCTTTAGCCCACTCTGCCACCCCAGTTCAGACATGGCCATATGCAAATCAGTCTGACCCTGTGCCTCATGGGAACAGTCCAGCCCGAACTGCCAAGCCATGTCTTCCCTGGACCGGAAACAAGCTTCCTAGCAACGGTTTCTGGCATTTCAGCCATCTTCAGCCAGGCTTGCTTGAATCCAGTGGCAAAGTGAGCAAGGGACTCACGTCTGAGCATACCCTGCCAACTTATGGCGAACAAAGCAAAACCAAAGGAAATGATGGACGGGGTGTTGAACATTGCAAGCACTCACCCCCAGTCAACTGATCTGGGTTTAATTCATCACCGTTCTTTAGCCCACTCTGCCACCCCAGTTCAGACATTGCCATATGCAAATCAGTCTGACCCTGTGCCTCATGGGAATAGTCCAGCCCGAACTGCCAAGCCATGTCTTCCCTGGACCGGAAACAAGCTTCCTAGGACCGGTTTCTGGCATTTCAGCTGTCTTCAGCCAGGCTTGCTTGAATCCAGTGGCAAAGTGAGCAGGGACTCACGTCTGAGCATACCCTGCCAACTTATGGCGAACAAAGCAAAACAAAAAGAAATGATGGACGGAGTGTTAAACATTGCAAGCACTCACCCCCAGTCAACTGATCTGGGTTTAATCCATGACCGTTCTTTAGCCCACTCTGCCACCCCAGTTCAGACATGGCCATATGAAAATCATTCTGACCCTGTGCCTCATGGGAACAGTCCAGCTCGAACCGCCAAGCCATGTCTTCCCTGGACCGGAAACAAGCTTCCTAGGACCGGTTTCAAGCATTTCAGCCGTCTTCAGCCAGGCTTGCTTGAATCCAGTGGCAAAGTGAGCAAGGAACTCACGTCTGAGCATACCCTGCCAACTTATGGCGAACAAAGCAAAACCAAAGGAAATGATGGACGGATTGTTGAACATTGCAAGCACTCACCCCCAGTCAACTGATCTGGGTTTAATCCATCACTGTTCTTTAGCCCACTCTGCCACCCCAGTTCAGACATGGCCATATGCAAATCAGTCTGACCCTGTGCCTCATGGGAACAGTCCAGCCCGAACTGCCAATCCATGTCTTCCCTGGACCGGAAACAAGCTTCCTAGGACCGGTTTCTGACATTTCAGCCGTCTTCAGCCAGGCTTGCTTGAATCCAGTGGCAAAGTGAGCAAGGGATTCACGTCTGAGCATACCCTGCCAACTTATGGCAAACAAAGCAAAACCAAAGGAAATGATGGACGGAGTGTTGAACATTGCAAGCACTCACCCCCAGTCAACTGATCTGGGTTTAATTCATCACCGTTCTTTAGCCCACTCTGCCACCCCAGTTCAGACATGGCCATATGCAAATCAGTCTGACCCTGTGCCTCATGGGAACAGTCCAGCCCGAACTGCCAAGCCATGTCTTCCCTGGACCGGAAACAAGCTTCCTAGGACCGGTTTCTCGCATTTCAGCCGTCTTCAGCCAGGCTTGCTTGAATCCAGTGGCAAAGTGAGCAGGGACTCACGTCTGAGCATACCCTGCCAACTTATGGCGAACAAAGCAAACCAAAGGAAATGATGGACGGAGTGTGGAACATTGCGAGCACTCAACCCCAGTCAACTGATCTGGGTTTAATCCATCACCGTTCTTTAGCCCACTCTGCCACCCCAGTTCAGACATGGCCATATGCAAATCAGTCTGACCCTGTGCCTCATGGGAACAGTCCAGCCCGAACTGCTAAGCCATGTCTTCCCTGGACCGGAAACAAGCTTCCTAGGACCGGTTTCTGGCATTTCAGCCGTCTTCAGCCAGGCTTGCTTGAATCCAGTGGCAAAGTGAGCAAGGGACTCACGTCTGAGCATACCCTGCCAACTTATGGCGAACAAAGCAAAACCAAAGGAAATGATGGACGGAGTGTTGAACAATGCAAGCACTCCCCCCCAGTCAACTGATCTGGTTTAATCCATCACCGTTCTCTAGCCCACTATGCCACCCCAGTTCAGACATGGCCATATGCAAATCAGTCTGAGCCTGTGCCTCATGGGAATAGTCCAGCCCGAACTGCCAAGCCATGTCTTCCCTGGACCGGAAACAAGCTTCCTAGGACCGGTTTCTGGCATTTCAGCCGTCATCAGCCAGGCTTGCTTGAATTCAGTGGCAAAGTGAGCAAGGGACTCACGTCTGAGCATACCGTGCCAACTTATGGCGAACAAAGCAAAATCAAAGGAAATGATGGACGGAGTGTTGAACATTGCAAGCACTCACCCCCAGTCAACTGATCTGGGTTTAATCCATCACCATTCTTTAGCCCACTCTGCCACCCCAGTTCAGACATGGCCATATGAAAATCAGTCTGACCCTGTGCCTCATGGGAACAGTCCAGCCCGAACTGCCAAGCCATGTCCTCCCTGGACTGGAAACAAGCTTCCTAGGACCGGTTGATGGCATTTCAGCCGTCTTCAGCCAGGCTTGCTTGAATCCAGTGGCAAAGTGAGCAAGGGATTCACGTCTGAGCATACCCTGCCAACTTATGGCGAACAAAGCAAAACCAAAGGAAATGATGGATGGAGTGTTGAACATTGCAAGCACTCACCCCCAGTCAACTGATCTGGGTTTAATCCATCACCGTTCTTTAACCCACTCTGCCACCCCAGTTCAGACATGGCCAAATGCAAATCAGTCTGACCCTGTGCCTCATGAGAACAGTCCAGCCTGAACTGCCAAGCCATGTCTTCCCTGGACCGAAAACAAGCTTCCTAGGACCGGTTTCTGGCATTTCAGCCTTCTTCAGCCAGTCTTGCTTGAATCCAGTGGCAAAGTGAGCAAGGGATTCACGTCTGAGCATACCCTGCCAACTTATGGCGAACAAAGCAAAACCAAAGGAAATGATGGATGGAATGTTGAACATTGCAAGCACTCACCCCCTGTCAACTGATCTGGGTTCAATCCATCACCGTTCTTTAGCCCACTCTGCCACCCCAGTTCAGACATGGCCATATGCAAATCAGTCTGACCCTGTGCCTCATGGGAACAGTCCAGCCCGAACTGCCAAGCCATGTCTTCCCTGGACCGGAAACAAGCTTCCTAGCAACGGTTTCTGGCATTTCAGCCATCTTCAGCCAGTCTTGCTTGAATCCAGTGGCAAAGTGAGCAAGGGATTCACGTCTGAGCATACCCTGCCAACTTATGGCGAACAAAGCAAAACCAAAGGAAATGATGGACGGAGTGTTGAACATTGCAAGCACTCACCCCCAGTCAACTGATCTGGGTTTAATTCATCACCGTTCTTTAGCCCACTCTGCCACCCCAGTTCAGACATTGCCATATGCAAATCAGTCTGACCCTGTGCCTCATGGGAATAGTCCAGCCCGAACTGCCAAGCCATGTCTTTCCTGGACCGGAAACAAGCTTCCTAGGACCGGTTTCTGGCATTTCAGCTGTCTTCAGCCAGGCTTGCTTGAATCCAGTGGCAAAGTGAGCAGGCACTCACTTCTGAGCATACCCTGCCAACTTATGGCGAACAAAGCAAAACCAAAAGAAATGATGGACGGAGTGTTGAACATTGCAAGCACTCACCCCCAGTCAACTGATCTGGGTTTAATCCATCACCGTTCTTTAGTCCACTCTGCCACCCCAGTTCAGACATGGCCATATGAAAATCAGTCTGACCCTGTGCCTCATGGGAACAGTCCAGCTCGAACCGCCAAGCCATGTCTTCCCTGGACCGGAAACAAGCTTCCTAGGACCGGTTTCAAGCATTTCAGCCGTCTTCAGCCAGGCTTGCTTGAATCCAGTGGCAAAGTGAGCAAGGAACTCACGTCTGAGCATACCCTGCCAACTTATGGCGAACAAAGCAAAACCAAAGGAAATGATGGACGGAGTGTTGAACATTGCAAGCACTCACCCCCAGTCAACTGATCTGGGTTTAATCCATCACCGTTCTTTAGCCCACTCTGCCACCCCAGTTCAGACATGTCCATATGCAAATCAGTCTGACCCTGTGCCTCATGGGAACAGTCCAGCCCGAACTACCAATCCATGTCTTCCCTGGACCGGAAACAAGCTTCCTAGGACCGGTTTCTGACATTTCAGCCGTCTTCAGCCAGGCTTGCTTGAATCCAGTGGCGAAGTGAGCAAGGGATTCACGTCTGAGCATACCCTGCCAACTTATGGCAAACAAAGCAAAACCAAAGGAAATGATGGACGGAGTGTTGAACATTGCAAGCACTCACCCCCAGTCAACTGATCTGGGTTTAATTCATCACCGTTCTTTAGCCCACTCTGCCACCCCAGTTCAGACATGGCCATATGCAAATCAGTCTGACCCTGTGCCTCATGGGAACAGTCCAGCCCGAACTGCCAAGCCATGTCTTCCCTCGACCGGAAACAAGCTTCCTAGGACCGGTTTCTCGCATTTCAGCCATCTTCAGCCAGGCTTGCTTGAATCCCGTGGCAAAGTGAGCAGGGACTCACGTCTGAGCATACCCTGCCAACTTATGGCGAACAAAGCAAAACCAAAGGAAATGATGGACGGAGTGTTGAACATTGCAGGCACTCAACCCCAGTCAACTGATCTGGGTTTAATCCATCACCGTTCTTTAGCCCACTCTGCCACCCCAGTTCAGACATGGCCATATGCAAATCAGTCTGACCCTGTGCCTCATGGGAACAGTCCAGCCCGAACTGCTAAGCCATGTCTTCCCTGGACCGGAAACAAGCTTCCTAGGACCGGTTTCTGGCATTTCAGCCATCTTCAGCCACGCTTCAGTGCCAAAGTGAGCAAGGGACTCATGTCTGAGCATACCCTGCCAACTTATGGCGAACAAAGCAAACACCAAAGAAAATGATGGATGGAGTGTTGAACATTGCAAGCACTCACCCCCAGTCAACTGATCTGGGTTCAATCCATCACCGTTCTTTAGCCCACTCTGCCACCCCAGTTCAGACATGGCCATATGCAAATCAGTCTGACCCTGTGCCTCATGGGAACAGTCCAGCCCGAACTGCCAAGCCATGTCTTCCCTGGACCGGAAACAAGCTTCCTAGCAGCGGTTTCTGGCATTTCAGCCACCTTCAGCCAGGCTTGCTTGAATCCAGTGGCAAAGTGAGCAAGGGACTCACGTCTGAGCATACCCTGCCAACTTATGGCGTACAAAGCAAAACCAAAGGAAATGATGGACGGAGTGTTGAACAATG
The DNA here is from genome assembly GCF_964204655.1 of Triturus cristatus. Lineage (NCBI taxonomy): Eukaryota > Metazoa > Chordata > Amphibia > Caudata > Salamandridae > Triturus > Triturus cristatus. Next base: position 510,603,116 of record NC_140588.1, read on the forward strand.
CAAGCACTCACCCCCAGTCAACTGATCTGGGTTTAATCCATCACCGTTCTCTAGCCCACTATGCCACCCCAGTTCAGACATGGCCATATGCAAATCAGTCTGAGCCTGTGCCTCATGGGAATAGTCCAGCCCGAACTGCCAAGCCATGTCTTCCCTGGACTGGAAACAAGCTTCCTAGGACCGGTTTCTGGCATTTCAGCTGTCTTCAGCCACGCTTCAGTGCCAACGTGAGCAAGGGACTCATGTCTGAGCATACCCTGCCTACTTATGGCGAACAAAGCAAACACCAAAGAAAATGATGGACGGAGTGTTGAACATTGCAAGCACTCACCCCCAGTCAACTGATCTGGGTTCAATCCATCACCGTTCTTTAGGCCACTCTGCCAACCCAGTTCAGACATGGCCATATGCAAATCAGTCTGACCCTGTGCCTCATGGGAACAGTCCAGCCCGAACTGCCAAGCCATGTCTTCCCTTGACCGGAAACAAGCTTCCTAGCAACGGTTTCTGGCATTTCAGCCATTTTCAGCCAGGCTTGCTTGAATCCAGTGGCAAAGTGAGCAAGGGACTCACGTCTGAGCATACCCTGCCAACTTATGGCGAACAAAGCAAAACCAAAGGAAATGATGGACGGAGTGTTGAACATTGCAAGCACTCACCCCCAGTCAACTGATCTGGGTTTAATTCATCACCGTTCTTTAGCCCACTCTGCCACCCCAGTTCAGACATTGCCATATGCAAATCAGTCTGACCCTGTGCCTCATGGGAATAGTCCAGCCCGAACTGCCAAGCCATGTCTTCCCTGGACCGGAAACAAGCTTCCTAGGACCGGTTTCTGGCATTTCAGCTGTCTTCAGCCAGGCTTGCTTGAATCCAGTGGCAAAGTGAGCAGGGACTCACGTCTGAGCATACCCTGCCAACTTATGGCGAACAAAGCAAAACAAAAAGAAATGATGGACGGAGTGTTGAACATTGCAAGCACTCACCCCCAGTCAACTGATCTGAGTTTAATCCATCACCGTTCTTTAGCCCACTCTGCCACCCCAGTTCAGACATGGCCATATGAAAATCATTCTGACCCTGTGCCTCATGGGAACAGTCCAGCTCGAACCGCCAAGCCATGTCTTCCCTGGACCAGAAACAAGCTTCCTAGGACCGGTTTCAAGCATTTCAGCCGTCTTCAGCCAGGCTTGCTTGAATCCAGTGGCAAAGTGAGCAAGGAACTCACGTCTGAGCATACCCTGCCAACTTATGGCGAACAAAGCAAAACCAAAGGAAATGATGGACGGAGTGTTGAACATTGCAAGCACTCACCCCCAGTCAACTGATCTGGGTTTAATCCATCACCGTTCTTTAGCCCACTCTGCCACCCCAGTTCAGACATGGCCATATGCAAATCAGTCTGACCCTGTGCCTCATGGGAACAGTCCAGCCCGAACTGCCAATCCATGTCTTCCCTGGACCGGAAACAAGCTTCCTAGGACCGGTTTCTGACATTTCAGCCGTCTTCAGCCAGGCTTGCTTGAATCCAGTGGCAAAGTGAGCAAGGGATTCACGTCTGAGCATACCCTGCCAACTTATGGCAAACAAAGCAAAACCAAAGGAAATGATGGACGGAGTGTTGAACATTGCAAGCACTCACCCCCAGTCAACTGATCTGGGTTTAATTCATCACCGTTCTTTAGCCCACTCTGCCACCCCAGTTCAGACATGGCCATATGCAAATCAGTCTGACCCTGTGCCTCATGGGAACAGTCCAGCCCGAACTGCTAAGCCATGTCTTCCCTGGACCGGAAACAAGCTTCCTAGGACCGGTTTCTGGCATTTCAGCCATCTTCAGCCAGGCTTCAGTGCCAAAGTGAGCAAGGGACTCATGTCTGAGCATACCCTGCCAACTTATGGCGAACAAAGCAAACACCAAAGAAAATGATGGATGGAGTGTTGAACAATGCAAGCACTCACCCCCAGTCAACTGATCTGGGTTTAATCCATCACCGTTCTCTAGCCCACTCTGCCACCCCAGTTCAGACATGGCCATATGCAAATCAGTCTGACCCTGTGCCTCATGGGAACAGTCCAGCCCGGACTGCCAAGCCATGTCTTCCCTGGACCGGAAACAAGCTTCCTAGGACCGGTTTCTGGCATTTCAGCTGTCTTCAGCCAGGCTGCTTGAATCCAGTGGCAAAGTGAGCAAGGGACTCAGGTCTGAGCATACCCTGCCAACTTATGGCGAACAAAGCAAAACCAAAGGAAATGATGGACGGAGTGTTGAACAATGCAAGCACTCACCCCCAGTCAACTGATCTGGGTTTAATCCATCACCGTTCTCTAGCCCACTATGCCACCCCAGTTCAGACATGGCCATATGCAAATCAGTCTGAGCCTGTGCCTCATGGGAATAGTCCAGCCCGAACTGCCAAGCCATGTCTTCCCTGGACCGGAAACAAGCTTCCTAGGACCGGTTTCTGGCATTTCAGCCGTCTTCAGCCAGGCTTGCTTGAATTCAGTGGCAAAGTGAGCAAGGGACTCACGTCTGAGCATACCGTGCCAACTTATGGCGAACAAAGCAAAATCAAAGGAAATGATGGACGGAGTGTTGAACATTGCAAGCACTCACCCCCAGTCAACTGATCTGGGTTTAATCCATCACCGTTCTTTAGCCCACTCTGCTACCCCAGTTCAGACATGGCCATATGAAAATCAGTCTGACCCTGTGCCTCATGGGAACAGTCCAGCCCGAACTGCCAAGCCATGTCCTCCCTGGACTGGAAACAAGCTTCCTAGGACCGGTTGCTGGCATTTCAGCCGTCTTCAGCCAGGCTTGCTTGAATCCAGTGGCAAAGTGAGCAAGGGATTCACGTCTGAGCATACCCTGCCAACTTATGGCGAACAAAGCAAAACCAAAGGAAATGATGGATGGAGTGTTGAACATTGCAAGCACTCACCCCCAGTCAACTGATCTGGGTTTAATCCATCACCGTTCTTTAACCCACTCTGCCACCCCAGTTCAGACATGGCCATATGCAAATCAGTCTGACCCTGTGCCTCATGAGAACAGTCCAGCCTGAACTGCCAAGCCATGTCTTCCCTGGACCGGAAACAAGCTTCCTAGGACCGGTTTCTGGCATTTCAGCCATCTTCAGCCAGTCTTGCTGGAATCCAGTGGCAAAGTGAGCAAGGGATTCACGTCTGAGCATACCCTGCCAACTTATGGCGAACAAAGCAAAACCAAAGGAAATGATGGATGGAGTGTTGAACATTGCAAGCACTCACCCCCAGTCAACTGATCTGGGTTTAATCCATCACCGTTCTTTAGCCCACTCTGCCACCCCAGTTCAGACATGGCCATATGAAAAATATTCTGACCCTGTGCCTCATGGGAACAGTCCAGCTCGAACCACCAAGCCATGTCTTCCCTGGACCAGAAACAAGCTTACTAGGACCGGTTTCAAGCATTTCAGCCGTCTTCAGCCAGGCTTGCTTGAATCCAGTGGCAAAGTGAGCAAGGAACTCACGTCTGAGCATACCCTGCCAACTTATGGCGAACAAAGCAAAACCAAAGGAAATGATGGACGGAGTGTTGAACATTGCAAGCACTCACCCCCAGTCAACTGATCTGGGTTTAATCCATCACCGTTCTTTAGCCCACTCTGCCACCCCAGTTCAGACATGGCCATATGCAAATCAGTCTGACCCTGTGCCTCATGGGAACAGTCCAGCCCGAACTGCCAATCCATGTCTTCCCTGGACCGGAAACAAGCTTCCTAGGACCGGTTTCTGACATTTCAGCCGTCTTCAGCCAGGCTTGCTTGAATCCAGTGGCAAAGTGAGCAAGGGATTCACGTCTGAGCATACCCTGCCAACTTATGGCAAACAAAGCAAAACCAAAGGAAATGATGGACGGAGTGTTGAACATTGCAAGCACTCACCCCCAGTCAACTGATCTGGGTTTAATTTATCACCGTTCTTTAGCCCACTCTGCCACCCCAGTTCAGACATGGCCATATGCAAATCAGTCTGACCCTGTGCCTCATGGGAACAGTCCAGCCCGAACTGCTAAGCCATGTCTTCCCTGGACCGGAAACAAGCTTCCTAGGACCGGTTTCTGGCATTTCAGCCATCTTCAGCCAGGCTTCAGTGCCAAAGTGAGCAAGGGACTCATGTCTGAGCATACCCTGCCAACTTATGGCGAACAAAGCAAACACCAAAGAAAATGATGGATGGAGTGTTGAACAATGCAAGCACTCACCCCCAGTCAACTGATCTGGGTTTAATCCATCACCGTTCTCTAGCCCACTCTGCCACCCCAGTTCAGACATGGCCATATGCAAATCAGTCTGACCCTGTGCCTCATGGGAACAGTCCAGCCCGGACTGCCAAGCCATGTCTTCCCTGGACCGGAAACAAGCTTCCTAGGACCGGTTTCTGGCATTTCAGCTGTCTTCAGCCAGGCTGCTTGAATCCAGTGGCAAAGTGAGCAAGGGACTCACGTCTGAGCATACCCTGCCAACTTATGGCGAACAAAGCAAAACCAAAGGAAATGATGGACGGAGTGTTGAACAATGCAAGCACTCACCCCCAGTCAACTGATCTGGGTTTAATCCATCACCGTTCTCTAGCCCACTATGCCACCCCAGTTCAGACATGGCCATATGCAAATCAGTCTGAGCCTGTGCCTCATGGGAATAGTCCAGCCCGAACTGCCAAGCCATGTCTTCCCTGGACCGGAAACAAGCTTCCTAGGACCGGTTTCTGGCATTTCAGCCGTCTTCAGCCAGGCTTGCTTGAATTCAGTTGCAAAGTGAGCAAGGGACTCACGTCTGAGCATACCGTGCCAACTTATGGCGAACAAAGCAAAATCAAAGGAAATGATGGACGGAGTGTTGAACATTGCAAGCACTCACCCCCAGTCAACTGATCTGGGTTTAATCCATCACCGTTCTTTAACCCACTCTGCCACCCCAGTTCAGACATGGCCATATGCAAATCAGTCTGACCCTGTGCCTCACGAGAACAGTCCAGCCTGAACTGCCAAGCCATGTCTTCCCTGGACCGGAAACAAGCTTCCTAGGACCGGTTTCTGGCATTTCAGCCATCTTCAGCCAGTCTTGCTTGAATCCAGTGGCAAAGTGAGCAAGGGATTCACGTCTGAGCATACCCTGCCAACTTATGGCGAACAAAGCAAAACCAAAGGAAATGATGGATGGAGTGTTGAACATTGCAAGCACTCACCCCCAGTCAACTGATCTGGGTTCAATCCATCACCGTTCTTTAGCCCACTCTGCCACCCCAGTTCAGACATGGCCATATGCAAATCAGTCTGAGCCTGTGCCTCATGGGAATAGTCCAGCCCGAAGTGCCAAGCCATGTCTTCCCTGGACCGGAAACAAGCTTCCTAGGACCGGTTTCTGGCATTTCAGCCGTCATCAGCCAGGCTTGCTTGAATTCAGTGGCAAAGTGAGCAAGGGACTCACGTCTGAGCATACCGTGCCAACTTATGGCGAACAAAGCAAAATCAAAGGAAATGATGGACGGAGTGTTGAACATTGCAAGCACTCACCCCCAGTCAACTGATCTGGGTTTAATCCATCACCGTTCTTTAGCCCACTCTGCCACCCCAGTTCAGACATGGCCATATGAAAATCAGTCTGACCCTGTGCCTCATGGGAACAGTCCAGCCCGAACTGCCAAGCTATGTCCTCCCTGGACTGGAAACAAGCTTCCTAGGACCGGTTGATGGCATTTCAGCCGTCTTCAGCCAGGCTTGCTTGAATCCAGTGGCAAAGTGAGCAAGGGATTCACGTCTGAGCATACCCTGCCAACTTATGGCGAACAAAGCAAAACCAAAGGAAATGATGGATGGAGTGTTGAACATTGCAAGCACTCACCCCCAGTCAACTGATCTGGGTTTAATCCATCACCGTTCTTTAACCCACTCTGCCACCCCAGTTCAGACATGGCCAAATGCAAATCAGTCTGACCCTGTGCCTCATGAGAACAGTCCAGCCTGAACTGCCAAGCCATGTCTTCCCTGGACCGGAAACAAGCTTCCTAGGACCGGTTTCTGGCATTTCAGCCATCTTCAGCCAGTCTTGCTTGAATCCAGTGGCAAAGTGAGCAAGGGATTCACGTCTGAGCATACCCTGCCAACTTATGGCGAACAAAGCAAAACCAAAGGAAATGATGGATGGAGTGTTAAACATTGCAAGCACTCACCCCCTGTCAACTGATCTGGGTTCAATCCATCACCGTTCTTTAGCCCACTCTGCCACCCCAGTTCAGACATGGCCATATGCAAATCAGTCTGACCCTGTGCCTCATGGGAACAGTCCAGCCCGAACTGCCAAGCCATGTCTTCCCTGGACCGGAAACAAGCTTCCTAGCAACGGTTTCTGGCATTTCAGCCATCTTCAGCCAGGCTTGCTTGAATCCAGTGGCAAAGTGAGCAAGGGACTCACGTCTGAGCATACCCTGCCAACTTATGGCGAACAAAGCAAAACCAAAGGAAATGATGGACGGAGTGTTGAACATTGCAAGCACTCACCCCCAGTCAACTGATCTGGGTTTAATTCATCACCGTTCTTTAGCCCACTCTGCCACCCCAGTTCAGACATTGCCATATGCAAATCAGTCTGACCCTGTGCCTCATGGGAATAGTCCAGCCCGAACTGCCAAGCCATGTCTTTCCTGGACCGGAAACAAGCTTCCTAGGACCGGTTTCTGGCATTTCAGCTGTCTTCAGCCAGGCTTGCTTGAATCCAGTGGCAAAGTGAGCAGGGACTCACTTCTGAGCATACCCTGCCAACTTATGGCGAACAAAGCAAAACCAAAAGAAATGATGGACGGAGTGTTGAACATTGCAAGCACTCACCCCCAGTCAACTGATCTGGGTTTAATCCATCACCGTTCTTTAGCCCACTCTGCCACCCCAGTTCAGACATGGCCATATGAAAATCAGTCTGACCCTGTGCCTCATGGGAACAGTCCAGCTCGAACCGCCAAGCCATGTCTTCCCTGGACCGGAAACAAGCTTCCTAGGACCGGTTTCAAGCATTTCAGCCGTCTTCAGCCAGGCTTGCTTGAATCCAGTGGCAAAGTGAGCAAGGAACTCACGTCTGCCAACTTATGGCGAACAAAGCAAACCAAAGGAAATGATGGACGGAGTGTTGAACATTGCAAGCACTCACCCCCAGTCAACTGATCTGGGTTTAATCCATCACCGTTCTTTAGCCCACTCTGCCACCCCAGTTCAGACATGTCCATATGCAAATCAGTCTGACCCTGTGCCTCATGGGAACAGTCCAGCCCGAACTACCAATCCATGTCTTCCCTGGACTGGAAACAAGCTTCCTAGGACCGGTTTCTGACATTTCAGCCGTCTTCAGCCAGGCTTGCTTGAATCCAGTGGCAACGTGAGCAAGGGATTCACGTCTGAGCATACCCTGCCAACTTATGGCAAACAAAGCAAAACCAAAGGAAATGATGGACGGAGTGTTGAACATTGCAAGCACTCACCCCCAGTCAACTGATCTGGGTTTAATTCATCACCGTTCTTTAGCCCACTCTGCCACCCCAGTTCAGACATGGCCATATGCAAATCAGTCTGACCCTGTGCCTCATGGGAACAGTCCAGCCCGAACTGCCAAGCCATGTCTTCCCTGGACCGGAAACAAGCTTCCTAGGACCGGTTTCTCGCATTTCAGCCGTCTTCAGCCAGGCTTGCTTGAATCCCGTGGCAAAGTGAGCAGGGACTCACGTCTGAGCATACCCTGACAACTTATGGCGAACAAAGCAAAACCAAAGGAAATGATGGACGGAGTGTTGAACATTGCAAGCACTCAACCCCAGTCAACTGATCTGGGTTTAATCCATCACCGTTCTTTAGCCCACTCTGCCACCCCAGTTCAGACATGGCCATATGCAAATCAGTCTGACCCTGTGCCTCATGGGAACAGTCCAGCCCGAACTGCTAAGCCATGTCTTCCCTGGACCGGAAACAAGCTTCCTAGGACCGGTTTCTGGCATTTCAGCCATCTTCAGCCAGGCTTCAGTGCCAAAGTGAGCAAGGGACTCATGTCTGAGCATACCCTGCCAACTTATGGCGAACAAAGCAAACACCAAAGAAAATGATGGATGGAGTGTTGAACAATGCAAGCACTCACCCCCAGTCAACTGATCTGGGTTTAATCCATCACCGTTCTCTAGCCCACTCTGCCACCCCAGTTCAGACATGGCCATATGCAAATCAGTCTGACCCTGTGCCTCATGGGAACAGTCCAGCCCGGACTGCCAAGCCATGTCTTCCCTGGACCGGAAACAAGCTTCCTAGGACCGGTTTCTGGCATTTCAGCTGTCTTCAGCCAGGCTGCTTGAATCCAGTGGCAAAGTGAGCAAGGGACTCACGTCTGAGCATACCCTGCCAACTTATGGCGAACAAAGCAAAACCAAAGGAAATGATGGACGGAGTGTTGAACATTGCAAGCACTCACCCCCAGTCAACTGATCTGGGTTTAATCCATCACCGTTCTTTAGCCCACTCTGCCACCCCAGTTCAGACATGTCCATATGCAAATCAGTCTGACCCTGTGCCTCATGGGAACAGTCCAGCCCGAACTACCAATTCATGTCTTCCCTGGACCGGAAACAAGCTTCCTAGGACCGGTTTCTGACATTTCAGCCGTCTTCAGCCAGGCTTGCTTGAATCCAGTGGCAAAGTGAGCAAGGGATTCACGTCTGAGCATACCCTGCCAACTTATGGCAAACAAAGCAAAACCAAAGGAAATGATGGACGGAGTGTTGAACATTGCAAGCACTCACCCCCAGTCAACTGATCTGGGTTTAATTCATAACCGTTCTTTAGCCCACTCTGCCACCCCAGTTCAGACATGGCCATATGCAAATCAGTCTGACCCTGTGCCTCATGGGAACAGTCCAGCCCGAACTGCCAAGCCATGTCTTCCCTGGACCGGAAACAAGCTTCCTAGGACCGGTTTCTCGCATTTCAGCCGTTTTCAGCCAGGCTTGCTTGAATCCTGTGGCAAAGTGAGCAGGGACTCACGTCTGAGCATACCCTGCCAACTTATGGCGAACAAAGCAAAACCAAAGGAAATGATGGACGGAGTGTTGAACATTGCAAGCACTCAACCCCAGTCAACTGATCTGGGTTTAATCCATCACCGTTCTTTAGCCCACTCTGCCACCCCAGTTCAGACATGGCCATATGCAAATCAGTCTGACCCTGTGCCTCATGGGAACAGTCCAGCCCGAACTGCTAAGCCATGTCTTCCCTGGACCGGAAACAAGCTTCCTAGGACCGGTTTCTGGCATTTCAGCCATCTTCAGCCAGGCTTCAGTGCCAAAGTGAGCAAGGGACTCATGTCTGAGCATACCCTGCCAACTTATGGCGAACAAAGCAAACACCAAAGAAAATGATGGATGGAGTGTTGAACAATGCAAGCACTCACCCCCAGTCAACTGATCTGGGTTTAATCCATCACCGTTCTCTAGCCCACTCTGCCACCCCAGTTCAGACATGGCCATATGCAAATCAGTCTGACCCTGTGCCTCATGGGAACAGTCCAGCCCGGACTGCCAAGCCATGTCTTCCCTGGACCGGAAACAAGCTTCCTAGGACCGGTTTCTGGCATTTCAGCTGTCTTCAGCCAGGCTGCTTGAATCCAGTGGCAAAGTGAGCAAGGGACTCACGTCTGAGCATACCCTGCCAACTTATGGCGAACAAAGCAAAACCAAAGGAAATGATGGACGGAGTGTTGAACATTGCAAGCACTCACCCCCAGTCAACTGATCTGGGTTTAATCCATCACCGTTCTTTAGCCCACTCTGCCACCCCAGTTCAGACATGTCCATATGCAAATCAGTCTGACCCTGTGCCTCATGGGAACAGTCCAGCCCGAACTACCAATCCATGTCTTCCCTGGACCGGAAACAAGCTTCCTAGGACCGGTTTCTGACATTTCAGCCGTCTTCAGCCAGGCTTGCTTGAATCCAGTGGCAAAGTGAGCAAGGGATTTACGTCTGAGCATACCCTGCCAACTTATGGCAAACAAAGCAAAACCAAAGGAAATGATGGACGGAGTGTTGAACATTGCAAGCACTCACCCCCAGTCAACTGATCTGGGTTTAATTCATCACCGTTCTTTAGCCCACTCTGCCACCCCAGTTCAGACATGGCCATATGCAAATCAGTCTGACCCTGTGCCTCATGGGAACAGTCCAGCCCGAACTGCCAAGCCATGTCTTCCCTGGACCGGAAACAAGCTTCCTAGGACCGGTTTCTCGCATTTCAGCCGTCTTCAGCCAGGCTTGCTTGAATCCCGTGGCAAAGTGAGCAGGGACTCACGTCTGAGCATACCCTGCCAACTTATGGCGAACAAAGCAAAACCAAAGGAAATGATGGACGGAGTGTTGAACATTGCAAGCACTCAACCCCAGTCAACTGATCTGGGTTTAATCCATCACCGTTCTTTAGCCCACTCTGCCACCCCAGTTCAGACATGGCCATATGCAAATCAGTCTGACCCTGTGCCTCATGGGAACAGTCCAGCCCGAACTGCTAAGCCATGTCTTCCCTGGACCGGAAACAAGCTTCCTAGGACCGGTTTCTGGCATTTCAGCCATCTTCAGCCAGGCTTCAGTGCCAAAGTGAGCAAGGGACTCATGTCTGAGCATACCCTGCCAACTTATGGCGAACAAAGCAAACACCAAAGAAAATGATGGATGGAGTGTTGAACAATGCAAGCACTCACCCCCAGTCAACTGATCTGGGTTTAATCCATCACCGTTCTCTAGCCCACTCTGCCACCCCAGTTCAGACATGGCCATATGCAAATCAGTCTGACCCTGTGCCTCATGGGAACAGTCCAGCCCGGACTGCCAAGCCATGTCTTCCCTGGACCGGAAACAAGCTTCCTAGGACCGGTTTCTGGCATTTCAGCTGTCTTCAGCCAGGCTGCTTGAATCCAGTGGCAAAGTGAGCAAGGGACTCACGTCTGAGCATACCCTGCCAACTTATGGCGAACAAAGCAAAACCAAAGGAAATGATGGACGGAGTGTTGAACAATGCAAGCACTCACCCCCAGTCAACTGATCTGGGTTTAATCCATCACCGTTCTCTAGCCCACTATGCCACCCCAGTTCAGACATGGCCATATGCAAATCAGTCTGAGCCTGTGCCTCATGGGAATAGTCCAGCCCGAACTGCCAAGCCATGTCTTCCCTGGACCGGAAACAAGCTTCCTAGGACCGGTTTCTGGCATTTCAGCCGTCTTCAGCCAGGCTTGCTTGAATTCAGTGGCAAAGTGAGCAAGGGACTCACGTCTGAGCATACCGTGCCAACTTATGGCGAACAAAGCAAAATCAAAGGAAATGATGGACGGAGTGTTGAACATTGCAAGCACTCACCCCCAGTCAACTGATCTGGGTTTAATCCATCACCGTTCTTTAGCCCACTCTGCTACCCCAGTTCAGACATGGCCATATGAAAATCAGTCTGACCCTGTGCCTCATGGGAACAGTCCAGCCCGAACTGCCAAGCCATGTCCTCCCTGGACTGGAAACAAGCTTCCTAGGACCGGTTGCTGGCATTTCAGCCGTCTTCAGCCAGGCTTGCTTGAATCCAGTGGCAAAGTGAGCAAGGGATTCACGTCTGAGCATACCCTGCCAACTTATGGCGAACAAAGCAAAACCAAAGGAAATGATGGATGGAGTGTTGAACATTGCAAGCACTCACCCCCAGTCAACTGATCTGGGTTTAATCCATCACCGTTCTTTAACCCACTCTGCCACCCCAGTTCAGACATGGCCATATGCAAATCAGTCTGACCCTGTGCCTCATGAGAACAGTCCAGCCTGAACTGCCAAGCCATGTCTTCCCTGGACCGGAAACAAGCTTCCTAGGACCGGTTTCTGGCATTTCAGCCATCTTCAGCCAGTCTTGCTTGAATCCAGTGGCAAAGTGAGCAAGGGATTCACGTCTGAGCATACCCTGCCAACTTATGGCGAACAAAGCAAAACCAAAGGAAATGATGGATGGAGTGTTGAACATTGCAAGCACTCACCCCCAGTCAACTGATCTGGGTTTAATCCATCACCGTTCTTTAGCCCACTCTGCCACCCCAGTTCAGACATGGCCATATGAAAATCATTCTGACCCTGTGCCTCATGGGAACAGTCCAGCTCGAACCGCCAAGCCATGTCTTCCCTGGACCAGAAACAAGCTTCCTAGGACCGATTTCAAGCATTTCAGCCGTCTTCAGCCAGGCTTGCTTGAATCCAGTGGCAAAGTGAGCAAGGAACTCACGTCTGAGCATACCCTGCCAACTTATGGCGAACAAAGCAAAACCAAAGGAAATGATGGACGGAGTGTTGAACATTGCAAGCACTCACCCCCAGTCAACTGATCTGGGTTTAATCCATCACCGTTCTTTAGCCCACTCTGCCACCCCAGTTCAGACATGGCCATATGCAAATCAGTCTGACCCTGTGCCTCATGGGAACAGTCCAGCCCGAACTGCCAATCCATGTCTTCCCTGGACCGGAAACAAGCTTCCTAGGACCGGTTTCTGACATTTCAGCCGTCTTCAGCCAGGCTTGCTTGAATCCAGTGGCAAAGTGAGCAAGGGATTGACGTCTGAGCATACCCTGCCAACTTATGGCAAACAAAGCAAAACCAAAGGAAATGATGGACGGAGTGTTGAACATTGCAAGCACTCACCCCCAGTCAACTGATCTGGGTTTAATTCATCACCGTTCTTTAGCCCACTCTGCCACCCCAGTTCAGACCTGGCCATATGCAAATCAGTCTGACCCTGTGCCTCATGGGAACAGTCCAGCCCGAACTGCTAAGCCATGTCTTCCCTGGACCGGAAACAAGCTTCCTAGGACCGGTTTCTGGCATTTCAGCCATCTTCAGCCAGGCTTCAGTGCCAAAGTGAGCAAGGGACTCATGTCTGAGCATACCCTGCCAACTTATGGCGAACAAAGCAAACACCAAAGAAAATGATGGATGGAGTGTTGAACAATGCAAGCACTCACCCCCAGTCAACTGATCTGGGTTTAATCCATCACCGTTCTCTAGCCCACTCTGCCACCCCAGTTCAGACATGGCCATATGCAAATCAGTCTGACCCTGTGCCTCATGGGAACAGTCCAGCCCGGACTGCCAAGCCATGTCTTCCCTGGACCGGAAACAAGCTTCCTAGGACCGGTTTCTGGCATTTCAGCTGTCTTCAGCCAGGCTGCTTGAATCCAGTGGCAAAGTGAGCAAGGGACTCACGTCTGAGCATACCCTGCCAACTTATGGCGAACAAAGCAAAACCAAAGGAAATGATGGACGGAGTGTTGAACAATGCAAGCACTCACCCCCAGTCAACTGATCTGGGTTTAATCCATCACCGTTCTCTAGCCCACTATGCCACCCCAGTTCAGACATGGCCATATGCAAATCAGTCTGAGCCTGTGCCTCATGGGAATAGTCCAGCCCGAACTACCAAGCCATGTCTTCCCTGGACCGGAAACAAGCTTCCTAGGACCGGTTTCTGGCATTTCAGCCGTCTTCAGCCAGGCTTGCTTGAATTCAGTGGCAAAGTGAGCAAGGGACTCACGTCTGAGCATACCGTGCCAACTTATGGCGAACAAAGCAAAATCAAAGGAAATGATGGACGGAGTGTTGAACATTGCAAGCACTCACCCCCAGTCAACTGATCTGGGTTTAATCCATCACCGTTCTTTAGCCCACTCTGCTACCCCAGTTCAGACATGGCCATATGAAAATCAGTCTGACCCTGTGCCTCATGGGAACAGTCCAGCCCGAACTGCCAAGCCATGTCCTCCCTGGACTGGAAACAAGCTTCCTAGGACCGGTTGCTGGCATTTCAGCCGTCTTCAGCCAGGCTTGCTTGAATCCAGTGGCAAAGTGAGCAAGGGATTCACGTCTGAGCATACCCTGCCAACTTATGGCGAACAAAGCAAAACCAAAGGAAATGATGGATGGAGTGTTGAACATTGCAAGCACTCACCCCCAGTCAACTGATCTGGGTTTAATCCATCACCGTTCTTTAACCCACTCTGCCACCCCAGTTCAGACATGGCCATATGCAAATCAGTCTGACCCTGTGCCTCATGAGAACAGTCCAGCCTGAACTGCCAAGCCATGTCTTCCCTGGACCGGCAACAAGCTTCCTAGGACCGGTTTCTGGCATTTCAGCCATCTTCAGCCAGTCTTGCTTGAATCCAGTGGCAAAGTGAGCAAGGGATTCACGTCTGAGCATACCCTGCCAACTTATGGCAAACAAAGCAAAACCAAAGGAAATGATGGACGGAGTGTTGAACATTGCAAGCACTCACCCCCAGTCAACTGATCTGGGTTTAATTCATCACCGTTCTTTAGCCCACTCTGCCACCCCAGTTCAGACATGGCCATATGCAAATCAGTCTGACCCTGTGCCTCATGGGAACAGTCCAGCCCGAACTGCCAAGCCATGTCTTCCCTGGACCGGAAACAAGCTTCCTAGGACCGGTTTCTCGCATTTCAGCCGTCTTCAGCCAGGCTTGCTTGAATCCCGTGGCAAAGTGAGCAGGGACTCACGTCTGAGCATACCCTGCCAACTTATGGCGAACAAAGCAAAACCAAAGGAAATGATGGACGGAGTGTTGAACATTGCAAGCACTCAACCCCAGTCAACTGATCTGGGTTTAATCCATCACCGTTCTTTAGCCCACTCTGCCACCCCAGTTCAGACATGGCCATATGCAAATCAGTCTGACCCTGTGCCTCATGGGAACAGTCCAGCCCGAACTGCTAAGCCATGTCTTCCCTGGACCGGAAACAAGCTTCCTAGGACCGGTTTCTGGCATTTCAGCCATCTTCAGCCAGGCTTCAGTGCCAAAGTGAGCAAGGGACTCATGTCTGAGCATACCCTGCCAACTTATGGCGAACAAAGCAAACACCAAAGAAAATGATGGATGGAGTGTTGAACAATGCAAGCACTCACCCCCAGTCAACTGATCTGGGTTTAATCCATCACCGTTCTCTAGCCCACTCTGCCACCCCAGTTCAGACATGGCCATATGCAAATCAGTCTGACCCTGTGCCTCATGGGAACAGTCCAGCCCGGACTGCCAAGCCATGTCTTCCCTGGACCGGAAACAAGCTTCCTAGGACCGGTTTCTGGCATTTCAGCTGTCTTCAGCCAGGCTGCTTGAATCCAGTGGCAAAGTGAGCAAGGGACTCACGTCTGAGCATACCCTGCCAACTTATGGCGAACAAAGCAAAACCAAAGGAAATGATGGACGGAGTGTTGAACAATGCAAGCACTCACCCCCAGTCAACTGATCTGGGTTTAATCCATCACCGTTCTCTAGCCCACTATGCCACCCCAGTTCAGACATGGCCATATGCAAATCAGTCTGAGCCTGTGCCTCATGGGAATAGTCCAGCCCGAACTGCCAAGCCATGTCTTCCCTGGACCGGAAACAAGCTTCCTAGGACCGGTTTCTGGCATTTCAGCCGTCTTCAGCCAGGCTTGCTTGAATTCAGTGGCAAAGTGAGCAAGGGACTCACGTCTGAGCATACCGTGCCAACTTATGGCGAACAAAGCAAAATCAAAGGAAATGATGGACGGAGTGTTGAACATTGCAAGCACTCACCCCCAGTCAACTGATCTGGGTTTAATCCATCACCGTTCTTTAGCCCACTCTGCTACCCCAGTTCAGACATGGCCATATGAAAATCAGTCTGACCCTGTGCCTCATGGGAACAGTCCAGCCCGAACTGCCAAGCCATGTCCTCCCTGGACTGGAAACAAGCTTCCTAGGACCGGTTGCTGGCATTTCAGCCGTCTTCAGCCAGGCTTGCTTGAATCCAGTGGCAAAGTGAGCAAGGGATTCACGTCTGAGCATACCCTGCCAACTTATGGCGAACAAAGCAAAATCAAAGGAAATGATGGATGGAGTGTTGAACATTGCAAGCACTCACCCCCAGTCAACTGATCTGGGTTTAATCCATCACCGTTCTTTAACCCACTCTGCCACCCCAGTTCAGACATGGCCATATGCAAATCAGTCTGACCCTGTGCCTCATGAGAACAGTCCAGCCTGAACTGCCAAGCCATGTCTTCCCTGGACCGGCAACAAGCTTCCTAGGACCGGTTTCTGGCATTTCAGCCATCTTCAGCCAGTCTTGCTTGAATCCAGTGGCAAAGTGAGCAAGGGATTCACGTCTGAGCATACCCTGCCAACTTATGGCAAACAAAGCAAAACCAAAGGAAATGATGGACGGAGTGTTGAACATTGCAAGCACTCACCCCCAGTCAACTGATCTGGGTTTAATTCATCACCGTTCTTTAGCCCACTCTGCCACCCCAGTTCAGACATGGCCATATGCAAATCAGTCTGACCCTGTGCCTCATGGGAACAGTCCAGCCCGAACTGCCAAGCCATGTCTTCCCTGGACCGGAAACAAGCTTCCTAGGACCGGTTTCTCGCATTTCAGCCGTCTTCAGCCAGGCTTGCTTGAATCCCGTGGCAAAGTGAGCAGGGACTCACGTCTGAGCATACCCTGCCAACTTATGGCGAACAAAGCAAAACCAAAGGAAATGATGGACGGAGTGTTGAACATTGCAAGCACTCAACCCCAGTCAACTGATCTGGGTTTAATCCATCACCGTTCTTTAGCCCACTCTGCCACCCCAGTTCAGACATGGCCATATGCAAATCAGTCTGACCCTGTGCCTCATGGGAACAGTCCAGCCCGAACTGCTAAGCCATGTCTTCCCTGGACCGGAAACAAGCTTCCTAGGACCGGTTTCTGGCATTTCAGCCATCTTCAGCCAGGCTTCAGTGCCAAAGTGAGCAAGGGACTCATGTCTGAGCATACCCTGCCAACTTATGGCGAACAAAGCAAACACCAAAGAAAATGATGGATGGAGTGTTGAACAATGCAAGCACTCACCCCCAGTCAACTGATCTGGGTTTAATCCATCACCGTTCTCTAGCCCACTCTGCCACCCCAGTTCAGACATGGCCATATGCAAATCAGTCTGACCCTGTGCCTCATGGGAACAGTCCAGCCCGGACTGCCAAGCCATGTCTTCCCTGGACCGGAAACAAGCTTCCTAGGACCGGTTTCTGGCATTTCAGCTGTCTTCAGCCAGGCTGCTTGAATCCAGTGGCAAAGTGAGCAAGGGACTCACGTCTGAGCATACCCTGCCAACTTATGGCGAACAAAGCAAAACCAAAGGAAATGATGGACGGAGTGTTGAACAATGCAAGCACTCACCCCCAGTCAACTGATCTGGGTTTAATCCATCACCGTTCTCTAGCCCACTATGCCACCCCAGTTCAGACATGGCCATATGCAAATCAGTCTGAGCCTGTGCCTCATGGGAATAGTCCAGCCCGAACTGCCAAGCCATGTCTTCCCTGGACCGGAAACAAGCTTCCTAGAACCGGTTTCTGGCATTTCAGCCGTCTTCAGCCAGGCTTGCTTGAATTCAGTGGCAAAGTGAGCAAGGGACTCACGTCTGAGCATACCGTGCCAACTTATGGCGAACAAAGCAAAATCAAAGGAAATGATGGACGGAGTGTTGAACATTGCAAGCACTCACCCCCAGTCAACTGATCTGGGTTTAATCCATCACCGTTCTTTAGCCCACTCTGCTACCCCAGTTCAGACATGGCCATATGAAAATCAGTCTGACCCTGTGCCTCATGGGAACAGTCCAGCCCGAACTGCCAAGCCATGTCCTCCCTGGACTGGAAACAAGCTTCCTAGGACCGGTTGCTGGCATTTCAGCCGTCTTCAGCCAGGCTTGCTTGAATCCAGTGGCAAAGTGAGCAAGGGATTCACGTCTGAGCATACCCTGCCAACTTATGGCGAACAAAGCAAAACCAAAGGAAATGATGGATGGAGTGTTGAACATTGCAAGCACTCACCCCCAGTCAACTGATCTGGGTTTAATCCATCACCGTTCTTTAACCCACTCTGCCACCCCAGTTCAGACATGGCCATATGCAAATCAGTCTGACCCTGTGCCTCATGAGAACAGTCCAGCCTGAACTGCCAAGCCATGTCTTCCCTGGACCGGAAACAAGCTTCCTAGGACCGGTTTCTGGCATTTCAGCCATCTTCAGCCAGTCTTGCTTGAATCCAGTGGCAAAGTGAGCAAGGGATTCACGTCTGAGCATACCCTGCCAACTTATGGCGAACAAAGCAAAACCAAAGGAAATGATGGATGGAGTGTTGAACATTGCAAGCACTCACCCCCGGTCAACTGATCTGGGTTTAATCCATCACCGTTCTTTAGCCCACTCTGCCACCCCAGTTCAGACATGGCCATATGAAAATCATTCTGACCCTGTGCCTCATGGGAACAGTCCAGCTCGAACCGCCAAGCCATGTCTTCCCTGGACCAGAAACAAGCTTCCTAGGACCGATTTCAAGCATTTCAGCCGTCTTCAGCCAGGCTTGCTTGAATCCAGTGGCAAAGTGAGCAAGGAACTCACGTCTGAGCATACCCTGCCAACTTATGGCGAACAAAGCAAAACCAAAGGAAATGATGGACGGAGTGTTGAACATTGCAAGCACTCACCCCCAGTCAACTGATCTGGGTTTAATCCATCACCGTTCTTTAGCCCACTCTGCCACCCCAGTTCAGACATGGCCATATGCAAATCAGTCTGACCCTGTGCCTCATGGGAACAGTCCAGCCCGAACTGCCAATCCATGTCTTCCCTGGACCGGAAACAAGCTTCCTAGGACCGGTTTCTGACATTTCAGCCGTCTTCAGCCAGGCTTGCTTGAATCCAGTGGCAAAGTGAGCAAGGGATTGACGTCTGAGCATACCCTGCCAACTTATGGCAAACAAAGCAAAACCAAAGGAAATGATGGACGGAGTGTTGAACATTGCAAGCACTCACCCCCAGTCAACTGATCTGGGTTTAATTCATCACCGTTCTTTAGCCCACTCTGCCACCCCAGCTCAGACCTGGCCATATGCAAATCAGTCTGACCCTGTGCCTCATGGGAACAGTCCAGCCCGAACTGCTAAGCCATGTCTTCCCTGGACCGGAAACAAGCTTCCTAGGACCGGTTTCTGGCATTTCAGCCATCTTCAGCCAGGCTTCAGTGCCAAAGTGAGCAAGGGACTCATGTCTGAGCATACCCTGCCAACTTATGGCGAACAAAGCAAACACCAAAGAAAATGATGGATGGAGTGTTGAACAATGCAAGCACTCACCCCCAGTCAACTGATCTGGGTTTAATCCATCACCGTTCTCTAGCCCACTCTGCCACCCCAGTTCAGACATGGCCATATGCAAATCAGTCTGACCCTGTGCCTCATGGGAACAGTCCAGCCCGGACTGCCAAGCCATGTCTTCCCTGGACCGGAAACAAGCTTCCTAGGACCGGTTTCTGGCATTTCAGCTGTCTTCAGCCAGGCTGCTTGAATCCAGTGGCAAAGTGAGCAAGGGACTCACGTCTGAGCATACCCTGCCAACTTATGGCGAACAAAGCAAAACCAAAGGAAATGATGGACGGAGTGTTGAACAATGCAAGCACTCACCCCCAGTCAACTGATCTGGGTTTAATCCATCACCGTTCTCTAGCCCACTATGCCACCCCAGTTCAGACATGGCCATATGCAAATCAGTCTGAGCCTGTGCCTCATGGGAATAGTCCAGCCCGAACTACCAAGCCATGTCTTCCCTGGACCGGAAACAAGCTTCCTAGGACCGGTTTCTGGCATTTCAGCCGTCTTCAGCCAGGCTTGCTTGAATTCAGTGGCAAAGTGAGCAAGGGACTCACGTCTGAGCATACCGTGCCAACTTATGGCGAACAAAGCAAAATCAAAGGAAATGATGGACGGAGTGTTGAACATTGCAAGCACTCACCCCCAGTCAACTGATCTGGGTTTAATCCATCACCGTTCTTTAGCCCACTCTGCTACCCCAGTTCAGACATGGCCATATGAAAATCAGTCTGACCCTGTGCCTCATGGGAACAGTCCAGCCCGAACTGCCAAGCCATGTCCTCCCTGGACTGGAAACAAGCTTCCTAGGACCGGTTGCTGGCATTTCAGCCGTCTTCAGCCAGGCTTGCTTGAATCCAGTGGCAAAGTGAGCAAGGGATTCACGTCTGAGCATACCCTGCCAACTTATGGCGAACAAAGCAAAACCAAAGGAAATGATGGATGGAGTGTTGAACATTGCAAGCACTCACCCCCAGTCAACTGATCTGGGTTTAATCCATCACCGTTCTTTAACCCACTCTGCCACCCCAGTTCAGACATGGCCATATGCAAATCAGTCTGACCCTGTGCCTCATGAGAACAGTCCAGCCTGAACTGCCAAGCCATGTCTTCCCTGGACCGGCAACAAGCTTCCTAGGACCGGTTTCTGGCATTTCAGCCATCTTCAGCCAGTCTTGCTTGAATCCAGTGGCAAAGTGAGCAAGGGATTCACGTCTGAGCATACCCTGCCAACTTATGGCGAACAAAGCAAAACCAAAGGAAATGATGGATGGAGTGTTGAACATTGCAAGCACTCACCCCCAGTCAACTGATCTGGGTTCAATCCATCACCGTTCTTTAGCCCACTCTGCCACCCCAGTTCAGACATGGCCATATGCAAATCAGTCTGAGCCTGTGCCTCATGGGAATAGTCCAGCCCGAACTGCCAAGCCATGTCTTCCCTGGACCGGAAACAAGCTTCCTAGGACCGGTTTCTGGCATTTCAGCCGTCATCAGCCAGGCTTGCTTGAATTCAGTGGCAAAGTGAGCAAGGGACTCACGTCTGAGCATACCGTGCCAACTTATGGCGAACAAAGCAAAATCAAAGGAAATGATGGACGGAGTGTTGAACATTGCAAGCACTCACCCCCAGTCAACTGATCTGGGTTTAATCCATCACCGTTCTTTAGCCCACTCTGCCACCCCAGTTCAGACATGGCCATATGAAAATCAGTCTGACCCTGTGCCTCATGGGAACAGTCCAGCCCGAACTGCCAAGCTATGTCCTCCTTGGACTGGAAACAAGCTTCCTAGGACCGGTTGATGGCATTTCAGCCGTCTTCAGCCAGGCTTGCTTGAATCCAGTGGCAAAGTGAGCAAGGGATTCACGTCTGAGCATACCCTGCCAACTTATGGCGAACAAAGCAAAACCAAAGGAAATGATGGATGGAGTGTTGAACATTGCAAGCACTCACCCCCAGTCAACTGATCTGGGTTTAATCCATCACCGTTCTTTAACCCACTCTGCCACCCCAGTTCAGACATGGCCAAATGCAAATCAGTCTGACCCTGTGCCTCATGAGAACAGTCCAGCCTGAACTGCCAAGCCATGTCTTCCCTGGACCGGAAACAAGCTTCCTAGGACCGGTTTCTGGCATTTCAGCCATCTTCAGCCAGTCTTGCTTGAATCCAGTGGCAAAGTGAGCAAGGGATTCACGTCTGAGCATACCCTGCCAACTTATGGCGAACAAAGCAAAACCAAAGGAAATGATGGATGGAGTGTTGAACATTGCAAGCACTCACCCCCTGTCAACTGATCTGGGTTCAATCCATCACCGTTCTTTAGCCCACTCTGCCACCCCAGTTCAGACATGGCCATATGCAAATCAGTCTGACCCTGTGCCTCATGGGAACAGTCCAGCCCGAACTGCCAAGCCATGTCTTCCCTGGACCGGAAACAAGCTTCCTAGCAACGGTTTCTGGCATTTCAGCCATCTTCAGCCAGGCTTGCTTGAATCCAGTGGCAAAGTGAGCAAGGGACTCACGTCTGAGCATACCCTGCCAACTTATGGCGAACAAAGCAAAACCAAAGGAAATGATGGACGGAGTGTTGAACATTGCAAGCACTCACCCCCAGTCAACTGATCTGGGTTTAATTCATCACCGTTCTTTAGCCCACTCTGCCACCCCAGTTCAGACATTGCCATATGCAAATCAGTCTGACCCTGTGCCTCATGGGAATAGTCCAGCCCGAACTGCCAAGCCATGTCTTTCCTGGACCGGAAACAAGCTTCCTAGGACCGGTTTCTGGCATTTCAGCTGTCTTCAGCCAGGCTTGCTTGAATCCAGTGGCAAAGTGAGCAGGGACTCACTTCTGAGCATACCCTGCCAACTTATGGCGAACAAAGCAAAACCAAAAGAAATGATGGACGGAGTGTTGAACATTGCAAGCACTCACCCCCAGTCAACTGATCTGGGTTTAATCCATCACCGTTCTTTAGCCCACTCTGCCACCCCAGTTCAGACATGGCCATATGAAAATCAGTCTGACCCTGTGCCTCATGGGAACAGTCCAGCTCGAACCGCCAAGCCATGTCTTCCCTGGCCCGGAAACAAGCTTCCTAGGACCGGTTTCAATCATTTCAGCCGTCTTCAGCCAGGCTTGCTTGAATCCAGTGGCAAAGTGAGCAAGGAACTCACGTCTGAGCATACCCTGCCAACTTATGGCGAACAAAGCAAAACCAAAGGAAATGATGGACGGAGTGTTGAACATTGCAAGCACTCACCCCCAGTCAACTGATCTGGGTTTAATCCATCACCGTTCTTTAGCCCACTCTGCCACCCCAGTTCAGACATGTCCATATGCAAATCAGTCTGACCCTGTGCCTCATGGGAACAGTCCAGCCCGAACTACCAATCCATGTCTTCCCTGGACCGGAAACAAGCTTCCTAGGACCGGTTTCTGACATTTCAGCCGTCTTCAGCCAGGCTTGCTTGAATCCAGTGGCAAAGTGAGCAAGGGATTCACGTCTGAGCATACCCTGCCAACTTATGGCAAACAAAGCAAAACCAAAGGAAATGATGGACGGAGTGTTGAACATTGCAAGCACTCACCGCCAGTCAACTGATCTGGGTTTAATTCATCACCGTTCTTTAGCCCACTCTGCCACCCCAGTTCAGACATGGCCATATGCAAATCAGTCTGACCCTGTGCCTCATGGGAACAGTCCAGCCCGAACTGCCAAGCCATGTCTTCCCTGGACCGGAAACAAGCTTCCTAGGACCGGTTTCTCGCATTTCAGCCGTCTTCAGCCAGGCTTGCTTGAATCCCGTGGCAAAGTGAGCAGGGACTCACGTCTGAGCATACCCTGCCAACTTATGGCGAACAAAGCAAAACCAAAGGAAATGATGGACGGAGTGTTGAACATTGCAAGCACTCAACCCCAGTCAACTGATCTGGGTTTAATCCATCACCGTTCTTTAGCCCACTCTGCCACCCCAGTTCAGACATGGCCATATGCAAATCAGTCTGACCCTGTGCCTCATGGGAACAGTCCAGCCCGAACTGCTAAGCCATGTCTTCCCTGGACCGGAAACAAGCTTCCTAGGACCGGTTTCTGGCATTTCAGCCATCTTCAGCCAGGCTTCAGTGCCAAAGTGAGCAAGGGACTCATGTCTGAGCATACCCTGCCAACTTATGGCGAACAAAGCAAACACCAAAGAAAATGATGGATGGACTGTTGAACAATGCAAGCACTCACCCCCAGTCAACTGATCTGGGTTTAATCCATCACCGTTCTCTAGCCCACTCTGCCACCCCAGTTCAGACATGGCCATATGTAAATCAGTCTGACCCTGTGCCTCATGGGAACAGTCCAGCCCGGACTGCCAAGCCATGTCTTCCCTGGACCGGAAACAAGCTTCCTAGGACCGGTTTCTGGCATTTCAGCTGTCTTCAGCCAGGCTGCTTGAATCCAGTGGCAAAGTGAGCAAGGGACTCACGTCTGAGCATACCCTGCCAACTTATGGCGAACAAAGCAAAACCAAAGGAAATGATGGACGGAGTGTTGAACATTGCAAGCACTCACCCCCAGTCAACTGATCTGGGTTTAATCCATCACCGTTCTTTAGCCCACTCTGCCACCCCAGTTCAGACATGTCCATATGCAAATCAGTCTGACCCTGTGCCTCATGGGAACAGTCCAGCCCGAACTACCAATCCATGTCTTCCCTGGACCGGAAACAAGCTACCTAGGACCGGTTTCTGACATTTCAGCCGTCTTCAGCCAGGCTTGCTTGAATCCAGTGGCAAAGTGAGCAAGGGATTCAAGTCTGAGCATACCCTGCCAACTTATGGCAAACAAAGCAAAACCAAAGGAAATGATGGACGGAGTGTTGAACATTGCAAGCACTCACCCCCAGTCAACTGATCTGGGTTTAATTCATCACCGTTCTTTAGCCCACTCTGCCACCCCAGTTCAGACATGGCCATATGCAAATCAGTCTGACCCTGTGCCTCATGGGAACAGTCCAGCCCGAACTGCCAAGCCATGTCTTCCCTGGACCGGAAACAAGCTTCCTAGGACCGGTTTCTCGCATTTCAGCCGTCTTCAGCCAGGCTTGCTTGAATCCCGTGGCAAAGTGAGCAGGGACTCACGTCTGAGCATACCCTGCCAACTTATGGCGAACAAAGCAAAACCAAAGGAAATGATGGACGGAGTGTTGAACATTGCAAGCACTCAACCCCAGTCAACTGATCTGGGTTTAATCCATCACCGTTCTTTAGCCCACTCTGCCACCCCAGTTCAGACATGGCCATATGCAAATCAGTCTGACCCTGTGCCTCATGGGAACATTCCAGCCCGAACTGCTAAGCCATGTCTTCCCTGGACCGGAAACAAGCTTCCTAGGACCGGTTTCTGGCATTTCAGCCATCTTCAGCCAGGCTTCAGTGCCAAAGTGAGCAAGGGACTCATGTCTGAGCATACCCTGCCAACTTATGGCGAACAAAGCAAACACCAAAGAAAATGATGGATGGAGTGTTGAACAATGCAAGCACTCACCCCCAGTCAACTGATCTGGGTTTAATCCATCACCGTTCTCTAGCCCACTCTGCCACCCCAGTTCAGACATGGCCATATGCAAATCAGTCTGACCCTGTGCCTCATGGGAACAGTCCAGCCCGGACTGCCAAGCCATGTCTTCCCTGGACCGGAAACAAGCTTCCTAGGACCGGTTTCTGGCATTTCAGCTGTCTTCAGCCAGGCTGCTTGAATCCAGTGGCAAAGTGAGCAAGGGACTCACGTCTGAGCATACCCTGCCAACTTATGGCGAACAAAGCAAAACCAAAGGAAATGATGGACGGAGTGTTGAACAATGCAAGCACTCACCCCCAGTCAACTGATCTGGGTTTAATCCATCACCGTTCTCTAGCCCACTATGCCACCTCAGTTCAGACATGGCCATATGCAAATCAGTCTGAGCCTGTGCCTCATGGGAATAGTCCAGCCCGAACTGCCAAGCCATGTCTTCCCTGGACCGGAAACAAGCTTCCTAGGACCGGTTTCTGGCATTTCAGCCGTCTTCAGCCAGGCTTGCTTGAATTCAGTGGCAAAGTGAGCAAGGGACTCACGTCTGAGCATACCGTGCCAACTTATGGCGAACAAAGCAAAATCAAAGGAAATGATGGACGGAGTGTTGAACATTGCAAGCACTCACCCCCAGTCAACTGATCTGGGTTTAATCCATCACCGTTCTTTAGCCCACTCTGCTACCCCAGTTCAGACATGGCCATATGAAAATCAGTCTGACCCTGTGCCTCATGGGAACAGTCCAGCCCGAACTGCCAAGCCATGTCCTCCCTGGACTGGAAACAAGCTTCCTAGGACCGGTTGCTGGCATTTCAGCCGTCTTCAGCCAGGCTTGCTTGAATCCAGTGGCAAAGTGAGCAAGGGATTCACGTCTGAGCATACCCTGCCAACTTATGGCGAACAAAGCAAAACCAAAGGAAATGATGGATGGAGTGTTGAACATTGCAAGCACTCACCCCCAGTCAACTGATCTGGGTTTAATCCATCACCGTTCTTTAACCCACTCTGCCACCCCAGTTCAGACATGGCCATATGCAAATCAGTCTGACCCTGTGCCTCATGAGAACAGTCCAGCCTGAACTGCCAAGCCATGTCTTCCCTGGACCGGAAACAAGCTTCCTAGGACCGGTTTCTGGCATTTCAGCCATCTTCAGCCAGTCTTGCTTGAATCCAGTGGCAAAGTGAGCAAGGGATTCACGTCTGAGCATACCCTGCCAACTTATGGCGAACAAAGCAAAACCAAAGGAAATGATGGATGGAGTGTTGAACATTGCAAGCACTCACCCCCGGTCAACTGATCTGGGTTTAATCCATCACCGTTCTTTAGCCCACTCTGCCACCCCAGTTCAGACATGGCCATATGAAAATCATTCTGACCCTGTGCCTCATGGGAACAGTCCAGCTCGAACCGCCAAGCCATGTCTTCCCTGGACCAGAAACAAGCTTCCTAGGACCGATTTCAAGCATTTCAGCCGTCTTCAGCCAGGCTTGCTTGAATCCAGTGGCAAAGTGAGCAAGGAACTCACGTCTGAGCATACCCTGCCAACTTATGGCGAACAAAGCAAAACCAAAGGAAATGATGGACGGAGTGTTGAACATTGCAAGCACTCACCCCCAGTCAACTGATCTGGGTTTAATCCATCACCGTTCTTTAGCCCACTCTGCCACCCCAGTTCAGACATGGCCATATGCAAATCAGTCTGACCCTGTGCCTCATGGGAACAGTCCAGCCCGAACTGCCAATCCATGTCTTCCCTGGACCGGAAACAAGCTTCCTAGGACCGGTTTCTGACATTTCAGCCGTCTTCAGCCAGTCTTGCTTGAATCCAGTGGCAAAGTGAGCAAGGGATTGACGTCTGAGCATACCCTGCCAACTTATGGCAAACAAAGCAAAACCAAAGGAAATGATGGACGGAGTGTTGAACATTGCAAGCACTCACCCCCAGTCAACTGATCTGGGTTTAATTCATCACCGTTCTTTAGCCCACTCTGCCACCCCAGTTCAGACCTGGCCATATGCAAATCAGTCTGACCCTGTGCCTCATGGGAACAGTCCAGCCCGAACTGCTAAGCCATGTCTTCCCTGGACCGGAAACAAGCTTCCTAGGACCGGTTTCTGGCATTTCAGCCATCTTCAGCCAGGCTTCAGTGCCAAAGTGAGCAAGGGACTCATGTCTGAGCATACCCTGCCAACTTATGGCGAACAAAGCAAACACCAAAGAAAATGATGGATGGAGTGTTGAACAATGCAAGCACTCACCCCCAGTCAACTGATCTGGGTTTAATCCATCACCGTTCTCTAGCCCACTCTGCCACCCCAGTTCAGACATGGCCATATGCAAATCAGTCTGACCCTGTGCCTCATGGGAACAGTCCAGCCCGGACTGCCAAGCCATGTCTTCCCTGGACCGGAAACAAGCTTCCTAGGACCGGTTTCTGGCATTTCAGCTGTCTTCAGCCAGGCTGCTTGAATCCAGTGGCAAAGTGAGCAAGGGACTCACGTCTGAGCATACCCTGCCAACTTATGGCGAACAAAGCAAAACCAAAGGAAATGATGGACGGAGTGTTGAACAATGCAAGCACTCACCCCCAGTCAACTGATCTGGGTTTAATCCATCACCGTTCTCTAGCCCACTATGCCACCCCAGTTCAGACATGGCCATATGCAAATCAGTCTGAGCCTGTGCCTCATGGGAATAGTCCAGCCCGAACTACCAAGCCATGTCTTCCCTGGACCGGAAACAAGCTTCCTAGGACCGGTTTCTGGCATTTCAGCCGTCTTCAGCCAGGCTTGCTTGAATTCAGTGGCAAAGTGAGCAAGGGACTCACGTCTGAGCATACCGTGCCAACTTATGGCGAACAAAGCAAAATCAAAGGAAATGATGGACGGAGTGTTGAACATTGCAAGCACTCACCCCCAGTCAACTGATCTGGGTTTAATCCATCACCGTTCTTTAGCCCACTCTGCTACCCCAGTTCAGACATGGCCATATGAAAATCAGTCTGACCCTGTGCCTCATGGGAACAGTCCAGCCCGAACTGCCAAGCCATGTCCTCCCTGGACTGGAAACAAGCTTCCTAGGACCGGTTGCTGGCATTTCAGCCGTCTTCAGCCAGGCTTGCTTGAATCCAGTGGCAAAGTGAGCAAGGGATTCACGTCTGAGCATACCCTGCCAACTTATGGCGAACAAAGCAAAACCAAAGGAAATGATGGATGGAGTGTTGAACATTGCAAGCACTCACCCCCAGTCAACTGATCTGGGTTTAATCCATCACCGTTCTTTAACCCACTCTGCCACCCCAGTTCAGACATGGCCATATGCAAATCAGTCTGACCCTGTGCCTCATGAGAACAGTCCAGCCTGAACTGCCAAGCCATGTCTTCCCTGGACCGGCAACAAGCTTCCTAGGACCGGTTTCTGGCATTTCAGCCATCTTCAGCCAGTCTTGCTTGAATCCAGTGGCAAAGTGAGCAAGGGATTCACGTCTGAGCATACCCTGCCAACTTATGGCGAACAAAGCAAAACCAAAGGAAATGATGGATGGAGTGTTGAACATTGCAAGCACTCACCCCCAGTCAACTGATCTGGGTTCAATCCATCACCGTTCTTTAGCCCACTCTGCCACCCCAGTTCAGACATGGCCATATGCAAATCAGTCTGAGCCTGTGCCTCATGGGAATAGTCCAGCCCGAACTGCCAAGCCATGTCTTCCCTGGACCGGAAACAAGCTTCCTAGGACCGGTTTCTGGCATTTCAGCCGTCATCAGCCAGGCTTGCTTGAATTCAGTGGCAAAGTGAGCAAGGGACTCACGTCTGAGCATACCGTGCCAACTTATGGCGAACAAAGCAAAATCAAAGGAAATGATGGACGGAGTGTTGAACATTGCAAGCACTCACCCCCAGTCAACTGATCTGGGTTTAATCCATCACCGTTCTTTAGCCCACTCTGCCACCCCAGTTCAGACATGGCCATATGAAAATCAGTCTGACCCTGTG
Organism: Triturus cristatus; assembly: GCF_964204655.1. Classification (NCBI taxonomy): domain Eukaryota; kingdom Metazoa; phylum Chordata; class Amphibia; order Caudata; family Salamandridae; genus Triturus; species Triturus cristatus. The sequence goes on from NC_140588.1 coordinate 510,631,952, forward strand.
CCTCATGGGAACAGTCCAGCCCGAACTGCCAAGCTATGTCCTCCCTGGACTGGAAACAAGCTTCCTAGGACCGGTTGATGGCATTTCAGCCGTCTTCAGCCAGGCTTGCTTGAATCCAGTGGCAAAGTGAGCAAGGGATTCACGTCTGAGCATACCCTGCCAACTTATGGCGAACAAAGCAAAACCAAAGGAAATGATGGATGGAGTGTTGAACATTGCAAGCACTCACCCCCAGTCAACTGATCTGGGTTTAATCCATCACCGTTCTTTAACCCACTCTGCCACCCCAGTTCAGACATGGCCAAATGCAAATCAGTCTGACCCTGTGCCTCATGAGAACAGTCCAGCCTGAACTGCCAAGCCATGTCTTCCCTGGACCGGAAACAAGCTTCCTAGGACCGGTTTCTGGCATTTCAGCCATCTTCAGCCAGTCTTGCTTGAATCCAGTGGCAAAGTGAGCAAGGGATTCACGTCTGAGCATACCCTGCCAACTTATGGCGAACAAAGCAAAACCAAAGGAAATGATGGATGGAGTGTTGAACATTGCAAGCACTCACCCCCTGTCAACTGATCTGGGTTCAATCCATCACCGTTCTTTAGCCCACTCTGCCACCCCAGTTCAGACATGGCCATATGCAAATCAGTCTGACCCTGTGCCTCATGGGAACAGTCCAGCCCGAACTGCCAAGCCATGTCTTCCCTGGACCGGAAACAAGCTTCCTAGCAACGGTTTCTGGCATTTCAGCCATCTTCAGCCAGGCTTGCTTGAATCCAGTGGCAAAGTGAGCAAGGGACTCACGTCTGAGCATACCCTGCCAACTTATGGCGAACAAAGCAAAACCAAAGGAAATGATGGACGGAGTGTTGAACATTGCAAGCACTCACCCCCAGTCAACTGATCTGGGTTTAATTCATCACCGTTCTTTAGCCCACTCTGCCACCCCAGTTCAGACATTGCCATATGCAAATCAGTCTGACCCTGTGCCTCATGGGAATAGTCCAGCCCGAACTGCCAAGCCATGTCTTTCCTGGACCGGAAACAAGCTTCCTAGGACCGGTTTCTGGCATTTCAGCTGTCTTCAGCCAGGCTTGCTTGAATCCAGTGGCAAAGTGAGCAGGGACTCACTTCTGAGCATACCCTGCCAACTTATGGCGAACAAAGCAAAACCAAAAGAAATGATGGACGGAGTGTTGAACATTGCAAGCACTCACCCCCAGTCAACTGATCTGGGTTTAATCCATCACCGTTCTTTAGCCCACTCTGCCACCCCAGTTCAGACATGGCCATATGAAAATCAGTCTGACCCTGTGCCTCATGGGAACAGTCCAGCTCGAACCGCCAAGCCATGTCTTCCCTGGCCCGGAAACAAGCTTCCTAGGACCGGTTTCAATCATTTCAGCCGTCTTCAGCCAGGCTTGCTTGAATCCAGTGGCAAAGTGAGCAAGGAACTCACGTCTGAGCATACCCTGCCAACTTATGGCGAACAAAGCAAAACCAAAGGAAATGATGGACGGAGTGTTGAACATTGCAAGCACTCACCCCCAGTCAACTGATCTGGGTTTAATCCATCACCGTTCTTTAGCCCACTCTGCCACCCCAGTTCAGACATGTCCATATGCAAATCAGTCTGACCCTGTGCCTCATGGGAACAGTCCAGCCCGAACTACCAATCCATGTCTTCCCTGGACCGGAAACAAGCTTCCTAGGACCGGTTTCTGACATTTCAGCCGTCTTCAGCCAGGCTTGCTTGAATCCAGTGGCAAAGTGAGCAAGGGATTCACGTCTGAGCATACCCTGCCAACTTATGGCAAACAAAGCAAAACCAAAGGAAATGATGGACGGAGTGTTGAACATTGCAAGCACTCACCGCCAGTCAACTGATCTGGGTTTAATTCATCACCGTTCTTTAGCCCACTCTGCCACCCCAGTTCAGACATGGCCATATGCAAATCAGTCTGACCCTGTGCCTCATGGGAACAGTCCAGCCCGAACTGCCAAGCCATGTCTTCCCTGGACCGGAAACAAGCTTCCTAGGACCGGTTTCTCGCATTTCAGCCGTCTTCAGCCAGGCTTGCTTGAATCCCGTGGCAAAGTGAGCAGGGACTCACGTCTGAGCATACCCTGCCAACTTATGGCGAACAAAGCAAAACCAAAGGAAATGATGGACGGAGTGTTGAACATTGCAAGCACTCAACCCCAGTCAACTGATCTGGGTTTAATCCATCACCGTTCTTTAGCCCACTCTGCCACCCCAGTTCAGACATGGCCATATGCAAATCAGTCTGACCCTGTGCCTCATGGGAACAGTCCAGCCCGAACTGCTAAGCCATGTCTTCCCTGGACCGGAAACAAGCTTCCTAGGACCGGTTTCTGGCATTTCAGCCATCTTCAGCCAGGCTTCAGTGCCAAAGTGAGCAAGGGACTCATGTCTGAGCATACCCTGCCAACTTATGGCGAACAAAGCAAACACCAAAGAAAATGATGGATGGACTGTTGAACAATGCAAGCACTCACCCCCAGTCAACTGATCTGGGTTTAATCCATCACCGTTCTCTAGCCCACTCTGCCACCCCAGTTCAGACATGGCCATATGCAAATCAGTCTGACCCTGTGCCTCATGGGAACAGTCCAGCCCGGACTGCCAAGCCATGTCTTCCCTGGACCGGAAACAAGCTTCCTAGGACCGGTTTCTGGCATTTCAGCTGTCTTCAGCCAGGCTGCTTGAATCCAGTGGCAAAGTGAGCAAGGGACTCACGTCTGAGCATACCCTGCCAACTTATGGCGAACAAAGCAAAACCAAAGGAAATGATGGACGGAGTGTTGAACATTGCAAGCACTCACCCCCAGTCAACTGATCTGGGTTTAATCCATCACCGTTCTTTAGCCCACTCTGCCACCCCAGTTCAGACATGTCCATATGCAAATCAGTCTGACCCTGTGCCTCATGGGAACAGTCCAGCCCGAACTACCAATCCATGTCTTCCCTGGACCGGAAACAAGCTACCTAGGACCGGTTTCTGACATTTCAGCCGTCTTCAGCCAGGCTTGCTTGAATCCAGTGGCAAAGTGAGCAAGGGATTCAAGTCTGAGCATACCCTGCCAACTTATGGCAAACAAAGCAAAACCAAAGGAAATGATGGACGGAGTGTTGAACATTGCAAGCACTCACCCCCAGTCAACTGATCTGGGTTTAATTCATCACCGTTCTTTAGCCCACTCTGCCACCCCAGTTCAGACATGGCCATATGCAAATCAGTCTGACCCTGTGCCTCATGGGAACAGTCCAGCCCGAACTGCCAAGCCATGTCTTCCCTGGACCGGAAACAAGCTTCCTAGGACCGGTTTCTCGCATTTCAGCCGTCTTCAGCCAGGCTTGCTTGAATCCCGTGGCAAAGTGAGCAGGGACTCACGTCTGAGCATACCCTGCCAACTTATGGCGAACAAAGCAAAACCAAAGGAAATGATGGACGGAGTGTTGAACATTGCAAGCACTCAACCCCAGTCAACTGATCTGGGTTTAATCCATCACCGTTCTTTAGCCCACTCTGCCACCCCAGTTCAGACATGGCCATATGCAAATCAGTCTGACCCTGTGCCTCATGGGAACATTCCAGCCCGAACTGCTAAGCCATGTCTTCCCTGGACCGGAAACAAGCTTCCTAGGACCGGTTTCTGGCATTTCAGCCATCTTCAGCCAGGCTTCAGTGCCAAAGTGAGCAAGGGACTCATGTCTGAGCATACCCTGCCAACTTATGGCGAACAAAGCAAACACCAAAGAAAATGATGGATGGAGTGTTGAACAATGCAAGCACTCACCCCCAGTCAACTGATCTGGGTTTAATCCATCACCGTTCTCTAGCCCACTCTGCCACCCCAGTTCAGACATGGCCATATGCAAATCAGTCTGACCCTGTGCCTCATGGGAACAGTCCAGCCTGGACTGCCAAGCCATGTCTTCCCTGGACCGGAAACAAGCTTCCTAGGACCGGTTTCTGGCATTTCAGCTGTCTTCAGCCAGGCTGCTTGAATCCAGTGGCAAAGTGAGCAAGGGACTCACGTCTGAGCATACCCTGCCAACTTATGGCGAACAAAGCAAAACCAAAGGAAATGATGGACGGAGTGTTGAACAATGCAAGCACTCACCCCCAGTCAACTGATCTGGGTTTAATCCATCACCGTTCTCTAGCCCACTATGCCACCCCAGTTCAGACATGGCCATATGCAAATCAGTCTGAGCCTGTGCCTCATGGGAATAGTCCAGCCCGAACTGCCAAGCCATGTCTTCCCTGGACCGGAAACAAGCTTCCTAGGACCGGTTTCTGGCATTTCAGCCGTCTTCAGCCAGGCTTGCTTGAATTCAGTGGCAAAGTGAGCAAGGGACTCACGTCTGAGCATACCGTGCCAACTTATGGCGAACAAAGCAAAATCAAAGGAAATGATGGACGGAGTGTTGAACATTGCAAGCACTCACCCCCAGTCAACTGATCTGGGTTTAATCCATCACCGTTCTTTAGCCCACTCTGCTACCCCAGTTCAGACATGGCCATATGAAAATCAGTCTGACCCTGTGCCTCATGGGAACAGTCCAGCCCGAACTGCCAAGCCATGTCCTCCCTGGACTGGAAACAAGCTTCCTAGGACCGGTTGCTGGCATTTCAGCCGTCTTCAGCCAGGCTTGCTTGAATCCAGTGGCAAAGTGAGCAAGGGATTCACGTCTGAGCATACCCTGCCAACTTATGGCGAACAAAGCAAAACCAAAGGAAATGATGGATGGAGTGTTGAACATTGCAAGCACTCACCCCCAGTCAACTGATCTGGGTTTAATCCATCACCGTTCTTTAACCCACTCTGCCACCCCAGTTCAGACATGGCCATATGCAAATCAGTCTGACCCTGTGCCTCATGAGAACAGTCCAGCCTGAACTGCCAAGCCATGTCTTCCCTGGACCGGAAACAAGCTTCCTAGGACCGGTTTCTGGCATTTCAGCCATCTTCAACCAGTCTTGCTTGAATCCAGTGGCAAAGTGAGCAAGGGATTCACGTCTGAGCATACCCTGCCAACTTATGGCGAACAAAGCAAAACCAAAGGAAATGATGGATGGAGTGTTGAACATTGCAAGCACTCACCCCCAGTCAACTGATCTGGGTTTAATCCATCACCGTTCTTTAGCCCACTCTGCCACCCCAGTTCAGACATGGCCATATGAAAATCATTCTGACCCTGTGCCTCATGGGAACAGTCCAGCTCGAACCGCCAAGCCATGTCTTCCCTGGACCAGAAACAAGCTTCCTAGGACCGGTTTCAAGCATTTCAGCCGTCTTCAGCCAGGCTTGCTTGAATCCAGTGGCAAAGTGAGCAAGGAACTCACGTCTGAGCATACCCTGCCAACTTATGGCGAACAAAGCAAAACCAAAGGAAATGATGGACGGAGTGTTGAACATTGCAAGCACTCACCCCCAGTCAACTGATCTGGGTTTAATCCATCACCGTTCTTTAGCCCACTCTGCCACCCCAGTTCAGACATGGCCATATGCAAATCAGTCTGACCCTGTGCCTCATGGGAACAGTCCAGCCCGAACTGCCAATCCATGTCTTCCCTGGACCGGAAACAAGCTTCCTAGGACCGGTTTCTGACATTTCAGCCGTCTTCAGCCAGGCTTGCTTGAATCCAGTGGCAAAGTGAGCAAGGGATTCACGTCTGAGCATACCCTGCCAACTTATGGCAAACAAAGCAAAACCAAAGGAAATGATGGACGGAGTGTTGAACATTGCAAGCACTCACCCCCAGTCAACTGATCTGGGTTTAATTCATCACCGTTCTTTAGCCCACTCTGCCACCCCAGTTCAGACATGGCCATATGCAAATCAGTCTGACCCTGTGCCTCATGGGAACAGTCCAGCCCGAACTGCTAAGCCATGTCTTCCCTGGACCGGAAACAAGCTTCCTAGGACCGGTTTCTGGCATTTCAGCCATCTTCAGCCAGGCTTCAGTGCCAAAGTGAGCAAGGGACTCATGTCTGAGCATACCCTGCCAACTTATGGCGAACAAAGCAAACACCAAAGAAAATGATGGATGGAGTGTTGAACAATGCAAGCACTCACCCCCAGTCAACTGATCTGGGTTTAATCCATCACCGTTCTCTAGCCCACTCTGCCACCCCAGTTCAGACATGGCCATATGCAAATCAGTCTGACCCTGTGCCTCATGGGAACAGTCCAGCCCGGACTGCCAAGCCATGTCTTCCCTGGACCGGAAACAAGCTTCCTAGGACCGGTTTCTGGCATTTCAGCTGTCTTCAGCCAGGCTGCTTGAATCCAGTGGCAAAGTGAGCAAGGGACTCACGTCTGAGCATACCCTGCCAACTTATGGCGAACAAAGCAAAACCAAAGGAAATGATGGACGGAGTGTTGAACAATGCAAGCACTCACCCCCAGTCAACTGATCTGGGTTTAATCTATCACCGTTCTCTAGCCCACTATGCCACCCCAGTTCAGACATGGCCATATGCAAATCAGTCTGAGCCTGTGCCTCATGGGAATAGTCCAGCCCGAACTGCCAAGCCATGTCTTCCCTGGACCGGAAACAAGCTTCCTAGGACCGGTTTCTGGCATTTCAGCCGTCTTCAGCCAGGCTTGCTTGAATTCAGTGGCAAAGTGAGCAAGGGACTCACGTCTGAGCATACCGTGCCAACTTATGGCGAACAAAGCAAAATCAAAGGAAATGATGGACGGAGTGTTGAACATTGCAAGCACTCACCCCCAGTCAACTGATCTGGGTTTAATCCATCACCGTTCTTTAGCCCACTCTGCTACCCCAGTTCAGACATGGCCATATGAAAATCAGTCTGACCCTGTGCCTCATGGGAACAGTCCAGCCCGAACTGCCAAGCCATGTCCTCCCTGGACTGGAAACAAGCTTCCTAGGACCGGTTGCTGGCATTTCAGCCGTCTTCAGCCAGGCTTGCTTGAATCCAGTGGCAAAGTGAGCAAGGGATTCACGTCTGAGCATACCCTGCCAACTTATGGCGAACAAAGCAAAACCAAAGGAAATGATGGATGGAGTGTTGAACATTGCAAGCACTCACCCCCAGTCAACTGATCTGGGTTTAATCCATCACCGTTCTTTAACCCACTCTGCCACCCCAGTTCAGACATGGCCATATGCAAATCAGTCTGACCCTGTGCCTCATGAGAACAGTCCAGCCTGAACTGCCAAGCCATGTCTTCCCTGGACCGGAAACAAGCTTCCTAGGACCGGTTTCTGGCATTTCAGCCATCTTCAGCCAGTCTTGCTTGAATCCAGTGGCAAAGTGAGCAAGGGATTCACGTCTGAGCATACCCTGCCAACTTATGGCGAACAAAGCAAAACCAAAGGAAATGATGGATGGAGTGTTGAACATTGCAAGCACTCACCCCCAATCAACTGATCTGGGTTCAATCCATCACCGTTCTTTAGCCCACTCTGCCACCCCAGTTCAGACATGGCCATACGCAAATCAGTCTGAGCCTGTGCCTCATGGGAATAGTCCAGCCCGAACTGCCAAGCCATGTCTTCCCTGGACCGGAAACAAGCTTCCTAGGACCGGTTTCTGGCATTTCAGCCGTCATCAGCCAGGCTTGCTTGAATTCAGTGGCAAAGTGAGCAAGGGACTCACGTCTGAGCATACCGTGCCAACTTATGGCGAACAAAGCAAAATCAAAGGAAATGATGGACGGAGTGTTGAACATTGCAAGCACTCACCCCCAGTCAACTGATCTGGGTTTAATCCATCACCGTTCTTTAGCCCACTCTGCCACCCCAGTTCAGACATGGCCATATGAAAATCAGTCTGACCCTGTGCCTCATGGGAACAGTCCAGCCCGAACTGCCAAGCTATGTCCTCCCTGGACTGGAAACAAGCTTCCTAGGACCGGTTGATGGCATTTCAGCCGTCTTCAGCCAGGCTTGCTTGAATCCAGTGGCAAAGTGAGCAAGGGATTCACGTCTGAGCATACCCTGCCAACTTATGGCGAACAAAGCAAAACCAAAGGAAATGATGGATGGAGTGTTGAACATTGCAAGCCCTCACCCCCAGTCAACTGATCTGGGTTTAATCCATCACCGTTCTTTAACCCACTCTGCCACCCCAGTTCAGACATGGCCAAATGCAAATCAGTCTGACCCTGTGCCTCATGAGAACAGTCCAGCCTGAACTGCCAAGCCATGTCTTCCCTGGACCGGAAACAAGCTTCCTAGGACCGGTTTCTGGCATTTCAGCCATCTTCAGCCAGTCTTGCTTGAATCCAGTGGCAAAGTGAGCAAGGGATTCACGTCTGAGCATACCCTGCCAACTTATGGCGAACAAAGCAAAACCAAAGGAAATGATGGATGGAGTGTTGAACATTGCAAGCACTCACCCCCTGTCAACTGATCTGGGTTCAATCCATCACCGTTCTTTAGCCCACTCTGCCACCCCAGTTCAGACATGGCCATATGCAAATCAGTCTGACCCTGTGCCTCATGGGAACAGTCCAGCCCGAACTGCCAAGCCATGTCTTCCCTGGACCGGAAACAAGCTTCCTAGCAACGGTTTCTGGCATTTCAGCCATCTTCAGCCAGGCTTGCTTGAATCCAGTGGCAAAGTGAGCAAGGGACTCACGTCTGAGCATACCCTGCCAACTTATGGCAAACAAAGCAAAACCAAAGGAAATGATGGACGGAGTGTTGAACATTGCAAGCACTCACCCCCAGTCAACTGATCTGGGTTTAATTCATCACCGTTCTTTAGCCCACTCTGCCACCCCAGTTCAGACATTGCCATATGCAAATCAGTCTGACCCTGTGCCTCATGGGAATAGTCCAGCCCGAACTGCCAAGCCATGTCTTTCCTGGACCGGAAACAAGCTTCCTAGGACCGGTTTCTGGCATTTCAGCTGTCTTCAGCCAGGCTTGCTTGAATCCAGTGGCAAAGTGAGCAGGGACTCACTTCTGAGCATACCCTGCCAACTTATGGCGAACAAAGCAAAACCAAAAGAAATGATGGACGGAGTGTTGAACATTGCAAGCACTCACCCCCAGTCAACTGATCTGGGTTTAATCCATCACCGTTCTTTAGCCCACTCTGCCACCCCAGTTCAGACATGGCCATATGAAAATCAGTCTGACCCTGTGCCTCATGGGAACAGTCCAGCTCGAACCGCCAAGCCATGTCTTCCCTGGACCGGAAACAAGCTTCCTAGGACCGGTTTCAAGCATTTCAGCCGTCTTCAGCCAGGCTTGCTTGAATCCAGTGGCAAAGTGAGCAAGGAACTCACGTCTGAGCATACCCTGCCAACTTATGGCGAACAAAGCAAAACCAAAGGAAATGATGGACGGAGTGTTGAACATTGCAAGCACTCACCCCCAGTCAACTGATCTGGGTTTAATCCATCACCGTTCTTTAGCCCACTCTGCCACCCCAGTTCAGACATGTCCATATGCAAATCAGTCTGACCCTGTGCCTCATGGGAACAGTCCAGCCCGAACTACCAATCCATGTCTTCCCTGGACCGGAAACAAGCTTCCTAGGACCGGTTTCTGACATTTCAGCCGTCTTCAGCCAGGCTTGCTTGAATCCAGTGGCAAAGTGAGCAAGGGATTCACGTCTGAGCATACCCTGCCAACTTATGGCAAACAAAGCAAAACCAAAGGAAATGATGGACGGAGTGTTGAACATTGCAAGCACTCACCCCCAGTCAACTGATCTGGGTTTAATTCATCACCGTTCTTTAGCCCACTCTGCCACCCCAGTTCAGACATGGCCATATGCAAATCAGTCTGACCCTGTGCCTCATGGGAACAGTCCAGCCCGAACTGCCAAGCCATGTCTTCCCTGGACCGGAAACAAGCTTCCTAGGACCGGTTTCTCGCATTTCAGCCGTCTTCAGCCAGGCTTGCTTGAATCCCGTGGCAAAGTGAGCAGGGACTCACGTCTGAGCATACCCTGCCAACTTATGGCGAACAAAGCAAAACCAAAGGAAATGATGGACGGAGTGTTGAACATTGCAAGCACTCAACCCCAGTCAACTGATCTGGGTTTAATCCATCACTGTTCTTTAGCCCACTCTGCCACCCCAGTTCAGACATGGCCATATGCAAATCAGTCTGACCCTGTGCCTCATGGGAACAGTCCAGCCCGAACTGCTAAGCCATGTCTTCCCTGGACCGGTAACAAGCTTCCTAGGACCGGTTTCTGGCATTTCAGCCATCTTCAGCCACGCTTCAGTGCCAAAGTGAGCAAGGGACTCATGTCTGAGCATACCCTGCCTACTTATGGCGAACAAAGCAAACACCAAAGAAAATGATGGACGGAGTGTTGAACATTGCAAGCACTCACCCCCAGTCAACTGATCTGGGTTCAATCCATCACCGTTCTTTAGCCCACTCTGCCAACCCAGTTCAGACATGGCCATATGCAAATCAGTCTGACCCTGTGCCTCATGGGAACAGTCCAGCCCGAACTGCCAAGCCATGTCTTCCCTTGACCGGAAACAAGCTTCCTAGCAACGGTTTCTGGCATTTCAGCCATCTTCAGCCAGGCTTGCTTGAATCCAGTGGCAAAGTGAGCAAGGGACTCACGTCTGAGCATACCCTGCCAACTTATGGCGAACAAAGCAAAACCAAAGGAAATGATGGACGGAGTGTTGAACATTGCAAGCACTCACCCCCAGTCAACTGATCTGGGTTTAATTCATCACCGTTCTTTAGCCCACTCTGCCACCCCAGTTCAGACATTGCCATATGCAAATCAGTCTGACCCTGTGCCTCATGGGAATAGTCCAGCCCGAACTGCCAAGCCATGTCTTCCCTGGACCGGAAACAAGCTTCCTAGGACCGGTTTCTGGCATTTCAGCTGTCTTCAGCCAGGCTTGCTTGAATCCAGTGGCAAAGTGAGCAGGGACTCACGTCTGAGCATACCCTGCCAACTTATGGCGAACAAAGCAAAACAAAAAGAAATGATGGACGGAGTGTTGAACATTGCAAGCACTCACCCCCAGTCAACTGATCTGGGTTTAATCCATCACCGTTCTTTAGCCCACTCTGCCACCCCAGTTCAGACATGGCCATATGAAAATCATTCTGACCCTGTGCCTCATGGGAACAGTCCAGCTCGAACCGTCAAGCCATGTCTTCCCTGGACCAGAAACAAGCTTCCTAGGACCGGTTTCAAGCATTTTAGCCGTCTTCAGCCAGGCTTGCTTGAATCCAGTGGCAAAGTGAGCAAGGGATTCACGTCTGAGCATACCCTGCCAACTTATGGCAAACAAATCAAAACCAAAGGAAATGATGGACGGAGTGTCGAACATTGCAGGCACTCAACCCCAGTCAACTGATCTGGGTTTAATCCATCACCGTTCTTTAGCCCACTCTGCCACCCCAGTTCAGACATGGCCATATGCAAATCAGTCTGACCCTGTGCCTCATGGGAACAGTCCAGCCCGAACTGCTAAGCCATGTCTACCCTGGACCGGAAACAAGCTTCCTAGGACCGGTTTCTGGCATTTCAGCCATCTTCAGCCAGGCTTCAGTGCCAAAGTGAGCAAGGGACTCATGTCTGAGCATACCCTGCCAACTTATGGCGAACAAAGCAAACACCAAAGAAAATGATGGATGGAGTGTTGAACAATGCAAGCACTCACCCCCAGTCAACTGATCTGGGTTTAATCCATCACCGTTCTCTAGCCCACTCTGCCACCCCAGTTCAGACATGGCCATATGCAAATCAGTCTGACCCTGTGCCTCATGGGAACAGTCCAGCCCGGACTGCCAAGCCATGTCTTCCCTGGACTGGAAACAAGCTTCCTAGGACCGGTTTCTGGCATTTCAGCTGTCTTCAGCCAGGCTGCTTGAATCCAGTGGCAAAGTGAGCAAGGGACTCACGTCTGAGCATACCCTGCCAACTTATGGCGAACAAAGCAAAACCAAAGGAAATGATGGACGGAGTGTTGAACAATGCAAGCACTCACCCCCAGTCAACTGATCTGGGTTTAATCCATCACCGTTCTCTAGCCCACTATGCCACCCCAGTTCAGACATGGCCATATGCAAATCAGTCTGAGCCTGTGCCTCATGGGAATAGTCCAGCCCGAACTGCCAAGCCATGTCTTCCCTGGACCGGAAACAAGCTTCCTAGGACCGGTTTCTGGCATTTTAGCCGTCTTCAGCCAGGCTTGCTTGAATTCAGTGGCAAAGTGAGCAAGGGACTCACGTCTGAGCATATCGTGCCAACTTATGGCGAACAAAGCAAAATCAAAGGAAATGATGGACGGAGTGTTGAACATTGCAAGCACTCACCCCCAGTCAACTGATCTGGGTTTAATCCACCCCAGTTCAGACATGGCCATATGAAAATCAGTCTGACCCTGTGCCTCATGGGAACAGTCCAGCTCGAACCGCCAAGCCATGTCTTCCCTGGCCCGGAAACAAGCTTCCTAGGACCGGTTTCAATCATTTCAGCCGTCTTCAGCCAGGCTTGCTTGAATCCAGTGGCAAAGTGAGCAAGGAACTCACGTCTGAGCATACCCTGCCAACTTATGGCGAACAAAGCAAAACCAAAGGAAATGATGGACGGAGTGTTGAACATTGCAAGCACTCACCCCCAGTCAACTGATCTGGGTTTAATCCATCACCGTTCTTTAGCCCACTCTGCCACCCCAGTTCAGACATGTCCATATGCAAATCAGTCTGACCCTGTGCCTCATGGGAACAGTCCAGCCCGAACTACCAATCCATGTCTTCCCTGGACCGGAAACAAGCTTCCTAGGACCGGTTTCTGACATTTCAGCCGTCTTCAGCCAGGCTTGCTTGAATCCAGTGGCAAAGTGAGCAAGGGATTCACGTCTGAGCATACCCTGCCAACTTATGGCAAACAAAGCAAAACCAAAGGAAATGATGGACGGAGTGTTGAACATTGCAAGCACTCACCGCCAGTCAACTGATCTGGGTTTAATTCATCACCGTTCTTTAGCCCACTCTGCCACCCCAGTTCAGACATGGCCATATGCAAATCAGTCTGACCCTGTGCCTCATGGGAACAGTCCAGCCCGAACTGCCAAGCCATGTCTTCCCTGGACCGGAAACAAGCTTCCTAGGACCGGTTTCTCGCATTTCAGCCGTCTTCAGCCAGGCTTGCTTGAATCCCGTGGCAAAGTGAGCAGGGACTCACGTCTGAGCATACCCTGCCAACTTATGGCGAACAAAGCAAAACCAAAGGAAATGATGGACGGAGTGTTGAACATTGCAAGCACTCAACCCCAGTCAACTGATCTGGGTTTAATCCATCACCGTTCTTTAGCCCACTCTGCCACCCCAGTTCAGACATGGCCATATGCAAATCAGTCTGACCCTGTGCCTCATGGGAACAGTCCAGCCCGAACTGCTAAGCCATGTCTTCCCTGGACCGGAAACAAGCTTCCTAGGACCGGTTTCTGGCATTTCAGCCATCTTCAGCCAGGCTTCAGTGCCAAAGTGAGCAAGGGACTCATGTCTGAGCATACCCTGCCAACTTATGGCGAACAAAGCAAACACCAAAGAAAATGATGGATGGACTGTTGAACAATGCAAGCACTCACCCCCAGTCAACTGATCTGGGTTTAATCCATCACCGTTCTCTAGCCCACTCTGCCACCCCAGTTCAGACATGGCCATATGCAAATCAGTCTGACCCTGTGCCTCATGGGAACAGTCCAGCCCGGACTGCCAAGCCATGTCTTCCCTGGACCGGAAACAAGCTTCCTAGGACCGGTTTCTGGCATTTCAGCTGTCTTCAGCCAGGCTGCTTGAATCCAGTGGCAAAGTGAGCAAGGGACTCACGTCTGAGCATACCCTGCCAACTTATGGCGAACAAAGCAAAACCAAAGGAAATGATGGACGGAGTGTTGAACATTGCAAGCACTCACCCCCAGTCAACTGATCTGGGTTTAATCCATCACCGTTCTTTAGCCCACTCTGCCACCCCAGTTCAGACATGTCCATATGCAAATCAGTCTGACCCTGTGCCTCATGGGAACAGTCCAGCCCGAACTACCAATCCATGTCTTCCCTGGACCGGAAACAAGCTACCTAGGACCGGTTTCTGACATTTCAGCCGTCTTCAGCCAGGCTTGCTTGAATCCAGTGGCAAAGTGAGCAAGGGATTCAAGTCTGAGCATACCCTGCCAACTTATGGCAAACAAAGCAAAACCAAAGGAAATGATGGACGGAGTGTTGAACATTGCAAGCACTCACCCCCAGTCAACTGATCTGGGTTTAATTCATCACCGTTCTTTAGCCCACTCTGCCACCCCAGTTCAGACATGGCCATATGCAAATCAGTCTGACCCTGTGCCTCATGGGAACAGTCCAGCCCGAACTGCCAAGCCATGTCTTCCCTGGACCGGAAACAAGCTTCCTAGGACCGGTTTCTCGCATTTCAGCCGTCTTCAGCCAGGCTTGCTTGAATCCCGTGGCAAAGTGAGCAGGGACTCACGTCTGAGCATACCCTGCCAACTTATGGCGAACAAAGCAAAACCAAAGGAAATGATGGACGGAGTGTTGAACATTGCAAGCACTCAACCCCAGTCAACTGATCTGGGTTTAATCCATCACCGTTCTTTAGCCCACTCTGCCACCCCAGTTCAGACATGGCCATATGCAAATCAGTCTGACCCTGTGCCTCATGGGAACATTCCAGCCCGAACTGCTAAGCCATGTCTTCCCTGGACCGGAAACAAGCTTCCTAGGACCGGTTTCTGGCATTTCAGCCATCTTCAGCCAGGCTTCAGTGCCAAAGTGAGCAAGGGACTCATGTCTGAGCATACCCTGCCAACTTATGGCGAACAAAGCAAACACCAAAGAAAATGATGGATGGAGTGTTGAACAATGCAAGCACTCACCCCCAGTCAACTGATCTGGGTTTAATCCATCACCGTTCTCTAGCCCACTCTGCCACCCCAGTTCAGACATGGCCATATGCAAATCAGTCTGACCCTGTGCCTCATGGGAACAGTCCAGCCTGGACTGCCAAGCCATGTCTTCCCTGGACCGGAAACAAGCTTCCTAGGACCGGTTTCTGGCATTTCAGCTGTCTTCAGCCAGGCTGCTTGAATCCAGTGGCAAAGTGAGCAAGGGACTCACGTCTGAGCATACCCTGCCAACTTATGGCGAACAAAGCAAAACCAAAGGAAATGATGGACGGAGTGTTGAACAATGCAAGCACTCACCCCCAGTCAACTGATCTGGGTTTAATCCATCACCGTTCTCTAGCCCACTATGCCACCCCAGTTCAGACATGGCCATATGCAAATCAGTCTGAGCCTGTGCCTCATGGGAATAGTCCAGCCCGAACTGCCAAGCCATGTCTTCCCTGGACCGGAAACAAGCTTCCTAGGACCGGTTTCTGGCATTTCAGCCGTCTTCAGCCAGGCTTGCTTGAATTCAGTGGCAAAGTGAGCAAGGGACTCACGTCTGAGCATACCGTGCCAACTTATGGCGAACAAAGCAAAATCAAAGGAAATGATGGACGGAGTGTTGAACATTGCAAGCACTCACCCCCAGTCAACTGATCTGGGTTTAATCCATCACCGTTCTTTAGCCCACTCTGCTACCCCAGTTCAGACATGGCCATATGAAAATCAGTCTGACCCTGTGCCTCATGGGAACAGTCCAGCCCGAACTGCCAAGCCATGTCCTCCCTGGACTGGAAACAAGCTTCCTAGGACCGGTTGCTGGCATTTCAGCCGTCTTCAGCCAGGCTTGCTTGAATCCAGTGGCAAAGTGAGCAAGGGATTCACGTCTGAGCATACCCTGCCAACTTATGGCGAACAAAGCAAAACCAAAGGAAATGATGGATGGAGTGTTGAACATTGCAAGCACTCACCCCCAGTCAACTGATCTGGGTTTAATCCATCACCGTTCTTTAACCCACTCTGCCACCCCAGTTCAGACATGGCCATATGCAAATCAGTCTGACCCTGTGCCTCATGAGAACAGTCCAGCCTGAACTGCCAAGCCATGTCTTCCCTGGACCGGAAACAAGCTTCCTAGGACCGGTTTCTGGCATTTCAGCCATCTTCAACCAGTCTTGCTTGAATCCAGTGGCAAAGTGAGCAAGGGATTCACGTCTGAGCATACCCTGCCAACTTATGGCGAACAAAGCAAAACCAAAGGAAATGATGGATGGAGTGTTGAACATTGCAAGCACTCACCCCCAGTCAACTGATCTGGGTTTAATCCATCACCGTTCTTTAGCCCACTCTGCCACCCCAGTTCAGACATGGCCATATGAAAATCATTCTGACCCTGTGCCTCATGGGAACAGTCCAGCTCGAACCGCCAAGCCATGTCTTCCCTGGACCAGAAACAAGCTTCCTAGGACCGGTTTCAAGCATTTCAGCCGTCTTCAGCCAGGCTTGCTTGAATCCAGTGGCAAAGTGAGCAAGGAACTCACGTCTGAGCATACCCTGCCAACTTATGGCGAACAAAGCAAAACCAAAGGAAATGATGGACGGAGTGTTGAACATTGCAAGCACTCACCCCCAGTCAACTGATCTGGGTTTAATCCATCACCGTTCTTTAGCCCACTCTGCCACCCCAGTTCAGACATGGCCATATGCAAATCAGTCTGACCCTGTGCCTCATGGGAACAGTCCAGCCCGAACTGCCAATCCATGTCTTCCCTGGACCGGAAACAAGCTTCCTAGGACCGGTTTCTGACATTTCAGCCGTCTTCAGCCAGGCTTGCTTGAATCCAGTGG
This sequence comes from Triturus cristatus, assembly GCF_964204655.1. Taxonomy (NCBI): domain Eukaryota; kingdom Metazoa; phylum Chordata; class Amphibia; order Caudata; family Salamandridae; genus Triturus; species Triturus cristatus. The sequence goes on from NC_140588.1 coordinate 510,648,706, forward strand.
CAAAGTGAGCAAGGGATTCACGTCTGAGCATACCCTGCCAACTTATGGCAAACAAAGCAAAACCAAAGGAAATGATGGACGGAGTGTTGAACATTGCAAGCACTCACCCCCAGTCAACTGATCTGGGTTTAATTCATCACCGTTCTTTAGCCCACTCTGCCACCCCAGTTCAGACATGGCCATATGCAAATCAGTCTGACCCTGTGCCTCATGGGAACAGTCCAGCCCGAACTGCTAAGCCATGTCTTCCCTGGACCGGAAACAAGCTTCCTAGGACCGGTTTCTGGCATTTCAGCCATCTTCAGCCAGGCTTGCTTGAATTCAGTGGCAAAGTGAGCAAGGGACTCACGTCTGAGCATACCGTGCCAACTTATGGCGAACAAAGCAAAATCAAAGGAAATGATGGACGGAGTGTTGAACATTGCAAGCACTCACCCCCAGTCAACTGATCTGGGTTTAATCCATCACCGTTCTTTAGCCCACTCTGCTACCCCAGTTCAGACATGGCCATATGAAAATCAGTCTGACCCTGTGCCTCATGGGAACAGTCCAGCCCGAACTGCCAAGCCATGTCCTCCCTGGACTGGAAACAAGCTTCCTAGGACCGGTTGCTGGCATTTCAGCCGTCTTCAGCCAGGCTTGCTTGAATCCAGTGGCAAAGTGAGCAAGGGATTCACGTCTGAGCATACCCTGCCAACTTATGGCGAACAAAGCAAAACCAAAGGAAATGATGGATGGAGTGTTGAACATTGCAAGCACTCACCCCCAGTCAACTGATCTGGGTTTAATCCATCACCGTTCTTTAACCCACTCTGCCACCCCAGTTCAGACATGGCCATATGCAAATCAGTCTGACCCTGTGCCTCATGAGAACAGTCCAGCCTGAACTGCCAAGCCATGTCTTCCCTGGACCGGAAACAAGCTTCCTAGGACCGGTTTCTGGCATTTCAGCCATCTTCAGCCAGTCTTGCTTGAATCCAGTGGCAAAGTGAGCAAGGGATTCACGTCTGAGCATACCCTGCCAACTTATGGCGAACAAAGCAAAACCAAAGGAAATGATGGATGGAGTGTTGAACATTGCAAGCACTCACCCCCAATCAACTGATCTGGGTTCAATCCATCACCGTTCTTTAGCCCACTCTGCCACCCCAGTTCAGACATGGCCATACGCAAATCAGTCTGAGCCTGTGCCTCATGGGAATAGTCCAGCCCGAACTGCCAAGCCATGTCTTCCCTGGACCGGAAACAAGCTTCCTAGGACCGGTTTCTGGCATTTCAGCCGTCATCAGCCAGGCTTGCTTGAATTCAGTGGCAAAGTGAGCAAGGGACTCACGTCTGAGCATACCGTGCCAACTTATGGCGAACAAAGCAAAATCAAAGGAAATGATGGACGGAGTGTTGAACATTGCAAGCACTCACCCCCAGTCAACTGATCTGGGTTTAATCCATCACCGTTCTTTAGCCCACTCTGCCACCCCAGTTCAGACATGGCCATATGAAAATCAGTCTGACCCTGTGCCTCATGGGAACAGTCCAGCCCGAACTGCCAAGCTATGTCCTCCCTGGACTGGAAACAAGCTTCCTAGGACCGGTTGATGGCATTTCAGCCGTCTTCAGCCAGGCTTGCTTGAATCCAGTGGCAAAGTGAGCAAGGGATTCACGTCTGAGCATACCCTGCCAACTTATGGCGAACAAAGCAAAACCAAAGGAAATGATGGATGGAGTGTTGAACATTGCAAGCCCTCACCCCCAGTCAACTGATCTGGGTTTAATCCAACACCGTTCTTTAACCCACTCTGCCACCCCAGTTCAGACATGGCCAAATGCAAATCAGTCTGACCCTGTGCCTCATGAGAACAGTCCAGCCTGAACTGCCAAGCCATGTCTTCCCTGGACCGGAAACAAGCTTCCTAGGACCGGTTTCTGGCATTTCAGCCATCTTCAGCCAGTCTTGCTTGAATCCAGTGGCAAAGTGAGCAAGGGATTCACGTCTGAGCATACCCTGCCAACTTATGGCGAACAAAGCAAAACCAAAGGAAATGATGGATGGAGTGTTGAACATTGCAAGCACTCACCCCCTGTCAACTGATCTGGGTTCAATCCATCACCGTTCTTTAGCCCACTCTGCCACCCCAGTTCAGACATGGCCATATGCAAATCAGTCTGACCCTGTGCCTCATGGGAACAGTCCAGCCCGAACTGCCAAGCCATGTCTTCCCTGGACCGGAAACAAGCTTCCTAGCAACGGTTTCTGGCATTTCAGCCATCTTCAGCCAGGCTTGCTTGAATCCAGTGGCAAAGTGAGCAAGGGACTCACGTCTGAGCATACCCTGCCAACTTATGGCAAACAAAGCAAAACCAAAGGAAATGATGGACGGAGTGTTGAACATTGCAAGCACTCACCCCCAGTCAACTGATCTGGGTTTAATTCATCACCGTTCTTTAGCCCACTCTGCCACCCCAGTTCAGACATTGCCATATGCAAATCAGTCTGACCCTGTGCCTCATGGGAATAGTCCAGCCCGAACTGCCAAGCCATGTCTTTCCTGGACCGGAAACAAGCTTCCTAGGACCGGTTTCTGGCATTTCAGCTGTCTTCAGCCAGGCTTGCTTGAATCCAGTGGCAAAGTGAGCAGGGACTCACTTCTGAGCATACCCTGCCAACTTATGGCGAACAAAGCAAAACCAAAAGAAATGATGGACGGAGTGTTGAACATTGCAAGCACTCACCCCCAGTCAACTGATCTGGGTTTAATCCATCACCGTTCTTTAGCCCACTCTGCCACCCCAGTTCAGACATGGCCATATGAAAATCAGTCTGACCCTGTGCCTCATGGGAACAGTCCAGCTCGAACCGCCAAGCCATGTCTTCCCTGGACCGGAAACAAGCTTCCTAGGACCGGTTTCAAGCATTTCAGCCGTCTTCAGCCAGGCTTGCTTGAATCCAGTGGCAAAGTGAGCAAGGAACTCACGTCTGAGCATACCCTGCCAACTTATGGCGAACAAAGCAAAACCAAAGGAAATGATGGACGGAGTGTTGAACATTGCAAGCACTCACCCCCAGTCAACTGATCTGGGTTTAATCCATCACCGTTCTTTAGCCCACTCTGCCACCCCAGTTCAGACATGTCCATATGCAAATCAGTCTGACCCTGTGCCTCATGGGAACAGTCCAGCCCGAACTACCAATCCATGTCTTCCCTGGACCGGAAACAAGCTTCCTAGGACCGGTTTCTGACATTTCAGCCGTCTTCAGCCAGGCTTGCTTGAATCCAGTGGCAAAGTGAGCAAGGGATTCACGTCTGAGCATACCCTGCCAACTTATGGCAAACAAAGCAAAACCAAAGGAAATGATGGACGGAGTGTTGAACATTGCAAGCACTCACCCCCAGTCAACTGATCTGGGTTTAATTCATCACCGTTCTTTAGCCCACTCTGCCACCCCAGTTCAGACATGGCCATATGCAAATCAGTCTGACCCTGTGCCTCATGGGAACAGTCCAGCCCGAACTGCCAAGCCATGTCTTCCCTGGACCGGAAACAAGCTTCCTAGGACCGGTTTCTCGCATTTCAGCCGTCTTCAGCCAGGCTTGCTTGAATCCCGTGGCAAAGTGAGCAGGGACTCACGTCTGAGCATACCCTGCCAACTTATGGCGAACAAAGCAAAACCAAAGGAAATGATGGACGGAGTGTTGAACATTGCAAGCACTCAACCCCAGTCAACTGATCTGGGTTTAATCCATCACTGTTCTTTAGCCCACTCTGCCACCCCAGTTCAGACATGGCCATATGCAAATCAGTCTGACCCTGTGCCTCATGGGAACAGTCCAGCCCGAACTGCTAAGCCATGTCTTCCCTGGACCGGTAACAAGCTTCCTAGGACCGGTTTCTGGCATTTCAGCCATCTTCAGCCACGCTTCAGTGCCAAAGTGAGCAAGGGACTCATGTCTGAGCATACCCTGCCTACTTATGGCGAACAAAGCAAACACCAAAGAAAATGATGGACGGAGTGTTGAACATTGCAAGCACTCACCCCCAGTCAACTGATCTGGGTTCAATCCATCACCGTTCTTTAGCCCACTCTGCCAACCCAGTTCAGACATGGCCATATGCAAATCAGTCTGACCCTGTGCCTCATGGGAACAGTCCAGCCCGAACTGCCAAGCCATGTCTTCCCTTGACCGGAAACAAGCTTCCTAGCAACGGTTTCTGGCATTTCAGCCATCTTCAGCCAGGCTTGCTTGAATCCAGTGGCAAAGTGAGCAAGGGACTCACGTCTGAGCATACCCTGCCAACTTATGGCGAACAAAGCAAAACCAAAGGAAATGATGGACGGAGTGTTGAACATTGCAAGCACTCACCCCCAGTCAACTGATCTGGGTTTAATTCATCACCGTTCTTTAGCCCACTCTGCCACCCCAGTTCAGACATTGCCATATGCAAATCAGTCTGACCCTGTGCCTCATGGGAATAGTCCAGCCCGAACTGCCAAGCCATGTCTTCCCTGGACCGGAAACAAGCTTCCTAGGACCGGTTTCTGGCATTTCAGCTGTCTTCAGCCAGGCTTGCTTGAATCCAGTGGCAAAGTGAGCAGGGACTCACGTCTGAGCATACCCTGCCAACTTATGGCGAACAAAGCAAAACAAAAAGAAATGATGGACGGAGTGTTGAACATTGCAAGCACTCACCCCCAGTCAACTGATCTGGGTTTAATCCATCACCGTTCTTTAGCCCACTCTGCCACCCCAGTTCAGACATGGCCATATGAAAATCATTCTGACCCTGTGCCTCATGGGAACAGTCCAGCTCGAACCGTCAAGCCATGTCTTCCCTGGACCAGAAACAAGCTTCCTAGGACCGGTTTCAAGCATTTCAGCCGTCTTCAGCCAGGCTTGCTTGAATCCAGTGGCAAAGTGAGCAAGGGATTCACGTCTGAGCATACCCTGCCAACTTATGGCAAACAAATCAAAACCAAAGGAAATGATGGACGGAGTGTCGAACATTGCAGGCACTCAACCCCAGTCAACTGATCTGGGTTTAATCCATCACCGTTCTTTAGCCCACTCTGCCACCCCAGTTCAGACATGGCCATATGCAAATCAGTCTGACCCTGTGCCTCATGGGAACAGTCCAGCCCGAACTGCTAAGCCATGTCTTCCCTGGACCGGAAACAAGCTTCCTAGGACCGGTTTCTGGCATTTCAGCCATCTTCAGCCAGGCTTCAGTGCCAAAGTGAGCAAGGGACTCATGTCTGAGCATACCCTGCCAACTTATGGCGAACAAAGCAAACACCAAAGAAAATGATGGATGGAGTGTTGAACAATGCAAGCACTCACCCCCAGTCAACTGATCTGGGTTTAATCCATCACCGTTCTCTAGCCCACTCTGCCACCCCAGTTCAGACATGGCCATATGCAAATCAGTCTGACCCTGTGCCTCATGGGAACAGTCCAGCCCGGACTGCCAAGCCATGTCTTCCCTGGACCGGAAACAAGCTTCCTAGGACCGGTTTCTGGCATTTCAGCTGTCTTCAGCCAGGCTGCTTGAATCCAGTGGCAAAGTGAGCAAGGGACTCACGTCTGAGCATACCCTGCCAACTTATGGCGAACAAAGCAAAACCAAAGGAAATGATGGACGGAGTGTTGAACAATGCAAGCACTCACCCCCAGTCAACTGATCTGGGTTTAATCCATCACCGTTCTCTAGCCCACTATGCCACCCCAGTTCAGACATGGCCATATGCAAATCAGTCTGAGCCTGTGCCTCATGGGAATAGTCCAGCCCGAACTGCCAAGCCATGTCTTCCCTGGACCGGAAACAAGCTTCCTAGGACCGGTTTCTGGCATTTTAGCCGTCTTCAGCCAGGCTTGCTTGAATTCAGTGGCAAAGTGAGCAAGGGACTCACGTCTGAGCATATCGTGCCAACTTATGGCGAACAAAGCAAAATCAAAGGAAATGATGGACGGAGTGTTGAACATTGCAAGCACTCACCCCCAGTCAACTGATCTGGGTTTAATCCATCACCGTTCTTTAGCCCACTCTGCTACCCCAGTTCAGACATGGCCATATGAAAATCAGTCTGACCCTGTGCCTCATGGGAACAGTCCAGCCCGAACTGCCAAGCCATGTCCTCCCTGGACTGGAAACAAGCTTCCTAGGACCGGTTGCTGGCATTTCAGCCGTCTTCAGCCAGGCTTGCTTGAATCCAGTGGCAAAGTGAGCAAGGGATTCACGTCTGAGCATACCCTGCCAACTTATGGCGAACAAAGCAAAACCAAAGGAAATGATGGACGGAGTGTTGAACATTGCAAGCACTCACCCCCAGTCAACTGATCTGGGTTTAATCCATCACCGTTCTTTAGCCCACTCTGCCACCCCAGTTCAGACATGGCCATATGAAAATCAGTCTGACCCTGTGCCTCATGGGAACAGTCCAGCTCGAACCGCCAAGCCATGTCTTCCCTGGACCGGAAACAAGCTTCCTAGGACCGGTTTCAAGCATTTCAGCCGTCTTCAGCCAGGCTTGCTTGAATCCAGTGGCAAAGTGAGCAAGGAACTCACGTCTGAGCATACCCTGCCAACTTATGGCGAACAAAGCAAAACCAAAGGAAATGATGGACGGAGTGTTGAACATTGCAAGCACTCACCCCCAGTCAACTGATCTGGGTTTAATCCATCACCGTTCTTTAGCCCACTCTGCCACCCCAGTTCAGACATGTCCATATGCAAATCAGTCTGACCCTGTGCCTCATGGGAACAGTCCAGCCCGAACTACCAATCCATGTCTTCCCTGGACCGGAAACAAGCTTCCTAGGACCGGTTTCTGACATTTCAGCCGTCTTCAGCCAGGCTTGCTTGAATCCAGTGGCAAAGTGAGCAAGGGATTCACGTCTGAGCATACCCTGCCAACTTATGGCAAACAAAGCAAAACCAAAGGAAATGATGGACGGAGTGTTGAACATTGCAAGCACTCACCCCCAGTCAACTGATCTGGGTTTAATTCATCACCGTTCTTTAGCCCACTCTGCCACCCCAGTTCAGACATGGCCATATGCAAATCAGTCTGACCCTGTGCCTCATGGGAACAGTCCAGCCCGAACTGCCAAGCCATGTCTTCCCTGGACCGGAAACAAGCTTCCTAGGACCGGTTTCTCGCATTTCAGCCGTCTTCAGCCAGGCTTGCTTGAATCCCGTGGCAAAGTGAGCAGGGACTCACGTCTGAGCATACCCTGCCAACTTATGGTGAACAAAGCAAAACCAAAGGAAATGATGGACGGAGTGTTGAACATTGCAAGCACTCAACCCCAGTCAACTGATCTGGGTTTAATCCATCACCGTTCTTTAGCCCACTCTGCCACCCCAGTTCAGACATGGCCATATGCAAATCAGTCTGACCCTGTGCCTCATGGGAACAGTCCAGCCCGAACTGCTAAGCCATGTCTTCCCTGGACCGGAAACAAGCTTCCTAGGACCGGTTTCTGGCATTTCAGCCATCTTCAGCCACGCTTCAGTGCCAAAGTGAGCAAGGGACTCATGTCTGAGCATACCCTGCCAACTTATGGCGAACAAAGCAAACACCAAAGAAAATGATGGATGGAGTGTTGAACATTGCAAGCACTCACCCCCAGTCAACTGATCTGGGTTCAATCCATCACCGTTCTTTAGCCCACTCTGCCACCCCAGTTCAGACATGGCCATATGCAAATCAGTCTGACCCTGTGCCTCATGGGAACAGTCCAGCCCGAACTGCCAAGCCATGTCTTCCCTGGACCGGAAACAAGCTTCCTAGCAGCGGTTTCTGGCATTTCAGCCACCTTCAGCCAGGCTTGCTTGAATCCAGTGGCAAAGTGAGCAAGGGACTCACGTCTGAGCATACCCTGCCAACTTATGGCGTACAAAGCAAAACCAAAGGAAATGATGGACGGAGTGTTGAACAATGCAAGCACTCACCCCCAGTCAACTGATCTGGGTTTAATCCATCACCGTTCTCTAGCCCACTATGCCACCCCAGTTCAGACATGGCCATATGCAAATCAGTCTGAGCCTGTGCCTCATGGGAATAGTCCAGCCCGAACTGCCAAGCCATGTCTTCCCTGGACTGGAAACAAGCTTCCTAGGACCGGTTTCTGGCATTTCAGCTGTCTTCAGCCACGCTTCAGTGCCAAAGTGAGCAAGGGACTCATGTCTGAGCATACCCTGCCTACTTATGGCGAACAAAGCAAACACCAAAGAAAATGATGGACGGAGTGTTGAACATTGCAAGCACTCACCCCCAGTCAACTGATCTGGGTTCAATCCATCACCGTTCTTTAGCCCACTCTGCCAACCCAGTTCAGACATGGCCATATGCAAATCAGTCTGACCCTGTGCCTCATGGGAACAGTCCAGCCCGAACTGCCAAGCCATGTCTTCCCTTGACCGGAAACAAGCTTCCTAGCAACGGTTTCTGGCATTTCAGCCATCTTCAGCCAGGCTTGCTTGAATCCAGTGGCAAAGTGAGCAAGGGACTCATGTCTGAGCATACCCTGCCAACTTATGGCGAACAAAGCAAAACCAAAGGAAATGATGGACGGAGTGTTGAACATTGCAAGCACTCACCCCCAGTCAACTGATCTGGGTTTAATTCATCACCGTTCTTTAGCCCACTCTGCCACCCCAGTTCAGACATTGCCATATGCAAATCAGTCTGACCCTGTGCCTCATGGGAATAGTCCAGCCCGAACTGCCAAGCCATGTCTTCCCTGGACCGGAAACAAGCTTCCTAGGACCGGTTTCTGGCATTTCAGCTGTCTTCAGCCAGGCTTGCTTGAATCCAGTGGCAAAGTGAGCAGGGACTCACGTCTGAGCATACCCTGCCAACTTATGGCGAACAAAGCAAAACAAAAAGAAATGATGGACGGAGTGTTGAACATTGCAAGCACTCACCCCCAGTCAACTGATCTGGGTTTAATCCATCACCGTTCTTTAGCCCACTCTGCCACCCCAGTTCAGACATGGCCATATGCAAATCAGTCTGACCCTGTGCCTCATGGGAACAGTCCAGCCCGAACTGCCAATCCATGTCTTCCCTGGACCGGAAACAAGCTTCCTAGGACCGGTTTCTGACATTTCAGCCGTCTTCAGCCAGGCTTGCTTGAATCCAGTGGCAAAGTGAGCAAGGGATTCACGTCTGAGCATACCCTGCCAACTTATGGCGAACAAAGCAAAACCAAAGGAAATGATGGACGGAGTGTCGAACATTGCAGGCACTCAACCCCAGTCAACTGATCTGGGTTTAATCCATCACCGTTCTTTAGCCCACTCTGCCACCCCAGTTCAGACATGGCCATATGCAAATCAGTCTGACCCTGTGCCTCATGGGAACAGTCCAGCCCGAACTGCTAAGCCATGTCTTCCCTGGACCGGAAACAAGCTTCCTAGGACCGGTTTCTGGCATTTCAGCCATCTTCAGCCAGGCTTCAGTGCCAAAGTGAGCAAGGGACTCATGTCTGAGCATACCCTGCCAACTTATGGCGAACAAAGCAAACACCAAAGAAAATGATGGATGGAGTGTTGAACAATGCAAGCACTCACCCCCAGTCAACTGATCTGGGTTTAATCCATCACCGTTCTCTAGCCCACTCTGCCACCCCAGTTCAGACATGGCCATATGCAAATCAGTCTGACCCTGTGCCTCATGGGAACAGTCCAGCCCGGACTGCCAAGCCATGTCTTCCCTGGACCGGAAACAAGCTTCCTAGGACCGGTTTCTGGCATTTCAGCTGTCTTCAGCCAGGCTGCTTGAATCCAGTGGCAAAGTGAGCAAGGGACTCACGTCTGAGCATACCCTGCCAACTTATGGCGAACAAAGCAAAACCAAAGGAAATGATGGACGGAGTGTTGAACAATGCAAGCACTCACCCCCAGTCAACTGATCTGGGTTTAATCCATCACCGTTCTCTAGCCCACTATGCCACCCCAGTTCAGACATGGCCATATGCAAATCAGTCTGAGCCTGTCCCTCATGGGAATAGTCCAGCCCGAACTGCCAAGCCATGTCTTCCCTGGACCGGAAACAAGCTTCCTAGGACCGGTTTCTGGCATTTCAGCCGTCTTCAGCCAGGCTTGCTTGAATTCAGTGGCAAAGTGAGCAAGGGACTCACGTCTGAGCATATCGTGCCAACTTATGGCGAACAAAGCATAATCAAAGGAAATGATGGACGGAGTGTTGAACATTGCAAGCACTCACCCCCAGTCAACTGATCTGGGTTTAATCCATCACCGTTCTTTAGCCCACTCTGCTACCCCAGTTCAGACATGGCCATATGAAAATCAGTCTGACCCTGTGCCTCATGGGAACAGTCCAGCCCGAACTGCCAAGCCATGTCCTCCCTGGACTGGAAACAAGCTTCCTAGGACCGGTTGCTGGCATTTCAGCCGTCTTCAGCCAGGCTTGCTTGAATCCAGTGGCAAAGTGAGCAAGGGATTCACGTCTGAGCATACCCTGCCAACTTATGGCGAACAAAGCAAAACCAAAGGAAATGATGGATGGAGTGTTGAACATTGCAAGCACTCACCCCCAGTCAACTGATCTGGGTTTAATCCATCACCGTTCTTTAACCCACTCTGCCACCCCAGTTCAGACATGGCCATATGCAAATCAGTCTGACCCTGTGCCTCATGAGAACAGTCCAGCCTGAACTGCCAAGCCATGTCTTCCCTGGACCGGAAACAAGCTTCCTAGGACTGGTTTCTGGCATTTCAGCCATCTTCAGCCAGTCTTGCTTGAATCCAGTGGCAAAGTGAGCAAGGGATTCACGTCTGAGCATACCCTGCCAACTTATGGCGAACAAAGCAAAACCAAAGGAAATGATGGATGGAGTGTTGAACATTGCAAGCACTCACCCCCAGTCAACTGATCTGGGTTCAATCCATCACCGTTCTTTAGCCCACTCTGCCACCCCAGTTCAGACATGGCCATATGCAAATCAGTCTGACCCTGTGCCTCATGGGAACAGTCCAGCCCGAACTGCCAAGCCATGTCTTCCCTGGACCGGAAACAAGCTTCCTAGCAACGGTTTCTGGTATTTCAGCCATCTTCAGCCAGGCTTGATTGAATCCAGTGGCAAAGTGAGCAAGGGACTCACGTCTGAGCATACCCTGCCAACTTATGGCGAACAAAGCAAAACCAAAGGAAATGATGGACGGAGTGTTGAACATTGCAAGCACTCACCCCCAGTCAACTGATCTGGGTTTAATTCATCACCGTTCTTTAGCCCACTCTGCCACCCCAGTTCAGACATTGCCATATGCAAATCAGTCTGACCCTGTGCCTCATGGGAATAGTCCAGCCCGAACTGCCAAGCCATGTCTTCCCTGGACCGGAAACAAGCTTCCTAGGACCGGTTTCTGGCATTTCAGCCATCTTCAGCCAGGCTTGCTTGAATCCAGTGGCAAAGTGAGCAAGGAACTCACGTCTGAGCATACCCTGCCAACTTATGGCGAACAAAGCAAAACCAAAGGAAATGATGGACGGAGTGTTGAACATTGCAAGCACTCAACCCCAGTCAACTGATCTGGGTTTAATCCATCACCGTTCTTTAGCCCACTCTGCCACCCCAGTTCAGACATGGCCATATGCAAATCAGTCTGACCCTGTGCCTCATGGGAACAGTCCAGCCCGAACTGCTAAGCCATGTCTTCCCTGGACCGGAAACAGGCTTCCTAGGACCGGTTTCTGGCATTTCAGCCATCTTCAGCCAGTCTTGCTAGAATCCAGTGGCAAAGTGAGCAAGGGATTCACGTCTGAGCATACCCTGCCAACTTATGGCGAACAAAGCAAAACCAAAGGAAATGATGGATGGAGTGTTGAACATTGCAAGCACTCACCCCCAGTCAACTGATCTGGGTTTAATCCATCACCGTTCTTTAACCCACTCTGCCACCCCAGTTCAGACATGGCCATATGCAAATCAGTCTGACCCTGTGCCTCATGAGAACAGTCAAGCCTGAACTGCCAAGCCATGTCTTCCCTGGACCGGAAACAAGCTTCCTAGGACCGGTTTCTGGCATTTCAGCCATCTTCAGCCAGTCTTGCTTGAATCCAGTGGCAAAGTGAGCAAGGGATTCACGTCTGAGCATACCCTGCCAACTTATGGCGAACAAAGCAAAACCAAAGGAAATTATGGATGGAGTGTTGAACATTGCAAGCACTCACCCCCAGTCAACTGATCTGGGTTCAATCCATCACCGTTCTTTAGCCCACTCTGCCACCCCAGTTCAGACATGGCCATATGCAAATCAGTCTGACCCTGTGCCTCATGGGAACAGTCCAGCCCGAACTGCCAAGCCATGTCTTCCCTGGACCGGAAACAAGCTTCCTAGCAACGGTTTCTGGCATTTCAGCCATCTTCAGCCAGGCTTGCTTGAATCCAGTGGCAAAGTGAGCAAGGGACTCACGTCTGAGCATACCCTGCCAACTTATGGCGAACAAAGCAAAACCAAAGGAAATGATGGACGGAGTGTTGAACATTGCAAGCACTCACCCCCAGTCAACTGATCTGGGTTTAATCCATCACCGTTCTTTAGCCCACTCTGCCACCCCAGTTCAGACATGTCCATATGAAAATCAGTCTGACCCTGTGCCTCATGAGAACAGTCCAGCCCGAACTGCCAAGCCATGTCTTCCCTGGACCGGAAACAAGCTTCCTAGGACCGGTTTCTCGCATTTCAGCCGTCTTCAGCCAGGCTTGCTTGAATCCAGTGGCAAAGTGAGCAGGGACTCACGTCTGAGCATACCCTGCCAACTTATGGCGAACAAAGCAAAACCAAAGGAAATGATGGACGGAGTGTTGAACATTGCAAGCACTCAACCCCAGTCAACTGATCTGGGTTTAATCCATCACCGTTCTTTAGCCCACTCTGCCACCCCAGTTCAGACATGGCCATATGCAAATCAGTCTGACCCTGTGCCTCATGGGAACAGTCCAGCCCGAACTGCTAAGCCATGTCTTCCCTGGACCGGAAACAAGCTTCCTAGGACCGGTTTCTGGCATTTCAGCCGTCTTCAGCCAGGCTTGCTTGAATTCAGTGGCAAAGTGAGCAAGGGACTCACGTCTGAGCATACCGTGCCAACTTATGGCGAACAAAGCAAAATCAAAGGAAATGATGGACGGAGTGTTGAACATTGCAAGCACTCACCCCCAGTCAACTGATCTGGGTTCAATCCATCACCGTTCTTTAGCCCACTCTGCCACCCCAGTTCAGACATGGCCATATGCAAATCAGTCTGACCCTGTGCCTCATGGGAACAGTCCAACCCGAACTGCCAATCCATGTCTTCCCTGGACCGGAAACAAGCTTCCTAGGACCGGTTTCTGACATTTCAGCCGTCTTCAGCTAGGCTTGCTTGAATCCAGTGGCAAAGTGAGCAAGGGACTCACGTCTGAGCATACCCTGCCAACTTATGGCGAACAAAGCAAAACCAAAGGAAATGATGGATGGAGTGTTGAACATTGCAAGCACGCAACCCCAGTCAACTGATCTGGGTGTAATCCATCACCGTTCTTTAGCCCACTCTGCCACCCCAGTTCAGACATGGCCATATGCAAATCAGTCTGACCCTGTGCCTCATGGGAACAGTCCAGCCCGAACTGCCAAGCCATGTCTTCCCTGGACCGGAAACAAGCTTCCTAGGACCGGTTTCTGAAATTTCAGCCGTCTTCAGCCAGGCTTGCTTGAATCCAGTGCCAAAGTGAGCAAAGGACTCATGTCTGAGCATACTCTGCCAACTTATGGCGAACAAAGCAAAAACCAAAGGAAATGATGGACGGAGTGTTGAACATTGCAAGCACTCACCCCCAGTGAACTGATCTGGGTTCACACCATCACCGTTCTTTAGCCCACTCTGCCACCCCATTTCAGACATGGCCATATGCAAATCAGTCTGACCCTGTGCCTCATGGGAACAGTCCAGCCCGAACTGCCAAGCCATGTCTTCCCTGGACCGGAAACAAGCTTCCTAGGACCGGTTTCTGGCATTTCAGCCATCTTCAGCCAGGCTTGCTTGAATCCAGTGGGAAAGTGAGCAAGGGACTCACGTCTGAGCATACCCTGCCAACTTATGGCGAACAAAGCAAAACCAAAGGAAATGATGGATGGAGTGTTGAACATTGCAAGCACTCACCCCCAGTCAACTGATCTGGGTTTAATTCATCACCGTTCTTTAGCCCACTCTGCCACCCCAGTTCAGACATGGCCATATGCAAATCAGTCTGACCCTGTGCCTCATGGGAACAGTCCAGCCCGAACTGCCAAGCCATGTCTTCCCTGGACCGGAAACAAGCTTCCTAGGACCGGTTTCTGGCATTTCAGCTGTCTTCAGCCAGGCTTGCTTGAATTCAGTGGCAAAGTGAGCAAGGGACTCACGTCTGAGCATACCGTGCCAACTTATGGCGAACAAAGCAAAATCAAAGGAAATGATGGACGGAGTGTTGAACATTGCAAGCACTCACCCCCAGTCAACTGATCTGGGTTCAATCCATCACCGTTCTTTAGCCCACTCTGCCACCCCAGTTCAGACATGGCCATATGCAAATCAGTCTGACCCTGTGCCTCATGGGAACAGTCCAGCCCGAACTGCCAATCCATGTCTTCCCTGGACCGGAAACAAGCTTCCTAGGACCGGTTTCTGACATTTCAGCCGTCGTCAGCCAGGCTTGCTTGAATCCAGTGGCAAAGTGAGCAAGGGATTCACGTCTGAGCATACCCTGCCAACTTATGGCGAACAAAGCAAAACCAAAGGAAATGATGAACGGAGTGTTGAACATTGCAAGCACTCACCCCCAGTCAACTGATCTGGGTTTAATTCATCACCTTTCTTTAGCCCACTCTGCCACCCCAGTTCAGACATGGCCATATGCAAATCAGTCTGACCCTGTGCCTCATGGGAACAGTCCAGCCCGAACTGCCAAGCCATGTCTTCCCTGGACCGGAAATAAGCTTCCTTGGACCGGTTTCTGGCATTTCAGCCGTCTTCAGCCAGGCTTGCTAGAATCCAGTGGCAAAGTGAGCAGGGACTCACGTCTGAGCATACCCTGCCAACTTATGGCGAACAAAGCAAAACCAAACGAAATGATGGACGGAGTGTTGAACATTGCAAGCACTCACCCCCAGTCAACTGATCTGGGTTTAATCCATCACCGTTCTTTAGCCCACTCTGCCTACCCAGTTCAGACATGGCCATATGCAAATCAGTCTGACCCTGTGCCTCATGGGAACAGTCCAGCCCGAACTGCCAAGCCATGTCTTCCCTGGACCGGAAACAAGCTTCCTAGGACCGGTTTCTGGCATTTCAGCCGTCTTCAGCCAGGCTTGCTTGAATCCAGTGGCAAAGTGAGCAAGGGACTCACGTCTGAGCATACCCTGCCAACTTATGGCGAACAAAGCAAAACCAAAGGAAATGATGGATGGAGTGTTGAACATTGCAAGCACGCAACCCCAGTCAACTGATCTGGGTGTAATACATCACCGTTCTTTAGCCCACTCTGCCACCCCAGTTCAGACATGGCCATATGCAAATCAGTCTGACCCTGTGCCTCATGGGAACAGTCCAGCCCGAACTGCCAAGCCATGTCTTCCCTGGACCGGAAACAAGCTTCCTAGGACCGGTTTCTGGCATTTCAGCCGTCTTCAGCCAGGCTTGCTTGAATCCAGTGCCAAAGTGAGCAAAGGACTCATGTCTGAGCATACTCTGCCAACTTATGGCGAACAAAGCAAAAACCAAAGGAAATAATGGACGGAGTGTTGAACATTGCAAGCACTCACCCCCAGTCAACTGATCTGGGTTCAATCCATCACCGTTCTTTAGCCCACTCTGCCACCCCAGTTCAGACATGGCCATATGCAAATCAGTCTGACCCTGTGCCTCATGGGAACAGTCCAGCCCGAACTGCCAATCCATGTCTTCCCTGGACCGGAAACAAGCTTCCTAGGACCGGTTTCTGACATTTCAGCCGTCTTCAGCCAGGCTTGCTTGAATCCAGTGGCAAAGTGAGCAAGGGATTCACGTCTGAGCATACCCTGCCAACTTATGGCGAACAAAGCAAAACCAAAGGAAATGATGGACGGAGTGTTGAACATTGCAAGCACTCACCCCCAGTCAACTGATCTGGGTTTAATTAATCACCGTTCTTTAGCCCACTCTGCCACCCCAGTTCAGACATGGCCATATGCAAATCAGTCTGACCCTGTGCCTCATGGGAACAGTCCAGCCCGAACTGCCAAGCCATGTCTCCCCTGGACCGGAAACAAGCTTCCTAGGACCGGTTTCTGACATTTCAGCCGTCGTCAGCCAGGCTTGCTTGAATCCAGTGGCAAAGTGAGCAAGGGATTCACGTCTGAGCATACCCTGCCAACTTATGGCGAACAAAGCAAAACCAAAGGAAATGATGAACGGAGTGTTGAACATTGCAAGCACTCACCCCCAGTCAACTGATCTGGGTTTAATTCATCACCTTTCTTTAGCCCACTCTGCCACCCCAGTTCAGACATGGCCATATGCAAATCAGTCTGACCCTGTGCCTCATGGGAACAGTCCAGCCCGAACTGCCAAGCCATGTCTTCCCTGGACCGGAAATAAGCTTCCTTGGACCGGTTTCTGGCATTTCAGCCGTCTTCAGCCAGGCTTGCTAGAATCCAGTGGCAAAGTGAGCAGGGACTCACGTCTGAGCATACCCTGCCAACTTATGGCGAACAAAGCAAAACCAAACGAAATGATGGACGGAGTGTTGAACATTGCAAGCACTCACCCCCAGTCAACTGATCTGGGTTTAATCCATCACCGTTCTTTAGCCCACTCTGCCTACCCAGTTCAGACATGGCCATATGCAAATCAGTCTGACCCTGTGCCTCATGGGAACAGTCCAGCCCGAACTGCCAAGCCATGTCTTCCCTGGACCGGAAACAAGCTTCCTAGGACCGGTTTCTGGCATTTCAGCCGTCTTCAGCCAGGCTTGCTTGAATCCAGTGGCAAAGTGAGCAAGGGACTCACGTCTGAGCATACCCTGCCAACTTATGGCGAACAAAGCAAAACCAAAGGAAATGATGGATGGAGTGTTGAACATTGCAAGCACGCAACCCCAGTCAACTGATCTGGGTGTAATACATCACCGTTCTTTAGCCCACTCTGCCACCCCAGTTCAGACATGGCCATATGCAAATCAGTCTGACCCTGTGCCTCATGGGAACAGTCCAGCCCGAACTGCCAAGCCATGTCTTCCCTGGACCGGAAACAAGCTTCCTAGGACCGGTTTCTGGCATTTCAGCCGTCTTCAGCCAGGCTTGCTTGAATCCAGTGCCAAAGTGAGCAAAGGACTCATGTCTGAGCATACTCTGCCAACTTATGGCGAACAAAGCAAAAACCAAAGGAAATAATGGACGGAGTGTTGAACATTGCAAGCACTCACCCCCAGTCAACTGATCTGGGTTCAATCCATCACCGTTCTTTAGCCCACTCTGCCACCCCAGTTCAGACATGGCCATATGCAAATCAGTCTGACCCTGTGCCTCATGGGAACAGTCCAGCCCGAACTGCCAATCCATGTCTTCCCTGGACCGGAAACAAGCTTCCTAGGACCGGTTTCTGACATTTCAGCCGTCTTCAGCCAGGCTTGCTTGAATCCAGTGGCAAAGTGAGCAAGGGATTCACGTCTGAGCATACCCTGCCAACTTATGGCGAACAAAGCAAAACCAAAGGAAATGATGGACGGAGTGTTGAACATTGCAAGCACTCACCCCCAGTCAACTGATCTGGGTTTAATTAATCACCGTTCTTTAGCCCACTCTGCCACCCCAGTTCAGACATGGCCATATGCAAATCAGTCTGACCCTGTGCCTCATGGGAACAGTCCAGCCCAAACTGCCAAGCCATGTCTCCCCTGGACCGGAAACAAGCTTCCTAGGACCGGTTTCTGGCATTTCAGCCGTCTTCAGCCAGGCTTGCTTGAATCCAGTGGCAAAGTGAGCAGGGACTCACGTCTGAGCATACCCTGCCAACTTATGGCGAACAAAGCAAAACCAAAGGAAATGATGGATGGAGTGTTGAACATTGCAAGCACTCACCCCCAGTCAACTGATCTGGGTTCAATCCATCACCGTTCTTTAGCCCACTCTGCCACCCCAGTTCAGACATGGCCATATGCAAATCAGTCTGACCCTGTGCCTCATGGGAACAGTCCAGCCCGAACTGCCAAGCCATGTCTTCCCTGGACCGGAAACAAGCTTCCTAGCAACGGTTTCTGGTATTTCAGCCATCTTCAGCCAGGCTTGCTTGAATCCAGTGGCAAAGTGAGCAAGGGACTCACGTCTGAGCATACCCTGCCAACTTATGGCGAACAAAGCAAAACCAAAGGAAATGATGGACGGAGTGTTGAACATTGCAAGCACTCACCCCCAGTCAACTGATCTGGGTTTAATTCATCACCGTTCTTTAGCCCACTCTGCCACCCCAGTTCAGACATTGCCATATGCAAATCAGTCTGACCCTGTGCCTCATGGGAATAGTCCAGCCCGAACTGCCAAGCCATGTCTTCCCTGGACCGGAAACAAGCTTCCTAGGACCGGTTTCTGGCATTTCAGCCATCTTCAGCCAGGCTTGCTTGAATCCAGTGGCAAAGTGAGCAAGGAACTCACGTCTGAGCATACCCTGCCAACTTATGGCGAACAAAGCAAAACCAAAGGAAATGATGGACGGAGTGTTGAACATTGCAAGCACTCAACCCCAGTCAACTGATCTGGGTTTAATCCATCACCGTTCTTTAGCCCACTCTGCCACCCCAGTTCAGACATGGCCATATGCAAATCAGTCTGACCCTGTGCCTCATGGGAACAGTCCAGCCCGAACTGCTAAGCCATGTCTTCCCTGGACCGGAAACAGGCTTCCTAGGACCGGTTTCTGGCATTTCAGCCGTCCTCAGCCAGGCTTGCTTGAATCCAGTGGCAAAGTGAGCAAGGGATTCACGTCTGAGCATACCCTGCCAACTTATGGCGAACAAAGCAAAACCAAAGGAAATGATGGATGGAGTGTTGAACATTGCAAGCACTCACCCCCAGTCAACTGATCTGGGTTTAATCCATCACCGTTCTTTAACCCACTCTGCCACCCCAGTTCAGACATGGCCATATGCAAATCAGTCTGACCCTGTGCCTCATGAGAACAGTCAAGCCTGAACTGCCAAGCCATGTCTTCCCTGGACCGGAAACAAGCTTCCTAGGACCGGTTTCTGGCATTTCAGCCATCTTCAGCCAGTCTTGCTTGAATCCAGTGGCAAAGTGAGCAAGGGATTCACGTCTGAGCATACCCTGCCAACTTATGGCGAACAAAGCAAAACCAAAGGAAATTATGGATGGAGTGTTGAACATTGCAAGCACTCACCCCCAGTCAACTGATCTGGGTTCAATCCATCACCGTTCTTTAGCCCACTCTGCCACCCCAGTTCAGACATGGCCATATGCAAATCAGTCTGACCCTGTGCCTCATGGGAACAGTCCAGCCCGAACTGCCAAGCCATGTCTTCCCTGGACCGGAAACAAGCTTCCTAGCAACGGTTTCTGGCATTTCAGCCATCTTCAGCCAGGCTTGCTTGAATCCAGTGGCAAAGTGAGCAAGGGACTCACGTCTGAGCATACCCTGCCAACTTATGGCGAACAAAGCAAAACCAAAGGAAATGATGGACGGAGTGTTGAACATTGCAAGCACTCACCCCCAGTCAACTGATCTGGGTTTAATCCATCACCGTTCTTTAGCCCACTCTGCCACCCCAGTTCAGACATGTCCATATGCAAATCAGTCTGACCCTGTGCCTCATGGGAACAGTCCAGCCCGAACTGCCAAGCCATGTCTTCCCTGGACCGGAAACAAGCTTCCTAGGCCCGGTTTCTCGCATTTCAGCCGTCTTCAGCCAGGCTTGCTTGAATCCAGTGGCAAAGTGAGCAGGGACTCACGTCTGAGCATACCCTGCCAACTTATGGCGAACAAAGCAAAACCAAAGGAAATGATGGCCGGAGTGTTGAACATTGCAAGCACTCAACCCCAGTCAACTGATCTGGGTTTAATCCATCACCGTTCTTTAGCCCACTCTGCAACCCCAGTTCAGACATGGCCATATGCAAATCAGTCTGACCCTGTGCCTCATGGGAACAGTCCAGCCCGAACTGCTAAGCCATGTCTTCCCTGGACCGCAAACAAGCTTCCTAGGACCGGTTTCTGGCATTTCAGCCGTCTTCAGCCAGGCTTCAGTGCCAAAGTGAGCAGGGACTCACGTCTGAGCATACCCTGCCAACTTATGGCGAACAAAGCAAAACCAAAGGAAATGATGGCCAGAGTGTTGAACATTGCAAGCACTCAACCCCAGTCAACTGATCTAGGTTTAATCCATCACCGTTCTTTAACCCACTCTGCCACCCCAGTTCAGACATGGCCATATGCAAATCAGTCTGACCCTGTGCCTCATGAGAACAGTCAAGCCTGAACTGCCAAGCCATGTCTTCCCTGGACCGGAAACAAGCTTCCTAGGACCGGTTTCTGGCATTTCAGCCATCTTCAGCCAGTCTTGCTTGAATCCAGTGGCAAAGTGAGCAAGGGATTCACGTCTGAGCATACCCTGCCAACTTATGGCGAACAAAGCAAAACCAAAGGAAATTATGGATGGAGTGTTGAACATTGCAAACACTCACCACCAGTCAACTGATCTGGGTTCAATCCATCACCGTTCTTTAGCCCACTCTGCCACCCCAGTTCAGACATGCCCATATGCAAATCAGTCTGACCCTGTGCCTCATGGGAACAGTCCAGCCCGAACTGCCAAGCCATGTCTTCCCTGGACCGGAAACAAGCTTCCTAGCAACGGTTTCTGGCATTTCAGCCATCTTCAGCCAGGCTTGCTTGAATCCAGTGGCAAAGTGAGCAAGGGACTCACGTCTGAGCATACCCTGCCAACTTATGGCGAACAAAGCAAAACCAAAGGAAATGATGGACGGAGTGTTGAACATTGCAAGCACTCACCCCCAGTCAACTGATCTGGGTTTAATCCATCACCGTTCTTTAGCCCACTCTGCCACCCCAGTTCAGACATGTCCATATGCAAATCAGTCTGACCCTGTGCCTCATGGGAACAGTCCAGCCCGAACTGCCAAGCCATGTCTTCCCTGGACCGGTTTCTCGCATTTCAGCCGTCTTCAGCCAGGCTTGCTTGAATCCAGTGGCAAAGTGAGCAGGGACTCACGTCTGAGCATACCCTGCCAACTTATGGCGAACAAAGCAAAACCAAAGGAAATGATGGCCGGAGTGTTGAACATTGCAAGCACTCAACCCCAGTCAACTGATCTGGGTTTAATCCATCACCGTTCTTTAGCCCACTCTGCAACCCCAGTTCAGACATGGCCATATGCAAATCAGTCTGACCCTGTGACTCATGGGAACAGTCCAGCCCGAACTGCTAAGCCATGTCTTCCCTGGACCGCAAACAAGCTTCCTAGGACCGGTTTCTGGCATTTCAGCCGTCTTCAGCCAGGCTTCAGTGCCAAAGTGAGCAAGGGACTCATGTCTGAGCATACCCTGCCAACTTATGGCGAACAAAGCAAACACCAAAGAAAATGATGGATGGAGTGTTGAACATTGCAAGCACTCACCCCCAGTCAACTGATCTGGGTTCAATCCATCACCGTTCTTTAGCCTACTCTGCCACCCCAGTTCAGACATGGCCATATGCAAATCAGTCTGACCCTGTGCCTCATGGGAACAGTCCAGCCCGAACTGCCAAGCCATGTCTTCCCTGGACCGGAAACAAGCTTCCTAGCACCGGTTTCTGGCATTTCAGCCATCTTCAGCCAGGCTTGCTTGAATCCAGTGGCAAAGTGAGCAAGGGACTCACGTCTGAGCATACCCTGCCAACTTATGGCGTACAAAGCAAAACCAAAGGAAATGATGGACGGAGTGTTGAACAATGCAAGCACTCACCCCCAGTCAACTGATCTGGGTTTAATCCATCACCGTTCTCTATCCCACTCTGCCACCCCAGTTCAGACATGGCCATATGCAAATCAGTCTGACCCTGTGCCTCATGGGAACAGTCCAGCCCGGACTGCCAAACCATGTCTTCCCTGGACCGGAAACAAGCTTCCTAGGACCGGTTTCTGGCATTTCAGCCGTCTTCAGCCAGGCTTGCTTGAATCCAGTGGCAAAGTGAGCAAGGGACTCACGTCTGAGCATACCTTGCCAACTTATGGCGAACAAAGCAAAACCAAAGGAAATGATGGACGGAGTGTTGAACAATGCAAGCACTCACCCCCAGTCAACTGATCTGGGTTTAATCCATCACCGTTCTCTAGCCCACTATGCCACCCCAGTTCAGACATGGCCATATGCAAATCAGTCTGAGCCTGTGCCTCATGGGAACAGTCCAGCCCGAACTGCCAAGCCATGTCTTCCCTGGACCGGAAACAAGCTTCCTAGGACCGGTTTCTGGCATTTCAGCCGTCTTCAGCCAGGCTTGCTTGAATTCAGTGGCAAAGTGGGCAAGGGAATCACGTCTGAGCATACCATGCCAACTTATGGCGAACAAAGCAAAATCAAAGGAAATGATGGACGGAGTGTTGAACATTGCAAGCACTCACCCCCAGTCAACTGATCTGGGTTTAATCCATCACCGTTCTTTAGCCCACTCTGCCACCCCAGTTCAGACATGGCCATATGAAAATCAGTCTGACCCTGTGCCTCATGGGAACAGTCCAGCCCGAACTGCCAAGCCATGTCCTCCCTGGACTGGAAACAAGCTTCCTAGGACCGGTTGCTGGCATTTCAGCCGTCTTCAGCCAGGCTTGCTTGAATCCAGTGGCAAAGTGAGCAAGGGATTCACGTCTGAGCATACCCTGCCAACTTATGGCGAACAAAGCAAAACCAAAGGAAATGATGGACGGAGTGTTGAACATTGCAAGCACTCACCCCCAGTCAACTGATCTGGGTTTAATCCATCACCGTTCTTTAACCCACTCTGCCACCCCAGTTCAGACATGGCCATATGCAAATCAGTCTGACCCTGTGCCTCATGGGAACAGTCCAGCCTGAACTGCCAAGCCATGTCTTCCCTGGACCGGAAACAAGCTTCCTAGGACCGGTTTCTGGCATTTCAGCCATCTTCAGCCAGTCTTGCTTGAATCAAGTGGCAAAGTGAGCAAGAGACTCACGTCTGAGCATACCCTGCCAACTTATGGCGAACAAAGCAAAACCAATGGAAATGATGGACGGAGTGTTGAACAGTGCAAGCACTCTCCCCCAGTCAACTGATCTGGGTTTAATCCATCACCGTTCTTTAGCCCACTCTGCCACCCCAGTTCAGAAATGGCCATATGCAAATCAGTCTGACCCTGTGCCTCATGGGAACAGTCCAGCCCGAACTGCCAATCCATGTCTTCCCTGGACCGGAAACTAGCTTCCTAGGACCGGTTTCTGACATTTCAGCCGTCTTCAGCCAGGCTTGCTTGAATCCAGTGGCAAAGTGAGCAAGGGATTCACGTCTGAGCATACCCTGCCAACTTGTGGTGAACAAAGCAAAACCAAAGGAAATGATGGATGGAGTGTTGAACATTGCAAGCACTCACCCCCAGTCAACTGATCTGGGTTTAATTCATCACCGTTCTTTAGCCAACTCTGCCACCCCAATTCAGACATGGCCATATGCAAATCAGTCTGACCCTGTGCCTCATGGCAACAGTCCAGCCCGAACTGCTAAGCCATGTCTTCCCTGGACTGGAAACAAGCTTCCTAGGACCGGTTTCAGGCATTTCAGCCGTCTTTAGCCAGGCTTGCTTGAACCCAGTGCCAAAGTGAGCAAGGGACTCATGTCTGAGCATACCCTGCCAACTTATGGCGAACAAAGCAAAAACCAAAGGAAATGATGGACGGAGTGTTGAACATTGCAAGCACTCACCCCCAGTCAACTGATCTGGGTTCAATCCATCACCGTTCTTTAGCCCACTCTGCCACCCCAGTTCAGACATGGCCATATGCAAATCAGTCTGACCCTGTGCCTCATGGGAACAGTCCAGCGCGAACTGCCAAGCCATGTCTTCCTTGGACCGGAAACAAGCTTCCTAGGACCGGTTTCTGGCATTTCAGCCGTCTTCAGCCAGGCTTGCTTGAATTCAGTGAGAAAGTGAGCAAGGGACTCACGTCTGAGCATACCGTGCCAACTTATGGCGAACACAGCAAAATCAAAGGAAATGATGGACGGAGTGTTGAACATTGCAAGCACTCACCCCCAGTCAACTGATCTGGGTTCAATCCATCACCGTTCTTTAGCCCACTCTACCACCCCAGTTCAGACATGGCCATATGCAAATCAGTCTGACCCTGTGCCTCATGGGAACAGTCCAGCCCGAACTGCCAATCCATGTCTTCCCTGGCCTGGAAACAAGCTTCCTAGGACCGGTTTCTGACATTTCAGCCGTCTTCAGCCAGGCTTGCTTGAATCCAGTGGCAAAGTGAGCAAGGGACTCACGTCTGAGCATACCCTGCCAACTTATGGCGAACAAAGCAAAACCAAAGGAAATGATGGATGGAGTGTTGAACATTGCAAGCACGCAACCCCAGTCAACTGATCTGGGTGTAATCCATCACCGTTCTTTAGCCCACTCTGCCACCCCAGTTCAGACATGGCCATATGCAAATCAGTCTGACCCTGTGCCTCATGGGAACAGTCCAGCCCGAACTGCCAAGCCATGTCTTCCCTGGACCGGAAACAA
This sequence comes from Triturus cristatus, assembly GCF_964204655.1. Lineage (NCBI taxonomy): Eukaryota > Metazoa > Chordata > Amphibia > Caudata > Salamandridae > Triturus > Triturus cristatus. The sequence goes on from NC_140588.1 coordinate 510,673,483, forward strand.
GCTTCCTAGGACCGGTTTCTGAAATTTCAGCCGTCTTCAGCCAGGCTTGCTTGAATCCAGTGCCAAAGTGAGCAAAGGACTCATGTCTGAGCATACTCTGCCAACTTATGGCGAACAAAGCAAAAACCAAAGGAAATGATGGACGGAGTGTTGAACATTGCAAGCACTCACCCCCAGTCAACTGATCTGGGTTCAATCCATCACCGTTCTTTAGCCCACTCTGCCACCCCATTTCAGACATGGCCATATGCAAATCAGTCTGACCCTGTGCCTCATGGGAACAGTCCAGCCCGAACTGCCAAGCCATGTCTTCCCTGGACCGGAAACAAGCTTCCTAGGACCGGTTTCTGGCATTTCAGCCATCTTCAGCCAGGCTTGCTTGAATCCAGTGTCAAAGTGAGCAAGGGACTCACGTCTGAGCATACCCTGCCAACTTATGGCGAACAAAGCAAAACCAAAGGAAATGATGGATGGAGTGTTGAACATTGCAAGCACTCACCCCCAGTCAACTGATCTGGGTTTAATTCATCACCGTTCTTTAGCCCACTCTGCCACCCCAGTTCAGACATGGCCATATGCAAATCAGTCTGACCCTGTGCCTCATGGGAACAGTCCAGCCCGAACTGCCAAGCCATGTCTTCCCTGGACCGGAAACAAGCTTCCTAGGACCGGTTTCTGGCATTTCAGCCGTCTTCAGCCAGGCTTGCTTGAATTCAGTGGCAAAGTGAGCAAGGGACTCACGTCTGAGCATACCGTGCCAACTTATGGCGAAGAAAGCAAAATCAAAGGAAATGATGGACGGAGTGTTGAACATTGCAAGCACTCACCCCCAGTCAACTGATCTGGGTTCAATCCATCACCGTTCTTTAGCCCACTCTGCCACCCCAGTTCAGACATGGCCATATGCAAATCAGTCTGACCCTGTGCCTCATGGGAACAGTCCAGCCCGAACTGCCAATCCATGTCTTCCCTGGACCGGAAACAAGCTTCCTAGGACCGGTTTCTGACATTTCAGCCGTCTTCAGCCAGGCTTGCTTGAATCCAGTGGCAAAGTGAGCAAGGGATTCACGTCTGAGCATACCCTGCCAACTTATGGCGAACAAAGCAAAACCAAAGGAAATGATGGACGGAGTGTTGAACATTGCAAGCACTCACCCCCAGTCAACTGATCTGGGTGTAATCCATCACCGTTCTTTAGCCCACTCTGCCACCCCAGTTCAGACATGGCCATATGCAAATCAGTCTGACCCTGTGCCTCATGGGAACAGTCCAGCCCGAACTGCCAAGCCATGTCTTCCCTGGACCGGAAACAAGCTTCCTAGGACCGGTTTCTGGCATTTCAGCCGTCTTCAGCCAGGCTTGCTTGAATCCAGTGCCAAAGTGAGCAAAGGACTCATGTCTGAGCATACTCTGCCAACTTATGGCGAACAAAGCAAAAACCAAAGGAAATAATGGACGGAGTGTTGAACATTGCAAGCACTCACCCCCAGTCAACTGATCTGGGTTCAATCCATCACCGTTCTTTAGCCCACTCTGCCACCCCAGTTCAGACATGGCCATATGCAAATCAGTCTGACCCTGTGCCTCATGGGAACAGTCCAGCCCGAACTGCCAAGCCATGTCTTCCCTGGACCGGAAACAAGCTTCCTAGGACCGGTTTCTGGCATTTCAGCCATCTTCAGCCAGGCTTGCTTGAATCCAGTGGCAAAGTGAGCAAGGGACTCACGTCTGAGCATACCCTGCCAACTTATGGCGAACAAAGCAAAACCAAAGGAAATGATGGACGGAGTGTTGAACAATGCAAGCACTCACCCCCAGTCAACTGATCTGGGTTTAATCCATCACCGTTCTTTAGCCCATTCTGCCACCCCAGTTCAGACATGGCCATGTGCAAATCAGTCTGACCCTGTGCCTCATGGGAACAGTCCAGCCCGGACTACCAAGCCATGTCTTCCCTGGACCGGAAACAAGCTTCCTAGGACCGGTTTCTGGCATTTTAGCCGTCTTTAGCCAGGCTTGCTTGAATCCAGTGGCAAAGTGAGCAAGGGACTCATGTCTGAGCAAACCCTGCTAACTTATGGCGAACAAAGCAAAACCAAAGGAAATGATGGACGGAGTGTTGAACAATGCAAGCACTCACCCCCAGTCAACTGATCTGGGTTTAATCCATCACCGTTCTCTAGCCCACTCTGCCACCCCAGTTCAGACATAGCCATATGCAAATCAGTCTGAGCCTGTGCCTCACGGGAACAGTCCAGCCCGAACTGCCAAGCCATGTCTTCCCTGGACCGGAAACAAGCTTCCTAGGACCGGTTTCTGGCATTTCAGCCGTCTTCAGCTAGGCTTGCTTGAATGCAGTGGCAAAGTGAGCAAGGGACTCACGTCTGAGCATACCCTGCCAACTTATGGCGAACAAAGCAAAACCAAAGGAAATGATGGACGGAGTGTTGAACATTGCAAGCACTCACCCCCAGTCAACTGATCTGGGTTTAATCCATCACCGTTCTTTAGCCCACTCTGCCACCCCAGTTCAGACATGGCCATATGCAAATCAGTCTGACCCTGTGCCTCATGGGAACAGTCCAGCCCGAACTGCCAAGCCATGTCTTCCCTGGACCGGAAACAAGCTTCCTAGGACCGGTTTCTGAAATTTCAGCCGTCTTCAGCCAGGCTTGCTTGAATCCAGTGCCAAAGTGAGCAAAGGACTCATGTCTGAGCATACTCTGCCAACTTATGGCGAACAAAGCAAAAACCAAAGGAAATGATGGACGGAGTGTTGAACATTGCAAGCACTCACCCCCAGTCAACTGATCTGGGTTCAATCCATCACCGTTCTTTAGCCCACTCTGCCACCCCATTTCAGACATGGCCATATGCAAATCAGTCTGACCCTGTGCCTCATGGGAACAGTCCAGCCCGAACTGCCAAGCCATGTCTTCCCTGGACCGGAAACAAGCTTCCTAGGACCGGTTTCTGGCATTTCAGCCATCTTCAGCCAGGCTTGCTTGAATCCAGTGGCAAAGTGAGCAAGGGACTCACGTCTGAGCATACCCTGCCAACTTATGGCGAACAAAGCAAAACCAAAGGAAATGATGGATGGAGTGTTGAACATTGCAAGCACTCACCCCCAGTCAACTGATCTGGGTTTAATTCATCACCGTTCTTTAGCCCACTCTGCCACCCCAGTTCAGACATGGCCATATGCAAATCAGTCTGACCCTGTGCCTCATGGGAACAGTCCAGCCCGAACTGCCAAGCCATGTCTTCCCTGGACCGGAAACAAGCTTCCTAGGACCGGTTTCTGGCATTTCAGCCGTCTTCAGCCAGGCTTGCTTGAATTCAGTGGCAAAGTGAGCAAGGGACTCACGTCTGAGCATACCGTGCCAACTTATGGCGAAGAAAGCAAAATCAAAGGAAATGATGGACGGAGTGTTGAACATTGCAAGCACTCACCCCCAGTCAACTGATCTGGGTTCAATCCATCACCGTTCTTTAGCCCACTCTGCCACCCCAGTTCAGACATGGCCATATGCAAATCAGTCTGACCCTGTGCCTCATGGGAACAGTCCAGCCCGAACTGCCAATCCATGTCTTCCCTGGACCGGAAACAAGCTTCCTAGGACCGGTTTCTGACATTTCAGCCGTCTTCAGCCAGGCTTGCTTGAATCCAGTGGCAAAGTGAGCAAGGGATTCACGTCTGAGCATACCCTGCCAACTTATGGCGAACAAAGCAAAACCAAAGGAAATGATGGACGGAGTGTTGAACATTGCAAGCACTCACCCCCAGTCAACTGATCTGGGTGTAATCCATCACCGTTCTTTAGCCCACTCTGCCACCCCAGTTCAGACATGGCCATATGCAAATCAGTCTGACCCTGTGCCTCATGGGAACAGTCCAGCCCGAACTGCCAAGCCATGTCTTCCCTGGACCGGAAACAAGCTTCCTAGGACCGGTTTCTGGCATTTCAGCCGTCTTCAGCCAGGCTTGCTTGAATCCAGTGCCAAAGTGAGCAAAGGACTCATGTCTGAGCATACTCTGCCAACTTATGGCGAACAAAGCAAAAACCAAAGGAAATAATGGACGGAGTGTTGAACATTGCAAGCACTCACCCCCAGTCAACTGATCTGGGTTCAATCCATCACCGTTCTTTAGCCCACTCTGCCACCCCAGTTCAGACATGGCCATATGCAAATCAGTCTGACCCTGTGCCTCATGGGAACAGTCCAGCCCGAACTGCCAAGCCATGTCTTCCCTGGACCGGAAACAAGCTTCCTAGGACCGGTTTCTGGCATTTCAGCCATCTTCAGCCAGGCTTGCTTGAATCCAGTGGCAAAGTGAGCAAGGGACTCACGTCTGAGCATACCCTGCCAACTTATGGCGAACAAAGCAAAACCAAAGGAAATGATGGACGGAGTGTTGAACAATGCAAGCACTCACCCCCAGTCAACTGATCTGGGTTTAATCCATCACCGTTCTTTAGCCCATTCTGCCACCCCAGTTCAGACATGGCCATGTGCAAATCAGTCTGACCCTGTGCCTCATGGGAACAGTCCAGCCCGGACTACCAAGCCATGTCTTCCCTGGACCGGAAACAAGCTTCCTAGGACCGGTTTCTGGCATTTTAGCCGTCTTCAGCCAGGCTTGCTTGAATCCAGTGGCAAAGTGAGCAAGGGACTCATGTCTGAGCAAACCCTGCTAACTTATGGCGAACAAAGCAAAACCAAAGGAAATGATGGACGGAGTGTTGAACAATGCAAGCACTCACCCCCAGTCAACTGATCTGGGTTTAATCCATCACCGTTCTCTAGCCCACTCTGCCACCCCAGTTCAGACATAGCCATATGCAAATCAGTCTGAGCCTGTGCCTCACGGGAACAGTCCAGCCCGAACTGCCAAGCCATGTCTTCCCTGGACCGGAAACAAGCTTCCTAGGACCGGTTTCTGGCATTTCAGCCGTCTTCAGCTAGGCTTGCTTGAATGCAGTGGCAAAGTGAGCAAGGGACTCACGTCTGAGCATACCCTGCCAACTTATGGCGAACAAAGCAAAACCAAAGGAAATGATGGACGGAGTGTTGAACATTGCAAGCACTCACCCCCAGTCAACTGATCTGGGTTTAATCCATCACCGTTCTTTAGCCCACTCTGCCACCCCAGTTCAGACATGGCCATATGAAAATCAGTCTGACCCTGTGCCTCATGGGAACAGTCCAGCCCGAACTGCCAAGCCATGTCTTCCCTGGACTGGAAACAAGCTTCCTAGGACCGGTTGCTGGCATTTCAGCCGTCTTCAGCCAGGCTTGCTTGAATCCAGTGGCAAAGTGAGCAAGGGATTCACGTCTGAGCATACCCTGCCAACTTATGGCGATCAAAGCCAAACCAAAGGAAATGATGGACGGAGTGTTGAACTTTGCAAGCACTCACCCCCAGTCAACTGATCTGGGTTTAATCCATCACCGTTCTTTAGCCCACTCTGCCACCCCAGTTCAGACATGGCCATATGAAAATCAGTCTGACCCTGTGCCTCATGGGAACAGTCCAGCCCGAACCGCCAAGCCATGTCTTCCCTGGACCGGAAGCAAGCTTCCTAGGACCGGTTTCAAGCATTTCAGCCGTCTTCAGCCAGGCTTGCTTGAATTCAGTGGCAAAGTGAGCAAGGAACTCACGTCTGAGCATACCCTGCCAACTTATGGCGAACAAAGCAAAACCAAAGGAAATGATGGACGGAGTGTTGAACATTGCAAGCACTCACCCCCAGTCAACTGATCTGGGTTTAATCCATCACCGTTCTTTAGCCCACTCTGCCACCCCAGTTCAGACATGGCCATATGAAAATCAGTCTGACCCTGTGCCTCATGGGAACATTCCAGCCCGAACCGCCAAGCCATGTCTTCCCTGGACCAGAAGCAAGCTTCCTAGGACCGGTTTCAAGCATTTCAGCCGTCTTCAGCCAGGCTTGCTTGAATTCAGTGGCAAAGTGAGCAAGGAACTCACGTCTGAGCATACCCTGCCAACATATGGCGAACAAAGCAAAACCAAAGGAAATGATGGACGGAGTGTTGAACATTGCAAGCACTCACCCCCAGTCAACTGATCTGGGTTTAATCCATCACCGTTCTTTAGCCCACTCTGCCACCCCAGTTCAGACATGGCCATATGCAAATCAGTCTGACCCTGTGCCTCATGGGAACAGTCCAGCCCGAACTGCCAATCCATGTCTTCCCTGGACCGGAAACAAGCTTCCTAGGACCAGTTTCTGACATTTCAGCCGTCTTCAGCCAGGCTTGCTTGAATCCAGTGGCAAAGTGAGCAAGGGATTCACGTCTGAGCATACCCTGCCAACTTATGGCGAACAAAGCAAAACCAAAGGAAATGATGGACGGAGTGTTGAACATTGCAAGCACTCACCCCCAGTCAACTGATCTGGGTTTAATTCATCACCGTTCTTTAGCCCACTCTGCCACCCCAGTTCAGACATGGCCATATGCAAATCAGTCTGACCCTGTGCCTCATGGGAACAGTCCAGCCCGAACTGCCAAGCCATGTCTTCCCTGGACCGGAAACAAGCTTCCTAGGACCGGTTTCTGGCATTTCAGCCGTCTTCAGCCAGGCTTGCTTGAATTCAGTGGCAAAGTGGGCAAGGGAATCACGTCTGAGCATACCATGCCAACTTATGGCGAACAAAGCAAAATCAAAGGAAATGATGGACGGAGTGTTGAACATTGCAAGCACTCACCCCCAGTCAACTGATCTGGGTTTAATCCATCACCGTTCTTTAGCCCACTCTGCCACCCCAGTTCAGACATGGCCATATGAAAATCAGTCTGACCCTGTGCCTCATGGGAACAGTCCAGCCCGAACTGCCAAGCCATGTCCTCCCTGGACTGGAAACAAGCTTCCTAGGACCGGTTGCTGGCATTTCAGCCGTCTTCAGCCAGGCTTGCTTGAATCCAGTGGCAAAGTGAGCAAGGGATTCACGTCTGAGCATACCCTGCCAACTTATGGCGAACAAAGCAAAACCAAAGGAAATGATGGACGGAGTGTTGAACATTGCAAGCACTCACCCCCAGTCAACTGATCTGGGTTTAATCCATCACCGTTCTTTAACCCACTCTGCCACCCCAGTTCAGACATGGCCATATGCAAATCAGTCTGACCCTGTGCCTCATGGGAACAGTCCAGCCTGAACTGCCAAGCCATGTCTTCCCTGGACCGGAAACAAGCTTCCTAGGACCGGTTTCTGGCATTTCAGCCATCTTCAGCCAGTCTTGCTTGAATCAAGTGGCAAAGTGAGCAAGAGACTCACGTCTGAGCATACCCTGCCAACTTATGGCGAACAAAGCAAAACCAATGGAAATGATGGACGGAGTGTTGAACAGTGCAAGCACTCTCCCCCAGTCAACTGATCTGGGTTTAATCCATCACCGTTCTTTAGCCCACTCTGCCACCCCAGTTCAGAAATGGCCATATGCAAATCAGTCTGACCCTGTGCCTCATGGGAACAGTCCAGCCCGAACTGCCAATCCATGTCTTCCCTGGACCGGAAACTAGCTTCCTAGGACCGGTTTCTGACATTTCAGCCGTCTTCAGCCAGGCTTGCTTGAATCCAGTGGCAAAGTGAGCAAGGGATTCACGTCTGAGCATACCCTGCCAACTTGTGGTGAACAAAGCAAAACCAAAGGAAATGATGGATGGAGTGTTGAACATTGCAAGCACTCACCCCCAGTCAACTGATCTGGGTTTAATTCATCACCGTTCTTTAGCCAACTCTGCCACCCCAATTCAGACATGGCCATATGCAAATCAGTCTGACCCTGTGCCTCATGGCAACAGTCCAGCCCGAACTGCTAAGCCATGTCTTCCCTGGACTGGAAACAAGCTTCCTAGGACCGGTTTCAGGCATTTCAGCCGTCTTTAGCCAGGCTTGCTTGAACCCAGTGCCAAAGTGAGCAAGGGACTCATGTCTGAGCATACCCTGCCAACTTATGGCGAACAAAGCAAAAACCAAAGGAAATGATGGACGGAGTGTTGAACATTGCAAGCACTCACCCCCAGTCAACTGATCTGGGTTCAATCCATCACCGTTCTTTAGCCCACTCTGCCACCCCAGTTCAGACATGGCCATATGCAAATCAGTCTGACCCTGTGCCTCATGGGAACAGTCCAGCCCGAACTGCCAAGCCATGTCTTCCCTGGACCGGAAACAAGCTTCCTAGGACCGGTTTCTGGCATTTCAGCCGTCTTCAGCCAGGCTTGCTTGAATTCAGTGAGAAAGTGAGCAAGGGACTCACGTCTGAGCATACCGTGCCAACTTATGGCGAACACAGCAAAATCAAAGGAAATGATGGACGGAGTGTTGAACATTGCAAGCACTCACCCCCAGTCAACTGATCTGGGTTCAATCCATCACCGTTCTTTAGCCCACTCTACCACCCCAGTTCAGACATGGCCATATGCAAATCAGTCTGACCCTGTGCCTCATGGGAACAGTCCAGCCCGAACTGCCAATCCATGTCTTCCCTGGCCTGGAAACAAGCTTCCTAGGACCGGTTTCTGACATTTCAGCCGTCTTCAGCCAGGCTTGCTTGAATCCAGTGGCAAAGTGAGCAAGGGACTCACGTCTGAGCATACCCTGCCAACTTATGGCGAACAAAGCAAAACCAAAGGAAATGATGGATGGAGTGTTGAACATTGCAAGCACGCAACCCCAGTCAACTGATCTGGGTGTAATCCATCACCGTTCTTTAGCCCACTCTGCCACCCCAGTTCAGACATGGCCATATGCAAATCAGTCTGACCCTGTGCCTCATGGGAACAGTCCAGCCCGAACTGCCAAGCCATGTCTTCCCTGGACCGGAAACAAGCTTCCTAGGACCGGTTTCTGAAATTTCAGCCGTCTTCAGCCAGGCTTGCTTGAATCCAGTGCCAAAGTGAGCAAAGGACTCATGTCTGAGCATACTCTGCCAACTTATGGCGAACAAAGCAAAAACCAAAGGAAATGATGGACGGAGTGTTGAACATTGCAAGCACTCACCCCCAGTCAACTGATCTGGGTTCAATCCATCACCGTTCTTTAGCCCACTCTGCCACCCCATTTCAGACATGGCCATATGCAAATCAGTCTGACCCTGTGCCTCATGGGAACAGTCCAGCCCGAACTGCCAAGCCATGTCTTCCCTGGACCGGAAACAAGCTTCCTAGGACCGGTTTCTGGCATTTCAGCCATCTTCAGCCAGGCTTGCTTGAATCCAGTGGCAAAGTGAGCAAGGGACTCACGTCTGAGCATACCCTGCCAACTTATGGCGAACAAAGCAAAACCAAAGGAAATGATGGATGGAGTGTTGAACATTGCAAGCACTCACCCCCAGTCAACTGATCTGGGTTTAATTCATCACCGTTCTTTAGCCCACTCTGCCACCCCAGTTCAGACATGGCCATATGCAAATCAGTCTGACCCTGTGCCTCATGGGAACAGTCCAGCCCGAACTGCCAAGCCATGTCTTCCCTGGACCGGAAACAAGCTTCCTAGGACCGGTTTCTGGCATTTCAGCCGTCTTCAGCCAGGCTTGCTTGAATTCAGTGGCAAAGTGAGCAAGGGACTCACGTCTGAGCATACCGTGCCAACTTATGGCGAACAAAGCAAAATCAAAGGAAATGATGGACGGAGTGTTGAACATTGCAAGCACTCACCCCCAGTCAACTGATCTGGGTTCAATCCATCACCGTTCTTTAGCCCACTCTGCCACCCCAGTTCAGACATGGCCATATGCAAATCAGTCTGACCCTGTGCCTCATGGGAACAGTCCAGCCCGAACTGCCAATCCATGTCTTCCCTGGACCGGAAACAAGCTTCCTAGGACCGGTTTCTGACATTTCAGCCGTCTTCAGCCAGGCTTGCTTGAATCCAGTGGCAAAGTGAGCAAGGGATTCACGTCTGAGCATACCCTGCCAACTTATGGCGAACAAAGCAAAACCAAAGGAAATGATGGACGGAGTGTTGAACATTGCAAGCACTCACCCCCAGTCAACTGATCTGGGTTTAATTCATCACCTTTCTTTAGCCCACTCTGCCACCCCAGTTCAGACATGGCCATATGCAAATCAGTCTGACCCTGTGCCTCATGGGAACAGTCCAGCCCGAACTGCCAAGCCATGTCTTCCCTGGACCGGAAACAAGCTCCCTTGGACCGGTTTCTGGCATTTCAGCCGTCTTCAGCCAGGCTTGCTAGAATCCAGTGGCAAAGTGAGCAGGGACTCACGTCTGAGCATACCCTGCCAACTTATGGCGAACAAAGCAAAACCAAACGAAATGTTGGACGGAGTGTTGAACATTGCAAGCACTCACCCCCAGTCAACTGATCTGGGTTTAATCCATCACCGTTCTTTAGCCCACTCTGCCTACCCAGTTCAGACATGGCCATATGCAAATCAGTCTGACCCTGTGCCTCATGGGAACAGTCCAGCCCGAACTGCCAAGCCATGTCTTCCCTGGACCGGAAACAAGCTTCCTAGGACCGGTTTCTGGCATTTCAGCCATCTTCAGCCAGGCTTGCTTGAATCCAGTGGCAAAGTGAGCAAGGGACTCACGTCTGAGCATACCCTGCCAACTTATGGCGAACAAAGCAAAACCAAAGGAAATGATGGATGGAGTGTTGAACATTGCAAGCACGCAACCCCAGTCAACTGATCTGGGTGTAATCCATCACCGTTCTTTAGCCCACTCTGCCACCCCAGTTCAGACATGGCCATATGCAAATCAGTCTGACCCTGTGCCTCATGGGAACAGTCCAGCCCGAACTGCCAAGCCATGTCTTCCCTGGACCGGAAACAAGCTTCCTAGGACTGGTTTCTGGCATTTCAACCGTCTTCAGCCAGGCTTGCTTGAATCCAGTGCCAAAGTGAGCAAAGGACTCATGTCTGAGCATACTCTGCCAACTTATGGCGAACAAAGCAAAAACCAAAGGAAATAATGGACGGAGTGTTGAACATTGCAAGCACTCACCCCCAGTCAACTGATCTGGGTTCAATCCATCACCGTTCTTTAGCCCACTCTGCCACCCCAGTTCAGACATGGCCATATGCAAATCAGTCTGACCCTGTGCCTCATGGGAACAGTCCAGCCCGAACTGCCAAGCCATGTCTTCCCTGGACCGGAAACAAGCTTCCTAGGACCGGTTTCTGGCATTTCAGCCATCTTCAGCCAGGCTTGCTTGAATCCAGTGGCAAAGTGAGCAAGGGACTCACGTCTGAGCATACCCTGCCAACTTATGGCGAACAAAGCAAAACCAAAGGAAATGATGGACGGAGTGTTGAACAATGCAAGCACTCACCCCCAGTCAACTGATCTGGGTTTAATCCATCACCGTTCTCTAGCCCATTCTGCCACCCCAGTTCAGACATGGCCATGTGCAAATCAGTCTGACCCTGTGCCTCATGGGAACAGTCCAGCCCGGACTACCAAGCCATGTCTTCCCTGGACCGGAAACAAGCTTCCTAGGACCGGTTTCTGGCATTTCAGCCGTCTTCAGCCAGGCTTGCTTGAATCCAGTGGCAAAGTGAGCAAGGGACTCATGTCTGAGCAAACCCTGCTAACTTATGGCGAACAAAGCAAAACCAAAGGAAATGATGGACGGAGTGTTGAACAATGCAAGCACTCACCCCCAGTCAACTGATCTGGGTTTAATCCATCACCGTTCTCTAGCCCACTCTGCCACCCCAGTTCAGACATAGCCATATGCAAATCAGTCTGAGCCTGTGCCTCACGGGAACAGTCCAGCCCGAACTGCCAAGCCATGTCTTCCCTGGACCGGAAACAAGCTTCCTAGGACCGGTTTCTGGCATTTCAGCCGTCTTCAGCTAGGCTTGCTTGAATGCAGTGGCAAAGTGAGCAAGGGACTCACGTCTGAGCATACCCTGCCAACTTATGGCGAACAAAGCAAAACCAAAGGAAATGATGGACGGAGTGTTTAACATTGCAAGCACTCACCCCCAGTCAACTGATCTGGGTTTAATCCATCACCGTTCTTTAGCCCACTCTGCCACCCCAGTTCAGACATGGCCATATGAAAATCAGTCTGACCCTGTGCCTCATGGGAACAGTCCAGCCCGAACTGCCAAGCCATGTCTTCCCTGGACTGGAAACAAGCTTCCTAGGACCGGTTGCTGGCATTTCAGCCGTCTTCAGCCAGGCTTGCTTGAATCCAGTGGCAAAGTGAGCAAGGGATTCACGTCTGAGCATACCCTGCCAACTTATGGCGATCAAAGCCAAACCAAAGGAAATGATGGACGGAGTGTTGAACTTTGCAAGCACTCACCCCCAGTCAACTGATCTGGGTTTAATCCATCACCGTTCTTTAGCCCACTCTGCCACCCCAGTTCAGACATGGCCATATGAAAATCAGTCTGACCCTGTGCCTCATGGGAACAGTCCAGCCCGAACCGCAAAGCCATGTCTTCCCTGGACCGGAAGCAAGCTTCCTAGGACCGGTTTCAAGCATTTCAGCCGTCTTCAGCCAGGCTTGCTTGAATTCAGTGGCAAAGTGAGCAAGGAACTCACGTCTGAGCATACCCTGCCAACTTATGGCGAACAAAGCAAAACCAAAGGAAATGATGGACGGAGTGTTGAACATTGCAAGCACTCACCCCCAGTCAACTGATCTGGGTTTAATCCATCACCGTTCTTTAGCCCACTCTGCCACCCCAGTTCAGACATGGCCATATGAAAATCAGTCTGACCCTGTGCCTCATGGGAACAGTCCAGCCCGAACCGCCAAGCCATGTCTTCCCTGGACCAGAAGCAAGCTTCCTAGGACCGGTTTCAAGCATTTCAGCCGTCTTCAGCCAGGCTTGCTTGAATTCAGTGGCAAAGTGAGCAAGGAACTCACGTCTGAGCATACCCTGCCAACATATGGCGAACAAAGCAAAACCAAAGGAAATGATGGACGGAGTGTTGAACATTGCAAGCACTCACCCCCAGTCAACTGATCTGGGTTTAATCCATCACCGTTCTTTAGCCCACTCTGCCACCCCAGTTCAGACATGGCCATATGCAAATCAGTCTGACCCTGTGCCTCATGGGAACAGTCCAGCCCGAACTGCCAATCCATGTCTTCCCTGGACCGGAAACAAGCTTCCTAGGACCGGTTTCTGACATTTCAGCCGTCTTCAGCCAGGCTTGCATTGAATCCAGTGGCAAAGTGAGCAAGGGATTCACGTCTGAGCATACCCTGCCAACTTATGGCGAACAAAGCAAAACCAAAGGAAATGATGGACGGAGTGTTGAACATTGCAAGCACTCACCCCCAGTCAACTGATCTGGGTTTAATTCATCACCGTTCTTTAGCCCACTCTGCCACCCCAGTTCAGACATGGCCATATGCAAATCAGTCTGACCCTGTGCCTCATGGGAACAGTCCAGCCCGAACTGCCAAGCCATGTCTTCCCTGGACCGGAAACAAGCTTCCTAGGACCGGTTTCTGGCATTTCAGCCGTCTTCAGCCAGGCTTGCTTGAATCCAGTGGCAAAGTGAGCAGGGACTCACGTCTGAGCATACCCTGCCAACTTATGGCGAACAAAGCAAAACCAAAGGAAATGATGGACGGAGTGTTGAACATTGCAAGTACTCAATCCCTGTCAACTGATCTGGGTTTAATCCATCACCGTTCTTTAGCCCACTCTGCCACCCCAGTTCAGACATGGTCATATGCAAATCAGTCTGACCCTGTGCCTCATGGGAAAAGTCCAGCCCGAACTGCCAAGCCATGTCTTCCCTGGACCGGAAACAAGCTTCCTAGGACCGGTTTCTGGCATTTCAGCCATCTTCAGCCAGGCTTGCTTGAATCCAGTGCCAAAGTGAGCAAGGGACTCATGTCTGAGCATACCCTGCCAACTTATGGCGAACAAAGCAAAACCAAAAGAAATGATGGACGGAGTGTTGAACATTGCAAGCACTCACCCCCAGTCAACTGATCTGGGTTCAATCCATCACCGTTCTTTAGCCCACTCTGCCAACCCAGTTCAGACATGGCCATATGCAAATCAGTCTGACCCTGTGCCTCATGGGAACAGTCCAGCCCGAACTGCCAAGCCATGTCTTCCCTGGACTGGAAACAAGCTTCCTAGGACCGGTTTCTGGCATTTCAGCCATCTTCAGCCAGGCTTGCTTGAATCCAGTGGCAAAGTGAGCAAGGGACACACGTCTGAGCATACCCTGCCAACTTATGGCGAACAAAGCAAAACCAAAGGAAATGATGGACGGAGTGTTAAACAATGCAAGCACTCACCCCCAGTCAACTGATCTGGGTTTAATCCATCACCGTTCTCTAGCCCACTCTGCCACCCCAGTTCAGACATGGCCATATGCAAATCAGTCTGAGCCTGTGCCTCATGGGAACAGTCCAGCCCGAACTGCCAAGCCATGTCTTCCCTGGACCGGAAACAAGCTTCCTAGGACCGGTTTCTGGCATTTCAGCCGTCTTCAGCCAGGCTTGCTTGAATCCAGTGGCAAAGTGAGCAAGGGACTCACGTCTGAGCATACCCAGCCAACTTATGGCGAACAAAGCAAAATCAAAGGAAATGATGGACGGAGTGTTGAACATTGCAAGCACTCACCCCCAGTCAACTGATCTGGGTTTAATCCATCACCGTTCTTTAGCCCACTCTGCCACCCCAGTTCAGACATGGCCATATGAAAATCAGTCTGACCCTGAGCCTCATGGGAACAGTCCAGCCCGAACTGCCAAGCCATGTCTTCCCTGGACTGGAAACAAGCTTCCTAGGACCGGTTGCTAGCATTTCAGCCATCTTCAGCCAGGCTTGCTTGAATCCAGTGGCAAAGTGAGCAAGGGACTCACGTCTGAGCATACCCTGCCAACTTATGGCGAACAAAGCAAAACCAAAGGAAATGATGGACGGAGTGTTGAACATTGCAAGCACTCACCCCCAGTCAACTGATCTGGGTTTAATCCATCACCGTTCTTTAGCCCACTCTGCCACCCCAGTTCAGAAATGGCCATGTGCAAATCAGTCTGACCCTGTGCCTCATGGGAACAGTCCAGCCCGAACTGCCAATCCATGTCTTCCCTGGACCGGAAACAAGCTTCCTAGGACCGGTTTCTGACATTTCAGCCGTCTTCAGCCAGGCTTGCTTGAATCCAGTGGCAAAGTGAGCAAGGGATTCACGTCTGAGCATACCCTGCCAACTTATGGCGAACAAAGCAAAACCAAAGGAAATGATGGACGGAGTGTTGAACATTGCAAGCACTCACCCCCAGTCAACTGATTTGGGTTTAATCCATCACCGTTCTTTAGCCCACTCTGCCACCCCAGTTCAGACATGGCCATATCAATCAATCAATCATTCGCATTTATAAAGCGCGCTACTCACCCATAAAGGGTCTCAAGGCGCTGGGGAGGGCGGGGGGGGTCAGTCCTCGAAGAGCCAGGTCTTGAGCTGCCTTCTGAAGGAGAGGTGTTCAGGTATGGCGCGAAGGTGGCAGGGCAGAGAGTTCCAGGTCTTCGCTGCCAGGAAAGAGAAGGATCTTCCTCCGGCGGTGGCTTTGCGGATGCGGGGTATGGCTGCCAGGGCCTGTCCGGCGGATCGTAGAGTGCGCGGAGGAGTGTAGAAGGAGACGCGGTTGTTGATGAGTTTGGGTCCGAGGTTGTGAAGGGCTTTGTGTGCGTGGGTGAGGAGTCGGAAGGTGATCCTCTTGTTGACGGGGAGCCAATGGAGTTTTTTCAGGTGTCCTGAGATGTGGTGGTGGCGAGGGATGTCCAGGATGAGTCTTGCGGCAGCGTTCTGGATCCGTTGGAGTTTCCTCAGCAGCTTGGTGGTGATGCCCGCGTACAAGGTGTTCCCGTAGTCCAAGCGACTGGTGACGAGGGCGTGGGTGACGGTCTTTCTGGTGTCGGTGGGGATCCAGCGGAAGATCTTGCGGAGCATGCGGAGGGTGTTGAAGCATGCTGAGGTCACCGAGTTCACCTGTCTGGTCATGGTGAGGGATGAGTCCAGGATGAAGCCGAGGTTGCGTGCGTGGTCGGTGGGTTGGGGAGTGCTGCCTAGGGCGGGGGGCCACCAGGAGTCGTCCCATGCGGTGGGGGTGGGGCCGAGGATGAGGACCTCCGTCTTGTCGGCGTTCAGTTTCAGGCGGCTGTCTGTCATCCAGTTCGCCACTTCCTTCATGAAGTCTGGTCCTAGCTGAGGTGGGGTTGTTTGTGAGTGATAAGATGAGCTGGGTGTCGTCGGCGTATGATATAAGGTCCAGTCCGTGTTTGCGTGCGATGTTCGCCAGGGGGGTCATGTAGATATGCAAATCAGTCTGACCCTGTGCCTCATGGGAACAGTCCAGCCCGAACTGCCAAGCCATGTCTTCCCTGGACTGGAAATAAGCTTCCTAGGACCGGTTTCTGGCATTTCAGCCGTCTTCAGCCAGGCTTGCTTGAATCCAGTGCCAAAGTGAGCAAGGGACTCATGTCTGAGCATACCCTGCCAACTTATGGCGAACAAAGCAAAAACCAAAGGAAATGATGGACGGAGTGTTGAACATTGCAAGCACTCACCCCCAGTCAACTGATCTGGGTTCAATCCATCACCGTTCTTTAGCCCACTCTGCCACCCCAGTTCAGACATGGCCATATGCAAATCAGTCTGACCCTGTGCCTCATGGGAACAGTCCAGCCCGAACTGCCAAGCCATGTCTTCCCTGGACCGGAAACAAGCTTCTAGGACCGGTTTCAAGCATTTCATCCGTCTTCAGCCAGGCTTGCTTGAATCCAGTGGCAAAGTGAGCAAGGGATTCACGTCTGAGCATACCCTGCCAACTTATGGCGAACAAAGCAAAACCAAAGGAAATGATGGACGGAGTGTTGAACATTGCAAGCACTCACCCCCAGTCAACTGATCTGGGTTTAATTCATCACCTTTCTTTAGCCCACTCTGCCACCCCAGTTCAGACATGGCCATATGCAAATCAGTCTGACCCTGTGCCTCATGGGAACAGTCCAGCCCGAACTGCCAAGCCATGTCTTCCCTGGACCGGAAACAAGCTTCCTTGGACCGGTTTCAGGCATTTCAGCCGTCCTCAGCCAGGCTTGCTAGAATCCAGTGGCAAAGTGAGCAGGGACTCACGTCTGAGCATACCCTGCCAACTTATGGCGAACAAAGCAAAACCAAACGAAATGATGGACGGAGTGTTGAACATTGCAAGCACTCACCCCCAGTCAACTGATCTGGGTTTAATCCATCACCGTTCTTTAGCCCACTCTGCCTACCCAGTTCAGACATGGCCATATGCAAATCAGTCCGACCCTGTGCCTCATGGGAACAGTCCAGCCCGAACTGCCAAGCCATGTCTTCCCTGGACCGGAAACAAGCTTCCTAGGACCGGTTTCTGGCATTTCAGCCGTCTTCAGCCAGGCTTGCTTGAATCCAGTGGCAAAGTGAGCAAGGGACTCACGTCTGAGCATACCCTGCCAACTTATGGCGAACAAAGCAAAACCAAAGGAAATGCTGGATGGAGTGTTGAACATTGCAAGCACGCAACCCCAGTCAACTGATCTGGGTGTAATCCATCACCGTTCTTTAGCCCACTCTGCCACCCCAGTTCAGACATGGCCATATGGAAATCAGTCTGACCCTGTGCCTCATGGGAACAGTCCAGCCCGAACTGCCAAGCCATGTCTTCCCTGGACCGGAAACAAGCTTCCTAGGACCGGTTTCTGGCATTTCAGCCGTCTTCAGCCAGGCTTGCTTGAATCCAGTGGCAAAGTGAGCAAGGGACTCACGTCTGAGCATACCCTGCCAACTTATGGTGAACAAAGCAAAACCAAAGGAAATGATGGATGGAGTGTTGAACATTGCAAGCACGCAACCCCAGTCAACTGATCTGGGTGTAATCCATCACCGTTCTTTAGCCCACTCTGCCACCCCAGTTCAGACATGGCCATATGCAAATCAGTCTGACCCTGTGCCTCATGGGAACAGTCCAGCCCGAACTGCCAAGCCATGTCTTCCCTGGACCGGAAACAAGCTTCCTAGGACCGGTTTCTGGCATTTCAGCCGTCTTCAGCCAGGCTTGCTTGAATCCAGTGCCAAAGTGAGCAAAGGACTCATGTCTGAGCATACTCTGCCAACTTATGGCGAACAAAGCAAAAACCAAAGGAAATAATGGACGGAGTGTTGAACATTGCAAGCACTCACCCCCAGTCAACTGATCTGGGTTTAATTCATCACCTTTCTTTAGCCCACTCTGCCACCCCAGTTCAGACATGGCCATATGCAAATCAGTCTGACCCTGTGCCTCATGGGAACAGTCCAGCCCGAACTGCCAAGCCATGTCTTCCCTGGACCGGAAACAAGCTTCCTTGGACCGGTTTCAGGCATTTCAGCCGTCCTCAGCCAGGCTTGCTAGAATCCAGTGGCAAAGTGAGCAGGGACTCACGTCTGAGCATACCCTGCCAACTTATGGCGAACAAAGCAAAACCAAACGAAATGATGGACGGAGTGTTGAACATTGCAAGCACTCACCCCCAGTCAACTGATCTGGGTTTAATCCATCACCGTTCTTTAGCCCACTCTGCCTACCCAGTTCAGACATGGCCATAT
This sequence comes from Triturus cristatus, assembly GCF_964204655.1. Classification (NCBI taxonomy): domain Eukaryota; kingdom Metazoa; phylum Chordata; class Amphibia; order Caudata; family Salamandridae; genus Triturus; species Triturus cristatus. Next base: position 510,692,082 of record NC_140588.1, read on the forward strand.
GCAAATCAGTCCGACCCTGTGCCTCATGGGAACAGTCCAGCCCGAACTGCCAAGCCATGTCTTCCCTGGACCGGAAACAAGCTTCCTAGGACCGGTTTCTGGCATTTCAGCCGTCTTCAGCCAGGCTTGCTTGAATCCAGTGGCAAAGTGAGCAAGGGACTCACGTCTGAGCATACCCTGCCAACTTATGGCGAACAAAGCAAAACCAAAGGAAATGCTGGATGGAGTGTTGAACATTGCAAGCACGCAACCCCAGTCAACTGATCTGGGTGTAATCCATCACCGTTCTTTAGCCCACTCTGCCACCCCAGTTCAGACATGGCCATATGGAAATCAGTCTGACCCTGTGCCTCATGGGAACAGTCCAGCCCGAACTGCCAAGCCATGTCTTCCCTGGACCGGAAACAAGCTTCCTAGGACCGGTTTCTGGCATTTCAGCCGTCTTCAGCCAGGCTTGCTTGAATCCAGTGGCAAAGTGAGCAAGGGACTCACGTCTGAGCATACCCTGCCAACTTATGGCGAACAAAGCAAAACCAAAGGAAATGATGGATGGAGTGTTGAACATTGCAAGCACGCAACCCCAGTCAACTGATCTGGGTGTAATCCATCACCGTTCTTTAGCCCACTCTGCCACCCCAGTTCAGACATGGCCATATGCAAATCAGTCTGACCCTGTGCCTCATGGGAACAGTCCAGCCCGAACTGCCAAGCCATGTCTTCCCTGGACCGGAAACAAGCTTCCTAGGACCGGTTTCTGGCATTTCAGCCGTCTTCAGCCAGGCTTGCTTGAATCCAGTGCCAAAGTGAGCAAAGGACTCATGTCTGAGCATACTCTGCCAACTTATGGCGAACAAAGCAAAAACCAAAGGAAATAATGGACGGAGTGTTGAACATTGCAAGCACTCACCCCCAGTCAACTGATCTGGGTTCAATCCATCACCGTTCTTTAGCCCACTCTGCCACCCCAGTTCAGACATGGCCATATGCAAATCAGTCTGACCCTGTGCCTCATGGGAACAGTCCAGCCCGAACTGCCAAGCCATGTCTTCCCTGGACCGGAAACAAGCTTCCTAGGACCGGTTTCTGGCATTTCAGCCATCTTCAGCCAGGCTTGCTTGAATCCAGTGGCAAAGTGAGCAAGGGACTCACGTCTGAGCATACCCTGCCAACTTATGGCGAACAAAGCAAAACCAAAGGAAATGATGGACGGAGTGTTGAACAATGCAAGCACTCACCCCCAGTCAACTGATCTGGGTTTAATCCATCACCGTTCTCTAGCCCATTCTGCCACCCCAGTTCAGACATGGCCATGTGCAAATCAGTCTGACCCTGTGCCTCATGGGAACAGTCCAGCCCGGACTACCAAGCCATGTCTTCCCTGGACCGGAAACAAGCTTCCTAGGACCGGTTTCTGGCATTTCAGCCGTCTTCAGCCAGGCTTGCTTGAATCCAGTGGCAAAGTGAGCAAGGGACTCATGTCTGAGCAAACCCTGCTAACTTATGGCGAACAAAGCAAAACCAAAGGAAATGATGGACGGAGTGTTGAACAATGCAAGCACTCACCCCCAGTCAACTGATCTGGGTTTAATCCATCACCGTTCTCTAGCCCACTCTGCCACCCCAGTTCAGACATAGCCATATGCAAATCAGCCTGAGCCTGTGCCTCACGGGAACAGTCCAGCCCGAACTGCCAAGCCATGTCTTCCCTGGACCGGAAACAAGCTTCCTAGGACCGGTTTCTGGCATTTCAGCCGTCTTCAGCTAGGCTTGCTTGAATGCAGTGGCAAAGTGAGCAAGGGACTCACGTCTGAGCATACCCTGCCAACTTATGGCGAACAAAGCAAAACCAAAGGGAATGATGGACGGAGTGTTGAACATTGCAAGCACTCACCCCCAGTCAACTGATCTGGGTTTAATCCATCACCGTTCTTTAGCCCACTCTGCCACCCCAGTTCAGACATGGCCATCTGAAAATCAGTCTGACCCTGTGCCTCATGGGAACAGTCCAGCCCGAACTGCCAAGCCATGTCTTCCCTGGACTGGAAACAAGCTTCCTAGGACCGGTTGCTGGCATTTCAGCCGTCTTCAGCCAGGCTTGCTTGAATCCAGTGGCAAAGTGAGCAAGGGATTCACGTCTGAGCATACCCTGCCAACTTATGGCGATCAAAGCCAAACCAAAGGAAATGATGGACGGAGTGTTGAACATTGCAAGCACTCACCCCCAGTCAACTGATCTGGGTTTAATCCATCACCGTTCTTTAGCCCACTCTGCCACCCCAGTTCAGACATGGCCATATGAAAATCAGTCTGACCCTGTGCCTCATGGGAACAGTCCAGCCCGAACCGCCAAGCCATGTCTTCCCTGGACCGGAAGCAAGCTTCCTAGGACCGGTTTCAAGCATTTCAGCCGTCTTCAGCCAGGCTTGCTTGAATTCAGTGGCAAAGTGAGCAAGGAACTCACGTCTGAGCATACCCTGCCAACTTATGGCGAACAAAGCAAAACCAAAGGAAATGATGGACGGAGTGTTGAACATTGCAAGCACTCACCCCCAGTCAACTGATCTGGGTTTAATCCATCACCGTTCTTTAGCCCACTCTGCCACCCCAGTTCAGACATGGCCATATGAAAATCAGTCTGACCCTGTGCCTCATGGGAACAGTCCAGCCCGAACCGCCAAGCCATGTCTTCCCTGGACCAGAAGCAAGCTTCCTAGGACCGGTTTCAAGCATTTCAGCCGTCTTCAGCCAGGCTTGCTTGAATTCAGTGGCAAAGTGAGCAAGGAACTCACGTCTGAGCATACCCTGCCAACTTATGGCGAACAAAGCAAAACCAAAGGAAATGATGGACGGAGTGTTGAACATTGCAAGCACTCACCCCCAGTCAACTGATGTGGGTTTAATCCATCACCGTTCTTTAGCCCACTCTGCCACCCCAGTTCAGACATGGCCATATGCAAATCAGTCTGACCCTGTGCCTCATGGGAACAGTCCAGCCCGAACTGCCAATCCATGTCTTCCCTGGACCGGAAACAAGCTTCCTAGGACCGGTTTCTGGCATTTCAGCCGTCTTCAGCCAGGCTTGCTTGAATCCAGTGGCAAAGTGAGCAAGGGACTCACGTCTGAGCATACCCTGCCAACTTATGGCGAACAAAGCAAAACCAAAGGAAATGCTGGATGGAGTGTTGAACATTGCAAGCACGCAACCCCAGTCAACTGATCTGGGTGTAATCCATCACCGTTCTTTAGCCCACTCTGCCACCCCAGTTCAGACATGGCCATATGGAAATCAGTCTGACCCTGTGCCTCATGGGAACAGTCCAGCCCGAACTGCCAAGCCATGTCTTCCCTGGACCGGAAACAAGCTTCCTAGGACCGGTTTCTGGCATTTCAGCCGTCTTCAGCCAGGCTTGCTTGAATCCAGTGGCAAAGTGAGCAAGGGACTCACGTCTGAGCATACCCTGCCAACTTATGGCGAACAAAGCAAAACCAAAGGAAATGATGGATGGAGTGTTGAACATTGCAAGCACGCAACCCCAGTCAACTGATCTGGGTGTAATCCATCACCGTTCTTTAGCCCACTCTGCCACCCCAGTTCAGACATGGCCATATGCAAATCAGTCTGACCCTGTGCCTCATGGGAACAGTCCAGCCCGAACTGCCAAGCCATGTCTTCCCTGGACCGGAAACAAGCTTCCTAGGACCGGTTTCTGGCATTTCAGCCGTCTTCAGCCAGGCTTGCTTGAATCCAGTGCCAAAGTGAGCAAAGGACTCATGTCTGAGCATACTCTGCCAACTTATGGCGAACAAAGCAAAAACCAAAGGAAATAATGGACGGAGTGTTGAACATTGCAAGCACTCACCCCCAGTCAACTGATCTGGGTTCAATCCATCACCGTTCTTTAGCCCACTCTGCCACCCCAGTTCAGACATGGCCATATGCAAATCAGTCTGACCCTGTGCCTCATGGGAACAGTCCAGCCCGAACTGCCAAGCCATGTCTTCCCTGGACCGGAAACAAGCTTCCTAGGACCGGTTTCTGGCATTTCAGCCATCTTCAGCCAGGCTTGCTTGAATCCAGTGGCAAAGTGAGCAAGGGACTCACGTCTGAGCATACCCTGCCAACTTATGGCGAACAAAGCAAAACCAAAGGAAATGATGGACGGAGTGTTGAACAATGCAAGCACTCACCCCCAGTCAACTGATCTGGGTTTAATCCATCACCGTTCTCTAGCCCATTCTGCCACCCCAGTTCAGACATGGCCATGTGCAAATCAGTCTGACCCTGTGCCTCATGGGAACAGTCCAGCCCGGACTACCAAGCCATGTCTTCCCTGGACCGGAAACAAGCTTCCTAGGACCGGTTTCTGGCATTTCAGCCGTCTTCAGCCAGGCTTGCTTGAATCCAGTGGCAAAGTGAGCAAGGGTCTCATGTTTGAGCAAACCCTGCTAACTTATGGCGAACAAAGCAAAACCAAAGGAAATGATGGACGGAGTGTTGAACAATGCAAGCACTCACCCCCAGTCAACTGATCTGGGTTTAATCCATCACCGTTCTCTAGCCCACTCTGCCACCCCAGTTCAGACATAGCCATATGCAAATCAGTCTGAGCCTGTGCCTCACGGGAACAGTCCAGCCCGAACTGCCAAGCCATGTCTTCCCTGGACCGGAAACAAGCTTCCTAGGACCGGTTTCTGGCATTTCAGCCGTCTTCAGCTAGGCTTGCTTGAATGCAGTGGCAAAGTGAGCAAGGGACTCACGTCTGAGCATACCCTGCCAACTTATGGCGAACAAAGCAAAACCAAAGGAAATGATGGACGGAGTGTTGAACATTGCAAGCACTCACCCCCAGTCAACTGATCTGGGTTTAATCCATCACCGTTCTTTAGCCCACTCTGCCACCCCAGTTCAGACATGGCCATATGAAAATCAGTCTGACCCTGTGCCTCATGGGAACAGTCCAGCCCGAACTGCCAAGCCATGTCTTCCCTGGACTGGAAACAAGCTTCCTAGGACCGGTTGCTGGCATTTCAGCCGTCTTCAGCCAGGCTTGCTTGAATCCAGTGGCAAAGTGAGCAAGGGATTCACGTCTGAGCATACCCTGCCAACTTATGGCGATCAAAGCCAAACCAAAGGAAATGATGGACGGAGTGTTGAACATTGCAAGCACTCACCCCCAGTCAACTGATCTGGGTTTAATCCATCACCGTTCTTTAGCCCACTCTGCCACCCCAGTTCAGACATGGCCATATGAAAATCAGTCTGACCCTGTGCCTCATGGGAACAGTCCAGCCCGAACCGCCAAGCCATGTCTTCCCTGGACCGGAAGCAAGCTTCCTAGGACCGGTTTCAAGCATTTCAGCCGTCTTCAGCCAGGCTTGCTTGAATTCAGTGGCAAAGTGAGCAAGGAACTCACGTCTGAGCATACCCTGCCAACTTATGGCGAACAAAGCAAAACCAAAGGAAATGATGGACGGAGTGTTGAACATTGCAAGCACTCACCCCCAGTCAACTGATCTGGGTTTAATCCATCACCGTTCTTTAGCCCACTCTGCCACCCCAGTTCAGACATGGCCATATGAAAATCAGTCTGACCCTGTGCCTCATGGGAACAGTCCAGCCCGAACCGCCAAGCCATGTCTTCCCTGGACCAGAAGCAAGCTTCCTAGGACCGGTTTCAAGCATTTCAGCCGTCTTCAGCCAGGCTTGCTTGAATTCAGTGGCAAAGTGAGCAAGGAACTCACGTCTGAGCATACCCAGCCAACTTATGGCGAACAAAGCAAAACCAAAGGAAATGATGGACAGAGTGTTGAACATTGCAAGCACTCACCCCCAGTCAACTGATGTGGGTTTAATCCATCACCGTTCTTTAGCCCACTCTGCCACCCCAGTTCAGACATGGCCATATGCAAATCAGTCTGACCCTGTGCCTCATGGGAACAGTCCAGCCCGAACTGCCAATCCATGTCTTCCCTGGACCGGAAACAAGCTTCCTAGGACCGGTTTCTGACATTTCAGCCGTCTTCAGCCAGGCTTGCTTGAATCCAGTGGCAAAGTGAGCAAGGGATTCACGTCTGAGCATACCCTGCCAACTTATGGCGAACAAAGCAAAACCAAAGGAAATGATGGACGGAGTGTTGAACATTGCAAGCACTCACCCCCAGTCAACTGATCTGGGTTTAATTCATCACCGTTCTTTAGCCCACTCTGCCACCCCAGTTCAGACATGGCCATATGCAAATCAGTCTGACCCTGTGCCTCATGGGAACAGTCCAGCCCGAACTGCCAAGCCATGTCTTCCCTGGACCGGAAACAAGCTTCCTAGGACCGGTTTCTGGCATTTCAGCCGTCTTCAGCCAGGCTTGCTTGAATCCAGTGGCAAAGTGAGCAGGGACTCACGTCTGAGCATACCCTGCCAACTTATGGCGAACAAAGCAAAACCAAAGGAAATGATGGACGGAGTGTTGAACATTGCAAGCACTCAACCCCAGTCAACTGATCTGGGTTTAATCCATCACCGTTCTTTAGCCCACTCTGCCACCCCAGTTCAGACATGGTCATATGCAAATCAGTCTGACCCTGTGCCTCATGGGAAAAGTCCAGCCCGAACTGCCAAGCCATGTCTTCCCTGGACCGGAAACAAGCTTCCTAGGACCGGTTTCTGGCATTTCAGCCGTCTTCAGCCAGGCTTGCTTGAATCCAGTGCCAAAGTGAGCAAGGGACTCATGTCTGAGCATACCCTGCCAACTTATGGCGAACAAAGCAAAACCAAAAGAAATGATGGACAGAGTGTTGAACATTGCAAGCACTCACCCCCAGTCAACTGATCTGGGTTCAATCCATCACCGTTCTTTAGCCCACTCTGCCAACCCAGTTCAGACATGGCCATATGCAAATCAGTCTGACCCTGTGCCTCATGGGAACAGTCCAGCCCGAACTGCCAAGCCATGTCTTCCCTGGACCGGAAACAAGCTTCCTAGGACCGGTTTCTGGCATTTCAGCCATCTTCAGCCAGGCTTGCTTGAATCCAGTGGCAAAGTGAGCAAGGGACTCACGTCTGAGCATACCCTGCCAACTTATGGCGAACAAAGCAAAACCAAAGGAAATGATGGACGGAGTGTTAAACAATGCAAGCACTCACCCCCAGTCAACTGATCTGGGTTTAATCCATCACCGTTCTCTAGCCCACTCTGCCACCCCAGTTCAGACATGGCCATATGCAAATCAGTCTGAGCCTGTGCCTCATGGGAACAGTCCAGCCCGAACTGCCAAGCCATGTCTTCCCTGGACCGGAAACAAGCTTCCTAGGACCGGTTTCTGGCATTTCAGCCGTCTTCAGCCAGGCTTGCTTGAATCCAGTGGCAAAGTGAGCAAGGGACTCACGTCTGAGCATACCCAGCCAACTTATGGCGAAAAAAGCAAAATCAAAGGAAATGATGGACGGAGTGTTGAACATTGCAAGCACTCACCCCCAGTCAACTGATCTGGGTTTAATCCATCACCGTTCTTTAGCCCACTCTGCCACCCCAGTTCAGACATGGCCATATGAAAATCAGTCTGACCCTGAGCCTCATGGGAACAGTCCAGCCCGAACTGCCAAGCCATGTCTTCCCTGGACTGGAAACAAGCTTCCTAGGACCGGTTGCTAGCATTTCAGCCATCTTCAGCCAGGCTTGCTTGAATCCAGTGGCAAAGTGAGCAAGGGACTCACGTCTGAGCATACCCTGCCAACTTATGGCGAACAAAGCAAAACCAAAGGAAATGATGGACGGAGTGTTGAACATTGCAAGCACTCACCCCCAGTCAACTGATCTGGGTTTAATCCATCACCGTTCTTTAGCCCACTCTGCCACCCCAGTTCAGAAATGGCCATGTGCAAATCAGTCTGACCCTGTGCCTCATGGGAACAGTCCAGCCCGAACTGCCAATCCATGTCTTCCCTGGACCGGAAACAAGCTTCCTAGGACCGGTTTCTGACATTTCAGCCGTCTTCAGCCAGGCTTGCTTGAATCCAGTGGCAAAGTGAGCAAGGGATTCATGTCTGAGCATACCCTGCCAACTTATGGCGAACAAAGCAAAACCAAAGGAAATGATGGACGGAGTGTTGAACATTGCAAGCACTCACCCCCAGTCAACTGATTTGGGTTTAATCCATCACCGTTCTTTAGCCCACTCTGCCACCCCAGTTCAGACATGGCCATATCAATCAATCAATCATTCGCATTTATAAAGCGCGCTACTCACCCATAAAGGGTCTCAAGGCGCTGGGGAGGGCGGGGGGGGTCAGTCCTCGAAGAGCCAGGTCTTGAGCTGCCTTCTGAAGGAGAGGTGTTCAGGTATGGCGCGAAGGTGGCAGGGCAGAGAGTTCCAGGTCTTCGCTGCCAGGAAAGAGAAGGATCTTCCTCCGGCGGTGGCTTTGCGGATGCGGGGTATGGCTGCCAGGGCCTGTCCGGCGGATCGTAGAGTGCGCGGAGGAGTGTAGAAGGAGACGCGGTTGTTGATGAGTTTGGGTCCGAGGTTGTGAAGGGCTTTGTGTGCGTGGGTGAGGAGTCGGAAGGTGATCCTCTTGTTGACGGGGAGCCAATGGAGTTTTTTCAGGTGTCCTGAGATGTGGTGGTGGCGAGGGATGTCCAGGATGAGTCTTGCGGCAGCGTTCTGGATCCGTTGGAGTTTCCTCAGCAGCTTGGTGGTGATGCCCGCGTACAAGGTGTTCCCGTAGTCCAAGCGACTGGTGACGAGGGCGTGGGTGACGGTCTTTCTGGTGTCGGTGGGGATCCAGCGGAAGATCTTGCGGAGCATGCGGAGGGTGTTGAAGCATGCTGAGGTCACCGAGTTCACCTGTCTGGTCATGGTGAGGGATGAGTCCAGGATGAAGCCGAGGTTGCGTGCGTGGTCGGTGGGTTGGGGAGTGCTGCCTAGGGCGGGGGGCCACCAGGAGTCGTCCCATGCGGTGGGGGTGGGGCCGAGGATGAGGACCTCCGTCTTGTCGGCGTTCAGTTTCAGGCGGCTGTCTGTCATCCAGTTCGCCACTTCCTTCATGAAGTCTGGTCCTAGCTGAGGTGGGGTTGTTTGTGAGTGATAAGATGAGCTGGGTGTCGTCGGCGTATGATATAAGGTCCAGTCCGTGTTTGCGTGCGATGTTCGCCAGGGGGGTCATGTAGATATGCAAATCAGTCTGACCCTGTGCCTCATGGGAACAGTCCAGCCCGAACTGCCAAGCCATGTCTTCCCTGGACTGGAAATAAGCTTCCTAGGACCGGTTTCTGGCATTTCAGCCGTCTTCAGCCAGGCTTGCTTGAATCCAGTGCCAAAGTGAGCAAGGGACTCATGTCTGAGCATACCCTGCCAACTTATGGCGAACAAAGCAAAAACCAAAGGAAATGATGGACGGAGTGTTGAACATTGCAAGCACTCACCCCCAGTCAACTGATCTGGGTTCAATCCATCACCGTTCTTTAGCCCACTCTGCCCCCCCAGTTCAGACATGGCCATATGCAAATCAGTCTGACCCTGTGCCTCATGGGAACAGTCCAGCCCGAACTGCCAAGCCATGTCTTCCCTGGACCGGAAACAAGCTTCTAGGACCGGTTTCAAGCATTTCAGCCGTCTTCAGCCAGGCTTGCTTGAATCCAGTGGCAAAGTGAGCAAGGGATTCACGTCTGAGCATACCCTGCCAACTTATGGCGAACAAAGCAAAACCAAAGGAAATGATGGACGGAGTGTTGAACATTGCAAGCACTCACCCCCAGTCAACTGATCTGGGTTTAATTCATCACCTTTCTTTAGCCCACTCTGCCACCCCAGTTCAGACATGGCCATATGCAAATCAGTCTGACCCTGTGCCTCATGGGAACAGTCCAGCCCGAACTGCCAAGCCATGTCTTCCCTGGACCGGAAACAAGCTTCCTTGGACCGGTTTCAGGCATTTCAGCCGTCCTCAGCCAGGCTTGCTAGAATCCAGTGGCAAAGTGAGCAGGGACTCACGTCTGAGCATACCCTGCCAACTTATGGCGAACAAAGCAAAACCAAACGAAATGATGGACGGAGTGTTGAACATTGCAAGCACTCACCCCCAGTCAACTGATCTGGGTTTAATCCATCACCGTTCTTTAGCCCACTCTGCCTACCCAGTTCAGACATGGCCATATGCAAATCAGTCCGACCCTGTGCCTCATGGGAACAGTCCAGCCCGAACTGCCAAGCCATGTCTTCCCTGGACCGGAAACAAGCTTCCTAGGACCGGTTTCTGGCATTTCAGCCGTCTTCAGCCAGGCTTGCTTGAATCCAGTGGCAAAGTGAGCAAGGGACTCACGTCTGAGCATACCCTGCCAACTTATGGCGAACAAAGCAAAACCAAAGGAAATGCTGGATGGAGTGTTGAACATTGCAAGCACGCAACCCCAGTCAACTGATCTGGGTGTAATCCATCACCGTTCTTTAGCCCACTCTGCCACCCCAGTTCAGACATGGCCATATGGAAATCAGTCTGACCCTGTGCCTCATGGGAACAGTCCAGCCCGAACTGCCAAGCCATGTCTTCCCTGGACCGGAAACAAGCTTCCTAGGACCGGTTTCTGGCATTTCAGCCGTCTTCAGCCAGGCTTGCTTGAATCCAGTGCCAAAGTGAGCAAAGGACTCATGTCTGAGCATACTCTGCCAACTTATGGCGAACAAAGCAAAAACCAAAGGAAATGATGGACGGAGTGTTGAACATTGCAAGCACTCACCCCCAGTCAACTGATCTGGGTTCAATCCATCACCGTTCTTTAGCCCACTCTGCCACCCCAGTTCAGACATGGCCATATGCAAATCAGTCTGACCCTGTGCCTCATGGGAACAGTCCAGCCCGAACTGCCAAGCCATGTCTTCCCTGGACCGGAAACAAGCTTCCTAGGACCGGTTTCTGGCATTTCAGCCATCTTCAGCCAGGCTTGCTTGAATCCAGTGGCAAAGTGAGCAAGGGACTCACGTCTGAGCATACCCTGCCAACTTATGGCGAACAAAGCAAAACCAAAGGAAATGATGGACGGAGTGTTGAACAATGCAAGCACTCACCCCCAGTCAACTGATCTGGGTTTAATCCATCACCGTTCTCTAGCCCATTCTGCCACCCCAGTTCAGACACGGCCATGTGCAAATCAGTCTGACCCTGTGCCTCATGGGAACAGTCCAGCCCGGACTGCCAAGCCATGTCTTCCCTGGATCGGAAACAAGCTTCCTAGGACCGGTTTCTGGCATTTCAGCCGTCTTCAGCCAGGCTTGCTTGAATCCAGTGGCAAAGTGAGCAAGGGACTCATGTCTGAGCATACCCTGCCAACATATGGCGAACAAAGCAAAACCAAAGGAAATGATGGACGGAGTGTTGAACAATGCAAGCACTCACCCCCAGTCAACTGATCTGGGTTTAATCCATCACCGTTCTCTAGCCCACTCTGCCACCCCAGTTCAGACATAGCCATATGCAAATCAGTCTGAGCCTGTGCCTCATGGGAACAGTCCAGCCCGAACTGCCAAGCCATGTCTTCCCTGGACCGGAAACAAGCTTCCTAGGACCGGTTTCTGGCATTTCAGCCGTCTTCAGCCAGGCTTGCTTGAATGCAGTGGCAAAGTGAGCAAGGGATTCACGTCTGAGCATACCCTGCCAACTTATGGCGAACAAAGCCAAACCAAAGGAAATGATGGACGGAGTGTTGAACATTGCAAGCACTCACCCCCAGTCAACTGATCTGGGTTTAATCCATCACCGTTCTTTAGCCCACTCTGCCCCCCCAGTTCAGACATGGCCATATGCAAATCAGTCTGACCCTGTGCCTCATGGGAACAGTCCAGCCCGAACTGCCAAGCCATGTCTTCCCTGGACCGGAAACAAGCTTCTAGGACCGGTTTCAAGCATTTCAGCCGTCTTCAGCCAGGCTTGCTTGAATCCAGTGGCAAAGTGAGCAAGGGATTCACGTCTGAGCATACCCTGCCAACTTATGGCGAACAAAGCAAAACCAAAGGAAATGATGGACGGAGTGTTGAACATTGCAAGCACTCACCCCCAGTCAACTGATCTGGGTTTAATTCATCACCTTTCTTTAGCCCACTCTGCCACCCCAGTTCAGACATGGCCATATGCAAATCAGTCTGACCCTGTGCCTCATGGGAACAGTCCAGCCCGAACTGCCAAGCCATGTCTTCCCTGGACCGGAAACAAGCTTCCTTGGACCGGTTTCAGGCATTTCAGCCGTCCTCAGCCAGGCTTGCTAGAATCCAGTGGCAAAGTGAGCAGGGACTCACGTCTGAGCATACCCTGCCAACTTATGGCGAACAAAGCAAAACCAAACGAAATGATGGACGGAGTGTTGAACATTGCAAGCACTCACCCCCAGTCAACTGATCTGGGTTTAATCCATCACCGTTCTTTAGCCCACTCTGCCTACCCAGTTCAGACATGGCCATATGCAAATCAGTCCGACCCTGTGCCTCATGGGAACAGTCCAGCCCGAACTGCCAAGCCATGTCTTCCCTGGACCGGAAACAAGCTTCCTAGGACCGGTTTCTGGCATTTCAGCCGTCTTCAGCCAGGCTTGCTTGAATCCAGTGGCAAAGTGAGCAAGGGACTCACGTCTGAGCATACCCTGCCAACTTATGGCGAACAAAGCAAAACCAAAGGAAATGCTGGATGGAGTGTTGAACATTGCAAGCACGCAACCCCAGTCAACTGATCTGGGTGTAATCCATCACCGTTCTTTAGCCCACTCTGCCACCCCAGTTCAGACATGGCCATATGGAAATCAGTCTGACCCTGTGCCTCATGGGAACAGTCCAGCCCGAACTGCCAAGCCATGTCTTCCCTGGACCGGAAACAAGCTTCCTAGGACCGGTTTCTGGCATTTCAGCCGTCTTCAGCCAGGCTTGCTTGAATCCAGTGCCAAAGTGAGCAAAGGACTCATGTCTGAGCATACTCTGCCAACTTATGGCGAACAAAGCAAAAACCAAAGGAAATGATGGACGGAGTGTTGAACATTGCAAGCACTCACCCCCAGTCAACTGATCTGGGTTCAATCCATCACCGTTCTTTAGCCCACTCTGCCACCCCAGTTCAGACATGGCCATATGCAAATCAGTCTGACCCTGTGCCTCATGGGAACAGTCCAGCCCGAACTGCCAAGCCATGTCTTCCCTGGACCGGAAACAAGCTTCCTAGGACCGGTTTCTGGCATTTCAGCCATCTTCAGCCAGGCTTGCTTGAATCCAGTGGCAAAGTGAGCAAGGGACTCACGTCTGAGCATACCCTGCCAACTTATGGCGAACAAAGCAAAACCAAAGGAAATGATGGACGGAGTGTTGAACAATGCAAGCACTCACCCCCAGTCAACTGATCTGGGTTTAATCCATCACCGTTCTCTAGCCCATTCTGCCACCCCAGTTCAGACACGGCCATGTGCAAATCAGTCTGACCCTGTGCCTCATGGGAACAGTCCAGCCCGGACTGCCAAGCCATGTCTTCCCTGGATCGGAAACAAGCTTCCTAGGACCGGTTTCTGGCATTTCAGCCGTCTTCAGCCAGGCTTGCTTGAATCCAGTGGCAAAGTGAGCAAGGGACTCATGTCTGAGCATACCCTGCCAACATATGGCGAACAAAGCAAAACCAAAGGAAATGATGGACGGAGTGTTGAACAATGCAAGCACTCACCCCCAGTCAACTGATCTGGGTTTAATCCATCACCGTTCTCTAGCCCACTCTGCCACCCCAGTTCAGACATAGCCATATGCAAATCAGTCTGAGCCTGTGCCTCATGGGAACAGTCCAGCCCGAACTGCCAAGCCATGTCTTCCCTGGACCGGAAACAAGCTTCCTAGGACCGGTTTCTGGCATTTCAGCCGTCTTCAGCCAGGCTTGCTTGAATGCAGTGGCAAAGTGAGCAAGGGATTCACGTCTGAGCATACCCTGCCAACTTATGGCGAACAAAGCCAAACCAAAGGAAATGATGGACGGAGTGTTGAACATTGCAAGCACTCACCCCCAGTCAACTGATCTGGGTTTAATCCATCACCGTTCTTTAGCCCACTCTGCCACCCCAGTTCAGACATGGCCATATGAAAATCAGTCTGACCCTGTGCCTCATGGGAACAGTCCAGCCCGAACCGCCAAGCCATGTCTTCCCTGGACCGGAAGCAAGCTTCCTAGGACCGGTTTCAAGCATTTCAGCCGTCTTCAGCCAGGCTTGCTTGAATTCAGTGGCAAAGTGAGCAAGGAACTCACGTCTGAGCATACCCTGCCAACTTATGGCGAACAAAGCAAAACCAAAGGAAATGATGGACGGAGTGTTGAACATTGCAAGCACTCACCTCCAGTCAACTGATCTGGGTTTAATCCATCACCGTTCTTTAGCCCACTCTGCCACCCCAGTTCAGACATGGCCATATGCAAATCAGTCTGACCCTGTGCCTCATGGAAACAGTCCAGCCCGAACTGCCAATACATGTCTTCCCTGGACCGGAAACAAGCTTCCTAGGACCGGTTTCTGGCATTTCAGCCGTCTTCAGCCAGGCTTGCTTGAATCCAGTGCCAAAGTGAGCAAGGGACTCATGTCTGAGCATACCCTGCCAACTTATGGCGAACAAAGCAAAACCAAAGGAAATGATGGACAGAGTGTTGAACATTGCAAGCACTCACCCCCAGTCAACTGATCTGGGTTCAATCCATCACCGTTCTTTAGCCCACTCTGCCAAGCCAGTTCAGACATGGCCATATGCAAATCAGTCTGACCCTGTGCCTCATGGGAACAGTCCAGCCCGAACTGCCAAGCCATGTCTTCCCTGGACCGGAAACAAGCTTCCTAGGACCGGTTTCTGGCATTTCAGCCATCTTCAGCCAGGCTTGCTTGAATCCAGTGGCAAAGTGAGCAAGGGACTCAGGTCTGAGCATACTCTGCCAACTTATGGCAAACAAAGCAAAACCAAAGGAAATGATGGACGGAGTGTTGAACAATGCAAGCACTCACCCCCAATCAACTGATCTGGGTTTAATCTATCACCGTTCTCTAGCCCACTCTGCCACCCCAGTTCAGACATGGCCATATGCAAATCAGTCTGACCCTGTGCCTCATAGGAACAGTCCAGCCCGGACTGCCAAGCCATGTCTTCCCTGGACCGGAAACAAGCTTCCTAGGACTGGTTTCTGGCATTTCAGCTGTCTTCAGCCAGGCTTGCTTGAATCCAGTGGCAAAGTGAGCAAGGGACTCAGGTCTGAGCAGACCCTCTCAACTTATGGCGAACAAAGCAAAACCAAAGGAAATGATGGACGGAGTATTGAACAATGCAAGCACTCACCCCCAGTCAACTGATCTGGGTTTAATCCATCACCGTTCTCTAGCCCACTCTGCCACCCCAGTTCAGACATGGCCATATGCAAATCAGTCTGAGCCTGTGCCTCATGGGAACAGTCCAGCCCGAACTGCCAAGCCATGTCTTCCCTGGACCGGAAACAAGCTTCCTAGGACCGGTTTCTGGCATTTCAGCCGTCTTCAGCCAGGCTTGCTTGAATCCAGTGGCAAAGTGAGCAAGGGATTCACGTCTGAGCATACCCTGCCAACTTATGGCGAACAAAGCAAAACCAAAGGAAATGATGGACGGAGTGTTGAACATTGCAAGCACTCACCCCCAGTCAACTGATCTGGGTTTAATCCATCACCGTTCTTTAGCCCACTCTGCCACCCCAGTTCAGAAATGGCCATGTGCAAATCAGTCTGACCCTGTGCCTCATGGGAACAGTCCAGCCCAAACTGCCAATCCATGTCTTCCCTGGACCGGAAACAAGCTTCCTAGGACCGGTTTCTGACATTTCAGCCGTCTTCAGCCAGGCTTGCTTGAATCCAGTGGCAAAGTGAACAAGGGATTCACGTCTGAGCATACCCTGCCAACTTATGGCGAACAAAGCAAAACCAAAGGAAATGATGGACGGAGTGTTGAACATTGCAAGCACTCACCCCCAGTCAACTGATCTGGGTTCAATCCATCACCGTTCTTTAGCCCACTCTGCCAAGCCAGTTCAGACATGGCCATATGCAAATCAGTCTGACCATGTGCCTCATGGGAACAGTCCAGCCCGAACTGCCAATCCATGTCTTCCCTGGACCGGAAACAAGCTTCCTAGGACCGGTTTCTGGCATTTCAGCCGTCTTCAGCCAGGCTTGCTTGAATCCAGTGCCAAAGTGAGCAAGGGACTCATGTCTGAGCATACCCTGCCAACTTATGGCGAACAAAGCAAAACCAAAGGAAATGATGGACAGAGTGTTGAACATTGCACGCACTCACCCCCAGTCAACTGATCTGGGTTCAATCCATCACCGTTCTTTAGCCCACTCTGCCAAGCCAGTTCAGACATGGCCATATGCAAATCAGTCTGACCCTGTGCCTCATGGGAACAGTCCAGCCCGAACTGCCAAGCCATGTCTTCCCTGGACCGGAAACAAGCTTCCTAGGACCGGTTTCTGGCAATTCAGCCATCTTCAGCCAGGCTTGCTTGAATCCAGTGGCAAAGTGAGCAAGGGACTCACGTCTGAGCATACTCTGCCAACTTATGGCGAACAAAGCAAAACCAAAGGAAATGATGGACGGAGTGTTGAACAATGCAAGCACTCACCCCCAATCAACTGATCTGGGTTTAATCCATCACCGTTCTCTAGCCCACTCTGCCACCCCAGTTCAGACATGGCCATATGCAAATCAGTCTGACCCTGTGCCTCATAGGAACAGTCCAGCCCGGACTGCCAAGCCATGTCTTCCCTGGACCGGAAACAAGCTTCCTAGGACCGGTTTCTGGCATTTCAGCTGTCTTCAGCCAGGCTTGCTTGAATCCAGTGGCAAAGTGAGCAAGGGACTCACGTCTGAGCATACCCTGTCAACTTATGGCGAACAAAGCAAAACCAAAGGAAATGATGGACGGAGTGTTGAACAATGCAAGCACTCACCCCCAGTCAACTGATCTGGGTTCAATCCATCACCGTTCTTTAGCCCACTCTGCCAAGCCAGTTCAGACATGGCCATATGCAAATCAGTCTGACCCTGTGCCTCATGGGAACAGTCCAGCCCGAACTGCCAAGCCATGTCTTCCCTGGACCGGAAACAAGCTTCCTAGGACCGGTTTCTGGCATTTCAGCCATCTTCAGCCAGGCTTGCTTGAATCCAGTGGCAAAGTGAGCAAGGGACTCAGGTCTGAGCATACTCTGCCAACTTATGGCGAACAAAGCAAAACCAAAGGAAATGATGGACGGAGTGTTGAACAATGCAAGCACTCACCCCCAATCAACTGATCTGGGTTTAATCTATCACCGTTCTCTAGCCCACTCTGCCACCCCAGTTCAGACATGGCCATATGCAAATCAGTCTGACCCTGTGCCTCATAGGAACAGTCCAGCCCGGACTGCCAAGCCATGTCTTCCCTGGACCGGAAACAAGCTTCCTAGGACTGGTTTCTGGCATTTCAGCTGTCTTCAGCCAGGCTTGCTTGAATCCAGTGGCAAAGTGAGCAAGGGACTCAGGTCTGAGCAGACCCTCTCAACTTATGGCGAACAAAGCAAAACCAAAGGAAATGATGGACGGAGTATTGAACAATGCAAGCACTCACCCCCAGTCAACTGATCTGGGTTTAATCCATCACCGTTCTCTAGCCCACTCTGCCACCCCAGTTCAGACATGGCCATATGCAAATCAGTCTGAGCCTGTGCCTCATGGGAACAGTCCAGCCCGAACTGCCAAGCCATGTCTTCCCTGGACCGGAAACAAGCTTCCTAGGACCGGTTTCTGGCATTTCAGCCGTCTTCAGCCAGGCTTGCTTGAATCCAGTGGCAAAGTGAGCAAGGGACTCACGTCTGAGCATACCCTGCCAACTTATGGCGAACAAAGCAAAACCAAAGGAAATGATGGACGGAGTGTTGAACATTGCAAGCACTCACCCCCAGTCAACTGATCTGGGTTTAATCCATCACCGTTCTTTAGCCCACTCTGCCACCCCAGTTCAGAAATGGCCATGTGCAAATCAGTCTGACCCTGTGCCTCATGGGAACAGTCCAGCCCAAACTGCCAATCCATGTCTTCCCTGGACCGGAAACAAGCTTCCTAGGACCGGTTTCTGACATTTCAGCCGTCTTCAGCCAGGCTTGCTTGAATCCAGTGGCAAAGTGAACAAGGGATTCACGTCTGAGCATACCCTGCCAACTTATGGCGAACAAAGCAAAACCAAAGGAAATGATGGACGGAGTGTTGAACATTGCAAGCACTCACCCCCAGTCAACTGATCTGGGTTCAATCCATCACCGTTCTTTAGCCCACTCTGCCAAGCCAGTTCAGACATGGCCATATGCAAATCAGTCTGACCCTGTGCCTCATGGGAACAGTCCAGCCCGAACTGCCAATCCATGTCTTCCCTGGACCGGAAACAAGCTTCCTAGGACCGGTTTCTGGCATTTCAGCCGTCTTCAGCCAGGCTTGCTTGAATCCAGTGCCAAAGTGAGCAAGGGACTCATGTCTGAGCATACCCTGCCAACTTATGGCGAACAAAGCAAAACCAAAGGAAATGATGGACAGAGTGTTGAACATTGCAAGCACTCACCCCCAGTCAACTGATCTGGGTTCAATCCATCACCGTTCTTTAGCCCACTCTGCCAAGCCAGTTCAGACATGGCCATATGCAAATCAGTCTGACCCTGTGCCTCATGGGAACAGTCCAGCCCGAACTGCCAAGCCATGTCTTCCCTGGACCGGAAACAAGCTTCCTAGGACCGGTTTCTGGCATTTCAGCCATCTTCAGCCAGGCTTGCTTGAATCCAGTGGCAAAGTGAGCAAGGGACTCACGTCTGAGCATACTCTGCCAACTTATGGCGAACAAAGCAAAACCAAAGGAAATGATGGACGGAGTGTTGAACAATGCAAGCACTCACCCCCAATCAACTGATCTGGGTTTAATCCATCACCGTTCTCTAGCCCACTCTGCCACCCCAGTTCAGACATGGCCATATGCAAATCAGTCTGACCCTGTGCCTCATAGGAACAGTCCAGCCCGGACTGCCAAGCCATGTCTTCCCTGGACCGGAAACAAGCTTCCTAGGACCGGTTTCTGGCATTTCAGCTGTCTTCAGCCAGGCTTGCTTGAATCCAGTGGCAAAGTGAGCAAGGGACTCACGTCTGAGCATACCCTGTCAACTTATGGCGAACAAAGCAAAACCAAAGGAAATGATGGACGGAGTGTTGAACAATGCAAGCACTCACCCCCAGTCAACTGATCTGGGTTTAATCCATCACCGTTCTCTAGCCCACTCTGCCACCCCAGTTCAGACATGGCCATATGCAAATCAGTCTGAGCCTGTGCCTCATGGGAACAGTCCAGCCCGAACTGCCAAGCCATGTCTTCCCTGGACCGGAAACAAGCTTCCTAGGACCGGTTTCTGGCATTTCAGCCGTCTTCAGCCAGGCTTGCTTGAATCCAGTGGCAAAGTGAGCAAGGGACTCACGTCTGAGCATACCCTGCCAACTTATGGCGAACAAAACAAAACCAAAGGAAATGATGGACGGAGTGTTGAACATTGCAAGCACTCACCCCCAGTCAACTGATCTGGGTTTAATCCATCACCGTTCTTTAGCCCACTCTTCCACCCCAGTTCAGACATGGCCATATGCAAATCAGTCTGACCCTGTGCCTCATAGGAACAGTCCAGCCCGGACTGCCAATCCATGTCTTCCCTGGACCGGAAACAAGCTTCCTAGGACCGGTTTCTGACATTTCAGCCGTCTTCAGCCAGGCTTGCTTGAATCCAGTGGCAAAGTGAGCAAGGGATTCACGTCTGAGCATACCCTGCCAACTTATGGCGAACAAAGCAAAACCAAAGGAAATGATGGAACTGATTTGGGTTTAATCCATCACCGTTCTTTAGCCCACTCTGCCACCCCAGTTCAGACATGGCCATATCAATCAATCAATCATTCGCATTTATAAAGCGTGCTACTCACCCATAAAGGGTCTCAAGGCGCTGGGGAGGGGGGGGGGGGTCAGTCCTCGAAGAGCCAGGTCTTGAGCTGCCTTCTGAAGGAGAGGTGTTCAGGTATGGCGCGAAGGTGGCAGGGCAGAGAGTTCCAGGTCTTCGCTGCCAGGAAAGAGAAGGATCTTCCTCCGGCGGTGGCTTTGCGGATGCGGGGTACGGCTGCCAGGGCCTGTCCGGCGGATCGTAGAGTAGAGAGATGAATTTGGGTCCGAGGTTGTGAAGGGCTTTGTGTGCGTGGGTGAGGAGTCGGAAGGTGATCCTCTTGTTGACGGGGAGCCAATGGAGTTTTTTCAGGTGTCCTGAGATGTGGTGGTGGCGAGGGATGTCCAGGATGAGTCTTGCGGCAGCGTTCTGGATCCGTTGGAGTTTCCTCAGCAGCTTGGTGGTGATGCCCGCGTACAAGGTGTTCCCGTAGTCCAAGCGACTGGTGACGAGGGCGTGGGTGACGGTCTTTCTGGTGTCGGTGGGGATCCAGCGGAAGATCTTGCGGAGCATGCGGAGGGTGTTGAAGCATGCTGAGGTCACCGAGTTCACCTGTCTGGTCATGGTGAGGGATGAGTCCAGGATGAAGCCGAGGTTGCGTGCGTGGTCGGTGGGTTGGGGAGTGCTGCCTAGGGCGGGGGGCCACCAGGAGTCGTCCCATGCGGTGGGGGTGGGGCCGAGGATGAGGACCTCCGTCTTGTCGGCGTTCAGTTTCAGGCGGCTGTCTGTCATCCAGTTCGCCACTTCCTTCTTTCCTTCATGAAGTCTGGTCCTAGCTGAGGTGGGGTTGTTTGTGAGTGATAAGATGAGCTGGGTGTCGTCGGCGTATGATATAAGGTCCAGTCTGTGTTTGCGTGCGATGTTCGCCAGGGGGGTCACGCAACCCCAGTCAACTGATCTGGGTGTAATCCATCACCGTTCTTTAGCCCACTCTGCCACCCCAGTTCAGACATGGCCATATGCAAATCAGTCTGACCCTGTGCCTCATGGGAACAGTCCAGCCCGAACTGCCAAGCCATGTCTTCCCTGGACCAGAAAAAAGCTTCCTAGGACCGGTTTCTGGCATTTCAGCCGTCTTCAGCCAGGCTTGCTTGAATCCAGTGCCAAAGTGAGCAAAGGACTCATGTCTGAGCATACTCTGCCAACTTATGGCGAACAAAGCAAAAACCAAAGGAAATGATGGATGGAGTGTTGAACATTGCAAGCACTCACCCCCAGTCAACTGATCTGGGTTCAATCCATCACCGTTCTTTAGCCCACTCTGCCACCCCAGTTCAGACATGGCCATATGCAAATCAGTCTGACCCTGTGCCTCATGGGAACAGTCCAGCCCGAACTGCCAAGCCATGTCTTCCCTGGACCGGAAACAAGCTTCCTAGGACCGGTTTCTGGCATTTCAGCCATCTTCAGCAACGCTTGCTTGAATCCAGTGGCAAAGTGAGCAAGGGACTCACGTCTGAGCATACCCTGCCAACTTATGGCGAACAAAGCAAAACCAAAGGAAATGATGGACGGAGTGTTGAACAATGCAAGCACTCACCCCCAGTCAACTGATCTGGGTTTAATCCATCACCGTTCTCTAGCCCATTCTGCCACCCCAGTTCAGACATGGCCATGTGCAAATCAGTCTGACCCTGTGCCTCATGGGAACAGTCCAGCCCGGACTGCCAAGCCATGTCTTCCCTGGACCGGAAACAAGCTTCCTAGGACCGGTTTCTGGCATTTCAGCCGTCTTCAGCCAGGCTTGCTTGAATCCAGTGGCAAAGTGAGCAAGGGACTCATGTCTGAGCATACCCTGCCAACATATGGCGAACAAAGCAAAACCAAAGGAAATGATGGACGGAGTGTTGAACAATGCAAGCACTCACCCCCAGTCAACTGATCTGGGTTTAATCCATCACCGTTCTCTAGCCCACTCTGCCACCCCAGTTCAGACATAGCCATATGCAAATCAGTCTGAGCCTGTGCCTCATGGGAACAGTCCAGCCCGAACTGCCAAGCCATGTCTTCCCTGGACCGGAAACAAGCTTCCTAGGACCGGTTTCTGGCATTTCAGCCGTCTTCAGCCAGGCTTGCTTGAATGCAGTGGCAAAGTGAGCAAGGGATTCACGTCTGAGCATACCCTGCCAACTTATGGCGAACAAAGCCAAACCAAAGCAAATGATGGACGGAGTGTTGAACATTGCAAGCACTCACCCCCAGTCAACTGATCTGGGTTTAATCCATCACCGTTCTTTAGCCCACTCTGCCACCCCAGTTCAGACATGGCCATATGAAAATCAGTCTGACCCTGTGCCTCATGGGAACAGTCCAGCCCGAACCGCCAAGCCATGTCTTCCCTGGACCGGAAGCAAGCTTCCTAGGACCGGTTTCAAGCATTTCAGCCGTCTTCAGCCAGGCTTGCTTGAATTCAGTGGCAAAGTGAGCAAGGAACTCACGTCTGAGCATACCCTGCCAACTTATGGCGAACAAAGCAAAACCAAAGGAAATGATGGACGGAGTGTTGAACAATGCAAGCACTCACCCCCAGTCAACTGATCTGGGTTCAATCCATCACCGTTCTTTAGCCCACTCTGCCAAGCCAGTTCAGACATGGCCATATGCAAATCAGTCTGACCCTGTGCCTCATGGGAACAGTCCAGCCCGAACTGCCAAGCCATGTCTTCCCTGGACCGGAAACAAGCTTCCTAGGACCGGTTTCTGGCATTTCAGCCATCTTCAGCCAGGCTTGCTTGAATCCAGTGGCAAAGTGAGCAAGGGACTCAGGTCTGAGCATACTCTGCCAACTTATGGCGAACAAAGCAAAACCAAAGGAAATGATGGACGGAGTGTTGAACAATGCAAGCACTCACCCCCAATCAACTGATCTGGGTTTAATCTATCACCGTTCTCTAGCCCACTCTGCCACCCCAGTTCAGACATGGCCATATGCAAATCAGTCTGACCCTGTGCCTCATAGGAACAGTCCAGCCCGGACTGCCAAGCCATGTCTTCCCTGGACCGGAAACAAGCTTCCTAGGACTGGTTTCTGGCATTTCAGCTGTCTTCAGCCAGGCTTGCTTGAATCCAGTGGCAAAGTGAGCAAGGGACTCAGGTCTGAGCAGACCCTCTCAACTTATGGCGAACAAAGCAAAACCAAAGGAAATGATGGACGGAGTATTGAACAATGCAAGCACTCACCCCCAGTCAACTGATCTGGGTTTAATCCATCACCGTTCTCTAGCCCACTCTGCCACCCCAGTTCAGACATGGCCATATGCAAATCAGTCTGAGCCTGTGCCTCATGGGAACAGTCCAGCCCGAACTGCCAAGCCATGTCTTCCCTGGACCGGAAACAAGCTTCCTAGGACCGGTTTCTGGCATTTCAGCCGTCTTCAGCCAGGCTTGCTTGAATCCAGTGGCAAAGTGAGCAAGGGACTCACGTCTGAGCATACCCTGCCAACTTATGGCGAACAAAGCAAAACCAAAGGAAATGATGGACGGAGTGTTGAACATTGCAAGCACTCACCCCCAGTCAACTGATCTGGGTTTAATCCATCACCGTTCTTTAGCCCACTCTGCCACCCCAGTTCAGAAATGGCCATGTGCAAATCAGTCTGACCCTGTGCCTCATGGGAACAGTCCAGCCCAAACTGCCAATCCATGTCTTCCCTGGACCGGAAACAAGCTTCCTAGGACCGGTTTCTGACATTTCAGCCGTCTTCAGCCAGGCTTGCTTGAATCCAGTGGCAAAGTGAACAAGGGATTCACGTCTGAGCATACCCTGCCAACTTATGGCGAACAAAGCAAAACCAAAGGAAATGATGGACGGAGTGTTGAACATTGCAAGCACTCACCCCCAGTCAACTGATCTGGGTTCAATCCATCACCGTTCTTTAGCCCACTCTGCCAAGCCAGTTCAGACATGGCCATATGCAAATCAGTCTGACCCTGTGCCTCATGGGAACAGTCCAGCCCGAACTGCCAATCCATGTCTTCCCTGGACCGGAAACAAGCTTCCTAGGACCGGTTTCTGGCATTTCAGCCGTCTTCAGCCAGGCTTGCTTGAATCCAGTGCCAAAGTGAGCAAGGGACTCATGTCTGAGCATACCCTGCCAACTTATGGCGAACAAAGCAAAACCAAAGGAAATGATGGACAGAGTGTTGAACATTGCAAGCACTCACCCCCAGTCAACTGATCTGGGTTCAATCCATCACCGTTCTTTAGCCCACTCTGCCAAGCCAGTTCAGACATGGCCATATGCAAATCAGTCTGACCCTGTGCCTCATGGGAACAGTCCAGCCCGAACTGCCAAGCCATGTCTTCCCTGGACCGGAAACAAGCTTCCTAGGACCGGTTTCTGGCATTTCAGCCATCTTCAGCCAGGCTTGCTTGAATCCAGTGGCAAAGTGAGCAAGGGACTCACGTCTGAGCATACTCTGCCAACTTATGGCGAACAAAGCAAAACCAAAGGAAATGATGGACGGAGTGTTGAACAATGCAAGCACTCACCCCCAATCAACTGATCTGGGTTTAATCCATCACCGTTCTCTAGCCCACTCTGCCACCCCAGTTCAGACATGGCCATATGCAAATCAGTCTGACCCTGTGCCTCATGGGAACAGTCCAGCCCGAACTGCCAAGCCATGTCTTCCCTGGACCGGAAACAAGCTTCCTTGGACCGGTTTCAGGCATTTCAGCCGTCCTCAGCCAGGCTTGCTAGAATCCAGTGGCAAAGTGAGCAGGGACTCACGTCTGAGCATACCCTGCCAACTTATGGCGAACAAAGCAAAACCAAACGAAATGATGGACGGAGTGTTGAACATTGCAAGCACTCACCCCCAGTCAACTGATCTGGGTTTAATCCATCACCGTTCTTTAGCCCACTCTGCCTACCCAGTTCAGACATGGCCATATGCAAATCAGTCCGACCCTGTGCCTCATGGGAACAGTCCAGCCCGAACTGCCAAGCCATGTCTTCCCTGGACCGGAAACAAGCTTCCTAGGACCGGTTTCTGGAATTTCAGCCGTCTTCAGCCAGGCTTGCTTGAATCCAGTGGCAAAGTGAGCAAGGGACTCACGTCTGAGCATACCCTGCCAACTTATGGCGAACAAAGCAAAACCAAAGGAAATGCTGGATGGAGTGTTGAACATTGCAAGCACGCAACCCCAGTCAACTGATCTGGGTGTAATCCATCACCGTTCTTTAGCCCACTCTGCCACCCCAGTTCAGACATGGCCATATGGAAATCAGTCTGACCCTGTGCCTCATGGGAACAGTCCAGCCCGAACTGCCAAGCCATGTCTTCCCTGGACCGGAAACAAGCTTCCTAGGACCGGTTTCTGGCATTTCAGCCGTCTTCAGCCAGGCTTGCTTGAATCCAGTGCCAAAGTGAGCAAAGGACTCATGTCTGAGCATACTCTGCCAACTTATGGCGAACAAAGCAAAAACCAAAGGAAATGATGGACGGAGTGTTGAACATTGCAAGCACTCACCCCCAGTCAACTGATCTGGGTTCAATCCATCACCGTTCTTTAGCCCACTCTGCCACCCCAGTTCAGACATGGCCATATGCAAATCAGTCTGACCCTGTGCCTCATGGGAACAGTCCAGCCCGAACTGCCAAGCCATGTCTTCCCTGGACCGGAAACAAGCTTCCTAGGACCGGTTTCTGGCATTTCAGCCATCTTCAGCCAGGCTTGCTTGAATCCAGTGGCAAAGTGAGCAAGGGACTCACGTCTGAGCATACCCTGCCAACTTATGGCGAACAAAGCAAAACCAAAGGAAATGATGGACGGAGTGTTGAACAATGCAAGCACTCACCCCCAGTCAACTGATCTGGGTTTAATCCATCACCGTTCTCTAGCCCATTCTGTCACCCCAGTTCAGACACGGCCATGTGCAAATCAGTCTGACCCTGTGCCTCATGGGAACAGTCCAGCCCGGACTGCCAAGCCATGTCTTCCCTGGATCGGAAACAAGCTTCCTAGGACCGGTTTCTGGCATTTCAGCCGTCTTCAGCCAGGCTTGCTTGAATCCAGTGGCAAAGTGAGCAAGGGACTCATGTCTGAGCATACCCTGCCAACATATGGCGAACAAAGCAAAACCAAAGGAAATGATGGACGGAGTGTTGAACAATGCAAGCACTCACCCCCAGTCAACTGATCTGGGTTTAATCCATCACCGTTCTCTAGCCCACTCTGCCACCCCAGTTCAGACATAGCCATATGCAAATCAGTCTGAGCCTGTGCCTCATGGGAACAGTCCAGCCCGAACTGCCAAGCCATGTCTTCCCTCGACCGGAAACAAGCTTCCTAGGACCGGTTTCTGGCATTTCAGCCGTCTTCAGCCAGGCTTGCTTGAATGCAGTGGCAAAGTGAGCAAGGGATTCACGTCTGAGCATACCCTGCCAACTTATGGCGAACAAAGCCAAACCAAAGGAAATGATGGACGGAGTGTTGAACATTGCAAGCACTCACCCCCAGTCAACTGATCTGGGTTTAATCCATCACCGTTCTTTAGCCCACTCTGCCCCCCCAGTTCAGACATGGCCATATGCAAATCAGTCTGACCCTGTGCCTCATGGGAACAGTCCAGCCCGAACTGCCAAGCCATGTCTTCCCTGGACCGGAAACAAGCTTCTAGGACCGGTTTCAAGCATTTCAGCCGTCTTCAGCCAGGCTTGCTTGAATCCAGTGGCAAAGTGAGCAAGGGATTCACGTCTGAGCATACCCTGCCAACTTATGGCGAACAAAGCAAAACCAAAGGAAATGATGGACGGAGTGTTGAACATTGCAAGCACTCACCCCCAGTCAACTGATCTGGGTTTAATTCATCACCTTTCTTTAGCCCACTCTGCCACCCCAGTTCAGACATGGCCATATGCAAATCAGTCTGACCCTGTGCCTCATGGGAACAGTCCAGCCCGAACTGCCAAGCCATGTCTTCCCTGGACCGGAAACAAGCTTCCTTGGACCGGTTTCAGGCATTTCAGCCGTCCTCAGCCAGGCTTGCTAGAATCCAGTGGCAAAGTGAGCAGGGACTCACGTCTGAGCATACCCTGCCAACTTATGGCGAACAAAGCAAAACCAAACGAAATGATGGACGGAGTGT
The DNA here is from genome assembly GCF_964204655.1 of Triturus cristatus. NCBI lineage: Eukaryota > Metazoa > Chordata > Amphibia > Caudata > Salamandridae > Triturus > Triturus cristatus. The sequence goes on from NC_140588.1 coordinate 510,719,180, forward strand.
TGAACATTGCAAGCACTCACCCCCAGTCAACTGATCTGGGTTTAATCCATCACCGTTCTTTAGCCCACTCTGCCTACCCAGTTCAGACATGGCCATATGCAAATCAGTCCGACCCTGTGCCTCATGGGAACAGTCCAGCCCGAACTGCCAAGCCATGTCTTCCCTGGACCGGAAACAAGCTTCCTAGGACCGGTTTCTGGCATTTCAGCCGTCTTCAGCCAGGCTTGCTTGAATCCAGTGGCAAAGTGAGCAAGGGACTCACGTCTGAGCATACCCTGCCAACTTATGGCGAACAAAGCAAAACCAAAGGAAATGCTGGATGGAGTGTTGAACATTGCAAGCACGCAACCCCAGTCAACTGATCTGGGTGTAATCCATCACCGTTCTTTAGCCCACTCTGCCACCCCAGTTCAGACATGGCCATATGGAAATCAGTCTGACCCTGTGCCTCATGGGAACAGTCCAGCCCGAACTGCCAAGCCATGTCTTCCCTGGACCGGAAACAAGCTTCCTAGGACCGGTTTCTGGCATTTCAGCCGTCTTCAGCCAGGCTTGCTTGAATCCAGTGCCAAAGTGAGCAAAGGACTCATGTCTGAGCATACTCTGCCAACTTATGGCGAACAAAGCAAAAACCAAAGGAAATGATGGACGGAGTGTTGAACATTGCAAGCACTCACCCCCAGTCAACTGATCTGGGTTCAATCCATCACCGTTCTTTAGCCCACTCTGCCACCCCAGTTCAGACATGGCCATATGCAAATCAGTCTGACCCTGTGCCTCATGGGAACAGTCCAGCCCGAACTGCCAAGCCATGTCTTCCCTGGACCGGAAACAAGCTTCCTAGGACCGGTTTCTGGCATTTCAGCCATCTTCAGCCAGGCTTGCTTGAATCCAGTGGCAAAGTGAGCAAGGGACTCACGTCTGAGCATACCCTGCCAACTTATGGCGAACAAAGCAAAACCAAAGGAAATGATGGACGGAGTGTTGAACAATGCAAGCACTCACCCCCAGTCAACTGATCTGGGTTTAATCCATCACCGTTCTCTAGCCCATTCTGCCACCCCAGTTCAGACACGGCCATGTGCAAATCAGTCTGACCCTGTGCCTCATGGGAACAGTCCAGCCCGGACTGCCAAGCCATGTCTTCCCTGGATCGGAAACAAGCTTCCTAGGACCGGTTTCTGGCATTTCAGCCGTCTTCAGCCAGGCTTGCTTGAATCCAGTGGCAAAGTGAGCAAGGGACTCATGTCTGAGCATACCCTGCCAACATATGGCGAACAAAGCAAAACCAAAGGAAATGATGGACGGAGTGTTGAACAATGCAAGCACTCACCCCCAGTCAACTGATCTGGGTTTAATCCATCACCGTTCTCTAGCCCACTCTGCCACCCCAGTTCAGACATAGCCATATGCAAATCAGTCTGAGCCTGTGCCTCATGGGAACAGTCCAGCCCGAACTGCCAAGCCATGTCTTCCCTGGACCGGAAACAAGCTTCCTAGGACCGGTTTCTGGCATTTCAGCCGTCTTCAGCCAGGCTTGCTTGAATGCAGTGGCAAAGTGAGCAAGGGATTCACGTCTGAGCATACCCTGCCAACTTATGGCGAACAAAGCCAAACCAAAGGAAATGATGGACGGAGTGTTGAACATTGCAAGCACTCACCCCCAGTCAACTGATCTGGGTTTAATCCATCACCGTTCTTTAGCCCACTCTGCCACCCCAGTTCAGACATGGCCATATGAAAATCAGTCTGACCCTGTGCCTCATGGGAACAGTCCAGCCCGAACCGCCAAGCCATGTCTTCCCTGGACCGGAAGCAAGCTTCCTAGGACCGGTTTCAAGCATTTCAGCCGTCTTCAGCCAGGCTTGCTTGAATTCAGTGGCAAAGTGAGCAAGGAACTCACGTCTGAGCATACCCTGCCAACTTATGGCGAACAAAGCAAAACCAAAGGAAATGATGGACGGAGTGTTGAACATTGCAAGCACTCACCCCCAGTCAACTGATCTGGGTTTAATCCATCACCGTTCTTTAGCCCACTCTGCCACCCCAGTTCAGACATGGCCATATGCAAATCAGTCTGACCCTGTGCCTCATGGAAACAGTCCAGCCCGAACTGCCAATACATGTCTTCCCTGGACCGGAAACAAGCTTCCTAGGACCGGTTTCTGGCATTTCAGCCGTCTTCAGCCAGGCTTGCTTGAATCCAGTGCCAAAGTGAGCAAGGGACTCATGTCTGAGCATACCCTGCCAACTTATGGCGAACAAAGCAAAACCAAAGGAAATGATGGACAGAGTGTTGAACATTGCAAGCACTCACCCCCAGTCAACTGATCTGGGTTCAATCCATCACCGTTCTTTAGCCCACTCTGCCAAGCCAGTTCAGACATGGCCATATGCAAATCAGTCTGACCCTGTGCCTCATGGGAACAGTCCAGCCCGAACTGCCAAGCCATGTCTTCCCTGGACCGGAAACAAGCTTCCTAGGACCGGTTTCTGGCATTTCAGCCATCTTCAGCCAGGCTTGCTTGAATCCAGTGGCAAAGTGAGCAAGGGACTCAGGTCTGAGCATACTCTGCCAACTTATGGCAAACAAAGCAAAACCAAAGGAAATGATGGACGGAGTGTTGAACAATGCAAGCACTCACCCCCAATCAACTGATCTGGGTTTAATCTATCACCGTTCTCTAGCCCACTCTGCCACCCCAGTTCAGACATGGCCATATGCAAATCAGTCTGACCCTGTGCCTCATAGGAACAGTCCAGCCCGGACTGCCAAGCCATGTCTTCCCTGGACCGGAAACAAGCTTCCTAGGACTGGTTTCTGGCATTTCAGCTGTCTTCAGCCAGGCTTGCTTGAATCCAGTGGCAAAGTGAGCAAGGGACTCAGGTCTGAGCAGACCCTCTCAACTTATGGCGAACAAAGCAAAACCAAAGGAAATGATGGACGGAGTATTGAACAATGCAAGCACTCACCCCCAGTCAACTGATCTGGGTTTAATCCATCACCGTTCTCTAGCCCACTCTGCCACCCCAGTTCAGACATGGCCATATGCAAATCAGTCTGAGCCTGTGCCTCATGGGAACAGTCCAGCCCGAACTGCCAAGCCATGTCTTCCCTGGACCGGAAACAAGCTTCCTAGGACCGGTTTCTGGCATTTCAGCCGTCTTCAGCCAGGCTTGCTTGAATCCAGTGGCAAAGTGAGCAAGGGATTCACGTCTGAGCATACCCTGCCAACTTATGGCGAACAAAGCAAAACCAAAGGAAATGATGGACGGAGTGTTGAACATTGCAAGCACTCACCCCCAGTCAACTGATCTGGGTTTAATCCATCACCGTTCTTTAGCCCACTCTGCCACCCCAGTTCAGAAATGGCCATGTGCAAATCAGTCTGACCCTGTGCCTCATGGGAACAGTCCAGCCCAAACTGCCAATCCATGTCTTCCCTGGACCGGAAACAAGCTTCCTAGGACCGGTTTCTGACATTTCAGCCGTCTTCAGCCAGGCTTGCTTGAATCCAGTGGCAAAGTGAACAAGGGATTCACGTCTGAGCATACCCTGCCAACTTATGGCGAACAAAGCAAAACCAAAGGAAATGATGGACGGAGTGTTGAACATTGCAAGCACTCACCCCCAGTCAACTGATCTGGGTTCAATCCATCACCGTTCTTTAGCCCACTCTGCCAAGCCAGTTCAGACATGGCCATATGCAAATCAGTCTGACCATGTGCCTCATGGGAACAGTCCAGCCCGAACTGCTAATCCATGTCTTCCCTGGACCGGAAACAAGCTTCCTAGGACCGGTTTCTGGCATTTCAGCCGTCTTCAGCCAGGCTTGCTTGAATCCAGTGCCAAAGTGAGCAAGGGACTCATGTCTGAGCATACCCTGCCAACTTATGGCGAACAAAGCAAAACCAAAGGAAATGATGGACAGAGTGTTGAACATTGCACGCACTCACCCCCAGTCAACTGATCTGGGTTCAATCCATCACCGTTCTTTAGCCCACTCTGCCAAGCCAGTTCAGACATGGCCATATGCAAATCAGTCTGACCCTGTGCCTCATGGGAACAGTCCAGCCCGAACTGCCAAGCCATGTCTTCCCTGGACCGGAAACAAGCTTCCTAGGACCGGTTTCTGGCAATTCAGCCATCTTCAGCCAGGCTTGCTTGAATCCAGTGGCAAAGTGAGCAAGGGACTCACGTCTGAGCATACTCTGCCAACTTATGGCGAACAAAGCAAAACCAAAGGAAATGATGGACGGAGTGTTGAACAATGCAAGCACTCACCCCCAATCAACTGATCTGGGTTTAATCCATCACCGTTCTCTAGCCCACTCTGCCACCCCAGTTCAGACATGGCCATATGCAAATCAGTCTGACCCTGTGCCTCATAGGAACAGTCCAGCCCGGACTGCCAAGCCATGTCTTCCCTGGACCGGAAACAAGCTTCCTAGGACCGGTTTCTGGCATTTCAGCTGTCTTCAGCCAGGCTTGCTTGAATCCAGTGGCAAAGTGAGCAAGGGACTCACGTCTGAGCATACCCTGTCAACTTATGGCGAACAAAGCAAAACCAAAGGAAATGATGGACGGAGTGTTGAACAATGCAAGCACTCACCCCCAGTCAACTGATCTGGGTTCAATCCATCACCGTTCTTTAGCCCACTCTGCCAAGCCAGTTCAGACATGGCCATATGCAAATCAGTCTGACCCTGTGCCTCATGGGAACAGTCCAGCCCGAACTGCCAAGCCATGTCTTCCCTGGACCGGAAACAAGCTTCCTAGGACCGGTTTCTGGCATTTCAGCCATCTTCAGCCAGGCTTGCTTGAATCCAGTGGCAAAGTGAGCAAGGGACTCAGGTCTGAGCATACTCTGCCAACTTATGGCGAACAAAGCAAAACCAAAGGAAATGATGGACGGAGTGTTGAACAATGCAAGCACTCACCCCCAATCAACTGATCTGGGTTTAATCTATCACCGTTCTCTAGCCCACTCTGCCACCCCAGTTCAGACATGGCCATATGCAAATCAGTCTGACCCTGTGCCTCATAGGAACAGTCCAGCCCGGACTGCCAAGCCATGTCTTCCCTGGACCGGAAACAAGCTTCCTAGGACTGGTTTCTGGCATTTCAGCTGTCTTCAGCCAGGCTTGCTTGAATCCAGTGGCAAAGTGAGCAAGGGACTCAGGTCTGAGCAGACCCTCTCAACTTATGGCGAACAAAGCAAAACCAAAGGAAATGATGGACGGAGTATTGAACAATGCAAGCACTCACCCCCAGTCAACTGATCTGGGTTTAATCCATCACCGTTCTCTAGCCCACTCTGCCACCCCAGTTCAGACATGGCCATATGCAAATCAGTCTGAGCCTGTGCCTCATGGGAACAGTCCAGCCCGAACTGCCAAGCCATGTCTTCCCTGGACCGGAAACAAGCTTCCTAGGACCGGTTTCTGGCATTTCAGCCGTCTTCAGCCAGGCTTGCTTGAATCCAGTGGCAAAGTGAGCAAGGGACTCACGTCTGAGCATACCCTGCCAACTTATGGCGAACAAAGCAAAACCAAAGGAAATGATGGACGGAGTGTTGAACATTGCAAGCACTCACCCCCAGTCAACTGATCTGGGTTTAATCCATCACCGTTCTTTAGCCCACTCTGCCACCCCAGTTCAGAAATGGCCATGTGCAAATCAGTCTGACCCTGTGCCTCATGGGAACAGTCCAGCCCAAACTGCCAATCCATGTCTTCCCTGGACCGGAAACAAGCTTCCTAGGACCGGTTTCTGACATTTCAGCCGTCTTCAGCCAGGCTTGCTTGAATCCAGTGGCAAAGTGAACAAGGGATTCACGTCTGAGCATACCCTGCCAACTTATGGCGAACAAAGCAAAACCAAAGGAAATGATGGACGGAGTGTTGAACATTGCAAGCACTCACCCCCAGTCAACTGATCTGGGTTCAATCCATCACCGTTCTTTAGCCCACTCTGCCAAGCCAGTTCAGACATGGCCATATGCAAATCAGTCTGACCCTGTGCCTCATGGGAACAGTCCAGCCCGAACTGCCAATCCATGTCTTCCCTGGACCGGAAACAAGCTTCCTAGGACCGGTTTCTGGCATTTCAGCCGTCTTCAGCCAGGCTTGCTTGAATCCAGTGCCAAAGTGAGCAAGGGACTCATGTCTGAGCATACCCTGCCAACTTATGGCGAACAAAGCAAAACCAAAGGAAATGATGGACAGAGTGTTGAACATTGCAAGCACTCACCCCCAGTCAACTGATCTGGGTTCAATCCATCACCGTTCTTTAGCCCACTCTGCCAAGCCAGTTCAGACATGGCCATATGCAAATCAGTCTGACCCTGTGCCTCATGGGAACAGTCCAGCCCGAACTGCCAAGCCATGTCTTCCCTGGACCGGAAACAAGCTTCCTAGGACCGGTTTCTGGCATTTCAGCCATCTTCAGCCAGGCTTGCTTGAATCCAGTGGCAAAGTGAGCAAGGGACTCACGTCTGAGCATACTCTGCCAACTTATGGCGAACAAAGCAAAACCAAAGGAAATGATGGACGGAGTGTTGAACAATGCAAGCACTCACCCCCAATCAACTGATCTGGGTTTAATCCATCACCGTTCTCTAGCCCACTCTGCCACCCCAGTTCAGACATGGCCATATGCAAATCAGTCTGACCCTGTGCCTCATAGGAACAGTCCAGCCCGGACTGCCAAGCCATGTCTTCCCTGGACCGGAAACAAGCTTCCTAGGACCGGTTTCTGGCATTTCAGCTGTCTTCAGCCAGGCTTGCTTGAATCCAGTGGCAAAGTGAGCAAGGGACTCACGTCTGAGCATACCCTGTCAACTTATGGCGAACAAAGCAAAACCAAAGGAAATGATGGACGGAGTGTTGAACAATGCAAGCACTCACCCCCAGTCAACTGATCTGGGTTTAATCCATCACCGTTCTCTAGCCCACTCTGCCACCCCAGTTCAGACATGGCCATATGCAAATCAGTCTGAGCCTGTGCCTCATGGGAACAGTCCAGCCCGAACTGCCAAGCCATGTCTTCCCTGGACCGGAAACAAGCTTCCTAGGACCGGTTTCTGGCATTTCAGCCGTCTTCAGCCAGGCTTGCTTGAATCCAGTGGCAAAGTGAGCAAGGGACTCACGTCTGAGCATACCCTGCCAACTTATGGCGAACAAAACAAAACCAAAGGAAATGATGGACGGAGTGTTGAACATTGCAAGCACTCACCCCCAGTCAACTGATCTGGGTTTAATCCATCACCGTTCTTTAGCCCACTCTTCCACCCCAGTTCAGACATGGCCATATGCAAATCAGTCTGACCCTGTGCCTCATAGGAACAGTCCAGCCCGGACTGCCAATCCATGTCTTCCCTGGACCGGAAACAAGCTTCCTAGGACCGGTTTCTGACATTTCAGCCGTCTTCAGCCAGGCTTGCTTGAATCCAGTGGCAAAGTGAGCAAGGGATTCACGTCTGAGCATACCCTGCCAACTTATGGCGAACAAAGCAAAACCAAAGGAAATGATGGAACTGATTTGGGTTTAATCCATCACCGTTCTTTAGCCCACTCTGCCACCCCAGTTCAGACATGGCCATATCAATCAATCAATCATTCGCATTTATAAAGCGCGCTACTCACCCATAAAGGGGTCTCAAGGCGCTGGGGAGGGGGGGGGGGGTCAGTCCTCGAAGAGCCAGGTCTTGAGCTGCCTTCTGAAGGAGAGGTGTTCAGGTATGGCGCGAAGGTGGCAGGGCAGAGAGTTCCAGGTCTTCGCTGCCAGGAAAGAGAAGGATCTTCCTCCGGCGGTGGCTTTGCGGATGCGGGGTACGGCTGCCAGGGCCTGTCCGGCGGATCGTAGAGTAGAGAGATGAATTTGGGTCCGAGGTTGTGAAGGGCTTTGTGTGCGTGGGTGAGGAGTCGGAAGGTGATCCTCTTGTTGACGGGGAGCCAATGGAGTTTTTTCAGGTGTCCTGAGATGTGGTGGTGGCGAGGGATGTCCAGGATGAGTCTTGCGGCAGCGTTCTGGATCCGTTGGAGTTTCCTCAGCAGCTTGGTGGTGATGCCCGCGTACAAGGTGTTCCCGTAGTCCAAGCGACTGGTGACGAGGGCGTGGGTGACGGTCTTTCTGGTGTCGGTGGGGATCCAGCGGAAGATCTTGCGGAGCATGCGGAGGGTGTTGAAGCATGCTGAGGTCACCGAGTTCACCTGTCTGGTCATGGTGAGGGATGAGTCCAGGATGAAGCCGAGGTTGCGTGCGTGGTCGGTGGGTTGGGGAGTGCTGCCTAGGGCGGGGGGCCACCAGGAGTCGTCCCATGCGGTGGGGGTGGGGCCGAGGATGAGGACCTCCGTCTTGTCGGCGTTCAGTTTCAGGCGGCTGTCTGTCATCCAGTTCGCCACTTCCTTCTTTCCTTCATGAAGTCTGGTCCTAGCTGAGGTGGGGTTGTTTGTGAGTGATAAGATGAGCTGGGTGTCGTCGGCGTATGATATAAGGTCCAGTCTGTGTTTGCGTGCGATGTTCGCCAGGGGGGTCACGCAACCCCAGTCAACTGATCTGGGTGTAATCCATCACCGTTCTTTAGCCCACTCTGCCACCCCAGTTCAGACATGGCCATATGCAAATCAGTCTGACCCTGTGCCTCATGGGAACAGTCCAGCCCGAACTGCCAAGCCATGTCTTCCCTGGACCGGAAAAAAGCTTCCTAGGACCGGTTTCTGGCATTTCAGCCGTCTTCAGCCAGGCTTGCTTGAATCCAGTGCCAAAGTGAGCAAAGGACTCATGTCTGAGCATACTCTGCCAACTTATGGCGAACAAAGCAAAAACCAAAGGAAATGATGGATGGAGTGTTGAACATTGCAAGCACTCACCCCCAGTCAACTGATCTGGGTTCAATCCATCACCGTTCTTTAGCCCACTCTGCCACCCCAGTTCAGACATGGCCATATGCAAATCAGTCTGACCCTGTGCCTCATGGGAACAGTCCAGCCCGAACTGCCAAGCCATGTCTTCCCTGGACCGGAAACAAGCTTCCTAGGACCGGTTTCTGGCATTTCAGCCATCTTCAGCAACGCTTGCTTGAATCCAGTGGAAAAGTGAGCAAGGGACTCACGTCTGAGCATACCCTGCCAACTTATGGCGAACAAAGCAAAACCAAAGGAAATGATGGACGGAGTGTTGAACAATGCAAGCACTCACCCCCAGTCAACTGATCTGGGTTTAATCCATCACCGTTCTCTAGCCCATTCTGCCACCCCAGTTCAGACATGGCCATGTGCAAATCAGTCTGACCCTGTGCCTCATGGGAACAGTCCAGCCCGGACTGCCAAGCCATGTCTTCCCTGGACCGGAAACAAGCTTCCTAGGACCGGTTTCTGGCATTTCAGCCGTCTTCAGCCAGGCTTGCTTGAATCCAGTGGCAAAGTGAGCAAGGGACTCATGTCTGAGCATACCCTGCCAACATATGGCGAACAAAGCAAAACCAAAGGAAATGATGGACGGAGTGTTGAACAATGCAAGCACTCACCCCCAGTCAACTGATCTGGGTTTAATCCATCACCGTTCTCTAGCCCACTCTGCCACCCCAGTTCAGACATAGCCATATGCAAATCAGTCTGAGCCTGTGCCTCATGGGAACAGTCCAGCCCGAACTGCCAAGCCATGTCTTCCCTGGACCGGAAACAAGCTTCCTAGGACCGGTTTCTGGCATTTCAGCCGTCTTCAGCCAGGCTTGCTTGAATGCAGTGGCAAAGTGAGCAAGGGATTCACGTCTGAGCATACCCTGCCAACTTATGGCGAACAAAGCCAAACCAAAGCAAATGATGGACGGAGTGTTGAACATTGCAAGCACTCACCCCCAGTCAACTGATCTGGGTTTAATCCATCACCGTTCTTTAGCCCACTCTGCCACCCCAGTTCAGACATGGCCATATGAAAATCAGTCTGACCCTGTGCCTCATGGGAACAGTCCAGCCCGAACCGCCAAGCCATGTCTTCCCTGGACCGGAAGCAAGCTTCCTAGGACCGGTTTCAAGCATTTCAGCCGTCTTCAGCCAGGCTTGCTTGAATTCAGTGGCAAAGTGAGCAAGGAACTCACGTCTGAGCATACCCTGCCAACTTATGGCGAACAAAGCAAAACCAAAGGAAATGATGGACGGAGTGTTGAACAATGCAAGCACTCACCCCCAGTCAACTGATCTGGGTTCAATCCATCACCGTTCTTTAGCCCACTCTGCCAAGCCAGTTCAGACATGGCCATATGCAAATCAGTCTGACCCTGTGCCTCATGGGAACAGTCCAGCCCGAACTGCCAAGCCATGTCTTCCCTGGACCGGAAACAAGCTTCCTAGGACCGGTTTCTGGCATTTCAGCCATCTTCAGCCAGGCTTGCTTGAATCCAGTGGCAAAGTGAGCAAGGGACTCAGGTCTGAGCATACTCTGCCAACTTATGGCGAACAAAGCAAAACCAAAGGAAATGATGGACGGAGTGTTGAACAATGCAAGCACTCACCCCCAATCAACTGATCTGGGTTTAATCTATCACCGTTCTCTAGCCCACTCTGCCACCCCAGTTCAGACATGGCCATATGCAAATCAGTCTGACCCTGTGCCTCATAGGAACAGTCCAGCCCGGACTGCCAAGCCATGTCTTCCCTGGACCGGAAACAAGCTTCCTAGGACTGGTTTCTGGCATTTCAGCTGTCTTCAGCCAGGCTTGCTTGAATCCAGTGGCAAAGTGAGCAAGGGACTCAGGTCTGAGCAGACCCTCTCAACTTATGGCGAACAAAGCAAAACCAAAGGAAATGATGGACGGAGTATTGAACAATGCAAGCACTCACCCCCAGTCAACTGATCTGGGTTTAATCCATCACCGTTCTCTAGCCCACTCTGCCACCCCAGTTCAGACATGGCCATATGCAAATCAGTCTGAGCCTGTGCCTCATGGGAACAGTCCAGCCCGAACTGCCAAGCCATGTCTTCCCTGGACCGGAAACAAGCTTCCTAGGACCGGTTTCTGGCATTTCAGCCGTCTTCAGCCAGGCTTGCTTGAATCCAGTGGCAAAGTGAGCAAGGGACTCACGTCTGAGCATACCCTGCCAACTTATGGCGAACAAAGCAAAACCAAAGGAAATGATGGACGGAGTGTTGAACATTGCAAGCACTCACCCCCAGTCAACTGATCTGGGTTTAATCCATCACCGTTCTTTAGCCCACTCTGCCACCCCAGTTCAGAAATGGCCATGTGCAAATCAGTCTGACCCTGTGCCTCATGGGAACAGTCCAGCCCAAACTGCCAATCCATGTCTTCCCTGGACCGGAAACAAGCTTCCTAGGACCGGTTTCTGACATTTCAGCCGTCTTCAGCCAGGCTTGCTTGAATCCAGTGGCAAAGTGAACAAGGGATTCACGTCTGAGCATACCCTGCCAACTTATGGCGAACAAAGCAAAACCAAAGGAAATGATGGACGGAGTGTTGAACATTGCAAGCACTCACCCCCAGTCAACTGATCTGGGTTCAATCCATCACCGTTCTTTAGCCCACTCTGCCAAGCCAGTTCAGACATGGCCATATGCAAATCAGTCTGACCCTGTGCCTCATGGGAACAGTCCAGCCCGAACTGCCAATCCATGTCTTCCCTGGACCGGAAACAAGCTTCCTAGGACCGGTTTCTGGCATTTCAGCCGTCTTCAGCCAGGCTTGCTTGAATCCAGTGCCAAAGTGAGCAAGGGACTGATGTCTGAGCATACCCTGCCAACTTATGGCGAACAAAGCAAAACCAAAGGAAATGATGGACAGAGTGTTGAACATTGCAAGCACTCACCCCCAGTCAACTGATCTGGGTTCAATCCATCACCGTTCTTTAGCCCACTCTGCCAAGCCAGTTCAGACATGGCCATATGCAAATCAGTCTGACCCTGTGCCTCATGGGAACAGTCCAGCCCGAACTGCCAAGCCATGTCTTCCCTGGACCGGAAACAAGCTTCCTAGGACCGGTTTCTGGCATTTCAGCCATCTTCAGCCAGGCTTGCTTGAATCCAGTGGCAAAGTGAGCAAGGGACTCACGTCTGAGCATACTCTGCCAACTTATGGCGAACAACGCAAAACCAAAGGAAATGATGGACGGAGTGTTGAACAATGCAAGCACTCACCCCCAATCAACTGATCTGGGTTTAATCCATCACCGTTCTCTAGCCCACTCTGCCACCCCAGTTCAGACATGGCCATATGCAAATCAGTCTGACCCTGTGCCTCATAGGAACAGTCCAGCCCGGACTGCCAAGCCATGTCTTCCCTGGACCGGAAACAAGCTTCCTAGGACCGGTTTCTGGCATTTCAGCTGTCTTCAGCCAGGCTTGCTTGAATCCAGTGGCAAAGTGAGCAAGGGACTCACGTCTGAGCATACCCTGTCAACTTATGGCGAACAAAGCAAAACCAAAGGAAATGATGGACGGAGTGTTGAACAATGCAAGCACTCACCCCCAGTCAACTGATCTGGGTTTAATCCATCACCGTTCTCTAGCCCACTCTGCCACCCCAGTTCAGACATGGCCATATGCAAATCAGTCTGAGCCTGTGCCTCATGGGAACAGTCCAGCCCGAACTGCCAAGCCATGTCTTCCCTGGACCGGAAACAAGCTTCCTAGGACCGGTTTCTGGCATTTCAGCCGTCTTCAGCCAGGCTTGCTTGAATCCAGTGGCAAAGTGAGCAAGGGACTCACGTCTGAGCATACCCTGCCAACTTATGGCGAACAAAACAAAACCAAAGGAAATGATGGACGGAGTGTTGAACATTGCAAGCACTCACCCCCAGTCAACTGATCTGGGTTTAATCCATCACCGTTCTTTAGCCCACTCTTCCACCCCAGTTCAGACATGGCCATATGCAAATCAGTCTGACCCTGTGCCTCATAGGAACAGTCCAGCCCGGACTGCCAATCCATGTCTTCCCTGGACCGGAAACAAGCTTCCTAGGACCGGTTTCTGACATTTCAGCCGTCTTCAGCCAGGCTTGCTTGAATCCAGTGGCAAAGTGAGCAAGGGATTCACGTCTGAGCATACCCTGCCAACTTATGGCGAACAAAGCAAAACCAAAGGAAATGATGGAACTGATTTGGGTTTAATCCATCACCGTTCTTTAGCCCACTCTGCCACCCCAGTTCAGACATGGCCATATCAATCAATCAATCATTCGCATTTATAAAGCGCGCTACTCACCCATAAAGGGTCTCAAGGCGCTGGGGAGGGGGGGGGGGGGGGGGGGTCAGTCCTCGAAGAGCCAGGTCTTGAGCTGCCTTCTGAAGGAGAGGTGTTCAGGTATGGCGCGAAGGTGGCAGGGCAGAGAGTTCCAGGTCTTCGCTGCCAGGAAAGAGAAGGATCTTCCTCCGGCGGTGGCTTTGCGGATGCGGGGTACGGCTGCCAGGGCCTGTCCGGCAGATCGTAGAGTAGAGAGATGAATTTGGGTCCGAGGTTGTGAAGGGCTTTGTGTGCGTGGGTGAGGAGTCGGAAGGTGATCCTCTTGTTGACGGGGAGCCAATGGAGTTTTTTCAGGTGTCCTGAGATGTGGTGGTGGCGAGGGATGTCCAGGATGAGTCTTGCGGCAGCGTTCTGGATCCGTTGGAGTTTCCTCAGCAGCTTGGTGGTGATGCCCGCGTACAAGGTGTTCCCGTAGTCCAAGCGACTGGTGACGAGGGCGTGGGTGACGGTCTTTCTGGTGTCGGTGGGGATCCAGCGGAAGATCTTGCGGAGCATGCGGAGGGTGTTGAAGCATGCTGAGGTCACCGAGTTCACCTGTCTGGTCATGGTGAGGGATGAGTCCAGGATGAAGCCGAGGTTGCGTGCGTGGTCGGTGGGTTGGGGAGTGCTGCCTAGGGCGGGGGGCCACCAGGAGTCGTCCCATGCGGTGGGGGTGGGGCCGAGGATGAGGACCTCCGTCTTGTCGGCGTTCAGTTTCAGGCGGCTGTCTGTCATCCAGTTCGCCACTTCCTTCTTTCCTTCATGAAGTCTGGTCCTAGCTGAGGTGGGGTTGTTTGTGAGTGATAAGATGAGCTGGGTGTCGTCGGCGTATGATATAAGGTCCAGTCTGTGTTTAAGTGCGATGTTCGCCAGGGGGGTCACGCAACCCCAGTCAACTGATCTGGGTGTAATCCATCACCGTTCTTTAGCCCACTCTGCCACCCCAGTTCAGACATGGCCATATGCAAATCAGTCTGACCCTGTGCCTCATGGGAACAGTCCAGCCCGAACTGCCAAGCCATGTCTTCCCTGGACCGGAAAAAAGCTTCCTAGGACCGGTTTTTGGCATTTCAGCCGTCTTCAGCCAGGCTTGCTTGAATCCAGTGCCAAAGTGAGCAAAGGACTCATGTCTGAGCATACTCTGCCAACTTATGGCGAACAAAGCAAAAACCAAAGGAAATGATGGATGGAGTGTTGAACATTGCAAGCACTCACCCCCAGTCAACTGATCTGGGTTCAATCCATCACCATTCTTTAGCCCACTCTGCCACCCCAGTTCAGACATGGCCATATGCAAATCAGTCTGACCCTGTGCCTCATGGGAACAGTCCAGCCCGAACTGCCAAGCCATGTCTTCCCTGGACCGGAAACAAGCTTCCTAGGACCGGTTTCTGGCATTTCAGCCATCTTCAGCAACGCTTGCTTGAATCCAGTGGCAAAGTAAGCAAGGGACTCACGTCTGAGCATACCCTGCCAACTTATGGCGAACAAAGCAAAACCAAAGGAAATGATGGACGGAGTGTTGAACAATGCAAGCACTCACCCCCAGTCAACTGATCTGGGTTTAATCCATCACCGTTCTCTAGCCCATTCTGCCACCCCAGTTCAGACATGGCCATGTGCAAATCAGTCTGACCCTGTGCCTCATGGGAACAGTCCAGCCCGGACTGCCAAGCCATGTCTTCCCTGGACCGGAAACAAGCTTCCTAGGACCGGTTTCTGGCATTTCAGCCGTCTTCAGCCAGGCTTGCTTGAATCCAGTGGCAAAGTGAGCAAGGGACTCATGTCTGAGCATACCCTGCCAACATATGGCGAACAAAGCAAAACCAAAGGAAATGATGGACGGAGTGTTGAACAATGCAAGCACTCACCCCCAGTCAACTGATCTGGGTTTAATCCATCACCGTTCTCTAGCCCACTCTGCCACCCCAGTTCAGACATAGCCATATGCAAATCAGTCTGAGCCTGTGCCTCATGGGAACAGTCCAGCCCGAACTGCCAAGCCATGTCTTCCCTGGACCGGAAACAAGCTTCCTAGGACCGGTTTCTGGCATTTCAGCCGTCTTCAGCCAGGCTTGCTTGAATGCAGTGGCAAAGTGAGCAAGGGATTCACGTCTGAGCATACCCTGCCAACTTATGGCGAACAAAGCCAAACCAAAGCAAATGATGGACGGAGTGTTGAACATTGCAAGCACTCACCCCCAGTCAACTGATCTGGGTTTAATCCATCACCGTTCTTTAGCCCACTCTGCCACCCCAGTTCAGACATGGCCATATGAAAATCAGTCTGACCCTGTGCCTCATGGGAACAGTCCAGCCCGAACCGCCAAGCCATGTCTTCCCTGGACCGGAAGCAAGCTTCCTAGGACCGGTTTCAAGCATTTCAGCCGTCTTCAGCCAGGCTTGCTTGAATTCAGTGGCAAAGTGAGCAAGGAACTCACGTCTGAGCATACCCTGCCAACTTATGGCGAACAAAGCAAAACCAAAGGAAATGATGGACGGAGTGTTGAACATTGCAAGCACTCACCCCCAGTCAACTGATCTGGGTTTAATCCATCACCGTTCTTTAGCCCACTCTGCCACCCCAGTTCAGACATGGCCATATGCAAATCAGTCTGACCCTGTGCCTCATGGAAACAGTCCAGCCCGAACTGCCAATACATGTCTTCCCTGGACCGGAAACAAGCTTCCTAGGACCGGTTTCTGACATTTCAGCCGTCTTCAGCCAGGCTTTCTTGAATCCAGTGGCAAAGTGAGCAAGGGATTCACGTCTGAGCATACCCTGCCAACTTATGGCGAACAAAGCAAAACCAAAGGAAATGATGGACGGAGTGTTGAAAATTGCAAGCACTCACCCCCAGTCAACTGATCTGGGTTTAATTCATCACCGTTCTTTAGCCCACTCTGCCACCCCAGTTCAGACATGGCCATATGCAAATCAGTCTGACCCTGTGCCTCATGGGAACAGTCCAGCCCGAACTGCCAAGCCATGTCTTCCCTGGACCGGAAACAAGCTTCCTAGGACCGGTTTCTGGCATTTCAGCCGTCTTCAGCCAGGCTTGCTTGAATCCAGTGGCAAAGTGAGCAGGGACTCACGTCTGAGCATACCCTGCCAACTTATGGCGAACAAAGCAAAACCAAAGGAAATGATGGACGGAGTGTTGAACATTGCAAGCACTCAACCCCAGTCAACTGATCTGGGTTTAATCCATCACCGTTCTTTAGCCCACTCTGCCACCCCAGTTCAGACATGGTCATATGCAAATCAGTCTGACCCTGTGCCTCATGGGAACAGTCCAGCCCGAACTGCCAAGCCATGTCTTCCCTGGACCGGAAACAAGCTTCCTAGGACCGGTTTCTGGCATTTCAGCCGTCTTCAGCCAGGCTTGCTTGAATCCAGTGCCAAAGTGAGCAAGGGACTCATGTCTGAGCATACCCTGCCAACTTATGGCGAACAAAGCAAAACCAAAGGAAATGATGGACAGAGTGTTGAACATTGCAAGCACTCACCCCCAGTCAACTGATCTGGGTTCAATCCATCACCGTTCTTTAGCCCACTCTGCCAAGCCAGTTCAGACATGGCCATATGCAAATCAGTCTGACCCTGTGCCTCATGGGAACAGTCCAGCCCGAACTGCCAAGCCATGTCTTCCCTGGACCGGAAACAAGCTTCCTAGGACCGGTTTCTGGCATTTCAGCCATCTTCAGCCAGGCTTGCTTGAATCCAGTGGCAAAGTGAGCAAGGGACTCACGTCTGAGCATACTCTGCCAACTTATGGCGAACAAAGCAAAACCAAAGGAAATGATGGACGGAGTGTTGAACAATGCAAGCACTCACCCCCAATCAACTGATCTGGGTTTAATCCATCACCGTTCTCTAGCCCACTCTGCCACCCCAGTTCAGACATGGCCATATGCAAATCAGTCTGACCCTGTGCCTCATAGGAACAGTCCAGCCCGGACTGCCAAGCCATGACTTTCCTGGACCGGAAACAAGCTTCCTAGGACCGGTTTCTGGCATTTCAGCTGTCTTCAGACAGGCTTGCTTGAATCCAGTGGCAAAGTGAGCAAGGGACTCACGTCTGAGCATACCCTGTCAACTTATGGCGAACAAAGCAAAACCAAAGGAAATGATGGACGGAGTGTTGAACAATGCAAGCACTCACCCCCAGTCAACTGATCTGGGTTTAATCCATCACCGTTCTCTAGCCCACTCTGCCACCCCAGTTCAGACATGGCCATATGCAAATCAGTCTGAGCCTGTGCCTCATGTGAACAGTCCAGCCCGAACTGCCAAGCCATGTCTTCCCTGGACCGGAAACAAGCTTCCTAGGACCGGTTTCTGGCATTTCAGCCGTCTTCAGCAAGGCTTGCTTGAATCCAGTGGCAAAGTGAGCAAGGGACTCACGTCTGAGCATACCCTGCCAACTTATGGCGAACAAAGCAAAACCAAAGGAAATGATGGACGGAGTGTTGAACATTGCAAGCACTCACCCCCAGTCAACTGATCTGGGTTTAATCCATCACCATTCTTTAGCCCACTCTGCCACCCCAGTTCAGAAATGGCCATGTGCAAATCAGTCTGACCCTGTGCCTCATGGGAACAGTCCAGCCCGAACTGCCAATCCATGTCTTCCCTGGACCGGAAACAAGCTTCCTAGGACCGGTTTCTGACATTTCAGCCGTCTTCAGCCAGGCTTGCTTGAATCCAGTGGCAAAGTGAGCAAGGGATTCACGTCTGAGCATACCCTGCCCACTTATGGCGAACAAAGCAAAACCAAAGGAAATGATGGACGGAGTGTTGAACATTGCAAGCACTCACCCCCAGTCAACTGATTTGGGTTTAATCCATCACCGTTCTTTAGCCCACTCTGCCACCCCAGTTCAGACATGGCCATGTCAATCAATCAATCATTCGCATTTATAAAGCGCGCTACTCACCCATAAAGGGTCTCAAGGCGCTGGGGAGGGGGGTGGTCAGTCCTCGAAGAGCCAGGTCTTGAGCTGCCTTCTGAAGGAGAGGTGTTCAGGTATGGCGCGAAGGTGGCAGGGCAGAGAGTTCCAGGTCTTCGCTGCCAGGAAAGAGAAGGATCTTCCTCCGGCGGTGGCTTTGCGGATGCGGGGTACGGCTGCCAGGGCCTGTCCGGCGGATCGTAGAGTGCGCGGAGGAGTGTAGAAGGAGACGAGGTTGTTGATGAATTTGGGTCCGAGGTTGTGAAGGGCTTTGTGTGCGTGGGTGAGGAGTCGGAAGGTGATCCTCTTGTTGACGGGGAGCCAATGGAGTTTTTTCAGGTGTCCTCAGATGTGGTGGTGGCGAGGGATGTCCAGGATGAGTCTTGCGGCAGCGTTCTGGATCCGTTGGAGTTTCCTCAGCAGCTTGGTGGTGATGCCCGCGTACAAGGTGTTCCCGTAGTCCAAGCGACTGGTGACGAGGGCGTGGGTGACGGTCTTTCTGGTGTCGGTGGGGATCCAGCGGAAGATCTTGCGGAGCATGCGGAGGGTGTTGAAGCATGCTGAGGTCACCGAGTTCACCTGTCTAGTCATGGTGAGGGATGAGTCCAGGATGAAGCCGAGGTTGCGTGCGTGGTCGGTGGGTTGGGGAGTGCTGCCTAGGGCGGGGGGCCACCAGGAGTCGTCCCATGCGGTGGGGGTGGGGCCGAGGATGAGGACCTCCGTCTTGTCGGCGTTCAGTTTCAGGCGGCTGTCTGTCATCCAGTTCGCCACTTCCTTCATTCCTTCATGAAGTCTGGTCCTAGCTGAGGTGGGGTTGTTTGTGAGTGATAAGATGAGCTGGGTGTCGTCGGCGTATGATATAAGGTCCAGTCCGTGTTTGCGTGCGATGTTCGCCAGGGGGGTCATGTAGATATGCAAATCAGTCTGACCCTGTGCCTCATGGGAACAGTCCAGCCCGAACTGCCAAGCCATGTCTTCCCTGGACGGGAAATAAGCTTCCTAGGACCGGTTTCTGGCATTTCAGCCGTCTTCAGCCAGGCTTGCTTGAATCCAGTGCCAAAGTGAGCAAGGGACTCATGTCTGAGCATACCCTGCCAACTTATGGCGAACAAAGCAAAAACCAAAGGAAATGATGGACGGAGTGTTGAACATTGCAAGCACTCACCCCCAGTCAACTGATCTGGGTTCAATCCATCACCGTTCTTTAGCCCACTCTGCCACCCCAGTTCAGACATGGCCATATGCAAATCAGTCTGACCCTGTGCCTCATGGGAACAGTCCAGCCCGAACTGCCAAGCCATGTCTTCCCTGGACCGGAAACAAGCTTCTAGGACCGGTTTCAAGCATTTCAGCCGTCTTCAGCCAGGCTTGCTTGAATCCAGTGGCAAAGTGAGCAAGGGATTCATGTCAGAGCATACCCTGCCAACTTATGGCGAACAAAGCAAAACCAAAGGAAATGATGGATGGAGTGTTGAACATTGCAAGCACTCACCCCCAGTCAACTGATCTGGGTTTAATTCATCACCGTTCTTTAGCCCACTCTGCCACCCCAGTTCAGACATGGCCATATGCAAATCAGTCTGACCCTGTGCCTCATGGGAACAGTCCAGCCCGAACTGCCAAGCCATGTCTTCCCTGGACCGGAAACAAGCTTCCTAGGACCGGTTTCTGGCATTTCAGCCGTCTTCAGCCAGGCTTGCTTGAATTCAGTGGCAAAGTGAGCAAGGGACTCACGTCTGAGCATACCATGCCAACTTATGGCGAACAAAGCAAAATCAAAGGAAATGATGGACGGAGTGTTGAACATTGCAAGCACTCACCCCCAGTCAACTGATCTGGGTTCAATCCATCACCGTTCTTTAGCCCACTCTGCCACCCCAGTTCAGACATGGCCATATGCAAATCAGTCTGACCCTGTGCCTCATGGGAACAGTCCAGCCCGAACTGCCAATCCATGTCTTCCCTGGACCGGAAACAAGCTTCCTAGGACCGGTTTCTGACATTTCAGCCGTCTTCAGCCAGGCTTGCTTGAATCCAGTGGCAAAGTGAGCAAGGGATTCACGTCTGAGCATACCCTGCCAACTTATGGTGAACAAAGCAAAACCAAAGGAAATGATGGACGGAGTGTTGAACATTGCAAGCACTCACCCCCAGTCAACTGATTTGGGTTTAATCCATCACCGTTCTTTAGCCCACTCTGCCACCCCAGTTCAGACATGGCCATATCAATCAATCAATCATTCGCATTTATAAAGCGCGCTACTCACCCATAAAGGGTCTCAAGGCGCTGGGGAGGGGGGTGGTCAGTCCTCGAAGAGCCAGGTCTTGAGCTGCCTTCTGAAGGAGAGGTGTTCAGGTATGGCGCGAAGGTGGCAGGGCAGAGAGTTCCAGGTCTTCGCTGCCAGGAAAGAGAAGGATCTTCCTCCGGCGGTGGCTTTGCGGATGCGGGGTACGGCTGCCAGGGCCTGTCCGGCGGATCGTAGAGTGCGCGGAGGAGTGTAGAAGGAGACGAGGTTGTTGATGAATTTGGGTCCGAGGTTGTGAAGGGCTTTGTGTGCGTGGGTGAGGAGTCGGAAGGTGATCCTCTTGTTGACGGGGAGCCAATGGAGTTTTTTCAGGTGTCCTGAGATGTGGTGGTGGCGAGGGATGTCCAGGATGAGTCTTGCGGCAGCGTTCTGGATCCGTTGGAGTTTCCTCAGCAGCTTGGTGGTGATGCCCGCGTACAAGGTGTTCCCGTAGTCCAAGCGACTGGTGACGAGGGCGTGGGTGACGGTCTTTCTGGTGTCGGTGGGGATCCAGCGGAAGATCTTGCGGAGCATGCGGAGGGTGTTGAAGCATGCTGAGGTCACCGAGTTCACCTGTCTGGTCATGGTGAGGGATGAGTCCAGGATGAAGCCGAGGTTGCGTGCGTGGTCGGTGGGTTGGGGAGTGCTGCCTAGGGTGGGGGGCCACCAGGAGTCGTCCCATGCGGTGGGGGTGGGGCCGAGGATGAGGACCTCCGTCTTGTCGGCGTTCAGTTTCAGGCGGCTGTCTGTCATCCAGTTCGCCACTTCCTTCATTCCTTCATGAAGTCTGGTCCTAGCTGAGGTGGGGTTGTTTGTGAGTGATAAGATGAGCTGGGTGTCGTCGGCGTATGATATAAGGTCCAGTCCGTGTTTGCGTGCGATGTTCGCCAGGGGGGTCATGTAGATATGCAAATCAGTCTGACCCTGTGCCTCATGGGAACAGTCCAGCCCGACCTGCCAAGCCATGTCTTCCCTGGACTTGAAATAAGCTTCCTAGGACCGGTTTCTGGCATTTCAGCCGTCTTCAGCCAGGCTTGCTTGAATCCAGTGCCAAAGTGAGCAAGGGACTCATGTCTGAGCATACCCTGCCAACTTATGGCGAACAAAGCAAAAACCAAAGGAAATGATGGACGGAGTGTTGAACATTGCAAGCACTCACCCCCAGTCAACTGATCTGGGTTCAATCCATCACCGTTCTTTAGCCCACTCTGCCACCCCAGTTCAGACATGGCCATATGCAAATCAGTCTGACCCTGTGCCTCATGGGAAGAGTCCAGCCCGAACTGCCAAGCCATGTCTTCCCTGGACCGG
This sequence comes from Triturus cristatus, assembly GCF_964204655.1. Lineage (NCBI taxonomy): Eukaryota > Metazoa > Chordata > Amphibia > Caudata > Salamandridae > Triturus > Triturus cristatus. Next base: position 510,740,967 of record NC_140588.1, read on the forward strand.
AAACAAGCTTCTAGGACCGGTTTCAAGCATTTCAGCCGTCTTCAGCCAGGCTTGCTTGAATCCAGTGGCAAAGTGAGCAAGGGATTCATGTCTGAGCATACCCTGCCAACTTATGGCGAACAAAGCAAAACCAAAGGAAATGATGGACGGAGTGTTGAACATTGCAAGCACTCACCCCCAGTCAACTGATCTGGGTTTAATTCATCACCTTTCTTTAGCCCACTCTGCCACCCCAGTTCAGACATGGCCATATGCAAATCAGTCTGACCCTGTGCCTCATGGGAACAGTCCAGCCCGAACTGCCAAGCCATGTCTTCCCTGGACCGGAAACAAGCTTCCTTGGACCGGTTTCAGGCATTTCAGCCGTCTTCAGCCAGGCTTGCTAGAATCCAGTGGCAAAGTGAGCAGGGACTCACGTCTGAGCATACCCTGCCAACTTATGGCGAACAAAGCAAAACCAAAGGAAATGATGGATGGAGTGTTGAACATTGCAAGCACTCACCCCCAGTCAACTGATCTGGGTTTAATTCATCACCGTTCTTTAGCCCACTCTGCCACCCCAGTTCAGACATGGCCATATGCAAATCAGTCTGACCCATTGCCTCATGGGAACAGTCCAGCCCGAACTGCCAAGCCATGTCTTCCCTGGACCGGAAACAAGCTTCCTAGGACCGGTTTCTGGCATTTCAGCCGTCTTCGGGCAGGCTTGCTTGAATTCAGTGGCAAAGTGAGCAAGAGACTCACGTCTGAGCATACCATGCCAACTTATGGCGAACAAAGCAAAATCAAAGGAAATGATGGACGGAGTGTTGAACATTGCAAGCACTCACCCCCAGTCAACTGATCTGGGTTCAATCCATCACCGTTCTTTAGCCCACTCTGCCACCCCAGTTCAGACATGGCCATATGCAAATCAGTCTGACCCTGTGCCTCATGGGAACAGTCCAGCCCGAACTGCCAATCCATGTCTTCCCTGGACCGGAAACAAGCTTCCTAGGACCGGTTTCTGACATTTCAGCCGTCTTCAGCCAGGCTTGCTTGAATCCAGTGGCAAAGTGAGCAAGGGATTCACGTCTGAGCATACCCTGCCAACTTATGGCGAACAAAGCAAAACCAAAGGAAATGATGGACGGAGTGTTGAACATTGCAAGCACTCACCCCCAGTCAACTGATCTGGGTTTAATTCATCACCTTTCTTTAGCCCACTCTGCCACCCCAGTTCAGACATGGCCATATGCAAATCAGTCTGACCCTGTGCCTCATGGGAACAGTCCAGCCCGAACTGCCAAGCCATGTCTTCCCTGGACCGGAAACAAGCTTCCTTGGACCGGTTTCTGGAATTTCAGCCGTCTTCAGCCAGGCTTGCTAGAATCCAGTGGCAAAGTGAGCAGGGACTCACGTCTGAGCATACCCTGCCAACTTATGGCGAACAAAGCAAAACCTAACGAAATGATGGACGGAGTGTTGAACATTGCAAGCACTCACCCCCAGTCAACTGATCTGGGTTTAATCCATCACCGTTCTTTGGCCCACTCTGCCTACCCAGTTCAGACATGGCCATATGCAAATCAGTCTGACCCTGTGCCTCATGGGAACAGTCCAGCACGAACTGCCAAGCCATGTCTTCCCTGGACCGGAAACAAGCTTCCTAGGACCGGTTTCTGGCATTTCAGCCGTCTTCAGCCAGGCTTGCTTGAATCCAGTGGCAAAGTGAGCAAGGGACTCACGTCTGAGCATACCCTGCCAACTTATGGCGAACAAAGCAAAACCAAAGGAAATGATGGATGGAGTGTTGAACATTGCAAGCACGCAACCCCAGTCAACTGATCTGGGTGTAATCCATCACCGTTCTTTAGCCCACTCTGCCACCCCAGTTCAGACATGGCCATATGCAAATCAGTCTGACCCTGTGCCTCATGGGAACAGTCCAGCCCGAACTGCCAAGCCATGTCTTCCCTGGACCGGAAACAAGCTTCCTTGGACCGGTTTCTGGAATTTCAGCCGTCTTCAGCCAGGCTTGCTAGAATCCAGTGGCAAAGTGAGCAGGGACTCACGTCTGAGCATACCCTGCCAACTTATGGCGAACAAAGCAAAACCTAACGAAATGATGGACGGAGTGTTGAACATTGCAAGCACTCACCCCCAGTCAACTGATCTGGGTTTAATTCATCACCTTTCTTTAGCCCACTCTGCCACCCCAGTTCAGACATGGCCATATGCAAATCAGTCTGACCCTGTGCCTCATGGGAACAGTCCAGCCCGAACTGCCAAGCCATGTCTTCCCTGGACCGGAAACAAGCTTCCTAGGACCGGTTTCTGGCATTTCAGCCATCTTCAGCCAGGCTTGCTTGAATCCAGTGGCAAAGTGAGCAAGGGACTCACGTCTGAGCATACCCTGCCAACTTATGGCGAACAAAGCAAAACCAAAGGAAATGATGGACGGAGTGTTGAACAATGCAAGCACTCACCCCCAGTCAACTGATCTGGGTTTAATCCATCACCGTTCTCTAGCCCATTCTGCCACCCCAGTTCAGACATGGCCATGTGCAAATCAGTCTGACCCTGTGCCTCATGGGAACAGTCCAGCCCGGACTACCAAGCCATGTCTTCCCTGGACCGGAAACAAGCTTCCTAGGACCGGTTTCTGGCATTTCAGCCGTCTTCAGCCAGGCTTGCTTGAATCCAGTGGCAAAGTGAGCAAGGGACTCATGTCTGAGCAAACCCTGCTAACTTATGGCGAACAAAGCAAAACCAAAGGAAATGATGGACGGAGTGTTGAACAATGCAAGCACTCACCCCTAGTCAACTGATCTGGGTTTAATCCATCACCGTTCTCTAGCCCACTCTGCCACCCCAGTTAAGACATAGCCATATGCAAATCAGTCTGAGCCTGTGCCTCATGGGAACAGTCCAGCCCGAACTGCCAAGCCATGTCTTCCCTGGACCGGAAACAAGCTTCCTAGGACCGGTTTCTGGCATTTCAGCCGTCTTCAGCCAGGCTTGCTTGAATCCAGTGGCAAAGTGAGCAAGGGATTCATGTCTGAGCATACCCTGCCAACTTATGGCGAACAAAGCAAAACCAAAGGAAATGATGGACGGAGTGTTGAACATTGCAAGCACTCACCCCCAGTCAACTGATCTGGGTTTAATTCATCACCTTTCTTTAGCCCACTCTGCCACCCCAGTTCAGACATGGCCATATGCAAATCAGTCTGACCCTGTGCCTCATGGGAACAGTCCAGCCCGAACTGCCAAGCCATGTCTTCCCTGGACCGGAAACAAGCTTCCTTGGACCGGTTTCAGGCATTTCAGCCGTCTTCAGCCAGGCTTGCTAGAATCCAGTGGCAAAGTGAGCAGGGACTCACGTCTGAGCATACCCTGCCAACTTATGGCGAACAAAGCAAAACCAAACGAAATGATGGACGGAGTGTTGAACATTGCAAGCACTCACCCCCAGTCAACTGATCTGGGTTTAATCCATCACCGTTCTTTAGCTCACTCTGCCTACCCAGTTCAGACATGGCCATATGCAAATCAGTCTGACCCTGTGCCTCATGGGAACAGTCCAGCCCGAACTGCCAAGCCATGTCTTCCCTGGACCGGAAACAAGCTTCCTAGGACCGGTTTCTGGCATTTCAGCCGTCTTCAGCCAGGCTTGCTTGAATCCAGTGGCAAAGTGAGCAAGGGACTCACGTCCGAGCATACCCTGCCAACTTAGGGCGAACAAAGCAAAACCAAAGGAAATTATGGATGGAGTGTTGAACATTGCAAGCACGCAACCCCAGTCAACTGATCTGGGTGTAATCCATCACCGTTCTTTAGCCCACTCTGCCACCCCAGTTCAGACATGGCCATATGCAAATCAGTCTGACCCTGTGACTCATGGGAACAGTCCAGCCCGAACTGCCAAGCCATGTCTTCCCTGGACCGGAAAAAAGCTTCCTAGGACCGGTTTCTGGCATTTCAGCCGTCTTCAGCCAGGCTTGCTTGAATCCAGTGCCAAAGTGAGCAAAGGACTCATGTCTGAGCATACTCTGCCAACTTATGGCGAACAAAGCAAAAACCAAAGGAAATGATGGATGGAGTGTTGAACATTGCAAGCACTCACCCCCAGTCAACTGATCTGGGTTCAATCCATCACCGTTCTTTAGCCCACTCTGCCACCCCAGTTCAGACATGGCCATATGCAAATCAGTCTGACCCTGTGCCTCATGGGAACAGTCCAGCCCGAACTGCCAAGCCATGTCTTCCCTGGACCGGAAACAAGCTTCCTAGGACCGGTTTCTGGCATTTCAGCCATCTTCAGCAACGCTTGCTTGAATCCAGTGGCAAAGTGAGCAAGGGACTCACGTCTGAGCATACCCTGCCAACTTATGGCGAACAAAGCAAAACCAAAGGAAATGATGGACGGAGTGTTGAACAATGCAAGCACTCACCCCCAGTCAACTGATCTGGGTTTAATCCATCACCGTTCTCTAGCCCATTCTGCCACCCCAGTTCAGACATGGCCATGTGCAAATCAGTCTGACCCTGTGCCTCATGGGAACAGTCCAGCCCGGACTGCCAAGCCATGTCTTCCCTGGACCGGAAACAAGCTTCCTAGGACCGGTTTCTGGCATTTCAGCCGTCTTCAGCCAGGCTTGCTTGAATCCAGTGGCAAAGTGAGCAAGGGACTCATGTCTGAGCATACCCTGCCAACATATGGCGAACAAAGCAAAACCAAAGGAAATGATGGACGGAGTGTTGAACAATGCAAGCACTCAACCCCAGTCAACTGATCTGGGTTTAATCCATCACCGTTCTCTAGCCCACTCTGCCACCCCAGTTCAGACATAGCCATATGCAAATCAGTCTGAGCCTGTGCCTCATGGGAACAGTCCAGCCCGAACTGCCAAGCCATGTCTTCCCTGGACCGGAAACAAGCTTCCTAGGACCGGTTTCTGGCATTTCAGCCGTCTTCAGCCAGGCTTGCTTGAATGCAGTGGCAAAGTGAGCAAGGGATTCACGTCTGAGCATACCCTGCCAACTTATGGCGAACAAAGCCAAACCAAAGCAAATGATGGACGGAGTGTTGAACATTGCAAGCACTCACCCCCAGTCAACTGATCTGGGTTTAATCCATCACCGTTCTTTAGCCCACTCTGCCACCCCAGTTCAGACATGGCCATATGAAAATCAGTCTGACCCTGTGCCTCATGGGAACAGTCCAGCCCGAACCGCCAAGCCATGTCTTCCCTGGACCGGAAGCAAGCTTCCTAGGACCGGTTTCAAGCATTTCAGCCGTCTTCAGCCAGGCTTGCTTGAATTCAGTGGCAAAGTGAGCAAGGAACTCACGTCTGAGCATACCCTGCCAACTTATGGCGAACAAAGCAAAACCAAAGGAAATGATGGACGGAGTGTTGAACATTGCAAGCACTCACCCCCAGTCAACTGATCTGGGTTTAATCCATCACCGTTCTTTAGCCCACTCTGCCACCCCAGTTCAGACATGGCCATATGCAAATCAGTCTGACCCTGTGCCTCATGGAAACAGTCCAGCCCGAACTGCCAATACATTTCTTCCCTGGACCGGAAACAAGCTTCCTAGGACCGGTTTCTGACATTTCAGCCGTCTTCAGCCAGGCTTTCTTGAATCCAGTGGCAAAGTGAGCAAGGGATTCACGTCTGAGCATACCCTGCCAACTTATGGCGAACAAAGCAAAACCAAAGGAAATGATGGACGGAGTGTTGAAAATTGCAAGCACTCACCCCCAGTCAACTGATCTGGGTTTAATTCATCACCGTTCTTTAGCCCACTCTGCCACCCCAGTTCAGACATGGCCATATGCAAATCAGTCTGACCCTGTGCCTCATGGGAACAGTCCTGCCCGAACTGCCAAGCCATGTCTTCCCTGGACGGAAAATAAGCTTCCTAGGACCGGGTTCTGGCATTTCAGCCGTCTTCAGCCAGGCTTGCTTGAATCCAGTGCCAAAGTGAGCAAGGGACTCATGTCTGAGCATACCCTGCCAACTTATGGCGAACAAAGCAAAAACCAAAGGAAATGATGGACGGAGTGTTGAACATTGCAAGCACTCACCCCCAGTCAACTGATCTGGGTTCAATCCATCACCGTTCTTTAGCCCACTCTGCCACCCCAGTTCAGACATGGCCATATGCAAATCAGTCTGACCCTGTGCCTCATGGGAACAGTCCAGCCCGAACTGCCAAGCCATGTCTTCCCTGGACCGGAAACAAGCTTCTAGGACTGGTTTCAAGCATTTCAGCCGTCTTCAGCCAGGCTTGCTTGAATCCAGTGGCAAAGTGAGCAAGGGATTAATGTCTGAGCATACCCTGCCAACTTATGGCGAACAAAGCAAAACCAAAGGAAATGATGGACGGAGTGTTGAACATTGCAAGCACTCACCCCCAGTCAACTGATCTGGGTTTAATTCATCACCTTTCTTTAGCCCACTCTGCCACCCCAGTTCAGACATGGCCATATGCAAATCAGTCTGACCCTGTGCCTCATGGGAACAGTCCAGCCCGAACTGCCAAGCCATGTCTTCCCTGGACCGGAAACAAGCTTCCTTGGACCGGTTTCAGGCATTTCAGCCGTCTTCAGCCAGGCTTGCTAGAATCCAGTGGCAAAGTGAGCAGGGACTCACGTCTGAGCATACCCTGCCAACTTATGGCGAACAAAGCAAAACCAAAGGAAATGATGGATGGAGTGTTGAACATTGCAAGCACTCACCCCCAGTCAACTGATCTGGGTTTAATTCATCACCGTTCTTTAGCCCACTCTGCCACCCCAGTTCAGACATGGCCATATGCAAATCAGTCTGACCCTGTGCCTCATGGGAACAGTTCAGCCCGAACTGCCAAGCCATGTCTTCCCTGGACCGGAAACAAGCTTCCTAGGACCGGTTTCTGGCATTTCAGCCGTCTTCAGCCAGGCTTGCTTGAATTCAGTGGCAAAGTGAGCAAGGGACTCACGTCTGAGCATACCATGCCAACTTATGGCGAACAAAGCAAAATCAAAGGAAATGATGGACGGAGTGTTGAACATTGCAAGCACTCACCCCCAGTCAACTGATCTGGGTTCAATCCATCACCGTTCTTTAGCCCACTCTGCCACCCCAGTTCAGACATGGCCATATGCAAATCAGTCTGACCCTGTGCCTCATGGGAACAGTCCAGCCCGAACTGCCAATCCATGTCTTCCCTGGACCGGAAACAAGCTTCCTAGGACCGGTTTCTGACATTTCAGCCGTCTTCAGCCAGGCTTGCTTGAATCCAGTGGCAAAGTGAGCAAGGGATTCACGTCTGAGCATACCCTGCCAACTTATGGCGAACAAAGCAAAACCAAAGGAAATGATGGACGGGGGGTCTCTGTTCCAGCCTGCTGCCATTCGCCACGCTGCCTACCTGTTCCTCGTGAGGTCGCCCACACCTGCTCACTACAGCGTCTCCCTGCCGCCGCCGTAGCTTCCATCAACACGGCCGCTGTGCGCAGGGAGACTACCGCTCCCAGCAACCTTTGCGGGTGGAACCCGCCCACGGAAATTGAACGCGCTGAAGGCGCATAAAGCCAGCGAGAGCCCCGGCAGAGCGGGGGTCTCTGTTCCAGCCTGCTGCCATTCGCCACGCTGCCTACCTGTTCCTCGTGAGGTCGCCCACACCTGCTCACTACAGCGTCTCCCTGCCGCCGCCGTAGCTTCCATCAACACGGCCGCTGTGCGCAGGGAGACTACCGCTCCCAGCAACCTTTGCGGGTGGAACCCGCCCACGGAAATTGAACGCGCTGAAGGCGCATAAAGCCAGCGAGAGCCCCCGCGACGCGGGATCGCGCGCGGGTCGGCGCCGGGCTAAGCCCGGGCAAAGGGCGGGCCCTCTGAGGCCCTCAGAGGTCAACAGTGGTCGGGCGGGCCCCCCCCCTTCGCTTTGGACTACTGGACTGAAAGCAACACTGACAGTAAGACTTTTCCATCATTGTCATAATATCTACATCGCCATTTGTGACTATTACCTATATTGCTGATAGATCTTGCTAGCAGTTGTCATCTACCAATTTCACCCTGTCACGCCCTAAAATGGCCCTTAAACTGGCTGAAAACGGAACTAAAGTGATATCTCCCCTATTAGGACCCCCACGGAAAGGTACCCTTGACCATTTTCTGGCAAAGGCTGTTTCGAAACTAGACCATCAAATAGCGGATACAGAGCGTTGTCTGTCGCTCGGCCCATTCCCTAACAAACGCTCTTCACTAGGTTCTACTCAAATAACTCCCTCCCCTACACCATTTCCTGTGAATGATATTTCTATCCAGATAACCGATCCAGGCATCCCCTTGCTGCTACAAACTCAGCCATTGATAGTGGATACTCTAATAGAACCTGTGATCATTAATACTAACTCGGGGCCCTCTGTACATTCCACCCCGTCAGAGCCCCCACCCAAAACACCATTGAAAGAAAAATCAAGGTCTAATAATCTTCAAAGTAAATTAAGACCTGGGGTAATAGCAAAGAGAAAGCGGGGGGGCGAGGGCATGAAAGGCAACCGCTCCAAAACACCGAGACTACATCCTGCACAAGCAATTAAAGATCAATCATCTGCTGCCCTTGATTTAAATGACGATTTAATTAAAAGGATTGAACATTTAGTTAAATCCCTAATACTTCCACTATCTGAGAGACTAAAAAGGCTAACCGAACAATTAGACACTTTAACAGAAGCATCCTCCTCAAATACTATCCTCCTGAAAGACCTTGTAATGTCTAAAACAACTGACCCCTATAAATCCCCTGCCATTATGATCTCAAGGGACCCTCCACCAATACTTAAAGTAAATACAGACCCCTTGCCTACACCTAGAACCTCATTGGGCACTACAGGAGAAGGGAAACAAATACCCCCACCCAATACCTTAGGCTGTAAGCCCATTAACACCACCAAAGTAGCTCCACCACCTGAGTCTCTAATAAGAACGTATGTGCGCATAGACCTGCCTCCCGAGGCAGCATCTTATGCCGTTATATTAACAGGAGTCCCAAAATTAGCATCGGGTAAGAAAGAGGGGTTCACAGAACTCAAAAACAAAGTAATTGATTGGTTAAGCAAGCATAGGCCTCTGCCTCTTAACATCAACGGTGAGATACTACATGTTAGAAGGCTGTCCTGGTTGGGATGCAGGCCCAAGGACATTGAGGGCGATATTATAATTACCAACTTTAAAGACCCAAGAGCTGTAACCCATATAGTGGACTGGTTCTCAGAGAGAGGAAGGGAAGGAATATCAACTCGCGCTTTGAGCTATTTCTATCCCCAACCTCTTCTTACCCCTTGTAACAATGAACTCACCTCGAAACCACGTAGAAATATGAGGCATTCGTCATTATCTCATCACTTTAATACAACAAGACAGTGGATGGATCACTCTCCACCCCCACTTTTCCCACACAGGCCCTATCCTTATCAATATCGAAACACTCGCAACATATCTCAATACCCCTCATGGCCTGTCTCTATTACTAACCGCTTTGAAGCATTGACAGACCTAGATGATCCGGACTGACAGACGGATGCACTACTGGAAATCCATCTCTATGAACAGCCTTTTGCGAATTCCAGTATGAACCCAAACACTGGTACCCCTGATTTGGACACTTACATTCATTGTGCCCAGGGAATTTTAATTAAAGAGGCACCCAACGATCAGATTCATACTGATTTTGATAAACTTCCTTTGGAAGCTATTCCCCAATTGGATCTTATCACCGAGTCTAGTTCCCTTACAACTTTAAACCCTATACTTAGTGCTGAAACTATCAATGATTCCGCCACAAACAAGTCATTGTTGGCCCATAACATTATTTCATGGAACATTGCAGGTCTCATTAACAAAATATCCCATCAACCCTGGTTAGACATTGTATCTACTTTTAGTATCATCTGTCTCCAGGAAACGTGGGCAGTTGATGAACTCCACATATTGGGATATCAGACCTTTCACGCACCTGCACAACTCACCACGCAGGGGAGAAACAAAGGAGGCCTGGCTATATATGTCTCTACGATACAGGATATAAAAGTTGTAAATTACCTATATACTGACTTCTTTCAGATTCTAGTTATTAGTTGGGGCCACGTAAAATCCATGACCCTCATTAATTTTTATAATAACATCCCAATCGATAGTCTAGAAAGCCAGATCGATAATTTTATTCAGAGTATAAATATACCTAAGACCCAGAAAGAAGACGAGTCGTTATTGATCTGGGTGGGTGATTTTAATTGCACAATCTGCCCTTATGGATCTAAAGGAATTTGCGGCCTTGGATCCCATAAGGACGATATCCCAACCCACTTTGCCCATTCTAAATTGGGAAATCTCCTCAATAACGCGCTTTTTCATTTTAACTTGTCTTTTATAAATGAACTATGTACCCCAAATATCCCCTTTCAACCCACCTTTCACGGGCGGGGCTGCAGTTCAATTATTGATTTTACCCTTATTTCCGTACCCAACGCAGGGCTGATTGTAGATTGGGTAACACATGATGACATTTTTGGCGACCATTACCCGATCTCCTTCAATCTAAAAATTAAAAATAAACATCAGACCATCATAGAGCAGTTTACCTATCATCCTAACATTAATCTAGCCACAAAAAATGGCTACTCGATAAAATGGGATAGGGTAAATCCCGTAGATTTCCACCATAAATTAATGGAAACCTCCCGAAATGATATATCCGTCTGCTTAACAGAAAATGAGGAGCCACTAGTTATTATGACCTCCTTTTCAAAAATTCAATTTGAGCTTAAAAAATTGCTAACCAGAGAATATCGCTCTAACCCTAAAAACAGCCACGGCTGGTTTGACAAAAATTGCACTAGAGCTCTTCAAGCTCTCAAAAGGGCATTGCATGAAACAAACAAATCTCCAGCCGAGATTCGTAGCTGTAGAAAAGCATATAATTTGGCTTTAAAATCGAGGAAACAAACGCTACGTAAAGAGGCCTGGTTGGCCATAACTGAAGCCTCCAAAGCTAAGGACAATACAGCTTTTTGGAAAGCTGTTAACGCTCCCTATTTACGAGATAACCAGACTGATACCATAGACATAGCCATTAATGGGGAAACTTGGGTGAACCATTTTAAATCTCTATATGATAATCATGAAAATCTTGACTATGATAACTTACTGGCGGATGGGTTATCTATCCAAAAAACTACAATTTTACCTACCTCATTCCCTATAGACATAACTTTTTCTTGCCTGGAGATCACAAAGGCAATCAAAGATAGCCCTTCTGGAAAAGCTCCAGGTCCGGATGGCGTTCCGACAGATGTGTACAAAGCCGAACCAGACCTGTGGGGCCCCCTGATAACAAATGTTTTAAACCACTCTAACCGTCATGGGTTCCCCCCGTCTTGGTCTGAAGCCATAGTCGTTCCGATCTTTAAGAAAGGAGACAGACACGACCCCACCTGTTACCGGCCAATATCGCTTTTAGATGCACTAATGAAGGTTGCAGCCCGGGCAATTTTAGACAGAATACAATCTTGGGCGGAAGAGAACAAGATAGTGTCACACTTACAGTACGGATTTAGCCCTGGTAAAGGTACTATAGAACAGAGCCTAAATTTGGCCTTAGTTCTATCAAAATATAATCATGCAAAAAAGGGAAAACTCTATGTTACGTTTGTGGACCTAAGTTCCGCTTTTGACTGCGTGAACCACGAGATATTATGGTCCATTTTATCAGAGATGGGTATAGACTTAAATATCTTACATTTTATAAAAGCACTTTATAGCGATGCAGGAGCCAGGGTACGCTTTGGAAACAAAGGGGAGTGCTCTGGCAAATTTTGTATTAAGAGAGGGGTGAGACAGGGGTGCATCCTAGCCCCCCTCCTTTTCACCCTATACATAAATTCCGTCGGCAAACACTTAATGGAATCTCAGTATGACTACCCAACAATTCTGGGCACTCCTGCCCCAATATTTCTTTACGCCGATGACGCTGCCATCATGTCTCGAACTAACATCGGCCTCCAGAGGGCTGTCCAGAAATTCTCGAAGTATATGAAAGAACGAGGGCTAAAAATTAATATCTCAAAAACCTTCACGATGGCCTGTGGACCGGGCACAAAGAAAATGTCCTGCCCAATCTTCTTAGATAATAAGAGGATAGAGACCATAGACCAATTTTCCTATCTAGGTATAAATTTTGACAGGAAAGGAAACTGGCTAGCAGCAATTAATGCCAGAAACTTAGCCTTCACCCGAGAATTAGGCGCCCTAAAAAAGTTCTCCACAAAAATAGGTGGCAGGCCAGTGAAAGAGCTAATTGAAATTTACAAAGCTAAATGCGTTTCCACTGCCACCTATGGAGCAGGCCTTTGGGGGATTGAAAATCCATTCCTGATACAACAAACAGAAAATCAGTTTTTACGCTACTTACTAGGAGTCCCCAAATCAACATCAACTTATTTTATACACATTGAGCTGGGCATGTTATACATCTCGGATGTTATTAAAATTGCGCCCATACTCTTGTGGCATAAAATCTGGGTTACTCCAGAGACCTCATTAAATAGAGATCTAATTACTGACTGTTTTAGCCTCGATGGTCTGACAAACATTAAATGGCTAGCATATGTAAAAAATATGTTGATCGATCTTGGCCATTTGGAGTTTTTCGTGAGGCCATCAAGCATGGAAATGGTACCCAGAAAAACTTTAAGAAAGTTGGCTCTTGATCATTTAATCTCCAAGAGATGGAATTTAGAAAAATCTAAAACTACAGTCACTGATTTCCAAAAAGTAACTATCATTGAAGGCCTTCAAAGGTACCTCATAACGCAGCCAAATTGCTATGTACGAATGTTATTGACCCGTCTTAGATTTGGCAATTTTTTCCGCATGATTACATTTCCGGTTTGTAACCTTTGGTCTAATGAAATTTTACTGTGCCCCTGTGACAATATCTCTGTCCAATCAAACATACATTGTATTCTATTTTGTAAATTTTATCAGCTGCCCAGAGGAGCCTTCCTAAAACCGATTTTAAAAGCCTGGGGAATTCGTACCTGCAGATCTGCTATGACCAGGCTTTTACAATTAGAAGATGAATGTGTTACCTCTGCAGTAACTAGTTTTTTAAAATTGATTATCAAATTTCGGAACTCAATGCAACCATCCTAAAAATCATGTTATGTCTTTTTATTCTTTTTAACAGTTTTTATCTGTTTTTAACATGTAAATGTACCTTTCTTCATATGTATGTATGCTTTTATGATTCCACTCTGAAAATCGAATAAAGCTTTCATGACTGACTGACTGACTGATGGACGGAGTGTTGAACATTGCAAGCACTCACCCCCAGTCAACTGATTTGGGTTTAATCCATCACCGTTCTTTAGCCCACTCTGCCACCCCAGTTCAGACATGGCCATATCAATCAATCAATCATTCGCATTTATAAAGCGCGCTACTCACCCATAAAGGGTCTCAAGGCGCTGGGGAGGGGGGTGGTCAGTCCTCGAAGAGCCAGGTCTTGAGCTGCCTTCTGAAGGAGAGGTGTTCAGGTATGGCGCGAAGGTGGCAGGGCAGAGAGTTCCAGGTCTTCGCTGCCAGGAAAGAGAAGGATCTTCCTCCGGCGGTGGCTTTGCGGATGCGGGGTACGGCTGCCAGGGCCTGTCCGGCGGATCGTAGAGTGCGCGGAGGAGTGTAGAAGGAGACGAGGTTGTTGATGAATTTGGGTCCGAGGTTGTGAAGGGCTTTGTGTGCGTGGGTGAGGAGTCGGAAGGTGATCCTCTTGTTGACGGGGAGCCAATGGAGTTTTTTCAGGTGTCCTGAGATGTGGTGGTGGCGAGGGATGTCCAGGATGAGTCTTGCGGCAGCGTTCTGGATCCGTTGGAGTTTCCTCAGCAGCTTGGTGGTGATGCCCGCGTACAAGGTGTTCCCGTAGTCCAAGCGACTGGTGACGAGGGCGTGGGTGACGGTCTTTCTGGTGTCGGTGGGGATCCAGCGGAAGATCTTGCGGAGCATGCGGAGGGTGTTGAAGCATGCTGAGGTCACCGAGTTCACCTGTCTGGTCATGGTGAGGGATGAGTCCAGGATGAAGCCGAGGTTGCGTGCGTGGTCGGTGGGTTGGGGAGTGCTGCCTAGGGTGGGGGGCCACCAGGAGTCGTCCCATGCGGTGGGGGTGGGGCCGAGGATGAGGACCTCCGTCTTGTCGGCGTTCAGTTTCAGGCGGCTGTCTGTCATCCAGTTCGCCACTTCCTTCATTCCTTCATGAAGTCTGGTCCTAGCTGAGGTGGGGTTGTTTGTGAGTGATAAGATGAGCTGGGTGTCGTCGGCGTATGATATAAGGTCCAGTCCGTGTTTGCGTGCGATGTTCGCCAGGGGGGTCATGTAGATATGCAAATCAGTCTGACCCTGTGCCTCATGGGAACAGTCCAGCCCGAACTGCCAAGCCATGTCTTCCCTGGACTTGAAATAAGCTTCCTAGGACCGGTTTCTGGCATTTCAGCCGTCTTCAGCCAGGCTTGCTTGAATCCAGTGCCAAAGTGAGCAAGGGACTCATGTCTGAGCATACCCTGCCAACTTATGGCGAACAAAGCAAAAACCAAAGGAAATGATGGACGGAGTGTTGAACATTGCAAGCACTCACCCCCAGTCAACTGATCTGGGTTCAATCCATCACCGTTCTTTAGCCCACTCTGCCACCCCAGTTCAGACATGGCCATATGCAAATCAGTCTGACCCTGTGCCTCATGGGAACAGTCCAGCCCGAACTGCCAAGCCATGTCTTCCCTGGACCGGAAACAAGCTTCCTAGGACCGGTTTCTGGCATTTCAGCCGTCTTCAGCCAGGCTTGCTTGAATCCAGTGGCAAAGTGAGCAGGGACTCACGTCTGAGCATACCCTGCCAACTTATGGCGAACAAAGCAAAACCAAAGGAAATGATGGACGGAGTGTTGAACATTGCAAGCACTCAACCCCAGTCAACTGATCTGGGTTTAATCCATCACCGTTCTTTAGCCCACTCTGCCACCCCAGTTCAGACATGGTCATATGCAAATCAGTCTGACCCTGTGCCTCATGGGAACAGTCCAGCCCGAACTGCCAAGCCATGTCTTCCCTGGACCGGAAACAAGCTTCCTAGGACCGGTTTCTGGCATTTCAGCCGTCTTCAGCCAGGCTTGCTTGAATCCAGAGCCAAAGTGAGCAAGGGACTCATGTCTGAGCATACCCTGCCAACTTATGGCGAACAAAGCAAAACCAAAGGAAATGATGGACAGAGTGTTGAACATTGCAAGCACTCACCCCCAGTCAACTGATCTGGGTTCAATCCATCACCGTTCTTTAGCCCACTCTGCCAAGCCAGTTCAGACATGGCCATATGCAAATCAGTCTGACCCTGTGCCTCATGGGAACAGTCCAGCCCGAACTGCCAAGCCATGTCTTCCCTGGACCGGAAACAAGCTTCCTAGGACCGGTTTCTGGCATTTCAGCCATCTTCAGCCAGGCTTGCTTGAATCCAGTGGCAAAGTGAGCAAGGGACTCACGTCTGAGCATACTCTGCCAACTTATGGCGAACAAAGCAAAACCAAAGGAAATGATGGACGGAGTGTTGAACAATGCAAGCACTCACCCCCAATCAACTGATCTGGGTTTAATCCATCACCGTTCTCTAGCCCACTCTGCCACCCCAGTTCAGACATGGCCATATGCAAATCAGTCTGACCCTGTGCCTCATAGGAACAGTCCAGCCCGGACTGCCAAGCCATGTCTTCCCTGGACCGGAAACAAGCTTCCTAGGACCGGTTTCTGGCATTTCAGCTGTCTTCAGACAGGCTTGCTTGAATCCAGTGGCAAAGTGAGCAAGGGACTCACGTCTGAGCATACCCTGTCAACTTATGGCGAACAAAGCAAAACCAAAGGAAATGATGGACGGAGTGTTGAACAATGCAAGCACTCACCCCCAGTCAACTGATCTGGGTTTAATCCATCACCGTTCTCTAGCCCACTCTGCCACCCCAGTTCAGACATGGCCATATGCAAATCAGTCTGAGCCTGTGCCTCATGGGAACAGTCCAGCCCGAACTGCCAAGCCATGTCTTCCCTGGACCGGAAACAAGCTTCCTAGGACCGGTTTCTGGCATTTCAGCCGTCTTCAGCAAGGCTTGCTTGAATCCAGTGGCAAAGTGAGCAAGGGACTCACGTCTGAGCATACCCTGCCAACTTATTGCGAACAAAGCAAAACCAAAGGAAATGATGGACGGAGTGTTGAACATTGCAAGCACTCACCCCCAGTCAACTGATCTGGGTTTAATCCATCACCATTCTTTAGCCCACTCTGCCACCCCAGTTCAGAAATGGCCATGTGCAAATCAGTCTGACCCTGTGCCTCATGGGAACAGTCCAGCCCGAACTGCCAATCCATGTCTTCCCTGGACCGGAAACAAGCTTCCTAGGACCGGTTTCTGACATTTCAGCCGTCTTCAGCCAGGCTTGCTTGAATCCAGTGGCAAAGTGAGCAAGGGATTCACGTCTGAGCATACCCTGCCCACTTATGGCGAACAAAGCAAAACCAAAGGAAATGATGGACGGAGTGTTGAACATTGCAAGCACTCACCCCCAGTCAACTGATTTGGGTTTAATCCATCACCGTTCTTTAGCCCACTCTGCCACCCCAGTTCAGACATGGCCATATCAATCAATCAATCATTCGCATTTATAAAGCGCGCTACTCACCCATAAAGGGTCTCAAGGCGCTGGGGAGGGGGGTGGTCAGTCCTCGAAGAGCCAGGTCTTGAGCTGCCTTCTGAAGGAGAGGTGTTCAGGTATGGCGCGAAGGTGGCAGGGCAGAGAGTTCCAGGTCTTCGCTGCCAGGAAAGAGAAGGATCTTCCTCCGGCGGTGGCTTTGCGGATGCGGGGTACGGCTGCCAGGGCCTGTCCGGCGGATCGTAGAGTGCGCGGAGGAGTGTAGAAGGAGACGAGGTTGTTGATGAATTTGGGTCCGAGGTTGTGAAGGGCTTTGTGTGCGTGGGTGAGGAGTCGGAAGGTGATCCTCTTGTTGATGGGGAGCCAATGGAGTTTTTTCAGGTGTCCTGAGATGTGGTGGTGGCGAGGGATGTCCAGGATGAGTCTTGCGGCAGCGTTCTGGATCCGTTGGAGTTTCCTCAGCAGCTTGGTGGTGATGCCCGCGTACAAGGTGTTCCCGTAGTCCAAGCGACTGGTGACGAGGGCGTGGGTGACGGTCTTTCTGGTGTCGGTGGGGATCCAGCGGAAGATCTTGCGGAGCATGCGGAGGGTGTTGAAGCATGCTGAGGTCACCGAGTTCACCTGTCTAGTCATGGTGAGGGATGAGTCCAGGATGAAGCCGAGGTTGCGTGCGTGGTCGGTGGGTTGGGGAGTGCTGCCTAGGGCGGGGGGCCACCAGGAGTCGTCCCATGCGGTGGGGGTGGGGCCGAGGATGAGGACCTCCGTCTTGTCGGCGTTCAGTTTCAGGCGGCTGTCTGTCATCCAGTTCGCCACTTCCTTCATTCCTTCATGAAGTCTGGTCCTAGCTGAGGTGGGGTTGTTTGTGAGTGATAAGATGAGCTGGGTGTCGTCGGCGTATGATATAAGGTCCAGTCCGTGATTGCGTGCGATGTTCGCCAGGGGGGTCATGTAGATATGCAAATCAGTCTGACCCTGTGCCTCATGGGAACAGTCCTGCCCGAACTGCCAAGCCATGTCTTCCCTGGACGGGAAATAAGCTTCCTAGGACCGGTTTCTGGCATTTCAGCCGTCTTCAGCCAGGCTTGCTTGAATCCAGTGCCAAAGTGAGCAAGGGACTCATGTCTGAGCATACCCTGCCAACTTATGGCGAACAAAGCAAAAACCAAAGGAAATGATGGACGGAGTGTTGAACATTGCAAGCACTCACCCCCAGTCAACTGATCTGGGTTCAATCCATCACCGTTCTTTAGCCCACTCTGCCACCCCAGTTCAGACATGGCCATATGCAAATCAGTCTGACCCTGTGCCTCATGGGAACAGTCCAGCCCGAACTGCCAAGCCATGTCTTCCCTGGACCGGAAACAAGCTTCTAGGACCGGTTTCAAGCATTTCAGCCGTCTTCAGCCAGGCTTGCTTGAATCCAGTGGCAAAGTGAGCAAGGGATTCATGTCTGAGCATACCCTGCCAACTTATGGCGAACAAAGCAAAACCAAAGGAAATGATGGACGGAGTGTTGAACATTGCAAGCACTCACCCCCAGTCAACTGATCTGGGTTTAATTCATCACCTTTCTTTAGCCCACTCTGCCACCCCAGTTCAGACATGGCCATATGCAAATCAGTCTGACCCTGTGCCTCATGGGAACAGTCCAGCCCGAACTGCCAAGCCATGTCTTCCCTGGACCGGAAACAAGCTTCCTTGGACCGGTTTCAGGCATTTCAGCCGTCTTCAGCCAGGCTTGCTAGAATCCAGTGGCAAAGTGAGCAGGGACTCACGTCTGAGCATACCCTGCCAACTTATGGCGAACAAAGCAAAACCAAAGGAAATGATGGATGGAGTGTTGAACATTGCAAGCACTCACCCCCAGTCAACTGATCTGGGTTTAATTCATCACCGTTCTTTAGCCCACTCTGCCACCCCAGTTCAGACATGGCCATATGCAAATCAGTCTGACCCTGTGCCTCATGGGAACAGTCCAGCCCGAACTGCCAAGCCATGTCTTCCCTGGACCGGAAACAAGCTTCCTAGGACCGGTTTCTGGCATTTCAGCCGTCTTCAGCCAGGCTTGCTTGAATTCAGTGGCAAAGTGAGCAAGGGACTCACGTCTGAGCATACCATGCCAACTTATGGCGAACAAAGCAAAATCAAAGGAAATGATGGACGGAGTGTTGAACATTGCAAGCACTCACCCCCAGTCAACTGATCTGGGTTCAATCCATCACCGTTCTTTAGCCCACTCTGCCACCCCAGTTCAGACATGGCCATATGCAAATCAGTCTGACCCTGTGCCTCATGGGAACAGTCCAGCCCGAACTGCCAAGCCATGTCTTCCCTGGACCGGAAACAAGCTTCCTAGGACCGGTTTCTGGCATTTCAGCCGTCTTCAGCCAGGCTTGCTTGAATTCAGTGGCAAAGTGAGCAAGGGACTCACGTCTGAGCATACCATGCCAACTTATGGCGAACAAAGCAAAATCAAAGGAAATGATGGACGGAGTGTTGAACATTGCAAGCACTCACCCCCAGTCAACTGATCTGGGTTCAATCCATCACCGTTCTTTAGCCCACTCTGCCACCCCAGTTCAGACATGGCCATATGCAAATCAGTCTGACCCTGTGCCTCATGGGAACAGTCCAGCCCGAACTGCCAAGCCATGTCTTCCCTGGACCGGAAACAAGCTTCCTAGGACCGGTTTCTGGCATTTCAGCCGTCTTCAGCCAGGCTTGCTTGAATCCAGAGCCAAAGTGAGCAAGGGACTCATGTCTGAGCATACCCTGCCAACTTATGGCGAACAAAGCAAAACCAAAGGAAATGATGGACAGAGTGTTGAACATTGCAAGCACTCACCCCCAGTCAACTGATCTGGGTTCAATCCATCACCGTTCTTTAGCCCACTCTGCCAAGCCAGTTCAGACATGGCCATATGCAAATCAGTCTGACCCTGTGCCTCATGGGAACAGTCCAGCCCGAACTGCCAAGCCATGTCTTCCCTGGACCGGAAACAAGCTTCCTAGGACCGGTTTCTGGCATTTCAGCCATCTTCAGCCAGGCTTGCTTGAATCCAGTGGCAAAGTGAGCAAGGGACTCACGTCTGAGCATACTCTGCCAACTTATGGCGAACAAAGCAAAACCAAAGGAAATGATGGACGGAGTGTTGAACAATGCAAGCACTCACCCCCAATCAACTGATCTGGGTTTAATCCATCACCGTTCTCTAGCCCACTCTGCCACCCCAGTTCAGACATGGCCATATGCAAATCAGTCTGACCCTGTGCCTCATAGGAACAGTCCAGCCCGGACTGCCAAGCCATGTCTTCCCTGGACCGGAAACAAGCTTCCTAGGACCGGTTTCTGGCATTTCAGCTGTCTTCAGACAGGCTTGCTTGAATCCAGTGGCAAAGTGAGCAAGGGACTCACGTCTGAGCATACCCTGTCAACTTATGGCGAACAAAGCAAAACCAAAGGAAATGATGGACGGAGTGTTGAACAATGCAAGCACTCACCCCCAGTCAACTGATCTGGGTTTAATCCATCACCGTTCTCTAGCCCACTCTGCCACCCCAGTTCAGACATGGCCATATGCAAATCAGTCTGAGCCTGTGCCTCATGGGAACAGTCCAGCCCGAACTGCCAAGCCATGTCTTCCCTGGACCGGAAACAAGCTTCCTAGGACCGGTTTCTGGCATTTCAGCCGTCTTCAGCAAGGCTTGCTTGAATCCAGTGGCAAAGTGAGCAAGGGACTCACGTCTGAGCATACCCTGCCAACTTATTGCGAACAAAGCAAAACCAAAGGAAATGATGGACGGAGTGTTGAACATT
This sequence comes from Triturus cristatus, assembly GCF_964204655.1. NCBI lineage: Eukaryota > Metazoa > Chordata > Amphibia > Caudata > Salamandridae > Triturus > Triturus cristatus. The sequence goes on from NC_140588.1 coordinate 510,761,505, forward strand.
GCAAGCACTCACCCCCAGTCAACTGATCTGGGTTTAATCCATCACCATTCTTTAGCCCACTCTGCCACCCCAGTTCAGAAATGGCCATGTGCAAATCAGTCTGACCCTGTGCCTCATGGGAACAGTCCAGCCCGAACTGCCAATCCATGTCTTCCCTGGACCGGAAACAAGCTTCCTAGGACCGGTTTCTGACATTTCAGCCGTCTTCAGCCAGGCTTGCTTGAATCCAGTGGCAAAGTGAGCAAGGGATTCACGTCTGAGCATACCCTGCCCACTTATGGCGAACAAAGCAAAACCAAAGGAAATGATGGACGGAGTGTTGAACATTGCAAGCACTCACCCCCAGTCAACTGATTTGGGTTTAATCCATCACCGTTCTTTAGCCCACTCTGCCACCCCAGTTCAGACATGGCCATATCAATCAATCAATCATTCGCATTTATAAAGCGCGCTACTCACCCATAAAGGGTCTCAAGGCGCTGGGGAGGGGGGTGGTCAGTCCTCGAAGAGCCAGGTCTTGAGCTGCCTTCTGAAGGAGAGGTGTTCAGGTATGGCGCGAAGGTGGCAGGGCAGAGAGTTCCAGGTCTTCGCTGCCAGGAAAGAGAAGGATCTTCCTCCGGCGGTGGCTTTGCGGATGCGGGGTACGGCTGCCAGGGCCTGTCCGGCGGATCGTAGAGTGCGCGGAGGAGTGTAGAAGGAGACGAGGTTGTTGATGAATTTGGGTCCGAGGTTGTGAAGGGCTTTGTGTGCGTGGGTGAGGAGTCGGAAGGTGATCCTCTTGTTGACGGGGAGCCAATGGAGTTTTTTCAGGTGTCCTGAGATGTGGTGGTGGCGAGGGATGTCCAGGATGAGTCTTGCGGCAGCGTTCTGGATCCGTTGGAGTTTCCTCAGCAGCTTGGTGGTGATGCCCGCGTACAAGGTGTTCCCGTAGTCCAAGCGACTGGTGACGAGGGCGTGGGTGACGGTCTTTCTGGTGTCGGTGGGGATCCAGCGGAAGATCTTGCGGAGCATGCGGAGGGTGTTGAAGCATGCTGAGGTCACCGAGTTCACCTGTCTAGTCATGGTGAGGGATGAGTCCAGGATGAAGCCGAGGTTGCGTGCGTGGTCGGTGGGTTGGGGAGTGCTGCCTAGGGCGGGGGGCCACCAGGAGTCGTCCCATGCGGTGGGGGTGGGGCCGAGGATGAGGACCTCCGTCTTGTCGGCGTTCAGTTTCAGGCGGCTGTCTGTCATCCAGTTCGCCACTTCCTTCATTCCTTCATGAAGTCTGGTCCTAGCTGAGGTGGGGTTGTTTGTGAGTGATAAGATGAGCTGGGTGTCGTCGGCGTATGATATAAGGTCCAGTCCGTGTTTGCGTGCGATGTTCGCCAGGGGGGTCATGTAGATATGCAAATCAGTCTGACCCTGTGCCTCATGGGAACAGTCCTGCCCGAACTGCCAAGCCATGTCTTCCCTGGACGGGAAATAAGCTTCCTAGGACCGGTTTCTGGCATTTCAGCCGTCTTCAGCCAGGCTTGCTTGAATCCAGTGCCAAAGTGAGCAAGGGACTCATGTCTGAGCATACCCTGCCAACTTATGGCGAACAAAGCAAAAACCAAAGGAAATGATGGACGGAGTGTTGAACATTGCAAGCACTCACCCCCAGTCAACTGATCTGGGTTCAATCCATCACCGTTCTTTAGCCCACTCTGCCACCCCAGTTCAGACATGGCCATATGCAAATCAGTCTGACCCTGTGCCTCATGGGAACAGTCCAGCCCGAACTGCCAAGCCATGTCTTCCCTGGACCGGAAACAAGCTTCTAGGACCGGTTTCAAGCATTTCAGCCGTCTTCAGCCAGGCTTGCTTGAATCCAGTGGCAAAGTGAGCAAGGGATTCATGTCTGAGCATACCCTGCCAACTTATGGCGAACAAAGCAAAACCAAAGGAAATGATGGACGGAGTGTTGAACATTGCAAGCACTCACCCCCAGTCAACTGATCTGGGTTTAATTCATCACCTTTCTTTAGCCCACTCTGCCACCCCAGTTCAGACATGGCCATATGCAAATCAGTCTGACCCTGTGCCTCATGGGAACAGTCCAGCCCGAACTGCCAAGCCATGTCTTCCCTGGACCGGAAACAAGCTTCCTTGGACCGGTTTCAGGCATTTCAGCCGTCTTCAGCCAGGCTTGCTAGAATCCAGTGGCAAAGTGAGCAGGGACTCACGTCTGAGCAT